>NC_141693.1:1629814317-1632552650 GCF_964263255.1 Lissotriton vulgaris | reverse complement strand
TACAAATGGACACGACACAGTAGTATTATAAAAATACGAATGTTTATATAAGGCTTAGCACAAGACCAAATAACGACAAAAATATACCACAATCTTAATAAATACTCTTGGAAGGAAAAATAATAGTTCAAGCGTAGTTTCTTCTCAGCACAAAGTCTTTAGTATCAAAAGCAACTCTTCTTCTTGAGATCACAGTTCTTGGCAACAATGTAACCCACACGGGAGTCACACGACGTCGAGGCAAAAGTTAATCCAAAGGTTCGGCGTCGACCGCGAGGAGCGCTACATCGAGCCTGGAATCACACGGACCCCCAACAACACAGTACCTTAGGAAAATGAAGCACACGATGATCAGCAGCGTCGAGCAATCCGGCGTCGCGTCTTCGGTGTCGATCAGGCCTCAGTAGTCGTCGGTGTCGATGATGGTGTTGTAAGCGTGAGCAGCGCTCATGGGGTCGAGAGGGCTCGAAGTCGATGCGATCAGCTGCGGTGCAGACACGAGGTCACTTGGAGCTGGAGCCGAACTCACTACTCACTGGCGTTGCTGCTGGCGTCGATCGGGGCCGGCGGCCGGCGTCGAGGAAGCGGGACACTGGAGCCATTACTCACGATGTCGAGCTGGATTCGGCGGCGTCGGTCGGCGTTGAGATAGCTGGATTCTTTCAGAGATGCTGGATTCTCACGTTCCAGCAACAAGCACTTTTAGCAGATGAAGTCCTTTAGCCCTGTGACTTCAACAGGAGGCTGGCACTCTTCCAGCCCTTGGAGATTTCCTTAGCAAAGTTCGAGAGTACACACTCAGTTCCTCTCTCCTGGTTCCTTGGCAAAAATAAAGAAGCAACTGCAGGATTCCCCCCAACAAACAGCACACTGGCAGAAGGGGTATGCAAGTCCTTGGATCAGCAGGCTTCTTGTCCGTGGTTCCGGTTCCTTGTCAGAATTGATCTAAAATCTTGGTTCAGGGGTCCTTCTCTTATACCCCTTTTCGGCTTTAATCCCTTTGTCCATGCAGGGGAACTCCCCCTCATTCCGGGTCTGTGGTGGGTGTAGCCAGGTGGTGACACCTGGCCGATTCACGTTGCAGGGCTGGGTCCTCAGACGCCCAGCAGGAGGTGGAGCCAGTATTGTCACTGGCAGGAGCAGAGCTATCCGTCGCTCGGCAGGAGGTGGAGCCAGCATTGTATCAGGCAGGGCAGGCTATCAGGAACTACTCTCCCCTTACTCTCAATGCAAATGTACCACTCACCCCACACTGACTCATTCAGAACTCTGGTGCCACCCAGCTCCTGTCACACACACACCAAACCAGCAGAAACCAGAAATAGTTAGACAAGAAAATAGCCACCTTCTAAAAGTGCTATTTTCAAACCCAGAGTCCAAAAACCATCCACACCAATGGATGCGTGATTAAACCCCCGAGTTCAGGGATACCAAACTCGACATTGCACCATGCTCCCCGAGCTAGCTAGGAATATAGCATTAATAACCCCGACAGCCCATTCTAACTAACGGAGAGCAGGTTACCTCACAATAGTGAAAAACGAGTATGGCTGTAATTCACTATTAGGACATGCCAACTTGGTCAGGCTTGTCCTACCTTATACTTACAATGCACCCTGCCCTCGGGCCTACCATAGGGGTGACTAACATGAAGTTAAGGGAAGGTTTAGGGACTGGCAAGTAGGTGTACTTGCGCAGTCAGCGCGACAGTACTAGACTGCACGTAGGTCTAGCAATGGCAGACCTTCAGACATACTTTTACTAGGCCGCTCACGTGGGTGGCACAACATGTGCTGCAAGCCCACGAGCAGCATTAGTGTTTACAAGCCCAGGCACTCCCGGTGAACTAGACTAGGGACTGACAGTAAACCAAATAAGCCAAACATGGAATTCAATCATTACAGTAATTTAACATAGGGAGCACTTGCACCGCGGCACTGATTACCAGTGGCAACGCGCCCGGAGCGATATACCAGCAAAAACATCGTAAACAGAGGAGGCAAACAGAAAAAATGGAGGAGAGACTCAAGCCAATGATGTAAGGTCTAACAGTTTATGAGGCCCCTAGGGTAAAACATATACTGTTCTATTTACTGTGTGCTATATAAAGATCTTGTATTGTACTTTTGCCTCTAGCCTCATAAGGAGACTAGAGGGGTTGTGTTTAAAATAAATACATATATATTTGATATATACCTTGTGTGGTGTACTTTCATTAGATCATTCAAGAGATTACAGACTGGTAAAACAAGCTGCTTTACATTCCTTCAAGACTTAGCCTGAAGGCTGCTCTCCACAACTAGCACTAGGATAGCTTTCTATAAAGGTTGTCTTAAACCTAACATCAATAAGGGTTGTATGGACTGGTGCAAGGTTCCCACTAGAATAGTGGACATCATATGCCAGGCCAACTTCTCACAGTGGCAATTTTATAGAAGAAGGACCCTTTCCAGTGGACCCTGAAGAAACCCCATAGATGACAGAAGGTTGGAGAGCTTAGGAACCAGGATACCTGCCCCAGGGGAGCTAGGTGCAGAGGTGTGAAGTGGCGTAAAAAAAAGAGTCAAACCCAATGAAGGACTCTTGGAAGATGCCGCTGCTGGAGAAGGTGAAAGTGTCCGGTAGAAACCAAAGGTGGATTCAAGTCATGAAGTACCTGAAAATAGAGGGGACAGAGTCTATGCCACTTGAAAGTGACCAAGAGGCACAGTTGACAAATGCCTACCGATGTCAGGTGCTGTAAAAGAATTGACGTGAACTTGGAGCTGCAGCTGTGAGGACCAGGTAATGCTGTGGAAGACCAGGAGCCTATCATGAGCTATCTCATGTCGGATGTCGAGAGCTGAGGGGCCGGTGTCCGTCGGGAGCATCAGCAAGCCTTCGCACCTGCAACCAATGTGGAAATTGAAGGTGCAATGTCGAGACCAGCACGGTCCATGAGACTCATCACAAACATGGCTGTGAGGGCAGGCCCTGAGCAATCAGGGGAGCCCAAAAGAATTCAAAGGCGACCCTCAAGAGGACCCACAGGCCGGAGGCACTGGAGTAGCAGAGGACCTCGAGCAGCTCACCAAAAATATTCAGACAAAGAAGAGGGTCAGAGCATTAAGATCCAGCACCAGACACTTATTGAGTGCGACAGCCTCTAATTTCTTCTCAAACCTTGGTGGATTTGGTCTGGGGTGTGGCCTCACAAGCTCCTCAATTTAGGAGGTACAAGTACCTCCACTAACAAAAGCACAAAATTGACTCAGCACCCGAGAAACACAACTAATATATTATATGATGCCAATGTAGCATAATATTTCTATGACCAAAGCAAAATAGAACACATAGCTTCCCAATGTTGCTGATTGGTATAATATATCTATAAGTTCACATGTAAAACAGCAGCGACTATAGGAATATATTTGAGCCCTGAAGAAGTCCCAGGAAAGGGATGAAACGCGTTGGCAAGCAATTTTGTTGTGTCTGCTAAGAAATTTGGAATAAAAGGATCGTGTTTCTACAATCAAAATACCATTGTTTTGTTTTTTCATTGGGAAGCGTTGTATTTTGCTTTGGTCATAGAAATATTATGCTACATTGCCGTCATATAATATATTAGTTGTGTTTCTCGGGTGCTGGGTCAATTTCAGCTCACCAAAGATGCAGGCCCATGGTGCAAGTGATGCAGTGATAATGAATATCTTGCTCTCTGGAGCGCTTAGGGTTGGGTCTACTTGGAGCCCGAAGATCTTGGTGGAACGAAGCCAACAAGCCTTTGCAACTGCAAGTCAATGCAGTGCACAGGGGTTCAATTCCTGTGGCACCGATGAGGGAAAGTGGCCTCAAACTAGGTGAAAGGACAGGACAGGCCTCAATGGATATGAAGTGCCACCACATGTGTTGCTGAACCTTTTGGAGTCCATAGGCTCCCAGGATGAGCAGACCAGTCAGCTTAGTTGCTGTGCCTGCAGAGGCAGGGAAGTGACTCCTTCACTTCAAGGGAGTTTCCTTCAGGTGTCTTGGATGTCCACAGGTTCTGGACAGGTTCCTGTATGGAGCACAGACATGGATGTTGCAGCAGACAAGCAGGGCGAAGAGATCAGGAGCAGAAGGTGCTTTCCCAGTTGCAGCCTTGATGCCCAGAGCGAAGTCCAGAGTGCCTAAGACGATCGATGTTGAAGCGGTGTCTGAACTGTATCATGTCCCACTCCAAATATAGGGACACATCCACAGGTAAGCACTTAAATACCCTAAGGAAAGGGTTGGGATGATACAGGGTTTCCTCCCTAAGGCGTGGCTGGACAAGGGGGGGCACACTCCCTTGTTCTATGTCCAGTTTCATGCCAGAGCGGGAGCCAACGGCTCCCGCCCTGAACTGGTTTGAAGTGGACTATGCATGGAGAGCACCAAATGTGCCCTGTGCGCAGACTCTGTGGCGCTGGAAAGCGCTCCCACTATGCCCCATTACACCTAACCCTCTCTGGGAGTTGGTCACACTTCCCTCTGACAGGATGCCTATTTTTCTGCCTTTTGCAGCTCAGCTTGGCACAGCAACAGGAGGGCAGAATTGTGTCTCTGGCCGGCAGCTGTCATGTTGTGCTGTCCGGATCTGGAAAACTGTTACCGGGAGCACTGAGGGCCTTTGCAGTGCTTGGAATCATACCTCCCACACCGTTTCCTACATGTTTGATAACAAACATGACAGGGTTCATTACAGCACGTTTCGAGATGGTCATCACGTAATGATGCAGTGCCCCTCTATATGTTATATGTCTGTCTCACTTACAACCCAGGAGAATGGACTCCGAAGGCTGTAGGACTGTCCTACTCATACAGGGGAACCCTCACACTTAGAACGGAGCACCGCAAGGCTGCAGGCTGAGTCAGAGGAGGTGTTGTCGTCGGGTAGCCACTAGATGAAGTCATGGTGAAGATTTCTACATTCTGACAGAGTCTGTTTTTTGGAAGTCAAAAATCTCCAGGCGGGTGAAGCTGCTAGCTGTAGCCGACGAGGCATCTACAATGCCGGATACCCCTTCAAAGAAGGACTACTGAACAGGATTTGCTGGTGCAGAGAAGAATGTAGTGAGAGCTGCCGCAAAATCAAGCCGTCTGGCAATGCACCTTGAGCGGATCTACGAGCATGTAGGTCCCGGTCTCCTTTCTGTTTGCAGAGCACTTTTTAGCCCAAAAAGGTCTTAGTCCCAAGTTTTGGATGTTGGCTATCTGAGAACTTTTAGAACCACCTCCAAGTATCCCGAACTGGAGAGACACCCCTTGAAGTGTCAGGACTCACTTAGGTTGGGCCCAGCTGCAGGTGTAAGATTGTTGGATCCTTTCTTGTAACTGAGACTCTGATCTAGAGGCCAGCTAACTATCCCTTGGAGTCATTCTGGTATTCCTGGGTTCAAGACATTGAACAATGCTCAATCAGTGGATCAATGATAGAATATTGAGGACGAAACTATCATGCAGATAGAATATTGTGTCAAAAATATTGAGGATCAAAATATTGAGAAGGTAAGTGCCATTAGGTAAGATTAGATTTGCTATCCTAAACTCCACATCTACGTACTTTGAAGATATAGATATACATATATTGTTAAGGTGCACACATGTGGAGGTAAGTATAGTAAAACTTTGCTTTCCCATAGAAAGTTACCTTCATGATATTCTTGTCCTCGATATTCTTGACACAATATTTTGGACTCAATTTTTTGCCTAAATACTCAAGCAGAAGGGCAGGCCTATGACGGGTCAACGCAAGCTTCAGGCAGAGCCTTGTGCGGGAAGATTGCCCGGAGCGAAAAACGTAGTGGCAGATTTTTTGAGCAGGCTTCCATTGAAACACACGGGAACAGTAGCACAAGAAGAGGATCTATGTGTTGCTAGCATCAGTGAAGAATTCCCTACCATAAAAAGGAGTGAATGGATAGGAGAATGTTCCAACAATAAACTAATTCAAGATGTCAAGAATCACATTATAAAAGGATGGCCACAGAAGAAATTCTTGGAAAATGAATTAGGAATATTTTGGCAACTGAGAAATGAGCTGTCGGTGGAGGATAATCTCATCCTAAGACAAGGAAAAGTTGTACCTCCGAAAGCCCTCAGGGAAAGAATAATCAACATATGCCACGAGGGACATTTGGGTATGAACAAAACCAAACAAAGAATAAAATGTTGGTATTGGTGGCCAGGTTGTGACATGCATGTGGAGAGAGCCATAAGAAAATGCATTGAATGCGAAAATTCAGACAAAACTCAGACGACCCTGCGACCCCCACTACAGCTATTGCAATGCCCAGATGCACCATGGGAAAGAGTTGGCATAGACATCATGGGACCAGTGAGATGGCAGGATGAAGAAGTGTATGTCCTAGTGTTAGTGGATCATCTTTCAAAGTGGCCAGAGGTGAAGGTTTGTGGAAGAGTAGACACTAGTGACGTGCTCAAGTTCATGGAGAAAGTATTCATCAGGCAAGGAATCCCAAAGACAATTGTCAGTGATAATGGAAGCCAATTCACTGCAGATGCTTTCAAGAAATTTGTAGAAAGGAATGGAATCAATCATAAAACCACATCAGTATACCACCCGGTTCAATACAGTGATAAAAGGGACCATCCAACTAGCGAATAACAACGGAAAATGCTGGAGGAAAGAAGTGAACAAGATGGTTTGGGGATACAGAATCACCCCAGGGGCGAAAACATTGGTGAGTCCATTCGAAGTTATGAGGTGTAGAACCTCCATCTCCAAGGACAACATTGGATAGTTCAAACCTGCGATGAGAAAGGAATGGTCAGTAGATACCATCAGAGAAAAGATCAAAGAAGCACAAGAAGCTTATAAAGATAAATACAACAAGAGCAGGAATTGCAAGGAGTTCAACATCAGAGTAGGAGACAGAGTCAGAGTAGAGAAAGTGGACGCATTGCCAAAGGTGATAGCAGATTCTCTGTGCCTCTGGAAGTAGTGAAGGTTTTCTGTAATTCAGCCTTGCTCAGTGATGGAAGGGTATGGCACGCCTCTGCAATAGCTGTTTGTCATGGACCGGAAATTAAATTACAGGACAGCAGAGAACAATGCCTTGCGCGAGAAGATAAATGTTGCAGAGGATCACAATTTGAGGAAGAAGAGGAGGATTGTGATGGAGAAACGTCTGAAACACGTAGTAACCAGGCTATACAAGACTTTAGAAACATCGAGTCTATTGGTGAATGTGAGGACTCCAGCAGAGATGCCTCTGTAGTATCCCAGGACACGTGGGAGATCTATGCTCCAGGAAATAGACAAGAGGAGGAAGAGTCCGAGAAAGCAGAGAGTAATTGAATGTACAAAGAGGTTGGAGAATCCTTACCTAGCAAGGAGGGAACTGTTACAGCACCTGCAGACGCACCCATGTGTGATGCAGATGGAACTAAAGCAAGCACCAGCAGTTTGGCAGGGTTCTTAGTAAACCCAGTAGATTTGATGACTTTATTTGTGAATAGCATCACTTTACATATTACTTTAAATCTGCAGCGCGTATCCAAATGCCTTCCCATAGGGAAGGAGATGTGTTGTGCTTTATCCTTTTTCTATTTCCACTACCAGTAACTGCGCAAGCTGTCCCCAGCGCGTAATTGGTTAAGCCAGCTGGAATGTTGACAGCTGAGCTCTGTTTTGACAGTTGTGTCAGTTGGCGCCCGGTTTCGACCCTCACGCTTGCTGCGGTGTGTAGTTTTATGGAATAAATTACTCTTTATTACAACCGTTCCTGTGAGTCTCTACTTAACAATGGTAGTTCTCCATTCCATTATGTTGCCTCCTAATTACCCTGTTATGTAGTGATTTTACCTCACTGAAATGGTAGAATTGTATGTGATTTTACCGAGTGGTAAAATTGCTCTAGTTTCATTTAATTCGTAATTAGGACATAAGTGGCCATTGGAAAAATTAGGATATATGTAATTTGATACATGTATAGCGCACAACTCACCCGCAAGGGTCTCAAGGCGCTTGTACGAATACCGATGTGGAACCCATCCTGCCTTTCCCTGTGAGGTGTCCTCTCCTGGGCACCCCCAAGGTGGAGGCCAGGCTTCCCTAGCGTTGTGGGGGGCCGTTGTGGAGATTAAGCAAGCTATTGCCCAGAGTTGCAGAGTGGGACTCCATGATTGGAATAGGCAACGAGGCGAGAATTATCAGGTCCGTGGAATTTTTGAGCCCAAGACCCACCGAGGGCTAGACCTCTGCATCAGGGTCTGCCGCCCTAACCATTTTTTCTTCATACTAGGGTACTAAGAACCTGTTCTCTACGGCCTACTATCACTAAGTGTTGTATTCTCTTCCTTAGCTTTCTAGATCTTTTGGCCTTATGCTGCAACTTAATGTTCGATTTATTTATAAGAATGTTCTACTGTTGCCGGGTTGCCTTGTTGTTGGGTTTTGCCTTATTCAAAAGGCTTGGATGCAGCCTTTCTCTGGTCTCCTGTCTGCCGTTTGGTTTCCACCAATAAACTCATCTAATTCTACAAGATCGTGCCTGGCTCATCACTAAAAGATGTTATCATGATACTATTCTGATCCTACTTTGTAAAGCGTTAGGAAATATTAGTTTAAAATGTATAGAACTTAACTACTTTCCTACAGAGTAAGACCATTATCCGGACACTTAAACCTCTTCGTAGGAGGCAGCTGGCTTGAAACACCGGTGGGCAAAGAAGGCACTCTCTACAAATAGCCTTCCAGAATACACAGGAAGATGGAAGTGTCCATTTTGAACTTTCTTTAGTAGTTACAGGTAAACGTCCCTGAAAGATTCTCCTAATAGTTCCTGCCTTGCACAGGAATATATTGGGAGCCAGGAAGATGGGATGGTACCCGGAGAACTTATTTGCATTAGGTACTTCTTTTCATATAGAGCCTATGTGTTTAATTATGTCCTTATTCACTCACTGATTAGATGAAAGTAGAAAAGTTTCGCCTTTCATGTCATTTGATTTAAGATTTGAAGTTCCAGTTGGAAAAAAGTTTTGTTAGCCAATCCTACTTATAGGGAGAAACATTTTACATATTCTAAAGATGATAAAGTAAGTACAGCAAGACACGTGGCATGGGTCTTTTACTCCAGTAGTCAGTTTGCAGTGCACTTGGTATTAATGTATGATACCTGCCAGTACCAGCCGGATGGCCTGCCTTAGTGTCTGATCAGTCCATACCGCTGGACTGTCATAATATTGAGCACATATGTATTGCGTCCTATTCTGCAGACCTCAGGTAACAGAAAAGGTCAAACCTCAGGCAACAGTAGAGGTCAAATATCCAGAGCAGCAATACGCCAAAATGGCAGATATTTCCTTGGGCAAATGTGCATGGTTCTAACCAGCTAAATCTAGTGGTAAAATTCTAATCAACCCAGAAGTGGAATGTTGTAATACAGCTTGAATATGTTGACACCGCATCTGAAACACTGATACCATCACTGTTCGGTCTGTGCTCTCCGGAGGCATATAGACCGCCCCTGGAGTTCTGGACTACTCCAGTGATATGTGAGGTAAGGTTCCACAGTGCACAACTTCAGATATACTCTTCCTAAGAGCTAGCTCACCTTCTTTACCTGGGTGGGTAGTAAACATCTATAAATGAAGGCCAAAGGTTCATCCTACTGACTTTGATGTCGCTGTTGCAACATAGGTTCAATTACCAGCTCCACAGCATCAGTATGATCAGTGAACTCATTGCTCTAGTCATTGACATGCAACAAAGGGTCTGAACATAGGGACGTTTTCAGGGTAGCAATGACCTTCCGTGCACAATTCACTATAGAGGGATGTTTCTTTACATCAGCTAGTTTATAGGAGAAGCCTTGCTTTCTCACCCATTGGAAACTTTGTTGTATTGGTATTTTACATAAAACCCTCCATTTGTCCAGCTTCTTGAGAGGCTTTCAGTCTGGACAGGATCATTGCCTGTGCTTTATTATTGCACAGCTGCAGTCTAGGCAACCGCGGGGGATTAACTCTAAGTGGCAGCTGCATGCCATAGAAACAAGTGTGCCTTTTGCAAATCTTGAAATATTTTCTGGAGATGAATCATATGGCCCTCCCAGATCTCATGGAGATTCAATCAAGTGATAAAAAAAACTCCTAATGAAATGCCTCTGGTACATGTTAGTGGCATTCTTCAGACTAAATTACATTATTGACATTATTCTCGGAGATGCAATCTTTCCTTGACAGCTCTGGTTAGGCCTATCTGTCAGGCTGCTGAATTCAAATCAAAGGCATGGCATGCCACTTTGCAAGATCTCTGTAATTAGTGTTCTTGGTATCCAGCGGTACACAACTTCTATATCTTTCTCCAGGTGTAACCATATTTTGCAGTCCTTCACATGCCTCCTGTTGGACCTGGTCCTATCTGCAGTCACCCACAAACATTTTGCCATTTCCCATCCTATTTTTGCTGAATTAATTTGTGTTGGCCCTAGGACTCTGTACAATTTACCACTTCTAACCAGTGCTAAACTGTTTTAACTCTCTCCCCAAAACATGGTTAAATTGGCGTATACCCAATTGGCATAGTTAATTAACCTGTGTGTCATGTCCGCTGTAGATTGGTAGATTCCCAGGGCCTGCGAATTACATGCTACTAGTAGGCCAAAAGCACTTATTATTCCAGCCACTTAAGTAGCACTTTTAAACATGTCCTAAGCCTGCCATTGCAGCCTGAAATAAAGTTTTACACTTCCATGCCGACTAGGCATGTTAACCCCCTGTGTCATACATTAAACTCCCCTTTTATTACCTATAGGTCACCTCTAAGGTCTGCCCTATGTAGCCCATATGGCAGGGTACTATGTAATAAAAGGTTGGACATTTTAGGTTTTACATGTCCTGGTAGTGAAAACTCCTAAATTCGTTTTTCACTATTATGAGGCCTCCCCCTCCCATAGGATAACATTGGGGATTCCTTATTACATAAGCTGTCCTTTTCAATTGGGAGCATGCAGCTATTTTATGTTTGGTGTCTATGAAACTATAAGGATAAACCCTCTTTAAAGGTAAAGTCAGATTTTTCATTACAAGTCTGAAAAAATGACACTTTCAGAAAGTTGGCATTTTCTTGCCCTTAGCCCTTTGTCCCTGCACTCAGTCCTATGTCACAATACTGGGTGTAACCGATAGTTATACTTTGTGAATTCCTCCCAGACAAACATACAATAATCATAGGGCCGCGGACACACCCTGGCACACACCAATAAGTGGGTACACGCAGTCAGGGCAGTGGGGATATGGTTTCTCTGATATACCCAAATCATTTTAATCCTTCCAAGGGGGGCCCAGAATAAAATTACAGGGGTAGCCTCTTAGACACTTTTAACTATTCTTTCTCCAATAGGGTGTCCCTCCTAAAAGTGTTGGTCTTTGCCGGGGTGTTTTAGCTATCCTATGATGAAGCATTCCACTACATAGTGGGTGAGGGCAATTTTAACAACCTAAATGGTTTTCCAATAAGATTTATCCTCCCTGTTTTTTCCCCCTCAGTTGATGTTATTTGATATAGTCCTTCTCATGGAGTGAACTTATTTGTATGTTTGGGGGAGTGATGGAAGGCTCAATCTCTGGTCCCTTTCATTTTGTGTGTAATATGAAACTAGGACATCCTACACCAATTCTTCAGTTCACTACTAGATCTGCAGAATGACTCTCAGATGGCTGCCTGCTTCAGTGACCCGCTGTGCACTTTGCCAAACTGCTGCTGTACCTAGAAGGACTGCATTTCTGTATGGAACCTGCCTTGAACCCTCAGAGGCCAGTCCTGCTGTTGAGTCCTACATCTTCATCTGCATCCAGGTCTATTAGAGTCACTCCAAGGGCTAGTTTGCTGGTCTGTTCAGAGCCACAGGGGCATAAAAGGCTTGGACCACATTGATCCCACACCTGGACCCAGCCTGGGTAACTCCTTAACTCATAAGAGGTGTTCCACCTGTCCTGGACCCTTGGTTGTGAGGTTAAATATGCCAAGATGGCCACATCACAAAACTGCGGACTTAGAAAAGTTTTGGCCAAAACTGAGAACCAAGAGGAGATTGGGACCAACTTATTCACCTATCAACCCGACTTGCAACACTGGTTGAATTGACTTTGCTGCTTCTCCTGATATGTTCTTCTCTGCAGCAGCAAATCAGTTTCAGTGGTGCTTCACCAAAAAGATATCTGACCTAGTGAAACTGGCTTTGGCTATAGCCATTTGCCTCAGCCCGCTGAAGATTTTGACTTCCATCAGGACGACTAAGTCAGAATGAAGAAATCTTCACCGCAGCATCAACCCCAGGGCCATCTGACAACAATGTTCCCTTCTCAGACACCTCCTTCAGCTTTGCCCCTCCAAACTTTACCTTCTCAGACACTTTTTCTCAGAATTTCTTCCGAAGGTAAACACTGACCAGGCCCAATCCACTTCTTGTATCTGAACCACGCTCCATTCTGGTCTGCCATATTTTTCTACTTTGATGTTTTAGGAGCTAGTTTCCATTGAAAACTTGAAAAATTCATGGATTTTCATAGTTTTGCTGTCAAACAATTTATTAAAATGTACTCTATTTTTCTAAATTGGTTTGAGACTTTTCTTGTGTTGTGTTTTCACTGTTTGTGTGCTGCATAGATACTTTACACATTGCCTCTAAGTTAAGCCTGACTATTTTTTGTGACAAACTACCCAGGGTTCAGCACAGGTTAATTTAGTGACTTTTAGTGGTTCACCCTGCAAGGGACTGTAGCTGTTGGTTGACCAGGGCTAATACCACAGTCAATCAACAACTCAATTTCTAACATCGCCTGTCACTCTTTATGCAAGCACTCAGTGATTTCAGCTCTCTATCCATCTATGCATCCAACCTCCACTGAGACATCTTAGAATAGTTCAGGCTTCTTCAAAGAGTAGCTTGTGAGCTATTGGTAGCTCTCCTGCTCCCTGTAAGTAGTTCTCTTATGTACAGTCCAGAAAGTTTTGTTTGGCTGAATTAATATATGTATACCAAATTAAAAAGTGCATATTTGAGATGAATGTGTACTCATTTTCACAACTCATAAGCTGGTGTTTGGGCAAAGTGGTTGAATTTCTAAAATATATTTAAAGTTGATGTTTGAATGAAAATGAATGGAGCATAAGAGTACGATAAGGTGTAAAAAACAGGCTACAGGGCTTACTTAGCATTTTTTAGTTCTGAATCATAGTGATGATGAACTTAAATGGACTGTGCTAGAACAACCATTTATTTCTGCACATATTACGGTGTCCAAATTCCTTTTTCACAAGGAACAAAGATGGGTATTCAAACTCCAGAGCGATAAAATTGGTTTGAATGATAGAATACACTGGACCTCGTTATAATAGGTCTAACAAGCTGATTACCTCTGTATTTTTCTTTTCCTAAATTAGACTTAAAACAAGACTATAACATACTTTGCACTCAGCCTAAGCTGGCCTTTCTTTATCCACATTTATGTACATGGGCAAGTCAGGTAACTCTAAATCACAATGAGGAGTGACCATGTTTGAAAACTTGCGCAATATGACTGAGTCAATACCTACTGCCGACGTCTTTATATTAACGACAGAAAACGTAGAATTACTAGGCTATTTTACACCTTTGTTGATACACTCCGCTGCGGGAAATATGCTGTAACACTTTTTCATTGTTTAATATGCTTTTTCCATGTACTTCTGGCCTTGTCTGCATTATTATTATTTTTTAATTTGCAAGTTTTTCCCAATCAGGGCGTTCACTAGCATCTAATAACTCTGACTCACGGGCTGAGATTCGCATAGCCTGATGTATGTATATTAGAGACTACTTTTCCCATGATGCCAGACGGTTTTTTGTAGTCCGTTCCATCTCTTGGTTTACAGACGTCATCTACAGGAGACTGATGGCAGTTAACGAGCAACACCGGTGAATTTTATACACATAAATACAGCGCCTGAGCAAACTGCAAGTCACCTCCTAAAAACGTCTCAGTTGCGGCCCGAGGTACCGGTGGAGAGTGTAGTGTCGGGGACACCAAGGGAAGGGACACCTATGCCACGTAGTGGGGCCTGGCTACACTTTTAAATAATGACACGGACACTCACTGCTGGTTAGGGCCAAAAGACCCCGAGCGGTCTTTGGCCGTTTATTTATACCCAGGGGATACCCCGCCCCTGAGGTGCATGCGTGCGTGTATGCGTACGTGAACGGGCCGGGTGGCTCCGTTACTACATCCCTCCAAACTCACGGATCAACAGTCCCAGCCATGGGAATCACTTAGGCGAGTCCATCTTCCATGCATAGTCTCTCAGTCTCTGGCTAGGAGTTGGATTTGGCCTGAGGTGATACCTTTGGCTTCAACGGTTCTCCGTGTCCTCGACTTCCTCGTGTCGTTCTGGGGGATTCCGGATTCCACTCGGGATGTTCTCGGGACTGGTGGTCTTGTCCGGTTCGGGCCTGGGTGGAGTTGTTCCTTCTTCTTCTCCTTCTTCTTCGTCGATGACTCGTTGCCCACTGGCCCCTGATCCTCGTATTCAGCTCCGTCGGATGTTGAGTCGGTATTTCCACTCTCTCTCTCGAGACGCCCTTGAACCACGACACGTTCCGTGTCACAGCTCTCTGGTCGCGGATACCATGGTGCCTTGGACATTTACGATCTCCCACACTTCAGGTTCAAAAGCAGGGTCATACTTTGAGTGCCTGTACCTGTTTTTGAGGACTACCTTGTCGCCGACCACTAGGGACCTGGTCTGGGCTCTCCGGGCTTGACTGGCTTTGTCATTGGTGCGTATTCATTGATCTTGGGTGGCATTTTGGTTCATTCTAGGGGGGCACCACGCTGGTGCGGTCGGTACACAGTTCCTTGGCACTTTCTTGAACAGCAGATGCGCCGGTGCAGTTACGCACTTAGGAATTGAGACAGACATTCTTCTGCATCCTCTTTTTTTTCCACCCCAATCTGGAGCGCGCGATTCAGAGTTCGCATAAATTTCTCGACTTCCCCATTCGCCTGGGGCCACTGTGGAGTGATTTTCCTGTGATGGATGCCGCGTGCAGCGAGGTAGGCCTGAAAGTCTCTTCCCTAGGAGGGCGGGCCGTTATCTGATCTCATCTCTTCTGGCAGGCCCATCATGGCAAATACCTTTTCTAGGGCTTTCTTCACGTGTGTGAACGCAGTGGAGGGCACCACCTCCACAATAGGGAACCATGAGTATGAGTCAATCAACACAAGGGTATGTCGTCCATCCGGGAAGGACCCAAAGTCCATGCTGACTTTGGACCACGGTTCACGACACGGATCCTCGGTTATCACTGGATGAGGAGCCGGGTCCTGACTTGTTATGGTGCACGAGTGGCAGTTGCTTACTTCTTCTTCTACCGCCGCATCCATGCCGGGGAACCACACTTTGCTGCGTAGCCTTGCCTTCGTTTTAGACACACCTTGGTGTACCTGGTGAGCCAGGCGCACAACCTCCTTCTGCAGATTGGTGGGAATCACTATCGCCGTTCCTCGGAGGACCACTCCATGGGGCCCGACACTGAGCTTGCTCTGCGGTCTCCACATCTGTTGCCTTGAATGCTGTTCTGCGGTCGTGAGGGCACTGACTCCGTCCAGGAAATGCTTCCAGTTCCGATTCGACAGCGTAACTTTCACCTTGTTGAGGCACTCGTCCTCATCAGTGGCCTTTTCGATGGCTTCCAGTGTGAGGGCAGTTGGACAAGCCTCTTGTGACACCATCCTTACATATTCTTCGACCTCCTCCGTGTCTGCCGACCCCTGATCTGTGGCGATGGTCCCGGGGTGTCGTGACAGAAAGTCAGCGGGATTGTCCGCTCCGGGTCGGTATATGACTTCAAAGCGGTAAGACTGAAGCTGGACGGCCCACCTCTCGATCCGAGGAGGGTCTAGCCTGGCCGTTCCTGCAAACAAAGGCACGAGGGGCTTGTGGTCTGACACGACTTTGAACTCATGGCCATACAGGTAGAGGTGAAAGTGCTGGCATGCCCACTTGATGGCTAGCGCCTCACGTTCGATTTGGGCGTACCTCATTTTGGTTGCCGTCAATGCCCTGCTTGCATATGCTGTCGGTACCCACTCGTGTGCTTCTGTTTCCTGCATGAGGACAGCCCCGAGACCGACGGGACTCGCATCAACGACTACTTCTGTGCGCCGGTGGGGTCTGAAGTATGCCATAACTTTGTCATCTATCAGAGCGTTCTTGATCGCCGTGAAGGCCTCGTCTTCTCTGGCAGACCATGCCCAAGGTTGGCCTTATTTGGTAAGGACACGTAGCGGCTCTGAGAGGGACGCCAGACTGGGGATGAAGTGGCCACAGTAAGTGGCCATCCCTAGGAAGCTCCTGACTTCCATGGCCGATTTAGGTTTGGGTGCTGCTCGGATGGCTTCGGCTTTCTTCGGATCAACTTGGAGCCCTTCCCTGGAGAATATGTATCCAAAGAAATCCACGGACTCCTTGCAGAAGGAGCACTTGTCCCGATGCAAAATGAGGCCATGATCAACCAGACGTTGCAAGGTAGCTCGGAGGTGCGTGTGGTGTTCTTCTAGGGACTTTGAGAAGACGAGTATGTCGTCGCTTAGATTTATGACTCCGGGCAATCCTGAGAGTGTCTCTTTAATGGCGTTTTGAAATACTTCGGTGGCCGACGACACACCAAAGCTCAAATGCTTGTACCTCCGAAGTCCGACATGAGTGGAGAAAGTAGTTATGTTGCGGCTGTCCGGGTGTAGTTCGAGCTGGTGATACCCGGCATTGAGGTCCAGCTTCGAGAACCAGCGGGCACCGTTGAGGTCTGCTACGATGTCGTCCATTGTGGGCGACAGGTGTCTTTCCTTTTTCACTGCCTTATTGGGTAGGCGCATATCCACGCACAGGCGTATAGCGCTCGGCTGTTTCCATTTTGGGGCTATCACCAAAGGCGAAACCCATGGCGTCGGGCCCGATACCTTTTCTATGACGCCCAAGTCTTCAAGCTTTCGCAGTTCTTCCTCCACCTGCGGACGCAGGTGAAACGGTACTCTTCTGTGTCTAAGGGCTGTCGATCTGATGGTGGGGTCCACGTGCAATTTGAAGGTCTTTCCTTTTAGGCAGCCGAGTCCTCTAAACAGAGCCGGGAAGTATCTCAGCATAGCGTCCGCATGCAACTCATGCACTTGCCGTGCAAAGAACACCAGTTAAAGATCTTCTGCCGTGTGGCAGCTAAGGAGCGTGCCGCGCCTCCCACCTGTGACATGGAACTTCGTTTTGACTTCTTGGTCATTGCAGGCAGCTATCACTTCGATCACTCCACGTAGCGGAAGCGGGTCGTCACGGTATAGATTTTGGCTTTCGATGGGGATAAAGGCAGGCGTGGAGACAGCTGTTCGTATTGAGTGCTATCCATCACATTCACTGATGCTCCCGTGTGGATGAGCGCTTGTACGGGCGACCCAGCAATGGAAATTTTACACATAGGGGGCGGCCTTCTTCTCGAACCTTCTCTTCCCACTAAGGAGACGAAGAAAACGTCATCGTCATCGTCTTCAAGGCGAAACACCGATCTGGAGGCATCGCTGCGTGGACCTGGGTCCTCTAGCGAGAGCTGTCGCATGGCTTGTGCGGGGTTTTTCCCACCCGGTCCGGTGCGACAGCTGCCGCTGCTGCGGCACATCTTCGCGAAGTGGTTCATTTTTCCACAATTGGAGCAGACTTTGCCTTTTGCAAAACATTTTCCCCCAGCGGGGTGGTCCATGCCGCAGTTCCCACATGAGTTGCGTGACGTCGTCTGGACATTCCCTCTCTGAGATGGCAGCGGCTGCCGAATTGCGTCCACGTGCTCCTCTTGGATATGTGGGACTTTCGCGGCCGCTCCAGGCCGGTCGAGGGCCGCCTGCATCTCATCGGCCCTGGCGTTGGAAAGTTCATGCGATCTTGCAAGGACGAGGATTTCATCCAGGGAGATCCGCGGTTGCCTGAGAATGAGGCGTCTGAGTTGCACTGACCTGCAACCCTGGATTCGTTGTGCCCGTATCTCCTTACGTTGATCTGGAAGTTCGCAGGCTAGAGCCAGCTTCCGCAGCCTTGCGTAGAAGGTGTCGATGGATTCCGTTTCGCCTTGCCGCGCCTGATGCAGTTTGAACCATTCGTAGTCAAGGTTCACCCTGGGGTCGAAATATAGATTTAGTGCTCTGACAGCGGAGTCATAGTCATGGTCACCACCTCTGTCCGGCAACGTCTCGAAGAGCTTGTAGAGTTCATTGCCACCGTAGCACATGAGCAAAGAGCGCTTAACCCTGCCATCGGTCTCTCCCGAACTCCGACAAAGTAGTGGTCCAGCCTCCCAATCCACAGGCGCCATCTTGCTGCGGCTGTGAATGGATCTGCGAGTTCGCTGAACGGGGGAAGGGACGCTGCTAGCCCCTGTCCAGGGGGGGCCAACGCAGCGGCCGCTGCAGTGCCCGCAGCAGTCCCAGCGGCTTGAGGCGGCACTGTGGCAGGAGGTCCAGTAGGCGGTGTTGCTTGAGCTTGCACAGGAGCCGCCTGCAGGCTGGGCATTCATGGCAGGCGGTGTGCGAACACGCGGTCGCGGCCTGTGATGTAGGACCGCGACGTGGTGTGAGGTGGGCCACTATCCCGTGGCGCTGTTATTTGTTTTTGATCTGCAGGCCGAGGCGCAGCGATGATGTGGTCCTGTGTACAAGGAATGTGGAGCTCCGCCCCCAGGTGACACAGGGCCTGTGTTAGGTGTAGACACGATCAGCGCGGTGGCGCTTGTGTTCCTGGCAGGGCCCCAAGGGCTTAGGCTGCTGGCGTGACTCAAGGCGCGTAGAGGCGGAGGTGCGTCTGAGGGCCGACCACTCCCCCCGATCGGAAGCTGCCTTCCGCCCGATGCGTGAGTAAACGCAGGGCCCGGTGAACTAGCGTGGTGCACGCGTGCGCGAGCCGGAGCTACCAGCGCTTCCAGCGCTTGCGGGGCGCAAGGGCCGATGTAGTCCCCCCGGTGCGCCTGCCAGACTGGATGAGCGCACGCCGGCGCTAAGAGCGAAAGCACGCCGCTCAGGGGTGCGAAAGCGGGCGCACTGAAGACAGGGCCGTGGGAAGGGCCGGGCAACGCAGCGGGCCGCAGACCTCCTCCGGGCAGAGGCGCGGGCTCACCTGTAGTACCACGGCATGGCACAGGACAGACGGCGTGCACCGGAATGCGTGCATGCGGCGACACCGGCGCCGAGGGCCCAAGTGCGACAGGCGAAAGCCCTCCTGGCAGGGTCAAACTGCAGGGCACCGCTGCGTGGTGAGGTGTGGGGTGATTTTCCGCCTCGTCGCCAGTGTAGTGTCGGGGACACCAAGGGGAGGGACACCTATGCCACGTAGTGGGGCCTGGCTACACTTTTAAATAATGACACGGACACTCACTGCTGGTTAGGGCCAAAAGACCCCGAGCGGTCTTCCGGCCGTTTATTTATACCCAGGGGCTACCCCGCCCCTGAGGTGCATGCGTGCGTGTATGCGTACGTGAAGGGGCCGGTTGGCTCCGTTACTACAGAGAGGTAGGCACTTTTTGATTTACTTCTCGCTGTTCCAATTGTTCTAGCTTGCGCACCCAGTTATTGTGGCTCTGTTCACTTTATGTGGACACGTCCATTCTTCTATAGGACTGTGAGAGACATGATCTGTTGTGTAGCTTAAAACTTGTGTAAACGATCCTTTATCGATCAATGTCGCACACATGTTTGAATGGAATAGTACCCTTTCACAGGCAAGCCTAGTGTTGTAACAGGGGGTCTTTTGAATTGTAGCAGAATAAGATGGGTGTTCTGTCTACTGAATGATCACACTACGAATGCATGTATTAACTTCACACTCTGAGATGTGCTAGATAATAAGCAGTTGTTTTTACTTGTTTGATCAATATCAACAGTAAAAGCCTTTATTATGCAAGCCTATTGTCATGCTATACACACTTCCACTTTAGAATATTGCTACGTCCAGCACTGTACTAGTGTACTAGTGTCTGGTTTTTAAGCTTAAACAGGCAACATAGACTTCAGAGACCTTGTGGCTTGTCCTATGCCTCGTTATTACCTAGTTTTTGTTTCTTTTCTCTTTTGCTTCTTAGAGCAGGGCCCCATTTCCTGAGCCGTTGCCAGGGTAGGTGAGGCTGTTCTCTCGTGCATTATAGGTAACCCTGTGCGGAACACTACGCTATTCTCGCGGGGTGTGCATAGTTTGCGCAGGACATCTAACCTGGGCTTCTATTGGAATTCTATAGCGCATATTAGCAAGCCCATTCTCGCCGTTTTAGCGGCAGTTTCCTGCCACTAAAAGATCAATCATTTTAACGAGGTTCTTGCTAATATGCACCTAAGTAACACTAGCTTAACCACAATTGGCATATTTACTTTACTCATACGTCCCTAGTAAAGTACTTTACATGTGCCCATAGCTTGTAAATTAAATGCTCATAGTGGTGTTAATATTGATCAAATTAATGCCAACGTTTATAATGACACACTCGTATATTCAAGAAAAATCGCATTGCTATTTTCAAACTCTCTTGCTCTGACTTAGAAATACGTGGTCAGTCATGCTCTGCGACCTAGGCCTGAGGTTACAGATTGACAGGTCACAGGTGGGGTGGCACATAGCCAGCAGACAAACAAGCGAACAGGAAACTCAGGTCATTCCCCAGATGAGCGTAGTGATACCACAATGGTCCCGGGAGATTGGCTCCAATAAAGCACATATGGCCAGAGGGGTGCGCAACTCCCTAAAACATCATAAAATCAGATGCCACAAAAAGTTGGAAACACATAGCCAAACAGGAAACAGCACACACAATACATGCAGTGATCGATCACACACACGTTATGCTGGACATCTGGACACGTTAGCCCGGCCTCTATTGTGTCCATGCAAGGTCAAAACCCACCTGAATTTTCTATCAGGGCCCTTCTTTATGACTCCACTGATAAGGCATGTATTCTTTTAGCCAATAAGGTTTGTTGGAAGTACTTTATGACAACCAATAATTGTATAAAGACTTGTTCAGATTGATTGTACTTTGAGACAGTCCTCATACTCACGTCTGTGACTGTGTTCAAGGCTGAAGTGTTTAATTATACCAACTCTTCATGTTTTGCCAAATGGCTCTTGTCTTTTGTTTTTGCAGGGTAAATTCATATTCAAGCAACTTTTTGGAAAGCTATCCAGGAGTGATTGATACCTTGGACCAACTGCAGCCGAAGGAAAAGGACCCTGCCCGGATGGTTTCACATCTGTGCAGCAAGAAAGGTGAGCTGAAGCTGCAATTGATTGGTAGTTTTGCTGAATCCACAGTGCAGAGGTCCATCCTGAAGCTGACATCAGAGGGTAATAGACCACATCGGATCCTTAGTTCCCAGGATTTGGCTTATGGCAAACTAGGAAGAAGCCCAAAAATGTCACCTAAGTGCCCTGCCACTGATAGCAATCTTGCATGTTACCTATTTAATATTTCTGAACTGAGTAGTCGCAAGGCAGCCTCGGAGGCATTCCCGAAGAGGTCACCTTTTTCAATAGTCAGCATGCTAGGAAGAGTAAGTATTGCTTGGGATTTGGACCCCTGGGCATGATACAGATGGCACGCTTGACCCCTGGGTGGGATACAGGGTTGACACGTTACTACTTGGACTGCTCGGCGTGATAAAGATGGCTCACCAGGGCCGTGGGTGTGATAATGGGTCAGCACCTCAATCTTATTTTTAAGTCTAAACGGTTTTCTCAGTGTCACCGGTTTCATAACACTGGTGATATCTGAAAGAAATGAGAGGTGTTGTTCTCTTGGACTACTGGGTTTGATACAGATGGTACGCTAAGCCACTAGGTGTGAAACAGGGTACAATTCGGATATTCAGAAAAAGATTTGGATCTAGGGTAATCAGTTGTGTTTGGCCAAGAAGGGCCGGTGGTTCTTCAAGTTATTCCTTTTCTCTGTGACAAAATGTTAATTTTCTTTGTCCCAGAGCTGATATTGACAGGCCATCGGCCACACTTAGTCCCGTGTACCACGCAGGGCTTCCCCGTTCACAAGATCGCATGCATTAGGAGCGGGCTAAGGTATTTTTAACATTATTTTTCTCAGTCAGTTTTTTTTCTTATTGTAATATTGAAGTTGATGCAAGGTATATTTGATGTTGTTTGATATTCTGGTCAATTTAAGCAACTTTATTTTGTCTTGAGTATTGTGTTTTTGTCGAAGTTCGAATGTGCTACATGAAGGCATTGCTATCTCTCACAATAATCATTTCATATCAAAGTAATGTCTGCTGTTTACTGCCAGAATTCAATTACATTTTAACCATTGCACTTTCTTCTAGGTTGTGACCCTTCATATGCATTGCTATTTGTTTTTGTTAAATGTTTTTATCGATGCATCTGTAAATACCATTGAGCTTTTAGTAAGTAGTTAGAACCAGAAATCTCCGTGTATAATATTTCCTCACAACCAGAGCAGAACTTAAAGAGTACCTAAAACCAGAGAAACTAGGAGGCATCCGTCCCTTAAAAAGTATCCACACTGAACATGGAGTTGCTGCTAAAACACATGCAAACCAGGTTCCCCACTCAGGCTAAAACACTTAACAAGTATTGCTACGAATGACACAAACACACTAAGGTACACCGTTCCCCTGGCGAAAGGAGGGAACCTTTGACACCAACACAATAGAATACATGAGGACACACATATGGACAAAATATGCAAGACAGAAGAAGGGCAGGACAAAGGCACTATTAGAGCTGTGGGACAAATTCAAGGAGGCCCAGACCGACAATCCTATCCCACAGGCAACAAGCAAAGCATCCGTACCTCCCCAGCCATATGTAGGCATGGAGGTGCTTTCCCTAATGCTGGCTATCCCTTCATTAAGATACACCAATCCATCAGTTGAGGGAGCCGGAGGGTCCTCTACTGATAGACTATTCAAACCTTTACTTGCATTTATAGATGAGGACTGTTGGATATGTTTTATTGATCTGGTATCTTCACTGCATTCTGCCATTCCAGGTGCCTGCAGGAGCCTAAGCCCCACTCTGCTGCTGATCACCTAGGGTCAGCTGGCTGACCACACCCCAGGGGGGAGGACAGTCTGACAAGGGGGAGGGCATCTCCCTATTCAGTCCTTAAAAGCAGGCACCCAGGTTCCCGCACCCACGAGTCAATTGGAATAGGTTCCTATGACCAGGTCGAAAGGACTCCATTTTTGGGCCTCCATCCCGGGACCAAATTTCCTTCATGGAGCGTGGTCTCAACTGCCCCCCCAAAAAGCTGGCGGCCTCCAGACAATGGAGGCCCCCTTTAAGTTCCAAAACAAATCTGTCCTCCAGTGTCGTAAACCAGCTTTCGTGTACGCTTAGGATAATGAAGGCCCCACAATCTCCACCACGCACAATATGACAGGTTGCAAAGCACTGTATGGCGCCGAGCCTGTCAGGAGGCCCTGCAGCAATGTTCCCACCCCTTCTCTCTCAAATTTTTACACGTGTCCAAAACAGCCATTTTGTGCCCCTCCAGAATAACGACATATGCATGCAGTTGGTTAAAAGCCCCTTGTCACAGCTAGGAACTACACGTCCAAACACCCGGGGGAAGACATGATATGAGGGAGAGGGGTTGTAGGGAAAAAAGGAATTCCTCAAAGGTTCATACTAGCTCCGTGTGAGACTTTTACACCAGAATATGCTCATCTTCGTATCAAGCATAGCATTCAACCAAAAACACCAGGCCTTACGCACCCCATCTGAAGGAATCAGCAATCCCAATCTCAGGCACCTCAATATCAAAAGCACACTGTGGTCACAAGACAGCAGTCCGACCACTCCATTTTTCCTGATAAAATGAGAATACCAGACCCCGGAGACCTAGGGAAAACACCCAAATACCTGGTCAAAATAGGCCCAAAACTAGCCCCAAAAATAAGGTTCTAGAAAAAGGGCATAGTCAAGACACCTGGCGCCACTAAGGAGGTTCGTGTTGCACACTGCATGCTGGGACTAGAGGGGTATAAACGTGACCTCAGGGCATATTACAATCCCAAATAACATTCAATTGCGGCACGCCCCCTCTTTAATCACCACCCGGCACACATGTAGGTCAAAAGACACCACACGCACTGGTAGCACCTCCCATGCACACCTTGTAGAGAGGGGCTGGTGAAGCCTAGGGAACCTCCGCTAAAATTAATATATTCACAAGATCCCCCTGTAAAAATCTAGCACCAGTCTAAACTCCCAGGTAGGAATGGAGAGGTCGGGAGGCCAAACTGCCCATGAAAATGAATGTGTCTCATGAACAATAACAAACTTTCAAAAATAAGTATCTCGACTGGGGCCACCTTCTAGTTCCTCATTATAAATTGTGTGAATAGAGTGTGAAGAGCATACCCTTAAAAAGAAGGCACATGAACCCTGTAGGAAAATAACAGCACATGCGATAATGCACTGGTTCTAAACTAAAAACATGAACGTAGCTCATACTTTTTTTTAAACTATTTTCCAGTTTTTTCATACAGGAAGAGGTTAATCATTACAGTACAGAGTACAGCATCGGTGATAATAAAGCACATGCATAGCAGATACAAAGTAAAATAATCACAAATGTGTTTGAAAATAGACGGTGCAATATGGTTAGAAGTCGAGGATGTACAGCCAGTGAAAGCAATAAATTGATTCGCAATATAAAGAGACAAGATTCCCAACAGAGATCAAACATTACAGATAATAACACATTGATAGCAGCAGTAGGCAAAACAATAGGGCAAAACAATAGATCATCAATCCAACATTCTTCCCAGAACTGACGTCTAGCCAATTCCTTCGGGAACAATGGCGCTCGCCGTTTGAGATTCCTGGTCGGATTGAGTCTTGGCTATGTAGTCCCTGTACGGGCCGCAGATATCTAGAGGACGTGACGAGCTAGGGATCAGGGTGGAGTATTCTTCGCAGTTCACGAAACGAAACTTGAGGGGGCCCCCCTGCAGAATATATAAAGGGGGCCCCCCACGGTCCAGACCTGTAGTGTAGTTCCTAGTTTCCCACTAGGCCCTGCGCATTGGAATAACATAAACAGTAGTATCGACGTAGAAGTGCGGATCTTCCAGGCCTCTACTGACTATGCTAAACTTAATTTGGTTTGTTACCAACTAGCTCAGAGGTCACTGGAAACTTTCTTCTCTGCATAGGAAGTGATCAGCTTCCCTGGCACAGACAAGAAGGGATTCAGCTTTCCAACCACCGTGCAACATGACAACGTTGCTCCTCAGATTAAGAGTCAATCTCTAGGGTCGTGTGAAACAATAGACAGGTATTTCACTCAGTCAGGTTAGTGCAGTTTACTTTCACGATATGTAGAGAATAGAGAGACGGGCGTTTGTCAATAAAGGGTTAACATTTATTGAACAGTCTTTCTTCTCGTACAAGAGAAATGTATTGCCACAATTGCAAGACTTGTTATGATAAAAAGTACGTACAGTAAGATAAGGATTGCAAGATAATACTGTAAAAGCATTGATATGGTTTCTTAGCCATACAATGGTTTAAAAGTAATAAAACATATATACAGTCATATATACATTAGGCTAAAATACTCAACTGGTGCTTCTAACTACGCCTACCCCTGTGTACCTGACCTAAGCCTAATACTTGGAAGGGGAGTAAGTAAGTAGCTTTAAGTTAAGTTGGTTTTTGCCAAGGTTTGCTTCAAGAATTCTCTTCTAAGGGTTTAGTCAACACCATACCTCTGAATAGAATGATGGAGGTCTGGTATCTCCTTCAGGGGGAACTCGGTATCCCAGTCACCCGCGAGGGCAGACTAGAAACGCTGGAGCTGGATTTCTCTGCAGGAGAAAGGCAGCGTCTCTCTTCAGTGCGTCGAGGAGGAGGAGGGGGGACAGCGTCCGCGGGCAGCTTGGCATCTGCTGGGCTCTTCGCAGAGGGACGGCTGTTCAGCTCCTAAGCTCACCACACCATCGTTCGCGCTTTAGCAGCGATAATGGTATCAGTAGCTTCACCAACAGCAGCGGGGCAGCAGCAGCATCAGCGTACTGCATACAGCATACAACAGCAATGGGACACCAGCAATTGCTTAAGGCAACGTTGGTAATATTTATACCTGACAGGTGCCTGGTTTGACGCAAGTTTGCTGGACATAAGACGTCAATTAAAGATGTCACTAGGAAGTGATAGCTATCAGTTGCTCATTAGAGTTCCATTACTAATCAAAACACAGCAAGCGGGGATTTCCAGGTTTGCTGAGTTTTTATCTTGTTGAAGAACTCGGAGTGTTAATCTAGGAATATCAGATAGTGACTTCTGCTCTGTCATTGCACTAATTGGTTGCAAAGGAAGTGGCAGAGAACTATTCTGGAATGTGGCTCTGTTTGTGTGAGGCCAGAGATGACTTTCTGAATATCGCACTTGAACGGTTATGCCAATATGGGGAATAAATGGATTTATAGCCGAATAGGGGCATAAGGTCACAGTATCGATCAGGAACCTAGATAAACACGCAACACCCACTCCCGGGTTCGTGTCCATCAAATTACTAAAACTAGAGCAATAGGATGCATGTGTAACATTGCCCACCCCAAAATACATAAATGCATTCGAAATAGGCGTATAATGTAATATGTGAAATTTAGGTACTGTACGTTTTTGAAGCATTGAAATCATTCAAAAATTATAGCATATGGAATCAATGAACGATTATGCAAAAAGAATTACACATGAAATATCTCTGAAACAGAAAAAGGGCGAGATAAATCATCACATATAAATGCATTGCAATAACATGTGCTAGAGGCTGATGTAAGGTTGTTATGTCTCTAGATGTGTTTAGAAATAGAAGTTTGAAGCTTCTGTTCTCTACGAATAGTTTTTACCTTAAGCAAAGAATTGTTCGTGCCAAAAAAAGGTCAATATTAAAAAAATGTCCAATTAAAAAGAATTAATGCTTGAACGGGGAAATAGAGTTCCAACGCTTTAGCAGTTTTTGTTGATCAAAACTGAAGGCCGAATTCAGAGTTTATGGGAACGCTTTGTGTCGGAAAGCTTCTCTGAGTTATTGTTTCTGTTCGGGTGAGAACATCGTATCAGACAGGCTCTCAAAGAATTGGTCTACAAAATCAGGTGACAGTTCAACCAAATTCGATAGTGCTGTAACTTGGCAGGTGTGAGAATGATTGCTGTCATCATAGTCGGGAGCAGCAAGGCTCACAGAAGGTCGTACCTGGGTGATGTTGCTTTTGTCACTCGCTCCACTGTTACCACCTAGTCGTAGTACAGGAGTCTCAACGAATGCTGTCATCAGGATTGGTAGCCGCTGGGGACAACACAATGCGTGAGCCGTTATCGGACTGAGCAAAGTATCGACGTCCATTGGTACTGCTGATGGAAGTGAAAGACAGATGTCCAACACGCACTCATCTCCGCATAGCATACATCGAAGTACCGGTAAGATACAGTTCTGCCATATAGGTCTGAATGAAAGGAACCAGGTCATGTTTAGATCTCTCAGCCTGGCCAATCCGAGGACGTTAGTTATCCTGTCCCGGTAGCGCATTGCTAGGATTGTCTCTTCCATTCCCATGGGAGCTATGTCTGAGCTTTGGCTTGCCATAACGAAGCAGGACGGACAAAAATAAAATCCCTGCTACAAGTCCCAAAAATAAGGGTATGCCGCCAAAAACAGAGTGTACAAAATTAGGAACAATTCCCAAAATTGCTTGAAAAGGTGTTAGCAGTCCCGTAAAAATCGTCTTAAATATGCCTGGGATGCCTGTGGCACTAGACATGTTTAGGAGTTGGCTAAGCATTTCTACGAAATGCACGGGGCAATTTGTTGATAAAAGTTCATGAACTTCAGCAGCTGTCCTTGCAACTAGAAGATCATACGTCTCTTTTGATGACGTTATAGGCACTGTTGTCTGCAAAAGCACAGACTTCATTTTGCTTAAAGTATCAATTCGTATAGAATAGAGATTCAGACGAGACCAGATGGGAGTCACTGTGTCTGCAGGCCCACTCGGGAACAATGCCTGCATACAGCATTTGACCATGGATGTTACGCTTACTAGATAACTTTTCCCTGGCACAAGGCCACAACATCTGTGATCCGTTCTAAGAATGTAACTCCCGTTTGCGAGTTGCATAAAGAAGGGCTCTATCTGAGTTGCAGGTGTGACAAGCTGGTTGCATGAAAGGTTGTTTGAATTTCCATCACATGCTCCGTGTAAATTAATACCCTGACACAAAAGTGTACCGCTCAGTGAATGTTTACAGGTGTCACCACTAAGAAATACATTTTTGTCGCTGTCACTATAGCAAGAATGTGTGTATGGTAATTTCCATTCAGATTTTACATATCCTTTACCCAATTGTTCATACTGGCCAGTAGGTATGTATTCAAGGCATTTTTTAAATCGGAAAGTTGTTATCGTAATAGTGATAATTCCGTGTATTATCCATTCAATTGCAGGACTCTCTGACATTGTCAATGGTAATCTCTCAAGTTTTTCGATGCTCAGGATTGTATAGTCTGCTCCTTTCTGTGCCAGACTGATCTGTTTATCAGTAAGGTTAAAAATGGAAAATAATGACGTTGTGTTGATTAAACGCCAAGGCACATAGCCTGGACGAAGATTTTGCAGCGTCCAGCCCAATTGTATATTAGAACGTAATTGAGATTGGCCATGTTGTAACATTAGCAAGTCACTGTCTATCACATCAAAGGCAGAGGATACAATATTGTCCAACGAATATATTCTGGAAGACAGAGTCATTAACCCATTGTCTACTACAGAATGTGATTTTTCCAAATTAATACGATCAATTTCTCGTATTTTTTCAGCTGTTTCAATTTGTGTGACTTTCCAAGCTTCGTTGTACGCAGCATAGATACTGGTCGCTATGAAACGCTTTTGACGCTGTTTGCGTGGTCCAAGAATGAAATCGCGCAAATCAGCACCATCTTTTAGTAAAGACAAGTGTTGCTTAATTTCAGCCAGTGTGGATGATGTTAGCCATTCAAGGCAGAGTTTCCCTACACTGTATGTTGTTATTATCCCTGGATGTTGTCTCTGGGAATATCTCGGGTCTAGTCTGGTCATTTTTAACCCCTGTGTTTTATTCAGGAATCTATCTTGACAGTTGTTTGTGTCAGTAGGCCAGATTAACCACTTTCTCCAATCAGGATGTGTTCTGTTAAAATCTAAATTTGTGACACGTCTAACTCAATATCTGTAGTTGTATTATCGGGTATTGGCTTCGGAATAGACGGTGTTTTAAGGTCTTTGATCTTAGCTAGGCCAAGACAAGATGTTTGGTGTATTGTGTCATTTAAAAACAACATTTGTTCTGGTATCATGCAGGTTCTGAATAGTGCTTCAAGGCCTTGTACCTGCCAATCTTTTGTACCCCAAATGGTTTTCGTTTCAATATTATTTTTCCAATAATCAAAACCAAATGTCATCATTTTTTCATAAAATGCTTCTGAATATATCAATTTAGAATTTGTCAGCATTGTTTTCATTCCTGTTTTATCTAACAGTTTGTAATACAACGTTTCTGCATCACTAGTGTTAAACCCTGAAAAGTATTTGAATTTCTCAAAAAATGCTTTAGAACTGCTTTTAGGTGGTGTAGCACAATGTTCCCATTGATTATACATAAAAACATTTCTAGGCTGTGCAGATTTATGCAAATATGATCACCATAATGTGTGTAGCAGAATGTCTGCTCATAACTAGACGAACCTTGTAAATAATCATGTTCTGTGAATCTAGCTGACATTACTAAATCAGACATCAAGTCATTAATACTGTTAAAGTCCCAATCATCAGAGAATGTACTAGGTTTTACAAAGTCACTTAAGGAAACCTTCAGTTGATGAGGATACTTCAGGATTTCGACCGGACCATAGATCTCATAGTCAGTTTTCTCCCATACTACCCCACCAGGTATTGGAATTGCTGTGACATTTACTGTTGACAGTTCTCTTTTCTTCACGTGGGATGATCTGTGTGGTTTCAGGACTAGGTTGATGTTCTGATTTGCTGTGTCCATTGTACTATATTTTCCCTCAATGAATTTTCCCAAACAAAGTACCATGATGAGCCAAAGCAGGAGGAAAAATACACCTAGACCGAACCAGAACTCTAACCAAGGTGAAATAAGGTATATTTCCTTCAGTTGATGAAAGAGTTCCGTTGCTTTTTCTTTAAAAGTATTTTTTGTTTCTGGCATCACTTCGGGGTCGTTTTGATCTTCAGAGAAGTTGTCGAAGTTGATGAAATAACCAGAGGCAGTTCTGTCAATTGATGGGATTGTTCTTTCAATCTGTCTTTCGGTAGCACTTTCTGATGCCACATTAGTGTAGACTGGTGTTTCTTGACGAACCGTTTCAATCTGTGTCTCAAGAGGCACGAGTTCCATGGCAGTATTGCATAGTCCTTCACTGTGCACTGCAGGCTGATCGAATGTGATTAGTCTTTCAGTTTGAACCTCTTGGATTGTTGCAAGTTTGGGTATTCTGTTGTTTCTTGGGAGTCCACTGGGCCTACTGTTGATTATAGGCCACATGCTTGTGGTTTTACCAGGTCGATAGACACGACTCTGTTCTCCTTTTTACCAGCAAGGGGCGGTAGTACAACTGATCTTGTTCCGGTGACTGCCAAGACAGGTACTGCTTTTCTGTAAGAAGGCCCAAATTCCTTCTTTACCGCGATCTTTTCTCTGACTAGATCCCCAATCTTTGGAATCCAGACAGGCCTTGCTGGGGCTGTTGCTTGTGGTGCCTCGTCAGTGGTAGATGGCTGTTGCTTTAACTTTATGTTGCTTAAGGATTTTCTTGTTTCATTCAGTTCCTGTAAAACAGCCAAACGATCCTTTACATCAAAGTGCGTTGTTTTTTCTTGTACCACTGACATCTGACTATCGAGGTCCTGAATGTTCATTCTGATTCCGAACAATAGTTCGTATGGGCTGAAACCTTTTAGAGAATTTCTTGGCAAGTTATTAAGACTAGTCTGGACACTTATTAAATGTTTGACCCACCCAGCGCCTGAACCTAATACCTTCGCTGTTATAGATCGCTTTATGTCCCGGTTTTTTCTTTCTACCACACTATTCCCTTCGGGGTGCGACGGACAAGAATACCGCAACCCAATTCCCATGCTGGTCATGGCCTCCTTATAAGCTCGAGAGCTGAAAGCAGGACCCTGGTCAGAATGGAACGTGGTAATTGCGTATATGCCGATATGGACTCGCAAATCTTTTATAACAGTTCTAGGCGTCAGCCGAGTGCTGGAGGCCACATTTTTAAGTGTGTTTAGCCTTCACTGTGTACAATGGGACGCGCTTCTCTTCTTTGATTGCGCAGATAGACCGCCTTATGCCGTCTAGCAGGGATCCTGAAACTACACTGGCCTGTTCATTACTGCGATCTCTGTTGCAGTCTTCACAATTTTGAGCAAAACATTGAATATCTATGCTCATTCCTGGCCAGCAGTACTCCGATTGTAATTCTTTCAGAGAATCTTTAATTGTTTGGTGTCTCAGACCCAACCCCATGTGTGCTTCCAGTAAGAGGAAGCCCCTCCTGCTCCTGTTTGGAATTACTCTGTCCCCCACTCCAGGGATTCGAGCAAAAGGAACGGAGTTTGCATCGATTACGTATGCATAATTGAGTGGATAGTTTACGGGTAGTGCTGCACAGTCGCCTTTTACGGTCGTTTTTACTGCCAGCATGGTTTCCCCGTCTATGTATTTTTCTGTACGCTTTTTTGTGGCTACGGAAGCCGGGTTAGTTGCTTCCGCTGTGGCTGTATTAGCCAATGAATTCCCTGCAACGTGAACGCCATCACGTCGAAGACTCTGTGCGTGAATCACATGAGTCTTTTGTAGTTCTTTGTGTAAAAGAGCTACCTGTTTCCAGAGCAATTTATGCTTTATTGTGGCACCTGTGTCATCTTTGTAGTCGTTTTCAATCCACCTCTGCAGCTTATTGTTGTAAGAGTTGACGCAAAAATGAGAATCGCACACGATAAGTGTCGGGAATTCACGTTCTGCATTTTCAAACGCCATCTTTAAACATCTGATTTCAGTTCTCTGAACCGAACAGTTTCTGAATGATTCAGTTTTTGTTACTTTCGGTCTGAATCTACCGCACAGCCAACGACCTTTAATGATCGCACATGCTGCATCGTAGGATTTGCTCTCTACGTTGAAATGCTGTACAAATCTTTCTGTATAGATTATACAGGCGTATTGTGGGAGAGGCAGAACTTCGATTGGCAGAGGATATTCTTCTTCATATTCTAAATCATTCAGTTCTTTAAATTGTGGAGCGAAATAGTATCTTACATCTTCCGCTCCTAGAGAATCTACACACTGTATCCATTTCGGATCCAGTGACACTGTAGGCAGGTTTACTGGGCTGAATAGCGCCTCGAAGGCGGATTCCGATGTGAGGATAATAATCCGTTTGCCGTGTGCTAGTTCTCGTTCATTTGCTAATGCGATTTTCACTGCATTCACAGTTCTTTCTGTGTGACTGAATGCTTTTTCTGCTTGTGTGTACAAGTGAGATTTAATTGAAATTGGTACCTTTTCTCCCTCATTAGAGGTTAGGTACGTGAATCCGCATCTTCCTGGGATGACTCAGATTACAAGATCGATTGTGTTGTCACGTGTATCTAATTTAGTTTTTGCTAACATGTCTGTTTGCAATGATCTCAAAATTTCTGTGTGTTTTTGAGTCCAATTGATTTGTTTAAAATCAGGTTTAATTAGTTCGTAAAGAGGTTTAACCCTCTCTGCGTAATTTAGAATGTAAGTTCTTCCGAAATTCAGAAAACCTAGAATGGATTGTAAATTCTTCAGCGTTTTTGGAGCTTGGAGTACAGCGCACTTCTCTAAGAAGTTGTCCGCTAGGCTTTTCCCTTCACTTGATAATTCGTACCCTAAAAATAGTACTGTCAGATGGGCAATTCGAGACTTTTTAAAGTTGAATTTGTAACCCTCTGCTGCGAACCCAAGTATAATGGTGTTCACTCTTTTCAAGTGAGTATCCAAGTCGTCGTCTGTGAGATAGATATCATCTACGTAAGATAATGCCTCATCATCATATATTTGTAGTAACTCTGTTACTCTAGCTGAGAATAGTCCTGGGCTGTTCTTGAACCCCTGTGGGAGTCGACAGAATTTTTCTGCGACCCAAATGCAGAGAAAGCGGTCAAATATCTGCTTTCCGGTGCAATGTTTTGACAAAAGAAACCATTAGATATGTCTAATGTCGTTATATATTTTTTCCTAACTATGTTATTCATTAGGGCTGCACTATGCGAGTTTTGTACTGCAAAAGTTTTACAACATGTATTAAGGTGTCTGTGGTCCAAAACTAGACGATATGAATTGTCTGGCTTGGAGACAGGAAACAAAGGATTGTTCATTTGAGAGGTGCATGTTTCAATAACCCCCTGGTACTCAAGTTGATCTAAGATCTCCCTGACTTGTTTTTTAGCTTCTTGCTTAATGGGATACTGCCTTTGGGCAGTCGGTTCACTTTTTAACTGGATTTTGTGAGGAGTCGAGTCCCTATCCCATCCTACATGATTTTTATATAATGCAGGTGCCTGGGCCACTGCCCATTTCCTTGCATAAGTATATTTTTTGTGAATCGGAATGTGATTCGAGAAGGCAGGCATAATCATTTCTTCGCCACGAGGGCACTCCCTGACAAACTCTGGGGGACAATCTTTTTCAGCTAACAGAATATCATAGCCTTTTGAGAGCTTATCCCAAAATAGACCTCTTATTTTCCTAGTCTTATCACCCTCTATACGCAATGTTATTTCGTATATTTTATGGGGCTCGCTAAGTCTGGTGTTGGCAGTTTCAACCTGAATGTATTCATTCGTGTCCACTGTCTCCAGATGACTCATCAAGATCTTGAGCGCTATACTGATTTCTGCTGCACTGTCCAACATTGTCAATGCCCACTCCCCGTTTTTCAATTGTGTCCTCAGTATTCTCGGCATGGTTGATTACTCTAATACTGGCTACCTTCGTTTTTGAAAATTGAGATTTTTTACTCTGAGCAGGTTCCTTGTCTTTGGACTTGGTGTGCTCTCCTGGGTCTGACCGTCCTCTTCTTTCCGATTTCTGTGGAAAAGATCGAGAGGGACGTGTATCAATACTTTGATATCTATCAGGTTTTTTCAGATTATCCCTATTTCTAAGGTTATATCTTTTCTCAGAGGGCTCCCTCTGGGGAGACTGGTGTTCTCGAGTCGGAGTTCTTTCCCTCCGTCGAGGAGACCTTCCTCTGGACTGGAAAACTTTTTCCTTGGGAGTGGATTGTTTATTTCCATCCCAGCTCTTTTTAGGAGTGTTTGAATTATTTTTAATAAATAATTTTTCAGGATTTTCGAGCAGTTGGGGCTTTACTGGTTTCCCACCCAAGCTGTCTCTACCTAATTCTTCATAGCATTTCTCTATGATTTTGGCAAGCTCAACAGGATCTTTTATATCTGTTTCCTTCAACTTCTGGCGGATCGCCACAGATGCTGCTTCTCCTTTTATATTGGCTAATAATATAGCCGAGACCTGCTTGAAGTCTTTCAGTAATTTCATACCTAGATTTAAAGCGGGCTCTGGACCGTATTCATTTTGAATCTGTTTCAGCACTTCTGGTATTACCGCCATAGACGGAACACCGTGTGTTTTTGTGTAAATGGAAGCAAAGACTGTACCCCAAGTGTCGCAGTCCTCCACGTGTGGTGCGATTCCCATTGGAAGGCAGATGGTCAAGATTCTGTGTTTCTCTATAGGGGTAGTATCAGGAAATACTGCCTCTATTTGAGTGATTTTCTGTGCTAACCAGAAAGGAATTTGTTCCCGTTTTACGGGTGTTTTACCAAGACATGACTGTATGTTCTGTGGTGTGATTTTATTAGTGTTCCCCTGATGAGGGGTCAGCTGTGGTACATTAACAGCTGGTTGGACTGTTGCAGTCCGCATTACATATTGGACTAATTGCCTATGTATTTTTATAAGTGTTTTTAGCTGTACTAACAGCTCTTCTTTAGACATTTTTGCAATGTCAGGATGTGGTGTGTAGCCGGCTAGAACCGGCCACGTTGCTCCTGGTCTACCTAGTGGACCGAGCCTGGTTATGTGATCATTATGTTTTAGGGCGCCATTAAACCAGAGCAGATGCTCTTGGAATTTTAGTGGGATTTCAGTCTCCTCGAAAGGAGCGTACTCTTCCGGAGGTTCCTCTATTTTGTAATAGTGAAACTCTTTTGTTGTAGCATTTGCCGCTGGAAAGTTTATCCATGAATAGAATACCTCTGCCTGCCGATATTCGTGAGCCTCTATCACGAAAATTACTGTACCATCTTGCGGTGTTAGTCCGTTTTCTATAAGTTTTAACGTTATAGATTTTCTTAAGTGGACCGGGATGATAATTGCATCCGGGTCTGTGTGTTCGGGACCCTGCTGAGTCGCATCTGCTGCGGCCCCAGTGGTTCCGTTTTCTCCTGGCATTGTATAAATGCAAGGTTTGCAGAGTAGGTCTCCAAGGAGACAAAGATTAGGTGCACAATATTTTGGAACACTGTATCCTTCAACGTTGAATAAACCAGAGCTTTACATAGGAATCTCTTCCTACTAAGGTCGGGCGGATTTTAACCTTTCACCCACTCCAGACGTCTATTGGAGTATTTACGGGAGAAAGGGGTCTGTGTGAAATATGCACGACTGAGTTACTCTAACGTCTTGCGCTAGTTTATCGCCTTACCAAACGTTGGGCGCCATGTAGTGTAGTTCCTAGTTTCCCACTAGGCCCTGCGCATTGGAATAACATAAACAGTAGTATCGACGTAGAAGTGCGGATCTTCCAGGCCTCGACTGACTATGCTAAACTTAATTGGGTTTGTTACCAACTAGCTCAGAGGTCACTGGAAAGATTCTTCTCTGCATAGGAAGTGATCAGCTTCCCTGGCACAGACAAGAAGGGATTCAGCTTTCCAACAACCGTGCAACATGACAACTTTGCTCCTCAGATTTAGAGTCAATCTCTAGGGTTGTGTGAAACAATAGACATGTATTTCACTCAGTCAGGTTAGTGCAGTTTACTTTCACGATATGTAGAGAATAGAGAGACGGGCGTTTGTCAATAAAGGGTTAACGTTTATTGAACAGTCTTTCTTCTCGTACAAGAGAAATGTATTGCCACAATTGCAAGACTTGTTATGATAAAAAGTACGTACAGTAAGATAAGGATTGCAAGATAATACTGTAAAAGCATTGATATGGTTTCTTAGCCATACAATGGTTTAAAAGTAATAAAACATATATACAGTCATATATACATTAGGCTAAAATACTCAACTGGTGCTTCTAACTACGCCTACCCCTGTGTACCTGACCTAAGCCTAATACTTGAAAGGGGAGTAAGTAAGTAGCTTTAAGTTAAGTTGGTTTTGCCAAGGTTTGCTTCAAGAATTCTCTTCTAAGGGTTTAGTCAACACCATACCTCTGAATAGAATGATGGAGGTCTGGTATCTCCTTCAGGGGGAACTCGGTATCCCAGTCACCCGCGAGGGCAGACTAGAAACGCTGGAGCTGTATTTCTCTGTAGGAGAAAGGCAGCGTCTCTCTTCAGCGCGTCGAGGAGGAGGAGGGGGGACAGCGTCCGCGGGCAGCTTGGCATCTGCTGGGCTCTTCGCAGAGGGACGGCTGTTCAGCTCCTAAGCTCACCACACCATCGTTCGCGCTTTAGCAGCGATAATGGTATCAGTAGCTTCACCAACAGCGGCGGGGCAGCAGCAGCATCAGCGTACTGCATACAGCATACAACAGCAATGGGACACCAGCAATTGCTTAAGGCAACGTTGGTAATATTTATACCTGACAGGTGCCTGGTTTGACGCAAGTTTGCTGGACATAAGACGCCAATTAAAGATGTCACTAGGAAGTGATAGCTATCAGTTGCTCATTAGAGTTCCATTACTAATCAAAACACAGGAAGCGGGGATTTCCAGGTTTGCTGAGTTTTTATCTTGTTGAAGAACTCGGAGTGTTAATCTAGGAATATCAGATAGTGACTTCTGCTCTGTCATTGCACTAATTGGTTGCAAAGGAAGTGGCAGAGAACTATTCTGGAATGTGGCTCTGTTCGTGTGAGGCCAGAGATGACTTTCTGAATATCGCACTTGAACGGTTATGCCAATATGGGGAATAAATGGATTTATAGCCGAATAGGGGCATAAGGTCACAGTATCGATCAGGAACCTAGATAAACACGCAACAGACCCAGTCAGGAGCTTTCAAGCCAGGGACCTGCTGCCCGTGCACAGAGCCGGTGGGGGCGACTAGGGCTCGGGGTCCCCCACATATATATATGTCGATAAGTTTCGGTATTGTCTCCAACCAAAAAGGGTCAAAGAAATTTGTCAGGACTTGGAGCACTAGATATTTTGATTCTGACCAGCAATAAGTCATGTTAGTCCTTACATCTTAGATAGTGTTTCCTTTCTGCCTGGCCAGTCTATTTGTGTCAAGTACGAATGTCTGGAAATAGGTTACTCCATTTATCGGAAACAACAGGTTGCCTAAATGTGTCTGGCTTTAGCTTTGTCAGAATAAGAAAAGTGTGTTTTGTGCCTGTTGGCAAAATATTAACGTTTTCCTCTGAAATGAATACATGTTTATGGGTGAGTTCAGCACAACCAAGACAATAACAACATAAACCACACAAGGGATCAGCACCCCCAAAAATATAATTTAAAATATACACGGAGCCTCAATTGAAGCAACTTTTAAATCACAATATTGGGTTCCATACATGTATTGACAATGCATAGCTCGCTCTATAAATAGTAAGAGACCCAACAAAGACTCAGACAATCTTAATGATGATCTTTTGATCCACAAACATTTAATGGGTGCCGATTGGTATAGCATCTGTGGTGACTAATATTGTTACCAGACCACCCTTACAAAACTCACAAAAGTGTAGCCCCACATAACATTACACAGCAGCATCAATTGTGGTCCCGATAACGCCATAGGAACTCTCAAAGTCCTTACTAAAAAGAAGCCAAACAAGAGTAAGCATAATACAGCAGTGTACCCAACACAACCACAAACCATCTCCACTGGAAACTGTAAGCTTTATAATAAAGATAGTGGAAGCCAAACTTGTGTGGGTAATCATTTGGCGAATAATAAATTGTGAAAACATTCTTTACATGGCTTGCCAAAATAAATGTATCCAAATCATTACGAATACCACTAGCAGCTCTAAATTTGCACTCCAGTTCTTATGAAGGTCATCTGACTAAAGATGAATCAAATAAAAAACATGTTATCAAGATTCAGAAGAGCCTATACTTGCATCCCCATTTCAAAAAATGTTCAAAAAGGTAAAAATACATTCTACTACAACATATGACAAAACAGCACATTAGCAGTCCAAAACACAGGGAAATCTATATAATGTGACTGAGAAGCAATATGTGGAAAAATGCTCTGTACACCGATACAGGATTTGATTCCCCAACCCTTTTTGCATACATTTATTGTAAATAGCTTTTTTACAAGTGTAAAAATATGTTTCCTATTCAAGTAATTTTTGCACCCATAAAGGGATTCATTCACAGTTTCCTTGTGTGTAAATACATAGCTGCCAAGGTTTCAGATTGCTTATGTGTGACATTTTCATAATATCAGTTTAAGTATGAGTGACATTCAACGGCTATGAGTGACGTTTTCACGCGAGCGAAATGAAGCAATAAAGACGAGGGAAACATATAAATATCAGAAAGAACACCCTTTTGAGCAACAAGAAACTCTAAGAGGATCTTAAAACTGCTGCAAAGCACCACAAATAGAAGGGCACTGTGGGACCCAACTGTACCAAACAGGATGTGAGAGGCCCCAGTGGTGATGATCTCAGTTGGCTGATAATAAATTACCATAATTACTCACTACATAGTCACTACAGTCAGTTGACTCGCGGACTCTGAGCGCTGTCCAGCCCGCAGCAGTACCAGGCAGCCTCAGGAAAGTGAGAGGCTGAGGCACATAGGCTGGAATTTTTTCAAAATACTTTAGCTCACCTGCTAGCTCTCTAAAATAATTCAAATCAGTTTTACTGTAAGCAATAGGCCTAATCCCTTTATTATGAGAAGCTATGAAAAAGTGACTAGGGATATAATCAGGGCCACTGGAATTATGCGACAAGAGAGGGCCAAATTATGTGGCACAGCTGAGTACATTTTGCAGCAAGAAAAGGCAAATTCTGCGGCATAATGTGGCACATTTTGTAATAGTATTACTTCATTATTTCATCATTTTTAAACTTGGTAACACTGTATGGTCTTTCATTGCATCTCATTAGTACCAGTTTAACACCCAAATATAGCAATATTCAGTTATATTCAGTTTTGCAAAGGGTCTTCGACTGCGCATTTTAGCACTTTTTTACCCGTTCTAGATAGAAATAAAACATGTTTTTGTTAAAATCTGCAGATTATGTGGGCAGATGATAGATTATGGGGCAAATCAATGTGTATGCTAAAATCGCTGCAGGTGCAAAATCGCATAATTCCAGTGGCCCTGGATATGGATATAATGTAAAATTTCTACTACACTGCAATAAACCCTACCGAGAGGTAATATGTTACTCAGAATCTATCATCTTACCACAGTACACTCATATTGCCTCTAGAGATCGGCTTTTGCAATAAAAGTGGTCTCAAAGTAATGAAGAATGTAATTGGTGTGGCCTTTTAACTATAGCTTTTATAATAGGGACTTGCAATTAAAGGCCACGTTTTTCTCCATAACTAAAACATGTCACTTAAAATTCCATACAAAAACCAATATTACTCTTGGTTTCATTGAGCATTGAATGAATTCAGAAACGTTAATTAGGGCATGGACAGAATGTTGCCTTTTAAAACACGAAAACTTGAGTTAGCAAAAGAGGAGGTGATGAACACGTCTATTGACGTGAAATGAAGAAGTGATTCCAAAGGGCTGCAGTGCATGTAATCAGAAGCTTGTCTATCGGACAAAAGAAGTGAAGGCAGCCTCATGGTCTGCGCTGTGCACTAAAGCACAATGAGCGCTGTTCTGTATCCTGAACGGACACTTCCACCAGTGGAACGGGGAGCCAAGAACAGCAGGCATCTGCTGATTATAAACAAGAGCATAGATTTAACTACATCTGAATTGCAACAAGCCACAGGTCACATCCCCAGATCAGCTAAAGTGAAAGTAGCTCACATTGCTCACACATACACACACTGGAGTGTCAACATTAAAACAGAATGCCATGAGCAACTTCTGATTCTGTCCTACTCCGGTCGCATTCAGAATAATGCTCAAAGGTACCTAAACAGGACTGCACATTTTAATTGCCGGATGGAAATATAAATGACTAATGTTAATCACATCATCACTCTTTATTTATACACAAGCTAACCTCAGACAGTGGCCCGTACCAGTCTGCAGACCTAAGGTTGAGAGTGGCTGAGACCCACTGATGCGACAGGAGACTTCAGTGGCCTGGTCGGGTCGCAAAATGTCCTCTTGAGGGAGGACATGGGAATTCTAAATAGGAAACGCCGACGATGTTTGAGAACACCCACGAATTGGAGTATTCACACAGGGTTCTTCCTGAGTTAGAGATATGCTCCTCCTGTCAAGCACAGGAGTTATTATCTTTCCGGCGCCTGGGTCCCGGCCCGCTCCGGTTTTAATCCTTTTAATCCGGAGCGTTCAGGCCTGAGTACTGTGCTGAGGGGGCCCCCTGCAGCTCGGAGGGCCCCACTGCACTGCAGGGGATGTGGCGGCCTGTGTTATGCCCCGTGCAGTTCACATTACAAAATGTCAAACTCTGGAGCCATGCCTGCATGGAAGGGTTCTCTTGCTACCCCACAAGAGAGCAATCTCCCGTTTGACTAACAGGAAGCCCAGAGCGGCCAGTTTCCTGACCTTCTTAGGGAAGTTGGCCACATAGCCCAACAGTGCGATCTCAGTGGTGGGTAATAGCTGCATGGACAATATGTCTCCCAGTGTGGAGTGAATGAGGGACCAGTACTGGTGTATCCTGGGACATGTCCAGGCGAGGTGAGCAAAATCGGCAAATGGAGCCAGACGTGTGATACATTCTGCGAAGGAATTTAAAATTAAGTAATTTTTACCTGCTGTTCAGCGAGACCTCTTTGGTAGCCCTAAAGCACTGTTTCCATTGGTCGTCAGTAAAGGGCCTGCCCAAATCCACCTCCCAAGCCGCACGCACCTTGGCGTTGGATATAGGTCTGGACGCCCCACATTGCTTGTATAATTTTGAGACTAAATGTGCGGCAGTAGGGTTCTGTATCAGCAGTGTCAGTGGTGGGGTTGGTTCGGGAGCCGAAGGGAATGAAGGGAAAGTGGCCAGATGCATGGAGTGCATACATCTCATGACGAAAGTGTCCATAAAGGAACGTTCTGTGAATCGGGCCTCCTCCGATACTGAGAAGACGTGGCCGTCAGGAAATAGGTCTCCTATTGTGCCAATGTGAAATTTCTCCAGTGTACGCTGAACCAAGACTTCGCCAGTAATTGGAAGCAAGGAAGGATTAGGTAGGGGCAGCTCCGGAGAGTAGAGTAGCTTGAGTCCAAGCAGTCTGCGCAGCCTGTCCCACGACCAACATGTGGTGGATAAAGTTTGAATGTCATAGGGGTCTCGAGGGAATCCCTTACGTAGGAGATTAGAAAGGTGGCGTGGGAGAAACAGATCCGCCTCAGGTTTTAAATATGGGACACGTGCGTCAGGGTGAAACCAGACATGTGCATAACAACATTGTGCTATTAGGTAATACAAGTAAACCCCAAAGCCCCCCTCTCATACGGCAGGGTCAATGTCTGCCAGCGAACCCGAGTTGTCTTGTCTCCCCAGATAAGCCTCAATAACAATGTACGCAGCTGTGTAAAAAAGACATTAGTAAGAGGTATGGGGATATTGTTAAAAAGATATGAAAACCGGGTGAGGACTACCGTTTTAATTATGGCAACTCTACCAGCCATTGATAACGGCAGTCGTAGCCACTTCGCGATTTGTGATTCAAGGGAACTAACAGCCCTGCCTTAATTTAGCCTGATCATGGTGGTGGTATCTAGATAGACATAAACACCAAGATATTTAACCACCACTGCACCACTCAAGTGGGAACTCACAGGACCAGACAGTCGTGCCAGCCATTAGCGGGAAGACACCCGACTTATGCCAGTTAATTCTGAGCCCAGAGAACTTGCAGAATCGAACAATTTCCAATATCAAGGGTTCCAGATTATGATGGGGCATCCTAACATATAAAATAGTATCATCCGCATAAAGCAAAACTGAAAGAGGGCTAGTGCGGAATTGGGGGCAGCGGTGCAAGTGTTTTTCCTGAAAATGGTGCACTAAAGGGTCCATGGCCAGAATAAAAAGCAGGGGAGACAAGGGGCATCCCTGTCTCGTACCAAGAGATAGAGTGAAACGGTCAGAAAGGGTGCCGTTTAGGCGTAATCTAGCGGTAGGTTCGGTGTACAGAAGCGCCACCGTAGAAACAAAGCATTCTGGCATACCCATGCGTCGCATGACAGAAAGAAAATAGGGCCACTCGAGTGAGTCAAATGCTTTTTCGGCATCTAAGAGGACGGCGGCAGCCGGCGTGGCAGGGTTGATCCTATGCAATACAGTGAATAAGGTCAGCAGATTAAGTGAAGTGGACCTATGAGGAACAAAGCCAGACTGTGCCTGCAAAATGATGGTTTCCATTAATAAAGACAATCGTATTGCAATTATCTTAGCCAGTACTTTATAATCGAGGTTTAATAATGATAATGGCCTATAGGAGCTACACAATTTGGGGACTCTTCCAGGTTTGGGAAGGAGAATAATGACCACTTCTATGAACGTCGGAGGAAGGGTGCCCACCTCAAGTGACTCCGCATAAACCTCCACCAATCGCGGAACTAAGATGTCTTTGTATGCTTTTTAAAAATCGGCGCAAAAGCCGTCGAGACCAGGCGCCGAGGAGCCCCGTAGTGCATCGATGGCTTCAATTATGCTGTCCTCGGAATTTGGAACGGACAAAAAGTCCTGCATGTATGGTTCTAAGTAGACCAGTGCAATTTCGGCCAAGTAGTTCCCTTGTTCTCGCAGATCCCCAGGAATTCTGGCAGTATATAACGTTTTGTAATATGAAAGGAAATAATCGCATAATTCCGGGGTAGAGTGTAGCGGGTCGTCATGCGGAACAGTAATTTCCGTAATGTAAGCAGAGTCTCGCGCAGGGCGGAGGGTGTGTGTTAATAATTTACCAGATCTTTTACCCTCGCCATATCATCGCACAGCTTGTTGTTTATTAAGGAATAGTAACTCTCGCTCAGCCGTTTCCTTAATTCAAGCAGCAGGGCCAGGCGTTTTGCCTCTCCCATACTAGAGGCCGCGAAAAATAGCTCTCGGTCCAAGGCAGCAATGTCATTTTCAATGCAATTCAAAGTAGAGCGGAGATCTCGTAGGACTCCCACATGTTTAGCAATAATATAAGCCTCAAACCCCTCCCAAAGAACCGCCCAAGTGTCAACCGACCCGGTGTTAAGTTCAAAATAATTCTCAATTGCTTGCCTAACTTCCTCACTAAAAACGTGATCCAGCAGCGCTTTTCCGGGGAAGCGCCACTGTCTTTCGTAGCCGCCCGGCCTGAGGATATTCAATCGGAGCATGACAGGAGAATGATCTGAAAGTGTACAGGGAAGAGTAAGTATACCATTCAGCCAGTCAGCAACCCCTGGGGATACCAACCAATAATCTATCCTGGTCCACATACTATGAAACCCCGAATAGTGTGTGAAGTCCGGAATTTGTGAATGGAGTCTATGTTCGACATCTATCAAAGAAAAATTAGTACATATGTCTTTGAGGGCTTGTCGGGCACAGAGTTTAGTGTTAGGGGAAGCGGATGTACTGTCTCTGAATGGGTCCAATAATAAATTGAAATCACCGCAATTATAAATAGCCCGGGGTCGAGTGACAAGAGCCGAACCTACAGCTCATGAAAGAAGGATGGGGAGTCTACATTGGGGGCATAAACCCCGACTAGTGAAATCTTGTGCCCCATTAGTGAACCAGTGACGATCAGGGTTTGAGCTTTAGCATCAATCAATGTTTTGTGTAGTGAAAAAGGAACTTGTTTGTGTACGAATATTGCAACCCCCCTGGCATAACAACTATAATTGGAAAAAAATCTGTGGGAACCCCAACTCGTCCCGACAGGAATGTGGTCCGAGTTAGACAGATGCGTCTCCTGCAGAAACACTATGTCGATGTGGTGTCTGGCAATATAGTTGAGGACTTGCCTACGCTTCCTAGTGTTATTTAATCCTCTTGACATTCCATGACTTCAAAGAGAGCCCAGAAGGACCGGGCTAATGTCCTAGCTTGACCATTGGAAAATTGGCACCGCAATCGCACTGCAATGCATGTCTCTCACACGCCGTAAACTAGCAACTTGATCAATAATACAGCAAAAACCATTGAAACTGACCAAATAACCCCCCTACCCACCACCCAGCCTCCTAATAAACCCCAAAGAGGCATTCCCCATGGTTACTAACCAAATGCTTGTGCAATGAAATCAGTACCATTATTGTAGGAGTCAAAGGCGCACATAGCAAAGAGAACATCTTTTTTTTTTTTTTTAAAGTAATTTTTATTGTAGACACACAATACGCAGGCCAATAGTTATACATATACAATATCAATCAGAGTGCTGCAATCTGGTATAACACCCTCCAATTTAAACAGCCTGCTGGCCCACATCCCGAGGGCCGGGCGGCGACAAATTCTCAGCTCCCACATGCCCGGTCAAGCTACCACAGGATGATCGTCTCGCAGTAAGGTGTGTGTGCCTACTTTTAGGTCCTCATCTATATAACCAACAAAACTCCCCTCCAACTACCCCCCATCCCGAGAGTTCAACCTCCCCTTCACCCTTCCCCCCTCTCCATCATCCGCACTGGGGCCTCTCGATGTGCACAGCTAAACTTGGACGTCAGACAATTCCATCTATCAGTTCTCTCCTCTCCAGGTCATTGTGAAGTGCCGCCCCCGGTAGCGCCAAGGTCCTCCCCCTCATCCACTATCCCACTATCCCTGAGGCCCTGCACCATCATCTCCCAGGCTGTCGCCTGTTCTAGCGCTCTCTCATTAGTGGTTCTACGCGCCATCTGATACCTATATGTACTATCGCAAGCCGCCCATTTCAAAAATTTGTTGTACCACCTCTTATACGTCGGGCCCGTCCTCGCCTTTCAGTTTCTAGTAATCTCACGCTTGGCTATCATCAAACCCATAGCTATGAATTTACTTGAGAGCTTGTTTTTGGGGGTATGAGGGAACCAATGCAGGAGGCACGCCGCTGGGTCAAAGTCAACAGTCCGGTCCGTCACCTCGTTCAACGTCTCTCCCACGGCCTGCCAGTAGTCCGACAGGGCCGGGCATGACCAGAGCATATGCACTAGCTCCGCTCCCTCCGCCGCGCAGCGGGGGCACCTCGCGTCAGTCGCTCCAAAGCATCTCAGGATCCTCCCAGGGGTCATGCACGCCCTGTGCAGTATGAAAAAATGGATAATTTGAAATCTGGCGTTCCTTGTGCTGTTACGCGCCCGCCGCACCAACTGTGCCCACGTCGTGTCCGGTATGGGCCTGCCCAGGTCAGTCTCCCACTTGAGTTTCAGCCTTTCCAGGGGCGGCAAATGCTCACGGAGCATTCTGTTATACAAGCAAGTCACCGCATTCACCGTTCCCGCCGCCATCATGGTGTACTGACAGGCCATCGCCGTCTCTGGCTCTGCCAGTCCCAGTCCCCAGTGTTTCTGCATCGCTCTTATTATGGCTGCGTGGAGGAGGTAGCCCCCACGCGGTAGGTCGAAACGTTCCTGGAGGGCTAGAAACGGGAGGAGCTCCCCGTTTTCAAAAAGATCCCCCAGGACCTGTACTCCCGCTTCCTCCCATTGCTGCAGGCGGGACCACTCGCCTCCGTGCGGCAGCGCGGTTAGCATGCCCAACGGCATCTCCGGGGCGTAAGGGTGCTTAATCCCCGCTCGCTTCTGCGCACGGTTCCAGCATCGCCGAAAGGTGTCCTGCTCAAGGGACAAGTCCCGGGCGGCAAGTTTCTGTCCCAGTGCAATGTAGGCCAGCACATGCTGCGGCGTGCCTCGCAGTCGTCCCTCCTCCGGGCCCCGGTAAACGCGGGCCACCTCTTGCGTGAACACCTGCAGCTGGGCAGCAAGGTAGTAGAGCTCGTAATCTGGGAACGCCAAACCCCCTTCATCTTTCGGGTGGGTGAGGGTCGCCAGCGCCACTCTGCACCTGCCCGCCCCCCACAGGAAAGTAGTGAGCTGGGACCGAAGCCGGCGGAAATAGGAGCTGGGGATCCAGATCGGAAGCGTCCGGAAGTAGTATAGTAGCCGCGGCAGTGCCACCATCTTCAAGAGAGCAATCCTGCCTGCTATGGACAGTGGGAGCGTGGCCCAGAAGGCCATGCTACCCTTCAGCCCCCTGACACATCTCTCCACATTGCCCTCAAACAAAGCCACCGCGGTGTGATACACGTAAACTCCAAGGTAAGGGAGACAGGTTGGTTCCCAATGGAGTAGCGGTCGGTGGTCTGGACGGGTCGTGCCCTCCCTCAGCGGAAAAAGGCACGTTTTCGTCCAATTAACCTTCAATCCCGACAGACCACCAAATCGTTCCAGCAGCTCCTCCGCGCCGTCGAGCTCTGCTGCGTCGTTGTCAAGGAACAGCAGGAGGTCATCGGCGTACAGCGAGATAAACTGTCGCCCATCTCTAGCTTGCACACCTGCAAAGTAACGTCCCCTGCGGGCCTCCGCCGCCAACGGCTCAATCGCCAAGGCGAACAGCAAGGGGGATAGGGAGCATCCCTGCCGGGTGCCTCTCTCCACTGGGTATTGGTGGGACACCAAGGACCCAACCCGCACTCTCGCCACCGCCGCTGCATAAAGCACCTTCGTCCAACGGATATATCCTGCTCCCAAAGCCTTCAATGACCACGTATAAAAATTCCCACTCCAGACTATCGAATGCTTTTTCGATGTCGACCGAGAGGGCACATGGAGTGCCGCTCCCCTCCCGCAAATCTTCCATGAGTCGGATAAGTCTCCTGATATTTAGCGTCATGTTCCGAGTAGGGATAAAGCCGTTCTGATCCTCATGGATCAGAGTGGTCATATACGGTAAGAGTCTCGCCGCCAATATAGAGCTCAAGATTTTATAGTCAGCAGTTAGCATAGAGAGCGGTCGATAAGATGCAGGGCTGCTGCCTTCCTTGCCAGGTTTCAGTAGCGGAATGACTATCGCTTTGCGCATCGATTGGGGAAGCCGACCCGCGGTCCCCGCTTCCTTGTACACAGCTAAAAGCTGCGGCGCCAAGGCGTCCATATACTTGCCGTAAAATTCGATGGGCAAACCGTCCATCCCCGGCGTCTTATTGCGGGCCATGGACTTGATAGCTCTCCTAATCTCCCCCAAGTCAATGTCTCTACCTAACTCTTCCGCTTGCTCGTCCTCCAAGCGCAGCACGGTGAGACCCCTCAGGAACGTCGCTGCCGCCTCCCCCCGGACATCCAGGGTGCTGCTATAGAGTCTCCCATAGTACCTCTGAAAGCTGTCCACCATGGCCGATTGGGTGTAGGTCAGATTTCCCCCCTCGTCTGCAAGTTGCAAAATAGGGGAGCAACGTTTCGTGGGATTTGCAAGCCACGTTAGCAGGGTGCCCGATCGATCGCCCTCCACGTGAGAGTGCAGCGCGTATGCCCCATGATCATAAGCTCGCAGTCTTTCTACCTCAACCGCCACCGCTTCCCTAGCCGAGCACACCATCTCCTGAAGGTCCGGGCGGCCAGGCCGTTCCCTCTCCGCTACCCGCAATTTTGCGTCCGCCTTCTCCAGGTCGGTCAGCAACACTCTCCTCGTGCCTACGTACTGTGTAATACACTGTCCCCTCACTACCACTTTATAAGCATCCCATTCCACTGCCCTAGAGTCCGTGGTCCCCTCGTTGATGGCAAAGTACTGTGTCAACCCCTCCTCCAGTGCCGCCCCGAGCAGCGGGTCCTCCAGAGTCTCCGGTCGGAGCCTCCAGGTTGGCACCCTAGGCTTTTCCGTCGCCCAGTCTAAGTGAATCAGGAGCGGATTATGGTCCGAAACCGTTCTCGTTAGATATTCCGACCAGGCAACACACGGCAACACTGCCCGCGAGCACAATATCGCGTCTAGCCTAACGTGGAGATCATGTATCCCGAAGTAAAACGAGTAATCCCGGTCTGTCGGGTGTTGCGTCCTCCATGCATCAGTTAACCCCCAGCTCTCCTGCCAATCCCGCCGACCCTTGGCAATGCGGTGTACCGGGGAATCACTCAGAGGTGGGTGTGACCTATCCAAACTCACTTCCGCCACAGAGTTGAAGTCCCCACCCATGAGTACCGGACCCACCAGAAAGCGTGCCAGTGTCCCCGACAAACCTGCATAAAAAGCCATTTGGTCTACATTCGGGGCATACACGCTGCATAGGACAATATCTTTTCTCCACAACCTGCCCTCCACCACCACAAATCTCCCCTCTGGATCTATCAGCTGCCGTGTCAGTTGAAAAGGTGTACCCGCTCTTATCCATACCAGGGCCCCCCTCGCGTATGCCGAGTAAGAGGTGTGGAAAACCTGTCCCCTCCATCTCCTTTGCAGCGCCGCCCCTTCCTGCTGTGTAATGTGTGTCTCCTGTAATAGCGCAATGTGAATTCCCCTCCTCAGTAGATAGGCATGCACTTTATGTCTACGCTGCATCGTGTGTAGGCCCCTCACGTTCCAGGTTATGCACTTCAAAACATTCAAGTTAGCCATTGTCCCGTAATCCAAAGTCTCGACTCTCCCCCGTGTTCGTGCGCCTGTGGATGATGGCCCCTCCCCAACCCCAAACATAAACCCCCAACTGTCCAGCCCCTAAGCAAACCGGGGCCGGTGTCTGCGAAAAACACCCTGCAACAATCCCCAACTGTGGTGTTCCCCCTCCCCCCAGAACAGGCCCCAATATCGAGATACCAGACCCCATCCAAACTCCCTCAACTGAGAACCCCCCAGATGACTAGTACACGGCCGCAGCCGCAAGTGCCTTAAGGGCGTACGGAGCGAGGCCTCGCCCAAGAGGGGGCCACATGACCCAGGTCCGCACCCATTCCCCCATTTCTGAGATCAGCGCTCAGCCAGTCGCCCAGCTCCCAAGCCTGGAGTTAACATACCCGCTAAACAGGTGAAACCCCCAAGTGCCCTACCCTTTACCCATCAGGCATGAGTCAGACATTTAGGATTCCTTCTGCCGTTTGCGGCGTCACCACCGGACCCTTGGCGTCGTGGATCCCAGATAGGTCCGACTCCGATCCCGAAGCCGATGCGTGTGACTCTGTGTCCGTGCCACATTTGGACTGGGAGTCCTCCGTTCTCGCCATCGTGACCACCACTTGCAGTGCCGCCTTGCGTTCAGCCTCTGTTTGCGAGGCAGTCGGTTTCCCAGCCCCGCGCCGCCGTTTGCGCAGTCTTTGCAATTTGCGCAGGCCGTCTGGTGCTCGCTCCCGCTCCTTTTCCCGCTCCTCTCGGACCTTGGCACCATCCGTGCCCGCTTTGTAGGTTTCCCACCAGTTCCAAGCGTCCGGGGCCAAGTTGAAGAACATCGTTTTGTCGTCCACCACAATTCGAAGTCTGGCAGGGAATAACAAGGAGCACGGGATGCCCTCTGTGCGCAGCTCCTTCTTGATCGTCAGAAAGGAAGCTCGCTGCCTTTGCGTCTCAAATGTGAAATCTGGAAACAGCGTGACTTTACTATTCGCAATTTGGAACGGGCCAGCGTCCCGGGCTCTTTGCAGCAGAAGATCCCTGTCCCTGTAGTGTAGCAGCTTGGCCACGATGGGTCTCGACGGCAGGCCAGGTTTAGGCGGTCCGGATGGAACCCGGGGCGCTCTCTCCAGGGTGAAGAAGGGTGACAGGCCCTCAGGTGCTACCACAGTTTTAAGCCAAGTGTCACAGTAGGCCACCAAGTCAGTCCCCCCTTCGCTCTCCGGAACACCTACGATCCGCACATTACTGCGACGGCTCCTGTTTCCCGCGTCCTCTGCACGCCTTTCCAAGATCTGAATCCGGTCTAGAGCCTCCGTAAGTTTGCCCTCTAGAGTTTTGTGGGCAGGGGCCAGGTCCTTCAAGGCAGCCTCAGTCTCTTTCACCCTGTCTTTCAGCTTGTCGTGGTCGGCACGAAGCAGGCCAAGCCCGACGCCACCTGCGCTATATCATTGTGCAGCGTTTCTCTTGTCGCCGTTATGGCCTCCAGGATACGATCTTGCAGCCGCTTCAGGTCAGTGGGCTCCCCTGTGTCGCCCTCCACTGGTTCTGAGGTCGCCGCTTCTTCCTGCTTGCCTCTCGGCTTCCCCATGGTGGTCGGCGTGAATCCCCGAGTTAGTATCTAGGGCCCAGCCACCGCGCAGCCTCTCCGATGTTGCCCACGCACCCGAGATGGAAGGCCAATCCTCGCCGTCAGGGCGTCCAACCGCTGCAGCCAGCCGCGTTGCCCAGGGTTAGGGAATGCAGGGATCCGTGCCTGCCTCCCTTGGTTGATGATGGTGGGGCCCCGATTCCCTTCCCCCGCCGGTTCTTAGGGTCACCTCCCCGCGGCCGCCGTCAGCCAGTCCAGCAATGCGTCCGCGGCTTCCCACTGCGATCCGAGGGTAAGACCTGCCCCCAGCTGGTTCACCCGGTCATCTCCCGGTGTTTGTGCTCTCACCGGCAATGTTCCAGGTCACTCCAGGGCGTCTACCGCCCCCCACGTCCCTCCACTCCCCTCTGCAAAATGTCCCGCTTTCTCGCTCTCCGCTTGGCTCCGGGGGGGGGGGGGGGGGGAAAGCGCAGGGTACCTCTAGCTCGCCGGGTTCCAGCCGCGCCGGTTCTGTCCGCAGGGTGTCCTCAGTGCTCGGAGCCCTCCCGGAGCACCTCGCCTTCCGCCCAGCCCTCCTGGGCCGGCCGCTCTCGGCAGATCCGCTGCTCCTCGGAGCCTCTAGGCAGGGGCACCGCAGGGCGCCGGGGCCCCCGGGGGGGGGGCCTCCTTCTCCAAACCCCCAATCAGCAACAGGTCGCGGCCTCACCTCCAGGCGTTGTCCCACGGCTCGACCAGCCGGGAGCTATCAGGACCCCCTCGCAGCCGCCATTTTGAGGCATCCCTCCGGCTCGGCTTTGGCGCCCCCGAGTCGCGGCGGGGAGCAGTCCGTTCAGCTGCTCCCTGCTCGATCCGCTTGCGCTCCGCCGGCTTCAGTGCCAAAAACACTTCGTATCAGGCACAGCGCTGGGCTCCTCGCAGCCTTATGCAGGATTAACGGGGGAATGGGCGCGGAGCTCCGGGCTCACGCCGCCATCACCCTCGGCGTGCAAGCCACGCCCCCAGCAAAGAGAACATCTTATACAAAGATTTTGTGGGATTCACCATAGGGCGTGGCAACGCCAGACTGGTCGGGCAATAGAAAGTACAATATCATCATGTAGAAGAGAAATGTATGTATGAAATAAACTTAGCAGAACAGAGCCATAAATGCATAAAATGGTTCAACCAGTCCTGGGATGGGAGAAGAGTTCAACACTGTCCTGTGAGCTCCCCTGAGATGGGGAGGTGGGGTGCGGCACATCAGTTGTTCCAGAATGTGTTTTCTTATAGTTCGGGCAGAATTCCTGTGCCTCAGTCAGAGAGTCAAATATGCGAGACCTACCATCCACATCTACCTTTAATCTCGCCAGATACAGCATGCCGTATTTGAGTCCCAAGTTCTTTAAGGCAGCCATGACTCCATGGTATTTACGCCTCGCCTCCTGAACTATGATTGTAAAGTCAGGGAAAAAAGCCAAATTGCTTTCCTGCCGCTGGACATTCCCCATGTCGTGGGCTGAGCGGAGGACGGCATCCCTGTCCCTGAAGTTCATGAGGCTGGAAATGATGGGTCGCGGGGAGGCCCGGCCGAGGACGGGGCCCCAGCGATCTATGAGCGCGCTCAACTACGAAGCCTTGCGTGAAGGTTTCCCTGCCAAACAGCTCTGCAAGCAGCTGCTCCACAAAGGTGTCCATACGACCAGTGGCAGTCGTGTCTGGAACGCCGATAATTCGGATATTATTTCAGCTGCTGCGAGCCTCTAAATCTTCGTTCTTGATAGCTACCTCTTTGAGGATCTTTTCCACTCTGTCCAGCCGCTTCAGGGAGGTTGACGCACCGTCCTCAATGTCTGAGACCCTCGTCTCCACGACATCCATCCGTCGATCATGAGCCTGAATCTTAGTTCCCATGTCATCAAATCGACCATCCAACACCTTAAAGTCGGCTCTCATCCCGGCTAGCATAGCTGTCGCAAGAGAGGCAGGGTCACCAGCGTTGTTTGGGACCGTAGCCCTACCAGTCAGACCAGGAGGGACATCCGAAGCGGGGCCAGCAGCCTTATCAAACTGCAGCAGGTCTTTCGTCCCCATCTCAAAATGAGAGGAAGGGGACTTGACTGTGGCTTAGCAGTTCTACAGCCGTGGCAAGTACAAAGGGCAGAGAGACGAAGGTCAAGCATGTGGGTGTCTCACAGCCAAAGCGCCAAGCAACAGAATCAATGCATGGTGGACAAATCAACTCGGCAGCTGCTACAACACCGGGCAGCAAATCGAGGGCAGACAGGCTCCCATATGAGAATGAGGGTGAGGCCACGCAGGGTCCGCGACATGTGCAGGGCAGAGCACCGGGGAGGTCGCAGACCTTCGCAGCTGCGAAGCATAAGCTAGTCACACAGAGCAAGGTGGGACGTACGGGGCTCAGGACACAGGCGTGCTGTCGGGTTCCAATGAGGCCCTGGTATTGTTAGGCCCCTGGAAGAAGTTAATGCCTCCGATGGTCGCCAGTAATCAGTGGGAAGCCAAGGGCACAGGGCAACCTGCGCCCTCAGGACCGCAGTATCAGGGGGCGCGAAGACTTCGGCGACACGTTCACGCTCGCGTTTGTTCACCCCAGGGTAGGTCGCTGTTCACTCTGGCCGATGCGTGTCCAGGAGGGACTGGGGGGAGTCAGCGAGCCCAATGGGGACCAGCGCCGCCGCAGCACCAGGGCAGAACACTGGGCCCTCCTCGCAATCCCGCCTCCCTCCCCGCTGAAACCAGTACACCAGACCCCAGCGCGGACACGCCCACAAGGCCCGGAAAGCTCCGAGAGCACTGCGCCAGCGGCAGGACCCGGCCGAAGTTGCAGCAGGGGGGCAGAGGGAGGGATGCCTGAAGAGAGGAGCATGGGGAAGCGCAGGGCAGCGCCGATGCCCATTAGGGCCAAACTCACTGCCCCCACAGATGTCGTCTCCTCTGCTGGGGAAGGCCACAGGGCCTCGCCAGGTCCTCAAGTCGGCCCATCTCGCACCAGCTCCGGATATCTCTGCAGCCCGCCCCAGGCATCAGGATGCTCCCCTTTGTCTCCAGGGGCTGCTGGTGGGTGTCTGCTGATGCTAAGATGCTCCTACATTGAGCAAATAAAGTATTATTGCGCCCGGCCAGCGGAGCTTCAGGCAAAGGTGGCCATTTTGGTCACCTCCGTGGCCACGCCCCCCCAACGTAGCTCATACTTAACAGGTTGGCAATCCAACATCCAAGTGCACCACTATTCAAGTGGCCCTATTGACGGCACACCATCGATGTTGCATAGAACATGGGCGCCGCATCGTCGACTGCATGACACATTATCTCCAGGTTCCGACCTATCTCCGACTTTGTACCACTCGGTGCCGATGCATCGCATCATGCTGCTCACATTACCTTCAGCCCAGTGGTTCGATGATGACATATCTCCCCGTTGTTCTTTGCATCTTGACTCTTGACGCATCCTCAATGGTGCGCAGCTCATAAAAGATGCATGGATTACATCTGCGAGATCAACAACGACACATCACCTCCTTTTCTCCCTGCATTGCACTTGACATCGACACTTCCAAAGTGCTATTCTGTGTCTAAGGCTGATCCCTGTAGCCGGCCCGCACTCCATCGTGATCAGCCTGAACTTTTTCATTTGACCGGGTCAGGCGCGAGCAGATAGTCCCGGTTGTAGCTACTTGTTTCTAAGCACTATAAAACAGTTTATTCTTTGAAAGTTTATAACTTGACTTCTACTTTTACTCAGAAAAATATAAAGTTTTTTCTAAACTGGTGAGAAGCCTTTTTGTGTTGATTTCACTGTGCTACTGTTTGAAGTATTGTACAAGTAATTTACACATTGCCTCTTAAGTTATGTCTGACTGCTCTGTGCCAAGCTACCAGAGGATGAGCACAGGTGAATTTAAAGTGTGTGACTGACTTACCCTGATTAGGATTGTGGTGCTTGCTTGGACAGGGGGCATACCTTTGCCAACCACAAAACCATTTTCTAACAGGCACCATTTGGTGAAGGCATATATGTTCCTAGTGACACAGTCCTACCACCCCCCGGAAGTCACCATCATGGTCTTTCTGAATGTGACATGCAAAATGCGTGATTCAAAAGGAAGATGGAAATTTGCTCTCGATGGCTGGTTGTGCACAAAGACCCAATTGCCCAATAGAATGGTTGATTCTTCGGCCTGCCAAGATACACTGGCCTTCTGGTTGTGTTGCTTCTGCCAGAATTGATAAAGAAGAGGAAAACAGCAGTAAGGGATACTTTGCGTTTTTTTGGGAAGCTGACCGGCAGAAACGCTGATATGCAGTAACAAGTTTGAAGTACCTCTTTTCTGAGAGTAACCTATCATAGTGACCAAAAGCAATTTTCGGATTCTTGCGATATATTTTATATATTGATGAAATTGCGACGTGTTTTAAGACACAGTGAACCTTCCAGCATTAGTGGGAGACCTATTGAAAGTGTTTCCTAGTGGATATCTGTACCCAATCGACTGCTGCCTTACAGTTTTGTAAAAGTGTTGAGATAGTATTATCCTGGGACTGAAGTGATCGGTATAAAGATTTGTGCGTTGTGAAACTTGCCCCGAGGAAGCCCCATTTGTCCAAGAAGCTATTAAAGGAACATCTGTTGAATTCGCTGAAGAGTCCTGATTGACTGATGTTTTGTGCACTTATGCCTTGAAATATTTGTGTTGCCTCTCTGTGCATTTTGTTCTGCCAGAATTGGGTCGTTTGTCTGTCCATTGCTTCGGGGTCCTGGAGTCAGCATGAGGGATGTTATCTCTGAAGGATCTCCTGAAAAGTACAATGGTAGTAACCCCGGGCGGAATCCGTGTAGCCAAGCTACTCAGAACTACGTGAAGTGAAAGACACACTCTGCAGCACTACGGGCAGTACCGCTAGCAGGAGGAGTTACTGAATCCTCCTATAATGCACTGACTAAGGACTAACTGCTGAGGGTAGGACGATATCCTATTCTGGATCCGTTAGGTAATCGGTAGGTGCTCTCTGAGCCAAGCTGTGTGATGTCTGCTTGTAAACCCAAAGAACGAATTCTCCACATTTTCTCATTGCTCTGCCCCGATGGGGATTACCTTAATTATTGCCCTCATCAGCCTCTCCATCTCATCATTAGTCTGACACCAGCAAGGTGCTATCTTCCTGTGGTCAAAAGCAAGTGACTTCATGTATTCCCGAAAATCCTGCCTCTGCAGTGGGGTCCGTTGTCACTCTTGAGAGTGGACAGGACCCAGGATGTTGTAAAAATCTTGTATACATTCTTTTGTGTTTGTTTAAATGTTGTGGCTGCCAGCAGGTTAATAAGTGGGTATTGCGAGAAGACATATGACATCATTAGCATGTGGCATCTATCTGTCAGGGATCCGAAGTCCATGCTGATGTCACAATAAGGCCAGTGCTGGGGCTTTCTGTGATGACCGGTGTAGGTCTGTCCAAGGATTTGCATGCCTGGCGCCAGTGGCACCAAATTACCAACTCATCCACATCTGAGTCCATTGCTGGGAACCAGACTTTTTGTCTCAGGCATGCTTTCGTTTTGGTCTTTCCCTGGTGTGCTGTATAGGCACAGCTTAGCATCTGAGGGCTCAGTAGACAAGGAATAACAATTCTGTGGCATGAAGTAGGATCCCTCAATCAGTACCACCGAGTCTGTAGTGTATGTGCCACAGAGATCTCAGGTCCCTTTGATAGATGTTGTGTGGACTTCCAACATCAAAGAGAGAATTCTTCCACCCACTCAACTTCATCACCTCAATGATCTTTTAGTGGCATAGATACGATGATGTCACCTTGGTAACGTCGTGAAAGGCAATGGTCCAGGGGCAGCCCATTTCTGCGACTGACCCATTGCGCGTATTTATCCACATCTGATGCGCAGTCTGTTGGGGGATATCATGGCAGCCTGAGGTTCCCGAAGAGGTAATCTATGGGGTTTGAACCTCTGGGGCATACCATAGCGTCAACTTGTGAAGTTGGAGGGCCCATTTCTCAATGCGCAGTTGATGGTGTGATGGAGTACCCGCAAACAGTGGGATGAGTAGCTTTTGATCAACCCAGAATGGCTGCCTGTAGATGTATAAATGAAAGTGTTTGCAGCCTCACTTGATCACCAATACTTCCTTTTCAATGTGGTTGTATCGCTTCTCTGTGTCAGTGAGGATCCTGCTGGCAAATGTGATGGTCGTACATTATCCATCTTTGGCACGCTGCATTATGACTGCACCCAAGCCTATGGGGCTGGCGTCCACCATGAGCTCAGATTTCTTGGTGGGATAGAAGTGCGCCATGACAGTGTCCTAAAGGAGCACCTGCTTGATGGCTTGCAATACCTCATCTTCCACTATGCTCCATGCACACGTGGCCAATGTTTTCATCCAGTGCCGCAGAAGGCAGCTAGAGTTGCGAAATTGTGAATGAATGTCCCTTAGTATATTGCTAGCCCCAGGAAGCTTCGGACTTCCAATGGGGACGTGGACTTCACGGCCTCTTTTATGTCCATGGACTTCATCAGAACTACCTTAATTCCATTGTTTGAGAAAATGTAGCTGAAGAGTTTCATCTCTTGGTGGAAGAACTGCTAATTTGCCTGGTTGAGAGTGAGATCTGCATCGCTGATCCATTCAAGGGCACAGGGGCGGCTCTAGGCTCATGGTGGCCCTGGGCAGGGAGTGTAGGTAGTGGGCCCCGGAAGAGGGAGTCCGGGCGGGGCGGGGCGGAGCCCCATGGAGCTCAGGAAGGGGGTCAGGGTGTTTGTAACAGAGCCGGATGCCGCCAAATCCCTGCCACTGGGGCCGCCATGCAAATATATATCTATCCTCAGAGGATTCTTATATTAAGGAGATATATTGGCGTGGCGGCCCCTGGGGTTTGGCCGCCCTGTGCAGGTGCACAGCTTGCATATGCCTAAGGCCGGCCCTGAAGGGCAGCTCAGAGTCTGCTACAGTGGCACTTGGTGGTTGGGGCATATAAAAGGAGTTCATAGCTGACATTGATAACCCCTTGTAAGTCAGATATGACCTCTTTGACTGCATTTGGGAATCCTCTGCCACTGATGATATTCCAAAGTTGAGCCTTCGGCATTGGCAGAGGCTGACATGCGTGGAGAGTGTCATGATGTGTCACCATCCTTCCTGCAGTTCTAGTATCCTGAGTTCACTGCACAACCTTTTCTCCAGCATCTGAAGAAAGAGCAGGTAGTATTTATAAATTATGTCTGGCCATTGAGCTCTTTGGGACAGTTGTCCCTTGCAATCTAAAAGAGTTTTTTAAAGCTTTTTTCCATAGATGGCAATTGAGATCATCAACTTAGGTGAGACTCCTCTTTCCTGTATACCACTAGACAATTGGCCATATGAATGGAACTATGAAACATACTGGGCCCGATTCATAAAGATAAAGTTTGGCGAAAGTCTAACTTTGCGACTTTCAGTATTTGCAAAGGGCATTTATGAGTAGTAAATGCCCTTTGTGAATAGCAAAAGCGATAAAGTTAGACTTCGTCCCACTTTACCTTTGTGAATTGTGTACACTGTCTTCAGTTATCTAGGTGATTGAGCACCATTTTAGATTTACTGGTCACTGCCTGGACACCTAGTCCTCCACTCTTCATTTTGAAGAGATTCACTCATTACATAAGCAAGGTCTTCAAATCCTCCTAAATATAAACCAAATTAAGTTTTACCAGATTATGAATACAAATTTGGATGAGAATATGATTAATTATCTCTGCCTTGTTTCTGGTCTTTGGCTTTCTTCCTTTGCATGTATCGCTCCTCTCCTAATTCTCTTTCTAGTTAGTCACATTTCTGTATCTTGAGCCTGTATCCCGTGCTCTGATACTCACATTTCCCTCTTCTTACTTTCCTCCCCTTGCTCTGTCCCATATTTCTCTTCCCTAATGTCTCTCCCCCGACTCCCTACTGCCACTTTTACCTATACACAGGTATTCCTGCCCAGCCTGAGCTCATATCATAACACAACATATACAACACAAAAGAATCCAAAATTACTGTCACAATGCATATGCGTGCATTCATAGTGGTGAGTATACATTGATGTAGGTACACAACGGCCATCTTGGATTGGTGACCATTCTATTATGGCCACCTTGTGCAGACATTCGTGTGCATTCATCACAACGCATGTCCATGTATGTCCATATGCCAGCAGACATATTGGCTTTTTTTTTTACTTTACCATTCCAACATGGCAGAAGGTCATATCCAAACAGTGAACTACATCCAGACAGTGAACTAAAAAAAAGTGTGAGGAATGGCAATCCAAAATTGGCATGGGCAAAGCCAATAGGTCAGCAATCACCTTCTGAAGCAGAGACCCACTGGGTTTGCCAATGCTTGTTCCCTTTCTTGTTTATTTGTCTCTTTATCCAATCTCTCATTTGCCTCCTAGCTGCCTCTTTCTCATGTCTCTATATATTTATCATTTTGCTGTCTGTCTGCTTCCAACCTCCATCTTTTAGCTCTTTCTAACATGTCTGTCAAACAATCAATCATTCAATCTGGATTTGTAAAGCACGGCTAATCACCCTGCTGCTGTAGGAAGGTCGATTGAACAGCCAGGTCTTGAATCCTTTCTTTTTCTGAATTGCAGCATATCACCTTTCTAATTCCTGCCCCATACCCCTCTCAAGCCATATTTCACGTCGCTCCTTCTCATCTCATCTCATCTCATCTCATCTCATCTCCCCTCTCTGTCTCTTTCTCACCATTCTCTTTTTTGCTTGTATGCCTCTTTCTTAACTTTTCTACTGTGTTTCCCACTTCGACCCCATGCTGTTGCTTTTGTATCTGCCGGGCCCATTATCACATTCTGACAGTTCTGTAAATCGCCCCTGTCTCTACATCACTTTGGCAAATCTCATATGTATCCACTACTCCATCTCAGCTCTCTTTCCCAGATATCTTCCAGCCTTCTCATATACCTCATATTTCTTTGCATCAGCTACCTTGACCCCTCAATTTCATTAGCTCATGCACCTGCCTCCTCTCCTATCTCGTTATGACCTCTGTGCTTAACCGCCTCACCCCCTTTCTGCTATCCCTTTCTAAGCGTCTGTTTAGCAGCATTTTCTCTGTCTCTCACTTGTGTTACCCTGTGTCTCTTTCTGTCTATCATTTATCTCAGCTTCATAGCTCAGCTCTGTCTGCATCACCTTTATCTCCTGTCTTACTCAAATGTCTCCCACATCACTCTATCCTTTCTCTCTCTTATATCTCTCACCTGCTTCATCTCTTCTATCATTTCCTTATCTCTTTTCTGGCTCTCCCTAGCATTATTTGAGACAGAGAGTCCCTTCTACTTGCAACAGTTATTTATTTTTCAAGTTTGATACCAACACTTTCCACCAATGGAAAATAGTTTAGGGATTTCCCTGCAGAACAGGCTGTGTGTGACCAAGCGCTGATGGCTCTTCCTTGCTATGCATGCATCACAAAATAGTATGCAGAGGTGGTTCAAGGCCTTCCCATCTAGGAGGACATATCCGCCTCTCTCACCATAGTGGGTATGTTGGCTGTGGAGGTCTGTTTTATGCCTTCACCCTCTGCTCACCTCAGATTACATAAACTATTTGAGGTGAAGATGCTTCTCATGACCTCTGCTAAATTGCCACTAAATTGTATTTACATCACATTTATCATATAGACAACAGACAAAAAACCAACATGCACATTGACTGTCAAAACTATATGTAGCAAAATAACATACTCTAGATACAATAAGCAAATATGCTGCTTAAGAAGCCCTCGGTTCATATTAGCAGAGATCAAAACAAATAACATTTTATGTCGTGATTTTTCTTAAAAGCTAAATATTTCTTGTGGGACTACTGTAGAGCTCCATTGTAAATTAAGGTATTTAAAATGGGACTATAACCCTGAGTATATAAACAAAGATATCCTTTGAAACACCTATCCTTGCCAAATTGACCCAGGGATGGTATGAAGGAGGGATAGCCCTTCTCGATCTTCAAATGTACTATACAGCAGCCCCACCGACAACCGTCAACCATTGGGCCCACCAGTCCAGAGAGGAACCAGCCTACCACATGGATTATCTGGTCCTCCAAACAGGGGGTTACTCCCAAGCGTTGTATACCAATCCACGCCAATTATCAATAGAGGGACTGACAGCCCTAAACTAGGGTGGGAAAGGAAGATTACGTGAGCCACGCCTTTATGGGATGCTGAACTTTCGGGCACAATGGCAAATAAATAGGGTTTTGATAAGTGGGACTTGATAGGGATATCCACGGTGGGCGACATATGTACAACCAGAGGGGTAATTCCATTTGCCGACTTACAAAAAAAATATGAATTAGCCTTCATAGAGGTCTTCCAGTACTTAGAAATCCGACATGCTGTTCAGGCAGTATTTCCCCCAGATGAAGTCCTATCGGAAATGTCTCCTCAGGAGCACAGACTGTTGGAGGAACAACCTCCACCAAGGCAATCTTATTCACGTACCGAAAACTCCTAAACAATTCCCCGACACTCTCGCACAGCTACTACAACACTGGGAAACAGATTTAGAAGACTTGCAGGACGAGGACTGTGCAGAAGCCCTGGCCTCACTGTCAGAGGTCGCGGTTAGACTAGCTTTCGATTAATACAGCAAAGAATTCTGCACAGAGTCTAGGTCTCCTTTACCACACGGGCAAACATGGGCAGACAGATGGACACATGGGGGCAGATTTATGAAGGGCTTGCGCCACGTTTACGCCACCGTTGCGTGACGCAACGGCACGGAAACGTGGCGCATCCCTGCGCCCTATTTACAACGTGACGCCTCTAGGAGATGCGTCCCGTTGTACAGCACTGCGCCATGAGGAGGCGTTCCTGCACAGGGGGGGCGTTCCTGCGCAGGAACGCCTCCTGAAAGTGGCTGAGTGAAATCTATGAGATTTCACTCAGTCACTTTCAGGGCAATGCTGCATCAAAACCCTGCGCCAGCTTGAAGCAGGCGTAAGGTTTGAGGCAGCATTGAAAGAATAGGCCCCCCCAGAGCATTGCTGGAGCTGCGTCACGCTTGCGACACAACTCTAGCAATGCGCCACATTTCCGGCACAGATGCGTCACACATCTGTGCCGTTTTTGCCCCATGGTGCGTCGCATCATAAATGCGGCGCACCATGGGTGGCGTAGCTGTGCCGCACTGTGGCACAGCTACAGTTAACATAAATCTGCCCCAAGGTGTCTTAAGAAATGTGGCCGAATAGGAACTTTTTTAGATATTTTGTGGGAGTGCCACAACGTCCAAATATACTGGAGTGCAGTATTAACATGCATCAATGAAGTCACCGGTAACTCCATGAGTTCATCAGCTAAATTATTTCTCCTTAATATTTGAGAGGCCTCAGATCTTACTCAGGCAGACCAAATGTGGGCCTGTTAATAACTGGAAAAGAGACTTGGATTGGTGCATGAGACTAAGGGCTTCAGATACATTAACACAGGCACTAACAGCATGGAGATGGGGATGTTGAACACGTTGCTCTGCTTACCTGATCATCCTTAACAATATGCGTAATAGACTGTTGCCCTGCAAACTTGCTTATACCAACAGTTGATTACTGTATTGAGCCAGAATTTTGATATCAAATATGAATATCTGCACATTATGTAATATGTGTGGTACAACCAGCATATGTCATGTATTGGATAACCCTTTGTTAGTAAAAAGAATTAAACAAAAAAGTAATGTTCCCACTCTGGGTAGACCCATAAGCCTAGAGGCAAACACACTAAGCAAACACCCAAAAACAAATCCTTGCTAGTCCTATCATCAGTCAACACTAAAATGACCAAATATCAAACAGCATACCACGGTAAATTAGATACATCTAGAGAAACAAATATGATCTTTCTAAGCGACAAGCAGTAAGTTGCAAAAACACACCTGTAAAATACTCACAATGTTCCAATTTGCACTCACGATAACATCCAAAAAACAAGGTGAGAAAACAGGAAAACAAGCAGCAGGAATAGATAAAAATCAGCCATCGGAGATACATGGCAGAAGGGTGTCCAGGTTTCACGAGGCAGTCCTTACAACTGACTCACCTTTCCTGTTGCTCACTAATGCAGCTCACGCAGTGCACTGCCCGCCCCTCCAGGAAGCGAACTGATATTTAATTGTACCCTTGGATTACTGGACTCATATATTTTATTTGCTCTGTTGCAAGGTTTTGCCATTAATGTGTATGTTCTTTTAATTTACTTTTCTAATGATTTTATTTGATTCCTAGAAAAATATGAATCGTAATGACTGCAACCACACTCTTTATTACATCAAGACAGCATCACAGTAAAACAAAATCAGTACAGTAAAGGAAAGACACATTATTTTATGTTGTATATCTTTTTAAAAATCAATTTAATTATATATATATTATTGAGTCACAAGTAAAAATGTAAAAAAACCAAGAAAAGGGGCAGAGTAGCAACACCCTGACCCCCTAGGCCTGCTCAGGGGGTCCCCCACAGGGCCAAAAAAGGATTTTTTTTTTAAATTTGGCGGGATTCAAGTAGGGTCTGCGAATCCTGCCTAAAATTACAAAAACAAAATGAAGCGCAGGCTCCCATGCTTCGTTTTCATTAGGGTGGGCCAGGTCCCGGGGGTATAGCTGTACTATGAAGCAGGAGCCCGTGGGGGCCCGCTGACCCTGGGACCACCACCTCCCCAGGGCATTTTTTAATTAAAAGGCATGGCGGGGCTTCTGCCCACCCCATGCTGCCTCAGGGACCATCACCTCCCTGGGACTTTAATATTTAAATGTGGGGGGCTCACAGCCCCAATGCAGCCCCGGCAAACGTCACATCCCTGGGACTTTTTTTTAAAAACTAAAAGGCCCGCGGGGGCTCCTGCCTGCCCCCATGCTGCCCCTGGGACGCCACCTCCCCAGGGCTTTGATCTTTAAATATGGGGGGCTCATGCCCTTCCCACAGCCACGGTGATGCCACCTCCCCGGGCTTTAATTTCTTTAATAAAGTGCAGGGATCAGCACCTTCCTGTGGCATACATTATGCAATGAAGATGGGAGGGACACCCTCCAGGAGCCCTCCATGGCCCTGGAGAACGCCACCTCCCAGGGCCGGCTCCAGCAATGTCCTGGGACATTACAGTTTGCTATAGTGAATTAATTAATAATAATTTGATATGTTCAAAAATATATAGTAAACAACGAATAATTTAAGTAATATTTACTCCTTGTTCTGCTGAGATGGTAGAAGGAATCTTTCCAACCATGAGTTTTGCTTTGCATGTGGCCTTTTTCTTAATTCAACTCTCCTGGTATATCCTACTGGGCAGTAACTGAACCTGCACCCTCTTCCCTCTTTCTGTACCACTCTTGCCTCTTTCTGCATCTCTGTTCTTCTTTTGGCACTTCTGTTTCTTTCTGCACCTCTCTTGCTTCCTTCTGCACCCCTCTTCCCATATTCTGCATCTCTCTAGCCTCTTTCTGCAACACTCTTACCTCTTTCTGCACCTCTCTTGTGTCTTTCTGCACCTCTGTTGATTCTTTTTGCACTTCTCTTGCCTCTTTCTGCAACTCTGTTCCTTCTTTCTGCATTTTCCTTGCTTCTTTCTGCACCTCTCTAGCTTCTTTCTGTACCCCCCTTGCCTCTTTCTGCACCCCTCTTGCCTCTTTCTGTACCCCTCTACCTCTTTCTGCAAACTATCTTGCTCTTTCTCCAACCCTCTTCTTTCTTTCTGTACCCCTCTTGCCTCTTTCTGTACATCTGTTCCTTCCTTCTGTGCTTCTTTTGTTTCTTTCTGCACCTCTCTTGATTCTTTGTTGATTCGGGGAGCCTTGCCTTGCTTTGCCGTGAGGGGTACGGCTCTTTGTTGTACCGGGTCCCGCACTCCAGCGCCAGCACCATCGCCGTGAGGGGAACGGCTCTCTGTTGCACCAGGTCCAGCACTCCAGCGCCAGCACCATCCCCGCTGCGAGGGCAGGGACTTCAATCCCCAGGTGCCCCGGCGGCTGTGGCGCGCGAGTGACGCCACCAGAGTGCCCGGAGGGGCCTAAAAGGAGAGGAGCGCTGAGCGTTCATTGGAAGCCTTGCCTTGCTTTGCCGTGAGGGGAATGGCTCTTTGTTGTACCGGGTCCCGCACTCAAGCGCCAGCACCATCGCCGTGAGGGGAACGGCTCTCTATTGCACCAGGTCCCGCACTCCAGCGCCAGCATCATCACCGCCGCGAGAGCAGGGACTTCAATCCCCAGGTGCCCCGGCAGCTGTGGACCGCAAGTGACGCTACCAGAGCGCCCGGAGGCGCGTAAAAGGAGAGGAACGCCTCCCGCCCCGCGAGTCGCACGCGGGAGCGCCCGGGCTAAGCCCGGGCAAAGGGCAGGCCCTCTGTGGCCCTCCGAGGCCAGAGGAGGCCGGGCTTGGCCACCCCCCTTGGCAGGCCACTTCCACCTGGACCATTTGCATTGTTATCAGGTCAGTGATAAGAGTATACTAAACTGCCTAAACATTTGTCTCATAGTAAATTTCGATTAAACGTATATTAAATGTATATTATTGGGAAAAGAACACCGGCAGTGCCTAGGCCAAAAGACGTGCATAAAATGACAGTAACAACTTTCACTACCCCGCGGCCAAGTTTGACCGCCATTGATAAAATGCTTCAGAAGACCATTGACGTTGTTGCAACAGCCATCCAGAATACTGAAAGGCGCCTTTCGCTTCCACCAAGCTTGCCCCCTCTCTTGAATCAAGAAAACTCACTGGATTCTCTACTCGCCGCATCCTATGCAGGGCTTCCAGGCACAGACTCTAATGAGAACTGCATAATTGTGGACACGGCCCCCCTTGAACATTTTACCACAGTTAGCAGGCTATCATCAACTCCCACCATTCTCAGGTCTGATAAGAACATAAGTCAAGACTCTTGTGTTCCATTGGCTAATGACTTGGCACTTCTTGATGGCACTGGCCCATGTCCGGACCTTGATATATCAAATACTGAGAGGGACAAAAGTGACAGTATTCCTGTGTGAACCAGGGGGCAAAAAGCCAAGAGAAAATTGAAACACTTAGACACTGAGCTATCGCCAAAAAAACAGAGAAACAAGGGTGGGCGCAAGCAACCTCGGAGGATTCCTGCTTCTGCAGAGCGGAAAAGGGATGGGGGGAAGATCAATTTAATGAAATAGATACCCACACTACAGAAGCTAGTGCAGCGATGGGGAACAAAGGATTCTGGGGGAGGATGGAGACCTTACTGACTACCCTTTTAGGGCCAATCAATCAACACATCCTAAATATGGATAAGAGGCTGAGAGTGTTAGATGATCATGTAACAAAACTAGGCATAGGGCAGACTGTAACAAATAAATCCAATGTGAGGATATTAAGTGGAACTAAGCCCAAAAATAATGGGGTTAATACGAACACAGATGGTCACAATAAACTCACTCCCCCGATGCCAACACCAAGCACAAGCAAAAATCTACCTCCAGCCAAACATGCCCCTAATTCTAATAGGACTAAGGTAGTTAGTTTGGAAGGAACAGAACAAAATGCTGATAAAAGTAAAAGGGTCCCAACCAGACAAACTAAGAATGACGCTCAAAACCCCCCAACAGCCCAACCTGAACAAAACATGGCAACCAACACGAGGAAGATACCTACCCGCATCAGCCTACCGCCTGAATGCGGGGCGTATGTGTTGGTCCTAGTCAATGTGCCCAAACTAAGGAATGACCAAGAGGAAAACCCCATCACCCTCAAAAATAGGATCCTCCATTGGTTATCTGTAAATTGCAATTTCCCAATAGAAGGAGCAAGGGAGATTATCCAAACACAAAGAGTTGGGTGGGTGGGCCCGCTGAGAAAAAAGTTTGAGGGGGATTGCATAATTATAAATTTCGGGTCCCCTCAATGGGCTCAAAAAACCCTTGCTAATGCCCCACTGCCTTCACCTTGGGAATTTAATACGACTTTGCTCCCTCTGGGCTACTTTTATAGACACCTAATAGCCTCAAACTCTAACCCCGGGAATAACCCGGCTGCGTGCTATCAATCCAAATCTTGGTACCAGGAATAAACTCCCATTGTACCAACTGAATCAAGATTTTAGCCATATTCCCAGCACACCCGACACCACACCCATACTTTCCCATTATGCCCCAGTACAACCCTAGTGAGAGGCCATATTTAAGGAGCAATCTAAACCGGAACTTGCCTCAGAACGAGCTGAGGTCCATATATAACATCCCAACCTATAACCGGTTTGAACACGCCTTCTCAAATTTAAAAGATCAGGACTGACTGGCGAACAGGGGAGGTAACATTGGATGTCAAGAAGAAAGTAATGACAATGAGGAATATTTATTACCAACACAAGCCAGCACAACCCAGGACTTTGAAGCACTCTCTAAGACTTTACGAAATCTTGACACCAGTTTAGAAACTGAGGAGGAGATAGGGATTTTTATCGGGGGGGTTTAATGTGAAAATCTCAAAGAATTGCTGGACTGAGGATAGAAATCACTTAGATCAAGCTGAACAAAGGGGTATTGAATTAGCCAACATATTAACTGAGCACACTCTCAGCAATGCTATGGATACAGGTTACACTCCTAGCACATATCATGCTCCTACATTCTGAGGCAGGGATTGCTTCTCCACTATTGACTTTATCTTTATGTCCCCCCCTTTAATGGACCGTGTAACAAAATCCACAGTGACGGAAACATCGTTTGGCGATCATAACCCCATCACAGTGACTCTGCACCTAGGCCCTAGTCAGGTATATGCTAATTTAACCACATCGCTGCTGATGGAATTCCCCTCCTGTGCTGGAACTCTTTGAATTCCATTGTTTCATGACAAGCTCAGCTCGTCATAAGCACACGACCAGTGTACTGCATGACAAGCTGAGCTCGTCATGAGCAGGGAGGGGGTTAAATGGCGCAAGAGACATTACACCCTCGGATGATGGTCTGCGATTAAAATGGAGGTGAGTTGACAGTGGGGCAATATTGGAAAGTGTAAAAAGGGAATCTCCCCAGTTAATCAACTCCTGTTTATCCATGGATGGGAACTGGTACAGGATAATCGCTGACTTTGGTAAACTGTGTCTAGCCATAAAAAACTTCTTTGTCAGTTCCACTGCCAAAGGAAGGGAAAGAGCCAAGGTGGTTTGATTCCGCCTGCTCACTAGCAAACAGGGACTTGGGCAGGGCATTAACCACCAAACCAAGGTGCATAACAGAGGTACAGGTAGCCAGAAAATTTTATAAACTTAAAATAGCTGAAAGAAAGGCTGCATTATTGACAGAACAGTGGGAGTCGCTGGTTGGAAGTCCAAACTTGAAAAGCAGTGGCCCCTTCTGGTCAGCTGTCAGAAAAATGCGAGAAATGGGCAAACAATTAACCCCAATCAGTTGTAATATAACCAACAGTTCCTGGGAGGCCCATTTTTCCAAAATCTATGCTGCACCACTTGAGGAATCAACTAGCTTTGCCCCTGGTCAGCTCCGCGGCTTAGAGATTGATCTTCATGAAGTGGAAATAGCTTTTAAAGAGAGCCTTGGGAACAAGGCCCCAGGTCCTGATGGACTGCCCTTAGACGTTATCAAGCATAGTCCGGATCTATGGGCACCAATCCTCCTTAATGTTTTTATTAGTCTGCCAACAGTGCCCATGCCCACTACCTGGGCAACTAGCACTATAGTCCCAATTTTTAAAAAGGGCGAGAGGTCGGACCCAGTGAATTACCGTCCGATCTCCCGAGGAGAAGTGTGGCTCAGGGGTTAGAGGCGGCAGACCTGGAGCTTGAGGTTGGCCCTGGACCAGGGTTCAATTCCCCACCTCGGTGGGTCTTGGGCTCAATAATTCCACGGACTCAATAATTCTCGCTCCGGTGCCTTCTCGACTCATGAGTTTACACTCTGCGACTCTGGGCAATAGCTTGCTTAATCTCCACATCGGCCCCTCGCGGTGGGATGCCTGGCTTTCACCTTGTGGATACACTGCCAGGGTTATCTCACAGGGGAATACCAGGACGGGTTCCCTAAGCAAGCGCGGAGATGCCCCAGGGTAAGTCATGCGCTATATAAGCTTCATACATTTGCATTTACTTTTGGACAATACCTTAAAAATCTTGGGGACGAGTAATTTATAATAGGGTGGTAGAGTGGACTGAAGATACAGGTCTATTGGACCCGTGTCAGATGGGATTCAGGAGCAAGGTGGGGACGGTTGAGCAATGCTTGAATCTAAAACTGATAATTGATAAGTATAGCGTTGCCAGATCGTCTCATATTTACCTTGCGTTTATGGATCTTTCATCCGCCTTTGATCTAGTGAATAGATCTAAACTTTGGGCAACCCTCCTGAATTATGGACTGGATGAGGCTCTTGTTAACTTCCTGGCCTACCTCCACACTGATCTCAAGGCACAAGTCAGGATTGGGATGGGTGGAGAAGTATCTGGACCTATCAACATTGGCAGGGGGGTAAGACAGGGGTGCGTTTTAGCACCCCTGCTGTTTATTATTTATATTAATGGTCTAGCAAAAACCCTAAAACAAGTGACTAGTGATGTACCAATAATCCAGGGGCAACCATTACAAGTTTTATTATACGCAGACGATGCGATCCTTATCGGCCGAACACCAAAGGCCCTCTGTTTACTTAAAAGTTTCGTCCAATACATGGAGGGCTTAGATCTGCGTGTAAATTAAAAAATAATCTTTTATTATGCCATGTGGACCTGGGAAACGAAAGCTCAACACCATACATATAGGGACAGATAAATTAGAATCTGTAACTACATTCCATATTTAGGGCTGGTTTTCGCTTCGAACGGCTCATGGAGTGGGCACTTGGCCTACGCCATGGGCAAGTTCTCGAAAGCCACCAATTCTATTTTGAGCTTGTCTCGTCCAAAGAAAATAGGTGCCACCAGAGCTATTTTACATTTTTTTAGACTACAGTGCTTACCCGTAGCTACTTATGGGGCTTAGGTCTGGGGATTGGGAAAAAGTCTAAGTATCCAGCGAGAAGAAAGTCGATTCTGTAGAAAAATAGTGGGCGCCCCAATCTCATCTTCCGAATTTATTTGTCATGAGGAACTAAACCTCCCCTATGTTTGTGACTTTATTAGAACTAGACCAGCTCTATTCTGGATCCGGATCTGGAGGAATAACTCAGCCACTCTAACGCAAACTATTATAAAAGACTGTCTTAAATGTGACCATGGCCTGGTGATCCCCTGGCTTGCGGGAGTTTTAAAAACACTGAGTGCCGTGCCGTGGACAGAGGAGATCTTTTCTCCGACCCAAGCCGGATTGAGCCAAAAGACAAAATTGAGGTCAAATAAGCACTGTATGCACTTTATAATTCTAAACGAATGGAAAGGGAAACCCTCAAATCAACTGTTGTGAGTTACATGGGGAATGAATTATGTAGGAGACCACTTCCACCCTACCTCACCTTGCCCATGACCAATTGGGAGAGATCACTGTTGTTTCGCCTAAGGGCGGGTTCAGTGAAATTCCTACTGGGCTTTCCTTTGGGTTATCAACACACAACACAATACAATCCATGTCCGTTTGATGGAATCAGTAAACAGAATGATTTGCACTTTCTATTCTTCTGTAAATTTTATTTAAAATATATTAATTGTTTTTTAACTCCTTATTTTAGAAAACAAAAACCCCTTTCGTTGGGGGAGTCTTATAGAATGTTGCTCTCCCTGGACACAGATTAATACATTTTTCGCACTAGCACTTTTCTGAGACTTATAACACCCCTAAGCAAAATGATGGAAAACCCCTGAAAATAGTCTTATGAGAGTTGTATTTGATTTTTTAATAATTATGAATTCTGTAATTTTGATCTGCCATGTAATTGAATTGTTTTAATGTGGTACTTTTATGAATTTTATGAAATTCGAATAAAGGTCGTTTGAACTTGAACTTGAACTTCTGCACCCCTCTTGCCTCTTTCTCCACCCCTCTTCCCTCTTTCTGCACCTCGGTTGCTTCTTTATGCAACACTCTTACCTCTTTCTGCACTTCTTTTGTGTCTTTCTGCACCTCGGTTGCTTCTTTCAGCACCCTCCTTGCCTCTTTCTGCACCCCTCTTGCCGCTTCGTGTACCCTCTACCTCTTTCTGCAACTCTCTTGCCTCTTTCGCCAACACTCTTCTTTCTTTCTGTACCCCTCTTGCCTCTTTCTGTACATCTGTTCCTTCTTTCTGCACTTCTATTGTTTCTTTCTGCACCTCTCTTGATTCTTTCTGCACCCCTCTTGCCTCTTTCCCACCCCTCTTCCCCTTTCTGCATCTCTGTTGCTTCTTTCTTCACTTCTCTTGCCTCCTTCCCCACCCCTCTTCCCTCTTTCTGTACCTCTTTTGCTTCTTTTTGCAATTCTCTTGCCCCTTTCTGTAACTCTGTTCCTTCTTTCTGCACTTCCCTTGCTTCTTTCTGCACCTCTCTTGCTTCTTTCTGAAACCCTCTTCCCTCTTTCTGTACCCCTTGTGCCTCTTTCTGCACCCCTCTTCCCTCTTTCTGCACCCCTCTTGCCTCTTTCTGCACCTCTGTTCCTTCTTTCTGCACTTCTTTTGTTTCTTTCTGCACCGCTCTTGATTCTTTCTGCACCCCTCTTGCCTCTTTCTCCACCCCTCTTCCCCTTTCTGCATCTCTGTTGCTTCTTTCTTCACTTCTCTTGCCTCCTTCTCCACCCCTCTTCCCTCTTTCTGCACCTCGGTTGCTTCTTTCTGCACTTCTATTGCTTCTTTATGCACCTCTCTTGCTTCTTTCTGCACCCCTCATGCATCTTTCTGCACTTATTTTGTTTCTTTCTGCACCTCTCTTGCTTCTTTCTGCACCCCACTTGCCTCTTTCTGCACTTCTTTTTGTTTCTTTCTGCATTTCTTGTGTTTCTTTCTGCATCTCTGTTGCTTCTGTCTGCACTTATCTTGCCTCTTTCTCCACTCCCATCCCTCTTTCTGCACCTTTGTTGTTTCTTTCTGCACTTTTCTTGCTTCTTTCTGCATCTCTCTTGCTTCTTTCTGTACCCCGCATTCTTCTTTCTGCACCCCTTGTCTCTCTTTCTGCTCCCCTCTTGCCTCTTTCTGCACATCTGTTCCTTATTTCTGCATTTCTTTAGCTTCTTTCTATACCCCTCGTGCCTCTTTCTGCATCCCTCTTTCCCCTTCCTGCACCACTCCTGCCTCTTTATGCACCTATATTCCTTCTTTCTGCACTTCTTTTGTTTCTTTCTGCACCTCTAGTGTTTCTTTCTGCACCCCTCTTATATCTTTCTACACCTCAGTTGGTTCTTATTTCACTGCTCATGCTTCTTTCTGAACATCTCTTGCTTCCTTCTGAACCCTTGTGCCTCTTTCAGCACCACTGTTCCCTCTTTCTGTACCTTTCTTGACGCTTTTTGCACCCCTGTATCCTCTTTCTGCACCCCTCTTGCCACTATTCTCACTTCTCATGCTTCTTTCTATGCCTTTCTTCCTCTTTCTGCACCTCTCTTCACTCTTACTGCACACGACTTCCCTCTTTCTGCACTTCCTTTTCTTCTTTCTGTACTCCTCTTGCCTCTTTCCGCATCCCTCCTGCCTCTTTGTGCACCACTATTACCTCTTTCTGCTGTTCTCTTGCCTCTTCTGCAACTCTGTTGCTCCTTCCGACATTTCTCTTTTATTATTATTATTATTATTAGGGAAGTTTATAAAGTGCCTCGTTACGCGCACCGGCGTGTCTCCGGGCTATGATAATTGGAGTAAACAGTCCCAGCCGCCCTCATGGTCGCCTACCTCCCGTATAAGTGAGTTTTAAGTTTTTTCCTGAAAATGGACTCCGAAGGCTCCAAACGTAACTTCAAAGGTAGGGCATTCCATTGCTTGGCGGCCAGATATCTAAAAGACCTGCCCCCCATTTGGGCCTTCTTTATTTTTGGAACCTTCAGTAGCCCTGTGCGGGAGGAGCGTAGGTCCCGCATAGGCTCATAGCGAGTCACCAAATTCTGTGGTGGAGCAGGGGCTTTGCCGCTCAGGATACGTTGGCGCGTAGAGAGAGCCTTAAACTCCACCCTTCTTTTAACAGGGAGCCAGTGTAATACCTGGAGCACTGCTTTAGAGGGAGATCTCTTGGGGAGCCTCAGGACTAAGCGAGCGGCTGCATTTTGCAGCACCTAAAGGCGGCCTATGGCCTTTCCCGTGGCCCCCAGATACAGCAAGTTGCCATAATCTAGGCGCGATATGACTAGGGCATGCACCAGCATTCGGCGCGCTGTGATAGGTAGTAGGTCTAAGACCTTCCTTAAGGTTTTCAGGACACCGAAGCATACCCCTGCCACCCGGCCAATCTGGGGGCCAAAGACCAGGTCAACGTCGAGCCACACTCCAAGATTCCTTGCTTCCTGACAGGGGACTGGGGTTTCTCCCAGGCAGGGAGGCCACCATACCGATGACCAGATGGACGGCCCACCCCCCACCACGAGTACCTCGGTCTTTCTATCGTTTAGCTTCAAACAGTTGGCGGACATCCAGGTTGCCAGTTCCTGCATGCAAACACTGAAAATGTCCGCCGCAAGACCAGGCATACGTGAGAGGGAGATGACCAACTGCGTGTCGTCGGCATAGGACACTAGGCGCAGACCATGTCTTTCAACAATTGCCGCCAGCGGGGAGACATACAGATTGAACAAGGTTGGGCTCAGGGACGAGCCCTGTGGCACGCCCTGGCCCAAACTTGTCTCCCTGGAGTAGCAGTCTCCCAGACGGACTTGAAAACATCTGTTTTCCAGGAAGGACTGGATCCATCCAAGCGCAGCTCCCGATACCCCTCCTTCATTCAGACACTGTAGCAAGATGGAATGTGCTACAGTGTTGAATGCTGCGCTTAGGTGCAGAAGGATCAGGGCCATAGTCTGGCCCTCATCCACACCCTGTCGTAAAGCTTCTACTGCCATAAGAAGTGCTGACTCCGTCGAATGGCGCGGGCGGAAGCCAAAGAGAATCGTGGAGCAGAGAGGCCTCTTCCACGAAATTCATCAGTTGAAGGTTCGCAATTTTCTCCGCAACCTTCGCCATATATGGCAGGAGAGAGATGGGACGGAGATTTTCTACTTTTTCAAAACTGATATTGGGCTTTTTCTGCAAGGGGAGTACCACCGCCAGTTTCCAGGCAATAGGTACAGTCTGGGTCTCAAAAGAGGTGTCCAGTAGATGACGAATATAGGGCTCTAGTACCGGCAGACTGCCCATCAGCTGTTTGGGTGTGGTGGGGTCCCTAGGAGAGCCTGACTTTATGGATCCACAGATTCGGATGAGTGCCTCAGTCGGCGGGGTAATGAATGTGGTCAGCCATTGATCCCCCCTCACCTCAGCTGTCGCCTTGAAATCAAGGCTTTCGCTAGCTTGGTTAGGGAAGGCAGAGTAGATCTTAGCTACCTTATTAGCGAAAAACTCTGCTATTCGATTGCAACTGTCCACCGAACAAAGTACTTCAGGGACTGACATGGGCTTCCCTGCCGAGAGAGATTTATAGATTAAGAACAGTTCCTTTGTGGAATTTTCTGCTTCTTTAATCCAGGCGTCAAAATACGTTGTTTTAGCCTTCTTAATTAATCTGTGGTAGATGCGTCTGCTAGCTGCGTACTCTGCTTTGGCTTGAATGGTGAAGGCTATCCTCCACTGTCTCTCTGCGTGTTTGCATGCGACCTTAGCTGCTCGCACCTCCTCACTATACCATGGCGCCGTTCTCTGAACACGGCCCCCCACTCTCGCCAAGCCGAGCGGGGCCACACGGTCCAAGGCCTCCGTGATATGCTGGTCAAAATTAGTGTTGACTTCCTCCACACCCTCCCCCCCTGGGTTACCCTCTGTAACGAGCACCTGATTAAACTTAGTTTGGGAGAAGGCAGCCCATCTCCGCCTAGGATGTTTTAGTACAGACTGCTCCAATGGCCTGGCTCCCTGAATATGAATCAGGAAGGGAACGAGATGATGGTCCGACCAGGGGATGGATACGGGGGTCAGAACCTCCACCTGTTCCCAATTGGCGAATAATGGGTCCAGCAAATGGCCCAGTTGATGAGTGGGGTCATTAACTTTCTGCTCAAGCTGAAGTGCTTTCATCGCTTCGCAGAGGTCCCTGGCCGCCTTGTCTGCAGGGTCATCCAGATGGAGGTTGAGATCACCCAACACCATGAATTTGTCTGCGCACAATGCGGCCTCTGTGATGCCCTCTATCAAGCTCTCGCCAAATCTCGCCGCCGTGCCAGGTGGCCTATATATCAAGAGGCCCTTCACTGTGCAACCTCCATTAACCAGAATGGAGAAAGCACCTACTTCACTATCCTCAATCATGGTCCGCTCCATATGGCATTGTAGTCCCTGTTTAGCTACGATAGCTATCCCTCCACCTCTTCTTAGTAATCTAACTTGCCTTAGTAGGGTATAGCCTTCTGAAATGGCTTCAATGATCTCTGGCATGGAATCCGAGTCAAGCCATGTTTCCGTGAGGAAGACTAGATCCCATTGCTTCTCAGTAAGGAGGTCATGCATATCTAGTCTCTGCTTACGCAGGGATCGAACGTTAAGTAAGCCACAAACCAGATCCTGATACTCACTGATAGCCACGTTCCCCCGATTAAAGGCAAAATTACAGTGACTACAGCTCGTATTATCCTCGGCGTTCATGCCGTGCAGGCATGGCCCGCGACACTGGCTGCAGAGGGATAATAAGTCATCTCTACTCCATCATATATGTGTCATCAGAGAGGCAGGGGGCATGGCCCTAGCCCGCAGCCGGCCACGGACGGGCACAGACGAGCCTAGCTTAGGCGCAATTACGGCACGCCTCCGTCGCTCCCGCTGCGCTCGTCCGCTGCGCTGCCGATAGCACATCCGCCTTATATCCCCCCCAGCATCCCAACAACTAGAGCGCTGCAGGTAGCTGCCGGAAGTAGCTGGCTCGGACCTCCCACGCCCTCTGCTCGAACGGTGCTAGTCACCGGCATCAGAACGAGGCGGGAAGGAGGGACAAGTCCAGCGCTTCTTCAAACCGTTGCTGCAACTGCCTGCCTGCCTTCAGGTAAAAACCTCAGCAGAACAGAGTGCAGATTGCCCCAGATCCATGAGCAGCAGCGCGAGTATAATCGAGCAGCACACGGGTAGCGCACACGCTCTCGCTCACAAATTGCCTCTTTCTATACCCCCTTGCCTCTTTCTGCACCTCTGTTGGTTCTTTCTGCACTTCTTTTCCTTCTTTCTGCACTTCTCCTGCTTCTTTCTGTACCCCTCTTCCCTCTTACTGCACCCTCTTCCCTTTTTATGTATCTCTCTTGCCTCTTTCTGTACTTCCTTTGCCTCTTTCTGCAGCCTTCTTCCCTCTTTCTTGACCTCTCTTTCCTCTTTCTGTCCCTAACTTGCCTCTTTCCGCACCTCTATTGCCTCTTTCCGTAGTTCTTTGCTTCTTCTGCACCACTTTTGCTCCTTTCTGCACTTCTCTTGCCTCTTTCTGGACCCCTCTTGCTTCTTTCCACACCTCTGTTGGTTATTTCTGCACTTCTCATGCTTCTTTCTGCACTTTTCTTCCTTCTTTCTGCATTACTCTCGCCTCTTACTGCACCCCTCTTCCCTCACCTTTCTTGCCTCTTTCTGCACCTCTATTCTTTCTAATTATACTTCTCTTGCTTCTTTTAGCACATTTCTTGCTTCTTTCAGCACCCCTCTTGCGTTTTTCTGAAGCCTTCTTTCTTCTTTCTATACCTCTCTTGCCTCTTTATGCATATCACTTGCCTCTTTCTGAACCCCTCGTCTCTCTTTCTGTACCTGTCTTGCCTCTTTTGACACCTCTCTTGCCTCTTTCTGCACGTCTATTGCCTCTTTCTGCATCTTTGTTGCTTTTTTCTGCACTTCCCTTGCCTCATTCTACACCTCTCTTGCTTTTATTGGTATCCTCATGCCTCTTTATGCACCCCTCTACTCTTTTTCTGTACCTCTCTTGCCTCTTCTGCACCTCTCTTTCTCTATCCCTGTTCTCTCTTACTGCATCCCTCTTTCCTCTTTCTGCACCTCTTGTCTCGCTTTCTGAACCCCTCTTACCTCTGTCTGAACCTCTGTTCCTTATTTCTGCACTTCTTTTGTTTCTTTCTGCACCGCTCTTGATTCTTTCTGCACCCCTCTTGCCTCTTTCTCCACCCCTCTTCCCCTTTCTGTATCTCTGTTGCTTCTTTCTTCACTTCTCCTGCCTCCTTCTCCACCCCTCTTCGCTCTTTCTGCACCTCGGTTGCTTCTTTCTGCACTTCTATTGCTTCTTTATGTACCTCTCTTGCTTCTTTCTGCACCCTTCATGCATCTTTCTGCACTTATTTTGTTTCTTTCTGCACCTCTCTTGCTCCTTTCTGCACCCCACTTGCCTCTTTCTGCACTTCTTTTTGTTTCTTTCTGCATTTCTTTTGTTTCTTTCTGAATCTCTCTTGCTTCTGTCTGCATTTCTCTTGCCTCTTTCTCCACGCCCATCCCTCTTTCTGCACCTTTGTTGTTTCTTTCTGCACTTTTCCTGCTTCCTTCTGCATCTCTCTTGCTTCTTTCTGTACTCCAGATTCATCTTTCTACACCCCTTGTCTCTCTTTCTGCTTCCCTCTTGCCTCTTTCTGCACATCTGTTCCTTCTTTCTGCATTTCTTAGCTTCTTTCTATACCCCTTGTGCCTCTTTCTGCATCCTTCTTTCCCCTTCCTGCACCACTCTTGCCTCTTTCTGCACCTATATTCCTTCTTTCTGTACTTCTTTTGTTTCTTTCTGCACCTCTAGTGTTTCTTTCTGCACCCCTCTTATATCTTTCTACACCTCAGTTGGTTCTTATTGCACTGCTCATGCTTCTTTCTGAACATCTCTTGCTTGTTTCTGAACCCTAGTGCCTCTTTTAGCACCACTGTTCCCTCTTTCTGCACCTCTCTTGACGCTTTCTGCACCCCTGTATCCTCTTTCTGCACTCCTATTGCCTCTTTTCTCACCTCTCTTGCTTCTTAGTATGACTTTCTTCCTCTTTCTGCACCTCTCTTCACTCTTACTGCACACGACTTCCCTCTTTCTGCACCTCTTGCCTTTTTCTGTACCTTTGTTCTCTCTTTCTGCACTTCCTTTTCTTCTTTCTGTACTGCTCTTGCCTCTTTCCGTATCCCTCTTGCCTCTTTGTGCACTACTCTTACCTCTTTCTGCAGTTCTCTTGCCTCTTCTGCAACTCTGTTGCTCCTTCCAGCACTTCTCTTGCCTCTTTCTATACCCCCTTGCCTCTTTCTGCACCTCTGTTGGTTCTTTCTGCACTTATTTTCCTTCTTTCTGCACTTCTCCTGCTTCTTTCCGTACCCCTCTTCCCTCTTACTGCACCCTCTTCCCTTTTAATGTATCTCTCTTGTCTCTTTCTGTACTTCCTTTGCCTCTTTCTGTAGCCCTCTTCCCTCTTTCTTGACCTCTCTTTCCTCTTTCTGTACCTAACTTGCCTCTTTCTGCACCTCCATTGCCTCTTTCCGTAGTTCTCTGCCTCTCCTGCACCCCTCTTGCTTCTTTCCACACCTCTGTTGATTCTTTCTGCACTTCTCATGCTTCTTTCTGCACTTTTCTTCCTTCTTTCTGCATCCCTCTCGCCTCTTACTGCACCCCTCTTCCCTCAGCTTTCTTGCCTCTTTCTGCACCTCTATTCCGTCTTTTTATACTTCTCTTGCTTCATTTTAGCACATTTCTTGCCTCTTTCTGCACCACTCTTGACTTTTTCTGCAGCCTTCTTTCTTCTTTCTATACCTCTCTTGCCTCTTTATGCATGTCTTTCTGAACCCCTTGTCTCTCTTTCTGTACCTCTCTTGCCTCTTTCGACACCTCTCTTGCCTCTTTCTGCATATCTATTGCCTCTTTCTGCATCTTTGTTGCTTTTTTCTGCACTTCCCTTGCCTCTTTCTATACCTCTCTTGCTTTTATCTGTACCCTGTGGTACTGAAAATTTTGGACTCGTGTCATAAACATCGTCGTATCATGACGATTTTGGTACGAGCAGACCGGTAATGACTTAAATACTATGCATAAGCATTTTCCTCATGTTCGAGTGACGAAATCACCCTGAAATCGAAGTTATCGTCTTGAACCCTCAGGTTCCATTTTGTGAACGGCAGCCATTTTGTAGTTGCCCTCACATAGCCAAATACCTAAGGCCGAATTCGATCTGAAGGACACGTACACCTTTTGCTGACTCCTCTGTGACCTGGGCAAGCTGACTCCACTGCCTGAAGCCAAACCTGTTCGACCAGCTCCTCTCCTTGTGGCCGAGGAGATTAGTATCAGGGCGCAACATGTCGTAAACAGTTCATCGCACACACAAACTATGCCTAATCTCACACACATCTGTTCCTGTTTCTTCTTTATGACCTGCTTTACAAGGAGGAGGTGCCCGTTTTTATTGGGGGTCCGTCAATATCTGATGAAAGTTCTGGGCCTTGCCGGGTAATTGATCATGGACTGGACAAACTAAAATGTGGGCTTGTCATCATGACTCTGCTTTTTCTTTGTATTGAAAATATGTGTATGGTCAACTGTAAAATAAGGAATGTTTGACTGAAACATATTATTTTGTATAAAAGGAGAAGACTGGCTTTGTAATTTTGAGCAGTCTCCTAAGAACATACATGCCGTTGTACTTCTAGGATACCTGTTACTGGCTGCAGCCAATAAATACGATCTTTGACTTCACCAAGAAGTCTCTGTGTTTCTGTAGTCTGAAACAGGAAGGACTCGAAGTCTTTGGGTGTTCTCCCTGGCACCGCGGGGTTTTTAAAAACCCGGTACTTCAACCCTTATGCCTCTTTATGCACCCCTCTACTCTTTTTCTGTACCTCTCCTCTGCATCCCTCTTTCCTCTTCTTGCCCCACTCTTGCCTCTTTCTGCACCTATATTCCTTCTTTCTGCACTTCTTTTGTTTCTTTTTGCACCTCTAGTGTTTCTTTCTGTACCCCTCTTATATCTTTCTACACCTCAGTTGGTTCTTATTGCACTACTCATGCATCTTTCTGCAAATTTCTTGCTTCATTCTGAACCCTTGTGCCTCTTTCAACACCACTGTTCCCGCTCTCTGCACCTCTCTTGCCTTTTTCTGCATCCCTGTATCCTCTTTCTGCACCTCTCTTGCCTCTTTTCTCACTTCTCTTGCTTCTTTCTGTGCCTTTCTTCCTCTTTCTGCACCCCTCTTCACTCTTACTGCACACAACTTCCCTCTTTCTGCACCTCTCACCTTTTTCTGTACCTCTTTTCCTTCTTTCTGCACTTCCTTTGCTTCTTTCTGTACTCCTCTTGCCTCTTTCTGCATCCTTCTTGCCTCTTTCTGCACATCTCTTACCTCTTTCTGCAGTTCTCTTGCCTCTTCTGCAACTCTGTTGCTCCTTCAGGTACTTCTCTTGCCTCTTTCTGTACCCCTTGCCTCTTTCTGCACCTCTGTTGGTTCTTTCTGCACTTCTTTTCCTTCTTTCTGCACTTCTCCTGCTTCTTTATGTATCCCTCTTTGCTCTTACTGCACCCTCCTCCCTCTTTATGTACCTCTCTTGCCTCTTCCTATACTTCCTTTGCCTCTTTCTGCAACCCTTTTCCCTCTTTCTTGACCTCTCTTTCCTCTTTTTGTACCTCTTGCCTTGTTCTGCACCTCTATGGCCTCTTTCAACAGTTCTCTGCCTCTTCTGCACCACTTTTGCTCCTTTCTGCACTTCTCTTGCCTCTTTCTGCACCCCTCTTGCCTCTTTCCACACCTCTGTTGGTTCTTTCTGCACGTCTCATGCTTCTTTCTGCACTTTTCTTCCTTCTTTGTGCACCCTTCTCGCCTTTTACTGCACCTCTCTTCCCTCACCTTTCTTACCTCTTTCTGCACCTCTATTCCTTCTTTTTATACTTCTCTTGATTCTTTCAGCACCTTTCTTACTTCTTTCTACACCCCTCTTGCCTTTTTATGCAGCCCTCTTTTTTCTACACCTCTCTTGTCTCTTTATGCATGCCTCTTGCCTCTTTCTGAACCCCTCGTCTCTCTTTCTGTACCTCTCTTGCCTCTTTCGACACCTCTCTTGCCTCTTTCTGCACTTCTATTGTTTCTTTCTGCATCTTTGTTGCTTTTTCTGCACTTCCCTTGCCTCTTTCTACACCTCTCTTGCTTTTTTCTGTACCCTCATGCCTCTTTCTGCACCCCGCTATTCTTTTTCTGTACGTCTCTTGCCTCTTTCTGTCCCCTGTTCCCTCTTACTGCACCCCTCTTCCCTTTTTCTGCACCTCTCTTGCTTCTTTCTGCACCTCTCTTTCTCTATCCCTGTTCTCTCGTACTGCACCCCTCTTTCCTCTTTCTGCAGCCCTCTTCTGTTCTGTTAATTGATTTCAATAGAGCGCAACTCACCAGAAGGCATCTCAGCGCTTACCTAGCAAAATGAGGGTGGTAGTTGGTCACATTAAATGAATATATTAAAACAGAAACGTTTTCAATTGTTTCCTAAAAGCAACATACAAAGTACATTTTCGCAGGGCAACAAGGAGTTGATTCAAGTACCACGGGGAAAGTACGAGAAAGCTCTCCCCCCGTGCGGCTTAGGCGGATTCGGGGAACCTTTAACAGAGCCAAAGAATTGGATCTTAGGTTGCAGCCCGAAACCTGCTTTATACATTTCTTTTGGAGGTAAAGAGGACCTTTACCATTCACTGCATTAAAAGTAAGACACCTCACTTGCCTCTTTCTGCAACTCTCTTGCCACTTTCTGCACCTCTCTTGCCTTTTTCTACACCTGTTCCCTCTAACTGCACCTGTTCCTTCTTTCTGCACTTCTTTTGCTTTTTTCTGAACTTTTTATTTTGTATTTTTTTATTTTAGTTTCAGTCAGCCATATTGCACAATAGGCAGTGAGAGAATATAAACATTACACAATCATCTTCAGTGCTCTTTACAATAGTTCACCAGAATACATTTTACATAGTGCAAATTTACCTTGTACACACACAGTACAGCCTACTAGCGAGTGACACCTTGAGTCCATGAACCGTTTTTTATATACATATGAAGGGCATTGAAATGCGGGATCAGATACACAGAGGCATATCATAGTATTGTTCAAATCGCCATTTGTTGAGACAGAAGATATTGCACTAACGGGTCCCAGAAATCTTTTGGTCTAGAAGCTTGTGGTATCTATTCTGCATACATTTTTAGTTGCTCTTTACAGTAAGACATATCTGTAATCCAGTCCCTACTCCTCGGTGTGCGCCTGCCGCCCCAGCATATCGCCACACGTTGCTTTGCTAGCAACAATGCTACAGCCAGGAATTTACATCTTCTGATTTCTTTAATTTTGTAAATGCCCAATAAACCAGCTATAGTATTGGGGATCTTCTGTGCTAATATATTAGTAAGGATATTAGTGACATCCAGACAATATTGTTGAAGGTGTGGGCACGCCCAGGCCATATGCAGAAAGTCTGCGCCAGGAGTGTTACACCTATGACAACGGTCTCCGTGCGTTACCCCATATTTATGTAGTTGTGAAGGTGGGTAATATACCTGATGGATAAACTTAAAATGAATTATGCACAGGTTACAATTAGATGTGAGTAACTGCAACAGTGCACAGCTGGAGCCCCAGTCCTCTTTGGTGATGAAGCATCCTGACCTTTCCCACCTACTCAATGCATTGTCTCATTCTCTGAATTGTTCACGCTGTGCTGCGTTATAAAGAGACATCACGAAACGCTGGCGTGTTGGGGCCATGAGTAGTAATTGTAGTGCATTGTATGTCGGTGGTTCTGCTGGAAAGGTAGAGTACAGCTCTTTCATGGCTAGTCTTAAATGTAAGTATGCGAATATCTTTAAGGCAGTGCAGTGAGTGCTAAGTGAGGGGTCCGTCTGTGGTGAAAATTGACCATTCAGGAAGAAAGCGCCCATCGTGCAAAATCCCATTTCTTCCAATAGCATCAACATTTTCAGTTCTTGAGTCACTGTGAGTTTAGGGTGATATTTCAATGGCAGTACTGGTGCGTCAGTGGGCTATGTATGTACTCTTTTTGCCAGTGTGTGCCTTGTCATGGACATGCGGTACAAAAGGGGGTGGTGATGGACGGAGCATCTGAACCAATCAAACACTCACACCCAATCAACAGATCTGGGTTTAATCCATCACCGTTCTTTAGCCCACTCTGCCACCCCAGTTCAGACATAGCCATATGCAAATCAGTCTAACCCTGTGCCTCATGGGAACAGTCCAGCCCGAACTGCCAAGCCATGCCTTCCCTGGACCGGAAACAAGCTTCCGAGGACCGGTTTCTGGCATTTCAGCCGTCTTCAGCCCGGCTTGCTGGAATCCAGTGGCAAAGTGAGCAAGGGACTCACGTCTGAGTATACACTGCCAACGTATGGTGAACAAAGCGGTACAAAAGGGAGTGGTGATGGACGGAGCATCTGAACCAATCAAACACTCACACCCGGTCAACAGATCTGGGTTAAATCCATCACCGTTCTTTAGCCCACTCTGCCACCCCAGTTCATACATGGCATATGCAAATCAGTCTGACCCTGTGCCTCATGGGAACAGTCCAGCCCGAACTGCCAAGCTATGCCTTCCTTGGACTGGAAACAAGCTTCCGAGGACCGGTTTCTGGCATTTCAGCCGTCTTCAGCCCGGCTTGCTTGAATCCAGTGGCAAAGTGAGCAAGGGACTCACGTCTGAGCATACACCGCCAACTTATGGCGAACAAAGCGGTACAAAAGGGGCTGGTGATGGACGGAGCATCTGAACCAATCAAACACTCACACCCAGTCAACAGATCTGGGTTTAATCCATCACCATTCTTTAGCCCACTCTGCCACCCCAGTTCAGACATGGCCATATGCAAATCAGTCTGACCCTGTGCTTCATGGGAACAGTCCAGCCCGAACTGCCAAGCCATGCCTTCTCTGGACCGGAAACAAGCTTCCATGGACCGGTTCCTGGTATTTAAGCCATCTTCAGCCCGGCTTGCTTGAATCTAGTGGCAAAGTGAGCAAGGGACTCACGTCTGAGCATACCCTGCCAACTTATGGCGAACAAAGTGGTACAAAAGGGGGTGGTGATGGACGGAGCATCTGAACCAATCAAACACTCACACCCAGTGGCAAAGTGAGTCCCTTGCTCACTTTGCCACAGGATTCAAACAAGCCTGGCTGAAGATGGCTGAAGTGCCAGAAACCAGTCATAGGGAGCTTGTTTCCGGTCCAGGGAAGGCATGGCTTCGCAGTTCAGGCTGGACTGTTCCCATGAGGCACAGGGTCAGACTGATTTGCATATGGCCATGTCTGAACTGGGGTGGCAGAGTGGCCTAAAGAACGGTGATGGATTAAACCCAGATCTGTTGACTGGGTGTGAGTGTTTAATTGGTTCAGAGGCTTCGTACATCACCACCCCCTTTTGTACCGCTATGTCATGGACATGCAGCGCACTGGGTGTATCGCTGCTCTGGGGTGGACTGCCTGGGGTATGATACCTAGGAGATCATAGGGGTCAGGCTGACGCTACTGTGTTCTACTGCAGTATGCAGGATGTAGGTATGCGGTTGTAGCCAGTAGTGTGCTTGTGCACAGTAATAGTAGAGGAGTAGGTCTGGGGCACCAAAACCTCCCTGTATGTAGGGCCTCATCAGTTCTGACCAGCTCACTCTCACTTTTTTGCCCGCCCATGTCAGTCGCAGCATTGCAGTGCGTAATGTCTGGAACATGTGTTGAGAAGGTATCACTGGTATATTCATGAACAGGTAAAGAAATCTTGAGAGCACAACCATTTTCAATATTGCTATCCTATCTGCTAGAGAGACAGGAAGATTGATCCAGCAATTTATTTGATCTTCTAGTTTGAAATGACTTTGCCGTAGTTTTCATGGAGTACCACCTCCGGGTCCCTATGAAGCCACACACCAAGATTCTTAACAGGTTCCATCTGCCATTGTAAGGGGTAATCAATCTGAGGTTGTACTGTAGCAGGGGTGAGTGGGATCAGTACCGACTTGGACCAGTTAATGCTGAGTCCTGCATAATACTCAAATTGGACATATTCTCTAATTAGTTTATTTAGGTTGTTTGCAGGGTGGCGGGTATAAATAACCATGTCATCAGCATATAATGAAATGCTGATCGGCCGTAGGTGGAATTTTAATGCTGTGTACTCGTGTCTCTGCCTGATCATGCCAGCTGGGGGTTCTAACGCTAATGTAAACAGCAGTGAGGAAAGGGGGCAGCCCTGTCTAGTCCCTTTGCATATGTCAATAGGCTGTGACGTGATTCCATTCACTCTGATCCAGGCCCAGTGTGTTGTGTATAACAATGCTATCCATCGCAGAAAATGCACAGGGAACCCCATCCTGCAGAGTACAGCAAACATAAATTGCCACAATACGAAATCAAAGGCCTTTGCTGCGTCTAATAAGGCCGAGGCTGCAGGAAGGTCAGTATCCAAATTATGTAATATAGCAAAAATGGTCTGTATATTTTGTGTTGTGGAGCGTGTCGGTATGAAACCGGATTGGTCTGGGAGAACCAGGGCATTCAAAAGGGGTTGGATCCTCAGAGCAATAATCTTAGCTAATATTTTGGCATCAACGTTTATCAATGATAAGGGGCGATAGGAGTCGCATTTAGTGGGATCTTTGCCCGGTTTAGGAAGTGTCACTAATAGTGCTTCCCTTAGGGATGGTGGTAGCGTGCCGCTTTGATAAGCCTCTTCATACATTGCTCCAAGATGTGGTAATAAAATATCTTTATATTCTATGTAAAATTCACCTGGCCGTCCCTCAATACCCAGAGCTTTGTTATTTGGGAGGGGGGTAATGGCTTCTCTAAACTTATCTTCTGTAATTGGTTGACAGAAATAATCCTGATGGGCATCAGACAGCCAGGCCAGTGCGTTGTTGTCATTTTTTCGGAAGTTGATAGAGAGTTGTCAGTGGAATACAGTTGAGTGTAATATTGCTTGAAGCAATGGAGGATAGGGCGAGTGTTTTGATGTGTGAAGTTCCTCGCCCATCTACAATTTGCGTGATATGGGATGTTGTGTGCGCTTGTCATATTTTGCTAGACATTGCACGGCCTGGACGTCCTCCTCCACAATATATATTTCAGCTCTCTGCATAGTCCTGATATGCCTCTACTTTGCCCATATATCTGCTAGTATTTTGGGATTCTGTGTGCGCATGTATTCAGTTTCTAACTTCTGTAGATCATTTTCAAGTTTAGATAATTGCTGTTGTATATCCTTTAAAACACCTGCGTGTTTTCCTATACAAAAGCCCCGGATCGTAAATTAAAATCCTCCCATATCGTTTTAGAGCTGTCAACTGTTCCCAAATTTCTCTAAAAGTAGTCAGTAATGGCCATTCCTAATCCTGTTCTAAACACCTGATCCAATATTGCAATGGGCTGGAGACGCCAGGCAAACTGACGGGGGTATGTGTTGGTAATTCTAGTTCTAGGCGGACCGGGTGTGGTCTGATAGTGTTTTTGGTAAATGTTCTATTGACTTTTTCCATGTACTTATGTCTTTTGTGGTTAACCAGAAGTCTATTCGAGACCAGGTGTTGTGCGTTGTAGATACGCATGTGCCATCTCTGTTATTTCGATGTCGCACAAGCCAGACATATAATATCTCAAACTCCTCAAGCCCTTCTTAGCATTTTGGCAGTTTGTTTCCCATACGTAGCATTACCAGTGGACCGATCCATTGAGGGATCTAGACAGGTATTGAAGTCTCCAACCCAGAGAATCGCTATATATGGTAATGTGCGCAGTTTGGCCCATTTCTGGGCGAAGAATGAAGGATCATCGACATTCGCACCATATGAGTTCGCTAATGTTAAGGCTGTGCCTCCAAAGTTCCCCTGTATAATATTAAACCTGCCCTGATCATCAGTGATTATATTGAGCAAAGTGAACAGTTTACCATGTTTAACAAGAAGCAAAGCCCCTTTGGCATAAGTAGAGTAGGATGAAGCAGTGCAATATGTAGCCCATCTGTTTCCCACGTGATTCTCTGTTGAACCCGTAAGATGAGTTTCCTGAATGTTCCCTATCTCTCTATAGGAACAGTGCAGCTACCCCCTTTGTTGTATCTCCAGTACTAGGTACGGACACTAAGCTGCTGCTGGACCTTCCACCATCCTGAGTGGTAAACAGTGTCCTTTCTCCTCCCTTTTTTTGAAATATACTCGTGCACGGTGCTAACCGTGGGAGTTCTCTCCTGGTGGGTTAGTCTGTTCAAATCTCCCAAAGAATCGAGCTCACACTATAGTGGTGGCTCATACTTGGTCCATAACCCAACTCGGCGTTGGACCACTTTCCGCTCTCTCTTGGGTGTGCTTCTAAAAAGAACCCCCTCCCCTCCCACTTTTCCTCCCTACCTTCTGTGAAGGACTCCACCCCACCGGGACCAGTCCCACTTGACCTCACCACTATGGAGGGGCAAGGACTGAGTTTTGGTGAGGAGGATGCAGCAGCAATAATGAGGACACCTTCTCTTTTTGGCATCGACATCGAACCAGCAACGGGAAGCAACACCACCGAGTGGCAATCCCTGTCAGACCTTAAACGGGAATGGATAAGGGTAACAATCCACGGGACAATGATGGCTCAATATTTCAAAGCTAAAATTGCACCTAATGGATTGATCGTCAAAAATGTCCCCAGAATATTCTGGGAGGACGGACAATTTAAAGTTGAATGGTCACAGGTTTCGTGGAAGTGTACCCACGACCTTCTCATTCTCATAGTTAACACAGCCAAACGATTAGCAGACACACTTCTAGTCAAAATACAAGCAGCGGAGGCTGCTGAAGACTGCGGTACAAAACCCGGGCTTCAAAACAAAATTGGCCGAGATCAACAAAGAAATGGCGGAACATAAAGAGTATCTTATGAACCAGAAGGTAGCCAAACTGCAAAAGGACATCAAAAAATTCTCAAAAGAGAAAGTCTACCCCTATTTAAGGGATGACTATGTCCCTCCGGGCACCAGCTACAGTTCAGACTCTAGCACGACTTCATCAAGAAGGGGCTCGAATAGTGGCTCTGACAGCAGCGGGGATAACAATCCTGCACAGATGCCCCCTAGGGCAAAAAGAGGCAAGGGGCGGGGACAACACAACTTCTCCAATTACCAAAATCAGGGGCAACCTACGGGTCCACCGTTTTAGCAATACCCACAATTCCCCCACTATCAACCCCCTTTTGCCCCACAATATCCTCCATTTTATCCCCCCCAAAACCCTACACACCCTCCTTTTTTAGGCAGAGGCTGGGGCAGAGGGCGAGGGCGAAAAAGAGGGAACGTACCAGAGAAGAGAGTCCAATGGGAGGATACACGCCCCCAAGGGATGGATACGAGGAGCACGAGCCGGCCAGGACCACAGTAAGCCTGGTGGTCAACTTATCTGACCGTCTCCTCACTCAAAGAGAGGAAGAAGTCCTGCAGAAAGGTTTGGGCTTTGTCCCCACACCCAGGATCGATCCATTCCAACAAACTAGGGAACTTAAAGCATTTTTCAGGAAAATAAGGTTGAAAACCTTCTTTGAAGGGAAGCCCAGTGAACCTACGGAAGATTCCGGACTTCACAATCCATCAACCTTTACACCTCACAACGGAATGGTCCCTAACGAAGTGTTGACGTTTGAACAAGCAGTACTGAGAGACATCAATAAACTCAACTGGCAAATACCACACTCTAACATCTCTAAGAATGAGTTGGCTGTACTAAAATCACTGGCGGATGACCCCCTAATCACTATCAAACAGGCAGACAAAGGGGGAGCCACAGTTCTAATGAATACTGTGGATTATGAGTTGGAATGCACCAGACAACTCAGCGACCAGAGGTACTATACTCCGATCGCTAATGACCCAACCACACGACTACAGACCAAGATCACAAGCCTAGTCACTAGCGCTGAGTGTGATCAATGGATCACCAGAAAGGAGGCAGACTTTCTTATAAAAAAGGACCCTAGGGTACCATATTTTTATATCTTGCCCAAGATCCATAAAGCCACCAGGCCAGTACCAGGGAGACCAATAGTCTCAGGGATAGACTCTGTATTGGAGTCCCTCTCACAATTTTGTGACTATTTCCTTCAACCCCTTGTGAAAAGCATTCCCTCATACATTCAAGACACCACGGATGTTCTACGAATACTGGATACGATCCAGGACATAGGAGAGATTGACCTTTTGATTACCCTAGATGTTGAAGCCCTTTATACGAACATCCCCCAGAGGGCCACTCTAGAGGTAATTGAGGAAAGACTGGGTTTAGAGCCTTGGAACTCTAACACTCCCCAGACCTTCATCATGGAATGTGCCACTCTAGCCTTGACGGAAAACTATTTCGAATACAGAGGCAAGTTCTACCACCAGACCCAAGGTACCTCTATGGGCAGTACTTTTGCCCCCTCGGTGGCCTGTCTGTATATGGCTAAATTTGAGGGTTCACATATACACCATGAGTCAAATCCTTTCCGGGATAACATCAAAATGTGGAAACGCTTCATTGATGACATCCTAATCCTGTGGAGAGGCCCTCCGACTTCACACGGAGGTTTTCTGGAATGGGTCAACACACTAAACCCTCACCTACATTTCACCATGGCCTCCTCACCCTATGAGATCGCCTTCCTTGATCTAACTATCAGACTAGAAGCAGGATCCATAAGCACTACCATGTACCGTAAACCCACAGACCGTAACAGCCTACTACACTACAAGAGTCACCATCCGAGGGCTTTACGAACTAACCTGCCCTTTGGCCAATTCTTACGAATTAGGCGCAATTGTAGTGCTGTGTCTGATTACAAGAAGGAATCTGCAATCCTATCTAGGAACCTACTAGACAGGGGCTATCCCAAGAGTGATGTCCTTAAAGCTAGAAAACGGGCCAGAAATAACAACCGAGAAGCCCTTCTTGAACTGCAGGAAAGAGTCCCGGTTGAGAATCAACCGATCACCTGTGTGACCACATTTACCCCATTGCCCAATAAAATCAGGAACACGATCAAACATCACTGGGGCATTCTCAACACAGGGGACATGGTCCTAGAAGAACCAAGGTTCGCCTTCAAGAGGTCACAAAATCTGAAAGATATCTTAATCAGCACCAGATCAAAGAATACGAGGAAAGAGACCCAACTAACCTTATGGCATCTACCCCCCGTGACGGGCCATTACCCTTGTGGCATGTGTGGGGTCTGCAGATATACCTTGACACTCAAGACCATATAACTCTCCGAGACCTTCAAATGGGATCTCAGACAACACACTAATTGCAACACATCACACTTTATATATATGCTCATGTGCCCGTGTGGCTTACAGTACATAGGGATGACAACTCGTCCCGTCAAGACTCGCATCATTGAACACCGCAGCAATTTTCGCTGCAAGAAGACCCACACAAAAATGTGCAAACATTATGTGGATTCCAACCATGATGAAGATTCTATGAAGTGGGTAGTTTTAGAATCCAGTCCTAACTGCCCGAAAAAAGCCCTCTTCAGCAAGGAACAGAGATGGGTGCATCGATTGTCTTCTGATAAACAGGGTCTCAACGAAGACATTCCCTGGCACTCACTATAAATTTTAGAGTCCCTTCATTTGCACCGTGGCCACCCACATTCCCGTGTCCTTACATCTGACATAGGTACACACCGCAAGCCTATCCAATTCAATGTCACTCCCACCCTCGTCAGTGCCACTACCCCTGTTGACCTTGACCTACTCACTGTTATCGGTCCCTTACCACATGTGCACTATGGTCCAACTGTATACAGGAACCTAATTCAGTCATTTGAACTTTTCTGCATATACAAGCTAATCTTTGTGCCCCTCACATCATGGCCGCCACATTTTAAACACGAATCTGGCTGGGCGTCACCCTCGAGAGGCGCATAGATATTTGATAGGCACAACGCCCTACAAACATGGAACTCCCCCCTCTTCCCCTCCCTCCCCGCCTTGTTTTTGCTCTCATAAGATCCTTCCAATTGAGGCTCCGCCGAGCAAAACCGGCCGCAATTAACCCGAGACACTAGCGACTACGCAATTCTACACCATCTTAAGATGGCCGCCACAAAATCGGCCCCTCACACGTGACCTGACGCAGTGGGCGGCGACGCGTCACGGCACGCCAGTCTGCTTGTGTTGTTTAAATAACCCCTGCCGCTGAGCTCACACATCTACTCGAGCTCGGCGGTAATGGGTAGGTCACCATACGCGGACACAGGAGATTGGAGGTGAGTGCGATAGCGCTAAGCAGGAGGTGGACATTTAGACCCTCATTCCATGACTATCACTTTGTTTTGCCTGCTTCTAATAACTTAGGGGCGCGCTTTGTTTGCTCCTATTCTAGCCACACTCTATGGGCTCATCCCTGATGTACTGTCCCGCCGATCCCTCATGTGGCCATTAGTGTATGACCAGTAGGTGAGTAGGGAACTGTATGCTTTGTTTCTAATAACGTATTACAGGTCACAGTGTGAGTTTGATTTTGCATCCAGCAACTGTTTCATTTGGTGTCTTTACATGAGACCTGCTCATTACTTGACACACTATGGGCAGGCGATCACTCCAAGACTGCTGCATTTTAAACCAATTTTAAACCAATGTTTTAAGCCATCACCCTCACCAATCACAGTCCCCGTCACAGATTCAGTTATTGCGTGTGCTCTTCACTCTGCACATTGCACGCTCAATACACAAGGCATGCAGTGGTTGTGCTCAATTATTCCCATTACCGCCAGCATGTCAGAATTTTCACTAACCCTGGCAATGTTGTGACTTGAATCATTGTACTGCATATAATAACTATTGTTTCCTTATCTTTTCTCTATGTATAGGGATAGGAGAATCCACAGAGGTAACAAACACAACACATATGACACTAGCATGTTGTTGTTATTTTTCACTTTCTTAAGGTCCTGAAGAATCGCGGGTGATTAACCCTTTGCGAGAAACATGTCGACCACATTCACTTCTAGCCTCCTCTAGGGTCACTCGACCTAACCTGTTGACACCTAGCAAGCTAGCCCCACTTTTTAATTGCAGCCAGGGGACCCCCAGAATAAAGTCAATTCCGGTACCCCTAGCTACATTTTAATTATCCTACCACAAGAATACACCACCCTGCCCACACACCCCCACCTCACCATAAGGCTGTTGGATAAAAAAGATCTCCGCCAAAGAGCCCCTCTTTGAGGTGAGCCCGTCGGGGGTTCACCGCCTCCCCGACGAGGAGCAACCGCCTATGATGAAGCATGACACCCTTCTGGGTGTGTGAGGCAACTACATCCAACATAATGGATGCCCCAGGGTATGATTCGAACACCCTTGGTCACGCCAGGTAAATCATCCCCAACTTCCCTATCTCTCTATAGGAACAGTGCAGCTACCCCCTTTTTTGTATTTCCTGAATGCATGCAACATCTATTTTGTGTCTATCTAGGTAGGAGAAGACTTTAAAAAAATGTTGTGAGTTTTTAAGGCCACATATGTCCCATGACAGGAGTGTCAAGGGTCTGGTAGAGCATGTGTTAGTGCCCATTATTTAGCAGAATGTCTGTATGTGCGTATAACCGGTGCATTATCTCATTGTATAATTCACTTGAGTGCTTCATTTCTGTTGCTCTGTCCTTTTTCTTAGTTGTACCATCCCGCCCACTCCCACCCACTCCATCATCCCAATCATGGTGGAAACATTCTCAAGAGAACAAACCCTGTACCACCCCCCCAACTTGAACCCTGTATGGATAAACCCAAAGTAGTGGTGCACACAAGAGGGCGGGAGCTGCCATCCGTGAACCCTGTAGTGATGACACACAGGATGCGGATATAGTAAATGGGCTTTAAACATCAAGCTCTGCAATAAATAAAATTGTAAATTGATACGTGTATAGCGCACTACTCACCCGCAAGGGTCTCAAGGCGCTTGTACAAATACCGCTGTGGAACCCATCCTGGCTTTCCCTGTGAGGTGTCCACTCCTGGGCACCCCCAAGGTGGAGGCCAGGCATCCTTAGCGTTGTGGGGGCCGTTGTGGAGATTAAGCAAGCTATTGCCCAGAGTTGCAGAGTGGGACTCCATGATTGGAATAGGCACCGAGGCGAGAATTATCAGGTCCGTGGAATTTTTGAGCTCAAGACCCACTGAGGCAGGAAATTGAACCCTGGTCCCGGGCTAGACCTCTGCATCAGGGTCTGCCGCTCTAACCATTGAGCCATAGCTTCTACAACTGAAGTTTACATATAAAACCACATCCTATTGTGCATATTAATGATCATAGAGTCCTACATGACCATTACCATAACAAAACTGACGTACATAAGCTATTTACTTGGTATTCTGTATCATTTATCTGAGTCTGTATCATGCTGCCCCATACCGATCGACTGTCTCTGATATGGGCCACATTGTACATAATGGTAAGTTCATCAGCTTCCGATACTCGGTCTTGGTCTTCTGGGTCATTCCTCAGTGATTTCCTTTGCGGTGTCTGTGTACCTTTCTTTTTTAGATATTGAAGCACCTCTTTTGGGTCACTATGGATCGTCATCTTTTCTGCCACTGTGATCTTCAGCCGGGCTGGGTATAACATAGCATAAGGAATATTTTTTGTCTTTGAGTTTCTTTTCTACCTCCATAAATTTCTTACAGGCTTCCTGGACCGTTGGCGTGAAGCCTGGGTATATTGAGTTCTCCATTCCATCAGGGCCTAGTAGTCCAATTTCGTGGGCCTATCGAAGAGCCGCATCACAATCCATATAATTGAGAACTTTAGCAATGATTGGTCGTGGTCTGGCCCCGGCGGTGGGGGGGGGCAGGGACCTGTGTGCCCTTTCGATTATAAACACACCAGAGAATGTGCCTTTTTTCAGCAGGGTGACCAGCAGATCTTCAACATAGCGCTCCATATTTCTGGTTGGGGTGGATTATGCTATTTCCATAAGTCACAGGTTGTTTCGACAAGAGTGTGCTTCAAAATCTTGAGCCTCTGTCGCCACAGCCTTTATGAGCTTGTCCATTTTCCCTTGCTTAAGGATCATCTGTTGTTGAAGGTCCTCTGCATACGATATTCGCCGTTCTGCCATGTCTATTTTCTCCACAGGCTTATCTAGTCTATTTGACATACAATCCACTATGTAGGTCAATGGGTCCAGTTTTCCATCGATATTGGATAGGGAGGTCTGACTGGTGGCAAACATATCGCGAAGTCCCCCCCTTTCTGAGCTCCTTGCTTTTGCAGCAGATTCAGCATTTTGTTGTTCCTCAGGGCGCGTTTCCGCTGCTTTCTTTGGCTGGTCGAAATGGAGATTCGGTTGTGTCTTATCTGGTTTTCCCATGATGTCAAGCAAGGATCTGCATGGGCAGTATTTTCACCTTATAAAGTTGTGGTCTGCCAGGGACCGCGCGGAGGGAGCCTATGTCGCGGTACTCGTGAGCGGAGGAAACCGGTTCCGGACAGCACTCCGAGCTGGCCCTCTACTCTGGTTCAGTTCTATTCCAGCAGCGTAGACTGTGTGTGATGCTTTGAGGGTGTTGTGTTTGGAAAGCAAGATGTACAACACTGATAGGAAGGAGTACAGGACACTATGTCAAAGATAGTCTTACAATCAAGATTACATTGTGGCATTTTTGGGTTTTATTTATGCACTGCACTGCTCTCCCAGCACCGTGGTGTGAGTATCGCATGTGCAGATCTCCACCCGTTGCCGTTTCCGTTGACTCTGCACAGCAATCAGACCCTTTTGACTGATCGTGGATTCCGCACTCACTTCTGCCTTTTGCAGTGATGACTGCGGTATTTCTGTGGAACAGGTATGTCGGTATGTTCTTATTGCCCTACAGCGGAAAGCACTGTTAGAGCATCATGTGGCCCGCCGTGCTGCTCCTAAGGATTTAGTGCACTCATAAAAAGTACCGCTATGGTATCATGGAGCAGTTCCACAGTTACTACACACAGACAAAGTAGCGCAATGAACTTGTCCCACGTGCTTGTCAATAATATTGCGACGGGTGAGGCTTCATCCCCGCAATCCGTAAAAATATCAGCAAGATCCACGCTCTGCCAAAACACATGCCACACCGCATGCAGCAGGTCTCCAACCGCTATACACTGTGTTGGCACTATCGCGTGCAAATGCGCAGTCTGTGTGTTGATGTGCTAGGGCTCTCTTTGCCACCGGTCAGAGTTGGCAGACACCTCCCCTCCAGCTTCTGGCAAACAATTGTACAACTGCCGGCGGTGGCGCTGAGTCACGCACACTGTGCTCTCACTTTCGGAAGCAATTGGGTGCCCGTCCTGGCACTTCTTAACCACAGTCACAATTTCGTGCGAGCACAGAGCAGACATCGTCGTCAGTGCCTGCCCCTTACTGTATCTTCGTGTGTGGTCAGGTCTTCCAGCGTCCTTTCATATTTCTTGCCGCCGGGGAGTCACAGTTCTTTTCTGCCGGCGCTTGTACGGCACGTTCACCGGCTGCACCAACCGCTGGAGGTTTTGAGCATTTTTTCCCTCTTATCTCTTATGGGGTATTTCTTGTGGCGAGACCCAGGTTCTCAGGATGCCAGTGTCGTCCGATGCTCATATTCGCATGATTTGTGAGTTTCTGCAAGGCTATGATGCAGGATAAATGAAGGATAAACGAGCAACTGAAGGAGCTCGCTCAGAAGTCAGCCATCTTCAGGCGTGGCTAGCTCCGCCGACTGCCTTTTTCTGCACTTTCCTTGCTTCTTTCTGCACCTCTCTTGCTTCTTTCTGAACCCATTGTGCCTCTTTCTGTACCCCTCTTCTCTCTTTCTGAACCGCTCTTTCCTCTTTCTATACCTCTCTTGCCTCTTTCAGTACCCCTGGTCCTTCTTTCTGTACTTATTTTTCTTCTTTTTGTACCCCTCTTACCCATTTCTGTACCGTCTTCTGTCTTTCTGCAGCCCTCTACCCTCTTTCTGGACCTCTCTTGCCTCTTTCTGCACTTCTTTTTTTTCTTTCTGCACTTGTTTTGTTTCTTTCTGCATCTCTTTTGCTTCTTTCTGCACCTCTGTTGCTTCTTTCTGCACCCCTCGTGTCTCTTTATGCATCCTTCTTCCTTCTTTCTGTACCCCTCTTGCCTCTTTCTGAACTTCCTTTGTTTCTTTCTGCACTTCTTGTGTTTCTTTCTGCATCTCGCTTCCCTTTCTACACCTCCCATGCCTCTTTCTGCACTTGTCGTGCCTATTTCTGCAATTTTGTTGCTTTTTCTGCACGTTACTTTGCCTCTTTCTGTACCCTGTTCTCTCTTACTGCACCCCTTTTACATTTTTCTGCACCTCTCTTGATTCTTTCTGTACCTCTCTTTCTGTACCCCTGCTTACTCTTACAGTAGCCCTCTTTCCTCTTTCTGCAGCCTTCTCTTGCCTCTTTCTGCAACTATCTTTCCTCTTTCTGGACCTCTCTTGCCTCTTTCTACACCTATTCCCGCTAACTGCACCCCTGTTCCTTCTTTCTTCACTTCTTTTGTTTCTTTATGCACCCCTCTTGCCTCTTTCTGTACCGTCTTCCATCTTTCTGCATTCCTCTTCCCTCTTTCTGTACCTCACTTGCCTATTTCTGTACTTCTTTTGTCTCTGTCTGCACTACTTTTGTTTCTGTCTGTACCGCTCTTGCTTCTTTATGCACCCCTCATCCTTTTCTGCACCCCTTTTGCCTCTTTCTAGACCCCTCTTCTCTCTTTCTGCACCCTCTTCACTCTTTCTGAATCCCTCTACTCTAACTCTCTTGCCTCATTCTATCCCCTGTTCCCCCTTACTGCACCCCTCTTCCATTTTTCTGCAGCCCTCTTCTCTCTTTCTGTACCTCTCTTGCCTCTTTCTGCAACTCTCTTGCCTCTTTCTGCTACTCTCTTGCCCCTTTCTACACCTTTTCCCTCTAACTGCCCCCTGTTCCTTCTTTCGGCACTTCTTTTTCTTTTTTCTGCACTTTACTTGCTTCTTTCTGTACCACTCTTGCTTCTTTCTGTACCCCTTGTACCTCTTTCTATATCCCTCTTCTCTCATTCTGCGCCTCTCATGCTTATTTTTGCATCCCTCTTTCTGTACCTCTTTTGCCTCTTTCTGCAGCCCTCTTCCCTCTTTCTGTAGCCCTCGTCCATATTTCTGTACCTCTCTTGCCTCTTTTTGTATTTCTTTTGTTTCTTTCCGCACTTCTTTTGTTTCTTTTTGCATCTCGCTTGCTTCTTTCTGTACCTTTCTTGCCTCTTGCTGTACCCCTGTTCCCCCTTACTGTACCCCATTTCCCTCTTTCTACACCTCTCTTGCCAGAGGGGATTGGAGATCAATGTGAGTAAAAGCAAGTGCAAGGTCCTGAACCCTGGGCGATTTGACTACGATACACCTCACTTTAGCAGGGGCCCCATTAGAACGCATGCGCACAGTTGTGTATTTAAGTCTCACTCTTACTGAACATCTGGGGAGGCAAGCACACATTACACAGCGAAAATTAAAAACCAAACAAGTGGGAGGCATTTTAAAGATGGCATGTAGTTCACAATGTAGCCCTATCTTGCTAGAGATTCAAATCTATAACTTTAAAGTTCTGGGGACAGCAGCCTATGGTGCTGAGCTGCGGGGGCATCCGAGGGCTACCTCACTGCAAATGGTGGGAAAGCGCTTTATCAGACAGCTAGTTGGTTTGCTTGTAGGCACTGCATTGCTCCAACTCAGGCTGGAACTTTGGGTGAGATACATCTCAGACAAATTGGCATTGCGGCCTGTATTTTACTGTAGGAGGATATGGGATACTCCAGAGCTATCTGCTTACTGACAGGGGTTAGAGAAAGTTTTGTCCCATGCAGGCCCAGCAGAATTCCATGGCTAAAGCATGTAAAGGGCATACTCACAGACATCAGCCATGGTGAACTATGGAATGTCCCGGAACAGGCAATTTCGTTTTCCAAATCACATATTATAATTGCATACTGGCAATAAAGAGATCATCGTTTACCTAGTCAGTCAAGCCATGGTCTCTGACAAATGCTTTCCTTACAGTTAAGGACTCTTTTAAGCAGGAGGATTTCTTGAAAAAAATAGATCCCCCTCTAGCCAGGCATCTCTACTTGTAGTTTCGGTATGGAACTTTACCACTCCAGGCCTTTACTGCCAAGTTGGTGCGTGCACCACTGGCCAATGAGCTGCAATACCCGGCCTCTGGGGAACAAACGGAAAGTATTGCCCAACCTATGCATCCCAAAGGAGGTGTTGGATAATCCCGGTTTGTCAGAGTCTGGAAGTTAGGGAACACAAGGAAGTACTCATGATTCTGAGATACGATACATGCAGGCTGTCAATGTTTGCTCTCTCTCGGTTTCTGATGAGCGTCTGGAAATTATGGTAGAAGCTGAGTATCACTTATGAAAACTGCTCTAGTAGTGAACAGTAATACATCAACTGGCACATTCGTTGGAAAATAGGATGGCTATTACTCATTTTATATTAGAGGGTCACTATATGTACTTTTATAGTTTTTGTAGTTATTATATTTCCTAACACTTAGCAGACGATTAACCTATTCAATGTGCAGGAAATGTGTACAACTAGTCACAGGATAGATGGTTGGGAAGAACTCCAGTCTGTGGAGTGAGCATTGGTGGCCATCGGCTCTGGGGGATATCCCCACACCTAAGGCAGTGGTTAAAAATCTCAGAGTCTGGATGGACTCATCCCTTAGTTTTCAGACCCACACAAGGAAAGTAGCCGCCACATGTGTTGTTCTGCTGCAGGGTCTTAAGCCTCTCTGATGTTTTTTGATCCATCATTGCAACAGCTGATTGTGCAGGCGACCATCTTATAGCGCCTGGACTATGCCAGCTCCCTTCCTTTTGGGGGCAAATAAGGCGGAAGTACTCCGGCTGCAACGCTTCCAAAATTCTGCAGCTAGAATGTTGGTGGGTCTTCCGCGATCTTGCCCTGTGGCTGCCACTATTCAAGGGCTGCATTGGCTTCCTATGGAGAAGCGGATCCATTTTAAATATTTATGTCAATCCTTTAAGATAGTGAAAGCTGCCAGCCCTGATCTACTGAGTGATCTTTTCACTCCTTATGTCCCGCCCCGCAAGCTTCGCTCGGAGGGGCAAAACACTGGGTTGTTGTCCCATGGGTTAAACTTTGTCGTGCGAGGGGGCGCTCTTTCCGCTGTCTTGCTGCCAGCTTGTGGAACTCTCTGCCTGAACCTATTCGGGGCATAGACTGCTTGCTTGCCTTCAGGAAAGCTATTAAAACTTTTCTTTTTCCCTTAGTGTAGTCTTCTGGATATGTGACAGTTGTACGTCCTGAACTGCTGTGTGTGTTAGTCCACCTATTTGTAAGCGCCAGGACGCCCCTTTGCTGGGGCAGCAGTGTGCTATATAAATCTTTTTAACATAACATAACATACCATACGCAATCATTATAATGTCCAACTCCAGCCAGGGAGGTACCACGAAGTACCTAACATTTTGTATAGCTTTACGGTGTAGGAGTCTCCCTAATAGCAAAGGGACATAGAGTGCTTCACTGACTATACTATTGCTTATAATTTTATACAATTTATAATGTTTAACTGAATGTATGATTCATTTTCAGGTCAAGCCTGAGTCAGTGTGCATGGGCTGCTCAGCGAGACTGCTATAAAGGAGTATGGAAGAGAAGCTCCACCCAATCCACGCCCATGTTTGTCATTGGCTTGTGTCAGTGTCCTTCCTAAATACTGGTGTTTGATTCGTCTTGTTAATCCGTCCTTACTACCGTCTTGTCTTCATCTGTGACCTCCCATGGCGACTGGCCCCTTTACTTCGGTTGTTACGCGGTACGTGTTCTTAAGTGTGTAAGCACTATTTTCTTTATTGAGTTTCTCTTGCTGCAGTCATGACGTGCTTTACTTATGTTCAGCGCAGCATGCCAGCTTTCTCTTTTGAAGCAGCCGGGACAATGGCTGCTGCTTCTTTGAAATGCAATAGGTCTTGCATTTAAATGAGAGACCTATTGCTTTTTAGAAGCATTCTGCAATGACATACACAAAGTTTTTTACTTATTGTTAATGTGAAATAAACGGATGGGTGTGTGCAGTATTAACTGTCTAAAACGAGGCTCAGCTAAAGAAAGTTCTAGCTCGATGATACCAAACGAGCAGCCAGGTCAGGCTCAGCCTACCCGCCTCTGAGATGCGACTCTGCCTGCATGCACCCATTGGGCAGGACAGACAGCTATGGCTTTGCTATTGGCTGTTGAAGAAGACTGTCAGAATACAGCCAGCAGTGCCATTTAATGGCCGGCCCTCTCGTTGTGGTACAACCTACTCCCCAGCTGAAAGTGCAGGTCCTCTGGAACTTAGTTGTGTGGAGAGGGCATCGCTTTATGCTCTTCCCGAACAGATCGAGCACAAAGGGGCACGTCTCTGCAAGAACCACCCACAAAACCATGGACGTCCCTGCATAATGTAGAATAATAACAGGGTTATAGTGAGAGAGGACTACTTGCGTAATGCAAAGGCAGGGTCAAATATTGTATACAAACTCCTATAGGTGTGTGAAAATCACATATTTAGATTGATGTAGGTTTCTAAAAAACGTACCCCCTGCAATTTTCTCTTTTTGCTCTGTCAATTCTGGATGGTCAAGCACAATAATGTCATCGCGCACAGCACATGTTTTTCTTTATACCAGTGTTACAATTAGTGCTGGGTTTAGAAAAGGTGTCCCATGGGAACCCATAAATTAAGGGTCAAGTTATGGCAGAGGAAAGGGGATGGCGCCACTGGGGTCGGAGTCATAAAAAGCGCAGTCTGAAAGTCAATTTATGCTTGAAAGTTTCTATTTTAAAAAAAATTGTAACTATACCACAAAGAAATTGGCGACAAAGACAAACGTGAGAGCAAATCCTTTCTGGCTTACTAAATTAGTCGCAAAGAGGACGCATTTTAAATTATATTTTCTTAAGGCCCATGCTGCCGATATCTTTGTGTGTCCAGCAATTTAAAGTAATGGTAAGATAATGGTGGCAAATGCACTTGCTTAGCTCAGTGTTTTGTCTAGTCACAGTTTTGACTCAAAGTATTATTGAGGTCTACCGTGCCTGCTGCAAAGCACACAGAACAATATGAAGATCACATAAGTGTATTTTCTGTAGATATGTAGGTGGGATCCTACATTTGCTCGAGAGATTCCTATGTTAGTTGCAGTTCATGACTTGTAATTCCCCTAATATAACAGTTATCTATGAACATGCATGAAAACAGCAAGACAGGTTTAGAACATTATTGCTTTATTCCCCTCAATCTTTTGTAATTCTAAGGTCGCAAAAAGGGCTCCTTTGGGTAGTATGTTGTTGTTATTTTTATTGTTTCCAATTTACTGAAACTCATCACAATCAATACATAAGTATAGATAAATCTATAACAAAAAATTCCATAAAATCGTTAAGACAAAAATTAAAATGTTTGCTACTTCCGTACTACTTGGGGATTTGTAACGTGTTAAAATATTAGTGTGAATCTTATTAGATTAGGCTGATTTACTGTTCGTAAGGCATTTGTTAAAAAAGAATTAATTCAGCTGTTGTGCTGCAGGTGCCATGCTCGAGTAGGCATGAGAAAATGATTGGTACCCCAGTTATTGTTCATATGTAAATTCTAAAAGTTGAGAGAGCGCAATTTGAATGAAACATATGTCCGTACCATATTTACAAGACTGTAGCATATTTAGGACTTGTAACGTGAAATTAGAAGCTTGTAGCATGAAGTTAGCACATATAACTTAGTAATAAGAAATATATTCATATGTATTCTAGAATGTGCATTAGAATTAGAAAGGCCCGTATACATAGGTTGGGCTAATATAGAAATGTGAAAATGCTTAAAGAACAGTAGAACGTGCTAAATAGAGTTCATATATGTATGTAATTATTAAACGGAGAAAGCGGTGCAATGTAAAGTGAAGAAATGTGCAGACTATATAGCACTGTGTAGGAACGAGAGTATAACATTGTATTTTATGTAACAAGGACTCGATTATAATGAATAAGTTACTAATTCGATTATATATATGTGTGTTAAAAGTCATACTGTGTAGAAGAGTTTGTAGGAATTTTAGAATAGTGTGATCATATGTGATTTTAACCTAACGGACCAAGGGTTCGCAAGAGTGTAGTCCATTGCATATAATTTAGTGGCCTCTCAGGAAGAGGGGGATAGCTTTGATCTGTACGTGCGAGACAAGAGTCAAAGGTCTTGTTAAATTAAAGTGACAATGCTGGACGAAGTTTATGGCTTAAGTGAGATAAAGGACGCTTGGAATTTGGGGTCTTGTTTAGAAGTGACTGTTCACAGGACCAAAAGAGGTTACAATCACATCTGTAATGAATAGAGCTCTGTTGAGGTGATAGACTTTGCTCTGAAAGTGTCAACTGGAATGTCATGAGGTTACCAGCACGATGACGAAGATGGCGCCTAAGAAGCAAGGTCAACTTAACAGACGACGCGAAGAGATGAAGCTATGGAAAAACCCAGAAGCGGGACTACGTGAAATGTGTACGTGGTGGGCGTCTCAAAGGGGCGTTCCACCCATACTGTGATTTTGTATTTAGGGACAGCACCCCGGGGAGAAAGGGAGAACAGAGTCAGAGCAGAGGGAACGCAACAGAAGGAACAGAGAAGAGAGAGAAGAGAGCAGTAGGCCGAGGACCCTTAGAGAGCGGATGGGTAGGCAGAAAGGGTACTGCTTCTCGACATAGGTTTCCATCAGAGATTGAGAGAGTTTGAACTTCTTTGGAAGTCAAACTGCTGACACCTTTTTAGGTAAGGGACTTGCTAATAGGGATGTCATCTAGCATAGAGTAGGGACAGATTTAACTTGTTTATTCTTTTATGTAAATGACGCATCATATTCACTTTGTGTCTATGCTATTCAATTTGCTAATTCTAGAATTGGTTTTAATCATTTTCTTTTGTAGACTGAGATTCTTTAGGGAATTTATGTTCCTTTTAGTTCCTGTATACTTGTTGAATCTTATCTTGAGAGGATTGTGTTTACAATTGACTTTAGTTTTATGTTAAACTTTTAAACTTTACCAGTCGTAAGTGGTTCTTCAGAGTTGCGTCAGTTTATGGGGTTGATTTAACTTATGTGGGTTTGCCTTTTACTCAATGACAGTCAATAATCGATCCAAAAATTGGATGAATGAGATAGGTATCTAGGTAATCAGAAAAGATATCAAAATCTCATTCCCCGCAGTTGGTAGCAGAGAAAGATGGTTGGCTTCTTGAGGAAGGCAACCTAGGTCAGGTCTAGATTACCCCAAGGTCCCTAGTCATCGACGACCAGAAGAAGAATCCCTGCCGAAGAAGGTGCTGACGGTGCGAGAGAGAAAAGCAGCAGAGTCGGTCGAGAGTGAGTATAAGGGTCATGCGTTGCCAGATTGCGGTGTTTTGTGTTGTACCTGTGTCGTAATGTCAAGCGGAGTTGAATGCCTGTAGTGTGATTGTGGGATGGTTGTGAGCGCGCGCAACCGGATAAAATCTTAAGTCCAGAGAAGGGCTTAAGTGGTTCGGGTGTATCGAACACCCAGAGTAATTGTCTACCATTGTAAAGGGGGTCATGAGGTACCATTGATCGCCCGCAGGACCGTGATAGGGGGAATGTCTGAGTGAGTGTATGAGTAACGGACGCTGGTCGGACGTTTACTGTGTGTAAGTAACCTATCAGATAAGGCGAGCGTCTGAACGTGAGAGGAAAGACGTCTCGTCAGTTGAGGTGACAATTACAGTTAGACTGTGGACGTACAGTCAAGAAAAGTGATCGCTTGGTCGGAAGTAGTCATTTTTCGGCGTATGAATGAAAACGCATGCAAGACCGTGAGACGAGCTGAGAAAGGAGGGGAACTGCTGCAGAGGGGACGAGTGACGTCAGCGTAGAGCCGCGCTGGGATTGGCCGGTCAGCGTAGAGTCGCGCTGGGATAGGCTGGTCAGCGAGAGCCGCGCAGGGATTGGTGGTTTGTCAGCGAGAAGTAAATAAGGAAGAGAAATAAGGAAAATCGTAGATTTTTGAAAATGAAGTGTTTTAAGCGTTTAAGGGCGATCTTTAAGAGAGATAGAGGAAGCTCGTATGCAGGGGAAGAAGCCCCACCAGAAGGCACACCAGCTTATTATATGGCTGTGAATGTAGGGTTACACTCAATACTATTAATCTCTGAGTGGAGTAAGCTAACAGAAGGAAATGAGGAACTGACGTTCCCGAGATACGGGACGTTTAGGTTAGAAGTATTGAATCAACTGAAAGCGGTAATGCTAGCAACGAGACCTCTACCGAGGCCAACACAGTTCGAAGCCCTTAGTGCATGGTTCAGGGCGGCACACGACAAGAGCTTGAATAGACGACAGGAAAGAGTGAGACGATCGGTAAAAGCAGTGCAGGATGCTAAATGGGATGATGAAGCTAAAAAGTGGAGGGTGCAAAAAATAGAAGCAGACAAATTGTACCCAATGCTAGAGGCTACGGGAGGAAAAAAGCCTCTAGAAGAAGATGAGGACAGCGAGTCGGATGACGTCTGATAGAGAGGCTATTAATGGACAGACCACCTCCGTACAACAGAGAAGCCGAAAGTCCCGAACTACAGCAAGGGGACGGGGCTAGGTGGGGGGAATATAAACCGCTCCCAGTAACAGAGTGGGATCCCAAGAAAGGTGAGGAAGTACCTCAATCTAGTCCCGTACAGAGAGTAGTAGGAGGATTCGTGGTCCAGAAGGTGCCAGAAACGGAGTGCGCAAGGTCGTATCAACTGCCAGATGCTCTACAAGTGCCTGTTACCATAGGTCCTATAGTGTCAATCTACAACCCGGAGGGAGCCCAGCAGGAGGAACAGGCACGGTGGGACAGGGAAAGGGCAGAGATGGAAAGTAGGAATAATACGATCAATTCCCAAAGGCAGTTGCTAGGACCAAGGAGTCGGAGTACCCCATTGGATCCAGTAACGAATCCCTGGGTAGAACAGGGGGGCCAGAGAGGACAGATGGATCTGAGGGGACCGAAACCAAAATCCTTTAAGGAGTTAAGAGAGTACTTGAAAGAATGGGATGCTGCTGTAGAAACTCAGAATAAAAGAATAGAAACAGAAACAGAATGGAGAGATCAAGATAACAGGATCCTCTCTCACTGCGGAGCTGACGAAAGCAGCCTGGAGTGGGAGGGAGGGAGTCAAGGAAGCAAAGGAGATACTTGCCATACCATCGGTGGCAATAGACAATTGTGTGAAGACAAGAGTACAGGATGTGGGGGGATGCCTCGCCCCATCCTTAGTGAGGGAGAACGAAAGACAGAGGAGTACCGAAATAGTTTCAGGTGCACTCACCATGCCCCGGACGAAAATGTGCGACATTGGAGTCACGAGGGTACGGAGAGTCGCGAAGGGTCTCGCCATGCATCCGGTGATCACGGACGGGATCGCGGGAACATGGAGGGCCGTGAAGGACCTTTCAGTTTATTGAGTGACACCAGACAGCAAGGGAATAGCAGTGATTTAGAACAGAACGGAGGATCCTATCTCGCATCTAGAGAGGCCGAGCTAAAAAGACAGAATGCAGTGATGGGGAATAGAACATTGTTCCACCATACCCCTAGGGAAGATGGAAAAGCTTGGGACCTAGAGAGGTGGGAACAAAGAGAAGTAAGGAGGACTCCTCATAACTCACCTGTGCCCAGACGTAGGACTCGTAGTGGGGGTGAGAGGGATGTAAGCGAACCACCTAGGAGTGAGGTACTGAGAGCTGAGATAAAAGCAAAACGGCTCGATGTAACCAGTTTGAAGTCAGATTTGGATGAAATAATAGACGGCACATTGCCAATGGAAAGGATCGATCTGTATGAACAGGATGAAATACTGTTTATATCTAAGGATGTTACTCGGAAAGCGAGGTCAGTTCATGAAAAATTATCTGAGTTGGCAGACAGGTATATGATAGACTTATCACGAACTAAAGCTTTACAGGGTAACCATAGGTTAAACTGCACGGATCAGGATCTAGATGAGCGTAGGACGATTGGGCTGAAAGTACACATAAAGGAACTGATCTTGAGTATCAGATTGTGGAGGAATTTGGATAAATGGGAGGAAAGATGGTCCAAGAGGGGATCCGTCAGAAGGAGTACACTTGCGGGGTCCCCGGAGGGAGGGCTAATGCGAATGGAAGCTTTCCCTTTGTGAGAGATCGCGAACGGAAACTACGTGCATGTGCCCTGGAGTAGGGGGGATCTAGCGGCATTTACCAATTCTTTCCCAAAGTTAAGGGAGAACCCCGTCGAGTGGTACAAACAGGTAGAGAGGTTCGTGAAGATCTCTAAGGTGCTGTGGGTCGACTTGAACACCCTGTTTGACATTGTAGTACCTGGAGATTTGTGGACGGCATGCAAACTTAGTGTCGAATGGCCCATTTGTGAACCCGAGAGGGATGCCCGGACGAATGGTCCATCAGAGAGAGTCATGGAAAAGTACGAGAGGGTAATTGCATGGTTAAAAGAGAAGGTGCCGTTGCAGGACATAGACTGGGTTAAGATAGATCGAACCACTCAGGAACCTAAAGAGACCGTTCACGAGTTCTATGAGAGGTTGCTGAAAGCATTCAAACAGTACAGTGGATTGGACGTGATGGATCCTAAAGACATAGGACAGTTTGTGTCGAAGTTCGTCCTGGGATTGAGATCAGACATAAGCTTAATGATTCAACAGCATTTGATTTGTTGGCAAAACAAACCTTTAGATGAGATTCTGAGGTATGCGAGGTACTGTAGCGACGAAATAGATTCGAAAGCAAAGAAACTTAAGGAGAAGCTGATGTTGGTGCAGATGCAGTCAGCTGGAAAGGGTGGACAGCGGCAACAGGGAACAGGAACCCTAGGGAAGAAACAGAATAATCAAAGCAGAGATGAGGAAGAAAAACCGAGACCTAGGGTAGATATCGCGACACTGAAAAAGACAACGAGGTGCCATCAGTGTAACGAGGTGGGACATTGGAGACGCGAGTGTCCCTATAATGTCGAGACGGGGGAATTAGAACAGGAGGAGGATGAGGTTCAGAACAGCCTGGTAAAGGGAACCGTGGTTCCGAAGGGAAAGTTTATCAAAGGGGGGACTCAGACTCCTCGAGCTCAGTTCCCTCAACCGCCTCGGATTGCAAATGGAGGAAAAACCTATAGACAACTGCCACTGTTCGTAGGAGGAGAAGAATGCTACTACGTTGATCCCCTTACGGGACAACGAGTGAATAGGGAAGAAGACTGTACTCTAGGAGCAGCCCTGGAGGTAGACCAGAGAGGACCATACGTAGAGGCTGAGGTGGCTGGATGTCCTACGACCTTTTTGGTGGATACGGGGGCCACTCGATCCACTTTGAGATCGGCGGTAGTCCCAGGTCTGCCAATATCGGGAGAGACGATTCAGGTGGTAGGAGTCGCAAATAGGAGAATGACGAATCCTCTGACAGAACCAGTGTCAGTGAAGATAGGAAATTACAGTGATGAACATCAGTTTGTGATTTGTGATTCTAGCCCTGTATGTCTGCTAGGAAGAGATCTGTTGTGTAAATTAAATTGCACAATATATTGCACACCTGAAGGAGTAGAAGTGCAGACTAACGATGATGATGCTGATTTTAAGGTTGTAAACTCGCAGGAATGCGTGGAACTATATCCTACCCTAACGGTGGAGGAGCTTCCACAGGACTTGAAGGAGACAGTGTCAGCTGAGGTGTGGGATTTTACTGGAGAGGAAATAGGACTGATCAAAGGGGTAGAACCGGTAAAGATCATGGTAAAACCCAATGCCGAGTATCCAAGAACACCACAATATAAGTTGACACCGGAGACAATTGCAGGAATAAAGCCTGTGATCGAATTCATGATTAAACAGGGAATACTGAAGGAGATCGTGGGAAGTCCATGTAACTCCCCGATTATGGGTTTGCAGAAGCCTAGTGGGAAATACAGAATAGTGCAGGATCTTCGAAAGATTAATAATATCGTTGTTTCATGTTGTCCAGTGGTACCGAATCCATCAGTGATATTGTTTCAGATACCGTTCCAAGCTGAATGGTTCACAGTGATAGACTTGTGCCAGGCTTTCTTTTCGATCCCTTTAGATGAGGAAAGCCAGTATCTGTTTGCTTTTAAGCTGGAAAATCGCGTTTTAACATGGTGTCGTATTCCCCAGGGGTATACAGAAAGCCCATCGATTTTTAACCAGCTGCTGAAGAAAAATCTTGAAAGTCTAGTACTGCCCATGAATTCGGTTCTGGTCCAGTACATAGACGACCTACTTGTGGCGTCAGAAACTAAGGAAGCTTGCAAAGTAGACACCATCACCCTACTAAATCACTTGGCCGAGAACGGACACAAGGTGTCTCCAAGTATTTTGCAGTATTGTCTGACCGAAGTGCAATACTTGGGCCATAGGATTGAAAAGGGAAAACGGAAGGTGTCTCCAGACAGAATAGAGGCGATCATGAAAATGAACGCGCCTAAAACACAAAGAGAAGTCAGGATGTTTCTAGGCATGGTTGGTTATTGTCGGCAGTGGATAGCCAACTTTTCACTGAAGGCAAAACCTTTACAAAAACTGACGCACAAGGGGGTGAGTGATCCGGTACCATGGGACAAAGATTGTTTGATGGCATTTTTGCAGCTGAGGGAGGACTTGTGTCGTGCCCCGGCTTTGGGAATGCCTGATTACGAAAAACCATTCTTGCTTTACTGCTGTGAAAGGGAAGGTTGTGCTTTAGCAGTTTTGGCCCAGATACACGGAAATGCCCGTAGACCAGTTGCATATTTTTCGGCTACCTTAGATCCAGTAGCCGCAGCGTTGCCCGGATGTCTCAAATCCGTTGCTGCAACGGGTGTCAGCATTGAAAGGTGTGAAAATGTGGTGATGGGACATCAGTTAGTGGTGTACGTACCGCATTCTGTGGAATTGTTAATGACCAGGACCAAGACTCAGCATTTGACGAATAGCAGGCTCACACGCTATGAGCAAGTCATATTGGCTGCTGAGAATGTGACCCTAAAAAGATGCTCTGTCTTGAATCCTGCTACTTTGATGCCACTTCCAAATGATATTGATGATGAAATCTGTACAGATCATGACTGCCTTGATGCGACTGAACTATGCACCAAACCAAGACCAGATATCGTAGATGAGCCACTGACTGACCCTGATGAAATATTCTTTGTTGATGGTTCATGCGTAAGAGACGATATCGGTCAGCTGAGAGCAGCATATGCAGTTTGTACCATCACCGGAGTGGTGGAAGCCGCCTGCCTGGAAGGAGTACATTCCGCTCAGGTAGCTGAAATCATTGCTTTCACCCGTGCCTGTTTGGCAGGCAACAAAATTCGAGTCACCATATACACCGATAGCCAGTATGGTTTCGGGGTAGTTCACGACTACGGGCAGTTGTGGTCTCAAAGAGGTTACATGACCTCCTCGGGTTCTCCTATTAGGAACGGAGAATTCGTGAGATTATTGTTAGAAGCATTACAAGGTCCAGAAGCTATAGCGGTTGTCAAATGTGCCGCGCAAACAAAGAATACAGATTTTGTGTCGCAAGGTAATCGATACGCAGATGAGGTCGCACGTTACTGTGCGGAACAGGGGTATTCGCACACCAAGGTAGAAGTGGGGGGAATACAAGAAAGAACTGATTTGACTATGCTGTTAGACACTGTAGATACGTGGGATGAATTGAAGTGTGTCCAGGAAAATGCACCAGATTTTGAGAAAAAGGCATGGGAAACAGCTGGGTGTACCAAAAGTGAGATGAATTTTTGGATTTCTGCAGATGGGAGAGCAGTTTTACCAAACGAACTTGTTAGTCCAATGGCAAGGAGATTGCATGGACCAGCACACATAGGTAGAGATGCCATGGTGAGAGTATTCAGACAAACGTGGTACAATCCGAAGTTTAGAGTAGCGGCAGAAGCAGTATGTCAGCGTTGTGCTATCTGTCAGCAACTAAACGTAGGAAAAAGAACACCAGTCACATTGAGTCACATAGGGAGGTCTGGGGGGCCTTTCAATAGAATGCAGCTGGATTTCATTGAAATGCCCAAGTGCAATCGACTCAGATACGTCTTAGTGATTGTCTGTATATTTTCCAGATGGGTTGAAGCTTACCCTACACGTAGGTGCGATACACTTACAGTAGCAAAATTGTTGCTTAGAGAGTTGATACCGAGGTTTGGGGTGCCAGCCTCTTTGGAATCGGACAGAGGAACTCATTTCAACAGCGAAATAGTGAAGATGCTATGTTCAGCCTTAAGTATCGACCAGAAGCTCCACTGTAGTTATCGACCAGAAGCTTCGGGGATTGTAGAACAAATCAACAGCACAATAAAATCCAGACTCGCCAAAGTTTGTTCATCGACATCCCTGAGTTGGCCTGATGCACTTCCATTGGTCCTTATGAGCATACGTAGCACACCCGATAGAAGGACAGGTCTCTCTCCACACGAGGTGCTAATGGGGAGAGCTATGAGACTGCCATCGGTTCCGACTGCAGCATTGTTGAACATCACAGACGATTTGATCTTGGACTACTGCAAGGGACTATCTGATGCCATTCATTCTGTGTCCCTCCAGGTCCAGGCTGCAGAGGTTCCATCAGCACAAGACTTGTGCCATGACCTGTGTCCGGGGGACTGGGTCCTGGTGAAGAAGCATGTCAGGAAGAACTGTCTAGATGTGCGCTGGCGTGGACCATTCCAAGTCATACTAGTTACGAACACTGCAGTAAAGTGTGGAGGCTTGCCCAACTGGATACACGCCTCACACACCCGAAGAGTTCCAGCACCTCTGGAAGAAACAGCTCCTCTCTCGGATGAAAATCCAGCGGAAAGCGGAGAAGCCACAGAGAGGGAAAGTCAAGCTGTAGAGGTGGTCGAAGAGGCTGAGCCTGTGTCGGAACAGGCTGATGACGGTCAGGACACCAGTGAGACCGAAGTTGCCTCAGAAGAAGAAAACAGCTGGGAGTTCGAGTCCGACACCGAACAAGCTGTAAGTGATCAAGAGACGAGTCCAAGAACAAGGAGGAGGAGGACAAGGAATGGAGAAGCTAGTTGGCCGGAAAGAAGGAGAAGGTCAACCTTGAGAGCAAATTCAGAGAGAACCCTTGTCCCGATCTCTGAAGATTCAGATCTAGACGAAGGAGCTACGGACTCAGGCTCTGAGAGTCCGAGAAGATCAAGAAGGGTACGTGTGCCCTGCAGAAGATACGCCACCCCAGAATGGACTTATCTAGCAGATATCCTGGAGACAGAGATCTGGGAGAGTGAGAGAAGTACAGGTGACCAATCTCGATCAAATTGTGACAGTGGAGATATGGATGTTGACTCCTGGAATCGAGTCTGAGGAGTTACTGATCTTTACGAGAATTGTTGTAGATGCATAAAGACTTTTATAATTAAGATAAAGAAGAAGATAACCTAGCGCCGAGTGGAAAGAAGAATCAAATTAGGGATTACATTTAGAGGACGGAGAAGGGTTAGGGTTGTCTGTTGCTAAAGATAAAGGACATTGTTGTGAAAAAGAGACTTTTGTTGGTTAAGAGTGTTTTACAGACTGAGAAAGCAAATAAAGCAAACAAGGATCTGAAAAAGAAAACTTTTCCTCGAAAAAGAAAGAGTTACATTGTTTGATAACATGGAGAATGGCAACCCAAACCGAAAAGCCAAATGCATAATAGGTACACTAATAGCAGTAGTAATTTTTCTCATTATTACAGTAGTTACCATATCATACATAGTGGGACATACAAGCGTAAAGGAGACAACAGATGTAAAGCCTGTAACGACTTTGAAACCTGCTCTTGTTGGGAAGAAGGAGGAGAGCAATGTAATTCGTGAAAAGGCGTTACTGGCAGATGAAGCTCGTAGGTTACACGTAGACGAGTCACAGGGAAATTTTAGATCAAATGCATATGCCAAGTTATTATATGAGTATATTGATGCCATGGAGGCCAAAGATTGTTATGTTTGCATGCAATTGCTGGCTTCCGTAGATGAAGGCATCAGATATCATCATCTCCCACTGACATATGGGATAACATGTAGTTTATTGCTTAGTATATTTTATGGTAGAGAAGGGTTTGAGTACTACTTTTCAAATTATGATTCGGTACTGCCTGAAGTCCCGAATTATAAGCAAATGAATAAGTGGGACTATCACAAAAAGGAAGATAGATTAGCAAAATTCTTTCTTCCTTGGGATACATTAGATACTTCATATGCACGCCGAAACAATCTGACTTGCAAAGTGTCAGAAATTGAGAAAAATTTATTGGACAGGTAGATGACCGGTACAGGCGGCAGAAGATTCTAAAAATGTCAGGACAGTGGAAAACAGATTGGACCGAAGAGGAAAAAGCACACAAAAAGAAGGGTAGCAATGGTCCAATAGCTTTGGATAGAACGCAGAAAGGAAAGTTATGTTTAACTCGAAGCAAGACATATTATGAGAGTGTATTTGTAGGTGAAGTTAATTGCGAACATGCTTTTCGGTTAGAGTATTATACGAAAGATTTCATGAAAGGGATGCAAGCGATTCCTAATGTATATTTTGTATGTGGAAGAAATGCCTATGTAAAATTGCCTGACAATTGGTATGGTTCGTGTTATTTGGCAATTGTCTTCCCCAAAATATATCATGCAAAGGATTTAGAGATCATAGAAGGAAAGGCTTCGAAAAGAGCGAAAAGGGAAGTAGGAGATGCTGAAGTAGTTGGAGACATATTTGGAGCAATGTTTCCTCTTTTAGGTTTAATACTTAATGATGTTAAGATCAGGAGACTAGCTACAGTTGTGGATAGATTGTCTGCTAGTACTGCAAGGTCATTGATGCTAGTAGAAGGAGAGATGCAGTCGATTAGGGCAATGATTCTTCAGAACCGTCTTGCTTTAGATGTTCTGCTAGCAAAAGAGGGCGGAGTCTGCAAGGCTTTGAAGGTCCAGGAATGTTGTACTTATATTCCAGACAATTCAAAACCACTTGAGAAGGTTATACGGAACATTACAGAAATACATCAAGAAATCGAAGATTTGACAAAAGTAAATGTTTGGGAGAAAGTAGGTCATGGAATGGGAAAGGTTGGAAGTTGGTTTGCCAACCTTGGTAAAAGTGTTGTTTGGTACATTTTGAAACCTGTCTTAATAATATTAATTTGCATAATCACATTGTTGGGTTTAGTGAGACTGTACAAATGGTATAGGTCAAACCGGTTACAAAGGTCCATGAGAGAGCAAGAAAGGAGATTAGCTGCTTTACAAGATCAACAGTATAAAAGTTTAAGAGCTCTCGAGACGATAAAAAGAGGGAACCTTGTAACTAGTTCTGTGTAAAGTGACATTCAAATTGAGGTGTTAGTGATGACCCCTAGAGGTCATCAAAGGGGGGAACTGAGAGAGCGCAATTTGAATGAAACATATGTCCGTACCATATTTACAAGACTGTAGCATATTTAGGACTTGTAACGTGAAATTAGAAGCTTGTAGCATGAAGTTAGCACATATAACTTAGTAATAAGAAATTTATTCATATGTATTCTAGAATGTGCATTAGAATTAGAAAGGCCCGTATACATAGGTTGGGCTAATATAGAAATGTGAAAATGCTTAAAGAACAGTAGAACGTGCTAAATAGAGTTCATATATGTATGTAATTATTAAACGGAGAAAGCGGTGCAATGTAAAGTGAAGAAATGTGCAGACTATATAGCACTGTGTAGGAACGAGAGTATAACATTGTATTTTATGTAACAAGGACTCGATTATAATGAATAAGTTACTAATTCGATTATATATATGTGTGTTAAAAGTCATACTGTGTAGAAGAGTTTGTGGGAATTTTAGAATAGTGTGATCATATGTGATTTTAACCTAACGGAGCAAGGGTTCGCAAGAGTGTAGTCCACTGCATATAATTTAGTGGCCTCTCAGGAAGAGGGGGATAGCTTTGATCTGTACGTGTGAGACAAGAGTCAAAGGTCTTGTTAAATTAAAGTGACAATGCTGGACGAAGTTTATGGCTTAAGTGAGATAAAGGACGCTTGGAATTTGGGGTCTTGTTTAGAAGTGACTGTTCACAGGACCAAAAGAGGTTACAATCACATCTGTAATGAATAGAGCTCTGTTGAGGTGATAGACTTTGCTCTGAAAGTGTCAACTGGAATGTCATGAGGTTACCAGCACGATGACGAAGATGGCGCCTAAGAAGCAAGGTCAACTTAACAGACGACGCGAAGAGATGAAGCTATGGAAAAACCCAGAAGCGGGACTACGTGAAATGTGTACGTGGTGGGCGTCTCAAAGGGGCGTTCCACCCATACTGTGATTTGGTATTTAGGGACAGCACCCGGGGAGAAAGGGAGAACAGAGTCAGAGCAGAGGGAACGCAACAGAAGGAACAGAGAAGAGAGAGAAGAGAGCAGTAGGCCGAGGACCCTTAGAGAGCGGATGGGTAGGCAGAAAGGGTACTGCTTCTCGACATAGGTTTCCATCAGAGATTGAGAGAGTTTGAACTTCTTTGGAAGTCAAACTGCTGACACCTTTTTAGGTAAGGGACTTGCTAATAGGGATGTCATCTAGCATAGAGTAGGGACAGATTTAACTTGTTTATTCTTTTATGTAAATGACGCATCATATTCACTTTGTGTCTATGCTATTCAATTTGCTAATTCTAGAATTGGTTTTAATCGTTTTCTTTTGTAGACTGAGATTCTTTAGGGAATTTATGTTCCTTTTAGTTCCTGTATACTTGTTGAATCTTATCTTGAGAGGATTGTATTTACAATTGACTTTAGTTTTATATTAAACTTTTAAACTTTACCAGTCGTAAGTGGTTCTTCAGAGTTGCGTCAGTTTATGGGGTTGATTTAACTTATGTGGGTTTGCCTTTTACTCAATGACAGTCAATAATCGATCCAAAAATTGGATGGATGAGATAGGTATCTAGGTAATCAGAAAAGATATCAAAATCTCATTCCCCGCAAAGTTATCTTGAGTATCCGTAGGCCTGTGTTAATTAATTTGATTTGCAAGCTAGCTTCAGTCTTAGTACTTTATTGAAAATATTCCCTGAGTGAGTTAGCTCTGAGGTAACTCCTAAGGAATGAGTAGCACCCTCAAATTTTACACAGGTTGCTCAGCGGATTGATAAGCCTTATTTATTTATTTATTTATTTGTTAAGTTTATAAGGCGCACAGCTACCCAAAAAGGGGTTCCCGGCGCCAAGAAGGGGCAAAAAACAACAGAAGCAGCAGCCTGAGCGTAGATTTTATTGGTCAAATGACCAGGTCTTAACGTTTTTTTGGAAACATACATAGTTAGTTTCATTCCGCATAGAGGTGGGAAGAGTGTTCCAGATGGAAGGACCTAAGTATGAAAAAGATCTTCCACCTACTCTAGACAGTTTAAACCTCGGTACACAGAACTTGGCAGCAGTTTGGGATCTTAAAAGACGAGTAGGTACATAAGGATGCACTAGTGCTTGGAGGTATTTGGGAGCGGTACTAGCTTTTATTTTGAACATATAGCTCAGGGTTTTGAATTTGATGCGATTCTCCACCCTGAGCCAATGTAGGTCTCGAAGATGGCCAGAGATGCTAGCTGTTTTGGGAACCTTGCAAAGCTGTCTGCCGCAGAGTTCTGTATCAACTGCAATCTGCGTACCACGGCCTTGTTTGACCCAAGATATGAGATGTTTCCTTAGTCAAGTCGAGATGTTATAAGCGCGTTGACTACGGTTTTTTGGGTCGAAACAGGTAGCATCAACAGAATTTTATTCAGCCATTTCAGAATAGTAAAAGACAGAGCTGCTACTTTGCCAGTTTGTTGGTTCATAGATTGAGTACTATCCACAATCACCCCAAAGTTGCGAACATGACTAGTTGGGACTGGAAGAGTTCCCATTTCGTTCCCACATATTTTCATTACACACCATAAAACATAATTCCACTACACAAATCCACTCCACACAATTCCACCACACACAATTCCACAACTAAAAATACCAAGGCACATAAATCCACTCCCCACCACGTGCATCCGCTCCAATGCAAAACACATGGGTAGAAGACATTCTCATTTACAACGCCAATACCTCTAACTCCACACAAATATGAGACCAATTTGCATGGCCAATGCTTATTTGTCCTTTGATGGCTCACAGCCGAAATAAAGTTTATAAAGTAAAAGGAACATTATTTCATTAATTTATGTAGTATATACTTTAAAAAAAAATATATATATATCCACAGATTACTCCGACGACTTCCAGCTAGCACCTGGCGAAGAAGGAGACTCAGGCCTTTGCAGCAAAGTTTCAGGCAAGAAATCTTTATTAATTCACACCGTACGACAATGTATTTTGGGCTGTGCAGCCCTTGATCACATTCAGCTTAAACTGCGCCAATTTTTTCATTTTATACATTTTGTAAGTGTGCACACCTGGGTTGCAAAGAATACAGTTACATGATCATAGATAGTGTAAAAAGACTGGAAACATGGTGTGTAGCTCTACGTTTCAATGCCCTACAACAAATACATGCTATATTCTATTATATGTAAAAAATGTCAATGCATTTTACACAAAACTGTGAATAACAGTAAAAGCATATTAAAAAAAAAGCACTAAATTGTATGAATACAATTAATAACTGCTGGTAATTGATATCAATTCTCACTGAATAAATCCGTAATGAATCAATGTTTTTTTTTTCTCACCAGTCCTATGATCATTCATATTGTGACAATATCCGGATAAATTCAGGCAACTAAATACCCCCTGAAGTGCTATAGTGCTCTGGTCCAGAACGTGGACATTCTCGGGGAGAAAAAAGTGCAGTACAGAGATAAATACAGTAAGACCTTAATTAATATAAAAATATTAACCATAGTTCATAGCGAGCACGTATTATAATTCATCATTAATAAAATACTCCAGCCGGAGTAATTATTAAAATTGGTAAAATTATTATAATAAAACTGCATTTTGCTAAAAACCATCACATTACAAAAATATTAACACAAGGTCTGGGAAAGATAGCAGTTTGAATATATGGCGAACTAATGTGCAAACTTTTTTATTATTTGTTCAGAGGTATTGGTATTTTCTGACTCTGCAGCATGTTACAGCTACATACACTACACATACTACAGGAAAGTGTGCAAATATTCCATGTTGTTTAATCCCTGTGGCCACTTGCTGTCAAAATTTAGTATGAATTTTGTCTCCAGCTGCCTGAGCTGCCGCTCCCTATTACCGCCCCTCTTAGATTAGGGTACGGCACTGATAACAAAGTACATCAAACAGTTATTATGGCAACTTGCAAAATGTATGGCCACAGGGTATGCTGTATCATTGTGTAGTATAGCCCTAATGTGCTGCAATATTCTGACGTGCACTTGCTGATAGTACTACCAATGTAGTTCAGCCCACAAGTGCACATCAGAACATATACTGCATACTCGGTCTTACAGTTGTAGCTGCCCTTAATGGGTACAGGAGATGTCTCAAACAATAAGTGGTTTTATTGCAGCCGAATTTACAGGCTCGACATGAGGTACAGCGTCTGAAGCCATTTACCGAGTGCAACCATATTGTTGGCTTCCTGGTCTCAGGGGAGTTTTTGTCCAGATCTGTGCCCATAGATTTGCCTTTTCTAAAAGTGATTGATGGTAATGTTGGCAATATTTCTTGTAACATAGAATCTGTGAGAACAATTGGAGAATATTTAGACATAATAGCTCTGATTTTTCTCTCCTGCCTGGAAAAGGTGGTAATAAATCTTGGGCTATCTGAAACAGTAGCTACCTTGACCAGTCCAGTGAAACAAGGTATTTCTAGGACGCTCACTCGCTTTAACAATGGCCTCATTGATAATTTTACCACTGTACCCTCTGGCTTTTAACCGCTTGCACATGTCATCCTGGCATGTCATGAAATCAGCATTATTACTACAAATACGTTTGAGTCTCAATATTTCTCTGCACGGTATGCTTGCTATAAGGTGTTTTGGATGGGAACGTTCAGCGTGCAGCGTGATGTTCCAAGCTGTAGGTTTCGGAAATAGCGTAGAACATAGTGTACCATCCTTAACCTGAAGCCTCACGTCAAGGAAATCAATTTGTAGTTTGTCAATGGTGGAGGTAAAATGTAAATTCATGCAGTTATTATTGATAGCTACAATAAAGGATTCTGCCTCCTCCCGTGTTCCCTGCCATAATAAGAACACATCATCGATATATCGATAATAAGCTGTGACATGCACATCAAAGGATGCCTTGTGTGTGCGCCCAAGGACCTGTTCTTCCCACCAGCCTACATGTAAACATTTGTAGCTGGGGGAGAAACAGGCCCCCATAGTGACTCCTCTTAGCTGTTTGTATAAAGTATTGTTGAAGAGAAAGAAATTATTATGTAGACACCAGTCAACTAATGCAATAATGGAAAGGGGCGAGCCCTCGGTCCCCCCGAACGTATGGTGGAGTACCTCGATCCCCCCGGGAAGCCATTTTGGGCGGGAGGCGAGTCTCGGCTGGTATGCCCGAAGCGGCGTAGCCGGGGCGCGCCTTTTCCCGCCCAAGAGAGGGTTGTCCTAGACACCGACACCGCTAGCCACGCCCCGGAGGCAGATTGGAGGTGGGTTCACGCCCGCCCGAAGGAGGATAAAAGGAGCGACAAGCCAAGGAAGCATCCTCTTGTTCCTGTGCTCTGAAGCTGCACCTCCCCGTTGCACGTGAGCTCGAGACCGTGGACGATGCCTGGCAAGAAGGTCGGAAAGAGGGTCGGGACCGATCAGATGCTTCGTATGCTGATGAAGGACATGGCGGACATGAAGAAGCAGATGGCGGCAATGAATGGTGCTGGGGGACCAAAGAGAGTCATCGGACCAGCATTGCCGGGAGTGGTCCCTAACGGGAGAGGTAGAAGGGCTAAGAGGGGAGCGTCGGGTGGGGAGGTCCCGGTTCCCGAATCACCTCCAACGCACCCGGTCACCCCGATCGAGGCCCCGACTCCGGTCCCGAACGCGGGGCAACCGATCCCTGTGGTGGTCACTCCTGTGAACGGGGAGGATATGCCTCCTGAGCTGGCTGCCCAGTTGGCGGCATGGTTGGGCAGAGAGAATGAGGGGGCCACGGCTGAAGAAGCCAGGTCGATAATGAAGCAGCTGCGGCAATCGAAAGATGCTGCGAAGGCACCGTGTCCTCTTGTTTCCCCGCAGGCTCCCGTGGAACAACCAGTATCGGGCGTTGGTTCGGCAGCGACAACGGTCACAGCTACCGGTTCAGGTAAGCAGCCATTGCCGATGGCGGGGGAGGGATCGGTACCTTCAAGGAGGGAAAAAGTTGTTCAGCATATCCCGATGGAGGTAAAAGAAAGGATATGGGCGGATAAATATGTGAACATGTTTTCCTTGTTTTCCTTGTTGACCGATCACTATGAGATTGAGCATGTAAAAAACCAGAAAGAGTTTTTGCATCCTAGTGTATGGCTCGCAAAGATGGCCGGTTTCAGAGTAGATGAATCGATAGCCAATTGGGCCCGAGCGTTTGGAATGTTCACTGCAATTATGGGGGAACGTAGGCCCGAATTATTGGTGGAATTAGCCGTGTATCAGACGCCTATCATGGAATTTTATGAGACGTATGGGGGTAATCAATGGTTTTGTTATGATAGCATATTTCGTAAGTCCAAGGAGCACGACTCATCACTGACGTGGGATTGTTTCGACTCCATTTCCTGGCAAAAAATTGAGAAGTCGAGCACGGCGAAGTCGCCATCTTTAGGGGGAAACGGGGTTGAGTCTTCCCGCCATTCGTCGGGGGCGCCCTTTCGGGCGGGAACGAGCAATGATCAGAACACAAGGAATAATGGCAACTCAGGTAAAAAAGGGGTCTGCTGGAGCTTTAACAGAGGCAAATGCTCTAGGCCACAGGGGTCTTGCAGGTTCAGGCATGAATGTGCAGGGTGCGGGTAGTCCTCGCACCCCGAGAGCACGTGCAGAGCCAAGACTGGTGATACGGGAAGTAGAGGAGGCGCCAAACAGGTCTGAAATAGTCCGAGGGGCGCCTCTACCTACTCCGGTTGATATCATGGCACTGATCCCTTGGCTGAACGAATACCCTGATCATATCTCCGCTGGGGTGTTGCGAGATGGTTTTTCGTATGGTTTCCGCATCCCGGCAGGGGATTTTCAGGGGAAAGCACAATGTAGGAACCAACTATCGGTTCAGCAGAATACGGCGGTGGTACAAGCAAAGATTGGGAAATAGGTGGCCCGAGGTCGGGTTGCTGGACCATATGACATGCCGCCAGTTGCTAATTTTGTTTGTTCACCTCTGGGAGTGGTCCCCAAAAAGGATCCAGGGGAATTTAGGTTGATACATAATTTATCAGCTCCAAGGGGTCTTTCGGTGAACGATGCGATTGACCCGGGAGTTTGTTCGGTGCGGTACGCATCTTTTGATGAGGCCGTCGCCATTTTGAATCGCCTGGGGCCCGGAGCGCTGATGGCTAAATCAGACATCGAGTCGGCGTTCCGGTTGCTCCCGGTATACCCAGATGATCAGCGTCTCCTTGGTTTTATGTTTCAGGGACGCTATTACATGGATAAATGTATGCCAATGGGTTGCTCCATCTCTTGTGCGTATTTTGAGAGTTTCAGTAGTTTTTTGCAATGGGCGTTCACAAGAACAACGGGGTTTTCACATGTTATGCATTACCTTTGACGATTTTCTGTTCCTGGGGGCAGCCGGGGACACGGAATGTGCACAGGCTTTGAATGAATTTTGTGATCTCATGAGACGCTTAGGCGTGCCATTGGCACCAGGTAAGACAGTGGGGCCGTCTACTTCGCTCGAGTTTCTTGGAATAGAGCTCGATTCCGAAGAGAGGTGCTTCCGTTTGCCCAAGGAAAAGGTAATGAAATTTAAGGCCTCGCTTGAAACATGTATTAGCGAGACGAAAGTAAATTTGCATCAGTGGGTCAGCTGAATTTTGCCCTCAGAGTGATACCAATAGCTCGCCCCTTTTCCCGCTCTATTGCTCAGGCCATGGTTGGCCTTAAGGAAGGGCACCACCGCACAAGGCTCTCGGCAGAGGTTCGCCAGGACATGCGCATATGGTTGGCATTCCTGGCGGATTTCAACGGTCGTGTCGTGTGGAACAAACCAGCGGTTTCCTCCGAGGAGCTGGGGTTGTGGACAGACTCGGCAGCGAGTGTGGACTTTGGCGCCATCTTTGGTAATCATTGGTCAGCACAAACATGGCCGGCATGGTGGCACGAGAGTGGGCTCACAGGTAACATTGGGTTTCTGGAACTGTTCCCTATTCTGGTGGCCTTAAAAACATGGCCTGAGGGGTTTCGTGATCGCTCTGTGGTGATCTGGTCTGATAATATGACCGTGGTTGAGTGTATCAATAGTCAGGCAGCCCGCTGCAAATGGATCTTGAGATTGCTGAAGGAAATTGTCCTGCTGTGTATGAGACTAAACGTCCACTTTAGGGCAAGACATGTGCCAAGGGTGTTAAATCAGGCAGCTGATGCGCTTTCTCGTTCCCGTATGCAGGCCTTCTGGGGTTTTCTGCCCTCAGCGGACCCGGTGGCGGCACCATTTCCCGAAGCTCTCTGGTCTCTCGGTGCCCCGGACTACAAGACCTCGTGGGAGAGAGTCTAGCACCCAGGACAAGGAAGGCATATGAAGGGGCGTTACGTTCCTATTGGTCCTTTTTGGGTTCAGCTAGGGGGAAGCTTTGGGGCCAAGAGGAGTATGTCCTGAAATTTCTGTTATCATTACACCAGGCAGGTAAATCAGTGGCTACGGCCAATAGGCACCGGGCCGCCATTTCTTTCATGGCACGGGCTTATGGCATCCAGGACCCCACATCGTCTTTTCTGGTACAAAAGGCGCTGCGTGGGTGGCAACGCCTTGAGGGTCGCAGAGTGGACGAGAGGCACCCGATAGGTCTGGAAAGGTTGGCCCTGTTACTGTCCGTACTCCCTGCGACATGTTCATCTCAATCAGAGACAGTGCTATTCCGGGCCGCTTTTGCATTAGCATTCCATGGGGCTATGCGGGTAAGCGAACTGGTAGCAAGGAACAAGCAGGATACGGGGGGAGGTTTGTGCCGAGAGCACATTCAAATTAAGGGGGAGACAATGATAGTCTCATTTGCCAGGTCCAAGACCGATCAGGGAGCGATCGGGGACAGCGTAGTAGTCCAGCGGATTCCGGGATCTCCCATGTGCCCGGTAACATGCGTTGAGGAGTATTTGGCGCAGAGGGCGGCATCATGGGGGGGAACCTTGCTGAGGCACGCCGACGCCACCCCACTGACTAGATTTCAGTTCCAGCGGGTGCTAACAATGGCAATCGCAGCTGCGGGCTTGAACCCATGCGAGTTTGGGACCCATTCCTTCCGGATAGGGGCTGCTACAGAGGCTACAGCCAGGGGTCTGAGTGTGGAAAAAGTGAAACGGTTGGGGCGTTGGTCCTCGAATTGTTATAAAAGGTATGTGCGGTTGCACATGTTGTGAAGCTAATGTCATGCACTCACGCTTCTTGTTTTTGTTTGGTTTACAGTTTCGCGAGCTTGCGAGGCGGGGCGGACTGTGCAGTCGACCCGACACCTGGGAACCAGCGGTCAAAGATCACCGGCTGAGGAAAGAGTGGTGTGGGTCGTGGGCCACTCATACGTGAGGCGTGCCGCAGACGTATTCAAAGCAGGTGACATGATTCACATGGCTGGGGAATACGGGTACAGGGTGACCTTCCACGGAAGGGGCGGGCTCTGTATTGACCAGTTCCAAACTTTTATGGAGGGTTTGTTAGGGCGGACAAGGTCACCGCCATCTGTAATCATAGTGCATCTTGGGGGCAATGATTTGGTGACCACTGGTCGACGAGTACTTCTCGAATTGATACTATCCACAGTAAGTTGGTTGGCGAGAAGGGTTCCGGGGTGCACGATTGCATGGTCCCATATGATTCCACGGAAGGTGTGGCGGGGGGCTAATTCTGTGTCAGCTTTAAATCATTCAGTGAAGAAAGTGAATAACAAACTTGGTAGGTTGTTCCGTACAAGTACATTGCATTCTATTCCTCATGGATGTATCAGGGGGGACCATATGTATCTAGAGGATGGGGTCCATTTGTCCCGGGTGGGGAATACCTTACTCATAGGAGACTTCGTAGCTTGGTTAAAGAGTTTGTGCAGCCATGACCTTTAAGTAGGAGTTTTTGTGGGGGGTCCGGATAGTCGGTCAACTATCCGGCCTGTGGCGGTAAGGTCATGATCGGTGAGCAGTAATTGGAAGATCCCTAGAGGTGGGGCGTCACCCATTATGGATGGGAGCGCCCGGGGGGAGGCGGCCATTGGCCCCTCAAACGGGGAGGCGGTCCCCTCTAAGGAGGGGGATGCCGAAAGGGAAGGCGGTCATAGGCCCCTCCCTGGGGAGGAGGGGCTACGGGCCCCTCCTGGGAATTTCCCGGGGCCAGGACATCTGCGACGGCAGATGTGGTAAGTTGTGTGGGGTGGGAGGGGGATCTACGCTACCTTCTAGACACCTCACACGAGTCCTCGGACGACCACTAAGATGGCGTCGAGTTAAGCAGGGGCCCCCGCTAAGACAAGGGAAATTGGAAGTAGGCACAGAGGTACAGTCCTCTGTGCGCCCGCCCCTCACATGTGAGGGGGGAGTTCTGGTATTAGGGATCTGACACCGGTTACGACCTTGCCGTTGGCCCGTAATGTTAGGATGTACAATTTCAATGTTGAGAAATGCATTTACAGGATGTTTAGTATCGGCTAGGAGAACCTTTGTATTAGAGATGTGTTAAGGTCAGCCAAGAACATCGTAATGTGTAAATGAAATTGTACATGATATGAAACTGTTATTTTAATGTTTTAATTTTGTTTCATATTTTAATAAATACGGCCGGGAGGGTAACTCCCTCCCGCCTTCCAAAAGTTCAGAACTGTTTCCGTCTTCCCAATTCTTGGGGATTGTGTTGAGAGGGGGTGGTGGGTATCTCAGCCATATGGAAAGGGGCGACCACTCGGTCCCCCCGAACGTATGGTGGAGTACCCCGATCCCCCCGGGAAGCCATTTTGGGCGGGAGGCGAGTCTCGGCTGGTATGCCCGAAGCAGCGTAGCCGGGGCGCGCCTTTTCCCGCCCAAGAGAGGGTTGTCCTAGACACCGACACCGCTAGCCACGCCCCGGAGGCGGATTGGAGGTGGGTTCACGCCCGCCCGAAGGAGGATAAAAGGAGCGACAAGCCAAGGAAGCATCCTCTTGTTCCTGTGCTCTGAAGCTGCACCTCCCCGTTGCACGTGAGCTCGAGACGGAACGAAGAGCCAATTTTGACCCACCCACCAGCCCCTGATGACAGCGATTTGTTTGATTAAAGTCGAGTGACGTGATATTGTTTCTTTTACAGGTTGTTGTGAATAAAAGTTGATAATTTTGTATGTAATAAAGTTGATAATTTTCAGCATGGTTTTTTCAGGCAAAGTAGTTGCACCAGATGAACAGTGATGATCAGTAGAGGTTATACTTGGAATTGCTTAAGTATAATTGTCTTTTTTCCGCTTTAGTCTTAGATTGTCGTATTTATTTTGGTCGGGCGGTAAGGTCATGATCGGTGAGCAGTAATTGGAAGATTTTAGAGGTGGGGCGTCACCCATTATGGATGGGAGCGCCCGGGGGGAGGCGGCCATTGGCCCCTCAAACGGGGAGGCCGTCCCCTCTAAGGAGGGGGACGCCGAAAGGGAAGGCGGTCATAGGCCCCTCCCTGGGGAGGAGGGGCTACGGGCCCCTCCTGGGAATTTCCCGGGGCCAGGACATCTGCGACGGCAGATGTGGTAAGTTGTGTGGGGTGGGAGGGGGGTCTACGCTACCTTCTAGACACCTCACACGAGTCCTCGGACGACCACTAAGATGGCGTCGAGTTAAGCAGGGGCCCCCGCTAAGACAAGGGAAATTGGAAGTAGGCACAGAGGTACAGTCCTCTGTGCGCCCACCCCTCACAAGTGAGGGGGGAGTTCTGGTATTAGGGATCTGACACCGGTTACGACCTTGCCGTTGGCCCGTAATGTTAGGATGTACAATTTCAATGTTGAGAAATGCATTTACAGGATGTTTAGTATCGGCTAGGAGAACCTTTGTATTAGAGATGTGTTAAGGTCAGCCAAGAACATCGTAATGTGTAAATGAAATTGTACATGATATGAAACTGTTATTTTAATGTTTTAATTTTGTTTCATATTTTAATAAATACGGCCGGGAGGGTAACTCCCTCCCGCCTTCCAAAAGTTCAGAACTGTTTCCGTCTTCCCAATTCTTGGGGATTGTGTTGAGAGGGGGTGGTGGGTATCTCAGCCATATGGAAAGGGGCGACCACTCGGTCCCCCCGAACGTATGGTGGAGTACCCCGATCCCCCCGGGAAGCCATTTTGGGCGGGAGGCGAGTCTCGGCTGGTATGCCCGAAGCGGCGTAGCCGGGGCGCGCCTTTTCCCGCCCAAAAGAGGGTTGTCCTAGACACCGACACCGCTAGCCACGCCCCGGAGGCGGATTGGAGGTGGGTTCACGCCCGCCCGAAGGAGGATAAAAGGAGCGACAAGCCAAGGAAGCATCCTCTTGTTCCTGTGCTCTGAAGCTGCACCTCCCCGTTGCACGTGAGCTCGAGATGGAACGAAGAGCCAATTTTGACCCACCCACCAGCCCCTGATGACAGCGATTTGTTTGATTAAAGTCGAGTGACGTGATATTGTTTCTTTTACAGGTTGTTGTGAATAAAAGTTGATAATTTTGTATGTAATAAAGTTGATAATTTTCAGCATGGTTTTTTCAGGCAAAGTAGTTGCACCAGATGAACAGTGATGATCAGTAGAGGTTATACTTGGAATTGCTTAAGTATAATTGTCTTTTTTCCGCTTTAGTCTTAGATTGTCGTATTTATTTTGGTCGGGCGGTAAGGTCATGATCGGTGAGCAGTAATTGGAAGATTTTAGAGGTGGGGAGTCACCCATTATGGATGGGAGCGCCCGGGGGGAGGCGGCCATTGGCCCCTCAAACGGGGAGGCCGTCCCCTCTAAGGAGGGGGACGCCGAAAGGGAAGGCGGTCATAGGCCCCTCCCTGGGGAGGAGGGGCTACGGGCCCCTCCTGGGAATTTCCGGGGGCCAGGACATCTGCGACGGCAGATGTGGTAAGTTGTGTGGGGTGGGAGGGGGGTCTACGCTACCTTCTAGACACCTCACACGAGTCCTCGGACGACCACTAAGATGGCGTCGAGTTAAGCAGGGGCCCCCGCTAAGACAAGGGAAATTGGAAGTAGGCACAGAGGTACAGTCCTCTGTGCGCCCGCCCCTCACAAGTGAGGGGGGAGTTCTGGTATTAGGGGTCTGACACCGGTTACGACCTTGCCGTTGGCCCGTAATGTTAGGATGTACAATTTCAATGTTGAGAAATGCATTTACAGGATGTTTAGTATCGGCTAGGAGAACCTTTGTATTAGAGATGTGTTAAGGTCAGCCAAGAACATCGTAATGTGTACATGAAATTGTACATGATATGAAACTGTTATTTTAATGTTTTAATTTTGTTTCATATTTTAATAAATACGGCCGGGAGGGTAACTCCCTCCCGCCTTCCAAAAGTTCAGAACCGTTTCCGTCTTCCCAATTCTTGGGGATTGTGTTGAGAGGGGGTGGCGGGTATCTCAGCCATATGACTTTACTGTGGCCATAATACTCAATTGGACGTTTGGATAAATATTATCTAATGGCCTCCAATCCCAGACAGTGATCTATGCTAGTATATAGGGATTCTATATCGAGCGTGATTAACAATAGATTCTCGGACCATACTGTCTTTTCAATTTTCATGAGGAAGTCGCCTGTATCTTGTCCTTAGCTAGGAAGGGTGACCACTAACTCTTGTAAAAAATAATCAATATATTGACCAATGTGTTCTCCTACACTGTCAATAGCGGAAATAATTGGCCTCCCTGGAATAGGCGTCCTACCTTTATATATCTTAGGGATAAGATACAAAATGGGGAGTTGGGGAACTCATTATGTAAAAATTTAAATTCCTCTTTGGAAATGAGGCCTTCTCTTTTCCATTGAGACAATAGTTTGTAAATATTCGCTCTCGCCTTGTCATACTCTGTAGGTGTGGTTTTATTGTAACAAGCTGTATCACTTAACTGCCTGTTTGCCTCGGCAACGTAATCTGTTTTGGGCCATAGTACCAAGTTACCACCTTTATCCGATTTCTTCACTACAATGTCACAGTTGTTTCCTAATCTTTTGACTAAATTGTTATATGCCTGGTTCCTAAAGAACACACTACGTTGCCATTTGTTTTTCTTGACTGTGTGGTTTAATTTCTTAATGTCTGTGACAACCATATCATGGTACGTGTCTACAGCATCTTTCGGCATAATAGGCACAAACAATGATTTGGATTTGAAAGGGCTAAGCCCTGCCCCTTTCTGCACACAATCTATTCTGCGTAGTCTATCCTGCGTGGACAAATCAATATTATCTGCTGTTATTGATTCTTCTCCTACATTATTCAATTCATGTAGCATAAGCAGATTAGAGGCATCAGAAACCAAAAGGGAAGGTGAGGTCCCCTCTCCCTTCCCCAGTTCATCAGGAATGATTTGTTGTCCCTTAACAGTTTTGGATGCAAAAAACTTTTTTAATTTTAATTTTCGAATAAAGCAATATACATCAATACACGTTTTGGCATAATTAAAGTTTTCTCCTGGACAAAAGTTCAATCCTAGCGCTAACAACTGCTGTTCTGCTATGGTTAGCTCAACATTGCTAAGATTGATTACCGTATTGTCCATTAGTGTCACTTCTTTTGCCAATAGGATTTCTTTTTTGTGGGTTGTTTTCCACCTTTTGCGCTGTTCGCGTCTTCTCTTATTTCTGCGTTTGTGTCTTGTTTCCTTTGCCGCCTCGGGCGCAGCGTCTTCAGTCTCTCCTCTACAAAAAAATCCAGCTCCTCGCTCATTTTCAAGTGGATTTTCCTATTATTCAACTGGGCAATGCTTTCACTTGAGGTGCTTGTGCTGGTATATATATATATATATATATATATATATATATATATATATATATATATATATATATATATATATAGTACCTACTGGCGGTCGCCAGTAGGTAGTTATAGTTAGGACCTAGTTTCCATAGGAAATCCGCAACATTCTATTGGGAATAACTTTGGCGCCGGTGGATGAATCTTCGTAAATTTCTCAAAGAAGATAGCCCGCTCCGCTCCTTCCCTGAAAGTTTTGTGGTGATTCGTCAAGTGGGGGCTGAGAAAAAAGGGGGGCCCCAAAACGTGTTTTCCCCATGTTATTTTCCATAGGACGATTAGACACGGCTACAACCCTAATGGCTGAACGGAATTACAAGAAATTGGGCAAAATGTTAGAGTCTGATTCGCAGATCACCCTTTTGTTTAAATGGTGTAAATCCCTCCAGTAGTTATTGAGAAAATCGAATTTGAAAAAATTTATATATCTATGAGCGCGCAATGTGCGCTCACCCGTGCGCGCATCATTGTGCGCGAGCGGAATTTTGATTTGCTGTTAGACGTCTGTCAACATTCGAATTGGTGGAAACCAGGAAGTGTTGGCCGCCATTTTGTCAGTGCGAGGCAGCAAAGAGGGCAAAAGGAAAGTAAAGAACATGAAAAGAGGGCAGGGTAGAGAGTCCCTGACCCCTAGGCTTTCTCAGGGGTTCCCTGTAGGACCCCAAAGGCACTCAAAATGTATTTATTTATTTTTTTAAATCCGAGGTGCTTGCATGGAGCTCGCACCTCCCGAGGCAAAACAGAGTGAAAATTAAAAGTGGAGAACGTGAAAAGGGGGCAGGGTAAAGAGTCCCTGACCCCTAGGCTTTTTTCAGGGGTTCCCTGTAGGACCCCAAAGGCCCCCAAAATGTTTTGTTTTTTTTAAACCGCGAGGTGCGCGCACGGTGCTCGCACCCTTCAGCTGCCATTTTGTGTATTTTCAGAAAAGAGTGAAAAACAAAAGTGGAAAACGTGAAAAGGGGGCAAGGTAGAGTCTCCCTGACCCCCAAGGCCTTCTCAGGGGGTCCCTGAAGGACCCCAACGGTAAAAAAAACTATTATTTTTTTTAAATGTTGCGAGGTGTGCGCACGTTGCGCCACCCTTCAGCCGCCATTTTGTGTAGTTTCAGAAGAGAGTGAAAAACGAAAGTGGAAAACGTGAAAGGGGGGCAGTGTAGAGTCGCCCTGACCCCCTAGGCCTTCTCAGGGGGTCCCTGAAGGACCCCAAAGGGCAAAAAAACCTTTTTTTTTTTTAAAAGCGTGGTGCGCGCACGGTGCCTGCACGGTGGTAAAAAAAAAAAACAAAAAAAAGACAGGTAAATAACAAGTTTGAGTGTTTAGATGTTGGTTGGCTCTAAAAAGAGCTGTTGTGTTCATTGACTGTTTTTGTACAAGTAGGTACCGATGCAGAGACTAAAGTTTAAAAGGAAGACTCTGTTCCCCTCATCTGTGAACTGTACACCATCTCTCCTATAGATGCCTTGCATGTTGTAACGCAAGTTGTTGTGTTATATAGAACCCATACCATAGTCTCTGAAGAAAGCAGAAACAGACTTATTCACATCTTTCCTTGCTTTCTCAATCTGCGGACAATATTGGTTGGACCAGTTCCATGTTTGCCTTTGGCATATATTAGAATATACAAAGGCAGTTTGTGGAAAAAGTGACATCAATTGCCCAAAGATGTCCTTTAAAAGCATTTCCAGACCTACCCCAGTCAAAGTGCACAGGTAATTTCCACCACAGTGCACAATTACGAGGTCAGGGTGTGGGAAATGCAAAAAGGATTTTACCAATGGCATCAATTGGTGACATCTTAATCCTCTCTGGCCAATCCACATAATATCCACATTTGGTAAATCAAGGTTGAGAAAGCATCTATTTGCTGCATACCTTTCACTCCAGAATATAAAAATGTGTCCTACAATCCACACTCCAAGCATCTTGAAGGCAGATCTGGAAATGAAATTGCAGTTTGAAAACTTTGGAGTTTAGAAAAAAATGTGGATGAGATTCAGTGCACTTGAAAAACAAAGAAATGATTGGTGGTTTCTGATAATTTAACATTGAAAACTAGGGTGCATACTACTGGTTTTTAAAAGGAATAATACTATTGGTTTAGAACAAGTCATTGAAAAGAGCATTTCACAGGATAGGCTGGAATATTGAGAAGTCAAACACACTTGCTGCTTTGGTTTGCAACATTGAGAGATGAACTTTTCACCTTTTGAGTTCAGTTAGGTTTTCTACGGAGAGGTATCATGGTAACAGGCAGAGAGAGCAGTGGGGGAAGGTTGATAGTGTTGAAATGTACAAACCTAGCCGCCGCCAACTTCACCCTATGGTTATCCAACACCGCCGACACCTTAGCACCACTGAAAAAACGTCAAAGCAAACCTGGCAACAAGAAGGCCTCATGGTTCAACGATGATCTTAAGAAGTCCAAGAAACTCTGCCGCACCCTTGAAAAAGCGTGGAAAAAAGACCCAACCACCAGCACCAAGGACGCCTTCAAAAACGCCACCCGCACTCACCACCAACTTATCCAAAAGGCCAAGAAAACAGCATTCAAGGATCGACTTGACAACAACGCCCACAACAGCAAGGAACTTTTCAACATCGTCAAGGAGTTTTCCAATCCCTCGGCCAACTCCAACGACATCACCCCCTCTCAAGCCCTCTGCGACTCCCTAGCCTCATTCTTCCACAACAAGATTGCAGACATCCACAACAGCTTCGACAACCAACCCGGAGCCCAACCCACCCAACCACATGCTGAACACTCTCCCCCCGCGAACACCCTTAACGACTGGAACCCAATCTCCACTGAGGACACCATCCGCCTGATGAACTCTATCCACTCAGGATCCCCCACAGACCCATGCCCTCACCACATCTTCAACAAAGCAGACTCCGTCATAGCACCGCACCTCCGAGACGTCATCAACTGCTCCTTCAACTCCGCCACCTTTCCGGAAAACTGGAAACACGCTGAACTCACCGCCCTTCTGAAAAAACCCACAGCGGACCCCACCGAACTCAAAAATTACCGCCCCATCTCGCCCTTCCATTCCCGGCCAAAGTAATCGAGAAAGCTGTCAACAACCAGCTCGCCGCTTTCCTCGAAGCCAACAATTCCCTCGACTCCTCACAATCTGGCTTCCGAGCTAAACACAGCACTGAGACCACCCTCATCGCAGCAACAGACGACATTCGAACTCTACTAGACAATGGAGACACAGTCGCCCTCATCCTCCTCGACCTCTCTGCAGCATTCGACACAGTCTGCCACAGCACCCTCTTACAACGACTCAGCAACATCGGAATACATGGAAAAGCACTTGAATGGATCACCTCGTTCCTCACCGGAAGAACCCAGAGAGTCCGCCTACCACCATTCAAGTCCGAGGCCACTGAAGTCATCTGTGGCGTACCACAAGGATCCTCTCTCAGCCCCACCCTCTTCAACGTATACATGAGCCCCCTCGCGACCATCGCCCGCCAACACAACCTCAACATCATCTCTTACGCGGATGACACTCAACTTATCCTTTCTCTCACCAAGGACCCCAGCACCGCCAAAACTAACCTACACGAAGGAATGAAAGAAGTTGCTGAATGGATGAAACACAGCCGTCTGAAACTGAACTCAGATAAAACAGAAGTCCTCATCCTAGGTACTTCCCCCTCTGCATGGGACGACTCTTGGTGGCCGGAAGCCCTTGGAAAAGCACCCATCCCGACAGACCACGCATGGAACCTAGGCGTTATCCTGGATTCTTCACTTTCAATGAACAGACAAGTCAGCGCCGTATCCTCATCCTGCTTCAACATTCTTCGCATGCTCAAAAAAACATTTCGCTGGATCCCCACCGAAACCAGGAAAACAGTCACCCATGCTCTGGTCACGAGCCGACTGGACTACGGAAACACCCTCTACGCAGGCACTACCGCTAAACTCCAAAAGAAACTCCAACGAATCCAAAACGCCTCAGCCAGAATCATATTAGACATCCCACGCAACGAACACATCTCTGGTCACCTAAAAAACCTCCACTGGCTACCCGTCAATAAGAGAATCACTTTCCGACTGCTAACCCACGCACACAAATCACTCTACGACATCGGACCAGAATGCCTCAACTCAAGACTGTCCTTCTACACCCCCTCCCGCCAACTACGCTCCTCCAGCCAAGCCCTCGCCACTGTACCTCGCATCAACAAGACCACCATGGGAGGCAGATCCTTCTCTTACCTAGCTGCTAAAACATGGAACTCTCTCCCCACTCACCTTCGCCTCACCCAGAACCACCTAGCTTTCAGAAAGCAACTTAAAACGTGGATATTTGACAAGTAATCCTCCTCCCCCTCCTTAGCGCCTTGAGACCCTCTGGGTATGTAGTGCGCTATATAAATTCTCTGACTTGACTTGACTTGACTTGAACCAATTAAAATGTTAGTTTGGTTTAAAATTTGTATGGGAAGAAATATAATTGGTTATTTACAGGGATATGTGTTAATAATGAGAGGGAATCAGGGACATTTTGTGGTTGCAGTGTCTGAGGTACATTTCAGAGATTCTGCTTAAGAAAATCTGGTGTGTGATTGACACTGTTCTAAATCTTCAATAGCATGTTTAAAGGTGAGTTATTAATTTGTAAGGGGATATATGTTGTGCATTGTAAGTTAATAATAAAAATGTGTTCTAATGTGGAAGTTACTCACTTTCCCTCTCTTTCACTCTCTCTCACTGTCTTCCTTTCTCTCCACCACTGTTCTTTTTCCGTCCTCTCTTTTTCTATAAATCCTTCTGTTTGACCTACTCCTTTATCCTTTTTCTTAATATGCTTTTTTTTCTCTCACTCTCCTTTCCTTACCCTCATATCCCTTTCCTCACTGTCATTATCCCTTGCCTTTACTCCGCTTTTGTAACTCCCTATCTCCATCTGATTTACTCCCTCTTTCTCTCTCCCTCACCCTTTCTCTCTTTATACAACACTACTAGCAAGACCCCCCCCACCCCCTTCACTGTAGTAATCATTTGACAGAATTGCAAGGGTTTCTACTATGTGTCTAAGATCAAAGTGTGAGTCAGTATTCATTTTAGAAGATTCTGGCATAATAATTTACTGTTTTCTTTCTGCCTGTTGCTTTTTACCCTCTTTCTGTACCATTTTCTCTCTGTATGTATTATCTCCCTCTCTGTGTGTTTCATCTCCCCTCTGCATGTAACATTTCTTTTTCTGTTTGCAGCATTTATTTCTTGCTGTACCATGTTATCCCTTTGTGTGCATTATCTCTGTGTCTGTGTGCACCATTTGTTTATCTGTGTGAACCATATTACCCTGCCTCTGTTTTATCAGCCCTCTGTCTGCAACAACTCTCCTCTGCCTGCAGCCCTGCATCATGTATTGCTTTGGTTGTAATGTATGGTTTTAAATTTTTGGTCCAGGATCACACTGAGGGTCTGTCTACATGAAAGAATTACATTTTGATCTTTTTCTACAATTTCCCCTGTCTGTCCTCACAGTCTACCTCTCTCTGCTTATACTGATATTTGTTTTATGAAATTTCCACTCTTTCCTTATATTCTCTTGTCTTTGTTGAGAGTGCAATTTTTTTAACTGTTTCTTGTGTTCTCTCTGTTGTGGTTGTCTTTACTGTCCCCTAATGTTTCGCTTTTTTTTTTTTACTCCCTCCTCTCCTTTCTTCATAATACTCTCTGTTTTATTAGTCCTCCTCTTAGCAATGATCCACTTAATATAGATAGAGTGCTGTATACACTCTTGGGTAGATTAACAAGCATATTGGTCCTCTTTCTTCTTGCATTGTGTCTCATGTTTGGATGTAATGCTGGCAAAAAACTAATGGTGCATATTGGAAATGTGTTTTTGAAATGAGTCAGGTTTCTGCACTGTAATGTAGTGCTCATTTACATGGGCTGTGTCCTGTCTCTTAAACGATTTACTGTGGTATATGTCTTTTGGTAAAATGTATGGTTTTAACATTTTTGACTAGGATCACACTGAGTGTCTTTGTAATTTAAAGAATTATATTTGCATCTTTTTCTATAATGTCACCTGTGTATCCTCACAGTTTGCATCTCTCTGCTTATAGGGTACTCTTTATTTTGATATTGTGTCTCATGTTTTGATAAAATGCTGGTATAGAGATAGTGCTGTAATTTGGAAATGTATTTTCTGTCTGCACTATCCCTCTCCCTCTGTCTGCACCCTCTCATGTGCATCTGCAGAGGTCTATTATGATATGGCTGCTGGTGTGTATTAGACAGTGGTACCATTTTAAATCTGTTCCTTCTCTGCTTGTAGTCTCGTACCTTCTGTGTGTACCATTTTATCTCTGTCTTTACTATCTCCCCCTCTGTGTGCTCCAATTTGCCTCTGCATGTAGCATTTGTCTCACTTTTTCCAGCATTTCTTCTGTTGTACCATTTTATCCTCTGTGTGTACCATGTCTGTGTCTGCTTCCACTATCTGTGTTTCTGCTTCAACCATCTTATCCTCTGTCTGCACCATCTTTTCACTGACTACACCATATGTTTCTCTGCATAGAGCCCTGCACCATCTATTATCTGCCTGTACTAGTTTAGTCTCTGCCTCCATTATCTCATTTTCTGTCTGCACCATCCCTCTCCCACTGCCTGTAACCTTTGCCTGCACCCTCTCATGTGCTTTCTTCATAATACTCTATTTTATTAGACCTCTTTGTAGCATTGATCCACTTAATATAGATTGAGTACTATATACACTTTTGGGCAGATTTACAAGCATATTGGGCCTCTTTCTTCTTGCATTGTGTCTCATGTTTGAATGTAGTGCTGTCAAAAAACTGATGGTGCATATTGGAAATGTATTTTGGAAATGAGACTGGTTTCAGCACTGTCATGTAGTGCTCATTTACGTGTTCTGTATTTTAAACGATTTACTGTGCTATATGTGTTTTGGTAAAATGTATGGTTGTAAAATTTTTCACTAGGATCACACTGAGTGTCTGTGTAAATTAAAGAATTATATTTTCACCTTTTTCTATAATGTCACCTGTGTCTCCTCACAGTTTGTATCTCTCTGTTTATAGGGTACTCTTTATTTCGATATTGTGTCTCATGTTTTGATTAAATGGTGGTATAGAGATAGTGCTGAAATTTGGAAATGTATTTTCAGGCTGCCCTATCCCTCTCCCTCTGCCTGCACCTTCTGCCTGCACCCTCTCATATTTATCTGCAGAGGGCTATTATGATATCATTGCAGGTGTGTATTAGATAGCGCTATCATGTTAAATCTTTTCTTTCTCTGACTGTATTTTTGCATCCTCTGCTTGTACCATGTTATCTTTGTTTTCACTCTCTCCCCCTCTGTGTACTCCAATTTGCCTCAGCATGCAGCATTTGTGTCTCTGTTTCCAGTATTTCTTCACTGTTGTACCATTTTATCCTCTGTGTGTACCATGTCTATGTCTGCTTGCACTATCTGTGTTTCTGCTTGAACCATCTCACCCTCTCTCTGCATCATCTTTTCTTTAACTGCACCATCTGTCCCTCTACCTGCAGCCCTGCACCATCTATCTTCTGCTTGTACCAGTTTAGTCTCTGCCTGCATTATCTCATTTTGTGCCTTCAACACCCCTTTTCCTCTGCCTGTATCCTCTGCCTGCAGTCTCTCATGTGCATCTGCAGAGGCCTATTATGATATGGCTGCTGGTGTGTATTACACAGCAGTACCATGTTAAATCTTTTCTTTCTCTGACTGTAGTTTTGCACCCTCTGCGTGTACCATTGTATCTCTGTCTTCACTATCTCCCTCTCGGTGTGCTCCAATTTGCCTCTGCATGTAGCATTTGTCTCACTGTTTCCAGCATTTCTTCTGTGTTGTACCATGTTATCCTCTGTGTGTACCATGTCTGTTTCTGCTTGCACTATCTGTGTCTCTGCTTGAAACATCTCACCCTCTCTCTGCACCATATTTTCTCTGACTGCACCATCTGTCCCACTACCTGCAGCCCTGCACCATCTATCCTCTGCCTCTACCTGTTGAGTTTCTGCCTGAATGATCTCATTTTCTGTCTGCACCACCCCTCTCCCTTTGCTTGCACCCTTTGTCTGCATCCTCTCATGTGTATCTGCAGAGACCTATTATGATATGGCAGCAGTATCAGGTTAAATCTTTTTTTTCTCTGCCTGTAGTCTTCCACCTTCTACGTGTACAATTTTATCTCTGTCTTCACTATCTCCCCCTCTGTGTGCTCCAATTTGCCTCTGCATGTAGCATTTGTGTCACTTTTTCCAGCATTTTTTCTGTGTTGTACCATTTTATCCTCTGTGTGTACCATGTCTGTGTCTGCTTGCACTATCTGTGTCTCTGCTTGAACCATCCCACTCTCTGTGTGCATCATCTTTTCTCTAAGTGCACCATCTGTTCCTCTGCCTGCAGCCCTGCACCATCTATCCTCTAACTCTACCAGTTTAGTCTCTGCCTGCATTATCTTATTTATTGTCTATACCATCCCTCTCCCTCTGCCTGCACCTCTGCCTGCACCCTCTCATGTTTATCTGCAGAGACCTATTATGATATGGCTGCTGGTGTGTATTAGACAGCGCTATCTTGTTAAATCTTTTCTTTCTCTGGCTCTAGTTTCGCACCCTCTGCTTGTACCATTTTATCTCTGTCTTCACTATCTCCACCTTTGTGTACTCCAATTTGCTTCTGCATGTAGCATTTGTGTCACTGTTTCTAGTATTTATTCTCTGTTGTACCATTTTATCCTCTGTGTGTACCATGTCTGTGTTTGCTTGTACTATCTGTGTCTCTGCTTGAACCATCTCACCGTCTCTCTGTACCATTTTTTTCTCTGACTGCACCAACAGTTCCTCTGCCTGCAGCCCTGCACCATCTATCCTCTGCCTCCACCAGTTTAGTCTCTGCCTGCATTATCGCATTTTCTGTCTATAACATCCCTCTCCCTTTGCCTGCACCCTCTGCCTGCACCCTTTCATGTACATTAGCAGAGGCCTATCATGATATGGCTGCTAGTGTGTATTAGACAACACTATCATGTTAAATCTTTCCTCTCTCTGCCTGTAGCCTTGCACCCTCTGCCTGTATCATTTTGTCTATGTTTGTACTTTCTCTCCCTCTGTGTGCTAAATCACCTAAATCATGAAGTGTGTCATGAATTAGGAGATGTAGTTGTAGAAAGTCCTATGCAGTATGTGTGTCAGGCCTCTTAATTCCCAAATTGTGTTTATGCTGTACAATTTAGATACTGGTTGTTCTGTTGAAATGCAAAAGCAACTGTCTCTGTAGCATGTAGTAATCATTTCAGTGAATTTTCATTAGTACATTCTCAGTCCCACCTTGACTCTGTACACTGCTTGAACACCACTTCACTGTCCAATATCCTGAAACTCCATCCCTAGAAAAATATTCTAAACTCTTTCAAAAATACTGCAGTGCTGTAAACTCTCAAAAAATACTCCCAGCAAGACCCCCTTTTAGTGTAGTAATCATTTTACTGAATTTAAAGAGAGAGTGTTATGTGTTTACGATCACAGCGTCAGTCAGTTTTCATTTCGGAAGAACGTGGCAGAATAATTTGCTTAGTTGATATGTTTAAAAATATGGGAATATATGTACTTATGAAGTTGATAAAGCTAGTTTTGTATTATCTATTAGTGAAAATGATATAATTTAGTGTTTATATTTTTTTGCATGGTCCAACAACATTAAACTTGATATAATGGATCAAAATCAGGAGAGCATTCAAGTCAATTTTGAAATTTCCATTGATGCCATAGAAGACTTAAATGTACCTTTTGAGGATGACATTGATCAACAAGATAATGGAGAAGGAGATTTAAGCAGTGTTTTTTTTATCAAAGTTTGGACATTGAGTTGATGGAAGCAGTGGAAGAGATTGAATTTTAAGTTGCAAATTTTGAAGTTGAGGACAATGGAAACGAAATCTCAGATGAAATCATGTTGGATGTTTTGATGCAGTATGAAATGTTTGAAGAATAAATTTATGATTTTGAATTAAAAATGATTTGAGAGAGTCTTTTTATACAATTGTAATAATTTGCTTAGTTGATGTGTTCAAAAATATGGGAATACGTATTCTGATGAAGTGAGTCAGGCTTTAGGATATGTAGTGATAGAAACTGCTATGCAGTACATTTGTCAGGCTTCTTAATTCAGAAATAGTCTCCATGCTGTGTACTGAAGATCCTGGATGTGCTGTAGAATGCCATATTCTCTCTGTAACATTTAGTAATCATTTCAGTGAACTGCAAGGCATATTTCTATCTGTTTTCATTCACAATGCGAGTCAGTGTCTTTTTTTAAAGATTGTGATAGAATAACTTACTCGGTGTATCTGTTTTAATACATGGGAATACATGTACTCATGGAATGAGTTAGGCTTTAGAACATCCAGTGGTTTTTACTCGTATCCCTTGTATGATACCATACACTGCCTACACACAACTGTATTCCTCTAAACTAAAAACTAAAAAAATAAATCTCACCACAAACTCTTACACTGTCTGAACAGCACTGCATTGTTCTGAACCCTGAAACACCATTCTCAGCAAATTACCCTATAATGTTGAAACACCACCGCACTGCCATAAACTCTGAAACAGCACTCACTGCATGATTTCCTACTCTGCTCAGACACAGTTGCTGTGCCAAAAAACTTACTTATGAAGTTAACCAGTTTTTATATCATTTAGTGGTTGTAATTGGTATGCAGTATGTTACTAGTGGTCTATAACATGTTCTCTTTTCTTCAAAACAGATTGAAATTATCTACAGAAAGAAAAACCAACATGCCTACAAAGAACGCAAAACGGAAAAAATATAAACAGGCTTACTTTTCCAAGATAACACAATTACAAGATTTATCTAAACAACAATGTACGTAGAAAAAGAAGAATGCTCCTGGTAAGACAACAAAGGATTTTATAAGGAAATTAACCAAATGTAGACAAAATGTGGATAATGTGCAAAAGAAAAACATTTCATCTGTAACTACAAAGAAAAAGCAGCCCCCCCAAAAAAATTTTGGAAAAGTATGTGGCGATCATATTCTCTATAGTAATAGACGAAAAAACAGTTTGTTCAAATTCCAAGAGAATGTTTTATAACAGAGTAGTTTTAAATTTAATAAAAAATATAAAGAATTGTAAAAGGAAAACAGCTTTTTATAAGAAAAAGAAAAATATTGAGAGTATAGTTGATCAGGCTTTTGAAATGAAAAAGAAGTAGTATATTTTAGTAATCAATAGAATTTGTACACTAGACAAGGCAATCAATGTTTTGAAAGCGATAAGTAAGTGGAAAAGACTAATTATTAGAACTAATTTTTGTAATGTTTTTTCTGGAGAATGGAAGCATAGTTCAAGTTGTGAGCCATTTTTTAATTAGGAGACTTACTTTCAGTTCAGACTAATGATTTGTTGCATGCAGTTGACACCAGTGGTCGAGAATATGAGGTGAAGGACGGTTGTCAGATTGAAAAAGAGAAAATTGCGTCTAGAAATGCAGAAGAGGTGTTAGCTAATGAAGTTTTAGGGAGACGTCCTAAGGCTCCAGTGTACACTTGGAATTGGAGTAGTATTTGTAGTGTACGACAGGATTCAATTGATTTGTTTAGCAATTTCTTGAGTACGTATACTAAGAAAAGTCTTAAACAAAAGATTAAGATGTTGCAAGAATTAGATCCTTGCAGACTAAGAGAAAAAACGGCTTTGCAAGGGCATTCACTGGCTTGTCTTTCTAGAAAAGTTTTTTTCACCATTTTAGGATGTTAGCACTGCATCATACTGAAGTGAGGAAATTAGTGAGAAGGTTGTATTATGCAAAAAGTCCAGCACTTAAGCTAAAACAGTTAAACAGTGCTCTTTTGCATGGATCTGTATTAGATGTAAAGAACATTTGTGAAGAAATTGAGGTTAGTTACTTTGGTGAAAAAATGGACAGTGCAGAAACTGATACAGCAATAGAAGGAAATGTGGAAGAAAATATACAGAATTTAAGTACAGAAAATTTTAACCAAGAAATTACAACCTTTAAGGTCATTTCAGGTGAAAGGCCAAACTTTTCTTGTGTGTGTTGTCGACAAACTTATTATAAGAATCAGACTAGGTTAGTTGATTTATATGTAAAAAGTGAAAAGGAAAATAATAATGAGTGGAAGGATTGTGCAACTTATTTGTTGGTAGAGAATTGTTTTTTGATTTGGGTTCTGATCAGCGTATTTGTAAATATTGTTATAATAAATTAAATGATAACAAAATACCTGCTAGAGCTGTACATAATAATCTTGAGTTGGTAAATATTCTTTCTGAATTGATGGATTTAAATACCTATGAGTCTATTCTGTTTCAATGTGCATCCATTTCAGGCTATTGTTCGCATGGAGCCTAAGACAGGGAAATTGCCTCCTTCAGATTTACAGAGAGGATTCAAGGGAAGAGTGGTCTATTTGCCTCTAGATTTAAAGAATAATATTGAAACTGTTGGTGTAGAAAAAGTGGAAGAGGAACCTCTAGTTATTCTAGTTAATGGCATTCCTACAAAGAGAAAATCTGGCAAGAATTAGTGGATGTTAGGAAAGTGAAAAAGGCAACATTGTATTTGGTAAAAACAATCAATACTACAAAAGTGTATATGTAGGAGAAGAAGAAACAACTGTAGAAGAGGACAGTGATTTTGTCAGCTGGGCAAATTGAAAAAGTGGATGTGTCCAGAAGTGAACAAATTTAGGAACATTATAGTGTTCATCCTCTGCATTCCAAAGAAGTAATGGGGAATGCTATCGAGTTATTCCAAATGAAAGAAGCAAAAGGAAGTCCCATTAGTGTATGGGAAGAAATCTTGGAAGCTCGTTGTTTTCCTCAGTTATTTCCAACCGGTCAAGGTGGACGATATGATGACCGACCTGTGCAGATGCATCTGAATACCGCACATCAAGATTATATGCAAAAGATCCAAGGTTTCGCCAATTTATTCCATATTTGTTTCATCTTCTGTTTGAGAGTGACTTGTCTGGACATTCTTATGTAGTGAACCATATACTAAAAAGTGGAGTACATCTGCAAAATGTTTCGGCAAGGGACTTTATGGATAAAGTCCAACAGAAAGACACTGTTTTGAAATCTCAGCTAATTAATCTCATGGCATGTCAGTATTGGTACCGTCGTCATGGGAAATTGAAATGTATGCTAAGAAACTTAGGAACTCCTACATGGTTCCTTACTCTTAGCTGTGCTGAGTATGCTTGTAAAGACTTACTTCAATTTCTTCGAGAGGCAAATGCAAACATAGAAAATATAGAATACAAGACACCTGGAGAACTGTGCTCTTTGGGCCCTTTTCAAACTCGGTTGCCTCACTTTTCAAGACCGGGCGGGCACTGCTCCTGCTTTCATCAACTCTGCCATCACCAATTACAGCCCTTCTAGAGACCTGCGCTCCTCTACTAAATCCTTATTAGTCATTCCCATTTTAAGAAAAAAAGATCGGGAGGCCAGAAATTCTCGGTCCTTGCGCCCACCTTCTGGAACACTCTTCCGCCCCCTGTCAGATTCTCTCCCTCCTACATTGAGTTCTGCAAAACCCTTAAAACTTTTTTGTTTCAGCAAGCTTTTAGCTTATAGTCCCCGCTGTCCCCCCCAGCACAGGAATCCTATAGCACCAAGAAACTGCATAGTGAATGTGCGCTCTATAAATTGTTAAAAATTCAAATTCAAATTCAAATCCAGTTAATGTATGCAGGTACTTCAATCATAGATTTGAAGCTATGATGTCTTTTATCACAAACAAAAAAAATCCTCCTCTTGGAGAGGTTTTAGATTTCTTTTGGAGAAAGGAGTATCAAGCAAGAGGTGCTCCTCACATACATTTGCTGCTATGGATCAAAGATGCCCCCAAATTTGGAACATATTCGGATGACACAGTGATGAGTTTTATTGAACAGCATTCTACATGTGCTGTTCCGAAAAGTACAGAACAAAACAATTTAAGACATCAAGTCTTACGATTTCAAACCCATCGTTGTGGAAAATACTGTTGTCGAAAGTTCAAATCTAAGGACAAGTTCTACACAAAATGTCGTTTTGGATTTCCACGACCAGTAATATCAAAAGGAAGAGTGAACACTTTTATGTCATCTTTACGACATACTGTCACAAGAAAATCACCGAAAAATACCTATAACTTAAGAAGAAATGAAGAGTCAAAATACATAAATGATTATAACCCAGTCATTTTGTTCATGTGGAATGCTAACATGGATATTCAATATGTTGCAGACAACTCCTTTGCTGTGGCTCGATATGAAACATCTTACATTACAAAATCTGAAAAGACAGAACTAAAGGAAATGTGGAAGGAAATTTCTCATGAAAAGAGCCTAAGTAAGAAATTGTACAGCTACAGTTTGAAGATGTTGTCTCATTGAGAAATTGGAGCATATGAATGTTCAGATCGCTTATCATCTGCAAGTCTATATGCCAAATCTAGAACAATCATTTGGGTGAATCTAGGTCTTGCTGCAACACGAAACCGAGTTTTCAAATCTGTACAAGAAATTGAGTATTTAGCAGAGAGAGAACCAAACAGTACAGATATTTTGAAGAGAAATATGTTGGATACATACTATTCAAATAGAAGTAATCATCTTGAGAACGTTTGTCTTTATGAAGTTCTGCAAAGCTATACTTTTAAGAGGAATATTACAGAAGATATCAATAAAGGAGTATATACTGTGATTGGATCTGAAGGATGTATGGTGAAACAAAGAAAAGGAAATTTGATTAATCATCGAAAACTGAGTTGCGAAATTCCTGACAAAAAGGAATTTTAATATTTAACTCTTTTGCAACTCTTTAAGCCATGGCGTACAGAAGAGGAACTACTTGGACATTTTCTCAATTATGAAGATTCATTCAATGCAACCAAAAATACTATAGAATGTCCTGTTTTTACTAATTATCTGAAAATGTTGAACAACGAAATACAGCAAGAAGCTAGAGACAGTTCTCAAGATAGTCAAAGTTCTGCTTCATTGAGTCAGGATCCACTAGGAGGACCAATTATCCAAAATGAAGCTGCCACTTCCATGGATGAGGTGGAAAGAGCAATGGAACAAGCTCAGGAGGATGTAATAAACTTAGAAGAATTGGAAAAACAACTAAATGTTGAGCAAAAACAAATATATGATGAAGTGACAGAGCAGATTGAGCATGGTTTATGTCATGAGAAAAAAGAGTGCTCATGTACGTCATTTAAACCTGTCCAACTGTACTTGAGTGGAGAAGCAGGAACTGGAAAAAGTTTTCTAATTAAAGGAATTGCAACTTATCAACAGAAAAGAACTGAGTTGTCACTCTCTTGTTGGCAGCACATAACATTAAAGGGATTACTTTACATCGTTTATTGATGCTGCCAGTAGAGCATGAAAATAAATTTGAATACCACAAGCTATCTGGAGAAGCTTGTTGTGAAGTTTCCAGAGTCATGAAAAAAATGAAACTTCTCATTATTGATGAGCTAAGCATGGTATCTAATTTAATGCTTGCTTTTGTGCATTTAAGAATGCAACAAATTGTTGAAACAGAGTATGATGTGGTATTTGGAGGCAAACACGTCATTGTTTTTGGAGATCTACTACAGCTAACTCCTGTGAAAGGACAACCAGTGTTTAAAACCCTTACACATGAAGATAACAGGAAGTGCCTGGGAAGCATTGGAAATGTTAATATATGGTTATATTTCAAATATACAGAACTCATTTAAAATATGCGACAGGCAAAGGATGCTGATTATAAAAGAATTCTTCAAGATATAAGAAATGGAAAAGTGAGTGAACATGACAAAGAAGCTTTACAGGCACGATTACTTTCAAATTTGTTTCCGAATGAAAATGTTGGTGCAGAGAATATATATAGTATTTCAACTTTGCTTTATTCGAGAATTAACTCATGAAAGCTTTTACAAGCAACATTAAAAACCATTAAAAAACATATATATATATTTTTTTAAATGGGGCTAATAGGTTAATAAAAATGCATCAGTTACATTATCACTTAAAATGTTGCTGATAAAATACAGTGTAAACACTCTGGTAATAACCTCGTCTTAATTCATCTCTCTAAAAACTTTTGTCTAATGGACCATGACCAGCCAAGAAATTTAGAAGTGGCTGTGGCTATAAACAGTGAGGAACTAGTACATATAATTCTTAAAGCCACAGCACTGCTGGTCGTACCTAAATTTTTACACATGGGGGTAAGCCAGATGCGTCTGGGCTCTGCATAGGATTTGCATGCGAATAAAAAGTGTCCAATTGTTTCATCATGCACCTCACAGGATGGACAAGAACTATTTGATAGGCCTCCCCACCTGCCTGTTAGAGATCTGAGGGGAAGAGCACCTGCTCTAATCTGAAAAAGCAGCTTCCTATCCCTCTGGCTAGTGATGACATCCCAATATGGTTCGAGGGTGTGAAGAAACTTTACTTCCAAGAATTTTCCAGCCATAGTCTCCGAGCTAGCTTCATTTCAGGTACGTTCGACCACCTTCTCCCAATAGATCTCTTTTAAATTAGTCTTTGTTGGGAATGAGGCAGAGTCTGGATTTTCCCATAGCGTGTAGAGGCCAAGTACACCCAACATTTTTCTGAGTTCTTTTAGCCATCCTATTTTGTGGAACACATCTGCCTTGATTATGTCCATATATCCCTCAGCATGGTGTAAGAGTTCAGGTGTAGTCCAAAGTATGCGCCAGTACAAAATAGGTCTCAGTCTTGCTAGATCAGTTAATGCCTTTCTGCCCAGATCGTACCTTAGCGGCAATAAAGGGGTACCCTTGGGGAGGCTAGTAATAAGTCGGAATAACTTATTTTCCGAAATTTGCAATTTCCCAAGGTTCTCATGACCCCACAGCTCGGCCCCATAAAGTGAAGATCCTAGGGCTTTGGCCTCATATACCTGGAGCACAGGTTTTACTGGTTTTGTTGAAGATTTCCTGTGCTCAGAGCCAAGTGCACCTGCTATTTGCCTGTGTCTTATAGTTGCAGTATCTATATGTTTGGTCCATCTTTGGTCATTTGATATCTGAATTCCCAAATATTTAAAAGCATTAACAGTCTCTAGTAAGCGATCTTTCATAACAATATGAGATGTGTGGCCTCGAGATGGGTTAAAAGCCATTAGCTTTGTTTTGGACACATTGATTTCAAGTCCATGGTCCTTACAAAATTGATCAAAGATTGTTAAGGCGCGCTGTAGACCACTCGGGGTCTTGGATAAAATCAGAGTGCCGTCTGCAAACATTAAAATCGGTATCTTGGTACCAGCCAATGATGGGACGTCCACGTTTTCAGACAACATACGGGAAACAACTCCATTAATATACAGCGTGAACAGCGTGGGGGCCATTGAGCATCCTTGACGTACCCCACGCTCCACAGGGAAATCTGGAGTGACCATACCATGTCCTCCCCACTGAATCCTCGCAACATTTGCCTCTTGTATTCTCATTATCATTGTTAAAAGTTCTTCTGGTAGACCCAGATTCTTCAACACTTGCCACAGTTTAGGCCTTGAGACGAGATCAAAAGCAGCCCGTAAATCTACAAAAGCTGCATACAGGCTGCCCTTCCTCAGTGATACGGTCTTCCATTGTAAAAGGGTGAAGCGGAAGACCTAGTCCATTGTGCTAATAGATGTTCAAAAACCTGCTTGAAATGACGACAAGGCGTTGTTCTCTTCGGCCCAATCCAAAAGTCTGTTGACAACCACCCTACCAATCACCTTTTGGATGGTGTCAATTAGGCTTATGGGCCTATAATTTCCTGGTTGCGATTTGTCTCCTTTCTTAAAGATGGGAATTATAACTGCGCATTGCCATGACGCCGGTATATTAGCGCCCTGGGCAACCGCATTCAGTAGGAGAAGGATGTATTTGCTCCAGCGCTCCTTATCATTGATGAAAAGGTCCGCCGGCACCCCGTCTAATCCCGGTGCTCTGCCATTAGAAACTGTGCTCAAGGCCATCATAACTTCACTGTTGCAGAATAAATTGTCTTTATAAAAGGAAGGCCTGTAGTCAGCCATCAGATTATTGGGCTGAGTATCTGCATACTGTGGCTTAAAGTAATGGATCCAGTCCTTCTGGGATACATTGTTGTCTGGAGGCTCTGATAAACCCCCCTTTCCCCATTTGACAATGTTCCAGAATAACCTTGAGGCTTTTTTGTCACTGGCCTCCTTTAGCTCTTGCCAATGGAGCTCATCCCACTGTTTCTTCGCATTGGCTATGCTTTTTCTGTACTCTGTTCTAGCAAGGCAAATAGACACCAGATCCCTCCCCCAAATTGTGGCTCCTAAAGCTGCTCTAGTCTGCCTACACTCAGCGTTGTACCACTTCGTTGGTTTGGCATTTCTTGCATTAACCTTCTTTGCAGGTTTCTGGAAATAATCCCTAATAGCTAAGAAAAGGTTTTCGTGAATACTGGTTGCTTTATCACTGCCTAGGTCATGTAGGTTTACTTGTTCAAGGAGTTTTACTGCTTCATCAACCTGAGTATTAATACTATTTATAGTTTGCTGGTTAGCCTTTATGTATACCCATTTCAACCTGCACATGTCATTGGTTGGAACAGTCAAATGGGCATTAACTACCTCATGCGTCATACCCACACTATTTTGAACCCACCATTTGTGTTTGACACATACGGATTATGATCGCTTTCAATTCTAGATTTTACCTCCATATCAATCACTTGTCCCCAGAGCTTTAAACTACATAAAAAGTAGTCTATTCGGCTACTGGATCGCCTGTTATCAAAGGTATTTGCCCCTGACTTGTCGCTCAAGGTCCTTCCATTTAATGCCCTCAAGCTACTTTCGTAGGATATTGCATTTAAGGAGATGATATCCTCAGACCAACGAGTGACAGGTTTCAGATGTAATTTAGGGTCACCCCATTGCCTATCCTCCTCATCTCCTGCCCAGTTTTCTTGGATAGCCAGGGGTTCAAAAATTCTATTTAAATCACCCGCTATCACAGCACTACTGTCTAGCGAGTGAATTTCGAGGAGGGAACCCAAAGCCGCACAAACTTCTGACCTCCCTCCCCTATTACCCCTGGCGTAGACATTGTAAATGTCAAGCCAACCCTGAGAACCCAGGTCGATTCTAATAAGTTGAATATCTCAACTTCTGGTGTCAATTACTTTAATAGTAAGCGCTAGACACTGTCGTACCCACATAGTAAGGCCACCCATCGGTCGCCCCTTTATGCCTTTTAATGCTGAGATGTAATCATTCAAATAGCCTTCATTAAAACATGGCTCGCAGAGCCAGGTCTCCTGGAAGATACACACATCATAGGTATTTATAAAGTTTCTCCACTCCTGAGAGTCTTGCTTGGAGTCTAACCCCGCTATATTCCAGCAGACTAGTTTACTAATATCACCTCCTGTGTCTTCAGATACACCATTAAGACAAGATACAGCCCGGGTAGCAGGTGACCCCAGCTCACCTACACCGACAGATCTTCCATTCGGGCCAGTCGCGAAAATATCCCCACAGTTTACACCTAGCTCTATGTTAAGTTTCGGAGGATATTCAGCACTCAGGTCTGTGGCATCCACTGTTTCTGGGATCCCCATTATTTCTATATCATTCACGATCTCCCCTATGGCCCCAGTCCCTTTAGTTGGATATGTTGAATGTTAAAATTTGCTATCCAGTCCTGAGCAGTTTCTCTTGCATACTCCACCCATGGCTTGAGAAAACTGCTCTTGGAGCTGGGGACAAGATTTTCTTAGCTGGATCTTTGATTGTGCAGGGGCACTAGTCCTAAACTCTAGGGCAAAGAGATTTTCAGCAAGGGAAGCATATTTCATCGTGAGCTCTATGGAATCATATTTATGATTTGGGGTGCTAATCCATTTTGCCTGCAGAATATCTTCCCTTATCACTGACCGACAGCCTCTCACATGTCAAAACCAGTGAATGGCTTTATTTGTGAGGGAATCAGGGTGCTCCATATTGCCTTTGGTGAGTTTGGGGACACTGGTCGTATAGATTTTATTAGGGGAGTGGCCTTTGTTAGTATGGCTAATCCCTCTTTTCCCCTGTGTATTAACAGCTGTTATTTTATTCTTTTTGCAGACTCCAGGTATTATGGTTGGTCCTCCTTTCGTGTTTCTTGGCTTCTGTTGGGTTTTTGGGACATTCACTTTAACTCCAGGAGCATTAGATATAGGTGTTTCTTGTAGGCCTGTCTGTATAGTAGGTCTGGTCTTACTAGGGTCAAGGGGGTGCGATACAATTAAGTCACTACACTTGTCCTTGACTGGGGCTTGATGGGTCTTACGTTTGAGAGGGAAGGAGTCTTGCACACTTATTGTTGAGTTTGCTTGAGTTTTTCTTCCTCCCTCACCCTCGCCCCTGACTAATATGGTTAAATTCTTTACTAGGGATTTTAGTGACTCTATTTCATCACGAAGAAGAATGACATGATTTGTTAAGTTAATTACTTCTTCAGTCGCTGTTGCACCCTTTCTGCTGCTGAGATTAAAGGCAGCATCCAGATTGGCTATCTGTCCTTCAGCTGGGGTGGGATCTGTTTCTAATGGCAGCAGTTGATGGACAGGGGGCTCAGTATGAATGTCAGCCAGAACTGTAAACCTATTATGACAGGGTATCAATGGAACAGCAGCCGTTGGTAAAATGCCACAGGTCGTGAGTTTCTGTTGGTTTTCGGCTACATGCCCCTGATCATTATTATGAATGATCGAACAGTCCCTATTATCTATATCATTATCAACCCTTATTTTAGTTTTTCTTTTAGCCCGGAACATTGCTGGTATTATAGGTAGAATGTTGGTGACTTCTTGTAATCTTTGTGTATCACCCCCATTCTCACTTATGACCTCCCCGCTACACTGGCCCTGATCAGCGTCATGAATTTCCCTACACTCATCGACAAGATCATTAATTCGCTCCATAACACCTTCAGACGCATTACTGACCGCTTTTCTAGATTTCTTTCCCTTTCTTTTTTTGGGGGGTTTACCGTCCCCTCCCCCGGCCTCCGTTATTTTTCGTTTCCCCATGGCGCAGGTATGTACACTGTTACACGTGTAGTCAATATGCTTTTGTTGGTAGTGAGAAAGGTTTATCCGGTATCCCCTAGCCCAACTACTTGAACATAGTCCTGCACCCAATCCTTAAATATGGAACAGTCCTACCGTAGCCGTGGAGTGATCGATGTTAGGGATGTGGCCCTGCCCTGCCACGGACGGCCACAGACGGCCCGCCTTCTGCCCGGGCTCAGCCCAAGCGATGCCCGCGCGCGTCCCACTACGTGGAAGGAAAGGCTGTCTCAAATACGCCTCCGGGCGTAAGCCCCAGCGGTCCGACGGCGTCCCCGCGAAGCAGGGGACGCTGTGAATTGTAGTCTGTGCTTACTGCCGGCCCCTCTCGGTGGCCGCGGATGGTCTGCAGCGGCGGGGGCTAGCAGTGATGAGCACAGAGCCTGTGGTGGGGCGAACAGGATACAGCAACCCCAGTGCCGGTAAGAGCGTCTCCCGCTCCACCGAAGGAAAGGCTGTCTCAAATACGCCTCCGGGCGTAAGCCCCAGCGGTCCGACGGCATCCCCCCGAGAAGCAGGGGACGCTGGGAATTGTAGTCTGTGCTTACTGCCGGCCCCTCTTGGTGGCCACGGATGGTCTGCGGTGGCGGGGGCTAGCAGTGATGAGCGCAGAGCCTGTGGTGGGGCAAACAGGTTACAGCAACACCAGTGCCAGTAAGAAAATAAATCAGTGATATGCTTGATGCCAACTCTGCAAGAATGTTCAATCTTCAATGAAAAAAAGTTAAAGTTAGAAAATCAAGAAATTATAAAACTAAAAGGTATTGATAGAATAGAGCATGAAGGAGCTACTATTATTTTGTCAGAAAAGTTGAAGTCAAAATAGGATTCTTTAGACAAATCAATATCTAAATAAGCTGGTTTAGAAAAGAATCTATATGCATGTTTAAACTGTCGGATAATTTTACGACGTAATTTACATGTGGAAAGAGGTTTAGTAAATGGACCAATGGGTCATATTGTTGATTTTGTGAATTACCCACATAGAGATGACATTGAATTTTTGAAAATCAAATTTGATGAAATTGAAGAAGTACAACAATTGAGTCGTTGTTCAGCTTGATTTTTGCTTGTAAAAGATTTATATGTCCGCCGAAAACAGTTTCTTGTTTGTTTGGCATATGCGGTGACTATTCATAAATCTCAAGGTTTAAGTGTAGACAGTGCTTTGGTGAATATTGGAAGTACTGTGTCCAAGGAGGGTATGGCATATGTTGCTTTAGCTTGAGTCAGAACTTTATCTGGATTATACTTGATTGATTTTGATGAGACAAAGATTAGTGCAGATATAAATTGTGTAAAAGAATATAATAGGTTAAGAAGAGAATATGCTCCAAATTGACCTCAATATCCTTTATTTGAAAAGCTTGTGGTAGGTCGAAAAAGAAGATATGAGAAAAATTGTAGTGAGATTGTAGAGAAAAGAAAAAAACTAAATGAACCAGTAATTGTAAACAAAAGGAAAAAGGATAGTATTGAAGAGGTTGTTGGATTTCAGTTTGAAAACAGTTCTGATGTCAACTGCTATGCTAATGTAGTGGTTAATGTTGTTTTTCTTCTTCAAACTTTACAACAACAGATTGTTGAAAATCGGAATCAAAGATTTTGTTGTTTGTTGAATTCTGTCTTTGAGAAATGTAGCAGTGATAAAACAAAAAAAGAAAGTGTTTCTGATATTTGAAATGTTTTAGACATATGTTCTGGTCTAAATCAATTTTCACAGAATATTCAGCAAGATTGTCAGGAATTTCTAATGTATATTTATTTATTTATTTATTTCGATTTATATAGCGCGTTATAACCCAGGGATCTCTAAGCGCTTTGTCAGGTACGCACAACAAATATTCAGAGGGTCATTCGGGAATTTATAGCCCCATCCAGGCTTGTTGGAAAAGCACAGTTTTTAACTTCTTCCGGAAGCACAGCAGGTTGGTTTCTTTCCTTAGTTCCAGTGGTAGCTTATTCCAGGCTGCTGGAAGGGTATTAGAGATAGCGCGGCCACCAACTGTGGCCAGCCTGAAACGTGGTTGAGAGAGGAGAGTCGCTTCCGACGATCTCAGCATCCTACCAGGCCTATAGGAAGTCAGGCGGGCCTTCAGATACCCTGGCGCCTTTCCATACAAAGATTTGTGTGCGATGCAGAGCCCTTTGAACAATACCCTCTGCTTCACTGGCAACCAGTGCAGCTCACGCATGAGGGGGGATGCATGCGTATTCCTCGATTTCTTAAAGATAAGCCTTGCAGCGTCATTCATGACAACTTGCAACTTGTCCAGAAGTGTTTGAGGCAGGCCTATATATAGCGAATTGCCATAATCCAGCCTCGCTAGAATCATAGCCGAGACTGCACACCTCAAAGTTGAGAAGGACAATAGCGAAGAGATTTTCCTTAGTTGTCGGAGTAGGCCAACACAGGTTCCCACCACCGCCATAACTTGTTTCTGCATGGATAATTTGCCATCCATATGGATGCCCAAGCTTTTTACTGCCGCCGCTGGTACTGGGGGTGTCCCTAGTTCTCTTGGCCAAAAGCCATCATTCCAGGGGTTGCCTGCGATAGTAATTGGCAACACTTCGGTCTTATCAGGATTGATTTTTAGCGAATTCATGGACATCCAATTGGCTATGTGCTTAAGAATATTTTGTAATCTCACAAACGCCCCTGGCTCGTCCTCCATTTGGATGACGATTTGGGTGTTGTCCACGTAAATATACACCTTGCAATCCATCTGATTAAGCAGTGAGATCAGAGGTTGTAAATAAATATTAAATAAGAGGGGTGAGAGGGCGGACACCTGCGGCACTCCACAGGTCATCGATGTTGTTGTGGAGAACAAATCTCTGAGCTGTACTCTCTGCGTCCTCCCTTGCAAAAATGAAGCGAACCAGGCATGTGCTGTACTCTGAGTGTCGAAGTCCCTCAACCGTGCCAAAGGTTGTTTATGACACACTGTATCAAATGCCGCGGAGAGGTCCAACAGCACCAGGGTACCTGGAATTTTCCTATCCGCTCTGTTCCTCAGCTCATCCAGAATAGACAGCATCACTAGCTCCGTGCTATGATTAGCACGAAACCCAGCCTTATCCGGTTCCAACAAGGCATTCCTCTCCAAATGGTCAGTGAGAACAGAAAGTACATGTTGCTCTACTACTTTGGCCAGGAATGCTATTTGAGAAATTGGCCTGAAGTTTTTCAAGCATTTCACATCAGCCCCCGGTTTTTTAGCAGTGGAATCAACCCGGCCTCCTTAAAGGCCAGCGGAACTTGTCCTAGTTGTAAAGATACATTAAGGAGAGTCAGAACCTCTTCCTCTATAACCGGCATTGCCAGTTTGAACACTTCTGGTGGACATGGGTCAGCCTGGGAGCCCAACTTAACCCGCCCCAGGAGCAGTGTCAGCCTGTCCATCGTGATCAAGGGTAAAGTGGTTAATGGAGTATCCACTGGCTTCTTAACTGGAATAGGCTGTGGGGGGCAGTCAATCTTGGGGGTGAGAGCAATTTCCGATATGAGGTCTGTGATCTTACTAGAAAAGAAATCTTGGAATTTTTGACAGTCCTCTTGTGTATATGCTTGTTGTATTGCAAGATGAAGGTATAGATATTGAAAATCTTTTTGGCCTTTCTTATAAATGGCAACATGACTGTGACAATTGTTCGTTTTCAAGTAGTAATGAAATAAACACTGAAAGATGTATATAATTGATGTTACCAAAATCAGTGTCTTTTAATAATCTAGTTAGAGAAGCAAATCAAAACATGGTCTGTACACAATGTAACTCTCAAATGCGATCAACATTATTTATACAAAGATATGGACAGTATGTAATTTTAATGCTCCAACGATGTAGACCTGATGGAAAAAAATTGACAACTTTCATTAAAAATGTTGTGGCTTCTCAATTATCAATTTCAGGAAGAACTGTTGTAACTGTAGCAATTATTTTCCATGATGGTCCTTCTACAACATCAGGACATTACACAGCTTATTTAAAATGTCAAAAAGGCTGGACTCATTGTAATGATACTCAATTGACTTTTAAACAACATTTGCCTTTTGACTTACCAAATTCTTACCTAGTGTTTTTATAACCCAAATTTAAGGGAAAATAATTGGCCTAGGAAGGTTAGTGCTGTTGAAAAGGGTTAGTTTGCTGTTAAGAATTACTTTGTGAGTGAGGGTGATCAAGATAAAAAAAACTTGTACTTGTCATAGAGGTAGTGTAAGTGTATCACATAGTGAGTGATATGAGTATTACAGGAAATGTTGATCATGAGTGAGGCAGAGGTGTTTTAGACTAGTTATAATTGTTGTAGATGTTGTTGACATTTTTGCGCCTGTGCAGCAGAATCATGAGTGAGCGGGTTTATGATGGCCCCCAACCGTCATCAGCACACGAGCACCGTAGTGCATGATGGCTGGGGGCCGTCATCAGCATTGAAGGGGTTAAAGAAGTTTATTTTAATGGTATACAGCTCCTTGCTAAGTTAAAGGATGAGCAGAGTGTTATCAGCATACCACATGACTTCCAAACAAAGGACTTTCCATATACTTTTTGGCCATGTGGAAAAGTGTATCAATCAAAAATTAGTATTTCGGGTAAATGTTGTTAATATATGTTTCTACATAAGTTTACTTTGAGAGTATAAAAAAGAAGTAATAATGTTTTATTACTTTGTGATTGTTGATATTTATGTAAGAAATTGGTGTTTGGAAGAAAACATTTAAGATATGTTTTTTTCTAATTTTGACATTATTTATTGAAACGTTGTATGGTTTTTTTAAACACAATCTTTTTGATTGTGTTTTTTTTTTCCCGCTGTCATATGATGAGTAGTACTCAACTTACTGTTTTTCGTGAAATTCAATATATTCTGAGAACAGCAAAATAAAACATATAACATATTGTACAAATTATTTTGTATTTTGTATTGTGAAATATATATTATAACTCAATTGTTTATTCTCTTCCACAGATACTATATTTATAAGGTAAGTAGGACAAACAAAAAATACTTTTTTGTCACTTTCTTACTTTTCTTTCTCTCTATCCTTTCTTCACTCTCTCTCTTACTCCTTTACCTTTCCTCATCTTACTCCTCTTCCCTCATTGTACTTACTCCCCTTCATTCACCTTTACACTCCTTCTCTCACCATCAGTACTCTTCCTTCACCCTCACTCATCTTGTCCAACTCCCTCTGTCGCAGGGATTCCGTGCTCAGACAGAACTGTGCATAGAGGCTTGGAACCTCAGTGAATTAGGGTGTGCCAAAACTCACCTTAGTACCCAGAAATCCCCTACCAGACTAGCTACAGTGTCTCATTGGTTATCACAAACTCCCAATGCTTTAGACAAACCAGAAAATGGACTTCGTACACTTCAGGTAACGTGGAACACATGAACACCCTTTCGTTATACAATCATCTGAATCCAGAACAAGGAGTAAATGAGGACACGTGCATATTTGAAATATTTATTCACTAATGCAGTGTTCTCAAACGCAGTATCTTAGCTAATACAAGCAAACATATTATAAGAAACAAAGTAATCAGCATAGTCACTAGTCCATAGAACACAAACGGTGCAAGCATAGTATTATGCTAAAATGAATAGGGTATAACAAAACCTAATTCTCACCCTCCCTAGCTAGTATATTATATTATATCTAAGAAGGTTTCTTTGGGTTTTAGCAGAGCGGCCCCATACCTCAAGATCCTAGTGGTAAGGGATCACATCATCAGCAACCAGCTCTTCTGCATGCGAAGCACCATCAAGTGTGTTTGTATGCTCTTGTGCAAAGCAATATAAAACGTGCCTAAAGCCAGAACTTGGCTGCAGCTGCATGTATGTTATGTCTAGGAACGTGCGAAGATCAGTGCTCACAACAACTACTGTGTTGAGATATCCTTGAAGGTTTCAGCACTCACTGTACAGACACAGCTCGCCAAGCAAGCCTGATATCAGTGTAACAACATATTATTCTCGTATGAATCAAAAACATTCTACTAGGCTCAAAGCTAAAGCAGCAGCCTATGTGTCATGTGCAAATGCAGCAGAAAGGTAAAATGGCGTTTAAACTCCTAAAAAGCTCATGCTAACTTAACACAGCATACAGGCTCTATCTATCTATATATCACCTCTTTCCCCTGTCTGTCCCTCACTTGTCTCCCTTGTCTTGCTGTATCGATCAGTCTCTTCTCATTGCCCCCTTACTCTCTTTCCTTCAATTCATCCCTCAGTGACCTTCACTCACTTCACTTCTTTCCCTTCATCACTCCCTTTCGCTCACTCCCATTTCTTCCATCCGTCTCTAAGTCTGTTCCTCTGTGTCAGTCACTATAACTCTTACTCCCCTTCTCTGTCTCTGTTTCATGCTCCCCTTCCTTCACTCTGCTTTCCTAACTCCCTCCATCCCCTCACTCCACTTCTCACTCCCAAACTCTCCACCTCTCACTTTCACTTACCCCCCTTTTCTCATCCTTATACCCCTTCTCTCACCATCACTCCACTTCTCTTACCTTTACTCCCTTTACCCTGGTCTACTTCTCCCTCTCCATCTCTTACTCCCCTTCCCAGTGTACGCCCCCTGCTCCCCTTTTCTCACCCCCCTCCCTCACTTTCCTTTCCTTACTGCCATTCCCTTACTCTTTCACTCACCTTACTACACCCCCCCTACCCTTAGTCCCCTTGTTTCAGTCACTCTTTGACTCCCCTTTCCTCACTCATCATACTCCCCTTTCCTCACGCATTCTCTCAGTTCCTTCCTCCCCTTCACTCAATCATTTCAGTCATTAATTTATACACTACACATTCATTCAAAAAAAGACTGACACAGTGTATAAGAAATACAGCTCTTCTTCAAAAAGTGAAGTTAGTTCCGAACAGAACTTTTTTTTGTTTTGTTCTTTTATATAAAACAGGAAACAGGAAATGAAAAACAGTTCAACGGGAACAAAGTAAATGAAATTTAAAAAAAAAAATCTCCTCTGGGAGCATTGGTGCTGCACAATTTTAATTGATATATTTGATATATATATATCTTGAGGAAATGGAGATGTGATTGATTCTTTGCATGACTGACTAGGTGTGTGAGTAACTCCATGGATGTGTGACAGTCTGTGAGTGCCTGTTTACACTGAGTGTATCTAAGGTGTATTAGAGTCTGAAGATGTATTATCACATAAATGATATCATCAGTGATGTAATCAGTAATGTCAAATGAGATGTCAGTGATGTCATCAGTGATGTCATTTGAGATGTCATCAGTGATGTCATCAGTGATGTCATTTGAGATGTCATCAGTGATGTCATCAGTGATGTCACTGACCATGTCATGAATGATGTAATATGTGACATCATTAGCAGTGGATTGCGGGTCCGCGATATATAGTTAGTGCAACTAACTATATATGGAATTTCAATGGTTTTGTGCAAATAAAATAAGGTTTTTTAAATGCTAATCCCTAACTATATATGGTCTATAACCTATGGTTTTTTCAGTGAATTTTCAAGGTTTTGTAAATGCAAATTCCTAACTATATATGGTCTATAACCTATGGTTTTTTCTGTGAATATATATATATATATATATATATATATATATATATATATATATATATATATTACCTACTGACAGTCACTAGTAGGTAGTTATAGTTAGAAACTAGTTACAGTAGGAAAATGGCAACATTCTATTCTCAATAACTTTGGCGCCGATTGAGGAATCTTCGCGAACTTTTTAAAACAAATTCTTTGTTGATATCAACTCTTATGTTGAAAGTTTTGCGATTTGTTAAGCAGGGGCTGGGAAAAAAGGAGAGTCCCAAAACGTGTTTTCTCCATGTTATTCCCATAGGAAACTTTAGACAAGGCTACGGGTGAACGGAATTACCTCAAATTTGGCAGGGAGAAATATCGAAATTTACAGTTTTTGCTATTTGGGAATTCTACCATCCTATTTGGCTGAGGCATTACGAGCACAATCTTGCTGCTGATTGGCTGTGAGTGGTGCGAGCAGCTGCAACTAGGTAGTGTTGGCCACCATTTTGTTATTCTGTTGAAGCAAATAAGGGGGAAAAAGGGTAAAAAAAAGTGGGAAAGAGAAGGGTAGGAGCACTGTAACCTCTGTGGGGTGTTTAGGGTGTGCTATAGAGAGGGTGCGAAGCGAAGTATTCACTCCTACCAGTGTGAAAGTGGTAGGCTATGGAAATTAAGTGAGGAATTGCCTAGAGTCTGATGCTGCTAAGGTGAGCTCCTGCGGGACTCGGGGATTAAAGCGTGAGCCCAAATTGTGTGTCTTATGCTGTGAAGTCATGTGCCGTGGTCGCTGCACTACACTTGTGGAAGTAGTTTCAGCATGTGTTTATAACTACTAGGACGAACTACTGACCTGCACTGGTCTGAAAGTTCTGGGGTACGGAAAATATGTGAGGTACTGTCAAAAGTCTCAGCTGCTAAGCTGAGCTTCTGCTGGACTTGAGGATGAAAGCGTGACTCCAAACTGTGTGTCATATGTTGTGAAGTCATGTGCTCTGGCCGCTGTGCCACATCCGCCCAAGTAGTGTCAGCATGTAGTTATAGCTACTTGGATGAACGTTTGTTTCGAACATTGCAGCTTGTGTATGGTGCTTAGGCGGCTTTATAGAGGGAGTGTGAAGATAAATTCGCGCGTATCAAATCAATTTGGTATTTGTAAAGTGCTGACTACTCACTCCTATAGGTCTGATGGTGCTGGGGGCGTAAGCTGAGATGCTGACGGACTCGGGGTAAAGCTGTTGAACTACTGATCCCTACCGGTCTAAAAGTGTTGGGTACGGAAATTAGATGAGGTATTGCCTAGAGTGTCATGCTGTTAAATTGAGCTGCTGCTGGACACAGGGATGAAACCGTGAGCCTAAACTGTGTGTGCTATGCTGTGAAGTCATGTGCTCTGGGTGCTGTGCCACACATGTTCAACTTGTATATGGTGCTTAGGTGGTGTTGTATAGGGAGTGCAAAGGTAAATCAATATGGTATTTGTAAAGTGCCAACTACTCACCCTTATGGGTGAGCAGAGCAGGGGATCAAAGCGAGAGGTCTGTGCTGCAAAGTGAGATTCTCTGGCCGCTGCGACACAGCTGTGTAGAAAATACATTTAGGTGAGGGTCCGGGAGTTGCCGTTCTCTGGCCCTAAAATAGCGGGCTTCATTTGTAAGTTATAGGGTGGTTCTAAAAAGAGCCCTTGTGTTCATTAGTTGGAGCTACATATAAGTGCGGATGGACAGCTTCAAGTTATTCAGGAAAACTCGGATTCCCTGATCTGTGAAGTGTGCTCCTTCACTTCTGTAAATATCCGCCATATCATAACACATGTTGTTGTAGATGGATCCTATTTTGTGGTCTCTGAGGTATGCAGAGACATCTTTGTTGACTTTCTTTCAATATTTTTCAATCTGAGTACAAAATTGTTTGGACCATTTCCACTTCTGTCTTTGGCATATATTGGAATATACAAAGACAATTCGAGGCAAAAATAACATCAATTATCCAAAGTGTCCTTCATAAGCATTTCCAAACCTACCCCAGTCAATGTGCCTAGGTCGTTTCCACCACATTGTACAATCATGAGGTCAGGGTGTTGGAAATGCAAACAGGTTTTAACCAATAGGCAACAATTAGTGCCACTTCAATCCTCTCTGTCCAACCATTTAATGCCCACATTTTGTAAACCTAGGTCTAAGTCAATACGTCTCTGTTCTGCATACCTCTTGCACCAGAAAACATAGCTATGTCCTATGATCCACACTAGCATTTTGAAGGTATGGCTGGAAGGTATGAAAATATGTCTGTAGCTCATGCAATTCCTTCGTAGAATAAGAGATATGCTTAAAGATGGGGAACTAGTTTCTTTTCGCATACAAAACAGTACCTGTTTGGGAGATGAAAAGCATTGTTTTTTAAAAGTAGGGTGCACATTCGTTTTGTGGAAAGGAATCTTTGTGATTGGTTAAGAAAAAAAAGTTTGAACGTGGAGTACATATTATAGGATAACATTTGCTCAACTCAACCACACCTGCTACTTGGATTTGGAAGGCACTGTTCGAACTTAAAACAATCATGAACTTTTAACCTGCATGTGCCATTAAATGTTTGAAAAATGTTGCAAAAAAATATCTTTAGGTTTAAAGTAATTGATGAAATTTTAACCTTCACATGTTGTAGAATGTTTTAGAAAGTGTTTTGGTGGAATACGTTGCATTTCTGACTTCTATGTGTACTTGAATATTAATAACATTGTTTATATGGAAAATTAGAAATACCGTAATAGAGAGAAGTTTTGAAAGCTAAAAGAATCAAGGAACTATTCTAATTTGTTCTTTATTACCTACTGGCGGTCGCCAGTAGGTTGTCATAGAGTTAGTACTGAGTTTCCATAAGAAGAATATTTTTAGTTTTGCTCATAACTTTGCCGTCGTTTGATTAGTCTTCATGAAATTTTGAAACTAATTCTTTTTTCATATCTGCTCCTATGTTGAAAGTTTTGGGGGTGATTTGTTAAGGGGGGCCAATATAAAAGGGGGGTCCCAAAACGTGTTTTCTCCATGTTAATCTCTACAGGAAAGTTTAGACAAGTCTACAGGTCCAACGGGTAAACGGAATTACCTCAAATTTGACAGGGAGAAGGGTCTTGGTGTAGAAAGCACGCTTTTGTTTATTTGGTGTAAATCCATTCAGTTGTTTTTAAGAAATATTGAAATTTATAGATATCAATATTTGGGAATTCTGCCATCTGATTGGCTGAGCCGTTACGCGCAGGATCTTGTAGCTTATTGGCTGTGATGGTATTGCAACTAAGAAGTGTTGGCTGCCATTTTGTGATTCCGTTGAGGCGAGTAAGGGGAAAAAAGGTCAAAAAAAGTAGGAAAGGAGGGTAGGAGCACTATAAGCTTTGTGGGGGAGTGAGAAGCAAAGTAGTCACTGTTACCGGTCTGAAAGTGCGGTATTGCTCAGAGTGACATGATGCTGCTATGATATGGTGCTACACTTGAGTATGAAACCGAGAGTCTAAGCCGTGAGGTCATTTCTGTAAAGTGATGTGGTCTGGTGTTTGCAGCATATGTGTGCAAGTAGTGTTAGTAGGCATTTATACCAAACAGGGAGTGGGATGCGAACTACTAACCGCTACTGTGTGTTGATAGTATAGTAGAAGCTGGAAGCAAAGTAGTTCCGTCTACCGGTGTGAAGACTTGGGGATGAAATCAAGGTTATTGCTGTAAAAGGATGGGCTCGGGTGCTGTAGTATACGTGTGCAAGTAGTGATAGTAGGCATTTATACCATAGAGGGAGAAGGAAGCGAACTACTGACCTGTGCCGTGCGTTTAAACTATACAGGAAGTGGGAAGCAAAGTACTCACGCCTACCGGTGTGAAAACTCGGGGATAAAACCGACCTGATTGCTGTTAAGTGATGGGCTCTGGGCACTGTACGATACTAGCCGCTGTAGTATAAGTGTGTAAATAGTGTTAGTATGCGTTTATAATGTATACAGAGTGGGAAGTGAATTACTCACCCCTACTGGTGTGAAGACTCGGGGATTAAACGTGACCCTAAATTGTGAGCTCACTGCTGTAAATTGATGTGCTCTGGGTGGTGTAGCATACCTGTATAAGTAGTGTTAGTTTGCATTTATACAATACAGGTAGTGGGAAGCAAACTACTCACCCCTACCGGTCTCAAGACTCATGGATGAAACCATGAGCTCATTGCTGTAAAGTCATGTGGTCTGTGTAGTATTCCAATGTAAGTCATAGTAGAATGTTAGTATGTAATTCTACTAGAATCTAACTATGTAATGTTAGAATGTAGGGCTGTCAAGAGGGGAACCTTGCGGAGTTTGTACACAGTGCTGGAGAAGACGGTTGCCTTGCTGTCTGCTCCTGTTGGTGGTTGTTTCTGATGTCTTGTTTTCTTGCAATAAATCTTCTTATTGGATCCACTGCTGTCTGCCTCTTCACTACATAAATTTGGCGACGAGTGGGAGAAGGTAAAAAGAAAGTAGCACTCACCAATATTTCAAAATTTGTTGTGTTGTGCTGCAGACCCGTTTTCTTTGTTTAGCTGTTCCTACTCATGTAAGGTAATCGGCTCATTGAACTGTCATCCGACTTCTGGTAGGATTTACATTTTGAGCTTCCTCTGCTTCTTCACTACATTCTGGTCGCTGTACTGAACGTATGTAAGTAGTGTTAGTATGCGTTTATACTAACAAATGGAGCGTGGTCCTAGGGAGGACGACATGTCAGGCACAGGTCATACAATGTCCGGGGTGTGCATTCACGGGAAATTTCTGTTTGCTATCAGAGGGCTGGTGCATTGCTTCCAACCTGTGATAGAAAATACTTGTTTGACTACTTGAAGCGTGAGGAGGAAAACCTTGTATCGCTTTAATAGAAGGGATGCGGATGGTAAAAATGGAGAGAAAAAAAGAAACAAAGCGGGGTCTCACCCGTTCTTTTAAATGAGGCACCTGATGGGTAATGTTCTGTGGCCAATCTAATTATTATATTGTGGGGTCTCTGTAGGACTGGGGATCTCAATGTCACATGTAAATTAGGTGAGGTAGGGCACAGAGACGTTTTGCAGCCTAGGGGACCGCCACCGTCCCGGGTACTGTTTACTAATTGCCCGGGGGTTCAAGGCCAACTGAAGTCCGGGGATCGCCACACTCCGGGGCTTTATTTAAATAGGCAGGGTGGGCCTCGGCAGTCCATGAAGCCTCGGTGGTCCTAGGCAGTGCCTTATTTGTTCGGTAATCACACGGGCAGTACTTATGTTGTTATAAAGTGATACAATCATAGAACTCTTGCAGTTGTACAATTACCCAGGCTTCATTTGTCTAATAGTCAGTTAGATTATGTTTGGTAGGTGCACCCTAATATTAGATAACTTTATCCCTAAAATCTCTTATAAACAGATGATTTTCACAATAATTAATAGACAAGTGTTGTCGAAAAAGAAGACCTATACACTCAGTTATTTATTTGAGAAAAAGTAACCTTTTTTGAAACACAAATAAATAGAAATGTAACTTTAATAGAAGAAACAGTATAATATAAAAAACGTGGATTGGACTCCAGGGAAAGCAGCGTAGGAAACCTGCAAGACAAAAATGAAACATAACTATGTGTGCTATGTGGAAGAGGTAAAGAAAGAAAGTCCGAGTGAAAGGACGATAGTGAGAATGGAAGGGAGGGGGAGTGGGTGGAAGGGAGAAGGGGAGGACGAGTAAAAAGAAGAGACGGAGGAGGAGACAGAGCGTCAGCCTACTGCACCCAGCCCTTAGTGTTTAAACGTCCGTCACCCATTTGTCTATGACGCTGGCATCACGAGAAAGAGTGTGGTTCAGCAAGTCCTTAAAATGAAACACATGAGGCCAGAGATTATGGGCCATATTATCAAGGAACAGCGATAAGGGGTTGATAATATGCCCTTGTGAATTCCCATAGAAGCTCAGGTTCTGGTGTGAACCTGGGCTTCTATGGGAATTCACAGGAGCATATTATCAGGCCCATTATAGCCCATTATAGCCACTTTAGTGGCAGCTGGCAGTTTTCTGCCGCTAAAGTGGTGATAATGTTATTGCCATTCTTTGATAATACAGTCCTACATTTTTAGCTACGGGAAAATTGCTTGCATGCACCTGTGCTCCCAGGGTGCTGCACCACTTCCCCCGCACTATGCTCAATTGTAGGTCTTGCACACTGAAGTTTCACTGCTCCCCTGCCACCACCGGTGTGACCCCGACATGTTGGTGCAAGCTCCGAGTCCGGGGTACGTTTGTACGGCAGACCAGGTCTCCGGTTGGGGACGGTGCCTTGATACCACAGTGGAAGGTGTCAGAATCCCCAGGGCATCATTGAGGGTCAGCTCCCGCACCACCCTTCTTGGGGCAAATAACGGAATGTCTGAAAAGGGAGAAATAATTTAATAGTGGAAACGTCTGGAGGTAAATGAAGGTTTGTTTCAAGCTTGATAGAAAATAGGAGTTGAGTGCATCCTTCGTCTTTGAAGTACGATCTACCTACTGTTAGTGGTAACCGTGGTTCAAAGAGGAGATGGAGTGCTCGAGATTTCATAAGGTTAAATAATTATACGTTATACGAATGTTTATATAGAAAGGAATATATAGAAGCATAATGTGCACGTGTAATGCAGTGGCGGAAGCCTGTGTGCATGTACACTTAGTAACGAGCTCACTACAGTGTCCTACAAGCCAACGCTACGTGTCTGTAGGGCAGCGCTGCCCGCTGGCTCAGGTCTACAGTACGGTCCAGCAGGGCCTTAAAACTAGACAGATGTGACTGAATGAGGTCAGAGATCACATCATTACGCACGTCAACACTGCTTTTTTCGCTCGTTTGCACTTAGGGTGATGCACCCCACCCCTCCCGCAGCATCGCGCTCAACAGGTGTTTGTAGGGCAGCGCTGCCTGCCGGCTCGGGCCTACAGTATGGTACAGCAGGTCTTTAAAATGAGACATAGATGTGACTGAATGAGGTCAGAGATCGCATCATTACGCGCAGCAACATCATTTGTTGCCACCTACGCAGCCAGGGTGATGCACCCCATGCATCCCACCGCACCGGGCTCAATTGGAGGCCCTGTGCACCTAGGCCACTCTGCTTACCTGCTGTCATTGTCGTGTGAGCAAACACTATGGGCAGCAGTGCTCACAATTCAGATAGAGTGTTGATTGCAGGATAGTGTATACCTCATGGATCCCTTTCGTAGATGACGAGCAGTATGGCTCACACTTTAGAGCCTGTGTTGATTGCCAGGATGGTGTACAACTCATGGATCCATTTTTTTTATTGCGCATTGTGATATGCGCGGTGGAGGTGACCATATCACCTGAGGCAGTGTGGAAGAAGAGGGATGTGGTTATCCTATTTATACGTGGGCTGGGCTTGCGAACGCCAGGCCAGCGTAGGGGTGTGAATAATTATTCCGGGGACCTGGGCATTGTTCAGTTCCTAACTGGCCTGTAAGTGTATTTATGTGTGTTTCTTTTGTAGTTTTGACATCACAGAGTGTGTAATTTAGATTAGTGTAGCATGTGTCGGGAGGGCGGAAACCATTGTTAATGAGATGTGTTTGAAAAGATTGAATGGTGAACATTGGATGTTGTTGTCAAGATCGTGGATATGCGCAGGCACGCATGTCAATGCTGTGCGGTATTATTGAAAGTGTTGCTATCGCGAAGTGTACACATGTGAATGTGCTCGGATAGAGGGAGGATCAGCTATGAGGCTACATCATACACAGTGATAACAATGCATGTCAAATGTGAATTTGAAAGTCTTACATATAACACACTACTATATTGGTAAAGCCTGACAACAGAGCGTACAGCAAAAGAAATCTACACATTGCCGTTTACTGTTTGTCACATGTGATCTAGGGTGTGCACTCTGCCGTGGCTCCTGATACGTCTTAGAGACAGGAATACCCCCACACACACCAGGGGCATCGTGTAACACATATTTGTTTTTTGATGGAACGTTTGAGATGCATGGCAATCACACGGGGAAGGCTAATGGACAGAGCATGAATATTGATCAAGATGATCATTGGATGATGTGTGTAGTATAAGATATGTGTATACAGGAAAACACTTTTCAATAAAGCTTTCTAAGCATAAGAGGTGTCTTTCATCAAACGCTATAGAGAGAATGAGTAAAATGGGTGGGGTCGTCCAACTGTTACAATGGGAAATGTTATGAACCATTCAAATGCTTTTTTTTAAGGTCACATGGCAATCGCCCATCGAGAGCACAAGGAGGCCGCAACCGACGCTATTTTGACAAAATATATTTTTCATAATAAAGGTTTATTGCAGTTAGAAATATATAAAAGTTTAAAATATTTTAGATTATCGCTTGCTCTCATATACTGTTTAAAGTTATTTAGATATACTTTTGAGACAAAAAAAGGGTATGGTGTACTCGTAGCGATACTATACGTCTGTGACATAACACAGAGCCTGGCAGCCTGTACTCGTCGCATGCGGAAAGCGCAGAGGGCACGACCCCATAGGTACATGACGTATCGCATGGCTTGGTACTGCGTACCCGTCGGATACCAAAGTAGCACCTTGGGTGACTTCATGCGTATATGATGTTATGCGGGATGCAGTGACACGAAGTGGTCGGATACGAAATGCCCATAATTTCCAGGTTTATGAATATGGTGGATAGGATTCGTGTGGTGATGGAGCTTAGTATGCTACCGGTATGGGAGTGCAGTTTTCTCCCCCCCAAAAAATATACAAATTTTTTGGGGGAGATATAAAACATTACATAATTTTTTAAGTAAAAAAAAGAAGTATAATAGAGTTCCAAAATGTTTAAAAATATAATAGAGAAATTATAGGTTATATAAACATTAAAATATGAGATTAACATTTAAAAAACCTTTGAAATGCACTAAATAAAACAGGTTTTACAGATGTTCTAGTTAGGTATTAGCATTTAAAAACCTTAGAAATTCACAGAAAAAAACATAGGTTTCAGGGACGTGGGACAGGGGAGTGTCATTTGAGATGTCATCAGTGATGTCATCAGTGATGTCACTGACCATGGCATGAGTGATTTAATATGTGACGTCATCAGCAGTGCATTGCAGGCGCGCAAGTTATAGTTAGCTCAACTAACTATAACTGGTGCATTTTTCTGGTGTTATATGATTTAAATGTAAGGTTTTTTAAATGCTAATTCCTAACTATAACATCTTATAAAACCTGTGTTTTTTTCAGTGAATATATATATATATATATATATATATATATATATAGCCAGTAGGTAGTTATAGTTAGGATTTTTTTCAATGCAAAATCTCAAAATTCTATTGTGAATAACTTTGGCGTCAGTTGACAAATCTGCCTGGAAATTTCCTCAAATTTGCCTTGCAGAGCTCCGGTCTTTCCCTGAAAGTTTGGGGGGTATTCGTCAAGCCGGGCCGAGATAAAAGGGGGGTCCCAAAACGTGTTTTCCCCATGTTAATTTCCATAGGGCGGTCGAACTCACTTTTAGCCCGAACGGCTGAATGGATTTCCACCAAACTTGGCAAAATTGTAGGGACTGGTAGCCCGATGTGCCTTTGCTATGTCTTAAGATATGTGCTCCAGTGGATTTTGAGTAACTTAGGTTCAAAAAAATATATATATCTATGGCAGCGCCCCGGGCGCGACACGCGACTTGCGCACGGAAAGCTGATTGGCTCTCGGGTGTCTGTAAACATTCCAAACAGTCCGGAGCACCGCCATCTTGTGTCTCGGTAGGATCGAGACACAAGAGGTGGCAAAAACAAAGGGGGAATTGACCACAAGGGGGCAGAGTAGAACCCCCCTGACCCCCTAGGTTTGATGTGGGGACGATTTTTGCAGGGGGGCGCCCGGTATGCGCACCGGGGAGCGCACCATGGAGCGTACCATGGGGAAAAAGAATGACAGTTTAAAAAAAAGTAGCTGTTTTAAAGAAATTTTCTTTTTGTTGTTTTTTTTATTTAAGTACCTACATGTAGGTACCAATGCAGAGACTTAAATTTAATGTACACCGTCTCCTCTGTAGATATCTTGCATGTTGTTACAGAAGTTATTGTGGTATATGGAATCCATGACATAGTCTGTTAGGAAAGCAGAAACAGATCCTTTAAGCACTCCCTGAGAAGTGCTAGGGGATCATGGGTAGTCTATCCTGCTCCCTTATGATGAAAAAGAGATGTGAAATACGCATAGGAGATAATATAGTGGGAGAAAGGTAGTAACTATGAGTAAACTTACTATGTAACAAAAAAAGTTGCACAGTATACTATAAGTCTCATTTTATAATATAATTATTTTGGTAATACTTCATGAATTACATATAAAAATGAATATTGTCTCAAACAATTTAAAATTATTAAATATAAATGTATTCTTCTTATTCTTTTTCATAATTTAATAAAACTTGTAACATAATATTGTCCGGTATTTTCTCATAATTATAAGTACATGATTCCATTTGTTCCAAACATACTATTAACTGTTGGTCCAAAGAGTCATCCATGAAATCAACTTTATCTTTTTGCTCTTCTGGACTTTCCACCTTTACTTCGATAGAAGTAACATTTGCTTGTTTTTCTCCTTCCATTTTCTTTCTGAAAATTGTATAAAAATTAACTATATTAGTAGAGTTAGGGTACTGTTGGGTTTAAGTTTAGACAGGTACTTCTGAGTTTCTAACAGTGAAGTAATTTTTGGGCAGTGTATGGTTTCAGGCAGGAAGTAGAACTAATAAAAAGTGCATGTGATGAAGTCTAAGTAAATTCATAATTATACCAGAGAAGCCTAACTCAATCTATAACTATTACACAGGGATAGTATATAACTATCAGAAAACGTTTTCCCAAATTAACTTAAAGTGCACAACATAGTTCCCCTTTCAAATTAACAACTAACCTTTTTCAAAGTAGTTGAAGTTTTTCTGTCAAAATTCAATCAAAATGTATCTCAGGTAGTATTAGTCAAAATGTCTGTGTTTACCTGTCATTTTTCTTATATATTCATGTACTTAACCAATCAAATGTCAGCATATAAAAGTACAAAATGTAAGTAATATTTTAATTGGTTGTACATTCCAACACTTTCATATGTGTTTTTGTCATGTAATTTACCTCAGGATATTTAGACAGGGCTACAGCCCAAATGGCTCAATGAAATACCATCAAATGTGGGATAATGGTAGGGACTGGTATGTAGTAGGGTCTATGCTATATTTGGTGAAAGTCTGTCCAGTGGTTTTTATGTAATTTCGTTTCCCAAATTTTTTTGGTGAGCGCTCACCGGTGTGCGCCCCGGTACGCGTACCGGTAAGCGCTACGGGAGTCCGCCATTTTGTGTTTCGGTTTAATTGAGACACAAGATGGAGGACAAACAACGTTGGGAATGGGTAAAAAGGGGCACAGTAGACACCCCCTGACCCTCTAGGTTTTCTGAGGGGAGATTAGGAGGGGCATATATGCCAAAAAATTTTTTTTTAAATTTCACGGGGGAGCGCCCGGTACGCGCACCGGGGAGCGTACCGGGGAGCGTACTCTGGTGAAAAATAGTGAAAAAAGTTAGAGAAAGATAATCATTTTGAGTAATCAGAGGTAGGGTAGCTCTGAAAAGAGCTTTTGGGTTCTGTGGCTGATTTAGGTTCCAGAGTCTTAAATTCAGGAGGAATATTCTATTCCCCTCATCTGAACCACCATGAATGCATTTTTCTATTTGATTATTATGTTCTCCATTACATCTATTGTTTTAGCATATTATTTATATACTTTTATGATTTAAAATGTTTCCTCATCTCCCTATATTCCTTACATTCATTGCTTATTTTATTTGTTTATGCATAAGTTTACCTTCACTATTTTCGCCAAGCTGTAAGAATGATTTATGTTTCTTATAACTCTTGATTGTTTCTTCATTTTCTGTCTTTGCTTCTTTTTATTTCAATAAACTTCAAACTTAAAAAAAAAGAAGTGCACACCATCTCCTCTGTAGATATCTTGCATGTTGAGACGCAAGTTATTGTTGTATATTGAACCCATTCCATAGTCTTTCATGTAAGCAGAAACAGATGTATTCACATGTTTCCGTGCTTTCTCAAATTGTGGAGAAAATTGGTTGGACCAGTCCCATTTCTGTCTTTGGCATATATTGGAATATCCCAAGGCAGTTTGTGGAAAAAGTGTCATCAATTGATCAAAGGTGTCCTTTAAAAGCATTTCCAGAGTCCAGTCAAAGTCCCCAAGTCATTTCCACCACAGTGCACTACTAAGAGGTCAGGGGTTGGCAGATGCAAAAAGGTTTTCACCAATGGTATCAATTGGTGACATCTCAATCCTCTCTGGCCAATCCACTTGATTTCCACATTTGATAAATCAAGGTTGTGAAAATTTCTGCTAGCTGCATACCTTTGAGCCCAGTGGATGTAGCTATGTCCAATAATCCACACAGAATGGAAAGGGGCGACCATTCGGTCCCCCCGAACGTATGGCAGAGTACCACGATCCCCCCGGGAAGCCATCTTGGGCGGGAGGCGAGTCTCGGCTGGTATGCCCGAAGCGGCGTAGCCGGGGCGCGCCTTTTCCCGCCCTGGAGTGGGCTGGCCTAGACACTGACGCGGCCGGGCCACGCCCTCGGGGCAGGCCGGGGCGGGTTTACGCCCGCCCTGAAGACGGATAAAAGGAGCAACAAGCCAAGGAAGCATCCTCTTGTTCCTGTGCTCTGAAGCTGCACCACCTCGCTGCACGTGAGCTCGAGACGGAACGAAGAGCCAATTTTGAGCGTTATAATCTTCTTGTTTGTTTTGCAGATACTCTGTCGGAGAATGCCTAAGAAGGCGGGAAAGAGAATGACTACCGAGCAGATGCTGCGTGTTCTCATGAAAGAGGTAACCGACCTAAAGAAGCGAATGGCGGAGAAAGACGAGGAAGGGGGGCCGAAACGTCCTCTGGCGGGAACAGCTCCAGGGGGAAAAGGCAAGAGGCCCAGGAGGGGAACAGCTGGGGGAGACGTCCCAGTTCCCTGTACTCCGCTCGAAGCACCCACTCCGGTCCCGGAGGAAGGAAATCCGATTCCCGTAGTGGTCACCCCCGTGTCCGGGGAGGATATGCCGCCCGAGCTGGCAGCACAATTAGCAGCGTGGTTGGGTATAGGTGGCAAGGGCGCCACGGCTGACGACGCGCAGGTGTTGATGAAACAGCTGCGGGAAACAAGGGAAGCGACGAAGGCACCATCGCCGGCTGCGGCAGTTGAGAAACCACCTGGGTCAGGTCCAGTCGCAGATACAGCTTCCGGTTCAGGTAAGCGGCCATTGCCGATTGCGAGGGATGAGTCGGCCCCCTCTCGAAGGGAAAAGTTGGGTCAACATGTCCCTCTGGCTATCAAAGAGAAGATATGGGCAGGGGAGTATATAAACATCTTCTCGTTGCTTACCGACCATTATGAGATGGAGCATGTTAAGAGTCAAAAGGAGCTCATGCATCCGAGTGTTTGGCGCGCAAAGATGGCCGCCTTTAAGGTAAATGAAAACATTGGTAATTGGGGCAAAGCATGGGGGGTTTTTACATCCATCTTAGGAGAACGGAGGCCCGAATTGCTGCCCGAATTGCCGATTTATCAATCACGGATCATGGGGTATTCAGTATCTCACGAGGGCAACCATTGGTTTTGTTATGATAATGTTTTCAGAAAAGCGAAAGAGCATGATAAAAACTTAACTTGGGATTGTTATGATTCTGTGTCCTGGTCCAAAATGGAGGACTCTGGTATGTTGAAGGTGCCATTGGTAGGGAGTAACGTTGGCGAATCCTCCCGCCAATATGCGGGGACGCCCTTTCGATCAGGTACAAGTAACGACAATCACTCGAGGCCAATCGGCAACGCAGGTAAAAGGGGGGTTTGTTGGAACTTTAACAGGGGGAAATGTACTAGGCCCCAGGGGTCATGCAAATTTAGGCACAAATGTGGGGGGTGCGGGCAATCATCCCATCCTGAGTCCATGTGCAGAGCCAAAACGGGTGATAACGGGGGTAGAGGAGGCGCCAAACAGGTCTGACATAGTCCGAGGGGCGCCTTTACCTACTCCGATTGATACCATGGCAATGATTCCCTGGCTCAGTGAATACCCGGATCACGCTTCCGCTGGGGTGTTACGGGACGGTTTTTCGTATGGTTTCCGCATCCCAGTGAGGGAGTTTCAGGGTATAGCAAAATGTAAAAACCAGATATCGGTCTTACAGCATACGACCGTGGTACAGGAAAAGATCGGGAAAGAGGTGGCTCGAGGTCGAGTCGCCGGTCCATTTAATGTGCCACCAGTTGCTAACTTTGTTTGTTCCCCTTTAGGGGTGGTCCCCAAGAAGGACCCGGGTGAGTTTCGGCTGATACATAATTTATCAGCCCCACGTGGTCTTTCCGTAAATGAGGCAATAGACCCGGAAGTGTGTTCGGTGCGGTACGCATCCTTCGATGAGGCCGTAGCCATATTGAATCGCCTGGGGCCCGGAGCGCTGATGGCAAAATCTGATATCGAGTCAGCGTTCCGGTTGCTCCCGGTACATCCAGACGATCAGCGTCTCCTTGGTTTCATGTTTCAGGGTCACTACTACATGGATAGGTGTATGCCGATGGGGTGCTCTATATCGTGTGCCTATTTCGAAAAGTTCAGTTGCTTCCTGCAATGGGTCTTCACAAGGAAGACGGGGTTTAAACATGTTATGCATTATCTCGATGACTTTTTGTTTCTGGGGGCAGCCGGGGATCCAGAATGTGGACAGGCTTTGACTGCATTTTGTGTCTTGATGACTCAGTTTGGCGTGCCATTGGCACCAGGTAAGACGGTGGGTCCCTCGACGTGCCTTGAGTTTCTGGGGATTGAGCTCGATTCCAAAGAAGGTTGTTTTCGTTTACCAGATGACAAAGTATTAAGATTCAGGGCAGCCTTGCAAATGTGTATAAGTGAGCCTAAGGTGAAGCTACATCAATTACAGCAATTGGTGGGACAGTTGAATTTTGCCCTAAGAGTTATACCGATGGCCCGCCCCTTTTCTCGCTCGATCGCTCAAGCCATGGTCGGCCTGAGGGAGGGTCATCATCGCACAAGGCTCTCGGCAGAGGTTCGCCAGGACATGCGCATTTGGTTGGCATTTCTGGCGGATTTCAATGGTCGAATTGTCTGGAACAAACCGGCCGTGTCCTCTGAGGAGCTAGGGCTGTAGACAGATTCGGCAGGGAGCATTGGTTTTGGTGCCATATTCGGCACTCAGTGGTCGGCACAAAAATGGCCGTCATGGTGGCATGATAGTGGTCTGACAAGCAACATTGCTTTCCTAGAACTTTTTCCCATACTGGTGGCCCTGAGAACTTGGCCCGAGGGGTTCAGAGATCACTCTGTGGTATTCTGGTCTGATAACATGACCGTTGTTGAGTGTATCAATAGCCAGGCAGCACGATGCAAATGGATTCTGAGATTGCTCAAGGAAATTGTGTTATTGTGTATGCAATTGAATGTACTATTTAGGGCAAGACATGTCCCGGGGGTGATGAACCAGGCGGCTGATGCGCTTTCTCGTTTTCATATGCAGGCCTTCTGGGGTTTTCTGCCCACAGCGGACCCGGTGGCAGCACCCTTTCCCGAAGCTCTCTGGTCTCTCGGTGCCCAGAACTACAGAACCTCGTGGGAGAGAGTTTAGCACCCAGGACGAGGAAGGCATATGAAGGGGCGTTCCGTTCCTATTGGGCCTTTTTGGGGGCGGCTAGAGGGGAGCTTTGGGGCCAGGAGGAGTTGGTAGTGAAATTCCTGCTGTCTTTACGTCAGGCAGGCAAATCAGTGGCTACGGCCCGGGGGCATCGGGCCGCCATTTCCTTTGTGGCTAGGGCTCATGGGATCCAGGACCCGACAGCGTCTTTCGTTGTGCAAAAAGCGCTGCGTGGGTGGCAACGCCTTGAGGGTCGCAGAGTAGATGAAAGGCGCCCGATAGGTTTGGATAGGTTGGCCCTGTTATTATCTAGACTCCCTGCAACATGTTCATCCCAGTATGAAACAGTGTTATTCCGAGCCGCTTTTACGCTGGCATTCCATGGGGCTATGCGAGTAAGCGAACTAGTGGCGAGGAACAAGCAGGACGTGATGGGGGGACTGTGCCAAGAGCACGTTCAGATCAGAGGGGAGACAATGACTCTCTCGTTCGTCAGGTCCAAGACCGATCAGGGTGCAATGGGTGATTGCATAATCATACAAAGGATCCCCGGGTCCTCCATGTGCCCGGTGAGTTGTGTAGAGGAATATTTGGCACAAAGGGTGGCATCATGGGGGGGGGACCTTGTTGAGACACGCTGACACCACCCCACTGACGAGGTTTCAGTTTCAGCGGGTGCTTGCGATGTCAATTACTGCTGCGGGCTTGAACCCGGGCGAGTTTGGGACCCATTCCTTTCGGATAGGGGCTGCTACAGAGGCTACAGCCAGGGGTCTGAATGTCGAACAAGTTAAACGTGTGGGGCGTTGGTCCTCCAATTGTTATAAGAGGTATGTGCGGTTGCACATGTTGTGAAGCTGTAATGATGTACTCACGCTTCTTGTTTTTGTTTGGTTTCAGTTGCGCAAGCCTACGAGGCGGGGCGGACTATGCAGTCGACCCAACACCGGGCCAGCGGTCAGACTTCACCGGCTGTGAAAAAGGAGGTGTGGGTCGTGGGCCACTCATACGTGAGGCGTGCCGCGGACGTATTCAAAGCAGGTGACATGATTCACGTGGCTGGGGAATACGGGTACAGTGTGTCCTTCTACGGAAAGGGCGGACTCTGTATTGACCAGTTTCAATCATTTTTTGAGGGTTTGCTAGGGCGGACGAGGTCACCGCCGTCTATAATCATAGTACATCTTGGGGGCAATGATTTGGTCACCACTGGTAGACGACTTCTTCTGGAGGCGATGCTTTCCACTGTAAGTTGGTTGGCGAGGAGAGTTCCAGGGTGCACGATTGCATGGTCACATATGATCCCACGAAAAGTATGGCGGGGGGCTATTTCTGTTTCTGCTCTGAATCATTCAGTAAGGAAAATTAATAACAAAGTGAGTAGATTGTTCCGTTCCAATACACTGCATTCTATTTCGCATGGTTGTATTACTGGTGACAGTATGTATTTGGGGGATGGTGTTCATTTGTCCCGGGTGGGGAACAAGTTACTCATAGGAGACTGTATAGCTTGGCTAAAGACTTTAAGACATGACCTTTAGGTAGGAGTGTTGTGGGGGGTCCGGATAGCCGGTCAACTATCCGGCCTGTGGCGGTAAGGTCATGATCGGTGAGCACTAATTGGAAGATCCCTATGAGTGGGCGTCACCCATTACGGATGGGAGCGCTCGAGGGAGGTGGCCATTGGCCCCTCAACGGGGTAGGCGGTCCCTTCTAAGGATGGGCCGCCGAAAGGAAAGGAAAGGCGGTCAAGGCCCCTTCCTGGGTAGGAGGGGCTACAGACCCCTCCTGGAGAATTTCCCGGGGCCAGGTCATCTGCGACGGCAGATGCGGTAAGTTGTGTGGGGTTTGGGGGGGGGTCTACGCTACCTTCTAGATACCTCACACGAGTCCTCGGACGACCTTTAAGTGGCGTCGAGTTTATTGGGGCCCCCGTCAAGTCAAGGGAAATTGGTAGTTGCACTCGAGGTACACCTCTGTGCGGTCGCCCCTCACAAGTGAGGGGGATATTTCTGGTTTAGGGATCTTGACACCGGTTACGACCTTGCCGTTGGCCCTTAAACGTTAGGATGTACAATTTCAAAATTTCAAGTTAAATGTTTTGTAGGATGTTAGTTCGGCTAGGAGAACCTTTGTATTAGAGAATATGTTAAGGTTAGCCAAACATCGCAATGTGGTAATGAAATTGTACATAATATGAAACTGTTATTTTAATGTTTTAATTTTGTTTCATATTTTAATAAATACGGCCGGGAGGGTCACTCCCTCCCGTCTTCCAAAAGTTCAGAACTGTTTCCGGTTTCCCATCCTTGGGGATTGTGTTGAGAGGGGGTGGCGGGTATCTCAGCCATATGGAAAGGGGCGACCATTCGGTCCCCCCGAACGTATGGCAGAGTACCACGATCCCCCCGGGAAGCCATCTTGGGCGGGAGGCGAGTCTCGGCTGGTATGCCCGAAGCGGCGTAGCCGGGGCGCGCCTTTTCCCGCCCTGGAGTGGGCTGGCCTAGACACTGACGCGGCCGGGCCACGCCCTCGGGGCAGGCCGGGGCGGGTTTACGCCCGCCCTGAAGACGGATAAAAGGAGCAACAAGCCAAGGAAGCATCCTCTTGTTCCTGTGCTCTGAAGCTGCACCACCTCGCTGCACGTGAGCTCGAGACGGAACGAAGAGCCAATTTTGACCCACCCACCAGCCCCTGAGGACAGCAAGTGGTTTTGAATAAAGTTTGATGTGATAACTCTTTTGTTTGCAGGTACCGGATTATTATCGTGATAACTTTGAATATGCAATAAAGAAATGGTTAATTGTGGTATGTTTTGCAAATAAAGTAATCCTGCTATAGTGTTGATCAGTAGCATGCTTTTAATAAAGTGGTTGCTTTTAACTGTCTTTTAAGTAATTTAGTCATTTAGTTTAGCACTGTCGTATTTATTTTGGTCGGGCGGTAAGGTCATGATCGGTGAGCACTAATTGGAAGATCCCTATGAGTGGGCGTCACCCATTACGGATGGGAGCGCTCGAGGGAGGTGGCCATTGGCCCCTCAACGGGGTAGGCGGTCCCTTCTAAGGATGGGCCGCCGAAAGGAAAGGAAAGGCGGTCAAGGCCCGTTCCTGGGTAGGAGGGGCTACAGCCTAGGCATGGGCGGAAAATCCGTTCCGCTTGCGGATTTTGCGGATTTTCGGGAAATCCGCAATCCGCGAGATTTGCGAATTTCCTGAAAAATCCGCAAATCCGCGAGCAGCGGATTTTGCTCGCACTGCTCGCACTGTTCGCGTGAGTTCGCGCCCCGCGAATAAGTGCGAAATTGCAGAAATACGATTTTAGCAAAACTGAAAGTAACTACTTACCAGGTTCAAAAGTTCAGGCTCATCATTAGTAGCCATTTCCTGTAGTGCTTCCTGAGGGGCCCCTCCAGAGTTCAGTTGCCAGTTGCAACTATTATGTGACCCTGCTCTGAACCTCAGAATAGTTACACATATGCCACAAAGGTCCTGAATTACAGCTAAGGGAGACAAGCAGGAGCCAGGCTGGAAGTTAAAATCCATTAATCAGCCCCTAATTCATTATTGTCAGTTGGGGCAGGGCAGGTGTTGTAACTAATTTTGCAACAATGAAAGCACTTAGCAAGTGCAAAAGATCACTAATCAGGGCGCACTAAGGAAGCAGGTGCCAGCTAAAAAAATATTCTGTGACACATTAATCAGCCCCAAATTAATTCAGGTCACTTGAGGCAGGGAAGGTGTGCTTTGCTTTGCCAAAAATAATGTACACTGGACAACCAGAGGGTGTGGTGATGAAACAGAGGGTGGCATGGGTGGGCCAGAGGGTGGCATGAGTAGTCAGAGAGTGGCAGTGGTGACAGAGAGTGGCAGTGATGAAGAAGAGTGTCCCAAACAGGTTGGACACGTAGAAACAACAAGTTCGCAAAACTTGCGACCCGACAGGTAAGTTCGCAAATTGCGAAATTGTAAAAACCCTCGCGAACTGGCAGAAACACGGGCGAACACAAAAAAAAAAAAAAATCCGCAAATTCGCGGGAATTCGCGGATTTTGCGGATTGCGAGTTTGCAAATCCGCAAATTCGCGGATTGCCAATCCGCAAAATCCGCTCATGCTTACTACAGCCCCCTCCTGGAGAATTTCCCGGGGCCAGGTCATCTGCGACGGCAGATGCGGTAAGTTGTGTGGGGTTTGGGGGGGGGTCTACTCTACCTTCTAGATACCTCACACGAGTCCTCGGACGACCTTTAAGTGGCGTTGAGTTTATTGGGGCCCCCGTCAAGTCAAGGGAAATTGGTAGTTGCACTCGAGGTACACCTCTGTGCGGTCGCCCCTCACAAGTGAGGGGGATATTTCTGGTTTAGGGATCTTGACACCGGTTACGACCTTGCCGTTGGCCCTTAAACGTTAGGATGTACAATTTCAAAATTTCAAGTTAAATGTTTTGTAGGATGTTAGTTCGGCTAGGAGAACCTTTGTATTAGAGAATTTGTTAAGGTTAGCCAAACATCGCAATGTGGTAATGAAATTGTACATAATATGAAACTGTTATTTTAATGTTTTAATTTTGTTTCATATTTTAATAAATACGGCCGGGAGGGTCACTCCCTCCCGTCTTCCAAAAGTTCAGAACTGTTTCCGGTTTCCCATCCTTGGGGATTGTGTTGAGAGGGGGTGGCGGGTATCTCAGCCATATACATGATGAGAGAAGGTTCTGGTGCAGCCAGATGAAGTGTGGGAATGAAATGGCAGTTGGAATAGTAGGAGTTTACAAAAAAATAATTGTGGAGTTTTACTGCTCTTGAATCACAAGAAATGATTGGTGGATTCAGATAGTTGAAAAGTAAAAGTTAGGGTGCATGGTTGTGTTTTGTGAAAGAAGCAATTTGAATTGTTAAGAAAAAGTTAAGAAAAAGTCAATTAAAGAAACATAAGCTGGTGTATTGAGAGGTCAAACATCCTTGCTCAGTTCATTTGTAACATTGTAGAATACACTTTTGAACCTGAGAGTTCAGTAAGGAGGGAGTTGCTATGCTGACAGATAGAAAGGGCTGAGGGGGGAAGGGTGTTGGTTTGAAAATAGTGAGGGAAGAGTTTTGATTGGTTGAAATTAGGCATATCTGTGTAGAATTAGAGATGTTCTGTGCCATTCATGGTTGCAATGTCTGGAGTGCATACCTTTTGCTCTGCTAAAGAAAAATTGGTGTGTGTGTCTGACATTGTTCTCTAACTCCCAAAGCATTTAATTTAGATAGAGACTTGTATGCTCTATGGAGAAGATTTGGAAGCAGACTGTTTTTTTTAAATGTTGTTCTGTGTAATTTTTTTTATAATGCTTGTTTAAAACTTTTTAATGTATAGAGGAATTGTATTTTGGGAAATAGTGAATTTTCAGTAGTGAAATTGAATGCTTGTACATAGGACCTGTGCTGTGTTTCTAAAATGTTTTTTTTAAAACGATTTAAGGGTAAATGCATGCTTTTTATATTTTTGAGAATGACTTATTAGTGGTTGCCTCAATAAATTATACAGTTTCAGTCTAAAGATGTTGTTGCATCGAGAAATTGGAGCATATGAATGTTCTGATCGGTTATCATCAGCAAGTCTCTATGCCAAATCAAGAACAATCATTTGGGTGAGTCTAGGTCTTGCTGCAAAACGAAACCGAGTTTTGAAATCTGTACAAGAAATTGAATGAAACAGTACAGATATTTTGAAGACAAACATGTTGGATACATACTATCCAAATAGAAGTACTCACCTTGAGAACACTTGTTTGTATGAAGTTCTGCAAAACTACAGTTATAAGAGGAACATCACAGAAGATATCAATAATGAAAAATATGCTGTGATTGGGTATGAAGGATGTCTAGTGAAGCAGAGAAAAGGCCATTTGATTAATCATCGAAAATTGAGTTGCGAATCTCCAGACGAAAGAGAATTTTACTATTTAGCTCTTTTGCAACTCTTTAAGCCATGGCGTACAGAAGAAGAACTACTTGGAGATTTTCTCTGTTATGAAGACTCTTTTAATGCAACCAAGGATACCATAGAATGTCCTGTTTTTCCAAATTATCTGCAAATGTTGAACGAAGAAATAGAGCAAGAAACCACAATTGCAGAAGAGATTGCTAGAGACAGTTCTCAAGACAGTCAGAGTTCTACTTCATTGAGTCAGGATCCAATAGGAGGACAAATTATCCAAAATGAAGCTGCAACTGCCATGGATGAGGTGGAAAGAGCTATGGAACAAGCTCAAGAGGATGTAGTTAACTTAGAAGATTTGGTAAAGCAACTAAACGTTGAGCAGAAAATGATATATGACGAAGTCACAGAACAGATAGAACATGGATTCAGACATGAGAAAAAATTGTGCTCATGTACATCATTTAAGCCTGTCCGACTGTACGTAAGTGGAGAAGCGGGAACAGGAAAAAGTTTTCTGATTAAAGCCATTGCAACTTATTTGCAGAAAAGGACTGAATCACCGCTGTCTTGTGTTGTAACTGCTCCAACTGGACTGGAAGCACATAACATTAAAGGGATTACTCTACATCGTTTACTGATGCTGCCAGTTGAGCATGATAATAAATTGCATTACAACAAGCTATCTGGAGATGCGTGTTCTGAAGTTTCCAGAGTCCTGAAGAAAATGAAACTTCTTATCATTGATGAAGTAAGCATGGTCTCAAATCTAATGCTTGATTTTGTGCATTTGAGAATGCAAGAAATTCTTAGAACAGAGTATGATGTGTTATTTGGAGGAAAACACATTATTGTTTTTGGAGATCTACTGCAGTTGACTCCAGTAAAAGGACAACCAGTGTTTAAAATGCTCACGCATGAAGATACCAGGAAGTCGCTTGGAAGCATTGGAAACGTTAATATATGGTTAAATTTTAAATATGCAGAACTGCTTCAAAATATGCGACAGGCAAAGGATGAAGATTATAAAAATATTCTACAAGATGTAAGAATCGGAAAAGTAAGTGAGCTTGGGAAAGAAGCTTTACATGCTCGATTAATTTCAAATTTGTATCCAAATGAAAACATTCTTCCAGAGAATATTTTTAAAAAAATTACTGAGAAGAAATCTGGGATATGTTTGATGCCAACTCTGCAAGAATGTTCCATCTTCAACAACAAAATTTAAAGTTAGAAAATGAAGAGATTGTGAAACTGAAAGCAATAGATAAAATAAAGCATATGGGTGCAAAAATTGTTTTGTCAGAAAATTTGAAAACAAAATTGGATTCATTAGAGAAGAGTATATCTAAAACAGCTGGTTTTGAAAAGACCCTGAATGTGTGTTTAAATTGTCAAATCATTTTGAGAAGGAATTTAAATGTTGAAAGAGGTCTGGTAAATGGAGCAATGGGTCATGTTGTTGATTTTGTGAATTATAGAATTAGAGATGGAATTGAATGTGTTGTTGTTGTTGTAGTACTTTATTCGATAGCAAGGTATCATAAAAGTAAATACATCATAATTTGAATTAAAATATGATTTCAGCATAAAAAGAATAAAAGTTGCTAAAAAGTGTTCAGATATAAATTTTGTTTAAAAAGGAGGTTTTTCTAAAAATTCAAAGTTGATAAAAAGAACAAGAGTCCAAATGAGTATGTCACAGCAAATTAAAGTACTAGGAAGTAAAGTGCTAATTCAAACAATTTAACAGAATTTAAACGTCTATCCAGTACTCAATCGCACCAGCTTGGATCGTATTTGCCATGCACTCCCCAGAAATTTTGCAATCCCGGCAATTATCAAGATGGAGGAAGTGTCCGTTATCAAAATGCGAAGGGCCACTGAACACTGCCGTGTCCCCAGTTCTCTGCACACTGAATGTTTAAAAATAAAATGTGATGGCATTGAGCAAGTACAACAAATCAGTCGTTGTTCTGCTAGATTTTTGCTTGTAAAAGACTTATATGTTCGCCAAAAACAGTTTCCTGTTTGTTTGGCATATGCGGTGACAATTCATAAATCTCAAGGTTTAAGTGTAGATAGTGCTTTGGTGAACATTGGAAGATCTGTGTTTAAAGAGGGTATGGCATATGTGGCATTATCACGAGAACTTTATCAGGATTGTACTTGATTGAGTGTGATGAGACAAAGATTTGTGCAGATCTAGATTGTGTTAAAGAATACAATAGGTTAAGAAGAGAGTATGCTCCACATTTGCCTCAATATCCTCTGTTTGAAAACCGTGTGGTAGGCCGAAAAAGAAGAAATGAAAATAATTGCAGTGAGGTAGTAGCAAAAAGACAAAAAGTAGATGAAACTGTAATTGTAAGCAGAAAGAAAAAGCATTCTGTTCAAGATGTTGTTGGATTTCAATTTGAAAACAGTTCTGGTGTCAACTGCTATGCTAATGTAGTGGTTAATGTTGTTTTTTTTCTTAAAACTTTACAAGAACAGATTGTTGAAAATCGGGATCAAAGATTCTGCGGTTTATTGAATTCTGTGTTTCAGAAATGTTGCAGTGATAGAGCAAAAATAGAAAGTGTAACAGAAATTCGAAATATTTTAGACATGTGTTCTGGTCAAGATAAATTTTCACAGAACATTCAGCAGGATAGTCAGGAATGTTTAATGTATATGTTTGGTGTTTTGGAAGATGAAGGTGTAGATGTAGAAAATCTTTTTAGCCTTTCTTATCAATGGCAGCATGATTGCCACAATTGTAGTTTATCAAGTACTACTAGAATAGACACTGAAAGATTTACATATTTGACTTTACCAGACTGCAAATCAGTGTCATTTAATAATCTAGTTAAAGCAGCTGATCATAATATGGTGTGTACCCAATGTAAGTGTCCAATGCTGTCCACATTATTTATACAAACTTATGGTCAGTATGTTATTTTAGTTTTCTAACAATGTAGACCTGATGGAACTAAATTGACAACTAGTATGAAAAATGTTGTGGCTTCTCAGTTATCAATTTCAGGAAGAACATTTAGAACTGTAGCTATTATTTATCATGACAGTCCTTCGACAACATCAGGACATTATACATGCTACTTAAAATGTCAAAAAGGTTGGAGTTACTGCAATGATTCTCATTTGACTTATAAACAACGTTTGCCTTTTGACTTAAAAAATTCTTACCTAGTGTTTTTAGAACCAAAGTTTTAGTAAAGGTAATTGGCCTTTGAAGACAGGAGCAGTTAATAAAAGGTAGTTAGTTAGTTAGTCTAATGTTTAAAATTATTTATCTCATATAGGTACTGTAAGTGGATCTCATAGTAAGTGATATCAGTTTTATAGGAAATGTTGAACATAAGTGATCAAAAAAGAGAATATGAATTTTTAAACATTGTGAAAATATCATATGAGCTTTTCTTTGAAAACTTCTAGTAAATGGTAAATTCAGAGTTTAATTAGAGAAAATTCAAAATATACTCATATATCTGACACTATGTGGCCGTAAGGAAAGTTCAAGGTATGAGTAATAAGTCATAACTTAACACAAGGAGGAAAATGAAAACGTTGAGAATTATTTCAGATGTTCTTAGATCTTTTTTCATAGAAAGTCGATGAAATGGAAGTTTTAGAGAACAGCAGAGTATTTTCCTACGAAAAGGACCTTCACTATCTACTATTTGGCCTCAAGGAAAAGTAATTGAATCAAAGATTAGTGTACATAGATGATTTGTAAGTTTATATGTTTTTTTTTAAACACAATCTTTTAGATTGTGTTTTTTTCCCCGCTGTTATATGATGAAGAGTTTGAACTCACTGTTTTAAGTGAAATTCAATATATTCTGAGAACAGCAAAAATAAACAATGTAACATATTGTATAAGTCATTCTATAGTTTGCATTGTGTAATTTATATTGTATTCCCATTGTCTCACACTCATTTTCCTTTTTCCACTCTTATTCAGCTCTCTTTACTCACTTACACTGCCTTTCTTTCACTTTGTTTCATCGCTGTTCCTTTACTCCACTTCTTTCACACCTCCTCAATCCAATTTCAACTGTCTGCATTTCCTCTCTCCCTTGCACCACTTTTCAGCTTTCTCACATTCTCTCAGTACCACTGCTTTAGTTCTCTTCCCCTCTCTTTCCTTCTTTTGCTCCTTTATTCTTTTTCCTTTCTTCACTCATTGTACTGCACTTTACTCAGTCCTTCTCTTTGTCTTTCTGTGTACTTACTTCCTCACTCATTTTTCCTCTATCGTTCTATATTAACCTCATTCCTTTCATCCCTTCACTCTGTGACTCCCCTTCACTCACTTTCAGTCATCTTCAATTCCTCTTTCTTGTAAATAGATCCTCATTTAGACTCCTTTCCCTTTCACTCATTTTCCTTTTACTTACTTCTCTTTCCTGATTTCGTTTTGGTATGTCACATTCTTTTAGTATCTTACTTACCTTCAGTAATTTGTTCTCCTTCTATTGCTTTTTCCCTCTTTTTTGTCTTTCTACATTACTTTTTTACGTTTCTGTATCCTTCACTCTTGCTTTATTTCTTAGTACACTTGTTTTGATTTTTTACCTCTTGACCTGTTTCTTCTATTTTAAAATATATATTTTACAAATTATAACTTTTTTTTTCTTTTGTCTTTCACAGATATAAAGTGTAGTTTAACCTCTTCCATGCTGATGACGGCCCCCAGCCGTCATGCACTACGGTGCTCGTGTGCTGATTACGGCTGGGGGCCGTCATGAACCCGCCCACTCGCGATTCTGCCGCACAGGGGCAGAATCGCGGCCGCATGGAAGGGGTTAAACATGCAAGTAGGTTTTCATTAATTATATGGTAAGTGTGACTAAAAATGTACTTTGTCATCACCCTTTGCTTTAACCTCACTACTTTTCCCACACCGTACCTCACCTCTGTTTCCTTAATCTGCTTCCCTCACTTTTTCTTATCCTCCATGTTTATTTCCCCTTTCCTTACTTTCCTAACACATTCAACTTCTTTCAGTCTTCCTGCTCACCCACACTCCCTCACTTTCCTTTCTTTTCTGGTTCACTCAGTCCCTTTCTATCCTTCCTTCCTTTACTCTCTCTGATCTTTCTCTCTGTCACTCCCCATATCTTACCCTTATTCACTTTTATCCACTCTCTTTCACTTCTCTTTACTTACACTCACTGCTCTTTTCTTTCCCTCCGTTACCGCTGTTCCTTTTCTCTGGTTCCGTCACTACCCGTCATTCCCCATCATTTACTTTCCTTCCTTTTGCTTTCGTCACCCATTCACATTCTCCCAGAACCTCTGCTTTAGTCTTCTCCCTCTTTCTTCTCTTCTTTTGCTCCCTTATTCATTTTCCTTTTCTCAGTTACTTCCACTTATACCTTTTCTCTGTTTTACTATCTATTACACAGTCCCTCTGTGTTCTTCCTTCTAGCTCTCTTTCTCCTTACACCACTATCTCTGTCCCCTTTTCTCATGCTCACTCCTTCATTATTTTTTTTTTATTTTATTTTTGGTACGCTCCCGGTACGCGCCCCGGTATGCGCACCGGGCCGCGCACCGGGAGCGCTCCAGGATGAAACATTAAAAAAAATGCATATACTTTAAAAAAAGGTATTATATTAATATACATATATATTCACTGAAAAAAACATAGGTTTCACACCAGTTATAGTTAGGGATTAGCATTTAAAAAACCTTTGAAATTCACTGAAAAAACCATAGGTTTCACACCAGTTATAGTTAGGAATTAGCATTTAAAAAACCTATTAAATTCACTGAAAAACCATAGGTTTCACACCAGTTATAGTTAGGGATTAGCATTTAAAAAACCTTTGAAATTCACTGAAAAAACCATAGGTTTCACACCAGTTATAGTTAGGAATTAGCATTTAAAAAACCTATTAAATTCACTGAAAAACCATAGGTTTCACACCAGTTATAGTTAGCTGGAAATTTTACTGACATAAAACCATTGCAATTCTACGTTATAGTTAGTTGGACTCACTATAACTTGCGCGTGTAATGCACTGCTGATGACGTCACATATTACATCACTCATGACATGGTCAGTGACATCACTGATGACACCATCCTTGTGACAGAGTGACAGACCTCCTTTCACTGTAAAGTAACCCTTGAAACACATATTCAAAAATAGAAACTAACATTTTTTCAAAAAAGTGGAGATACCCATACCAGTTACAACAACCAATTCAGTAATTCCACCATTTATATACACATCCACTAATTCACCAACAGTTCTATATAGTCACTCATACATATACTCACTCATCATATGTAGTGATACACCTATACATCCTGTAACACATCGACAGTCTTCCAAAAGTTGCTCACACATGCAAATAAACAATTGAACATCCATTTATTTGCATATACATCTATACACACACTACCGCCTTACTTCTAAGGAAACTTACACATACTTACTCTCTTAAACAATCACTTATAGAAACACATACTTATTTAAACAGGAATTCTTACAAATGTCACTCTCACATATACTCACTTATATACATCAATACTCACATATACTAGATTAAAACATATGTAGTTACTGATAAAGACACTAGTGAGACAGTCATTCACTCAGTAACACACACATATACACACTCATCCATCCATACAGTCCTGCACATATGCCGTCTTCCAAACACATACAAACACTGAGTCAGTCATTGATGCATCTATGTGCTAAGTAATACCCCCACTAAACCATACAGACACTCATACTGATACTAAAAAAAATCGAATAACCCATATACACACACATGTAGCTACTCACCAACCCATGCAGCCACTTATACACAAAGTGAAACACTGATACAAACATTTAAATATTTAAACAATATTCGCTAATATATGTATACACTAAGATACACTTAATAAGCCAGTTAACCAATCAATTTTTTTAAAAAAAACATCCATTAAGATACTTATTTAAACATTTATTCTTCCATTGACCCTTACATATACATATATAAAACATATTTATCTTTCAGAAAGCCACACATTCACTGGATGGTGTCATCAGTGATGTCATGAGTGATATCACTGACCATGTCATGAGTGATGTAATATGTGACGTCATCACCAGTGCATTACACGCGCAAGTTATAGTGAGTCCAACTAACTATAACGTGGAATTTAATGGTTTTATGTCAGTAAAATTTCCAGCTAACTATAACTGGTGTGTAACCTATGGTTTTTTCAGTGAAAATATATATGTATATATATATATATATATATATATATATATATATATATATATATATATATATATATATATATATATATATATTTCCAACAAAGTCGATCCGTTGAACCAACAAAGTGAGCCGTCACAATCTACCAATATTCTGCCAAAAGGTATTTAATGAGCACAGGAATCCAACGTGTTTCGGTAGTTACATCTAACTTGTTCACGGTCAGTTTAAACTTACACAAAGCATTGTTTAAATTGCCCCTGTGTACCCAGGAAGTTGCATGTCACTTCCGCCCACAAGGAATTCTGGTCCATGTAGTTTGCCAAATCAAACATTGTTTTGCATTAGTTTTATGGGAGCCCCCATCGTACTAATTCATACCAACTGTACAGTAAAATGAAAATCAAATAATCTATACAAATAATGCCCTCCAGTGGGATTTTATCCAGAAATTGTTTATAATCATCATTGTCAATAGTGAAAATTCATAAGTTCTATTATGGGATGGTGGGAGGAAACAGTGGCTTGGAACGATCAAAATCATCACTTCACCCGCAATATTGTGACCTGGAAAAGGTTTATATGTTTTTTTTAGTGAATTTCAAAGGTTTTTTAATGCTAATTCCTAACTACAAGTCTCACTTTATAAGTAAGACTGTTAGCGCTCTAGTTGTTCTTTAAGCCACTCTGGTACATTCTGTCATTGGGCTATAGTTGCGCTACATCTGGCTGATATTTGGGCTACATTTGTATTTTTTTGTCTCTGGTGGCCATCTTTGGGCTACATTGGGCTACATTTAGGCTCTAACATATATATAGCCCAATGTAGACCAATATATATTTTTTCAAAGTTAATTTTCTTAAAAACCACTGGAGCATATATCTTGAGACATGGCAAAGGCACATCGGGCTACCAGTCCCTACAATTTTTCCAATTTTTTTTTGTATATTGTTTTGTTTATTTTTTATTTTTTTTTGCCCTGGAATGCTCCCGGTGCGCGCCCCGGTGAGCACCCCAGAAAGCGTAGTATTTTGAAGCGCCCCGTGCGCGAACCGGGAAGCGTCCCGTTAGCGCCAATGTCGCAAACGAAAACATGATTGTGACGTATCGCGTAGCCGCGTCCGCATGATAGGCACAGCATAAACGCACCCAAAAGCATTCGACGCGCTTACCCGACGCTCCCCTGGGCGCTCCCCGGGACGCGCCCCAGGGCGCGTAGCGTAAGCGTGTCGGGTCAATAGACCTGAAAATAACACTTTTCATTGGTTAATAACAGTTTTGGTTTCATAATGATGAAACCCCTGGTCAATTGACCTGAAAATAACACTTTTCATTGGTTCAGGATCTTTTTTTTTTCCAAATGATGAAAGCCCCCACCTTTTTTCCTTATTCTACCTTTGTGCTTTGAGAGAGGTAGACCTGCAGTTATATTAATCGAAAATGGCTACATTATCTGCAGCTGCTGGATCTTTTGGACCACCACCACCACCACAAGGACCTCCACAACTTCACAGTGGTGGAGATCAAGAACAGGAGGAGGATGAGGAGGAGGAGGAGAGTAGATTCGTCCGAGAGGACAATATTACCTACAAACCTAAAGAGCACATCATCTGGCATTTTTTTTCAATCCCCAATGACAAAATAAAGTAAATGCACCTAAGGCAACCTGCTTAATCTGTCATCAGGAGCTGTCAAGGGGGAATCCCAACAAAAAATACTCCTTCGGCAACCACACGATGATCACACATATGCTTCGAAAGCATTCAAATAACTATGCTAGGGCAGAGGTCAGGGAACTGGCCAGAAACCCTGTCCAATCTTCTGCCAGCACCTCCCAAACTAATGTTTCCACCCCATCGGGACCAGAAGTTAGGGAGATATGGTCCACCATACAAACCAAATTTTCCAATTTTAAAATGGTTTGTATTTTTTGTGGACAAACAATATGCTATGGAGAGCAATGCATCACACTTATTAATTGTGCTTGGGATAACCACAAGTGCCCAAGGAAACATTAATTTGTTTTGCTTTTTTTTTTTGCTCCTGTTGAGCCCTTCCCTGTTTTTTGTTTCTCCCCTTAAAAAATACAAAAAAAACAAAAAATGTTCAGAAAAGCCAAAAAAAGAAACATTTTTTAAAAACCAATAAAAAAAATATAAAACAACAAAAAGAATAAAAAAAAGTTCTTTTTAGAACTACCTCCAATTTCTAAAAAAATACAATAAAAAAAAAAAATCTGTCATTCTTTTTTCCCCATGGTACGCTCGCCGGTGCGCTCGCCGGTGCGCGTACCGGGCGCTCCCCCCGCACAAATTGAAAAAAAAAAATTGTTTTGCCCCGGGGGGCCCTTTTATGGCCCCCACATCAAACCTAGGGGGTCAGAGAGGTCTACTCTGCCCCCTTATGGTCATTTCCCCCTTTGTTTTTGCCACCTCTTGTGTCTCGATTTTACCGAGACACAAGATGGCGGCCGCTCCGGACTGTTTCGAATGTTTACAGACACCCGAGAGCCAATCAGCTTTCCGTGCGCAAGTCGTGTGGCGCGCCCAGTGCGCTCCCCGGAGCGCGTACAGGGGCGCGCTTATAGATATATATTTCTTTGAACCTAAATTACTCAAAATCCACTGGAGCACATATCTTGAGACATAGCAAAGGCACATCGGGCTACCAGTCCCTACTATTTTGCCAAGTTTGGTGGAAATCCATTCAGCCGTTCGGGCTAAAAGTGAGTTCGACCGCCCTATGGAAATTAACATAGGAAAACACGTTTTGGGACCCCCCTTTTATCTCAGAGATTGCTTGATGAATCCCCCCCAAACTTTCAGGGAAGGACCGGAGCTCGATGAGGCAAATTTGAGGAAATTTTCAGGCAGATTCGTCAACCGCCGCCAAAGTTATACCAAATAGAATTTTGAGATTTTGCAGGAGGTAATATATATATATATATATATATATATATATATATATATATATATATATATATATATATATATATATATATATATATATATATATATATATATATATATATATTACCTACTGGCGGTCGCCAGTAGGTATATATAGTTAGGATTTTTTCCCTATGGGATTTCTGAAAATTCTATGCCTAATAACTTTTGCGTTTGTGGACGGAATTGGCTGAAATTTCAGGAAAAAGGCACATTTCGTTTCTGAGCAGCCCCTGAAAATTTGGTGGGGTTTCGTCAAGGGGGGGCTGAGAAAAAAGGGGGGTCCCAAAACGCGTTTTTTGCATTGAGTTTTCCATAGGGCGGTTGGACTCACTTTTAGCCCGAACGGCTGAATGGATTTTCACGAAACTTGGCAAAATTGTAGGGACTGTTAGCCCGATGTGCCTTTGCTAGGTCTCAATATATGTGCTTCAGTGGATTTTGAGAAATTAACGTTTAAATCAAGATATATATCTGTAACAGCGCTCCGGGCAGCGATCCGGTTAGCGAACCTTTCGCGTATCGGAACTTTGCGATGCGAAGCTGATTGGCCCTCCGGTGTCTGTCAACATTCTAAACAGTCCGGAGCGGCCGCCATCTTGTCTCTCGGTAGGATCGAGAGACAAGAGGAGGCCAAAACAAAGGGGGAAATTACCATAAGGGGGCATAGTAGATCCTCGTTGACCCCCTAGGTTTTATGTGGAGGTTTTAAAAGGGCCTAGGAGGGTCCAAAAAAAAAAAAAAAAAAATTTTTTTTTTGCGTGGTAAGCGCCAAGTTCGCGAACCGGAAAGCGTTCTGGGCAGCGAACTTTATGGATAAAAGAATGAAAGACTTTTCTAATACTGTATGTTAATTATTTGTTGGTTTTGTTGATTATTTTTTAATTTTTTTATTTTTTAAGCAATTTTTTATTGTTGTGATTGTGTTTCAAAATTTAATAACATTTCTAACATTTAACTAGTTTATGAATTACATATAAAAATGATTAAAGACTCAAACAATTTTTTAATATTACATACAATTTTATTTTTCGGATTGTTTTTCGAAATTTAATACAACGTCTAGCATTTCACTGTCTGATATGTGTTCTTGTTCAGTGAACATAAGTTCAAACATTTGACCGTCATCATAATGAAGTAAATGATCCACTGATTCTACACATTGAACTAATTCATGGTCCCGTGATTCATCCATGAAATCTGAGTCATCATTGTCCGCAATAACTTTTTCTGTGTTGGTCTCCAGAACAATTTCGAAGGAAACATTCTGCTCACCTTCCATTTTATTGCTGTAATTTGCATAAAAAATAAATATATCAGTAGAGATAGGGCACTGTTGGGTTTAAGTTCAGACAGGCACTTGTGAGTTTATAACAGAGAAGTAATCTATGGGCACTGTATGGTTTCAGGCGTGAAGTAGTACTATTAAAAAGTGCCTGTGAAGAAGCCTAAGTAAATTCATAATTATACCACAGAAACCTAAATCAGTCCATAATTATAATAAAGAAGCCTTTCTCAATGTCTAACTCTTACAGAGGGATAGTATATAACTATCTGAAAAAGTTTACCATATTTACTTATAGTGCACAATATACTTCAGATTTAAAAATAACAACTTACCTTTAGAAACAAGTTGATGTTATTAGTGATATTCTAAATGATATATACAACAACAAGTAGTAGTCAAAATGGCTGTGTTTCCTTCTCTCCCTTTATATATATATAGGTATATAACCAATCAAATGTCAGGTAATAAAAGTAGAAAAGGAAAGTAACATTTTCATTGGTTGTCAATTCCAACAATTCAGATGTGTTTTGTGAAGTAATTTACCTCACGGTATTTGGAGAGGTCTACAGGCTAAATGGCTAAATGGAATTTCAATGAAATTTGTGAGAATGGAAGGGATTGTTATGCAGTATGAGCTAATCTATATTTGGTGAGAGTGTCTCTAGTCGTTTTTCTGTAAATTACTTTCCCGCCTTTTTTTAGGACCGCTTTCCGGGAAGCGGCCCGGTTAGCGAACCTTAAGCGTCACGGGAGTCCACCATTTTGTGTTTCGGTCGCATTAAGATACAAGATGGAGGGCAAATAATGTTTAGAATGGGTAGAAGGGGTCATGGTAGACTTATCTTGACCCCCTAGGTTTTCTGAGCGTGGCTGAGGAGGCTTATATGTGCGAAAAAAAAAACTTTTTTTTAAAAAATTCCGCGAGGTTAGCTTTCGGTTAGCGAACCGGGTAGCGCTCCGGGGAGCGAATTTTGTGGAAAATTAGTGAAAATAATAATTGTGAGTGATCAGATGTAGGGTAGCTCTGAGAAGAGCTTTTGGGTTTATGGTACATTTAGGTACTTATAAGTAGGTACCAATGCACAGTCTTAAATTCAGAATGAAAATTCTGTTGCCCTCATCTGGGAAGTGAACTCCATCTCCTCTGTAGATATCTTGCATGTAGTAACGCAAGTTATTGTTGTACAGAGAGCCCATTCCATGGTCTCTCATGTAAGCTGAAACAGATTTGTTTACATGCTTCCTCGCTTTCTCAATTTGTGGACAAAATTGGTTGGACCACCTCCATTTCTGTCTTTGGCATATATTGGAATATACCAAGGCAGTTTGAGGAAAAAGTGCCATTAATTGCTCAAAGGTGTCCTTTAAAAGCATTTCCAGACCTACCCCTGTCAAAGTGCCCAAATCATTACCTCCACAGTGCACTATTAACAGGTCAGGTTTTGGCAAATGCATAAAGGTTTTCACCAATGGTATCAATTGGTGACATTTTAATCCTCTTTGGCCCAACCACTTAATTTCCACATCTTGTAAATTGAGGTTAGGTAAATTTCTGCTCTCAGCATACCTTTGAGCCCAGTGGATGTAACTATGTCCAACAATCCAGACCTTAAACATGGTGGGAGAAGGTTGTTCTGCAGTCAGATGAAGTGTGGTAATGAAAGGGCAGTTGAAACAGTAGGAGTTTCTAAAGAAAAAAAACTGTGGATTTACAATGCTAATGATTCATTAGCAGTGATTGGTGCATTTCCATTTCTGAAAACAGAAAGTTAGGGTGCATGGATGTGTTCTTTGAAAGATGTAATTTGAATGGTCAAGGAAGAAACATTTAATGAAAGATTGCACTGGATACGCAGGTGCACTGAGAGTTCAGAGTTCAATTGAAACATTGTTGTGTGAATTTGCAAACATGAGAGGTCTTCCAGGAGGTGGTTGCTATAGAAACAAGGCAGACAGGGCAGAGGGGGGAAGGGTTTTGATTTGAAAAAAGTGAGGGAAGAGGTATGATTGGCTAATATGAGAGATATGTGAAAAGAATATCTGTATTTCTGTGCTTTCAATAGCTGCAGCCTTTGGAGTGCATCCTTTTTCTTCTGCTGAAGACAATTTGGTGTATTTCTCAGACTGTTTTCAAAACTCAAAAAATATTTGCTAAGGTGAGAAAAGATTTATTTAATTTAGATAGAGAATAGTATGATTTAAGGAGAAAATGATGAAGAAAGCTGTGTTTTTAAAATGTGGTTTTGTCTCTAGTGATATACTAATAGAATTAGTTTCATAGAGAAATTGTAATTGCATATTTGGTGTAACATTCTGGCATGCAGTAACACAAGTTATTGTGGTACATGGAGCCCATTTTATGGTCTGTTATGTAAGCTGAAACAGAGATGTTGCTTTTAAAAACGATTTAAGAAATCAATTTCATTTCTGGATATGTACTGCTAGAGCTTCATAGGTTGTTTTGAGCCATATTTATAAGGTATTTGAGTGTCTAAGATGTTATGTTTTCCTTTTAAAATGTAAAGTGTTCCTCATGGGGCAAGTGTCTTGTAAATACGCTCCCACTTGTGCTTGGCAAATTTAGATTTTGATTATGGGAGTTACCTAGCCATGTTAATAGTGTCCCAAAAATGGTGCTAGTGAATTGCAGAAAACACTTTCATGTGTCTCAAGGACATTTTTAGTCATTTCTTCATGAATGCAGGTATACAATTGATTTATATGCTGTGTTTAAAAACGAATTTTGAAATCAATTACATTTCAGGATATGTTCTGTTAGAGCTTCATAGGTTGTTTGGGGTCATATTTAGAAGGCATTTTAGTGTCTTTGATGTTATTTTTCCCTTTTTAAATGGAAAGCGTTCCTCATGGGGCCCTGAGCAGTTCTTAGCCATGTTATTTAATAGGAAGTGGATAACATGGCTAAGAGCATTTGCTGGAAAGTGCATGAATATTGCTGACTTTTCTGCGATGTTATTTTTCCCTTTTTAAATGGAAAGTGTTCCTCTTGGGGCAAGTGTCTTGTAAATACGCTCCCACTTGCGCTTGGCAAATTTAGATTTTGATTATGGGAGTTACGTAGCCATGTTAATAGTGTCCCAAAAATGGTGCTAGGGCATTCCAGAAAACACTTTCATGTGTCTCAAGGACATTTTTAGTCATTTCTCCATGAATGCAGGTATACAATTGATTTATATGCTGTGTTTAAAAACGAATTTTGAAATCAATTACATTTCAGGATATGTACTGTTAGAGCTTCATAGGTTGTTTGGGGTCATATTTAGAAGGCATTTTAGTGTCTTTGATGTTATTTTTCCCTTTTTAAATGGAAAGCGTTCCTCATGGGGCCCTGAGCAGTTCTTAGCCATGTTATTTAATAGGAAGTGGATTACATGGCTAAGAGCATGTGCTGGAAAATGCATGAATATCGCTGACTTTTCTGCGATATTCATGCATTGCGGCCGTTTTTTTTCACATTTGCAAGCACTTCTTAGCCATGTTATCCAATGGGAGGTGGATAACATGGCTAAGAGCATTTGCTTCAAAGGTTGTTTGGGGTTATACACCATTTTTGGGAAATTAGTAACATGCCTATCTAACTCCCATAATCAAAATCTAAATTTGCCAACCGCAGGTGGGAGCATATTTACAATAAATTTGCACCAGGAAGAACGTAAAATAGCATACTAGATACTCAAATGCCTTATAAATATGACCCAAAACATCTTATGAAGCACTAGTAGTGCATATTTCCAGAAATGTATTGGTTTTCATTTAATGATTTACTTCATTGGTAGGCCTTCACATGTTTTTTTATTTTGATATTTTTCAGTGAAAATCTTATCTGCAACCATGTGTTGGCCTCACCTCAAATAAACAAAACAGGTGATGGACTGAATGTGGATCAATGACACACATTTACCCCAGTCTAAAGATCAGGGCCTAAACAAATCTTTAGATAGGCTACATCTTATCGTCATCCTGAATTAATGATTTAAAATATTAGGGAGTGATTTATGAGTGTTGTATGCCTTTTTTGTACCATTGAGTGTCATTTTTGTGATGCAGTGCTGGTGGAAAACATTTGCTATGTTAAATAATTAGTACGGCATTAAGTTTTAGATGACTGTTATTTATTTACTGTTTGGTAATAGTGGTTAATAACATTTTATATTATATTTTTCCACAGATTCAACTGCAGATTCTTTCATAGTTTGGAAAATGCCTTCCAAAAGTCGAATACGAAAGGCTAGAAAACGTCAAAGACAGCAGGATGATGTTGTATTGCAGCAGTCCTCTTCCCCAAATACTTGTCAAAACACCAAGAAAGGTCCGGGTAAGAGCACAAAATCATTCTTAAGAAATATTTGTAGTAAAAAAAGTTTTGCTCAAAAAAATGTTTCAGTTCACAAAAAGAAAAGTAATTTAAATGGAAAGGAGAGACCCATCACAAATGTTACTGGTAGAGGAAGAGATAACTCTGTGCATGATAGTAGAAGGAAACAACAGTTTAGGGACATTCGAAATCGAATGTTCCGTAATAGGATATTAGTTAATTTATTGAAAAGTATTAAAAAGAAAGGCCAACAGAAAGCGGCATTTTATAAGAAGAAGAAAAATGTAGAGAAAATTATTGATCATGCTTTTGAAATTAAGCGAAAGTTGTTTATTTTGGTAATCAATAGAATTAGGAAACTAAGCAAGGTAATTTCTGATTTCAAAACAAAAAGTAGATGGAAGAGAGTAGTAAATCGTACTAACTTTTGTGAAGTTTTTTCCGGAGAATGGATGCATAGTTCAAGTTCTGAGGCATTTTTTAATGAGGAGACTTATTTTCAGGATAATGATTTGGTGCATGCAGTTGACATCAGTGGTCGAGCTTATGAAGTGAAGGATGGTTGTCCAGTTGAAAAAGAACAACTTGTGACAACAGAGACAGAAGAGGCGCTAAGTGATGAGGTTTTAGGAAGACGTCCTAAGGGTCCTGTGTACATTTGGAAGTGTAGTTCTATTTGCAGTGTGCGACAGGTTTCCATCAATTTGCTTTGTGATTTTATACGGACATTTAATAAGAAAAGTTTGAAGCAGAAAATGAAGTTGTTGCAAGATTTAGATCCTTGCAGAGTGAGACAAATGACAGGTTTGCGTGGTCATTCACTGGCTTGTCTTTCCAGGAGAGTATGCCAGAGTGTTTTTCATCATTTCAGGATGCTAGCAGTGCATCATAATAAAGTGAGAAAATTAGTGAGAATGTTGTATTATGCTAAGAGTCCAGCAATTATGCTTAAACAATTATGTGCTGCTCTTTTGCATGGTTCTGAAATAGATGTGAAGAATATTTGTGAAGAAATTGAGTTTTGTTACTTTGGTAGTAAAGATGAGAATGTTCAAATTGACCCTGAAGTAGAGGGTAATGTGGAAGATAATGTACAGGTTTCCAGTACAGATAATTTTCAGAAGGAAATTGCCACGTTTCAGATGAAATCAAGTGAGAGGCCTAATTTCACTTGTGTATGTTGTCGACGCACTTATTATAAGAATCAGACTAAGGTAGTGGATTTATATGCAAAAAGTGAAAGGGAAAATAATAGTGAATGGAAGGATTTTGCCACATACTTGATGGTAGAAAATTATTTTGATTTGGGATCGGATCAACGTGTGTGTACTTATTGTTGTAATAAATTAAACCAAAACCAGATGCCTGCTAGGGCAGTTCATAATAATCTGGAATTGGTTGAGATTCCTTCTGAATTGAAGGATTTAAATACTTATGAATCTATTTTGATTCAAAGTATCCATCCCTTTCAGGCTATTGTAAGAATGGAGCCAAAGACAGGGAAGTTGCCTCCAGCAGATTTACAGAGAGGATTAAAGGGAAGAGTTGTTTATTTGCCTCTAGATTTGAAGAAAAACATTAACACAATTGGAATAGAAAAAGTGGAAGAGGAACCTCTGGTTATCTTGGTTAATGGGGTTCCGACAAAGAATAAGAAAATATGGCAAGATTTAGTGGATGTTAGGAAAGTCAAAAAGGCAACAGTGTATTTGAAGAAAAATAATAAGTACTATAAGAATGTATATGTTGCAGAAGAGGAAGTAAGTGATGAAGAGGATAGCGATTTGTGTGCTGGCCAAATTGAGAAAGTAGAGGCCTCTAAAAGTGAAGAAATATATGAACATTATAGTGTTCATCCTTTGCATTCCAAGGAAGTCATGGGGAATGCTATTGAGTTGTTTCAAATGAAACAAGCCAAAGGGAGTCCCATTAGTGTTTGGGAGGAAAGTTTGGAAGCTCGGTGTTTCCCACAGCTATTTCCCACAGGCCAAGGAGGAAGATATGATGAGCGACCTCATCAAATTCCTGCGTCTGAATACCGGACTTTACGATTGTATGCAGCAGATCCTAGGTTTCGGCAATGCATTCCCTATTTGTTTCATCTCCTGTTTGAAAGCGATCTGTCTGGACTGTCATATGCAGTGAACCACATCTTAAAAAGTGGTATACAGATGCGAAACATCTCGGCAAGTGACTTTATGCATAAAGTCAATGTCCAAGACAGTATTTTGGATTCTCACTTAATTAATCTCATGGCGTGTCAGCGTGGTACTAATGAGTACTGGTACCGTCGTCATGGTGATTTAAAATGTATGCTTAGGAACTTAGGAACTCCAACATGGTTCCTCACTCTGAGCTGTGCCGAGTATGGCTGGGAAGACTTACTTGAATTTCTACGAGAGGCAAATGGAAATATTGAAAACATTGAATTCAAGACACCTGGAGAACTGTGTTCTTTGGATCCAGTGAATGTATGCAGGTACTTCAATCATAGATTTGAAGCTATGATGTCTTTCATCACAAATAAAAAGAATCCACCTCTTGGAGAGGTGTTGGATTTCTTCTGGAGAAAGGAGTACCAAGCAAGAGGTGCCCCTCATATACATATGTTGTTGTGGATCAAGGATGCACCTAAATTTGGAACAGATCCGGATGACTTAGTGATGAATTTCATCGAACAGTATTCTACGTGTGCTGTTCCAAACGCAACGGAGAAGAAAAGTCTAAGAGAACAAGTTCTACGTTTCCAAAGCCATCGTTGTGGAAAGTACTGTCGTCGTAAATTCAGAAACAAGGACAAGTTCTACACCAAATGTCGTTTCAACTTTCCACGACCGGTGATTTCTAAAGGAAGAGTGAACAGTTTGATGTCTTCGCTGCGACATAATGTGACGAGGAAATCACCCAAGAATACATACAATTTGAAAAGGAACGAAGAGTCCAAGTACATCAATGACTACAACCCAGTGATTTTGTCCATGTGGAATGCTAACATGGATATACAGTTTGTGGCTGACAACTGTATGGCTGTGGCTCGGTATGTGACATCTTACATCACCAAAAAAGAAAAGACCGAACTGAAGGATATGTGGGAGGACATTTCTCATGAAAAGAGACTCAGCAAGAAGTTGTACAGTTTCAGTCTGAAGATGTTGTCGCATCGAGAAATCGGAGCTTACGAATGTTCTGACCGGTTGTCTTCAGCAAGTCTCTATGCCAAATCCAGGAGTCTCGTTTGGGCGAGTCTTGGTCTTGCTGCAACGCGAAATCGAGTTCTAAAACCTGTCCGGGAAATTGAGTATTTGGCAGAAAAGGAACCAAACAGTACCGACATTTTGAAGACCAACATGTTGGATACATATTATCCAAATCGAAGCAGTCACCTTGAGAATGTTTGTCTACATGAGGTTCTCCAAAATTATATATTCAAGAGGAACATCAAAGAAGATATTGAGAAAGGAGTGTATGCTGTAATTGGAAGTGAGGGATGCCTGGTCAAGCAAAGAAAATGCCAATTAGTAAACCATCGAAAATTGAGTGGGGAATCTCCAGAAAAAAAGGAGTTTTTTTATTTAGCACTTTTGCAACTTTTCAAGCCTTGGCGTGCAGAAGAGGAACTGCTTGGAGATTTCCTCTGTTACGAAGACTCTTTCAATGCAGCCAAGGAGTCCATAGAATGTCCTGCTTTTTCTAAATATCAAGAAATGCTAACTTTGGAAATTGAGCAGGAAGCAACGATTGCAGCCGAGATTGCCAGAGACAGTTCTCAGGACAGTCAGAGTTCTGTTTCATTGAGTCAAGATCCACTTGGAGGACCTATTATCGAAAATGAAGCTGCCACTGCTATGAATGAAGTGGAAAGAGCCATGGCACATGCTCAGGAGGATTCAGTTAACTTAGAAGACTTGGAAAAACAACTCAACGTTGAGCAGAGGAAAATATATGATGAAGTTACCACGGAAATTGAGCACGGATTAAGTCATGAGAAGAACAAGTGCTCATATACATCGTTGAAGCCTGTCCGACTGTACGTGAGTGGAGAAGCGGGAACTGGAAAAAGTTTCCTCATTAAAGCAATCTCTTGTTATTTGCAGGAAAGGACTGAGTCATCGCTGTCTTGTGTTGTCACCGCTCCTACTGGACTGGCAGCACATAACATTAAAGGTATTACTTTGCATCGTCTACTGATGCTGCCGGTGGAGCATGACAACAAATTACAATACAACAAGTTATCTGGAGATGCTTGCTGTGAAGTTTCAAGAGTCTTGAGGAAAATGAAACTACTTATCATTGACGAAGTAAGCATGGTTTCCAATGTCATGCTTGCCTTTGTGCATTTGAGAATGCAAGAAGTACTTAAAACTGAATATGATGTGTTATTTGGTGGGAAACACATCATTGTTTTCGGAGATCTTCTGCAGCTGACACCAGTAAAAGGTCAACCTGTGTTCAAAATACTCACGCATGAAGATACCAGGAAGTGCCTAGGGAGCATTGGCAACGTCAATATATGGTTAAACTTCAATTATGCAGAACTGCATCAAAATATGCGTCAGGCAAAGGATGAAGATTACAAGAATATTCTACAAGATATTAGAATTGGAAAAGTGACCGAGCATGGGAAAGAAGCTTTAAATGCACGATTACTGTCAAATTATATCCCAAACAAGAGATTGTGCCTGAGAATATTTTTCAGAAAATTACTGAGAAGAAATCCGGGATATGTCTCATGCCAACTCTTGCAGAATGTGCCATCTTCAACAACAAAATGTTGAATTTAGAAAAGCAAGAGATTGTGAAACTTGAAGCTATCGACAAATTAGAGCATATGGGATCAACAATTATTTTGTCAGACAATTTGAAATCAAAATTGGATTCATTAGAGAAGACTATATCTAAAACAGCGGGTTTTGAAAAGACTTTGAATGTGTGTTTAAATTGCCGAATTATTTTGAGAAGGAATTTACATGTAGAAAGAGGTCTGGTAAATGGATCAATGGGTAATGTTGTTGATTTTGAGAAATACAGAAATAGAGATGGAATAGAATTTTTAAGAATTAAATTTGATGGCATTGAGGAAGTACAGCAAATTGGTCGTTGTTCTGCTAGGTTTTTGCTTGTTAAAGATTTATATGTTCGCCGTAAACAGTTTCCTGTTTGCTTGGCATATGCGGTGACAATCCATAAATCGCAAGGTTTAAGTGTAGACTGTGCATTGGTGAATATTGGCAGTTCTGTGTTCAAGGAGGGTATGGCATATGTGGCATTGTCACGAGTTAGAACTTTATCGGGATTGTACTTGATTGACTGTGATGTCACAAACATTTGTGCGGATCTAGATTGTGTTAAGGAATACAATAGGTTAAGAAGAGAGTATGCGCCACATTTGCCTCAATATCCTTTGTTTGAGAAACGTGTGGTAGGCCGCAAACGTAGAAATAGCAGTAATAGTAGGGAGGTTGTTGCAAAAAGACTAAAAGTCAATGAACCGAAAATTGTTAGCAGAAAGAAAGTGGATTCTGTTGAAGATGTTGTCGGTTTTCAATTTGAAAACAGTTCTGGTGTCAACTGCTATGCAAATGTAGTGGTTAATGTTCTCTTTTCACTAGAGAGTTTAAAAGAACAGATTCTGTTGAATTCTGAACAAATTTTATGCTGTTTGTTGAATTCTGTTTTCGAGAAATGTAGCACTGATCGAACAAAAGTAGAAAGTGTGTCTGAAGTTCGTTATCTGTTAGATGAATGTTCAGGTCAAACAGACTTCTCTGAAAATAATCAGCAAGATTGTCAGGAGTTTTTAATGTATATGCTTGATATATTGCAAGTTGAGGGTGTAGATGTAGATCACCTGTTTGGGCTTTCTTATCAATGGCAGCATGACTGCGAGAACTGTATGGTATCAAGTACTACTAGTGTAGACTCAGAAAGATTTATATATTTAACTTTGCCAGACAGTAAATCAGTCTCCTTTAATAAGCTAGTAAATGCAGCGGATCACAACATGGAGTGTAGCCAATGTAAATGTGATATGATGTCAACATTATTTATACGTAGATATGGCCAGTATGTCATTTTAATGATCCAACGTTGTAGGCCTGATGGATCAAAATTGTCAACTTTAATAAAAAATGTTGTGGCTTCTCAGCTGTCAATATCAGGGAGGACTTTTGTTACTGTAGCAATTATCTATCACGATGGTCCATCAACAACATCAGGACATTATACAGCTTACTTAAAGTCTGGAAACGGCTGGTCATTCTGTAATGATTCCGTTGTAACGTTCAAAAAAAAATTGCCGTTTGACCTTAAAAATTCTTACCTGGTGTTTTTAAAACCAAAATTTTAAGTAGAGGGAATGTAAGTCTGCAATGCTGTCTAGATTAAAAATCCAACTATATAAACTTAATGCAAGTAAGTCTGCTTCATAGTAAGCAGTATCAGTGTCATAGGAAAAGGAGAACATGAGTGACAAAGAAGAGTAAGTTATTAGTAGTCCAGGATTGTGAAAATAATCTCAAATATTTTATTTTTGAAAGTTGCGAAAATAGAAAATGTCGGGATTTGATTGGAAGAATAACAAGACTTGCGAATCGCGGCAACATGATTTGGCCTAGTGGAAACATGTGATATAATGAGAGAAGTCTTTTTTTCTATGTAACATATTTTACGTATCGATGGAGGTTTTCTTTCAGAAAGTGGCGGGCTGAAAATATTTGTAGCACAACAGAGTGGATGCTGTTCATAGGAGATCGTTCGACGTCATTGAAAGTAAGTTAATTTTAAGGAGTTTTGAAATCAGATTTCGAAGGTTGTATGGGTTTTTTAAACACAGTCATTTTGATTGTGTTTTTTTTTCCCCGCTGTTACATGATGAATACCTTCAAGTCACTGATTTAAGTGAAATTTGATACATTCTGAGAACAGCAAAAAGAAACCATTTAACATGTATAATTAATGTTATGCTTTTTGTCCTTATGATATACATTTAGAAATGTGAGGTACATATGGGTAAGCTGAGTTCTGTAAATATCAATTTTAATGCTTTCAGTGCTGTACTTCTGGGTAGTGTTTTTTTAAAAAAAAGAAAAGAGGCCTCACCTCAAAGAAAGCTCTTGAAAGCACACATCTTATTTGCATCCTAAATCAAGCATTTACAATGTTAGACACAATTTTATGATGGCTTTACATCTTTTTTGCGCTGCTATTGCATCACTATTGTGAGACATTAGCAGTGCAAGAAAAACATCATGTTCCAAAATAGGGCTCAGTTCATCAACATCAAGATACAGTTTCTTTAGAATATATATCTTTAGGATTGTGTAGGGGACGTAGAGAAGCAGAGACTTCTGTAAATGTCAAAGTTGTTGAAAAACTGTTTGTTTTTGAACCTTTTCCCTTGTCTTTTCTAATTTTTAAATACATGTTTTAATATTTTTGGAAATGTTTGTTCTTTTTTTTACAGATTGAAAGTATGAAAAAATATTTAAAAAAAGGTAACAAGAATTATAAGGTAAATGTTTTCTACTCTTTTTACCCGCAATGCACTGCTGATGATGTCATTGACAGTATCTCTCATTTACTCTCTATAGCTGTCTTTCTTTTTACATTATTCTCTGTTTACTTCCCTTATACTAACTCTTCTTTTTTTAAAAAAAATATTTTTTTAGTTCGCTTAAAGTTCGCGAACCGGTCAGCGAACTTGAAGCGAACCAAAAGAAATAGAGCTTGCCAGAGTGATAAACATTCTAGCAATTTTGATTGAAAGGGGAGGTAGTTCTGAAAAGAACTGTTTTTTTTTGTTTTTGTTGTTTTATTTATTTATTTATTTTTTGAACATTTTTTGATTTTTTTGTATTTTTAGAACTGTTTTATGTTTTTTTTGTGTTTTTTATGGAGGGGAGACAACAAAAAACAGGCATTGAAAACAGCTCAACTGGAGCAAAAAAAAAAATTATTTCTTGGGTGCATTAGGGCATTTATGATTTTCGAACGCCATGTTCATCAGGTTGACGCTCATGTTGCCATATGACAGCATAGCACCACAGTATATACAACTTAACTTCATATGCTGGAAGTTGGGTTGAATGTTTGGCACAGTTTCTTGTGCCTCTCTTCCCGTCAAAGACATTGTGGAGGTCGATCTGGCCACAGGAGTTGTCGTGGGATTGTCTTGAAGATCCCTTAACTCAGCCCGGCTGTAGTTTAAGGGATGCCACCTGCTCATGTGTCGATGCATCGTATAGTTGCCCATACTGTATTTCTTATCTGTGCCTCTCGACAATCTGTAATCACAGATGAGGCAGGTGGCATATTTAGCATTCACCTTCTTTGATCCAGGAGGGATGGAGAAAAACTGCCAGATGAAACTTGTTTTTCGCTTTGAAACCCGGGGCAACTCTTGGACAAATTGTTGTTCCTCTCTGTCCTCTTCTTCTTCTTCCTCCTCTTCCTCCTCTCTGTTAGTGATAAATTGACTAGGTGGTCCTCTCTTCTTATGAGGAGGTGGAGGTGGTGGTGGGGTTCCACCAGCTGCAGCAAGTACAGAAGCCATTGTTCAATTCTAGCTAAATGGTCTTTCTCTCACCAAGATGAAAGTCAGAGTGAGGAAATAAGGAGGGGTTTACATGATTTGGGGAAAGCAAAAGTTCTGAACCAATGAAAAGTGTTATTTTTAGGTCACATGACCTAGTCATACATCATTTGGAAACCAAAAGTGAAATGAACCAATGAAAAGTTTGATAAACAAGTCCCATGACCTGTTCCGCTTACGTTACGCGGCGCGCGCCGCGTCCCAGATCGCTTCCGGTTCGCGGTCCCGAGCACTTCCGGGAGCGCTAACGCGGCGATTCATTAGACGCATTACGCGATAACGTGATACGTCGCGCTTCCGCGACGCGTCACAGTTCCGCTAACGTAACGTTGACCGGTTCGCGGACTAGATCGCGGCATCGAGATGAGCTAACGGAAAGCTTCCCGGTTCGCGAACTAGAAGCGAAGAAAAAAAAAATTAAAAAAAAAATTATCAATAAACATCTAAATATATTTTGGGATTTAAAGAAGAATACATTTTACAGCTACAGATGTTAGCTTTTAAAAAACCAATGAAATTCACAGAAAAAACCATAGGTTATAGACCATATATAGTTAGAAATTTGCATTTAAAAAACCATTGAAATTCAATGAAAAAACCATAGGTTATAGACCATATATAGTTAGGGATTTGCATTTACAAAACCTTATTTTACTCGCATAAAACCATTGAAATTCCATATATAGTTAGTTGCGCTAACTATATATCGCGCACCCTCAATCCACTGCTGATGATGTCACATATTACATCATTCATGACATGGTCAGTGACATCACTGATGACATCACTGATGACATCTCAAATGACATCACTGTTGACAACTCAAATGGCATCACTGACAACATCACTGATGACATCATTCATGTGATAATACGATGAACCTCTTCAGACTCTAATATAACTTTAGGTGCACTCAGTGTAAACAGACACTCACAGACTGTCACTCATCCATGGAGTTACTCACACACCTAGTCAGTCATTCAAAGAATCAATCACACCTCCATTTCCTCAACTATACAGTTATACACACCTTACTTATTCAAACATATACTAACACATATTTACTCTTTTATAAAATCCTTGATTGAAGTTCACAATGATCCATACAGCCACTCACACATTCACTGGCTCTTATGCACAGTTATTTATATATGTCAACTCTCACATGCACTGTGTTTTACATATGTACTTACTTTCACATGTAGCACTGAGATATCCATTCACTCACCAATACACTCATGCACACAGTCAACCGCCCATACAGCTGTTTCCACATGCACTTTTGAAACCATACATCTAGTGAATCAACTGCTCACACATCTATGCACAGAGTCATACACCTCCCAGCCACCCACACACACACTCAGTCTCCCATACAAATACCTGGGCTACCAATCAATAACCCATATAGTTACTCATATAGCTACTTATCAACACATGCAGCAGTTTACAGAACAACAGACATAATAATGCACAAATTAAGACAGTTTAGTCACTAACCCATGCACTCAGTGAGACATATTTAATCACTCACTCATACAGTCAGTCATGCACCTACTAAATCCTTCATCCAAACACTTATACATCCACTCATTCTTCAATATGTAAGACATATTTACACTTTACAGAAACATACAGTCACTGGATGTTGTCATCAGTGATGTCATCAGTGATGTCACTGACCATGTCATGAATGATGTAATATGTGACATCATCAGCAGTGGATTGCGGGTGCGCGATATATAGTTAGCGCAACTAACTATATATGGAATTTCAATGGTTTTATGCGAGTAAAATAAGGTTTTGTAAATGCAAATCCCTAACTATATATGGTCTATAACCTATGGTTTTTTCATTGAATATATATATATATGGCGGTCGCCAGTAGGTAGTTATAGTTAGGATTGTTTTCCATAGGAAATAATCAACATTCTATTTGGAATAACTTTGGCCCTGGTGGATGAGTCTTTGCGAATTTCTCAAAGAAGATGGCTAGGTTCGCTGCGCTCCTTCCCTGAAAGTTTGGGGGGGATTGGTCAAGTGGGGGCTGAGATATAAGGGGGGTCCCAAAACGTGTTTTCTCCATGTTATTTTCCATAGGACCTTTAGACTCGGCTACAGTTCGAACGGGTGAATGAATTTATAAGAAATTTGCCAAAACTGTAGAGTCTTGTTCGCAGATTACGCTTTTTTTGGAATGGTGTAAATCCGTTCAGTAGTTGTTGAGAAAATTAAAGTTAAAGTCAATTATATATCTATAGGCGCGCACACGTGCGCGCACCCAAGCGGCTGCGCGTGAGCGGTATTTTTTTGGGCTGTGTGACGTCTGTTAACGTTCGATTCGAAGGAAATCAGGAAGTTTTGTCCGCCATTTTGTCACTGCGAGTAAATATATTGTTCATTTCAAAGCGTTGAAACATGGAAAGGGGAGAAGGTAGAGATTGTCTTCCTGCGTAGGTTTTCTCAGGGTGTGCAGTAAGGCCCTTAAACGCGAAAAGATATAATTTTTCTCCGAAAAAAAATACGGGGTGCGCGCACCCGGTCGCGCACACCTATTTACAAGAGTGTGAAAATGGAGGTAAATCAGAGGTTTGAGTGCTTAGATATAAGGTGGCTCTGAAAAGAGCCCTTGTGTTAATTGAGTGTTTTCTGCATTTATAAGTAAGTACCGATGCAGAGCCTGATGTTGCAGAGGAAGATTCTGTTTCCCTCATTCATGAAATGAACACCGTCTCTCCTATAGACGTCTTGCATGTGGTATCGCAAGTTGTTGTGGTAAATAGAACCCATGCTATAATCTCTGAGGAACGCAGAAACAGATTTATTTACATGTCTCCTTGCTTTCTCAAATTGTGCACAATGGTGATTGGACCAATTCCATTTCTGTCTTTGGCATATATTGGAATATACCAAGGCAGATCGAGGAAAAAGTGTCATCAATTGTCGAAAGGTGTCTTTTAGAAGCATTTCCAGACCTACCCCAGTGATTGTGCCTAGATCGTTCCCACCACAGTGCACAATTATAAGGTCTGGTTCTGGGAGATGCATAAAAGTTTTCACCAATGGAATTAATTGGTGACATTTCAATCCTCTTTTGGAAATCCATGTTATGTGTACATTTGGTAAGCTGAGGTTGCAAATTCGTCTGCTTACTGCATATTTTTCACTCCAGTGAATATAACTGTGTCCTGTTAGGCAGACCTTAATTTTCAAGGGATTGTAGTCGTCCTCCAATCGGTTCTGGAAGTGGAATGGTAGTTAGAAGTTGAAATTTTAAATAAAGAAAAAGGAAGAGGCTGGGTGTGGTTAAAAAAATAAAAATGATTGGTTGATTGTAACAAGTGGAGAGTGAACAGGTCAATGTTTATGTTAAACGAAAAGTACTATTGGGTGTGAAAAAACAAGACATGTAACAGAGTTGTGGATTGGCAGGTGTTTCTGGAGGGAAAATAGTGTTCTTAGTTTGCTGTAGAACGTTGAGACATGAACTTTTGACCTGTGCCTTCAGCAAGGTGCAGAATGAGGTGTAACCATGGAAACAGCCGGAGATGGCAGTTGGTGATGGGTTCACTCTTTGGTGCCTCTGCATCTGAGTCTGTTCTCTGGTGGCTGGCGGACAACTGTTTGTTATTGTGGAGATGAAAGGGTGATAAGGAGAGAAATACGACATAGCGTCTGGCCTGTAGAAGCGTGGGAGCAGTGATTAACTCTGAGTAAAGCGGAACTGTGTCGGTGCTTAGTAACAGTAAAAAAAAAAATGTTAACAGTGGTATAAATGTCTTTACGGTGCGCGACCTACTAAGAAAGAGTTCACGGGCCGTATTTGGCTTGCAGGTTCTAGTATCAGTAAGTGAGGTCGAGAAAAGAAAATATTCAGGACTTTATTTATGAAGGCCTTGCGCCACCGGTGCGTTACTTTTTCCCATTTTAAAAAATGAGGCACTGGCGGCGGAAGGTCTTCATAAATAAGGTCCTCCGTGTCTACAGTTAAGGTTATGTGGAACCCATGAATAGTTTTTCAATATGAAATCATTTCAGTTGAGATTATGGATTAAAAGAGAAACCGTGAATATTTGAAATGTTTATTTAGAAATGTACTATTTTAAAGGCAAATCATTATGTAATCTGAGTACAGAAATTGCAAAAAACACAGTAATTGGTATTGTCAGTAGTACATGGAATACAAACGCTATAGTTGAAGAAAAATGAATATAGTTGGAAAAAAACATTGTACAGTCTTATAAGGAAGTATATTATATTTTAATAAATGGAAGAAGGTTTCTGGCCTTTCAGTTTAGGAACAATATATGAAAATGCAAGTGGTTATACATCATTACTTTATGAATCAGCTGTCTAACAACACAAAATCATAATGTCCACTGTTAGTAAAGCAAATAGGTCTATTCTTCAAAAGAAAATATGGAAAATAACGTGAAGAATATAGAAAACCAAAAGGAAATGAGGACATCAATGGGTTGTTTGAGAGTTATTGAAGCATTGTTTAGGCAAAATAGGTAGCTTCTGCTTGTAACAGGAAATCAGTTTTATCATTTGAAATTATGTCAGCTATCCAATGGAAAAGAGTAAAGCAGTACTGATGATCTGTTATAATCGGAGCGTCTTTTACCATCAGAGGGCAGCTCGGTGGGTTTTCGATGTAGCTCGCAGTTAAGAAAGAGTTAACCGTCCATTGTGTAGGCAAAGTATGCAGCAAGTGCCTCTAACATGAAATCATTGTTATCATCTGAAAACATGTCAGCCATCCAATTGAGAAGATGAAAGGAGCATTCATGATCTGTCATTATTGGGGCGTCTTTTACCATCATAGGGCCGCTCGGTGGGTTTTCGATGTAGCTCTCTGTTAGGAAATCTTGCGCCGCTGCGAATATAGTCCAATGACTCAGAACTCCTTGTATCGCTGCAAAGGCCATAAACCCTCCGTTGTAACAAAGCTGTTCATGATCAAGTAACGGATTCATGAGGTGATTGTAATACGGTTCAGGAGGTACCAAATTGCAGAGACATAAATCCAGGGCCCACGTGAAATCACAGCTCAGGCAATGAAATACAGGCTGCACACAGGTGAAATACGAATATCGAAATGATAATCGATATGAAGTATTCAAAGTTGAGAGTGGTAAGGTGCCGTAGTATAGAAGCATTCTCTGTCGAAATAGTTCTAAGTGGCCCAGCTCGTTTGTGAAGGAAGGAGGGACATCCATTTTGAATTTCCCAAGATGGTACAGGAAACGGCGCAGCACCGCTGGTTGTATAGCAACTCCACAGAATTAGGTCGCCGGCTATGCAGTGGAGAGGAGCAGAATGACTTGATACATTTTCTAGGAGTCTAGTCACTTATATATTGCTTAGTGGTTATTAAAAAAGTAGCTTTTTTTTAACTGGAGGATGCGTTAAAAAATAAGGGAGTGATTTGAGGGAGTTGTGAAGCAAGGTCAATTTTTTTTTACATCAATGCTGTTTTCTGTGAATGTTAGCTTAGTGAAAGATATGTGTGTGAGCAGATGCAACGTTCAGTTTTAAATGTGACAATGGCGGTCTTGTTCATGTCTTCCGATTCAAGGTCGGTATTCGCTGCCAAATACAAAGATTAAGAAACGCATGCGTGGGGTACATAGTGTGCATTCTTAAAGGAAAGCAAATGAAGGGTTATTTTTACCGCGTTAGCATTGTCGTTTAAAAAGTTATAGTGATTTCTATTATATGTGAAGAAAGTGTCACTGATGAAGACTGAAAATAAATCCTTATAAATGATACGGACTGGTGTATTTTAGAAAAGGTTTGTAACATTACATGAATTGTGGAAAAAAAATAATGTAATTGAAAGTGTATGGTTTGAAAATGAAAAGTAGAGGTTTATAGTTCATGTTTTGAAAGCAGTTCTAGAGGGTCAGATGAAAGTGTATGGTTTGAAAATGAAAAGTAGAGGTTTATAGTTCACGTTTTGAAAGCAGTTCTAGAGGGTCAGATGCATGATAGATTTATTAAAAATAGAACATGTTTTTAAATATGTGCCTTTATGTACTATTTACATTATGTGCCTGTTGCGTATTCTTTGAGTTTTAGTAATCCTGTGTCTTATAAGTTTTCTAGGGGCGGTTTGAGGTTCATGGTGGGTTTGGGCAGGGAGGGTAGGTTGGGGGTTTGTAATAGGGGGTTCGGCTGGGGTGGAGTGCGGAGTTTAGTGAAAAGTGAGGGGGGCGGGGAGTTACGGTGTTTGGTAATGGAGCAGAGTCAGAGGACGCCACATTTGTGTTATGGGGTGCCACGGAAATATGTATTTATTCTCAGAGGTTTATTATATTAAGGATATATATCAACATTTCGGCTCTTGTCGTTTTGTGGTTCTGTGTATGTTTATAATGCTGGCTCTGTAGTTTTTGTTTATGGAACTTATTGCGACACACAGGGGACCTACGTTGCACAGTTGGAGATCAGAGACTTAGGAAATAAAACTTTATAATTGTAAGGGCTGTAAGCGATAGAAATCGCCCGTTCTCAGTGTAAAAAATATCACCGCTATTGGTGGTATTTTCTACGGTGTTAGTACTCGAAGGAGAATAGTAACATATATGTGAAATAAAATTATGTAATAGGCTCAGCATTTTACATTATCTTGGAAAACAAAAGTTGCTTTTACATAGCAATAAGTCTCTTATAATTAAGGGACGGAGTGTATATAGTGCTATTTAGTACTCTACTATGTGATTGATGTCGAATATTTCATAAGAGGAGGCTTTAAAAGTTTTACGATAAACTGGTTTTCTAGGGAAGTGGGTGGAGTGTTCCGTGTAAATTGCAGAATAGAAACTAGTAAGAACCAATTGGAAGTGTTGTTTTAAAGTCACATGACTGCACATGCGTGTCTCGACGCGATAGGAGGGTGCACGCACCCGGTCGAGCACTATAAGAAAGCGGCGAGAAAATATCAGCTAATATGCTCTTCAAGCTTGTTTTGGTACAAAGAGTTAGTTCTGAAAAGAACTTTTTTTTTTTTTTTTTTGGGAAACAAGTGTTATGATGCTTTTGATTTCTTAAAGTTGCGACGACATTTTTCAGTATGTCATACTATCCAAATAAAGTGAAGAAATTTAACTTTTCTTGGAGCATTTATGACTCTCAATTATTTGTTTAATTAGAGTAAAGTTTTGCTCTCCGTATACAAGAAGTTCTCCACAGTTTGTGCATTTCATGTGCACGTTCGCCAGATATGGTCTCAAGTCCATCTCAGCACTCGATGGAGATACAGGTCGTCCACCGGAAGATGTGTTGATTACTTCTGATGGTAATAGCGTGGCCTCCGTTTTTCTTGTCAAAGGTGGTCGCTCATTTTCATCAGATTCGGAAGATGAATGCGGAACGGTAGCCATTGTACCGGAGTCTTCGGGAAGATGTTCGACGTTGTTGTCTCTTGAGAGTAGAAAAGAAAGTGATGGTAGTGGGTGGAGTGCTGCGTGTAAATTCCAGAATAGAAACTACCAAGAACCAATTAGAAGTGTTGTTTAGAAGTCACATGACTTCACATGGGAGTGTCAGGTCCTGTACGCGATAGAAGGGTGCGCGCACCCGGTCTCGCACTAAAATAAAGCGGCGAAAAAACATCTTATAATATGCTCTTCGAGCATGTTTTGGTGGAAAGAGTTAGTTCTGAAAAGAACTTTTTTTTTTTTTTTTTTTTTTTGGAAACAAGTGTTTTGATGCATTTGATTTCTTAAAGTTGCTACGATATTTTTCAGAATGTCATACTATCCAAATAAAGTGAAGAAATGTAACTTTTCTTGGAGCATTTATGACTCTCAATTTTGTGTTTAATTAGAGTAAAGCTTTGCTCTCCGTATACAAGAAGTTCTCCACAGTTGTTGCATTTTATGTGCACCTTCGCCAGACATGGTTTCAAGTCCATTTTAGCACTCGATGGAGATACAGGTCGTCCATCGGAAGATGTGCTGATTACTTCTGATGGTAATAGCGTGGCCTCCGTTTTTCTTGTCAAAGGTGGTCGCTCATTTTCATCAGATTCGGAAGATGAATGCGGAACGGTAGCCATTGTACCGAAGTCTTCGGGAAGATGTTCGACGTTGTTGTCTCTTGAGAGTAGAAAAGAAAGTGATGGAAGTGGGTGGAGTGCTGCGTGTAAATTCCAGAATAGAAACTACCAAGAACCAATTAGAAGTGTTGTTTAGAAGTCACATGATAGGAGGGTGCGCGCACCCGGTCTCGCACTAAAATAAAGCGGCGAAAAAATATCTCATAATATGCTCTTGAAGCACGTTTTGGTAGAAAGAGTTAGTTCTGAAAAGAACATTTTTTTTTTTTTGGGGGGGGAAAGAAGTGTTATAATGCTTTCGATTTCTTAAAGTTGCTACTACATTTTTCAGTATGTAATAGTTTGAAAATGAAGTGAAGAAATTTATCTTTTCTTGGGGCATTTGTGACTGTCAATTTTGAGTTAAATAAGAACGAGGCTCTGCTCTCCATACAAAAGAATTTCTCCACACTTGTTGCATTTCATATGCACCTTCGCAAGATATGGTCTCAAGTCCATCTCAGCACTCGATGGAGATACAGGTCGTACACCAGAGGATGTGCTGGCCACCTCTGATGGTAATAGCGTGGCCAGGGCTCTTGTCGATGCTTTTGCATAATGCTCAGGATGCCTTTGTTTAACATGCCGCTGCATGGTGTGTGCAGAAAAGGAATATTTTTTATTTGGATTTCCCCTTGAGAGCTCCCAATTGCATATCGTGCAGGTTACTTTTGGCGCATTCACTTTCTTTTGATCTTCAGGATAAGTGAAAAATTGCCAAATGAAAGATTCCTTTTTTCTTCTTAACGGTGGTCGCTCATTTCCTTCAGATTCGGAAGATGAATCTGGTAGGGCAGCCATTTCAGCAAAGTCTTCCGGAAGATGCTCGACGTTGTTGTCTCTTGAGAGTAGAAAAGATTGTGAGGAAAGTGGGTGGAGTGCTTCGTGTATATTCCAGAACAGAAACTACTAATAACCAATTGGAAGTTTTGTTTTCAAGTCACATGACTTTACATGCGCTTCTCAGGACGTGTAGGCGGTGACACTATGTAGTTATGAACGTGATTACATACTTAGGAACTAGCATTCAAAAAAACTATGAAATTCACTGAAAAAACCATAGGTTTTACACACGTTATAGTTAGGAAGTAGCATTTGAAAAACCTATGAAATTCACTGAAAAAACCATAGGTTTGACACCAGTTATAGTTAGCTGGAAATTTTACTGACATAAAACCAATGAAATTCCACGTTATAGTTAGTTGGCCTCACTATAACTTGCGCGTGTAATGCACTGCTGATGACATTACATATTACATCACTCATGACATGGTCAGTGACATCACTTATGACACCATCCAGTGAATGTGTGTCTTTCTAAAAAATAAATATGTTTTATATATGTATATGTAAAGGTCGAGGGAAGAATAAATGTTTAAATTATTGTCTTAATGAATGTTTTTTTCAAAAAGAAATGATTGGATAACTGGCTTATTAAGTGTACCTTAGTGAATACATATATTAGCGAGTAATGTTTAAATATTTGAATATATGTATCAGTGTTTCACTTTGTGAATAACTGGCTGCATGGATTGATGAGTACCTACATGTGTAGGTATTTGGGTTCTTAGATGTTTTTTTAGTATCAGTATGAGTGTTTCTATGGTTTTATGGGGGTATTACTAATCACATAGATGCATGAATGACTAACTCTCTTTTTGTATGTGTTTAGAAGACACCATATGTGCAGGACTGTATGGGTGGTTGAGTGTGTATAGTTTTATATGCAAATAAATGGATGTTCAATAGTTTATTTGCATGTGTGAGTATGTGTGTGAGTAACTTTTGGATGATTGTTGGTGTGTTACAGGATGTATAGGTGTATCACTACATATGATGAGTGAGTATATGTATGAGTGACTACATAGAACTGTTGGTAAATGAGAGAATGTGTATATAGATGGTGGAATTACTGAATTGGTTGTTATAACTGGTATGGGTATCTCCATTTTTTTGAAAATGTTAATTTCTATTTTCCAATATGTGTTTTAAGGGTTACATTACACTTAAAGGAGGTCTGTCATCAGTGATGTCATAAGTGATGTCACTGACCATGTCATGAGTGATGTAATATGTAATGTCATCAGCAGTGCATTACACACGCAAGTTATAGTGAGTCCAACTAACTATAACGTGGAATTTCATTGGTTTTATGTCAGTAAAATTTCCAGCTAACTATAACTGGTGTCAAACCTATGGTTTTTTCAGTGAATTTCATAGGTTTTTCAAATGCTACTTCCTAACTATAACGTGTGTAAAACCTATGTTTTTTCAGTGAATATATATATATATATATATATATATTCACTCCACAAAACTTCAAAATATCGAAGAAGACAAGACACCCAGAGCTCCAGTTCAAGAACTTATTTGGCAGATTAAATAATCTCCGCGACCCGTTTCGCCAATACGGCTTGGTCACGCTCGTCTAGTGCTGCTGACAGCCATTTTTAAACACCCAACACCCTTGTGCACATGTTACAACACGGAAAAGCGGAAGACATCTTGTAATAGGTTTGAAATCAAGACATTATGTTAAGTCATAGCCTGTTAACACTGTTTTCGTCCTCAAAATATATTTGACAACATTTTACAAAATATTCAATTGATTTAGCCCTTATTACGACATAATTTATAATGTATGATCATTGCGGACACAGTTACATTGCATAAACATGTTGTTATTCTGTGTTTTATACATTAATATAAAATCCAACATGATATTATTTACAAAGCATTCCGATTATTGAAAGCTTAGCTCTGATTGGCTCCTTTAACATATCGCTGCGCTACTGGTCAAAATTCGCTGTTGCTTAGAAACCCAAAGAACTACAATAACACACTGTGTTCGAGCATCAGTGAGGTAAAATATCAATTTCCATCGCCTGACAGCACTCGTTAAATTCAGGAAACTTGCGCATAATAACGCAAAAAGTAAATCAATCTAGACATAGACAGTTGCATGGCAACCAACTAAGTAATGGGTTTCTTTCACCAAAGCAACCATGATAGCAGTATAGCCCAAGTGGGCATTTTAATCCATAAACCATAGCTGACATCCAGGCCCAGTGGGCAATTGATAGTTGATAGAGAGCCAATAAAACAATGAATTTTCTCTAAAAAAGCGACCTTGTTGAGCAAAATATTCCTCTAAAATCAGGCGAACTACGAATTCCGATTTACTCACCTGTTATCACGCGAGACCTCAGTGCTGCATCTTTGAGCCCAGTACGGACCCTGAAAAGTAAATCTAAGTGTACTTACCAGTAACTTGTATTTCCTTCCATAGGAATCTATTGTGTGGTTTTCACCAGAAAAGTTTCAAAGTGTCTATTTTTTAAACATACAAATATTCTTCTAAAATCAGCCAATCTACGAATTCCGATTTACTCACCTGTTATCACGAGAGACCTCAGTGCTGCATCTTTTAGGACAGCACTGAAAAGTAATTCTAAGCGTACTTACCAGTACGTTTTATTTCCTTCCAAATGAATCCATTGTGTGGTTTTCAGCAAAAAAGTTTCAAAGTGTTGATTTTTGAACATACAAATATTCCTATCAAATCAGCCGAGCTACGAATTGTGATTTACTCACCTGTTAGTACAAGAGAACCCAAGGCTGCATCCAGCGGCGTCACTAGGGGGGTGCGGGGGGTGAGGACCGCACCGGGTGTCACCCCATCTGGGGTGACACCAATCTGGTTAGTTGCGCTGGCTGGCTCCGTGGCTCGCTCTGCAGTGCAACCTGAGCCTGCCTAACTATTTTAAAACCGCGGGCCCGGAGCAGAGCTCACATTGGTCATATACGGTCCGGGGGCCGTGGCCCTCTGCCGAGACTGTGACATGAACGAGGAGAGCTGTCAGTTCTGAGAGTGTGTGACATGCGTGCATTGCAAGCAGCAAGCGCACGCCACCACGGTCAACTAGAGGGGAAACTAAATATCCGAAGCGCTCATATATCACACGAGGCAGCGCCAGAGAATCAGCGCTTGGATGCCACGACGGGTCTTTAGGCGCTGGGGATTATAAACATTTGGGGAAAGGCGCTGCGAGGCCACAACAGGTTGTCTGGGCGCTGAGTCACGAGGAAGGCTTGGAAGCAGGGGGCGCTTCGCTTGCACAGATGGACATGTTTAAAAGAACTAGAATATTCCAATTTATTTTATTTATGCATTTTTATACAGCGCAAACATTTCCTTAAGGTGCTAGAGCGCTTTATAATAAACATAGGTCATTCCATAAGGCCCACACTTACATGGTTAGATAAGGTTTTTACAGTAAAACATAAGTCGTAACATAAGGCCCCAATTTACACAATATGCAATCATTACATAAGGTGGTAATGTTTCAAATTTGCAAACCAGCATATCATGTTAGGTCTAGAATTACAACTGTTTGAGGATGTAGGCAGTGTGAGTTGCGGCAGCGAAATGACTTATACAATGGTGGTGGAGCAGTGAATACCAGGGCAATGGTCAGAGGCTAAACCACAGCGGTAAGAGAACAAGTTCCCATTGGATAGTTTAGCTAAGTTGTCACTAACTATGGGGCATATTAACAAGGCCAGGTGATAATTATCGCTCAGCGCACTTAGGGCTAGGATAATTATCGCCGGCCAACTCTGCATTTTATCGCGGAGATAGCGTGCTATCAGCAACGCTTATCTCCAAAGCAATAAAATGCAGAGCGCAAGCTGCAAATTGTGAGATTATCGCTGGAAATACAGCAATAATCCCACAAGGTTTGGCGATAGCTTGCTGATAGGGATAGACATACTTAGCCATGATATCCACCTTACATAGGATATCATGGCTAAGTCAGAAAAATGCCAGATGTTAAAAATCAGCGTTAACCTTCTTTAGCGATATCCTTGATAATAAGCGACATTTATCCTATTATTTTACTCTGGAACGCCCCATTTGCATCTCATTAGAGATGTAAGGGGAGGCGTATAGTAAAAGGGAGATAACATGCAAATTTGCGTGTTAGCACCCTGTTGCTGATAGGGCTCTAGTTTTATCTCTGCTTTTTTGGCTTTTAAAGCCAAAAAAGCAGAGATAAAGCCTTTGTTAATATGCCCCTAAGTGTCTTTCAAGGAGAAAGGCCTACAGCTCCGTTTTGAACTTGCCGGTGATGTAGTGGAGGTAGGCTGGGAGGGAGGAGCTGCGTGTTCTGGTCGCGTTTCCTGAGAAGGATTGTGCCATTAGTCATTCCTTTTCGAAGGTTGCAGGTTCAAGCAGCTGTGGTCTACCTTCTCCAGATACCTTTAATTTGTCTGCCAGGTAACGGGAGTGGATGTGCGCAGGGCCTTATGGGTGATACAGACTGTCTTGTACATGGTCCAGGCTTCAAAGGGCAGCTAGCGGAGAATGGCCAGCACAGGTGAGATGTGGTCACTCCTTTTGGCCCCAGAGACGAAACATGATGGAGGGATGGTGCAGGCAGAGAGGGAGATGGTTGAGGCAGAGGGTGAGATGGTGCAGGCAGAGGGTGAGATGGTGCAGGCAGAGGGAGAGATGGTTCAGGCAGAGGGAGAGATGTTGCAGGCAGAGGGGAGATAGTGTTGACAAAGGGGAGATAGTGCGGACAAAGGGGAGATGGTGCAGGCAGAGGGTGAGATGGTGCAGGCAGAGAGAGAGATGGTGCAGACAGAGGGAGAGATGGGGCAGGCGGAGAGAGAGATGTTGCAGGCGGAGGGGAGATGGTGCAGGCAGAGGGAGAGATGGTGCAGGCAGAGGGCGAGATGGTGCAGGCAGAGGGCGAGATGGTGCAGGCGGAGGGGAGATAGTGCAGGCGGAGGGGAGATGGTGCAGGCAGAGGGGAGATGGTGCAGGCAGAGGGAGAGATGGTGCAGGCAGAGGGAGAGATGGTGCAGGCAGAGGGAGAGATGGTGCAGGCGGAGGGGAGATGGTGTGGGCACAGGGAGAGATGGTGCAACCAGAGGGGAGATGGTGCAGGCAGAGGGGAGATGGTGCAGGCAGAGGGTGAGATGGTGTAGGCTGAGGGTGAGATGGTGTAGTCTGAGGGAAAGATGGTGTAGTCTGAGGGAAAGATGGTGCAAGCAGGGGGTGAAATGGTGCAGGCGGAGGGGAGATGGTGCGGACAGAGGGAGAGATGGTGCAGGCAGAGGGGACATGGTGCACGCAGAGGGTGAGTTGGTCCATCCGGTAAGTTGTGAGGGGGTGACACCATGAGTTACCCGCACCGGGTGACACCAACCCTAGTGACGCCACTGGCTGCATCTTTTAGCCCAGCACTGACCCTGAAAAGTAATTCTAACCATACTTACCAGTAACTTGTATTTCCTTCCATAGGAATCCAGTGTCTGGTTTTCACCAGAAATGTTTCTAAGTGTCTATTTTCACAAACTAAAAATATTCCTAAAAAATTGACTATGACTTAAACACATTCTTTCAACTGTTTACAGGAGATGCAGCAGTGCTGGATCCAGGATCCACCACTGAGTAAGAAAAGGTGACAATAACACTACTTGGTAAGTGAATTTCCTTCCATAGGCTAACATTGACTGGTTTCGCTTGGAAATTCTTTTAAGTGAGGAGTTTTGGAACTTTAAACAATTCCTATAAAATCGGCCGAACTACGAATTCCGATTAACTCACCTATTAGCAGGAGAGACCTCAGTGCTGCATCTTTCAGCCCACTACTGATCCTGAAAAGTAATTCTAACTGTACTTACAGTAACTTGAATTTTCTTCCATAGGCTAAGATTGACTGGTTTCACTTGGAAATTCTTTTAAGTGTGGAGTTTTGGAACTTTAAAATATTCCTCTAAAAACAGCTGAACTACAAATTCTGATTTACTCACCTGTTATCAGGAGAGTCTGATCCTGAAAAGTAATTTTAACATTACTTACTAGTAACTTGAATTTCCTTCCATATTATATCATTGCCTGCTATGTAAAATATTTATAAATGAAAAATAAATAAAATAAAAAATAAAAATATTACAATTTCAATATTTTTAAAAACATTTTTTTTTTCAATTTATATAAAAATATGTAATGTAATTTAAAAAATAAAATATCTAAAAAGAAATAGTTTATTACAATGTAGTCAATCAGTATAAAAAATATAACAATTAATACATTTACAAATTATCATTTACAAAACCTTTGAAATTTACTGAAAAAAACATAGGTTTCAACCATGTTATAGTAAGGAATTAGCATTATAAAAATCCTTAGAAATTCACTGAAAAAACCATTGCTTTCAGCCACGTTATAGTTAGGAATTAGCATTTAAAAAACCTTAGAAATTCACTGAAAAAAACATAGGTTTCACACATGTTATAGTTAGCTGGATATTTCACTCATACAAAACCTTTAAAATTCCCCTGTTATAGTTAGTTCAGCTAACTATAACTCGTGCGCCCACAATGCACTGCTGATGATGTCACATATTACATCACTCATGACATGGTCAGTGACATCACTCATAACATCACTGATGACATCTCAAATGACATCACTGATGACATTGTATCAATATTTTTCTTGACATCTAGAGGCAAATAAATAACTCTTCCCTTTAATCCTCTTTGTAAATCTGTAGGAGGTAATTTCCCTATCTTAGGCTCCATGCGAACAATAGCTTGAAAAGGATGGACACATTGAATCAAAATTGATTCATAAGTATTTAAATCCATCAATTCAGAAGGAATATCTATCAACTGAAGATTATTATGAGCAGCTCTAGCAGGCATTCTATTTTCATTTAATTTTCTCAAACAATAATTACAAATACGATGATCAAAACTCAAATCAAAAGAATTCTCCACCAACAAATAACTTACAAAATCCTTCCTTTCACTATTATTTTCCAATTCACATTTTGCATATAAATCAACTAACCTAGTCTGAATCTTATAATGAGTCCGTCGACAACACACACAAGTTAAATTAGGCCTTTCACTTGATTTCACCTTAAACTTGGTAATTTCCTCGTCAAACTTTTCTGTACTTGAAATCTGTCCATTGTCTTCCACATCACCATCCATTACTATATCCATTTCTACAATGTCCTCTTTGTTCCCAAAATAACAAAACTCAATTTCTTCACAAATAGTCTTCACATCCACTTCAGATCCATGCAAAAAAGCACTGTTTAACTGTTTAAGATTAAGTGCTGGACTGTTTGCATAATACAACCTTCTCACTAATTTCCTCACCTTATTATGATGCACTGCTAACATCCTAAAATGATGAAAAATACTCTGACTGGAAAGGGAAGACCACTCGGTCCCCCCGAACGCATGGATGGGTGCCCCGATCCCCCCGGGAAACCGTTGTGGGCGGGGGGCGTGTCTCAGCTGGTATGCCCAAAGCGGTGTGGCCGGAGCACGCCCTTCCCGCCCAGAAGGGGTTGTCCTAGACACCCGCCCGGAAGTCCGCGTACGGATGGGCAAACCTGAGGTGGGCCCCCGCCCTCCCGCAGATGGATAAATAGAGAGGGAACCCAACAAAGCTTCCTCTTGTTCCAGTGCTCTGAAGGCTGCACCACTCGTCGCTCGTGAGCCCTCGATGGAACAAGCAGCAATTTTGAGAACTTGTAATCTTTGTTATTTCTCTTTCAGTGTCAGGTGTGTGGAAGATCGAGTACCCTTGGGAATCAAGTCGGACGGAGTAACCGAAACCATGTCTGGCAAGAAAGCGGGAAAGAGCTCCGAGATGGAGAGGATGCTACGCACCTTGGTGAACCGAGTAGCGGTGATGGACCGGAAGATGGGTAAAGTGGACGAGCTCGGTCGGGGCTTAGCGGCCATCAAGAAGCAGATGGCGGCCCAGAACACCCCCTCGGGCGGCCTAAAAAAGTCATAGGATGTCGCCCCAGGGGGTAAGGGTAAAAGGAATAAGGGGAGGGCAGGTTCCAGGGAGGTCACAGTCCCAGTAGTGCCTCCATCGAGCCCGGGCGCAGACAGCCCAGTCGCGCCAGTAGATAGCCCGGTACCAGGTCCGGATGGGGATTTACCAATCCCCGTAGTGATAACGCCGATTGGGGATGACCAAATGCTGGCCCTTCAGTTAGCAGCAGTGTTACCTTGGCTAAAGAAAGGAGCAGGGGGATCAGTGGCTGCCGGCGATCCGGCTGAAGAAGCCAGATTAATAATTGAGCAGTTGCGGCAGTCAAGGGATGCCGGGACAGCGAATGTTCCTTTTTTTCCCCCGCAGGTGGCGAGGGGGGTCACGACGGACGGTCGGGCTACGACAACGGACACGGCTGGGAAGACGGCTGAACCCGGTAAGAGACCATTGTTATTGGTGGGGGAGAGTTCAGTACCTTGAAGGCGGGAAAGTTTATCGCAGCACATTCCTATGGCTACGAAAGAAATGATATGGGGAGATAAATATATCAACATGTTTTCACTTTTGACTGACCATCGTGAGGTAGAATATGCAAAGACTCAAAAAGATTTGTGGCACCCCAGCGTATGGCGAGCCAAGATGGCGGAATTCAGGGTCGATGAGACCATGGTGAACTGGGTCAGGGCCTTTTCTATTTTTACGGCAGTTATGGGTGAGCGTAAACCTGAAGTGTTGCCCGACTTATCATGTTATCAGAACAGGATCATGAATTTCTATGCAATGTACGGGGGAAATGAATGGAAGGGTTATGACGTTACCTTTAGGAAAGCAAAGGAGTTTAACGAGGTTTTAACATGGGATTGTCTGGACACAGTGTCATGGCATAACCAGCTTTTGCCGGGACCGACGGGTACGTCGGTACCAGGCACAAGCGTTTCTGGGACATTCCAACAGAAGCCGGCACAGCCCTTTCGTGCGAACGCCGGAGGGGAGCCGCATCCCAGGTCCGGCGGGAATGGAGGCAAGTGGGGGGTTTGTTGGGGATTCAACAAAGGAACCTGTAACACGCCGCAAGGAACGTGTAAGTTCCGGCATGCTTGTTCGGGCTGTGGGAATTCCTCACACCCAGAAACTAGCTGTCGATCCAAGTCCAATGGTGCGGGAGGAAAGGGGGGATCCAAGCAGGATTGAAGTGGTGCCTGGGAAGCAAACATCTTCGCCCATTGATATCTTGGCTTTGACCCCCTGGCTGAACCAATACCCAGATCATGTATCCGCAGGGATTTTGAGGAATGGCTTTCTGTATGGCTTCAAAATCCCGGCGGGAAATTTTCGGGGGAGCCCCTTCTGTAAGAACCAACTGTCTATTCAGCACAACCCGGCGGTGGCCACCAGAAAAATAGCGAAAGAAGTCAGCTTGGGGCGGGTAGCGGGGCCATTTGCCTGCCCGCCAGTTGCAGAATTTGTGTGTTCACCTTTAGGAGTGGTTCCAAAGAAAGACCCGGGGGAGTATAGACTTATCCACAATTTATAGGCCCCTAAAGGGGCCTCGGTGAATTAGGCTATTGACCCTGAGGTATGCTCAGTGAGATATGCATCGTTCAATGATGCAGTCGTTCTGTTGAATCGCCTGGGCCCCGGTGCACTGTTGGCAAAATCAGACATCGAATCGGCATTCAGGTTGCTTCCGGTACACCCTCGGGACCAACGCTTGCTGGGATTCACGTTCCAGGGGAAATATTACATGGATAAATGTATGCCCATGGGTTGTTCAATTTCATGTGCCTATTTTGAATTGTTCAGCTCCTTTTTGGAATGGGCGTTCACCGAGGCCACAGTTCATAGACAGGTGATGCACTATTTGGATGATTTCCTTTTTCTAGGTCCGGCGGGCACTCTGGAAAGTGCGCAAACGCTGCAGGACTTCTGCACACTCATGCGGGAGTTTGGGGTCCCATTGGCGCCAGGTAAGACGGTGGGGCCATCTACCTCACTGGAGTTTCTGGGGATTGAACTGGACTCAGTGGAGGGGTGTTTCCGTCTGCTAATTGAGAAGGTGGCCAAGTTCAGGGCTTCCTTGATACAATGTCTCCGTAGGGACAAGGTAACCCTACATCAGTTACAACAGACAGTGGGTCAGCTTAATTTTGCCTTAAAAGTGATACCAATGGCTCGCCCCTACTCACGTTCCATAGCACAAGCTATGGTGGGCCTTAAAGAAGGACACCACCGCACTAGACTGTTGGCAGAGGTTCGCCAGGACATGCGCATTTGGTTAGCATTCCTGGTGGATTTCAACGGTCGAGTGGCATGGAACAGACCCCCAGCATCATCGGACGAACTGGGCTTGTGGACTGACTCGGCTGGGAGTGTGGGATTTGGCGCGATCTTTGGTAACCGATGGTCGGCGCAAACTTGGCCGGCGTGGTGGCATTCAAGTGGCCTAACAGGTAACATTGGGTTCCTGGAGCTATTCCCCATTTGGGTGGCTCTGTTGGCATGGCCAGAAGACTTTAGGGACCACTCAGTGGTGTTTTGGTCAGATAACATGACGGTGGTCGAGTGTATTAATCACCAGGCTGCACGATGCAAGTGGATCTTGAGACTGTTGAAAGAAATTGTATTGCGATGCATGAGATTGAATGTACAATTCAGGGCAAGGCATGTGCCGGGTGTACTGAATAATGCAGCTGATGCACTCTCTTGTTCACACATGCAGGCTTTCAGGGATTATCTACCCACAGCGGAACTAGCGGCGGCACCGTTCCCCGAAGCACTATGGCAGATCGGTGCCCCGGATTACAAGACCTCGTGGCAGCCAGTTTAGCGCCCCGGACGAGAAAAGCTTATGAAGGAGCGTTTCGTTCATACTGCGCCTTTTTAGGGCCGGTAGGGGGACATAGCTGGGGGCGGGAGGAATCCTTCCTCGGGTTTTTGGTGGCGCTTCATAAAGAAGGCCGATCGGCGGCAACCGCCAACAGATATAGGGCAGCCATATCATTCATGGCACAGCTCCACGGGATACAGGACCCGACGGGTTCCTTCTTAGTCAGGAAGGCGCTCCGCAGTTGGCAGCACCTGGAAGGTCGCAGACAAGATAAAAGGCACCCGATTGGGCTAGACAGATTGTCCTTACTACTAGCTAAACTGGATGAGACATGCTCATCGCCCAGCAAGGTAATTCTGTTCCGAGCGGCGTTCGCATTGGCATTCCATGGGGCCATGCGGGTAAGTGAACTCGTAGCAAGGAACAAGAAGGATGTGGAGGGAGGTCTATGCAGGGATCATGTTCAATTACGGGGTGATTCTCTGTTGATCTCGATAGCCAGGTCCAAAACAGACTAGGAAGCTTTGGGGAATAGTGTGGTTCTGCAGCACGCCCGAGGGAGCCCCAGTTGTCCCATAAGGTATTTAGAGGACTACCTGGCACAGAGGTCGACAACATGAGGGGGGACCCTGCTTAGACACAAGGACGGCTCCCCGTTGACGAGATTTCAGTTTCAGAGGGTGCTGGCAATTACAGTTGCTGTGGCGGGCTTGAACCCGTGCGATTTCGGGACCCACTCATTCAGAATAGGGGCCGCTACTGAGGCTACGGCTCGGGGTCTGGGTACGGAGGAAGTGAAACAGTTAGGCCGTTGGTCCTCGAGCTGTTTCAAGAGGTATGTGCGACTGCACATGTTGTAAGAGACTGATTTTTTTTTTTTTAAATTGGCTTTCATTGCAGAATTAGAAACCATTGCATATAATAGATCAACCAGCACTCTCATGGTGTCCCCACGCATGGATAAAATAAACAGTAAATCATACACAGCCATTTAGCCCGTATCCCGGAGGCCGGGCGGCGTAGTAATCCATACTTCCAGCAAGAACATCACAGTGAGCATCCCGTAGGGATGATTGGTCAATAACAGCTTTACATATCTGCGTTTTACCCCCCCAAACTCCTAATCCTCCCCCCACACCAGCCAGCGACACTAGCATTCTAGTTAGGCGAGCGATACTCGTGATCCCGGACCCCAGCCCATCTAATGGTGGGCCCCTATCGTGTTGGTCTAATGTGTCCCTATCCCTCCCTCGCTGCCTATCTGGGCCCTCCTGTCACACTAGGGACACGTCCAACCCCTGTGAATAACTGCTGTGCCTCTTGACCTGGGCCTCAGTGCCTAATACTACCCCCAAACAACCCCCTCCCCCCCCCCTGCAACCGCTGACGATATGGGCCTTATTCCCATCACTACAATGGGGCTCGCTACAGATGGATTGATGCCGTTACACTCTCAAGCCTCATGGAGCCCGTATACACAAATAGCTTATTCTTCGTCCTCCACCATGGAATCGCGCAACGCCTGGACTATCATCTCCCACGCCCTCGCCATTTCTAAGCTCTTTTCATTATCAATCTTGACTGCCTGTCTCATTCGGAGCACACTCTCACATTCAGACCATCTCAGCAGTTCATTCACCCATCTCCTCACTGATGGTCCCTCCTTGGACTTCCAGTGCCAAGTGATTTCCCTCTGCGCCAGTATAAGCCCCAGATCAATGAATTTACTTGTCACCTTGGTATTCTTCGTGTGTGGGAACCAGAGCAACAGACACGCCGCCATGTCAAAATCCACCTCCCGATCAGTCACCGCATTCAGGAGTTCCCCAACTTCCAACCAGTATGTCTCCAGCTTTGGAAAGCCCCACAACAAGTGATCTATATCAACCTCCAATGCCAGACACCTCGGGCATCGCGCCTCCTGCACCCGGAAATACCGTTTAATCTTCTCCGGGGTCAGGTAAGCCCTATGCAGGACGTAAAAGTGTACCTGTTGAAAGCGTGCATTCCTTGTCCCCTTCCATGTTCGCTTCAGGATATGTCCCCACACCGTGTCTGGGATGGGCCTACCTATGCTAACCTCCCATTTCGATTTCAGGCCCAGGAGCGGATCCAACCCCTCGTGCAACATCCTATTATGGAGGCAGGTCACTGCTTTAAATGTACCTGCGGCCATCACGACATACTGACAGGCCATGGTCGTTTCCGGCTCAAGGAGCCCTCCTTTCCAATGTTTCTGCACTGCCGCCACCACAGCCGCATGCAAGAGGAAGCTCCCTTCCGGCAGCCCAAACTCTTCCTGCAGAGTCTGGAAGGGGACCAATGTTCCATCTATATACAGATCACCCACCATCTGCAATCCCATCTCTTCCCATCCCAGTAGCGGAGACCAATCGCCACCATGCGACAGCGCGGTCAGCATTCCCAATGGTATCTCCGGTGCATAAGGTCGGGACGTCTTTGCTCTCTTCAAACTCCTATGCCAACACAACCTGAGCGTCTTTTCCTCCATAGTGAGGCCTCGTAACTCTAATTTCTGCTGCATAATAATATAAGCCAGGACGTGACATTGTATACCATTCCCTCCCTCGTGTTCCGGCCCTCTGAACACCCTAGCCACGTGCTGCGTAAGAACCAGAAGCTGCACAGCCAAATAGTACAATTCAAAATCAGGGACTGCCATCCCCCCTTCAAGCTTGGGTCTAAGCAAGGTGTTCAAAGCTACTCTACGTCGTCCGTGCCCCCAGAGGAAGTCGATTATCTTAGTCCGCAGGTCCTTAAAGATCCTCTGAGGAATCCAAATGGGCAGCGTGCGGAAATAATAAAGTAACCTTGGGAGCGCCACCATCTTCAATAGAGCTACTCTACCCAGTACTGACAAAGGGAGGGAGGCCCAAAAGGATATACAGCCTCTCAGTGCTCTTATACAGCACCCAATATTACCCTCCAACAGATTCGCGACCTCATGGTAGATGCGGACTCCTAAATAAGTGAAACAAGATGGCTCCCAGATCACACCCAAATCACGAGGGGGCATGGTGTGTCCGCCCTAAGCGGAAAAATGCAAGTCTTCGTCCAATTAACCATAAGGCCCGACAACCGACCAAACTCGGATAACATATCCATCGCTCCCTCCAGAGCCCGCTCGGCATCCGCCATATACAGCAGCAAGTCGTCCGCATATAGAGATATATAGTGCGATTGCTCACCTCGTTCAATCCCCCAGTACATGACTCCTGACCTGGCTCGCTCTGCTAATGGTTCCATTGCTAGCGCAAACAGCAATGGGGATAGCGAACACCCCTGTCTCGTCCCTCTACAAACCGGATAATCCGCGGATACAAGAGTGCCCAGGCACACCCTCGCTGTAGCCGATGAATATAACACCTTCGTCCCTCTACGAAACCCCTCGCCAAGACCAAACTTCACCAGTATTTCTTCCAAGTAGACCCATTCTGTTGTAAGAGACTGATGAAATGCACTCACGCTTGTTGTCTTTTGTTTGGATTACAGTTTCGCAAGCCTGTAACACGGGGCGAAAATTGGGATCGGCCCAACACCAAAGGACCAGCGGGAAAGGATCGCCGACTGGAGATCAAGTGGTATGGGTTGTGGACCACTCATACGTGAGGCGTGCCGGGGACGTATTCAAGGCAGGTGACGCGATCCACGCATCTGATGAGTATGGGTTCAGAGTGTCCTTCCATGGGAAGGGAGGCCTCTGTTTTGACCAGTTTCAGAGCTATCTGGAGGAACTGTTAGGGCGGCAAAGGTCACCGCCATCTGTAATCATAGTGCATCTGGGAGGCAATGACTTGGTAAGGCTGGGAAGACGGGTATTGCTGGAGCACATATTGTCAGCAGTCAGTTGGTTGTCCAGGAGGCTTCCGGGGTGTACGATTGCTTGGTCCCACATGATTCCCAGAAGGGTCTGGCGGGGGGGTCTGTCTGTGTCGGTGTTGAACCACTCGGTAAAGAGGGTCAACAACAAGATCGGGAAACTGTTTCGCTCTACTCACTTACAAAGCATTCCTCATGGGTGTATCCGGGGTGATCACTATTATTTGAATGATGGGTTGCACCTGTCCACGGCTGGGAATGAATTACTCATAGGAGACTTCATAGCGTGGCTGAGGGCATTGAGGAGACATGACCTTTAGGAGGAGGGGGTGCCGAATAGTCGGTCAACTGTCCGGCCTGTGGCTGTAAGGTCATGATCGGTGAGCAGTGATTTCAAGGTCCCTAGGGGGGGCGCCACCCAGTATGGATGGGAGTGCCTGGGGGGAGGCGGCCATTGGCCCCTCCCACGGGGGGCGGCACCTTCTACGGATGGGTCGCCTAGGGGGAGACGGCCATAGGCCCCTCCCAGGGGGAGACGGCTATATGCCCCTCCTACGAATTTCCCGGGGGCCGGATATCCGCTCCGGCGGAAGAGAGTGTGGGGAAGGGGGGGAGTCCACGCTGTCCTTCTTACGGATACCTCGCACGAGAACTCGGACGACCTTCAAGATGGCGTCGAGTGAAAGGGGGCCCCCACGACAAGGGAAGTTACAGTTGGCAGCGAGGGGTAAAGTCCTCTGCGCATGTGCCACTCACACTGTGAGGGCGGGAATTTGGTAGTAGGGATCTGACACCAGTTAAGACCTTGCCGTTGGCCCTTAATGCTAGGATGTACAATTTTATTTTAGAATGGTATGCATTTTCAGGATGCTAGACTCGGCTAGGAAACCTTTGTATTAGAGATTTGTTAAGGTTAGCCAAAAGAACTTGTCTTCATCAAAATGTAATGGAAGATAAAATTGTACATGATTCATGAAACGTTTTAATTTAAAGTTTTAAATTTTGTTTCATATTTTAATAAATACGGCCGGGGGGGTAACTCCCCCCCGCCTTCCAAAAAGTTCAAACCTGTGTCTGTCTCCTCCTATGGGGAATTGGTGTTGGGAGGGGGTGGCGGGCATCCCGGCCCATATTGAAAGGGAAGACCACTCGGTCCCCCCGAACGTATGGATGGGTGCCCTGATCCCCCCGGGAAACCGTTGTGTGTGGGGGGTGTGTCTCGGCTGGTATGCCCAAAGCGGCGTGGCCGGAGCACGCCCTTCCCGCCCAGAAGGGGTTGTCCTAGACCCCCGCCCGGAAGTCCGCGCACGGATGGGCGTACCTGAGGTGGGCTCCCGCAGATGGATAAATAGAGAGGGAACCCAACGAAGCTTCCTCTTGTTCCAGTGCTCTGAAGGCTGCACCACTCGTCGCTCGTGAGCCCTCGAAGGAACAAGCAGCAATTTTGACCCACCCACCAACCCCCTTTTGCAATGTTTTTGAATAAAGTAATTGTTGGTGATTATTCAAATGTATTAAAAAGATACAGTCATTTTGCATCATGGATGTATGCCTTTGATTGAATAGATGTTTGTAGGCCTTTTTTCCTTAGTAGAAACGTAGAGGAATGGATCAAATAATAAAAATTGTCTTGTGCTTTAGGACTTTTTTCCCTTTGTAGCAATGTCAAAGTTGGTGAATTGTCAAGCTGTTACAGATTAGGCGTATTTTCTCTCCTTAGTAGGTAAAAGAACTGTCGTATTTATTTTGGTCGGGCGGTAAGGTCATGATCGGTGAGCAGTGATTTCAAGGTCCCTAGGGCGGGCGCCACCCAGTATGCATAGGAGCGCCCGGGGGGAGGCGGCCATTGGCCTCTCCCTCGGGGGGCGGCACCCACTACGGATGGGTCGCCTAGGGGGAGACGGCCATAGGCCCCTCCCAGGGGGAGACGGCTATATGCCCCTCCTACGAATTTCCCGGGGGCCGGATATCCGCTCCGGCGGAAGAGAGTGTGGGGAAGGGGGGGAGTCCACGCTGTCCTTCTTAGGGATACCTCGCACGAGAACTCGGACGACCTTTAAGATGGCGTCGAGTGAAAGGGGGACCCCACGACAAGGGAAGTTACAGTTGGCAGCGAGGGTAAAGTCCTCTGCGCATGCGCCACTCACACTGTGAGGGCGGGAATTTGGTAGTAGGGATCTTACACCAGTTGAGACCTTGCCGTTGGCCCTTAATGCTAGGATGTACAATTTTATTTTAGAATGGTATGCATTTTCAGGATGCTAGACTCGGCTTGGAAACCTTTGTATTAGAGATTTGTTAAGGTTAGCCAAAAGAACTTGTCTTCATCAAAATGTAATGGAAGATAAAATTGTACATGATTCATGAAACGTTTTAATTTAAAGTTTTACATTTTGTTTCATAATTTAATAAATACGGCCGGGGGGGGGGTAACTCCCCCCCGCCTTCCAAAAAGTTCAAACCTGTGTCTGTCTCCTCCCATGGGGAATTGGTGTTGGGAGGGGGTGGCGGGCATCCCGGCCAATAATACTTTTCTAGAAAGACAAGCCAGTGAATGCCCATGCAAACCTGTGCTTTCTCTCACTCTGCAAGGATCTAACTCTTGCAAGATCTTCATTTTTTGTTTTAGACTTTTCTTACTATATGTACGTAAGAAATTTCAAAGCAAATCGATTGAATCCTGTCGCATACTACAAATACTACTGCACTTCCATGTGTACACTGGACCCTTTGTACGTCTACCTAAAACTTCATCACTTAACACCTGTATCTCTAGACACAAGTTTCTATTTTTCCATCACACAACCATCTTTCACCTCATATGCTCGACCACTGGTGTCAACTGCATGCACCAAATCATTTTCCTGAAAGTAACTCTCCTCATTAAAAAATGGCTCAGAAATTTTGAACACTGCATCCATTCTCCAGAAAATACTTCACAAAAATTAGTCCGATTAATAATTCTTTTCCATCTACTGTTCGATTTGAAAACATCAATTGCCTTATTAATAATTCTATTGAATGATTACTAAAATAAATAATTTTTTCTTAACTTCAAAAGCCTGATCAACAATCTTCTCTACACTTTTCTTTTTCTTGTAAAAAGCAGCTCTCTGTTTACCTTTCTTTTCATTTTTTAGCAAATTTAAAACTACCCTATTGCGAAACATTCATCTACTAATGTCCCTAAATTGATTTAACCTTCTATTGCTATCCATAGTCTTATCTCCTGCTCCAAAAGAGACATTTTTTGAGGGCCTCTCCTTCCTTTTTAGATTTGTTCTCTGCTTCTGGATCTTCACATTACCATTAACATTACTTTTTGATCTACATAAATTGTGAAGAAAAGACTTAATTGTCTTACCAGGAGCTTTTCTGGTGTTTCTGGTGTTGTTCCTGTGCTCTGAAGCTACACCTCCCCGTTGCTTGTGAGCTCGAGACGGAACGAAGAGCCATTTTTGATCCACCCACCAGCCCCTGAGGACAGCGCCTTTTTTCGAATAAAGTCGAGTGTTAGGATATTGTTTTTCTTGCAGGTTGTTTTGAATAAAGTTGGTAATTTGGTGTACAATAAAGTTGATAAACTTTTTCATTTTCAGCATGTTCGATTCAGCAGAGTAGCTGCGTTGGTTGCCTGGTATAAGTTGTCCTTTGATGTGATTAAGTATAGGTTGTTTTCTCCACTTTAGCTTAGATTGTCGTACTTATTTTGGTCGGGCGGTAAGGTCATGATCGGTGAGCAGGAATTAGAAGATCCCTAAAGGTAGGGCGTCACCCATTATGGATGGGAGCGCCCGGGGGGAGGCGGCCATGGGCCCCTCAAACGGGGAGGCGGTCCCCTCTAAGGATGGGAACGCCGAAAGGGAAGGCGGCCATAGGCCCCTCCCTGGGGGAGGAGGGGCTAGGGCCCCTCCTGGGAATTTCCCGGGGCCAGGACATCTGCGACGGCAGATGTGGTAAGTTGTGTGGGGTGGGAGGGGGGTCTACGCTACCTTCTAGACACCTCACACGAGTCCTCGGACGACCACTAAAGATGGCGTCGAGCTAACAGTGGGCCCCCGCTAAGACAAGGGAAATTGGAAGTTGGCACAGTGGTACAGTTCACTGTGCGATCGGCCCTCACAAGTGAGGGCGAGTTATGGTATTGGGGATCTGACACCGGTTACGACCTTGCCGTTGGCCCGTAATGTTAGGATGTACAATTTCAAAGTTTAAGTAATGCATTTCCAGGATGTTTAGTATCGGCTAGGAGAACCTTTGTATTAGAGATCTGTTAAGGTTAGCCAAGAACATCGTAATGTGTAAATGAAATTGTACATGATATGAAACTGTTATTTTAATGTTTTAATTTTGTTTCATATTTTAATAAATACGGCCGGGAGGGTAACTCCCTCCTGCCTTCCACAAGTTCAGAACCGTTTCCGTCTTCCCATCCTTGGGGGATTGTGTTGAGAGGGGGTGGCGGGTATCTCAGCCATAAAAGTAATGGCAAAAAGAAAACAATATAAATACTAATTTGCAACATATTAAAGTTTATACCACAGCAACTCATGGCCTTATTTATGAAGGCCTTGCGCCACCAGTGCGTCCCATGTTAAAAGAGACGCACCGGTGCCACAAGGCAATCATAAATAAGGGCCAAATGTAAATACCATTGATTTGCCCCAAAAAACGTTTTTTGAATAACATTTAAGAAACACTGCGCAGAACCTATGTACAACCACTCAATATCACTTCTGAAACCTCACTGTTTCCCAAAATACAAATCCTCTATCTTGCAAATGTTCATAGCAAGTATTATCAAAAAGCAAAAAACAAACCAACAGCAAACAAACTCAGGGCCTTATTTATGAAGGCCTTGCACCACCAGAGCGTCACTTATTTCTCATGTTTAAAGTGATGCACCGGCAGCACAAGGCAATCATAAATAAGGGCCAAATGAAAATACCATTGATTTGCCCCCAAAATCGTTTTTAGAATAACATTTAAGAAACACAGAGAAGATTCTATTTACAAGCACTCAATATCACTACTGAACCCTCACTGTTTCCCAAAATACAAATCATCTATCTTGCAAATGTTGATATCAAGCATTATCAAAAAGCAAGACACAAACCAACAACAAAAAAACTCAGGGCCTTATTTATGAAGGCCTTGAGCCACCAGTGCGACCCATGTTAAAAGAGACGCACCAGTGCCACAAGGCAGTCATAAATAAGGACCAAATGTAAATACCATTGATTTGCCCCCAAAATCGTTTTTTGAATAACAATTAAGAAACACTGCGCAGTACCTATGTACAACCACTCAATATCACTTTTGAAACCTCACTGTTTCCCAAAATACAAATCCTCTATCTTGCAAATGTTCATAGCAAGCATTATCAAAAAGCAAAAAACAAAACAAAAGCAAATAAACTCGGGGCTTTATTTATGAAGGCCTTGCGCCACCAGAGCGTCACTTATTTCCCATGTTTAAAGTGATGCACCGGCAGCACAAGGCAATAATAAATAAGGGCCAAATGAAAATACCATTGATTTGCACCCAAAATCGTTTTTTGAATAACATTTAAGAAACACTGCGCAGAACCTATGTACAACCACTCTATATCACTTTTGAAACCTCACTGTTTCCCAAAATACAAATCCTCTATCTTGCAAATATTCAAGGCAAGCATTATCAAAAAGCAAAAAACAAACCAACAACAAACAAACTCAGGGCCTTATTATTGAAGGCCTTGCGCCACTAGTGCGTTCCATGTTAAAAGAGACGCACCAGTGCCACAAGACAGTCGTAAATAAGGAACAAATGTAAATACCATTGATTTGCCCCCAAAATCATTTTTTGAATAAAATTTTAAAAACACTGCGCAGAACCTATGTACAACCACTCAATATCACTTTTGAAACCTCACTGTTTCCCAAAATACGAATCCTCTATCTTGCAAATGTTCATATCAAGCAATATCAAAAAGCAAGAAACAAACCAACAGCAAACAAACTCAGGACCTTATTTATGAAGGCCTTGCGCCACCAGAGCGTCACTTATTTCACATGTTTAAAGTGATGCACCGGCTGCACAAGGCAATCATAAATAAGGGCCAAATGAAAATACCATTGATTTGCACCCAAAATCGTTTTTTGAATAACATTTTAGAAACACAGCAAAGATCCTATGTACAAGCACTCAATTTCACTACTGAGCCCTCACTATTTCACAAAATACAAATCCTCTATCTTGCAAATGTTGATATCAAGCATTATCAAAAAGCAAGACACAAACCAACAACAAAAAAACTCTGGACCTTTTTTGAAGGCCTTGTGTCACCAGAGCATCACTTTTTTCCCATGTTTAAAGGGATGTACCAGCAGCACAAGGCAATCATAAATAAGGGCCAAATGAAAATACCATTGATTTGCCCCCAAAATCGTTTTTTGAATAACATTTTATAAACACAACACAGGACCTATGTACAAGCATTCAATTTCACTACTGAAACTTAACTATCTGCTTCCAAATATTCTCCATAGAGCAAACAAGTCTCTATCTAAATTAAATAAATCATTACTTACCTTTACAAATGCTTTGGGAGATTGAAAACAGTGTCAGACACACACATACACCAATTTTTCTTTAGCAGAGCAAAAGGTGTGCACTCAATACACTGAAACCAAGACTGGCATAGAAAATATCTAACTTTACACACATATGCCTTATTTCAACCAATCAAAAGTCTTCCCTCACTATTTTCAAACCAACACCCTTCCCCCTCTCAGACCTTTCTATCTGTTACCATAGCAACTCCCTCCTAACTGAACTCTCAGGTTCAAACGTTTATTCTACAATGTTGCAAATTAAGCCAGCAAGGATGTTTGACCTCTCAATACACCAGCTTATCCAGGGCATTATTGCTTTTAGTGACTTTTTCTTAACCATTCAAATTGCTTCTTACACACAACACAGCCATGCACCCTAACTTTCTGTTTTCAACTAACCGAATCCACCAATCATTGCTTGTGATTCAACAGCAGGGAAACTCCACAATTATTTTTTTGTAAACTCCTACTGTTCCAACTGGTATTTCATTCCCACACTTCATCTGACTGCACCTGAACCTTCTCACATTATGTATTCTGTATGGATTATTGGACATAGCTACATCCACTGGGCTCAAAGGTTTGCAGCAATCAGAAATTATCACAACCTTGATTTCTCAAATGTGGAAATCAAGTGGATTGGCCAGAGAGGATTGAGATGTCATCAATTGATACCATTGGTGAAAACCTTTTTGCACCTGGCAAACCCTGACCTCTTAATAGTGCACTGTGGTGGAAATGATTTGGACACTATGACTGGGGTTGGTCTGGAAATGCTTTTAAAGGACACCTTTGATCAATTGATGACACTTTTTCCACAAACTGCCTTGGTATATTCCAATATATGCCAAAGACATAAATGGAACTGGTCCAACCAATTTTGTCCACAATTTGAGAAAGCACGGAAACATGTGAATAAATCTGTTTCTGCTTCCATGAGAGACTTTGGAATGGGTTCAATATACAACAACAACTTGCGTTACAACATGCAAGACATCTACAGAGGAGATGGTGTGCACTTCTCAGATGAGGGGAATAGAACATTCCTCCTGAATTTAAGACTGTGCATTGGAACCTACTTGTAGGTACCTAAATCAGCCACAGAACCCAAAAGTTCTTTTTAGAGCTACCCTACCTCTGATCATTCAAAACGTTTATCTTTTTCTAACTTTTTTCACTATTTTTCACCAAAGTACGCTCCCCGGTATGCTTACCAGTGCGCGTACCGGGCGCTCCCCCGCGAAATTTTTAAAATGTATTTTTTTATTTTTTGCCTATATGAGCGTCCTAAGCCCCCCTCAGAAAACCTACAGGGTCAGGAAGTGCCTACCGTGCCCCCTTCTACCCATTCCCAACATTGTTTGTCCTCCATCTTGTGTCTCGATTCTACCGAAACACAAAATGGAGGATTCCCGTAACGCTGCCGGTGCACGTACCGGGGTGCGCACCGGTAAGCGCTTAAAAAAAAAGGTGGGAAAGTAATTTACAGAAAAACCACTGGAGACACTTACACCAAATATAGAATACGCCCTACTACATAGCAGTCCCTACCATTTACCCAAATTTGGTGGTATTCCATTGAGCAATTTGGGCTGTAGCCCTGTCTAAATATCCTGAGGTAAATTACACGACAAAAACACATATGAAACTGTTTGAATTTTCAACCAATTAAAATGTTACTTACATTTTGTACTTTTATGTGCTGACATTTGATTGGTTAAGTATATGAATATATATGAAAAATGAGAGGGAAACACAGCCATTTTGACTAACACTACCTAAGGTACATTTGGAAAAAATGTTCACAGAAAACTTCAACTACTTTGTAGAAGGTAAGTTGTTAATTTGAAAGGAGAACTATGTTATGCACTTTAAGTTAATTTGGGAAAACGTTTTCAGATAGTTATATACTGTCCCTCTGTAAGAGTTAGACAGTGAGAAAGGCTTATTTATTTAAATTATTGATTGAGTTAGGCTTCTCTGGTATAATTATGAATTTACTTAGGCTTCATCACAGGCACTTTTTAATAGTTCTACTTCCTGCCTGAAACCATACACTGCCCAAAGATAACTTCACTGTTAAAAACTCACAAGTACCTGTCTGAACTTAAACCCAACAGTGCCCTATCTCTACTGATATATTTATTTTTTATGCAATTTACAGAAAGAAAATGGAAGCACAACAAAATGAAAATAATATTTCATTTGAAATTAATATGGAAAACAATCCTAAGGAAGACAAAGATGAAATAGACTTTTTGGATCACACTGTAGACTATGGGCCACATGTATCAAAGGGTTTTACCCATTCTGTGTCTATGGAAAAATGTGTTCATACATATGGCCCCAAGACTTAATTAAATGTGTTGAAGGAATTGAATCATGGAATGAAAAGGAGGACATACCTGATGAATTAATGTTGCAAATTCTTTTAGATTTTGAAAAATCACAACAATACATTTAAATTTAACAATTTTAAATTGTTTGAGACATTATTCTTTTTTATATGTAAATTATGAAATAGTACCAAAAAAGATATAATATAAAGTGAGACTTAAAATATACTGTGCAACTTTTTTGTGTTACATAGTAAGTTTGCTCATAGTTACTTCCTTTCTTCCACTATATTATCTCCAATGTGTATTTAACATCTCTTTATCATCTCCTGCCTCCATATTGTTTCTGCTTTCCTGACAGACTATGGTATGAATTCCATATACCACAATAACTTCTGTAACAACATGCAAGATATCTACAAAGGAGACAGTGTATATTAAATTTTAGACTCTGCATTAGTACCTACATGTTGGTACTTAAATAAAAAAAAACAAAAAAAACAACAAAAAGAGCAATTAATAAACATACAATATTTGAAAAGTCTATCATTCTTTTTTCCCCATAGTAGCTCCCCGGTCCGCTTCCCGGTGCGCGTACCGGGCGCTCCCCCCGCAAAAAATCGAATTTTGTAAAACTTTTTTTTGGCCCCACTGGGCCCTTTTAAAGCCCCCACATCAAACCTAGGGGGTCAGGGAGGGGCTACTCTGCCCCCTTATGGTCATTTCCCCCTTTGTTTTGGCCACCTTTCATGTCTCAATCCTACCGAGACACAAGATGGCGGCCGCTCCGGACTGTTTTGAATGTTTACAGACACCCGACAGCCAATCAGCTTTCCGTGCGCAAGTCGCGTGGCACGCCCGGTGCGCTCCCCGGTGCGCGTACCGGGGCGCGCTTATAGATATATATATTTTTTGGAACCTAAATTACTCAAAATCCACTGGAGCACATATCTTGAGACATATCAAAGGCACATCGGGCTACCAGTCCCTACAATTTTGCCAAGCTTGGTGGAAATTAACCCTGGGCAGAGTGGGCGGAGTGGGGCTTCGCGGAGCTACGCGAAGTAGGCGAGAAACTACGCCCACCTCCGCACTCCGCGTAGCCCCACTCCGCAAACACCACTGGCCGCCAGCCCCGCCACCCGCCTCCCTCCCTCCCGCCCTCCCTAAATACTTTCAATTAAAGGAGGCACATAATTAAAACGCACTTACCTTGCCCGCCGCTGCCCGCTGCGTCCCCGGGGCTTGCTATCTTCCGTCTTCGTTACTAATGCGCATGCGCGGGCGGCCGCGCATGCACATTTCTCACGAGAAAATGCGCATGCGCGGCCGCCCTCGCATGCGCATTAGTAAAGAAGACGGAAGACGGAAGATAGCGAGCCCCGGGGACGCGGCGGGCAGCGGCAGGCAAGGTAAGTGCATTTTAATTATTTGACTCCTTTAATTGAAAGCATTCAGGGAGGGCGGGAGGGAGGCGGGTGGCGGCCAGCTACGCTACGTCTGCAGAGCGTGCGTAGTGCCGCCTGGCTACGCCCGCTCCGCAAAATGCGGAGTAGGCGGCACTACGCACACTCCGTGCACGGAGCGTAGCTGGCCGCCCACCCCTAGTGGAAATCCATTCAGCCGTTCGGGCTAAAAGTGAGGTCGACCGCCCTATGGAAATTAACATGGGGAAAACACGTTTTGGTACCCCCCTTCTATCTCGGCCTCCGCTTGACGAATCCCCCCCAAACTTTCAGACATATCAAAGGCACATCGGGCTACCAGTCCCTACAATTTTGCCAAGTTTGGTGGAAATTAAACCTGGGCGGAGTGGGCGGAGTGGGGCTTCGCGGAGCTACGCGAAGTGGGCGAGAAACTACGCCCACCTCCGCACTCCGCGTAGCCCCACTCCGCAAACACCACTGGCCGCCAGCCCCGCCACCCGCCTCCCTCCCTCCCGCCCTCCCTAAATACTTTTAATTAAAGGAGGCACATATTTAAAACGCACTTACCTTGCCCGCCGCGTCCCCGGGGCTCGCTATCTTCCGTCTTCTTTACTAATGCGCATGCGCGGGCGGCCGCGCATGCGCATTTCTCATGAGAAAATGCGCATGCGCGGGCGGCCGCGCATGCGCATTAGTAAAGAAGACGGAAGACGGAAGATAGCGAGCCCCGGGGACGCGGCGGGCAGCGGCGGGCAAGGTAAGTGCATTTTAATTATTTGACTCCTTTAATTGAAAGCATTTAGGGAGGGCGGGAGGGAGGTGGGTGGCGGCCAGCTACGCTCCGTCTGCAGAGCGTGCGTAGTGCCGCCTGGCTACGCCCGCTCCGCAAAATGCGGAGTAGGCGGCACTATGCACACTCTGTGCACGGAGCGTAGCTGGCCGCCCACCCCTAGTGGAAATCCATTCAGCCGTTCGGGCTAAAAGTGAGGTCGACCGCCCTAAGGAAATTAACATGGGGAAAACACGTTTTGGTACCCCCTTTCTATCTCGGCCTCCGCTTGACGAATCCCCCCCAAACCTTCAGGGAAGGACCGGAGCACCGCGAGGCAAATTTGAGAAAATGTTCAGGCAGATTCCTCAACCGGCGCCAAAGTTATTCCCAATAGAATGTTGAGATTTTTTTACATTGAAAAAAATCCTAACTATAACCACCTACTGGCGACCGCCAGTAGGTAATATATATATATATATATATATATGGAGAGGTATTTCTTGGATATTTCACGCGCTTGCCAGTGCGCGTTCAGAGGACCTCGTTCTACAAGTATCCTGCAGCATACTGGCAATGTGGCACTTGTTTCTCCGAGTTATCGGACTCTGCAGGATCGCCTCCGGATCAAGCCTTGATGGTGTCTGCTGTGCATAACAGCCCGTGACTGCACTGGGAAAAGGGATCACGGTATCACCGATTCACAGCCCAGCTTGACTGTGTATTCAGGGGCAGAACGTTGGGGACTTGAGGGAGTTCCTGATTCAAGCTTTGGGGTTTGGCCGCATCATTAAACTTCCCCCCTTGACTGGCAATTCAGCATCCATTGCAGGACATTACCGCAGCTCTGCACCTGGTCTCCCTGGAGAGTTGAATTTTGGGAGCTGTAGTTCGGAATATCAGACTGCAGCTGCAACGTATTCAGAGGAGCTTGCTGACCTCACAACAATGGGAGGGGCCTAGTAGTACAAGGAGGAAGTTGGACTCACCTCGTTTTCAGCTACGGCATCTGAGGAAGGCTCAAGCGAGCAGAAATGCATTATGCTACACAAGCTGCTGAATAAAGAACCCCCACCAAGCTCCCCGCTGTGTCCTCTTGCTTCTTTGTTGGAGAGGTATTTCTTGGATATTTCACGCGCTTGCCAGTGCGCGTTCAGAGGACCTCGTTCTACAAGTATCCTGCAGCAAACTGGCAATGTGGCACTTGTTTCTCCGAGTAATCGGACTCTGCAGGATCGCCTCCGGATCAAGCCTTGATGGTGTCTGCTGTGCATAACAGCCCGTGACTGCACGGGGAAAAGGGATCATGGTATCACCGATTCACAGCCCAGCTTAACTGTGTATTCAGGGGCAGAACGTTGGGGACTTGAGGGAGTTCCTGATTCAAGCTTTGGGGTTTGGCCGCATCATTAAATTTCCCCCCTTGACTGGCAATTCAGCATCCATTGCAGGACATTACCGCAGCTCCGCACCTGGTCTCACTGGAGAGTTGAATTTTGGGAGCTGTAGTTCGGAATATCAGACTGCAGCAGCATAGTATTCAGAGGAGCTTGCTGACCTCACAACAATGGGAGGGGCCTAGTGGTACAAGGAGGAAGTTGGACACACCTCGTTTTCAGCTACGGCATCTGGGGAAGGCTCAAGCGAGCAGAAATGCATTATGCCACACAAGCTGCTGAATAAAGAACCCCCGCCAAGCTCCCCGCTGTGTCCTCTTGCTTCTTTGTTGGAGAGGCATTTCTTGGATATTTCACGGGCTTGCCAGTGCGCGTTCAGAGGACCTCGTTCTACAAGTATCCTGCAGCATACTGGCAATGTGGCACTTGTTTCTCCGAGTCATCGGACTCTGCAGGATCGCCTCCGGATCAAGCCTTGATGGTGTCTGCTGTGCATAACAGCCCGTGACTGCACGGGGAAAAGGGATCACGGTATCACCGATTCACAGCCCAGCTTGACTGTGTATTCAGGGGCAGAACGTTGGGGACTTGGGGGAGTTCCTGATTCAAGCTTTGGGGTTTGGCCGCATTTGTATAATACACATCAACCGAGGCAGACGTGTCTTGAGGTCGTGTCTTAAGCCTTGAGGAGTCGCAGTAAACTGTTCCCCTGTGACGAAACACGTTTCGGCTGGCTTTTGGAACCAATAAATATACATCTGATTATTTAAATATACAGTTTTGGATTGCAATTGTCTTAATCAAGCTCTATAACTTGAATCTTGCTGTAATTTTGCCTACTATATGGTCATATTGTATTTTGTGTATGCGAGGGCATTGTAGTTATTTATACACTGATGGTGTATTGAGTGAAGTTGACAGTGGACGCAACCATGATAGTACAGTCAGTAGGGAAGATTATGAAAACATAGCACGTATGTACCCCCTCCCCGCCTCAAAATCTTTAGCGTAGTGGGCTGGCTCGGCGTATGCAAGGCTAGCATTGGGGTATGAGTAAAAGGCACGTTTCTCTGGGTGTGGTTACCTTCGGGAATAGTGAATGTGTCTGCCAGGTCTGCGCAGCTTACACCTCCACGAGGCTGATGCCGTGAGTGAAGGTGGCTGCGTGAATGATGCTCACGGCCTGCGCGTACCCAGAAACCGCCATGGCTGCTCCGACGCACAAATGCCCCACAGTTCACCTTTCGACACCGCCGTATGTGACAGAGGGCCCACCACGTGCCGGCGTAAGCTCCTAGACTGGGGTCTGCGAGTAGGGAATGCTCCTGAGATCAAGGCTGGCTACTGCAACACAGCCACACATCACCCAGCCTGAGGCCCAGAACCGTGGAGTGCTCTGTATACTACTAACACAGTAGTCCAACAGGTACCAACAGTGGAACAGTGTTTAGATTCCACAATGGACGATGTTAGAACTGCATCTGAGAGTGGAGATGTATGTATTCCCTTCGACCAGGTGCAACCAACTCTAGGTCCCACAGTGGAACGGTGTCTTGATCCCATAGTGGACGATGTCCAATATTATCTGCTGCTTGGTTTTCACACAACTCCATCCGTTGAGGTGCATCACACTCTGTGCTTCTGTAGCTAACTGCTGCACATGATTATTGGGCTTGGTTGACTGTAGTCGCTGGACTACACTGCAGTACAGCAGGCCTGAATAGTGAAACGGGGTCTTGATTCTATGGTTGAGGATGTCAGAAGTAAAAGTCTGTGATGATTTCTGTGTACCCCCTCCAATCAGGTTCAACCAACTCTGTGCTTCCGAATCCAATGGCACGTGGCTGTGAGGCATTAATGACCACTGCCTCTGGCCTACACTGCGGTCAGCAGGGCTCACAATTCAGATTTAGAGGTTTAATTACAGAATCCAGTAGGCAAGTAACTACAACATCTATTGAAATATACACAATATCCTTTTAGTAAACTTGCCTGAAGAACTTTTTTATATGAGTTATAGGTTTACTACAATGACCAAATTATTCTTGGTAGTGGAAAAGAACACTGAATAACAGTCTACACTGTTGACAGCAGAGATTGCAATTTGAATTGTTTTGATTCATTTATTGCAGAGTTTTTTGTAAGTTCTGTTGTTTATCTTGTGAAGAGGAAGTGAGAAAAAGTATTCATGGATGTCTGTTCTAACTCCTCACAATTCAGATCGAGTCACTATCGTAGATAACGCAGTCCTAAAGGCTAAAGACATTGCTCCAGTGGGGTCTTTCCCCACCACGCATACACATCATTGCAGGCTCCGCACATGCTTTTTGTTGCTTCGTGTATTACAAACTGGTCAGCTCAAGTCAACGCAATGTGGCTGTGGGCCCTTGCTGACTGCTCTCTCTGACCTACACTGCAGACAGCAGTGTTCACAATTCAGATTGAGTCGGTATTGCAGATGATGCAGTCCTGTAGGCAACAGACATTGCTCCTAGTATGGCCCGCCCTCAGCACCCATCATCTCTGGCTGTGCACATGCTGAATGCTTTTCATGTGGCTGAGTGCACTAGAAGTGATGAAGTGATGGACCCTTTATGATACAATCTTTTTGAGTATTATTTCAGATCCACTGCCTGTATCTCAGTATACCACAAGTTATGGTTCTTTTATGATAGAATCTTTTGTGTATTATTTCACATCTACTGTCCCTACCTTACTGCAGCACAAACTATTAACCGTTTTATTATTGAATCTCTGATTGTGATTCAATGATTACTGTGGTATTTGTTGGTAGCAGCAACCATTCCCTGAGGGCTGTTTTACACTCACCCCACACGCATCCAGCACAGATGTCATTGGATATGTGACCCTGGTAATAAAAAGGAGTCGAGCGCAAGTGCCAGTACCCACTTCCCCTATCTATCTGTGTCCGTGTGTTCATTATCTATGCATGATACTACCCCTGGGCCGTACCACATTACATTGTGCTGTGGACAGCGTATGCAACAATGTTACCTAAGGCAGTGGGGAAAACTTTAGTTATGTAACTTTTAGGTGCATGGCTATCACAGGTGGAAGGCTACTTTACAGACCATGAGTATTGATGAAGATGATGGTTGCATGTTGTGTGTAGTGTAAGATATGTGTACAAAGCAAAAAGTTTTCGAAAAAGCTCCCTAAGCAGAAGAGGTGTGTCTTATCAAATGCTGTAGAGAGAATGACTAAAATGGGTTGCGTTCTCCAACTGCTACAATGGGAAATGTTATGAACTAATCAAATGCTTTTTTTTAAGGTCCCATGGCAATCGCACACCCAGCGCGCAAGGAAACTGCACCCGACGCGGTTTTGAGAAAATATATTTACCATAATATAAGTTAATTACAGTTAGAAATATATAAATGTTTCAACTATTTGAGATTATCTCTTGCTCTCAGATACACTTTAAAGTTATTTAGATATAGTTTTGAGACATAAAGGAACTAGCACACTGTCAGCGTTTAGGACGTTTTTCTTAAAAGAAAGGCAAAACTGATTTCAACTGCATTAGTTGCGTGTTTACAGCAATCAATAAATGGTTGACCGGCAGTGTTTAAGAGTGCGTCGCACTGCGCTATGAAGCCCCGCTGGGTGGAGTTGATGCCACGTAAGATATTACATAAATAAACATAAGGGGGCTGTTAACTTTGTTATTCTGTTCAGAGGTGGGAGTCTGTCTTTTAACTGAAGACCCAATAAGAGATGGCAGCTAACACTTGTTTGAAGAGGTGACCCCTTTCACTGGACCTATTTACCTCTCTTATCATAAGAGCCGGGCCCGATGTTCACAAACTAACCCTTCCAGCCATCTTTTCAGATCTCTTATCCATCACCAGCGGCCTCCGTCCATGCAGGAGACATTAAACCTCTGTGGCAGAGTGTCTGGTGTCAAAGTACGGCTGGTTATACAGGGGCTCGTTCACAAGGCCTCTGCACCCACTTTGAAGAGAAGTGAGGCAAACACGCCTGCATCCTGCAGCCAGCCAGCTGAGCGTGGTTCGAGTCAATGTGTGCCGAGCTGGAGGCAGCCGCGGCACTACAGAGAACACTTTTGGCGTGCATGCGAGACTCTGGACAGGTCAGGCAAAAGAAAGTGCAAATGCAGGCAGCCAATCATATGAAAAAAATGCGTTTACAAATGCAATAGGACTCATATTTACGCAAGTCCTATTGCATTGTAAACAAAAATGCGGGCACCAAAGAAGGCAGGAACGGGAGTGGGTGGGGGGTGGTGGTGTCAGAGAAGTTACGGACTTTGGGAGAGAACAGGGGGAGGCAGGGGAACAAAGGAGTTGCTGAAGTAAAGGGGCTGATAGCCATGGAAGGAAAAAAATAATGTCATGGCACTCAGGAGGCGGGACTGATACGCCGGCAACCAATGAGAATGCAGCATTTCAGATTTGAGTCAATCAAAAGCATGGGCAGAAAATGGGCAGAGCTTCTCCCACAATACTGAATACAGCATCTCTCATCGAGACAGCGCATGCGCTGCCTAGGCGAAACCTAAAAATGAGGGAATGGCGTACCAGGCACGACACCATACGTCTATGACGTAACACAGGGCCTGGCAGCGTGTACTCGTCGCATACCAAACTAGCAGCTGGCGCGACCACATACGTATATGATGTTAGGCGGGAAGCTGTGCCATGAACCCGTCGTATACGAAATGCACATCCTTTACGAGTTTAGCAATATGGCGGATAGGATTCGTGTGCTGATGGAGCTTGGTACACTACCAGTAGGGGACTCCAGTTTTCTCGACAAAAAAAAAAGATATACATACTTTTTTTTGAAGATATAAAACATTACATAATTTTTACAATTGAAAAAAAGGATAATAGAGTTCCGAAATATTACAGGAAAACTTTAAAAATATAGGTTTTATATACTTTAAAATATGAAATGAACATAAAAAAATCTTTGAAATTCCCTAAAAACCATAGGTTTCAGGGACGTTATAGTTAGTTGGACATTTGGCTCATATAAAACCAGAGAAATTCGCCCATTATAGTTAGTTGAGCTAACTATACCTTGTTCGCCTTCAATGCACTGGTGATAACGTCACATATTACATGACTCATGACATCTCAAATTACATCACTGACAACATCACTGATTACATCATCCATGTGATAATCTGATGCACATACTGATGCCCTAATAAAAACTTTGATACATGCACTTTAAAATACAGACTACTATTTTTGAATCCATACACACAATGCCAGATACTACATACCGCCCACTATTTCCTAGGTCTACAGATACATCCAGTCACTGATACATGTAGTTACTTATAAATACAGTACTATAATATGGACTCATGCACCTATACATACAGTCACACTCCGCCACTTATCCATAGAGTTACTCACACACTTAGTCAGTTATGCAAAGAATCAATCACATACCCATTCACTAATGTATACAGTTATACAGACCAACTCCGTTATTTATACAAACACCACATGACTTATTTATGCAGATACTAACACATACTTACTGTCTTATACAATCACTGATACAAGCAGACACTCATTTATACACCCACTCTTCAAATAACTTACTCTCACGTATAGTCATTTATATACTCCAACACTCATATATACTGCCTTAAAGCATATGTAGTTACTCACGCATATACCACTGAGACATTCATTCACTCACCAACTCACCCATACACACACTAACTCACCGATACAGCCCTTCCCAGATGCACTTTTGAGTCCACACAACCAGTGAATCACCCACTCAGACATCTATGCACAAAGTCACACTCCCCCACCCACACAGACACTCAGGCACCCATACAGATACTCAGACAACAAATTAATACCCTATATAGACACTCATGTAGCTACTCACCAACCCATGCAGCCGCTTACACACCAACTGAGAGACTAATACAGACTTTCACATAGTTTAGTCATTAACCCATGCATTCAGTAAGACACGTTTAATCACTCACCTATACAGTCAGTCACGCACCTACTAAATAATCCATTCAGGCACTTGTAAATCCACTCATTCTTCAACACACCTTGGCATAGATATATATGAAAATTATTTAAACTTTACAGAAACACACATTCACTGGATGATGTCATCAGTGATGTCATCAGTGATGTCATTTGAGATGTCATCAGTGATGTCACCCACCATGTCATGAAAGATGTAATATGTGACGTCATCACCAGTGTATTGCGGGCGCGCAAGTTATAGTTAGCTAAACTAACTATAACAGGCAAATTTCTCTGGTTTTATATGAGTCAAATGTCCAACTAACTATAACGTACCTAGAACCTATGGTTTTTAGGGAATTTTTTTAAATGCTAATTCCTAACTATAACATCTGTAAAATATATGTTTTTTCAGTGAATATATATATATATATATATATACATATATATATATATATATTCCAAAACAGCAACTTTTCCGTCAAAAAGAAGTCAGCTGGAGCCCAGATTTGTTAGCGTGAAGTTTTATTTAACACACAGGGATGCCAAAAAACCTCCGACGTGTTTCGGTGCAGCCGCACCTTGGTCACGGGTAGCAATAGTTTTTTCATTCAAAGTTTATAAAGTGAATAAATAATAAACATAAAAGTAGGACTACTTGTTCTCTCACAAGTGTATGTTACACCACAGAATGGCGGCCATCTTTGAATGTCTTTCATAGTAAAATAAAGCATGCATCTACATTTCTCAATGTTTCTTGAGTGACATTTAATAAAGTGATATCAACTCAAAATGAGGCTTTGGTTAGAGCCTTACTGGCCTGAAAATTATTAAACAATAGTTGTTTGGAAATCATACGTGATATATTGTTGTTCATTAAACTGTACAATTTTGCCCTAGTGGGCTTAGGGGCACCTCATTATACAAATGTTCAAATTTTAACAGACCGAATATGTATACTCTATTTCAAAGTGCAATTCTGCCCAGGTGGGCTCAAGGTTAAAGATTACACTTTCATAATGTCTTAATACTCCAAAATTTATGATAAAGGAGATGCAATTGCTCATGTTGGTCCTATCATTAAGCAGCGAATGGTTTCACATCCTCACTGTGTATCGACATATATGTCTCCTACAAACATAAAAATATATGATCACTAAAGTGTACAAACAAATAAAAAAACAACATACAAAGCTTCATTTTAACGATTTTTTCCAGTGTTCAGCCTTAAGTATTTAACACCTTGGCTGCTGTGCATTTTCCCCCAGAGTGCTGATATCCCTTGAATCCTACTCATCATGACGAGCTCAGCTCGTCATCAGCACAGCTCAACTGTGCCTCATGACGAGCTCAGCTCGTCATGAGCATGGAAGGGGTTAAAAGGGTGATGACTTTTGACCTAAATGAACAGATAACTCTTCATCTTTGTTTAACCCCAAAGGTTGCCCAGTGTCATATTTAATTATGAACTTAAACTCAAGTTGACGTAATTGTCTGAGTCTGTCTCCACTGCGTTCAGACAGTGGAATCCTGTCTAAAGCGCAAAATGTTAGTGAAATGAGATTTTTCTGATGAAAGTCTTTAAAATGTTTGGCAATGGGATAATTTTTATCCTCATTCGTGATCGCCCTCATGTGCTCTAGCACCCGATTTTTTACTGGGTGTTTCGTACTTCCGATGTATGTCAATGGGCATGGACATTGTAGTGCATATACACAATAGTCAGATTGGCACGTCAGGTGTTTTTGGATACTAAAAGCTTTACTGTTGTTGGATAAGATAAGTTCTTTCCTATTTACACTGTCCTTGCAAGCTTTGCAAGCTCGACAGGTAAAAAAACCTTTGATCGCTTTGGCATCCTTCCTGTCTTTCGAAACGCGTCGGGTGTTTTTTGGCATCCCTGTGTGTTAAGTAAAACTTCATGCTAACGAATCTGGGCTCAAGCTGACTTCTTTTTGATGGAAAAGTTGCTGTTTTGGAATATTTTAGGGTCGCCTCCTCGCTCGAGCTCGCCGCCGCTAGACGGTCGGGGGACTGGCGAACTTTGCTGGAATATATATCGCCAGTAGGTATATATAGTTAGGATTTTTTCTCTATGGAACTTTTGAAAATTCTATGTCTAATAACTTTGGCGTTTGTGGACGGAATCGGCTGAAATTTTCAGGAAAATGGCACATTTTGTTTCTGATCAGCCCCTGAAAATTTGGGGGGGTTCGTTAAGGGGGGGCCGAGAAAAAAGGGGGGTCCCAAAACGCGTTTTTCCCATTCATTTTTCCATAGGGCGTTTGGCCTCACTTTTAGCTCGAACGGCTGAATGGATTTACACGAAACTTGGCAAAATTGTAGGGACTGTTAGCCCGATGTGCCTTTGCTGGGTCTCAATATATGTGCTCCAGTGGATTTTGAGAAATTAACGTTTTAAAAAACAGATATATCTGTGACAGCGTCCCGGATAGCGCTCCAGTGCGCGTACTTTTCGCGTAACGGAGCTTTGCGAAGCGAAGCTGATTGGCTCTCCGGTGTCTGTCAACATTCTAAACAGTCCGTAGCGGCCGCCATCTTGTCTCTCGGTAGGATCGAGAGACAAGAGGAGTCCAAAGCGAAGGGGCAAATGACCATAAGGGGGCATAGTAGATCCTCCCTGACTCCCTAGGTTTGATGTGGAGGCTTTAAAAGGGCCCCGCCGGGCAAAAAAAAAAAAAAAAATCTTTTTTTTTCGTGGGGTGCGCCCGGTATGCGTACCGGAAAGCGGTCTGGGGAGCGTACTATAAGGAAACAAGCATGATTGACTTTTAACTTATTGTATGTTTATTGATTGTTCGTTTTGTTGTTTTTTTTGTTTTTTTTTTATTTACGTAGCAACATGTAGGTACCAATGCAGAGTCTACAAATCAATAAACGCCGTCTACTTTGTAGATATCTTGCATGTTGTTATAGAAGTTATTGTGGTATATGGAATTCATACCATAGTTTGTCAGGAAAGCCGAAACAACATGGAGGCAGGAGATGATAAAGAGATGTTAAATACACATTGGAGATTATATAGTGGAAGAAAGGAAGTAACTATGAGCAAAGTTAGTATGTAACACAAAAAAGTTGCACAGTATATTTAAAGTCTGACTTCACGTTATAATCAATTTGCTACTAGTTTACAATATACATATAAAAATGAATAATGTGTCAAACAATTTTTGAATTATGAAATAAAAATGTATTATTCTGATTGTTTCTCAAAATTTAAAAGAAATTCTAAAAAATCATTATCATTTTTTTTTTCATTTTCCAGTAGAAAATCTACTGCTTCCACACATTGCAGAAGTTCATTGTTCAGTGAATCGTCTTAGAATTCATGGTCAATTTCCGACTCGTTTTTTGTTCCTGCTTCAATTTTCACGTTATTTTCCTGTTGTCCTTCCATTTTGTATTCTGAAAAATGAATTTTTAAAAAATATATCAGTACAGATAGGGCACTGTTGGGTTTCAGTACAGACAGGCAGTTTGGTTATTTAAACAGTGATTTTTTCGTTGAGCAGTGTATGGTATCAAATTGGAAGTAGAAATATGAAGAAAATTATCAAATAAACTTTTAGTCAATTCTGAATTATACTAGACAAGTCTAACTCCATCCATAACTAAAACAGAGAAGTCTATTTTATTCTATAAGTATTACAGAGTGATAGAATATAACTGTCAGAAAATGTTTTTCTAATTAGCTTACAGTACAGAACATACTTCAGTTTTTAAAATAATATCTTACCTTTTAAATACAACTTGAAGTTATCAGTTGAATTTTAGTGGATATGCACTTCAAGAAGTAGTAGTCAAAATGGCTGTGTTTCTCTCTCTTTGTTTATATATATTCAGGTACATAACCAATCAAATGTCATGATATAATAGTAGAAATTGAAAGTAATATTTTAATTGGTGGTCAATTCCAACACTTCCGATATGTTTTGTGAAGTAATTTACCTCAGGGATTTTAGAGAGTTCTACATGCTAAATGGCTAAATGGTATTCCTTCGAAATTTGTGAAAATGGTAGGGATTGGTATGTAGTATGAGCTAATGTTTAATTGGTGAAAGTGTCTCCAGTGGTTTTTCTGTAAATTACTTTCCCACCTTTTTTGAGCGAGTGCTTGTCAGTGCGTGTCCCGGTACGCGAACTTGCAGCGTTACGGGAGTCCTCCATTGTGTGTTTCGGTAGATTTGAGATACAAGATGGAGGGTAAATAATGTTCAGAATGGGTAGAAGGGGGTACTTTAGATGTATCCTGACCCCCTAAGTTTTCTGAGGGTGGCTGAGGAGGCTCATATATGTCGAGAAAAAAATTTGAATTTTTCGTGTGGTTAGCTGCCGGTACGCGAACTGGGTAGCGAACCGGGGAGCGAACATAAGTGAAAATTCGTGAAAAAAGGTACATTCGAAATTTGAAAAGAGTAAATAAAGTTAAGGTAGCTCTGAAAAGAGCTTTTGGGTTCTGTGTAAGTTCTAGATACTTATAAGTAGGAACCAATACACATTCTTAAATTTAGTATGAAAACTCTGTTCCCCTCATCTGAGAAATGCACGCCATCTCCTCTGTAGATATCTTGCATATAGTAACGCAAGTTATTGTTGTAGATGCAGCCCATTCCATGGTCTCTCATGTAAGCTGAAACAGACTTATTTACATGCTTCCTCGATTTCTCAATTTGTGGACAAAATTGATTGGACCACCTCCATTTTTTCTTTGGCATATATTGGAATATACCAAGGCAGTTTGAGGAAAAAGTGTCATCAATTGCTCAAAGGTGTCTTTTAGGAGCATTTCCAGACCTACCCCAGTCAAAGTGCCCAAATCGTTTCCTCCACAGTGCACTATTATGAGGTCAGGGTTTGGCAAATGTAAAAAGGTTTTCACCAATGGTATCAATTGGTGACATTTCAATCCTCTTCGGCCAATCCATTTGATTTCCACATTTTGTAAATTGAGGTTGTGTAAATTTCTGTTATCAGCATACCTGTGAGCCCAGTGGATGTAGCTATGCCCAAGAATCCAGACTGAAAACATGGCTAGAGGAGTTTTTGCTGCAGTCAGATGAAGTGTGGGAATGAAATGGCAGTTGAAATAGTGAAGTTTGTAATGAAAAAAAACTGTGGAGTTTAAGTGCAAATGATTCATTAGCATTGATTGGTGTATTTCCATCGCTGAAAACAGAAAGTTAGGGTGCATGGATGTGTTCTTTGAAAGATGTAATTTGAATGGTTATTTAAAAATGTTGGTTTGAAACATTGCAGTGGATTAGCAGGTGTACTGAGAGTTCATAGTTCATTTGAAACATTGTTGTGTGAACTTGTAAACATGAGAGGTCTGGCAGGCGGTAGATGCTATGGAAAAAAGGTAGAAAGGGCAGAGGGGGGAAGGGTGTTGATTTGAAAATAGTGAGGGAAGAGTTTTGATTGGCTGACATGAGAGATATGTGTGATGAATATCAGCGTTTCAGTGTCTTTGCTGGTTCCAGCCTCTGGAGTGCATACCTTTAATTCTGCTAAAGAAAAATTGGTGTGTTTCTGAGACTGTTTTGAAATTCAAAAAGAATTTGTAAAGGTGAGTTATCGTTTCTATATTTTAGATAAAGACTAGTATGCTTTTTTGCGTAAATAAGAAAGTCAGCTGTGTATTTAAAATGATGTTTTGCGTCAAGTGTTTGCATTATGCTTTCAAAGGCGATTTTGCATTCTTTTACCAATTGTAATTGTAGATAATGTAAAGTATTAGTACTGACAAGGTGTGTATGTACATAGGAGCTGTGCTGTGTTTTCAAATTATGATCAGAAAATTGTTTTTAAGGAAAAGGCATGCTTTAAAAAATTATGAGAATTTATTTACTTGTGACGTGACTCCTGCAATGCGTCGGTTTTGCAGAACAGATGTATGATGCATTTGTGTTGTTATTGTTACGGTGTATATGTAAAAAATGATGCATAAGTGTTGCACGGGCATTGTAAATACTCTCCTATGTGTGCTTAGCAATTTCAAGTCACTTCCCCCTGGTTCAAGGGCCTTGTAAATACGTCCCCATGTGTGTCTGGTCATTTGAAGTCACTTTCCCCGTGGTGCAATGCCCTTGTAAATACGCGCCCATGTGTGCCTGAAAATTTTTGATTTTGATTGTTTGAGTTACATAGCCATGTTAAAAGTTATTGAAAAAAAGGTGCAAGTACCTTAAAAAAACGTTTTCATGTGTATTAGGGCATTTTAAGTCAGTTCCCCATGAATGTAGGTGTATATTTGTTTTACATAAAAGGTTTAAAAACTTTTTTTGAAATCAAATGGATACACACTTAGGGCCCGATGTAGGTGGTCGTTTCAGGCCATTTACCGACCGGTTACGGCCGATTTCGGGCGTTTCCGACCGGTAAATGGCCAATCGGTATGTAGGGGCCTAAATCCAAGGCCACATGTAGGTAAATCTACATTTACAGAGTCGGTAAAATTACCGATTCGGTAAAATACCGAATCGGTAATTTTACCGATTCTGTAAATTTCATATGTAGGTGGGACTCTTCTGAGTCCCAAAGGCCTTAACGAATCGGTATTTTAGCATGAAATCCAACTTCATGGTAAAATACCGATTCCGGTGTGCATGCACATGTGTGCATGCACACCTATGTCATGTGACAGGCAGACCTGCCCTTAGGGCAGGTATGCCTGCCACATGGCACCTGTGCCTGTTTTGGGGGTGCCAGAGGGTGTCAAAGTGACACCCCCTGCACCCTTGTGAATTCTTTAATTACCGATTCGGTAAATACGGAATCGGTAATGCCTAATCATTCCTATGGGCTTCAAAGCCCATAGGAATGAATGGGCATTACCGATTCGGTATTTACCAAATCGGTAATTAAAGAATTGTTAAGGATTCGGTAACAAATCCAGATGTTGAGACCTACATACCATTTACTGATTTTGAAATACCGAATCGGTACAATTCGGTATTTTAAAATCGGTAAATGTTTTTTTTTCCTACATCTGGCCCTAGAATCGGTATTTTACCATCAAATTGTTTTTGATGGTAAAATACCGATTCGTAAAGGCTCCTCCTGGCACTCTGAAGAGTCCCACCTACATATGGGTGGCTTCAAATCGGTATATTTACCGATGTTTTATTTTACCAAATCGGTAAAATTACCGATTCAGTAATTTTACCGATTCGGTAATATATTGCCCCCTACATAACACATTTTGTAAACTGGTCGGTAACGGACGAAAATACCGTTTTTCGTCCGATACCGACCGACCTACATCTGTCCCTTAAAGTCTTAGGGAAAGATTTATGATGGTTGTGCGCCTCTTTTGTGCTGCTGTTGCATCACTTTTATAATGCAGGAGAGATTTACAAGATGCACCATGTTGCAAAACAGCAGCCGCGGGTCGTGGAGGGAGTTACGGTGGGGCAGGCAGGCGGGGAGGGGGAGGGGCAGGGTGGAGGGACGTAAACACTGGCATATGGATTATTGCAGGTAAGTACACAATTTAATGTGCGTAAAGTTTCATGTGGGCTTTTTGTTGCAGGGTGGGCAGTCATTTGCATGAAAGCCCTGTAATACTATCACTATCACAGTAAAATTAAAAATATTTTATTGAATCATTTTTATAGCATTGCTGAATCTAATTCTTACTGTTATTGATTTACTGTTTGGTAATAGTGGTTAATAACATTTTTTATTATATTTTACCACAGATTCAACTGCAGATTATTTGGAAATTAGACAATGCCGTCTAAGGATAGAATCCGAAAGGCTACGAAACGTCAAAGACAGCAGATTACTAAATGCTTGCAGCAGTCCTCTACATTAAAATCACCTCAACGCACGAAGAAAGCTCCGAGTAAAAGAACCAAATCATTCCTTAGAAACATTTGTAGAAACAAAAGTATAACTACAGAACAAGTTTTAGTCCAGAAAAAGAGAGGAAATTTAAATGGAAAGGAAAGGCCTGTCAAAAAAGTTTCTGCTAGAGCAGGAGATAACTCTGTGCATGGCAGTAGAAGGGAAAATACATTCAGGGACATTCGTAGGCGAATGTTCCGCAACAGGGTAATTGTCAATTTGCTAAAACAATTTAAGAAAGGTCAACAGAAAGTGGCATTTTATAAGAAAAAGAAAAATGTAGAGAAAATTATTGCTCAGGCTTTCGAAATTAAGCGAAAGTTATTTATTTTGGTAATTAATAGAATTAGGAAACTAAACAAGATAATCTATGTTTTCAAAGCTAATAGTAGATGGAAGAGATAAGTTAATCGAAATAATTTTTGTGAAGGTTTCTTAGGAGAATGGATGCATAGTTCAAATAGTGAGGCATTTTTTAATGAGGAGAGTTATTTTCAGGACAATGATTTGGTGCATGTAGTTGACAGCAGTGGTCGAGCATATGAGGTAAAAGATGGTCGTCCGGTTGAAAAAGAAATACTTGTGTCTGCAGATGCAGAAGAGGTGTTAAGTGATGAGGTTTTAGGGAGACGTCCTAAGGGACCAGTGTACACCTGGAAGTGTAGTTCTATTTGCAGTGTGCGACAGAATTCTATCAATTTGCTTTATGAATTTGTACGGACATTTAATAAGAAAAGTTTAAAACAAAAAATAAAGTTGTTGCAAGAATTAGATCCTTGCAGAGTGAGACAAGTGACAGGTTTGCGTGGTCATTCACTGGCTTGTCTTTCTAGGAGAGTGTGCCAGAGTGTTTTTCATCATTTCAGGATGCTAGCAGTGCATCATAATAAAGTGAGGAAATTAGTTAGAATGTTGTATTATGCTAAGAGTCCTGCAATTATGCTTAAAAAATTAAGCAGAGCTCTTTTGCATGGTTCTGATGTAGATGTGAAGAATATTTGTCAAGAAATTGAGTTCTGTTACTTTGCTGGTAAAGAGAACAATGTTGATATTGAACGACTAGAAGAAGGTAATGTGGAAGACAGTGTACAGATTTTCAGTACACATAAGTTTCACAAGGAAATTTCCACGTTTATGGTGAAAACATGTGAGAGGCCTAATTTCACTTGTGTGTGTTGTCGACGGACTTATTATAAGAATCAGACTAAGTTAGTGGATTTATATGGAAAAAGTGATATGGAAAACAATAGTGAATGGAAGGATTTTGTCACATACTTGATGGTAGAAAATTGTTTTGATTTGGGAGCAGAGCAACGTATGTGTACTTATTGCTATAACAAATTAAACCAAAACCAGATGCCTGCTAGAGCGGTTTATAATAATCTGGAATTAGTTGACATTCCTTCTGAATTGAAGGATTTAAATACTTATGAATGTATTTTGATTCAAAGTGTCCATCCCTTCCAGGCTATTGTACGAATGGAGCCAAAGACAGGGAAGTTGCCTCCATCAGATTTACAGAGAGGATTAAAGGGAAGGGTTGTTTATTTGCCTTTGGATTTGAAGAAAAACATTAATACAATTGGAGTAGAGAAAGTGGAAGAGGAACCTCTGGTTATCATAGTTAATGGTCTTCCGACAAAGAGTAAGAAAATCTGGCAAGATTTAGTGGCTGTTAGGAAAGTCAAAAAGGCAACATTGTATTTGATAAAAAATAATGAGTACTACAAGAATGTATGTGTTGCAGAAGAGGAAGTAAGTGAAGAAGAGGACAGTGATTTGTGTCCTGGACAAATTGAGAAAGTAGAAGCCTCTAAAAAGGAAGAAATATATGAACATTATAGTGTTCATCCTTTGCATTCTAAGGAAGTCATGGGGAATGCTATTGAGTTGTTTCAAATGAAACAAGCCAAAGGGAGTCCCATTAGTGTTTGGGAGGAAAGTTTGGAAGCTCGATGTTTCCCACAGTTATTTCCCACAGGTCGAGGAGGACGATATGATGAGCGACCTGTTCAAATTCCTGCTTCAGAATACCGGACTTTACGATTGTATGCAGAAGATCCTAGGCTTCGTCAATGCATTCCCTATTTATTTCATCTACTGTTTGAAAGTGATCTCTCTGGATTGTCTTATGCAGTGAACCACATCTTGAAAAGTGGTGTAAAACTGCGAAATATCTCAGCAAGGGACTTTATGGATAAAGTCAATGTGCAAGACAGTATTTTGGATTCTCACCTGATTAATCTTATGGCATGTCAGCGTGGTACTAATGAGTACTGGTACCGTCGTCATGGTGACTTAAAATGTATGCTGAGGAACTTAGGAACTCCCACATGGTTCCTCACTCTCAGCTGTGCTGAGTATGGCTGGGAAGACTTACTTGAATTTCTACGAGAGGTAAATGGAAACATTGAAAATATTGAATTCAAAACACCCGGAGAACTGTGCTCTTTGGATCCAGTGAATGTATGCAGGTACTTCAATCATAGATTTGAAGCTATGATGTCTTTCATCACGAACAAGAAAAATCCACCTCTTGGAGAGGTGTTGGATTTCTTCTGGAGAAAGGAGTATCAAGCAAGAGGTGCTCCTCATATACATATGCTGCTATGGATCAAAGATGTACCCAAATTTGGAACAGATCCGGATGACTTAGTGATGAGTTTCATAGAACAGTATGCTACATGTGCTGTTCCAAAGACAAACGAAGATAAAAGTCTAAGAGAACAAGTTTTACGGTTTCAAAGCCATCGTTGTGGAAAGTACTGTCGTTGTAAATTCAGAAACAAGGACAAGTACTACACCAAATGTCGTTTTGCATTTCCACGGTCGGTGATATCAAAAGGAAGAGTTAACAGTTTGATGTCTTCGCTGCGACATAATGTGACGAGGAAATCACCAAAAAACACATACAATTTGAAAAGATACGAAGAGTCCAAGTACATCAACGACTACAACCCAGTGATTTTGTCCATGGATATACAGTTTGTGGCTGACAACTGTATGGCTGTGGCTCAGTATGTGACGTCTTACATCACCAAAAAAGAAAAGACAGAACTGAAGGATGCGTGGGAGGATATTTCCCATGAAAAGAGCCTCAGTAAGAAGTTGTACAGTTTCAGTCTGAAGATGTTGTCGCATCGAGAAATCGGAGCTTACGAATGTTCTGACCGGTTATCTTCAGCAAGTCTCTATGCCAAATCTAGGAGTATCATTTGGGCGAGTCTTGGTCTTGCTGCAACGCGTAATCGAGTTCTGAAACCTGTACGGGAAATTGAGTATTTGGCGGAGAAGGAGCCAAACAGTACAGATATTTTGAAGACCAATATGTTGGATACATATTATCCAAATAGAAGCAGTCACCTGGAGAATGTTTGTCTGTATGATGTTCTTCAAAATTACGTTTTCAAGAGGAACATGAAAGAAGATATTGATAAAAAGTGTATGCTGTAATTGGAAGTGAGGGATGTCTGGTCAAGCAAAAAAAATGTCAATTTGTAAATCATCGAAAATTGGATTGCGAATCTCCAGAAAGAAAAGAGTTTTTCTATTTAGCTCTTTTGCAACTTTTCAAACCTTGGCGTGCAGAAGAGGAACTGCTTGGGGATTTCCTCTGTTACGAAGACTCTTTCAATGCAGCCAAGGAGTCCATAGAATGTCCTGTTTTTCCAAAATATCTACAAATGTTGAATGCAGAAATTGAGCAGGAAGCAACAATTGCAGCCGCGATTGCTAGAGACAGTTCTCAGGACAGTCAGAGTTCTGTTTCATTGAGTCAGGATCCACTAGGAGAACCAGTTATCGAAAATGAAGCTGCCACTGCCATGATTGAAGTGGAAAGAGCCATGGCACATGCTCAGAAGGATGCGGTTAACTTAGAAGATTTGGAAAGACAACTTAACTTTGAGCAGAGGAAAATATATGACGAAGTTACCAACCAAATTGAGCATGGATTAAGTCATGAGAAGAAAGAGTGCTTATGTATGTCGTTGAAGCCTGTCCGACTATACGTGAGTGGAGAAGCAGGAACTGGAAAAAGTTTCCTTATTAAAGCAATTTCATGTTATCTGCAGACAAGGACTGAGTCATCGCTGTCTTGTGTTGTGACCGCTCCAACTGGACTGGCAGTTCATAACATTAAAGGGATTACTTTGCATCGGTTATTGATGCTGCCAGTGGAGCATGATAACAAATTACAATATCACAAATTATCTGGGGATGCTTGTTGTGAAGTATCTAGAGTGTTGAAGAAGATGAAACTTCTTATCATTGACGAAGTAAGCATGGTTTCCAATGTCATGCTTGCCTTTGTGCATTTGAGAATGCAGGAAGTTCTTAAAACAGAGTATGATGTGTTATTCGGTGGCAAACACATCATTGTTTTTGGTGATCTTCTGCAGCTGACACCAGTGAAAGGACAACCAGTGTTTAAACTGCTTACACATGAAGATACCAAGAAGTGCCTAGGGAGCATTGGCAACGTTAACATATGGTTAAACTTCAGTTATGCTGAGCTGCGTAAAAAAATATGCGTCAGGCGAAGGACGAAGATTACAAGAATATTCTACAAGATGTTAGAATCAGGAAAGTGACTGAGCGTGGTAAAGAAGCTTTACATGCACGATTACTGTCAAATTTACAGACAGAAGAAGACGTTTTGCCAGAGGATATTTTTCAGAAAATTACTGTGAAGAAATCTGGAATATGTTTGATGCCAACTCTTGCAGAATGTTCCATATTCAACAACAAAATGTTGAATTTAGAAAAACAAGAGATTGTGAAACTGGAAGCTATTGACAAAATAGAGCATATGGGAGCAACCATTATTTTGTCTGAGAATTTGAAATCTAAATTGGATTCATTAGAGAAGACTATATCTAAAACTGCAGGTTTTGAAAAGACTTTGAATGTGTGCTTAAATTGCCGTATAATTTTGAGAAGGAATTTACATGTTGAAAGAGGTCTGGTAAATGGATCAATGGGTAATGTTGTTGATTTGGAGAAATACAGAAGTAGAGATGGAATTGAATTTTTAAAAATTAAATTTGATGGCATTGAGGAAGTACAGCTAATTGTTCGTTGCACAGCAAGGTTTTTGCTTGTAAAAGACTTATATGTTCGCCGTAAGCAGTTTCCTGTTTGCTTGGCATATGCGGTGACAATTCATAAATCGCAAGGTTTAATTGTAGACACTGCTTTAGTGAATATTGGCAGTTCTGTATTCAAAGAGGGTATGGCTTATGTAGCATTGTCACGAGTCAGAACTTTATAGGGATTGTACTTGATTGACTGTGATGTCACAAACATTTGTATGGATCTAGATTGTGTTAAGGAATACAATAGGTTAAGAAGAGAGTATGCGCCACATTTGCCTCAATATCCTTTGTTTGAGAAACGTGTGGTAGGCCGGAAACGAAAAAATATCAGTAATAGAAGGAAGGTTGAAGCAAAAACAGCAAAAGTCGATGATCCAAAAATTGTAAGCAGGAATAAAATGAATTCTGTTGAAAATGTTGTTGGTTTTAAATTTGAAAATAGTTCTGGTGTCAACTGCTATGCTAATGTAGTTGTTAATGTTCTCTTTTCACTAGAGACTTTAAAAGAACAGATTGTGATCAATTCGGAACAAAGTTTATGCTGTTTGTTGAATTCTGTGTTAGAGAAATGTAGTGCTGATAGAACGAGAGTAGAAAGTGTGTCTGAAATTCGTTTTCTGTTAGACGAATGTTCAGGTCAAACAGAATTCTCTGAAAATATTCAGCAGGATTGTCAGGAGTTTTTAATGTATGTGCTTGATGTATTGCAAGATGAGGGTGTAGATGTAGATTATCTATTTGGCCTTTCTTATTTATGGCAGCATGACTGCGAGAACTGTAGGCTATCAAGTACTACTAGTGTAGACTCAGAAAGATTTATATATTTAATTTTGCCTGACAGTAAATCAGTATCCTTCAATAAGCTAGTAAAGGCAGCCGATCAAAACATGGAGTGTAGCCAATGTAAGTCTGCAATGCTGTCCACGTTAATTTTACGAAGTTATGGCCAGTATGTCATTTTAATGTTTCAACGATGTAGGCCTGATGGAACTAAATTGACAACTTTAATTAATAATTTTGTGGCTTCGCAGTTGTCAATATCAGGAAGGACTTTTATAACTACTGCAATTATATATCATAACGGTCCTTCAACTAATTCAGGACATTATACAGCTTATTGAAAAACTGGAAACGGTTGGTCATTCTGCAATGATTCTGTTTTAACTTTCAAAAAAAGATTGCCTTTCCACCTTCAAAATTCTTACCTGGTGTTCTTACAACCAAAATTTTAGAAAATGAAGCTTGGGATTTGTTTAGAGGAATTTCCAGAGGTTCTAATGGCTCCTACTCTATATGGCCTTGTGGATAGTTGTAGTACAGAGCGAAAACTGTTTGTTTTTATAAGCTAAGTCAAGCAGCAGATCAAAATAAGGAGTAGAGGAAATGTAAGTCTGCAATGCTGTCCATATTTTTTATGGAAACTTATGGGTGAAATGTCATTTTACAATTTGAACTACATAAACTGGATAAAAAAAGTTGTTAAGTCTAATTAAAAATGTTTGGGCTACACAGTCATCAATTTCAGGAAGAACATTTGCAACTGCAGCTATTATATATTATGATGGTCCTTTGACAACATCTGGATATTACACAGCTTATTTGAAATATAAAAAAGGCTAGTCTTTCAGCAAACATTACTAATTGAGTACAAAGCAATGTTGCCTTTTGACTTGATTACTGAAGTCAGAATTTAGGGTAGGTAATTGGACTATAATGATTCTAGGTGTTGCTGTAATATAGGGGGTCATTAGGATGGCGGACGGAAGTGCCTCCGCATACCCTGAGTATGCGGAACAGGCCTATTTTCCGTGCGCCCGTCGCGGACACTCCGTCCGCCAAATCAGGATACGAAATACGTGGCAAAATCCGTCCGCGGCGGTAGAACAAGGTCCGCCGCACCACCACACCCAACTACGCGGCGGACGTAACCGTACCAGAGACTCCGCCGTACGGAATGACGACTAGGACCGTCCTCCAAATCAAGATGGCGGAAAACACACATGGAAAGGGGCGACCACTCGGTCCCCCCGAACGTATGGCAGAGTACCACGATCCCCCCGGGAAGCCATCTTGGGCGGGAGGCGAGTCTCGGCTGGTATGCCTGAAGCGGCGTAGCCGGGGCGCGCCTTTTCCCGCCCTAGAGGGGGTTGGCCTAGACACTGACGCGGCTGGCCACGCCCTAGGGGCAGGCAGGGGCGGGTTTACGCCCGCCCTGAAGACGGATAAAAGGAGAAGCAAGATCCGAAGGCATCCTCTTGTTCCTGTGCTCTGAAGCTGCACCTCCTCGCTGCACGTGAGCTCGAGACGGAACGAAGAGCCAATTTTGAGCGTTGTAATCTTTCTTGTTTGTTTTCCAGATACTCTGTTGGAGAATGCCGAAGAAGGCGGGAAAGCGCATGACTACTGACCAGATGCTGCGCGTTCTTATGAAAGAGATGACTGAGTTAAAGAGGCGAATGGATGAAAACGAGGAAGGGGGACCGAAACGTCCTTTGGCGGGAGCGGCCCCGGGAGGGAAAAACAAGAGGCACAGGAGAGGGAGAGCTGTGGAAGACATCCCGGGCCCTAGTGCCCCGCTAGAGACACCCACCCCCGTGCCGGAGGGAGGGAATCCGATTCCCGTTGTGGTCACCCCCGTGTCCGGGGACGATATGCCGCCTGAGCTGGCAGCACAACTAGCAGCGTGGTTGGGTAAAGATAGTGAGGGCGCCACGGCTGTCGACGCGCAGGTGCTGATGAAGCAACTGCGTGAGTCACGGGAAGCAGCGAAGGTATCCACACCGGCTGCGGTAGTAGAGAAGCCACAGGGGACAGGTTCGGTCGCAGAGACGCCGTCCGGTTCAGGTAAGCGGCCATTGCCGATTGCAAGGGATGAGTCAGCACCTTCTCGTAGGGAAAGGGTGGGTCAGCATGTTCCCTTGGCTATTAAGGAGAAGATATGGGCGGGAGAATATGTGAACATTTTCTCGTTGCTTACTGATCACTATGAAATGGAGCATGTTAAGGGCCAGAAGGATCTCATGCATCCGAGTGTTTGGCGCGCAAAAATGGCCGCCTTTAAGGTGAACGAAAATATTGGCAATTGGGGCAAAGCGTGGGGGGTCTTTACATCGATCTTGGGGGAACGAAGGCCCGATCTGCTGCACGAATTGCCGATTTATCAGTCTCGAATCATGGGGTACTCGGTGTCACATGAGGGTAACCATTGGTTCTGCTATGATAATCTGTTTAGAAAGGCTAAAGAACATGATAAAAGCTTAACTTGGGATTGTTATGATTCTGTGTCTTGGGATAAAATGAAGGAGACTGGTATGTTGAAAGTGCCATTGGTGGGAAGTAACGTTGGCGAATCCTACCGCCAGTATCCGGGGACGCCCTTTCGATCAGGTACAGGTACCGACAATTACTCGAGGCCTGCCGGAAATACAGGAAAAAGGGGGGTTTGTTGGAACTTCAACAGGGGTAAATGTACCAGGCCCCAGGGATCGTGCAAATTTAGGCACAAATGTAGTGGGTGTGGGCAATCATCCCATCCTGAGTCCACGTGCAGAGCCAAAACGGGTGATAACGGGGGTAGAGGAGGCGCCAAACAGGTCTAATATAGTCCGAGGGGCGCCTTTACCTACCCCGATTGATACCTTGGCGATGATTCCTTGGCTCAGTGAATACCCGGATCGTACTTCTGCTGGGGTGTTGCGGAACGGGTTTTCTTATGGTTTCCGCATCCCAGTGGGGGACTTTCAAGGTGCAACGAAATGTAAAAATCAGCTATCGGTCTTCCAGCATACGACCGTGGTACAGGATAAGATCAGGAAAGAGGTGACTCGAGGTCGAGTCGCCGGTCCGTTTAGTGTACCACCGGTTCCTAACTTTGTTTGTTCCCCCTTAGGTGTGGTCCCAAAGAAGGACCCGGTTGAGTTTCGGCTGATACACAATTTATCAGCCCCACGTGGTCTTTCCGTAAACGAAGCGATAGACCCGGAAGTGTGTTCGGTGCGGTACGCATCCTTCGATGAGGCCGTAGCCATTTTGAATCGCCTGGGGCCCGGGGCGCTGATGGCAAAATCTGATATCGAGTCAGCGTTCCGGTTGCTCCCGGTACATCCAGTCGATCAGCGTCTCCTAGGTTTCATGTTTCAGGGTCATTATTACATGGATAGGTGTATGCCGATGGGGTGCTCTATATCTTGTGCCTATTTCGAAAAATTCAGTACTTTTCTACAATGGGTCTTCACAAGGAAGACGGGTTTCCGAAATGTGATGCATTACCTTGATGATTTTTTGTTCCTGGGGGCAGCCGGGGATCCGGAATGTGGGCAGGCTTTGGCTCAATTTTGTGTTTTAATGAATCAGTTTGGCGTGCCATTGGCACCTGGTAAGACGGTGGGCCCTTCCACTTGCCTCGAGTTTCTGGGGATCGAGTTGGATTCCGAGGAAGGGTGTTTTCGTTTACCTACCGAAAAAGTGTCAAAGTTCAGGACATCTCTGAAAATATGTATAAATGGATCCAAGGTTAAGCTGCATCAGTTACAGCAGCTAGTTGGCCAGTTGAATTTTGCCCTGAGGGTTATACCAATGGCCCGCCCCTTTTCTCGTTCGATTGCTCAAGCCATGGTCGGCCTGAAGGAGGGCCATCATCGCACGAGGCTCTCGGCTGAGGTCCGCCAGGACATGCGCATTTGGTTGGCATTCCTGGCGGATTTCAATGGTCGGGTCGTCTGGAACAAACCAGCCGTGTCCTCGGATGAGCTGGGGCTGTGGACGGATTCGGCAGGGAGTATAGGTTTTGGTGCCATCTTCGGCACAAGATGGTCTGCACAAAAGTGGCCGACATGGTGGCATGACAGTGGGCTGACAAGTAACATTGCTTTCTTGGAACTTTTCCCCATTTTAGTGGCCCTGAGAACTTGGCCCGAAGGGTTCATGGATCACTCTGTGGTATTCTGGTCTGACAATATGACCGTGGTCGAGTGTATCAATAGCCAGGCAGCACGATGCAAGTGGATTTTGAGACTACTCAAAGAAATTGTTTTACTGTGTATGCAATTGAATGTGTTATTCAAAGCAAGACATGTCCCAGGGGTAATGAACCAGGCAGCTGATGCACTGTCTCGTTTTCGTATGCAGGCTTTCTGGGGTTTTCTTCCCACAGCGGACCCGGAGCCGGCACCCTTTCCCGAAGCTCTCTGGTCTCTCGGTGCCCCGAACTTCGTAACCTCGTGGGAGAGAGTTTAGCACCCAGGACGAGGAAGGCATATGAAGGGGCGTTCCGGTCCTATTTGGCCTTTTTGGGGACTGATAGAGAGGAGCTTTGGGGCCAGGAAGAGTGGGTGGTGAATTTTCTGATGTCCTTACATCGGGTCGGGAAATCGGTGGCCACGGCTCAGAGGCATCGGGCTGCCATTTCCTTTGTTGCTAGGGCCCACGGGATCCTTGACCCGACAGCGTCTTTCGTTGTACAGAAAGCGCTACGAGGGTGGTAACGCCTTGAGGGTCGCAGAGTAGATGAAAGGCGCCCGATAGGTTTAGAAAGGCTGGCCCAGTTGCTATCCAGACTCCCTGCTACGTGTTCATCTCAGTTTGAGACAGTGTTATTCCGAGCCGCTTTTACGCTGGCATTCCATGGGGCTATGCGGGTAAGCGAACTAGTGGCGAGGAACAGGCAGGATGTGACAGGAGGATTGTGCCAGGAGCACGTCCGGATCAGAGGGGAGACGATGACGGTCTCATTTGTCAGGTCCAAGACCGATCAAAGTGGGATGGGTGACTGCGTAATCATACGCAGGATTCCCGGGTCCTCCATGTGCCCGGTAAGGTGTCTAGAAGATTATCTAGCACGAAGGGTGGCATCATGGGGGGGGACCTTGTTGAGACACGCTGACGCCACCCCACTGACAAAGTTTCAGTTTCAGCGGGTGCTTGCGATGTCGATTGCCGCTGCGGGCTTGAACCCGGGCGAGTTTGGGACCCATTCCTTTTGGATAGGGGCTGCTACAGAAGCTACAGCCAGGGGTCTGGATGTTGAACAAGTCAAACGGGTGGGGCGTTGGTCCTCCAATTGTTATAAAAGGTATGTGCGGTTGCACATGTTGTGAAGCTGTAGCAATGTACTCACGCTTCTTGTTTTTGTTTGGTTTTCAGTTGCGCAAGCCTACGAGGCGGGGCGGACTTTGCAGTCGACCCAACACCGGGCCAGCGGTCAGACATCACCGGCTGTGAAAAAGGAGGTGTGGGTCGTGGGCCACTCATACGTGAGACGTGCCGCGGACGTATTCAAGGCAGGTGATATGATTCACGTAGCTGGGGAATACGGGTACAGTGTGTCCTTCTACGGAAGAGGCGGTCTCTGTATTGACCAGTTCCAATCATTTTTTGAGGGTTTGCTAGGGCGGACGAGGTCACCGCCGTCCGTAGTCATAGTACATCTTGGGGGCAATGATTTGGTCACCACTGGTAGACGACTTCTTCTTGAGGCGATGCTTTCCACTGTAAGTTGGTTAGCGAGGAGAGTTCCAGGGTGCACAATTGCATGGTCCCATATGATCCCACGAAAAGTGTGGCGGGGGGCTATTTCGGTTCCTGCTTTAAATCATTCTGTGAGGAAGCTTAATAACAAAGTGAGTAGGTTGTTCCGTTCCAAGGCACTGCATTCTATTCCACACGGGTGTATTAATGATGATGGTATGTATTTGGGGGATGGAGTGCATTTGTCTCGGGTGGGGAATGAGTTACTCATAGGAGACTTCTTAGCATGGCTAAAAAACGTTACACCATGACCTTTAGGTAGGAGTGTTGTGGGGGGTCCGGATAGCCGGTCAACTATCCGGCCTGTGGCGGTAAGGTCATGATCGGTGAGCACTAATTGGAAGATCCCTATGAGTGGGCGTCACCCAGCACGGATGGGAGCGCTCGGGGGAGGTGGCCATTGGCCCCTCAACGGGGAGGCGGACCCTTCTAAGGATGGGTCGCCGAAAGAAAAGGAAAGGCGGTCAAGGCCCCTTCCTGGGTAGGAGGGGTTACAGCCCCCTCCTGGGGAATTTCCCGGGGCCAGGACGTCTGCGACGGCAGATGTGGTAAGTTGTGTGGGGTTTGGGGGGGGGTCTACGCTACCTTCTAGATACCTCACACGAGTCCTCGTACGACCTCTAAGTGGCGTCGAGTTTTATTGGGGCCCCCGTCAAGTCAAGGGAAATTGGTAATTGCACTTGAGGTACGCCTCTGGGCCGCTCCTCACAAGTGAGGGCGATATTTCTGGGTTAGGGATCTTGACACCGGTTACGACCTTGCCGTTGGCCCTTAAACGTTAGGATGTACAATTTCAAAATTTCAAGTAAATGTTTTGTAGGATGTTAGTTCGGCTAGGAGAACCTTTGTATTAGAGAATCTGTTAAGGTTAGCCAAACATCGCAATGTGGTAATGAAATTGTACATAATATGAAACTGTTTATTTAATGTTTTAATTTTGTTTCATATTTTAATAAATACGGCCGGGAGGGTTACTCCCTCCCGTCTTCCAAAGACTTCAGAACTGTTTCCGGTTTCCCATCCTTGGGGATTGTGTTGAGAGGGGGTGGCGGGTATCTCAGCCATATGGAAAGGGGCGACCACTCGGTCCCCCCGAACGTATGGCAGAGTACCACGATCCCCCCGGGAAGCCATCTTGGGCGGGAGGCGAGTCTCGGCTGGTATGCCCGAAGCGGCGTAGCCGGGGCGCGCCTTTTCCCGCCCTAGAGGGGGTTGGCCTAGACACTGACGCGGCTGGCCACGCCCTAGGGGCAGGCAGGGGCGGGTTTACGCCCGCCCTGAAGACGGATAAAAGGAGAAGCAAGATCCGAAGGCATCCTCTTGTTCCTGTGCTCTGAAGCTGCACCTCCTCGCTGCACGTGAGCTCGAGACGGAACGAAGAGCCAATTTTGACCCACCCACCAGCCCCTGAGGACAGCAAGTGGTTCTTGAATAAAGTTGATGGATAACTCTGATTTTCGTTTACAGGTTGTGGTTTTATCGTGATGATTTTGATTATGTAATAAAGAATGGTCGATTTGTGTTACGTTTCGCAAATAAAGAAATTCTGCTTTAGTGTTCATTGATAAGCAGGCTTTAATAAAATTGTAGTAGTTGCTACTGTCTTTCTTAGTTTAGTTATTTAGTTAGCATTGTCGTATTTATTTTGGTCGGGCGGTAAGGTCATGATCGGTGAGCACTAATTGGAAGATCCCTATGAGTGGGCGTCACCCAGCAAGGATGGGAGCGCTCGGGGGAGGTGGCCATTGGCCCCTCAACGGGGAGGCGGACCCTTCTAAGGATGGGTCGCCGAAAGAAAAGGAAAGGCGGTCAAGGCCCCTTCCTGGGTAGGAGGGGTTACAGCCCCCTCCTGGGGAATTTCCCGGGGCCAGGACGTCTGCGACGGCAGATGTGGTAAGTTGTGTGGGGTTTGGGGGGGGGTCTACGCTACCTTCTAGATACCTCACACGAGTCCTCGTACGACCTCTAAGTGGCGTCGAGTTTTATTGGGGCCCCCGTCAAGTCAAGGGAAATTGGTAATTGCACTTGAGGTACGCCTCTGGGCCGCTCCTCACAAGTGAGGGCGATATTTCTGGGTTAGGGATCTTGACACCGGTTACGACCTTGCCGTTGGCCCTTAAACGTTAGGATGTACAATTTCAAAATTTCAAGTAAATGTTTTGTAGGATGTTAGTTCGGCTAGGAGAACCTTTGTATTAGAGAATCTGTTAAGGTTAGCCAAACATCGCAATGTGGTAATGAAATTGTACATAATATGAAACTGTTTATTTAATGTTTTAATTTTGTTTCATATTTTAATAAATACGGCCGGGAGGGTTACTCCCTCCCGTCTTCCAAAGACTTCAGAACTGTTTCCGGTTTCCCATCCTTGGGGATTGTGTTGAGAGGGGGTGGCGGGTATCTCAGCCATATAAAAGCGCGGCGGATAAACAACCTGCCTGAACACGGCGGATGCTCCACAGCGACCATACCCACCACGAGCCGCACGCCGACATGGACCCTGCACTACAGGCTTACCCGATACTCTACGCGATCCAGTACGTCCTCGTCTTGGCCCACCATCGACGACGACGCAGGTAGGCACCTAAGCATTCGCTGTCTGGAGAGGAGTACCGGCCAGGGCGGTGACGTAGGGAGGGGGGAGTGACATGTCCCAAAATGCACAAATGCCTGTGTACGGCAACGCCTCCAAGGGCCGTGACCCAGGTAGGGGAGAGTGACACGTAGCACAACCAGGGCTCAAGTCGGGGTACCACGCGGGTGGACGGCGTCCCCCCACTAATTCAACAGGGAGCATGATAACTATAAACTGCAACTGAGTGGAAGCCACCCTATGTGTCATCACTTCCTGTCGTGATTTCAGCGTCACCCCACTTCTTGTTGCAGGACTTGGGTCCTGAGCAGAACCCACCGCCCCCAAGAAAATACCAATCCACACCAGCATCACACACGCAAGAATGACTCTGACAAAGCACGACACATGAATCGCAATTTTATTTACGCAGATTCGGAGCAAAGTCACAGTCTAGGATGGAGCATGCCCATAGTGGACACCAGAGCAGGTACATCAGATGCAGTACATCAGTATGAGGATAGCAACAGGGCAGTGTGGACACCAGAGCAGGTACATCAGATGCAGTACATCAGTATGAGGATAGCAACAGGGCAGCAACAGGGCAGTGTGGACACCAGAGCAGGTACATCAGAGGCAGTACATCAGTATCAGAACAGCAACAGGGCAGCAACAGGGCAGTGTGGACACCAGAGCAGGTACATCAGAGGCAGTACATGAGAGGGGCCAAGTGCTCCAACAGTCCATTGCACTGAAAACGTCCATCAGAGGCAGTACATGAGAGGGGCTAAGGGCACCAACAGTCCATTGCACTGAAAACGTCCATCACAGGCAGCACATGAGAGGGCACAATGCAGTATCAGAACAGCAACAGGGCAGCAACAGGGCAGTGTGGACACCAGAGCAGGTACATCAGAGGGCATACATCAGTATGAGGATAGCAACAGGGCAGTGTGGACACCAGAGCAGGTACATCAGATGCAGTACATCAGTATGAGGATAGCAACAGGGCAGTGTGGACACCAGAGCAGGTACATCAGAGGCAGTACATCAGTATGAGGATAGCAACAGGGCAGTGTGGACACCAGAGCAGGTACATCAGAGGCAGTACATGAGAGGGGCCAAGTGCTCCAACAGTCCATTGCACTGAAAACGTCCATCAGAGGCAGTACATGAGAGGGGCTAAGGGCACCAACAGTCCATTGCACTGAAAACGTCCATCACAGGCAGCACATGAGAGGGCACAATGCAGTATCAGAACAGCAACAGGGCAGCAACAGGGCAGTGTGGACACCAGAGCAGGTACATCAGAGGGCATACATCAGTATGAGGATAGCAACAGGGCAGTGTGGACACCAGAGCAGGTACATCAGATGCAGTACATCAGTATGAGGATAGCAACAGGGCAGTGTGGACACCAGAGCAGGTACATCAGAGGCAGTACATCAGTATGAGGATAGCAACAGGGCAGTGTGGACACCAGAGCAGGTACATCAGAGGCAGTACATGAGAGGGGCCAAGTGCTCCAACAGTCCATTGCACTGAAAACGTCCATCAGAGGCAGTACATGAGAGGGGCTAAGGGCACCAACAGTCCATTGCACTGAAAACGTCCATCACAGGCAGCACATGAGAGGGCACAATGCAGTATCAGAACAGCAACAGGGCAGTGTGGACACATGAGCAGGTACATCAGAGGGCATACATCAGTATGAGGATAGCAACAGGGTAGTGTGGACACCAGAGCAGGTACATCAGATGCAGTACATCAGTATGAGGATAGCAACAGGGCAGCAACAGGGCAGTGTGGACACCAGAGCAGGTACATCAGAGGCAGTACATCAGTATCAGAACAGCAACAGGGCAGCAACAGGGCAGTGTGGACACCAGAGCAGGTACATCAGAGGCAGTACATGAGAGGGGCCAAGTGCTCCAACAGTCCATTGCACTGAAAACGTCCATCAGAGGCAGTACATGAGAGGGGCTAAGGGCACCAACAGTCCATTGCACTGAAAACGTCCATCAGAGGCAGTACATGAGAGGGGCTAAGGGCACCAACAGTCCATTGCACTGAAAACGTCCATCACAGGCAGCACATGAGAGGGCACAATGCAGTATCAGAACAGCAACAGGGCAGTGTGGACACCAGAGCAGGTACATCAGAGGCAGTACATCAGTATGAGGATAGCAACAGGGCAGTGTGGACACCAGAGCAGGTACATCAGATGCAGTACATCAGTATGAGGATAGCAACAGGGCAGCAACAGGGCAGTGTGGACACCAGAGCAGGTACATCAGAGGCAGTACATCAGTATCAGAACAGCAACAGGGCAGCAACAGGGCAGTGTGGACACCAGAGCAGGTACATCAGAGGGCATACATCAGTATGAGGATAGCAACAGGGCAGTGTGGACACCAGAGCAGGTACATCAGAGGCAGTACATCAGTATCAGAACAGCAACAGGGCAGCAACAGGGCAGTGTGGACACCAGAGCAGGTACATCAGAGGCAGTACATCAGTATCAGAACAGCAACAGGGCAGCAACAGGGCAGTGTGGACACCAGAGCAGGTACATCAGAGGCAGTACATCAGTATCAGAACAGCAACAGGGCAGCAACAGGGCAGTGTGGACACCAGAGCAGGTACATCAGAGGCAGTACATCAGTATCAGAACAGCAACAGGGCAGCAACAGGGCAGTGTGGACACCAGAGCAGGTACATCAGAGGGCATACATCAGTATGAGGATAGCAACAGGGCAGTGTGGACACCAGAGCAGGTACATCAGATGCAGTACATCAGTATGAGGATAGCAACAGGGCAGTGTGGACACCAGAGCAGGTACATCAGAGGCAGTACATCAGTATGAGGATAGCAACAGGGCAGTGTGGACACCAGAGCAGGTACATCAGAGGCAGTACATGAGAGGGGCCAAGTGCTCCAACAGTCCATTGCACTGAAAACGTCCATCAGAGGCAGTACATGAGAGGGGCTAAGGGCACCAACAGTCCATTGCACTGAAAACGTCCATCACAGGCAGCACATGAGAGGGCACAATGCAGTATCAGAACAGCAACAGGGCAGTGTGGACACATGAGCAGGTACATCAGAGGGCACAGTACATCAACTTACAGCACACTATCAGGTGGATTGCGTGAAGTACCCGCATCGGACACACTGGCAGCACCAGAAACCGGAGTGTGACACACAGCCACAGATGTAGTGACTGACACGTGAGCCACAGACCCAGATACACTGCCAGCACCTGATACAGGAGTGTGACACACCGACACAGCCCGAGTTACTGACACATGGCCTATAGACCCAGATACACTCCCAGCACCTGATACAGGAGTGTGACACACCGACACAGCCCGAGTTACTGACACATGGCCTATAGACCCAGATACACTCCCAGCACCTGATACAGGAGTGTGACACACCGACACAGCCCGAGTTACTGACACATGGCCCATAGACCCAGATACACTGCCAGCACCTGATACAGGATATGTCTCGACGGATACCCTGCCACTAACAGACACATGCGAGTCAACTGCACCAGCGCCACTGTGACCACTGAAATGATGAGCCACAGGACTGTATGGTCCAGGAGGCAGGGTGGCTCTGGGAGCGGGGGATAGTTGCAATTGGCCGATATCGGATTGGGCATGTGTCAATGCTGTGTGTCTACGCTTCTTTTGGACATGTGCCTGCACCCTGGACAGGACAGGACTCACAAGTCGACCGGACTGAGAAGCAATTTCACCCACCATGGGAGGTGCATGTGCTGGGGGGGGAATGGTCTCTGGGGACGTGCTGGAGCCTGCTTGTCGTTTGCTGTGTGGCTGCCTTGTGGCCTCTGCAACATGTGTCATGGGGGATGCCACGACAGGGTCCACCTGCATCCGTCCCTGACGGGCCATGATGGGAGTGGATGTAAGGGGTGACTCCACTGCTGAGTCTTCTGTATTCCGTTTGCCAGAAAACAGCTGTCTCAGAGCAACTATGGGTGATGTATGCCTGTCCCTTACAGCGCCACTATTCATGGGCGAGTCCTTGGGCCTTGGATGTTCCATTTCCGTAGGAGTACTGTACTCTGCGGACTTGCCCTGTTCCCTGGATGGTGCCCTCTTCCAGGCAGCAGACTTGTCGTCTGTGGTGTACATATCAGCTGGACACCCCTTCTGCCCGTGTGTGTCCCTGCCCCTGGGACTGTCCGTGCTCCTCTTAGGTGCGTTTGTCTTGTGACTATTCTTGTCCCTGCCCTTGGGAGTGGCTCCTTCCTTCGTAGTCTCCCTGGCCTTGGGAGTGCCTACATCCTTCCTGCTTTCCCTGGCCTTGGGAGTGCCTACATCCTTCCTGCTTTCCCTGGCCTTGGGAGTGCCTACATCCTTCCTGCTTTCCCTGGCCTTGGGAGTGCCTACATCCTTCCTGCTTTCCCTGCCCTTGGGAGTGCCTACATCCTTCCTGCTGTCCCTGGCCTTGGGAGTGCCTACATCCTTCCTGCTTTCCCTGCCCTTGGGAGTGGCACCTTCCTTCGTAGTCTCCCTGCCCTTGGGAGTGCCTACATCCTTCCTGCTGTCCCTGGCCTTGGGAGTGCCTACATCCTTCCTGCTTTCCCTGCCCTTGGGAGTGCCTACATCCTTCCTGCTTTCCCTGCCCTTGGGAGTGGCACCTTCCTTCCTAGTGTCCCTGGCACTGGGAGTATGCGAGCCCTCAAGAGATGTATTCGTCTTCTCACTGTCCTCGTACAGGGTAGTGTCAATGGAAGCGGGAGTGAGTCTTGGCCTGGTAGTACCTTGTGTGTGGGATGGCTGTGCAGCATGTGTAGCCATTACACCCAACCCCTCTTTTGCCTCACGTGTGTGTACTCCACTATATCTGACGTTGTCCTTGTGAACAGAGTTACCTGACCTAGGGGATGGGGTCTGAGGCCTACGTGCCTTGACGTGCTGGCTGACGCTGCTTCTAGTGCAATAACCTTTATTAGAGTCCAGATCAGAAAATTCACTCCCCCCTGACACATCCAGAGTTGTAGATGGTGGAACAGAAGTACCACCCAGTCCATGCGACTGTGCAATGGCAGACGACACACTGTTAGACAATGACTGCAGTGTCCTGTGTACACCAGCCAGATCACCATGCATACCTTCCATGAATGCCACCACCTGCCCCAACTTCCTATCGTGGTCTTGGAATGCATTAATCATATTGGTCTGGCCCACACACAGCTGTCGCAGCAGATCAACAGCCTCTGCACAAAGAGAATTTTGGGTCACCGAGGCTGGGGCAGCGGTGCCGACACTGAACGCCACTCTGCTCCCCCTACTCCTGCGTGCACGTACAGTACATGGTGCAGTTGCCGGCAGGGTGGGCCCTGTGTGCTGTGTCCCGACCGAAGGTGTTGGTTGCCCACTCCCAGTCTGTGACAACAGTGCTGACTCACCAACACTGTTGGAAGATGATGACGATGTTGTCTCCACATGCGAGTCCTCCGGGACGGTCCTGTCCCCCTCTCCGCCGCTGGCCCCTTCGGTGTCAGTCTGCGTGTGCGCGACGTCTGATCCGGATGCATTGCCTTCTGTAATCTCCGCCGTATGTGGCTGAGTGCCCTCTGCCAAAGCTGAAAAGCACAGGAAATGGGTGTAAGTAATGGGCACACACACGTACAGTACTGCTGCGGAATCCCTAAAGCCACTGATGACACTGTCCATCGATCCCCCAACCTGCACACAGCCCACCCCAAGCAGTCATCCTCACAGGAATTGTGTGGCGTTGGCCGTAATACATGTACAGCATGCACACTGGGCATGAGGAACTACATCAGCACACAAGTGTTGCCAAGGGGTGACGGAGCACTACAGCATGTGCATGACAACTGAACAGCTTAGCAGGTGGCGTCTCAACATTCCGCATGTGCAAGTGCAAAGTTAACTGTGGCAATGTCACCAACATGCCATTGGAAATAGACCCACGATAGACGGAAGACCCTAATGTGTGTGGGCAACCATACATGCATTGCACTCACAAGCAACATACACTGACAGTAAGCTTACCGCCACGTTGCTGTTCATCCACACGCAACCGCTCGGACAGGTCAGGATGCGTCACAGCTATGATACGGTGCATGAGAGGGGTCATTGAGCGTCGGGCCAGACGTGCCGTCCGTGGAATCAGCCCTAGTGTCACTTCCGCTACATTCTTGCTCAGTCTGGAAATGTCGTCCCAGCGTTTGTGGCAGTGTGTATGTCGTCTATTGGACACCCCCGCTGCTCGTACTTCACGTGCAATGCTCCTCCACACGTCCTTGCGAAGGTGCAGCTTTACCTACCATGATGGGAGACAAAAGGGTGGAAGTCAGTGGACAGTTGGCCAGTCACACAGATAGGAGCAACACATTACTCTCAGCAGCCATGCACATATCGATTCTTTAGTTGGTCACACATCACACCGCCAAGTTTCCAGAGCCCAGGTGCCATTTGACACCTCATGCACTACAACTTATCCCCCACTGCACTTACCGCCTGTCCGGGTGCGCCATACAGGCGTCCGTAGTTGCGGAGCACAGCGTCCACGAGGACATCCAGCTCCGCGGCGGTGAAGGGACGAGACCGGACCTCTTTGACTCTCGACATGGCAAGGTCACGGAGTATGGCACTAGAGCGGCAGTCGGTGGTCAGCTCCGCAGCAGCAGGTGGAGGTGATGGTCACAGGCAGCAGTCGGTGGTCAGCTCCGCAGCAGCAGGTGGAGGTGATGGTCACAGGCAGCAGTCGGTGGTCAGCTCCGCAGCAGCAGGTGGAGGTGATGGTCACAGGCAGCAGTCGGTGGTCATCGTAGAAAGTTTGCTTTTGCACATCACACATATATAGGGCCCAGTGGCCATGTCAGTGGCATACGGCGCCAGCCATTGGTCCGCCGTGAGAGCGTGTTTGGAATTTGGCCAATGATTGGCCCTAGTGTTGCGGTGAACACCATACGGTACTTGCAATTGGCCAACCGTGGCCCATGTCCACACCTCCCATTGGCTGCACTTGCACAGACCGTCACGCTCACACACCGGCAACTGCACGTGCTAGAGACCGGGACGGAAGCATCATTTGCAACAAACTTGTAAGAGTGGCGCCACCATGGCGGGGCACGTATTCGGCAGGGGAGGTGGAGGCCAATACAGCCATAAGCTGATGTGCATGCACATGCCAGTTCATGACCCCCTTACAGTGACATTGCATCAGGCAGCCTACACCGGCCGGCCCAGCTCTACCCACTACCGCCGTGCCAGACCTAGCCCTTGACCGCCGTTGCGGCCGTGCCAACTACCGCCGCCTCAGGCCCCCTCCACTACCGCCGTGCCAGACCTAGCCCTTGACCGCCGTTGCGGCCGTGCCAACTACCGCCGCTTCAGGCCCCCTCCACTACCGCCGTGCCAGACCTAGCCCTTGACCGCCGTTGCGGCCGTGCCAACTACCGCCGCTTCAGGCCCCCTCCACTACCGCTGTGCCAGACCTAGGCCCATGACCGCCGTGCCAGGGCCGCCCCCACCACCACCACCCTCTCTATGGACATGGGGGCCTGTTGGAAGTAGGACTAGTGACCCCTCACACACCCCACCCACCACCACCACCCTCTCTATGGACATGGGGGCCTGTTGGAAGTAGGACTAGTGACCCCTCACACACCCCACCCACCACCACCACCCTCTCTATGGACATGGGGGCCTGTTGGAAGTTGTAGTTCCGACCCCTCACACACCCCACCCACCACCACCACCCTCTCTATGGACATAGGGGCCTGTTGGAAGTTGTAGTTCCGACCCCTCACACACCCCACCCACCACCACCACCCTCTCTATGGACATGGGGGCCTGTTGGAAGTAGGACTAGTGACCCCTCACACACCCCACCCACCACCACCACCCTCTCTATGGACATGGGGGCCTGTTGGAAGTAGGACTAGTGACCCCTCACACACCCCACCCACCACCACCACCCTCTCTATGGACATGGGGGCCTGTTGGAAGTAGGACTAGTGACCCCTCACACACCCCACCCACCACCACCACCCTCTCTATGGACATGGGGGCCTGTTGGAAGTAGGACTAGTGACCCCTCACACACCCCACCCACCACCACCATCCTCTCTATGGACATGGGGGCCTGTTGGAAGTAGGACTAGTAGCCCCTCACACACCCCACCCACCACCACCACCCTCTCTATGGACATGGGGGCCTGTTGGAAGTAGGACTAGTGACCCCTCACACACCCCACCCACCACCACCACCCTCTCTATGGACATGGGGGCCTGTTGGAAGTAGGACTAGTGACCCCTCACACACCCCACCCACCACCACCACCCTCTCTATGGACATGGGGGCCTGTTGGAAGTTGTAGTTCCGACCCCTCACACACCCCACCCACCACCACCACCCTCTCTATGGACATGGGGGCCTGTTGGAAGTAGGACTAGTGACCCCTCACACACCCCACCCACCACCACCACCCTCTCTATGGACATGGGGGCCTGTTGGAAGTTGTAGTTCCGACCCCTCACACACCCCACCCACCACCACCACCACCACCCTCTCTATGGACATAGGGGCCTGTAGGAGTGCTTTAGAGGTTGGTGAGTATGTGGACTGCATGCAAGGCTGGGGTATGTGGGATGTGTCTTCAGAGTTGTGTGGCCCACACCGTGTTGTTGTGTTTGTGGTGGTTGGTTGGTACTTACCAGCCTCTTCTCCATCAGGAAGTCCATCGAGGGTGTCAGGGTGCAGGATGGTCAGCACCCTCTCCTCCCACTCGGTGTATGGTAGGGGCTCCGGGGGGGTTCCACCGCCGGTATGGTTGGCCCGGACGAAGTTCTTGGCTCTTATAGACTTCACCCGGGTCTTCAGGTCGTGCCACCGCCTCTGGATGTCTGCCTTGGTTCGCGGAACGCTCCCGGAGGCATTGACCCTGGTCGCGATGCGGTCCCACAGGCTGTTCTTCCGAGCTATGCTCGTCTGCTGCACGAGGGACCCGAAGATGTGGGGTTCCACACGAAGGATCTCTTCCACCATTACCTTGAGCTCGGTGTCGGAGAATTTAGGATTTTTTTGGGTGCCATGGTGCTCGGGGGGTGTGTTTGTGTGGAGTGCGGAGGTGCTGGTGTGTGCTGTTTGGGTGTGGTGTGGTGGGTGTTTGTGTGCAGGGTGTCTTTGGGTGTGGTGTGGTGGGTGTTTGTGTGCAGGGTGTGTTTGGGTGTGGGTTATGTGTCTGAATCAAATAGTTTGCTGTTTGTCAAGTCAAGTATTGTCTCCTGCTGTCAGCTATGCTGGGATGCAGAGGATTTCGGGAGTGGGTGGGAGTCAATTTATAGTCTGTGTGTTGGCCCTGTGTGAATGTTGATTGGCAGTCAAGTGATAGGCGGGTGTGTTGTCAGGTGTGGTCTATGCAGTTCTTGGGGGTGGGTAATTGTGTCTTGTGTTTGGTTTAGTTGTGTCAGGTGGGTTGTCGTCCATTTTGCTGTGTTTGGTGATGGATTCTGTCGGTATGTATGCCATTTGAATGACTGTAGGGATGTTGGACTTCCGCTGTGGTGCCCCGTTTCTCATTGCATTGCTACCGCCACGGACGTGGATCGCGGTGACTACCGGGGTACTTGCGGAGTTATCCTAATTGCGGACACGGAATGTACGCAGGTATCGCGGGGGAGGTTGTTGTTCTCCTGGTCATGTGCGTACGCGGCGGTCGGTGTTTTGTGGGTTCCGTCCGCATGCCGCGGAATCAGCTGTACTTCGACCGCCGCGGACGGGGATTGTTGTGCTCCGTCCGCCGCGGTCGGCGTTTCGGTCACATTTGATCCTAATCGCTAATGCGGTTTTTCCGCGGCCAGGTCCGGAGTATCTTGACACCTTCCACGGCGGACGGAGCACGTTTCCGTCCGCCATCCTGATCGGCCCCATAGTGTGCTGTTTTAAATTGCTTTGTATGTCTCAGTTTTCTTAAAACAATGGAGTTTATCTTTCAGAAAGTGGCGGGCAGAAAATAGTAACAGCACAACAGAGTATAAGCTGTTCATAGGACATCCTTTGACGTCATAGAAAGTAAGTTACTTTGGAGGAGTTCTTATTTCTGCTTAGTTATATTATTTGGGTTTTTTAAACACAATCATTTTGATTGTGTTTTTTTTTCCCCGCTGTTATATGATGAATACCTTCAACTCACTGTTTTCAGTGAAATTTGATATTTTCTGATAACAGCAAAAATAAACCATTAAATATGTTTAATTAATTTTCTACTTTGAATTGTGATTTATAATATGTATTCATTTTGTCTCATGCTCACTCTTTTTTTACTACCTTGTATTAGTTTAAATTTTTTTGTTATTTCTTACACAGATTAAAAGTATAAAAATGATAATTGAGTACGTTAATGACAATTATAAGGTAAGTGTTTAGTACTCTTTACGTTACATGTCTATCAGATTTAACTTTTATTAGTTCCACTGTTTCATTTCTTTAACCCTTAGTTTCCTGCCTTTGCTACTTCCTTCATTTCTTTTTCTATTACTTATTTGTACTACTCTTTTCACTTCTTTTATCAGTCCCTCTTTCAACAGTAACTGTGTGTTACTTCCTCTATTTGTCAGTGATGTCACTGACCATGTCATGAATGATGTAATATGTGACATCATCAGCAGTGGATTGCAGGTGCGCGATATATAGTTATTGCAACTAACTATATATGCGAATTTCTATGGTTTTGTGCGAGTAAATTAAGGTTTTGTAAATGCTAATTTCTAACTATATATGGCCTATAACCAATGGTTTTTTCAGTGAATATATATATATATATTCACTGAAAAAACCATAGGTTTTACACACGTTATAGTTAGGAAGTAGCATTTGAAAAACCTATGAAATTCACTGAAAAAACCATAGGTTTGACACCAGTTATAGTTAGCTGGAAATTTTACTGACATAAAACCAATGAAATTCCACGTTATAGTTAGTTGGACTCGCTATAACTTGCGCATGTAATGCACTGCTGATGACATTACTGATGACAGACCTCCTTTAAGTGTAATGTAACCCTTAAAACACATATTGGAAAATAGAAATTAACATTTTCAAAAAAATGGACATACCCATACCAGTTACAACAACCAATTCAGTAATTCCACCATCTATATACACATTCTCTCATTCACCAACAGTTCTATATAGTCACTCATACATATACTCACTCATCATATGTAGTGATACACCTATACATCCTGTTACACACCGACAATCATCCAAAAGTTACTCACACACATACTCACACATGCAAATAAACTATTGAACATCCATTTATTTGCATATAAAACTATACACACTCAACCACCCATACAGTCCTGCACATATGGTGTCTTCTAAACACATACAAAGAGAGAGTTAGTCATTCATGCATCTATGTGATTAGTAATACCCCCATGAAACCATAGAAACACTCATACTGATACTAAAAAAACATCTAAGAACCCAAATACCTACACATGTAGGTACTCATCAACCCATGCAGCCAGTTATTCACAAAGTGAAACACTGATACATATATTTAAATATTTAAACATTACTCGCTAATATATGTATTCACTAAGGTACACTTAATAAGCCAGTTATCCAATCATTTCTTTTTGAAAAAAACATTCATTAATACAATAATTTAAACATTTATTCTTTCCTCGACCTTTACATATACATATATAAAATATATTTATTTTTTAGAAAGACACACATTCACTGGATGGTGTCATAAGTGATGTCACTGACCATGTCATGAGTGATGTATTATGTAATGTCATCAGCAGTGCATTACACGCGCAAGTTATAGTGAGTCCAACTAACTATAACGTGGAATTTCATTGGTTTTATGTCAGTAAAATTTCCAGCTAACTATAACTGGTGTCAAACCTATGGTTTTTTCAGTGAATTTCATAGGTTTTTCAAATGCTACTTCCTAACTATAACGTGTGTAAAACCTATGGTTTTTTCAGTGAATTTCATAGTTTTTTTGAATGCTAGTTCCTAAGTATGTAATCACGTTCGTAACTACATAGTGTCACCACCTACACGTCCTGAGAAGCGCATGTAAAGTCACGTGACTTGAAAACAAAACTTCCAATTGGTTATTAGTAGTTTCTGTTCTGGAATATACACGAAGCACTCCACCCACTTTCCTCACAATCTTTTCTACTCTCAAGAGACAACAACGTCGAGCATCTTCCGGAACACTTTGCTGAAATGGCTTCCCTACCAGATTCATCTTCCGAATCTGAAGGAAATGAGCGACCACCGTTAAGAAGAAAAAAGGAATCTTTCATTTGGCAATTTTTCACTTATCCTGAAGATCAAAAGAAAGTGAATGCGCAAAAAGTAACCTGCACGATATGCAATTCGGAGCTCTCAAGGGGAAATCCAAATAAAAAATATTCCTTTTCTGCACACACCATGCAGCGGCATGTTAAACAAAGGCATCCTGAGCATTATGCAAAAGCATCGACAAGAGCCCTGGCCACGCTATTACCATCAGAGGTGGCCAGCACATCTTCTGGTGTACGAACTGTATCTCCATCGAGTGCTGAAATGGACTTGAGACCATATCTTGCGAAGGTGCATATGAAATGCAACAAGTGTGGAGAAATTCTTTTATATGGAGAGCAGAGCCTCGTTCTTATTAAACTCAAAATTGACAGTCACAAATGCCCCAAGAAAAGATAAATTTCTTCACTTCATTTTCAAACTATTACATACTGAAAAATGTAGTAGCAACTTTAAGAAATCGAAAGCATTATAACACTTCTTTCCCCCCCCAAAAAAAAAAAAAAAGTTCTTTTCAGAACTAACTCTTTCTACCAAAACGTGCTCCAAGAGCATATTATGAGATATTTTTTCGCCGCTTTATTTTAGTGCGAGACCGGGTGCGCGCACCCTCCTATCGCGTACAGGACCTGACACTTGCATATGAAGTCATGTGACTTCAAAACAACACTTCAATTGGTTCTTGGTAGTTTCTATTTTGGAATTTACACGCAGCACTCCACCCACTTCCATCACTTTCTTTTCTACTCTCAAGAGACAACAATGTCGAACATCTTCCCGAAGACTTCGGTACAATGGCTACCGTTCCGCATTCATCTTCCGAATCTGATGAAAATGAGCGACCACCTTTGACAAGAAAAACGGAGGCCACGCTATTATCATCAGAAGTAATCAGCACATCTTCCGGTGGACGACCTGTATCTCCATCAAGTGTTAAAATGGACTTGAAACCATGTCTGGCGAAGGTGCACATAAAATGCAACAACTGTGGAGAACTTCTTGTATACGGAGAGCAAAGCTTTACTCTAATTAAACACAAAATTGAGAGTCATAAATGCTCCAAGAAAAGTTAAATTTCTTCACTTTATTTGGATAGTACGACATACTGAAAAATATCATAGCAACTTTAAGAAATCAAATGCATCAAAACACTTGTTTCCCAAAAAAAAAAAAAAAAAAAAGTTCTTTTCAGAACTAGCTCTTTCCACCAAAACATGCTCGAAGAGCATATTATAAGATGTTTTTTCGCCGCTTTATTTTAGTGCGAGACCGGGTGCGCGCACCCTTCTATCGCGTACAGGACCTGACACTCCCATGTGAAGTCATGTGACTTCTAAACAACACTTCTAATTGGTTCTTGGTAGTTTCTATTCTGCAATTTACACGCAGCACTCCACCCACTACCATCACTTTCTTTTCTACTCTCAAGAGACAACAACGTCGAACATCTTCCCGAAGACTTCGACACAATGGCTACCGTTCCGCATTCATCTTCCGAATCTGATGAAAATAAGCGACCACCTTTCACAAGAAAAACGGAGGCCACGCTATTACCATCAGAAGTAATCAACACATCTTCCGGTGGACGACCTGTATCTCCATCGAGTGCTGAGATGGACTTGAGACCATATCTGGCGAACGTGCACATGAAATGCACGAACTGTGGAGAACTTCTTGTATACGGAGAGCAAAGCTTTACTCTAATTAAACAAATATTTGAGAGTCATAAATGCTCGAAGAAAAGTTAAATTTCTTCACTTTATTTGGATAGTATGACATACTGAAAAATGTCGTCGCAACTTTAACCCCTTCCCTGCTGGCCGGTTTCCGCCCCCGTGCGGTAAACAAACGAACAGGGGCGGGCCATGACGAACCCCAGCCGTCATCAGCACACGAGCACCGTAGTGCATGACGGCTGGGGTTCGTCACCAGCATGGAAGGGGTTAAGAAATAAAAAGCATCATAACACTTGTTTCCAAAAAAAAAAAAAAAAATTCTTTTCAGAACTAACTCTTTGTACCAAAACAAGCTTGAAGAGCATATTAGCTGATATTTTCTCGCCGCTTTCTTATAGTGCGCGACCGGGTGCGCGCACCCACCTATCGCGTCGAGACACGCATGTGCAGTCATGTGACTTTAAAACAACACTTCCAATTGGTTCTTACTAGTTTCTATTCTGCAATTTACACGGAACACTCCACCCACTTCCCTAGAAAACCAGTTTATCGTAAATCTTTTAAAGCCTCCTCTTATGAAATATTTGACATCAATCACATAGCAGAGTACTAAATAGCACTATATACACTCCGTCCCTTAATTATAAGAGACTTATTGCTATGTAAAATCAACTTTTGTTTTCCAAGATAATGTAAAATGCTGAGCCTATTACATAATTTTATTACACATATATGTTACTAGTCTCCTTCGAGTACTAACACCGTAGAAAATACCACCAATAGCGGTGATATTTTTTACACCGAGAACGGGCGATTTCTATCGCTTACAGCCCTTACAATTATAAAGTTTTATTTCCTAAGTCTCTGATCTCCAACTGTGCAACGTAGATCCCCTGTGTGTCGCAATAAGGTCCATAAACAAAAACTACAGAGCCAGTATTATAAACATACACAAAACAACAAAACGACAAGAGCCACCATGCTAATATATATCCTTAATATAATAAACCTCTGAGAATAAATACATATTTCCGTGGCAGCCCATAACACAAATGTGTCGTCCTCTGACTCTGCTCCATTACCAAACACCGTAACTCCCCGCCCCCCTCACTTTTCACTAAACTCCGCACTCCACCCCAGCCAAACCCCCTATTACAAACCCCCAACCTACCCTCCCTGCCCAAACCCACCATGAACCTCAAACCGCCCCTAGAAAACTTATAAGACACAGGATTACTAAAACTCAAAGAATACGCAACAGGCACATAATGTAAATAGTACATAAAGACACATATTTTTTCCAAAATACTATTTAAAAACATGTTCTATTTTTAATAAATCTATCATGCATCTGACCCTCTAGAACTGCTTTCAAAACGTGAACTATAAACCTCTACTTTTCATTTTCAAACCATACACTTTCTTCTGACCCTCTAGAACTGCTTTCAAAACATGAACTATAAACCTCTACTTTTCATTTTCAAACCATACACTTTCAATTACATTATTTTTTTTCCACAATTCATGTAATGTTACAAACCTTTTCTAAAATACACCAGTCTGTATCATTTATAAGGATTTATTTTCAGTCTTCATCAGTGACACTTTCTTCACATACAATAGAAATCACTATAACTTTTTAAACGACAATGCTAACGCGGTAAAAATAACCCTTCATTTACTTTCCTTTAAGAATGCACACTATGTACCCCACGCATGCGTTTCTTAATCTTTGTATTTGGCAGCGAATACCGACCTTGAATCGGAAGACATGAACAAGAGCGCCATTGTCACATTTAAAACTGAACGTTGCATCTGCTCACACACATATCTTTCACTAAGCTAACATTCACAGAAAACAGCATTGATGTAAAAAAAAATTGACCTTGCTTTACAACTCCCTCAAATCACTCCCTTATTTTTTAACGCATCCTCCAGTTAAAAAAAGCTACTTTTTTAATAACCACTAAGCAATATATAAGTGACTAGACTCCTAGAAAATGTATCAAGTCATTCTGCTCCTCTCCACTGCATAGCCGGCGACCTAATTCTGTGGAGTTGCTATACAACCAGCGGTGCTGCGCCGTTTCCTGTACCATCTTGGGAAATTCAAAATGGATGTCCCTCCTGCCTTCGCAAACGAGCCGGGCCACTTAGAACTATTTCGCCAGAGGATGCTTGACTACTACGGCATCTTACCACTCTCGACTTTGAATACTTCATATCGATTATCATTTCGATATTCGCATTTCACCTGTGTGCAGCCTGTATTTCATTGCCTGAGCTGTGATTTCACGTGGGCCCTGGATTTATGTCTCTGCAATTTGGTACCTCCTGAACCGAATTACAATCACCTCATGAATCCGTTACTTGATCATGAACAGCTTTGTTACAACGGAGGGTTTATGGCCTTTGCAGCGATACAAGGAGTTCTGGGTCATTGGAATATATTCGCAGCGGCGCAAGATTTCCTAACAGAGAGCTACATCGAAAACCCACCGAGCTGCCCTATGATGGTAAAAGACACTCCAATAATGACAGATCATGAATGCTCCTTTCATCTTCTCAATTGGATGGCTGACATGTTTTCAGATGCTAACAATGATTTCATGTTAGAGGCACTTGCTGCATACTTTGCCTACACAATGGACGCTTAACTCTTTCCTAACAGCGAGCTACATCGAAAACCCACCGAGCTGCCCTCTGATGGTAAAAGAGGCTCTGATTATAACAGATCATGAGTACTGCTTTACTCTTTTCCATTGGATAGCTGACATACTTTCAAATGATAAAACTGATTTCCTGTTACAAGCAGAAGCTACCTATTTTGCCTAAACAATGCTTCAATAACTCTCAAACAAGCCATTGACGTCCTCATTTCCTTTTGGTTTTCTATATTCTTCACGTTCTTTTCCATATTTTCTTTTGAAGAACAGACCTATTTGCTTTACTAACAGTGGACATTATGATTTCGTGTTGTTTGACAGCTGATTCATAAAGTAATGATGTATAACCACTTGCATTTTCATATATCGTTCCTAAACTGAAAGGCCAGAAACCTTCTTCCATTTATTAAAATATAGTATACTTCCTTATAAGAGAATGTTTTTTTCCAACTATATTCATTTTTCTTCAACTATAGCGTTTGTATTCCATGTACTACTGACAATACCAATTACTGTGTTTTTTGCAATTTCTGTACTCATATTACATAATGATTTGCCTTTAAAATAGTACATTTCTAAATAAACATTTCAAATATTCACGGTTTCTCTTTTAATCCATAATCTCAACTGAAATGATTTCATATTGAAAAACTATTCATGGGTTCCACATAACCTTAACTGTAGTCACTGAGGACCTTATTTATGAAGACCTTCCGCCGCCAGTGCCTCATTTTTTAAAATGGGAAAAAGTAACGCACCGGTGGCGCAAGGCCTTCATAAATAAAGTCCTGAATGTTTTCTTTTCTCGACCTCACTTACTGATACTAGAACCTGCAAGCCAATTACGGCCCGTGAACTCTTTCTTAGTAGGGGCGCTAGAGGGCGCGCTTGCGGAATGGCTGCCTAGACCTGCAGCTCCCGCTCCTTGGACATTGATCCTACACTGATCCGCTGCCACGGGGTGCCGTGTTACCCCCAGAAGCCCGGTTCCTGCATCAAGAGGGTGCTCCCTGCACTCGGTCGAAGTTTGGGGCAGCTGCTGGCCTCAGAGCCGGAGATACGAGCTCCCGAAAATTGCCCGACACCTGCCCTGGAGCTCGCTGAGGAGGGAGCCCGGCTACTGCAGCTACGCGACCCCGGGACCTGCCACGAGGTGACCAGGCCGCACAGTGCCCTTGCCTGCCTCACCCCTCCGAGCCGGAACACTGTGGAGGTCGAGAGGGTGAGCGGAACCTACAATCCTACGTTTGGTCCCCTCCCAGGCACAGCCTCGCCGGCACGGCGTGCGACCTGCTCCTACCGGGACGCCTGCTGCCTCGGCCTTGCTGGCCCGCCGTGCCTATCCCCATTGTCGCCGCGGACCCGGAGCTGCGTGACACTACCCGCCAGCTTCGGCCACCGGCTTCAGCGACCGGAAGACGGGGCTGCCACATCTGCGTGAGGTCCCCTTGCCACTGACAGCGCTACTTGCCCACGAGGCGCCATGAGTCCTTCGGGAATTGGCAACGCAGACGACTGCAGTCGGGAGGCCTGACTGCCCTTCCTCCGCGGTGCTCCCTGGCGAGCTGCATTGCACCTGATAACGGCTGGTGGGGAGTGCTCCCTGGAATCGATCCGGAGGCTTGACACGAGGACTGGTGCCTCGACACACACGTTGCCTGACAGGTACCTGGGGCTGCTGCTGGGGGCAAGGCGGGCGGCTACTGCCTTCATACACTTACTGGCCGCATGGCGCTACCGGTGACACTGCACATACTACGTGCTGCTGCTGAGCTCCGACCCTGAGCCCTCCTGTCGTGCAGCTGGCTGCTGGTTGCCCATTTGGCTCCTACTACCTTTGCTACGCCATCTGGACCCTCACCTACTTGGGGGCACTACCATGGGGCGCCCTGACACTCGTCAGCCTAAACTTAGCTTTGATAGCTCTCGCAAGGGCAACACATCGACGCAGATGCACCCGGGTCCCAGCGAGCCGCCCCCGCAACCTGCCCCACCTGTTGCCCCTGCTGCGGACATTACAAACCTACTACAGGAAATGCGGCAGGGCTTCGCTACCGTGGTGGAGAAGGTGGACGGAGGCACGGCCCGGCTAGACGCCTTAGTCCATAAAGTGGACCGCCATGAGGAACGCCTTACAACTGCGGAACAAAGAATCTCCGACAACACCGATGCCGCTACGACCCACGCGACGCAGTTGGCGAGAATGGATAACCTCCTCCGCATTATTGCGGCAAAGAATGAGGATTTGGAAGCACGAAGCCGCCGAAACAACATTCGCATTACTAATGTGCCGGAAACTACTGCCACAGGCAGAATGGAGCTCTATGTGGAGAAATTGCTTAAGGGCTCTATCGGGGAGGAAGCCTTCTCATCCCAGTTCATAGTGGAAAGGGCTCATCGATCGCTGGCGCCTATGCCCCAGCCTGGCCTGCCACCGAGACCCATAATTGCTCGGCTTCTGAATTACCGAGACCGCGACACGGCCCTTCGAGCAGCCTGGACACAGAGATCGCTGAGGTATGAGGGCATCACCTTCTCCATCTATCCTGATTTTACGCCGATGGTTCAGGATGAGCGGCGCAAATTCCTTCCGATAAAAAAGAAACTGCGGGAAGCCCAGATAGACTATGCACTTTTGTATCCGGCAAAGCTGAGGGTTACTCACCAGGGCAAACAACGCTTCTTCACCAACCCGCAGAAAGCCGAGGACTACTTTAAATCCATCCGGAGAGCACGCAGAGACGACCAGGCGCCTGAGGACGACCTAGAGAATGATGACTTGCCTCCTGAACGCCAAGAGGATTAATTGCCTTTAATAACTTCGACCTAAGACAACAATGTACTTACCTGCTGGTCGGCGCTGATTCACCATTTGGGAGATGGGCAGAAACACGAGAATCTGACTTACTGGACATTGCACCCCCCGTGGTAACGTATACCAAGGACCGCTCTCTTGGCCCTAGCCTCCACCAAGGGCGGTACAGACTGGAGCTACGGGCCGGATAGTGGCAGCGCGCACCTTCAGATGGTCCCCTGTTGGGTGTTCCCCGCTGACCTATTGTCTGTTTGGCTATTTGCCACTCTGAAGTTGGGGGGGAGGGGGATGAGGGGGGGCAGTTTTTGGGTATTTCGTGGCCGCTGGCATGTTTGGGATGCTGGGGTGGGTGGGGGGGGATTGGACTTCATGAGGTTACCGTTGCATAAACTGTGTATACATAGACTGGTCTGGTGTGGAATCTGGCGCTTCTGGTGTGGGAGTGACTCCATGCTTTGGCCCGATTGGGCGCCTTCTTCCTTACTGTCGATGTGCTCATGGCTGCTGTGAACTCGACCGCGCGATTGACATGTCTCTCATGGAATGTTCGGGGGTTGAATGATGCTCGGAAATGCAGGAATGTTATTGCCTACTTGAATAGACACCATATACAGGTAGCTTTGCTGCAAGAGACGCACATGCCCGTGCGCAGGAACGCCCCGTTTGGACTGAAATGGGCGGGAACCCGCGCTTTTTCCTCCTATTCGTCTTATGCCAGAGGCGTGGCGATTCTTGTCGCCCGTGGTGTACCTTTCCATCACATGGGGGAGGAGGCGGACAGAGAGGGGAGATATGTTTTGTTGTGGGGGAGAGTGGGACGTGACACCTATCTATTTGTCTCAATGTATGCACCGAATGTTGACTCACCTGGTTTTTTTTCCACACTGTGGGGCAAAATTGTTTCAATCGGGGCGAGACATGTCATATGGGGTGGTGATTTTAATCTGGCCCTGGTACCCTCGCTAGATAGGGCAGATGGTGTTAACTCCTACAAGCCCCGAGCTAGAGAGGTTTTGGAGGGAGTGGTGGAGGAGGGTGGGCTGTTTGACGCCTGGCGACAGCTACATCCCCACGGACGGGAGGGCACGCACTTTACACATCACACCGGGACCTGGGCGCGCTTGGATTATTTTTTGGTAACCCGGGGCATCACTAGGGAACTGTTAGAAGTCGACCATTTGCCTAGAACCTATTCAGACCACAGCCCTGTTAGACTGCAGTTCCGTACTCCTGGGTGGGATAATCCAAGACCGCAGTGGAGGCTGAGCCCAGATACGCTCCTTGATGAGCTTTTTCGCACAGAGCTGGGTGAGGAGATCAGGGACTTCTTCCCTAGAAACAAGGGCTCAGTGGAGTCAGTGGAACACATATGGGAGGCTTTCAAGGTCACTGTTAGGGGCTTCTGCATTTCTAAGAGCCACGGGGTCCTGCGGGATATTCTACGTACCATTACCACATTGGAAAGTGAGCTGCGATCACTAGAGCTCCAAATGGTGGCAGGGGATGACCCACACATACAGATGACCTTTAGGGACACACTATCCAAGTATGAGGAGGAGGCTGCCAGGGAGGCGAAATACCGGGGCAAACACTGGGTGGCCCGGAAGTACTGTGAGGGGGATAGACCTGGTAAGGTGCTAGCCTCACTCACGCGCACGCCACGAGAACACAACACCATATTAGAGCTTACAGTTGAGACTGGCACTGTCACTGGAGAATCGGATGAGATACTGACCGCATTCACGACGCACTATTCCATACTATACACTTCCAAGGCAGAAGCGGATGCTCCATACGCTGACTATATGAACGACGTAGCACTATGCTGGCTCAGTGATGGCGATAGGGAGTTCCTAGCGGCGCCTTTTGAACTTGAGGAAATTCGCGAGGCCATTATGTCCCTCCAGAATGGGAAGGCCCCAGGGCTCGATGGCATCCCAGCCGAATTCTACAAAGCTTATATTGATATTATGGCGCCCGTGCTTAGCGAAGTCTTCACTGAATCATTAGCTGATGGAATGTTACCCCGATCTATGCGCGAAGTGGTCATCACCTCCCTTCTGAAACCTGGCAAGGACCCCACTTCCTGTGACTCTTACCGTCCACTCTCCCTTCTAAATTGTGATGTGAAGATCCTTGCCAAAGTTCTCGCCACGAGACTCTCTCTGCTAATGACCAGAATCGTCCTGCCCGACCAATCTGGCTTCGTGGCAGGCAGATCCACTTCCCATAATCTACGCACCCTTTTTTCTCTGCTTCGCTCGGTCCATCCTGATGTCCCAGTGGCGGCTGTTTTCCTGGACGCCACCAAGGCGTTTGACTCTGTCGAGTGGCCCTACCTCTTCTCAGTCCTGGGACGCATGGGGTTCCCTAAACTGTTCTTAGCCTGGGTGCGCCTCCTCTACACGGACCCCACGGCGAGAGTGCTGATCAATGGGAAGCTATCGTCACCCATCAGTCTCACGAGAGGCACCCGCCAGGGGTGCCCGCTCTCACCCCTATTGTTTGCTATTGCGGTCGAACCACTAGCATGCCGCCTGCGCCAATTACACCGAGAGGGAGCGATTCAATGCTTGCAGCGGCAAATCGATGTGTCCCTCTATGCGGATGACATCACACTATATGTCAAGTTCCCGGAGCTACACCTTAACCCCCTACTCCGTGAGTTCGTCCTTATCGGAGGACTGTCAGGTGTTCATATAAACTGGTCCAAATCACAATTTTTTCCCCTTACTGATGCGGTGAGTGCTTTCCCTCTAGATTACCCGTTGGTGTGGTGCCAAGATGATCTTCGTTACTTGGGGATCCGTGTGGCATGAGATAAAGATGAGACACTTCGCTCCAATTATGGAGTAGCCATAACCAAATTGACCGCCTCCGTTGACAGGTGGATCACGATGCCTCTCTCCATGGCTGGAAGGGCCTCCCTCATAAAGATGGTGATATTGCCCCGCTTTCTGTACTTTTTCCTAAATATCCCCTACTACCCAGGCGCTTTCTTCTTCAGGACGCTCCGCGCCGAACTGCGCAGACTCTTTTGAGGTGGCAAATCTCCCCGGCTAAAATGGTCCACGCTGACCCTTCCCTATGACCAAGGCGGCTTCGACATCCCTGATTTCGAGGCGTACTACCTGTGCGCACAAGCGCATTTTGCCTACCACTGGATGGCTCCTACCCACTTCATGCCTCACATAGCAGTGGAAGATTGGATAGCACACCCACGGTACAAACATTAGTCCTTCATTACTTTTTAAGTTTTATACCTGTGGTCACCACTTGGCAATTATGGTGCATTGTGGGCCCAGTAGTTTTGAGGAATAAAGTGATTCCAAACTGTACCGTGACCAGGGACAGATTTATGTCCGAAACGCGTAGGTGGTGGGGAACCCACAGAAAATAAGCCAAAATACTTGATAAACGGAGCAGTGTGCGGCGTGTTTCTTTATGGAGACAGTTTTGCTGAAAAGTACCTTGCAAGGGTGTCCCGAACCTTGCCGCCGGCACCAGCTTTGAAGTGCTCCTCTCATCTTGGGACATTTGCTTTTGAATATATATATATATATATATATATATATATATATATATATATATATATATATATATATATATATATATATATATATATATATATATATATATATATATATATATATATATATATATCCAAACACAACCTCTGAGCAGGGGGCCTCCAACTATTCAGGGCGGCCTCTCACACAGGCACGGAGAAACCCGTCACCTCACCTTCAATGAACACAAAATAGAGGCCCATTTCCGGACACAATTGCCTTTAATCCAGGACATGTAGCATATAGCTTCCCTCGGCCGTCCATGTTTCTGCACTACAGCCTTGCTCACTGACAGGAAACAGTCAACTAAGTGCATCTGTGCATCCATCTTTTATAGTGTCTTTGGTCACCTGACTGAGCAAGCCTCCATCTCCCATAATGCATCATGGCACATAGGTAAGTACGGGTGTTTAACGAAAGTTCTCATTGTACTAGCAAAGATCGTGTATTAATTATCTTTGGCTTCATGATGCATCTGATGTTCAATCAATCCAAATGAAACTCAGTCAAAAGTCATGTTAACAACGCAATACTGAAATGTTGAACCGCCTGGAAAAAGGCTCCGTCTCCGGAACAATTGATGCACAAGGTTTCCCTCCTCACCAAATCCCTTCCCGCGCTTCTGTCTCTTTCGCTATTTAGCATATCCTTATGTAGGTTGACACAGTAGTGAGTGGGTCATGCCCCCATATTCAAATCCAAACACAACCTCTGAGCTAGGGCCCTCCAGCCCTTCAGGGCGGCCTCTCACCTGGACACAGAGAAGCCGTCACCGCAATGAACACAAAATAGAGGCCCATTTCTGGAGACAATTGCCTTTAATTCAGGACATGTAGCACATAGCTTCCCTCTGCCCTACATGTTTCGGCACTACAGCCTTGCTCACGGACAGGAAGCAGTCAACAAAGTGCATCAGTGCATCCATCTTTTATAGTGTCTTTGGTCACCTGACTGAGCAAGCCTCCATCTCCCATTATTCCAGTACACTCAATACCACATAATTACTATCCACATATTTTCATTACACACCATGAAACATAATTCCACGACAGAAATACACTCCACACAATTCCACCACACAAAATTTCACAACTAACAATTCCAAGGCACATAAATCCACTCCACACCATGTGCATCCGCTCCAATACCACACACATGGGTAAAAAACATTCTCATTTACAACGTCAATACCTCTAACTCTCACAAATGTGAGATCAATTTGCATTGCCAATGCTTATTTATGCTTTGATGTCTCACAGCCGAAATAAAGTTTATGAAGTAAAAGGAACATTATTTCATTAATTTATGCAGTATATACTTTTTTTTAAATCAATATAGTTTTAATTATATATATAAGGCCGAGGAAATGTGCCGAAATGCATTGGGAATAAACACGGACAATACCCGCTTTGAATAAAACACTGGAACCGTGTCTTTGTGCGACTCGTTTCTTTCCCGACAGGGGAAGGTGCAAAGATGTTATTCACGGCGTTGTCCTGCCGTGGAGTTACACACCTCTAAGAAGAGCGCCATTCCTGCCCGAAACAAGGACGTTTGGGAGAAGAGCAGAAAAGCTACAGGGCAGCGGCTGCCACCAGAAACTGGATTCTGGCGAGAGTCCCCACTGTGCATCAAAGTGGCATGCGGGGAGAGCACAGAAGTATTTTAAAGCGGTCCACGAAAGAGACATCGGCAAGTGGCTACAGGTACCAGGAATCCTTGCGATCTATATACATTGGAAACGCCCACTTGAGGGCAGTAATTAAAAGGAACCAGCAATCACCTGGCACCTAATGGCGGAAAACATCGTTGTCCAAACATCATCCCCCAAAGAAGGCAGAGGAAATGTGCCGAAATGCATTGGGTATAAACACGGACAATACCCGCTTTGAATAAAACACTGGAACCGTGTCTTTGTGCGACTCGTTTCTTTCCCGACAATGGAAGGTGCAAAGATGTTATTCACGGCGTTGTCCTGCCGCGGAGTTACGCACCTCTAAGAAGAGCGCCATTCCTGCCCGAAACAAGGACGTTTGGGAGAAGAGCAGAAAAGCTACAGGGCAGCGGCTGCCACCAGAAACTGGATTCTGGCGAGAGTCCCCACTGTGCATCAAAGTGGCATGCAGGGAGAGCACAGAAGTATTTTAAAGCGGTCCACGAAAGAGACATCGGCAAGTTCCTACAGGTACCAGGAATCCTTGCGATCTATATACAATGGAAACGACCACTGGAGGGCAGTAATTAAAAGGAAGCAGCAATCACCTGGCACCTAATGGCGGAAAACATTGTTGTCCAAACATCATCCCCCGAAGAAGGCCATATATATATATATATATATATATATATATATATATATATATATATATATATATATATATATATATATATATATATATATATCCACCAATTGGCTCCCTTCCTCTCCGTTAGGCGCTGCTTTACCTCGGTCCCGTTACTCCTGCGGTAGAGCCAACCACTACAAATTCAACAGATTTTCCCCACTCCAGGGGAAGGTTTGGAGTCGCAGAAAAAACAGACTTCAATCGCTTAGTCTTGTGAGAATTTTCTTAATTTATTTCATAAATCCATCGGGGTTTCAAAAACAAAACAACAACCAACGCGTTTCGAGAGCGATCAAGACAGCGGACACTGTCGAAATGCGTTGGTTGTTGTTTTGTTTTTGAAACCCCAAAGGATTTATGAAATAAATTAAGAAAATTCTCACAAGACTAAGCGATTGAAGTCTGTTTTTTCTGCGACTCCAAACCTTCCCCTGGAGTGGGGAAACCTGTTGAATATATATACATATATATATATATATATATATATATATATATATATATATATATATATATATATATATATATATATATATATATATATATATATATATATATATATATATATATATATATATATATATATATATATATATATATATATAGATACATATATATATATATATATATATATATATATATATGAAAATCCAAAGTCCTGCCCATAAGCAAAATCGCGCACTCAAGGAGATTCAGTTGTGAAAGTTTTATTCACTGGATATCGCTACGCGTTTCGACACACCAAGGTGTCTTGATCACACGATAACCATTCCCCCATATTCAACATGTTAAATACACAATGAGAAAACAAATGATAAACATAGATGAGGTCTGCAACCCTCCATACATTCAAGTCAAAACATTGTCGGCCATATTAGAGTGGAGTCACTAGCAGGTAATGTTGTCTAGAAACATATTGTTTGGCCATGCATTCTGTAAATCAACCATGATTCTAGTGATATAACCATAATTAACATAAATGCAATATATAAACTTAGATAATTCTCTAAGTAGAATTTTCAACCATATGTATTGAAAGAAAACAATCTGACAATTAATCTTTGGCCAATAGTGTCTTGGCCGTGAGATTAGCAAAATGTCTAGAATTGTACCGTAATGGTAAAAGCGTTTACCCAAGTCTGTCAAGGATATAAAGACAACGGTATTTAGAACAGAAAGCAGAAATTAATATATTAGCGGTCTAGTGCCCTGCTGATACTAAATTCATGGAACCTCGGTACTGGTCTAAAGAAACCCCGAACTGTGCCTGAGGTCTAGTGCCTGGGGGTCAAAAATAGGAGGGATGCATTAAGCTGTCACAAAGCCATCAATGAAGGCAAAAATAATAATATATTTCACAAAAAAAGGAGGAAAAAAGTGCCCATAGTGAAAGTCTTATCTTTAACAAGGTGAAGTGATTTCTTCCATTCAAACTGGAGAAAGGTGGGGCCGTGGTGAAGTGGTCAGAGAGAGTGCTGTTCCCCATCCTAATCTCCTGAAAGAGACATAACAGTAACATGATTAAAACGGTTTAAAACATATACAAGAGTATATCTGTTACAAAAATAATAACAATGCAAGATTCTCAAAAAACAACTATACATAGTGGAGGAACATTATGACTACAGAATACCTCCAAAATTAAGCATTAAGCAAGGCAAAGGCAGGCAGCTTTATTCGTTATGTAGATGAGTTGCTAGTTCCTCATCCATGTTGTGCCCTCCCGGGGACCTGGTCTCGAGCTCCATGATCCATCTTGACTCTCTCTTTCTAAGAGCCAGTTCCCTGTTGCCACCCCGTCTTCCTATATTCACTTGTTCTACAGCATAGTATCTTAACAAGGAATTGTTGGATTTATGGAAGTCTTGGAAATGTCTAGCTATGGGGTATTTGGCATCTTTGTTAGTAATAGCTCTTAGGTGGTCTTGGACACGTTTTTTGGCCATACAGGTGGTGCTACCCACATATTTGATGTTACAGGGGCATTCCAAGATGTCAACGACATAGTTAGTGTTGCATGTGAGGAATTGCTTAATCTTTCTACATTCATGGGTACCAGGGATTGCGATTTCCTTAACCATGACACTGGCCATACATGCACGGCAGTGTCCACAGGGATAGAAACCTTTGAGCCCTTGGATATGTTGTGTCTTAGTCTCAGTGATGTCTCCATTGACTAGAATATCCCTAAGGTTCCTGCCTCTTCTGTATGAGATTTGTGGTCTTTCTGTAATTTGTGGGCCTATGATGTTATCTGCTTGCAGTATTTTCCAGTTCTCATTAATGATTTTCTTAACTTTACTGGACTGTTCATGAAAAGTGGTGATGATTCTGGTATCAGAGGTGGCTGACTCATTTTTGGCTTTGGGTATCAGGGTACTAGATCTCTCAATTTCATTCACTTTTTTGACAGCTTTAGTGAGGACCCATTCAGGATAACCACGTTCTCTAAATCTAGTCAACATGGTTTCTTGTTCTTTAATGAAACCTTCTTGGCTACTGCAATTTCTTCTGGCTCTTAGGAGCTCACCATAGGGTATGCTCCATTTCAAAGTGTCCGGATGGGCACTAAGGGCGTGGAGTAAGCTGTTCCCTGATGTATCTTTTCTATGGAGTTTAGAAGTTAGATGACCATTGGTGACTTCTATGGTGGTGTCCAGAAATTCAACACTGTTATTGCTGATATTATAAGTGAGAGATATGTTGTAGCTGTTAGAATTCAATTTGTCAATGAATTCTACAGCTTCTTCTTCAGTGCCCTGCCAGATGATGAACAGATCATCAATATATCTGATCCAGGTTTGAACTTTAGTGAAGTATGCCTCAAAATCTTTTTCTCCCCTTATCTCCTCCTACCATTTACCTAGGAAAAGATTGGCAAAATTGGGGGAAAATGCTGATCCCATGGCCGCACCTCTAGTTTGTTTATAGAGGGACCCGTCAAACAAGAAAATGTTATTTTTAAGACACAATTTCATCATATTTACAAGCATGCATGTATGATCTCTTTAGCCTATTTCTCTTTGTTTTAGGAAATGGTAACAAGCCTCCATGCCCTGGACATGGTCAATTATGGTGTAAAGAGCATTTACATCCATCGTGATGAGAAATGCCCCCTCCATCCATGCAATGTTTTTGATCTTGTTAAGGAAATCGGTAGTGTCCCTGGTATAAGAAGGGAGAAGACAAACATATTCACGTAGGAAGTGATCAATGTATACGGATAAATTTTCATTGACACTTCCTATTGAAGAGATGATGGGCCTTCCCGGAGGTTGGTTAACATCTTTGTGAAAATTTATCTGTATACATTGATCACTTCCTACGTGAATATGTTTGTCTTCTCCCTTCTTATACCAGGGACACTACCGATTTCCTTAACAAGATCGAAAACATTGCATGGATGGAGGGGGCATTTCTCATCACGATGCATGTAAATGCTCTTTACACCATAATTGACCATGTCCAGGGCATGGAGGCTTGTTACCATTTCCTAAAACAAAGAGAAATAGGCTATAGAGATCATACATGCATGCTTGTAAATATGATGAAATTGTGTCTTAAAAATAACATTTTCTTGTTTGACGGGTCCCTCTATAAACAAACTAGAGGTGCGGCCATGGGATCAGCATTTTCCCCCAATTTTGCCAATCTTTTCCTAGATAAAAGGGAGGAGGAGATAAGGGGAGAAAAAGATTTTGAGGCATACTTCACTAAAGTTCAAACCTGGATCAGATATATTGATGATCTGTTCATCATATGGCAGGGCACTGAAGAAGAAGCTGTAGAATTCATTGACAAATTGAATTCTAACAGCTACAACATATCTCTCACTTATAATATCAGCAATAACAGTGTTGAATTTCTGGACACCACCATAGAAGTCACCAATGGTCATCTAACTTCTAAACTCCATAGAAAAGATACATCAGGGAACAGCTTACTCCACGCCCTTAGTGCCCATCCGGACACTTTGAAATGGAGCATACCCTATGGTGAGCTCCTAAGAGCCAGAAGAAATTGCAGTAGCCAAGAAGGTTTCATTAAAGAACAAGAAACCATGTTGACTAGATCTAGAGAACGTGGTTATCCTGAATGGGTCCTCACTAAAGCTGTCAAAAAAGTGAATGAAATTGAGAGATCTAGTACCCTGATACCCAAAGCCAAAAATGAGTCAGCCACCTCTGATACCAGAATCATCACCACTTTTCATGAACAGTCCAGTAAAGTTAAGAAAATCATTAATGAGAACTGGAAAATACTGCAAGCAGATAACATCATAGGCCCACAAATTACAGAAAGACCACAAATCTCATACAGAAGAGGCAGGAACCTTAGGAATATTCTAGTCAAGGGAGACATCACTGAGACTAAGTCACAACATATCCAAGGGCTCAAAGGTTTCTATCCCTGTGGACACTGCCGTGCATGTATGGCCAGTGCCATGGTTAAGGAAATCGCAATCCCTGGTACCCATGAAGGTAGAAAGATTAAGCAATTCCTCACATGCAACACTAACTATGTCGTTTACATCTTGGAATGCCCCTGTAACATCAAATATGTGGGTAGCACCACCTGTATGGCCAAAAAACGTGTCCAAGAACACCTAAGAGCTATTACTAACAAAGATGCCAAATACCCCATAGCTAGACATTTCCAAGACTTCCATAAATCCAACAATTCCTTGTTAAGATACTATGCTGTAGAACAAGTGAATATAGGAAGACGGGGTGGCAACAGGGAACCGGCTCTTAGAAAGAGAGAGTCAAGATGGATCATGGAGCTCAAGACCAGGTCCCCGGGAGGGCACAACATGGATGAGGAACTAGCAACTCATCTACATAACGAATAAAGCTGCATGCCTTTGCCTTGCTTAATGCTTAATTTTGGAGGTATTCTGTAGTCATAATGTTCCTCCACCATGTATAGTTGTTTTTTGAGAATCTTGCATTGTTATTATTTTTGTAACAGATATACTCTTGTATATGTTTTAAACCGTTTTAATCATGTTACTGTTATGTCTCTTTCAAGAGATTAGGATGGGGAACAGCACTCTCTCTGACCACTTCACCACGGCACCACATTTCTCCAGTTTGAATGGAAGAAATCACTTCACCTTGTTAAAGATAAGACTTTCACTATGGGCACTTTTTTCCTCCTTTTTTTGTGAAATATATTATTATTTTTGCCTTCATTGATGGCTTTGTGACAGCTTAATGCATCCCTCCTATTTTTGACCCCCAGGCACTAGACCTCAGGCACAGTTCGGGGTTTCTTTAGACCAGTACCGAGGTTCCATGAATTTAGTATCAGCAGGGCACTAGACCGCTAATATATTAATTTCTGCTTTCTGTTCTAAATACCGTTGTCTTTATATCCTTGACAGACTTGGGTAAACGCTTTTACCATTACGGTACAATTCTAGACATTTTGCTAATCTCACGGCCAAGACACTATTGGCCAAAGATTAATTGTCAGATTGTTTTCTTTCAATACATATGGTTAAAAATTCTACTAAGAGAATTATCTAAGTTCATATATTGCATTTATGTTAATTATGGTTAAATCACTAGAATCATGGTTGATTTACAGAATGCATGGCCAAACAATATGTTTCTAGACAACATTACCTGCTAGTGACTCCACTCTAATATGGCCGACAATGTTTTGACTTGAATGTATGGAGGGTTGCAGACCTCATCTATGTTTATCATTTGTTTTCTCATTGTGTATTTAACATGTTGAATATGGGGGAATGGTTATCGTGTGATCAAGACACCTTGGTGTGTCGAAACGCGTAGCGATATCCGGTGAATGAAACTTTCACAACTGAATCTCCTTGAGTGCGCAACTTTGCTTATGGGCAGAACTTTGGATTTTCTTTGAAACCATTCGGCTGAGGGTTTGCCGTATTTTCGCGCCACCTGACTACGGGAGGAGGTCCCGGCAGAACCCAGTGTGCTTTGGATATATATATATATATATATATATATATATACATATATATATATATATATATATATATATATATATATATATATATATATATATATATATATATATATATATATATATATATATATATATATATATTCACTTAAAAAACCATAGGTTTCAGGCCTTATATAGTTAGGAATTAGCATTTTAATAACCTTGCAAATTCACTTAAAAAAACATAGGTTTCAGGCCATACATAGTTAGGAATTAGCATTTAAAAAACCATAGTTAGTTGTACTAACTATATTTCGCACACCCGCAATCCACTGCTGATGATGTCACATGTTACATTATTCATGACATGGTCAGTGACAAAACTGATAACATCATTGATGACATTTCAAATGACATCACTGATGACATCACTGATGACATCTCATTTGAGAAGGGCTAGAGGGTTGGGGGGTCTATACCCTGCCCCTTTTTCGTGTTTTCCACTCCTGTTTTGGGCTCTTTGATGCCTCAGTTCTCCTGAAAAACAAGATGGTGGCCAACACTTCCTGGTTTGGACAGTTTGAAATGTTGACAGTCGACTGCCAGCCAATCAGAAACTCGCTCGTGCACGTAAGGGTACGCGCACGTATGCGTACGGTACACGTACCGTAAGCGTACGGTGTGCGTACGGTGAGCGCATATAGATATATAATTTGATCAAATTCAATTTTCTCAACGACTACTGGAGGGATTTTAACCAAATATAGAAAAGGCACTACTTTATACCTGTCCCTACCATTTTGCCAAGCTTGGTGTAATTGCCTTCAGCCGTTCGGGCTGTAGCCGTGTCTAAAAGTCCCATAGAAAATGCCATTTCAAAAATTTCAAATTCAATTTTCTCAAGAACTACTGGAGGGATTTTCACCAAACATACAAAAGGCACTGCTGCATTCCAGTCCCTACCATTTTGCCAAATCTGGTATAATTCCGTTCAGCCGTTTGAGCTGTAGCCTTGTCAGAATGTCTCTACGTAAATTAACATGGGGAAAACACGTTTTGGGACCCCCCTTTTTTCTCGGCCCCGCTTGACGAATCCCCCGAAACTTTCAGGGAAGGAGCGGAGCGCAGCAAGGGAAATTTAAGGAAAATTACAGGCAGATCCCTCAATCGGCGCCAAAGTTATTCCCAATACAATGTTCGGAATTTCCTATGGTAACTAGGGCCCAACTATATATACCTACTGACGACCACCAGTAGGTATATATGGCAGAATGGTAGGGACTGGTATGGAGCAGTGCCTTTTGTATGTTTGGTGAAAATCCCTCCAGTAGTTCTTGAGAAAATAGAATTTGAAATTTTTCAAACAACATTTTCTATGGGACCTTTAGACACGGCTACAGCCCGAACGGCTGAACGGAATTACACCAAACTTGGCAAAATGGTAGGGACAGGTATGCAGTAGTGCCTTTTCTATATTTGGTGAAAATCCATACAGTAGTTGTTGAGAAAAATGAATTTGAGCAAATTATATATCTACATGCGCTCACCGTACGCGTACAGTACGCGTACGGTACGCGTACCGTACGCGTGCGTGTGCGCACCCTTACGTGCGCGAGCGAGTTTCTGATTGGCTGGCAGTCGAATGTCAACATTCCAAACCGTCCAAACCAGGAAGTGTTGGCCACCATCTTGTTTTTCAGGAGAACTGAGGCACAAGAGAGCCCAAAACACGAAAAGGGGGCAGGGTAGAGACCCCCAACCCTCTAGCCATTCTCAGGGGTTCCCAAAAGGACCCCCAAGGGCAAAAAAACATCACTGATGACATCACTGATGACATCTCAAATGACATCACTGATGACATCTCATTTGACATCACTGATCACATCACTGAGGCCACGCCCACCGCCCACCAGTATAAGTGAGACGCTGATTGCAAGCGCCCTCACTTGACTACACGCTGCTCCTGAGGCGGAAAGCCGGGAGACTGCTTTGTTTTTTAAAACTGTGAAAATTGTTTGCTGTATTTTTAACTTCACTTACCCCAGTCACTTGGCTCTATTCACGGGCTAATTCACTCGCCATTTGCAGGCGTGGGATGCAGTTTCAGCGCCACGCTCGAGCTTCAGGCCATGCCCCCTCTGGAGGCCACGCCCACCCCCCACCAGTATAAGTGAGATGCTGATTGCAAGCACTCTCACTTGACTACATGCTGCTCCTGAGGCAGAAAGCCGGGAGACTGCTTCGTTTTTTAAAACTGTGAAATTGTTTGCTGTACTTTTAACTTCACTTACCCCGGTCACTTGGCTCTGTTCACGGGCTAATTCACTTGCCATTTGCAGGCGTGGGACGCAGTTTCAGCGTCACGCTCGAGCTTCAGGCCATGCCCCCTTTGGAGGCGACACCCACCGACTCACCCCCCCCTCAAAAATGTGCTTCCCCCGGAAGCGCAGCGGACGAGCGCAGCGGGTGCGCCGTTTGCGCGCCGAAGGCGCGCCTAAGGAAAGCCCGTCTGCGCCCGTCCGCGACCGACCGAGGCCAGAGGCCAGTCACTCTGCCTCTCCCAAGCAATATTCCCGTTTGCAACTGACCGATCTTCAAGGCAAGTGGCCACTACCTGCTGCCATTATAGCTTGAATCACCAGTCTTGGACTTCTCATAATCAATTCCACACCAATACCGTGTCCTCGCCTTTGACTAACCACCCTTCAACCCTGCCTCCAACTGGCCCTCCCCCCACAGTAGTAACTGCTATGTATCTCAATATTAGATCGGCAGTCAAACATCAGCTCGACCTTTTTACTTTACTCGAATCTCACAAACCCGACCTGCTATTCCTCACCGAGACTTGGTTTTCGGACAGCTCTCTCCCCTCCCTGCTGGCAATACTCCCCCCATCCTACTACGCTATCCGAGCCGACCGTTCTTCCGGCAGGCCTGGTGGAGGGGTCGCCCTGATCGCCCGTAAAGAACTCACGTTTCATCCTTTAGTCTCCCCTTCCCTGGGAACATCAGACTGTTTAGTTGTCCGCTCACCTTCTCTTACTCCCCCACTCACGTGCGTCCTTATTTACCGACCCCCATCCTCCCCTCAAACGTTTCACCCCAACTTCCAAGACCAAATGGCGACTCTGGTAGTCAACCATTCTTCCATTATAGTCCTGGGAGACTTTAACTTCTGGCCCTCTGACCCTGCGGAATGCGCTACTTCCAAAGAGTTTTCAGACTCCCTTCAGTCGCTCAACTTCACCTCAGTCATCAATGCCCCTACGTACAGGCTGGGACACATCCTTGGCCAAATCTGGCACCGTGATTGCCCAGTCACCTCACTTTCTATTTTCCCTTGTCTTTGGTCAGATCACTCTCTGATCACCTTTTCTCTATCCCCCTCTCATTACCTAAGTCCACTCCTGCGAGAAACGTCTGGGCATGATCATGGAACCGCGTTGATGTCGAGGCCCTATCTACCACCCTCTCCTCTTCCAGCCCCGACCTTACCGGGCTGCTCTCTTTTGGACAAGCGGAAGCCATCAGCAGCTGGCTGCGGGCTGGCTGCGATACCATCGCTCCTTTAAAGCGCATCTCGTCCAAACGCCCCAAAGATGCTAACCATTGGTTCTCTGACGATCTGAAGACCCAAAAACTTAATCTCTGCCAAGCAGAATGCCAGTGGAGGCGGAACTATTGTCCTGTTTCTAAAACCCGTTACACTGACCTTCTAGTACAATACAAGAAATCCATACTGGAAACCAAAAAAACCTACTTTTCATCCAAAATCCAGCTCGCGGAGAACCGGCCAAGAGAAATATTCTCCATCGGTCAAGATCTCGCTTATTCCGATAGAGCCTCACTAAAACCTTCTCCTTCACAACCACTATGCAATTCCCTCAATTCCTTCTTCCTAGACAAAATCAGTAAGATTAAAGCTAAAATCCCCCCCCTTCCCCGGCTTTCACTGACCCTTGCTGCCCTCCAGCTACAGCACTTCTTGATTCAATTCCTCCCCTCATGACCGATTCACTCTCCTCCATTCTCCCGCTGGTTAAATCCGGCTCCCCGTTGGATCCCTGCCCTGCTTATATTTTGAAGCAGATCTACTCTCACTGCCCCTCACCGCCCCTAACGCTTCTTAACAGCTCGCTGTCCCAGGGTATTGTTACCCCAGCACTCAAGTCGGCAGTGACCGTTCCGATCTTAAAAAAACCTGGGGCGGACCCTTCGGATCCAGCCAATTACCGCCCAATCTCTCTTCTGCCTTTCTTGGCAAAGGTACTGGAACGTCATGTAGTCAAAACCCTGAGTGAGTTTGTGGAAAGAAATGATGTTTTGGCTCTGAGACAGGCCGGTTTCCGCCCAGCTCATTCAACTGAGTCCGTAATTATATCTGTACTGGATAACCTACGACAAGGAATGGACACTAATCGACCTCAGGCCCTGATCCTTTTGGATCTTTCCGCCGCATTTGACACGGTGAACCATACCATCTTACTTTCACGTGTCGAGGCGGCGGGAATCGGAGGGACAGCCCTGTTATGGCTATCCTCCTTCTTGAGCGGTCGGACTCAGGCGGTTCGCCTGGGTGAGTACTCAGCTGACTTTCGGCCCATCCAGTGCGGGGTCCCCCAAGGATCCTCTTTGTCCCCCTTTTATTTAACCTTTACATTGCCCCCCCTTATTTTTGCTTTACAGCAGCTGGAGGTCTCTGTGTACAACTACGCAGACGATCTCCAGCTTATCTTTTCCCTCTCTTCCTCCCCCGAGTCAATATCTAATTTTCAGTCCATCATGACTTTCATCCAGGACTGGATGAACTTCAACCACCTGAAACTCAATCCCGATAAAACGGAATTGGTGTTGACAGGTGGTTGCTCCAGTCCCTGGTCCTCTTCTTTTTGGCCCCCTTCCTTAGGCTCCCCACCCATTCCTGTCCCTTCCGTTAAAACTCTTGGGTTTAAAATTAACAATCAACTTTCCCTACACTCTCAAGTCTCTGCCGTTGTATCCTCAGCCTTCCTCTCCCTCAGGACAATACGTAGAGTTTCACGATTCTTTTCCTCCGATGCGCTCAAGCTAATACTTCTGGCCATGGTAACATCTCGCCTGGATTACGGCAATGCCCTCTATCACGGCATGCCTGACTACCTCATGAGGCGTCTTCAATTGGTCCAAAACCAAGCCGCTCGGCTGGTCTTTAACTTACCAAAATCACACCACGTTACACCTCTCCTCGTCTCCCTGCACTGGCTCCCTGTCCGGCAGCGTGCCTTATTCAAGCTTGGCTGTACCATCTTTAAAGCCCGGACAGGCTCTGCCCATTCCTTCATTAACACAGCCAATCAAAACTACATTTCATCGAGAGATCTCCGTTCTTCTTCCCACCACCTACTCGTGGTCCCTCGCTTCAAACGGAAGAAGTGGGGGGGCTCCAAATTCTCGACCACGGCCCCAGCTTTTTGGAACTCCCTCCCAACCTACCTGAGAACCTGCACCCAGTACCCTCTGTTCCGTAAAGGCCTCAAGACATTCCTCTTTACCCAAGCCTTCCCCTCTTGAATGGTCACATCCCCTAACTTCCTGCCCCCTGAGTAGCAGTAGCCAGTTAGCGCCAAGAAACCGCTAGGTGTACGAGTGCTCTACAAAACCTTTAAACTCAAACTCAAACTCAAACTGATGATATCATTCATGTGATAATACGATGCACCTCCTCACACTCTAATATAACCTTTGATACACCCTGTGTTAAATACAGACTACCATTCTTGAAACCATTGACACACCAATACCAGTTACTACATACGCACTCACCGATTCCTAGGTCTACACACACATTCACTCATTCACCCATAGAATCACTCATACATACAGTCACTCATCAATACAACACTATCATATGCACTCATACACCTATACAGACATTCACACACTGCCACTCATCGATGGAGTTACTCACACACCTAGTCAGTCATGCAAAGAATCAATCACACTTCCATTTCCTCAACTATACAGTTATACACACAACACCTTACTTATTCAAGCATATACTAACACATACTTACTCAATTATACAATCACTGATACAAGTACACAATGATCCATACAGCCACTCGCACATTCACTGGGTCTCATGTATAGTCATTTATATATGCCAACTCTCACATGCACTGTGTTTTACATATGTACTTACTTGGACATTTAGCACTGAGATATCCATTCACTCACCAACACACCCATGCACACAGTCAACCGCCCATATAGCTGTTTCAACATGCACTCTTGAACTCATACACCTAGTGAATCAACTGCTCACACATCTATGCACAGAGTCACACACCTCCCAGCCACCCACACACACACTCAGTCTCCCATTCAAATACTTGGGCAACAAATCAATAACCCATATAGCCACTCATATAGCTACTGATCAACACATGCAGCAGCTTACACAACAACAGACATACTGATGCACACATTCAGACAGTTTAGTCACTAACCCATGCATTTAGTAAGACACATTTAATCACTCACTCATACAGTCAGTCACACACCTACTACATCCTTCATCCAGCCACTTATACATCCACTCATTCTTCAATATGTAAAACATATTTAAACTTTACAGAAACACACAGTCACTGGATGATGTCATCAGTGATGTCAAATGAGATGTCATCAGTGATGTCATCAGTGATGTCATTTGAGATGTCATCAGTGATGTCATCAGTGATGTCACTGACCATGTCATGAATGATGTGACATCATCAGCAGTGGATTGCGGGTGCGCGAAATATAGTTAGTACAACTAACTATATAGGAGCAATTTCAATGGTTTTTTAAATGCTAAATCCTAACTATATAAGGCCTGAAACCTATGGTTTTTTAAGTGAATATATATGTATATATATATTTGAAATATGCAGGTTCTTTCATTCTTTTAATGCTATACTCTCTTTTTGACTCATAATGTTCTGTACAAATGCATGGTGTACACTTTATTCTTACTGTGTAATACTATATGATCTTTTCCGACTCACACTGTTCTGTACACAAACTATTTATTGAACTCCTTCCTTGTAGAACACATTACTGAAGTAAAATACATTGTTCCATTTATTTGGTGCCAGGAATGCAATGTTTTAACTTTTTCGCTGCTAGGACGTGCATATGTACACATTTTTTTATCTTTCTCGCAGAAGAAGCTCTGCTCTGATCAATTAATCTTCCTACTTTGTTTAGAAGCGTGTGACTTCCTATAGGAATTAAATTGAACCTAATGAAGTGTTAATTAAATGTTTTATTTTAAAAGCAGTTTCAGGTCTGCCTTCTAGAACTGACGAAGAAACTGGGTATTTTAAAAACTCTCTTTGGAAAAGCAGCACAAGCTGCAAGCTACCCTCCTTTAAACACATCCTAAGTAGCAAAAGTCACAATCAGCTTTTTTGCAGCATTATCACTAGGGGTGGGCGGCCAGCTACGCTCCGTGCACGGAGTGTGCGTAGTGCCGCCTACTCCGCATTTTGCGGAGCGGGCGTAGCCAGGCTGCACTACGCACGCTCCGCAGACGGAGCGTAGCTGGCCGCCACCCGCCTCCCTCCCGCCCTCCCTAAATACTTTCAATTAAAGGAGTCAAATAATTAAAATGCACTTACCTTGCCCGCCGCTGCCCGCCGCGTCCCCGGGGCTCGCTATCTTCCGTCTTCCGTCTTCTTTACTAATGCGCATGCGCGGGCGGCCGCGCATGCGCATTTTCTCGTGAGAAATGCGCATGCGCGGCCGCCCGCGCATGCGCATTAGTAAAGAAGACGGAAGATAGCGAGCCCCGGGGACGCGGCGGGCAGCGGCGGGCAAGGTAAGTGCGTTTTAATTATGTGCCTCCTTTAATTGAAAGTATTTAGGGAGGGCGGGAGGGAGGGAGGCGGGTGGCGGGGCTGGCGGCCAGTGGTGTTTGCGGAGTGGGGCTACGCGGAGTGCGGAGGTGGGCGTAGTTTCTCGCCCACTTCGCGTAGCTCCGCGAAGCCCCACTCCGCCCACTCCGCCCAGGGTTAATTATCACTAATAAGTCAATTCATCCACACACAACACGATCAGCGACAGGGCAAGGACCCTCCTTAAACAGAACGAGAAGCTTCGAGGCATGCATCCTGTGAACTTCTCAGAAACAAGCTTTGTTCACACACAGCATGAGTAACAGGAGACATTTTATAGCAAGACAGGAAGCTAGCATTATGTATTATCTTTTATTAACTCATTCTGAGCAGAAACACAACTTTAAAGCTCCCAGAATAGAACTTAAAGCATCACAGTTAAAAAAAGTCCATATAAAGACTCTGCGTCCTCCATCTTCTTACTCTTTTGTTGCTGCTTCTGAGCAAGTTAAGTACTTTGTTTATGTTATATGAGTGTTTGTTTGAAGACTGAGCATGAGTGATTGTTACCCAATTAACGGGTATTACGAGTAATAGTGGTTTGTTTATTCAAATGTTTGTTAAATTGTCTGAGATAATAGTTTTATCATTGTTTAGGATGAGAAATATGTGTTTATTAGTTTAAGTAAGAGAAGGTTTATTAGCGGTATAATAAGATTAGCCAGGGAATTCTAGATTTAACAAGCAAGTTTTTATTATTAAATTAGATACTGCCCTTCTGTTAGGTATCGGGTGTTTGCTCGCACTGGTTCATCGCTCGAGTCTTTCTTCAAAATGGAGGTGCGTTTAGTCGCGCATTGTTTAATCGGTCCACATCGTTATATGTGGATCTGTTATTTTTAGGGAAGTAGACGTAGTAGACAACAATACAACCTGTTTTTAAGGTCAATTGGGGTAAAGCATATCTATTGAGAGGAATCGGAAATGGAATACATATAAAGTTGAGGTAAAAAAAGGTTCTTTTTCAAATATTAATACATAGAATAGAAATACCATGGAGAATAGTCAGATTAGTGAATCGGTTAAGGTGGATAGATTAAGAAAAATAGTATGTGAGGAAGTTCAGGCAGTGGTTATAGGGACATTTAAGCAAGTGCTGGGGAAAAGAGAAAGAGGGTCTATATATGAGGAAGAATATTTTTCAATTTCAGATGATGATTCAGAGAATAGAGGCCCAGGTTGTAAATGTATACAAAAGAAAGGGCATTTGGAAGATAAGGGAAAAAATATAGGAGGCCCAAGTGCCTCACATGGAGTTGCTGTTCACAGCGACACATGGAAGAGTCAGCGAAGCTCTGAATTTGAGAAAACTGAGTTTGATGAGTTTGAACATGTAGGAGAAAGATCCATTGCGAATCTGGACGAGTATGTATTAGATTTGGAGTATAAGAATTGATTATGAGAATGAGGAAAGTGAGTTAAAATTTAGGTCTGGGAAAAGGAATTTGCATCTGTTAAGGATTCTTTTGGGGAGAAACTTTTTGATCCATGGAGATGAGACAACCCAGAGGAAAGGATTGGTCACCAATGGAACATATATCGCAATATATTCAATCTAGAGTGTGGAAATCTCTGGAGAGAGAAGAACACAATTTATTGCGAGCTGAGTGTTCGTGACCTGTGATTGAGGTGAAGGTGATGCAGACTCCTAACTTAGATTCAGATCTGATAACCTACATGTAGAAGATGGGTAAATATCCGAGAAAGGGTTTGGAAAAGTCTCTGAAGATTTGTCAAGATAAATTGCCTGATATATTGGGTCCCTTGGCAATAACTATTGATACAGTTGAAAAGGTCGGAGGTGGATTTATTACTCATGAGGGGTTGGTGCCAGATAGCAATTTGCTTTATAGGGAATGCTAATCCAAGTCTTGTAGCAGTGAGACTAAGAACATTGTTAATGAGAATAAATCCAAAGTTGAATGAGTTGGCAAAAAAAGAGTCTTCGGATGATCTGAGGGGTCTTTTGTTTGGAGAGTGCCTGGTAAGGTCTTTGAATAAATATGTCAAGACTTTTACAAGTCTTGATGAAGCCTAATTTTCGATGCTTAGGGTGTTTCACAACAATAGTTTTTATAGAAGGGCCAAACAACTGGCCTGGCAGGTTTTAGAGCTCACTTTCAAAATTCACCATATCAAGGACACTGTGGTTACAGAGGACAGACAGGAGGTTGTCAGTGCTATCCTCAGAGAGGAAGGATTTAGGGAAGACGTGGTGTACACTCAAGAGGCCAATCCACTAGTCAAGGACGAGGACAAGGTCAAGGTGAGTACAAGTAGAATTTTTGGTTTGTTAACGCTTCAACGTTTTCAGAAGGATCTGAAGGGGAGTTCAGTTCTCCTGCATATGGACAATATAACAGTGGTTACGTATGCGAATAAGTTATAAGCATAGAATAAAATATAAGCGAATAAGTTATAAGCATATGATCCAGCGTCACTATAGAAATTCTGTCTCACATGCGTCACCATTCACTACCTAATACTCACCAAACTAATCAATAACCAGGCCCATGCACTAAGACAGAAAATCATGAAGCTGAATCATGTGGCCTAATTTGCTACACTATTAAACTCATATGTACATATTTGCAACTGCAGTATAACATTTTTATTCATGAATTATCAAAGAAACATTTAATTAGACCACTGAGGCCAACGGATTTAAACTAATGACAACAACTCAATAATCAAGTCCAGCTTGACGTTTTGAGTCTTTTATTTTTAAATTCTCAAAGTTTCATAAACTTTATTAGCTCATTTATTAATACCAAACATTTTATTAAATCAATTTTAATCATTAAATCATTTGCTCAACATTGCATAGAATAATGAATAAAGAAAACATAAACCCTATTCCCTAAATTAGCTTTCTGACCTTAAAAGAAAACATTCTATTATGCTTACGTGTCCAAAGGAAAAAGGACAGCACTTCGCCCTCAGGAAACAGTCAGCCCCGCTCCCCTCAAGAGGCCTAATTTATATACCTTTCTTACTCGCTAATCTAACTAAACAATATGTTTTAATAAATTCCAGCACCCTGATTGTTTGCTGACTGTCAGACCACCAAATCCACCTCTTTCCAAAGTGACAACGTCACTTCATCATTGTTCATTGACATGAAGCGACTCTGGCTTCCGAGGATCCGATACAGTTTTAAAAGTTGTTTCACTGATTTCCTCCAGAGCTCGGCAAAACCATCTCTGTCACTTCCTTGGCCTTGTAGAAATAACATCCAGAGCACATAACGCACAAGTCTCTTTTGTTTAAGCCACAGTTCATTCAAAAGAATAGCTTTCATGGAAGAGTTCCAATACGACTGTGCTTGGCTCTGCTCACTTACAGGCTAACCAACATTCTCCAGAATTAGGCCTCAAGCCTTTCTCTCGGGCTAGTATTTAAACAAACACAAAAGAATGATTAATTGAAGCGAAATAAATCCTTCTGTTACCCACCCTACCATTGTTAATAATTAACCCATTAATAAATGACATCTAGCAGAAGCAAACAAATAAAGCAGCACATTTAATATCTACCATTCTTCACAATGTCCAGCTGAAGTCTTTATGTATCTGAAAGAGTAAAAAGATGATCGAATAATACACAGACAGACAATCACGACATAGGACAAACATATAAGCACATATAATGAAAGCACATGCCATAAAATGAACAGCCGCATTAATAGTGACAAGGACAATAGGACGAACAAGACAATATTAATCACGTGTTACATGACAAACTCGCAAATGCAACAAGAGCACATATCATTAGTCCCACGTGTTTGTGTGAATGCAATCTTATTTTAGATTGAATTAGTAAAACAAATCATGCAACAATTCATTATTAGATTAATTCATGTTACTGAGAATTAATTTCACCAGTCAGAATAAAATAATTTCTGAAACTCGCTCCATCAACTCCCTCATCAGGTGATTTAAAAATCACCAAACAACACCCAAAAATTTCAGGAAATTTTGAACCCAATTTAGAGACGTCACATTTTGAATTCTCTCGGTATTAGTCTCCTTAAACCCCTGTTTCTGCTGTCTGATCATCTCTTTCAAACTGAGCCCTTCGCATTTCTTCTAACTCATATTCCTTCTGTTCCTTTCTGAGTTTGAAAATCCTCCTCTTTTCTTTCTGATGCTTCTTCCTCTTGTGAATCATACAGCTAATTTTTAGCAGCATTATCACTATAATGATGACAATTACTGGATAGAGCACTTTGCCAATGATGGAGCTACCAACTTCCGAAAACCATTCTTTTATTGCCTCCATTCTTTTGCCTATTCGTTCTGTGAAACTCTCTTCTTCCAGGGGTTCTATTTCTTGGTGAAACTCAGTTATATTTTTAATTAGCGACTCTATATTCCGACTCCTGTCAGGAATATAAGTACAGCAATGCTGAACATGTAATACCCCACAGACTCCTCCCTCTTTTGCAAGCAGAATGTCTAATGCAAGACGATTCTGCATGACCATGCTTCTGGTAGCAACAAGTTCTGTATTGACTAATTGGAAACCACTTGCAGTATCTGTTGACAATCTATCTACGATTGTAGAAACCTTTCTGATTTTGATTGAATTCATGGTAATTCCTACCATAGGAATGACAGCACCAAAGATGTCTCCCAGGACCTCTGTAAAACTTTCTCTTTTGTACCTATTCAGGTGTTCACCAAACTCAAAGGTACCCTTTTCATTTCTGTCAACATGAAAATTTTTTGGAAAAACCAAGCCAAGATAGCATGTCCCATACCAATGGTCTGGGAGGCTAAAATATGCTTAATTGCCACAAATAAAATAAATTCCAGGAAAAATTGGATCCTTACCACCCTTAAATCCCCATCCCCCTATGATGCGATAAGTATCCTCACATTGACTAGCACCCACAAAATAATTATCGTAAAGTGTGTTATCTCTCCTAATGCAAAATTTACCTATATCTGGTTCATCTATGTGTATAGCAGCATTTGTGTTAACACCATTTAGTTTAGCATCCTCCATTTGCCAATACTTGGACTTGGCATGCTTTAACATCTCATTTCTCTTATCCATGTTCAGGAAAGTCTTTTCTTCTGCTCTCATTTTGCATGTTAACGTATTTCTATATGCATACTCATAATTGAGTTAATTAGTAACTAAAAAGAATTCCCTCATCTGTTTCGCAGGCTTCACTTTGTTCAAGCTATTTACAACTTTGAGGTTTGCAAAAACCTCATCAAAGTCTGAATAATAATATTCCAGACGACCAGTTTGATAAAACAGGCTAGCAATTACACTGCAAGTAATGCCATAAGTGAGAGGTAACATATTATAAGTCACCCCCTCTGAAACAGAAGCAGGCAGCTTCACGCAGACATAACAATCTTTAACATTCATTACTTTAACATATTCGGACAGAAGCCTTGAAAATGAATTACTTGAGAAATCTCCAACAGATCTATCTTGATGAATCTCTGGATCATGCTCAATAACTCTGCTAGACTTGCCAGCATGTTTCTCATGATTAGACTCTACCTTACTTGTTATATTAGTCTTGAGTTTTTGCTTGTCAATACCAAAAGGGTAGACTACAGCTAATATTAACCAAACTAGAATTAATAAAACCACACAAATTGAAGTCATTTTGCAACATCTTCTTAGTATTGAACACCTTGAAGTATCTGATCTAGGCATTCTGAAAAACTGAAAAAACTAAAATTTTAAATAATGTGAATTAACTAAAATATGAATAAACTATCAAAACTATACCCCCCTTTTAAACTTTTTTGTTTTTTAGAATAAAACCCTAAACAGCTTTTCTTCGACCTTGTGTCACATAAATATGTGCTTCCAACTAAACACAATTTCTTCGAGTAAGAATAAAATAATTTCTGAAACTCGCTCCATCACATAGATCTCAAGATAGATTTGAAAGTGGAGTATTTTTCAGGGAAGATGAATGTATACGCAGATTGGTATTACAGAAATGTGGTAGAGTACAGCTATTTGAAGCTGAAAAAGGAAGTTTGCAGGACGATTGTAGGAGTATTTGGTCCTTTGGAAGTGGATTTGTATGTTTCATGCCTGACCTTCCAATTGCCAAAGTATGTGAGTTGGAGACCGGATCCAGAAGCGATGGTGATATATGCTTTTTTGCAGGATTGGAAGGAAATAAAAGGATATGCATTTCCACCTTTTTCGATGATTCAGAGGGTGTTGGTCCAGGTCAGGAGACAGAGATGTTGTTTGGTTATGGGGACACCTTTTTGGAGGTGTCAACCGTGGTTTCCAACGGTGATGGAGTTGGCAGTGGATGAACCCTTTCTGGTGGATGTGGTCAAAGGTCTTTTGTTGGGAGTAGATGGGGTGGAACATCCCCTTGTGGAATTAGGTTCTCTCAACCTTCTAGTTTGGAGGAAATCAGGCATTCAGGAGGAATATCAAGACTTTTGGAATCAGCTTCTAACTTACTTGATAAGGCTTGGGCACCAGGGACCAAGAAGAGGTACAGAGGAGCTCGATGAATTTGGTTTCGTTGGTGCATGAAAAGGGGTTTGGATCTGGTGGAGGCAGATGATGTAGAGGTGGCACATTTTTGGGCAGATCTGTTTGAGAAAGCAATGTCTTATAGAACAGTGATTTATTACAGATCGACTGTGACAGCTGGGCATTCTTTGGTACAGGGGATATCAGTGGGGAGAAAGAAGTCCCTTAGTATGCAGTGTCATGAAAGGTATCCATTTGAAGAGACCTTCTTTGGCAAAATACAAATCTCTATGGGATGTTTATTTGGTTTTGAAGTTATTTCAAGATTGGCCAGGCAATAGGTATCTGGAGACAAGTGAGTATTCATTGAAGTTGGCTACTCTTCTTTGACTTATTTCAATTAGAAGAGTTTCAGATATTAAGGTTTTAGAGGTGTCTAGACATTTATAACGGCCAGATGGTGTGGTTTTTGATATTTGTAAAAGGACCAAAATTATGTCAGGGTCGATTTTCTATCGGAGGTTTTTTAATATCCCAAAACCTAGTGTAGAGCATTGTATTATGGAGTATGAGTCGCGAATGATGGATAAGAGTGGTGATGGGCTAGCTCAAGTGTTAATGTCTTATGTGAAACCAATTAAAGTGGTAAGTAATGTGACTATTGCACGATGGTTGAAGGCGACTATGAAGGAGACAGGTGTGGACATGTCCAAGTTTACTGCTCATAGTGAAAGAGGTGGGATGGCTAGTAAGGTCTGCATGATGGATTGTAGAATTGAAGAGATCCTGAAGGCAACAGATTGGGCTTCGGCTGAGAATTTCAGTAAATTTTATTTTAAGGAAATTGATCATGTTTCAAAATGTGTTTTGCAAAGCTTTGAACATGCATAATGCTAGCCTCTGGTCTTGCCAGAAAATGACGATTCTTATAGGTTTACTGAATAAAGGATCGAAATTTTATTAAAGATAAGGAGGCTAGCATTATCCCACCCACCCTTCCCATTGGTTTGAGTGAGTAGGGGTGTTAGTATTTCATAAAAAATACATTTTATAAATTAAAGAAGGGGGCAAAGATGTTTTTTCAAACTATTCTGTTTGTTGTGAAATAATTGTTTTTACAAGAAGTTTCCTAGGTTGGTTTCATTTGTGGATATTTATTTTTTACATATATTTAAAAGAAATTCAGTGGACTCAAGGAATATTATTCGTTGTTATCAAGGAAGCCGAACTAAAAGGAAGAACATGGAGAACACAGAGTCTTTATATGGACTGAACATTCTTTTTTAATTGTGAGGTTTTAAGTTCCATTCTGGGACCTTTAAAGTTGTGTGGCTGCTCAGAAGGAGTTATTAAAAGTCGATGCATAATGCTAGCCTCCTTGTCTTTAACCCTTAGTGTGCTCATGACGGAATGGTTCTGTCATGAGAACAAGTTCTAGTGTGCTCATGACGGAACCATTCTTCCATGAGCACATGCTCAGGAAATCCCTCTGCTGCAGACAGCAGAGGGATTTCTTTTTTGCCTGGGGAGGGACCCGGGGAGTCCAAGGAGGTATGGCTTGCATGGGTCCCTCAACGATTTTCTACCCAGAATGCCCTGCAAACCTCAAGCTTTTTTCTCAAATTTCTGTATGGGAAACTTCTGGAATTTATGTGGATCCACAAATTTACCATAACCCAGCGTTACTCCAGGTCCCCTGATAAAAATGATACCTCACTCGTGTGGGTGGGTCAAGTACCCGCGACAGGCAAAGGCCCAAAACGTGTTGAGAAGACATCAACATGACCTATCACAAAACAACCTGGTTTTGCAAGGGGGATGACCTGGGTTTTTGGCCCCGGACTCTGTGGCCATCTTGGAAAACTACCAAAGCCACACATTTCTTAAAACTAGATACCCGGGGGACTCCAGTGAGGTATGGCTTGTGTGGATCCCCCAACGTTTTCCTACCCAGAATGCCTTACAAACCTCAAATTTTGCTAACAAAACATATTTTCCACATATTTGCGGGTGTATTCCCAGTGCCGGCACAAGTGTCCCACTCCACAGCATTACTTTCAGTCTTCTGAGTAAAATGATACCTCACTTTTGTGGGTGGGGCAAGGGCTGGGAATAGCCCAAAACATATGGAATAAGGGTATAGCATAGAGAATTCTAAGCGCTACATTTAAAAAATATATATTTTTAGCCAATTCTGCATTGGAAACCCACATAAGTGAGGTATAATTTTACTCGGAACATTAAGGAGAATGCTTTGGGGTAGGAGATTTGTGCTGCCACAGTGATTCGACACAAAATATGTGGAAAATGTGTTTTTTTCAGCTAAATTTGAGGTTTGAAGGGGATTCTGGGTAGGGAAACTTGGGGGATCCATGCAAGCCATACCTCATTAGACTCCCCAGGGTGTCTAATGTTCAGAAATGTGTGGGTTTTTAGGTGGCGGCGAGACCGGGGCAAAAACCCAAGGTGCCCCCCAAAACCAGGTAGTTTTGGTATAGGTACTTTTGAAGTCTCCAAAGTATGATTTGGGCCATTTCCTGTTACAGCCACTATGCCTAACCACACAATTGAGGTACAATTTTTATCGGGAGACCTGGGGGAACACTGGGTGGTAGGAAATCTGTGGCAGCTCGGTGATCCTACAACTTTCCCACACAGATAAAAAATAGATTTTGTCAACACAATTTGAGGTTTGCAGGGGTTTGTGGGTAGGGAAATGTTGAGGGACCCAGGCAACTCATACCTTGCTGGACTCCCCAGGGTGGCTAGTTTTCAGAAATGTGCAGGTTTGGTATGTTTCGCTAGATGGCCGTCGATCTTGGGACAAAATCTCATGGGACCCCCCTTGCAAAACCAGGTTGTTTTGTGATAGGTAATTTTGAAGTCGCCATAATAGGTTTTGGGCCCTTGCCTGTCATGGGTACTTGACCCACCCACACAAGTGAGGTACCATTTTCCTCAGAAGACTTTGGGGAATGCGGGCTTTTGTGGATCTACACAGATTCCAGAACTTTCCACCACAGAAATGTGAGGAAAATTTGTTTTTAGTTTTTGTTACAGAGTTTGAGGTTTGCAAGGGATTCTGAGTAACAGAACCTGGTGAGAGACAGACAAGTCAACCCACCCTGGATTCCCCTGGGTGTCTAGTTTTTAAAATTATATAGGTTTGCTAGGTTTCCCTAGGTGCCAGCAGAGCTAGGGTTAAAAATCTACAGCAAAGCACTTTGCAAAAAACATGGTCAGTTTTCACAGTGAAAATGCGTTGTGTCCACGTTGCGTTTTGGCCTGTTTCCTGCCGCCAGCTACCCACACAAGTGAGGTACCATTTTTCTCGGAGGACTTTGGGGAACCACAGAAATGTGAGGAAAATGTGTTTTTTTACAGATTTTTAGGTTTGCAAGGGATTCTGGGTAACAGAACCTGGTGAGAGTCAGTCAAGTCGCCCCATCCTGAATTTTCTAGTTTTTAAAAGTGTATAGGTTTGCTAGGTTTCCCTAGGTGCCGGCAGAGCTAGGGTTCAAAATCTGCAGCAGGCACTATGTGAAAAAAGGATCCCTTTTTACTGCAACAATGTGGTGTGTTCACATTGCGTTTGGGGCCGTTTCCTGCCGTGGGCACTAGGCCTACCCACACAAGTGAGGTACCATTTTTCTCAGAAAACATTGGGAAACGCGGAGTGGGTAGAATTTTGTGGATCTACACAGATTTCAGAACTTTCCACCACAGAAATCTGAGGATAATGTGTTTTTGTTTACAAAGTTTGAGGTTTGCAAGGGATTCTGGGTAACGGAACATGGTAAGAGCTAGTCAAGTCAACCCATCCTGGATTCCCCTGGGGGTCTCATTTTTTTTTATAGGTTTGCTAGGTTTCCCTACCTGCAGGCAGAGTTAGGGTTCAAAATATACAGCTAGGCACTTTGCCAAAAAAAGGTCAGTTTTCACTGTGAAAATATGGTGAGTCCGCATTGTGTTTTTGGCCGTTTTGTGTCACTGGTACTAGGCGTACCCCCACAAGCGAGGCACTATTTTTCTCAAAAGACTTTGGAGAATGCGGGGGGTGAAGTTTTGTGGATCCACGCAGATTCCAGAACTTTCCACCACAGAAATGTGAGGAAAATTTATGTTTTTTGGGACACATTTCTAGGTTTGTAAGGGATTCTGGGTAACAGAACCTGATGAGAGCCAGTCAAGTCACCCCATCCTGGATTACCCTGGGTGTCTAGTTTTCAAAAATGTATAGGGTTGCTAGGTTTCCCTAGGTGCTGGCAGAGTTAGGGGGTCATTAGTATGGTGGGCGGACTTTGTCTGCCCGCCATACCCCCAGGGAATGGGACCGTCCGCAGAGGGTGCAGCGGTCCCGCACACCCAATTAGGATGCACCCGCCACACAGGCGGGTACATGGCGCAGTTGTGCCTTTCAATGCACAACGTGATAGGCACCGCGGTGTGCCTGCCACGTTCTACATTGAAATGCAGGGGGGTACCATAGGTAGCCCCCATGTGCAACCCCCACCCCCAGAGTCCATTGGGGCCCGCAATGGGCCCCCACAAGCAACCTCCACATGCCTTATTGCCACCACGGAAAGGCATGTTTCTGCCCACATTGTAATATGGTTGGCGGTGTCTAACAGACACCACCACCATATTGAACCCTTTTCCGCCCGGTCAACTTGTCGACGGGGCGTAAAAGCAGCGGACGGAACACCCCCAGACATCTTAATATGGCGGGGGTCTTTGCTACAAGGATGGCGGCCGTCCCAGCGGTGTTGTTCCCTACCATCCTAATGGGGCCCTAAGGGTTCAAAATCTACAGTTAGGCACTTTTCAAAAAAGGGTCCCTTTTCACTGTGAAAATGTGGTGCGTCCTCATCGCGTTTTGGGCCGTTTTCTGTTGCGGGCACTAGGCCTAACCACACAAGTGAAGTACCATTTTTCTTGGAAGACTTTGGAGAATGTGGGGTTGAGGTTCCGTGACGATTTGAACCCGTGTTTTCAATATTGTCGGAAATACATAATATTGGTATCAGCGAACCGCAAATGATCCATTTAGCATATCCTGGTGTTTTCGCTACGCTACGAGCAAGAGTACTCCGGTAACAGACACATTTCTGATCTACCCACGGCATCCATCTTAGATCATGGCAGCCATTTTGTGTTTCTTGCCCTCACATACGCAATAACCTCTGATCACTTCATTTCGATTAAGGACACGCAGCCTTAGCCGGAGATTCACCTCTTTCATGACACGTGCACCTTAAACCAGATCACGCTGTAGCTGCATGACTCGACAAAGGCTGCCTCCTCTGCCCGAGGCCAGTCCTGCTAAACTGGTCTTCGTGTCCATTGTCCTGATCACGATTAGGCGGCCGAAGCCGGTAGCCTTGCCCATTTACAACCCACAAACATCCCTTATCCTGTTTTCCTATCTTCTGCACCTGGCTCTGCTCCTTTCCTTCTGGGCCTTTATTAAGGGGAGGTAACGAAATTTACGATGAGGCGGTCCGGGTCTTGAATGAAAAGTTGACATGAGATTATGATGGAAAAGTGGGAACCCCTCATTCGTAATGTTTTGACATCAGATATTGTCGACGATTCCTGTGCAACGCCAAATATTTATTGTTTAGAACACAAAGGTTTGGGAATGTACTAACATGTGAAGAATTCGCCTGAAGGCCAAAATTTAGTATATAAGGAGCAACCCTCTTTGTACAATTTGAACAGGCTCCTAGTTACTGCCCATGCGTAGTTTCTGTGACTTCTGTGTCCCTGCAGTAATAAACCTTGGTCTTTGACGCCACCATCGAGAAGCCCGTGTTTCTGTTCATTTGTGCACCAAGGCAGGTGGAACTCCGGGGTCTTTGGGTGTTGTTCCCTGACACCTCTGGACGGAACCAAAAAGTCCAGAACTCCAATTGGCGCCCAACGTGGTGCGACGTCATTCGGTACCGGTCCAAAAGCCTGAAGAGTTCGAGAAGCTTCGTGTGAAGATTCCTGAGGGAGGCGCCCCACTTCATCGATCCCGGCATATCGCAAAAGTGGCCCGACGTTCTCTTCCACGAGGGTTCCCGTTCAGGACGGCTGCAGTGGGCCGTTGCCTTGACCGTCGCCCTGTCTTGGACCCGAGGTGCAGTCCTTAGTACAGCGAAACGTGACGGGTTTCTCCTTGGTGACGTCTTCAGTGCCTCAGTTAAGTATTTAGTGATAGCTAGCTGGTTACTTCGTGAGGGTTGTTAAAATCCTTTTTTTTGGTTCTTGGTTTGGTTTGGTTTCGTAAGATTATCACTGGTTGTTCTGGTTACGATAATCTATTTGGTTTAGTTTGGGTATCGATACATCAGTTCGTTTTGGTAGGCCTAAGTTCTTGGTTCAGGTGCACATATCTGTTTCTTGTTTTGTTTGTTCTGTGTTCCGGATTGCAAAATGGTAAGTCGGAGAAACTGTATGTTGTCTTGTTTTGGTTGCAACAGTGACTCACGATTGGAGGACTCATGTCTGGTTCCTCCGATTGGGACTCCCCTATATGACTTGTATTGTAAACATGGTGTGGGTCCTATATCTTATAATGAGGTATGGGTCCGATACACTGAGAAGGATGGTGTCCTTAGTTGGCCACTGCATGGTAGTTTTGAACCCGAAATTCTCGACAACTTAGAAGCGAAATTGTTTAGGAAGAAAGCCCTGCCGGCAATGTTTGATTCTTTCCGTTACTGGCGAAAAGAATCTAAACAGAGAGAAATGAAAAGGTTAAAGAAAGAACAAAAAGAGCAAGAAGAGTTGACTCTGGAGCAAGCGGCTAAGCAGCTGCAAGTTAACGAGTCAGAGAAGGCCATAGAGGTGGCCATTAGAGAGCATAACTTAGCGATTGACAAGTGCTATCCTGCCTTGCCATCGAAAACAGCTAAGATACTAGAGGACCCCGAAAACGATCCTCTGTTGTCTTATTTGTTACGGTCACCTCCACCGTATGCACAAGGTGCTACGGCTCCACCTTTACCGAATGTACAATTGCCGGTTGCTGGACAACTTGGTATTCCTGCTCCTGCCCCTCAGAATCAAGCCCCTGTACCTCCTGTGGTCAATGTGAATGTTCCTACAGCTCCTCTTCTTCCTGGATTGCCGACTTCTATACCTGTATCTGTCTCGCTTACACCTACTGTTCCACAAACTATCTTTCTCGATACTTCTACTGTCCCGCTATCAGTTCCTACCTCTAGTGTGTTCTCTGCGTCTGCGAGTGTGTTGACTCCACTTTCTGTTCGTCCAAGAATCACTGATTCTGTATCTAACATTCTGTCTCCTTTATATAAAACTTTAATCAAGACTCCTACTTCTGACTCTGTTCAAAGACGTAGTCAGCTTCCGAGTACTGAGGAACGGGGAATTTTAGATTCCACGGCTCTCAGATGGATTTCGAAGAGTAGGAGATATAGTACGAGAGATGTGCTAGAAACCTTTATGCAGTGGAAAGAACCAACGCAACGGTATGTCTTTGATGAGATGTGCTCGTTGTTACGTGAGGAAATAGAAGAAGATGATGTTGAATCAAATTTAGAAGACTTAATTAAGGTTCAGAAAGAGTTTGCTGCAGGAATGATAGTGGGTGAAAATATAGAAGAAGCGATGGAACTGATTTTAAGTTATAGGAGTGATCCATCACTTCGTTCACCAAGAGATTTAGAGAAAAGCAAGACGAAGCTAAGTCGCCAATATCCAATGACGGAGGTTCCTCCAATTTGGCGCGAAGCTGTGCAAGCTGATCATAATAATGGTATTGTAGCTGCTCCAGCGCAATTCCAAAGGGTGTGGATACACATTCCGTGGAAACGAGCTGAAGTGCTAGCAGTGAAACAGGCCTTGCCAGACCCGCGTAAGAATCCTGCTGGATATTATAAGGAATTAACACAGACAGTTGAGGCTTGTATAATGAACTTAGCAGACATCGATATGTTATTTGGGAACGTAGTTCCGCAACCAATTTGGGCTAAAATTCGTAGAGAGAATCATCCAGTTGCCCTAGGTGGTGATTGGGCAGCTATTGTTGCAGCGGATGGTCAGCAAGTAGGTGGTGCAAAACCCGAACCTCTAATTGCTAACCTTCCAGGTAGGATAATCGATCTAATGAAGACTCTGATGCCCGCATTGCGTGTTAATTGGGACAAGTTATCCGCATGCAGGCAGAAGAAAGACGAGAGTGTCTCCGACTTTTTCACGAGGTTCGAAGAGACTTTTGTAGATCATAGTGGTCAGGACATGAGCACAGAAGGAGGACAGAGACTGTTTGTCAATAAATTTGTGCATAATTTGTTACCTGAGTTATGCAACAAATTAACCCCATGGCTGCTAGGCGTTTTCCCGTCCTGTGCTGCAAATTATTGTTTTTTATTGTTTTATGACGAGCTGGCCTTGTCATCCGCGCACGGCAGGTAAGCGCCATGACAAGCCCAGCTCGTCATTAGCCTCGAAGGGGTTAAAGGATTCCGAGAGTGCGTGGGCTGTTTCCACAACTGCGCAAATACTTGCGACTGCACAGTATTACGAAAATAGGGATAAAGAGGAAAAGGAGAAATCAGACAAGAAAACGAAAGACTTAAAAACTAAAGTTCTTTTGCAACAGGCGTATCCGCCTCGCATGAATCAGAATAATACGCAACAGAACTCATATCAAAGACCAGATTATAGTTCACCGAGGCCTCAATATCAGTGGAACCAATGTGCGTACTGTAAGAAAGAGGGTCACTATAAAAATGAGTGTCTGATCTTAGCGCAAAATAATGCAGCAGCAGCCCAAAGAGGTCGTGGTGGTTTTGTACAGAATTCTAGAGGTCGAGGGCGAGGTGCTATGCCTCCACAAACGAATGATCGTCCTTCCAATCACTTTGATCAACGAAATGGACAGTCTACTCAGCAAAACAGATCTCAACAATATCTTGTTGAAGATTATTGTGAAGTGGATGAGGGATTTCAGCAAAATGGGTACTAGGACAGCCATGGACAGAGAGAGGGAGTAGTATCAGTTCCAGTGGATCAGAGTGGGCCTTATGTCGCAGTAGCAACATCAGGTGTAGTCGAACCGTTTCTGTTGGATACTGGTGCAGCAAAAAGTTCTATCATTCATGCGAAACTCCCTGGCGCACCTTTGTCCGGCTCAACAAATGTTTCTGTAGGTTTTTCAGGCGCCCCTGTTTACAACCCTATATCTGGTCCTTTGTCTATTTCTGTGGGACCGTGTCACTTGAAAGCACCCCTGATTTTGACGACAGGTTGTAATGAAAATCTGCTTGGTTTAGACTTGTTAAAACGACTATATGCGACATTGTACTGTTCTCCGGAAGGAGTACAGCTTACACTGGGTAAAAATATCACTTCTCTGATGTACTTGTCAATGGATGCACTCCCGCCAGAGCTGCGTTCACTCCCTGATTCTCTTTGGGCGACTGGTCCTAACGATGTAGGCCTTTTGGAAATTCCACCATATGTAGTAACTTTGAAAGCAAATGTAAAATTTCCAAGAATTCCTCAATACAAAATCTCTACTGAAGGTGAACGTGCACTTTTATCGATTGTGCAAGATTTGATTAAGAAAGGTGTGGTTGAAGAAACTAGAGGAAATGTCTGTAACAGTCCTGTATTACCGATTTTGAAACGAACTGATCCTACAAAGCCTCCAGTGTATAGGTTTGTTATCGACCTCAGAGAAGTTAATAAGATTGTAGTTCCGCAGTTTCCTGTAGTTCCAGACATTACTGCCTTGTTAACACTGATTCCTGCTACAGCCACTTGGTTCTCAGTCATCGACTTGAAGAATGCCTTTTTCAGCATTCCGATAGCCGAGGAAAGCAGAGATATTTTCGGCTTCTGTCTAGGAGGTCGAAGTTTCAGATTCAAACGCGCTCCACAAGGTTATTGTGAGAGCCCATCTATTTACAGTCAAGCATTAAAAAGTCAGTTAGATACCTTTGTCCTTCCTCCAGGCTCTGCTCTAGTACAGTATGTAGACGATCTTCTAGTGGCTGCCGATGACAAGGAAACTTGCAAAGCAGCTACGATCTCGTTATTGCATCATTTGTCTAATTTGAATCACAAGGTGTCACCTTCGAAAATGCAATACTGCTGCCAAGAAGTGACCTACCTAGGTCATCTCTTGTCAAAGGAGGGAAGGAAGTTGACCCCAGAGAGAATAAAAGCAATTACGCAGATGAGTGTTCCACGCACTCAGAGAGAAGTACGTGCCTTTTTAGGTATTACCTCTTACTGTAGGCAGTGGATCCCAAATTTTTCTCTTTTAGCAAAACCGTTGGTATCTTTGACTGGGAAAAATGTTCCGAGTCCGGTGCCATGGTCTGATGAATGTCAAGAGAGTTTTACTGAATTACGAAAAGCATTGTGTTCAGCTCCTGTATTGGGTACACCTGATTACAGTAAGCCATTCACGCTCTATGTTCATGAGAGAGAAGGTTGCGCGTTGAGTGTGCTGACACAGAAGTTTGGTGATAAACAACGCCCTTGTGCGTATTTTTCATCAACATTAGATCCGGTAGCTAGAGCGTTACCTAGTTGTTTGAGAGCTACAGCGGCAGCTGCGGCTTCCATTCGACAATCTGCTGGTTTGGTGATGAACAACATGCTAGTGGTCATGGTTCCTCATGCTGTGGATACACTCATGAATCGAACGAAGACACAACACCTTACCAGTGCGAGATTATCTGGTTATGAGCTGACATTACTAGCGAGTCATATTCAGATCAAAAGATGTAATGTATTGAATCCAGCAACGCTGTTGCCGATTGATCAAAAGTCGAGTGATTCCGAGCCACATGATTGTTGTTTTAAAACGGAGGAAGAGACAAAAGGACGTATTGACTTAAAGGATACTCCGTTATCCGATCCAGATGGCACGCTGTATGTGGACGGGTCATGTTTTAAATTGGAGAATGGTGATGTGACTGCTGCTTACGCAGTAACGACTTTGAAGACGATTGTGGAGACTGCAAGAGTGAGTCAGAATTCTGCCCAAGCTGCAGAATTAATAGCTCTAACAAGAGCGTGTGTTTTAGCTAAGGGAAAGAGAGTGAATGTGTTCACAGATAGTCAGTACGCATTTGGCGTGGCCCATAGTTTTGGCCGTTTGTGGAGAGAAAGAGGTTTCATTACGTCCCATGGGACTAAGATTCAACATGGTCAGCTAGTTAATGACTTGTTGGAATCTCTAACCTTGCCGACTGAAGTTGCGATTGTGAAGTGCAGTGCTCATAAAGCAATCACGGATGATGTTGGTCGTGGGAATGCTTTTGCTGATGAGACTGCTAAACAGACAGCTAGAGACATGATGAGCAGGATGTATGTTGCTACGTCTGCGAGATGGATTGCTGAGTCTGGAATGTGTGAGGATACAATGGAAAGTGTGAAAGAGATTCAGAAAGAGGCAACTGAGGAAGAAAAACGTGTATGGAGAGAAAGTATGGGCAAGTTGGATTCGAATGGGTGTTGGATTGATTTGACGGAACAGCAGCGTTGGATGTTGCCTGACGCGTATGTGCTTGCAGTGGTGACAATGGCGCATGGAGTAGCGCATATAAGTTCTAAAGGAATCTGTAAAATGTTGGCTCCAGTCTGGAAGAATGATGGGATCAGTAAGTGTGCAGAGAGAGTGGTGAAAAATTGTATGGTATGCCTGATGCATAATCCTGGCAAGGGAACTCCAACTCCTGCTGGTCACTTTGCTCCTCCTTCCTGCCCCTTTGAAGTGATTCAGTTAGATTTCATTCACATGGATCGCTGTAATAATCTGAAATATGTCCTGGTGGTAGTCTGTGCTTTTTCCAGGTGGATCGAAGCATACCCACTAAAGGACAACACTGCCCTATCAACTGCCAAGATTCTTCTCAAAGAATATTTCCCTAGATTCGGAATGCCACGGATTGTATGGTCAGATAACGGAAGTGAGTTTATAGGGAAAGTTATGCAGAGTGTGTGTGCCGGCCTAGGTCTGAAACAAAAGTTCCACAGTGCGAACCATCCCCAGTCTGCTGGTTTAGTGGAGGGTTACAATGGCACCCTCAAGCTGAAACTAGCTAAAATACAAGCATCCACAGGTTTAGCCTGGCCAGACGCACTTCCTTTGGCTTTGTTATCAACGAGAGCAACTGTACATTCTAGAGTGGGGCTTAGCCCTTATGAGATAGTGTTTGGCCGTCCGGCAAATATTTGGGGTGTGCCGAGGCCTAAGGAGTTTTGTTCTCTAGAATATCCTATGTTGATAGACTACCTTTACGACTTGACTGCTAAATTGAGTCTTATTCACCAACAGGTTTTCGATGCTTTACCAAAGCCTCCGGAGAGTCCAGGGCATCAGCTGAAACCAGGAGATCTTGTGGTTATCAGGAATTTCGCGAGGACGAAGAACCTTCAGCCGAGATTCGTCGGCCCCTTCCAGGTCCTACTTGTAACAAGAACAGCAGTTCGTGTGGCTGGTCGCAAGCATTGGGTGCACGCATCCCACGTAAAGCGTGTACCTTTGCCACTTCCTTACGACGACTGGGTGAAGAAGGGAATTGGTTCCTCCGAATTTGAAAGCACGCCAAAGTTCATCCCTTTCAGCGATACCGAATTGATCACGGACACTACAAGCTCTGACTCTCCTCCTGAAAAGACTCCTTTGAACTCTGAACATTTGTCCTCTGCATCAGAAAAAACTCTGTCATCTGCGAACTTGAACACTGCAACAGCTACCAGTGAAACGCTATTTGCCGATCAGACAGTACCTGCGAAGCAAAGATATAATTTACGACCTCGTAAAATGGACAAATAAAGCAGGCAACTGCCCATTGTGATATTTTGAAATTTTGAATTTTTGCCTTCAGCCAGGAAGTTTGCTATTATTTTGTTTGTTTTAAAATTGCCTTGCCGTCTGGGTAGCCGTAGGGTCGTGGCTGTGTGCCTAGTTGAATCTGCGGGGGTTTGACACAAGGTCTATCTTTCTGTTGGTTCTGGGAACTCCCAGGGCTGATAGAGGCATTTTCATCTACGTACACATCATCAGTGGTCGCGAGCGGATTGTAGAAGATGGAGCTTCCTGCGCTGCAACGAGAAAATATGATTTATGTTCGCAGAAACAGACTTTACAGAATCCTTCACAGCAAATGCTTTTTGATGCAATGTGCCATTACATTCTTGATTGTTTTGATAACGTTGGTGGGAGGAATCGTTTTCAGTATAAATTTGATTTTTGTGCCAGTTACTACAGTACCTCCCCTTGATCCTGCTATTTCTACTGTTTCTTCTATACACTCTTTTCACTCGTTTCCCGAACATGAGCAAGCTCGACGCTCTGAATTCATCAACAACACTTTTGTACAGCTCTTGCATCAACACCAACTGGTAGTTAACACTACAGACTGCTGGGTGTGTGGCTTGATACCCCACACTATGGATAAAGGCATTCCCTATCTGGTTTTGCCTTTCAGCTACAATGGATCATTCCAGGCCCTTCAAACCATCTTTGCTTATGCCCTTGAAACCTATCCTCCACGTCCACCACGTTCCACTAAATATAACTCTGCCAACAAAGCTTTAGTCCAGGGAATTATTGACATGATCAAGGACGTCAATAATACTCCATCATACCCTAGAGACGAATTGCGAGTATATTTAAGTTGGAATTCTTCAGAGTATCGCCTTAGTTTGGGAGAAAGCAAGCGCAAAAGCTCAACTCCAATCTGGGTCGTACCTCACCGAGGTCAGGTCTGTTTGCAAGGTAATGGGAGAAATCCGAGAGCTCAGCTAGGGAGGAGTGAGTGCGTAGAGACTTATGTGTTTCCGGCTAACTCTTCCCCTGCCTTTCTTACTGCTAGGGGTACCTACTTCATCTGTCGAGACCGAGCTTATACATGGTTGCCTGCCGACTTTTCAGGTTCATGTTATATTGCTCGATTGTTGCCTCCAACATACACTGCATCATCTGACTATCACAGGACCAGAGTAGCGAGAGGTGTCTTCAGCAAGGAAGATACTGCTGGTCAGGAAGCTGGAGACTTCTTCAAAGGCTTCCTTCCGTTCTGGGGGCCTATGGCCAATAGTAGAAACATACGTCAGCTAACACGGGTAGTTGAATCTACTATCACCGAAACTGCTGATGCCCTTAGCAATCTGACAGCTGAGCTTCAGGCGGATAGACTCATGACGTTGCAGAACCGTATGGTTCTAGACGTTATACTTGCAGATCGAGGTGGGGTATGCAGAATGATCCAATCGAGCTGCTGTGTCTTTATTCCTAATAATGCTCCAACAGTCTATGAGGCGATCTCTAAGCTACACAAGATTTCCGACTCCATTCATGTAGACAAGGGAAACTGGTCCTTCATGGAGTGGTTTTGGACTCTGATCTCAGCGTGGGGATGGAAGGTTCTAATGGCCATTGGTGTCATCTTAGTATTCCTATTCTCATGTTGCCTGATTATCCAGTGTGGTCCTGCTAAAACCACCTGCGTTTGGAGAAAAGGCACAAGAAAGGATGATGATACAACAGCATGTCACTGACCTGATGAGCATAGAATTAGATTCTGACATAGATTAAGTAATTGCCTATGTAAGGGCAAAAGGAGGGTCTGAGGTTCCGTGACGATTTGAACCCGTGTTTTCAATATTGTCGGAAATACATAATATTGGTATCAGCGAACCGCAAATGATCCATTTAGCATATCCTGGTGTTTTCGCTACGCTACGAGCAAGAGTACTCCGGTAACAGACACATTTCTGATCTACCCACGGCATCCATCTTAGATCATGGCAGCCATTTTGTGTTTCTTGCCCTCACATACGCAATAACCTCTGATCACTTCATTTCGATTAAGGACACGCAGCCTTAGCCGGAGATTCACCTCTTTCATGACACGTGCACCTTAAACCAGATCACGCTGTAGCTGCATGACTCGACAAAGGCTGCCTCCTCTGCCCGAGGCCAGTCCTGCTAAACTGGTCTTCGTGTCCATTGTCCTGATCACGATTAGGCGGCCGAAGCCGGTAGCCTTGCCCATTTACAACCCACAAACATCCCTTATCCTGTTTTCCTATCTTCTGCACCTGGCTCTGCTCCTTTCCTTCTGGGCCTTTATTAGGGGGAGGTAACGAAATTTACGATGAGGCGGTCCGGGTCTTGAATGAAAAGTTGACATGAGATTATGATGGAAAAGTGGGAACCCCTCATTCGTAATGTTTTGACATCAGATATTGTCGACGATTCCTGTGCAACGCCAAATATTTATTGTTTAGAACACAAAGGTTTGGGAATGTACCAACATGTGAAGAATTCGCCTGAAGGCCAAAATTTAGTATATAAGGAGCAACCCTCTTTGTACAATTTGAACAGGCTCCTAGTTACTGCCCATGCGTAGTTTCTGTGACTTCTGTGTCCCTGCAGTAATAAACCTTTGGTCTTTGACGCCACCATCGAGAAGCCCGTGTTTCTGTTCATTTGTGCACCAAGGCAGGTGGAACTCCGGGGTCTTTGGGTGTTGTTCCCTGACACCTCTGGACGGAACCAAAAAGTCCAGAACTCCAGGGTAGGGGAAATTTTGTGGATCCACGCAATTTCCAGGATTTTCCATCACAGAAATATGTGGACAGTGTGGTTTGTTTTACAAACTTTTAGGTCAGGTTTTAGGATTCTGGGTGATAGAACCTGGTGAAAGCCAGTCGAGTCACCCCCATCCTGGATTCCCCTGGGTGTCTAGTTTTCGGACATTTATAGGTTTGCTAGGTTTCCCTAGGTATCGGCAGAGCTAGGGTTTAAAATCTACAGCTAGGCACTTTACAAAATAAGGGTCAGTTTTCACTGTAAAACTAAAGTGTGTCCACGTTGCGTTTTGAGCCGTTTCTTGTCGCGGGCACTAGGCCTACCCACACCTGTGAGGTACTATTTTTATCGGGAGACTTGGGTAACACAGAATTGTAGAGTAACTGTTATTACCTATTGACTTTCGATGCATCTCTGCCTTCCAAATGAAGGACAATGTGTAAAAAATAAGTCAGTTTGAAAAATGACCTATAATTCTCATGCTAGTATGGATACTCACAATTTGGGAAATGTGCAAATATCTACTGTTTCTAAACTCTATATTTTGTTCCAATTTCAAAAATACATAGGTGTCTTTCATACCGATTTTTCCATGTATGTATTTTCCCAAATGAATTGCTATGTACCCCGTACATGTTAAAAAACCACTGCAAGATGCTGCTCAGTTATTGGCTCTGGGTTCTGTATATCCCCACAACCGGAAAGGACAAGCGGATGTAACAATTTATTGCTTTGAAAGAGCCATAATAATTAGAAGAAGTTACAGGTGAAAACGTTGACACAAATGGCTGTTTTTTCCAACTAATTTTCAATTGTTCCTGCATTCAATGGTTAGTTTCTATAAATAAATCTTGAAGGATCTACAAAAATGACCCCTTGCTGAATTCAGAATTTTGTCTACCTTTTTAAAATGTATAGCTTCACAGGATCCATTATTGCTTTCATACCCATTTCTCCCATTAAAAAATGTTGGTTTTCTGACAAAACTCTGTGTGTCCCTGAAATCTGGGAAGATGGTGATTTCAGCACCACAACCCCTTTTTTGATACGATTTGCAGGGAAAAAAAACAGATGCTTTCATCTGTAGCACGTTTTCCCATTAAAAAAAAATGAAAATGTACTATATTTTGACTCATTTCTGGGTCCCTCCAGGGGAATCCACAAACCCTGGGTACCTTTAGAATCCCCATGATGTTGGAAAAAAGGACAAAAATTTGCTGTGGATACCTTATGTAGTCAAAAGTTACAGGTGCATAAGCGCAACTTACCCCAAATAGCCAAAAAAAAAAGGCTTAGCACAGGGGGGGAAAAGGCCTAGCAGTGAAGAGGTTAATAAAATCTTGATTCATTATTCAGTAAACCTATAAGAATCCTCATTCCCTCACACATTGCATGAGCACAGGAATACAGGCACACACAAGCATTTCACTTATCACAAATGCCAGCATTTGAAAACCTAACTCATGCCAACCAGAACATTCCAGAAGAGGTACAGCCTGTGTAGTAGATGCTCAAGCTTCCCTCCTCAAAAAAAAACCGGACAAGGCAGCAGCACTGGCCAGTAGCCCATTGTTTTATGTGTCATTTGCAGCCAGTTCCAGTTTCTTATACGAAAGCATCTCACGAGCTGGTAACTTAAAGCGCATCCTTGCAATCTTAGTGATTGGCTGACATGTGTCGAACATGTAGCTATTCATATGCTTTCACTTTGCATTTTGGTATATTGTTGTGAGGCATCACAAATAAATATTTTCAATCAATATAATATGTTTAGAAATGTATGACCTTATTGCTTATAGAACTATTTACAAGTACTGCTGAAAAACAGAACTGGCTGAGCCCTACGGGTATTAGAATATGTCCTAAAAGGATAAAAAATAAATATGCGTGAAAAGAATGCGTACACTGCACTCGAATACAATAAATGAGAAATACAAATGCCAATGAATGCCTGTAATACAGATAAAGGTCCAGGCTAATGGTTCCTTTTAAATACCAGTTCATGTCCTGCAGAAGTAAACCGACACAAAAGTAGAACAAGCCAGTGGAGAACATTTCAAGGTTAGAGTGCCCTGTTGCTCGTTGACATTCACAATCCATCTACTAACCACTTCTGGATAAATCCATTGGGTTGTAACTCCAGGCCACCCACCACTCTCCACACTGAACTGGAAGATGTGGTGGTTGGGGGAAAGGAGGGAAGGGGGCTGAAATGGCACAGGATGAGGCGATTGTCAGATCAAAGTTCTTGTCCTAACAGTCAACCTCAGCTTTTGCTAAGGTCTTGACCCCACCCACAGGCTGAAAGGGACATCATGGTGTACAACAGAACTCTCAGACACAGCAAGAGACCAGAGAACTAGCCCACACATAATTGCTGAATGGCTACTCTGGCCCTTTTTATCTGACCTCAAAACAACTTTTGGCTGCTTCAGCCTGAGTGAAGACATGACAATGTACCTGGGGTGTCACCTCTAGTTCTTTGGAGTACCATAAGGATGCCTCAGGACCCCTACATGTTAGCTGTTTCATGATGATCTATCTGCACATTTTGCTGCCAGCTGTGTGTTGGGTGCATCTTGTTGGATCATTTAAGTTCTTAAGCACTGTCCAGTTTAACAATAAGCCTCCCACTCCCTGGTTCCCTCTTTCCTTTAGCAGTCTTTGTTAAGTCTATACCCTTTACAGATTTCAATCAAAGTGGAAGAGTTAGCCGGGAAAATCTACTTTTCTAGAAATCTCTGCATCAAAGTACCCCATATCTCCTGACATATATAGGTTCAGCACACCTAGAATTCGAATGTTGTCAGCACACACAGTGTTATACCTGAAACTCCTTGCACATACTACAGTTCTTATGTTTCTTCTAAGGCTTGCTATTCTTCTTCAGCTCTACCAATAGGAGGTCAGCCATGTAATCTTTGATAAGACCTGCTGTACTTTCCCCTCTGTTGTGGGTATCTGCTGCTCCAGAGAAGCCATAGCAACTTCAATAGACGTCAACGTCCTTTAGCTCTGAGGTGGTCTGTTGCCTCTTTTTTAGGGCTACAAGTTCAGTGTCTCCCACTTAGAAGGACCTTTCCCTAAGGCATCCACAGAAATGTCCCCCTAGTCACAACAACAGCCTTGGGGAGAAAAAAACTCTTCTTTTATCTCCTGCTCTTTTCTAGTCTTCTATAGGGAACATTTCGAAGCAACTTTCGAGCACAAATTCAAAATATGAAGCAGAGGTGAGACAAACAGAACTATGGGAGATCCGAGCATCTCTATACCACTGATGCTTTGTAAGGCCCGCAGGGAAATCAAGTCAAATCCCTGAAGAGTCCTTCTGAACTTGAATTCAGGTGAGCTTTATGGTCCCATGTTCCTGGTAGTTTTCTGTGAGGAGTGGAAGCCCTTCCACTGTGTATGTGGGATGGGGTCTCAAGGGAAGGTGCTGAATGGGTAACACTTCAATGGGCTAATCTATATGCATGATAAGTTTGCATCCTCCTAGAGGCCAATGAGCTCGTCCCAGGCTGCCAGAGGCACAACTTTGTCATTGCACTCCTCAGGATCCCTAAAAAAGTCACACTCCTCTCCATAACTGGCAAACCCAGTAGTGTCAACTCAGGCACTTTGGACCTTGCAATGGTTTGGAAAGTGAAATAAAAATACCCGAATCAATATAATACAATCTTAGATCATCTTCGCACTGGAGGAGGTGCACTATTCCCAAAGATGGTGGCCTCAGCTTGGTGCTGCACCTGTTTAAATTATTGAGAACCACCAAACTTACTCTATTTATTTATTCATGTTCCTTTTTATAATGTCGATTTAGGCGCAGTGAGGTGCTTCACTGTTAACGTAGACCCAGTGTAACAACAACAGGGGAGAACTTCAGATTGAGAGGATATAGAATATTGTAGAGAGAAGAGGTAGAACAGTAATTGTATATAACATTCTAGAAAATATGGGACTTTAGTGCTTTTTTAAGAAGGGCAGTAGATTTGAAGGTAGAAATCTATTAAGGCTGTGATTACAGGTTCTTAATGCTGGCAATCAGAAGGCCTGAGCCAGACCTTTTCACTCTTGCTTTGTTTTCCGAATTTCGAGTGGCAGATGGAAATTTCTCCTTGGCTCCCTGATCTTTCAGTGGTTGTTCCTGTAGGAGGTTAGTCCAAAGGGCTTCAAATCTGATTTAGCAGACTCTTTAGGTCATTCTGGCATAAGGAGGCAACCAATGGATTTCAGGATGGGATCATGCAATCTGATTTATTTGCCTATTTAACATAACATACTGCAGAGTGGATCCTGTCTATTCCCATCAGAGAGGAAACGTTAGTAAATAGTGTCTTGTTGTCTATTTGTTCGAAGGCCGTTGGTAGGTTTAATAGAAGCTGAAAGGAGACTCATCAATCCAGAAAATGCAGAATGTCTTCTAACACTTTAAGAGATGCTGCTTCCTTTGCTGGATTTTGGATAGATGTCACATTGAGGCGAGGCCAATAGAGAGCAACTATCTTTGTGTGTTGGAATTTAAGGGGATATCGTTTTTTTAAAATTTTTATTTATTTTTTTCTGTCCTCATCTCACCTAGTCAAGCCACTGCGGAACTTGTACAGCCATGTTCGCTAACTGGGGACCACTCGGCTTACCACACTCGCTTGGGTCACCTGACGCATCCCCTTTTTTGTACGGGGACGTGGTGTAATAATTGGACCAACTAGATCAGTCTTAGGCTTTTTCACCAACTCATTAAAGGATGTCAGATGTTAGTCGGCTTATCCTCTAAACTCTCATACTCTAGCCGGGCCTTAACAAACAATGCTTTAAGCCATTCCTCTCTTTTTGGGGGAGGGGGTCTTTCCATCTTCTACAGATCTCTCTACGCGCCAATAGGATCATATATAATAACAGACCTTTGTCCCGCCATTAAGCAGTCTGACAGAAGACACCGTCGTCTCCAAATAAGACTAGGGAGATATTAACCTCTACCCTAGTTTTAAAGACTTCCAAAAGAGTATCCGCCTTCTCTTTCCAAAAATGTTCCAACTCTGTACATTCATAAAAAATATGGATGTCATTAGCTAGCAGAGTATGACATCTCAGTGGAGGTGCTGGGGCGAATTTTGCTATCTTATAGGGAGTATAATAAAGTCTGTTAATGACGAAGAAGTGATTCTTTTTCAAAAAGGCCGGTTTTATAGACTTATATAATATCTTGAAAGATGGCTCAAAAAGGGCTTCTACCTGAGATCCCATGGAGGATTGATTCATACTGCCTCTGGGGAGGGACCACAAGATCTTCAGCTTTTAATAGGTGATTGTACCACTTTGATATTTCCTTTTTAAATGATCGGGCGGATTGGCACAGCCTCTTAATCTCCCCATTTCCCTTTATCTCTTCCTGTTCCACACCATAACAAGATACTAGCTGAACATATTTGAATCTGGATAGTCCAATCCCTATCTTTGCCCTCAGATATTCCCATGGATGTACTCCTTCAACATCTATCAATTCCATCCAGGTGGTGATTCCCGCCCTCTTTATTGGTAGTGCCAAGGTATCTCTCAAACATTCCAGAGTACCGGGGGAGTCCCAGACAGAAGCCAAATCTGAATAGTAACCTATCACCCAACTGAGCCTTACCCCGTGCCACAACTCCAGAGCTGCCCTTAGAACCTTCAGACGAACCCGCTTGAAGAATCTGGGGGATCCAAACTTATACATAAAAGCCTCACCTCCACCTCCCCCTTCCACTCTCACCATTTCTCCCAACAATCTACCCCAGGCCGACCCATCTGGTTTCACAAGTAGCATCCGAATGCTCTTAAACTGAAATGCTACTGTATACAGGTTGATGTCAGGAAGAGCCAACCCTCCTTTAATTAGTCTTCGTCCGAGCTTTTTCTAAGTTAGTCTGACCCCTTTATCCCCCCATATAAAGCTTCCTATCTTACTGTGCACCTTGCTGATATTCTTTTTTGGAAAGGTTAGATGTATAGTGGGAAATAGATAGGAAAGCTTGGGGAGAGTGACCATCTTCACAAGGTTAATTTTCCCATAGATGGTTAAGGGAAGATTTCTCCATCTACTAGACAGACGATCTATTTCTCTGGTCACTCTATTCAGGTTTACCTGGGAAATTTTTTCCAGATCTTTCACAATATATATCCCCAGATATCTGAACTCTGAGCTCACTGGACCCCTCCATTGGTCCAGATTCCCACACATGACCTCTGTTTTTTATATGTTTGCTGCATAACCTGATAAAGACCCGAATTCTACCAACAACTCCTCGACCCGAGGAATCGCCACCACTGGGTCAATTGTATATAATATCAGGTCATCTGCGTAAAGGGCCAATTTGGAGCTGTAGAGCCCAGACTGGTAAGGGGCAATTGATTCATTTAGCCTCATGGCTTGTGCCAGGGGTTCAATATAAATATTGAATAATAACAGGGAAATAGGGCACCCCTGCATAGTACCTCACTGTATACTAATACTAGATGTTAATAGGCCATTTAGGAGTATCCGCGCAGAGGCTCCCTGATAGCAATTCTGTAAGGTCTGGATGAAAACGGGGCCAAACCCCATTACCTCCAGGACCACCCAAAGGTACACCCAGCAGACTCTATCAAATGCCTTGACTCCGTCTAGTGCGACTACGGCCAAGGGTTCAGATCTTTGTATGGCGAGATCTATATTCCCAATTAAGAGATGAATCTGATCCTCAATGTGGCTTCCAGCCACAAACCCCTTCTGGTCTGTATGGATCAACTTAGGTGCCAGTTCAGCCAATCTCCCCACAGAAATGCCCATAAAGATCTTATAATCAGCGTTCAGCAGGGAGATTGGCCGATACAAGTCTGCCCTTAATGGGTCCTTACCTGGCTTCAGAATTAGGACAATTATAGCCTCTTTCCATGAATTAGGCACTCTACCAGCAGGGGAATAAACCGAATAAAAAATTGTGCCCAGAACAGAAGACAACTCTTCTGCAAGATGTCTATATACTTCACTTGGAAGTGCATCCAAGCCAGCAGCTTTTTTATTTTTCGATTTCTTAATCTGTTCTACTATTTCCTCCACTGTAATGGGGGCATCTAGGCAGTTCCTGCCCTCCTCAGACAAAGTTGGCAGTATTTTATTGCTCAACCATAAACGTATAGTGTCTGGGGATGGAGCGAGATCTTCTTTGTAAAGATCTGAAAACAACGAGAGAAGGCAGGTTTGCATATCCCCGGCTTTACTCGATATTTCCCCATTGCCATTAACAATAAGTTCTTTAATATCGTTCTTAGCTCGGTCGACTCTGGCTTTCCAGGCCAATAATGCTTCTGCTTTTTCCACAATACTCCAAATGTTCCATGTTTCTGGAATTCCATTGTGCTCTACACCTCGCATCCATTTCCCTCTATAATCCTGTCTTGCCTTGTCCAGGTCCTGCAAAACTTGAAAAAGTCGCTCTGAGTCTTTAGTATTCAAGCCAGTTCTTTACAGCTCTCACTAACTTATTCTTCCCTCGATGTCCTTCAGCGTCTTGGCCTCTGCCCTGTTCTTAGCACATATAATGCCATGCAGTCTTCCCCTTAAACAGGCTTTATAGGCATCCCAAATAAAATCCAAGGTTGAAAAGCCAATCATTTGCAGGAAAAATTCAAATAAAAGGACTTAATGAATTCAATAACATCAGAATTAAGAAGCATAGCCCTCTTTAACGTCCATCTCGACTGTACCTGCAGACCTTTGCTAAAAGAGACAAACTGCAATGGAGAATGGTCTGAAAGATTGTGTTGTATTGTATTGTATTAGAAACGTATATAGTGCAAAACTGTCACCCTACGGGTATGCTGGCGCTTGGATCAGAGAGAAGCTCAAAGAAAAGAAAAAAAAAAAGAAAAGAAAAAAAGAAAAAGATGACTAGGCATAACCGAAAACTCCTCTATGTCAATAAGAAATTGTCTATCTATAAAGACATAATCTATCCTGGAGGAATGGCCAAATTTCTTACTATGAAATGTAAAGCCCAGCTGCATGCCTTTCATGGCTCTCCAAACATCTGCCAAATTTAAGTCATGGATCATGTTTAACAGTGTACGACGTATCTTGGGGGCTCCTATAGAGTGGCTCAGATTGAACCTATCATTTGTGGGGTTCAAACAAACATTAACATCTCCACCTGGAATATAAGGCGTTGACTCCAATGTTAATATTGATTGTAACTTGAGCACGTAGGAAGAATCGTCAATATTAGGACCATAAAACAATGCACATGTTATGTCTATATTATTTAGATCCTGAATATGACTAGAGGGAAGATCCCTCCTCCTCTGTTTTCTTTCAAAAAGGGACCGAGCTTTACGCGACAGCTTAGTCCACACAAGGCCGAAGACCAACAGCAATGCCAAGGGGCCGGCCAACACATTGTGGGGCCTTGCAGCTGTTCGAGGGCATTATCCATGTGGCACCTGTAATGCCTGTCCAGAGACTAAGAAAACAGAGAGTGTTGATATTGGAACAACACGTCCATGGATTCTCAACACTCATACCAACTGTAACTCGGATAGGGTCATTTACATGATCACTTGCCCTTGTACGTTAAGGTATATCGGATACATGACTCGAAAGATCAAATTAAGGATTAGTGAACAGAAAAGCACTATCCGGTGTAACAAACAGGCAACAGGTCTTACCAATCTCTTCCTCGAATTGAAACACAAGGCTGAAGATATGCAGTGGCTCGTTCTCGAGCGTCCTTTCATACCTCCCCACATCACCGATGTGGCGAGATTCTTATTTTTAAAAGAACAGAAATGGGTTTTTCGCTTGAAAACAAACGTTGTGGGGCTTAACGATGAGATCCCGTGGGTCTCATTATGATTTGGACACACACACTCTCTAATCTTCTGGTTCAATAGTTGATCCATTACCAACATGCTTTGTATAGTCTGTGGTCTTATACAACAGTTAGCAATAGGCCTGACGTCCACTATCCTGCTTATCCTTAATGAGCACCCAATATCTAAAAAGCGTTTTTGTCCTTAAAGTACTGTCCTCTCTATATGCCCGTCTTTGGCTGCATCATTGATTAAGTCTTGACACACCTACAGAGAGGTACACTATCCAGCATATGGGACATATGTATAATTCATATATTATCTCTGTATGTTAATTCAAGCATTAAGACTATTAGCAATCCATCTGTTGTCCATTAAAAGGCATCTATCCTATGACATATATTCTCAACTGCTGCGTTATCTAGGTTCATATGCATACACAGTGAATTCGGTACCATGCATGTGCATAGGTGAGACACGGATCTCCTATACATGCCTAATGGTGTTTCCCTGGTGTCAGGTGTTAGGGATTAACCAATAAGGAGGCATACACAGGGAATTCGGTACCATGCATGTGCATAGGTGAGACACTGATCTCCTACACATACTCAATGGTGTTTCCCTGTTGTCAGGTGTTAGGGATTGACCAATAAGGAGGCATACACAGTGAATTCGGTACTATGCATGTGTATAAGAGAGACACTGATCTCCCACACATGCTCAATGGGGTTTCCCTGGTGTCAGGTGTTAGGGATTAACCAATAAGGAGGCATACGCAGTGAATTTGGTACTATGCATGTGTATTGGAGAGACACTGATCTCCTACACATGCCCAATGGTGTTTCCCTGGTGTCAGGTGTTAGGGATTAACCAATAAGGAGGCCTATATAAAGACACTCTCCCCCTCTGGTCTTTACCTCCCCTTCGGCTTGGTCAAAAACAGAGGTACCGACGGACAGGTAAGTCCTCCAATGGTCAGATAGCATTACCATACTTTTTATACCATACCCCTCTTTAATCTAGTATCTTTATGGTTTAGTTATCAACCTGTTCCATTCTGTAAACTCCTAAACTCCTAGCATGTGATCCACATTGTATGTAATGATTTCAGTTAACCGTGGGACTCTGTCCCCTAGGAAATCTCTAATATGTCAGAATTCCATAGGTATGTCATCAATTCATTGCCCCTGTGCGTTTGGTTTATGGTCTGCAGTTATTTTCAACAATAGGGTTTCTGTTTTTACAGAGAACACACTCAGAATTAAAAAGTGCGTTTTCCTATTCTTTTTATTTTATATAGAGCGGGGCCTTCCATACCGAGCAGTTGCCGGGCGAGGCGAGGCCTACTCCCACATAAAGCTGGGTGAGTACTTACATTTGGTCAATAGAACCATGCATTGAGCACCCTATATGCATCTATCTGTCAAGGTTTTTGCTTCTGTATAACTTTAATACAGTATAGCTTTTTTTGAGACTGTTAGCTAGTTTTCTAACCTTCAATGTTTTTATGATTATCACTATTTTGGTTACAGGAATGGATGAACACCCTACATCTTCTGGATACTGAAACAGTCACTTGTACTCCAGGTAGGGGTATCGTACCAGTTCTTATTAATTACATTCACACTCAAATTCTTCTTCATTGCAGTAGCATTTTTCAAACTAGGTCCTGAAGAAAGCCAGGTTAACATTAACCATTATGGCTGAAACATGTCGACCCTGATCCTATTGCCTTGATATAGTTATTATTTCAAACTATCTGTTTTTTTCACTTCTTTTTAATCTTGGCACTTGGCAAACACTAAATAAAAGATGGTGGTGTTTTCCGGTAGCTATTTTTAACCCGCACTTTTTCATGCACTGCACTTTTCAAAATTTTTCTGCACCACTCTACTGAGAACTTGGACAGTTTAGTGTCCTCTAGATGCAGTGTAAGCAAAGTCCCCCTCATTGAGGGGTGCACTTCACTGCATCTATATATCTCAGTCCCAAATGACGATGCTCCGCCAGTAAGGTGGGCTGATGGGACGTGTCTCAGTATAGTGAAACTGAGTCCATTGGGGTTTTTCTAGCTTAACAGTCTCACCATTTTGGTGACCAGTGTTCTCCTAGTTTTGTTATTTTTTAAAAATATTATTTAAATTCATTTGGGCCACTAACCATCTCCCAGAGGAGTCTGTTTGAGTTTTCCTTATGGAGCAAGATGTGCCTTGTTTCACCAATATTGCTTCACCTCTGCTGTGAGATCTGATGCGACATACTAACGTTTTTTATCCAATGAACTTTAGAGAAAATTAAACAGCTTTCTATTAGGCTCAAATGAGTCTCCTGCAGGAGACAGACTTGGGCACTAGACAATTCCAGATATTTAAGAATTAATCTCTGCTTTGAGGGCATCTCATATGGCTGAGATACCCGCCACCCCCTCTCAACACAATCCCCAAGAATGGGAATACGGAAACGGTTCTGAACTTTTGGAAGGCGGGAGGGAGTTACCCTCCCGGCCGTATTTATTAAAATATGAAACAAAAATTAAAACGTTAAAATAACAGTTTCATATCATGTACACTTTCATTCCACATTTACGATGTTTTGGCTGACCTTAACACATTTCTAATACAAAGGTTCTCCTAGCCGATACTAACATCCTACAAATGCATTTTTAAATTGAAATTGTACATCCTAACGTTAAGGGCCAACGGCAAGGTCGTAACCGGTGTCAGATCCCTAAACCAAAATCCCCCCTCACTTGTGAGGGGCGGCCGCACAGAGGACTGCACCTCATGTGCACATACCAATTTCCCTTGTCTTGACGGGGGCCCCAATTAACTCGACGCCATCTTACTGGTCGTCCGAGGACTCGTGTGAGGTGTCTAGAAGGTAGCGTAGACCCCCCTCCCCACCCCACACAACTTACCACATCTGCCGTCGCAGATGTCCTGGCCCCGGGAAATTCCCAGGAGGGGCCCGTATCCCCTCCTATCCAGGGAGGGGCCTTGACCGCCTTCCCTTTCCTTTCGGCGTCCCATCCTTAGAAGGGACCGCCTCCCCGTTGAGGGGCCAATGGCCACCTCCCCCCGGGCGCTCCCATCCGTAATGGGTGACGCCCCCCCTAGGGATCTTCCAATTACTGCTCACCGATCATGACCTTACCGCCACAGACCGGATAGTTGACCGGCTATCCGGACCCCCCACAAAACTCCTACCTAAAGGTCATGCTGTAAACTCTTTAACCAAGCTACGAGGTCTCCTATGAGTAAAGAATTCCCCACCTGGGACAAATGGACCCCATCTTCCAGGTACATATGGTCCCCCCTGACACACCCATGAGGAATCGAATGCAATGTATTTGTACGGAACAGTCTACCCAGTTTGTTATTTACCTTCTTCACAGAATGATTTATAGCAGATACTGAATTAGCCCCCCGCCACACCTTTCGTGGAATCATATGGGACCATGCAATCGTGCACCCTGGAACCCTTCTCGCCAACCAACTTACTGTGGATAGTATCGCCTCGAGAAGTAGTCGTCTACCAGTGGTCACCAAATCATTGCCCCCAAGATGCACTATGATTATAGATGGCGGTGACCTTGTCCGCCCTAACAAACCCTCGAAAAAAGTTTGAAACTGGTCAATACAGAGCCCACCCCTTCCGTAGAAGGTCACCCTGTACCCGTATTCCCCAGCCACGTGAATCATGTCACCTGCTTTGAATACGTCCGCGGCACTCCTCACGTATGAGTGGCCCACGACCCACACCACTTTTTCCTCAGCCGGTGATCTTTGACCGCTGGTTCCCAGGTGTCGGGTCGACTGCACAGTCCGCCCCGCCTCGTAAGCTTGCGAAACTGTAAACCAAACAAAAACAAGAAGCGTGAGTACATGATATCAGCTTCACAACATGTGCAACCGCACGTACCTTTTGTAACAATTCGAGGACCAACGCCCCAACTGTTTCACTTTTTCCACACTCAGACCCCTGGCTGTAGCCTCCGTAGCAGCCCCTATTCGGAAGGAGTGGGCCCCAAACTCGCCCGGGTTCAAGCCCGCGGCCGAAATTGCCATTGCAAGCACCCGCTGGAACTGAAACCTCGTCAGTGGGGTGGCATCAGCGTGTCTCAGCAAGGTCCCCCCCCATGATGCCGCCCTCTGCGCCAAATATTCCTCAACGAATACAACCGGGCACATGGGAGATCCAGGCATCCGATGGACTACTACACTGTCCCCGATCGCACCCTGATCGGTCTTAGACCTGGCAAACGAGACATTCATTGCCTCCCCCTTAACTTGAATGTGCTCTCGGCACAGTCCCCCCCCGTATCCTGCTTGTTCTTTGCCACCAGTTCGCTTACCCGCATAGCCCCATGGAATGCTAATGCAAAAGCGGCCCGGAATAACTGTTTCTGACTGGGATGAACATGACGCAGGGAGTACGGACAGTAACAGGGCCAACCTTCCCAGACCTATCGGGTGCCTTTCATCTACTCTGCGACCCTCAAGGCGTTGCCACCCACGCAGCGCTTTCTGTACTACAAAAGACGCTGTAGGGTCCTGGATACCATGAGCCCGTGCCATGAAGGAAATGGCGGCCCGATGCCTCTGGGCCGTGGCTACCGATTTGCCTGCCTGATGTAATGACAGCAAAAATTTTACAACAAACTCTTCCTGGCCCCACAGCTCTCTCCCAGCAGAACCCAAAAAGGACCAATAGGAACGGAACGCCCCTTCATATGCCTTCCTTGTCCGGGGTGCTAAACTCTCTCCCACGAGGTTTTGTAGTTCGGGGCACCGAGAGACCAGAGAGCTTCGGGAAATGGTGCCGCCACCGGGTCCGCTGTGGGCAGAAAACCCCAGAAGGCCTGCATACGGAAACGAGAAAGCGCATCAGCAGCCTGATTCAGCACCCCTGGCACGTATCTCGCCCTAAAGAGCACGTTCAATTGCATACATAGTAAGACAATTTCCTTGAGCAATCTCAGAATCCATTTGCATCGTGCAGCCTGACTATTGATACACTCAACCACGGTCATGTTATCAGACCAGAACACCACAGAGTGATCCCGAAACCCCTCAGGCCATGTTTTCAAGGCCACCAGAATAGGGAACAGTTCGAGAAAAGCAATGTTGCTCGTAAGCCCACACTCGTGCCACCATGACGGCCACTTTTGAGCCGACCAGTGATTACCAAATATGGCGCCAAAGCCTATACTCCCCGCCGAATCTGTCCACAGCCCCAACTCCTCGGAGGACACCGCCGGCTTGTTCCAGACAACCCGACCATTGAAATTCGCCTGGAATGCCAACCAAATGCGCATGTCCTGGCGAATCTCTGCCGAGAGCCTCGTGCGGTGGTGCCCCTCTTTAAGACCGACCATGGCTTGTGCAATCGAGCGGGAAAAGGGGCGGGCCATTGGCATCACTCTAAGGGCAAAATTCAACTGACCCACAGTCTGCTGTAATTGATGCAAATTCACCTTAGTCTCCTTAATACATGTTTCAAGCGAGGCCCTGAATTTCCTCACTTTTTCTTTGGGCAACCGGAAGTAACCTTCTTCGGAATCGAGCTCTATTCCAAGAAACTCGAGCGAAGTCGATGGCCCCACAGTCTTACCTGGCGCCAATGGCACACCAAACTGACTCATCAGACCACAAAACTCATTTAAGGCCTGTGCACATTCTGGGTCCCCGGCTGCCCCCAGGAACAGAAAATCGTCAAGATAATGCATAACATGCTGAAACCCCGTCTTTCTTGTGAATGCCCATTGCAAAAAACAACTGAATTTCTCAAAATAAGCACAAGATATGGAGCATCCCATTGGCATACATTTATCCATGTAATAGCGCCCCTGAAACATGAAACCAAGGAGACGCTGATCGTCTGGGTGTACCGGGAGCAACCGGAACGCTGACTCGATGTCTGATTTAGCCATCAGCGCTCCGGGCCCCAGGCGATTCAACATGGCGACGGCATCATCGAAAGATGCGTACCGCACCGAACAAACCTCCGGGTCTATCGCATCGTTCACCGAAAGACCTCTCGGGGCTGACAAGTTGTGTATCAATCTAAACTCCCCCGGGTCCTTTTTGGGGACCACCCCCAAGGGTGAACAAACAAAATTAGGGACTGGTGGCATGTCGAATGGTCCCGCAACCCGACCCCGGGCCACCTCCTTCACGATCTTCGCTTGTACCACCGCCGTATTCTGCTGGACCGACAGTTGGTTTTTACATTGTGCATTACCCTGGAACTTCCCCACTGGGATGCGGAAACCATACGAAAAACCGTCTCGCAACACCCCAGCGGAGACATGATCCGGGTATTCATTGAGCCAAGGAATCATTGCCATGGTATCAACCGGGGTAGGTAGAGGCGCCCCTCGGACTATTTCAGACCTGTTTGGCGCTTCCCCTACTTCCGTTATCACCCATTTTGGCTCTGCACATGGTCTCGGGATGCGAGGACTGTCCACACCCCCCACATTCGTGCCTAAACTTGCATGACCCCTGGGGCCTCGTACACTTTCCCCTGTTAAAATTCCAGCAGACCCCTTTTTTACCTGTATTGCCATTCGACCTTGAATGATGCTCGTTACTTGAACCCGCCCGAAAGGGCGCCCTAGATGAATGGCGGGAAAACTCACCCCCGTTTCCCCCCAACAATGGCGCCTTCGTCATGCCTGATTTCTCCATTTTTTGCCACGAAATGGAGTCGTAACAATCTCACGTCAGAGATGTGTCGAACTCCTTGGACTTACGAAAAATATTATCGTAACAAAACCACTGATTGCCCTCATATGTCTGAGAATACTCCATAATACGTGTCTGGTACACGGGTAACTCGGCCAACAGTTCAGGCCTCCGTTCCCCCATAATTGCAGTGAATATGCCAAATGCCCTGCCCCAATTACCTATCGTCTCATCGACTCTGAAAGCGGCCATCTTGGCGGGCCAGACACTCGGGTGCATAAACTCTTTTTGTACTTTCACGTGCTCAATCTCGTAATGACCAGTTAATAAAGAAAACATGTTTATATATTTCTCAGCCCATATCCTCTCCTTGATTTCCATCGGAATATGCTGAGCCACTTTTTCCCTTCTCGAGGGTACTGACCCCTCCCCCGCAATCGGCAGTAGCTGCTTACCTGACCCGGAAGCTGTAACCGTAGTCGCTGCCAAACTCGTGCCCGCTGCGGGTTGTCCCACTGGAGCCTGCGGGGGAACAAAAGGACATGGGGCCTTTGCAGCCTCTCTTGTCTGCCGCAACTGCTTCATTACTGCCCTGGCGTCATCTGCCGTAGCCCCCTCACTCTCTTTCCCCAACCATGCTGCCAGCTGTGCAGCCAACTCGGGAGGCATATCTTCCCCATTCACAGGTGTGACTACAACGGGAATTGGTTGCCCCTCCTTCGGGACCGGGATCGGCGCCTCAGTCGGTGTATCAGGGTGCGCCGGCGGCGCCTCGGGAACCGGGGCCTCTTCCCCAGTTGCTCCCTTCTTGCCCCTTCTACCTCTCCCGCTAGGGACTACACCCGGCAATGCTGGTCCGACGACTCGCTTAGGGCCAACACCGTTCATTGCCGCCATCTGTTTCTTCATCTCGGCCATGTCTTTCACGAGCATGCGGAGCATCTGATCAGTTCCGACCCGCTTTCCGGCTTTCTTGCCCGGCATCGTCCAACACTGATTCTCTGAAAGAACAAAGACAAAGATTAAAACGCTCAAAAATTGGCTCTGCGTTCCGTCTCGAGCTCACGTGCAGCGGGGAGGTGCAGCTTCAGAGCACAGGAACAAGAGGATGCTTCCTTGGCTTGTTGCTCCTTTTATCCTTCTTCGGGCGGGCGTAAACCCGCCTCCGCCTGCCTCCAGGGGCGTGGCCTGGCGGCTTCAGTGTCTAGGACAACCCACTCCTGGGCGGGAAAAAGCGCGCCCCGGCTACGCCGCTTTGGGCATACCAGCCGAGGCTCGCCTCCCGCCCAAGATGGTTTCCCGGGGGGATCGGGGTACTCCACCATACGTTCGGGGGGACCGAGTGGTCGCCCCTTTCCATTCTGTTAACGTTCCATGAGGTGAAGATGGTTTGTCTACCCCTTAATCCATGATCCCCGCCATCTTTTCTGTCTAACTGTGCAGCCTGTGTATCGGACTCCTTGACTTGACATGGCACAATGTAATGTAAGGTGTGATGAGGTTATTTTTTTATTTTTTACCCTATGCTCCCCACCCGGGTGTCCCCCCCCTCCCCTCCTCCCTAAACCCTAGTGCCTGTGCCCCTTTACCCCATGAGGAACCCTCCCTTCCATTAGGCAGAGCCTATTTGGCTCCTCCTCTCCACCTAAGATGCGAGATCTGAACTAAACTACGTTCCTCCTAATATTTCTGTCTACAGTACTATGTTCTCAGCAGACAAAACGAAAATAGCTTTCTCCTTTTTCTGTACTTATCACTATTAAAAAGAAAAATCATCCCCCTACTTCTTCACCCCTTGCTCCTCCCTGATCTTTACAATGAGAGCGTCGGCCTCTCCTACTGATTTGATCTGATGCATACGATTATTCCACATCACCCAGAGCAGTCCAGGGAACTTAAGCTGCGCCTTTGCCCTGCATGCGCAGTTTCCAAAAATGAAGCCGGGATCGAGAAGATGCGGCGCAATAAGGTAAGTTTGCTTTAAAGTTCTATTTAGCCTTTTAATTTAATTTAATAATGCGGCCGGGAGGCAGGCGGCAGGTGGGAAGCGGGAGGCGGGCAGCCTCGCAAAACGGAAATATCACTGAGAGGCACGGAGATTGCTTCAATCTCCGTGCCTCTCCGCGATAGTCCCTTCCGTGACTTCCGCCCACCCCTAATCTACACCACAGCCCCCAACCACAATATCCAATCAGACGAGAGGCTAAAGCTTCCGTCTGTGACCTGGTGTCCCAATTGGAATATCAAGGTGTAATTGAACCCTGTGTATCACCCATGAATAATCCCTGCTTTCTGATATCAAAACCGGACAGTTCATATCGCATTGTATTAGATTATTGAACTGTAATTAGTCATATTGGTACATTTGCAGTACAGAACACACATAGCTCAGCGTTAGTACATAACATTGTTCGCAAAAAATACAAAACTACGTTGGATATTTCCAATGGTTTTTACAGTCACAATTTGGCTCAAGAGAGACGGGATTTGACTGCATTTAGCGCGGTTGGCAACCAAAAAAGATTTACAGTTTGCATATGAGCTATAAGAACAGCCCTGGGGCATTTACTTGCACGTGTCATGTCGCATTCTCATTTGTCAATGACATTTTATCTGACAGATCTCAAACTGATTCGGCACCTAATCTGCATGGATCGGATCATATTGCCGTTTGCTGACTTTGGCTATAAATGTAGCTTTGCTAAATCACACATTGCTTTATGCATTGATACAACCTTCGTATTCTTCTGCCAGCTGGCTTCCGGAACATACCTCTCTTCTTCAGTCTTTGCAGTGATTTGCTTGTGACTAACTTCTTGTAAACACGTGATAATACTACGATCCAGGTCATAAGCATTTTGCCGGGGACGGTAGGGTTCACTTACTTAAAATATAATTAAGATGACACAGTACAAATTGCATACAAATCACATTTGTACACATCAGCATTCAGCCTGCTGTACACATAGGCTCAAGCTATACATCGAATTACAGGAGGATCAAGTTCACGACAGAAAGAATAAAGTCCCTAACAGACACAGCAATCGATCTTCTATTCGCTCAACCATTCGGAAAGAACCTGATACAAACTTGGGAATGTTTTATAACCAATCTCACTAATCTAAAGACAACAGACATAAAAACAAGGAGTTCATCAGCACAGACACAAGAGAAAAAGATAAAGGCGCAAAAAGCACAAATAAGAGATCGATATACAACTCAATAAGATCTCTACGCCACGCACCAGTGAACACATTTCTCCTCTTATCCCTGCGGCAACAGAGAACTCAACTGAAGAGGCTGAAATGGCAAATCAATAACAACAACGAACAGGACCTCTGGGCAAAACTCTTGCACAATATGAAGCACAACACGAGCGATCGCTTCTGGAAAACAGTAAACTCTATCATACACCCGCACCGTGGGGAACTGACTTCATTTATACTAGAGCAAAGCTGGACAAGCTACTTGGATTCCTATTTTAACAACCAAAGCAACATTCAGCACACACCAGAACACAGCAGTGCAGCCCAGGATGAGCACAATACCATCAAAGGGAGAAGGGAAAGTGGCAACAACCACCTCTCCGTAAGCTGGGCCACTGCTTCCCGCTCAAGAGCAATTGATACACTCAATTCTTCCTGCTCAACGCAACACAAGGAGGAAAGCTCAATTGCCACCAAACATCTAATGATCAGGAATCAGATCAGGTAGGGAAGAAAGGAGGAAGCGTCGGTCCCGAACGGAATCCCACCAGCAGTTTTTAAAGAAAAGCCGGATGATTGGGCAGAAATACTTCATTCACTTTTTCTGGAAGTAAGACAACTAAGTATAATTCCAGAATCATTGAAGGGTTCAACAATCATCCCTATCCATGAAAGCGGTAGCAAGGTCTCGCCAGTCAATTATCGACTAGTAGCTCTGATTGACAACAAGGCCAAATACTTTGCGGGAACACTGCTGGAGGAATTGACAATCTGGGTGGAAAATAACGAAATAATCTCGCTAAATCAGACAGGATTTCGAAAAAACTCCGGTACGATATCCAACATCATGGCAATTTGATTGATAATGGATACAACAAAAATGAGGAGAACAAACCTGCATGTCTGTTTCATGGACTTCAGCGCCACGTTTGATAGCGTGGAGTGGTCCAAACTGTGATCCAAGCTAGCAGATGGGGCATCCCAAACAACCTTCTATCGATGATAATGCTTTTACACACCAACCACTTGGATACAAGTCAAATTAGGCTCAGGGTCCCAACTATCAAGAAAAGATTTAACAACCAAAGGCCTCAAACAGGGTTGCGTATTGGCACCCATGTTATTCAACTTATTTATGGCAGACTTAACACAGTCACTTAATATCTGCAATTCACATGCGCCAAGACTGGGGGGCACCTCACTGTCCAATTTATTATATGCGGATGACGTAGTGCTACTCAATCACACAGCAGTTGACTTGCAACATCTTCTTAATGGTCTGCGGGTCTACGTAGAAGAAAATTGCCTTTCAATAAACTTTTAAAAAAACAGGACCATGACAATCAATAGCAAATGAAAAAAGAACCACCTATGGTATCTGGGTGACAAGCATATTGAACCAGCAGAGGCTTACAAGTATCTAGGAGTCTATCTAGACAAAGAAGGATCATTCCCCCGACAACAAGAAGAGACCAAAAGGAAAGGGATGATCCTTGCTTTAACCATGAAAGGTTTATCAGCTAAACTACTGGGCTCAACGCTGAGCCCTCTCTTAGCGGTAGCACGGGCCAAAATTTTACCTTCATTTACCTATGGTAGCGAAGCACAGCCGGGGAGAGATACCACTCTTCTTGACAAAACGCTTTCAAAAACATATAGAACCATGTATAGCCTCCCGTCTTATAGCTCACCGGCGCAAATCCGACTGGAGTTTGGTCTAATAAAGCAAACCTTGGCCAGCTATGGAGTATACATTAACTGTTGGCATAAGATCAGTACATCAAACCCTAACACATTAAACCACCTCCTGTAGCAAGATTTACAACTGGGGGAAAATTCGCCCACAAGACTGTACCTCCTGGAGGCACTGACAAACACAGGCCTATTCCCCCTATGGGACACACATTGCCCACACTCAGTTTTCTAAAAATCAGTGTGGATGTCGATGAAAATACAGTCACTGGTGGAGGATAAAGCTGCTTTCTCCGCCAGAGCGCATGCTTGGATGACACTGAACTCGTATAAGTCCCTAGCCCCACAACAATATTTTAACTTGGGCTATCCAAAAGCACTGAAATTAAAATTTCTAAAGTTACGGCTCGGGGTGATACCATGCACACAGCATCTTCCTCCATCGAAAAGGGTGCACTCTGGCACATTATGCAGTCTGTACAAAAATAGCCAGTGGGACATCATTCACACCATCTGCTCCTGCACGGAGATAATCCAAGAAAGAAGACACCTGCTAAAAATCCCCTTTAACCATAGAGGGATTCGGACAAGGAGGCAGGCAGTTTTGGCCTGCTTCGACCCCGCATCACCACAATTGAATACCAGATTGGTCCGATTCCTCGAAGTCGCCCGAGCAAAAATGACAAAATGATACCAAAACTGTTGGGCATTTGGGGTATTCGGACTATTAACCTAAAAAGGTGGAGCATTAAATGATACAGGTGACCGCGTTACTTCAAGATTGCTACCACATGGCTAAATTTGTATTTTAACACTGTAAAGCTACAGAAGCTTTTTATACTTTTGATATTATGATATTTTATGACGGTGGACGAATATTTCTATATATGGTTTTATCATGCGTGTATTTCAATGGTTTTAAGTAACTCTGGAAATAAAAATTGTACCAATTGTACATCAGCGGAAATGTGCCTTTCCAATGTTGAAAATATTTTGACTACAGTCCAAATGGCGATTCTGAAAGAACGATCACTGGAGCAGAGAAAACACATTCCTATGGTTTTGCCTATACCTGCTTTAGAAGCTGTGACTAAGGCAAGGGTGCCAAATTCTAAAGCTTTACTACCCCATTAGATACAATAGGCTTCTTCTTTGACATAGGCTGATGTCACGTTTATCTTTGATCCAACTCTGCAGACACAGGACTTTTTACAGTATGAACATGTTCATCCTCTCCGTTGTTCTTACTTCCTTTGAGTCAGTACAAATGTATAATTTATACAGATGACTCGGCTCAACCAGCCATTGGGTCCAAACATTGTTATTCAGCAGTTTGCACTATTGGGGCTGGTTCAATTGTAAATGGTGAATTTAAGGCTTCCATTGTGCATACACAGGCTGTACGGCGCAATTGGCGGAGCTGCGTGCTCTTGTTTTAGCTCTAGAGTTTGCTGATCGTAATGTGAACACTCTTATTGTGTGCGATTCTTACTACTGGGTACAGTCTTTTAATAAAAACGTATTCTTTTGGTCTCAGAATGATTATTGAGACTCTAAAGGCAGGGCAATAAAGCATAAAATGCTTTGGGTCAGAATGGTGGAACTTAAAGAAAGTCTGTCACTCACACAGGTTATTCATACTCTTGACCATCAGCATGTGGCAACACATGCTGTTGGCAATTCTTTGGCTGATGAGGCAGCAAAACTGCAGTAGCCACATGTACAGTTGCAGCAGTTACAAGGTCCATGACTAAAATAGATAATGAAATACTGGCAGCTAATGCTGCTACGAAGAATGGAACTGATTTTCCGCAGGGCTACCCTTCTAAGTATTCTTATTATGTATCACCACAACAAGTACCTTATGCTACAATACCGTCAGTTTGGGATCGGCTGATTCCCAACATGGACCACAGGCTTCCTTTGATCAAAGCTGCTCACAAGGGCATAGCTTCTGCACATGTCAGAATATCTGTCACTATTTTTATTTTACAGCAACGTTATTGGTGGCATGGTTTATATTGACAAACCCATAATTTTGTACTTTCTTGTGACATTTTTCAACAAATCAAGCCATTACGATTTCACATCCACCACAAACACAGCTATATATATCTAATCAGCCATTTGGCTGTGTATATCTTGATCACTGTGGTCCATTGACTTCTAATACTGCATATAAATATATTTTTGTTGCTGTTGATTCATGCACTAGATTCCTATTGGTTTGGCCACAACACAGTGCTGACAATCAAAATGTCATTAGAGATTTGCGTGTCCTTGTCGGGACGTTTGCCTGTGGTACCTTCCATTCTGATCAAGGTCCAGCATTTGCCTGTAAGGCGTACAAGGACGCAATTAATTCCTAGACGCAACCATAGGAGGGTGGCAGGCTATAGGAAAACTTACTGATAAATTACCTTCATACGCACCAGCACTACCCATAGCACAACATGCAGCCCTCTCTGTCACGCAAGAGGTAGGCCCCATCAAAACCATGAGGGAAGTAGGGATCATAAACATGCGGGATATATATCCGGAGGGGCATTTCATTATGGAGGAACAACTGTCCTACATCACAAATCCCTCACTACTGTTTCAGTTTACCATCTTCAGGTTGAGACACGCGATTCGAGATCACTATCATACATACCCAGACGAACCACCAACACAACAAGCCCTACAGTTACTACTGGTAGCACCATCTCGACGCAAATTGATAACTAAACTGTATAGGGAGGTGAAGGGGGAAAGAGTTTACGCACCGGACAGAAGTCTTGCTCGCTGGAATCAGAGTTTAACTCCTCAATTATCAGACACAGATTGGGAGCATATCTGTAGACTAATGGGGTCCCTTACTCCTAATGGGAATTTGCACATAATCCATTTTAAATACTTTCACCAAGTTTAATACACCCCAGTCATGCTCCATAAGTATGGACTTAGAGACACAAGTTACTGTAAGAGGTGCGGTCAACCTGACGCTGACTTCCTTCACCTTGCATGGGAATGTAGAGTTGTGTTAATGTTCTGGGAGAGTGGGGTGCAGCGACTACAGGACATGACAGGTGCCGCGCTGCTATGTTCACCTGCTGTGTGCTTGCTGTATTTTGTGCCTCAGTTGAAAGGAGTAGTGGGAAAGGTTGTACGTATTGCACTCCTGCTGGCTAAGGGTCAAATGGTGTTGCATTGGGAAAGTGGCTTGGCCCCAGTGATTAAACTATGGATCAAGGATATGGTATATTGCAATAAGCAACTAGTCCTTTATGCAGAGGAACTACCTATGTTGTTGAGACCAAGAGACATATAGGAGCCGCTCAGACAACATCTTCTTCAGCAAACAGACACCACTCAACAGTCTGGATAAGGATATGGTGATGTAAGTACAAACGTTACGATTTACTGAGGTGTGTCATGCTGGCTATTAGATGTACACAAGTATTATGCTGCTGCGTGTTCTGTGGGGCACAGCGCTGTTGTGAGGTTTATTGATGTTTTAACGCTCTCTAGATCTGTAATGTGCATATTATTGGTAAAACAATAAAAAGATTTAAATTAAGGATGCAATTAATTCTTTGGGGGTGCTGGTGCAGTTTTCGTCTCCATACTGGCCTGTGGGCAATTCTATAGTGGAGTGAATGAACAGTGACTTAAAGCAATCTTTGACAGCTAGAGTCTTAAGTACTGGCAGGAACCAGCTGGCCCATTTGCATGGAGTTCAACGTGCACTTAATAATCTACCAAGAAGATCTCTGGGTGGGTGAACCCTATATGAAATGTTCTTTGGCATTAAAATGTTTCTGCAAGGAAAACAGATATATTTCAATTGACAAACGACACCATCTGGCCGATTCAGAATAGTGTGGCTCCCAGTGTTTCAAGCAACACTATTTGCTTGAATCCGATGGTTTCGACCTCTTAAATTAATGCTGTGTCGTTGAGGGTGAGATGGAGACTTCTATTGACTATCTGCCTGTTGTGCCTTCATCCTCCTCCAATACTGATGCTTATTTTGCTTCTACTGTGGATGAGTGTCATATTGAAGTACCAGACAGTACTTTACATCATCAAGCTGATGCTGCACTGCCTCCGTTAATGAACGTTGGAGCAAGCGGTTATTTTTGAGACCGTACAAGCTTCTCTTGTGACTCTTCCTCTTCATCATCAACTGTGACAACTCCACCAACGCAAACCAGTATTTTCATCTCCTGGTTCAAAAAGACTTACCTGATCCCACCCTGGACCTACACCTGGCTGGTGCTTATAATGATTTTCCTTTTCATATCGATTGGGTTTGTGACAGTGTTCTTCTTGCTAATCAATGGTCATTACTTGCCAGAAGGCTCTGCTGTGAAGTTGGTTGATGGAATTCTTGCTCCTCATACATCGTGCCATATCGTGAAATGTGATCAAACCCTAGTGAACATTTCGGCCTACTCTGTTGCTGATGGCATAGTTTGGGATACAGTTGCATTCAAAATCCATGGTCTGACAGAATTCCTCAATACAGCACACGTGTTTCATGTTTCCTTAGAAGATGCGGTAACACAGGACTTAAATTCTGATGATTGTGATGTACAAGCGGTACATTAGTTGTTTTCCGACTTAAAGTATTATGCTGCTTTTGATGCTGAAGGTTTGTATTTAAATTCTGCCAATTATGCTGATTTATTCTGTTACTTACATTTTGATCATTATTTTTTACATAAAACAAACATGTTAAGCCTAGGGGCCCCATTAGGATGGCGGGCGGGTTTTTCTCGCCCGCCATCCTGTCGGAATTCGGGACCGCCCGCCCTAAGGGCGGGGGTCCCGCACACACCAATAGGATGTGCCCGCCACAGTGGCGGGCACATCCTGTATTTATAGTATTGTGGCGGGCGGAGCTCTCTGCTCCGCCCGCCACAATACTAAAAATGCTTAGGAGCATTTACGTAATCAAAGCGGCAGGCACCGCGCGGTGCCTGCCGCTTTGATTATGCAAATGCAGGGGGGTACCACAGGTACCCCCCGTGTGCCACCCCCCTTTGGCCTTCACTCCGGGGGCCCACAGGGGGCCCCCAGAGTGAACACCGCCTGCCTTTCCGTGGCAGCATTACCGCCGCGGAAAGGCATTGCACACTTGCCATTGTAATATGGCTGGCGGTGTCTCATAGACACCGCCACCATATTAATCATTTTCCGCCCCGGCCGCAATGCGACTGGGGAGGAAAAGTGGTGGGCGGTGTTTTGCTCCGCCGTGGTCCCCCCCGCCATTCTAATATGGCGGGGGGGAATACAGGGAAGGATGGCTGGCGGATTTCCCCCGCCAGCCTGGCGGGGGCAATCCGCCCGCCATCCTAATGGAGCCCTAAGAGGTTGATTAGGTTGTAGGGCGGATTGCCACCTCCAGCATGTCGGTGGTGATCCACCCTACATCCTTCCCCGTCCGCCACCCATTTCCAGTGCCATATTAGTAGTTCGGGGGGACCCCGGCAGATTGAAAGACTGTCCGCCCCGCGTGGTCCCCCCCGCCATTCTAATATGGCGGGGGGAATACTGGGAAGGATGGCTGGCGGATTTCCCCCGCCAGCCTGGCGGGGGCAATCCGCCCGCCATCCTAATGGAGCCCTAAGAGGTTGATTAGGTTGTAGGGCGGATTGCCACCTCCAGCATGTCGGTGGTGATCCACCCTACATCCTTCCCCGTCCGCCACCCATTTCCAGTGCCATATTAGTAGTTCGGGGGGACCCCGGCAGATTGAAAGACTGTCCGCCGGTTTTCTGCCAGTTGACCAGTCAACCAGGTGGAAAATGGGCCATATATGGTGGCGGTGTCTGCCAGACACCACCATCCATATTAGCATGGGCAGCGGAGCATGACGTTCCCTGGCGGAGACCCAGCCATGGAAATCCATGCAGGGTCTGCTTTGGGGGCCCATTGCGGGCCCCCAGGGCATTGGGAGGGTGGGGGTGCACATGGTACCCCCCTGCATTGTCATGAACATGGTGACAGGCACCTCGCGGAGCCTGTCACCTTGAGCATGACAATGCACATAGTGCATTTCCAACATTGTGGTGGGCTGTGAGCAACTCCTGTCGCAATGCTGGGAATGGAGGATGCCACCGCCACAGTGGTGGTGGCATCCTAATTGCAGGTGCGGGACCGCCGCAACTCTGGAGGCTGGTCTCAGCACCGCTAGTGTGGGGGGCGGACTAAAGTCCGCCCGCCGTCCTAATCGGCCCCCTGGTTTTAATTTTACTCAATGGGAACATTGTCCAACTACCCTACAGGGAAGTTCCAAAACACTTCAGAATAAGTTCACCTATTTTACTGACTACGGAAAGGTCCAATCCAGAGTCCTATTTCTTTAAATTGAAACTGCTGTCAAAATCTAAATTTATTTTGACACACACAAAGTTGATTTATTCAAATTCATTTAGGCCTACATTAGCATTACAGGGTTAATGACACTGGAAAGAAACCATTGATTTGAAATCGATTTGGGGAACCAAAGCTTGGCAGGTCCAGGGAGCTGAAGCTTTGCATTGTGCTTGTCTCACTCCAAATCAAATATTATTTTTAAATGACACTGTGCACCAAACTAGTTGCTTTGGTTTGGCTACAGCCAAACATTCGAATATTCCATCCATTCCCTCATTGGCTGAGTATGATAATTGGCATAAACACACCAAACATATAATCGGCAAATTGCACAAACTGTTTTGAAATGGCAGTTTAAATATCTCTGATGTTCCCCCCTCAGGATGGTTGTTGTGGCACACCAATGCCAATGCTTGTCAACTGCGTTTTCATAATGCAATGACCAGTTTCAGCCAAACTAGGCCAGATCCACGTTTCCCACATTCATATTCAGTAACCAATTACTCAGTGAGGAAATTGTGTCAGGAAAGGTTGGATCACCAAGATCCAAAAGATTAATCTATGAGGCTTATAATTAATTATAGAAAATATCGCAGATGAAAGCAGTGTTCTGTCTGCACCAAACTGACAGAGCAAATTTGGAGAAAGTTCTTGCAGTTGTCAACAATAGCAACAATACATTGGGGCACATTAGAATGTCGGGTGCATCGCCACCGCCCGCATGTTGGTGGCAATCCGCCCAACATTCCCTCCTGCCTGCATGTCATTTCCCCCCACCATATTACCATGGTGGGGGGAGCAGGTGGATGGAAAGACCGTCAGCCGGTTTTCCGCCTGGTCGACTTCTCGACCGGGTGCAAAAGGTTTTAATATGGTGGTGGTGTCTGTTAAACACCGCCATCCATATTAGGACACATGCGGGGATATGCCTTTTTTGTATGCAGTATTTTACATTGGGGGCCTGTAGCAGGCCCCCAGGTATTCTGAGGGGTGGGGGTGCACATTGGGGGTACCAGTACCCCCTGCATTTACATGTACAACATGGCAGGCACCGTGCAATGCCTGTCACGTTGTGCATTCAAATGCACAACTTGCATTTTTGTCATTGCGGCCCGCCGCAATGTTAGAAATGCGGGATGCGCCCACCAGTGTGGTGGGCACAACCTAATTGTATGTGTGGGACCGCCACATGCATTTTCCGGGGCTATGTCAGGCGGACACCACCCGCCATGCAAATGATGCCCATTGTCTTCCCGTATTTACACCTTAGATAATATTGTTTCATCTGGCATTGATATTGTTCAAAATGATATATCTGTGTTGTACCGTGGTCAAAATCAATTACGATCTGTGATGCAATTTGCATGACATTGCAAACTCTCATAATGGGAAAAGTACCAAGGGATTATCAGAAAGCTTCTGCATTGTTTATGCTGGATCACTGATAAAATATCGACGACAAAAACGCCAACCTACTCACCATTTTCCACCCAGACAAAGTCGCGTCACCGCATATACCCAATTCAGGCATCTTACCTTAAAGTCCCGAAAATCAGGAAGGCTCTTCAGAGGACCACGGAGCAATACTTTGTAGAGAATGTGTCAACTGTGGCGTCCGCCGAGGTTCTCTGGGAGGCCTACAAAACAGTGCTAAGGGGGCAGGCTATAAGCTCCATTGCGGCTCATAGGAAAGAACAAGCAGCTGAACAGTCTACACTTGAGCTCCAACTGCGCACAGCCACAACTATACACGAGGCTAACCCTACAGAGGACACAGCACATAACCTTGCACTCCAACAGCGACTATACACGGACTATGCACGCCTCACAGTACAGGGTCATATTACTGATAAACAGAATCGAGTGTACGATGTGGGCGATAAGGCGGGTAAGATGTTGGCCTGGCTTGACAAGCGAGGGGGTAGCTCCACTGGGATTCAACAGGTGAAGGATGGCAATGGTGCGATGCTGACTAACCCCGAACAGGTAGTGGAGGCGCTGGCGGCCCACTTCGAGAGGGTGTATACTCCCGAGAGGGAGGTGACCTCGATCATGGCCCAGAGTGCACTGAGCGGACTAGATATCCCGATTCTGCAACCGGAGGCAATGGCCGACCTGGATGCGGCATTAACCGCCGGCGAAATACGGATTGCTATAGGGGCGCTCAAGCCTGGAAAGGCCCTCGGTCCGAACGGCATTCCGGTGGAATGGTATCAAGCACGATCTGAGGATCTTTGTCCTTACTTACTAAACATGTACGAGGAATGCCGAGGGAAGGGGCTGCTCCCACTGGACCAGCGAACGGCCACGATCGTGGCTATACCAAAACCCGGCAAGCCTCAGGATGAATGCTCCTCATACCGCCCCATCTCCCTACTGAATGCAGAAAGCAAAATCTTGGCGAAACTTCTGGCCAACCGGCTGCTAGCTCACCTGCCTGATCTTATCCACCCAGATCAATCGGGGTTTATGCCTCATAGAAACACTGCGCTAAATCTTCGTAGGGTTCATGGGGTGCTGGCGAGAGCAGACCAGATTAGTGACAGCGCAGTTATATTGGCCCTGGACGCGAAGATGGCTTTCGACCTGGTGGAGTGGGTCTACCTTTTCGAGGTGTTATCCCACATGGGCTTTGGCCCGAACTTCATATCATGGATTAAGCTACTCTACGCGGCGCCTGTGGCACACGTAGTAGCAAATGGCCACATTTCGCACATGTTTCCGCTTGGGAGGGGCACCCGGCAAGGCTGCCCTCTGTCTCCCTTGCTCTTTGCGCTAACCCTGGAACCGCTGGCTAATCGCATACGACAAACTCCCTTGCTCAAGGGGATACAATGGAAGGAGGGATGGGAAGACCGCCTGTCCCTCTATGCGGACGACATGCTGGTGTATTTAACCCCTTCCATGCTGATGACGGCCCCCATCCGTCATGCATTACAGTGCTCGTGTGCTCATGACGGCTGGGGGCCGTCATAAAGCCATTGATTCTTCAATAAGCCTAGCACACGAGAAAAATCGGCCCAGCATGGAAGGGGTTAACGGATCCCGAGCATGGAATACCAGCTCTTTTGAACTTGTGCGACGAGCATGGCAAGGTTTCTGGTTACACCATAAATTGGCGCAAATCGGAGATGTACGTACTGACAGGCCAGATCCCGACGCTCGGACCGGACTGCCCTTTGAGACTGGCTGGTTCCTCCTTTAAATATTTAGGGATCTATGTTACAAGGGACCCACTAGAATATAAGAGACTAAATTTAGTGCCACCACTGGAGCGCCTCAAGCAAGACGCCAAATTCTGGGCGGGGTTGCCACTGACTATGCTGGGGAAAGCAGCATTGTACAAAATGAAATCGCTGCCCCGTTTCCTGTATATCCTGGATAATACGCCCTTTTCAGTGGCAGCGGGATATTTCAAGAAGGTTGCAGCGGTGGTTTCGGGGCTATTGTGGGGCAATCGGCCGGCACGTATAGCTCAAGCTAAACTCTGTAGGGGCTGGTATGACGGGGGCATTGCACTGCCGAATCTGCACTTGTACTACTGGGCAGCACAACTTAGGCCCATTAACCAATGGCTGCACGCCCCACAGTCTGATCCGGCATTTCAAGCAGACAGGACGCAGCTGGGCACTAACAACATACTTGCCCCACTCTATGACCGGAGAAAACTGAGACTCCTCTCAGGGCCCACTAAACTCACTGTGGAAACCTGGCACGCGGGGACAGCTGCGTTAGGCTGGAAGGGGAAAATCACCAAACTCACCCCGCTCTGGGATGCACGCGCCTTGGGCACCTTGAGAAATAGCAAGGGTTTCTCCCTCTGGGATTCCATCGGCATATCCACGGTGGGTGACATGTGGGAACGGGGTGACGAAATTTCATTCACCCGCCTGAGGGAAATATATGACCTGGGGCCACACGAATCATACCGATACGTGCATATCCGTCATACCCTGCTCTCGGCCATCCCCTCTGGGTCGACTCTTCCTGAGTCCTCCCCGCTAGAGGATCGCCTTCTGACTGACTTTATGGTGGAAAGAGCAACTTCACTGACATACCGTAAGCTCATGAACAACTCGCCAGATCCTTTGGCTCCCCTGAAGGAGAGGTGGGAACAGGAGGTGGGCGCCCTAGATGAAAACGAGTGGAATGAGGCTCTGGCGTCTCCAAAGGAGGTGGGCATCTCGGCTAGACTGAGACTTGTCCAGATAAATGTTCTTCATAGGGTACACTACACAAGAACACTGCTACACCGCATCCACAGAACACCACACCCTTTTTGTCTGCGTGGCTGTGGGGAAGAGGGCACCTTTTTCCATACGTTTTGGGACTGCCCACGCATACAAAATTACTGGCGGCAGGTTCTGCGTACTGTGTCCCAGGCACTAGAGATCTCGATCCTCCCAGAGCCAAGGCGGTGTCTCCTGAACGTGTGGGAACCGACAGATCTGCCCAGACATGGTCGACTTTGGGTAACGTTAGGAATGATTGTGGCAAAGCGGGATATTGCACAGCGTTGGGGGGCGGTGGAACTTCCAACAAAGTCGCAGTGGTGCATGAATATGGACAGAACAATGATAACTGAAAGGGCGGTGTACTTGAGCCGTGCATGTCCAGGCAAGTGGAATAAGGTGTGGTCCCCATGGAATGTGTACCGTGGCGACATCTGCGATCCGCTGCCAGAAGATGATCCGTTGGAATCGGATGATGAGGGAGGGTTGGAATGAAGGGGGGAAGAAGAGATGGGGACAACATTTAGATAGAGGTGTGGGGGGGTGGAAAGCCCTTCCCCGTTCCGCATGAGATCCCTAGATAACACATGTCAACCTATACTGTCCTAAGGATCTTTCATACAGCTAACCTGCAATGTTATCTCAATGATCGCAATGTGATTTACTGTTTGTTTTTTGGTTCTTTTAAAAAAAATTAAAAAAAATGAAAACCTCATTTATTCTGAAATGTGATTTTGACTAATGACCTTCAATTAGTTTCGTGATGAGCCTTCTCACTACTGTAGCTTCTTTAATGTATGGACTTCATTTCCGCATGGCTGTCACTGCTATTTCTTCTATTTTAGCGGCCGGCCCCTCGGGGTTGTAGGCGACTTGCTGTGTAGTTGTAATGAAGGTACAATAAAGGTTTTAAAAATAAATAAATAAATAAATAAATTAAAAAAAAACGCCAACCTACGAAAATATTGCGGTAAAAATATTGTACACACAAATTTTGACACCCTACACTTAAACAAGAAACAACACTAACATCAATAAAAAAACATTGCCTAATTAAATATTGATTACAAAAGTATTGGCAGCAAAAATACACATAATAAAAATATCGATAACATTAAATCATAATGAAACAACAAAAATATCGAGAACACTAATATCGACTACACAAATACATACAAATAATATTGAAAATACCATTTAACATTGAATAAACACTGTGTACAATTATGTAATTATTAAACATATCCGAAATAATTATAATAAATTATAATAACATACCGGTATATAAAAATGATTAAATTATTCAAAAAATTATGATATAATTATACTAGCCCAAATACATCCATTCACAATATAACATTAACCGCTTGCCCTGGCAGGAATGTGGGTGAATCTGACGCACAAGCACACCATGATGTCGCATAGCCAGGGGCCGTTCGACGCATGGAAGTGATTAAATAACTTTCCAACAATACTAAACTTACATATATATAATTTGTAACAACAACAAATTAAATAAATTTAATTTATTAACAAATATATTTAAATAGCAACAACAAATAACTTAAATATACATATTAAATAAATGTTACATATATTTACCTAATTAAAAGGTAACTGCTAAAAAATTCAAATTTAGGGGCCCATTAGTATGTCGGGTGGATCCGCCCAACATATTTCCCCTGTATGTAAATCACCCCGGCGGACGGAAAGACTGTCTGCCGGTTTTCAGCCCAGTCGAAGAGTCAACCGGGCGGAAAAGCTGTCAATATGGTGGCGATGTCTGGTAGGCACCACCACCCACATTAGCCTACATGCAGGGACATGCGGTTCTGAGCAGTGGGGGCCCATAGCGGGATTCTGTTCACATGGAGGTGACAGTACAACATGGCAGGCACCGTGCAGTGCCTGTCACGTTGTACTGTGAAATGCACAGCACCGCCCACCGCAATGTCAGAATGTGGGATGCACCCGCCAGTGAGGCAGGCGCATCATAATGGCATGTGCAGGACCGCCACATGCATTGGAGGCGGTCCCATTTCCCTGGGTACGGCAGGTGGACAAACTTTGCCCGCCATACTAATGAGCCCCAAAGTATCTCAACAAATGAATTTAAATTGAAACCACACAAAACAATAACAAATTTTAACTAATTAACTAAACACTATGAAAACAAACAATTAATTAATAACATTTTACCTTTTATTGGCCAAACATGGAGTGAGAGCATTACTTTGCCAAAGAGAGACCAGAAAAGAAAGAAAATCTACACAAACTACTATATCAAATTATACTCCAACACAGGTAAGAACAAAACTTGTTTACAAAATATAAATACCTTGACCTCCTTAACTTAAATAACTAAAATGTTGAAATGTTTCCCTGTTTTAAATCAAAACTAAAGTGCAATACATCCACAACAGATAAATACAACACAAATATGTCATTAGGTACCTTATTTAACTCAACATAATAAAGAATATAAATAATTAAATGTACAACTTAACCTATAAAGAAAGAAAAATAACTCAGATTTTTTAAACTTATAAAAAGTACATGGGAACACCTCAGTGCAGCGACACCCCCCAAACAAGGGGGGCTCGCAACAGGCCCCCAAACCCAATCCTAATAAAAAAGTTTTTCTTCACAGCTTTAATAAACTGCACCTACAAAGAACATCCACAAAATTAAATTCATCATCTATAATAAGTAGGTATTATTTGATTCAGTGCTAAATAAAACAAATACAAATAAATTAAAAACATATCTCCCATTTAATTAACATGAACATTTTTCTTTCACACCAACAGAAAATAAAACAGTGAAAAAACAACCAGCAGCAAATAATCCCAGCAACAAAAGCCAAAGAACACTAATGTAAGTATTTTTTCTATATGATTAATAATACTAGCATTTTTATTATACACAATAGCATATGTACTAAACACATACTTATATATTTTTAAAGATATATCCCAAAAATGGCAATAAGAGCAACGTTTATTACATCTCAAAAGGGGAAACTAATGCTTTGCTACATGGGTTACACTTAAACCCAAGAAAAAGTTATAGAAAATAAAACTCATTGGAAACGTAGCAAATATTATTCCAATGCCTGTTATGGGAGAGCTACTACAACAGATTTAAATGTTGTGAATGTTAGAGAGCACAACCATCCCCCCAATGTGACTGAAGTAAAAGTAAGAGATTCCCTAGAGACAATAAGGGAAGTATGCGGAAGTGCCCACCAGACAAGTACTCAAATTCTAAAACATGTTTTAACCATAGTACCAGAACGTCACCGTACAACTATCTTCCATCCCCAACTTAAAAAGATTAATATAAAAACCTAAGAGAGCTTCAGATCAAACTGCACCTACCCCCCAAACTTTTGGAGAAATCCAAATACTCCCAGAATACACCATCACCCACAAAGAAGAAATATTCTTGCTCTATGACAACAAAAGTCACGAGAAAATAATTATTATGTTTGTTACTAAAACTAATTTGCAAAAACTTAAAAACTGCAAAGCATCCTGTGACCGGTTTCTGGGTAACACCCTTCATCAGCCAGGCTAGCTTGAATCCAGTGGCAAAGTGAGCAAGGGACCCATGTCTGGGCATACCCTGCAACTTAGGGCGAACAAAGCCAACACAAGGAGATGATGGACGAAGCGTTGAAACTTTTCAGACACTCACCCCCAGTCACAGATCTGGGTTGAATCCATCGTCATTCTTTTGCTCACTTCGCCACCTCAGTTCAGACCCAGCTATATGCAAATCAGTCTTGACCCTGTGTCTCATGGGAACAGTCCAGCCCAAACTGCCAAGCCAGGTCTTCCCTGAACGGGAAACAAGCATACTGGGACCGGTTTCTGGGTAACACCCTTCATCAGCCAGGTTTGCTTAAATCCAGTGGCAAAGTGAGCAAGGGACCCACGTCTGGGCATACTCTGCCAACTTAGGGCGAACAAAGCAAACACAAGGAGATGTTGGAAAGAGCGCTGAAACTTTTCAGACATTCACCCCCAGTCACAGATCTGGGTTGATCCATCATCATAAACATACCACCACCTACAATAAAACAATTCACAGAATATTACTATCCCCAAAGAATAATAATAGATTTTGAACAAGCAATTAGTCAAGCAATACTCAAACTTTACCCACACACTGCATATTGAGGCACCTACACAAATTTTTGTTAAGCATAGAATATTCAATTAGCAGCAACTTTGCCTACCAAATAAAAAAATTAATAGGCCTGGCCTACGTACCAACTACTGAAGTAGCCAATTACTACAACTTACTAATAGAAAGTCCTTTCTATCAAGCCAATGAAACAAAATTAAGTCCCCTGCTTGAGTACTTCGAAGACACCTGGGTGGGAAGGTTACATATGTCAGGGCATTATAGACAACTTAAATTTCAAATACCCTGGTGGAATGTGTATGCCAGTACTGTGGCTCGCAAAGCCAAAATAACAACGCAGTGGAAGGATGCCTTTCAAGCCACAATAGTAAGAGGACAACCAACATAACACAAACCTATTGAAGCTATTAAAAAGAACAAAGCTACCAAGAGCACAGACTAGAGCACGCTCTAAGCAAATGTGGGGCTAAACTAAGCAAACAAAAACTATGTATGAATAGCTCCAACATGAAACTAGGATGTATTCAAATACCCAAAGTCTAGAATATCTAGACATAATTGCAAAAACAATTATTTAAATTAAACCAAGTAGCAAACATTTTAAACACAGAAAACATAAAAACAAGGGGGCCTATTAGTGTGGCGGGCGGATCGTCCCCGCCGGGCTGGCAGTATTCTCCGCCAGCTGCATTTCTGCCCGTCGAGACGACCGGGCGGAAAAGGGGCACCTCCATCCATATTAGCATGCAGGTGGAGATGTGTCTATGGGGGCCCATAGCGGGCCCCCAGGTAGTTGGGGGCAGGGGGTGCACATCGTTGTACCTATGGTACCCACCTGCATTGGCATGGACAAAGTGGCAGGCACCGCGCGGTGCCTGTCACCTTGTGCATACCAATGAATGTCGTGCATTCCCAGCATTGTGGCGGGCATTGCTGTGAGCACCTCCGGCCCCAATGCTGGGAATAGGGATTGCCATTGCCATGGCGGCATCTTGATCGCAGGTATGGGACGGACGCACCCCTTGTGGACGGTCCCACATTGGGCGGACTTTGTCTGCCCGCAATCATATTAGACCCCATAGTATTTCTCTTTGTTTTAATAAATACATGTAATTATTTGATAACATTTAAAATATAACACAACATTATTATATGACATAATATAAATATAAAAAAGAATGGAAAAATACAAATTTACCACCCACAACAATAAAAAAATAATTAATCACAGTTATGTAGCTATATAATATCCTCAAAAATGATAAAATCTACACCAAACCAAGCAAAAATTATCCACTGAATAAGGAACCCCCTACAAAAGTGTAAAAATACACTGTAGAAAAGATAAATCCAACGCCTCAATCCTCTGAATATCAAACTCCTCAAAAACCCAAAAAGAGTTTATAAACAAATGCTCCAACAACCCTGGAAAAACAGGAAATGTATAGTAACTTGTTATCAAACAAGAAACAAAATTGTTCTTTATTTAAAAGAAAAAATTATGTGTGAACAACTCCTTCCATGTACCAAAGCCTCTACCTGTAAATAAAAAATAAACAAAACCCATCCACAACAAAAATACAAACCCACAAGAACAAATATCAACATAAAATACACAAAAAAGAACACATTAATTAAACTACATAACATTCAAGTTATATTCGACACTAAGTCAAAGACCTAAAACACTGAACTACCAAAACAACCCCTAACTCTCCCTAAAACGATCAAACAACAAGCAAATGTATTTACATCTCTACTAACTTACCCCTACCTTAAAACTAACTTGAAAGTATATAACATTAAACTTACCCGTACGGACAAAAAGCAGCTCCCAACCACGAGGTTCCGTCTTGAAAAATGACCTAAAAATGAAAGAGATAGATACAAAAGTGAGAAGAAGTCAACAAAATGGCTGCATAATTAAAATGAAAATAAGACTAACTCCCCATAGACAACAATGGACAATATTTTAACATTTAAAAAAAATATGTATAACTTTATATATAACAATGTTTTTTCCCGATGTTTAAAATAAACGTAGACAAATTTTAAATATACATTAACTAATATAATATCCCAAAAAACTATTAAATAATATTTAATATATATTAAAATATGTTTATCCCATACGCTGTTAATGTAAAAATATTATACAAGCATAATAAAAAAGGATATTAAATATACTAAATAATAAAATATAATCTTGTAAAATGTAAAATATATATTTTCAAACTAAATACATTGACATAAAAAATAATGTTAACATGTAAACAAAAATGAATACAAATCTTTTTCTTTTTGTGCAAAAAAAAATGAACAATACAAATGAAAATGTTTATTAATAATTAGTAAAATAATTGAAATGTTTTACTTTACCATTACATAACTATGCTACAAAAAAATGTACAATTGTTGAACACTGCCCAAAATAAATATATGTAATATTATATGATTTGTTTGACATTTATTTATAATAAATAAATATTAAAAATGTGTTAAACTCTTTAATAAAATGTGAATAACATCAATATGTACGGTTTATTGTTTTAAATGTTAACATACATTTTCTAACCAAGACAATATTTAAAAATATAATTGTGAATGAATATAAAAATATATTTTCATCAAACAAATATGAAAAATAAATCTTACATACATCTATTGACGTATTACAATTTACAAATAAACTTACAAAATGCTGAATTATAAACAATAATCCATGGCCCAAATCCATGTAAACTCAGGGAAAGTGCTGGATAATAAACCATAATAGTTTACTATTCTAACTCCAAATCCAATTAAACTCAGTGAAAGTGCCGGATAGTAAACCATAATAATTTACTATTCTAAATCTAAATCTAAATAAATGCAGGGATAGTGCTGGAAAGTATACCATATTAATCTACTATTTGAACTCCAAATCCAACTAAACGCAGGGTAAGTACTGGATTGTAAGCGATAATAATTTACTATTCTAACTCCAAGTCCAAATAGATGCAGGGAAAGTGCTGGATAGTAAATTGTAAAATTATGATTATTTCAAATAATTTATAACATTTATAAAATTCTTATTTTTTTTTATTTTTCTAAATTTACATTAATAATTTTGCCACATATTTAATTTATAATTCTTTTTTTACTTTGATCAAAAATAATATTTTAATATAATTAATAATCCTTACAACAATTTTCAAAAAGTAGTAATATAATTGTATACAATTACATAATTGAAACATTTTTTTTAAATTACAATTTATAAATATTAATTTATAAATATTTTTAACATTTTGTCAAATTTATGAAATGATTAATAATAATTTCACTTTAACTTAATTTACAATAATATTTTCAATAAAAATGTAATTACAAATTTAAAATTTCTATCTAAATATGTGAAAATATTTTTTTTTATTGTATTTCACACAAGCATTCTTCAATAACTCAAAAACTAAGGGGTCTATTAGGATGGCGGGTGGATGGCTGCCGCCGGGCCGGCAGTCACAAACACTGGACCGGCGGCAGACATCCGCCCACAATCGAAACCCTGAAAATCGCTGGTCTGACTAGCATTACGGTCGTGACCGCAGTTTTTTGATTTTAGGCCCACCACTTTTCCGCTGGTTGCAGTCCGTCCGCTTGCCTTACGGGCAGAGCTAGGCTGCTACAATTGTGGCAGATAGGGCCAAGCACCGCCGGCATGATTGTGATGCCATCGGTAGCCAGCCTTTCCGCGGCGGTGGGACCGCCATGGAAAGCCATGCAGAGAATGTCTCCAGGGATCCATTGCAGGCCCCCAATGTGTTAGGGGTGTGGGTGGATGCACTGGGGGGTACCATTGGTACCCCCATACATGTCCGTGTACCAGGTGGCAGGCACTGTGCAGTGCCTGCCACACAATGCCAGGACATGCAGAACATGCTTTCTTGGACATCGCAGCGGTGCTGCTGGCATCAGCAACTGCCACAATGTTAACTGCCACAATCTGACTGCCGGGGTCGAATTTCACCTGCGGAGCATACTAATTGGACTGGCGGGTTTCCCGTGGTCCTAGCGGGTGGTGTTTTCTCACTACCATGACGGTTGGAGTGATTTTCTGACTGCCATCCTAATAGACCCCTAAATATCATAAAAACTCCATATACCACATCTAAAAAGTATTTAAAATTACTAAATATAATTAATGCCCACAATATGTTTAATTTACTACCCACCCTTACCCCCTATAAACCCAACATCCCGCTCCTAAATATATACATATTATTAAAATATGTTACATTTTAAACAACATTTTTAAATTACTACCCACCCTTATCCCCTATAAACCCAACATCCTGCTACTAAAATACATATGAAAACCAATAAAAATTAATTATTCAAACAATATATTTTTATTTAAAGAATATAAATTTACAAAAACTAATGTAAAATCAAAAATTTAACATGAAAAAAGATCAAAAACAATAAATCGTTATTACTTGCATCAATATGTTTTAAATCGATATTTTTTACATCAATAATTAAAAAATCGATATTACTACATACAAGAATTTCAATATTTTTTACATCAATATTACTTACCTTGATATCTAACACTAATGATATTCTTACTTCGATATTCATGCATGTCGATATATCCATGTCGATATTCTTTCTTTGCACCGTTTAGGAACATTTACCATTTTCTCTAGCAGAGACTGATTCAGCTGTATGGTTAATTCATGGCGTTATTTCTCTGCCATTCTCGCTATTTGAGTTTAAATCTTGCCTGAAACACTACCCAATCGATAATCCGCTTTGAACCCCTGGGTAATGCATTTCTTCATGAATTATTGCCTTTGCCTTTCACATACAGATGTCAATGGGAAGATGAGGAAGTTTCCCTAACAGGGGAGGGGTTCGATTCCACTATAGAACATTCCCTAGTTAGCAAACAAGTTAAAGTGCATGGTGTGTGTAACTTGTATGCCTCAAAACATAGCTTGTTTTTTGAAAGGTACACCTGTCCCGGCAATAATTCCCTCATTCACATTGCTTTTGAGTAGCAGTTATCCTATTTTGAATAACCACGACTCCTGTGGCTTACAGGCAGGAATCCTGTGTATAGTAACAGTTTCACAATGTGTTACTTGTTTTAGCAATGTGCTTTTCCACCCCCACATGGGATTGTAGATAGTTCTTTTTGGCCGTCCATTTCAACTTAACAGATTTTAATAAACTAAGTAGGTTCAAAGCTCTATTGTTTCCACAGGAAGTGGCTCTCACCTCGGCTCAAGAGACCTTCGAATTGCGGGTGGCGAGAACATCTAGTGAGATTCAGTCACTCCTGAATACGAATCTCCCACTCTATTTTGGGGAACTGACACATTAAATATTTAATGAGTCTGACACAGAAGGCTTTGCTCATTTAACTTTGGGGATACGGCCTTGTTACCTCTTTTCAGAAGATAATACCGGCCTATATCCATTCTATTTTTTCCAGCGCTTTTGGACGGTTTGCTTTAATTCTAGAGCTGGCGGGTGGAGTGCTGGTACTTCTACTCCTGTTATGCAATGGTTGCCTATCTTGTGGTACTGCACAGATCCGGCCAATTGCAACTGTACCGTGACCTAATGCAACAACCTTTTGAATGTTTGCCATTAGCGCCGCTTGGCGTAAGTTATGGACTAACGTTCGCTTTGCCTACATCACTTGCATGCAACTTGTGTTCTACTGCGGGCGGTGCCCTTTCTATTGGGCCTTGGAATTGTGCCTTTCCAATATGTCATGCGCAGACTCGGATTATGATCTGTTGGTGGGTCCATTACTGGCTCATGACCAGTCCTCTTCTGGGGATGGTTGTTTAATATCTGCTCCTGTATTTTGAGTGTTGGCTAAGTGGAATACCTGTGCAGTTGCACAGCGCCTCCTACAACGGAGTTTCATTGAATATCATGCAAGTTGCCTGGATATGCTCTTGGAAGCATCGGATTACAAGGAACACATGTGTTCCTTCGAACTGCTTAACCGGATGGCATCCCTTTTTGCTACGAATGATAGGGATGACCTTTTGGAACAGATTGGATTCTTAAGTTCACAGGATTTGATGGATTATCCAAATCCGCATTAATCACATTTTCAACGAAACATTTATTTTTTCTTTTTCCTCTCTTCCTTTTTTTCTCTCTTCTTTTATTTTTCACATTTGCTAATTTATAAGCGTTTTTAGATTCTGCTTATTTTTTAACCCTGTTTTGGTCATTTATCTATATTCTAGGATTGGCCAAGGGGAGTGTTTCATTTGGCCGATAGGATCAATGTCAACATCGCTAGGGTGCTCTTTACAATGGTGGGCGGACATCAGTCTGCTCGCCATCGTTGCGATGCTGGGACCGCCCGCCAGACGTGATGGCATCCCACCACACATATTAGGATGCACCCACCATACTGGTGGGTGCATCCAGGGCATTCAACATTGTGGACTGTGCTGCAGGCTGCAGCACTGTTCGCAATGTGAAAAAGGCATGCACTGCATTATCCTGCACTGCATGGCAGGCATCACGCGGTGGCTGCCACACAGTGCAAGGAAATGCAGGGGGTACCATGGTTAGTACCCCCCAGTGCAGCAACACCCCTCCCCAACAAGGGGGGCATGCAACGGGCCCCCAAACCCAATCTCCACCAGCCTTTCCATGGCGGCGATGCTGCCATGGAAAGGCGTTTGTTTACCCACATCCTAATTTGGTAGACGATGCCTGCTAGCCACCACCACCATTTTAGGCGCCCTGCACCCTTCACCAGGCAATCGGACGATTACCTTTGGCAGTGAAGCGGTGGACAGACTTTACATCCGCCACGGTACCCCCCGCCATCCTAATTGAGAGGTGGGTAAAACTCTTAGTGATGGCGGAAGGACCGCCGGCCCGGCAGTCCTTCCGCCATCCTAATGACCCCCTAAGTTAGCATGAGCTCTGCTGTCATGATGCTGCTTTTGCGCACATTACTGCATGATTTTATTTTGCAAAACTCAGTTTAGGCCTTTCACAGGAGAACCTTTTTTTTGCGTTCTAGGTCTGTTGCTGGAGTTTAGTCTGAACACGGTGAGCAAGGTCAATAAACAACGCTCCTTGTTATTCTGTTCTGGTCAGTCCCTAGCACCTAGATATAAGACGCTAACACAACTGCGGCTGCTGAAGACTCGTGCTTTGCTATTTGAGCATGCATGTTTGGTTGACACACACTTGGAGAGGGACCTTACCAGGGAGAAGAGCCATGCTGTTCCTATGATGTAGATATACCATCTAGGCACTAAGATATGGGATCTGCTGACAAAGCCCAGACATCTTCCATTATATAATATTACTTCTTACCAAGGGGAGGGTGGTTAGGCCTTATAGTCCTTTATCCACTGTCTATATAGGATGACATCTCCCTTTAAAATATATGGACATGCTACAATGCTGTTGTAGTTTTATGTGTTTTGCTGCTGTATGTGGATTGCATACTGCGTTATAGAGCACAATAGTTAGAATAAATATTTTAAACTATAACAGGGTCTCTGTCAATTCTTATTGTGAACAGGTACGAGTGAGTGAGCGAAAGGGTATGTCTTGCTACCGCAATTCCTGAGAGAATCTGGAGTGTTGTGTTATGGGGTGTCTAATCATTTGTATCTTCATGATTGTTTAGGAGAACAAGTGAGACACTATAGCTAGTTGGTCCTGGGATTGTGGGTACTAAGGCAGTAAGAAGGCTTAGCCCATATACATCGAGGTCCCATATTCCTGCACATAGTTCTGTGGATGTTCAGAATCCCAGCAACAGCGCAAGCTCTACCTCCCGCCCTTGGAGAAACTCAAACAAAGAAGTTGCAGGAAGTACATTCCAGTCCTTTCGCTGCCCAAGACAGAAGCTGCTACTGCAGGTTAAGTTGGCAGGGTATGCTCAGACGTGAGTCCCTTTCTCACTTTGCCACTGAATTCAAGCAAGCCTGGCCGAAGATGGCTGGAATGCCAGAAACCGGTCATAGGTAGCTTGTTTCCAGGCCAGGAAAGGCATGGCTTGGCAGTTCGGGCTGGACTGTTCCCATGAGACACAGGGGCAGACTGATTTGTATATGGCATTGTCTGAACTGGGGTGGCAGAGTGGGCTAAAGAACGGTGATGGATTAAACCCAGATCTGTTGACTGGGTGTGAGTGTTTGATTGGTTCAGATGCTCCGCCCATCACCACCCCCTTTTGTACCGCTTTGTTCCCCATAAGTTGGCACGGTATGCTCAGCGTGAGTGCCTTGCTCACTTTGCCTCTGGATTCAAGCAAGCCTGGCTGAGGATGGCTGGCATGCCAGAAACCGGTCCTAGGAAGCTTGTTTCTGGTCCAGGGAAGGCATGGCTTGGTAGTTCGGGCTGGACTGTTCCCATGAGGCACAGGGCTAGACTGATTTGCATATGGCCATGTCTGATCTGGGGTGGCAGAGTGGGCTAAAGAACAGTGATGGATTAAACCCAGATTTGTTGACTGGGTGTGAGTGTTTGATTGGTTTGGATGCTCTGTCCATCACCACCCCCTTTTGTATTGCTTTGTTCGCCATAAGTTGGCAGGGTATGCTCAGACGTGATTCCCTTACTCATTTTGCCACTGGATTCAAGCAAGCCTGGCTGAAGACGGCTGGAATGCCAGAAACCGGCCCTAGTAAGCTTCAGACTGATTTGCATATGGCCATGTCTGAACTGGGGTGGCAGAGTGGGCTAAAGAACGGTGATGGATTAAACCCAGATCTGTTGACTGGGTGTGAGTGTTTGATTGGTTCATATGCTCTGTCCATCACCACCCCCTTTTGTACCACTGCAGGCCAACACAGCAAAGCGCAGAGCAACGTGGAAGTTTCTCCTCACACCTTCTTCAGCTCTTCTTCTTGGCAGGCTTCTGAGTCCAAAAGAGTTCTAAAGATCTGGGGTCTGGGTCCCAATATTTATAATGCTAATTCAGGTGCAAGGGAATCTCCTGCCATCATTCTAAATGCAGCCCAGGTCGATACAGCCCAGCCCTGGCTCATCCCTGAAAGGCAGGGCATACCTCAACCTCAACCCCCCCTAGTGACTGTCTACAGTGAATGCACATCCCCAGCCCCTGTCACTCCAAGGCCAGACAGTCAATACACAATTCAGCAGAGGCGTACAGGGTGGTTAAGCAAGAAAATGTCTACTTTCTAAAAGTGGCATTTTCAACAACACACTATAAAAATAATTTTTTACAAAAAAATGCATTTTTACATTCTGAGTTTAGGCATACTAAACTCCATTTAACTATTGTTTCCCAATGGGAAGTTATACATGTAAGAAGTTACAATGTATCCCCCATTCCATTGTATGGGACATATAGCCTTTCAATAGTGAAAAACAAATTATACTGTATTTCACTATCAGGACATGTTACACACACCAGTACATGTCCTACCTTTCACATACACTGCCCCCTGCCCATAGGGGTACCTTGGGCCTTCATGAGGGGTGTCTTACATGTAAGAAAGAAAAGGTTGGGGCCTGGCAAGTGAGTACACTTGCCAAGTCAACATGACAGTACAACAGCTCGCAGACACTGTAGTGGCAGGTCTGAGAACCTCTTTGAAGGGCTACATGTGTGGGTGGCATAACCAGTGCTGCAAGCCCACTTGCATTAGTTGATTTACAGGCCCTAGCACACATGGTGCACTTTACTAGGGACTTACCAGTAAATCAAATAAGCCAAACATATAAACCCCCATCCATAGACATAATTTACAGCAGGAGCTCTTGCACGTTAACACTGATCAACAGTGAGAAAGTGCACAAAAACATAAGCATATAACTACTACAGAAAAAACTGAGTAGAAAACTGGAGGTCAGAAAGCAAAAAGACTGGTGAAACATGCAAAAAGATGCTAGGTTTAACATTAACTATCCATTTTTATACATGGAGTTACTGTGGGACAATGACTGTGAGTATTGCTCGATTTCTAAATCACACATTTAAATCACATTTGCACCTGATATGTGTGCAATTACCTAAAAATAAATTAGGGAGGGTGTTGGACACTAGAGGGGCAACAATTACTATGCCTAGTGCAATGTTGCTTATAACAGTAAAGATGTTGGACACAAAAGTAACAAAAATGACAGTACCCCTACTACTACTACAAAAATAAAAATGCAAAATATATCACACTATAACGTTAACATTTACTATAAACACCACAATATCAACAAGCTAAACAAACATCTATGTAAAATGTAAAGAAAAACATTTATCTTGAACTAAATGAAACCTCTTAATTTTAAATGTTGATAATCCATACAATTTTTTTATGTGTATCATACCAAATTAAATTAAATATTTATATATGAACATATTTAACACACTACAATATTAAAAATCATACTCAAAATGTATTTAAAATTACATTAATAGTTTTGAATGATATAGTTTAAAATACATTTGTAAAATGATACATTTTATTTTTCTAAAATACAATTGTTTTACATTTATTGTAATAGCATATTTTACTATAATAGTTTTTATATTTTTACAACATTCAAAAACAATTTCATTTCACTATTTTAAACATTTTCCAAACTTTTTTTTAAAGGTAAAATGTATTTTTTAGAAAGTAATACTTTTTCATCAAATATCACATAACACAGTTTATTTGAAAAAGATCTTTAAGATTTTTCTAAATAAGTAACACATCTAAATAAGTAACACATTTCATTTTACTTAATATATTTTTTTAAGATAAATAAATTCTAAAATAATTTATTGACATTACTTTGTTAAAAAATATATAATCACCCTTATATAATATTAATCGTACACCTCACTTTAAAAATGTACATGTAATTTATTAAATTTAATAAACTTGCATTGAAAAAAACCGAATACCTACTTTTTTAAGATACTCTCCAGCCTTTTCCCCTGTAAACCCAATATCCTGCTCTTAAAATGTTTACACTTGTAAAAATGTTATTTTAATTAACATTAAAAAAACACAACAATTAACTTTGTAAAATATTTTTTACCCTTATTCGATTTAAACCTAACTTTCAGGTCCTAAATTTCTCTTTTTTTCAACAAATTTTAAAATAAATATTACAAAATACCTCCCACCCTCATCCCCTATAAACCCAACATCCCACTCCCCAAAACTATAATTTTACTAAATAAAAAATAAAAAATAAATTACAAAAATAAAAATTCATATACGAAAATTGACAAGAAAGAATTGTATAAACAATTACTATAAATAAAAAATATATAAAAACACACTATCACAGAAAACAATATTTTAAACAACAACATTAACTACATTGATATTAAATACATCAATATTTTTGACAACGATATTAAAGAAGATATTTATGAGTCACGATATTCTGACGCAATATTTATGTGACAATATGTTTAGTTCAATATTTTCTCCAAACACTCTTTTTTTAGGATTGGGCTCTCTTAAGGCTTCTTATGGAAGGCCTTGTGCTAGCACAAGGTGTATTTTTAAGATGTGCTTGCTCAGTATTTCAAACTTGGCAACACAGCAATAGGGATTTCAGACAGATAGGTCGTGTATGGGCCCCAGATAGAGGAGTTTGTACAGTGGGCAATTGTGCATGAGGAAGCAGTGCTTAGGGACACTAACAGGAGATAAATTCTGCGAGATACGTAATGGGGCTTCTGTGTTATGGGGTGATGAAAGCAGGAGACAGCTTTGTAATTCATCTGGATAATTCACGGGAGGACTTAACACTACTAGCTGTAAATAAACAAAATTGTTCATAGTATTCATCCAGCAGAGTTTTCAGGCTTAGATCTTGGTCACATGTCATCAGTGGCCCCTTCAGACACACTACCATTTTAGTCACCTGCACAATGTATCTCTGGAATTGTAGATTTGTTTTTTAACATGATTAGCAGTGTTTTAAGTGGGCAGGGTCCTGTCTCTACTGAGCCCACATTTCTGTTCTCGACAGTATTGTCTCAGCAAAAGAAAAATAAAAATAAACCTCAGGGTCACAGGACTAGAGGTTGTACCAGACTAAAGTCATTGTGAAGGGGAACTGGGGAAAGAAGCAGCTGGATCAGTAGGAGGAGGATGATGACAAGAAGAATAAAGGTCAGGAGGTGGGCCACCAGGAAGGCAAGAATGACCTGAACCATGAGGACCCGGACATTTGCATATAGGCCCAAGGAGACCTATTACACATGGATTAGTGTTACCAATGCCAGAGGGCACCAGGAGTAAAGAGACTATAAGGAACAGGACAAGTAAAAACTGGGACTGGGGACTGGGATAAGGGTGGAAAGGTCTGGGAGGGCAAGGATGATGTGGAATAGGGATATCAGGACATGGTGGACAAAGGTGACACGAAAGAAAGGGGGTTGCTTAGATGTGGTACCAGATGGCTCCATCAAGAAGTGTGCATATGGGGGGAGGAGCTTCGCGGGCAACCAAGATGGCCGCGTAAGCTCGGAGCTCCGCGGACCTTCCGATCCTCCGCAATTATCCTGCCCGTAATCCTGATCCACGTGGGTGGATACTTGTTGCCGATGGCCTACTGAGGCGAGACCCGTTTTCAGATCCCGAATCGGTGTCTCCTACGCTGATCTACGTCAAGTGGGACTCCGTGCCAGTGCGGTGCCATTGTCTTTCCGGACTTCGCCACTACGCACTGCCGATCTGCGGAGTGCCCGCCTGCCTTCACCAACGGCGAGGCGAAGTGGACAGCGGAGCGACCCTGTGACGGCATTCTACAGTCTGTCCCGGACGAATCTCCCGTTCCCTGGGCTCGGACTTGCCTGGCATAGCCCTTTGTTCTTTGGATCCAATATGGCGGGCAAGGGGGACCCCGATAAGACATCGAACAAGGGCGTCCGTGGCAAATCAAAGCAACAACAGAACAGGATTGAGCGCTATACCCAACTAAAGACGCCGCCTGTGACTGGGCCCTCTTCCAAGGACATTCCGCACTCGGGCTCGCCGGACGGCTCTGAGCCCACTTTGAGTGATATTATGGGTGCCATTACAAGTTTCCGGGTGGATATGCAGCAACAGCATGAAGTCCTTACACATAAGGTGGATGGCATGGCCGTTGATCTGACTCTCATTAGGGCAGACTTGGGTAAAACTAATGATCGAGTCAAGAATTTTGACATTAAGACGTCCAGTCTGACGGGAGACGTCTCGGACTTACAAACTGAAGTCCGGAACCTGCAGAGAACAGCGGAGCAGTTCGCAAGGAGGCTGGACGATTTTGAGAGCCGTGCCAGGCGGCAGAACGTCCGCATTGTCGGTGTGCCGGAGGGTTCGGAGGCGGCGGCGACGGACCTCCTCGTGGAAGACCTGATTAAGACCCATCTTGCCCCGCCTGGCCTCAGCAACTTCTTCTCGGTGGAGCGTGCCCACCGAGTGCCGGGTGGCCCGCCGAAGTCGGGTGCGGCACCCAGACCCATCGTGGCCCGGCTGCTCAACTTCCGGGACAGAGACGCTGTCCTGCAGGCTTCCAGGCGGCATGGACCGCTTAAATTCCAGAATGCCGACGTCCATTTCTATCCGGACTTCACCAGGGCGGTTCAGCGACAACGCCAGAGCTATGCAGGGGTGAAGAGAAGATTGCGGGATCTGGGGCTCAAGTACTCCATGATGTTCCCTGCCAAGCACCGGATCGAGCACGAGGGTCGTACCCTTTTCTTTGACTTTGCTGAGAATGTAAGTGACTGGCTGGACACTGTGTCGACGCATCGAGACGCACAGGAGGATCATGAAGGTGGCGCTGCCGGCGGTCCGGACCTATGAGACTTGGCTCTATAGTGGGTGATACCTCGTCTGTTATATTTGCCTCTATTGACTATCGAATGTAGTGATTGACTGCCGTATTACCTCTCCTGTCAGTACATGGAGGGTGGCGGGGGGTGTTCGCGGAGATTCCTTACTCCTCTGGGTGTCTTCTTGTAGAGTAGTTATGGGGCGACAGGCACACTGCTGGTTGGGGGGGCTTTTTAGTCATATGCAGGGGTGCAGGGTGGGGGGTGCAACTATGCAAGTTTTATTGTTTGTTTGTTCTTTCTCTATCTCTTTCTTGAGGCAATGGATTGGGTGTTTTACTGTACAATTGGTATTTGAGTCGGTTGTAGTCGGGTGGGACGGGTTGTTGGGTGATGGGGGGTAGGAAGTTGAAAGTGCTTAGCTGGAATGTCAATGGACTAGGTGACCGAGTTAAGAGAGGGGAGGTAATTCAGCTGATAAAGAGGCACATGCCGGATGTGGTGCTATTGCAAGAAACGCACTTGGTGGGAAACTCCTGTAGGGCCCTTAATCGTAAGGGTTACAAAATGGTTGCCCACTCTGGGTTCTCCTCGGGCTCCCGGGGGGCGGGCATCCTTATGCGTGCGTCCCTTCCTCTCGAAATAGACGTCATACTGCTTGATGACAGAGGACGCTACGCAGCGGTGGCAGGAAGATGGTAGGGGCGCTCCTTGGCGCTGCTTTCGGTTTATGTCCCCCCGGGCCTCCAATCTAGCACCTTCCGGGACCTTAGTGGCGCCATCTTGTCTCTGCCTTCGGGCCTACTGATCCTGGGGGGTGATTTCAACTCAGTCTGCTCTGGCACCCTTGATCGTCAGCCGCCAAAGGACCTACTGGGCTCCCAAATGTGGTTGCCGACCTTCATTGACTCTACGGGTTTGGTGGATTGTTGGCGGCTACTGCATCCTGCGCTCCGCCAGTTTTCGTTTCTTTCTGGTGCCCATGGGAGCCTGTCCCGGCTTGACTATGTTCTCACTCTGGTGGCGCAATCGCCTGCTGTTTCCGAGGCCCGCTTTCTGGCAAGGGGCGTCTCTGACCACTCGCCGTTGTGGGTCTCCTTCGATTTTGGTATCGTCCTGTCCAGCCGTCCGGCAGCGGTGAATCCTTGGTATTTTCGCAACCATAACTTACGAGCACTCCTGGCGAAGGCCATTGACCTGTATTTCACTGAAAATTTGGGCTCCGTTGGCTCTGCCGTCACCCTGTGGGAGGCGTTCAAGACTGTTTTGCGGGGTGAAGCTCTGACTATCATTGCACGGGCTAAACGAGCCCGTGATGCCGACCTTCTGCAAGTGGAGGGGGAAGTTTTGGATCTCGAGTCCCGCATGGGGCCTGAACCTGACCCTTCTCTCCTACAGGAACTCTCCCTGAAACAGTCAGAGTATCATGATCTCGCCACGAATGCTGCCCTGCTTTTGGCCAAAGAGCAGCAGGGCCGCATTTATGACGTCGGTGATAAGGCCGGCAAATTGCTGGCCTGGCTGGACAGGCGGGAGATGGCAAGCCGGGTGGTCCCGGAAATCCTGGGTGAGGATGGCGTGGTTGTTACGGACCCGAGCGCCATCGCCGAGTCATTTGCTGACTACTTTCGGGGTGTTTATACAGCCGGCTCGGATCGCTCCGAGGCCGATTCAGCTGAATTCCTCTCGGCGATTGACCTCCCTTGTCTTTCGAAAGAGGATAGAGTGGATATGGACCGGGATATCACCGCAGATGAGATCGCCTTGGCGATCCGCGCCCTGCGAGCGGGTAAAGCTACGGGACCCAATGGCATACCGGTTGAGCTGTACAAGATTCGGCCGGATGTGATCTCCCCTTATTTGAGGGATATGTTCCTCCGGGCCCGTGAGGACGGTGTCCTTCCCTTGGACCAGCGGCTGGCCACCATAGTGGTCATCCATAAGGAAGGCAAGCCGCGGGATGTTTGTAGGTCATACCGCCCCATCTCTCTCCTTAACGCGGAGCCCAAGATCCTGGCTAAACTACTGGCTAACCGGCTGGTCGGGGTTATCAGCGACTTGGTACACCCGGACCAATCCGGTTTTATTCCCCGCCGCAACACGGCCCTCAACCTGAGACGCCTGCATGGGGTCATGGCCAGAGTTCACGCTCTTACGGAGCCGGCGGTACTTGCCTCCCTGGACGCCACGATGGCCTTTGATTCCCTGGAGTGGGGCTACCTCTGGGCGGTACTGACGAGGCTTGGGTTTGGTCCGGGCTTTCTGGGCTGGGTGCAGCTTCTTTATGCTTGCCCTCTGGCCGCCGTTACAGTTAATGGTCGCATGTCTGCTCCTTTTGCGCTCCATCGTGGTACCAGACAGGGTTGCCCCTTGTCTCCACTTTTGTTTGCGTTGGCCCTTGAGCCACTCGCGGCCATGATACGTTTGCATCCTGACTTGCATGGGATCTCCTGGGCCCCGGATTTCGAGGACAGAGTCTCCCTGTATGCGGACGACATCCTGCTTTACCTCACCTCCCCGTGTAAGTCGCTTATCGTGGCGTGTGACGTGCTCAGGTTGTTCGGGCGCTATTCCGGCCTAATTATTAACTGGGCCAAGTCCTCTCTTTACATCCTCAAGGGGGACACGCCACGCCTCCCCAGAGGTTGCAACATACAACTGGCCAGGCAAGGCTTCAAATACCTGGGGATCTATATATCGACTAACCCTAAGGCGAGGTATGACCACAACTTGCTCCCTCAGCTCCAACGGTTGCGGAGGGATGTGGATGGCTGGCGTAAGCTCCCTCTCTCTCTCCTGGGCCGGGCGGCGCTCTTCAAAATGATGTCCCTGCCCAGGTTCTTGTATGCCTTGCAGAACACTCAAGATCTTGTCCCGGCTCGTTACTTTAGGGAGGTTGAGAGCCTGCAGCGCTCCCTGCTTTGGGATGGTCGGCCCCGCGTCGCTATCCAGAAGCTCACGTTGCCATGGTATGATGGGGGCATTGCGTTACCGGATGTGCGGAGGTATTACTGGTCCTCCCAACTTACCGCTATTAACCATGGCCTCTACGGTCCGGTGGACAGCCCGGGCTATGCTATGGACAGATGGCTCTTGCAGGGGGGCAACTACTATCGAGCCCTCTACTCTAAGTCCTTCGATCGGCGCCTCACAGGCCCGACCAAGGCGGCGGTACACACGTGGCGAACGATCAACAAGATACAGGGCTGGCAGGGCAGACTGACGAAATTCACCCCTCTATACGATTCTGATATTTTAGGCAAGCTCTGGCATACTAAGGGCTTCGACAAATGGGACCTCATAGGTATCTCGAGAGTGGAGGACATGATGGCCAGGGGCGCAATCAAGACTTTCCCGCAACTACAGGCAGAATACCAACTGGGTGGGACGGAGTTTTTCCGTTATGCTCAACTCAAGCATGCGATAACTACCGCTGGACCGGAGGAGGGTGACATCCCTGAAAGCTCCCCCTTGGAGGACAGGGTCCTGGACGGGCATATGCCAGATAGCGCCATCTCTCTGTCCTACAAGAAGCTGATTAATGTTAGAATCGACCTCCTCCAGCGCTTGCGGGAACAGTGGGTAGCCGATGGTCTGGAACTGGACGACGAGGACTGGCAGAGTGCTGTGTCCTCCCCTAAGGAGGTCGCCATTTCCTCGCGTCTGCGGCTGGTACAGTTTAAGATCCTCCATCGGGTGTATGTTACCGGTCCCCGGCTTGTGCGTATGGGCTTCTCGCCTGATGGCCTTTGTCGTCGTGGCTGCGGATCCCCTGCTACTTTCATGCATATTCTGTGGGAGTGCCCCGTTATTGTCCCTTATTGGGAGAGAGTGCATCGAGTGATGAGGGAGGTGACTGGGGTTGAGTTGGCAGCGGAGGCGCGAAGGTGCCTCCTCAATGTGTGGGAGCCGAATGACTACAGCACGGCGCAGACTCGTTGGGCTGCATTGGGAAACATGGTCGCTAAGAGGGATATAGCGCAGAAATGGGGATCCAATATGGCCCCCCTGGTGGTTACATGGAAGGCCAACATGGATTGGTGTATGCTACGTGAGAAGACTGTGTATACAGCCAGGGGGCGGCCGCAGACGTGGAATAAGGTGTGGGGAGAATGGAATGCATACAGAGGCGATCTGTGCCTGCCTCCAGAACCGATTCCCCGTGACGAACACTTGTCGCCATAGACGATGACACCAGCTATGCTACTCGTGTTGTAATTCTCCTGTTCCTTCCTCCCTCCCCCTTCATACATCCTACTTACGTTCTTTTCTAAATCTTACCTGACCTCTGCCGCCTCCTGCTGACTCATCGACCTTCCTCTTTCTCCATTGCCTTTCTCTTGCGCCCTAGGGCGCCTCTGTTTAGGTTCTTCTTTATATATAAAATAAAAAACAAACCTGCATTGTCCTGATGTGAATCGCTTTGCACACTACTTCTTCTGTCACCATGCTGCCTTGCCTCCGGGATGTTAGGCTGAATAGCTGTGTGCTTTATTACAATAAAGGTTTTAAAAATTAAAAAAAAAAAAAAAAGAAGTGTGCATATGGTTAGTCCAATGATATGTGAGATGGTGCAACAGGTGAGAAAGAACCCCTAAAACCCCCTAGGAGATAGACCAAAGGTCATACAAACAATTACAACAAGCCTGAGCACACGTAGAAAGTATCAAAAACTTCTTTCAATGTAATATACAGTTGTAAAATAAATTTATAAAAGCACATGAGTTCAGTAACATCAGAAAAGAGTAATCGTGATTGTTATTTTTTCTTCTTTATTCCAGAACGGTTGCCCAGCCAACATGTGCATCATCTGGGGAGGTACCCCACGACTTGCTAGACTGAAAATCACTCTGCCGGCGGTGCATACAACCACCTCACAGGAGTCCACCAGCAGCACAACACACAGAGCCCATTGACACAATCCATGACTGCCAAACACCAGGAGGACTGTACACACATACCCCCCTCACACCTGCAACACACAACACCAGTGCCAAACACACTGAAGGCTGGCAATACTTGCCAGTCCATACACCCACAAACAAAAACACACCCTAGGTGTAGCCACCAACATCACACACAGGTAGGTCAGAAGAAATATATGCATAAAAACTACAGACAACATAGGACCAAACATAAACACACACAGAACCACAACAGAAACACATGCTCTGTGCAGCCAAACTGTGGAAAGGCAATGGGAGCACACACACAACAGGAATGCACAACCTAACCACACAGGAACAATGCATAGACAACTTACCACAACACACACAAGAAATGCACCATCACAGAACAACACAGCCACATCTAATAAACAACAGATGCACAGGCAAAAGAACAGAGCAAACACTGCAGGACATCAGGGGATGCACACCAGGCAATGACAATGCAACATCACTGCATGCACAATACGCAGTGTGTGCATACCAAACATAGCAGTCACACACAGACATCAGTGACACAACATCAACCCACACTACACAAATCAGCACAGCACAAACACAACAGCACACCCAGGAAGTGCAGCAATACCACAGCCAACCCACATACATTCAACACAACAACATATGCACAAATCTGGGATGCAAAAGGGGAATCATCTTGACGAGAGGACTGGCCAGCAACACAGCTGAACAGCAGATGAGCAACCATGCTTGCCAAACAGCATAGGGACATCACAAAGAAACAATTGGGCAAATAACCTGAGTGGCACATAGCTCCTGGCCAAAGAACTACATCACAAAGCACTACGCCACAAATGAAGTGATGAGGAGGCACACACACACATAGAAAGAAAGGGGACAGCTGGCATCTAAGTGAAGTGTACTGCACGACAGTAGTGGAATGGCAGGAATGCACCACACAAACAGAGGGAGTTCAGACCCACAATGGGTAGGCTTTATAAGCACAGATGGTGGATGGCTTAACACCACACACAAAACATGCCATACTGGATGCACAGAGGCACCATGTGACAGCAATGCATGACAAAACACAACCACGATGGCAGTGTGGAGCAACAGGCCTGCACAGTCTACACAAACAGAAACCAGACACATGGATGAGCAACCATGCATCACACTGATGTGCCAGTCACACACTCTGCATACTCACATGTGACAAAAACAATAAGTAGTCAGACAGAACTGCATGGCTACACCAACACACTGCACAGTGCACAACACACAACTCACACATGTGCATACAACCACATCCACAGGGCTTAACATGCCAAACAACAGGCACCCAAATCCTGTCGGACACATGTGTCCTGTTGACAATGCAGGGGCACACACACATCACCACCTCCTACAAAGTCACACCCTTCACACTGCACACTTCTTGACTACCCAAGAGCACACATATAAGGTAGGCCATGTGACCAAGATGACTGGCCATTACAAGATGAACACACACATACACTGCTGGGCACAAATAAAGGTACAACACACGTACATCATGACATTGCCCAGCCTGCCCGCAAATCTGTTTACATAATCAAACTCTGTGCTGGCAGTGTCCCCCAACCTCACGTGTGAATACAATATCCAACACTGAAAATGCATGAAAATTACTACTGCAGTGCAGGCTAAATTGTCATTGTGGACACCCCAAGTTTCAGTGTCAGAAAGAACTGAAGTCCAAGTCACCCATGTTAAAAAAAGAGTCGGTAAGCAAAGACATTGGCAATGTTGAAGTGGCCCACCGAAATAACTTTATTCAGTAAGGACACAGACAAAACAGACAACAGGAGTAACTGTCTTTATTCACATATTGCACAGATAGGCACCAAGAGTACAGGAGAACAAGGCACAAAACGCAGAGCAAATCCATGAGAATCTGCACAGGCAAGCTCAAAACAGGAAGGCCAGTGGCCAGTTCAGGGTGCACAGCATAGTCACGAGAATCTGCACAGGCAAGGCCAAAACAGGAAGGCCAGGGGGCAGGGCAAAGTGCAGAGCAAGTACATGAGAGGCTGCACAGGAAAGAGTACAACACAGCAAAGAGCAACAAGACCAGTGTCCAGGGCAAAGTGCAGGGTGAGTACATGAGAAGCTGCCCAGGGAAGAGTCCAACACAGCAAATAGCAACAAGGCCAGTGTCCAGGGAAAAGTGCAGGGAGCAGGTACATGAGTGGCTGCACAGGGAAGAGTCCAACACAGCACAGAGCAACAAGGCCAGTGTCCAGGGCAAAGTGCAGGGCGAGTACATGAGAGGCTGCACAGGGAAGAGTCCAACACAGCACAGAGCAACAAGACCAGTGTCCAGGGCAAAGTGCAGAGTGAGTACATGAGAATCTGCACAGGCAAGGGCAAAACAGGAAGCCTAGTGGGCAGGGCAAAGTGCAGAGCGAGTGCATGAGAATCTGCACAGGCAAGTGCAAAACAGGAAGCCCAGTGGGCAGGGCCAAGTGCAGAGCGAGTACATGAGAATCTGCACAGGCAAGGGCAAAACAGGAAGCCCAGTGGGCAGGGCAAAGTGCAGAGCGAGTACATGATAATCTGCACAGGCAAGGGCAAAACAGGAAGCCCAGTGGGCAGGGCAAAGTGCAGAGTGAGTACATGAGAATCTGCACAGGGAGTCTGTGCGACTGTACCATTCCATTGGCAGCAACACAGTCATGAGGTAACAATGGGCAGTACAGGCCCACCTGTGGAGAGACAGCTCTGTGAGGGGGAATACCACTCGGACTTGGCTGTCAGGCAGACTGGGAGCTGGCTCTGTATCGGGGAAAGCAGGAGCACTTGACTGGGGAGAGAGCGGCCCAGGTGAGGTAGAGCTATCAGTGGCTTGGCAAGCCGGAGGGCTGCTTGGTCCAGGTGGTGTAGTGGCATGTGGAGGTGGAGTCATAGAGACCTGAGACACAGTGTGGGTGGGAGATGTATGAGGGTTGCCTTTTCACTTCTTGGGGATTCAAAATGGCTTCCCTGTACTGTGCTTAACGGAAAGTGGTGTGGACACAACAGGCACACCCACCAACAAAGCTGCATAAGGTACAGACACTGGCACTCCCTCTGTGGATGTGCTGGAACCAGCATTATGGCTTCATCTGGCTTCACCCCTGACCATCCTTCCCCTGTTTGACAGGTGTACCCCCTACAGTGTCCTACTTCCCTTGCTTCACTGGGCTTGGAATGGGAGTCGAGGTGATGGGTGAATCTGCCTTGGATCCCTCCTAAAGTGAACCCTTGCCTTGCACCACCTCCTCAGTGGCCCCAGAAACTGCATGCCTCTCTTTACGAGATGCTTTAGGGACTGGAGAGTCCTTAGCTGGGGATACTTCTGAGGCAGGTGAGCATGAGATCTGCTTCTTAGCTTTTTGGGCCTTGGTTTTGCCTGACGGGCTTTTGTCTTTGCATTCTGGGGTGGCTTTGCTCTTCTGTGGAGATGGTGTCTGCGGGCAGGACCGCTTGGGTTGTTTCTGCTGTGTGCTTCGTGTGCTGTATCGTGACTGTGTCGCATGTGAACCGTGGTCACTATCATCAGACGTGACCACTACCTGCGGGTGGACAAAGACCCTGGAGCAGGAATGGGAGTATGTGCCTGTAGAAGAACAGACGTCACTGTGGAGGACAAAGCCTGGATAGTAAGGTGGAGCCCACCCACGTCGGAATGTATTCCCTCCATGTAAGCAACCACCTTGGCTAATTTTTCGTCATGGTCAATGAAAGCATTGAACAGAGCTGTCTGGCCCACACAAAGCTGGCGCAAAAGCTCAACAGACTCAGGGCAGCAGGGGGGGCAGGGGCAGCAGTGCCCGGTGTGAAGTAAACTCGTCCCCTCTTACTGACCCAGACACGGGCAGCACTGGAGGAAGTGGCTGGGAGGGTGGGCACTGCCGCTGTGTGGCTGAAGATAATGCAGAGTCTCCATTACCTGTGCCAACCAACATGGATGCATCACCGCTGGCATCAGATGATATGGTTCTTTGCGTCTCAGGCTGGGATTCCTCCTGCAGACTCCGGTCCCCCTCTGAGGCGCTGGTGACATCTGTGTCACCGGGCTCCTGTGCAGCTGTAGTGCTAGTCTCACCCCCACTGGTGTCCGGCTCCTGTCCCTCCGTGACCACTGGTGAATCTGCATGGGAAAGAGAAGCAGGGTCAGGTTTGTGGCAGCAACAGAACAAAACAATGCAAACAATGCAGTACACAAGAGGACCAAATCGACATGTTGCACACCACACTCTGCAATCACATTGTGGCAAGTCACTACATAGACCCCAACAGTGCATGTAACCCTGATTATCTGTAATGACTGAGACATGTGATGGCCACAAAGCAAAACACCCTGCCTGTGGCTGTAGTCTACCAGACACACAACTAGCTCTACTCACACATAGGTACGTGATGGGGCACAGCACTTGTTGCCACTGACAGACCTGGATGGAACAGGAGGGGGCAACACAGACACTGATTACAACATGACAGTCCACAATGGTAAAGAGCCCATGCCAACCACCATGTTGTACTCTGGGGCCCAAAGACTGGTGCACATTGTTATCACATGTCTAGGCCTCAAAATTCTGGGCGCATGGAATGGACGCATTGATGAAGTCACACTCAGATTGGAAAAACTGATGTTCCCTCCCAACGTGACTCCCCAGACTACCCAATGCTGAAGAAACCTGAAGAGCACAACTCAGACTGCAATGGGAATGCACAGCATGGAGAATTACCTTTGTAGGAACATTTTGGGCAAATGCATGTCACTGGCACCCAGCCCAGCAGCCACTTACATGACACTGTATCACTCCACCAACATCACATAGGACATCGCTGGCACAGGCCCAGTACACATGCAGCTGCTCCCAGCCAAAGTCACCCTCCCAAAATACTTACCCCTGCCTTGCTGCTGACGCTCCTTCAGACGTGCTTCCAGCTCAGGCTGAGTCACGGCCAAGATGCAGCCCATCAGTGATGTCAGGCTGCACCATGCCAGCAGCCCAGTACGAGGAAGCATCCCCAAGGTCATCTCTGCCAGGTTCTTTGCCAGCCAGATGATGTTGTTCCACCTCTTGTGACAATGGGTGCGCCATTGGTTAGATACCCCCAGAGCTCGAACCTTTGCTGCAATGGCCTTCCACACAGCCTTACGCTGGTGTACCTTGAGCTGCAGGCATGGGAGACAAGAGGGGGAAATGATCAGTGACACAGTGTCATGTAACAACATCTATCAGTATAGTAGTAAGACACAAAGACGTCACAAATTTTACGATATGTCCATCAGAGACTGAGGTGCATCTCACATGGGCACTCTGCATGGGATAGGCTGATGTGATTGGAGGTAGTTGTGAGGGGGAACACAGTCCCTGCACATCTCACACACATGCAGGATGCCAGCATTGAAACCCCTATGTGGCCTACACACACCTCCAGTACTCAGCATGGTTGAGCAACACATACATCACATATAAATTTGTGTCTGGGGGTGGACTCACTGTGTGCAAGACTGTGCAGCACTCAATGTCCCTGCCATGTGTTCCGATGAGTGTGTCATGTGTGTGGCACTGAGGGACATGGGCTCACAAATAGCAATACCTCAACACAAGTCTGGTTGTGTGTAATCTAATGGGCTGATGTGGTGCATAGCTGGAGTGCAATGCAAAAAGATGTAGGAATAACACAGTATGTGATGCGCAGATACTGTGCAGATGATCCGGGCTCACGCTGAGATGGACAACAGAGACACACACAGCCATTCTGCCAAACAATCAGTGTCCTGGCTCCTGCATGACCAACATACTGTGTCACAGTATGGCTGACATCGCAACACGGTACACTTATACCCACAACAGCAGGCAGGCCAACCTGTCACATTGGGACCCTTACGTTCCCCCTGGAGACTGCATGTTATGCAGTGCATGGCACAATCCCCCACCCTCAAGCATATTCTGCAGCAGTACAACTACATGTGTGCCCACCCTGCCCTACACCTCCGCTTTTCATGACTTACCACAACATTTGGAGCACCATATGGCCTTGGGTACTGTGGGAGTACCTCGTCCACCAGCACTACCAGCTCCTCACTTGTGAATGGACTTGTACAGATCTTCTCAGTCCTTGCCATCACTGTGGGCATGGAACAACTGTGGTGGGATTGGTTGGTCAGGGGTCTCAGGCAGCAGTTCCTGGAGGCAGTAGCGGATGAGGGGTCCCAGGCAGCAGTCCCTGGAGGCAGCAGCAATAGGTCAGAAGTCGCTGGCAGCAGGCTCTGTGAGCAGTGGAAATGTGAGGCTCCCTCCCACACATATATAGCCCCCTGGAGCAGTTTCAATTGTGCCAAACTGCAGCAATTGGTGTCCAGGTCTGCCTCATTCAAAAGCATCCAAAGACCGCCTCCACCGTGGCGGAGCACCCCTACCTCGATTTTCAAAATTGCATCATGCCACCGCAATCATCATTCCCATTGGCTCAAGGGCATGCTCCAAGGCGGGGATACACCGCCGGGGCCAGGCGGTAGCTACTGCAAATTAGGGGCCATACAATGACACGAGGCACCGCGATATGTGTGACGGAGCATGACAACCACAATTTGGGCATGTCTCCATGCCAATGACTACTGCACCCGTGTGATTGGGGGGTGCCGGTGACATACTGCTGGGGCCAGGCGGTAGCTACCGCAAATTGGGGGCCATACAATGACATGAGGCACCGTGATATGTGTGGTGGAGCTTGCCAACCACCATTTGGGCATGTCTCCATGCCAATGACTACAGCACCTCTGCGATCGGGGGGTGCCGGTGACACAACGCCTGGGCCAGGCGGTAGCTACCACGATTTGGTAACATACAATGACATGAGGCATCGCGATATGTGTGGCCGAGAATGCCAACCACCATTTGGCATGTCTCCATGCCAATGACTACCGCACCTGTGTGATTGGGGGGTGCCGGTGACACGCCGCCGGGGCCAATGGTAGCTACCGTGATTTGGGTGACATACAATGGCAATGGTCATCTGGCACACTTCTACAGTGCCGCGGGGAGTGATTAGACCGAACGCTACGTTCAAGGTCCGGTTGACATAGTGCAATTGAGAGCTGGATATTGGCAGATGTGGATGCCCACATGTTTTCCAGACTGGTGGCTGTAGGTATGCCAGAAGTTGGCAACCACTAGGTATTAAGCTGTGAAGTCACAGTGTGGCATGGACTGACCGCTAGCCCTAAAGAAGTTACTGATAAAGAGTGTTAGGCAATGAAACATGTTGGCTTCATATAAGTTGAAGCAAAGTATGACTTTAGCTCTTTGTTTTTAATGTGAGCAGATCCCCAGCAGTGAATAAAATTGATCATAGTGCGGGGGTGTCTAGCTCGTTTTTAGCAGGTTAGAACCATACAATTCATGTAGGGAGCTCTAACTAAGGGGTCAGGTTTTTCAGATATTTTCACTAATTGAGTTGGACACATTATTTGCACATTTATTTTTTCAGTGGAAAGGTACCGATGATGATAAGTGGAACACACCCAGAAATACCTATCAGTCGTTCCCTGGCGGTTGTTTACATGAGATACCTTCCCACTTTCCACACACTTTTTTACACACTTTTCATGATGAAAGGGTGTAAGGAATTGGTGGTGGAGTCACAGACACAGCCAAGATTGTATTTTTTAGGAAAGAGATAGGAACACCCTGTAAGTACAGCAGAAGTATCATGTGCACTATAAGTAACCTCACTAGGAAGGGAGGCAATTGATGTTCAAGACACTCTATCTATTAGATATAGAGCAGGTTTTTTGTGATGAGTACACTTCTACAGTGCACAGTGGCCACATGGTCAAGGGTACATCATTGTGCACACAATGCCAATGTCCCATTGACTCCACTGGTGACTACACATTCCATGTTTGTGTATGTGTGTCGTAGATTGGGCTGTACTCCCTCACATGTCATTTTGAATTAGATAGTCAATGAGGCAAGACACTGTTGTAGTGGACTCTACAATGTGTACACATGTCAATGTGTTGAGGTGCAGTGATAACCACGGAAATGCTCGTCTCACTGTATGATGTGATTACTTGTATGGCCTCTTCTGTCTGCTCATACACGCAAATGTCAGTTCAGTGCCAACTGTGGTCATTGTGTTGTGGATATTGCCAGGTTGAAATGATGCATTGAGGGATGACAGGTACAGCAGCTAAGTATGAGCCAGTGTTGTTGATTTGTTACACATTGGCTGGATGCCATGCTCCCAGGCGTGCACATATGAAATGTGGCCCTATCACAATGTGCATTCACATTGACCTATGTGGTGTTTGAGGTACTTGTGTACTGTAATTAGAGAGGTGTGCCCTTTCTGTAGCTCAAACGTACACACATGTAAGGTGGTGTGTCACTCAATTATTGAGCTGATATTTGTTTTCGCTGTGCCATCCAGAACGTGATATGCTGTGCACATCTCACGATGGATTGCATTGACATGTGTCCACTTTCATCTCAACTAGTCGAAGGCCAAATCTGCTTCGTCACTTGACAGTGCTGGAGGACTTGGAGAATGTGGTAATCATCTGCAAATTCCATCTTGATAGAGCCACCCTTAAAAGACTTTGTGATATATTGGAGCCCCACCTGCAGCCTCGCCGGACATATCAAACAGCTTTCACCCCAACTTATAAAGTAATGCCAGCCCTCCATTTTTTTGCGACTGGATCATTCCAGGAGACAGTGGCCAGCGCTGGTGGGATTTCTCAACCGATGTTCAGCATGGTGCTGTGTGATGTTCTGTCTGTCATGATGATATACAAGGACAGATATATCCATTTCCCCAGGGTTGCTGAATTGCCAGCTGTGAAGGGAGACTTATATCCCCTTGGCTAAATCCCCCATGTTGTGGGTGCCATTCATTGCACACATGTCAGTCTTGTGCCACCACAGGCAAGTGAGCACATATATTCGGGAATCACAAACATTACCACTCCATTAATGTGCAAGTGGTGTGCCTGGCAGATATGATCATTTCGCAAATGTGTGCCAGATTCCCTGGCTCAGCACATGACTCTTACATCCTGTGGAACAGCATTGTGCCCCGGATGATGGCTAATCTGCTTCCAGAGCGTGCAAGGATTGTGGGTGAGTATGGCTAGTCGTATGGCGTGCTGGTGTGTGTGACCTGTTGCCCTCTGCCTGTGCAACATTACAATGTCTGTTTGTCATACTTAGGTGACTCTGCATATCCCAACGGTCCATGGGTGCTGAGCCCACTGTGAAATCCCAGGACCCCAGCTGATGTCCGCTACGATGAGGCCCATGGGATGACACGTCGTGTGGTGGGGCATAATTTTGGTCAGCTGAAGTCATGTTTCTGCTGCCTGGACAAAACTGGAGGTGCGCTGGCATACTCGCCCAGGAAGGTGTGTCAGATCGTAGTGGCATGCTGCATGCTCCACAACCTGGCCATTTGCAAGGAGAGGAGGAAGGTGGTGACATGCGTCAACAGCTCATCACCCACTACTACACTTGAAGGTCTGTGACAATGTACAACATACCATTGTCTGGTGATATTGCTTTAGTAGTGAAGGGGTACGTGTGAATTGTAACAACAGCCAGTTGTAAACTCAGCACTGGGTGGCTACGTTACTGGGATCTGTCATTTGTGAACGTATACGGGACGTGTATGTTGATACTTGTTGCCCATTGTGACGTCTGCATGTGGGCTTATGTAGATGGTAGGTGTTGTGTAATGAAACACAAGAAGTACCAGGCTGTTCCTAAATAGGATGAAGGTTTGCTATTGGTGACTACTCTATGTCGTGGATGAACGCGTGGGTATCCACTGTGTTGGATATAATGCATCACACACCCTTGCAGGTGTCATGCAGGATGAACTCACGTAACAGGTCGTCGACCGGCCACTTTGTACCTGGGCCTTTTCGTATGCCCCAAGGACTCCGGTGATATCTTCCAGGGATGGGGTCCCTGCCTGCTGGTGTCTGGGAGAGGCCCTGGCCCTCCAACCCACCCAGCTGCCATGACCTGTCGCCTCACCACTGTGTATCCCTGCACACTCTACCTGCCGTCCTCAGTTGGTGGTGTGGGGTGGTCATCCTCTGGGGTGAATGTATGACATTGTTCTGCATTCTGTCCATCAATTGTCACCCCAAGTGGGATGGGTATGCCCAGATGTGGGTTCCATGCTATCCATGCCACTGGAGTCAAGCTATCCTGGCTGATGAGGGCTGAAAGCCCAAAACCATTCCTAGGATGCTTGTTTCCAGTCCCGGGAGGTCCTGGCCTGGCAGTTGGGCTGGACCGTTCCCATTGGGCGCAGGGTCAAGAATGATTTGCATATGGCGGGGTCCAAACTGGAATGGCATGGTGAGTAAAATAACGATGGAGTTAGGCCCTGATCTTTGTACTTTGTATGACATTATTCTGCATTCTTTCCATCAATTGGGTGATGGTGTGAGACGTTGGCCTGGCATATGCTGACCACTAGTTATAGTGGGCACCTTGTACCAGTCCAAACAGCCCCTTAGAGGTGATAGGTTAAAGACGACATTATTGAAAGCTATCCTAGAGGTAGCTATGGAGAGCAGCCTTGAGGCTAAGTCTTGAAGGAATGTAAAGCAGTATGTTTTACCTGTCTATAATCTCTTGAATGACCAAATGAAAGGAGAACCACACCAGGTATATATATAAAATATATGTATTTATTCTAAACACACCCTACTAGTCTCTTTATGAGGCTAAAGGTAAAAGCACCTACGTTACACTTAATATCACGCAGTAAATTAGCACATTATTCGTTGAGCCCTAGGGGCGTACCAAACCATATATTAAAAAAATGGTATAAGAACCACGACTTGACTAGACACATGGCATAGAGCCTGTGGAATCACTCGAACCACAAGGATCTACCCAAGGTAGGGAGAAAGGTGACCCACAGGGGACACGTGCAGTTTGAGAACACAGCCGCTAATCACCGTTAGCTTCTATGGGTAAAGTCACGCTTGGAAATTTAAAGATTATTGACACTTGGGAGAGGACTTTGGGCAAACCCCTTTAGACTTAAGGTGTTCTAGGGCCAACACCCACGGGAGCACCGGAGTACTCGAGTTACCTCACCCAGGGAAGCCAGGTGCATAGGTGTCTTTTGGTGTTGGGAATCGTTGTTGATCTCAATGGCGATCCGCTGCAAAGTTCTGCTGCCGTCGAAGTGGAAAGTGACCAGTGTGATCTAAGCCTGGATCGAAGATGAGAAGAACCTGAAAGCAGAGGGTACAGAGTCTGGGTCACTTGCCAGTGACCAGGGGCACGATAGTCGAATGCCCACCGATGTCGGGTAATTTCAGGGTGGAGAGGTGAAGCTTGACTCTGCAAGCACGAGGACCGGGAGGCGTCGATGACAACCAGGAGCTGGATTAGAGCTGTCCCATGAAGGATGTTGAGTGCTGTAGCATCAGTGACCGGATTGGACCCAACAAGCATTGGCAACAGCAACCCATGCAGAAAATGAAGAAATGCTTTGGTGCGGACCAGCAAGGTCTGAGGGACTCACTAAGTGGTGGTGAGTCAGGGCACATCTGGAGCAACCAGGGAAACCCATGGAAAGTCAAAGTTGCCTTCTTAGGGACCCACCAGTCAAAGGACTAGGGATCGCGAAGGTACCTCAAGCGAAAACACAAAGGGCCGGCTCACAGAACACTTGAGTGTTGGCCAGCAATGTTCAGTAAAAAAGGTGCTTGGGCCTGGGCTACAAGTAACCCAATGCACAGCCTAAAGGGATGTTGAGAAGCGAATGCACTTGCAAATGTGCACGGTGACCAGGGGTTCTGATTCCACGTCACTCACGAGGGCTGCGGGTCTCAGCTTTGCTGGGAACTCAGGTCAGCCTCTGAGAAGTCTGGAAATCCACCTCTGGTGTTGCAAAGTCTTCGGCGTCCGGTGGGAGCTTCGGAGATGCAGACCGGCAAGATGCATCTTAGGTGCCTGCCAAGCAGGGGAGTAACTCCTTACTCCAAGGGAGATTCTTCAGTCATCTAGTTGTGTAGATCATTGAAGTTCCAGGATATCTGTAGCAGAGTTTCGTCCAGGTGTAATCTAAAGTCCTGTAGACAGGGGTTCCTTTCTTATACCCAAGGAAGGGGTTGGACATACTCTGGGGACCCACCTATGGGAGGGTTTGGAAAGAGGGGTGGCTACACCCATTTCCTTTGTCCAGTTTCATGCCAGAGCAGGGGCAGGTAGCCCCTGTAACTGGTTTGAACTAGGCTATGCACAGGGACACCAAATGTGCCCCCAGTGCAGACTTCAAAGCACTCTTAGAGTGCACCCACCCAGCCCCAATACACTAAAGCCTGTCTGGGAGGTGGTTACACATTCCTGTGACGGGAAACCTATTGTCCAGGCCTCCCCTGATGGAGTTTCGTCCATCAGCAGGAGGCCAGATTTGTGTCTGGCGTGGGGGTGGGATTCCAAAGTGTTTGACACCAAACACAACATGTTTTGGTGCAGACATCCCAAAGTTAGCATTTACCGCAAGGTTATAATATACTTAAGAATATATGGTCTGGCTGCATCACAGAACAGTCCCAGGGAATAGGTTCCAAAAGCTGCAGAGGGGCCCAGCTCATGCATGGGCACCCTCTCACACAAAACCTAGCACCCTACCTTCAGTATTGATGAGGCCTGCCTTAGGGGTGACTGATAGGTGTGTGTGTGTAGTGATTTAAGGTAGATATAGGTAACCAATATCGTAGTAAGTGGTGCATGTACCACCTCCCCCAGGCTGCTCTAGCACTCCTGTGGTGTCATTTTGTAAGGCTTCCCAGGGGTGGCATAATACATGCTTCAGCCCGTGGTAGGCCTCTGGGGTACCTATGCCCTTAGTACCTAGTGTACCATATACTAGGGACTCACAAGGGTACCCCAGTAACCAAACTGGAGTGTACAAGGAATCAATTTAGAGAGGAAGCAGCTAGGCTGGGGTCCTGAATAGCAGGGCCCCAGCCCGACTAAAGTTGAAAAACAGTGAAACATCAGCAAAAAGTGTGGTAACCATAAGAGCAGATCCTACTCTCCAACAGATGGGTAAGCCCACAAGTGTGTCCCGTGCTCTCCACGCCACTGGAGTTATCCTGGCTGATGAGGGCTAAAAGCCCGAAACAAGTCCTAGTATGCTTGTTTTCAGTCCATGGATGACCTGGCCGGTAGTTTGGGCTGGACTGTTCCCATTGGGCGCATGGTCTAGACTGATTTGCATATGGCTGGGTCAAAACTGGAATGGCATGGTGAGCAAAAAGCTATGGATTCAGGCCCAAATCTCCATACTGGGGTGAATGTATGACATTGTTCTGCATTCTGTCCATAAATTGTTCTTTTCGCATTTGTTCATATGCCCCAAGGACTCTTGCGATGTTGGCCAGGGCTTCAGCCCCAGTGTTCTGCCGATTTTGTCCCCCAGTTGCCCTCCCACCTGCCCTGCTGTCCCGGACCTGTGGCGTTGCCATTTGACGCACCCGCAGACTCTCCCTGCCCTCCTCAGATCGTGGGGTGCTGCTGGTATCTTCTGAGGCAGGGAGAGTGTTACATGCAGCACTGGTGGTGGTGGTGCTTGAGGCTACACTGGTTGTTGCAGCAGGTGTTAGTGGTTGCTGTTGCTAAGGTGTTGGTGGTGGGGACAGTGGGGGCCTGGGATGTGCTGCGCCCTGGCCATCCTGATGGGCCAGGTTCGGGCTCCGCATCCAGTAAACTTAGGGAGTCTGCATACGAGAGTCCATGTTCCGGGGGGAGACTGGCTCTGCTTGTCGGTGTTGTCATCTGCAGCAGTCAATTGTTGATCTCCTGTTGGACATAGGTGAAATGGTCTTTGAAGAGCATCCCACAAGCTTGGTGTTAGATTTTTGGTTGTTACATGTGATACACCACACAGTTTACATTGCAATCACTTGGTATGGCTGCAAAATACTGAGCATCATGACATGATGTTAAGGTACATATATTGCTTGTCCATGGTATGACATGTCAATAGATACCATGTTCTACGTACAGTTTGTGTGATTACAAGGACATGTCGTCATCTAATGAGTAGCAGCACAATACCTTTATGTGAAGATTCTTTTTTGTTTACTCAGCTTGGAAGACGTTACATCTGAGCATAAACTAGCCATTGTAATCTTATGCATGCCTTTGTCATATCATGTACTTTACTTTCTTTTTACAACTGACCATGCATATTTTGTGTTCATATGGGCCTTGATGCTCAGCCCCCATGGCACTTAAAATTAGCATTCAGTGCTGTGCATGGTTGTGCCCTGAATTTCTTCAACATGGGATTTGTTGAGTCAAACTTACATTTATGTGACAATTACATACGCTTCTGTATCTGTACACTGGAAGGGGCTATTGGATCTATGCCAAGTTGAATGACATGTGATGGCTGGTATTGTCATATGGCTCCATGCTTTCTGAAAGGAATGGCAGGGTTTATGCATGTCTACCTACCTGTTCTGTGACAGAGTTGAGGGGAATTGCTACCACATGGTTCTGGGTCTGGGGGGTGTACCATCTTGTTAAACTTTGGGACAGGGGGTCTGGTGGGAGTTGCAGTGCAGGCTTCTCACCCACAAACACCCCTCCCTGTTAAGATGGCTACCTACCTGTTAGTTTGATACGTGAAGTACAATGGCTGCCACATGGCTGTGGGTGTGGGGAGTTGTCATGACTCTCCAGAATGACGCAATGCCGATCGAGTGGCAAGGTCAGGTTTATTCATAAAAGCCAGCCCCTTTCCTGTGCACCTGCACGTCCTGTGTTTCATTAGTGTTATTGTGTGAACTTCTAAAAGTGCGCAAAAATGATGTTTATTGAATATTCTACATAGCTTAAAACACACAATACTATTTGTGTATTATTTTCTGTGAGGAGTTTTTTCCTTCGTGTATCGCTGATGTTTGTGTTTTAAGATTGCTGCTTTTTATTTCATTGTGTGCTCAGAACTTAGTCAGAATGCTTGGTTGATCTTCGTGCTGTCAGAGGCTTTCACACTGTAGCCGCTTTGAGCTCATCTGCTCGCAGCGGTTCTGCGTGAACGTGCGCACGTCTTTCCTGTGTGCGGTCTCCTATTTAAACCGCACCCAGGCTTCTGAAAACTGCTTTGTCTACTGCCGGTTACCAGAGAAGTATCGCGGCTGGGGCTTTCGTCATCCAGGCTCATCTGAAAGAAGAATCCAGCTGTATGACTCATCTTCAAGCCTTAACAGCAATCCCGAATCCAGAAAAAGACAAGAAAAGACAAAGTTAAGTACATTCTAGTTATTTCTGAACAGGCGCCCACCGCAAGAGAGACAGAGACATTAATGGTAATTTAGAGTTTTTTCTCTGAAGAAAGGGAAGACATCGTGGACAAGACTTTGGTATTTAAATCAACCATTTGTTAATGCAACTGAAGCTGGTTTAGAAAATCTATCTGAATCAGTAATTGGAGTCAATGAATGTTACAAGAAGATATTGTGATATTTCTAAGATGAAGCAAAACTTAAGGTTCTGAGTCTGGCGTGAAAAGGTTCTGTGAGACGTGCTGGGAGAGTCTGGTGCACATACATGCATTTGGGTCTAGGAGGTGTTGCTTTGTAGTTGTGCTAGACAATACATAGCAGTTTAATGGGAGACATGTGTTGGTACTTACACACCTCCACTCTCCCGGCTATTCCTGTGAGACTCTCTGGATGCAGTGTTGCAAGCAACTTTTCCTCCCATTCATTGAATGTTTGTAGTGGAATGGGAGGGCCACTGCCAAGCATCTGAGTCTTAAGGGTCTTGATGTTCCTCTCTTTCACTTTGCTCCTGAGGTCATTCCACCGCTTCCTGATTTCCTTCTGCGAGAGCGAGATGTCCCCCACTGCATTGACCTTGTTGACTATCCTTGCCCAGATTTGAGTTTTAGTGGCTTGTTGTCTCTGTTGGACCAGGCTTCAAAACAAATGTGGTTCTACTCTGATTACCTCATCTACCATCACAGACAATTGATTGTCAGTGAAATTGGGCATTTTCTTCTGTGACATGGTGTGTGATGTGCAAATGGGTTAAATGTGCAGTTGTGAAAGTGGTGGTGGTGATGTGTGTGGTGTGTGTGTTTTTGTGATGGTGTGATGTGTGCAGATTTGCCTCTCCTTTGTACTGTGGGGTTGGTTCCTTCAGTAGTGAAGTAGTGCAAAGGATTCTGGTCAGGGTCGGGCTGGTTTTATACTCAGCTATGTGGGTGGGTCACAATGTGGATGTGTCATTGGGGTGTGTTAGGTGTTTTTGAGGCTGAGCCAGGTTACTGGCCTCACTTGGTAGCCTTGTTGTGTGTTTTTTGTCCATCGCCATTACTGTTCCAGAGCAACCACGGTGGTCCTAATACAACAGCCCTTCTGCCGGCTCGCCCATTCTCCAATAGGTACGATTGCGGCGGTCTTAAACAGCGGATTGTTCACTGTCACGGCAATGGTATCCTAATTTAACGTGTGGTCAGTCCGCTGGATGTGCAGCGGTTTTGGGTCTTTCTGCAGCAAATCCGAGTGCCGTGGATGGATTTTCAGCACGCTTCAGGCGGCCTTTCATGGAATTCATCCGCTGGGGTCAGATTTTTCTGGCGGTTCAGCCTCATCTGATCGACGGTTTTACCGCGGTACATGCGGATGGTTAATTTCCCCTACCATGGCGGTCGGAATGGTTTTCTGCCTGCCATCCTAATTGACCCCTAATTTTCTAAGCAGGGCTTTCCTTTTGTCTCAGCCTGAGGACTGTCTCAGGAAGGTGGAAGACAGCCAGATGCTAAGTTTTCATGCTTCATTGTGAGCTTGTTTTGAATGATCTTGCTTTAAACCAGCACTAATCTACTTTTGTGACAGCCATCACCTAGCAATATGGCTGTATCCGAGATACAGCCAGAAAATGACATTTAAAAGAGAATCACTCCAAATCAGTTCTGAAACATCAACAGCAGATCTGCATCCCTTGTATGGAAAATTACTTTAAAAGTTGAAATGATTGTTTTGCAGTTCGAAAAGAGCTGGAGGAGCAGCAAGACTACAGAAGACCACCGCACATCACTAGCTCATTAGAACAACAAAGAAAGCGGCCCTACAAGAAAGGATCAACACCAATGCACTCAGTAGCAAAGAACTTTTTGCAGTGGTCAAATAATTCACCAAACCCAGCACAGGGACAGCAGACATTCCACCGTCCAAAGAGCTCTGCAACAACCTCAGCACCATCTTCCAACACAAGGTTAAGGAGACCTACAACAGCTTCAATGGCATCAATACCCAAGACCCTCTCATCCCACTCACAACCACAGCACCCAATGACAGCAGACCCCAGCAGACCTTGCTCAGCTGGACAGCCCTCATCACTGGCAACACCCTCAAGATCATGAAGTGTATCCACTCTGGATCACCTTCAGACCCCTGCCCGCACCACCTCTTCAACAGAGCCAGTACCTCCATCACCTTGAGCTCAGCTGCACCATCAACAGCTCCATCACCTCCGCCACATTCCCGGTAGACTGGAAACACGCAGAGATCAACCATTTGCTGAAGAAATCCTCTTCTGACCTGATGGACTTCAAGAGCTTCAGACTCTTCTCTCAGCTCCCCTTCCCAGCCAAGATTATCGATAAGGCCATCAACGCCCAACTCTCGGGGTTCATCAAAGCAAACCACATCCTGGACCCCTCCCAATCTGGCTTTCAAAGCAATCACAACACTGAGACCACCCTCCTTGCCACCACAAACAACATACGCACCCTCCTCGACCGAGGCATCCTGCTTCCACACACTATTCCTGCTACGAAAGATCTTCATGTGGATCCCCACTGAGTCCAGAAAGATGGTCACCCACGCATTCAATAGAAGCAGACTCGAATACTGCAACACACTCTACGTCGGCATCACCAAGAAACTCCTCAAGAAACTGCAGAGCATCCAGAATGCCTCCGCCAGACTCAGCCTCATTATCCCCCATGGCAGCCATGCACCCCGCCACCTGAGAGACCTCCACTGGCTCCCAGCCAACAAAGTAATCACCTTCAAGCTCCTCACACATGTCTACAAAGTCTTACATGACGCGGGACCTGCATACCTCCACAACCGCCTCGCATTCCATGCACCCACCAGAGACCTCCGCTCCACACTACTGGCCCTGCCCTCAATCCCACGTGTCTGTAAGATCAGAGCTAAGGGAAGTTCCTTCTCTTACTTCACAGTAAAGACCTGAAACACCCTGCCTAACCACCTTTAGGCAATCACTGTCACTGCCCCAATTCAGGTAAGGCCTCAAGACCAAGCTCTTCAACTGATCCACCGTCCCCGCAACAGATCGGCAGTCTACCCACCTCCCAAGCACCTTGAGACCCTTATGGGTGAGTAACGTGCTTTACAAGTCACGTGATTGATTGAATGGTTGATTGAACTGTAGTTCACAAAATTAGAGGTAACAAAATATTTCTGTCTATTCAATATCTTGTTTCTTACAATATTTGTAACAAAGACAATGGATAAAAAAATACTCTGTGAGGTTCTATTTGTGTCTTTGATACATATATGTTTTTTTGTTTTACTGGGAATATTCATTCATATTCCAATGACATTCAATTTCAAATACCGATTTTCTCCTGCCTCCTTGACGGAATACTTCCTGTGGTGGCCTAACAAATTGGGTTAATCGGAGGACGAGCTTTACACTGTCCCCCAATTTAGGCTATAACCTGGCTGTAAAAAATAATGACCCCCAACTGTAAATTCAGTGTTTGGGAGTCATTATTTTTTATTTGGAAAAACAAAACTCCTGCTTTGGGAGCTTGTTTGTGAAAACATTTGTAATGTCTGACATTATTGCCCATCAAACTTTCCCTGCATAGAGAGGAACACCATGACAGCAATTCCTGTCAATGTAGAGAGTTATCCACAGGGCCAGCAGACAACCTTACATTTGGTGGGCGTAGGTCCCTGAGGATGGCTGTGGTATTGTCCTTCACCATCCTGATGGTGTTAATTCCATCACCCAAATTCTACACCAGGCACACTATTTTTCTTCTTTCCATCATGCTATTATAATGAGCACCCTCAATTATAGTGTATTGGTGGCTTCATAAGGGGCCCTTTGCAACTGTTTCTATTTTGATACGATCACCCTAAATATCATTTCTGGCCTTTGTTTTTACAAATCACTGTTTTCAGGTGTTTTAATCTGATTTGTTTAATTGAATGCACTGATTTGATGCAGGACAAGAAAGGCTCTGATAACATAGAGTATTTTGGTGATCGTAAATTCTGCAATTTTGCCATCAGCCTTGTAAATAGCAGCGGAAATTCATTATTAACCTGCCAGGTAACAGCTGCTACCATTGCCTGATTATATGCATAAAAGCAGTGATAATAGGGTGCATTATAATAAACTGCATATAAGACAATGAACTACGGAGAGACACTGATTTATTGCAACACTCTTTCTGTTTGAGACCCATTAAATGGAAAGCCTTTAACAAAATACTTACGAGTGACTATTGGACCTAGTTACTTTATTGGACCAAATCATGCAACTCAGTCGTGCCACAGCTTACAGAAATGTGCGACTCCTGCAACTGGATTTTTATTAACAATGTCATACTACAGTTCCGTCCTAGTTATAGGCAAACCTCGGAACATGGGGAAAATTACCTACTTAACAATACAGAGAGGACAAACACTCCAACCTCTTTACAGAAAACAAACACAGAGCAGATGAAAATTCCACTTGAAACAGGAGAAATATAATCACTTGTACAAGCCAGCTCTACATCAGCATGACCTTTCATGTGTGTTTCTACTTCCTGCCGATCCTACACTTTATTAACCCTTTCTGCTTTCCTTCATTGTCCAGAATCAAGCAGAACTGCTTTGCCTCTCACTTATTATGCAACCGTTGATGGATCAAGCTTCAACAAGCCCTTACTGTTTCACAAAACTCTATTTTGAGAGCATCTTTCCTCATGCGCGCTATTTGAATTCAGCACGTATGCTGAGATTTTAAAAAACCCATGTTACATGATGAGCTGGGCTCGTCATCAGCGTGCGAGGAGGCTACACCATGACGAGCCCAGCTCGTCATCAGCGTGAAAGGGGTTAAATCAAATGTACTTAATGTATTAATCAATCACATCAACGGTGGTTCCTCTGATATGGCGGAGGAGCGTGGCCCCCCCCTCCCACCCCACCTACCCCCAAGAACGGACGGAAAGGAAATATAAAATTATAATTAACACTTGTTTTCTTTTTCTTTTCCTGTCGACTGCCGAGTTTTGGGGTTAGGATGTGGGAGTGACAGGCATTGAGGGGAGTGGTATTGCACTCTCATCACTGTGCATGACGGTTTGGAAGGCCAGCCAAACCGTCATGCACAGTGAAAGCTCTCTCCAATCCTGCAACACAGCTGGGATGGGAGAGCAGGCACAGACTCACAGTCGGCCCTGGAGTGCAAATGGAGGGCACTCAGGCCAATCCTGAAGCTGCTCTCATGCATGAGGATTGGTCTCATTCTGTGAGCCTGTGCGTGCCTGCAGTGAAGTTATATATAATAAACAATATCCCAACTGGTATAATTAAAGGACAAATAGTAAGGATATGAAAACATTATCCATTGAGGCACAAGGAGACTCTATTCACTCATTACATGTGCTAAAAGCATCAGTTTTAATCAACATTTAAAGGATAGGGCAGAGAAATTATTCACAATTGATATCAACACTGCAATTGTAGATACAAAAATTTCATTGTAACCCACAAGTGTGTACAAGGTGCATGAGTGAGAGGTGAGTGACACTACGGAGACGCAAGTGACAGAAGATCAGCGTGGACGGCGCAAAGTGTTCAGTGCAAGGATATTTACAGTGACTACAAACATAGAGGTTTCTAAACACTTTCAACAATTGACTTTGTTTGTTATTTATACAGAGAACCGCTATGCAGGAGGCGCCTAAATTTTGGCTGAAAAGTCGACGGCGTTTCGATCCGTGCAGTTTAGGATCATCTTCAGGACTAGATAAGTAGAGTGCAGTGCTGTGGGGGAAGAAAGTGGAAGAGTCAAGGGGGGGCGAGGGAACGCGGGCGGAGAAGAGGGAAAGGAAAGGGTGGGAAGGAGGGAATTGGGATGGCAATTGCTAATGGGTAGGAGAAGAATTGTAAGGAATCTCACCCGAATTAAAAGTCAACCGGTAGTGATGGTCGGGCTCCTATGTACAACCTGGAGTCACGTGGGTGCCACACGGGGCAGTCCTAGAGTATAGTAGGAAGAGTATCAGCTTCGGCGCAGAGTCTGGGGAAAGAAAGGGAAATGCGCTGATGAAGGGCTTGACGGATGGGAGTGGGTTGATGGCGGGGTTGCGGGGAAGCAGGCCCGTTATTTGAGGAAAGCTAGAAAAGTCAAATCCACTCACCATTGGTTCGTCCGCAAGGAGGGTCTGGAGAATCACGGTCTTGTAAGACCCAAGGATCAAGCCGATGTGTGGAAGTCGGCAGGTCCGGGGGCCGGTCAAGGAATGGTCAGCCTAGTGACAAGAATGAATCTGGAAAAGAGGGGAGGGGGCCGTGAGGCAAGGCCACAGAGAGTGCAGGCTGATTGTGGTCGAGCAGACTGGAGACATACCTCTGGTCGAAAGGTAGAACGGGCAAGTGAATCGCGGTGCAGGCGTTGCTAGGGCAACCATTTGCTGGTGAAGAGCGCTAAATACTGATAGGACGGCGTGGGGAAAGCGCTGAGGTGAAGGAGAAAAGCTTGTAAGCAGGACAGCTATAGGGCACTACTAGCAAGGGGGTGGAGCGGAGGGCGGGTTGGAAACGGACCGGGCCTCCCAAGCGATCCCATCCATCACTCTGCTGATCAAGCACACCAGCCGGTATTGGATCACATCCTTTCCCTGCATTTCTGATCAACTTCTCTTGACTTCTTCATCCATTATTTGCATAGCTAAATTTGTCCTTATAGTTCTACAGCCATCCAGAGAACAGCAAAGTACTGTTCTAAAAGCCCAACATAACCTCAAACCTGCTTTTTGCAGTTGTGGTACGAGGAATGAGGCAGTATCTTACGGCATTCAAAACGACTTGCCAGGGAATGCCTACCATACTCATAAATCAACCTATTTCCTCATTGAATTTGAGAAAGTTATACTTACCTTGATAACATGCTGGTACTTAATATTCTGTTTCTTTTGATTTTTTAAGCGTAGGCAGTGGCCCATGTGACCACTGCCTGCTCTTAAAAACGTTTTGCTCCCACATTCGCATAGGGGAAGAGGTCCCTTGGTGACACCTTCCCATTTGTGAATGGTATACAACCAACTTGAAGCCAGTGGTGAACTGTAAATGGTTTGAGACTCGCTATCAGGAAGACATGTCCTTAACAAGCCCCTTCCTAATATTGACTGGCAGACCCTATTTTGCGATTCAGTAATAGGTTACCACCTTGCAAAATAGGTTTAGTACATGTCAAAAGACTATTTAGCGGATGCCATTGCCCGATTCTCCGTTTGAACAACTGAAACCTTTTGCATGTGTCCGTAGATACCTACGCTCTCTAGCATCCCTCTATTGTACCCACCCTGATAAATCTAATCAATTTCATGTCTGTAATTGCCAATGTCTCTGTCCTGTTTCCTTATTTGTAGGAGAAGCCCTTAAGACTTTTGTGATAGCAAAGCTCAACCCACACCTGCAGAAAGCATATTAATATCTTAAAGCTTATTTCAAGCACACATCTTCTTGACGTCAGGTGCCCCTAATATTTTCAGGATCACAGGCGCTGATCCTTCGCATTGAGTTACAGATCACAAGTTACATCTTTTCATAGTTAGCACATATCTGATCCTTTTTAGATTACATGTAAGAAGGATGTCTCGAAAACATTTCTAACAAGCAGCAGGTGCTTCCCTGCTCATTTTAGAACTCAGTGAAGGTTCATTTCAACAAATTAAACTTCCATTTGAAATTCCTTAAAATGGTATTGATGTGTTTGCAAATTTGTGGCCACATTAACACCTTAAATATTCTTTACACTCCTTCTTGGAAAAAAGAGGTTGATTATAATGTCGGGCGGATGTAACCACCTGACTAGAAGTCGGTGGTTGCCCTGCCCACATAATGATCACCTTCACGCCGGTTGCAATGTGTATATTTTACATTGCGGCATATGTTGCAGGCTGCAGCACACACTGCAATACAAAATATACACATATAAAACATCCCTGCATAATGTGGCAGGCGCCATGTGGTGCCTGTCACATGATGCAAGGAACTTTACAGGGGCACCCAGGGCCCAAAATTAAGTGCCGGGTGGGAAAAGGGGGCCCTGGTAGGTGCCCCCAAAGTCCCTCTCTGCCTGCCCTTTCATGGTGGGTGAACTGCCATGAAAGGGCAGGTGGAAAGGGACATCCTAATCCCCATGCTGGTGCCTGAGCAGGCACCGCCACATTGCAGGAAATATAAGTCTGACGGCCGCACTGACGGGATACTTGATCCTGTCTTTTCCCCAGACAGCCGATCTCCGACCACCTGCATCCTAATGAGGTGGTCGGATCTAATGGGCCGGATGGCGGTCTGACCACCACCGACGGCCTGACAGTGGTGGTCCCACCACTATTATAATCAGGCCATAAGTATCATGAGCAGCTTTTTGTCTGCATAGATAAGCCAGCTGAATGGACAGGAATACACAGTATCTTGTAAATATGGTGCATTTCTGGCCTTTCAAATTGGCTTAAGGCAGCACAGCAAAACGACTTGAGGTGCTGCCCTACACCAATTATTTGTAAATATACCCCTGGGTTACTGTATGACTGGGTTGTGAGCACTGATTAAGCATAAACCATAAACCTAGTCAGTTTACGGCACAGGCTGTCCCAGGCTTAGCCTAGTGGTAACTTGTATTTTTGAAAAAGGACGTTTAGGCATGTGAAAAGGTTTATTTTGCCAGATCGACATGGCAGTTTAAAACTGCCCACAAAGGCTCTGTAATGGCAGTCAAGAGACGTGGTTAAAGAGCTACTTAAGTTGGTGGCAAAATCAGTGCTGCAGGGCCACTAGTAGGATTTAATTTACAGGCCCTGGGCACAAGCAGTGCCACCCTACTAGGGATGTATAAGCAAATTAAATATGCCAGATGGGTATAGAGCCAATTCTACAATGCCTTAAGGCGAGAGAACACAAGTACGTTTGCACTGGTTAGCACTGTTCAAGTTCACATAGTTCTAAGCCCAGCAAAAATGAATTCAGCAAAAATGGGAGACAGAAGGCAAAATATTTAGGGGTGACCCTACAGAAAGGGCCATGTCCAACACATTTACTGAGAAAATATTAACTAGAGGAACTAAGGGATGATTTAGAGTTTGGTGGATGGAGTATATTCAGTTTGGATGGCTGAGGACATTACCGCTGTCAAATCAAAGGACCTTCAATCTCCAAATGTAGGGCTGTCCATCAGCCCAAAGGCCATCTCACAGCATCAACTCATGTCACTCAATGTTTGAAAACTTTGAAGGATCGTACCATCAAACAAACGGCCAGCTGCCAACTTTTTAAAAAGTTTTTGTGTTTTGAAAAGCAAGCTCCCAAAGTGGGAGATTGTTTATGAAAAGCAAAAGAACTTATGAACCCCACACACAGGGTGCTCCCTGGAGTTTTCTCAGAGGGTGAGGGTTTTTCCCTGTCCCTTTTTCCAGAAGATGATTCAAAGGAAACAAAAGCATATACAGTGTAAACCTTTAATAGGGCAGGTGGTGTAATGCACTATCTCTAATGGCCCCTATGCCGCTCATTTGACGGAGCCAACAAGGGTTCCGTAGTCTGGCTACTTAAAGTCTGCCCATCCCTAAATAAGGTGGGTGAACCGAGGGTTTGGTAGCCAGAATCACATTTGTAGTGGAGTACCATGTTCACCAAACTCTAAATTGGGCACCTAGATTCTGTTAATAATAAATGTTGCCATTTTAAGCACAGGCTTCGGTACCCTGCTGCTGAAACATATGTTTTCAAAGCATGTTATATGTTTTTAGGTACAGGGCGGAAGTTTCCCTTCAACCTGGTCTCCAGTGCTGATCAATGCAAAATGTAGGTAATGGCATTTTTACATTGCAAAATTGTGTATTTAGTTTTTCTAGGCAGAATGCCTGTTACTGGAGCCTGGTCAGCAGGTATCTTCTTCTCCAGAGATGAAATAACAGAGGTACTGAATTTAAAAAATAATTGAGCAGAACAACGCACAAAAGTCTTTATTCACAAACATAATCAAAATGACTAGACATTCCTTAACATAGTCCCTTGAAAACCGATATGGGAATTGTTGGCAGAAGAAGATATCAAAATGAAACTTCTCTTCAGTCTTGATAGGGCCATCCATGTAACTGGCTTCCAAACCTCTGTTCTTTATTTTGCAATTTAAAAAAAGCTCAGATAGTTTCTCCATGGCAACACTATGGGGCACATTAGGATGGGGGGGCGGACAACCTCATGGAAAACGGGACCACCAGCGATCTGAGCCAGCACCCGCCGCAATGTTAAAAATGCATGTTTTGCATTTGCATGCACAAAGTGGCAGGCACCGCGCGGTGCCTGCCGCATTGTGCATGCAAATGCAGGGGGGTACCATAGGTACCCCCCACCTCCCTTTCACCATGGGAGCCTGCAATGGGCCCCAAAAGTAAAGACTGCATTCTTCTCCACGGCGGCGAGCATAGGACCGCCCTCATTGTAATATGGTTGGCTGTGTCTCGCAAACACCGCCACCATGTAAAAGCACTTTTTCCGCCGGTCGCGAAGTCGACCGGAGGAAATGCGGTGGACGGTCTTTCTGTCTGCCATGGACCCCCCAGCCATCCTAATGTGGCATGGGGTCATTTTGTTGAGGATGGCGTGCGGATTGCCCCCGCCGGGCAGGCAGTAGCTACCGCCGGCCCGGCGGGGGCAATCCGCCCGCCATCCTAATGTGCCCCTATGTTTCTGATTTCCAGTATATTTTATTCCTTGACTGGTGATCATTTTCATCTCTGATTTGATTCTATGGTCCACTCCCCACAATATGAACTTAAATCAAACTAATAATTTCACTGTGAACTTTAAAACAATAATTCACATAGCAGGTATACAGAATGATTGTGTCTTAAAGTGCACAGAACCTGATTGTATACAGTATACAAACTCTTACTTGATTTTTGAAGAGTTTTCACGTCATTCTGCTGATTAATTTTCTCAAAGCCCCTTTGAGTTCCTTGTTTCTTAAACTATATATTATAGGATTGAGCACTGGAGTCCCAACAGAATAAATGACTGATACCATACTGTCCACCCTCCATGAGTAACCAGAGGTTGGCCTCATATACATGAAGATCAGTGCTCCATAGAATAGGATAACCACGGTGAGGTGTGATGAACAAGTGGAGAAGGCTTTGTTCCTACCCTCTATAGAGGGTATCTTCAGAACAGCTAAAATAATATAGATGTAAGAGATGAGGATGACAAACAAGGCACCAATAGCAAAAAAACAGACAGCTGTGGAGAGCAGGATCTTATTTATCCGTGTGTCCCCACAAGACAACTTGAGTACTGGCTGAATTTCACAATATAAATTCTGAACTTCTTTGGACCTACAGAATGGAAACCGGAATGTGAAAGCAGTTTGTAACACAGAATGGAAAAAACAACCGATCCAGGTGCATGATGCAAGGTTTACACAAACCTTTTTACTCATGATGACCATGTACTGTAAGGGAAAACAGATTGCCACATATCTGTCATAAGCCATTATAACAAGAAGGAAGCACTCTGTCCCGACAAAGAACCCAAGAAGATTCACTTGTAGTAGACAGCCCAAAAAAGATATTGTTCTCCGTTTCCTTAAACAATTTGCTACAATGTTGGGAAGAGTGACAGATGTAAAGCACAGCTCCAGCAGGGACAAGTTGCCAAGGAGATAGTACATTGGGGTGTGTAGGTGAAGATCAGTGCAAATGGCCACCAGTATGGAAATATTTCCCATTAAGGTCATGAGGTAAATTATCATGAACATCACAAAGAATACCACTTGAAGAGGAAAGGCTTCTGAAAGTCCAAGGAGGATAAATTCTATCATTATAGTTTGGTTGAACATTTTGCATTTCCTCTATTACAGTTGATCGAAGCCCATAACACCTTGAAAACAAATGTTATGTATTGTAAATTATTTGTTTTATAAAGGCACTGGCGCTATTATGAAATTCTACAGTTCAATTTTCACATTACAAAACCATGCTTTGTAGGGCTTCATTTTTAAAGCAAATGTTTGAAAAGACTTACCTTTACCTCAGTAAGATTTCTCTTATGTGCTGAGTCGATTTTGGAAATTTGTGCGATTCACAAAGAATCCCAGAAGGGCTCCTGGGAATCTAAAATAGCCACAGATTCCCAGAAATATTCTTATTCACTACTGACTTCATACTGGACAACACGGGGATGGGTAATTCTCCAGTAAAACTACAGGGAGGCAGGTTGGGGAGCATGAGCACAAATACCCACAAGAGTTGACAGAATGCATTCTTCATGACAGATGATATAGTGCCCATGGTAAACGTAGGAGGATCCTAAAACCTTACCTATATCTAAGCATTGGAATGCAGCATAAGCTTAGCAGTTAACAGTTATCACAGGAAGAAAATCAATATTGGTATAGGAGATAGAAGTGACCCCACAAATAAGATGAAGCATCTGAAACTGATGACACAGTAATATGTTACATAACATGCCAATACCAAGGGGCAGTGAGTGTGATGAGGAGGATGACAAATAATTTGGATTTACTTAGGCGGCATATAATGCATGACGAATGATGGAGTCAGGGAAAGATGTGCCAGAAGCAAATACATGTCCCAGACAAGTGTTACCTTGTCAGGTCTCTACTGGCAGTTCAGTATGGACCAGTCCAATGAAGAGCAGGAACAATACTAATGTAATAAAGAGGGGAAGGGGCCTCTGTCCAGAATGACATTTTATTTAAAAAAAAAAGCTACCCAGGGTGATTGTTGGTTGTTTATAATATTTGCAGCCGTACCTCCCATAACCTTTTGCCTATGTGAGGCAATGACAGGGTCACCAGCTTACCATTTACATGGTCATTAAAATCACAAGGATACTGTTTTTGGACTTGCAGCATCTACTTTTCAAAATCGAAAATTGTGTTTGAGTGACATGTTGTTCCGGTGGCCTTGCAACTTGTCTGGTGGGTGCGGTGTGGAACACATGCCTGAGTCCTGATGTATGATGTAGGTTATAGTTCATCCTGCAAACTAGAATTCTGACACTGTATGGCTACAACTGCTGGTGTAATATTTTCCAGCAGCAGGATTAGATTCTCCATGGCCTTGTCTTCTTGTATGTGTTTTCACGTGCTTTTGTAATAATAGATCTGAGGAGGCATGATTGGAAGTGTCTGTTACACTGTAAAAGGCACCACAGTCCATAGCTTCCATGTTTGTGTTCAATGCAAGATTTCGTCATTAGGATGCGGGCACAACACCGTTATTGATGAAGGCCATGTAATGCTATCTCACAGGTGTGCAAGAGCACATGTACAATTATCCTTAGAGCTAGCGTTATTACAACCTGAGTGGGCACAATAATGTCTACCTGACATGCTCTTAAGTGAATAGTTGTTCACTAAATCAATCAATCAGTAGATTTTTTAAAGTACTACGTGTCACTCGTGAGGGTATCCAGGCGCTAACCTGGTTCTGTTAATTAGCCAAAAAACAAGGTTTTCAGGGCCATTTGAACCCTGGAAGATGTGGGGAGGTCCGTAGCTGAAAGTGTATCTTGTTCCATGTCTTTGCTGCTAGGTAGAATTAGGATTAATCTCTGCATCTTCTGCATCAGATACAGGGGGGGAGGTGAGGGTTAGAGAAAAGGACGCAAAACTGAGGTGTTTGGTGGGCTGATGGTGGTTCAAGTAGGAGGGTCCGCAGCTGTGTAGCGTCTTATACGCATGGGTCAGGAGCTTTAACTGGAATATTTTCTGTACAGGGAGCTAGTAAAATCCCTGAGAAAAAGGGGATGTGGGTTGATCTAGGGAGATCCAGGACGAATTTGGCTGTGGCATTCTATATGTTCTGTAGACATCAGAGAAGGTGAATTGTGATCCTTGCGTAGGCAGCGTTGCCATAGTCTAGTGGCCTGGAAATGAGGGCCAGGGTGATGATGCATCTTGAGCTTTGTGGTAGCCATTTGAATATCCTACGAAGCATGTGGAGGATAAAGAGGCAGGAGGATGAGATGAAGTTGACCTGAGTTGGCATGATTACCTTGTTCTCCATTATGTTCCTAGCATGGTCAGTGGGGTAGGAGTAGTTCTGAGTTCTGAGGGCCACCAGGATGCATCAATACCTCTGTATTATCAGTGTTTAGCTTTAGGCAGTTGTCCTTTATCCTTTCGGTGACGTCCGTCAGGCAGTTGTGGAAGTTGGTCTTGGCGGTGTCATCGGAGAGGGAGAGAATGAGTTGCATGTCATTGGCATTGGATATGATGCACAGTCTGTGGATTTTGCTGATGCTGACCAGAGATGTCATATCAGTGATGATGAGGGTGGGACTGAGCTAGCATCCTTGGTGTTACTCTTCAGATGATTTCCTTGGGTTGGGAGGTGAAGAGGGGAAAGCAGACTTTTTGCTTTCTTTCAGTGAGGTAAGATGTGATCCATCTGAGAGTAGATCCTTATATGCCTATGCTGTGCAGCCTTGTGATGAGTGTCTGGTGGGAGACCGTATCAAAAGCTGCCGAGAAGTCTAGGAGGTTCAGAGTTGCAGTCTCCCCTCAGTTGAGCAATGCTTGGATGTCGTCGGTAGCCGTAATGAGGGTTGTCTTGGTGCTGTGGGTGCTGCAGAAGAACGGATTTGGAGGAGTTTAGTAGGAGGTTCCATTCTAGATGTGAGGACAGTTGTGGGTTGATGGCTATTTTAAATACTTTTTTCGGGAACGTGAGCAGGGAGATCAGTCAGTAGCTGTAAATTTTTTGGGGGTCTGCTGATGGTTTCTTTAGTAGGGTATTGACTTCTGCATGTTGCCAGTCCTCGGGGAAGGTGGGTGCGGCGATTGAGAGGTTAAACAAGGTGCTGAGCACATGGAATATTCAGACTTCACTTAGGTTGAGGATGTGGTAAGGGCATGGGTCATTTGCCCCCCCCCGCCCCCTGAATGGGTCGAGTTCATGATGGAGGTGGTGTACTTTGGGTGAGCTGGCTCCATTCAGATAGCCGGACGACTGTGGTGGTAGCGGGGCCGTTGTGTTGCTTGAAGAAGTCAGTGCCCTTTGAAGTTTCTGTAGATGATGATGATGATATTGTGGAAGAAGATTGCAAGGCTGTTGCAGCATTCATGTGAGCGAGCAACATTGTTTGTTGCGGCTGAGGCGTTTGATGAGAATTCTTTAACAATGTTGAAGAGTTATTTGCTGTTACTGGAGCTTGATTTGATGCATGAGACTAAGGCCATTTTCTTTGATTCTCTTCACTGTCCGTAGTAGAGGTTGAGGGCTGTCTTGTTAGTGGTCTTGTCGGTTGTGTCCTTGCTAGTGCACTTTCTCCTTCCCAGTTGTGTACAGTGTCGTTTAGTGGTTGTGAGGTCTTCAGTGTCCCAGTAAGTCTGTTTGGTGAACGTTCTGTGGATGTTGTTGCTAACGGAAGCAACACTGATGGTGCAGTTTGTGATGTTCTGGTCTGGGTTGATAGAGGAGATGGGGTGGGTGGTGTTGAGAGCATTGATCCATGTGTCATTTGAGACTTTGCTCCTGGTGGGCTGGGGGCGTTTGGCATACTGGGGTTGGAACTCTGTGAGCTGGTGATATTAGGTGGCTGGACCTGATGCAGTCATTGGAGGTGAAGATGGGGTCTAGCGTTTGGCATGCAGTGTGCGTGGGGTTGTGGATGAGATGGATGAGTACGATGATGTTCAAGCTGTTGAGGAGGTTGGTAGTGTTGATGTCACTGTGGTTGTCCAGATGCAAGTTGAGGTTGCCAAGAAAAAAGTAGATGTTGGAGTTTACGATGAGGGGATGATGAAGTTGGCAATGAAGTTACAGAAGAATGGACGTGGTCCTAGAGGATGATAGGTGAAGGGCTCCTGATGGTAGTTTTGCTATCTTTTTGGTGTTAAAAGTTGAGGTGCTCCATGACTGGAGTGATGTTGTCAATTGTGGTGGTGTATTGGATGGATTCTTTGTGTATGATGGTGATCCCTCCTTCAGGCTTGTTGATGCAGTCACAGTGGGTGATCTTGTATCTTTTGGGTAGTGCGGTAGAGATGTCAGATGCAGAAGTAGAGTTGACCTAGATCTCAGTGACGAAGAGTACATCAGGTGTGAGGGTGAAGATGACATCCCAAATCTCAGTGGTATGTTTGCATAATGAGTGTGTATTGGGTCAAGTTTAACTGCAGTTTATGTGGATATCTATCACAACCTATGCACCAGTATTGACAAATATACTTGGGCACTCACTTCTCAACAGTATGACTTGCAGTTGTTTTGATGCCTCCTATGCAAATTGCAACTTATATAATAAGTATTAACTCCCTCTGGGTGTATGTGGATATGGGTTGCATTTGATGAAACTGCCCATGGCCTGTTTTCACTGACTTTGCACACATGCTATCTAGTAATCGTTGAGATCATCATTTTTGAAGTTCATCTCTCCAGAAGCCCCAGGGCTTATTTAGAGTTTGATGGAGAGGGTATTCCTTTGCACCTGCAACCGCAAACCCTTGCAGCAAAACTCAAGGACTGCACACAGAATTTAGAGACGGGCGGATCTTAACTTATGTCGATGACAAAATCAACTCCACCTCCTGTAGCTGACATACTCCTTGGACAGCATACAGGGTACGGGCTTTCAGAGATTAACCATCTGACCTCCGGCCCAATTTAGAGTAGGCAATAGGATGGATTATTTTGCTGTTTTTCACCATCACGTACAACCTGGCTGTGAGGGATAGAAAAAAAAATAATTCAACCATCCTAACTGGGTACCCTGTGCCTGCCAAATTTTAAACTGACCCTGGACAAATGACTAGCCCGATTGCATTTTTAGAGCTACTTTTTACCTTGATGTAAGCATGCTCATTAGAACCTAACGTAAGAATTCAATTACAAGAGGTTTTTTATCAAGTTGCAAAATAGTGATTCCCTGATACCACTTGCGAAATTGAATGAATCCCGAATTTGTGGTATATGCCTATGTGCATATGATACACAACTGATGCTTTTAAGATTGCAAAAAAGAAAAATAGATCAAGTAATGTTGCTGTTTATTGTTTGCTTAAGGCCGCTGATATCCTTTCACAGTTTTCAACTTCAAGCTATGCAGGCAAGTCATTATGTGTGCATTCTCGAGTATGAATGAGCAGTTTACCCAACGATTCTACCTACATGCACATGGAGTTTTGATACACATACAAATATTTCAGGAACAAACGTGCTGTAATATTTAATCATATTAATCCAGTTTAAAACTGATTGCAACACTTTAATTGTACGGATGCTCTTTTATTGTCAGACCACCTAGATAGAGTATTCTGTATAATGTACCTGGAAAAACAGACATTAAATAATGATGCAACTACCAAACCTCTGTCAAAACTGCAGGTATACTCAAGAGATGGAGGCCATATCTGAGGTCATATCTGAGGTAGATGCCTAGTGTGAACAGTATTACAAAAATTGCTTTATGTTGTGGTGTAATGATCCACTCACCTTGGTATTCTTTACAGGGTGCTTAAGCAGTTGAAGATTGTAATATGCATTCAACCTCTTTAAAAAAAAAATGAGAAAAGAGTTGAAATACATGAAATTCCTGAACATCTGCTGGGACATCACTCACAAGGATAATGGATCTGTAAATTACAGTGAGTGCTCTCACAATATAAGCTCTTGTACTAGTGGTGTACATCTGCGCATTTCACATGTATGATTAGCAAAAGAAACACTCCTGGGAGGCTGTAGGTGTTTGTGCCCTCAGGGTGTGTGGTCCTTCATGGGTTGAGTCTAATCCCAGAATGCAACATTGATTATTACTGCTGGAAATTATCACAAAATACACAAATGCATAATTAGCTTCAAATCTCCAGAGGAATTAAAACCAAAATGAAAATTCAAACCAAAATGGGTTTATTAGGCTAATTGACCCATATAAACATTCATATACCAACAGAAACACCAACAATATGGGCCTGATTCATATTCCTAAAACAATTTAATTGCAAAAATAACTTTTAGGGGGTTGAACTTGATTGTACTTCGTTCTCTTCAGCCCTAAAAATATAATGTTTCTTCTTTATAAGTTATCTACATATATATATATATTTTTTGTTTGGGTGGGGGTGGGGTGGCTTACCATTTGAAAAGACCCCGGACTAACCCACTTTTGCATAGTTTGTCATTAATCGATTTGCAAAACTCAGGTAACAATATTAAAATCCCACTTGAAGATAACATTTCTCCTATTTTGCTTTACGGGCTACAACTCCTACTTTGTTCTTTTCAAATCTTTTGTTTTATAGCCCACATCATTCCATTGAAATGTCAAATACGTTTCAAAGTTCACTGCAAGCGCCAGGGAGGAATGACTGTCGAATCATCAGAAGATTGGTAAAAAATTAGTTCTTCATTTTCTGGAAAACAGGGCTGATTTCTAGCCAACTCGTGTTTGGTAAGGCCCATCCGCCATAACTTCTTCAGGGCTAGAATAATATAAAACATAAAAAATAAAGAATACATTTAAAATTTTAAAATTGAATTGACTTATGTCACAATGTAAACTGTTTACATCTTCACCAGACATCATGGTGGCATCTTGACAATTATAATTCCATACGGAAAAAATTCAAGGGCGGAAACCAGTATAAAATCTACAATAGAAACAGTAATCCTATGTGCAAATGGAGATATGGATATGATATAAATCAGTCGAAGTGTGGTATCCCATAGTACATCAATTGCCAAAGCGGCCAAAGAGAATAAATACGAAACCAAGATAACTGTGAGAGTCAAATAGAATTGTCCAAGGTAATATGTAAACAACCAATATAACTCCAAACTTTCATCGAACAAATTAAATCAGAAAATATCATATGATTACTGTGTTGTTTATAAAGATCAAGTTAAAATATAAAAATACCACAAATATAGTGCAAATTAATAATACTCTTTATCAGTATGTTCATATCCGCTCCCAATTACACCAACCAACACCATGAACCTGATAGGCAACAGACTTACATATATTTAGCACACCTCTGAGTGTATAGCTCATACGGTCAGTAGCCAAACCAATGTCATTACAAGAGTACAGAAATGTATAATAATTACATATACGTTCAGATTTTACAAATACTCAAAATAGGGATGTATTAATCAGAATTAGATTGTCCCCAACAATACTTACTGCATATTACGTATTGTCACCACATCTTAGGGGCTGATTCTGATCTCGCTAGGAAAGCCCGTCGTACGACTTGGACCTGGAGGGCTTTCATTAGCTCACAGAGTCCAAATGAGCGAGTACGATGCAGCCGTATGGTTACTACTAGGTTTGCTCGGACTGCCATTGAACTCTACGAGAGCCTGTGTACAGACGTATACACAGACTCCCATAGCAAAAAGGGGTGGGGGAAAACATATCTAAAAGAAAAAAAAAATTCATCAATCTCAAATAAGAATACCTGTGTCAGTTCAACTGAGTATATCATTAACATTTTGAATAAAAATTAAATATCTCACATTCACAGTTCATAATGATTGACACAGGTCATATACACAGAAGCCATATTTATCTCAAACTTTACGCAATTCATAGGCCAACTAAATCATTCCCTTATACATTAATGATTAGTCTGATCAAGGACTTCCATTTCCAAGAGTCTCAGTTTAATGTTAGTTACAATTGACAATTAACTATTGAAATTTAGTCTCTTCTCGTCCACTTTCCTAATAGGATGGAAACACGCAGAAGTGAAACCTCTTCTCAAGAAACATACTGCTGACCCCAGTGACCTCAAAAACTACCAGCCCATCTCCCTGCCCCCCCGTTATCACCAAAGTCCTGGAAAAGGCATTGATTGCTAACTCACATAACACTTGGAGAACAAATATCTTCTCGATACCTCCCAGTCTGGATTCTGCTCCAACCATGGCACCCAAACCACCTTGATTGCAACCACTGACAACATCAGAACCCACCTCAACCAAGGAGAAACAGTTGCTCTGATCCTCATTGACCTTGCATCTGCATTTGACGCTGTATCCCACTACACCCTGATCAAGAGGCTACAGCACATCATAATACAAGGAAATGCCCTCAAGTGGATCGGCTCCTTCCTTATCAGAAGAAACCAGAGAGCCTGACTTACACCGTTCACTTCTGAGCCTAAAGATATGATCTGTGGCCTTCCTCAGGGCTTTTTCAACAGCCCCATTTCCTTCAACACCTGCATGACCCCCTGGCTAAAATCATCAGAACCAATGGATTAAACATCATATCCAACAAGGATGACATCCAGCTCATCCTCTTGGTCTCTGAAGCCACACCAACACAAAGGCCGACTTCCACAGATGTATGACAAGCATCGTTGACTGGATGAAAACAACTGCCTGAAACTCAACATGGACAAAATGGAAGTGCTGATCTTTGGCAACAACCCCTACTCACCGAACTACTTGCAGTGGCCATCAGAACTAGGACCATCACCCACATTGATCATGCAAGAAACCTCAGCATACTATTGGACAGTAAGCTAGCGATGAAATCCCAGATCAACGCATTCTCATCTGCCTGCTTCCTCACACTTCGCATGCTATGGAAAATCTGCAAGTAGCTTCCATCAAGAGGAAACGCACCATCACCCAGACCCTATTAATCAGCCGTCTGGACTATGGCAATGCACTCTATACAGGAATCACCACCCACCTCCTGAAGAGACTTCAGACCATTCAGAACTCCGCAGCCAGACTCATCTGTGACCAACCTAAAAAGACCCACATCATCCCTCACGTCAAGAAACTACACTGGCTCCCTGTGCAGAGGAGATGCCAATTCAGGATGGTGCCCACACCTACAAGTTCCTGCCCAACCAAGTTGCAACCTACATGGGTATGAGCATGAGTATTGCATTTCTAAAGTGCAACTGCCACTCCCGGAGGAGCATCCTTGCACTAAGCAGAAAAAGTGACTGTGGCAGGGAGACCACAGTCTAACTTGATCAGTCTTGTGCGAGAGCTATGAGTTAGAGAATAAGTGAGTAGCACAAGGCATTGTGGAGTCTATAACGTCAGGTCTTGAGCTGCCGTTTTAAGATCCTTTCTGAGTCTGTGAATCTTAACTCTCTGGGAAGCAGGTTCCAGGTTCGAGTGCCCGAGACTGTGAAAGATTTTCTGCCTAGGGTCTTTAATTTGTGCTTGTAAGGTTTCAGCAGGTTAGCTTGTGAGGACCGGAGAGGGCGTGTCGTCCTATGGGGGGTGATTTTGCATATGTAGGGCCTGATTCTGATGCAGTTAGGGAGGCCTCCTAATGGCATTTGCTCCATCCAAATCGTATTGAGAATGTGTCTTTCCAACCGATTCAGAAAGGTTTCCAACCGTCCGAGTACGATGCAAGTTGGGTGTTAGAAATATCCCAATCCAAAACTGGGGACATTTGGAATGACCAAGCCGTACAGAGCTTAATCATACGGCTCTATAGCCCGCGTTTCCAAACAACCGAGTATGATTCTGGGTTTGAACAGCCTTTCCGAATTGTGCTTCTGACTCGAAACAGCAGTCGGAATAAGACTTTGGGGGCCCGTATTGGGCCCCCTGCACCTGGAGCCTTCCCAAGTGGTCCTGTGGGGGTACCCATGTGTTTACCCCTTACCAGCCATGCACAGTGTGGCAGGCACCATCACAGGGTGCCCTATTTTCCCCAACCTCACCTTTCTTCAATGGGAGCCTATGCATTCGGTCGGAAAAGAGGCTCCTATTGAAGTCAATCGGAGTCCAACCAAAACATATATGGAAGTATCTGGATGCATCGTACTCAGTCGGTTGGACTCTCCCGATCCGATTCGGTTGAAAACCATTCCCAAACCCATTCGGTCAGGAAACTTTCCAAACCGCATCAGAATCATGCCCTAAGTATTTTGGTCCAAAACCTCTGAAGGCTCTAAAGCTAAGCAAGAGAATTTTAAAAAGGTCCCTTTTATGGACTGGCAGACAATGAAGTACTATCAGAGCTTCTGATGACAAGGAGCGACGAGGGAGTTTCAATATTAGTCTGGCCACCGCATGTTGCACCACCTGAAGCTTCTGTAAGACTTGTTTACAGGAGCCAGCATATAGACTATAGACTATTGCAGTAGTCCAGCCTAGAGGTTATTGGGACCGATGCTACAGTTTATCTGCTCGATAGTGGAAGGTATTCAAAGAATATTTTCAAAGCTTTTATGAGACTGAAGCAAGTTCCAGCTACGGCCATAACTTGTGCGCGAAACGGTCATCACATTTTACACCTAGGTTCTTCACAATCCTAACCCAAGGAGGTGGTTGAGGAGTTTCATTAGGCCAAGTTAAGACTGGATCCAAAGCCTTGGACTATCCAAAAAGTGTTATTTAGGTTTTTCCACTGTTGATCTTTAGATGGTTGGTGTGTATCCAGAGAATGACTTTGGTTAAACAGTTCTTAAAATTGATCTTGGAACAAATAGTGCCTTTCTCCAACGACATGATTAGTTGCCTGTTATCAGCATAGTATGTGGTCTCAATACCAAAATACATTATCAGCAAGATCAAAGGACCCATATAGATGTTCAATAATGCAGGGCTAAGTGTAAAACCATGAGGAACTCCTGATAAGAAGGGCATTTCTGCAGACCGAAAAGTTTAAAGCATCAATGCATGTCTACGCTGTGAGAGGAAGGATTTCAACAATGACTGACAACGTCCAATGGGAAATCCCACAGTCCCTACGTCATTGCACCAAGATGTCATGGGATGATGGTATCAAATCCAGCTGAAAGGTCTAGTAAAATCAGTTCTGCATTTTTTTCTGCATCATGTGTCAGTTTTAATGCATTTGTGACTTCCAGCAGGACTGTCAGGGAAGTAGGATATTAGCTTCCTCTAGAAATGCTATTAGCTGGTCATTGATCAACTTTTCAGTGATTTTGCTTAGAACGGGAAGCAAAGAAATTGGATGAAGAGGGTAGAGGGGTCAGCGAGTTGTTTTGTCTGTAGCAGTTTAATCATCTCTAGTTTCCAATCCAGTGGAACTATAGCCTTGTCTAGTGAGGAGTTTATGATTGCATTTATATCAGGAATTACACAATCAACAACTGTATGGAGTAAACTGGAGGGGCAGGGGTCATTGGGGCAACCTGATAGGTTGACGGGACTGATGTAGAATAACTGTTTATCAATGGTCATTTCAGGGAAGTGTGTTCAAGAGAAAGCAATTCCTGGGGGATGAGTCACACTAAACTCCTTTTTAATGGTCAGCATTTTCTCTTCGAAGAATGCAGATATTCCTGGTCATTACTGTTGGTTGCAGGACCCGTTTGGTGATTTTGGAGATAGCTTTTTGATTTGATTGGGCTTTCTCTATCTGAACCGTGAAATGAAACCTTTTTGCTATTTTAATTTGAGCATGGTATAATTTCAGGGACCTTCTGTATAGAAACAAATTATCCACATTATAGGCTTTTTGCCATTTACATTCAAGATGTTTACATCAACCGACACATGAACTTCCACTAGCCCTCCAGACATCTGCGATCCGTATCCCTGTCCCTAGACTCTTACGTTCGCAGGAGCAACAGTGGAATATGTTCCTTCCTCTACCTCACAGCAAAATCCTGGACGACCTACCCCTCCACCTCTGAACCTCCAATTCAATTCTAGAATTGTGGAAGGCACTCAAGACCTGGCTGTGCAACTGTTCTCTCGGCAACTGCCGATCCCTTTTCTGGTGGATACCCTCTCAGGTAATTAGCCAATCTTTACAAATCCACTGATTGACTGATTGATATTAGTTGGGTGCTGTGACAGAATATTGAGTTTTTTGTCTCCCAAAGCCTCGGGAGCTGGGGAAGAGCTTCCCCGGCTCCCTAGGCCCCCATCATTTCTGTGAAATGATGATCACAGAAACAGAAACTGAAATGAGCCTTTAGGATCATTTCAGTTTCACTTTCTATGTGCTAACGGGGATATCTCAGCCCCCTGAGCACGTAGAAAGACGGGAGGGGTGTCATTGGAAAGAGGAGAATCTTCCCTTTCTATTGGTACCCCAGTGAATCTCTCCAGGAGGGTAATCCCCAAACAAGGATCCACCCACCAGACACCAGGGAGGGGGGAGCGGCCTGTTGGGCAAGGGCCTTTGCTCTCCCCCCCAAAATTGGCCAAATTCAGTCTTTCTGTATCCCCTTGGGGGCAGAAAGCCCACTAAATGCCAAGGATTTTTTGGGGACAATTGTTGTTGGAGGTAACCAAAATGGGCATTCCAATGCCCCCAACCACCACCACAATAACAGCCTTTCTGCCCCTCCCCCACTGGGGGGCAAATGTGGCAGTAGCCCCGAATCTGCCCCCCAGGGGGGGCAGAAAGCCCACTAGACACCAGGGATTTTTTGGGGGGAAATGTTAATTAGGGTTGGGGCTGCCCAAAACGGGCATGCCAATGCCCCCACCCTACCACAATTACAGCCTTTCTGCCCTTTAGGGGAAGATGGGGGCAGGGCCACCCAATCTGCCCAACCCAGGGGAAGATGGGGGCAGAACTACCCAATCTGCCCCCCCCCAGGGGGCAAAGAGTCCACTAGACGCCAGGGATTTTTTGGGAGCAATTTAATTAGGGTGGGGGCTGCCCAAAACAGACATGCCAATGCCCCCACCAATGCCAGAATTACAGCCTTTCTGCCCCCCAGGGGGGCAAAAAGCCCACTAGAAACCTGGGATTTTTTTTGGGGCAATTTTAATTAGGGTGGGGATGCCCAAAATGGGCATGCTAATTCCCCCACCCCCACCAAAATGACAGCCTTTCTTCCCCCCCTGGGGGCAGATTGGGAAAATAGCTTCCAAACTGCCCTCCCAGGGGGGCAAGGAGCCCACTAGATGCCAGGGATTTTTTTTGACAATTTGACAAAATAGGCATGCCAATACCTCCACCCCCGCCTGCAAAAATTCAAGTTGCTGGACTGCCCCGGGTGTCTAGTTTTCAGAAATGTGTGGGTTTGAAAGTTTCCCCAGATGGCCGTCGAACGCAGGGCCAAAAACCCAGGTGAACCCCCTTGCAAAACCAGGTTGTTTTGTGATAGGTCATTTTGATGTCTCCTCAATACGTTTTGGCCCCCCACCCAAGCGAGTGAGGTATCATTTTTATCAGGAGACCTGGGAGAACGCTGGATGGTGAGAAATTTGTGGATCCACACAGATTCCAGAATTTTCTTACACATAAATTTGAGAAAAAAGTGATGTTTCGACAACATTTGAGGTTTGCAAGGGATTCGGAGTAGGGAAATGTTGGTGGACCCACACAAGCCAAACCTTGCTGGACTCCCTCAGGCGTCTAGTTTTCAGAAATGTGTGGGTTTGATAGGTTTCCCAAGATGGCTGCCGAGCACGGGGCCAAAAACTCATGGGACACCCATTGCAAAACCAGGTTGTTTTGTGATAGGTAATTTTAAAGTTGCCTCAATAGGTTTTGGGCCTTGCCTGTTGCGGGTACTTGACCCACCCACACAAGTGAGGTACCATTTTTCTCTGAAGACTTTGGGGAGTGTGGGGTGGGGGAATTTTGTGTATCCACACAGATTCCAGACCTTTCCACCACAGAAATGTCAGGAAAACGTGCTTTTTGAAAAACATTTTTGAGGTTTTCAAGGGATTGTGGGTTACAGAACCTGGGGGCATTTCATCGACGGCCAGTGAAAATTATCGCTGGCCGCCTGTAGCATGTGAAATCGCAACATCACCTATTGCGGGATTCTATTGCCCGGTGAGCGCACTATTAGCAACGCGCATCGCTGAGTCGATAGAAATCTAGGCAATATCGGCGATTAGGGGCAATAACGGAGGAATACCTATGATAAATATAAGAGTAAGGAATAAACATTGCTGATAGGGAGATGCGGACTCAGCATAATGATCCACCTCCCATTATGAACATAGCCAAGTCTGCAAAATAGCAGGCGTAAGAAACCTGCGATACAGCGGGTTAGAGCTAGTTTTAATGTTTCTAAGCCGGTTAGCAAATACCTTGCTTATAGGGAGAACCTCTGTTAGCGATGAGAATCGCTGTATTTTACTAGGGGATGCCTACCTCGCATCTCATTAGCGATTTTATGCCCCCTGGTGAGACCCAGACAAGTCACCCCATCCTGTATTCCGCTGGGTGTCTAGTTTTAAAAAATGTATAGGTTTGCTATGTTTCCCTATGTGCCGGCAGAGCTGGGGTTCAAAATCTACAGCTAGGCACTGTGCAAAAAAAGGGTCAGTTTTCACCGTGAAAATGTGGTGTGTCCATGTTGCGTTTCGGTCCGTTTCCTGTCACGCGCACTCGACCTACCTACACAAGTGAGGTACCATTTTTCTCTGAAGACTTTGAGGAAGCAGGCTGGGTGGAATTTTGTGGATCCACTCAGAATCCAGCACTTTCCACCACAGAAATGTGAGGAACATATGTTTTTTGACACATGTTTAGGCTTGCAAGGGATTCAGGGCAACAGAACCTGGTGAGAGCCAGTCAAGTCACTACATCTTGGATTCCCCTGAGTGTCTAGTTTTCAAATCTGTATAGGTTTGCTAGGTCTCCCTAGGTATCGGCTGAGCTAGGGTTCAAAATCTATATTGGGCACTTTGCAAATAAAGGGTTTGTTTTCACAGTGAAAATGTGTTGTGTCCATGTTTTTGGCCATTTCCGGTTGCGGGCACTAGGCCTAACCACACAAGCGAAGTACCAGTTTTCTTGGAATACTTTGGGGAACAAGGGGTGGGTGGAAGTTTGCAGATCCACGCAGATTCCAGAACTTTCCATCACAGAAATATGAGGAACATTTGGTTTTCTTTACAAATGTTTAGGTTTGCAAGGGATTCTGGGTTATAGAACCTGGTGAGAGCCAGTCAAGCCACCACATCCCAGATTTCCCTGGGTGTCTAGTTTTAAAAAATGTATACATTTGCTAGGTTTCCCTAGGTGCCGGCAGAGCTAGGGTTGAAAATCTACTGCTAGGCACTTTGCAAAGTGAGGGTCAGTTTTCACTGTAAAAATAAAGTGTGTCCATGTTGCGTTTTGAGCCATTTCCTGTCATGGGCACAAGGTCTACACACACATGAGGTACCATTTTTATCTAGAGACTTATGGTAACACAGACTGATAGAGCAACTGTTATTACCTATTGACTTTTGATGCATTTCTGCCTTCTAAATGAAAGACAATGTGTAAAAAAGAAGTGATTTTGAAAAACGACCTATAACTTTCATGCTAGTATGGGTACTCACAATTTTGGCAATGTTCAACTATCTACTGTTTCTAAACTCTATATTTTGTTCCAATTACAGAAAAAACATGGTTGTATTTCATAACGATTTTTCCCTGTATATATTTTCCCAAATTAATTGCTATATACCCGGTACACAATAAAAAACCATTGTAAGACACTGCTCAGTTATTGGCTCTGGGTTCATCGGGTGCCTGGTGAACCTACAAGTCCTATATATCCCAACAACCAGTAAATTTATTTCAAACTGGTGTCATAATTAGAAGAAGTTACAGGTGCAAACGTTGACATAAATGGCTGTTTTTTTCAACTAATTTTCCATTCTTCCTACATTTAACTGTTAGATTTTATAAAGAAACCTTGAAGGATCCACACAAATGACCCCTTGCTGAATTCAGAATAGTATCTACTTTTTGGCAATGTATAGCTTTCCAGGATCCATTATTGCTTTTATACCGATTTCTACCATTAACTGGAAGGAGGTTGAAAGCACAAAAATAGCAAAAATAGGCAATGTCCCAGAAAAAAACCAAACTGTGTTCTAATGTTTGGGTTTCTTGTAGTAGCAGGCCTCAGCCAGACCCGCTAGTGCAAGGGGTTCGCCCTTCTCTGCACAAAGTCCTCAGACCAATAGGAAGAAGTTGGCACAGAAACTGGAAAAAAAAGTAACATTTATTACACCTCATGAGGTGGTGCTACGGTTCAAACATTACCCTTCGGTATTGCAATTCGAAATCCTGTGTCTCACAGAAACTTGGTATACGGCTGTCTCCCTGCCTGATATCCTTCCTTCCCTCCCTGATTCATACTACATTCTCCGCGCCGACCGCCCGGAGGGGAAGACCGGCTGTAGAGTAGCAATGATGCTACGTTCTAATCTCCAATTTCAATCTCTTACTCACCATCCCATTATCTCTACTGACTTTCTAGTGGTGCGTTCTACGAATCTTGCGATCCCTCTCACTATTGTACTCTTCTATCGCCCCCCTCAACCCATGTCCCACTTCATTCCGGCCATACAGGATCTACTGGCCACTCTGGTGGTTAACAACTCTGCTGTCCTCCCACTGGGTGACTTCAAGTTTTGGCCAGGCGACCCACACGAGGACACCATGTCCAAATATTTTTCCGATACCCTTCATTGCCTTAATTTCACGCCACACATATCCTCCCCCACCCATATTCATGGGCACATCCTCGACCAAGTTTGGTCTGCCAATCTGTCAATCTCCACACCTATTATATCTCCCTGTGCCTGGTCCGATCATTTCCTGATCACCTTTTCAGCACCGTTGAGGGAGACCAACACCCCTTCTCTCCTCAAAAATATATATGCCCGCAACTGGAATAGGGTTGACTTGGCTGCTCTAGGCCATTCCCTAGCGTCCTCTGCCCCTACCTTGACAGATCTGTCCCCTAATAGGCAAGCAGAAACTCTTGACAACTGGCTCTCAGGGGCCTGTAATCTAGTTGCGCCACTCAGACTAACTAGAACCCATCGTCCACACGACGCCAATAGATGGATCACCAATGCTCTAAAAAACCAGAAGCTTTCACTTCGACAGGCTGAGCGCCACTGGCGTTGCAGATACTGTCCTGACCTTAAGATTGCTTATTTAGCTCTCCTTCAGGCCTACAAAAAAGCGATACTCACCGCCAAGCTAGAGTATTTTTCTCAGAAAATCAATCAGGCAGCTAACAAATCTAAAGAGATCTTCACAATCGTGCACAAACTAGCTGCCTCTGATAGAGTTGCGCCTAGACCCATTCCCTCCCAATCCCTCTGTAACACTCTTAACGATTATTTTACTGAGAAAATCACCACCATAAAATGGAATATGCCTTCAGCACCTTCTCTGTTTTTCTGTCCTCCACTTTCCCCGCCCCCTTCCTCTCTTGACCAATTCCAGCTGATCTGGGACGAAGCCTTTTATACCCTCCTGGGCAAAGTTAAAATGGGTTCCCCCCCTGACATCTGCCAGGCATATATCCTGAGGGAGATTTTTTCTTGCTGTCCAGCCCCCCCTATTACCTTGCTTAACACCTCCATTACTTCAGGAATTGTACCTGATGCTTTTAAGTCAGCTACGGTTATCCCCATTATAAAGAAACCTGGTGCCGACCCTACTGTTTCCCCCAAATTTCGACCTATCTTGCTCCTCCCACTCTTGAGTAAGATCTTAGAGAGCCACATCACTTCTTCACTCTCCACCTATATTGAGGCTCATCACCTCTTGGCTGACCACCAGGCCGGTTTCCGTCCTGTACACTCTACGGAATCTGTGGTCCTCTCACTGGTTGACGAGCTCAGATGTAGCTCTGACACTAATTCCCCCCAGGCCTTAGTCTACTCGATTTGTCCGCGGCCTCTGGCACGGTCGACCACTCCATCCTTCTCGACTGTGTCAGGGGTGCCGGCCTACGGGGGTCAGCCTTGTCGTGGCTCACCTCTTTTTTAGCAGGCCAAACTCAGGCTGTTCGATTGGAAGGTTTTCTTGCACCTACCCGCCCCGTCCCCTTAGGGGTACCCCAAGGTTCCTCCCTTTCCCCTCTTTTGTTTAATCTCTACATACATCCCCTTATGGTTGCTTTACAGGACATGGAGGTCACGGCGTTCAATTACGCCGATGACCTCCAGCTCATTTTTAATCTCTCCTCTTCTCCCGATTTAGTTTCCAGGGTTCATTCCACTCTTAATTTCATCTACAACCGGATGAACCTCAATCAACTTAAATTGAACCCCGATAAGACAGAGTTGGTTCTTATCGGGGGTCCCTCCAACCCTTGGTCCTCTGCTTTTTGACCCCCCATCCTTGGTCTCCCCCCGTCTCCCTCTGCATCTGTTAGAACCCTTGGCATCAAGGTCAGCCATGACCTTACCTTGCGCCCCCAGATACGCGCAGTAGTCTCTTCTTGCTTCCTTTCCCTTAGAACTATCCGTAAAGTCTCACGTTACCTCTCGGCTGAAGCCCTCAAACTTGTTGTCTCGGCAATGATCCTCTCCCGACTAGATTATGGTAATGCCCTCTATGTGGGCATTCCACCCTATGAATGTCATTGTTTGCAGCTTATCCAAAACCAAGCAGCTCGCCTCATTTTTAGGCTCCCCAAATCTAGTCACACCACCCCTCTGCTCAAGACTCTTCATTGGCTCCCTATCAAGGAGCGCTCACTTTTCAAACTGGGTTGTCTGACCTTCCTGTCTCTAGCTGGAACTGCCCCTGCCCCTGCTTTTATCAGATCCAAGATTACCGCATATGTTCCTGCTAGACATCTTCGATCCTCTACCCAGTTTCTTCTCTTAGTCCCCCGATTTTGTAAGAAGAAATCGGGTGGCTCCAGGTTTTCGACACTTGCTCCCCTTTTGGAACTCACTTCTTCTGACAATTAGATCCACCCCCACCTATCTGGACTTTCGGGCTGCTTTGAAAACGTATCTTTTTTCTTTTGCTTATACTCCTTAAATCTCACCCTCTTCTTTCCTCAGTTTTAGTTTCTGTCTGCAGCGCCAAGAAACCGCTTGGTAGTACAGCGCTATACAAATCCTTTTCAACTTCAACTTCAACTTCAAGAAGTAGCACCACGAGCCAAGAAAGCATGGTTTATTTATACCCCCACAGGGGCTCAAAAGAAGGCGGTACAAACACAAGAGCACAGTTTATGTACATATAAGGTAATATCGAGAGGCACAATCGATCAGTGGGAGGAGCTAAACGTTTTGGGGGTCGACAAACACATTCCTATCTGGAACTAATCACTAACAGATGTAGACCCTACTTGACATGCACAAAAGTGAAGGATGCTAAATATAACTTGTTGCCGGGCTATTTCAAGTGCCGTGGACAGGAAGATAGGACAAAGCACATGGTCGACATGAGGCAGCATGTAGCAGACAAGATGGCTGCCGTAAATACACAATGGGGTCCGGGGGGATAACGGCCGGAACTAAGATGTCTTCTGCTAATGCTTAATCTAATCGCTGTCAAATTACAACAGACGACCCTTTCAGTATTAGCTGAAGACATTCGCTCTTCTAGGATAATCTAAATATTCATCCTGTATATCTATTTGCATCATGTCAGCTACTTCTTTATCTAACACGTGTTGTGCTTTCGTTTTCACAATATTCTTCCTGGTTGGCATACAAACAGTAATGCACATAGAACATAGCATTGGGCCACAATGGATACACATACAACAGGTGAAAATCACTGCAATTGCGATACATAGGACAGTCAGTAGTTTCCAACCCCAAGCAGAGACTAGAGCCCAAAACCATCCAGTAAAAGACCAAGTGCCATTCTTTGTGTGAATGTCTGTAGCTATTTTATGTAATTTAAAAATTGCATCATACACTGAGGGCGAATTATCAGGGATAAACACACAACAACTACTACCAATAACTTGACATGCTCCTCCTCGATCTGCTAGCATCACATCTAGAACCATCCGGTTTTGGAGCGCTACAACTCTTGCAACTTGCAGTTCTTCAGTAATATTTCCTAGCGCTATAGCAGTCTGGTTAGTGACAGCTTCTACAACCCTAGTTAACTGTCTCACTTTCCTACTATTTAGTGCAGCGCCCACAAAAGAGAACAGACTCAAACTGAAATCAACATATTGCTGTAGACTAGTGTCTGTTTGATCTACTTCATTAGTGCTTATAGTCCTCTTGCTTCTATTTAATAAAACATTTTTGTACAGTTTAAAATCCCGATGATACGATGCAGGTGCCAAGAAAACAGGGGGTAACAAGAAAGATACATAACATACACCTGGCCACCCAACTGGTAGTCGATAGTATCCATTACTGCCACATACTAGATATGTGTTATGCGAAGCTAAAAAATAACTATTATTAATTCCATCTATGTTTAATACAGTAATACAATCATTGACTCCAACTGGGATATGTCCAATGCTTTGTACACATAAGTCTGCTTTAGTCTTTGTAACGGTAATCACAAATGTTCACTTTTGGCAAAGTCTCTTGTGTGGGTGAAGACATTTGGCGTAGAGAAATTGTCCGGTCGGTATTCCTCTCATTCCCATATAGTTCCATTGGCTTGAGGACACCCATCTTTGTCCTGGTAACACTCTTTATTCAAACGGAAAAGAAGTCCACCTACTGCAGGTTTCCTAGTTGAGAACAATAAAGTGTACCAGGCTCGACAAGAGCCATTGTGCAAGAAAGTAAGTGGAATAAAAGGCATTCCTCCTTTCTTTTGATGCGCTGGAATCATCCCACATACCCAACAGTTAGTGGTGTTCATAGCATCATGGGTATGGTGAAGCATCTGAACAAAAGTGTTATTGAGATAAGACTGACAGTGTTTCTGCTCATGATACAGAAGAGTGAAATGCTGATGCTCCCCTGGGACTGGAGTAGGAACAACAAACAACTCACGAGCAGGAATCATCACTTCATCAGACAAAGTAATCACTGCTATATTTGTCAAAGCAGCAAAAACTCCTATAGCACCAAAAATGTTCCTTTGTTTATTAATTTCAGCAACAAAATCAATTCTCTCTAAAAAACAAGAACAAAAAAAATAATCGTAGGAGCTCTTCTCCCGTGGGTAGACGTTGGTTTCTTCACCGAAGATCAAGACGGGTGTCACTATACTACGCAGGGCTGATCCACCTCCTTGTCATATTGGCATTCCGTTTCCACTACCAAGGGCAGTTGCTCAACCTGTCTCTTTCAAAATTGTAGATTCTTTTCTCGGCCTCAAGTTGTATCGCGATGCTCAAGGGATCGTCTGGTCCGGGAAAAACTCCGCAGATTCATCAGGTGATACAGCGTGGCCTTTCTCCGTAGTCAACATCTCTTGATGATCGGTCAGCACAGCAGGTTCCACCAAGGTCGACAATACCTTGCGACAATGGGTACTATACACCCAATTTTTCTTGTTTGTGACTCGAACCGCTGTTCTCGTGGCAAGGAGCACCTGCTCTGGTCCACGCCACCTCGGCTCCAAGCTGCTTGACCTCTCAAATACTTTCACCATCACAAAATCACCAGGTCGGAGTGCATGGCCATCACCTGCAGATCTGTTGGGAAGTGCTTCTCGAACCTGTTGATGAATAGAAACCAAGCTGTCAGTTAATTGTGCCAAATAGTCATTCATTAAGACACAAAGTACATTATACACAGAACTCGGTTTTGGAACTCCCCAAATATTCATTGGCCTCCCAAATACCACTTCATAGGGAGTAAGGCCTGTTCGAGAATGTGGTACTGATCTAATGCACAACAATGCCAGAGGAAACGCATCCGGCAGAGTCAAAGATGTGGAAGCCTGAATCTTCGCTATTTTCAACTTCAGAGTAGCATTATACCTTTCCACCAATCCTGCTGATTGTGGATGGAACACTGCATGGAACTTCTGTTTAATTCCTAATCCCTTCAGGACATGTTTGATAACTTTCCCAACAAAATGAGGTCAGTTATCATTCCATAAGAATTTGCAAACACCAAATCTCGGGAAGAATTCCTTCAACAACACCTTTGCAGTAGTAATAGCAGTATTGTCCTTTGTGGGGTACGCCTCGATCCATTTACTGAAGGCACAGACCACCACTAAGATATACTTCAAATTATTACAACGCTCAAGTTGGATATAATCCATTTACAAGGGTGCAGTTGGTGTAGCGAATCCTCCAGGTGTTCGTGTCCCTTTTCCAGGATTATAAAATAAACAGATCAAACAGGACTGCACTACTCTCTTAGCTGTGCTAGCAATTTCTGGATGCTCCCAAACTTATGTAAGCAATCTTATTATTGCTGAAGATCCAACATGTGCTAGCCCATGTGCCATTTGGACCATAGGTTGCACAAAGACTATAGGCAGCTTCCATCTATCCATCTGCTTATTTCGCCAACAACCTTCATCATCCAACTCTCCTTCTTCAGACCATTCTTCACGTTCCTTTACAGAAGCAGATTTCTGTATCTCCTGTACCTCCTGCCTAGCATCATGCCAACGCTCAGCTTGTGACTTCACTACATACATAGAAGTAGTGCTTCTCTGCGTCGCAGTCTCACGTGCCATGTGATCTGCAAAGGCATTCCCTTGTCCAATCTTATCTGTCACTTTCTTATGCGCACAACACTTCACAATAGCTTTTTTCTTTGGGTATGTCAATGCAGTCAAAAGATTATGTACTAAATCTCTGTGCATTATCTGCATTCCGTGAGATGTAAGAAAGCCTCTTTCCTTCCAGAGTAAGCCAAAATCATGCGCCACTCCAAAAGCATAACGGCTATCTGTATAAATATTCACACATAGATCAGTACTAAGCTCACATGCTCGTGTCAAAGCTATCAATTCAGCTGCTTGGGCCGATTTCTGTGGTATGCGAGCTGTCTCCACTATTGTCTCAAGCGTGTTATTTGCATACGCGGCTGAGGTCGTACCATCTGGTAATTTCAAACAGGACCCATCAACTCACAATTCACGAACCACACCTGGAAGGGGCGTATCTTGCAAATCAATGCGACCCTTTGTCTGTTCCTCAGTCAGGAATATACAATCATGTGTTTCTTGTGACTGAGGCTGAGTCGCCGGATATGGCAACAAAGTAGCTGGGTTTAAAGTTGCACATCTCTACAATGTAATATAAGGAGCTAGCAATGTCAGTTCATATCCTGTCAGACGAGCGCTAGTTAAGTGCTGCGCCTTTGTCTGATTTAAAAGGGCATCAACAGCATGGGGTACCAACACTAACAGCTTATGTGACAAAACTATTTCTTCACTATGTCATATTGACACAGCTGTAGCTGCAACTGAGCGAAAACACCCAGGCAACGCTCGGGCAACAGGATCAAGGACTGCTGAAAAATATGCACAGGGATGTTGCTTATCACCATGTAACTGAACTAAAACTGACAATGAGCATCCATCTTTCTCATGCATGTAGAGTGTAAAAGGCTTTGTGTAATCTGGTGAACCTAACACTGGTGCTGAACAAAGGGCTTGTCGTAACTGTTGAAAAGCAGTTTCACATTCATCTGCCCATGGGAGGGGTATTGGAGTGTCTTTTGTCAAAAGTACTAGTAAAGGTTTAACATTGTAGGAAAACCCCAAAATCCATTGTCTACAAAAAGAAGTAAGACCAAGAAATGCACTCACTTTTATCTGTGTCGAAGGTACTGGTGTGTCTAAAATAGCTTGTATGCGATTGGCTGCCAACAAGATGCCATCAACATATTGTATGAGAGCCACACCTTCAGGCAAAGCAAAGGAATCAAGCTCTTTTTTCAATGCTTGACTGTAAATACTCGGACTCTCTGTATAGCCTTGAGGAACTCTACAAAATCTATACGATCGGTTATTCAAAGTGAAACCGAACAGATATCGGCTATCAGGATGAATAGGGATCGAAAAGAAAGCATTCTTCAAGTCTATAACAGAAAATGTGGTTGCTGTTGGAGGAACCAAAGTAAGGAGTGTCGTAATATCAGAAACCACAGGGTATTGTGGTACTACGATCTTGTTCACCTCTCTAAGGTCTATAATGAACCTGTAAACTCAAGTATCAGTATCTTATTATAAAATCGGGGAGAATCGGGCTGTTACAAGCATTAAATGGAACTTCCTCATCAACTCCAACTTGAACGAGGTCATGTACAATTCGTCTGAGTGCTTCGTCACCCTCCTGTGAAATTCTATATTGAGGCAAACGTGGTAACACAGCTCCCTCCTTGACAATAATGTGTACCGGTGGGATAACCATTTGGCCCACATCAGTGTCTGAGGTGGCCCACAAAGTTTCAGGGAGTGAAGCTAATGCAATATCCTCTTTAACAAGACAAGCTCTCTCAGGCACAGAGTGATTATCATTCAAAATGACACGCACTCCATCAGGAGAGCATCGTATTGTGGCTCTAAAATACTTCAGCATGTCGAGACCCTCAATATTGTCTGGTGTATTTGGAGAAAGCAAAAACGGACATGGAGCACTAAATTTATCAACATGGAATGCAAGTGGTTGTGAGAAAGGGCTAAGGGAAGGTGTTCCATCGAAACCTATTGAAGTAATAGTTACGCCAGACAGGGGAGCCCTTGGAACCAATTGTTTAGACAAAGCGCTACGAGTAGCTCCTGTATCGACCAGAAGCCGATCAGTAGAACTCAAAACATGTGCTGTAACATAAGGACGCCTCTGATCTACTGGAACTTCAACTGATTCCTTACCCCATCCTAGGCAATCCTATGCATGAACAGAATCGTAAAGGTCAGGCTGCACATAATCAGACATTTGATACTGATTTCGTCTGTCAAAAGTGTTAACTCTATCCTGTGTTCGTACATTGATGTCATATCGAGCACGATCATTTGTTTTTCATCTAGGCCCTGAATAACCAGACCGATTTCTCAATTGTCCCCGACCTCGGGAACCCTGTTGAGCACGCAACACTGGACAATCGGCCATCCTGTGGCCAAATTGCTTACAATACACACATTGATTAACAGACAAATTCGAACGAGTATAGGGGGATTAAAAGATCCACGTCCGTCTCTATCATAACCTCTAGAGGGCGGACCATAAACTTGAGCTAACATAACCTTTGTTTTCAGATCTTTAGATTTCTTTTCTTCATTGCCTTTCGCTTCTATTTCTTGACGCTCATAGTACTGAGCCATTGTTAAAAGAGATGCTGGAGAAGATGTAGTCCAAGAACTTTCACTGGCTTTTAAACGGCTAGCTATCCCTGGTAACAAGTTCGTAACATATTTATCGACAAAAAGATGTCTGCCTGTATCATCTGTCAAGGACTGACCGCTAAAATCGTGAAAAGCTTCCTCAAAACGTGCAAAGAAATCAGAAACCGATTCATCTACCTTTTGTTTGCACGATGCTAAAACAGTCCAATCTATATTTTTAGGGGGAATAACTGTTTTAAGCTTAGTTAATATAGCTGCAGGGAGATCTAATATTAACTTATGTGGCTTTTGAGCGGGTTCCTTCTCCACATCCATTTATTCTAATTTATTCTAATTCTTTCCATTCTGCGCCAAAAGTAGCACAATCGTTAATTCTACAAACGGTCCTCCACATATCCGGTGGTAATATCAACCTGAAAAATAAATCAATGTCATACAAAGTAATAGTACAGGAATTTATAGCGCCTTCAACTTCCTCATAAAAGGCAGCTGGATTTTTACGTGGATCGGGTAATGGTGCTTTAGGCGCCATTACATCTGCCCTATTCCAAGGAGTATAAACCCAATTATAAATAAAATAACCTTTAGCATCAACAGAATATTTATCATCACTGTCACCCGCTCCACTAGGAGGAACATACAAGGGCGCGGCTTCCCGCATGTGCTTCATATAAACCGCCATTTGCTTATCTGTTCCGAAGATAGAAGACTGCGACTCTCCGCTCTGAAATTTCTGCGCAGCTTCATCCTTCAAATGAACAGCCTCAGTTCGTAATTTAACCAACCGTCTAATCGTGTCAGCCACCTGAGAGAAGACAAAAAGACCATCACGCATGTTCCTACAATCAGCTGATACATCATCAGGTTCTAAATCTAGAGAGAATTTCCGAAATAATTCAACGACTTCTGAAGCAAAAGTGAAATATATCTGCTCCCTTTCCGACCATCCCTGTATACTAGCTAAGAGATCGGAAGCAGGATCAGCGCTACGTAATGCTTTACGAGCAGCTTGCCTGATATCGGCTGCACACTGTGCTGACAGCATAGAACGGGTGCCCCGCGCCGTTCATTGTTCTGAATCGGAATCCTCATAACCATCGGACGGAGCGGACAGAACGGCATACGGCGGTGGAGGTCGATCTAATAACAAAAAATCATCTGGTGGTTTATTAAGGACAGGGTAGAGAGGTTGTTGGGCAGGGTATTGGCCAGATACCTGCAATCTGTGTTCTTTAGCCTCTCTCTCTTTCAGCTCTTTCACTTCTTTCTTTCTCAACTCCAGCGCTTTCTCATACACATTCTTTCGCTGCTCCTTCTCAATCAAGGCTTGCTCACGCTTCGCTCGTTCACGCACTTCTTTCTCCCACATAGGCACACATTCAAACATATCACGTCTGGACTTCTGCTCAAACATACATCGCTCCACATCCTCAATCTTTCGTAAATCAAATCACCCATGCATAGGCCAACGTAACTCAGGATCCTTGCGGGTATATCTATGCCATAATGTGCTGTACATTATGGAAGAAAGACCAAATTTTATATACATATCCCTATTAGGCACCCCCTCTGGGGGAGCCGGCTGTGAGTCTTCAAGCCTAAGTCGGGTCCCATTACAAAAGCAACATATCCTTCGAAGCGCGCTAAAAACAGGCATGCCAAAAATAATGCAAAATATGCAGTATTATGCACCAAGTGGCACTTAAGGTACTTCTAGTACATTGCGCCGTTCAAATTTGACTCATTGAAGAAAAATCTCCACATTGCCTGCCTATAAGTGTTATAACTCATGTATCAAATCATACAAATACTCATACAAATAAGATTAGTCTTTAACAAATACCAAATACCAAATATGCTGCAGTAAGTGTTCCTAAAACTACCTTACCATACAAGGGCATCCAAAACCCATAGTACGTGCCGTAAAACGACCCTTACCAATCATAGGCTGTCCAGGTTCCAACTGCCAAGTTCTAAATTCAACCAAACGGCCACTGCACAGCGAATGGAAAGGGGCGACCACTCGGTCCCCCCGCACGTATGGCAGAGTACCACGATCCCCCTGGGAAGCCATCTTGGGCGGGAGGCGTGTCTCGGCTGGTATGCCCGAAGCGGCGTAGCCGGGGCACGCTTTTTCCCGCCCTAGAGTGGGCTGGCCTAGACACTGACGCGGCTGGCCACGCCCTCGGGGCAGGCAGGGGCGGGTTTACGCCCGCCCTGAAGACGGATAAAAGGGGACGCAAGACCGGAAGGCATCCTCTTGTTCCTGTGCTCTGAAGCTGCACCTCCTCGCTGCACGTGAGCTCGAGACGGAACGAAGAGCCAATTTTGAGCGTTGTAATCTCTCTTTTGTCTTACAGATACTCAGTCGGAGAAATGCCCAAGAAAGGCGGGAAGAGAATGACTGAACAGATGGTTCGGGTCCTCATGAAGGAGATGACCGAGCTGAAGAAGCGGGTGGCGGAGAGAGACGGGGAAGGGGGGCCGGAACGTCCGCCGGCTGGAGCAGCCCCAGGAGGGAGAGCCAAGAGGCCAAGGAGGGGACCGGCTGGGGGAGACGTCCCGGTTCCCTGTACCCCGCTCGAAGCGCCAACCCCAGTACCGGCGGAGGGGAATCCGATTCCCGTGGTGGTCACCCCGGTGTCCAATGAGGATATGCCGCCCGAGCTGGCAGCACAACTTGCAGCGTGGTTGGGCGAAAGTAGTGAGGGCGCCACGGCTGCCGAGGCGCAGACGCTGATGAAGCAATTGCGCGAGAAACGGGATGCAGCCAAGGTGTCCACACCGGTTGCAGTAGTTGACAAGCCACAAGGGACGATTGCGACCGCAGAGGCAGCGTCCGGTGCAGGTAAGCGGCCATTGCCGATTGCGAGGGATGAGTCAGCACCCTCTCGTAGAGAAAGGTTGGGTCAACATGTGCCTTTGGCAATTAAGGAGAAGATTTGGGCGGGGGAATATGTGAACATCTTCTCTTTGCTTGTTGATCATTATGAGGTGGAGCATGTTAAGGGTCAGAAGGACCTCATGCATCCGAGTGTTTGGCGCGCAAAAATGGCCGCCTTTAAAGTGAATGAAAATATTGGCAATTGGGGCAATGCATGGGGAATCTTTACGTCGATCTTGGGGGAACGTAGGCCCGAGTTGCTTGCCGAGTTGCCGACCTATCAGTCGCGGATCATGGGGTACTCGACATCATACCAGGGTAACCATTGGTTTTGCTACGATAATCTTTTTAGAAAGGCTAAAGAGCATAATAAAAGCTTAACCTGGGATTGTTACGATTCTTTGACATGGGATAAAATGAAGGAGACAGGTATGTTGAAAATGCCATTGGTAGGAAGTAATGTTGGCGAATCCTCCCGCCAATATGGGGGGACGCCCTTTCGTTCAGGTACGGGTACCGACGATTACTCGAGACCTGCCGGCAATACGGGAAAAAAGGGGTTATGCTTTAATTTCAACAGAGGTAAATGTACTAGGCCCCAGGGATCGTGTAAATTTAAACATGAATGTAGTGGGTGCGGGTCGCCCCATCCTGAGTCCACGTGCAGAGCCAAAACGGGTGATAACGGGGGGAGAGGAGGCGCCAAACAGGTCTAACATAGTCCGAGGGGCGCCTTTACCTACCCCGATTGATACCTTGGCGATGATTCCCTGGCTCAGTGAATACCCGGATCGTACTTCTGCTGGGGTGCTGCGGAACGGATTTTCGTATGGTTTCCGCATCCCGGTAGGGGACTTTCAGGGTGTGGAGAAGTGTAAAAATCAACTGTCGGTCCTGCAGCATACGACCGTGGTACAGGATAAGATCCGGAAAGAGGTTACTCGAGGTCGGGTCGCCGGCCCGTTTAGTGTACCCCCGGTGCAGGATTTTGTTTGTTCTCCTTTAGGGGTGGTCCCCAAGAAGGACCCGGGTGAGTTCCGATTGATTCACAATTTATCAGCTCCATGTGGTCTTTCTGTAAACGATGCAATAGACCCGGATGTATGTTCGGTGCGGTACGCATCCTTCGATGAGGCCGTAGCCATTTTGAATCGCCTGGGACCCGGGGCGCTGATGGCGAAGTCAGATATCGAGTCAGCGTTCCGATTTCTCCCGGTACACCCAGACGACCAGCGTCTCCTGGGTTTCATGTTTCAGGGTTATTATTACATGGATAGGTGTATGCCGATGGGGTGCTCTATATCTTGTGCCTATTTCGAGAAATTCAGTAGTTTTCTACAATGGGTCTTCACAAAGAAGACGGGTTTCCAACATGTAATGCATTACCTTGATGATTTTCTGTTCCTTGGGGCAGCCGGGGACCTTGAATGTGGCCGGGCCTTGGCCGAATTTTGCATGTTAATGAAGCAGTTTGGTGTGCCATTGGCACCAGGTAAGACGGTGGGTCCTGCGACTTGCCTCGAGTTTCTGGGGATCGAGTTAGACTCCAGTGAGGGTTGTTTTCGTTTGCCAGCTGACATAGTGTTGAAGTTCAGGGCAGCCCTGCGAGTGTGTATAAATGGATCTAAAGTTACGCTGCATCAATTACAGCAGTTGGTGGGACAGTTAAATTTTGCCCTGAGGGTTATACCAATGGCCCGCCCCTTCTCCCGTTCAATTGCCCAAGCTATGGTCGGCTTAAAGGAGGGCCATCATCGCACGAGACTATCGGCTGAGGTCCGCCAGGACATGCGCATTTGGCTAGCATTCCTGGCGGACTTTAATGGTCGAGTCGTCTGGAACAAACCAGTCGGTTCCTCGGAAGAGCTGGGGCTATGGACAGATTCAGCAGGTAGCATAGGTTTTGGTGCCATCTTCGGCACAAAATGGTCGGCACAAAGGTGGCCGACATGGTGGCATGACAATGGTCTGACAAGTAATATTGCTTTCCTTGAACTTTTCCCCATTTTGGTGGCCCTGAGAACCTGGCCAGAAGGGTTCAAAGATCACTCTGTGATATTTTGGTCTGACAATATGACCGTGGTCGAGTGCATCAATAGCCAGGCTGCACGATGTAAACTGATTTTAAGACTGCTCAAAGAAATTGTGTTGCTGTGTAAGCAACTGAATGTGCTATTCAGAGCAAAACATGTCCCGGGGGTAATGAATCAGGCGGCTGATGCAGTGTCTCGTTTTCATATGCAGGCTTTCTCGGGTTTCCTTCCCACAGCGGACCCAGAGCCGGCACCCTTTCCCGAAGCTCTCTGGTCTCTCGGTGCCCCGAACTTCGTCACCTCGTGGGAGAGAGTCTAGCACCAAGGACGAGGAAGGCATATGAAGGGGCGTTTCGGTCCTATTTAGCCTTTTTGGGGACCGATAGAGAGGGGCTTTGGGGCCACGAAGAATGGGTAGTGAATTTTCTGATGTCCTTACGTAGGGCTGGGAAATCAGTGGCTACGGCCCAGAGGCATCGTGCTGCCATTTCCTTTGTTGCCAGGGCTCATGGTATCCAGGACCGACAGCGTCTTTCGTGGTACAGAAAGCGCTGCGTGGGTGGCAACGCCTTGAGGGTCGCAGAGTAGATGAGAGGCGCCCGATAGGTTTGGATAGGTTGGCCCAGTTGTTGGCCACACTCCCTTCCACATGTTCATCTCAGTTTGAGACAGTGTTGTTCCGAGCCGCTTTTACGCTGGCATTTCATGGGGCGATGCGGGTAAGCGAACTAGTGGCAAGGAACAAACAGGATGTGACAGGGGGTTTGTGCCAGGAACACGTTCAGATCAGAGGAGAGACAATGACTGTCTCCTTTGTCAGGTCCAAGACCGATCAGGGTGGAATGGGTGACTGCATAATCATACGCAGGATTCCCGGGTCCTCCATGTGTCCGGTAAAGTGTTTAGATGACTACCTAGCACGAAGGGTGGCATCATGGGGGGGGACCTTGTTGAGACACGCGGACGCCACCCCACTGACGAAATTTCAGTTTCAGCGGGTGCTTGCGATGTCAATTGCCGCTGCGGGCTTGAACCCGGGCGAGTTTGGGACCCATTCCTTTCGGATAGGGGCTGCTACAGAAGCTACAGCTAGGGGTCTTAATGTTGAACAAGTAAAAAGAGTGGGGCGTTGGTCCTCCAATTGTTATAAGAGGTATGTACGGTTGCACATGTTGTGAAGCTGTAACGATGTACTCACGCCTCTTGTTTTTGTTTGATTTTCAGTTGCGCAAGCCTACGAGGCGGGGCGGACTATGCAGTCGACCCAACACCGGGCCAGCGGTCAGACATCACCGGCTGTGAAAAAGGAGGTGTGGGTCGTGGGCCACTCATACGTGAGGCGTGCCGCGGACGTATTCAAAGCAGGTGACATGATTCACGTAGCTGGGGAATACGGGTACAGGGTGTCCTTCTACGGAAGAGGCGGTCTCTGTATTGACCAGTTTCAAACATTTTTCGAGGGTTTGTTAGGGCGGACGAGGTCACCGCCGTCTATAGTCATAGTACATCTAGGGGGCAATGATTTAGTCACCACCGGTAGACGACTTCTCCTGGAGGCAATGCTTTCCACTGTAAGTTGGTTGGCGAGGAGAGTTCCGGGGTGCATAATTGCGTGGTCCCATATGATCCCACGAAAGGTATGGCGAGGGGCTATTTCTATTCCTGCTTTGAATCATTCTGTTAGAAAGCTTAATAACAAAGTGAGTAGGTTGTTCCGTTCCAGGACATTGCATTCTATTTCGCATGGCTGTATTAATGATGACAGTATGTATTTGGGGGATGGTGTGCATTTGTCTCGGGTGGGGAATGAGTTACTCATAGGAGACTTCTTAGCATGGTTAAAAACGTTAGAACATGACCTTTAGGTAGGAGCTTTGTGGGGGGTCCGGATAGCCGGTCAACTATCCGGCCTGTGGCGGTAAGGTCATGATCGGTGAGCACTAATTGGAAGATCCCTATGAGTGGGCGTCACCCAACACGGATGGGAGCGCTCGGGAGAGGTGGCCATTGGCCCCTCAACGGGGAGGCGGTCCCTTCTAAGGATGGGTCGCCGAAAGAAAAGGAAAGGCGGTCAAGGCCCCTTCCTGTGTAGGAGGGGTTACAGCCCCCTCCTGGGGAATTTCCCGGGGCCAGTGACGTCTGCGACGGCAGATGTGGTAAGTTGTGCGGGGTTTTTGGGGGGGGTCTACGCTACCTTCTAGATACCTCACACGAGTCCTCGAACGACCTTTAAGTGGCGTCGAGTTTTATTGGTGCCCCCGTCAAGTCAAAGGGAAATTGGTAGTTGCACTTGAGGTACGCCTCAGTGCTGTCGCCCCTCACACGTGGGGGGGGTATTTCTGGTTAGGGATCTTGACACCGGTTACGACCTTGCCGTTGGCCCTTAAACGTTAGGATGTACAATTTCATAATTTCAAGTAAATGTGTGTAGGATGTTAGTTCGGCTAGGAGAACCTCTGTATTAGAGAATATGTTAAGGTTAGCCAAACATCGCAATGTGGTAATGAAATTGTACATAATATAAAATGTTGATTTAATGTTTTAATTTTGTTTTAATAAATACGGCCGGGAGGGTTACTCCCTCCCTCTTCCAAAAACTTCAAGAACTGTTTCCGGTTTCCCTCCTTTGGGGATTGTGTTGAGAGGGGGTGGCGGGTATCTCAGCCATATGGAAAGGGGCGACCACTCGGTCCCCCCGCACGTATGGCAGAGTACCACGATCCCCCCGGGAAGCCATCTTGGGCGGGAGGCGTGTCTCGGCTGGTATGCCCGAAGCGGCGTAGCCGGGGCGCGCTTTTTCCCGCCCTAGAGTGGGCTGGCCTAGACACTGACGCGGCTGGCCACGCCCTCGGGGCAGGCAGGGGCGGGTTTACGCCCGCCCTGAAGACGGATAAAAGGGGACGCAAGACCGGAAGGCATCCTCTTGTTCCTGTGCTCTGAAGCTGCACCTCCTCGCTGCACGTGAGCTCGAGACGGAACGAAGAGCCAATTTTGACCCACCCACCAGCCCCTGATGACAGCAAGTGGTTTTGAATAAAGTTAATGGATAACTCTGATTTTCGTTTACAGGTTGTGGTATTATCGTGATGATTTTGAGTATGTAATAAAGAATGTCGATTTGTGGTACGTTTTGCAAATAAAGAAATTCTGCTTTAGTGTTCATTGGTAGCATGCTTTTAATGAAAGTATAGTTGCTACTGTGATTTTAGTTAGTCATTTAGTTAGCATTGTCGTATTTATTTTGGTCGGGCGGTAAGGTCATGATCGGTGAGCACTAATTGGAAGATCCCTATGAGTGGGCGTCACCCAACACGGATGGGAGCGCTCGGGAGAGGTGGCCATTGGCCCCTCAACGGGGAGGCGGTCCCTTCTAAGGATGGGTCGCCGAAAGAAAAGGAAAGGCGGTCAAGGCCCCTTCCTGTGTAGGAGGGGTTACAGCCCCCTCCTGGGGAATTTCCCGGGGCCAGTGACGTCTGCGACGGCAGATGTGGTAAGTTGTGCGGGGTTTTTGGGGGGGGGTCTACGCTACCTTCTAGATACCTCACACAAGTCCTCGAACGACCTTTAAGTGGCGTCGAGTTTTATTGGTGCCCCCGTCAAGTCAAAGGGAAATTGGTAGTTGCACTTGAGGTACGCCTCAGTGCTGTCGCCCCTCACAAGTGGGGGGGGTATTTCTGGTTAGGGATCTTGACACCGGTTACGACCTTGCCGTTGGCCCTTAAACGTTAGGATGTACAATTTCATAATTTCAAGTAAATGTGTGTAGGATGTTAGTTCGGCTAGGAGAACCTCTGTATTAGAGAATATGTTAAGGTTAGCCAAACATCGCAATGTGGTAATGAAATTGTACATAATATAAAATGTTGATTTAATGTTTTAATTTTGTTTTAATAAATACGGCCGGGAGGGTTACTCCCTCCCTCTTCCAAAAACTTCAAGAACTGTTTCCGGTTTCCCTCCTTTGGGGATTGTGTTGAGAGGGGGTGGCGGGTATCTCAGCCATATCAACAGAAGAGATCTCATTCGATGACCAGCGCCACCTGGGGTCAGATCGGAAAGAAGGGAAAAACGCCTTGGATGCCAAGACTCGGGTCTCCTCTGGCATGCGATTTTGTCCGCAGCGAGATCCCAATCCTTCGTTGCGACCAGTCCTTTGGGCATCCGAGTCACCGATGAGCCCCATGTTGGCGCCAATTTGTAGTAGCAGGCCTCAGCCAGACCCGCTAGTGCAAGGGGTTCGCCCTTCTCTGCAACAAAAGTCCTCAGACCAATAGGAAGAAGTTTGCACAGAAACTGGAATAGAAAAAGTAACATTTATTACACCTCATGAGGTGGTGCAACGGTTGAAACATTACCCTTCGGTATGGCAAGAAGTAGCACCACGAGCCAAGAAAGCATGGTTTATTTATACCCGCACAGGGGCTCCACAGAAGGCGGTACAAACAGAAGAGCACAGTTTATGTACATATAAGGTAATATCGAGAGGCACAATCGATCAGTGGGAGGAGCTAACAGTTTTGGGGTTCCACAAACACATTCCTATCTGGAACTAATCACTAACAGATATGGACCCTACTTCACATGCGCAAAAGTGAAGGATGCTAAATACAACTTGTTGCCAGGCAGATTTCAAGTGCCGTGGACAGGAATATAGGACAGAGCACATGTTCGACACCAGGCAGCATGTAGCAGACAAGATGGCTGCCGTAAATACAAAATGGATTCCGCTAAATGTCAAGAACTAAGATGTCTTCTGCAAATGCTTAATCTAATCGCTGTCAAATTACAACATTCTGGCAATAGTCTGCTTGTCTCTGAAAGCTGGGAACATATTGATTTCAGCCCCACAACCCCTTTGTTGATATCATTTGCAGGGAAAAAAACAGACGCTTTCATCTGTATCCTTTTTTGTAATTTTTAAAAAAAAAAGAAAAAAGTAGCTATATTTTGGCATACCTATTGGTCCCCTCCAGGGGAATCCACAAACCTTGGGTACGTTTAGAATCCCCATGATGTTGGAAGAAAAGTACGCAAATTTGGAGTGGATACCTTAAGTGGTCAAAAAGTTACAGAGGCAGAAACACAAACTACCCCAAATAACCCAAAAAAGGCTTAGCACAGCGGCAAAAGGCCTAGCAGCGAAGTGGTTACATTTTTAGTAGTTATAATATTTATTTATTTTAAATTTTGCATGTTTTATTCTGTAGCGGGTTGTGGGTTTCTAAGGGAATAGGGCGGAAAGCAATTTAATTATAGTAAATTCATGATTTTTTTATTGATTTAATTCAGATTTTATAGCATTAATTGTGGGAAGTTTATTAATTAAGATTTAGCTGTTAATTTATATTAATTAATTGATTGAAAATTAATTATGGAAATTGTGTTATCAATTATAGGTGTGGGTTGTGAGGTTTATAGGGGTAAAAGGTGGGGAGTAATTTATTTCTGATTAATAAATAATTAGGTGCTAATTTATATTAATTAATTGATTGAAAATTAATTATGGAAATTCTGTGATTAATTTTAAGTTTGGGTTGTGGGGTATATAGGGGTAAAGGGTGGGAATTAATTTATGTTTAATTGATTAAAAATTAGTTGTTCATTAATTTCAAGTAATTAATCTATATTAAATGAGGGTATTTGATTATATTTTTCTGTGTTTGGGTTTTATTGTGATAGTGATACATTGTGGGAAGTAAAAAAATTGTACTTACTTTAAAATTAGTTTTTAAATATTATTACGTTTTAATTGAAAATAAGGTTTTTAATTCTGGTAGTGGTCTGTGGGGATTGAAGGGGTTAAAGTGTGGGAAGTGAAATCATTTTTATGAGTTTTAATTTGTGTTTTAATTAATGGTATTTCTTTAATTGGTAATTAATTATATTAGTTGAGGAAGTACTTTAAACATTTTTTTAGATGTAGGTTGTGAATTGTGTGGTGCTACTGCTATAGGGCAGTAAATATAAAAATTAATTTGGTAATAATTAAAGTTTTTTTGGGAATTATTTTTATTTTATTTAATATAATATTTGTAGGTATTTGTTATAAGTATTTAACATTTTATTTGTAATATTAAATATATTTGTATTTGCATTTTTAACATAATTATATACTTGTTTAATTAATTCATTTTTAAAATATTGTTATTGTCAACATTTAGTTTGTTTTTAATTTTTATCTAACTGGAGTGAGAATATTAATTGTGCAATCAAACACTTTCCCTACTGTTGCAGTCACTGGAGTGGGAATAGTACTTTTTACAGCTCCGCTATCAAACACTTTCCCTACTGTTGCACTCACTGGAGTGGGAATAGTCATTTTTACCCCTCCGCTGTCCAACACTTTCCCTACTGTTACACTCACAGGCATGGGAATAGTCATTTTTAGACCTCCATCATCTAACACTTTCCCTGCTGCTGCACTCACTGGAGTTCGAAAAGTAATTTTACCCTTCCGCTATCCAACACTTTTCCTACTGTTACACTCACTGGAGTGGGAATAGTAATTTCTACCACTCCGCTATCCAACACTTTCCCTACTGTTGCACTCACTGGAGTTGGAATAGTAATTTTTACCCCTTCGCTGCCCAACATTTTCCCTACTGTTACACTCACTGGAGTGGGAATTTTAAGCTTGAAGATTGTTAAATAGTTTAATGTTTTAATTTATAATAGTATTTTTATAAATTAGATTTTATGTTATTGGTACTTACACACATACACATGTCTATACAAAATATAGAATAATATATAAATATATATATAACACAAAATAATAAATATTAAATATGTTAAATAATAAACATAAATAAAAAATAAAGTTGATTTAATATAAATTAAAGAATATATAATAAATACACAATTAAAAAAGTTAAACAAACATACATAAGTGATATATATTTACTAGGTGGAGTGTGTAGCGGTGACAGCTGGGCATTTAAAATGGAACAGATGTCGGACAAAATAAGAGAATCATCCCTCCGAGAGAAAAGCTAGCGTTCAAACAACATTAGTCGTCTACTAGTATGTGGCTTAATCGTAGGAAGAGACACCCAATGTCTGACCGCTAAGTAATGTCAATATTCTGACTCTGGGAGCCCAAAGTCCTGTCAGAGAGCCTCAAACTCCAACAGGACTTGCACATTAAACAGGTCCCCAATCCTCTTACATTGTGCTTCCTGCCATGGTGAAAATTCTTCCTCGGACATTGCCTGAGGGAAATCTGGATTCCCTTTGATCGGCGTAAGTGGCGAGATGCATGTGGATAGCTGGTCGGTGGAATACACTTTGTCCCAAACTCCAACAGTTGCTCTGACCACCGGCAAGATGTATACACCTGACGGGTGGGATTTAGGATATAACCACAGGATCTTCCAAATATGGATGCCTGCGACCTCATAGTCCAGGAAGCACCAATGTTTTTCGGTCATCAGACGCTGCCAATCGACTAAGTATCATAGCTGAGCGGCCTGGTATTAGTTTGTCAGATTTGGTATTCCTAGTCATTTTTAGACCTCCACTATCTAACACTTTCCCTGCTGTTGCACTCACTGGAGTTCGAAAAGTAATTTTTACCCTTCCGCTATCCAACACTTTTCCTACTGTTACACTCACTGGAGTGGGAATAGTAATTTCTACCACTCCGCTATCCAACACTTTCCCTACTGTTGCACTCACTGGAGTTGGAATAGTAATTATTACCCCTTCGCTGCCCAACATTTTTCCTACTGTTACACTCACTGGAGTGGGAATTTTAAGCTTGAAGATTTTTAAATAGTTTAATGTTTTAATTTATAATAGTATTTTTATAAATTAGATTTTATGTTATTGGTACTTACACACATACACATGTCTATACAAAATATAGAATAATATATAAATATATATATAACACAAAATAATAAATATTAAATATGTTAAATAATAAACATAAATAAAAAATAAAGTTGATTTAATATAAATTAAAGAATATATAATAAATACACAATTAAAAAAGTTAAACAAACATACATAAGTCATATATATTTACTAGGTGGAGTGTGTAGCGGTGACAGCAGGGCATTTAAAATGGAACAGATGTTGGACAAAATAAGAGAATCATCCCTTCAAGAGAAAAGCCAGCATTCAAACAACATTAGTCGTCTACTAGTATGTGGCTTAATCATAGGAAGAGACACCCAATGTCTGACCGCTAAGTAATGCCAATATTCTGACTCTGGGAGCCCAAAGTCCTGTCAGAGAGCCTCAAACTCCAACAGGACTTGCACATTAAACAGGTCCCCAATCCTCTTACATTGTGCTTCCTGCCATGGTGAAAATTCTTCCTCGGACATTGCCTGAGGGAAATCTGGTTTCCCTTTGATCGGCGTAAGTGGCGAGATGCATGTGGATAGCTGGTCGGTGGAATACACTTTGTCCCAAACTCCAACAGTTGCTCTGACCACTGGCAAGATGTTTACACCTGACGGGTGGGATTTAGGATATAACCACAGGATCTTCCAAATATGGATGCTTGCGACCTCATAGTCCAGGAAGCACCAATGTTTTTCGGTCATCAGACGCTGCCAATCGACTAAGTATCATAGCTGAGCGGCCTGGTAATATTTTGTCAGATTTGGTATTCCTAGTCCCACCTTGGCCAGTGGCAGGTACATGCGCTCTTTCACCATTCAAGCCCGCTTACCCGCCCATATGAAGGCTTCCAGCACAACCTGCAATTTCTTCGAGATGGCCGAGGTAGGTGGCAAAGGAATCACCTGCATAAGGTAGAGAATTTTTGTCAGCAAGGTCATTTTCACTGCCGCAATGCGGCCCACCCAAGAGAGGGGACCCTTGCCATGACTGAATGTGTGACCTCATGGTATGCAACAGGGCCTCGTAATTATAGGTGATTGAGCCTTCTATCATTGGCGGTATTTAAATGCCCAGGTATTGGATACCCTGCCGAGACCACTGAAAGGGAAATGCTGACTCTAAGTGGGTTTGTTCCTCTCGAGGGATGGTGATGTCCAGGGCTAGCATTTTGGCTGTATTCACTTTAAAACCAGAGACCTCCCCGAACTGAGCCAGCTCTTATAGGAGGGGGGGGGGCAGGAGCCACACGGATTGGTGACAGTCAATAAAACCTCATCCACGTACAGTGCTTTTTTGTGGGGTTGGCCCCCCATCCAAACCCCCTCTATCCGTAGATGACGGCGGTGCACATCCCAGAGGCTCCATGCAGAGCGCAAACAGAAGGGGTGGGAGAGGACAGCCCTGGATCAACCCCCTTGCAACTGGGAAGATAGGGGAGTGAGTGTTATTCACCCGCACCTGTGCTTTGGGATCCGCATAACCCGCTCCAACTCAATGCCGAAACCTGGGCCCAGAACCTACCTCTACCAGCACCCCATAGAGGAAAGGCCAATGCACGTGGTCACAAGCCTTTTCAGCATCTATGGACAGAAACAACGTTGGGACCTGGGAGCGTTGAGTCTTGTCCAATAGGTGGAATAGCCAGTTAGTGTTGTTTCTGCAGGTTTGGCCCGGTACAAAGCCAGACTTATCGGGCTCTATTAAGCCCAGCATATGCCTGCCCAACTGCCCCGCCAAAATCGCTGTGAATATCTTAGCACTGACATTCAAGAGGGAAATGGGGCGGTAGGAGTTGGGGGTCTTTCCCCGACTTCGGCAACACTGTGATCAGTAAGTTCTTCAAAGTCACTAAAGGAATTATAGAAGCAGGTTAGTATAGGGGCTTGAAGGGACGCATATTGCTTAGAAAAGGCCAGCTATAAACCTGTCTTGCCCGGGCGCTTTTTCTATTTGCAAGTGACCTATTGCATCTAACACCTCCCTTTCAGTTATTTCTTTCTCCAACTTCTCTGTGTGAAAGGGCAGCAGTTTCATGACGGGGCTTGTGAGCAAATGTCTGGGGAGATTCCCTATACTGTGTACAGTTGTGCATAAAAGTGGCTGAATTCCGCCGCAATATCTTCATCCCTCATAAGATGTTGTCTGCCGTCTTCTATAATAGCCTGTAATCGTCTAGAGTGCACCTGCGCCCTCAGCCTGTGTGCCAATAGTTTCCCCTCCTTGTTGCTACCGACATAGTATTTTTGTCGTGTTCACAGCAGGCCGTACGCAGCCGCATACATTTTAAAAAAAATATCTTTATTACATTTTTATAATTTCCAATACAATAGTCTACAGGCATCCATATGTATCTCCTTTCAGTTACAATAGCAGTTGCTCGACAGCAGTATATATATAAACCAGGACATTACTGTTTCACTGTTTCCATGCCGTTTCCTGTTGTGGCATGATGCTACATGTGCGTTAATAGGCTACCTTGGGCTCCTAAAAGCCCGTACAGTCTATACGCAGCCGCATCCATATCTAGCGCTCTAAGCTGTTTCCGCGCTACATTAAGTTGCCGTCTGTTTTTATGTGTGGCTATCCGTCGATGTTCATCTTCCAGCTCTTTTACACTGGCTTTGAGTGCAGCTTGCTTAACGCCCCGTTCCTTGTTAAGCCTGGCTGCTATCTCGATATAGGTCCCTCTAACAACCCCTTTAAGGGCTTCCCAAAGCATCATAATCACAGTGTCTGGTGTGTCGTTGACAGCATTATAAACTACTATGGCCTTCTCTACCTGCTTCGCCGTAGCATCGTAAGTTAAACGTTTAGGGTTTAGACGCCACGTTTTGCTGGTCTGATGTGTAGTCGGATGGCTAATAGCTAACTGGATCAGGGCATGGTCATATATGGGAGCCACTTCAGTCGTAGCCCCAACTATTCTTGGGATTAACCCTTTCCATGCGGCCGCGATTCCCCTGGTGTGCTGTAAACAGCACGAACAGGGGCGGGCCGTGACGAACCCCAGCCGTCATCAGCACACGAGCACCGTAGTGCATGACGGCTGGGGTTCGTCATCAGCATGGAAGGGGTTAAGGGGCCAAGATAAAAAAAAATCGATTCTAGCATGGGATTGGTGGGCAGCGGAGAAAAAGGAGTTGGAACAGGACTGTGGATTGAACACCTGCCAAATATCCATAAGCCCTGCCTCTGCAAGCCAGCTTACCCCTTGTGAGGAAAACATCCACGTAGGCCATGGATGGGAAGGGGACCGACCTATGGCAGCATCCATAACTAAATTAAAATCACCCCCTATCACGAAGTTGGAGTCTGGGGATGCCAGTACTGCATCCAACGCCAGACGACTAAAGGGCTCCTGCCTTTCAATGGGGGCATAGAGGGTGGCTAAAGTGAGTGTATGCCGGGCCAAGGATACCCTCAGGGACAACAGCCACCCCAGAATCTCAGATTGCACCCCTTGAACCCACCCTCGCAAGAGTGTGGATACGAGGATCGCCATCCCTGCCTTCTTTCATTGACCCTGGAACCAATACTGGCGATTAAACCATCTCGACCACATCCTGTGACAATCCTGTTTCAACAGATGTGTTTCTTGTAGGAGACAGAGATAGCAGTGGGCTGCCCTTAGCTGGTTGAGGATTGCTACTCTTTTGGCTGGGGATTTAAGACCTCTTAACTTCAAACTAAGCATCTTCACTATTATGCAATGTGGACAAGGCCGCTATGAGAGCTCCCGGCCCCTCCTGCACCCCCCACCCCAAACCTAAGTACAGTGAGCCCATCGGAGGAAAATCAGAGCACAGAGAAAACATGGAGAGAACATGAGAACAATAACAAGAAATAGAACAAAGCACCTGGTGGTGCACAACTTGCGATTATATAGTGAGGGTCCATGTCTCCAGTCGTCCCTCGGAATTATATAAACATTTACAAATATATATATATCTATAGAAAGATAAGCCATAAGAGAGTACCTCAGTTTCCGCTTCACTGAGCTTTCGTGAAGAAAGATTGACTACTGTTTTTAAATCTTTCATTTCTCTTTTCATGGCCCCTTGTTCTGGATCCCACTGGGCTTGGGCAGATCAAATACATTCTCTTGTGAATGTATTTGATCTGGTTGCGACTCTGCCTCCTCGTCCGCTTCCTTTTTGACTTTCGGAGTTGGTTTTGTTCAGGGCAGCAAGCCTTCCCTGCGCTACCAGTGAAAATTCTTTTAACATTTGTTCTTTTTTTGCTTAAAATGCCAGGGCTGTTTTGTTGTTTCTCTTCTATCATATGATATGGCTTATCTTTCTGTCCTTCTGCCTCTTTTAATTACACAAAAAGCAGGATAGATTTATTCCATTTTACCCGCAAGTTAAAACTTAAAAACTGGTTCGCCACAAAGGTCATGCAAGGCTCAGGAGAGGCTCAAATTGAACCTAGCAACATTAATGTTGAGATAGGAGAGGTTGATATGTTGCATCTGCTACATGTACTTGGTGATGACCCAGAAACCATGGAAAACCCTATGATGAACTTAATAAATGATAATTTAAGACTAGATTTAAGTCATAAAAATGGGTTTAAACCTAAATCTGTTTTTCTCTCCCAAATCACGAATGAGGCTATTGATGTGTTTGAAAGGGGTATAATTAACGAACTGAACAAAATGTCTAAGAAATGTAGATATGGTAGAACAAATTTGACTAAAGTATAATTTGAAGCCATAGAATATTTAAAAAATGGCACATCAATCATTATTAAAAAATCCGACAAGGGAGGCAACATTGTGATCCTATCCCATGAAATGTACATTAAAGAAGGTTTGCTACAGCTTAATGTCACAGACAAATACGAGAAAAGCAATAGACAGATGTATGTAGCCTGCGCAATTAAATATCAGGAACAACTGAGTGATTGGAGAGAAAGGGGTTTGATTGAGAAGGACGAATTAGAATTCCTTTGATGTAGACATCCCAAAACACCAGCCCTATACTTACTCCCCAAGCTACACAAGAACATGACCAATCCCCCAGGTAGACCAATAGTGTCCTCTAGGGGTAGCTGTTGGGAGAATACTTCCAGGTATGTGGACTTTTTCCCTCAACCGCTAGTGCAAGAACTCCCGTCTTATCTCAAAGACTCAGGAGATTTCTTGTACAAAATAGAGATGATTGAATGGAATACAGACTGGCTTCCCATGTCATTAGACGTTAATAGTTTGTATACCTGTATCCCACATGATCTTGGGATAAAGCATGCAGACATTTCCTTAGTAACAGATCAATTTCCCATCTGTTTCATACAGAGATGGTACTAGATATGGCAATGACATGCCTTACACAAAACTTTTTTCTGTTTCATGGGATGATATATCATCAACCTCTCGGGAAGGCGATGGGCATCTAGGTTCATTACTGATTACCATCAACAAACATGGGAAATCAAAAAGGCAGTGGGTTAATTTTGGGATGTCTTGAAAACCTATAAAGATATAGCCAAAGCAATAGAAGATCGTCCACAAATAACTTATCGTAGGCCTAGATCCCTCAAAGATATGATCTGCAAGACCCTTATCCCAGTTGCAGTTAAGAAAAACCCTATCCAGGGCTTTTATGTCTGTGGCAAATGTAAAGCCTGTAAATAAAGCAAAAATGTCAAGGAAGTCAAACTGTCAAAATATCAGAAACCTTTGTAAAATTTTGAAACATTACACGTGCCAAACCAATTATGTGGTATATGCACTTAAATGCCAGTGCAATAAATACTACATAGGAAGCACAATCCATCCAGCAAAAAAATGGGTACTGGAACACCTTCGGGCAATTAAAAATCTTAACAAACAATATCCTGTGGCCCAGCACTTTGCCTTACATCATAGAAGTAACAATTGCCTGATCTCCTTCTGTGTCCTCGACAATATCCCAGTCAGGGAAAGAGGGGGAGACAGAGTGCAGGAACTTAGGAGATTGGAATCCAAACTGATCATAACATACCATACCATGCAACCTGAAGGTCACAACTGTGATGAAGGTTTAGCCGTACATCTTGGATAAAACCCAACAGTGCCCCTACTGACTTCGACCTGTGTAACACTAACCCTCAATATTATTGCTTTGAGATTACTGCTTCGCTCTTGCTTTTAAATTTTTGTGAGATGTATGCGTATAATTCACGTATAAGTGATGTATCACTTCTAGTTCACTAAATACACTATTTTTATTTTTACAGATTGTGGTTGGAGGATGACTAGGAGAGTTTTAGACGCACCACGGTCAAGACGTCGATTAGAGCACAAATGAGACCTGGGATATGATGATTTATGAATGTTCACTTACATATTTACCTTTGACTTTTGCCCACTGGAGCAAGACAGCTGTAAATGATGGTAAAGACATAACCATCAATAATGTGCATCACGCCCTTAAGTAGATTTGTAGACAAGGGTGCCAGTATGATTTGGACTGATCACATTGAGGATATGGATGTGCCCACCCAGGATTGCCACTAGGCTTATCAATATAGGGCACATCCTGTTACTAATCGATTTTCAATAAAAGAATAAATCAGCTTTAACAAACGTGCAGGTACTTAATTGCTGCACCGATTAAGTGATGTTACGGTTTCCCCACTGGGGTACGTCATTGAGGTTAATGCATACATGCCGTTTTTTGCTGGTTTAACATGACTAATCTGCCGTCCAAATTAAGGCACAGAGCGCTTTATAAATATAAATTTCAATTGTAGTAATGCGCTAAAATACTGATGGATATTTTTTGTGATGACATGAATCAAAATTCCAAAGTGGTTTGAACATGTATGATTTATAATTTACAATGTATGACAATGTATTGATGATGTCTTCTAGCTCCGTTTTGTAAAGCTGACAAACAAGTCTGTTTACCATGTCTACACGAGTGGTGAAACACCTGATGCTTATTTAAATGTCTGAAATATAGACACTCGCACTCATGACCGAAACGCGCCGAATCGAAGTGTATTTTGAATAAATACTCTTTATTGCAAAAAGTGGCATGGACATTATTTTTTTCGGAACTTTAAAAGAATTGGTTGGATATTTTGGGACCCGCAAACCCCGTCCGGGCCCGCCGCTATTAGTGGCAGGGGCTTAATTGCGAACTGTGAGACTGGATATATATATATATATATATATATATATATATATATATATATATATATATATATATATATATATATATATATATATATATATATATATATATATACACAGGATCCTCTCAAACAAGAAAAGGATGACAAGTCACACCATCAGGTACTTGGAAAGTTGTTTATTTGGGCATATATATATTCACTGAAAAAACCATAGGTTATAGACCATATATAGTTAGGAATTAGCATTTGCAAAACCTTGAAAATTCACTGAAAAAACCATAGGTTATAGACCATATATAGTTAGGAATTAGCATTTACAAAACCATATTTTACTCGCACAAAACCATTGAAATTTCATATTTAGTTAGTTGCCCTAACTATATATCGCGCACCCGCAATCCACTGCTGATGATGTCACATATTCTCTCTTCTGCAACCCCCCCAGTGCCCCTGTCTACCACCCCCTGACCCCTGGGAAACCCTTGTTTTATATATCTGGAAAAAAATCCAGAAGATAGCACTCTGTTGTGGACTCCCTATCTAGTTATGGTCGAGTAATAAAAAAAAAAAAAAAAAAAAAGCAACAAAATGGATATAATGGATAGAATTATCACCCCAAAGGAATATGTTAAAACTAAAATATGTGCTCTTTACCTAAGCCCTTTCGTTTTATTCATATGTGTAATACACTACTTTGTTATGTGTTAGGTACGTAACCTTAATCATTTTTTTTTTTCTTCTTCTTTCTTTCCTTCCTTTCCCTTTTGAATTATTTATTTATTTATATGTGTATAGACAATTTTTTTTTTCCCCCCTTTTTTTTTCTCTTTTTTTCTCTTTTTTTTCCTTTTTTTTCCCCCTTTCTTTTTTCCTTTAACCTCCCCCTTCTCTTGTCTCTTTTTTTTTTTCTTTTTCTTGTCTAATTGAGAATTCTTTTTTCTATTACCCTACCTCTAGTTCAAGGTACGAACCGAATCAAACCGAAAAAAGAAGAGAGAAAACTACCTCTAATTTTTTTCCCCCCTTTCTCCTCTTTCTCTACCTATAGTGAGCAGTAGCTCATCCGCTGCTTGCACTGATCTTATATTGTGCATAGTGTTATTATACATTACTCTCATTGCAGCAGGAAAAACCAATTGAGCAGTTGCACCATAGCTTCTAAAGGCCTCCAGCCTTTTTCCAAACTCCCATTGTTTGTCTAATGTGGTTCTAGACAGGTCAGATCTTACTTGAAAATTGAATCCCTTTGCCGTAACAGTTTTCTGTTTTAAGGCCAGGTTAAGAATAGTTTCTTTAAGGGAGTATGTAAGAAAATTGACCAGAATTTTTCTGGGTTTGGTTCTTTGAGGGTTTTTCCTAAAAGGCTCTCTGTGTATGCGCTGGATATCTAACGCCAATTCTTCTTCAGATTGATCCAGTCTTAGCGCCTCCTTCAACAGTGAGATAACATACTGCTTGATGTCTGAACCTTCTTTATCCTCTGGAATATTCATTAAGCGAAGGTTGTTCCTGCGAGCATTATTCTCAAGCGTCTCCATCCGTTCTGAGAGAATTTGATCTTCTTTTCTAAGAGTGACAATATTGGACTTAGCTTCGTCTAGATGTATGGACAGGCCTGTCACTCTGTCCTCTAATGTCTCTGTTCTCATTGATAGGTCGCTTAATTTTTTGTCTAAGCTTTCGCAAAAACACCTAATGTCTGCTTGGTTAGCTGCTGAGGTTTCAAATCCCTTTTTAATATCCACTGATAAAGAGGTAAACATCTCCTGAAAAGATGCTTGCAAAGTAGTAATCAGTTCTGCATTAGTAGCTGCAGCTCTTTGTGTGGAATCCTGTAAACCTGCTGAATCCTGTAGACAGCGCAAGAGGAGGAGCCAATGGGGGTGCCAAAACCAAAGCCAGAGGTGGCAATTGTCTTGATGAACTCTCTATATCGCTGCCATCTACCACCCCTGCTCCAGGGTTTGTGGACATATCAGAGCCCCCCGTCGCCATTTCTAATGGAGAGTCGTTTTTATTAATCAAATCCTCAGAAGTTATCGGACCCTTAAATTCGATATTGCCTTCTGGAATCTTTTCTGACCTGTCTGACCGGTCTGATAATAGTACTATTTGTGGAACTACTTTAAAATAAGACCTCAATGATGGAGTAATTCTAGAAACTGAGGTGGCGTTCTGATTCTTAGATGCATTTGCCCCTTTGGCAGATTTACGCGTGTATGCACGCTTTGCTTTAACCTGCCCGATTAGATACGAGGAGGGCTTTTTATTGTCACTAGGGAGATGATCGTTTTTCTCAGGTTCCACTGTTTTAATTGCCGGTTCACCATCCCATCTCAAGCCGGCTACACAACCCCCTGTGGATAAACTCGAGTCAGCACTTGAGGGAACAATGGCATCCCGAGGGCAAGATATTTTATTTTTATTTTTGCTTTTAGATTTATTTAGTGCTCCTTTACTGATTTTACTGGTCCTGGTTTTGTTCAGGTCGCCTCTCGTGTTATCAGCTGTCTTACCCTCGGCATCACCGTTACTACCACTGCTTCCGCCTTCCCTCTGCTCCCTCTGCTCTCTCCGCTCCTGGAGCAATAATGCCTCCCCTACCTTCGACGTCTCATCAGGCGATACGAGCGTCTCCGCTTCTGTGACTGCAACTATCCCCCGGCGTCCGGGAAGCAAGCCACGAATTCGGCGCCCTCGTCTTAGCTCCAGGGCGGCCAAGCTCCACACCAGATCGCTTCTCAGCAGTATGGTACGCCCACAGCTCACGGAGACAAGCTTCTTGCTGGAAGCCGGGTGAACCTTCTCCACTGCCTCGGTACTCGCGCTTGCGAAAGAACCCGCCCTCTCTAATCCCATCGGGCAGGTAATGGAAAAAACGCTGATTCCACTCGTGAATTTTTATCAGTCAGCTACCGCTCCATTATTGTGCAGGGGTGTCGGGGGTCCGCAGGTTAAGTATTCTGCCTTAAAACCGCATCAGGAAACCGACCAGAAGTAGCACATACTGGGAGAGCACACACAGAGCGCTACAGCGGCTCAAGCGGCCGCCGCCATGTTTCCCCCGATGATGTCACATATTACATCATTCATGACATGGTCAGTGACATCACTGATGACATCACTGATGACATCTCAAATGACACACTGATGACATCACTGATGACATCATTCATGTGATAATACGATGAGCAAATATCAAATATCAAATATCAAATATCAAAAGCTGTAAAAAGTATTTTTATTCTAATTCAAAAATATATTTAACATTTTTGTAATTTAATGTTTTTAATTATATATTTTTTTAATATTTTTTTTTTTATTTTGCTGCCGGTTCGCGAACCGGGAAGCTTTCCGTTAGCTCAATTTGATGCCGCGACCCGGTCCGCTAACCGGTAAACGTTCCGTTTGCGCAACTGCTGCATTAGAAATCAACATCGTGACGCGTCGCGGAAGCGCGACATATCACGTTGTCGCGTAATGCGTCTTATGACGCGCCCCGTTAGCGCTCCCGGAAGTGCTCCGGACCGCGAACCGGAAGCGAGCCGGGGCGCGGCGCGCAGCGCATAACATGAGCGGAACAGGTCATGTGACTTGTTTATAACACTTTTTATTGGTTCATTTCACTTATGGTTTCCTAATGATGTAAGACTAGGTCATGTGACCTAAAAATAACACTTTTCATTGGTTTAGAACTATTTTTCTCCCAAATGATGAAAGCCCCCACCTTTTTTCTCACTCTGACTTTCAACTTTGAGAAAGGAAGACCTATTTTGCTCTGTGAAAAAAATGGCTTCAGTAGTAGCTTCAGCTGCTGGACCCCCACCACCACCACCACCACCTCCTCATAAGAAGAGTGGACCACCTCCACAGTTCCTTGGAAACCCAGAGGAGGAAGAGGATCCAGAAGAGGAAGAGGAAGAAGAGGCACCACGATTTTTGAAAGAGTTACCCCGGGTATCTCATTACAAAAATAGTTTTATCTGGCAGTTTTTTTCTATTCCAGCAGGAAAGAAAAAAGCTAATGCACGCTATATTACGTGCCTTATATGCCAAGATGAATTATCCAGGGGCACTGAAAAAAAGTACAGTTATGGGAACCACACTATGCACTGTCATATGCAGAGGTGGCATCCACTAAATTATAGCCGGGCAGAGATGCGTGACCTGCAAGAGAACCCTCCAACTTCTGTGGCCAGGACATCAGCTGATATTTCTCTGACGGTTGCCGAGGCACGAGAAACAGTGCCAAATATCCCCAAAAATTTTGTTCATATGAAGTTTACTTGTTTATATTGTGGCACTTTAATTTCATGTGCTAATATGAGTGTTAAATTAATAAATTTAGCATTTGAAAAACACCAATGCTCTAAACGCCCCAAGCAATAATTTTTTTTTTGCTCCTGTTGAGCCCTTTTCCATGCCTGTTTTTTGTTCTTTCCCTTTCAAAAAAAACAAAAAAACATAAAATTGTTCAAAAAATACAAAAAAAAAACAAATAATGTTCAAAAAAGAAAAAAAATATATAAAACTACAAAAACATTAAAAAAAAGTTCTTTTCAGAACTACCTCCCCTTTATACAAAAATTGCTAGAAAGTGTAACACTCTGGCAAGCTGTTTTTTTTTAGTTCGCTTTCGCTGGCCGGTACGCGAACCGGGAGCTAACCCAAAATTTGATTGACTTACACTTCTCTGCTATAATTATGAATTTACTTACTTTAACTTCACTGTTAAAAAAACAGAACTACCTGTCTGAACTTAAACCCAACAGTGCCCTAACTCTTCTAATATAATTATTTTTTATGCAATTTACAGCAAAAAAATGGAAGGGGAGCACGAAAAAATCAATGTTTCCTTCGACATTACAACAGAAGAGATTTTAAATGAAGAATTTTTGGATGAAGATTTTATGGATCAGTCTTTTGATGAACAATTTATTGAATGCTTACAAGACATAGAAACATGCATGTTTGAGGAGATTCCAGATGATGTAATGCTGGAAGTTTTATTGAACTATGAAAATTCTGACCAATACATTTTTATTTAATCAAAATAAATAAATAAATTAAAAAAAACAACAAAACGAACAATCAATTAACATACAATATTTGAAAAGTCTATAATTCTTTTTTCCTCATAGTACACTCCCCGGGCCGCTTACCGGTTCGCGAACCGGGAGCTTCCCACGCAAAAAAATAAAAAAATTAAAAAAATGTTTTTGCCCCGCAGGGCCCTTTTAAAACCTCCTCATCAAACCTAGGGGGTAAGGGAGGATCTACTATGCCCCCTTATGGTCATTTCCCCCTTTGTTTTGGCCTCCTCTTGTCTCTCGATCCTACCGAGAGACAAGATGGCGGCCGCTACGGACTGTTTAGAATGTTTACAGACACCGGAGAGCCAATCAGCTTCGCTTCGCAAAGCTCCGTAACGCCAAAAGTACGCGAACTGGAGCGCTGCCCGGAGCGCTGTCACAGATATATATCTTTTTTTGAACGTTAATTTCTCAAAATCCACTGGAGCACATATATATATATATATATATATATATATATATATATATATATATATATATATTTGTAAATGTTATATCATATGAAAATTATCAAATAAATTAAAATTAATAGTTCATTAATTGTTTTACTGTAAATATGCATGAATTATTATGTTTGTGTGTTTAATTTTTTTAATTGTGTATTTATTATATTTTTTTAATTTTTATTAAATCAACTTTATTTTTTTATTATTTAACATATTCAATATTACTTAATTTGTATTATATATATCATTAATACAAATTCAATATTTTTTACAAATATATTTTTTACATCAATATTTTTTTAAAATATTTTTTTACTTACCTGTTTATGTATAAGTCGATATTTTCGTTTTCTATATTTTTACATTGATATTTTTTACTTCTATGTTTTTAACATCAATATTTTGTCAGTGAACCATATTAGTGTAAGTCATAACTGAAAAGTATCATACTGCCACTGTACATCTCCATAGAATAAGTTATATAGGTTTGAAGTTGTTCCCTGACCACACAAAAATGGAGCTACTGTACATTATTCACCCAAAATGTATTTCAACTCATGGTCCCTATTGAGACCTTTTTCCAACCCTCATAACTTTAAAATGCACTTTGCCTCAGCTCTGCAGAGAACAAGTTCCCTATTCCTATGCTAGGGTCCAATGGAATATTGTGTATTCAATTAAATCTAATGTATTTGTATCTGTTACCCTTACATATATTAAAATATTTTGCTAAAGGGTATTTCTTAATCAATCAATAAGGGAATTTTAAGCACACTACTCACCTGTGAGGGTTTCAAGGCGGTTGGGGGAAAGGGGGTTGCAGCACTGGATTATCCGAAAAACCAGGTCTTCCTGAAAGTGTGCAGAGTAGGGGGGTGTCTGATGTTGATTGGGAGCTCATCCCAGGCCTTGGCAGCGATGTAAGACAAAGCTCTTCCACCTGCTCTGGTTCTGCAGATGCGCAGTATTTTCTGCTAGGGAGAGTTCAGCTGAGCGGAGATTTCTTTTGGGTACGTGGAAAGGGACTCTTTCATTTCAGTATTTGGGTCCGAGGTTGTGGAGTGATTTGTAGGCGTGGGTGAGTAGCTTGCAGGTTACTCTCTTCTCTACGGGGATCCAGTAGAGGTCTCGCAGGTGTTGGGCCATGTGCTTGTGTCATGTGGTGCCGAGGACGAGTCTGGCTGCACTTTTCTGGATGGTCTGGAGTTTGTTAGGCAGGAATTTGTTGATTCCAGCGTTCAGGTCGTTTCTGTAGTCGAGTCTGCTCGTTATGAGTATGTGGGTAACAGTCTGCCTGGCTTCGGATGGGATCCACTTGAAAATCTCATCTACATTCTTGATTACTCTAATGTGTTCCAGGATACGCACACTCAATGGTTCAATAGTGCTCCAAAAATATATTTGGTCACACTTGTATATAATCACATTTACTACATATCTAGTGGATCACATAATATTATTGTTAAATTTGTAAGCTATGGACGTATTTTATTGTCAATTTATTTATTTTTTATCTTCTGCACACCAACATACACTACAATCACCACATTTATAGAAACCCTTCCCCATTCGACTGAGTCAGTCACTGGGCTCCTTAGTCCTAGGGTAAGAGTGGTTTAATATATTATGCAATGTCAGACCATTTCTGAATGTACTACTGGGTCATTTGGATGTCATTATCACTAGATTTTGGCCAATAATCTGTAAATTCTGAAGTTTGTGTAACACACTAATTCCCCGTCTTATGTCTGAACCATTTGAGATAATAAGGCTAACCCTATCTTAATCTACCACTTGTTTCTTTTTGCGTTCCAGCAAAGTACTCTCCATTTTCAGATGAAACACGCTTTCAAAAGCTTGGTCGATGACTCCTACACTGTATCCTCTTTTGAAAAATATGTTTTTTATGAGTTACAATACTTTTTGGGTGAATAATCTTTATTGTCTCCCTCTTTGTATGATCAGGGAACAATTTTAAACTTATACAGCCTAATCTATGGGGATTTTCTGTTGCAGTATGATAATTATCAGTTGTGACTAACAATAATATGAGACTCTTGAAGTAGTAAGACAAAGGGTAGTGCTCGATCACACTAACAATTTTAAGGGACCCCCAAGGACGTCTCTGCTGCTACCATGGGACTGCTCTTCTGCTAGAGGCCTGCTTTGCTAATTGAAGGAGAATTGGGGCATTTTCTTGAGCCCATGATCACTAGAAGTGACACCAAGAGCTACTTGTCTACAGGGACATAACAAGCTTCAGATAAATTGAACCCCGCAAATGGCCTCTGTTGGAGTGTGTCCTAACCCCCAAATGTACTGTCCAGGTCCTGGACATTTGGTAGTGGCGTTTGTGGTACTGCACCTGCCTAACCCTAAATCTTGGGACTTCGAAGAAATTTCACTAAAAATGACCGGGCGTACTGACCTAAGACTGGGATCTACCTGCCAGCCAGTTCAACCAAAGTACATCACTAGTCGGCCTGGCTTCAGAATAGCTCGCACTAGGTTCTTCTCTGTATCAGCAAATACTGTTCATCTAGTCCTTTCAATGATGGTTTCCAAGCCTTCCAGAGCCTTTTCCGATTAAAGGGTCAGCTTCGTCCTGCTGTAGGGTTTCGACTTCAAAAAGTTGTCTAAGTCCCACAGTAAAAATCCTCTCAGGGCTCGATGCTAACCAGCTCCCCATCATCAACGAAGACCTCCTCTGCCTGGAAATCCATTCTTTACCACGTGGAGCTTTTTCCCACCATTGTTGACAACTTTATTGAAACTTCATCTCGATTCCCCATCGTTGACTCATTTTCTAATTCCAAAGGTAAGCCAAGACCAGGCCCAATCCACCTCTTGTAACTGACCCACACTTCATTATTGTTGGCCTTAACTTTTGACTTTGTTCTGGTCTCATGTGAACAGATTTCCACGGGTGGTCCTTTGATCTTTTAAGTGATATATTTCACTAAAATCTTGAACAATTCATAACTCTGGTTCTACTGATTGGATTCAATTTGTTTCGGTGTCACTTTATTTAGTAGCATTTATCCTATTGTTCTAAATTGGTTTGCAATTCTTCTTCTGTTGTGTTATAACTTTATTACTGTTTATGTGTTGCATACATGTTTTACATTTTTTATCTAATTTGAGGCTGACTACTTTTGTGCCAAGCTACTAGAGGGGTAAGCATAGCCTATTTGTGGTTGCATGAGTAGGGCTCTAACACCCTCAACCAATAACACAATTTCTTACATGCACAACAACTAAGGATAATTAACATTTTCCTGTATATTAATGGCCTGATGGCTAAAACCTGTCTCTGAATATCTCCATAAAAGTGTAACAGGTTCATACAGTCTAAGCAGCATCCCCTCTAGTGTATCTACCTTGGTGAATCTAATGAATTTCAGGTATGTAATTACTTATCGGTCTGTCCCTTTTCCTTCTTCTAAGGGAAGACTTTAAGGCATTTGTGTTAGCAAAGCTAGGTTATCATTTCCCCAAGCATGTTAACATCTGATAGCTTTGTATTCGATTTGCCACACTTGTTAAATCACTCTGAGAAAACTTCTCCCCCAGAAGGCGTGTTTCCAGTATCGGCTTTCCCATTCACTGGTGAACTAAAAGAGGCAGCTATTGTAGCGCCACTGGGCCCTTTTTGATCACACACATCTTTATTGTATCACTCACCCTAATTTCATTTACTTGGTCCTCTGACGGAGCTTGCTTCATGCCAAGATGGGTTGGACATAGGACATCCTACTCTAGTTATACAATAAGGACTAGGACTTGGGTAACTGACATACAAACTCATAATTAGATTCATATATATAACTCTCTGCACTAAGCTATACAAATAAAGTATTATCGCTGCTAGACCAAATCTCCTGAACAAATTCAGTCGAACCATATATATTAATTGTGGGTTTGTAATGCGCTAGAATCGACTCCCGAAGGAGTATCTCTGCGCAGTAGACTGCTGGGGAACCCGTCCTGGCTTTCCCTGTGAGATGGTCCCTACTGGGTATCTCCAAGGTGAAACCAGGCATCCCCGGCGTATGTGGGGGGCCGTTGTGGAGATGAGGCAAGCTAATGCCCAGAGTTGCCGAGTGTGATCCATGGTTAGAGTAGGCACCGAGGTGAGAATTATCGAGTCTGCTGACCCTGGTCCACGACCCTGCCGTGTCAGGAATTGAACCCTGGTCCCGGGCCGTCCTCTGCTCTCGGGTCTGCCGCCTCTAACCAGTGAGCCACACCACTCCACTCCACATATATATATATATATATATATATATATATATATATATATATATATATATATATATATATATATATATATATATATATATATATATATATATATATATATATATATATATATATATATATATATATATATATATATATATATATATATATATATATATATATATATATATATATATATGAGGCATACAACGTCTTGGCATTCGTAGAAAAAGACAAGGCGAACCCTTGAACAGTGCGGTATAATTTATTGGAGCCCAAACACCACACCGAACATGACGCGTTTCAGCCCACGGAGGGCCTTGATCACATGACGAACGCTGAACAGGTGAGGTGACCTTTTTAAAGTGCTAGCGTGCATGTAAATTTAGGTAGACATAGAAGATAGACTAATGTCAGTTCCTCAATCATACCAAATTACCTCCATAAAGCTGATTGTTACAAAATGCAAGCTATAAATACCAGTTTAAATACAATAAATACAGGTTATTTAAGAGCGCACAAAATAAGTAAAAAGCATTTGGATGTTAAAACTATGAGCATGGAATAAAATGCATATAAAAACTATAGCAACATGTAAAACCTATATAAAAGTTAATTACATATCTATATGTTATCATGCAGTATCCCACTCATGTTTTTACCAAATATCTGTGCATGGTGCGCCACTCTGTATCATGGACATTGATCACAAGAGAACAACATTTGACTTGATCATAAAATCAAACAGTAATGTAAACTCACCCTCTTGTGCATAACATGTCCTATTGGTGCTTGCAACACATCTGTGCTTGCAGGAGCAATAAAGCCCAAGTGGGCAAATTTGTTTTGTGCAAAATCGCAATATTAGTGTGAGCACTAAATAAACATTTTTTGAGGGACAAGAAGGGCTCATGCTTTCACCCAGCTCGTCAATATTGCGGGACAAAAGACATCCAGGAACGAGGATGTCAATTCCCTGACGAAGGGCATGCCATCAATGCCCGAAATGCATGGACACGTTAAAAAGACAGTGCCTGATTTTCATATTGCTGACAATGATTTGGAAGAAATTTGAACTGATTTACTAAAAACAATCACCTAACTACTAAATAAACAAAACGAACTATAATGAACATTGAATGGAAGTCGTTTTCTTGAATCAAGGAAAGACAACTATGTGTGTGCCAATCAAGGGATGAGACTAGAGTCCCTCTAGCCTCACATTCTTAAACACTAAATAAAATGGCACAATTCATACATTTTATGTCACGCTAGAAAAAATCCAGTGTAAAATTACTTGAAAAAAGAGTGTCATGCTTATAACTTTATACATATACTAATAGGAACTAAAATATTTCAATCATTTGATGTGGGAAACAGCTAATATGCATGAGATGATAAATACATATAAAAGGTCGGTGGTTACATAAATCATTATTGCTGGACAACAAGTTGGACTCATAAATAGGTGTACATGTCTTCACTAGAATTCATTCCATTTGGGATCTTACAATTGAACAGTATTATGTGACGTGTTTCTAATTTTCGTAGGAGGCCCTCACGGTCACCCCCCCTCCTTAAAGGAGGAACTGTATCAATCAGAAAATATTTTAATCCCTCTGGATTCTTGTTGTAAACCTCCTCAAAGTGCCTTGCTAAGGGTACGCGGTGTCGCCGTTGGTGATGGCTCTGAGGTGCTGGAGTATCCTCTTATGTGCTGGTAATTTGGTGCTACCCACATATCGTAGGCTGCACGGACACTCCAGCACATACACCGCGTACTCTGTCTTGCAAGTGAGCTTGGCTTGGATGCGCACAGGTTGGTTGTTAAAGGGAATCAAATACTCGCTCTTGTTTATGCCATTCTTGCAGGCTTTGCAAATGGAACACTTGCGGAAACCCCTACTCCCTAGGAGCCAATCCCCAGATGTTCTTATTTCTGGACTGCTGGAAACCAGGCTGTCGCACATAGATTTGGCCTTCCTAAATGTAATATTGGGAGGGGTAAGCATTTGGTCTCCTAAGATCTGATCACTAGCGATAAGTGACCAATTGCCACGTACTATCCTCTGGATTAGCCTGATGCTGTCTGCTATACATTAGGATCAATCTGGTTTTCGCCTGACTGTTGGGGGGTGCCTGTTCAAGAGGTGCAACTAGCTGTGATCTTCCTTTAGCATTGGCTCTGCGCATAGCGTTATCTACAACTTCAGATCGGTAGCCTCTCCTAAGGAATCTGGCCTTACATTCCTTCTGGGCAATCATACAATCCAAATCTGAGCTGCAGATCCTTCTAATACGCAGCATCTCGCCATACGGGATGCTGCGTATTAAGGGAGCTGGATGGTGGCTAGAGGCGTGAAGTATGGCATTGCCAGCAGTTGGCTTCCTAAAGATTCTAGTGCGCAATTCCAAGTTGTGTATGTAGATTTCTAAATCCAAGAAACAGATGCAGGAACAACTCATCTGGCTAGTGAAGCCCAAGTTTAAGGAGTTGTTATTGAGATCATTAATGAACACTAATGCCTCGTCTTGACTACCATTCCAAAAGTATGAGTAGGTCGTCAATGTATCTCAGCCACTTGACGACCTTGGTAGCAAGTATTTGGGGGAAGGACGGCCAAAGGACCTGCTCCTCCCAGTAGCCCATGTGAAGACAGGCATAACTAGGGGAGAAGCAGGCCCCCATAGCCACACCCCTTGTTTGTTGAAAAACGTGGTTAGTGAACAAAAAATAGTTGTGATACAAACACAGTTCGATCATTTCGAGTACCATAGAAGTGTGCACCCTAAGACAAGGCGATCTGCTGCTAAGATAATGCAAAACAGCTCTGAGTCCATCTTTGGAGGAAACATCCAGTGTGATCAATATGTAGCCAGGTTGCCAAAGTACATCCCCCAGTTTTTTGAGTAAATCTCCAGTGTCTAATACGAAGGATGGCAGTTTTTTAACGTATTCTTGGAGAAAAAAGTCTACGTATTTACTCATATTTTCCAGGTTGCCGTTGCGTGCCGATATTATAGGGCATCCTGGAGGTTTCTTACTGTCCTTGTGTACCTTTGGAATAAAATACGGCACTGGCATTACAGGATTCATGTTTCAGAAATCAGAAATTTATACTCATCCAATGTTATCAATCCTCTACTACGCCTTGCCGTAGATCACACTCCAAGCAAGTTTGACATCTCCCATGTTAACTCTCTTGTAGCACTCTTTGTCATGCAGTTGGGCCCATGCTTCTTCCATATACAGTTGTATATATATATATAACGACATCCGAGCCCTGCTTGACAACGGGGAAACAGCGGCCCTCATCCTCCTGGACCTCTCCGCAGCGTTCGATACTGTCTGCCACCGCACCCTAGTACGACACCTCAGCAACGTCGGAATCCAAGAGAAGGCACTGGAGTGGATCATCTCGTTCCTCGCCGGAAGAACCCAGAGAGTCCGCCTCCCCCCATTCAGATCCGAGGCCACCGAAGTCAACTGCAGCGTACCACAGGGATCATCACTCAGCCCCACCCTCTTCAACGTTTACATGAGCCCCCTCGCGGCCATCGCACGCCAACACAACCTCAACATCATCTCCTATGCCGACAACACCCAGCTGATCCTCTCCCTCACCAAAGACCCCGCCACAGCCAGATCTAACCTACACGAAGGGATGAAAGACGTAGCCGAGTGGATGAAGAAGAACAGCCACCTGAAACTGAACTCAGACAGGACGGAAGTCCTCATCCTGGGATCATTACCCTCTGCCTGGGATGACTCCTGGTGGCCCCCAGCCCTGGGCAGTGCACCCAAACCAACGGACCACGTACGCAACCTGGGATTCATCCTGGACTCCTCCCTCTCGATGACCAGACAAGTCAACGCCGTCTCATCATCGTGTTTCAACATCCTACGCATTCTCCGAAAGATCTTCCATTGGATCCCCACCGAAACGAGGAAGACGGTCACCCAGGCACTCGTCACCAGCCGACTGGACTACGGAAACATCCTCTACACCAGAACCACAGCCAAACTGCAGAAAAGACTCCAACGCATACAGAACACCTCCGCACGACTCATCCTGGACATCCCCCGACACAGCCACATCTCCGGACACCTGAGAGACCTGCACTGGCTCCCCGTCAGCAAAAGAATCACGTTTCGCCTCCTCACCCACGCACACAAGGCCCTCCACGACCTAGGCCCATGGTACCTCAACAACTGCCTGACCTTCTCCACTCCCACCCGCCAGCTACGATCAACCAACCACGCCCTCGCTGCCGTTCCTCGCATTCGCAGAGCCACCATGGGAGGAAGATCCTTCTCCTACCTAGCAGCCAAGACCTGGAACTCCCTCCCCTTCCACCTCCGTCTTACCCAAGACCACCTCTCCTTCAGGAAGCAACTCAAGACCTGGCTATTCAAGCAGTAGCGGACCCCCCCAAGCGCCTTGAGACCCTCTTGGTGAGTAGTACGCTATACAAATTTCTTGATTAATTGATTAATTGATTGATATATAAATGCAAAAAAGAGAAGGAGAGGACTCTGGGTAGTTCTCAAGTTTAGGTGGAAAGCAGCCCCTGTTAGAGCACTCTCAACACCAGCGACACTCTAGATCTGCTTACCTCAAATGTCTGTTTTTCTATCAAAGTTTTTAAGCATAGGATTAGCACAGTGCTATCCCAGCCGAGATAGAAAATGACAAAGTCTTTTGCAATTTATACAGCAAAGTCTTTAAGCATAGGACTAGTACAGTGCTGTCCTTGCCGAGCTGTAAAATTACAAAAGCCATTTATCACTCCAGGCACAATATTACAGCTTTGAATTAGTGAAATACCAAATCAAGCCAACCTGAAATGAGTAAAAGCTACCCCTGACACAGTGTTTCGCTCTAATTAGAGCTCTTCAGAGAGGTATAGCTTTGTCCAGACACAAGGGAGCACCCAGTATTAAGTCAAAACAAAATCCTTTCAGGCATAGAGTGACACATAAATTATGCAAAAAAGAGAAGGAGAGAACTCTGGGTAGTTCTCAAGTTTAGGTGGAAAGCAGCCCCTGTTAGAGCACTCTCAACAACAGCAACGCTCTAGATCTGCTCACCTCAAGTGTCTGTTTTTCTATAAAAGTTTTTAAGCATATGATTAGCACAGTGCTATCCCCGCCGAGATAGAAAATGACAAAGTCTTTTGAAATTTATACAGCAAAGTCTTTAAGCATAGGACTAGTACAGTGCTGTCCTTGTCGAGCTGTAAAATTACAAAAGCCATTTATCACTCCAGGCACAATATTACAGCTTTGAATTAGTGAAATACCAACTCAAGCCAACCTGAAATGAGTAAAAGCCACCCCTGACACAGTGTTTCGCTCTAATTAGAGTTCTTCAGAGAGGTATAGCTTTGTCCAGACACAGAGGAGCACCCAGTATTAAGTCAAAACAAAACCTTTTCAGGCATAGAGTGACGCATAAATTATGCAAAAAAGAGTAGGAGAGGACTCTGGGTAGTTCTCAAGTTTAGGTGGAAAGCAGCCCCTGTTAGAGCACTCTCAACACCAGCGACACTCTAGATCTGCTCACCTCAAATGTCTGTTTTTCTATCAAAGTTTTTAAGCATAGGATTAGCACAGTGCTATCCCCGCCGAGATAGAAAATGACAAAGTCTTTTGCAATTTATACAGCAAAGTCTTTAAGCATAGGACTAGTACAGTGCTGTCCTTGCCGAGCTGTATAATTACAAAAGGTACCTCAACTGCACCACCACCTCCTCCGAGCAGTCCACATCCTATTATTGTGCCACAGTATGTGGATCTTACGATTCATTGCAAATTTTGCAGAGAACTCCTTTGTTACGGTGAGCAGTCTATTGACCTCATTGTGAAGAGGAAAGAAGAGCACTGTTGTCCAAGACAATATATTTTTTTCTTTTTTGTTCCTGTTCCACAGTTTTTTTGTTTGCAGGTCCATTTTTTTGGTTTAAAAAAACAACAACAAAAAACTAAAAACTTGTTGAAAAATACAAAAAAATTGAAAACTAAAAACACAAAAAAAACTGTTTTTTTAGAACTACCTTCACTGGTCAAAGAAAGAACTATATTTCTATGTTAGTGTGTAAATCTTTGTCAGAATGAATGTGTAGTTCATAAATGTATGAATGAATACATTACTAGTGTATGGTGAATGTGAAAGTACAGCACTATAAGGAAGTGCTACAGCATAAATCTATAAGTTGTTTACCTATAGTATACTGTAGTACCTCTGAAGCACTTAAATGTAACATATGCACATAAATATGTTACAAGACTATGCTTCAATTTGAACTGCTGGTGAAACTGCCTGGGTGAATTTGTATGTGTTAGGAGCAGATTTACAACCCCCTTGTGCCTCTTTTACACATCTGTTGCCTCACTTTTGTGATGCAGCGGTGGTGCAAAAGATATGCCATGGTGTGTGGTATTTACAATGTAACGCATATAGAAGGTGCATCACATTGTAAAGCCCTGCGCCAGAAGGAGGCTTTCCTGCGCGGGGAGGGGAGGGTGTTCCGGCGTAGGAACGCCTCCTAAAATTGAGTGAGTGAAATCTATAAGATTTCATTCAGTCACTTTTGGTCTTATGCTGCGTCAAAACCCTGCACCTGCTTGAAACCGGTGTAAGGATTATTACTCGATTATACGAATAGGGCCCCAAGAGCATTGCTGGAGCTGCGTTGTGCTTGTAACGCAACACAAATACAATACATTACACAATACATTAAATATCTGTGCAGTTTTTGTCCCATAATACACTACATTGTAAATACGGTGCATCCATGGTGGTGATGTCACAGTGCAGAATAACTGGCATATCTCTGGGGATGTACCACTTATTGTACATCTGCTGATTAGTGTTTTAATGTAGTGAATGGATTACTACACACTGATCAATGAGTCACTACAAATCTATAAAAGGAGTGGCAAAGTGTTTGGTGGAAGTGTAAGGAAAGAGACTGGAGAATTGAAGGTATAAAAGGCAAGTTTTCTGGTGTATAGAACAGTAGTCTATAGGGAACGCATAGTCTATAAGGATTTGAAGCAGTCCATGTCCTAAGGCCTACTTTGGTGCATGACTACTTGGAAACCGACTGAATGCTTACACTTCTACAAAGAGATTGTCTAGCTGAATTTATAGCACCTTCACTTTTAGAACAGTGCATACATAAGAACATACTGATGTATAACTCACCGCAATACTAAAATAGCAGTAGCAAAATGTTTGGAGGAAGTGCTAGGATACAGACTGGGCAATTCAAAGTTTAAAAGCCAAGTTTTCAGATGTTTAGAAAAGTGCATTTATTATCCATAGGTGTTTGAAGCAGTCCATGCCCTTAGGCCTACTTTGCTGTATGACTACTTGGGTAGTGACAGAATGATTACATTCTCCAAGGAGAGTGTAGAGCTGAATGTATAACCGTGACACTTTTTGTACAGTTTATAGATAAGCATATATTGCTATATGTCTCACTACAATATTGAAACAGTAGTGGCAAAGTGTTTGGAGGGAGTATAAGGATAGAGACTGGGTAATTAAAAGTTTAAAAGACACGTTTTCAGGTGCATAGAAGAGTACATGCATAGTAAATAGGAGTTTGAAGCAGTCCATATACTAAGACCTGCTTTACTACATGAATATTTGGGTACTGACTGGATGAAAAGAGTTCTGCAAGCAGTGTCAAGCTGAATGTGTAACTGCTTCACTTTTAGAACAGTGTATAGATAAGCACATAATGCTGTATGGTTCACTACAATACTGAAACAGTAGTTTGAGAGTGTTTGGTGAAAGTGTATCGATACAGACCGGGACTTTGAAGGTATAAAAGGCAAGTTTGCAGGTGCATAGAAGACTGCAAGCATATTCTATAGGGGTTTAAAGAAGTCCATGGCCTAAGGCCTACTTTACTCCATGATTACTTGGGTACTGACTGGATGATTACAGTTCTGCAAGGAGAGTGACTAACTAAATTTATAAGAGCTTCAGTTTTAACACACTGCATAGATAAGGACATTCTGCTGAATACCTCAGTACAATACTGAATCAGCAATCACAGAGTGTTTGCTCAAAGTATAAGGATACAGACTGGGGAATAGAATATATAAAAGGTAAGTTTGCAGGTGCATAGAAGACTGCAAGCATAGTCTATAGGGGTTTAAAGCAGTCCATGGCCTAAGGCCTACTTTGCTCCATAATTACTTGGGTACTGACTGCATGATTACAGTTCTGCAAAGAGAGTGCATGACTAAATTTATAAGAGCTTAATTTTTAGCACAGTGCATAGATAAGGACATTCTGCTGAATACCTCAGTACAATACTGAATCAGCAATCACAAAGTGTTTGCTGGACGTGTAAGGATAGAGACTGGGGAATTGAAGGTATAAAACACAAGTTTGCCGGTGCATAGAACAGTGCATGCATAGTCTACAGGGGATTTAAGCAGTACATGCCCTAAGGCTCACTTTGCCCCATGAGTACTTGGGTACTGGCTGAATGATTACAATTCTGCAAGGAGACTGTCTGGCTGAATGTATAGCAGCTTCACTTTTAGAACAGTGTATAGATAAGCACATAGTGCTGTATGGCTCAATATAATACTGCAACAGTAGTATGATATTGTTTGCTGGAAGTGTAAGGATACAGACTGGGGAATTGAAGGTATAAAAGACAAGTTTACAGGTGCATAAAAGACTGCATGCAAAGTCTATAGGAGTTTGAAGCAGTCTATCACCTAAGGCCTATTTTAATGCATGAGTACTTAGGTACTGAGTGGATGAGTACAGTTCTGCAAAGAAAGTGCCTGACTGAATTTATAACAGCTTCAGTTTTACCACAGTACATATATAAGGAAATACTGCTGAATGGCTCACTACAATATTGAAACAGTAGAGTGAGAGTGATTGGTGAAAGTCTAATGAAACAGACTGGGGAATTGAAGGTATAAAAAACAAGGTTGCAGGTACATAGAAGACTGCATGCATAGTCTATATGGGTCTAAAGCATTCCATGGCCTAAGACCTACTTTGCTCCATGATTACTTGGGTACTGACTGGATAATTACAGTTCTGCAAGGAGAGTGTCTGACTGAATTTAAAAGAGCTTCATTTTTAGCACAGTGCATAGATGAGGACATTCTGCCGAATAGCTCAGTACAATACTGAATCAGCAATCACAGAGAGTTTGCTGGAAGTGCAAGGATATAGACTGGGAAATAGAAGCTATAAAAGACAAGTTTGCCGGTGCATAGACGAGTTCATGCATAGTCTATAGGGGTTTGAAGCAGTCCATACCCTAAGGCCCACTTTGCACCATGAGTACTTGGGTACTAGCTGAATGATTACAATTCTGTAAGAATAGTGTCTCAAACCATTATTATTATATAATAATACATTTATTCTTGTAACATTTCATATTTAATAGAGCTTCTAAAATAATTTCATCAGGTATTTCATTTTCCTGGTTATCAATTTCAAAAGTCATATGATCAAACTCGATGTCATCTAATGCTTCCACAAAATCAGCATCCAAGGTTTCGTCTAGGAAATCACAGCTGATATCTGCAGCACTCATTCTTGCTGCCCATGAAAGGTATGTTTAGCTCTTCTATGAGAGTGTTACTAATTTCAAAACCGTGTTCCATATTGTTCTGTTGTTTTTCCATAGTGAATTTCTTATGTTGTAGGTCCTTGTACAAAAACATAAACACTTCATGTTTCCTATTACATAACAAAAAACTAGCTTTATCAACTATTTTGCCCTTTAAAAATATTATACAAATACGATTCTCAACTACTTTATAAGATTATATAAACATAATTATTTATATGATTGTTCAGTTATAACATTTTCTTAAAATTTCAAACCAGTCACTCCTTATTACTATACGAAAAAACTAAGGCTGTTATAATAAAATGCAGTACTAAAAAGTACAATATGTCTATTCACCTTACCTGTTCCAAACTAGTAGATGTGTTGTGGTAAAATGCAAAGAATACTGGTAAACTCAGTATATTTATTTTATTTTTTTCAAATGTCTTTAAAAGATACAAACCATCTTTACGCACTTATGTACTCCCTCCATGTATTGTTACTTCAGCTCTGTAGAATCAAATCCCATCGATTATTTGTAACAGTTACTTCAAAATAATAAATAATAAAAAAATTATATAATATAAAATTAGCATCTGTGGAAGACAAAAAAATAGAGTTACAATATATCTTTTACAACACAAAATAATTTGTAAAGCATTTCATTTGCCTTTTTTGCTGTTCTCAGAATATATTGAATTTCACTAGAAACAGTGAGTTCAATAGTACTTATCACATAACAGCGGGCAAAAAAAAGACAATCAATAAGATTATCTTTAAAAAACCCATTCAACATTCTCAATAACAATCTAAAAAATAGAAATAAAACATATATTAAATGTATCTTTCCTAACAGCAATTTCTTACATAACTATGAGATATCTCAAACAATCTTAAAATAACAAAACACTATCATTAATTTTCATATACTGCAAATAAAGTTACTTACAAATAAATGCTGACACAATATACAACAAATAGTCCTTAAGGGTTTTATATACTTTTCCTCATGGCCAAATAGTATATCTCAAATTCTTACTTCAGAAGTTCTTCAATACTAATCCTCAGCATCCATCTCCCACCTTTCTGATCCAAAACCACCAACATCATTTGCAACGTCCCCCAGGGCTCATCCCTCAACTTGACACTATTCAACATCTACATGGCACCCTCACACAACCTGAACATTATCTGCTAAGACAACAACACCCAACTCATCTTCTCCCTCACCAAGGAGCCACATACCACCGAAAGACGTTACGAACTGCATAAGGATCAACTCTCTAAATCTCAACTCGGACAAACACCTACAACGACTACGAGTCCAAAACACTTCCACCCGACTGATCATCAATGTCCCCTGCCGCAGCCACATCACCCACCACCTGACAGATCTACACTGGCTTCATGTCAACAAGAGGATCACCTTTAAGCTCCTCACCCTCACTTACAAACTACTCTACGACACCAGACCAACCTACCTTAACAGCAGTAATCCTGAAAGGCCAAATTTTGTTCCTAAAATTTTGGCTTAAAAAATGTAAGATACGAATTTGGTAACTCTTTAGGCAAACATTGTTTAAAAACCAATTGACTATCATTACAATGTATCCAACCTTTCAGACATTTTAAATAAATGTTATGTTAAGTTATGTTAAATAATTTATAGAGCGCGTCTGTTACCCGAGCGTGTCCTAGCGCTATCTGCCGTCCTGAGGAGAAAAAAATGTGTAGCACGGTCATGAGATGGTTCTAGAATAACCAGGTTTTAAGCATTTTTCTGAATGGAAGCAAATCTGTGCAACTCCTCACATAAAAGAGGAGCTGGTTCCACAGTTTTGCTGAGCCCACCACAAAGCTTTTACCACACCAACGGGCTTTTTTCACTGGTGGTACTCTCACAAATTTTTTAGCTGATGAGCGCAAAGGTCTAGTTGGTAAATACCATTGAAGTTGATCCTGTAGGTAGCGTGGTCCCTGATTCTGAAGTGACTTAAAGACAAGAAGTGTACTCGTTGTCTCACAGGCAACCAGTGAGGTTTGCGGATTTCACTTAGAAATAGGGGAGAATTTAGGTATGCCTGAAATCAGCCAAGCAGCTGTATTCTGCAGCATCTGTAGCCTATGCAACAGCCTCTCTTGGATGTTTAAATAGAGGCTGTTGCAATAGTCAAGTCTTGACATAACCAGTGCCGTAACCACCGTCTGTCGACTCTCCTTAGGCAAGAAAGGGAGGATTTTCTTAGTAGTTCTGATAGTGAAAATCGTGGATGACACCACAGCATTAACCTGTTTTCTCATGTCCAATCTGTCATCCCATTCACTCCCAAGTTTTTCACTTGTGTGGAGGGTACAGGTAGAGGTCCCAAAGAGTCCAGCCAGCATTCTGGGGTCCACATGTTAAAATCATTACCAAATAGAATGACCTCAGTCTTATCTGAGTTTAATTTAAGACAGTTACTGGCCATCCATGATCCAACTGCTTCCATACAAATGTGTAGCTTGTGGCTAACCGCCCCTTCTAGTCCTGGAAGGAGGGATACCACTATCTGCATAGGAGGTAAGATGGAATCCAAAAGATCTTAACAATGGAGCCAGGGACATTACGTACATGTTAAATCGGGTTGGACTTAATGATGATCCCTGAGGGACCCCACAGGGAAGTTGAAAAGGGGCAGAGCAAAACTCCCCAAGGGCTACTATCTGCCTACGATCAGAGAGGAAAGGCTTTAAGACCTTCCAGGCAGAATTCTTTACTCCGCAGGCTGACAAACAGTCCATCAGAAGAATATGATGTGAGGAAATATAAATTTTATGGTCAAGTTATGTCCCCTACTACGTACCCCAACGTCTCCATGTACGAGTTAAAGTGCATGTAACTTCCCTCCTGTGCCAGCTATGAAGACGCAAATACATTTGCGTCTAACGTTAACATGTCCTCTTTCAGATCCGCCATGAATGGATCACTAATTCAGTTCCTAAGTATGCCGTGCCACCGTCTTTACATGGTGCACTTTCATGTTTTCATGGCTCTGGCGAAGGCCTGTCATCGAGCCTTTTCCTGATTTCTGCCATCAAGCTCATTTCTGTTTTCTGCCTCTGAAAACGGCAGCCCCCACCTGCATCTCTGAACTCTGCCTTCCTTCCTGCCAAGCAGCGCGGGGCCTGGCTCAGTCCGGCCTGCCTGCCAAGATGGTATTTTGCCTTTATGTTATCAGTTCTGCTCCGTGAATCCACATTCCTAGCTAACGAGTAGGATAAACATATCCTGCCTGCAATAGATACAGTCCAGTCTTTCCGTCTCCATGCAAGTGTATTACTGTACCAATTTCCATAGAAAACTCCAGTTACTTAAAGAAATATATGCATCTCCTAGCCTTAGTGACAAGTAACCTCTGTCCCGATAGCCTTTAGTTTCCAGCAACATGTACTCCAAACACAAGATACCAGATATGATTTAGGAACAAGTTGATCTGACCCACCAGACTTCTGTCTCTCCCCTCTAAGGCTAAATGTCAAGTCCCCTGCACCCTCCTGTTTACGTTAGTCACACGTCATGCTGCTGCTCACGCATCCTTGCTACAGATTCCTGCTGACACTGCAAGATTTCATTATGTATCCACCCACTTGTGACACTTTTATGTGACGTTTCTAGTACCCACCCCGTGTACGCCCTAGTGCACGCCTTCTGATTACGTATTGCTACGCACATGTTTCCTATCTCGCTTCTCTCAGCTGTTACGCCTTCTGCATGAATGAACTATAAATATTGTACCTTGTTAATAAAGCATTGCTCTGTCCCTTCCTGAACCCCAGTGGTGAAAGGAACATGATATCCTGGTCCGGACCATACAATTCCATTTTATGGAATAAAACCCCTTAAAACTCAGATGCCACGGACTCTGTGTCTCTTATTTTGATTAAGCTATTTATTTGAACTTTACTGCATAGAAATTAAGTACCAGGTAATTTTATTTACCACATAAATTGGCACCCCAGATGGGACCCTCCCCCACCTTACGCGCCGGCGGTGCGTTGCAGGCCTAGTCCCCTGCCACAGCCGGACGGACACTCATGCGCATCTGCAGGATTTCCTGTATCTCCCTCAGGCCAACGGAGGTGACTGAGACTGCGATCGACACCCAGACGAGGCGGTGAGGAGTGCGGAGGATCCCAACCCGAGTCCAGCCGAGAGTGCAAGGTCCGAGGTGTCTTGAGGCCCACCAGTTCCGAAGTTCCGAAGTATCTACGTCGCGAGTCCAGTCCAGTCCAGGGTTCAGTCCAGTCCAGTCCAGTTTATGAGGCCTTCCGTTTTCTGTGCTTCCCGGTGAGTACCGTTGCTGGGGGAGTATCTAGACGGGTGTGTTACTATGCATCCGGTAAAGATGGGTTTGGGTACACAGATCCAGTCTGCACTGTTTAGCAGTGTATCTGTACTGTTTAGCAGTGCAACAAGAATTCCAGTCTGCACTGTTTTAGCAGTGTATCTGCACTGTTTAGCGGTGTATCTGTACTGTTTAGCAGTATATCAAGAAGTATTTTAGTGAGTATTTTCGTTATAGAAATCAAGTATAGTCAATATATGTATAGGATTTTTGTGATTAATGTCGTGGTATGAGTGACTGTTTGATATATGTTACTGTGTTCTTTTTTATGCAATAATTGTGTTCAAAATTCAAGTAAAAGTCTAGTCAAAAATATTACGGTGCCACTGTTCAGTAAATTAAGACAGATAGGAACTAGAAAAGGGATTCTAGAAGAAGCAGTGCCTGTTCCACCTAGGGACACTCCAGGGCACTTTATGTACCACAAACATGGCTTAGATGCCATACTGTACTTAGACTTGTGGGTGGACTACACCAAGGAGTTAGAAGAGAAATATAGATGGCCTGTTTCAGGAACATGGGATGCCGAGTGCATCATGAGAGTAGAAGAAGCTCTATGGAAAAAGAAATCAAGACCCTCACAGAAAGAGGCCATTGAGTTATGGCGCAAAGAGTCACATAGGAGAACAGAGAAAGAAATTCATCAAACAGAGAGAACTAGACAAGGTCAAGGCAGAACAGGCTGATAGAGAAAAATGCCGTTGTTACTGGTCCTCTCAGAAGAACTAGCTAAAGTGACCCCCTCAGAAACACCCCGTAGGTCACGAGCGCCACCACCTGTACCCTTTAGAGTATGTAGAAAGAAGCAATTCCCCACTGTATATACGATCCAGAACCAGGAAAGGGCTCAATGCTCGTGATTTCACTAAGACTAGGAAGATTTGTGTAGTTTCTTGTAAATAGCTCCTTGTAAATATGGCTTGTGAGGAGCATATTCTCATTTAGACTTGTTGTGTTCCTTGTGCATTTCGCCTTGTAAATATGCCTTGTGAAGAGCATGTCATTTTTGGACTTGTTGACTTTCTTGTAAATATGGCTTGTGAATAGCGCCATGTGGATATGGCTTGTACAGAGCATGTTATCATTACGTCAGTCAGGAGAGAGCTGGATCTCTTTCAAGTGCTTGGAGAAAATGTTTTGAATACGGGTTAATTTCTTGGATTGAGAAGGCAGTATTTTGTTTTGACAAGGTGTTGAGGAATTTTAGCGTTTTTTTTTGGGGGGGGGGCGTGTTTTTGAGCGGAAATTCGTACCCGTTCCAGTGGAGGGATTTGGTTGCTTTTTGGTGAGGATTTAGGGAATAGCTTGAACTACTGTGATGCAAAGTTTGAAAAGGATCCGAGCTGTGGAAGTGGTGGAAAAAGCATGTTTTGTGCGGGGGTGCGATTTGCCATGTTATCCAATGGGCGTATTCAGTTTGCAGATTGAATGGTAAAATGTTGCATGGAGGGTAAAGGAGTGTTTTTGTGAAGGGTTTTGTCTTGGAATACTTGATTTAATGTGTTTAGCTCAGAAGACGGTAAAGTTGTAAATACACCAGTCGAATTGAGATAAGGGTTTTGCACAGAGGGTGCTTAGATGTTTTCAGGGTTTACAGGATAATATAAATCAGACCCTTCATAGAATGCGTTTTTATTAGTGTAAATGAACAGTGTGGTTTTTAAATAGGAATGTTTCTACAGAATATTTTTTTCCCAATGTCTCCCCTACATTAGTTTAATTTGCATTTAGTTTTAAGACTGACCTATGTACTTTGACAGGCTGCTTCAATTGATGTGTACAGAGAACAGTCCCCACTAAAATTAGAAAACATGGCCTTTTGAAAAAGTATGAATCCTGGCCCTCTTAATAGGTAGAATAGATAAGTTTGCACACTTACTTATGAAAATATTGGTTATACAATGCAGAATTAAGGAGTTCGACATGTTATTTTCAAAAAAAAAAAAAAAGAGAGTAAAATATGGTGTGTTTCCATGCCATGAATGTTTTGTTTCCCTTGCAGCTAGTAGCAGTACAGAATTATTTTTAAAATGCTAGCATGTCACTCAGATACAGAAAAATATATGTCTTTATTAATTTACTTTTTAACACGTTTTAAAGGTTTGCTTCAGTTAAAGTTAGAAAAGCTCTGGCCTGGGAAGAGATATGTTATGACGTACAAGGAATGTGTTTTTTAACCTTGAGACAGTCCGTCCGAGACCGAGACCGAGATGGCCTGGTTCCCAGTGCCTGTCTTGGCCATCCTCCAATTCTTTTCCGCGGACAATTATTGGCTGTTCTCCAGCTGAGCCAGGCAGCATTTTTTCTCTATGTTTATATAAGGGAGGGGTCAAGTTGCTCTCCCTCACAGTCAGTACTAAAAGCTTCATTGACTCCAGATAAGAGCATGCTTGCAAATGAATAGTTTTTCCCTCAGCAGGAAGCTTTGCTCCTGCGATGAGATCAACATTTGGCAGTCATTCAATTTTAGATCGCAATGAAGCTCGGCTGCTACTTGATTATGCTTGGATCAGATTCAAGCTCCGAGCGCGAACATAATTCTAGAGGGAGGGGCTGTTTCTCAAAGGAGTATCAAGGCTCCAGCCTTCTGTCTATGACAAGTTTAGTTTGGGTTTATTCAAATACATTTAGAGAGCGTATTGTAGGTAGTATGGTCATACAAGATCTAGAGTAGGATTTATTGTAAATTTTGCAGAGGTTTTGGAAAGAGGTTCCCCAATATAAAATAGTGCTTTTGAATTGAGAAGTCATTTTTATTTATTTATTTATGTTAACATAATTATTTTCGCTGGATTTATGACAGTGATCCCTAGCATTTACAGTCAGACACTACAGACAGCTAGACGGTGTTTACATGCCTACCAACATAAAGGTCATTCTAACTACAGCAGGATCAGAACCAGACTGTGACATTGCATCTCTGACAGTCTTGCACTTTCTGTGTAAAGCAAGTGGTGTACAACACTTGCTTTCCAAGGAGGGTATACAGCTAACACGGTAGACAGCTAACACAAGAATCATACAGCTCATTACTAGCCTGTCACAGCCCAGAACACAGAAGGAGGTACAAGCTTTTATAGGCCTCACTTCTTACTGCAGACAATGGATCCGTCAGTATGCATTTCTAGCCAAGCCACTTATACAGTTGACAACACAGGAGGCAGCGTCATCGACTGTCCTCCCTTGGACTCAGGAACATACACAGGCTTTTGACGACTTGAAGAAAGCCTTATGTCAAGCACCAGTTTTAGCGACACCATGTTACAGCAAACCTTTTACACTTTTTGTTACAGAACGTGATGGTACAGCATTGTCTGTCCTCACTCAAGACCAAGCAGGTTCACATAAGCCTTGCGCTTATTTTTCAAGTACATTGGATCCAGTAGCACAGGCCTTGCCTGCGTGTTTAAAATCAGTGGCAGCTACAGCTTTAGCAATCAGACAGAGTGATTCCATAGTGTTAGGACACCCTCTGACAGTAAAAGTTCCACACTCAGTGGAAGTTCTTTTAAACAGAACCCAGACACAACACTTGACTATAGCACGATTGACAGGTTATGAATTGACATTATTTCAGCCACACATAGAAATCAGACGCTGTAACACATTAAATCCAGCTACACTTTTGCCATTAAATATGACAGACCCTTTGGCACATGATTGTGTCGAAGTCATTACCATCACAACATTTCCCAGGGCAACGACCTGGCAGACCGAACAGCCAAGCTTACAGCACAGACTCACACACCTGACTTGACAAAGACAATAGTCCCGACGCCAACTCATTGCATGACAGTTAAGGATCCCGCCCTAGGTGTAATTGACATACAGACACATGCTGCACCAGACGAAATCAGGAAATGGACTGAACTAGGAGGGATCCAGACAGAATAGGGATGGATGACGAAGGGAAAAGCCACATAGTTTCTCCCCGACTCTATGGTTCAAGTTATTATTACCACAGCACATAGTCCTGCACATTCAAGAGAAAAGACATGTTAGACAGTATTCAAAACCTTTGGTTCAATAAACATTTACGAGCAGCAGCAAAACAGAAAGTGCGTACTTGCATGATCTGTTGTCAGTTCAACCCAGGTAAAGGCATTCCCGTAGAGCAAGGTGGATTTCATCCTCCTGACCATCATTTTGAAGTCCTCCAGATGGATTATATCCAAATGGACAGATGTAAAGGTTATAAGTATGTTTTAGTAGTGTGTGCACTAACCAGATGGACAGAAGCGTACCCAGTCCCAGATTATACTACAGCAAGCCTTGTAGAAAGCCATAATCAGACACTTAAAACGAAATTAGGGGTACGCCTATGCCTAAAATAAAATATCTGATGTTGACAATAACATGCTGACAGATTACCTAGCTTCCTTGATATCTGCACTACTCTCTCTTCATTCACAGGTTGCCTCCGCCCTCCCTGACAACACCCAAGTCCAGGAGCCTGCCATAGTCCCTGGAGATGTTATCTATGAGCGGAACTTTGGACCGATCAAGCCCCCTTAAGCCGCATTGGAGGACGCCGAAGCTTGTGCTACACACCACAAGGACTGCTATCCGGCTCGAAGGACGAAAAGGAAATTCTATGGACAATTTGGAACTTTCTCTTTGCCCAAATCTTTGATAACACCCAAAAGACTGCCTTGAAACCAGTGACTCAAAACCCCCTTTTCGAGAAAAACTCTGCATCAGGAGTATTAATCCAAGTTACGGTCTAGCAAGTCAGACAGTTTAATTGTTTAAGTCCTCCCCTAGGTGAATCGGTTAAACCTGATTCTGACATGTACCCGTTAGACCCCAATAGAGAGAGAGATAGAAAGAAAGAGTTCAAGAAACGTACATACTGCAAATCACTGCGTAGTCACTGTATAGTGACATTGTTAATAATGTTTTTCCTAAGTCTTCTGATAATAGTTGCAAGTGTACTTCTCCCTATATATTACCCTATTTTCAAGCGTGAACAATCTGCTTACAATGTTTCTGCTGAACACACTTTTAGCGAGTTACCTCCACATGAACTCTCATACAGACTTGCGCTGCGCAACAACACTTTCATTAGTATGCTTCATCATTCCCATCAGACTAATAATGCTACAAACTGCTGGATATGTGGCCGACTCCCTCCCTACCTGAATTACAAGGGAGTTCTGCCCCTCTTTCTGTACCCGTTCACACACAAATGGCACCTGTGGTGCATGGTTTAGTCTAATTAATTCCGTAGATTCTGATTCCATAGTTTACCAAGGCAATTGGGTATGGGGAAATCTGAACACTGTTCTGCACAAAGTATGTTTCCCTGACAAGGCGGGTCTTCCCAAAAGGACAGGGACCGATCTAGAAAACGAAGTATAAGGATTAGGTAACTTTACACTTAACATCATGATTCTGAATGTTCAGTCCGAAGCCGAATCAGTCCTGCCCTTTATGTCAGTATTACCAGTTAAGGGTGAATTATGTGTCAGAAAGAATGGTTCAGTACACCTGGGTCATAGTCTACCTTTAAAGCTTCACGTCATTCCTACTTCATTTGTGGTCATACTGCATATATACGCTTACCTCTAGATTGGGATGGCACCTGTTACATTGCATTCCTTCTGCCACCTGTTTTTCTAGCCCCACCTGATTATCATAGGAACTCCCACCTAGTATATACTGGACCCAAGAGAGAACTCCCGATTATACTGAAACGGCATGGGAACAATATACAGATTTCAATAAAGGTTTCTTTCCTTACTTAGGTACTGTCTCGAATAGTAAACTGATACGTAGATTGACCAGAACTCTTGAAGCTGTAGTGAATGAAACTACCTCTGCCCTAGGTAACGTAACAGAGGAACAGTCTGCTATGAGACTCGTAGTTCTTCAAAATCGTCCTGTCCTTGACGTCATCCTGGCCGATAGGGGCGGGGCTTGTACCGTCATCCACTCGAGATGTTGCGTTTTCATTCCAGACAACGCACCATCGGTTTACAAAGCCATCACTAGGCTTCACGAAATAGTTCATCTGATACATCAGAATCCAGGCTCCTGGACATGGTCCGGTTGGTTCTGAAATGTAATGTCCGCATGGGGATGGAAAGTACTGTCATTTCTAGGTATCATATTGCTCAAAGTATTCAGTTGTTGCCTATGTCTACAATGTGGGCCGGCGATATGCGGCTTGTGCGCCACATCATGTATTCCCCATTCAAGTTCAAGTTCAAATTCCCGTCAGAAAAAGGAAGAGCAAATGATGTTATATGAACAAATAGATGGATTAATGAACATTGATATATCATGAAGGGTCCCGTAGGGAACAAGGAGGGAATGAGGAAATATAAATTTTATGGTCAAGTTATGTCCCCTACTACGTACCCCAACGTCTCCATGTACGAGTTAAAGTGCATGTAACTTCCCTCCTGTGCCAGCTATGAAGACGCAAATACATTTGCGTCTAACGTTAACATGTCCTCTTTCAGATCCGCCATGAATGGATCACTAATTCAGTTCCTAAGTATGCCGTGCCACCGTCTTTACATGGTGCACTTTCATGTTTTCATGGCTCTGGCGAAGGCCTGTCATCGAGCCTTTTCCTGATTTCTGCCATCAAGCTCATTTCTGTTTTCTGCCTCTGAAAACGGCAGCCCCCACCTGCATCTCTGAACTCTGCCTTCCTTCCTGCCAAGCAGCGCGGGGCCTGGCTCAGTCCGGCCTGCCTGCCAAGATGGTATTTTGCCTTTATGTTATCAGTTCTGCTCCGTGAATCCACATTCCTAGCTAACGAGTAGGATAAACATATCCTGCCTGCAATAGATACAGTCCAGTCTTTCCGTCTCCATGCAAGTGTATTACTGTACCAATTTCCATAGAAAACTCCAGTTACTTAAAGAAATATATGCATCTCCTAGCCTTAGTGACAAGTAACCTCTGTCCCGATAGCCTTTAGTTTCCAGCAACATGTACTCCAAACACAAGATACCAGATATGATTTAGGAACAAGTTGATCTGACCCACCAGACTTCTGTCTCTCCCCTCTAAGGCTAAATGTCAAGTCCCCTGCACCCTCCTGTTTACGTTAGTCACACGTCATGCTGCTGCGCACGCATCCTTGCTACAGATTCCTGCTGACACTGCAAGATTTCCTTATGTATCCACCCACTTGTGACACTTTTATGTGACGTTTCTAGTACCCACCCCGTGTACGCCCTAGTGCACGCCTTCTGATTACGTATTGCTACGCACATGTTTCCTATCTCGCTTCTCTCAGCTGTTACGCCTTCTGCATGAATGAACTATAAATATTGTACCTTGTTAATAAAGCATTGCTCTGTCCCTTCCTGAACCCCAGTGGTGAAAGGAACATGATATCCTGGTCCGGACCATACAATTCCATTTTATGGAATAAAACCCCTTAAAACTCAGATGCCACGGACTCTGTGTCTCTTATTTTGATTAAGCTATTTATTTGAACTTTACTGCATAGAAATTAAGTACCAGGTAATTTTATTTACCACAGATGGACGGTGTCAAACGCTGCGGAGAGATCCAGCATAATCATTGCGCTTTACTCCCCTAATCCAGAGTTTTCCTAATCTTGATTCTAGATTTTAAGAGGGCGGTTTCCGTACTGTGACCCTCCCAGAAGCCATATTGCGTACAGTCAAGCACCTCAGCGTCATGCAGGTAGCTGCTCAAATGTCTATTAATTCATTTCTCCAACATTTTGGCTGAAAAAGGTAGGGGGGAAATAGGTCTGAAGTGTCGAAAATCTGTTGAGTCCTGATTTGTTTTTTTTTAGCGACGAGCTGGAAAGCTGCCCACCCCCAATACCATATTAAAAAGGGAGTCAGAGCAGTAATAAAAATTTGAGGGATCAATTTGGTTATTTCAATAGGGCAGGGGTCATAAGGGGAGCCTGATTTCAGATTTTGCAGAAGTGTAGCAGTATCAGCGTTGGCTAGCGGAGGGAATTCAGTCAAAGCATACTGCGTTTGTGAGGCCATGTAATATCCATGCCTGGTTCATGAGAGAGACCATTGTTGGCATTATTAAAGGTTGAAAAAATGTCCTCAACTTTATTAAAAAAGTACTTTGCGATTTTGTCACAGAGTTCCTGGCTCTCTGCCACTTGTGACATATGAGGGTTGGCCAATTTACAAACAATCTTAAAAAGTTCTTTTGATGAGTTTTCCGCTAGTTCAATTTGACTCGCAAAGTACTCTTGCTTAGTTGTAAGCAACAGTTGCTTATATGCCCGTATACTTTCTTAATGTTTTGTTTTGTCCTCTGCCTTATAGCCCTTCCTCCATTCCCGCTCAGAGTGCTTACAAATGCATTTCTGAGCTTTTAGATTGGGGGTATACCAAGGGGAAGAAGGATGAGTCCTTTTAGGGTAGAAGCGTTTTTTTAGGGCGAGCTTATCACAAGCTTCATTAACCTAGTCATTAAATCTGGTGATAGCCGTGTCAACCTCGCCAACCAGAGAGGGCAAGGTGGATTCCAGGAGGTCTGACAAATCTTTGGCTTCAATCTTGTTCCAGGCGTGTGTGTAGCTGGGTTTTGTTGTCGGTTTCACATGGTTCTGATTATCTACACAGGCTATCTCAAATAGAATGGCAGAGTGGTCCGACCAGAGTGCAGACAGTGTAATGTCCAGATGTTGTAGAAGGTCCATCATGAAAAATAATTGCAACAGCTACAAAAGTTCTTCCTGATATTGATACTTGAGTAGCTTTTTAATTTTTATTTAAAGTTTCCAATTTTCTTCCATCAGCTCTACAACGTTGCAGCATTAAAATTACATACTGTCCATATCTTTGTATAAATAATGTTGATGACATTTCTGATTTACATTGGCTACACTCCATGTTTTGACTAGCTCCTCGAACTAGATTGTTAAAAGACACTGATTCACAGTCAGGTAAAGTCAAATATATGAATCTTTCAGTGTCTATGTTAGTGCTACATGTACACAAACAATTTTCACTGTCACGTTGCCATTTATAAGAAAGGTCAAAAAGGTTTTCAATATATATACCTTCATCTTCCAATACAACAAGCATAAACATTAAAAATTCCTGACAATCTTGCTGAATATTCTGCCTAAATTGAGTAGAACCAGAACATATGTCCAAAACATTTCGAATATCAGAAACACTTTGTATTTTACTTTTATCACTACTACATTTCTCATAAACAGAATACAACAACGAACAGAATATTTCTTTCTGATTTTCAACAATTTGCTGTTGCAAACTTTCAAGAAAAAAACAACATTAACAACTACATTAGCATAGCAGTTGACACCAGAACAATTTCCAAACTGATAACCAACATTCTCTTCAGCAGTGTCCTTGTTCTTTTTGCTTGCAATCACAACTTCATCTTGTTTTTTTCTTTCTCTACAGTTTCACTACAGATATTCTCAAATCTTCTTTTTCTACCTACCACACGCTTATCAAATACTGAATATTGACCAAAATTGGGTGCATATTCTCTTCTTAACCTATTATACTCTTTCACACAATTTGCATTTGCACTAACCTTTGTCTCATCAAAATCAATCAAGTTAAATCCAGATAAAGTTCTCACTCGAGACAAAGCAACATATGCCATACCCTCTTCAAACACTGTACTTCCAATATTCACTAAAGCACTATCTACACTTAAACCTTGAGATTTATGAATGGTCACCGCATACTCCAAAGAAATAGGAAACAGTTTTCTGCGTACATACAAATCTTTTACAAGCAAAAACCGAGCTGAACAACGACTAAATTGTTGTACTTCTGCAATTTCATCAAATTTGATTTTCAAAAATTCAATACCATCTCTATTTACATAATTAATGAAATCAACAATTTTATCCATTGCTCCATTTACTAAACCTTTTTCCACATTCAAATTACATCATAAAATTACCCTACAGTTTACACCTGCATATGAATTCTTTTCTAAAGCAGCAGTTTTACTTATCGATTTCTCTAAAGAATCCAATTTCCTCTTCAACTTTTCAGTCAAAATAATAGTGATTCCTTCATGCTCTATTTTATCAATAGCTTCCAATTTTATAATTTCTTCATTTTCTAACTTTAAAATGTCTTCATTGAATATAAAACATTCACGCAGTGTTGGCATTAAGCAGATTACAGATTTGTTTTTTGCAATTCTCATATATATTTTCTCAGGAACAATATTTTCATTTGGAAACAAATTGGAAAGTAATCGTCTCTGTAAAGCTTCTTTGCCATGTTTGGTCACTTTTTCAATTCTTATATCTTGAAGAATAGTTCCATAATCAGCATCATTTGCCTGTCGCATATTTGTAATAAGTTCCTTATACTCAAAATATGACCAAATGTTAACATTTCCAATGCTCCCCAAAGACTTTCAGGTATCTTCAGTGCCAGTGTTTTAAACACTGGTTGTCCTTTTACAGGAGTAAGTTGTAGTAGATCTCCAAAAACGATGATGTGTTTTCCTCCAGATAAGACCTCACACTCTGTTTTAAGAATTTGCTGCATTCTTGAATGCACAAAGGCAAGCATTAGGTTTTATACCATGCATACATCATCAATAATGAGTAGTTTCATTTTCTTCAAGACTCTTGAAACTTCACAACAAGCTTCTCCAGATAGCTTGTGGTATTCTAATTTGTTTTCATGCTCTACTGGTAGCATTAATGAACGATGTAAAGTAATTCCTTTAATATTGTGTCCTGCCAATCCAGTTGGGGTACAAAAGGGGTTGGTGATGGACGGAGCTTCTGAATCAATCAGACACTCACACCCAGTCAAGAGATCTGGGTTTAATCCATCACCGTTCTTTAGCCCACTCTACCACCCCAGTTCAGACATGGCTATATGCAAATCAGTCTGACCCTGTGCCTCATGGAAACAGTGCAGCCCGAACTGCCAGGCCATGTCTTCCCTGGACCGGAAACAAGCTTCCGAGGACCGGTTTCTGGCATTCTAGCCTTCTTCAGCCCGGCTTGCTTGAATCCAGTGGCAAAGTGAGCAAGGGACTCACGTCTGAGTATACCCTGCCACACTTATGGCGGCCAAAAGTGGTACAAAAGGGGTTGGTGATGGACGGAGCTTCTGAATCAATCAGACACTCACACCCAGTCAAGAGATCTGGGTTTAATCCATCACCGTTCTTTAGCCCACTCTACCACCCCAGTTCAGACATGGCTATATGCAAATCAGTCTGACCCTGTGCCTCATGGGAACAGTGCAGCCCGAACTGCCAAGCCATGTCTTCCCTAGACCGGAAACAAGCTTCCGAGGACCGGTTTCTGGCATTCCAGCCTTCTTCAGCCCGGCTTGCTTGAATCCAGTGGCAAAGTGAGCAAGGGACTCACGTCTGAGTATACCCTGCCACACTTATGGCGGCCAAAAGTGGTACAAAAGGGGTTGGTGATGGACGGAGCTTCTGAATCAATCAGACACTCACACCCAGTCAAGAGATCTGGGTTTAATCCATCACCGTTCTTTAGCCCACTCTACCACCCCAGTTCAGACATGGCTATATGCAAATCAGTCTGACCCTGTGCCTCATGGGAACAGTGCAGCCCGAACTGCCAAGCCATGTCTTCCCTGGACCGGAAACAAGCTTCCGAGGACCGGTTTCTGGCATTCCAGCCTTCTTCAGCCCGGCTTGCTTGAATCCAGTGGCAAAGTGAGCAAGGGACTCACGTCTGAGTATACCCTGCCACACTTATGGTGGCCAAAAGTGGTACAAAAGGGGTTGGTGATGGACGGAGCTTCTGAATCAATCAGACACTCACACCCAGTCAAGAGATCTGGGTTTAATCCATCACCGTTCTTTAGCCCACTCTACCACCCCAGTTCAGACATGGCTATATGCAAATCAGTCTGACCCTGTGCCTCATGGGAACAGTGCAGCCCGAACTGCCAAGCCATGTCTTCCCTGGACCGGAAACAAGCTTCCGAGGACCGGTTTCTGTTGGAGCAGTGACAACACAAGACAAATGCTACTCAGTTGTTTTCTACAGAAAAGTTGTGATTACTTTAATTAAAAAACATTTGCCTGTTCCAGCTTGTCCACTCAAGTACATTCGGATAGGTTGAAATGATGAGCAAGAGCACTCTTTCTTCTCATGAAGTAATCCATGGTCAATCTGTTCTCTCACTTGCTCATATATTTGTTTCTGCTCAACATTTAGTTGTTATTCCAAGTTTCCTAAGTTTGTTACATCTTCTTAAGATTGATACATTGCTGTTTCCACCTCTTCCATAGTAGTTTGAACAATTGGTTCTCCTAGTGGATCCCGATTCAACGGAGCAGAAGTTTGACTGTCTTGAGAACTGTCTCTAGCAATCTCAGCTGCAATTGTAGCTTCTTGCTCAATTTCGTCGTTCAACATTTTCACATAATTTGCTAAAACAGGACATTCTACAGTATCTTTACCTGCGTTGAACGAATCTTCATAGCTCTCAAAATCTCCAAGTAATTCCAATTCTGAACTCCACAGCTTGAAAAGTTGCAAAAGAGCTAAATAGTAAAATTCCCTTTTGTCAGGAGTTTCGCAACTCTGTTTACCGTGATTAATCAAATGTCCTTTTCTTTGTTTCACCAAACATCCTTCAGAACCAATCACGGCGTATATACCATTATTGATGTTTTCGGTATTATTCCATTCAAAAATATAGTTTTGCAGCACTTCATAGAGACACATATTCTCAAGATGATGACTTCTATTTGGATAATATGTATCCAACATATTTGTTTTCACAATATCTGTACTTTCTGGCTCTTTTTCAGCTAAATATTCAATTTCTTGTGCAGATTTAAGTACTCGATTTCGTGTTGCAGCAAGACCTAGACTCACCCAAATGATTCTTCTAGATTTGGAATATAGACTTGCAGATGGTAAGCGATCCGTACATTCATACGCTCCAATTTCTCGATGAGATAACATCTTCAAACTGTAACTATATAATTTCTTACTTAGACTCTTCACATGGGATATCTCTTCCCACATTTCCTTCAATTCTGTCTTTTCTGATTTGGTTATGTAGGATGTTACATATCGAGCAACACAAATGGAATTGTCCGCAACGTATTAAATATCCATGTTAGCATTCCACATGGACAAAATGACTGGGTTGTAGTCATTTATGTATATTGACTCTTCACTTCTTCTTTATTTGTAGGTATTTTTTGGAGACTTTCTTGTGATAGTATGTCTCAAAGATGACATAAAACTGTTCACTCTTCCTTTCGATATTACAGGACGTGGAAATCCAAAACAACATTTGGTGTAGAATTTGTCCTTAGATTTGTACTTTCGATGACAGTATTTCCCACAAAGATGGCTCTCGAATCGTAAGACTTGTTGTCTTAAATCCTTATCCAGTGTACTTATGGGTATATACCATGTAGCATATTCTTCAATAAAAGACAACACAGTCTGTTCCAAATTTGGGAGCATCTTTGATCCATATTAGCATTTGTATGTGAGGAGCACCTCTCACTTGATACTCCTTTCTCCAAAAGAAATCCAGAACCTCTCCAAGAGGAGGATTTTTTTTATTGGTGATAAAAGACATCATAGCTTTAAATCTATGATTGAAATACCTGCATACATTAACTGGATCCAAAGAGCACAATTCTCCAGGTGTCTTGTATTCAATATTTAGTATATTTGGATTTGCCTCTCGAAGAAATTAATTAAATCATTCCAAGCATATTCAGCACAGCTTAGAGTAAGGAACCATGTAGGAGTTCCTAAGTTCCTTAGCATACATTTAAGTTCTCCATGCCGACGGTACCAGTACTCATTAGTACCACGCTGACATGCCATGAGATTAATTAGCTGAGATTCCAAAGCATCATTTTCTGCAGTACTTTATCCATAAATTCCTTTGCCAAAACATTTTGAAGATGTACACCTTTTTTTAACATATGGTTTACTGCATAAGAAAGTCCAGAAAAATCACTCTCAAACAAAAGATGAAACACATTTACGGAATATATTGTCGAAATCTTGGATCTTCTGCATACAATCTTGATGTCCCGTGTTCAGATTCAGGAATCTGCACAGTGCGGTAATCATATCGTCCTCCTTTTCCTGTGGGAAAAAACTGAGAGAAACAATGAGCTTCCAAGCTATTTTCCCATGCACTAATGGGACTTCCCTTTGCTTCTTTCATTTGGAATAACTCTATAGTATTCCCTATCACTTCTTTAGAATTAAGTGGAGGAACACTGTAATGTTCATAGATTTCTTTAGTTCTGGACACATCCACTTTTTCAATTTGTCCAGATGGCGAGTCAGTATCTTCTTCTACAGTTATTTCTTCTTCTCTCACATACACATTTTTATAATATTGATTATTTTTTACCAGATACAACGTTGCCTTTTTCACTTTCCTAACATCCACTAATTCTTGCCAGATTTTCTTACTCTTAGTAGGAACACCATTAACAAGAATATTTAAAGGTTCATCTTCTACATTTTCTACACCAATTGTTTCAATATTTTTCTTTAAATCTAGAGGCAAATATACAACTCTTCCCTTTAATCCTATCTGTAAATCTGAAGGAGGCAATTTTCCTGTCTTAGGCTTCATACGAACAATAGCCTGAAATGGATGCACACATTGTATAGGAATAGACCCATAAGTATTTAAATCCATCCGTTTAGAAGGAATATTTACCAACTCAAGATTATTATGCACAGCCCTATCAAGCATTTTGTTCTCATCTAATTTTTTATGACAATATTTACAAATACGCTGATCAGAACTCAAATCCAAACAATTCTCTACCAACAAATAAGTTGCAAATTCCATCCACTCATTATTATTTTCCTTTTCACTTTTAAGTACAGATCAACAGTCCTGGTCTGATTTTTATAATGAGTTAGTCTACAACAAATACAATAATAATTTGGCCCTCCACCTGAAATCGCCTTAAACTTTGTAGAGTATTAGGAGGTAGGGGAGACAATGAGGACAGAGGGAGAATATGAGGACAGGGGAGACTATGAGGACAAGGAGCACTATGAGGAGAGAGAAGTGAGAATAAGGAAAGAGGGGGAATATCAGAAGAGAGGAGACAGTATAAGCAGAGAGAAGTAGACTGTGAGGAGAGAGGGGGAGATTATGGAAAAAGGGCAAAGTATAATTCCTTAATGTACACAGTCGCTCAGTGTGATTCTAGACAAAAAATGAGACCATACATGTTATCAAAACATATTTACTACACTAAAACGATTAAGTGACTGCACACATTCCATGTATTAACTATTACATTTCAGTGGACAACCCTGACTCATTTTGCAAAAACATTTGCAATTTGCTGCATTATTTTTGCCAACATGACATCCAAAAACGTGACACAATAGAACAAAAAAGAGGCGCAAGGGGCTTGTAAATTTGCCCAAGAGTGTATGCAGCAGTGTATGTATACTGACTGGGGAATTGTTAAGAGGGAGGTATGATGACAGAGGGAGGAGTAATAGGTCAGAGGAGGGAGTATAAAAAGAAGGGAGAGTATTAGGAGACTGAGGAGACAAATAGAACAGAGGAGGAATATGAGAACAGGGGGGACTATGAGGACAAGGAGCACTATAAGGAGAGAGAAGTGAGAATAAGGAAAGAGGGGGAATATCAGAAGAGAGGATACAGTACAAGCAGAGAGAGGTAGACTATGAGGAGAGAGGAGGGCTATTATGGAAAAAGGAGCAAGTGCAATTTCTTAATGTACATAGACGCTCAGTGTGAATCTAGACAAAAAATATGAGACCATACATTTTACCAAAACACATTTACTAGACTAAAATGATTAGGTGACTGCACACATTCCATGTATATAACTACTGCATTTCAGTGGACAACCCTGACTCATTTTGCAAATACATTTCCAATTTGCTGCATTATTTTTGCCAACATTACATCCAAAAATGTGACACAATAGAACAAAAAAGAGGCACAAGGGGCTTGTAAAATCTGCCCAAGAGTGTATGCAGCAGTGTATGTATACTGACTGGGGAATTGTTAAAAGGGAGGTATGATGACAGAGGAAAGGAGTAAGAGGACAGATGAGGCAGTATAAAAAGAAGGGAGAGTATTAGGAGACAGAGGAGATGATGAGGACAGAGGGGGAATATGAGGACAGGGGGGGACAGTGAGGACAAGGAGCACTATGAGGAGAGAGAAGTGAGAATAAGGAAAGGGGGAATATCAGAAGAGAGGAGACAGTATAAGCAGGGAGAGGGAGACTGTAAGGAGAGACGGGGGAGAATATAGAAAAAGAGGCGGTTATAATTCCTTAATGTACACAGACGCTTAGTGTGATTCTAGACAAAAAAAGAGACCATGCATTTTATCAAAACACATTTACTACACTAAAACGTTTAAGTGACTGCACACATTCCATGTATATAACTACTACATTTCAGTGGACAAGCCTGGCTAATTTTTCAAATACATTTCCAATTTGCTGCAATATTTTTGCCAACATTACATCAAAAATGTGACACAATAGAAAAACAAAGAGGCGCAAGGGGCTTGTAAATCTGCCCAAGAGTGTATGCAGCAGTGTATGTATACTGACTACAAAATTGTAGATTTAGAACACAAGTCTAATTCTAAGCAAGCAACACTATTAACTACTCTACAACTAAAAAAAGTGACTGCACACATTCTACATTTTTTAGTACCGCACTTTATTGCACAAAAGTGACTCACTTAACATATTAACTTACCAAATGATTTCATCACCATAGTTATCCAAATGCAAACAAACTCAGAATATGATTCTACAAACTTTAGAAGGATAAACAGATTACTCTTACTAAAAATAAAATGCACCACATACATTCCCTTACAAGTTATCAACTCACCTCTCAAACTGATTGGTAGATTAAGAAGAATGCCACACCCACAGCCGATAGTCTTATACAGAATCTCTCTACTGCAGTGCTTGCAGCACATTCAAAGTATGGAACATTTCCCTCTCAGTTTACACATATATAAACATTAATATCAAATCAAATTCCTTCACACAATTATTCAAAACCAAACACACATTTCTATTGGTTCAACATTTCAAACTTTTCCAACAGAGGTCAAAAGTTCAGCGCACCCGTAAAACACTCCTCCTCAACAAGTTTAGACTCTGCATAGGTACATACTTATAAGTTTCAATAAAGAGAAAAGGTCTCATTAGAACCAACCAACATATAAACACATAAACTTAATAGATATCTATAAAATATATTTTTTAATTGATTTTTCTTGCTTAGGTACGCTTACGGGACGACTTACAGACTTCGCACCGTACGTCGTACATGCGTGCATGGTACGCATACAGTAAATCTACAGTAAAAAAAAAAGTGCCCCTATCACTATTTTGTAATGGGTTTGGAGCTTCCCATCTTTACTTCAAGAGGGTGCCCGCATAAACATTTTAAAATTTGGAAGCTATGGGCGGACTATCGAGGCTTGCTGCTGGAGCCGGTCTCTACAGAAGGGCCCTTCAGTATAGCTTAAGTTTTATCCTGTTGGGGCAAATTGTGGTTTACTGTGTATTTGTATGCTGCAATCAGCTATTGTGGTGCATTTTACATTGCTGTGCTGCTCCTGGGAGGTTGTTAGTGCGATGGGGGTGTTGGGTTTGGGTTCCCTTATGGTTTATTTCATCTGTACTGCACTTCATTTTCTCCTTGATTTCATTATGGAAAAGTCAACGTCATGATGGTGTATGCTTATTATGCAGAAGTCTCTGGGTTTCAAAGCCCTCCTCTATATGTGCTATTTGACTCATAAAATCTGGTTTAAAAAAAATTATTAATATTGTTACTAGTGATTCATATTAGTACATGTATGATGATTATTCCATAAAAGTTTACGAGCAGTTGGTTTCAGTATAAACATGCAGAATCTTTTAAAATTGGTGCACAATTTCACATATGTAAAACATGGAGTTTAGAATGAGACTCCTAAATACACACGTAATGTCATCTAGATTACATTAGTTTTCATTAATTCTTCACACCCATTTTATTTCATAACTGTAATTAAGGAATATGTTCTAACCATCTGAATGTATCACTTGGTATCTTCAATTACGTTTGAAAAGATACACCAATGCAAGTAAATAGAATACAATCTATGTTATTCAAATGACTAATTTTCTTTCATCTGCATGCTTTTATGATGCAGTAACTATGGGGTTCATTGCGATTGCAGACAGCAAAAGCCCTCCAACCACCGTGCTTTGGGAAAAAGAATGCCTGCATGTTCTCCAGCAAATCCACCAGTCTAATTATGATGGGATGAATGTAAAATCTGAACGTGATGGTTGAATATCACAAAAAAACAACCCCCACGTCCAGAAATACATAAAGTCTGACTGCGGCAGATGGAAAAGTTGTGGAAAGCATTAAAAAGGACGATTCAACCTTGGTAGGACTGCAAGTGAAATAATGATGAGATGGCAGAGCTGGTGGAACGATCATTGCGTTACGACCACTGCGGTAGGGCCAAAAGATGAATGCCGGTCGAATGCAACTTCACAAGCAGGTTTCCAAGTGTGCCTGTGCTCTCATAGGCCCCCGAAAACATCTGACACACTCCAATGATACACCCCCAAGGTATTAAAAACCAATAAAATCCCTGGTCAACATGGAAGATACACCTGACAGGCATTCGTCATGTTGACACCCCCACATAGCATAGAGTATAAAACCAATCCCTTCTCTGACCATCATCCTTTGCCCAAATACAGCAGTGAAGGGCAAGACAACACAGCGGTTAGGAGAAGAAAATTATCACACAGTACACCATCACACCCACCTACATCAACACACACCAACACTTCCAAGACACACCTGACACATCTTCACCAGCACCTTTCTTCCTGCATGTGTCACTTATTTGCACAGCATACACCAGGTCACAGAATCAAATGTCTAAATTCACAGACAATGAGTTGTCAGTGACGGTTTATGAGATAATCAGAGTAGAACCACATTTGTTTGGAAGCATGGTTCAATGCTTGCCAGAAAAAATCAAATGTGGGAAAGGATTGTCAACAAAGTCAAAGCAGTAGGGACCACCCTGCGTACACTTGCGTGACATCAGGAAGAGGTGCCATTACCTAAAGACCTGGGTGAAATTCCGTGCCAAAAGGGAGCATGAGGTGGCTCAGCGAACTGGTGGTGGCCCTCCCAACCCACCACTAACATTCACTGAATGGGAGGAAAGGGTGCTTGCCATCTTGCATCCAGAGAGTCTCATAGGAATAGCTGGGGGACTGGAGACTGGTAAGTACCAACAAATGTATCCCAACACACTGACATGCACTGTCTTGCACAGCCATAGAGCTACACTTTCAAGAACAAAATGCATTTATGTACAACACACTCTTTCCAACACATCTCACATATCTACCATTTCCTTCCTCTGATTCACCTCAAAGGTAGGTAGCCATATTTCCATGGGATTATGGGTACAGGTAACCAGCACTACAACTCCCACCAGACCCCCTTGCCCCACAGCAGAGGAGGATGGTACACTCCCCCACCAAAGAGCCATGTGTAACCTATTCCCTTCCTCTTCTCTACCTCACAGGGAGGTAGCCTTCTCACCAGGGAGGGGGATGGGGACAGGGAGCCAGCACTGCAACTCCCACCAGGTCCCCTTGCCTCACAGCTGAGCAGGATGGAACACTCTCCCATCCCAGAGCCATGTGTAACCTATTCCCTTCCTCTGTTCCACCTCAAAGGGAGGTAGCCTTCTCACCAGAGAGGGGGTGGTGGGGACAGGCAGCCAGCACTACAACTCCCACCAAGCCCCCTTGCCCCAAAGCTGAACAGGAGGAACACTCCCCCAGCCCAAAGCCATGAGGTATCCATTTCATTGCTCTGTTTCACCTTACAGGTAGGTAGCTATATTATGCTCTCTTGCATCACCCCTGAACAGGATGGAACACTCACCCATCCCAGAGCCAAGTTGCAGCCATCTCCTTCCACAGTGCCTCCTAACAGGGAGATAGTCAGCTCATGCACCCTGTCCTCCTTTCTTAAACTGCATGGAGCCATATGACCACCACTTCCCTCACTTGTCATCCAGCTCTGTGTAGCTTCATATATCACATCCAGGGTGCACACATCTAAGCCCACGTATATGTCACATAAATCATACTTTGTATCATAGTCACATGCTAATAAATGCTGTTCCCAACAACACAATGCACACAATGCAATGTGTAAGTCTCATTGTTTCAAAGCATTAAGGCTCATATGAACACATAACATGCATGGACACCACATGATGTCAAAGCAAAATGACCAACAGAATTTAGGATGTTTTGGCATAGCTGAAACAGATTCTCAGAAGAGTCTACCATATCCCAGTCTAAACCAAAGTCAATGGGCACCAAGTTGTCAGATGATGACATGTCCTGGTAAACACACTAACTGTACACTATCTGTACATGTCAAATAGTTGGTGTTTACATGTCGCCCTGCTGACAAGTAATGTATGGAGCTCTACATCATGTCATAATGCCAATAAACGTTCAACAATACCAAGTGATTGCAATGTAAACATTTGGGATTCTCAACTAAAATATGCAAAACAGGGTCCCAAAGTTGTGGAGTGTACTTAACATGCTGACAATCTAACCTCTGTTCAACAGGAGATTCACAATCAACAGCTGGTGAGACCACCACCAACCAGCAGAGCCAGACTTACCTCACCAGAACTTGAACTCTCAGATGCAGATTCTCTCTGTTTCTCAGAGGAGGAACACCAACCTGGCCCCTCAGGACTGCCAGGGAATACTCCGTCTCAGGGCCTCATTGTCCCTACCACCACAACTCTAAACACAGCAGCAACAACAACTACGCTGACCCCTGCTACAATGACCTGTGCAGCAGCCACCAGCACCATCACCACCGCTGCCTACAACACTGTCCCTGGATCAATGATTACCAACACCAACACCCATGCCGAGGATGCTGGGAAGAATGTGCGGGTGCATGGAAACCCAACATCACAGGTCCTTGTCAGCAGGGCAGGTGGGAGGCCAACTGGGGGGAAATAACAGGAGGATACTGAGGTACTGAAGCCCTGGCCACCATTGCAAGAGTTCTTGGTGCATACCAACAGAACCAGGGACAGATGTGCCAGGTTGTAGATGAACTGCATGTGCTCCTCCTGCTGCAGAGATCCATGGACACCTGAATGGGATAACTTGTGGATCTCATGGGACAGCTTGTGGGTGTTCTGAGGGACAAATATGCAGCTCAAATAACTCAGATACCTCTGAGCCTGCAGCAGCGGCCCCCCTCCCAAACGCAAGATGGGACGTCCGAGAAAAACCACAGGAGGATCACTTGACAAAACACTAAGCCAAGCCAGGTCGCTGCGCCAGCCACTATCTCACCAGTGTTGCACTGAACATTTACTTTGTTGAACATCCAATCCCACATTGCCATGTTGATGGCACACATTTGTTGGACTGTATAATTCTATTATTGTGATTTTGTCTCTTTTACCCTCACTGACAACTGAAACACTCTGTATGCACAACTAACATCTCACTCACGGTAAAATAAACACAATATGATAGAAAATAAACACATTTACACACCTATGCCTTTGTGTAAGTTCCATGTTTATCACAGTAAGTACAATATAAACTCAGATTCCAATGTGCCACAAGCTTTGATTGTGACTATCCATTGATAGGGCGGTGGAACCTAGAATGACACAAGAAGATGACATTTGAGTTGTCATATGATGGCTTACCAACAACAATACACCACTAGTCAACACAGTACAAGATTCATTCCACATAACACTGACCAACACCATCAACATAGAGATGAGGTAAGTGTAAAAAAAAGCACAGCGCCACACACCTTAGCTCTTATCAGTGTGCCACCAACAGCCAGCATCAGAACACATCATCGATGCTTCGGCACTAACATCAAAGCAAATACAAACAGTCATAGTTGCTCAATGGTAACTTACACTCAAGGGAAGTAGTTGGTAATGAGCTGTTGACGAAGGTTGAGACCTTCCTTCTCACCACTATCATAATTACTGGGCATGTGTGGATTTGCAGCAGGGGGCACCTGCTGATCAGCATCATCCAGAATCAGGGTGATCTTTTTGCGCAAGGCCAGGTAGTGGAGCATGCAGCTTGCAACTATGATCTGAGTGATCTGAGTGATCTGAGTAGTGTACCTCCGGTCTTGTCCAGCCACCGAAATCTAGCCTTTAGAAGTCTAAAATCTCACTCCACCACATGACATGCCCTCCCATGGGCATCACTGAAGTGGACTTCCACCGGCGTCCTTGGATTCCTCAGTGGGCTCAGCAATCAAGGCCGGTTGGATTACACTGAGCCACCCAGTTGTGAGAAACACAGACCAACTATGTAATATAATTAGTTGAGGAGACCAGCATGTCCCACATACAGCACACTACTTGACACAGCTCACTCACCAACAAGCCAGGCCCACTCTGGCTGCAGATTTTCCTTCAATTGTGGGATGATGCTGTTACGCAGTATGTAGAGGTCATGTGCTGAACCCAGACATTTGGCACACACGTGGGAGATAATCAGATCCGCTTGGCTTACCACTTGCACATTTATTGAATGGTAATGCTTCCTGTTACTGTAGATGTGCTCACCTGCCTGTGGTGGAAAAAGGTCAATGTGGATGCAGTCAATGTGGGTGCAGTCAAGGTCATACAATTCCCCCTTCACATCTGCCAATTCATGTCTCCTTGGAAAGTGAATGTAGCTGTCCTTGTAGGTCAACAATGTGGACAGGATATCACGCAACACTATGCTGAACATAGGTTGAAACATCCCACCTGCGATGACCAGCATGTACTGAAAGGAGCCATTGGCAAAGAAATGCAGGGTGGCCGTCAGCTTTACTGTTGGTGTGAAAGCTGTTGGATATGTTCTGTGAGGCCTCTAATGGGGCTCCAACTGAGCACACAGCTCCTGAAGGGTAAAGAAATCCAGACATAATTTCTTGATGATGTAGGTATCCTCCATTGTGACCAGGTCTCGGAAAGGCTGATACACATGTGGTCTTCTCCTACATATTGTGGGAGAGGACACATGTAAAAATGAGTTACAGATGAGATGTGGGTAACAGCTTACATAATGACTAACACAACCACAACATTGACAGGACTGTTAAAACTGCTTCATGCACAAGTGACATGCATAGACACCTTGATCACCTGTAGTCATAGATGTAGTCAGGGTGTACATACTAACTACTGTCATATCTATATCAGACTATGCGTATGGCATATGGAACACTGATACATCATGTGTCCCCAGCCCTGTGTGTAGCTGACGCAGCACATGTGGGTAACAGCATCAATGTAGTTGTATGGAGCTGCTTTTTTTGCACAACCTCAATGTTGAGTCCCACTAAGCACAACATCGTTACAAAATGAGCCCAGTAGAGCTGGACAACTAACCATACAAATACAGCAGTGTGTACATATATACACATTACGTGGTCAGTCCATCATGACTGGGAGGAGTTTGTATTACGCACATTGTCGTGCTCACAAAAATGATAGGCAGTTCAACATGAAATCTGTATACATGTCCACACGGATGACAATGAAATGTGAGTACTGACAGACCAATGCACTTAATCATATGTGTACGGCAGACTTAAGATAATTGTCACCCCCTCAAATCCCTTTACAAGGAACTGTACCATCACTCTCTGTGCTACTACTATTTACTAATATTATGAGTCCGTCTGTGTCGGTAGCTAAGCTTGCCCAGTCGACAAACGGTGTTAAACAAAACTCTGATCCAGCAATAGCTCTAGAGGCATTGAGTGCAGTCCTCTGGGTAGCCCTTGCTGTCTATTTGAGTATTCTTAATGTTAGTGCTTCGACAATTTCCAACAACAAAATGTCAATGTCCACCAAGAATAAGCAAGTAGTTGGCTTTTTGATTTGATAGTAGCACATACCATACCGCTAGTGTTTCAGGGACTATTCTGCACATACAGAAGTATGGACAAGAGAAATAGGACATTGATGATGATAGGTGCAGTTCGACTTTCCACATACCTCAGTCAGAAGTAACTGTGCAGGACTCAGGAGCCCTCACCTTGTTGGAACTTCAAGTCCTCCTGGTGGTGATGAGGAGTAAGGGTCGGCGTAAAATCCGTTTCGCGGGCGAATTTGTGGATTTTCCGCGATTTCGCGATCCGCGAATCTCGCGAAATCGCGGTAAAATCCGCGAATCAGCGGGGACGGATTTTCAGCCAAGCAAGGGTTACAGTAGCAGGTGCAAAAGTTGAACCTAATTTCTTTGTAACCTTTTACAAAAGGGTTACAAACAAATTAACTTCAACTTGGACACCTGCTGCTAATTGCTTCCTGGCGCCTCGTTGCCTACTTGCAACTATTCTCTGACCCTGCTCTGACCCTTGAAGCAGGGTCAGAGAATAGTTACAAGTAGGCAACGAGGCACCTGTCCAAGGAATTAAACCTCATCAGGAAGCACTTACAGATATAAAAAACAGGAAGAAGGGAGAGGATGGCAAATACACCCATTTTGAGTTGTCAGGAGGGGTTAAACTAAAAGAGGCCTTTACAGCACAATTTTCATATGCATTTTGCTAAAAATAAAAAGCTGCATGTTCTGTAGGGGCAACTCAGGAATCTGGCCCTTCATTTGTCCATGCTTAATGAGGAGTAGGTGGTTCTGTCTGTAATTAGAGAATTGTTGCACGTTAAAAAGCAAGCATTCATCAGTTGTGCCAAAAAGTGTTGAATGTTATGGCTAAGCATATAAGTTAACACCCTCCCCAAAACCATGACTTTTTTTCAGTCCCAATAATTAAAAATTGTTTATGTATTAACATTTTCTCTTCCATTACAAGACGAAATAGGGGGTGGTGTATGGCATCTAAAAATGTGACATGTTTTTTCTAGGCGTCACAACATTGGATGCGGCACCTCCCACCACCAGTGCCGGGGCCAGCAGCGCGGAGGGGTCTACTCCAGGGGCGGATGCGGCGGCGCCACAAGTGCCACCAGGAGGAGCTGAGGGGGATGGCTCAGCAGCGGCGGACGGTGGTAAGTTATTATACTCCTTACTTATTGACATTTTAGAGTAGGCTCGCAAAGGAGTGTATGATGTACTGCACAGTAGACAGTACACTAGTACAAATACACTATACTGTTAAGAACAGTTACTAATTTAGAACTACATTTTTGCCAATCACGGAGAAGGCAGTCACCCTTGACTAAGCAATAGCATTAGCGGCGGTAGTTTTTGAGTAAGCAATGGCCCCCTCTATTTGACTTCAACTCATCTGGGAAACTTTTATCGGGAAGCCAAGTCATATCAGATGAACTTGAGGGATGTGATGAACGAAAAGGGAAAGAACTTAGGGTGAAAGGAAGGACGAGCGAGTCATAACATTTATGACTGTAAAAGAATGATACGTGTTTTTGAATGCAGGCAGAGGTGGCTGATAGGAAGGATTCAGATGCATGGCTGCTTGAAGCAAGGATGGTTGGAGGAGAAAGAAAAGATGACTGCCTGTGTGGGTGAATCAGAGAATATATCATTTGGGTGAAACTCAAATGCAAGTCAAGACGGTGGTTTACAAAATAAAATGAAAAGGGTGTTAGTTGGTTGTTGATAAAAAGTAAAGTTGGTACAGTTGACATTAAGAAGAATGATAGACGTTTACTTTGGAAGCCTGGATGGTATCTTCTTCCTCATAGATAGCAGAGGTGTATGTAGAGCAGATGCTCAGTGGATGAAGTGTTACTTTGTTTGAACAGCATATCCGTGCCAGAGTCGCAAAGCAGAGGAAATCCAAATACTAAAATTTGTGACTGTTCAGAAACTCTCCCTTGCCCAAAGTAACAGTACATTAGTTTAATTTGTAAGCACAGCATATATTGTGTATGTATTGTATAGTTGACAATTATATCAAGCCAAGTCCCTTTCTCTGGCAATTATGGTTATCACACTCACTCCCTATGTTAATAATTTTCTTTCAGCTGTGTCAATCATGGGTGGACTATCGCTGTTGTTCACTCAATTCAAAAAAAACTTTATTCGATACATAAAATGAATCATAAAAGTATTGAACATACAATCATATCGCATTTCAAATAGGAACACATTTATACTAATAGTATTAAAAACTGATTGGAAGACACATTTAAACAGAAACTTTTTTTAAAAAGACATAATGATAACAAAGGCGGAGATTCAAAAAAAAAGGTTTACAGTATAAGATTTTTACAGAAATTCTATACCTGTGGTGCTACCCATAATTCTTTCTAATCTTTAAGGAGATTCTGATAAAATTTAACATTGCACAGCAGATTTCCACAGAAGATAAGGGTAGCAAATATTCATAACCTTCCTTGTAAGTGCAAGGTTGCCTACCCTTCAAAATAGTTTTAATAAACCGGAGTCTTGGCTCTTTGTACAGGGAGCAAAAGAGAACCAAATGCAAGGTACTCTGCCTGTCCTTGTTGTTACAAGGACAAGGGGACAGTCTCTCACCCCAACCCCCTTGTTTAGGAAAAGCAAGTAAAAAGTGAAGGGTCTCCAGCCTAAACCTTGTTAAAAGAAATCGCCATTGCACATTAAGGGTGAATGTTAAATAAAACTGCGGTTGTGGTTTACAAGCATAAGTAGTTCCAGTGTCAATTATATCCATAGGAGGCTGATTCGCTGATTTCAAATACTTTGTCTTTATCTCTATCTACAGCATATATTGTGTATGTATTGTATAGTTGACAATTATATCAAGCCAAGTCCCTTTCTCTGGCAATTATGGTTATCACACTCACTCCCTATGTTAATAATTTTCTTTCAGCTGTGTCAATCATGGGTGGACTATCGCTGTTGTTCACTCAATCTATCGCACCTAAAGTCATCCATCATATAAGCAAAGATCATGTGATTGGCTGGATACATGATCAGAAATGAATAATCTTCATTTTCCTTTTGTGGTACTGAAGGCCCGGGGGGGGGGGGAGCAGTGCAAAATATAAATTACATTGAGTAGTAGCCCTTGATGTAACCGAGTATGGCCAGTGCCACCCCTATAGAAAAGTAAGAGCTTCCCTATCCCCACCTGCATGTACTACTTAATGTAATGCGAGTCTGCGTCATCATGGCTTGTGTCTGTTTTTCTTGAGTGCAAGCTGACTGAGCTGGCATTATGCGGCTACCACAAGTTCTTATACAAGTAATTTCTTTTGCAAAACTAGAGAAAAAAAGAAGAAGACTGGTGTACTCTCTGACTCTCTGACTATGTAGTGAGTCCATAGTGCTGCTAGTAGAATTCCTGAAACTTCCACTAATGTTACAGGCCTACAAAAACGGCGGAAAGATACATGCCAAAATGTTGACTGTGAGACAACTTTCTGTTGAATTATTTTGTGTTATTGCTAAAGAGTTTTAGTTACAGTGTTTTTCTTTCTTTCTTCATATAGATAAATGCTCCGAAAAAGCTCACCCGAAAGGAGATGGCTGTCCGGGCCAGGGCCCAGAAGCTGGAGGCCATTTGTGTTGAATATCACTGGCTGTGGGCTCGGCAACAGGAGGAGGAGGCGGCAACAGCTGCATCCTCCTCCAGTGCCCCCGGGTCTACCAGCCAGCAGCCTCCAGCACGGCGCCGTGGTCCGACAGCCTCCCGCCGCCTCCGCTCAGCTGCAACAACACCAGCAGCTGCCCCCCCAAAGCCTGGTTGGCACGCCTGCGCCGTCTACGCCGCCGAGTGGACTACCTGGAGCGCAAGGTGGAGAAGCAGCAGCAACAGCACCGGGACCTCTGCAAAGAGCTGCGGGACCACTTGTCCACAGGACACCGCTGGAAGTGACTGTGTCCCTTGCCCCTTTTTTAAACACTGTTGGGGGGTGGGAATCAGGAGTTGGGGATTCTTTAGGACTTTTCACAGGATATTTGAAATGGACAATTGTTTGGGTTAGGGAGGGGGGTGGTTTGGGTCTTTGGGACTAGTTTATTTTTGTTAGGATAAATAATATATGATTTTTTTTTTACATACATCAACATAGTGTACAAGTTCATATTATTTTGTGGGCTGGTGGGCGGGGGCTACTACATGTTTGGTTTCCTCAAACTTACCAGCATGAATTATCTAAAACATCCAAAAATGTACAAAAGTGCCACTAACAGAGTTAGTAGTGAATTCAATTGGCCTACTAGTACTTTACTAGTATTACTGTCAGTCTCTCCTCTGAGTCCTAGCACATTATTCTACCTCCCCAAAATGCTTATCTTACCTGTGATCTGTGTTTGAGAATACAGCTAGGCACAGCGCTGGCTGCATGGCAAATAGCGATTATGGTTGCCCATCCATCCAGGAAAGAAATTCCATTGTTGTGGTGGTAGTAGGAGTGGTACTACACTAGCAGTATATGAAAAACAAAGGAAAAAAATTAGACATTGAGTGGCCTGAGAGGAGTATTAGAAGGAACAGCATATTTGTAGCCTAAGCAATGCTGAGGATAAGTATGGGAAAAAAAAATGCATGGATGAATATGGCTACAACAAGAACAGTGACACAGCAGCATAACAAGTCTTCTTGACATGTAGGAGGATGATATTGACGATGGATCCAATTGATGGTGGGCAGGCAATTCAGAATTTATTTTAAAATACTGTGTTGTTTTTTTAAGCAGAATTACAATATCCTAGGATTCATCTAGCTGCCTTAAAATTGATTTGAGGAGGTTGCTTGCACCTTATCTCCCCCAGAAAGTGTGTGGAATTATTGTTGTCATGTAGTCACACCTCTTTGGATAAGAAGATATCCATAAATCTTTAAAGGGACATAAAGGAAGTGCATGCACTACTGCATGCATGAAGTTGTTTGCTAAATGGATGGTTATGTTACTTAAAACTAAGTAGTACTTTCTACAACTTACTAACTATGAAGAAACAATGTGACAGTATAAGGCTGCAGTAATTACGCAATTTCACTTGCCTATCTGCCCTCAGAGAGAATAAACAACACTTAGCACATTAAATTAGTTTTAAAATTAGCAAAGAAAAACGTATACAATGGCTGGAGGGCTGAATTTGAAGCAGAGAGCAAACAAATGCACAGAGTCACTCATAGAACTTGAGGAGAAGTGAAGAGGATACTGTATGTTGTAGTTGCCCTGTTGAATTTGGGCAGTTGCTTGCATCCATCCATTCCTCTTATTCGCGGTACTCCTCCATTCCTTCTGACGCTCCGTCGATCAATGTTGGTGACCAGACACACTGTCCACTGCCTGCCTGATGTGGAATAGTGGATCGCTAATGGTAAGCCTGAGTTAATCATTTTTCCCATTGCACAGGGTAAAAGCCGGCCTGTAATTGTTGATGGAAAAACAGGAAGTGATATTAAAAGACCACAGAGAAAAAAATATAAGGTTCGCTGTGTAGTGCAAAAATAACGCTTTCCGTTTCAAAGGCGACAGTATTACATACAAGCATCATTTCGAAAGTGCGTACTCTGAGTCTCCTTTTCAAGGATAGTAATTAGTAAGTATGGGCAGATTTTGCGTATATGCGGTCCGCGAATTTGCACGAAATCACAAAAAAAACTGCAAATTCGCAGATTTTACTGCAAACTCGCGGATTTTTGGGCAATTTGCATAACCATTACTGGAGTACTTTCTACTGGCTAATCCAGTAAGTGCTACCTCGTTGGGTAAATGTGTAGTGCTTTTCCTACACTACAGCTGCGTAAAATGCCAGAAGAGTTGTCTCCAGTGACATCGGCAATAACGCATTACCGGCAATGTTAGCTTATGGGCCGAAATGCACCTTAGAAACAGGGCCAAATCACCTTTCCCCTCAACTTACAGACAAACTACTATTTTTCCCCTAAACTAGACCTTCCCACCGTGCCTCCCAAACCCCTAATCCCACTCCCAAAAATCTAGAACACCCCCAAATAGCCCCCCAAAAACATGCAATACAGCAACCTCGCAGGCCGACAATGTTAGCCAATGGCAAAAATGCACCTCAGAAACAGGTCCAAATTCCCCTTTCCCCTCAACATACGACCAAACTGCTGTTTTGACACAACATTAGACCTTCCCAGCAGTGCTCCCAGACCCCTAAACCCACTCCCAAAAATCTAGAACACCCCCAAATAGCCCCCCAAAACATGCAATACTGCTACCTCGCAGGCCGCCAATGTAAGCCAATGGCAAAAATGCACCTCAGAAACAGGCCCAAATTCCCCTTTCCCCTCAACCTACGACCAAACTGCTGTTCTTACACAAAATAAGTCCTTTCCAGCAGTGCTCCCAGACCCCTAAACCCACTCCCAACAATCTAGAACACCCCATATTACCCTCCCAAAAACGTGCATTACCGCGACCTCGCACAGGCCTTAAAATCATGCCTAAACGCACTCTGAGACTAGGCCCAAAACACCCCTTTTCCACCATGAATCTTCTTCAAACCACTTGCACTCAAAGCTAGACATTCCCAACTCTCATCCCAGCTAAGCAAATCTACTAAGAACCACCTACAGCACACTCTAATCGCACCCTGAAAACACACAATAATCGAAAATTAAAATGGGCGCCTATGGCAGCGATTTCCCTTTCTCGACTTTGCCTAAACACACCCTTCCCATCAACCGATTCCTCCCAAATTTCCTGACCAACCCCCAATCCCCCCTCCCTACCACTCACAGAAGCTCCGTTCCCCTAGCTCAGCTGGAACACCCCAAACACACTTTCTCCTTGCGCCCCTAATCCGCCCTTTGGATAACATGGCAGATCGTGCCTTGACAAAAAATTGCTGTTTTCAGCACTTCCACTACTTCGATCCTCTTGAAACTTACCAGGACACTTGTTCCAGCGATTCCCAAGAACCTCAGCAAGGCAGAACAAAATCGATCCACTGGAAGGTGTACTACTTTTCACCCAAACACACGCGCCTGAAAAACACCAAAAAAGGACAAAATTTGGCCAATTCAGGACCAAAAAATGTCAAACCCCCCTAAAACCTTGCCACCATCATTACGAACTAGCCTGCATCGGGCCCTGAGCCCTAGACTCCAGGAACCCTACCAAATTCAACCCAAAATCCCTAGTAAACCGCACTGAATCCCCAAAACAACCCTAAACCCTAAAAAAAACAAATTCCCTCAAACCTAGCCCTCAACCCTACACTGAGCTGGCCTAAAAAAAAAATCCGCCCGCTCGCAAATTTGCGAGTTTTCGGCAATTTTGTGAGATTCCAGGATTGCAAATTTGCCGAAAATCAGCAAATTTCGCGAGCTAAACGGATTTTTGGCCCAGGCTTATAATTAGCCATGCAGACGGTCAAGGCAGGCACCACTGAGTGAAGCAACCTGATGTAGCATACCTAGGCTCTTTGACACAGACAGACAAAGCATATCTAATTGTATGCAGCAAGCCACATAGCCCCAATTTTACATAAACTGCTGTCTGGACTCTGCCTGGCATAACAACACTACACTGCCTCGACCACTCCATACCACGTCTAGACAGACATGTAGTTCTGCTGTAGTAGTTGTTGTTAACTGGTTTACCTGTTGGCCACTCACGAATTGGCCATAGTTCTTCCGTAAACCGACGATGATGATCCATCCATCCCAGTGAGTGACTGTAAAGAAAAAAGATATATTATTTAACTTTGATCATCAACACTCATCATCAATCATCATGGTATATTGGCAAACAGTGAGTCCAAGGACATTTTGTATATTGGAAAATGCAACGCAGTGGTCCCTGCAGTTGAAGTACAATTTGAATTAAACAAGGAAAGAAAAGCAGAGTAGACTTGAGTTACATTTAGTGTGTAAAAGATTAAATAATAACAGAAGACATATGATTCATTTCATGCACAACAAACAAACAGCAATTGCTTTCATCAGAGCCAGACAGCCATTTCTGTCCACTGCATGCCATCTTCTCATTATTCATTACCTGTTCCACTTGTTCTGAAGGTGAAGACCCACAGGGCAGCCTCTCCTGTCAATTTCAGAAGTAATTGTCAGCAATCAGCATGTAACCAGTAATTCTAGTCCCACTTGAAGGGACTCGTCTACAAAGGCAAAGTTTCTTGATTCAAAGTTTCTTGATTCTGTAAATTGAGACGGGAGTAGGTCAGCTAAAAGAGAAGAGCCTCCGTCACCTAAGTCGGTGTCCTCTTCTTCCTTCGTGCATTCACGTATTTTGTAATCTGGTGGTATGAAGTGCTGTTTCATCTTGATCATTGTTAATCTCTCCACATTTTTGGGCGAGAGGCGGGTCCTTTTTGAAGTTACAATGGCACCAGCAGCACTAAAAACACGTTCGGAAGACACGCTTGCGAGTGGGCAAGACAAATAATTTAGTGCCAGGTTGGTGATCAGTCACCATAGAGTCCTTTTCCCATACCAATACAGCAATGGGTTCTGATTAACAAAGACCTCTGTTGGGTCATCCAGATAGGCCTGCACCATTGACTCAAGGTTCTCTAGGGTTACTCCACTTTATGTACCATCTGTGGCCTTTTCATCACTGGAACGAGCAAACCCTTGGTGAGTTAGCCAACCCGCTTCCGACAATATTATGGCTGGGCCTGGTGCAGGTGAATATGATGATACGGTTGCTCGTGTCGTTAATGGCTGTGAAGGAAAGTGACTGCCTTCGGCCACAGATTCAGAAGGGGACCTTGACGCCGGATGGACTGCTGATTCAGTAGTTCTTCTGCCGGTTCCTTCAATTTTCTGCTGCTCTTTTTCTAACCGAGTGGCTGACAGAGCTAGCCAATGTTTGTACTTTGAAACATCTGCTTCATTAAAAGGAATGAATGCTTTTCTGGCCACAGCCATTTTGTACCGTGAATCCAGGATAGTGGCACAAATGTAATGTTGTTCTTTATGTATTTTTTTAAGCCTTTCATTGTCAACTAGGCAGCTTAATAACCTCTCTGCCAACTGATATGCGTCTTGCTTTTCAGCATCATCTCGGAACGTTGAAGACACTGCCTTCAGTTGGTGCTTCAGCATGCGCAACAATGGGATAGCTTTGCCCAAAGTACAGTCCTCCCTGCTGACTTCACGCATGAAGACCTCAAAAGGACAAAGCATGTCTGTCAGGCTTTTAACTAGCTTCCATTCCTCCAACTCTAGCCTCATGTCTTTCATAGTAGAACCCAGTGCAAAGACATACTCATTGATTACCACCAACTGCATGACAGACACTCAAGCATGTAGAAGGTTGAGTTCCAATGTGTTACCACCTCCTGGATGAGTCCTCTGACTGGCAGTCTACGTTCACGTTGCATGTTCCACAGCTTCTTCTGGGCCTTAAAAGAATGGCTGAAATGTATGCAGATTCTTTGGCAGGTGGTCAGTAACTTGCTGACTGTGTTTTCTTTTTTCAAGAAATCTTGCACAACAATGTTAATACTGTGCGCCAAACACGGCACTCTGAAATAGCCACCCTCATGTATGGCCTTAACTATATTACTGCCATTATCCGTGGAAACATAACCAATCGTACGCTTTCTTGGATGCAGTCTAAGCATGGGCGAATTTTGCGAATCTGGCGTTCGCGAATTTTGCGAATTTGCAAACTCGCAATCCGCAAAATCCGCGAATTCTCGCGAATTTGCGGATTTTTTTGTGTGTTCACAAGGATTTTTGCCAGTTCGCGAGGGTTTTGTACCAGTTCGCAATTGCGAACTTACATGTCGGCTCGCAACGGTCGCGATTATGTTGTTTCTACGTCTGGTTCATCATCACAGGTTCCCAGCACCCTCTGTTTCACCCCTGCCACCCTCTCTTTCACCCATGCCACCCTCTGGTACATCAATGCCACCCTCTGGTTCATCATCACTGTAGATTATGGGGGGAAAAAGCAAGCACACCTGCCCTGCTTCAACTGACATGAATTAATTTGGGGTTGATTTATTAATGTGTCACTGTTTTAAAATTCCAGTCTGGCACCTGCTTCCTTATCTGTAATTTGCTTTCTGTTGCAGTGCAATTTTTTTTTCCAGGACCTTTGTGGCCTACTTCTAGCTATTCTATGAGCCTGCTGTGCGGGTCAGAGCAGGGTCATACAATTGTTGCAACTAGCAACTGAACTCTGGAGGGGCCCCAGTCAGGAAGCACTACAGTGAATTGTTACTAATGATGAGTTTGAACTCTTGCACCTGCCGAGTGCTTTCAGTTTTGCAAAACTCGTTTTTCTGCAATTTCGCGGGATTCGCGGGGTGCGAACACGCGCAAGATCGGATTCGGAAGCCGCAAATTCATGCGAATATGCGATTTCTTTTTTTGCGGCGTGTTAGTTTGAAAGGTTTTGTGCATTTTCGCGAGCCGCTTGTAGCGCAAGGCGCGAAGTTACCCTTGCGGTCGTTCAAGGGCGCGGCCATCTTGTTTGAATGACGTATTTCCGTTTCCGGGCGCGAAGTGTAATCTCGCAAAGTGTGCGGCTCGCAAGTACAATTTCGCGAGTGTTCGCGAGGAACATCTCGCGTGAACTTACCCGCGCGGTCGTGAACGGGCGCGGCCATCTTGTTTCTCATTCATTGTTATGGTTCTGGGCATGCTTCTTGTATCCTCTCTAAATCTGTGCCATCCTTTGCTTGTTTGAAGTTTTTTTTAATCTATTTTACTTATTATCTATCCCTCTATTTTTCTATCCCTACATTTTTGTGTTTACTGCTACTTTTGGTTAATTTTAAACTACTTTTTTAAACTCTTTTCTTTTCTTCTCTTCCCTATTCTATTTTCTTTATTCCTTTCCGCCCAGACCATGGTGAAGGGACCCGGGAAGCATCCCAAGAAAGGGAAGGGTCCCGCACCCCGTGCCCGGCTCCCGTGCGGGCGTTTGAGGGGGGAGACAGTCGCACCCCGGGAGATTTTCAGCCCGGAGGAGGTGGGCGCACTAGTGTTCTATGTACAGCGCCACCTCCCCAGGACCATAATGGCAGGCGGCAAGATCGGAGGCGGGTACGGGATGCGGGATCGTCGGAAGCAGTGGGATAAGGTGTGCCGGGCCATGTACCACCACTCTCGGGTCCGGCGCACCTACAACCAGGCCACCCACCGCTGGACGGATGTCCTGACCCGTGAACGAGATCTGCTCAACCTGCTTGGCCTCGAGATCCCCGGGCTTGGTGAGCAGTAGTAGTAGCTATTTCTTTACTACTCTGTTTTCTCCTGCTGTGTTATTATATTGCAATTTTTTTTTTTACCAAGAGCAATAATGCTGCTCATTACATTGTAGGTATATTATATTTCAAAATCTTCTGTGCATTTCAGGTGCACTGCTCTCCTTCTCAGAAGTGTTGCTACTATGCTTATTTGTTTCCGATTTTGTGTTCATTTCATTGGCCTGTGAAATAATGTATGAGTGTAGTTTAAAGAACTGCGTAATGCTACACACTAAGGTTCAGATGTTTAATTACCGGCGCATCCCGGCAAAGTAGCATGGGCCCAAAATGTCACCAAAGCGTTACGCATCTGTGCCGTAAGGGCGGCGCATTGCTGGAGTTGCGTCGCAACAATGGCGCAGCTCCATCAATGCTCTGGGGTGCCCTATCTCCCCAAAGCTGCGTCAAGCCGTACGTCTGCTTCAAGCAGGCGCAGGGTTTGAGTCACGCACCATTGTCGTTAAAGTGAGTGATTGAAATCTTGTAGATTTCCCTCAGCCACTTTTAGGATGCGTTCCTGCGCAGGAACGCCCTCCCTTGCGCCGGAACGCCCCCTGATGGCGCAGGGCTTTACAACGTGATGCATCTCCGATATGCGTCACGTTGGTAATATACGCCGCATCATTGTACCTCTTTTGTGCTGCCGCTGCTTCACAAAAGTCACGCAACAATGGAGCAAAAGAGCCGCAAGGGGCTTCTAAATCAGCCCCTACAGACTCAAGTCCAGTCCTTCCTTTTTACACATGGCGATAAAAAGAAATAGTGGTGGTGGATTGATAGTTTGAGTATTTTAATGACTGGTTAATGTAGTAGGAAACTTTAGTGTTGTCGCTGATCTGCAATCACGGTGGACTTTGGCTGTCACTTCGCGTGCTGCGGACTGCTGCCTGCCAATCCTAGGCAAACCTTTGTAGTACTTTGTGTAGTGAGTTACATAAGAAGTTTACAATTTGACGGTCCGCAAATCAAGCAATACTAATAACGTAGTAGACCACATGAGATTGGTCAATAATATATCCCGTTGAATAGTTGTCTATTTGCTATTTCGCCAAAATATTTTGTTAGTTCTTTTGAAATGTTTGATTTGGTTGACAAATATCATCCATGTTTTCTGTTTTTGCTTTCTTTCATGTTGTACATCAGCTTCCCCCAGGGGCAAGAGGAGGACACAGGAGGAGGAGGAGGAGGGTGCTGTTGAGGATGCAGGCCAGGATCGGGCAGGCGAGGGCTCCTTTGCTGGCCCCAGTAAGTTTTAATTTTAATATAGAGTACTTATTTTTTCCCAGCGTTCCTCATTCGATTTTTTCTTAATCGTCTTTGATATTCTTGTAGACTGGATCTAAATTCTTATCCTGCCTCGACTATGACTCCGTGTGGTATTACTAGATTATTCTTATTAGTGTGTCTGTGTAGCTAACTAAGATTGCACATTTGGCAATTCCATTGGACTCCCATTCCAGTCAGCAATAGCTCTATGCACAGAGTGCAGTCCTCTGGGATTGTCCATAATGTCTTTTCAAGTCTTCTAAATGTTTATGCTTTGACAATTGCCAACAATAAAAAGGTGAATGACCACCAAGAAAGAATAAGATACTACTTTACTTTTGGTTTGGATAGGAGGAAAATCCATTCTACTACTGTTGCAGGGACAAATCTGCACAAACAGAACTATGGACACTAAATAATGCATTGCTTAGCTTATCAATTATAATAGGTGCTGTTAGACTTTCCACATACCTCAGTGATAACAGACTTTGTAGTTGAACCCCCAATCTCCTTACTGACTAGATAGTGTGGCAGAGTCATTTAGCTCCCAAAGTCACCAATGATTATGATTATTCCCCAATGATGTCAGAGGCACGGACTCATGCTTGCAAAAATTGCAAAACCTTTAGCTCATCCACTCTAGTCTGGAGGACAAAAAAACACAGAGTCTATTTAAGTTTAAAAGCTTTATTAAAAGTAAACAAATTTATTAAAATCAAGTTTGTCATAAAAGTAAACGTTTAACTGAAAATGGAAAAGTGCTTAGTGCTGACGATTAATTGGACACATTTCTTGTGGTCGAGCCGAGCTCTCACCTGGTTTGAACTTGATCCTGCTCGTGTTCTTAGAAGTCAAGCTTCTGTCTGTTAGGAGAAAAAGTGGTGCGTGTTAAAAATAAAAAGCAAGCATTCATCAGTTGTGCCAAAAAGTCAACAGCCTTCCCTGGAAAAAGGACATTTTTACTTTACTTTATAGTAGACAGTCACAAATTATTACACAAATTATTACATTGTATATTGTTTTTTTCACATTTCTTTCTTCCTCCTAGACCAAATATTATATAGTAGTGAGTGGTGTATTCTAACATTATTAAATGTACTTTGTAGGTGGAACATCTGGAGGCGGGGCCAGCGTGGTGAGGTTCTGTGAAATCTGAACCTGTGTTTAAAATATCATTATTCTGCTATGATTCTGATATCAGAGAAACGAAAATGGCAAGTTTAATATGTGTGTGTATTTTCATCACGATACAATGATGCATGCAGGAGTTATTGGCAAATTCATTCTGAGCCCACAGGCTCCAGGTTGTGAACAGCGTCCATTTTAGTTGTTGCCCTTTACATAGGCATATACAAGAGCCAATGATTCTTAAAGGACACGTATTCCTTAGCTTGAGTTCTTCCTGACTCCCATTTGACCTGAACGGGCTGAATCTGCCTACGTGATGTTGGCCTCACCAAACCAGTCCATGCCCTCTAGTCAATCTATATTAAAGATCTGAGCAACTTGTTGTGTACATTGGCCTGAGCAAGATTAGAAGGCCGACTACAGTAGCCATGCCTGTTTATGACCAACAAGCATCCCTTATCCTACATTTCTATCTTCCACACCTGGCTCTGTTTCTCTGCTTCTGGGCTTTTACAATGGGGAGGTGACCGTTTATATGATGGGGAGGAAACCAGTTCTATTGTGAGTTTCTCCGGCCTGCACAGGAAAATATGTGAAGTTTGACATATGTTCATGATGGAAGATGGGTTGGACAGTTTGGGCAAGCAAACTGGTATTTGTAATTATAACATGCTTTGTTAGTAACATGGGAGTGACCTACAATGATGTGTTTCAAAGCAAGAATGTGAGCCTAGGGCCAAACTTTTTGTATAAAAAGCCTGCCTGAGAAAGCTCAGGCAGGCTCCCTCTTTCAGCTGTAAAACTACGGTTGGACGACGAAGCCTCATAATTAATTATAATAAAGATGTCTTTTAATTTTACAGATTGGCTGTCAATTCCTTTGCTGCTTTATTATGCAAACTGCTGGATAGATCCCTGGTGGGGAGAGTGAGTCATTTTCCACTTTTCCTCAGCGGAGGTGACGGTGGCATTGGACGAGGACAACTCTGGGGAGGAGGCGGTGGAAGTGCCGGACAAATCTGTGGGGGATGACACAGTGGTGGCGGGCAGAGGTAAGCTATATATTCCTTACTTATTGAGATTGAAGACTGCAGAGTGTGCTTTCTGCACGAGTGTATTATAAATAAACCAGGTAGTAGCCTCCCTCCTCTAAATGTACTTCGACTTAGCTGTGAAGTTTTTGGCGAGAAGAATCCCAATCAGATCTGAGATGAACTTGATGGATGGGATGAACGAAAAGCGAAAGAAGGGTGTAAGTAAGTGTGGAAGGACGAGAAATGTAATGATGACTGGCAAAGAAGAATGATATGTGTTTGCTTGGTCCCCGAGGTGGCTGGGAAGGAAAGAATATGGTATGGTGCATGGCTGGGTGAATGATGAAGCAAGGATGGGTGGAAGGAGAACAGCCTGGGTGGGTGAAACAGAAACTGTATGTGTGCATATACTTTGAATGGATGGATGCCTGGATCATTCATGGTACTATCTGACACTTAGATAGCATATGTGTATCTAGAGAGAGTAGACAGTCACTGGATGAAGTAAGTGTTACTTTGAAGAGCATGTAACACCGCACCCGCACGTCCGTTCCAGTGTAGGAAAGGCAAGGAAAAGAAGTTGTAATTTTGTCCAAATACTACTATGAATAGTAGCAGTAGTTTGTATTGCAACTGCAAGCACAGCATATATCCGGTTATTACGGTGGACACTCCCTACCTCTCTCAATAACTTTAGTTTAGTAATAGTACGTCATTCATGTGTGGGTGTATCACTGTTCACTCAATAATAAGCAAAGCACCTAAAGTCATCCCATATGTCATCAAATACATCCCATGTGAAGTGATTGATAATCAGATTATTTAGCTTCTTCATTTTCCTTTTCTAATACTCATTTGCACTGTAGGGTGAAAGCTAAATTAATTAAGCAGTAGCCCTTTTAACAGAGTATTCTCAGTGCCACCCGTTATAGAAAAGTAAGAGCTTCACCACCTGCATGTACTGGACCGGTACAGTAACGCAAGTCTGTCTCACTCACCATGGTGTGCGTCTGTTTTTCTCGGGTGCAAGTTCACTGCGCTGGCATTATGCCGGCTTGCATAAGATAACGTACCAATTTTTCTAAACAAGAGAGAAGAAGAAGAATAAGACTGGTGTACTGTCATATTCGACTGCAATGGAAGTCCATAGTGCTCATAGAATTTGTTCCTTAAACTCCCACTAATGTTAGAGCAAGGATGAAGAAGTCGGAGGTTAGATAGATACTGTCCTCAATAGTTATGTACTGTGCTTTCAATTTGCTTCTTGTACTGTGACAACTTTCTGCTCAATCATTTTGTGTTAATCTTAAGGAGCATTGGTTACAGACTATGTCTTTCTTTCTTCATGTAGTTGCTCCTTCCAAATCCAAGAGACCATCAAGGAGGAAGGAGCTGGCTCGAATGGCCCGGCAACGGAGGCTGGATGCCACTGTCGCTGAATATCGGCGGCTGGTGGCCCTGGAGGAGGAGGAGACGCAGTCTGGTAATACAACAACGTCCACTGGGACAGCTGCATCCTCCTCCGTGCGGGCTGCCAGCCAGCGCAGTGCTCCAGCGGTACGGAGCCGGGCTACCAAAGCCAAACGCCACCGCCGAGCAGCAAAGACAGCAGCTGCCCCCCACAGGATTTGCAAGGCACGCCGGCGCCGCTTATCCCTCAGACTGTCCTACCTGGAGCAGGAGGTCCTGAACTATAAGAACTTGGTGGAGGGCCTCCGCTTCGAACATGCCACCCTCCACAAGGAGCATGATGCCCTGGCTGCTAAAGTCAACAGCACCCTGCCATAGTGTCCCTTGCCCCTTTTTTAGGGACTTTTGGGGAGTGGGAATTGGGAGTTGGGTTTTTGGGGACTTTTGAAGGACAATCGTTGGGGTTAGGGAGGGTCTTGCGGGAGAGTATTTTGTTAGGGCTATAAAGATATACTTTTTGAAACTTTATCTGACCATACCTGTTTTTTACTGCTTTTGAGTCTGGTGGGTGGGGGTTTAACAGTAAGTTTGTTTTCCTGAATAGTCCTAGGACTTTAGTAGTACTACCGTCAATCTCTCGTCTCTCCTAATACTCCATTATACTACCTCTAACCAAACGCTTATCTTACCTGTAATTTCTGTTTGAAAGTAGGGCTAGGCCCAGGACTGGCTCCACGGGAAATGGCGATTAAGGTTGCAATCCACGGTGGCTGAAATTTCCTCCTCCTTGCGGTGGTACTAGTGGTGTGACACAGTGGCAGTTGCATGGCTATGGAAAAAAAGAAAATGAAACCTGGTTTGTCCTTACTGTAGCATTACAACGGTACGATAGAGAATATAGCAGGTGACAGTACACTAGACTACAACAGTGCCACAATGTAGCCTAACAAATGGTAAAGTATTTATAGTATAACTTGTACTTGCGTAGGATTTCTTTGACATTGGCTAATACTACAAGAAATAGTACTGAAGCTGAGTAAGTCTAGAATATATCCTCGGATTCCTTCACCAGCCTGTTGCTATGACCTTATCCTCCCCAGCAAGTGTGTGGAATTATTGATGTCAGTTAGTCACACATCAAGCAAAACCACACAACCCGGGGGAAGAGGGTTAGGGTTTGTAAAATGGATAGGAATGGGGGTTTCTTTTTGGGTTAGTTTTGTTGAGAGAAAAAAAAAAGCACAGCATGGACAAACAATAATTGAACATAAAGAAATTTTTGGGTACAAAGCCAACCATAAATCTTTTACCTGACATAAAGGAAGTGCATGCACTACTGAATGCATTGTTACAGAAAAGTAAGTAGTACTTTCGACAACCGTGAATGCCAGAATGCGACAGTACAGGGCTACATTAAATTAGGTTAAAAAAATAGCCGAAGTAAAACCTATAGAATGGCTGTAGGGATCAATTTAGAAGCAGAGAGAGATCCAAGAAATGCAGTCACACACACTCATTGAATAAAAAAATGGATACTGTATCTGTATTGTTGTAGTTGTCCTGTTGAATTTGGTAAGTAAGTTGCATGCAGCAAACAATTCCTCTTATTAGCGGCACTCCATTCCAGCTGACGCTTCGTCCATCAATGTTGGTGACCAGAAGACACCCTGTACACTGCCTGCCTGGCGGATGCTGAATTGCGGCTCGCTAATGTGAAGCCTGACTCCATCCTTTTTTCCCCATTGCAGACTGAAACCCGGCCTGTAATTATTGAACGAAAAACAGCACGGTCCAGCCACCGAAATCTAGCCTTTAGAAGTCTAAAATCTCACTCCACCACATGACATGCCCTCCCATGGGCATCACTGAAGTGGACTTCCACCGGCGTCCTTGGATTCCTCAGTGGGCTCAGCAATCAAGGCCGGTTGGATTACACTGAGCCACCCAGTTGTGAGAAACACAGACCAACTATGTAATATAATTAGTTGAGGAGACCAGCATGTCCCACATACAGCACACTACTTGACACAGCTCACTCACCAACAAGCCAGGCCCACTCTGGCTGCAGATTTTCCTTCAATTGTGGGATGATGCTGTTACGCAGTATGTAGAAGTCATGTGCTGAACCCAGACATTTGGCACACACGTGGGAGATAATCAGATCCGCTTGGCATACCACTTGCACATTTATTGAATGGTAATGCTTCCTGTTACTGTAGATGTGCTCACCTGCCTGTGGTGGAAAAAGGTCAATGTGGATGCAGTCAATGTGGGTGCAGTCAAGGTCATACAATTCCCCCTTCACATCTGCCAATTCATGTCTCCTTGGAAAGTGAATGTAGCTGTCCTTGTAGGTCAACAATGTGGACAGGATATCACGCAACACTATGCTGAACATAGGTTGAAACATCCCACCTGCGATGACCAGCATGTACTGAAAGGAGCCATTGGCAAAGAAATGCAGGGTGGCCGTCAGCTTTACTGTTGGTGTGAAAGCTGTTGGATATGTTCTGTGAGGCCTCTAATGGGGCTCCAACTGAGCACACAGCTCCTGAAGGGTAAAGAAATCCAGACATAATTTCTTGATGATGTAGGTATCCTCCATTGTGACCAGGTCTCGGAAAGGCTGATACACATGTGGTCTTCTCCTACATATTGTGGGAGAGGACACATGTAAAAATGAGTTACAGATGAGATGTGGGTAACAGCTTACATAATGACTAACACAACCACAACATTGACAGGACTGTTAAAACTGCTTCATGCACAAGTGACATGCATAGACACCTTGATCACCTGTAGTCATAGATGTAGTCAGGGTGTACAAACTAACTACTGTCATATCTATATCAGACTATGCGTATGGCATATGGAACACTGATACATCATGTGTCCCCAGCCCTGTGTGTAGCTGACGCAGCACATGTGGGTAACAGCATCAATGTAGTTGTATGGAGCTGCTTTTTTTGCACAACCTCAATGTTGAGTCCCACTAAGCACAACATTGTTACAAAATGAGCCCAGTAGAGCTGGACAACTAACCATACAAATACAGCAGTGTGTACATATATACACATTACGTGGTCAGTCCATCATGACTGGGAGGAGTTTGTATTACGCACATTGTCGTGCTCACAAAAATGATAGGCAGTTCAACATGAAATCTGTATACATGTCCACACGGATGACAATGAAATGTGAGTACTGACAGACCAATGCACTTAATCATATGTGTACGGCAGACTTAAGATAATTGTCACTCCCTCAAATCCCTTTACAAGGAACTGTACCATCACTCTCTGTGCTACTACTATTTACTAATATTATGAGTCCGTCTGTGTCGGTAGCTAAGCTTGCCCAGTCGGCAAACGGTGTTAAACAAAACTCTGATCCAGCAATAGCTCTAGAGGCATTGAGTGCAGTCCTCTGGGTAGCCCTTGCTGTCTATTTGAGTATTCTTAATGTTAGTGCTTCGACAATTTCCAACAACAAAATGTCAATGTCCACCAAGAATAAGCAAGTAGTTGGCTTTTTGATTTGATAGTAGCACATACCATACCGCTAGTGTTTCAGGGACTATTCTGCACATACAGAAGTATGGACAAGAGAAATAGGACATTGATGATGATAGGTGCAGTTCGACTTTCCACATACCTCAGTCAGAAGTAACTGTGCAGGACTCAGGAGCCCTCACCTTGTTGGAACTTCAAGTCCTCCTGGTGGTGATGAGGAGTAAGGGTCGGCGTAAAATCCGTTTCGCGGGCGAATTTGTGGATTTTCCGCGATTTCGCGATCCGCGAATCTCGCGAAATCGCGGTAAAATCCGCGAATCAGCGGGGACGAATTTTCAGCCAAGCAAGGGTTACAGTAGCAGGTGCAAAAGTTGAACCTAATTTCTTTGTAACCTTTTACAAAAGGGTTACAAACAAATTAACTTCAACTTGGACACCTGCTGCTAATTGCTTCCTGGCGCCTCGTTGCCTACTTGCAACTATTCTCTGACCCTGCTCTGACCCTTGAAGCAGGGTCAGAGAATAGTTACAAGTAGGCAACGAGGCACCTGTCCAAGGAATTAAACCTCATCAGGAAGCACTTACAGATATAAAAAACAGGAAGAAGGGAGAGGATGGCAAATACACCCATTTTGAGTTGTCAGGAGGGGTTAAACTAAAAGAGGCCTTTACAGCACAATTTTCATATGCATTTTGCTAAAAATAAAAAGCTGCATGTTCTGTAGGGGCAACTCAGGAATCTGGCCCTTCATTTGCCCATGCTTAATGAGGAGTAGGTGGTTCTGTCTGTAATTAGAGAATTGTTGCACGTTAAAAAGCAAGCATTCATCAGTTGTGCCAAAAAGTGTTGAATGTTATGGCTAAGCATATAAGTTAACACCCTCCCCAAAACCATGACTTTTTTTCAGTCCCAATAATTAAAAATTGTTTATGTATTAACATTTTCTCTTCCATTACAAGACGAAATAGGGGGTGGTGTATGGCATCTAAAAATATGACATGTTTTTTCTAGGCGTCACAACATTGGATGCGGCACCTCCCACCACCAGTGCCGGGGCCAGCAGCGCGGAGGGGTCCACTCCAGGGGCGGATGCGGCGGCGCCACAAGTGCCACCAGGAGGAGCTGAGGGGGATGGCTCAGCAGCGGCAGACGGTGGTAAGTTATTATACTCCTTACTTATTGACATTTTAGAGTAGGCTCGCAAAGGAGTGTATGATGTACTGCACAGTAGACAGTACACTAGTACAAATACACTATACTGTTAAGAACAGTTACTAATTTAGAACTACATTTTTGCCAATCACGGAGAAGGCAGTCACCCTTGACTAAGCAATAGCATTAGCGGCGGTAGTTTTTGAGTAAGCAATGGCCCCCTCTATTTGACTTCAACTCATCCGGGAAGCCAAGTCATATCAGATGAACTTGAGGGATGTGATGAACGAAAAGGGAAAGAACTTAGGGTGAAAGGAAGGACGAGCGAGTCATAACATTTATGACTGTAAAAGAATGATACGTGTTTTTGAATGCAGGCAGAGGTGGCTGATAGGAAGGATTCAGATGCATGGCTGCTTGAAGCAAGGATGGTTGGAGGAGAAAGAAAAGATGACTGCCTGTGTGGGTGAATCAGAGAATATATCATTTGGGTGAAACTCAAATGCAAGTCAAGACGGTGGTTTACAAAATAAAATGAAAAGGGTGTTAGTTGGTTGTTGATAAAAAGTAAAGTTGGTACAGTTGACATTAAGAAGAATGATAGACGTTTACTTTGGAAGCCTGGATGGTATCTTCTTCCTCATAGATAGCAGAGGTGTATGTAGAGCAGATGCTCAGTGGATGAAGTGTTACTTTGTTTGAACAGCATATCCGTGCCAGAGTCGCAAAGCAGAGGAAATCCAAATACTAAAATTTGTGACTGTTCAGAAACTCTCCCTTGCCCAAAGTAACAGTACATTAGTTTAATTTGTAAGCACAGCATATATTGTGTATGTATTGTATAGTTGACAATTATATCAAGCCAAGTCCCTTTCTCTGGCAATTATGGTTATCACACTCACTCCCTATGTTAATAATTTTCTTTCAGCTGTGTCAATCATGGGTGGACTATCGCTGTTGTTCACTCAATCTATCGCACCTAAAGTCATCCATCATATAAGCAAAGATCATGTGATTGGCTGGATACATGATCAGAAATGAATAATCTTCATTTTCCTTTTGTGGTACTGAAGGCCCGGGGGGGGGGGGAGCAGTGCAAAATATAAATTACATTGAGTAGTAGCCCTTGATGTAACCGAGTATGGCCAGTGCCACCCCTATAGAAAAGTAAGAGCTTCCCTATCCCCACCTGCATGTACTGCTTAATGTAATGCGAGTCTGCGTCATCATGGCTTGTGTCTGTTTTTCTTGAGTGCAAGCTGACTGAGCTGGCATTATGCGGCTACCACAAGTTCTTATACAAGTAATTTCTTTTGCAAAACTAGAGAAAAAAAGAAGAAGACTGGTGTACTCTCTGACTCTCTGACTATGTAGTGAGTCCATAGTGCTGCTAGTAGAATTCCTGAAACTTCCACTAATGTTACAGGCCTACAAAGACGGCGGAAAGATACATGCCAAAATGTTGACTGTGAGACAACTTTCTGTTGAATTATTTTGTGTTATTGCTAAAGAGTTTTAGTTACAGTGTTTTTCTTTCTTTCTTCATATAGATAAATGCTCCGAAAAAGCTCACCCGAAAGGAGATGGCTGTCCGGGCCAGGGCCCAGAAGCTGGAGGCCATTTGTGTTGAATATCACTGGCTGTGGGCTCGGCAACAGGAGGAGGAGGCGGCAACAGCTGCATCCTCCTCCAGTGCCCCCGGGTCTACCAGCCAGCAGCCTCCAGCAAGGCGCCGTGGTCCGACAGCCTCCAGCCGCCTCCGCTCAGCTGCAACAACACCAGCAGCTGCCCCCCCCAAAGCCTGGTTGGCACGCCTGCGCCGTCTACGCCGCCGAGTGGACTACCTGGAGCGCAAGGTGGAGAAGCAGCAGCAACAGCACCGGGACCTCTGCAAAGAGCTGCGGGACCACTTGTCCACAGGACACCGCTGGAAGTGACTGTGTCCCTTGCCCCTTTTTTAAATACTGTTGGGGGGTGGGAATCAGGAGTTGGGGATTCTTTAGGACTTTTCACAGGATATTTGAAATGGACAATTGTTTGGGTTAGGGAGGGGGGTGGTTTGGGTCTTTGGGACTAGTTTATTTTTGTTAGGATAAATAATATATGATTTTTTTTTACATACATCAACATAGTGTACAAGTTCATATTATTTTGTGGGCTGGTGGGCGGGGGTTACTACATGTTTGGTTTCCTCAAACTTACCAGCATGAATTATCTAAAACATCCAAAAATGTACAAAAGTGCCACTAACAGAGTTAGTAGTGAATTCAATTGGCCTACTAGTACTTTACTAGTATTACTGTCAGTCTCTCCTCTGAGTCCTAGCACATTATTCTACCTCCCCAAAATGCTTATCTTACCTGTGATCTGTGTTTGTGAATACAGCTAGGCACAGCGCTGGCTGCATGGCAAATGGCGATTATGGTTGCCCATCCATCCAGGACAGAAATTCCATTGTTGTGGTGGTAGTAGGAGTGGTACCACACTAGCAGTATATGAAAAACAAAGGAAAAAAATTAGACATTGAGTGGCCTGAGAGGAGTATTAGAAGGAACAGCATATTTGTAGCCTAAGCAATGCTGAGGATAAGTATGGGAAAAAAAAATTGCATGGATGAATATGGCTACAACAAGAACAGTGACAAAGCAGCATAACAAGTCTTCTTGACATGTAGGAGGATGATATTGACGATGGATCTAATTGATGGTGGGCAGGCAATTCAGAATTTATTTTAAAATACTCTGTTGTTTTTTTAAGCAGAATTACAATATCCTAGGATTCATCTAGCTGCCTTAAAATTGATTTGAGGAGGTTGCTTGCACCTTATCTCCCCCAGAAAGTGTGTGGAATTATTGTTGTCATGTAGTCACACCTCAATGAAAACCACAAAGCCCGGGGGAAGAGGGTTAGGGTTTGAAAATTGGATGGGAATGTTTTTTTTTGGGAACGTTTTTGGAAAGAGGAAAAAAAAAACACAGCATGGACAAACAACAAATGAAGATAAACAAATCTTTGGATAAGAAGATATCCATAAATCTTTAAAGGGACATAAAGGAAGTGCATGCACTACTGCATGCATGAAGTTGTTTGCTAAATGGATGGTTATGTTACTTAAAACTAAGTAGTACTTTCTACAACTTACTAACTATGAAGAAACAATGTGACAGTATAAGGCTGCAGTAATTACGCAATTTCACTTGCCTATCTGCCCTCAGAGAGAATAAACAACACTTAGCACATTAAATTAGTTTTAAAATTAGCAAAGAAAAACGTATACAATGGCTGGAGGGCTGAATTTGAAGCAGAGAGCAAACAAATGCACAGAGTCACTCATAGAACTTGAGGAGAAGTGAAGAGGATACTGTATGTTGTAGTTGCCCTGTTGAATTTGGGCAGTTGCTTGCATCCATCCATTCCTCTTATTCGCGGTACTCCTCCATTCCATCTGACGCTCCGTCGATCAATCTTGGTGACCAGACACACTGTTCACTGCCTGCCTGATGTGGAATAGTGGATCGCTAATGGTAAGCCTGAGTTAATCATTTTTCCCATTGCACAGGGTAAAAGCCGGCCTGTAATTGTTGATGGAAAAACAGGAAGTGATATTAAAAGACCACAGAGAAAGAAATATAAGGTTCGCTGTGTAGTGCAAAAATAACGCTTTCCGTTTCAAAGGCGACAGTATTACATACAAGCATCATTTCGAAAGTGCGTACTCTGAGTCTCCTTTTCAAGGATAGTAATTAGTAAGTATGGGCAGATTTTGCGTATATGCGGTCCGCGAATTTGCACGAAATCACAAAAAAAACTGCAAATTCGCAGATTTTACTGCAAACTCGCGGATTTTTGGGCAATTTGCATAACCATTACTGGAGTACTTTCTACTGGCTAATCCAGTAAGTGCTACCTCGTTGGGTAAATGTGTAGTGCTTTTCCTACACTACAGCTGCGTAAAATGCCAGAAGAGTTGTCTCCAGTGACATCGGCAATAACGCATTACCGGCAATGTTAGCTTATGGGCCGAAATGCACCTTAGAAACAGGGCCAAATCACCTTTCCCCTCAACTTACAGACAAACTACTATTTTTCCCCTAAACTAGACCTTCCCACCGTGCCTCCCAAACCCCTAATCCCACTCCCAAAAATCTAGAACACCCCCAAATAGCCCCCCAAAAACATGCAATACAGCAACCTCGCAGGCCGACAATGTTAGCCAATGGCAAAAATGCACCTCAGAAACAGGTCCAAATTCCCCTTTCCCCTCAACATACGACCAAACTGCTGTTTTGACACAACATTAGACCTTCCCAGCAGTGCTCCCAGACCCCTAAACCCACTCCAAAAATCTAGAACACCCCCAAATAGCCCCCCAAAACATGCAATACTGCTACCTCGCAGGCCGCCAATGTAAGCCAATGGCAAAAATGCACCTCAGAAACAGGCCCAAATTCCCCTTTCCCCTCAACCTACGACCAAACTGCTGTTCTTACACAAAATAAGTCCTTTCCAGCAGTGCTCCCAGACCCCTAAACCCACTCCCAACAATCTAGAACACCCCATATTACCCTCCCAAAAACGTGCATTACCGCGACCTCGCACAGGCCTTAAAATCATGCCTAAACGCACTCTGAGACTAGGCCCAAAACACCCCTTTTCCACCATGAATCTTCTTCAAACCACTTGCACTCAAAGCTAGACATTCCCAACTCTCATCCCAGCTAAGCAAATCTACTAAGAACCACCTACAGCACACTCTAATCGCACCCTGAAAACACACAATAATCGAAAATTAAAATGGGCGCCTATGGCAGCGATTTCCCTTTCTCGACTTTGCCTAAACACACCCTTCCCATCAATCGATTCCTCCCAAATTTCCTGACCAACCCCCAATCCCCCCTCCCTACCACTCACAGAAGCTCCGTTCCCCTAGCTCAGCTGGAACACCCCAAACACACTTTCTCCTTGCGCCCCTAATCCGCCCTTTGGATAACATGGCAGATCGTGCCTTGACAAAAAATTGCTGTTTTCAGCACTTCCACTACTTCGATCCTCTTGAAACTTACCAGGACACTTGTTCCAGCGATTCCCAAGAACCTCAGCAAGGCAGAACAAAATCGATCCACTGGAAGGTGTACTACTTTTCACCCAAACACACGCGCCTGAAAAACACCAAAAAAGGACAAAATTTGGCCAATTCAGGACCAAAAAATGTCAAACCCCCCTAAAACCTTGCCACCATCATTACGAACTAGCCTGCATCGGGCCCTGAGCCCTAGACTCCAGGAACCCTACCAAATTCAACCCAAAATCCCTAGTAAACCGCACTGAATCCCCAAAACAGCCCTAAACCCTAAAAAAAGCAAATTCCCTCAAACCTAGCCCTCAACCCTACACTGAGCTGGCCTAAAAAAAAAATCCGCCCGCTCGCAAATTTGCGAGTTTTCGGCAATTTTGTGAGATTCCAGGATTGCAAATTTGCCGAAAATCAGCAAATTTCGCGAGCTAAACGGATTTTTGGCCCAGGCTTATAATTAGCCATGCAGACGGTCAAGGCAGGCACCACTGAGTGAAGCAACCTGATGTAGCATACCTAGGCTCTTTGACACAGACAGACAAAGCATATCTAATTGTATGCAGCAAGCCACATAGCCCCAATTTTACATAAACTGCTGTCTGGACTCTGCCTGGCATAACAACACTACACTGCCTCGACCACTCCATACCACGTCTAGACAGACATGTAGTTCTGCTGTAGTAGTTGTTGTTAACTGGTTTACCTGTTGGCCACTCACGAATTGGCCATAGTTCTTCCGTAAACCGACGATGATGATCCATCCATCCCAGTGAGTGACTGTAAAGAAAAAAGATATATTATTTAACTTTGATCATCAACACTCATCATCAATCATCATGGTATATTGGCAAACAGTGAGTCCAAGGACATTTTGTATATTGGAAAATGCAACGCAGTGGTCCCTGCAGTTGAAGTACAATTTGAATTAAACAAGGAAAGAAAAGCAGAGTAGACTTGAGTTACATTTAGTGTGTAAAAGATTAAATAATAACAGAAGACATATGATTCATTTCATGCACAACAAACAAACAGCAATTGCTTTCATCAGAGCCAGACAGCCATTTCTGTCCACTGCATGCCATCTTCTCATTATTCATTACCTGTTCCACTTGTTCTGAAGGTGAAGACCCACAGGGCAGCCTCTCCTGTCAATTTCAGAAGTAATTGTCAGCAATCAGCATGTAACCAGTAATTCTAGTCCCACTTGAAGGGACTCATCTACAAAGGCAAAGTTTCTTGATTCAAAGTTTCTTGATTCTGTAAATTGAGACGGGAGTAGGTCAGCTAAAAGAGAAGAGCCTCCGTCACCTAAGTCGGTGTCCTCTTCTTCCTTCGTGCATTCACGTATTTTGTAATCTGGTGGTATGAAGTGCTGTTTCATCTTGATCATTGTTAATCTCTCCACATTTTTGGGCGAGAGGCGGGTCCTTTTTGAAGTTACAATGGCACCAGCAGCACTAAAAACACGTTCGGAAGACACGCTTGCGAGTGGGCAAGACAAATAATTTAGTGCCAGGTTGGTGATCAGTCACCATAGAGTCCTTTTCCCATACCAATACAGCAATGGGTTCTGATTATCAAAAGACCTCTGTTGGGTCATCCAGATAGGCCTGCACCATTGACTCAAGGTTCTCTAGGGTTACTCCACTTTATGTACCATCTGTGGCCTTTTCATCACTGGAACGAGCAAACCCTTGGTGAGTTAGCCAACCCGCTTCCGACAATATTATGGCTGGGCCTGGTGCAGGTGAATATGATGATACGGTTGCTCGTGTCGTTAATGGCTGTGAAGGAAAGTGACTGCCTTCGGCCACAGATTCAGAAGGGGACCTTGACGCCGGATGGACTGCTGATTCAGTAGTTCTTCTGCCGGTTCCTTCAATTTTCTGCCGCTCTTTTTCTAACCGAGTGGCTGACAGAGCTAGCCAATGTTTGTACTTTGAAACATCTGCTTCATTAAAAGGAATGAATGCTTTTCTGGCCACAGCCATTTTGTACCGTGAATCCAGGATAGTGGCACAAATGTAATGTTGTTCTTTATGTATTTTTTTAAGCCTTTCATTGTCAACTAGGCAGCTTAATAACCTCTCTGCCAACTGATATGCGTCTTGCTTTTCAGCATCATCTCGGAACGTTGAAGACACTGCCTTCAGTTGGTGCTTCAGCATGCGCAACAATGGGATAGCTTTGCCCAAAGTACAGTCCTCCCTGCTGACTTCACGCATGAAGACCTCAAAAGGACAAAGCATGTCTGTCAGGCTTTTAACTAGCTTCCATTCCTCCAACTCTAGCCTCATGTCTTTCATAGTAGAACCCAGTGCAAAGACATACTCATTGATTACCACCAACTGCATGACAGACACTCAAGCATGTAGAAGGTTGAGTTCCAATGTGTTACCACCTCCTGGATGAGTCCTCTGACTGGCAGTCTACGTTCACGTTGCATGTTCCACAGCTTCTTCTGGGCCTTAAAAGAATGGCTGAAATGTATGCAGATTCTTTGGCAGGTGGTCAGTAACTTGCTGACTGTGTTTTCTTTTTTCAAGAAATCTTGCACAACAATGTTAATACTGTGCGCCAAACACGGCACTCTGAAATAGCCACCCTCATGTATGGCCTTAACTATATTACTGCCATTATCCGTGGAAACATAACCAATCGTACGCTTTCTTGGATGCAGTCTAAGCATGGGCGAATTTTGCGAATCTGGCGTTCGCGAATTTTGTGAATTTGCAAACTCGCAATCCGCAAAATCCGCGAATTCTCGCGAATTTGCGGATTTTTTTGTGTGTTCACAAGGATTTTTGCCAGTTCGCGAGGGTTTTGTACCAGTTCGCAATTGCGAACTTACATGTCGGCTCGCAACGGTCGCGATTATGTTGTTTCTACGTCTGGTTCATCATCACAGGTTCCCAGCACCCTCTGTTTCACCCCTGCCACCCTCTCTTTCACCCATGCCACCCTCTGGTACATCAATGCCACCCTCTGGCTCATCATCACTGTAGATTATGGGGGGAAAAAGCAAGCACACCTGCCCTGCTTCAACTGACATGAATTAATTTGGGGTTGATTTATTAATGTGTCACTGTTTTAAAATTCCAGTCTGGCACCTGCTTCCTTATCTGTAATTTGCTTTCTGTTGCAGTGCAATTTTTTTTTCCAGGACCTTTGTGGCCTACTTCTAGCTATTCTATGAGCCTGCTGTGCGGGTCAGAGCAGGGTCATACAATTGTTGCAACTAGCAACTGAACTCTGGAGGGGCCCCAGTCAGGAAGCACTACAGTGAATTGTTACTAATGATGAGTTTGAACTCTTGCACCTGCCGAGTGCTTTCAGTTTTGCAAAACTCGTTTTTCTGCAATTTCGCGGGATTCGCGGGGTGCGAACACACGCAAGATCGGATTCGGAAGCCGCAAATTCATGCGAATATGCGATTTCTTTTTTTGCGGCGTGTTAGTTTGCAAGGTTTTGTGCATTTTCGCGAGCCGCTTGTAGCGCAAGGCGCGAAGTTACCCTTGCGGTCGTTCAAGGGCGCGGCCATCTTGTTTGCATGACGTATTTCCGTTTCCGGGCGCAAAGTGTAATCTCGCAAAGTGTGCGGCTCGCAAGTACAATTTCGCGAGTGTTCGCGAGGAACATCTCGCGTGAACTTACCCGCGCGGTCGTGAACGGGCGCGGTCATCTTGTTTCTCCTTCATTGTTATGGTTCTGGGCATGCTTCTTGTATCCTCTCTAAATCTGTGCCATCCTTTGCTTGTTTGAAGTTTTTTTTAATCTATTTTACTTATTATCTATCCCTCTATTTTTCTATCCCTACATTTTTGTGTTTACTGCTACTTTTGGTTAATTTTAAACTACTTTTTTAAACTCTTTTCTTTTCTTCTCTTCCCTATTCTATTTTCTTTATTCCTTTCCGCCCAGACCATGGTGAAGGGACCCGGGAAGCATCCCAAGAAAGGGAAGGGTCCCGCACCCCGTGCCCGGCTCCCGTGCGGGCGTTTGAGGGGGGAGACAGTCGCACCCCGGGAGATTTTCAGCCCGGAGGAGGTGGGCGCACTAGTGTTCTATGTACAGCGCCACCTCCCCAGGACCATAATGGCAGGCGGCAAGATCGGAGGCGGGTACGGGATGCGGGATCGTCGGAAGCGGTGGGATAAGGTGTGCCGGGCCATGTACCACCACTCTCGGGTCCGGCGCACCTACAACCAGGCCACCCACCGCTGGACGGATGTCCTGACCCGTGAACGAGATCTGCTCAACCTGCTTGGCCTCGAGATCCCCGGGCTTGGTGAGCAGTAGTAGTAGCTATTTCTTTACTACTCTGTTTTCTCCTGCTGTGTTATTATATTGCAATTTTTTTTTTTACCAAGAGCAATAATGCTGCTCATTACATTGTAGGTATATTATATTTCAAAATCTTCTGTGCATTTCAGGTGCACTGCTCTCCTTCTCAGAAGTGTTGCTACTATGCTTATTTGTTTCCGATTTTGTGTTCATTTCATTGGCCTGTGAAATAATGTATGAGTGTAGTTTAAAGAACTGCGTAATGCTACACACTAAGGTTCAGATGTTTAATTACCGGCGCATCCCGGCAAAGTAGCATGGGCCCAAAACGTCACCAAAGCGTTACGCATCTGTGCCGTAAGGGCGGCGCATTGCTGGAGTTGCGTCGCAACAATGGCGCAGCTCCATCAATGCTCTGGGGTGCCCTATCTCCCCAAAGCTGCGTCAAGCCGTACGTCTGCTTCAAGCAGGCGCAGGGTTTGAGTCACGCACCATTGTCGTTAAAGTGAGTGATTGAAATCTTGTAGATTTCCCTCAGCCACTTTTAGGATGCGTTCCTGCGCAGGAACGCCCTCCCTTGCGCCGGAACGCCCCCTGATGGCGCAGGGCTTTACAACGTGATGCATCTCCGATATGCGCCACGTTGGTAATATACGCCGCATCATTGTACCTCTTTTGTGCTGCCGCTGCTTCACAAAAGTCACGCAACAATGGAGCAAAAGAGCCGCAAGGGGCTTCTAAATCAGCCCCTACAGACTCAAGTCCAGTCCTTCCTTTTTACACATGGCGATAAAAAGAAATAGTGGTGGTGGATTGATAGTTTGAGTATTTTAATGACTGGTTAATGTAGTAGGAAACTTTAGTGTTGTCGCTGATCTGCAATCACGGTGGACTTTGGCTGTCACTTCGCGTGCTACGGACTGCTGCCTGCCAATCCTAGGCAAACCTTTGTAGTACTTTGTGTAGTGAGTTACATAAGAAGTTTACAATTTGACGGTCCGCAAATCAAGCAATACTAATAACGTAGTAGACCACATGAGATTGGTCAATAATATATCCCGTTGAATAGTTGTCTATTTGCTATTTCGCCAAAATATTTTGTTAGTTCTTTTGAAATGTTTGATTTGGTTGACAAATATCATCCATGTTTTCTGTTTTTGCTTTCTTTCATGTTGTACATCAGCTTCCCCCAGGGGCAAGAGGAGGACACAGGAGGAGGAGGAGGAGGGTGCTGTTGAGGATGCAGGCCAGGATCGGGCAGGCGAGGGCTCCTTTGCTGGCCCCAGTAAGTTTTAATTTTAATATAGAGTACTTATTTTTTCCCAGCGTTCCTCATTCGATTTTTTCTTAATCGTCTTTGATATTCTTGTAGACTGGATCTAAATTCTTATCCTGCCTCGACTATGACTCCGTGTGGTATTACTAGATTATTCTTATTAGTGTGTCTGTGTAGCTAACTAAGATTGCACATTTGGCAATTCCATTGGACTCCCATTCCAGTCAGCAATAGCTCTATGCACAGAGTGCAGTCCTCTGGGATTGTCCATAATGTCTTTTCAAGTCTTCTAAATGTTTATGCTTTGACAATTGCCAACAATAAAAAGGTGAATGACCACCAAGAAAGAATAAGATACTACTTTACTTTTGGTTTGGATAGGAGGAAAATCCATTCTACTACTGTTGCAGGGACAAATCTGCACAAACAGAACTATGGACACTAAATAATGCATTGCTTAGCTTATCAATTATAATAGGTGCTGTTAGACTTTCCACATACCTCAGTGATAACAGACTTTGTAGTTGAACCCCCAATCTCCTTACTGACTAGATAGTGTGGCAGAGTCATTTAGCTCCCAAAGTCACCAATGATTATGATTATTCCCCAATGATGTCAGAGGCACGGACTCATGCTTGCAAAAATTGCAAAACCTTTAGCTCATCCACTCTAGTCTGGAGGACAAAAAAACACAGAGTCTATTTAAGTTTAAAAGCTTTATTAAAAGTAAACAAATTTATTAAAATCAAGTTTGTCATAAAAGTAAACGTTTAACTGAAAATGGAAAAGTGCTTAGTGCTGACGATTAATTGGACACATTTCTTGTGGTCGAGCCGAGCTCTCACCTGGTTTGAACTTGATCCTGCTCGTGTTCTTAGAAGTCAAGCTTCTGTCTGTTAGGAGAAAAAGTGGTGCGTGTTAAAAATAAAAAGCAAGCATTCATCAGTTGTGCCAAAAAGTCAACAGCCTTCCCTGGAAAAAGGGACATTTTTACTTTACTTTATAGTAGACAGTCACAAATTATTACACAAATTATTACATTGTATACTGTTTTTTTTCACATTTCTTTCTTCCTCCTAGACCAAATATTATATAGTAGTGAGTGGTGTATTCTAACATTATTAAATGTACTTTGTAGGTGGAACATCTGGAGGCGGGGCCAGCGTTGTGAGGTTCTGTGAAATCTGAACCTGTGTTTAAAATATCATTATTCTGCTATGATTCTGATATCAGAGAAACGAAAATGGCAAGTTTAATATGTGTGTGTATTTTCATCACAATACAATGATGCATGCAGGAGTTATTGGCAAATTCATTCTGAGCCCACAGGCTCCAGGTTGTGAACAGCGTCCATTTTAGTTGTTGCCCTTTACATAGGCATATACAAGAGCCAATGATTCTTAAAGGACACGTATTCCTTAGCTTGAGTTCTTCCTGACTCCCATTTGACCTGAACGGGCTGAATCTGCCTACGTGATGTTGGCCTCACCAAACCAGTCCATGCCCTCTAGTCAATCTATATTAAAGATCTGAGCAACTTGTTGTGTACATTGGCCTGAGCAAGATTAGAAGGCCGACTACAGTAGCCATGCCTGTTTATGACCAACAAGCATCCCTTATCCTACATTTCTATCTTCCACACCTGGCTCTGTTTCTCTGCTTCTGGGCTTTTACAATGGGGAGGTGACCGTTTATATGATGGGGAGGAAACCAGTTCTATTGTGAGTTTCTCCGGCCTGCACAGGAAAATATGTGAAGTTTGACATATGTTCATGATGGAAGATGGGTTGGACAGTTTGGGCAAGCAAACTGGTATTTGTAATTATAACATGCTTTGTTAGTAACATGGGAGTGACCTACAATGATGTGTTTCAAAGCAAGAATGTGAGCCTAGGGCCAAACTTTTTGTATAAAAAGCCTGCCTGAGAAAGCTCAGGCAGGCTCCCTCTTTCAGCTGTAAAACTACGGTTGGACGACGAAGCCTCATAATTAATTATAATAAAGATGTCTTTTAATTTTACAGATTGGCTGTCAATTCCTTGGCTGCTTTATTATGCAAACTGCTGGATAGATCCCTGGTGGGGAGAGTGAGTCATTTTCCACTTTTCCTCAGCGGAGGTGACGGTGGCATTGGACGAGGACAACTCTGGGGAGGAGGCGGTGGAAGTGCCGGACAAATCTGTGGGGGATGACACAGTGGTGGCGGGCAGAGGTAAGCTATATATTCCTTACTTATTGAGATTGAAGACTGCAGAGTGTGCTTTCTGCACGGGTGTATTATAAATAAACCAGGTAGTAGCCTCCCTCCTCTAAATGTACTTCGACTTAGCTGTGAAGTTTTTGGCGAGAAGAATCCCAATCAGATCTGAGATGAACTTGATGGATGGGATGAACGAAAAGCGAAAGAAGGGTGTAAGTAAGTGTGGAAGGACGAGAAATGTAATGATGACTGGCAAAGAAGAATGATATGTGTTTGCTTGGTCCCCGAGGTGGCTGGGAAGGAAAGAATATGGTATGGTGCATGGCTGGGTGAATGATGAAGCAAGGATGGGTGGAAGGAGAACAGCCTGGGTGGGTGAAACAGAAACTGTATGTGTGCATATACTTTGAATGGATGGATGCCTGGATCATTCATGGTACTATCTGACTCTTAGATAGCATATGTGTATCTAGAGAGAGTAGACAGTCACTGGATGAAGTAAGTGTTACTTTGAAGAGCATGTAACACCGCACCCGCACGTCCGTTCCAGTGTAGGAAAGGCAAGGAAAAGAAGTTGTAATTTTGTCCAAATACTACTATGAATAGTAGCAGTAGTTTGTATTGCAACTGCAAGCACAGCATATATCCGGTTATTACGGTGGACACTCCCTACCTCTCTCAATAACTTTAGTTTAGTAATAGTACGTCATTCATGTGTGGGTGTATCACTGTTCACTCAATAATAAGCAAAGCACCTAAAGTCATCCCATATGTCATCAAATACATCCCATGTGAAGTGATAGATAATCAGATTATTTAGCTTCTTCATTTTCCTTTTCTAATACTCATTTGCACTGTAGGGTGAAAGCTAAATTAATTAAGCAGTAGCCCTTTTAACAGAGTATTCTCAGTGCCACCCGTTATAGAAAAGTAAGAGCTTCACCACCTGCATGTACTGGACCGGTACAGTAACGCAAGTCTGTCTCACTCACCATGGTGTGCGTCTGTTTTTCTCGGGTGCAAGTTCACTGCGCTGGCATTATGCCGGCTTGCATAAGATAACGTACCAATTTTTCTAAACAAGAGAGAAGAAGAAGAATAAGACTGGTGTACTGTCATATTCGACTGCAATGGAAGTCCATAGTGCTCATAGAATTTGTTCCTTAAACTCCCACTAATGTTAGAGCAAGGATGAAGAAGTCGGAGGTTACATAGATACTGTCCTCAATAGTTATGTACTGTGCTTTCAATTTGCTTCTTGTACTGTGACAACTTTCTGCTCAATCATTTTGTGTTAATCTTAAGGAGCATTGGTTACAGCATTGGTGACCGCCTCAACCACGTTGGGAACGGTCGCTCCCTTCTGCCCTCGCTGCCTCCTTCTCAAAGCTGCCTGATATCGTGTGCTCTACGCTGGTGAGCTTTCCTATCACCTGAAGCTGCTTGCTCCATTGTATCTGCACGCTAGCCTGCATAGCGCCGCTGGCCTCACTTAGCGCTTTAACGTGCCTGCCTGCCTGCTTGTGCGCTCAATTGTTATTGTATTTGTTCACTGTGTGTTCTGTTAAAATATACCTTTGCCAATTACCTCCGCATCTCCCCCAACCCGGTCTGCCCTCGCGTTGCAGCCGCCATTTGCTGTGCTGTTGTTGTTGTCTTGCCCTGAGCCCGCCCCCTCCACCACGCACCCGCCTCCCATCTGACCCTCCCTCCCACTTAGAGTATTGGCTCACCCCTGTCCACTCCAGCGCTGTGACCGCCTCAACCACGTTGGGAGCGGTCGCTCCCTTCTGCCCTCGCTGCCTCCTTCTCAAAGCTGCCTGATATCGTGTGCTCTACGCTGGTGAGCTTTCCTATCACCTGAAGCTGCTTGCTCCATTGTATCTGCACGCTAGCCTGCATAGCGCCGCTGGCCTCACTTAGCGCTTTAACGTGCCTGCCTGCCTGCTTGTGCGCTCAATTGTTATTGTATTTGTTCACTGTGTGTTGTGTTAAAATATACCTTTGCCAATTACCTCCGCATCTCCCCCAACCCGGTCTGCCCTCGCGTTGCAGCCGCCATTTGCTGTGCTGTTGTTGTTGTCTTGCCCTGAGCCCGCCCCCTCCACCACGCACCCGCCTCCCATCGGACCCTCCCTCCCACTTAGAGTATTGGCTCACCCCTGTCCACTCTAGCGCTGTGACCGCCTCAACCACGTTGGGAACGGTCGCTCCCTTCTGCCCTCGCTGCCTCCTTCTCAAAGCTGCCTGATATCGTGTGCTCTACGCTGGTGAGCTTTCCTATCACCTGAAGCTGCTTGCTCCATTGTATCTGCACGCTAGCCTGCAAAGCGCCGCTGGCCTCACTTAGCGCTTTAACGTGCCTGCCTGCCTGCTTGTGCGCTCAATTGTTATTGTATTTGTTCACTGTGTGTTGTGTTAAAATATACCTTTGCCAATTACCTCCGCATCTCCCCCAACCCGGTCTGCCCTCGCGTTGCAGCCGCCATTTGCTGTGCTGTTGTTGTTGTCTTGCCCTGAGCCCGCCCCCTCCACCACGCACCCGCCTCCCATCGGACCCTCCCTCCCACTTAGAGTATTGGCTCACCCCTGTCCACTCTAGCGCTGTGACCGCCTCAACCACGTTGGGAACGGTCGCTCCCTTCTGCCCTCGCTGCCTCCTTCTCAAAGCTGCCTGATATCGTGTGCTCTACGCTGGTGAGCTTTCCTATCACCTGAAGCTGCTTGCTCCATTGTATCTGCACGCTAGCCTGCATAGCGCCGCTGGCCTCACTTAGCGCTTTAACGTGCCTGCCTGCCTGCTTGTGCGCTCAATTGTTATTGTATTTGTTCACTGTGTGTTCTGTTAAAATATACCTTTGCCAATTACCTCCGCATCTCCCCCAACCCGGTCTGCCCTCGCGTTGCAGCCGCCATTTGCTGTGCTGTTGTTGTTGTCTTGCCCTGAGCCCGCCCCCTCCACCACGCACCCGCCTCCCATCGGACCCTCCCTCCCACTTAGAGTATTGGCTCACCCCTGTCCACTCCAGCGCTGTGACCGCCTCAACCACGTTGGGAACGGTCGCTCCCTTCTGCCCTCGCTGCCTCCTTCTCAAAGCTGCCTGATATCGTGTGCTCTACGCTGGTGAGCTTTCCTATCACCTGAAGCTGCTTGCTCCATTGTATCTGCACGCTAGCCTGCATAGCGCCGCTGGCCTCACTTAGCGCTTTAACGTGCCTGCCTGCCTGCTTGTGCGCTCAATTGTTATTGTATTTGTTCACTGTGTGTTGTGTTAAAATATACCTTTGCCAATTACCTCCGCATCTCCCCCAACCCGGTCTGCCCTCGCGTTGCAGCCGCCATTTGCTGTGCTGTTGTTGTTGTCTTGCCCTGAGCCCGCCCCCTCCACCACGCACCCGCCTCCCATCGGACCCTCCCTCCCACTTAGAGTATTGGCTCACCCCTGTCCACTCCAGCGCTGTGACCGCCTCAACCACGTTGGGAACGGTCGCTCCCTTCTGCCCTCGCTGCCTCCTTCTCAAAGCTGCCTGATATCGTGTGCTCTACGCTGGTGAGCTTTCCTATCACCTGAAGCTGCTTGCTCCATTGTATCTGCACGCTAGCCTGCATAGCGCCGCTGGCCTCACTTAGCGCTTTAACGTGCCTGCCTGCCTGCTTGTGCGCTCAATTGTTATTGTATTTGTTCACTGTGTGTTGTGTTAAAATATACCTTTGCCAATTACCTCCGCATCTCCCCCAACCCGGTCTGCCCTCGCGTTGCAGCCGCCATTTGCTGTGCTGTTGTTGTTGTCTTGCCCTGAGCCCGCCCCCTCCACCACGCACCCGCCTCCCATCGGACCCTCCCTCGCCCCTCCCCCTCCACCATCCATTTATGACAGTTTCCTCCGCGCGCAGCGTTCACGCGCAGCGACCGCGCCCTGTTCGCGACGAAGGTGCGCCAAAGGTAAGCCCGTCTACGCCCGTCCGCGCCTGGACCGCGCCCAGCGCCAGACCCCCTGCCCCTCGCGCTCCACAGCCCTCCCGCATTACCTACGATGCCGCCACCCTCCTAGCCCTTGACCCCGGTCGCGCCCCCAACTGCGTCCAAGCCGCTCCTGGACGCACCCATGGACCGTTCTCCTGCTTCTCCTGCAAATTTAGCGGCACCGACAACATCTCCGCTACGACCACACCACAGATTCCCGACCCCAACCACCTAGAATGCATCCTTCTCAACACCCGCTCGGTCCACAGGCACGCCATTGACCTTTGGAACCTACTTGACACCATCTCTCCTGACGTCGCCTTCCTAACGGAAACATGGATGAACGCTTCCTCCGCCCCTGACATCGCCATCGCTATCCCTGATGACTATAAGATCACACGCAAGGACCGCACCGACCATACAGGAGGTGGAATCGCTATCGTCCATAAGAAAACAATCCGCATCTCAACCAGCTCTGATGCCAACCTCGCCAACTCCGAACACCTCCACTTCCAGATCCACATCGACCCCAAGACCACACTCAGAGGCACCCTCCTCTACAGACCACCTGGACCACGCGCAAAATTCAGTGAAGACATCACGGACTTCATCACTCCACACGCGCTCCCCTCCAAAGACTACATCCTTCTGGGAGACCTCAACTTCCACCTTGAAAAGATCAACGACCGCAACACCGCCACCCTCTTGGACAACCTCGCCAACCTCGGACTTAAACAACTGGTCACTTCCCCCACCCACATCGCAGGTCACACTCTCGACCCCATCTTCACCTCCAGCAACCATGTCTCCTTCAGCCACACTACGGATCTCCTCTGGACTGACCACAGCTGCGTTCACTTCATCTACAACAAGCCGAAACCCATCAACCACCCCCAACCAACTCTGCAAAGAAACTGGAACAAAATCACCACAGAGCAGATCTCCACATCACTCCTTCAATCCTCCCCAGCCCTCTCTTCTAACGCCAACGAAGCCGCCTCCAACCTCACCGTTTGGTTATCCAACACCGCCGACACCTTAGCACCACTGAAAAAACGTCAACACAAACTTGGCTTCAAGAAGGCCTCATGGTTCAACGACGACCTCAAGAAATCCAAGAAACTGTGCCGCTCCCTTGAAAAGGCCTGGAAAAAAGACCCATCCACCAGCAACAAGGACGCCTTCAAAAGCGCCATCCGTACTCACCACCAACTGATCCGAAATGCCAAGAAAACAGCATTCAAAGATCGACTTGACAACAACGCCCACAACAGCAAGGAACTTTTCAACATCGTCAAGGAATTTTCCAACCCCTCGGCCAACTCCAACGACATCACCCCCTCTCAAACCCTCTGCGATTCCCTAGCCTCTTTTTTCCACAACAAGATTGCTGACATCCACAACAGCTTTGACAACCAACCCGGAAGGCAACCCACCCTACCATCAGCTGACCATCCTCCCCCCGTTAACACCCTTAACGCCTGGAACCCAATCTCCACTGAGGACACCATCCGCCTGATGAATTCCATCCACTCTGGATCCCCCACAGACCCATGCCCCCACCACATCTTCAACAAAGCAGACTCCGTCATAGCTCCGCACCTCCGAGACGTCATCAACTGCTCCTTCAACTCCGCTACCTTCCCAGAAGACTGGAAACACGCTGAACTCACCGCCCTTCTGAAAAAACCAACAGCAGACCCCACCGAACTCAAAAACTACCGCCCCATCTCACTTCTTCCATTCCCGGCCAAAGTCATCGAGAAAGCTGTCAACAACCAGCTCTCCGCCTTCCTCGAAGCCAACAAATCACTCGACCCCTCACAATCTGGCTTCCGAGCCAAACACAGCACTGAGACCGCACTCATCGCAGCAACAGACGACATTCGAACTCTACTGGACAATGGAGACACAGTCGCCCTCATCCTCCTCGACCTCTCTGCAGCCTTCGACACAGTCTGCCACAGCACCCTTTTACAACGCCTCAGAAACATCGGTATCCAAGGAAAGGCACTGGAATGGATCACCTCGTTCCTCACCGGAAGAACCCAGAGAGTCCGCCTCCCACCATTCAAGTCCGAGGCCTCTGAAATCATCTGCGGCGTACCACAAGGATCCTCACTCAGTCCCACCCTCTTCAACGTATACATGAGCCCCCTCGCGGCCATCGCCCGCCAACACAACCTCAACATCATCTCTTACGCGGATGACACTCAACTGATCCTATCTCTCACCAAGGACCCCAGCACCGCCAAAACTAACCTACACGAAGGAATGAAAGAAGTCGCCGAATGGATGAAAGAAAGCCGTCTGAAACTGAACTCAGACAAAACAGAAGTCCTCATCTTAGGTAAATCCCCCTCTGCATGGGACGACTCCTGGTGGCCGGAAGCCCTCGGAAATGCACCCATCCCGACAGACCACGCACGGAACCTTGGCGTCATCCTGGATTCTTCACTCTCAATGAACAGACAAGTCAGCGCCGTATCCTCTTCCTGCTTTAACATTCTTCGCATGCTCAGAAAAACATTTCGCTGGATCCCCTCCGAAACAAGGAAAACAGTCACCCACGCTCTAGTCACGAGCCGACTGGACTACGGAAACACCCTCTACGCAGGTACCACCGCTAAACTCCAGAAGAAACTACAACGAATCCAAAACGCCTCAGCCAGGCTCATATTAGACATCCCACGCAACGAACACATCTCTGGTCACCTTAAAGACCTCCACTGGCTACCCGTCAATAAGAGGATTACTTTCCGACTGCTTACCCACGCACACAAATCACTCTACGACATCGGACCAGATTGCCTCAACTCTCGACTGTCCTTCTACACCCCCTCCCGCCAACTGCGCTCTTCCAGCCAAGCCTTCGCCACTGTACCTCGCATCAACAAGACCACCATGGGAGGCAGATCCTTCTCATACCTGGCTGCCAAAACATGGAACTCACTCCCCGCTTACCTTCGCCTCACCCAGAATCACCTAGCGTTCAGAAAGCAGCTTAAAACGTGGATATTTGACAAATAATCCACCTCCCCTTCCTAAGCGCCTTGAAACCCTCTGGGTATGTAGTGCGCTATATAAGTGTTATGACTTGACTTGACTTGACTATGTCTTTCTTTCTTCATGTAGTTGCTCCTTCCAAATCCAAGAGACCATCAAGGAGGAAGGAGCTGGCTCGAATGGCCCGGCAACGGAGGCTGGATGCCACTGTCGCTGAATATCGGCGGCTGGTGGCCCTGGAGGAGGAGGAGACGCAGTCTGGTAATACAACAACGTCCACTGGGACAGCTGCATCCTCCTCCGTGCGGGCTGCCAGCCAGCGCAGTGCTCCAGCGGTACGGAGCCGGGCTACCAAAGCCAAATGCCACCGCCGGGCAGCAAAGACAGCAGCTGCCCCCCACAGGATTTGCAAGGCACGCCGGCGCCGCTTATCCCTCAGACTGTCCTACCTGGAGCAGGAGGTCCTGAACTATAAGAACTTGGTGGAGGGCCTCCGCTTCGAACATGCCACCCTCCACAAGGAGCATGATGCCCTGGCTGCTAAAGTCAACAGCACCCTGCCATAGTGTCCCTTGCCCCTTTTTTAGGGACTTTTGGGGAGTGGGAATTGGGAGTTGGGTTTTTGGGGACTTTTGAAGGACAATCGTTGGGGTTAGGGAGGGTCTTGCGGGAGAGTATTTTGTTAGGGCTATAAAGATATACTTTTTGAAACTTTATCTGACCATACCTGTTTTTTACTGCTTTTGAGTCTGGTGGGTGGGGGTTTAACAGTAAGTTTGTTTTCCTGAATAGTCCTAGGACTTTAGTAGTACTACCGTCAATCTCTTGTCTCTCCTAATACTCCATTATACTACCTCTAACCAAACGCTTATCTTACCTGTAATTTCTGTTTGAAAGTAGGGCTAGGCCCAGGACTGGCTCCACGGGAAATGGCGATTAAGGTTGCAATCCACGGTGGCTGAAATTTCCTCCTTCTTGCGGTGGTACTAGTGGTGTGACACAGTGGCAGTTGCATGGCTATGGAAAAAAAGAAAATGAAACCTGGTTTGTCCTTACTGTAGCATTACAACGGTACGATAGAGAATATAGCAGGTGACAGTACACTAGACTACAACAGTGCCACAATGTAGCCTAACAAATGGTAAAGTATTTATAGTATAACTTGTACTTGCGTAGGATTTCTTTGACATTGGCTAATACTACAAGAAATAGTACTGAAGCTGAGTGAGTCTAGAATATATCCTCGGATTCCTTCACCAGCCTGTTGCTATGACCTTATCCTCCCCAGCAAGTGTGTGGAATTATTGATGTCAGTTAGTCACACATCAAGCAAAACCACACAACCCGGGGGAAGAGGGTTAGGGTTTGTAAAATGGATAGGAATGGGGGTTTCTTTTTGGGTTAGTTTTGTTGAGAGAAAAAAAAAAGCACAGCATGGACAAACAATAATTGAACATAAAGAAATTTTTGGGTACAAAGCAAACCATAAATCTTTTACCTGACATAAAGGAAGTGCATGCACTACTGAATGCATTGTTACAGAAAAGTAAGTAGTACTTTCGACAACCGTGAAGGCCAGAATGCGACAGTACAGGGCTACATTAAATTAGGTTAAAAAAATAGCCGAAGTAAAACCTATAGAATGGCTGTAGGGATCAATTTAGAAGCAGAGAGAGATCCAAGAAATGCAGTCACACACACTCATTGAATAAAAAAATGGATACTGTATCTGTATTGTTGTAGTTGTCCTGTTGAATTTGGTAAGTAAGTTGCATGCAGCAAACAATTCCTCTTATTAGCGGCACTCCATTCCAGCTGACGCTTCGTCCATCAATGTTGGTGACCAGAAGACACCCTGTACACTGCCTGCCTGGCGGATGCTGAATTGCGGCTCGCTAATGTGAAGCCTGACTCCATCCTTTTTCCCCCATTGCAGACTGAAACCCGGCCTGTAATTATTGAACGAAAAACAGCACTGATAAATAAATATAAGGTACGTACGCTGTGTAGTGCAAAAAGTCACACTTCGATTTTCCTAATAGACAGTACAACATTTTTGAAAGTGCGTACTCTGTCTGAGTCACCTTTTCAAGGATAAATAAGTATGGGCGAATTAATTTAGCAGATCTTTCCCCTCAAGCTAGGTGTACTGTAAACTGTGTTTTAGAGCAAAATTAGACCTTCCCAGCAGTGCTTTCACCCAGACCCTTACTAAAGCCAGTTGCAAAAATGTAGAAGACCCCCAATCAGATCTCAAAAAACAAGGCCTAGCAGAAAACTGGTGACAAAACGTACTTCGAAAGTAAAAGTAGGCCCAAATACCCCCTTACCCACCGTGGATTGTATTCAAACCACTTGCAAGCAAGCAAAAGTATCTATAGCCAGCATCGCTCCAAGACTCGAAAACCCCCCCACCCAAACACATGCAATAGAAATACTGCTAACCCTAACGAGCCATAAGTTAAGAATAGTGGCAGAGGCTTTCTTTAACTATGCCAAATCCCCCCTTTCCCACCATGGATTTTCTTCAAATGACTTGCAACCAAAATTACACATTCTCACGAGTGCTCTAAGACCCCAGAACTCAGTTGCAAAAATCTAGAACACCCCAAAACACATGCAATCCTGCTGCTAGGGCTAACCCTAACGAACCCTAAGTTACAAAAAGTGCCAAAAGGCTTTTCCTTATGGATTTTGTCCCAACCACTTCTATCCGGTATTAGACCTTCCCAGGAATGCCCCAAGACCCGCCAACCCACCCGCCAAAAAGCACAACACCCCCAAACAGCCCAAAAGCAAAATCTCATACTTACAATATTTCTCGGCCTTCGGTCCAAACGCGCTGTGTAGCTAGGCCATAACTCCAGTTTACCACCACGGATTTCCTGAAAAGCAAATGCAATCAAGATTAGAGTGTCCCAGCAGTGCTCCCAGACCCCGAAACTCACCCACAAACAGCCGGAACCCCCCCGAAGAGCACCTCAAAGGCAAGCAAGTCAGCAAAAACGCAAAAAAGTGTTTGCCTTCAATTTGGTCCAAACCACTTTTATCCGGTATTAGAGCTTCCCAGCAATGGCCCCAGAGCCGTCAACTCAGGCGAAAACTAGAAGAAGACCCCCAAACAGCCAAAAAGCAAAAGTACAAAAATGGGGACTCAGTCATTTTCATGGCAATTTCCAATTTAACTCCGTGCGCGCTCTGCAGCTAGGCCCTAACTCCCCTCTGCCACCATGGATTTGCTTCAAACCTCTTGCAATCAAAAGTATCAATAGCCAGCAGTGCTCCCAGACCCCGAAACCCACCCAAAAACACCAGGAAGCCCCCCAAACAGGCCCCCGAAAACGCTACATTGAGCGAAATGTCAGAAATAGCAAAAACTTTTCCCTCATGGATTTTATCCAAACCACTTCTATCCGGTATTAGACCTTCCCAGCAATGCCCCAAGAACCGCCAACCCACCCGCAAACAAGCACAACACCCCCAAACAGCCCAAAAGCAAAATCTCATACTTACAATATTTCTCGGCCTTCGGTCCAAACGCGCTGTGTAGCTAGGCCATAACTCTAGTTTACCACCACGGATTTCCTGAAAAGCAAATGCAATCAAGATTAGATTGTCCCAGCAGTGCTCCCAGACCCCGAAACTCACCCACAAACAGCCGGAACCCCCCAAAGAGCACCTCAAAGGCAAGCAAGTCAGCAAAAACACAAAAAATTTCCGCCTCGGATTTGGTCCAAACAACTTTTATCCGGTATTAGAGCTTCCCAGCAATGGCCCCAGAGCCATCAACCCAGGAGAAAACGAGTAGAAGACCCCCAAATAGCCAAAGAGCAAAAGTACAAAAATGGGGACTCAGTCATTTTTTAGCCAATTTCCCAAATCACTCCGCGCGCGCTCTGCAGCTAGGCCCTAACTCCCCTCTGCCACCATGGATTTGCTTCAAACCTCTTGCAAAGTAAAGTATCCATAGCCAGCAGTGCTCCCAGACCCCGAAACCCACCCACAAACACCAGGAAGCCCCCCAAACAGGCCCCCGAAAACACTACATTGAGCAAAATGTCGGAAATAGCAACAAAAAAAATCTGCGTGGATTTTGTCCCAACCACTTCTATCCGGTATTAGACCTTCCCAGGAATACCCCAAGACCCGCCAACCCACCCGCCAAAAAGCACAACACCCCCAAACAGCCCAAAAGCAAAATCTCATACTTACAATATTTCTCGCCTTCGGTCCAAACGCGCTGTGTAGCTAGGCCATAACTCCAGTTTACCACCACGGATTACCTGAAAAGCAAATGCAATCAAGATTAGAGTGTCCCAGCAGTGCTCCCAGACCCCGAAACCCACCCACAAATATCAGGAAGCCCCCCAAACAGGCCCCCGAAAACGCTACATTGAACAAAATGTCAGAAATAGCAAAAAAAAATCAGCGTGGATTTTGTCCCAACCACTTCTATCCGGTATTAGACCTTCCCAGGAATGCCCAAGACCCGCCAACCCACCCGCCAAAAAGCACAACACCCCCAAACAGCCCAAAAGCAAAATATCATACTTACAATATTTCTCGGCCTTCGGTCCAAACGCGCTGTGTAGCTAGGCCATAACTCCAGTTTACCACCACGGATTTCCTGAAAAGCAAATGCAATCAAGATTAGAGTGTCCCAGCAGTGCTCCCAGACCCCGAAACCCACCCACAAACACCAGGAAGCCCCCCAAACAGGCCCCCGAAAATGCTACATTGAGCAAAATGTCAGAAACAGCAAAAAAAAAATCAGCGTGGATTTTGTCCCAACCACTTCTATCCGGTATTAGACCTTCCCAGGAATGCCCCAAGACCCGCCAACCCACCCGCCAAAAAGCACAACACCCCTAAACAGCCCAAAAGCAAAATCTCATACTTACAATATTTCTTGGCCTTCGGTCCAAACGCGCTGTGTAGCTAGGCCATAACTCCAGTTTACCACCACGGATTTCCTGAAAAGCAAATGCAATCAAGATTAGAGTGTCCCAGCAGTGCTCCCAGACCCCGAAACCCACCCACAAACACCAGGAAGCTCCCCAAACAGGCCCCCGAAAACGCTACATTGAGCAAAATGTCAGAAATAGCAACAAAAAAATCACCGTGGATTTTGTCCCAACCACTTCTATCCGGTATTAGACCTTCCCAGGAATGCCCCAAGACCCGCCAACCCACCCGCCAAAAAGCACAACACCCCCAAACAGCCCAAAAGCAAAATCTCATACTTACAATATTTCTCGGCCTTCGGTCCAAACGTGCTGTGTAGCTCGGCCATAACTCCAGTTTACCACCACGGATTTCCTGAAAAGCAAATGCAATCAAGATTAGAGTGTCCCAACAGTGCTCCCAGACCCCGAAACCCACCCACAAACACCAGGAAGCCCCCCAAACAGGCCCCCGCAAACGCTACATTGAGCAAAATGTCAGAAATAGCAACAAAAAAATCAGCGTGGATTTTGTCCCAACCACTTCTATCCGGTATTAGACCTTCCCAGGAATGCCCCAAGACCCGCCAACCCACCCACCAAAAAGCACAACACCCCCAAACAGCCCAAAAGCAAAATCTCATACTTACAATATTTCTCGGCCTTCGGTCCAAACGCGCTGTGTAGCTAGGCCATAACTCCAGTTTACCACCACGGATTTCCTGAAAAGCAAATGCAATCAAGATTAGAGTGTTCCAGCAGTGCTCCCAGACCCCGAAACTCACCCACCCAAAACACCAAAAAATTTCCGCCTCGGATTTGGTCCAAACAACTTTTATCCGGTATTAGAGCTTCCCAGCAATGGCCCCAGAGCCGTCAACTCACCCGCAAAGAAGTAGAACACCCCCACAAGTGCTGAGTCTTTCTTCATTGGGCGTAAACCAGCCCTCTGCTTTGATGGAAATAGGAGTCTGGAGGAGGAGGATAGAGGAGCATGTTCTTCTGAACTTGTGAACCTGAGGAATGCAGACTGAGGCACCTTCAAATCAATAAGCAAACAAGTGAAGACAGTTCTGCTGATGGGCTTGTTTTTGTGATTAGGTGATTAAAGTTTGAATTATATTAACTGTGCACAACAAAGAAAGACAGACACACAGGATTAAAAGTGAATAAGGACGAAAAAGAAAGTTATTGATTCATTGTCTCATTTTCAGGGCTCAGTGTCACGGTCCACGAATAAGAATAAGGCTTCGTCATCATACTCTGCGAATTCAGGCAGGGTGAGCTCAGTGTCACCTGACAGAGAAGAAATTCCCTCATCTATGTTGCTGTCCACCTTGTCTTCATCCGGCGTGCTTTCTCGTACTCTGTAATCTGGTGGTATGAGGTGCTGATTCATCTTGATCATTGTTAACCTCTCCACATTTTTGGGCGAGAGGTGGCTCCGTTTGGAAGTTACAATGCCACCAGCAGCACTGAAAACACGTTCAGAAGACACGCTTGCGAGTGGGCAAGACAAGTAGTTTAAAGCCAGGTTGGAGAGCTGTGGCCACAATTCTTTTTTCCCATGCCAATACGCCAATGGGTCAGCATTAACGTAGACCTCTGTTGAGTCATTCAGATAGTCCTTCACCATCGACTCAAGGTGCTCCTCCAAGGTTCCTCCACTTTGCTTAGCTGTTGCTGTGACCTTTTGAGAACCAAACCCAAGCCGAGCTAGCCAATCCTCTTCAGCCTCCAATGTTACTGTTGTGTCTGGTGGTGCAGATGATCCGGTTGCCGGTGTCTTTAATGGCTGAGAGGTCACTTGTGCCGCAGCCACAGGTGCAGAAGTGGATTATTGTGACTGAGGATGGCCTGCTGATGCTGATGTACTGCCTTTTCCTTCAATTTTGTGCCGTTCTCTTTCAAACCTCTTGGCTGAGGAGGCTAGCCACTGTTTGTAATTTGTAACATCTTCATCAGCAAAAGGGAAGAATGCTTGGCCTGCCTGCGCCTTTTTGTAGTGTGGATCCAGAATAGTAGCACAAATGTAATGCTGGTTTGAGTGGATCATTTTAAGACGTTCATCACCTTGTAGGCGCTCTAATAATTTCTCCGCCAAAACAAAAGGGTCTTTTTTTTTTTCTTTTTTTTGAAACACAGAACACACCTCCTTCAGTTGGTGCTCCAGCATGTACAACAATGGGATAGCTTTTCCCAAATTACAGTCCTCCTTGCTGACTGCACACGTGAAGAACTCAAAAGGACGAAGCATGCGTGTCAGGCTTTTAACTATGTCCCATTGCGCCGCACCCATCCTCAGGTCCTCCTTCTGAGCTGTACCCTGTGTTAAGAAATAGTGATTGAGTACCGTATACTGCTCATACAGACGCTCAAGCATGTAGAAGGTTGAGTTCCAACGTGTTGCCACCTCCTGGATGAGTGCTTTCACTGGCATTCGACGTTCATATAGCAGGCTCCTCAGATGCTTCCGGGCCTTAAAAGAATGGCTGAAATGGTTGCACATTTTTCGGCAGGTGTCCACTACCCTGTACGCTGCACTGTTTTTATCACTCAAGAATTTTTTGACAACCAGGTTTATACAGTGCGCCAAACACGGCACTCTGAAATATTCACCCAGCTCCATGGCCTTAACTACATTGGCGCCATTATCCGTGGAAACATAACCAATCTGGCGTTTTTTTGGGGACAGCCAGTCAAGGACCTTTGTGTTAAACATATCCAAAATGTTTTCTGCTGTGTGACGTTTCTCCAAACCAAACATGGCTAGTGTTGCATGTTTCCGAGCAGCTTTAAAAACTTGGTCCGGGTCAACACCTGCGTTTAGCTTTACTTTAACCCCTGAAAAAGAGACCCAGTGTGCAGTGATGCACATGCAATCAGCACCAGCGCCACTGGTCCACATGTCTGTTGTCAGATGTATAGTGTGAACAGCACTCTTCTGCAAAGCTGCCCCAATCACCTCCAGAACATCTTCATGTAGTGCTGGAACCGCAACTCGGGCAAAATAGAACCGGCTAGGAACCTTCCATTTAGGGCAGAACGCTGCCACTAATTCTAGAAAACCAACCCCTTCTACAAAAGAAAAAGGGAGAAGGTCCAGAGCTAGCATTTTAGCCAGCTTAGTGTTATACAGACGCGTCAGTGGGTGGTTGCGTTCATATTGCACCTCTGTAAACAACATCTTTTTAATGTTGCCCTGGACCAAGCATTTACGGGATAATGATGATGATGATGATATCTTCGACCCAGTTACGCTCGCTGATGAACTTTTTTGCATTGGTGTCTCACTCTCTCCCACACTCTTAGTGTGGCTCACATGGGGTGTGCTGCTGACAGGGGTACTGGGTGTAAGAGAAGTGTTTGACACGTCTTCTTCCTCCTCGTCATCATCAGATGAAACAGCATTACGTGCAATTCGGGCTTCCTTGATCGCCTGTAGGTGCGCAAACCATTTGACAGCATGCTTTCTTTCAAGATGACCTCTCTGGCCTCCGGTACCATAGTTGGAACCAAACTTACCACGACTAACTGCCAACTTACAAATGCTACAAATGGCAAAGTTTTCCTTTTTTGGGCAAACACTAATGAAGTCCCAAACTGCGGACTTGAAATGTCTTTGGGGGCCGGAGGAGGCGGCGATACTGGTGGTGGTGGTCCTGCTGCTAATGCCAGATGAAGTGGAGGATGTGGATTGCCGAACTTCAGTACGTTTTGCACTTTCACCACCACTAATTGAGGTCGAGGTGGATGGAGGTCCCTTCTGGCGACTAAGAAATATGGAAGCGGTAGTTGTTGGTGTACTAGTTAATTCCAATGATTGTGGTGTTTCTTCCATTGCCTCCTCGTCGACAACATAATCACGCTCAGCAGCTTCTCGGGCTAAGGTCAATATGTCTTTTTGCTGCATGCCCGCTGGGGCTGCAGTGACCTTTATGATGACTGGCTCGTCGTCGTGAGAGGCTTCATCAGCAGCAGTATCCGTCACTTCTTGTTGAGCCTCATCACACTCCATAGCTATGAGTTTTTCGACGACCTTCCTTTTACGCTTAGGTACCTTTGTCAGATCATGGTGTGCCTCACTCTCAGACGGCAGTGGTGCTGGTTCCCGATTGGGATCCGTATCATCAGATGGAGGTGGGCTTGAAGAAGATGTAGACACCAACCTTGATCTTTTCCTTGCTAGGGATGTGGAAGACAATGAATGATCATCAGGAGGAGTGGCTTCCAATGATACCTCAGCTTGATTGTCGATTTCCTGATGTGCCCCTACTTCGGGAGGAACAACTATTGTGGGCACTTGTGACCCTCCATGCACCTCTGCTTGCGCATCTCCTTGCGCTGCCTCTCCTTCCACATGTACTTGGGCTTGTACTTGCACATGTGGTTGTTGTTGCGGCTGTGGCTGTTCAACACTTGTCAGATGAGTTACAACAACCTGTGTTGATTCAGGGATATTGCTGCTACTTTCTTGCGATGAGCCAACATCACTTGTCGATGGTGATTTAAGAAGTACACTGACTGCCTCTGCAGCACTCAAGGGCTTGGACTTAAGTTGGCGTGGTGGTGGTGGTGGAGGCACTGAGCCCAATGGAGTGGGGGTGCTGCTCCCAGCTTGGTCCACAGCAGATCCCGCTGCTGCTGCAGGCGTACTTTTTTTTTTACTCCCAAAAAACGCGGCGGCCGGCACACCAGCCTCCTTGGTAACTTGCTTCTTCTGCTCCTTACTGGCAACTTTCTTGCTAGAGGAGCTACAGAGAACTTTTTTTGGGGCCATCTTCTTCAGAGCAGGTCAGAACAGCAGGCCGCAGTTGCACGAGTTGCAGAGTTGTCTGTGGCCAGACGTGACGTCGCGTGACGTTATGCTGCACACACACACCGCTGCAGGACTTCTTCCTGGCACTGGTGGTTCTCTTGAGTCTTGTGCACCTAAAAGCAATGGAAGACAGAGGAACATCAGTTCAGTTATACACCCCAAAAAAATCGAAAAAACCCAGAAAAATCAGCACAATCCCATGCCCTCCATGATGTTTAAATTCAAGACACCCCACAGAAAGACTAGGCCCATGCAACACTCACTAGTCACTACCCCTGGTGAAAAGGCCACAACAACAGGCCAAAAAACGAAAATCACAGAAAAATCAGCACAATCCCAAGCCATCCAGCCCCTCCATGATGTTTAAATTCAAGAAAACCCACAGAAAGACTAGGCCCATGCACCACTCACTATCCCTGGTGAAAAGGCCACAACAGGCCAAAAAAATGAAAATCACAGACAAATCAGCACAATCCCAAGCCATCCAGCCCCTCCATGATGTTTAAATTCAAGACAACCCACAGAAAGACTTGGCCCATGCACCACTCACTACCCCTGGGCATAATGGATGAAAGCTAGGCAAAATGGGTGCAGGCCTGAGAACACTGCCTGCATTCAAAATGGCCCCCTCCCTCACAGCACATGGCCAGGGCCTGTAGCAGGACTCAAAATGGCCCCCAACTACATGGTCTGTCCACAACAGGCCAAAAAAACGAAAATCACAGAAAAATCAGCACAATCCCAAGCCATCCAGCCCCTCCATGATGTTTAAATTCAAGACAACCCACAGAAAGAATAGGCCCATGCACCACTCACTACCCCCGGTGAAAAGGTCACAACAGGCCAAAAAAACGAAAATCACAGAAAAATCAGCGCAATCCCAAGCCATCCAGCCCCTCCATGATGTTTAAATTCAAGACAACCCACAGAAAGACTAGGCACATGCACCACTCACTACCCCTGGGCATAATGGATGAAAGCTAGGCAAAATGGGTGCAGGCCTGAGAACCCTGCCTGCATTCAAAATGGCCCCTCCCTCCCAGCACATGGCCAGGGCCTGTAGCAGCACTCAAAATGGCCCCCAACCACATGGCCTGTCCACAACAGGCCAAAAAAACAAAAATCACAGAAAAATCAGCACAATCCCAAGCCATCCAGCCCCTCCATGATGTTTAAATTCAAGACAACCCACAGAAAGACTAGGCCCATGCACCACTCACTACCCCTGGTGAAAAGGCCACAACAGGCCAAAAAAACGAAAATCACAGAAAAATCAGCACAATCCCAAGCCATCCAGCCCCTCCATGATGTTTAAATTCAAGACAACCCACAGAAAGACTAGGCCCATGCACCACTCACTACCCCTGGGCATAATGGATGAAAGCTAGGCAAAATGGGTGCAGGCCTGAGAACACTGCCTGCATTCAAAATGGCCCCCTCCCTCCCAGCACATGGCCAGGGCCTGTAGCAGCACTCAAAATGGCCCCCAACCACATGGCCTGTCCACAACAGGCCAAAAAAACGAAAATCACAGAAAAATCAGCACAATCCCAAGCCATCCAGCCCCTCCATGATGTTTAAATTCAAGAAAACCCACAGAAAGACTAGGCCCATGCAACACTCACTACCCCTGGTGAAAAGGCCACAACAGGCCAAAAAAACGAAAATCACAGAAAAATCAGCACAATTCCAAGCCATCCAGCCCCTCCGTGATGTTTAAATTCAAGAAAACCCACAGAAAGACTAGGCCCATGCAACACTCACTACCCCTGGTGAAAAGGCCACAACAGGCCAAAAAAACGAAAATCACAGAAAAATCAGCACAATCCCAAGCCATCCAGCCCCTCCATGATGTTTAAATTCAAAACACCCCACAGAAAGACTCAGTGCACCCACCACTGAGTACCTCTGGGCAAAAGGCCCCAAAACAGCCCAAAAATCGAAAATTCCAAAATTGTAGTTGCAGCAACTGTAATGCCCCAAACAAACTTACTTGTGAAATTTCTAATCCAAAAGTGATCCAAAGAAAGTCAAAAAGGCCTCAAATCCAAATATCCAGCAGCATCCACAAAAAGCAATCCTTCCGAGTCCAGATCCAAATGAAAAGTGACCAGGAGATGGACAAAGCACTGGGAGGAGCCTGCTGGACAGGAACAGGAAGACTGTGGGGCACTTCCTTCCTTCCACCCCCCCCCCTCCCCAAAATGGACTCCTCGCAAAAAAAGTGCAGGCAAATGTCAACCTGAGGAGTTATTCAGATAAAAATCATAATTTCCAGAAGGTTTATGCTGCTTGCTGGTGGATTTCTTGTGCAGAATTGCAAATTTTGTATTTTCGCGAGTGCGAGATTGTTGCTGCTCGCCACATCTACAAGCTCGCAATTGCGAAGTACCGCGATACGTGATCACGGCGTACTCGCGTTGACAAACTCTCGCTGTGCAAGTTGGCAAGCCGCGATTACGTAATCGCGCTCGCCAAATTCCTGTGGGATCCCGCAGCAAGATCTAAAATGGCGCAGCACTCGCAAAATATAAAGAAAAACAACTCGGCAAACGCTGAATGACGGTAAGTAAACGCCGCGTGCAGCAAAATTGTATCACCAAGAAAAAAAAATCCGCTGCGTGCGAATTTGCGGATTTTCGGTAAATTCGCGAGGGTTCGCGGATTGCGAATTTACCGAAAATCCGCAAAATCCGCCAGCGTAACGGATTTTCCGCCCATGCTTAATGCAGTCATTCATAGACCTTACTCTGAAACTCATCCAAAATGTTTTGTCAGTATGAGATTTCTCCATGGCAAACATGGCTACTGTTGCATTTTTCCGAGTAGCTTGAAAAACTGTGTCCGGTTTAACACCTGCACGTAACTTGTCTGAAACCCCTGCAAAAGAGACCCAGTGTGCAGTGATGCACATGTAATCAATGGCTTGGCAACTGGTCCACATATTTATTTTCAGGTGGATAGTGTGAACAGCACTCTTCTGCAAAGCTGCCCCAATCACCTCCAGCACATCTCGATGTAGTGCTGGAACCGCAACTATGGCAAAATAGGACCGGCTAGGAACCTTCCATTTAGGGCAGACTGTTGCCACAAATTCTAGAAAACCCACCCCTTCCATGAAAGAAAAGGGAGAAGGTCCAGCGCTAACATTTTAGCCAGCATTGCATCATAAAGACGTGCTGTCATATAGTTACTGGTTACCTATATACCGTGTTACGTTAGCATGAGCTGATTAAATGTTTAAACACCATTTTACCTTTTTGCTGCTTCTGCACACGACACATAATTGTTGCTTTAGCTTTCAGCCTAGAAGAGCGTTGTGATTTATACGAGAATAATATGTTATTGCTCTGATAACATTGCTTAGTAGACGGTGTCTGTACAGTGAGTGCTGAAACTTTGAAGGTTGAGTAAACACAGTGTTATTGTAAGGTCTGATCTTCGCACTTTCCTAAACATAACATAAATGCAGCTGCTGGCAAATCTGGCTTTAGGCGCGTTTTATATTGCTTTGCACAAGAACAGATAAACACACTTGATGGTGCTTCGCATGCAGAGAGCTGGTGGAAGACGATATGATCCTCTGCCACTGAGAGATTGAGGTATGAGGTCACCCTGCTAAAGCCCAAAGAGACCTTCTTAGATATAATATAATATGCTAGTTAGGGAGGGTGAGAAATAGGTATTGTTAACTCCTATTCATTTCAATATGTTAGCATGTTGTCACCTTTTGCATTTTATGGACTAGTAACTATGCTGATAACATTGCTTCTTATAATATGTTTGCTTGTATTATCTAAGATACTGCTTTTGAGAACCCGGCATTAGTAAATAAATATTTCAAATATGCACGAGTCCTCATTTACTCCACGTTCTGGTTTGAAATGACTGTATAACGAAAGAGTGTCTATGTGTTCCACGTGACCTGAGGTATTCTAAGACCATGTTCTGGTTTGTCTAAACATTGGGAGTTTGTTATGACCAATGAGACGCTGTAGCTAGCTCGGTAAGGGGATTTTGGGTACTAAGGTGAGTTTTGGGTCATCCTAATTCACAGAGATTCCAAATCTCTATGCACAGTTTTGTAGGAGAATGGAATCCCTGCTACATGGCGCCCGTACGTTGGGGGTCTTATATCATGGCACTTGAGTAGTAAGTCGTTCAATCCTTAACCCCTTCACTGTCGTTTCCGGTAAACGGTGGTGTCGGAAAAAACCTACCTGTTTGTGTAATAGGTCTTTTCAAGCTTGAATCTTTCTGAAACGGTTTACTTGAATTACTACCCAGTTGTGCTATAAAGTTTACTTTGTCCTTTTTTTTTCTGTGCCGTCATGGCTGCCGTGGACATTCCGCAGCATAGTCACATTGCGGTGCGCAATCATTTGCAGCAATACAATGTACCAGTTGATGTCATGGCCGTGATAATGGTGGTGAGTGCGGAGACAGCTTACCCTTACGAAATCTTTTATTCGTGGGTGACTTTTCCGGCTGTGGATGACAAATCGGGTGTGTTCCACACTTACACTCCCTCTCCTGTACCGAATGAGTATACGCCGTACAGGGCACAGGAGGTACCTATTGATGTTTTGCATCATAGAGTTTGGTTCGGTGTCGCTCTACCCCATTCTTTAACGCTAATTGGCCTGTTTTGGCTGGATTTACGCCTCATCCTCTGCACGGAGCATGTAACGTAGCAGAGTTAAGATGACTACATGTTGTCTCCATTAGCGTTATTCGAGCTTTGGTGCAGTACATAACCCGCAATCTTCCGGGTGGGCCCCCGGGTGGTGCAGCGCTTTCAGCTGGACAGGGCGGTATGAAGCTCAGTCCCGTAATGGTTAACGCTGTGATGGGCAAGCATCCCCAGAATAAGGATGATTTTCCTTTCTGGCTGGCCGAGAAGTTTGACCAGCTGGAAGCGGTGTTTCTTAATACGTCTCCTGGGGAGAAACACAGGATAATGACGATTAGTTTCCCCAAGGACTTGACCCCTGAATTCGCTGACTGTGAATCTTGGGGTAAGACTTTTGCGGCGGTCTATGCGAGGTGTTACGGCGCTCCGTCTATGGCTGTCCTGCCTACGGTCATTAAGCGTGTTCAAGATGACCATGGACCTGAGGCTGCGGTTGAATTGGGTATGCGCCTGTGTGGCACCTTTGTTGTGGTTTCGATCTAATTTTTGCGAATGTCAAGGGGGATGCAGTGAACTTTCAGGTGGCCAATGCTTTGGCGGCGCTTCCTGATGCCGAGAAACCCCGTCAGTTAGCGAGTATTATTGTGGCAGCGCCTAACACCGTGGGTCGCAATATTAGGCGACTAAATCCTTTTTCGACTAAAGAAAAAACGCAACCCCAAGGGCAGAAGTCTGAAACAGACATTCAGCCCAAGTCCAAAAAACAAAATTGGCCTAAAAAACAGAAACAGGGAAAGCAACAGCAACAGAAACAGGAGTCATGTCCTGCGTCTCCATTGCCGGCGGCTACAGAACATGTATATGACTTGCGCGATCGCGCGTCCATTAAGACACCTGATCGATTTCAGGTTTCTGATCAATGATCTCCTCGTTCCTTTCAGGACTCATCGGCCTCAGAGACCGGTGGAGGAGGAGGCGGACGGGTTCGGGGTGCCCAGCAAGGACGTGATCAGCCCCGCCTGAAAGAAGGTGTAGGAAAGCAGGACGGCTCTATGCCAAAAAGACAGCAGTTTCAAAAGAAGAGAGTCGCTGCCTTAACAGCGAAATATGCCACAGATAGTGAGAATGCGGCTTAGGAATCTGACATGGGCTCTGACCTTGCTGGGCAGCGCGGCGGAGATTACCATAGTACGGGAGGCCCTGCGTCCACTACTGAAGGTGACAGCGACTGATCGTTATGTTGTGATCGAAACAGCTGATACTAGAGTTGCTCCCCCTGACAGACTTTATGAAATAGTCCTGATTATTGAAGGTGACATACAACGTACCATAAAAGGGGTATTTTGGAAAAATCTTTCGTCTCTTATGACATTTTGCTTTCGGATTCTGAATGGCCCCCACCTTTTGTTCTCGCAGCTCCACGAGGGGAGGAGGTGATCCTCCCTAGTTTCGCGCACACAGTCTCGAAAGAGCATGCGCTGAATTTTGCAGAAGAGTGGGCTAAGGCACAGGCGCCGGTTCTGTACCATACACATTGTGGTTGGGATAAATTTTCCCCAAACCACGATATTCCTTTACGGTCTCAGCCGCAGCCAAAACCACAATATCCCATTCGACCTGAAGCAAAAGCTTCCGTTGCGGCAATCCTTGAACAATTGGAATATCAAGGTGTGATTGAGACATGTGTGTCACCTATGAATAACCCTCTTTTTACTGTGACCAAGCCAGACGGTTCATATCGTTTGGTATTGGATTACCGGCATTTAATCTCGCATTGCCGTACCTGTGCAGTTTAGAATACTCACGGCTCTGGTTTGTTGGATCGTCTTGTGCGTAAGCTTTTTAAGACCACGCTTGACATTTCCAACGGTTTTTATGCCCATCGTTTGGATGGTCTAAGTTCTCAATGGATCTCCTTTACTTGCGGCGGTGTGCATGAAAAGTTTCAACGTTTGCCTATGGGCTATAAGAATAGTCCTGGGATTTTTACTGCCCGCATTGTCTCTCTTCTAGAGAGAGTGGACCCGGATGCATGCTCGTATGGGGATGACATTTATCCCACAGACAACGAACTTTGGGAGCATCTGTGTCACGTTGACTGCTTAATTTGTAGCTTAGCAGACATGGGTTACAAATTCAATTTTGCAAAATCGCACATTGCAGAATATACAGTGTTGTTCTTGGGCTACGACCTCAATGATGAAGGTAGAGGTTTGGCTCCTCACTTCCTGGAGAAATGCGCACAACTGCGCGCTCCGTCAACTCTGAAAAAATTACAGTCTTTACTGGGTTTTTTAAATTTCGGGAGGACATACATTACGTAATATGCCCAGCGTATCAAGCCGTTATGCTTTGATACAACCAAATTTTCCAAATCATGCTGGCTGCCTGAGCACTAAGCTATTCTGCAGTCTTTGCAGGCTGCTCTGCTAGCTTCTAAATTTTTACTGACTCGTGACAACCACACAAACCTGGTGATAAGAATCATCCCTGGGACGGTGGGTTTCACGTACCTTACTTTTAATGAAGGAGACACAGTACCTATTGCTTACAAGTCACACTTGTACACTTCGGCTGAAATGCGATTTTCCACTGTGGAGAAAGTTTTGACGGCTGTACAGATGGCGATTCTTAAGGAACGTGCTCTGTCACAGGGAAAGCGCATGTTGGTTGTTAACCTGTGTCCTGCCTTGGAGGCAGTTACGAAAGCCAGTGTACTAAATTCGAAAGCTTTGCACCCTCGGTGGATACAATGGGCTGCTTCCTTGACATCCTTGGATGTCAGGTTTATTTTTGACGCCTCATTATGGTCCCAGGAGTATATACAGTATGAATTTGTTCATCTAGCTCCTTTAGCTATGCGGCCTTTGGAGGATTTCCATTGCATCATTTACACTGATGGTTCGGCGCAGGTTGCGCACGGCTCTAAACATGCCTACGTTTCCGCATGCGCCATTGTGGTCGGTGCCATGGTGAACGATGAGTTCAAGTCCAGGGTCGTGCATACGCAGACTCTAGGGGACTGCACTGCACAATTAGCAGAACTTCAGGCTCTTTTGCTTGCATTGGAGTACGCGGATCCTAGTGTGATGACTCTTATTGTGAGTGATTCCTATTACTGTGTCCAGTCTTACAATGAGAACTTGTTCTTTTGGATGCAAAGTGACTTTCGCGATTCCAAAGGTAGCACAATAAAACATAAAATGATCTGGGTTCGAGTGGCTGAGCTTAAAGAGCGGTTGCCACTTGTGTTTGTAATTCATACTCTTGGCCAGCAGCATGTTGGAGTTCACGCTGTGGGTAACTCGCTTGCTGATGAAGCGGCGAAGTCAGCGGTATCTACATATTTAGTTGCAGCAGTTACACGGTCCAAAAGCAAGATAGATGATGACATGAGAAGGGAGGTAAAATTCCTACGGGTTTCCCTTCGAAGTACACATACCACTTAAGTCCCGATAAGGTTCCTTATGTGAAATTTCCTGGAGTCGGGGATCGGTTGATTCCTAACTCTGACCTCAGGAATACCTTGATTACAGCGGCACATGAAGTTGTGGCGTCTGCGCATGCGGGCGTCTCGGCCACTGTTTCACAGCAACAACAACGTTTCTGGTGGCGGGGACTGTACAAACAGACGCGCGATTATGTCCTTTAAAGTGACATTTGCCAGCAGATCAAGCCTTCGACTGCTGCGCGTCCATCACAGACACAGTTGTACATATTTAATAAGCCACTAGGTTGCGTTTATTTAGATCACTACCGTCCTTTTTCTTCTGATACTGCGTATAAGTACATCTTAGTAGCAGTTGATTCATGCACACGCTTTGTGTGGGTCTGGCCCCATCGCAGCGCTGATTCATGGACTGTCATAAGAGATTTGCGTGTCTTTGTAGGGATTTTTGCCTTGGTACCTTCCATTCGGATCAGGGTCCGGCTTTCGCCTCTAATGCGCACAAGGATGCCATGATTTCGATGGGGGTCCAAGTCAAGTTTTCGTCTCCATACAGACCGAACGAATGAACCGTGACTTAAAGCAATCATTGACAGCTCGAGCTATAGGCACTGGCAGAGACTGGCTGGCCCATCTCAATGGCGTGCAGCGTGCTCTTAAAAATCTCCCTAGAAGGTCTCTGGATGGGCGAACCCCATACAAAATGCTCTTTGGTATCAAGATGTATGTCCCGGACCTTGACGGTCTAGACTGCGTGGCCCAAGCCACAGCCTTTGACATAGATGAACATTGCAATATTTTACAGGATCTACAAAAGACGAGAGACAGTCTTGCAAAGGAACATTTGCCCTCCACATCGGATGATGTGTTGCAGATCCCAGTAGTTGGCTGGCTACCCCAAGTTGGAGAACTGGTTCGAGAAAAGATCGATAACAAGAAAGAATTTGGTCCTTCCTATCGAGCTCGGGTTCCAGTGCTTGGAGTGAAGGGCACAAGAACAGTCGTTTTACCACCACTTCCAGGTCGTAAGGAAAACAGGTTTATCTCAATTGACAATGTCAAGATACACAGAGTGGCCGATACTTCTTAGCATGACACCGGCGGTCTCCTGTCCTTCGATTGTGAGAAATTCTGTTTTGGCCACTGCTTCTAATCCTGAGCCAGGGGTGGCCATTGAGATGCCTACAATTTCCAGTCGTTTATTAAGTACTTTGCCTGGTACTAACGTTGATGACCTTGATTACACATACCCAACTAACTTATCTATGCCTGATTTGAAAACACGTTTGGCCACAGAATCCAGATTTTCATTTGACACTGTTTCACATAATTCGAACAAGCCCTCACGTTTTGCGATTTATGCCACACTATTTAAAAAACTTTTTTTAATACCCCCTTGGACATATATTTGGCTGGTACTTTTTTCAATTTACCTTTTTATGTCGATTGGTTTTGTGTTTTATTTTTTTCGAATTGTCAATGGACACTATGTCGAGGAGAGAACATGCATTCGGCATCTGAATGGAACTTTGGCCCCCCTTTCCTCATCACATTCAGCATACAGACTGAAGAGAGACTTAACTTTTGTTAACATCACTGCTTGGCCTGTCCTTGATGGGATTGTGTGGGATGCAATTAAATTTCAAATCCATGGCCCAACTGAAGTTGTTAATGTTCCTAATGTGCTCAGAGTAAACATGGGGGATGTAGTTAAACAAAACATACGTTCTGATGATTGGGATATTCAGGCCGTAGAGGCATTGTTTTCTGATTTGAAATATTATGCTGCCTTTGATGCTGAAGGTTTGTACTTAGAATCTGCTAATTATGGTGAATTATTTTGCTTCCAACATTTTGGCAACCATTTTCTGCATAAAACAAGTTCCAGGAGAGGTGCTGTAAATTATACACAGTGGGAGCATTGCCCGGCTCCTTTACAAGGCAGTTCGAGTACTTGTTTGAAGAAGTACACTTATTTTACCGACTTTAATTAGTCCAATCCTGAGTCTTTTTATTATAAACTGACACAGAAGTCCATGTCCAAGGTTAGACTTACCGATATTAAATTATTATATTCGAAGTCCTTTCTGGACAAGTTGGCCGTAGAAGGCTACGAATTATTGAAGGAAAAAATTGACCTTAAATCCGTTTGGGGTTCTAAAAGTTGGCAGGTACAAGGCACTGAGGCTTTGCACCGTGCATGTCTCATCCCAAATCATATGTTGTTTTTAAATTCTACCATTTTTCAAACCACATGCTTTGGATCGGCTACTTCTAAAAAATTAAATTCTCATGCCATACCTGATTTAGAGGAATATTATGGTTGGAATAATAATACTGATTTTTCTATTAGGGAGTTACAAACTTTTTTGCAAAATTTGTCATATAATATACCCAGTTTGGATCCTATGGGTTGGCTAGTGTGGCACAGAAGTGCAGATTCCTGCCAACGTCGTTTTATGGGTTTAGCTGATGGCTTTACCCAGATTAGGCCCGATCCTCATTTTGTAACTGGCCATTCTGTCACCACTGGATTTGAATGATTTCATAAAAGGTCCGGCTAGTGGCAGATCAAAAAGATGGATATATGTGAATTATACCGAAATCTGGAAAACATCGCAGGTTGAGGCAGCTAAACGCCATAGGGCCATTGATCAGACATATCTAGAAAAAGTGCTTGCAGTTGTAGATAATAGCATTAATATGCTTTCTTCCCGCATTTATACTTTGGATACTATTGTATCTTCTGTTGTTGATATTGCGCAAGTTGAATTATCTGGTTATACCATGGTCAAAATCAATTGCGTTCCATTATGCAATTTGCATGGACTCTGCAGACGCTGAAGTCTGGAAAAGTGCCCTGGAATCACATGAACATGTCCTCCCTATTTGCCCTGTTTAATTTAACTAAAAAGCAATGCTTGCTTTCAATGAGGGATGCGTCTTTTTCTATGTTACACATTGAAAGGCTGGAGTCATTACCGTTTTCTGGTTTTCTTTAGCAGAAGACACTGCCGCCACGTGGCTTATCCATGGGTTAATCACACTCCCATTTGCCTTATTTAAATTTACAAATTGTATGCGATATATTGCAATAGGCCGATATGAACCCCTTGGTAGTGCATTTCTGCACGAGGCCTGGTCCCTCCCCTTTACATACAGATGTCTAAAAGATGGGCAAGAGGTTTATTTAAAAGGTGAGGAGTGCACCGAAATGCCAGATCACTCATTAATGTGTAGACATATCCAATTACATGGTTCCTGTAATCAGGACTGTCCAAATTTGGCCTGTGTTTTAAATGGTACCTGAGTTCGGCTCGTGAAACATTTGTCCTTCACATCGCTAACACCCGCACAGAGGTGCAGGCCCTATTAAATACTGACTTACTATTGCATTTCAGCGACTTGATTCATTCAATCTTTAATGCGTCCTCTACTTCTGGCCTTGCATACTTTTTTAGAATAGTTAGCAGTGGTCTTGTGACTTCATTTGAGAAGATATTTGGAGTCATTCCTGCTTTCTTCCATTCAATATTCTCGAGCGTATTTGGTGGATTTCCTGTTTTGCTGGCGCTGGCTGCCGGCGTTCTGGTTATATTTTGTTTTAATAAAAATGGATGCCCGTCCTGTATTACACGCCGCACAGCCCCACCTGGCACTGTTCCGCAACAGGATGCTTGAATACTATGGCACATTGCCCCTTGCGACTTTAAGCACGGCATATGGATTATCGTTTCGATTTTCCTATTTTACATGTGTCCAGCCTGTGTTTCATTGCCTGAGCTGCGATTTCGACTGGGCCCTTGATTTGTGTCTCTGCAAGACGGTGTCTCCTGATGTCGATTTTAATCATCTGATGAGTCCCATAGTTGCTCATGAGGTGGTTTGTTTTGGCGGAGGGATTATGGCTATGGCAGCGATGCATGGAATAATGGGTAGTTTGAACATACTCGCAGCAGCGCAAGATTTCTTGGCACACAGCTTTATTGAGAACCCACCAAGTTGTCCTCTGATGATGCTAGAGGCTCCAGTGCTTGAAGAGCATGCATGTCCTTTCCCACTATTAAATTGGATGGCTGAACTGTTTTCGGATGACGACAGTGACTTTTTGCTGGAGGCTGATGCTGCTTATTTTGCATATTCAGTCCTGTCCTGAAAGCTTTTGACTTTTTGGATGATAGTCCGTTCTTAATTGCAATATTTGTTTGAAAATTATGCGTGATTTTTTTCATTACCCAGACCTATTGACTTGAGCATAAATTAAAAATGTTTAAATTGACTTACAAATGCGTTTTTTCAATCAATTTTTATAATTTGACCTGGCTTATTGTTCTTGAACTCTGTCTTCTCGATGTGCCCCGTGCCTTATCTTATCTTATCTTAGCCGTGCTCCGATCATGGGGGGATGTCATATAGTTACTGCTTACCTATATACCTATATACCGTGAGCTTATTTAATGTTTAAATGCCATTTTACCTTTTTGCTGCTTCTGCACACGACACATAATTGTTGCTTTAGCTTTCAGCCTAGAAGAGCGTTGTGATTTATACGAGAATAATATGTTATTGCTCTGATAACATTGCTTAGTAGACGGTGTCTGTACAGTGAGTGCTGAAACTTTGAAGGTTGAGTAAACACAGTGTTATTGTAAGGTCTGATCTTCGCACTTTCCTAAACATAACATAAATGCAGCTGCTGGCAAATCTGGCTTTAGGCGCGTTTTATATTGCTTTGCACAAGAACAGATAAACACACTTGATGGTGCTTCGCATACAGAGAGCTGGTGGAAGACGATGTGATCCTCTGCCACTGAGAGATTGAGGTATGAGGTCACCCTGCTAAAGCCCAAAGAGACCTTCTTAGATATAATATAATATGCTAGTTAGGGAGGGTGAGAAATAGGTGTTTTAACTCCTATTCATTTCAACATGTTAGCATGTTGTCACCTTTTGCATTTTATGGACTAGTAACTATGCTGATAACATTGCTTCTTATAATATGTTTGCTTGTATTATCTAAGATACTGTGTTTGAGAACCAGGCATTAGGCATTTACTCCATGTTCTGGTTTGAAATGACTGTATAACGAAAGAGTGTCTATGTGTTCCACGTGACCTGAGGTATTCTAAGATCATGTTCTGGTTTGTCTAAACATTGGGAGTTTGTTATGACCAATGAGACACTGTAGCTAGCTCGGTAAGGGAATTTTGGGTACTAAGGTGAGTTTTGGGTCATCCTAATTCACTGAGGTTCCAAATCTCTATGTACAGTTCTGTAGGAGAATGGAATCCCTGCTACAGTGCCGTAGGGTGGTTGCGTTCAAATGGCGCATCCGACCAAAAAATGCTTTTAATGGTGGTCTGGACGGTTTTCATACGTGGTGATGATGATGATGATGCAGACTTCTTCAACCCAGTTAGGCTCATTGATGTACTTTTTCGCATTAGTGTCTCTCCCAGACTTTTAGGGTGCCTCATACATGTTGCAGGAGTAGAGGATGTGGGTGCTACCACTGCAGTGCTGCTGCCAGAGGTACTGGGTGTACCAGAAAAAATGTCTTTTGCTTCTTCACTACTAAGTGTGAGCGGGAAATCCGTTACGCTCGCGGATTTTGCGGATTTTTGGGAAATCCGCAATCCGCGAATTTTGCGGATTTCCCGCAAAATCCGCAAAAAAAAAATCCGCGAACGTAACGGGTTCAAAAGTTGAACCCCCACTCATGCAACTCTTTTACAATGGCGCCAGCAAGCTGCCAGCGCCGTTGTAAAATAGTTACAAAGTTAGCTTGCACAGGAACCACTAGATAAAACGAAGCAGGTGCTGCTTTATTTTATCTAAGTGCTTCCTGTGCAAGCTAACTTTGTAACTATTTTACAACGGCACTGGCAGCTTGCTGGCGCCATTGTAAAATAGTTGCATGGCTGGGCACAGGTCTGCAGCTCACTCAAGGGACCCCTGCGCCCTTCGGGGCGATTGCATAGTAACACACACATGGTCGCTCGAACTAGTTGATGCTCAAATTCAGTGACTCATTCATTAGCCCAAAAACAATCGTGAGCGTCGTCGAGGCTGGACAGGTGTGCCTTCTTCCCAAATCTATCGTGGAAAATCAGCTGTGATGCTGGATAGGCTTTGCATCTTTGACTTTCACGAGCGCAATACCCGTGCTGTTCCTGTGACCAGGAGCTTCTTTCTCTTCATCTGCTGAACTGATCTTTATCTGACCTTTTATTCACACAAGAGGCACATACCCTACTGGGCACATTGAGTTCGCACGAGTTTCTACAAGTTCGCACGCGTTTTGTACAACTTCGCAATTTGCGAAATTGTACAAAACCCTTGCGAACTTGCAGAAACCCGTGCGAACATAAAAAAAAAATCTGCAAATTCGCGAGAATTCGCGGATTTTGCGGATTGCGAATTTGCAAATCCGCAAAATTCGCGAACGCGAGATTCGCAAAATTCGCCCATACTTATTCACTACCCCCTGCACGATCAGCCCCTCGTCATCATCAGATGCAATATGAATGGATACATTTGGATTTGTTTTTCTTTTGGCTTCCCGGATCTTCCTTAGGTGCGCATCCCAAATGATAGTGTGGTGTTTTTGGAGATGACTTCTCTGGCCTCCAGTACCATAGTTTGTACCAATCTTACCCTGACTAACTACAATTTTACAAATCGAACAAACAACCATGATTTCCGCCTTTTTGCTATTACTAAAGAAGTCCCAAACTGGGGACTGAAGATGTCTGCTGGTGGTGGAGGTGCTACTTTCAGTTTCAATACCAGATGAAGTGGAGGATGGGCGTGGCTGAATTTGACTTTGTTGTGCACTTACAGCACCACTACTTGAGGTAATGGAGGTCGAGCTGGATGGAGGTCCCTGTCGGCCCTTCTGACGAGAAAATATGGAAGCTGTAGGTTGTGTTGGTGTAATAGTTAACTGCGTTGGAGGTGGTACCAGTGCCCCGCCGCCCACATCCCGCGCAGCAGCAATTTGGGATAGGGTAAAAATGTCTGTCTGCTGCATGCCCGCTGGGGCTGGAGTGACGGCTGTGATGACTAGATCGTCGTCAGACTGTTCATCTGCAGCAGAATACACCACTTCTTGTTCATCGTCATCACCCGTAACTGAAAGCCTTGCGGGAACCTCCCTTTTAGGCTTAGCTACCTTTGTCGGCTCATGGTGTGCCTCACTCTCAGACAACATTGGTGGGTTCCAATCAACATCAATACATCAGAAGGAAGGGGGCTTGAAGAAGAACTTGTAGTAGCCCTCCTTGACCTTTTTCTTGCTGGGCATCTGGAAGACAATGGATCATCATCAGGAGGAGTGGCTTCCTCGGATGATACCTCCGCTTCAATCTCGATTTCCTGATGTGCCCCAACTTCTGGAGGAACAAGCATTATGGGCAGTTGTGCCGCTCCATGCGCCTCTAGTTGCGCCTCTCCATGCACCTCGCCATGCGCCTCTCCTTGTGCCTCTACTTGCGCCTCCATTTGAGCCTCTACTAGCGCCACTCCTTGCGCCTCTCCTTGCGCCTCTCCTTGCGCATGTACTTGCGCTTGTACTTGCGCTTGTACTACTTGCACCTGTGGTTGTTGTTGTGGCTGTGGTTGTTGAACACTCGTCAGATAAATTATACCCTACGTTGATTGGATGCTACTTTCTTGCGATGAGCCAACATCACTGGTCGATGGTGATTGAGCAATTAAAGTGGCTGCCTCTGCAGCACTCATGGACTTGGACCTAACTTGGCATGGTGGCACTGAGCCCAATGAAGCGGAGGTGCTGCTCCCAGCTTGATCCCCGGCGGACCCCGCTGCTTCAGGCGTAGGATTTTTTCCCAAAAAAATGTGCCGGTCGGCACACCAGTCTCCTTGGTAAGTGGTGCCACTTGCTTCTTCTGCTCCTTCTTACTGGCAACTTTCTTGGTAGAGGAGCTACGCCCACCTTTTTTTGGGCCTATCTTCTTCAGATGTCAGAACAGCAGGCCGCAGTTGCACGAGTTGCAGAGTTGTCTGTGGCCACACGTGACGTCACGTGACGTTGTGCTGCACACACCACAGCAGGACTTCTTCCTGGCACTGATGATGAACGATGAGGCTGATTCTTCTTTGTGCACCTAAAAGCAAACGAAGCCAGAGGAACATCAGTTAAATAAATGTTGCATATGTGTGACGACCGGATTTTCGGACCAGATAGAATCAGCTCACAAAACACCACCAATCCAGCCGAAACTTAACCATCTCCCTCCTCAGGACCCATTTATCCAGGCACCTGGGTACCTACCTGAGGATGAGGAATTAGCAATATACAAGCTCATATCATCAAAAACACCACTAAATCTCTAGGATTACTAGGAATACTCACTGATTACTAAGGACTTCCATGCTCTACACCACACTCATACCTTATAGTCTCGCGGCAACTCAGACCCAGACTATGCTACCCTCCTACTCATAGTGAAGGGGGCAGTTCTGATAACTTACCATTACACACTGACCACAATCAGTGCTCGCGCAAGCCACAATCTTGTGGGTATAGGCACTGTATCCCCCCAGTCCTCTCACTATTTCCTACATACACAAGCCACAATCCTGTGGGTATACACATTGACCACAGTCACCGCTCTCATTAACGCCACTGTCCCTAGCAGCGATCTCATTACACACTGATCACACTCAATGCTCACTCAAGCCACAATCCTGTGGGTATACACATTGACCACAATCAATGCTCTCATTAATGCCGCTACACAACGACGATCACTTTCCTATGAATACCTTCAGCTCTCTCTCTCTGTTGGGAAGTTTCTCTCATACATTTAATATCTTACTGGGGATGTCTCATATACAATTGTTATATTTTATGTGGTACACAAGAAAGGCCAAATCACAATATGCAAAGGTTATTATCCAATACAAGTGCTCCTCTACTCCCTTGCTCAGTTACCATTTACCTGGACGGGAGATGCATCCGTTCACATAACAGCATCTGACTAGAAGAAAGGTTAACTTTATTATGAATAATAATACTTGCACAATTGTTCACTAAGAACTCGGGTTCCTTTATAATTATAACATCACAATAACTAACAATCTAGACATAGCCTGAAAAGTAAAGGGGAATAGACACATACACAGATCTGCGGGGTCTCTTTATTATAATGGAAAGCTTTATTACTAGCACATAAAAAGGGAAATGGATTATAACAGACTGCACACCACTGAACGAAAAAGGATTAATCAGTGTAGGGAATCTAACCTACAATATAAAAGACAAGATTAATGTATATGGGCACTAATATAACAGGACAGATATCACCTGATTAGTATGAAGTCTTGTTCTAGCTGTCATCTGGGTTCCTCTCTCGTCTGTGCCTTGGCTCATCTCAGATTCTCCCCTGCACTCTTGGACACACATCTGCGCTGATCACTCTGCACTGGATTCCTCTCCCCCACGAACTGTCTTCACCTTTCAACTTCAGTCTAATTATATAGTTTCTGCCGCTCTGATAACAGTTCGCTCCACTAGCTTCTTCACTCTGTCTGATTGCTCCAGCTCCAATCTCCAACTCACTCCAGCTGCTCCCACAGACTAATCCACGATATAACTTCAGTCTCTTCCAGAAGGCATCACTCCAGACTCCAGCTGTTAACTGCCTGCTCCAACTGATCACAACTCCTTCTGATAAGTAACTGCTTCTGACTGCTTTCTTCAGCTCCAAAAATCATCTGACTTCTCTCTCCAGCTCCAAACACCATCTGCCTTCTCTCTCCATTCCAAACACCATCTGCACTGAACTGTTCCAAAAACCAACTGCCTTCTACCATTCCGAACCGACTGACTGCTCTCTCCAGCTCCAACTGACTCGAACCATCCCAAAAACTGACTGACTGTTCCGCCTCTTCTGCACTTCGCTAATATGGAATGCTCTCTCCTCATGGAAAGTTCCAGTCATCAGCCTGCCGCCCATCAGATCCATGCACCACTCCGCGCCAAGGACACACACCCAGTCGGCCGGCCTTTTGTGGTGTCTTCGACACAAAGAATAATACAGTCTACTGATAAGGGCCGGCCCAGGCCGGTTCTCTCCAAGTGAACAACACCTCATAACTAAAACATCACACTTGACCTACATGCATCTCAGTCTGCAGAGGCAGAAAGCAAAATGGAGTCTCTCTGGTTCTGGGCCTTGTAGACCCGAAAATGATGAAATAACACTTAGCTCTGTCAGAGTACATACACAAACCATACCAATATGTAATATTTAGTCATTACTACAGGATCCACCCTCTACTATAGGTAGGATGATGAAAGGACACATAATTATGTCAAAGCCAATAGGCAATAGATGGATTAGAGTCAGGAATAAGGGATCTATCATCTTATAAAGCGGCTATCCTCTAGTTTATGCTTCTAGGTCTAAAAAGAGGCCTAAAAGGACCAAAACAAGCTAAGAATATGGATCCAGGATGCTAGCAAGCTTAAAGTCACCATCACTCAGAAATAGAGCCAAAAACCAGGTCAGCACAATATGTTGTGCTTCAATTAATAGTTTGCAACTAGGCATTTATTATTATTACAACACACCCCAAAACGGAAAGTCCAAAAATAAAAATTGCAAATGTATTTCTAATAAAAAATTGATGTTTACAGTAATAGAAGAGAGACCACACAGAGAGAGTTGTTTCATGCATCACTGAGTACTCCTGGGCATAATGGATGAAAGCAAGGCATACTGGGCACAGCAGGCCTGTGGCACAAATCAAACTGCCTGGCTACAAAATGGCCCCTTGACCCCCACACACATGGCCAGGCCCTGCCTCGACCAGGCCTCAAAATGGCCCCCACCCACATGGCCAGGCCCCAACAACACCCCAAAAAAGCAAAAAACACAGACGTATCACCACAATCCAATGCCACCCATGCCCTAAATGATGTATAAATTCAAGATACCCCACAGAAAGACTTGGTCCATGCACCAATGAGTACCCCTGGGCATAATGGATGAAAGCAAGGCATACTGGGTACAGCAGGCCTATGGCACAAAGCACACTGCCTGGCTTAAAAATGGCCCCTTGACCCCCACCCACATGGCCAGGCCCTGCCTGGACAGGGCCTCAAAACGGCCCCCACCCACAGGGCCAGGCCCTAACACTACCCCAAAAAGTCAAAAAGCACAAAAAGCACCACAAACCAATGCCATCCATGCCCACACTGATGTTTAAATTCAAGACACCCCACAGAAAGACTTGGTCCTAGCACCACTGACTACCCCTGGGCCTAATGGATGAAAGCGAGTCAAACTGGGTGCAGGCCTGATCTCACTGCCTGGCTTCAAAATGACCCCTTGACTCCCAGCCACATGGCCAGGTCCTGCCTGGACTAGGCCTCAAAATGGCCCCCAGCCACATGGCCAGGCCCCGCCTCGACCAGGCCTCAAAATGGCCCCAACCCACATGGCCAGGCCCCAACACCACCCCAAAAAGTCAAAAAACACACAAAAATCACTACAATCCAATGCCATCCATGCCCTCAATGATGTTTAAATTCAAGACACCACACAGAAAGACATGGTCCATGCACCACTGAGTACCCCTGGCCTAATGGATGAAAGCAAGTCAAACTGGGTGCAGGCCTGAGCACACTGCGTGACTTCAAAAAAGCCCCTTGACAACCAGCCACGTGGCCAGGCCCTGCCTGGAACAGGCCTAAAAATGCCCCCACCCACAAGGCCAGGCCCCAACAACACCCCAAGCAGTCGAAAAACACACGAAAATCACCACAATCCAATGCCAACCATGCCCTCAATGATGTTTGAATTCAAGACACCCCACAGAAAGACTTGGTCCATGCACCCCTGAGTACCCCTGGGCCTAATGGATACAAGCAAGTCAAACTGGTTGCAGGCCTGAGCACACTGCCTGGCTTCAAAATGGCCCCTTGACCCCCAGCCACATGGCCCGGCCCTGCCTGGACCAGGCCTCAAAATGGCCTGCAGCCCATGGCCAGGGGCATAATGGATGAAAGAAAGTCATACTGGGTACAGCAGGCCTATGGCACAAAGCACACTGCCTGGCTTCAAAATGGTCCCTTGACCTCCACTCACATGGCTAGGCCCTGTCTGGACCAGGCCTCAAAATGGCCCCGACCCACATGGCCAGGCCCCAACAACACCCCAAGAAGTCGAAAAAACACAAACATCACCACAATCCAATGCCATCCATGCCCTCAATGATGTTTAAATTCAAGACACCCCACAGAAAGACTTGGTCCATGCACCACTCACTACCCCTGGGCCTATAGACTAGTGTGGCTGGAATGCCAGAAACCGGTCCTCGGAAGCTTGTTTCCGGTCCAGGGAAGACGTAGCTTGGCAGTTCGGGCTGGACTGTTCCCATGAGGCACAGGGTCAGACTGATTTGCATATAGCCATGTCTGAACTGGGGTGGCAGAGTGGGCTAAAGAACGGTGATGGATTAAACCCAGATCTTTTGACTGGGTGTGAGTGTTTGATTGATTCAGAAGCTCCGTCCATCACCACCTCCCTTTTGTACCGCTAGTGTGGCTTTACAGGCACCCCACATTTTTTTTAAAAATCCACATATAGGGCCAGATGTAGGAGCCAAAATACCGCTCGGTAACGGCCGAATTCGGCCGTTACCGACCGGTATTTGGGTTTACAGATGTAGGGGCATATATTTTACAGAATCAGTAAATTTACCGAATCGGTAAATTTACCGATTCTGTAAAATACCGAATCTGTTTTTTTACAGATTCGGTATATCCAAATGTAGGTGGCACTCCTGAGAGTGCCACAGGCCTTACAGATTCGGTATTTTACCACCCAATCCAATTGGGTGGTAAAATACTGAATCCAGGTGTGCCTGCACATGTGTGCATGCACACCTAGCCATGTGACCAACAGACATGCCCTTAGGGCATGTCTGTGTGCCACATGGCTCACATGCCCGTCTTTGGGGTGCTAGAGGGTGTCAAAGTGACACCCCCTGCACCCCTGCTGGAATCGGTATTTACCGAATCGGTAAATACCAATTCACTAATGCCCATTGATTCCTATGGGCTTCAATGCCCATAGGAATCAATGGGCATTACCGAATCGGTATTTACAGAATCGGTAAATACCGAATCTTAACGATTCGGTATTTACAGAATCTGTAATACCTACATCTCCCCACTTCATATTTACCGACTCTTAAATACCGAATCAGTAAAATTCGGTATTTAAGAGTCGGTAAATATGAATTACCTACATCTGGCCCATAGTGAGCTAAAATTCAATTACATAAATAAGATTTAAGTTCAACAAAACTCACAGAAACAGTTGTATCATGCACCCATGACTTACCCTGGGCCTACTGAATACTGTGGCTACCCACAATATATATTTTTTAAAGTTGTGAAAAAGTTTTAAAATTGTAGTTGCAGCAACTGCAATGCCCCAAACAAACAACACCAACTTACTTGTAAAATCTCAAATCCAAAAGTGATCCAAAGTCCAAAAAGTCCTCAAATACAAATATCCAGCAGCAGCCACAAAGAGTAATGCTTCCCGCTCCAGATCCAAATGAAAAGTGACCAGGACATGGACAAAGCACTGGGAGGAGCCTCCTGGACAGGAACAGGAAGTTGGAGACTCTGGGGCACTTCCGTCCTCCCACCCCCCCAAAAAATGGACTCCTTGCACCAAAAAGTGCAGCCAAATGTCAATCTGAGGAGTTATTCTCATCAAAATCATCATTTTCAGAAGGTTTATTCTGCCTGCGGTGGTTTTTTTTGTTCAGAATTGCAATGTTTCCAAGCTCGGGAAAGCGAGCTGTTCAAATCTCCCGCAGGTAGTCAGCTGCGCGCCGCATCTACGTGTTCGCATTTGTTCACTCATGTGATACGTGATCGCGGGCCCTTATGACGTACTCGCGTTGTCAAACTCTCGCTGTGCAAGATCGCGGGGAGGCGATGATGTAATTGCAGTCGAAAAACTTTCGCGAGATGACTCAGCAAGATCCAAAATGGCGCAGCACACGCAAACCAGGAGGAAAAACAACTCGGGAAACTCAAAATCACAGTAAGTCAACAGTCCGCCAGCTTGCGAATTGCAGATTTTTGGGCAAATTTGCACGATTCGTGGACCGCGAATTTGCCAAAAGTCCGCAAATTACGCGAACGGACTGGATTTGCAGCCCATACTTACTGATGAGGTAATCTGGGAGACCCAATAATCCAGCTGAGAATTAATCAGTGCATGCACTACCATTTTCCGACAGTCCATTGGTAGAAAATGTAAATATCTCCTTAGGGTTTTTAGCTTCCAGAAGCATGAGGACGTGATTTGGCCTATCTGGGCTTTCCCTGAGAACGCTGTGAGTGCAGGGTGAGCGTGAAAGTAAAGGGCGAGAATGTAGAGTGAGTTGTCTGAATGCAGGGCGCATTCCCACACACTTGAAGTAACTCAGCATGTTATTGACAGCAGTGAAGGGTTTCAGATATAAGTTAAACTATTGCTATTGTGGCATTCATCCAGGATTGAGAGTAGAGGAAATAAATAATGTGTTGATACTGCAACAAACTTCCAGTCTTATGACTAGGGTTGCCAGCTCAATATTTTGACATACCAGACAGTGAAAAAATAAACAGTCACTTAGAAACTTATTTTCAGCACTTATTTGTGCGTACTTCAAACAGCAAATATAAATAGAAAGCACTTTCAGTTTTAAATCTGTTTTATTGGTTTTAAAAGCGAAAAAAGGCATCTCAATACAGCAACCGAGAAGCAGGCATATATGGCGAGCGAGACAGACAGGCACGTCTTCTCTAAACGTCATTGAGGAAGTGAAAACAATATGCCAACAGAGACATTTATAGCCAATGGTGTAACTTAGGTGCCATGTAAAGGGGTCATCCGACCAAAACAAGAAAAACCAACCCCCTCTCCCTCTTCCCAACAACCCTTCCCTCCCCCCACCCCGACCAGTATGCCATGTATTAGGGATCTGTGGTATGACACTGTTAGAGCTGTGTGTCGTAGGGTTTTCGAGCTCACAGAGGAACTTGCGGTGGCCCTGTGAGTCGCAGAATGCGAAGATATTTGGGGCAGGTAATTTCATAGAATTCTTTGGACAGTAGGGATAAAAGCGGCTGCCAAGTTTTCTGGAAGGAGTCTGTGGTGTGTGTCAATGTGGCCTGGATACGCTCCATGCCTAGTGTGAACCACAATTTATGCAACCATCCAGTGTGTGTGGGGGCGTTGGGTGATCCCCAGAGTGACAGGATATGTTGTGACGCTGCTTGCATCGCGATGCCCATTTGCTTGCCGCGCGTGGATCTCAAGGGAAATGTAAGCGGGTTGGGCAGTCCCAAAATGGCATACGCGGGGAAGCGTGGGATTTCGGTCTGGAAGGTGGGGCCAATATCATCTAAGACCGCTTTCCAATAGCCCCTGACAGTGCGGCAATCCCATAACAGGTGGGTCAAAGTGCCCTGCTCGCCGCAGCCTCTCCAGCATAGCGCACTTCGAAGTGGGTTGCCACGATTGAGTCTGACCGGCGTGAGGTGCCAGTAGATGGGCAAGTTCACCGCTGCTTCCCTGGCTGTGGTGTTACGAGTGGTGTGCACCGCCCTATAAAATATAAACCCCCATTCCTTGGGTGATAATGCCCTGCCTAGTTCCGACTTCCAGCGTTTCTGTCACGCCGTTTTGCCCGGGCCGGTCGCAGGTGAAAGCATCTTGTAATGGTCTGAGATAAGATGTTTGTCAGAGGTTTTTGTGATCAAACATTTCTCGAACGGCGTCAGTTGCCGACTTACTAAAGGGGTGCAGTCTGGGCTCGATAGCCAGTGGCGGAGTTGGAAGTACTGGAACAGGTGGGGTTTGGTTACCCCATAGTCCTGCGCAATGTCGTCGAGGGGAAGAAAGCTTTCCGATTCAAAAAAATTGCCAGCTGACAGGCATTCCTTATTGCGCCATTGTAGAAAGGCGCGAGGGTCGTTGCCCAGTGGGAATTCCGGATTGTCTAGAATCGAGGTGAGCGGGGAGGGGAAGGTTGTTAAGCCTTTCCTGACTGCCACCGTGTCCCAAGCTTTCATGATGGTGCGCATGATAGGGGAGCGGAAGAGATATCTCGGTCTGTGTTGGCGGGCGAGAAATGGTATTTTCCATAGTGACGTTTGGGCCATTCCTCTGTCCTAGAACAGCCACCTCTTCTCGGATTCTGGCCTATACCATTCCACTAAATAGCGGAGTTGTGAGGCCTTGAAATATTGCAGGAGATTGGGAACTCCAAGACCCCCCTCATCTATAGCTCTGTGCGCTACTTGTTTATGCAGGTAAGATCGGCTCGGATCTGGGAGGTGAGCGTCTTATAATTAAGAGATGCTGTTGTGTCGGTGGCGGCGGTAAGAGTGATTCCCAAATATGGGAGCTGCGAGGATGTGTGTAGGTCGCACCCAAAGTCAGGTGCAGGGGCGCGAGAGTGGGCGTTACTGCCTAGTGGCAGAATAAGGGACTTCCCCTGGTTGATTTTAAAGCCAGAAACTGCCCCAAATTTCTCCAGTTCCTCCAAGAAGGCAGGTATAGAATGGGACGGTCTGTTCAGGGCGGCAATGATGTCATCGGCGTATAGCCCCACCACGTGAGGTTCGTGGCCGAAAGTGATACCATGGATATTAGGATTGTCTCTGAGTTTCTGCGCGAGCGGATCCACATAGAAGGCGAACAGGAGGGGGGAGAGAGGACACCCTTGACGCTTACCTCGTTGTATCCCGAAGCGGTCTGATTTAAGGCTCCCCAAGCAAACCTTGGCTTGAGGGAGGTAGTAGCAGCTCGCTATCCAGGTTTGAAATCGGTCGCCTAGTTGGTATCGTTGTAGGACCTTTTGCAAGTATGTCCAGTCGACACGATCAAACGCTTTCTCAGCGTCTATAGCTAACAGTGCCGAATCCGAGTCCTGGAAGTGAGTTTTATCTACTAGGTGCAGGGGCCTTTTAGTATTATCGCTGCACTGACGATTTGGAACGAAGCCCGATTGATCTGGTTTGAGGATACCAGGCGGGCTGCCAGAACCCCGGTGAATAGTTTTAAGTCCAGATTAAGCAACGAGATGGGACGGAACGCTGAACAGTGTGTTGGGCTCTTATCTGGTTTGGGCAGCACCACTATGTCTGCTGCAAGCATATCTGGGGGTATGGAGCTCGGGCCTTCGAATGAGTTGAATAATCTTGTGAGTATCGGCGCCAAGAGGTGGCCAAAGAGTTTATAGAAGTTTGACGAAAAGCCATCAGGACCCGGAGACTTAAGTGGGCGCAGGCGGGGAATGGCGGCAAGGACTTCGTCCGGGCGAATAGGAGCGGCTAAGGCTTCCGCGTTTATTTTGGACATCGGTGTGATGTTCGCCGATTGTAAGTATGCGTCTATGTCGGTAGGCGACACATTGTCTTCCTTGTATAGGGAAGCATAAAATGAACGGAAGGCGTCTGCAACCTGCGCTTCGTCAGAAATGGCCTCTCCGGAATCGTTCAGGAGGGTGGTGATTTTGGAGCGCTGGGTCTTAGCTTTCAGGGCGCTAGCTAGAAGGCGCCCAGTGCGGTTTCCTCCCACATAGTAGGAGTGGCGGAGTCGAAGGGCGGCAAACTCAGCTCTGTAAGTGTCTAGGCTGGCCAGTTGGGCCCTTGCGACCTTCAGCTGTCTCCAGATTCTCGGGGCTCCGGTGTGGCTGTGAACCCTTTCCAACTCGGACACCTGTACCATGAGATCCTCTCTTTTTTCTTTGCAAAGTTTGGCATCTGCAGCTGCTATAGCAATCAGTTCCCCTCGTACTACAGCTTTCAGGGCCCCCCAGAGAGCCGATATGGAGGTCACAGAGTTATCATTGTTGGCGAGGTAGTCTGAAATGCATTTATGGATTTGGGAGGTGACAGCCGGCCTCTGCAGCATGGTTTCGTTAAGCCGCCACGAGCCTGGATTGCGCGTGGTTGTGGGTACGGTAAGTGTCAGTTCCACCGCGTCGTGGTCAGAGAGGGCTGCCGGGACAATGGAGATGTCGGTAATGCGGTCCCTCAGTTCTGAGGAGCCTAGGAAATGGTCTAAGCGTGCATAGGTGCGGTGTACATGGGAGTAGAACGTGTAGTGTACAGTGTTGGGATGTATTGCTCTCCTTAGGTCTATAGGCCCCGTTCCTGTAGCCACAACCCACCCGTCTCAGATAGCGCCCCTGTGTCTCCATGTTGATGTCCGGACCTATCTTTGTGTGTGTCCATAACTAGATTGAGGTCCCCCCCGATGAGTAGGAGGGAGTTAGGGGGTTGTAGGGCTTCCGAGAGTGCGTTCTTCAGAAATGTTTCTTGGCCAGTGTTTGGGGCATAAATGGAGCCGACTGTGAATGTGCTCTTCCCTATAAGGAGGGTGTACGCCAGGAGACGGCCCTTGATTTCTCCTACTTTGACCCCCACTCGACCACGAAAACATCGGGACACAAGCAGAGCCACTCCCGCTTTTTTAGAGGGGAGTGATGAAAATAATTGATGAGGGAAGGCTCTGGAGTGCATCCTGTGCCAGTTTTTAGGTAGGAGATGAGTCTCCTGCAATAAGCAGATGTCTGCCCCTGAGTGTTCCATATATGAAATTACAGCTCTCCTCTTAATTGGATTGTTGAGGCCCTTCACATTGAGGGACAGTACCTTAAGTGCATCGGGCATCCTGGGGTAGTACAGGTGGTGCACAGCGTAGCAGCGTTCCTATCAAAATGCACAGGGAGTAAATGTCGGCGCACCAAATCAGTCGGTATCCCTTGGCATACTGGTCCCCTCCCCCATTCCCACCCCTGTCCCCCCGGCAAAACTGAACCCCATCCCAATCCCAAACAACCCCCCGGGTGGCAAGCTGACTGTCTTCCCTCTCGCCCGGAGTCCACCCTGTCCCCTCCGTCCAACAACCCCCCCCTCCCTTTCCCACCCTAACCCCAACTAGTGGTTCTCAACCCAAAATCATAGTCCCAGGCCTATCCAGAGTCAGTTCAGGCCCGTAGGTCAAAGAAGTGAAGGAGACTGTGGCAGTGGCAACCCATGTGGCCCCCCGCCCCTCTTCCCTCTCCCCCCCACTCAGAGAGAGTGCATTAAGCATGGCCCCCGTCCGAGGCACACTTAGGAGTTGGTGGCAGTGTCCTTAACGACCTCTTCAATGGCTGCGGCCTTATTCTTGGCAATCGTTCCCGGGTCCGGGCGGAGGCGGTTTTTAGGCGCGCGGCGTCTCCTCACTTGTTGCCAGTCTCCTCCAGATGACTGGGTCCGGGCCGCTTGCGAAGACCCCGGAGTGGAGTCCCCATCTAAGGTGTCGTCGGGAAGCTCGATGCCTAGCAGGGTGCAGGTGTCTTGAAGTGAGCGGAGTTGATGCAGGGTTCCCTCCCATTTGAAGATCAGGCGGAACGGGTGACCCCAGGAGTATGGCACTCCTTTGTCTCTTAGAAACGTAGTGACGATCCTGAAGTCTTTGCGCTTCTGAAGAGTAATAGCTGAGAGATCCTGAAAGAGTTCAATGGGGCTGTCTCGGAAACGGATGGGCTGTGCCCGACGTGCCTCTCTCAGTATCCTCTCTTTCAGGGGAAAGTCCGGGAGGAACACCAAGATGTCCGGCGGCGGGGCTGGAGCCCGGCGAGGCAGCCCCACTCGGTGCGCTCGGTCGATACGAATGGGGAAGTCAGCAGGTTTGTTGAGAACCTCTCGGAAGAGGTCTTGGAGATATTCCGTGACGCTGTTCCCCTCCGCTTTCGATGGCACTCCCCGAACCCGTATATTGTTCTGTCGAGAGCGGTTCTCGAGGCCTTCCGCGTGGGACTGGAGGCCTACCTGCTGCTCTTGAAGATGGATAACTTCTTGTTGGAGGTGCACCAAGTCTTCACAGCGTGCATGATTAGAGTCTTCCACCGCTACCACTATTTCCCCCCGTGACCATCCAGGTCCCGGCGCAGTTCCGTTTGTTCACTCACCAGTTCCTGCTTTAGAGTCTGAAAGTCTTCACGCAGCGTGTTGAAGAGGGTTTCCAGAAATGACTTTGTGATAGGGGCATCTGCAGCTTCCTTGGTCGGGGTGACTGTCTGAGCTGTCGGCGATGTGGACGACTGGGATTTCTCTGACTTAGAGGAATTCTTCATTAGTAGTTCATCAATCGGCCGGTCCCCTCTGCGGTTAGCATTCGACATTGTGGGGTGAGAAGAAGAGCAGCCTGTGTCCCAGTGGGGTGGAAGTGCAGTGTCAGATGGAGGCCTGCAGATCTAGTCTCCTGCGTGCCCTGGCGACGGGACTTGAAATGTAGGCCAGTATTACATGTGTCCTACCCCCGCCGGAGGCTCGGTTTGCACCCCCCGAGCGGCAGGGGGCGGCGCAGACAAGGGCAACACACCACCGGACAAGTGATCCACAGGGCTCCCAGTGCGTGCCAGGGCGTAACCGAGGTACAGCTCTCACCTCCCTGGGCACCGCAGGCAGTTGTTAGTGGGTCCGGAGGGGGATCCAGCCGTGGGCATACACCAGCTCTCCTCCCGCCGGGGGCGCGATCACCAGGCCCCCCGAGTACCCCCAGCTCCTCACCTCAAGTATTGCTGTGTCTCAGATCGTCCCGTCTGCAGGTGGGATGCAGGTGCCACTCCAAGGTCCCCCACGACTGTGTAGGAGGCTCGATGTCACAGTTCGGGGCAGATCTCAGCAGCCACCCCGAGGTATGACCGGTACTCCTGGCCTCCGTCGAGCCCACAGTTGCAGTACATGAGCTCAAGCTGGGCCGGGGCCAGAATGAGGCGCTCCTATGTGTGCCTAAAGTAGGGCATTGTGCGTTGCAAGGGGGCTGTACTGGAGACGGGGATTGTGGGCACAACCTCGTCGTGTTTGGCGGGCCTCCAGTGTGTGCGCGCTAACTGTCCAACTCCGCCATGCAGGCCCAAGCCGGGGCCTGGCGTGCAGTGTCCTCCGGCCGCAGTCCGCCTCGGGCGCCGGCCGCGGCGTCCTCTGCTCCACAGCGTAGGCCCAGTGGCCAACGGGTCTGTGCCGGGGTCAGGCTTGATCTGTTGGTGGCAGCCCGGGCGGCGCAGTGCAGGATTCCTGCCCTCTCGCACCACCAGTTCCGGGGTCCGCGCAGGCCCAAGCCGGGGGCTATGTTAGGGGACCGCCCAGGATTCAGCGCGCTTCAGCTGCGAGGCATCCCTTCACTGCAGGCGACTGTTGTGCGACTCCCCTGTGTCCCGGGGGGCACCCCTCGCCGGGGAGCAGCTTCCGACCCTCTGATACCGCACTGCGGTAGCTCCGGGCGACCACAGGGCCGCGGCAGGTCCGAGCAGCGCAGGGCCCGGTCCTCGGCACTTTCCCGCCTCGATCTGCGGTGGTGGCGGAGATGGGCAGCCGCGGCTTCGTAGGCTCACTCTCCGGGGCTCCGGGTCTACCCCGCTGTGTGCAGTGCGTTGTGCAGTGCATGGGGGGCCAATTCGGCTGTATTTAATGGGCTTTCGTGGGGGTTACAAGGGATCGGGCGAGGAGCTCCGTGGCTACACATCCGTCCCGGCCACCATCTTGGCCACGCCCCATAGAAAGCACTTATAATTGTGCTCTAGGGTTACCTGAATCATCCATGACTGATAATTAAAGGAAATAACGAAGGAAAAGTCACATCATAAGTGAATATATACTTTTTTTATTTGTAGTCCTATTTAGTGTCAAGAGGAGGTCTTTGGAGGCTCTTTAAACAACACCTGGCTGGCATTTTTCTTTTGGCAACTCTACTTTATATTCCTTTTCATGAAATGCATTCTCACACTACAGCATTAAATGTTAAATACAAAGGTAAGGAATAGGCAGAGTGGGTGCCCAGTGGGTACTGGAACCAGAAAAAAAACTTAACCCTCAGTAACCAGTGTAGAAAGGTATGTATATATCATATAGTCAGAAGTGGGATCTCAGGAAATGGAGGCTGCTGTACAGAAAATAGCGGAGGGCCAAGAGAAACTGGGGCACATAATGGGGACGTTTTTGGCAGTGGCAGAAGAGCACAGAGAAAAGCTTCATAAATTCCTCACAGAACAGAGCAAGACCCAGGAGATGGTCATAGGGAACCTGGCGGACACCCTCAGCCAACAAAGAGGCCATATTGGCCTCCCCTCTGTGGTTTTACAGAAGTATGTTGAGGGAGGACCCCGACTTCCTCTTCTCCAACTTTGAGCTAGTAGCCAGAGCAGCTGGATGGCCCTTGGACAAGTAGGGACAATATTTAGGCCTGCTCCTCCCTGGGGACCTGCAAGCCACTTACCAAGCCATCAACCCCCTCGGACTTACCCCATATCAGGATGTAAAGAAGAACCTGTTAGAGAGGCTGGGGATAGGCGTAAAAACATACCAGATACGATTTAGGCAGATCAAAGAGGGGCCCCAAGAAACCCCTAGAGCTCTCGCCTATTGAATTAGGGACATGGCGGATAGATGGTTGAAGCCCCTAACAGCAACCGAAGACAAATAATGAAGAAAAAGTATTTGGAGCAATATTTGTCATGTTATTATCCCCACATGCAGAAATAGGTACCTCAACAGACCCAATTACACTTAGAGAGGGCTATGAAATAGCCAGTTCATTCAATCGGGCACAAGAACTCCAAAAAGGTTGAGAAGACCACCATTTGCAACAACCTGGGGGTAATACTGCAAAGGCCACAAGCCAACCCTATCCCTGTAAACCAGAGACCATTACCTTACTGCCCAGTCATTTGCTGATACCTATTCAAACCCCTCCCCAACCCGGACCCCAATGTTTAAACTGTGGGGCTTTCGGACACATAGTCTTTGTATGTCCTCAGAAGGAGGAGACGATGGAGGTCGGTCTGACCCGTACTTTTTATTACAGTACCACAGGACCGACCTCCCCTTATTATCGATTTGTGATGATCAATGGAGAGAAGAGGCAAGCCTTAATTGATATAGGCTGTCTGCAGAGCGCAATGCAACCCCAGGCCGTTCCTGGAAGAGTCTCCCAATCCACGGGATACTTCAACATTCAGTGTGTGCACAGGGACAATTGGCAGTATCCCACCACTGATATTAACATTCAGCATGAACCCACCATGGAATCTATTCCCCTAAGAGTGGGTCTGATCCCCAAACTGCCAGAGCCCTTGGTTCTAGGAAACGATTATCTTTATATGTCTAGATCAGTGCGAGACACGCGGGCAGATGATGAAGAATGGAGAAAGGCAGCCCCATTCTCTCAAAAGCCAGAACTGCATTTTCCACAAGGGAGACAAAGAAATAAACCTGAAAGCCTTATCATTAGGTGTAAACCTGTGGGCATAAACCTCATTAGCAGAAATGCATGGGTCACATTGGGTGAATAGCAGGGCAAACCTGGTGACACCTAGAATATCATAATCTGACGTGAGGCATTCACATATCGGCCCTGGACCAGGGTTCAATTCCCCGCCTTGGCGGGTCTTGGGCTAAAAATTCCACGGACTCGATAATTCTCGCTCCGGTGCCTTCTCGACTCACGGGTTCACACTCTGTGACTCTGGGCAATAGCTTGCTTAATCTCCACAACGGCCCCTCGCGGCGGGATGCCTGGCTTTCACCTTGTGGATACCCTGCCGGGGTTATCTCACAGGGGAATACCAGGACGGGTTCCCTAAGCAAGCGCCGGGACACCCACTGCGGGTAGCTGTACGCTATATAAGCTCAAATACATACATGAGCATAGATCTCCTCCGGCATTAGGCATAATCTCATGGGCCTGCGGCATAAAACATAACCAGACTCTAATCATCAAAATTGCCCCTTCATGGCAGCTGCCCACTGTCCCGGGGGGCAGCTGAGTAAAGTAAACCAGTACTGTCCCGTTGGAGCCACCCTAGTGGGACTCTAGAGTTCAATAATGCTCATGTGATGCAGCTGGGGAAGGAAACAAGCACTGGGCACATTGGCGCCCCATCCTCCAGTCCGTGGAAATACAGAATGCCCCCAAATTCACAATAATGAAGTGGCACTGGCGATGCCACCCACCACTCAACAGCCGGAGCCCAGCCCCACTCACCACTTCTCGGGGGCTGGGCCGGTGTGGTCTCAGCTGGTCTCGCTGGTATTGCAGGGTACAGGCAGCCAGCTTGCGGGGCGCTCTCCAATCATGGGAGCCCCGCAGATGAACAGGCGCAAACTCGCCTGACTCCCACCGGGCTTCTCTGGTGACGGTCCTCGCTTCGCCACCGGACTACTTCCGGTACTGCGCTTGACTCGCGGGCTCTCGGCAGCACACGAGAGCCCTGCACAGCGCTTCACTTCACCTGGCCCGCGTGGGCCCAGGACTTTTGGTCTTGCAGCTGGAGTCGGCGGGGTAGGCTCCCATCCTCCCGTGTGCTGCACTTTTCCTGCTTAGGGGCCGGCACTTCCCAGTGCGGCTTCCCTGATGTCACAGGGAAGCCCGTGCGGCGCTCCTGGACTCCCGGGCCAGTGGGAGTGAATTCCTCAGCTGTTCTTCAGTGCGACAATGAGGAGTAGGCTCCATTCTAGGCACAAGCACCAAGCGGGCTGGGCACCCGCTCACAAATACAGATAAAAGCTGGGTGGCATAGTGGCACCCGCAAAAAAGTGCACACACGCGGGGTGGGCTCCCGCTCTTTTCTCACAAGAAGGACACTGTGGCAACAACCCGGGGTAGGCACCCGCTTGGTTCAAAGAGCACAAAGGGTGTGGCAATCACGCAGGGTAGTTGAAATATAGCGCTTAGACAGAACAGCGCTGCAGGCCTCAGCTCCTCTTTCCCTGGCACCCTGAATATAGCGCTTACGATGTGCTCGGACCCACCAGCTTCAGGTAATCATGCAAATAAACCCACTAGGCACTAGAGTGCTGGCAGAGCAGTACAGGCACTTCAACTAGAAAATATAGTGCTCTCACAGCGCAGCGCAGCCGGTGTCAGCGCCTCACCTCCTGGGCAGTAGGGTAAAACGCTCTTCTTCTTCAGGCACTAGTCAGCTGGCAGGGCACAGTTGTAGTGCTCACATGGGGCTAGGTAGGAGAGCAGCCGGCCTTACTGGGCAAGATCAGCGATCAGTGGGCACTCATCAGTACAGGGCCGCAGTTCTTAGGCACAGTCATCTCCCAGAAAGTGGCACTCATCCTTGGTCAGCAGTCTTCACTCCAGTAAGGGGGCTCTCACTAGCCCTGTGTACAGCAGAGGGGGGACAGATGGGCACAGGGGCCAGCACACAGGCAGTGGTGGCGGTACCTCCTGGCAGTATGTCCCCTCACAGTCAAGTCCAAGCTCAGACTGAGCACATGGCATCCCATCTCCGCTATTTATACGCCCCCACCTACCAGACAGTGCCAGAAGCTTCTAGAAGCGTCTGGGGAAACTGGTCCTAATTGGTCTAGGGGAGGAGTCCAGCAGCCTGTCTGCAAGGTTTCCCTCCAAAAGCAGGGTTTGCTGGGAAACAAACAACTAGACTGGCAACCCAGCTTCGGCAGACAGGCACAAACACACAGCCATGGTGTCCATTTTTAAAAGTAGCATTTCTTCACAACAGTACAAAAAAATCTGTGCATGCATTTGCGCAGCAGGCATTTTCTCACACTTGGTAAAAGGCTAGGAGGAAAAGCAAAAAAAAATTGGGAAAAAGGGCCAAGTCCAACAGGATTACTGTTGGGCCCTCTGGGTTTTCTACTGGCTTGTGCTACATTCACCAGGGAAAAAGGGAATGTGAGGGAGTGATGTGTGCTTAAAATTTGCCACCCGTTCGCCTCACTGCTTAGTGCTCCCCCACCAACCCCACCAGAATGAGCCCCAGAGTGGTACTCGCCTTAGGCCACGGTCCGTCTCCAGGACCGTGGCTTAGGGACCCGGGGCGTCTTTACTCCGCAACAGCCCGCCGGGTTATCGCGGTATACAGCTGCCACCATTGTCCAGCTTGCTCCGTCCTCCTCTCCACCTCCTCCGTCGCTCGCTTCCACCTTCTCTGTCTCCTTTCCCTCTTGATCCGGCTTCAGCCTCTCACCTCCTCTGCTTCCTGGGATATCCCCGTCTGCTGACGTCACTGGATCCTCCTCCGATGTCACTGGCTTCTCCCCGTGAATTCGAATTGCGACCAGCCCGTTTGCTGATGTCGGCAGGCTGTGGGAGGGTCTTGTTCGCCTGACCGCTGCTTCCAGTCTGCACTATACTCGTTCTCCTCACAACGATATTGTCATTCACAGCTCTTCATTGGAAGAACACCTGAGCCATCCGACAAAAGTCATTAAAACCTTAAAGAACTGTGGCTTGACTCTAAACCCCGCTAAAAGTACATTTCCAGCTAGATCAGTGAAGTTATAAGGTTATCTCGCGGGGGAGAGACTCATAAAACTGCATGAAGAGAAAATCTGCGACCATAGCTAATATCCCTTTCCTTCAGACCACGAAAGAACTAAGAGCATTCCTTGGGGTCCTGGGATACTACAGGAGTTTTATACCCAATTATTCCTAAACAGCAGCACCATTGAACGATCTTCTCCAGATGGGCGTCAAAACAGAAAAAGAGTTGAGACAACCCACCACGCTTCTTAGACATTTCTTCCATCGTTTGAAACATTGACCTCCAAACCTGTGTTAATCAGTCCCAACTATTCCAGGCCCTTTGTCTTGCAAACGGATGCCTCGGAACACGGCCTAGGCACTGTGTTGTCACCAATAGACCCCAAAGGACAAGAAAGACAAATTCTCTATATAAGCAGGAAACTTTTCTCACGCGAAAAGAAATACGCAGTGATCAAAAAAGAAGCCCTAGCCATTAAATGGGCTATTGAGTCCCCTAGATTATTGGGAAGGACGTGAAATCACTTTATATAATTGCCATGCCACTCTAGAATGGCCATAGAGCCATAAAGGACACAACAACAGGATCCTGCAATGGTTTCTCACTCTCCAACACTTCCGATTCACCACATGTCACCGAAAAGGAAATGAGTAAACCAATGTTGATTATTTGTCTAGGCACCCAGTTGACTCATTTATTGCCGGCAAGAAAGTTAGGGTAGAGGGATGTGAGGATGAGGACCCAGCTTTTACCCCCTCCCTCACTCCAATGCTGTGTCCACTCCCATATGACAGACTCACTGGGTCGGTATGATCCGAAGGTTTTGGGGTATTCAAAAGATGAAAATGGTCAAATTACCCCTACTTTTAAATGCCGAAACGCCAGCTCAGTTATTGACCATGTAATTGTCTCCTCTGGTATTATACCCTATTGTGCCCCCCTAGGATTGTATTAACTACCTTAAGTGACCATAATCGTATTATTCTTGAAACATCCTTGTGGGGTAAATGTTCTGTTAATGTGGGCAACTCGGTTTCAAATGTGGAACCCCATAGACCTAATGGAGTACGTTTGAGATGGGTAGGGGATAAAGCTTCTGAACATATGGGCTCCATTGTCAGGAATTGCATGGGAGACATTACTCTCATCCTTGATAGTAGTGTTGATCATAAACGGGTTTTATTGGCTTTTAGTGATATTAACAAAACTATTGATGCCAAGTTTACCAAACCTAAAAGGGGGCAGCGTAGTAACGAACCGGCATGGTTTGATCACTCATGTACCAGGCTTTTAACGGGATTAAAACATGCACTTGCACAAAAAAACAGGGACACCGACTCTGTAGTAAAACTAAGACGTGAATATAAGTGTGCCTTAAAGCCGAGGAAGAGTGAGCTGCAGCAGTTGGCATGGGATTCCCTCAACCAGGCTGCCGAACGCTCAAATAGTACTCTGTTTTGGGCCACTGTGAATTTTCCTTTTCTTAAGGATGAAAATACACCTGTGTTAACTTTTAATGTCTCGAGTGATGGTTGGGTCGCCCACTTTTCAAATATTTTTGACTCTAACTGTAGTTTGGACATTGATCTGAATAAGTGGGAAGTTCGGCCCCTGGATATTACAATCAGTGAGGTAGAACTAGGCATACGGGCAAGCGAGGGGGGGAAAGCCCAGGGCCCCGATGGGGTGCATATCGACGTTTATAAAGCTGCGCCGGAAAAGTGGAGCCCCCTTTTGGCTATTGTTTTTAATGCAGCAGTATGTACTGAGGCCCCTGAAACTTGGGGGGAATCTATTATTATCCCGATACATAAAAAGGGCAGTAGGTCGGAGGTGAAAAATTATTGTCCAATCTCTCTCCTTGACTCCTCAGTTAAGATCATGAGTAGAGTAATGTTAGTGAGGTTAGAGGAATGGGCGGAGCAAAAGGGAATCCTTGCTGATAGTCAGTATGGATTTAGAAAGGGCATGGGTACACTCGATCAGTGTTTAAATCTTGATTTACTGATCGGGAAGTACACAAAGCAAAATCCGGCTTTATCTATCTCTGCTTCGCAGACCTAAGTAGTGCCTTTGACATGGTTGACCACTGTATTTTATGGACAACCCTGCTGCAGCTAGGAGCACCAGAAGGCATAATTTATTTCCTGGCTAGGTTGTATGGGAAACTTAAAACCTGTGTCCGCTTTGGTACCGATGGTGAATGCACCCCTAAATTTGGTATAAAAAGAGAGATTAGACAGGGTTGTGTCCTGGCCCCCCTCCTTTTTATTTTATTTATTAACGGAATCGATGAAATTTAAAAAAAAGTTACGGCGGATGCGCCTCGGATCAATGGAGTTTCTGTGCCGGTGTTATTATATGCCGATGACGCTGTCCTGCTTTCTAGAACCCCGCTAGGATTACAGCGCCTGATTAACACATTCTCTAGTTTTATTAGTGACAGAAAATAAATAATTAATAAAGGGAAAATGTTCACTATGACTTGTGGGGCTAAAAGTAAAACTGCGAACAGTTTTTTCATTAATAAAGATAAGGTGTATCAGGTGGATACCTTTTGTTATCTTGGTATCATCTTTTCTAAAGATAGAACGTGGTCTAATGAATTTAAAAATATCAGTATTAAAATGGCAAAAAATGCCCACAGAGTTTTTAGATTCGCCAGCAAGGTTGGGGATCGACGTACTTGTGACATGCTGAAGATCTACCAAGCCAGGTGTGTCTCTATCGCACCATATGGGGCAGGTATTTGGGGACATAGATGCGACCACAAGTTGCAGCAGGAGGAAAATTCTTTGTTAAAAAAGCTCCTGTGTTTGCCAACATCCGCCCCAACTGAGTTAATCCACTGGGAATTGGACACCAACTATTTGATCGATCAGTTATCACTGAGGCCACTTATGATTTGGCGGTCAATTTGGCTTCAGGTGGAAAAATCCCTTACCAGATCCATCATTGAGGATTGCCTCTCGTTGGATAAATAATGTAACATACCCTGGTTAAAATATGTTATCAATTGTTATTCTGAGATCTTCAACATTAATGTTATGGTTGACCCTGGCGCAGTGTCTTAAATACCTAAGGTGGAAATGAAGTGTAAATTTCGGGCTTTTGCTGCGAGAAGACGAGCTGTTGCGAATGGGTCTTTATCTACTGTCACGTTTTACAATAGTTACTCTATTGTTGAAGGCTTTCCCATTTATTTAATGTGGGTGACTAGGCCTTCACATAAGTTTGTGCTAACTAGACTGAGGTTTGGTGTAGCTCACCACCTAGTTGCACTATCAACACTTAAGAAACACCCTCAGGGGCCTTGTATGTGTGATGGTATAACTAAACAAAGCACATAGCACTTTCTCTTGATCTGTAAACTGTATATGAATTTTCGTATAACCTTTTAAAAATCCTATGTTTCTTAAATATGGTGTACGTACAGTTATCCAGGCAATGAGTCTTATTTTTTTCTGCAATTTATCGATGTCTGTTTTTTTACTGCCACCTTTTTAACTAAGTCTATCAAGGCTAGGAAAAGTATGTGTTTTAAACCATCCAGTTTGTCTTTAATTTTAAATTATTGTATTTGTTTTATTATGTATGTGTTTTGTGCTTTTATGGTCATTTTTTATGCACCGAATAAAGCTTCATGACTTGACTTGACAGACTCACTGTCTCATCAAGACCCGGAAATCAGATGTCAACTTTCCACGAACACCTTTCATGTGCAGGGAAAGGACCATTCTCTGGAGAACGAGAACCAATGGGAACAATGGCTGGCCAGAAGAGTTGCGGAGTGACCGCCTCGTAAGGAAGACCCGGAAGATGCCGTGGAGCACGAGGACAGACGGACCTCTGCAGCTGGACGGGTGTCGAGGACAATCGAGGAAAAAGAGAAGAGTTGAGCCATAAGACAAGAAGAACACCAATCATGAAGCGGAGCTGCCGGTGTGAAGGGAGAAGAGGAGGCCGGTGAGGAACCGGAAAGCTGGTCCGGAGACTGGTAGGCACCTCCAGAGGACACCCTCATGCCTGCGAACCTCCAAAGAGTTGCGGCACCCGCGGTATGTGACTTAGGACTGGGGAGGGAGTGAAGGGAGGGGAAGGGTGTGACTAGGGACACATGGGGTCTCCTTGGGTGTTGCTGGGTGTAGGAACAACCCCAACAAAGGCCCATGATTGTTTTCTTTTCTTACAGTATTTCTTCTGTTTATGCACTATTTTTCCCCGTAATACCTCTGCACTCCTGGGGGACGATGAAGGATATCACTTTGTAGAGCCTGGAATCTCCTGACAGTCATACTTACCGCATTCTTCTTTTTCCTTTCTCGGTACCCCGGGGTTGTCTCTTTGTTGAAACTCTGGAAGAAGAAGAGAGGAAGGAAAAGCCCCAGAAGGGGAGAACATCTTGACTGTGACAGTCTGTATTAATTTTTTTCTTATCTCGCTCCACAATAAACCCTGCCACAATTAAGCCACACATTAAGCCTCTGAGATTTTATTCCTGCCCATCCCTCCCACATTATTATACTAGAACCATCTTGGCCATGATTACACAAATTGAGGGGATGGAATTTGATGTTAAATCCGATATTTTAGTAAACAAATGGACATTGAGAGTCTTTATACGAGCATTCCCCAAGACGAAGCATTATCAGTAATTGAAAGCATCTTAGAATTAAGACCTCGACCACATAAAGTCCCCTACTGATTTCATCATTGACTGCATAAATTGCCTTACAATGTAATTATTTAATCTTTAATGAGGAATTTATTAGTAAATTGATACTTGTATAGCGCACTACTCACCCGCAAGGGTCTAAAGGCGCTTGTACGAATACCGCTGTGGAACCCATCCTGGCTTTCCCTCTGAGGCTTCCACTCCTGGGCACCCCCAAGGTGGAGGCCAGGCCTCCTTAGCGTTGTGGGGGCCATTGTGGAGATTAAGCAAGCTATTGCCCAGAGTTACAGAGTGGGACTCCATGATTGGAATAGGCACCAAGGTGAGAATTATCAGGTCCGTGGAATTTTTGAGCCCAAGACCCGCCGAGGTGGGGAATTGAACCCTGGTCCCGGGCTAGACATCTGCATCAGGGTCTGCTCCTCTAACCATTGAGCCACACTTCTCCACTAGTCATATTAAAAGAGTGGTGAAGGGGGCAATTTTTGGCCCTACATATCTAATCTATATGTTGCCTCTTTCAAAAATAAGGTTATTTATAACAGTACTCCTTTCATTCATAATGTGAAAACATGGCTAATATATATTGATTATGTCTTGTTGATTTGGCATGGCACAGTGGATGAACTCCTGAATTTCTATCTGTGGCTTAATAGAAAAATACTTATTTACAAAATACTTATTTACACTTCACTGTTGACTATCATCATCAGTCAATAAGCTTTCTGGATTTGAATGTTCGGGATGACTCGGACAGTTTGCTACCAGTCATTTTGCAAACCTATGGCCATGAATACACTTCTGAAATATACAAGTCTTCAGCCACATAATCTGAGGAGAACCTCTCTTTTGGATAGTTTCTGAACATTAATTGTAACTGTACCAAAAGGGATGCTTATTTCAAGGAGGCCAGAATTCTACAGTCAAAATTGTCATGAGGGGCTATCCAGATTGCCTTGTGAAGCGCTCACTAAAACAAGCCTGGTACTATGATCCGGATGCCTGGTTAAAAGTTAGAGAGCACCAGGGGTATGATCAGAAGAGACAGACATGTGTAATGACTTTTGGAACAGAATCCAACAGTATTAAAAAAAACTATACTTAAAAATTGGCACCTATTACAGCTGGTGATACACAATGGGATAAGCCATTATCTTCATTTAAACGTGGTCAAAATCTAAGGGACCACCTTGTCAGGGATTACACTAATTATGAATCTAATTCAATACATCTTTGAGGTCTGGTGCCTGTAGTGGGGCATTACCCATGTGGCAACAGTGCAGCCTGTGCCACTTCATCAATAACGAATACTTGTACTCTAAATGGTAACTTGTGAAATTTGAAGCACTATTCCAATTGTAGTTCTAAAAATTTAATTTTTTGTATTGAATGCCCGTGCTCATAGCACTATATAGGTAAGACCACACAAGAAGTAAAAAAACTTATCACTCAACATCAGTCACATATACAATGCAAATTTGTTACTGTACCTTTGGTTGAGCACTACGTGAATAAAGCGACTGCTCCTAATGAAATGAAATGGTTTGTTTTGGGAGTGGTTAAATGCTCAACACGAAGACATGATTTGGGTCGCCTACTCACAATAAAAGAAAACAAGTGGATCTGGATTGCCAAAATGGTGGAAAAAGGACTTAATTAGTTTGTTGAATGGCAAATACTTGCCACGTTGTAATATTTCTGTATTATGGCACTGCTGATGTGTTCTCTTAAGATTCTGTGAACCCGTGGTGCACCTATTGCATTGAAATATCACTTAATAGAAACGTTTTCTGATCTTTTGGCACTTCGACAATATGGCATATCTGGCAATATGATACAGGATGACCTTTCAGGATTGTTTTCCTATTTCGAAATTTGTATTTTTCTCTGGTTATTTGATGACATTGACATTATGGTTGCTATGCTCAAAGACACTTAGAATACAGTGAAAACACCTACATACACTTGGGTGCACTATGGGTTGGGTTACGCCTGTGATTGGCATGACCTTCCCTATAAGACCCTAGTACATAATAGGGCAGGGGGATTAAAAGTCAGAGGTGCAGAAAAAGGCAAGAGAGATGCAGAAAGAAGCAAGTGAAGTGCAAGAGAGGAGCAGAATGAGGCAACAGAGGTGCAGAAAGAGACAGGAGGGGTGCAGAAAGAAGAAGGAGCAGTGCAGAAATTACCAACAGAGGTGTAAAAAGAAGCAAGCACATTACAGAAAAAGGTAGAAGAGGAGCACAAAGAGGCAAGAGAGGTACAGAAAGAGGCAGGTGGGGTGCAGAAAGAAGGAAGAAAAGTACAGAAAGATGCAACAGAGGTGCAGAAAGAGGCAACAGAGGTGTAGGAAGAGGCAACAAAGGTGCAGAAGATGCAAGAGAGATGCTGAAACAAACAAGAGAAGTGCAGAAAGAGGCAAGAGAAATGCTGAAAGAAGCAAAAGAGGTGTAGAAAGAACCAAGAGAAGTGCAGAAAGAGGCAAATGTGCTTCAAGAAGAACACACAGAGGTGCGGAAAAGAGGCAAGAGGGGTACAGAAAGAGGTAGGAAAGGTGCAGAAAGAGGCAAGAGAGGTACAGAAAGAGGCAGGATGGGTGCATAAAGTAGGCAGAGAGGTGTAGAAAGAGGCAAGAGAATTTCTGAAAGAAGCAAGAGAGGTATACAAAGAAGCAATAGAGTAGAGAAAGAGGCAAGTGAGGTACAGAAAGCAGCAAGAGCATTGCAGAAAGAACCAACAGAGGTACACACAGAGGCAAGAGAGGTAAAGAAAGAGGCAGGAGGGGTGAGGAACTGCAGAATAGAAGTCCAGAAAGAAGCAACAGAGGTGCTGAAAGAGGCACACAGGGTACAGAATGAGCAAGAGAAGTGCAGAAAGAACCAAAGAGATACAGAAAGAAAAGTGCAGAAACAGGTAGGAAAGGTTCAGAAAGAGGGTACAGGGTGCAGAAAGAGGCAAGAAGGGTGCAGAAAGAGAAAAGAGGGGGTGCAGAAAGAAGCAAGAGCAGTGTAGAAAGAGTTTATTTGTATACTTATAAAGCACGTGATTGCCCACAGGCGTCTTGAATTTGAATTTAAAAGCATTTATTAAGCGCACATATACCTAGCAGTTTCTTGGCGCTGAGGATGCAATTTGAACCCAGTCAACGGGGAGCAGAAGTTTAAGACGGAATGGCTTGCAGGAAAAGATGAGTTTTGAGCGCCTTGCGGAAGTCAGAGTACAAGGGTATAGATCTGATGGTAGGGGGGAGAGATATCCAGAAAGTGGGACCAAGTACAGCAAATTTCATCCCGTCCATCCTTTTCTTCCTGAAGCGTGGTATGGAAAGAAGAGACTGGGTGGAGGAACGGAGTTCTCCGACCGGGTGTAATTTTTGATTTCGGAATTTTAAAAAACTGGTGCAGTTCCGGCTCGGGCCTGGAACGTGGTGCTGCCAAGTTTGAAGAGGGCCCGCTCTCGGATGGGCAGCCAATGCAAGTTCTTTAGTAAAGGGGTGGCGTGGTGCAATTTAGTGAGACCATAAATTAGGCGGGCGGCTTGGTTCTGGACCAACTGAAGGCGTCGAAGGGCATAGGCCGGGACACTAATATGCAGAATGTTACCATAGTCTAGGCGAGATAACACCATTGCCATGAGAATAAGTTTTAAGGCAGAGGAGGAGAAGAATCTGGAAATTTTCCTGATGGTGCGAAGGGTAAAGAAACAAGATAATACCACCAAACTGATGTGAGAGTGCAGGGTGAGATGTTGGCTCAGTGTGATCCCAAGGGTTTTAACTGAGTGAGAAGGTAGGGGGGGACACCAAGTAAGGGGGGCCAAAACGTGGGGGTCCAGGGACTGGATGATCCGCCTGTCAGAACCACCTCAGTTTTATCTGGATTGAGTTTGAGGTGGTTGAAATTCATCCAGTCCCTGATGAAAATCATAACCGATTGAATATTGTGGGTGGACTCAGGGGAGTGGGAGAGGTTGAAAATCAACTGGAGGTCGTAGTTGAAGACGGTGACCTCCAGTTGCTGTAAAGCAAAAATTAGGGGGAAGATGTACAGGTTAAATAAAAGGGGGGAAAGGGAGGAACCCTGAGGGACGCCACACAACACCTTCCGTGGAGGGGCAGAGAAATCTGCTAGATGGACAGCCTGGGTGCGGTCTTCCAAGAAGGAGGTGAGCCAGGCCAAAGGGGGCCCTTTGATGCCCGCTGCCTCAACACCGGTGAGAAGAACGGAATGGTCAACCGTGTCGAAGGCAGCGGACAAATCGAGGAGGACCAGGGCTTGAGACTGGTTGGCATCCATCCCCTCCCTGAGTCTGTCTATGACTGAGACCACAACCCTCTCAGTGGAGTGGAGGGGGCGAAAGCCGGTCTGACAAGAGGCCAGACAACCGCTGTCCTTGACAAAAGAGCCGAGGACCGTGGTGATGTGGCATTCCAGGGTTTTAACCAGATAAGGGAGAAGGGAGATGGGGCGATAGTTAGAGAGGGAAGAGGGGTCGACACCGGGTTTTTTCAGGATGGGAATTATTATGGCCGCTTTGTGAGGGCCAGGGACAAAGCCTTTGCTGAGGGAGTCATTGAGGAAAGCCAAAAGGGGGGGTGGGGCAAGCTACAAAGATCTCTTTTAGAATAGAAGCTGGGCAAACATCCAAGGGGGAACCAGATTTAACCCGGACCAACAGGGAAAATAGAGTTTCCCTGGTCAGAGGAGGTATATGATCTAGATGGAGCCTATTGGGTGGAGGTTCAGAGGCAGGGGGAAGGAGGTAGGCGGACGTATGTTAGCCTTGATGGCTGCAATTTTCTCAATGAAAAAATTGTTTAAAGAATTACAGAGGGATTGAGAAGGGGTAGGTTTGAGCGAAGTTCTGTCTGATAAGGCCAGCTCGTGGACGGTGGAAGAAATTTCCCTCGGACGATTTTCGGCCGAGAGTATTTTGCCTGAAAAATAGTTGGTCTTAGCCAGGAGAATTGCCTTTTTGTATATGGTGAGCATGAGGGAATAGTGGGCTTTCAATGTTGGGCAATAGACGCGACTCCAGGCGCGCTCGGCCTGACGCACAGCTAGTTTCTTTCCCTTGAGGTCGTCAGTAAACTATTTGTTGGCGTTATGAGCGCGTTTAACTGTGACACGTTTCAAGGGAGCCACTTGGTTACATGTCCTAGAGAGCCAAGCGTTGATGGAAGCTAGCTGGGATGAAAGGGTGAGCTCCTCTAGGGCAGGACAGGAGTCTTTCAAGGAGGAGCAAAGGGAGGGAATGTTGACCTTATTCCAATTGCAAGCCCAAGTATTTTTGGGGAAGGGGGGACTTTTAATCAGGCTAAGGTCTAGGAAGAATGAAATCAGAAAGTGATCGGACCAAAGACTGGGCGTGATGATTGGGGATGTGACCGGAATATTTAAGGACCAGATTTAGTCCAGGGTATGCCCCTTGATGTGAAATAAAATTTAAACTGTGGAGGAGATCTGTGAAGTCTTTAGATACCGTGTCTTCCGTGGGATCAGAGGGCCAGAAGTTAAAATCACCAAGTACTAGGACAGAGGAGTTGTTAACTGCTAGTGTGGCAAGCAGTTCCTGGAACTCGGCAATAAAGTGGGGAGTAGGGTGGGGGGGCAGTAGGCGAGGACACAGGTAAGAGGAATTTTGAAGGAGGCAAATCGCATCTCTAAACAGTCGACTGCCGTGATGGTCGGGGAAGAAAGTGTTTGGAAATGAAGATCCGAACGGACAAACAAAGTGACGCCCCCACCTGCCTTAACGGACGGCCGATCGGCCCACAGGACATAGTAGGAGGAAGGTAGGTCTGCAAGGACATTGGGAAGAGAATCTGAGCAGAACCAAGTTTCTGTCAAAAACAAAAGATCAGGTTTATGAGAGTCAAGAAATACAAAAAGTTTGAGGTGGTGCTTGACTGCCGATCTTGTGTTTAAAAGGAAGGCCGAGACAGTGGACACTGGTCCGGATGACGAGGGGGGTTCTGGAGAGGGAAGAAGTGGGGGTGGTGGGGGAGGCAGGGCAAGTGGGGAAAGGGAAGTGGAGTGAGGCCGGGTAAGATCTAGCTTTGCAATTGTGGCCGTGGTTTTAGGGCTAAGGGTCCAAGGGCCTTGGTAAAGATAAAGTTCCTCAGGGAGGTAAGTTAAAAATTGGGCATAGTGGGGTGACCCTGGCCCCGGCCGGCAGCAGACGGGCGCAGACGGGCTTGCCTTTGACGCGCCACCGGCACGCCCACTGCGCGCGTTCGCTGCTCGTGCGCATGAGGCTGTGCTTAAGTGGGGTTTAGAAGCACGATGCCTGCAGCGCTAACCCACGTGGCCTTGACTGTCCCTCCCAAGATGGCGGCAACCAGCAACCCCGTCCTCCCTCCGGAACAAGCGGCACTCAGCCGTGCCGGACCGGGGCTAGGGGAGCTGGAGGCTGAGCAGGGAGGACTACGGCAGTGGTAAGCCACAGAAGTTGAAAGAAAGGAAAATAAAAGCGAACAGTTTTAAAAGCACAATTTTAAAAAGTAAGGCAGCCCACATGCAGCCACAGTGTCCCCGATCCCACTGCCACTGGGATTAAGGCGTCTTGGCGCTACTGTTCTATGCATTACAGGTTATTGCTGAGATGAAATTCTGGCTTAGCAGGGATAGAGCAAGGTTTTTACTGCCTTTCTGAAGGACAGAAGCGACAGGCTACTTTTTATTGTGATAGGCAAGAGGTTCCATGAAAGAACCAACAGAGGTGCAAAAAGAGGCAAGAGGAGTGCAGAAAGAGGCATGAGGGGTACAGAAAGAAGCAAGTTCAGTGCAGAATGAACCAATAGAGGAGCAAAAAGAGGCAAGGGAGGTATAGAAAAAGGCAGGAGGCATGCAGAAAGAAAAAAGATAAGTGAAGAAAGAGGCAAGAGATTTGCTGAAAGAAGCAACAGAGGTGTAGAAAGAAGCAAGAAAAGAACAGAAAGAGGCAAGTGTTTTGCAGAAAGAAGAAAGACCAGTGCAGAAATTACCAACAGAGTTGCAAAAAGAAGTAAGGGCTGTACAGTAAAAGGTTGAAGAGGTGCACAATGAGGTAAGCAAGGTACAGAAAGAGGCAGGAGGGCTTCAGGAAGAAGGAAGAGAAGTACACAAAGAACCAACAGAGGTGCAGAAAGAAGCAAGAGCCATACAGAAAAAGATAGAGGAGGTGCACAAAGAGGCAATAGAGGTACACAAAGAGGCAGGAGGGGTACAGAAAGTAGAAAGAGAAGTACAGAAAGAAGCCACAGAAATGCTGAAAGAGGTGCAAAGGGTGCAAGGGAAGTGCAGGAAGAACCAACAGAGGTACAGAAAGTGGCAAGAGAGGTACACCAACAGGCAGAAAAGGTGCAGAAAGGGGGACCAGGGGTTCAGAAAGAGGCAAGAGATGTGCAGAACGAGAAAAAAGGGGGCACAAAAAGGCAAGAGGGGTGCAGAAAGAAGCAAGTGAGGTATAGAAAGAAGCAAAGAGGTGCAAAAGACGAAAGAGAGGTACAGAAAGAGGCAAGGAAAGTGCAGAAACAAGAAAGAGAAATGCACAAAGAGAAAAGATAGGAACATAAAGCGGCAAGAAAGGTGTAGAAAGAAGCAGGAGATATGTAGAAAGAGGCAGAAGGGGTGCAGAAAGAGGCAAGAGAGTTGCTGATGAAAGCAAGAGAGGTGTGGAAAAAAGCAAAAGAATTGCAGAAAGAGGAAAATGAGGTGCAGGAAGAGGCAAGAGAGGTACAGAAAATGTCAAGAGAACAGCAGAAAGATGCAAGAGGGATGCAAAGAAGGGAAGAAGGGTGCATAAAGAAGCAAGAGAGATACAGAAAGAAGCAAGAGAAATGCAGAAAGGAGCAAGAGAGGTGCAGAAAGAGGCAAGGAAAGTGCAGAAATAGGAAAGAGAAATGCACAAAGAGGCAAGATAGGAACATAAAGAGGTAACAAAGGTGTAGAAAGAAGCAGGAGATGTGCAGAACGAGGCAGCAGGGGTGCAGAAAGAAGCTTGTGAGGTACACAAAGAAGCAACAGGTGCAAAAAGATGCAAGAAAGGTGCAGAAACAAGCAAGATAAGTGCAGAAAGAGGCAAGAGATTTGCTGAAAGAAGCAAAAGAGGTGTAGAAAGAACTGAATTAAGGGCATAAAGAGGCAAGTGTGATGTAGAAAGAAGCAAGAGCAGTGCAGAAAGAACTAACAGAGGTACACAAAGAGCCAAGAAGCGTGCAGAAAGAGGTAGGAGAGGTACAAAAAGAAGCAAGAGAGGTACAGAAAGAGGCAGGAGAGGTGCAGAAAGATGGAAGAGAAATGCACAAAGAGGCAAGAGAATTGCTGAAAGAAGCAACAGAAGTGTAAAAAGAAGCAAAAGAAGCAGAGAAAGCGGCAAGTGAGGTACAGAAAAACGCAAGAACTGTGCAGAAAGAAACAACAGAGGTGCACAAAGAAGCAAGAGCGGTACAGAAAAAGGTAGAAGAGATAAACAAAGAGGCAAGAGAGGTACAGAAAGAGGCAGGAGGATTGCAGAAAGAAGGAAGAGAAGTATGGAAAGAAGCTGCAGAGGTGCTGGAAGATGCAAGAATGGTTCTGAAAGAACAAGAGAAGTACAGAAAGAACCAACAGAGGTACAGAAAGAGGCATGAGAAGTGTAGAAACAGGCAGAAAAGTTGCAGAAAGAGGTAACAGGGTTGCAGAAGGAGGCAAGAGAGGTACAAAAAGAGAAATGAGGGGTGCAGAAAAAGGCAAGTGGGGTACAGAAAGAAGCAAGAGAAGTGCAGAATGAACCATAGACTTGCAAAAAGACACACAAGGCGGGCAGAAAGAGGTAGGAGAGGTGCACAAAGAGGCAAGAGAGGTACGGAAAGATGCAGGAGTGGTGCAGAACGAGGAAGAGAAGTACAGAAATAGGCAAAAGAATTGCTGAAAAGCAAAAGGTCTAGAAAGAAGCAAGAGAAGTGCAGAAAGAAGTATGTGTGGTACAGAAAGAAGGTAAGAGCAGTGCAGAAATTATCAACAGAGGTGCAAAAAGAAGAAAGAGCGGTACAGCAAAAGGTAGAAGAGGTGCACAAAGAGGCAAGAGAGGTACATAAAGAGGCAGGAGGGGTACAGAAAGAAAGAAGAGAAGTGCAGAAAGTAGCAATGGAGATGCAGAAAGAGGCAAGAGGAGTGCAGGAAGAGATAGGAGAGGTGCATAAAGAGGCGAGAGAGGTACAGAAGGAGGCAGGAGAGGTGCAGAAAGAAGGAAGAGAAGTGCAGAAAAAGGCAAAAGAATTGCTGAAAGCAACAGTGGTGTAGAAAGAAGCAAGAGAAGTACATAAAGAGACAAGTGAGGTGAAGAAAAAGGCAAGAAAGGTACATAAATGGCAAGAGAACAGCAGAAAGAGGCACGAGCAGTGCAAAATGAACAAACAGAGCTGCAGAAAGAGGCAAGAGAGGTACAGAACAAGGCAGGAGAGGTGCAGAAAGAAGGAAGAAAAGTGCAGAAGAGGCAAAAGAATGGCTGAAATAATCAATAGAGTTGTAGAAAGAAGCAAGAGAAGTGCAGAAAGAGGCTAGTGAGGTGCAGAAAGAGGTAAGAAAGGTGCAGAAATGGCAAGAGAACAGTGGAAAAAGGCAAGAGGGATGCAAAAAATGGAAGAAAGGTGCAGAAAGAAGCAATAAAGGTGCAGAAAGATGCAAGAGAAGTACAGAATGAGCCAAGGGAAATGCACAATGAGGAAAGGGAGTGCATAAAGAGGAAAGAGAGTTGTAGAAAGAAGCAAGAGAAATTGAGAAAGAGGCAGGAGGGGTTCTGAAAGATGCAAGAGAGGTGCAAAAGGAGGCAACAGAGGTGCAGTAAGAGGCAACAGAGGTGAAGAAAGATGCAAGTGAGATGCAGAAACAAGCAAGAGGTGTGCAGAAAGAGGCAAGAGAATTGCTGAAAGAAGCCAACGAGGTGTAGAAAGAACCAAGAGAAGTGCAGAAAGAGGCAAGTGAGCTACAGAAAGAAGCAATATCAGTGCAGAAAGAACCCACAGAGGTACAGAAAGAGCCAAGAAGCATGCAGAAAGAGGTAGGATAGGTACAAAAAGAAGCAAGAGAGGTACAGAAAGGCAGGGACGGATGCAGAACGAAGGAAGTAAAGTGCAGAAAGAGGCAAGAGATTTGCTAAAAAAGAAGCAACAGAGGTGTACTAAGAACCAATAGTAGTACAGAAAGAGGCACGTGAGGTGCAGAAAGAAGCAAGAGCAGTGCAGAAAGAACCAACAGAGGTACACAAAGAAGCAAGAGCTGTACTAAAAAAGGTAGAAGAGGTGCACAAAGAGGCATGAGAGGTACAGAAAGAGGCAGAAGGGTTGCAGAAAAAAAGAAGTCAAGTGCAGAAAGAAGCAACAGAGGTGCTGAAAGAGGTAAGAGATGTGCAGAAATAGGCAGGAAAGGTACAGAAAGAGGGAACAGGGGTGCAGAAAGAGGCAAGAGAGGTGCAGAAAGAGAAAAGAGGAGTGCATAAAGAGGCAAGAGGGCTGCAGTAAGAAGCAAGAACAGTGCAGAATTAACCAACATAGGTGCAAAATGAAGCAGGAGGAGGGCAGAAAGAGGTAGGAGAGGTGCACAAAGAGGCAAGAGATGTACAATAAGAGGCAGGAGGGATGCAAAAAGAGAAGTGCAGAAAGAGGCACACGAATTGCTGAAAGAAGTGACATAGTTGTAGAAAGAAACAAGAGAAGTGCAGAAAGAAGAAAGAGAAGTGCATAAAGAGGTAAGTGAGATGAAGAAAGAGGCAAGAAAGTTACAGAAAATGGCAAGGGAACATCAGAAAGAGGCAAGAGGGATGGAAAAAGGGGAAGAAGGGTTCATAAATAACCAACAGAGGTACAGAAAGAGGCAAGGGAGGTACTGAAACAGGCAGAAAATGTGCAGATAGAGGGAACAAGGGTACAGAAAGAGGCAAGAGATGTCCAGAAAGAAGCAAGTGAGGTAAAGATAGAGGCATGAGAGGTGCAGACACAAGGAAAAGAAGGGCAGAAAGAGGCAAAGAGAATTGCTAATTGAAGCAACAGAGGTTTAGGAAAAAGCCAGAGAAGGGCAGAAAGAGGCAGTGAGGTGCAGGAAGAGGTAAGAAAGGTGCAAAAAATGTCAATAGAACAACAGAAAAAAGCAAGAGGGAGGCAAAAAAGGGAAGAAGGGTGCTGAAAGAAGCAAGAGAGGTGCAGAAAGAAGCAAGAGAAGTGCATAAAGAGGTAAGTGAGATGAAGAAAGAGGCAAGAAAGTTACAGAAAATGGCAAGGGAACATCAGAAAGAGGCAAGAGGGATGGAAAAAGGGGAAGAAGGGTTCATAAATAACCAACAGAGGTACAGAAAGAGGCAAGAGAGGTACCGAAACAGGCAGAAAAGGTGCAGATAGAGGGAACAAGGGTTCAGAATGAGGCAAGAGATGTGCAGAAAGAAGCAAGTGAGGTATAGATAGAGGCAAGAGAGGTGCAGAAACAAGGAAAAGAAGTGCAGAAAGAGGCAAGTGAGGTGAAGGAAGAGGTAATAAAGGTGCAGAAAATGTCAATAGAACAACAGAAAGAAGCAAGGGGGATGCACAAAAGGGAAGAAGGGTGCAGAAAGATGCAAGAGGGGTGCTGAAAGAAGCAAGAGAAGTGCAGAAAGAGGCAAGAGGGGTTCAGCAAGAGGCAATGGAAGTACAGAAACGGGCGGAAAGAATTAGTTAGTGAAAGAATTAGGTAGTAGAGTGAGAGGAGCAAGATGGAGTTAGCGTAAAACTCACGCCACTCGGCCGCTCACGCCAGCCACATCGATCATTAGCTAGGCACCCTGCGATGCGATGCAGATGCTGACTCAGACCCAGAAAGCGAGTAGAACACTGACGACCGGTCTAAACCTTCGGCCAGTTGCAATTGAATTCTTTATCACAGATACTCTGACTTCAAAGACACCCGTGTGGTGCCGGCACCTGCACGAGTGTTCTGGGCGCTTTGGATGCAGCTTCTTTACTGATTTTGTGCGGTGCGCTGTATCACTAGTACCCGCTCCATCTCTCTTCAACCTGGTGATTTGTCTGTGTGAGAGAGCACAGCGGCACTGGCGTTGGATCAGGACCACGACGACCCGGGGTGCTAAAGCTGGGAAAATCAGCAAGACAAGAGCTGCCCTTGCCAGCTCCGATTCCGGAGACACTGGACCAGTGGAGAACCTGCCCAAAGGCAAGCGGGAGGTTAGTGTCAATAAAAAGCGGACAGGGAGGCATGGGAGACGTAGTACACAAAAGGTTTTTGCAGATTCTCAGCCCTTGATAGCTAAGGATTTTCTGGAGCTAAGGGGCCACTTCCTACTACAGATTCCATGGCTAACCCCACTCTTCATACATCTCCCGCTGAGAGTGCCCCTGAGGGTTCACCGATTGCTGAGCCCATCAAACTGATCCCTCAGCAAGGAATATCCTCATTGGAGGGAAATCTTGTAGGGATGCACCCGGCAGATATGGGGATTACGAATGGACTGCATGAAGCAGTGGACAATTCAACCGTGCCTCACTGTCTACATGTAGAAGGAGATGTCAGGGGCGACTGCACAGGAGAACTTGGCACCCTTAACTCTTGTAGCCCAAAAAACCAATTGTGATCCGGACCCCACAACAGGCTTCCAGGAAGATACTCCTAAACCACCTGCGGCTGGTATCGATAATTACATCCGGGGCCTCAGAGCCGCATCTGGCCCTCAATCCCATGGTCACCGGAGCCAGGTGCTGAAAACTTCTACTCAGTATTGAACAGCTCTGGGACCTCCACAGATGAGGGTGGGTTTAATTCAGGAAAAGACAAAAGTGAGGAATCACTTATAGACACAGGAACAATGCAATGCCCTAGGAAGGCAAGAAGCAAGGCTAAAAGATGCAGCTAGCTCAAGTGGGACTACTCAGACTCACATATGTCCTACCCTCTTGATGAGGATGATTCTAACACAACGCTCTGGGAGAGCACAAAGAAAGCACCAGAATATACTACTGAACCCTCATTAGCTTCCATCTTAGCCTCTATAAAAGAATTCCAAGAAGAGGTTTAGGCGGATAACCGCTCAGCTAAAGGGGCTGCTAAAAAATTACAAGGGCGCATGAGAACATTGAATAAAATCTACACTGAAATAAGCGACCGCGTCACCATGGTTGAAGTCTGCACTGAGAGCTTGAAAACAGAGGTCTCCTCTGTAAAAAACCAAGGAGACTCCAATGCTGCTTGTCTGCTCGATCGAATGATAAAAATGGAGGAACAGGAAAATCGGCAATGCAGAAACAACCTTCGTTTGCTTGGAATCCTAGTAGGGAAGGAGGGGGAAGATCCTAGACGCTATATAGTGAAACTCCTACAAGAATGCTTTCCTGACCATTCAAGCATGGACTGGGACCATGGAGTACAGAGGGCACATTGTTTCCCTTTTAATTAGAGACAACAACGCGAGGGCAACAGCTCTTCTGAAGGAAAACCAAGGGCGTTCCTGGTGTACTTTGGAAACTTTCTTCTTAGGCAGCTTGTATATGATCAGGCCCGCCCCAAATCTCAGAATGGGTTCAATGGGGTAACTTTTTTTGGGAAACCTGATTTTTGCCATCAGACAGTAGAACGAAGATGGCGCCTGCGACAGCTAATTTCCCAGTTCCAACAGATCAGAGCTCAAGTGTGTTTAATAAACCCTGCCAGACTTAAAGTTATCTTTAACGGGTCTTTCGAAATCTTTTTGTCCAAAATTAAGGCTGGTGAATACCTGGGAGAAATCAAGTCTAAAAATGGTTCGAGCTCATTTGAAGGAAATTATCTCCCTGCTTTTTTTGGGGGAGTGAAGGGGGGAAAGGTGGGGAAGGGGAAGGGGGAAGAGGAGAAAAAGAGAAGAAAAAGGGGAAAAAAATGTATGTTAAAAATCTTTGCTCATTTCTCTAGCTCCTCCTTTCAGCTTCTTTTTCTTCCCTTTCTCTCTTTTTTCTATCCCTCTAATTTTTTCTTCTTTTTCTCAATATGTGCTCTCTCACCTTGATAAGTTCTCTCAAGAACCTACTGCGCACCTATTTAAACTGTTTTTACAAGATTTGATTAGCCATAGATGAAATTCTGCATACTGCTTTAGGGCGTGGTTCAGTGGCGGAAATTTACTCCTGACTACCATTACTCAGGCTTATCCTAATTGCTCATGATAGGGGGGCCTGGGGAGGGGAGGGGGAAATTGTTTTGGGATGGTTGAATTGAGGACACTTTTTTATGAATAGTCACTTGCTAAAACTCTTGTTAAAGTAAATAAGCTCACAAAGTTATGCGCCTTCAAGGAACTAAGATTCTTTTGGTCTAAATACCTAAAAATGCTCAAATGACTGAGATAAATACTCCCAGAATTGTCTCAGTCAACATTTATGGGCTGAATGAAGCTTCAAAGAGACAAAAAGTAGCACATGGCTTACTCTCTCTGGGGGGTGATATTGTCAGCCTCTAGGAAACACCTGTAGAGGGTTCACAAACGCACTTATTGAATTCACTGGGGTATAAAATCCTAGGGGGGACTACACAGGGTGATAAAATAAAAGGCGTAGAGGTCATGGCTGAAAGCAGATTACCTTTAAGATATCCCCGAGTAAAATCTGACTCGTTTGGCAGATGGGTAATCGCAGAGTGCCGCTTTCCCTCTAACTTCTCTTTTACCTTATGTTCCATTTATGGGAGCAACGCAGATGACCCTGGGATCATTCATTGGATTACAGGGGAACTCGCCCACTGGCCTTCCCCAATTATTATCTGTGACGACCTTAATATCAACCTGCCCTGTAATTTGAAAGCGGGCGATAAGTGGACCTATGTGGGAAGGAAGCCCCGAGTATACCAAGCAATAGTTAACCTAGCTCAAACTCCTGGGCTTAAGGATATTTGACACAGCCTAAATTCTACTCTGCCAGGCTATACCTATGTCTTTGCCCCACACCGGTCACTAGCTAGGTTAGATTACTTTTTGATTTTATCTTCTCTACGCCGCGATTGCTCCATAGACATTGCCCGCTTTTTATGTCGGACCACAACCTGCTTATTTTAAGCATTGGGGTACTTGGGAACTGGATGGAAATCCCAAAATGGAGTTTAGAGAAAGCTCTATTACAAGATGCAGGATATCGTATCAGCTTCAATTATGACAGTCTAGGACACATTGAAGGCAGGTATCCATGGGAGAGACACTTAGGTTTTCATTAGGAAAAATAAGAAAGAAAAATGATTGATCTGTGAACTCCAGGAAACGCTGAAAAAGGCAGAGGAGAAACTAACTCGAATTGTTCAAACAGGGGGGATACAGAACCTACCCAAATCGAAATGACACTCATCAAAGCTGAAATTGGGTATGTGTTAGCAGAGAAGGTCACAGCTAAGTGGGCCTCGACACGGGAAAAAAACTACAATTGTAGTGAACTTATTGGCCATCACTTGGTTCTTAAAACCAGGCAGCAGGTTGCAGGCAGTGAAATACTGTTGATCCAACTTGCAACGGGAGAAGAGACTAATGACCCTAGCAAAATCCAAGAGGGTTTCTAAGTGTTCTACTCTAATTTATATTCAGAGGTGAATAGCAGTCCAATAGACGTAAGAGAGGACGAGATCGTGAAATATTTAGAAGAAGTGACTTTAATCCAACTTAGCCCGGAAAATCGAGGCCAGCTTGATGATCCTCTGACTTGGGAAGACATTGCCAAAGCTTTAGCCAGTTTACCAGATAGAAAAGCTGCAAGGGTTGTTTGTATCCCTGTTGAGTTTTATACAATTTTTGCTCCCAAAATAAGGTCTATTTTTACCTCTTTGGTAACTTCTGTCTTCAACGGTGCCTCCCCACCCGCTTCCTGGTTCAATGCTAAAATATCTATATTTCCCAAAAAAAGATAAATCACCATTAGAAATGGGATCATACAGGCCGATCATGCTTATTAATTCCGATTCAAATTTTTTCTAAAATCCTTGCAATTAAAATAGTTTAAGCAATTGAACCCCTGGTGTCAGAATGGCAACATGGATCCATCTCCAAGAAAGGCACCACCGAACACATTCGGCGGGCCATTACCTTGTTTGATGCAGCCCAAGTAACAAGAGACCCGATGTCCTTAATTCTATTAGATGCTGAAAAAGTATTCGACCCAGTCTCCTGGCAGTTTCTCTGGGGTGTTATGAGAAGAATGGGCTTCGGACCAAAGTTAATACAAGCGGTTCAAGCTCTTTATCTGAATATGACAGTTAGTGTATCATAAATGGGAGGCTCACTAAACAATTCAACATTTCTCGGTCACTAGGCAAGTGTGTCCTTGTTCCCCCTTTCTTTTTGCCCTATATATAGACCCCCTGATTAAGAAAATAGAGAACAATCCAGCTATCCAGGCAGTAAGCAGATTTGGGTGGGACACTAAAATCATGGTTTATGCTGGTGACCTGGCTGTAGCTACCCCAGAGCCAGAGAGTGCTATCTTAGCTTTGGAACTGGAGGGTCAAGAATTTGGGAAAATCTCTGGGTATGCACTTCACAAAAATAAAACACAAATTGCTCTCAATAATTGAAATTAACTGGGTAGATAGACGGGTTGTCACCAAGACGAAATACTTGGGGGTGATTGTGACGGCAAATGTAGACGAAATTGTGGCAGAAAACTGAATCCCTTTGGCTGCTGAAACAAAGAGAGCGCTTAATCGAATTAACAATCTGACTTTAGTGAGTAGATGCAACTGTGGAAAATTGACAGCGATCAGTGGTAGCATTTAGCTGAAGCTATCTTGTTTCCGGCAGCCATTTTGTCTACCATGTGCTCACCATGTGCTCTCTCCTTCTTCACTGTTGTTTACCCTTGTGCTCTGCTTAGAGGACTAGCTATACTTAGACTCTGCCACTCTGCACATGAGCAGAGGAATTTATAACTGTTCATACATATGTTTTAGTCTGTAACTGTCAGGTTGTTTTTACCTGAGTCAGCATACTGCTAGCTCCTCCTTTACTGTTGACTATGCATTTCTGTATTACAATTTAAGTATGTAACTCTCCTATGTTTACTTGTACCGCCTTCTTTTGAGCTCCTGTGTGGGTATACAAGACCCATGGTTCTTCTACTCCTTGTGCTACTTCATACACTACCGAAGGGTGTTGTGTGAATGTAGTTCCACCTCATGAGGTTTAATAAATCTTTCTTTTAACCTTACAGCTTCTGTGCCAACTTCTATTTAATTGTCTGAGGACTTGCGTGCAGAGAAGGGTGAACCCCTATCTCTAGTAGGCCTGGCTGAGGCCCACCTCTACAGATTGGGGCCCAACCAAAGTGGGGTTCATCAGCGACTTGGATACCCATGGAGTGGTCGAAACGAAGGCTTGGAATCTCGCTGCGGACGATCAATGACCGACGAGACACGCGTTCTGACCCTCCAGGTGGTGCCGGTCTTCGACTGAGATCTCTTCTAGTGTTCGCCGTGCAGAGACCATTTGGTCAATTCAGAACTTGGCAGTTGGAATCTGGAGACCTATGTGTGGTAAGGTCGTTTGATGCGACACTATGTATATGGAACATGTAGTTGGCCAACATGTGGAATGTATGTATATATATGAATTGCAATTTATATAGGCAGGTAATGAGGAGATTTTTCTGTAATCTATGAAGTATATGTAACGGCACACTTTGCGTTAAGTGCCACTGCTTTATAATATTGTATATTTTACATTATTCTTGGGCATGCCTGTTTTAAGCACACTTCGTAGAATGTGTTTCTTCTGAAGCGGTACCGATGTAAGTTTTGACAGGACACAGTTGGCTCCCCCCGAGGGGATGCCTAATAGAATTATGTATATTAAAAATGGTCTTTCTTCTATAGTGTACAGCACGTTATGGAATAAATATACTAGCAAGAATCCTGAGTTGCGCTGGCCTATGCATATTCAGTATGTGGAACAATGTATGTTTAAGCGTAAGAGTCGACAAGACATGTTTGACTGTGTACGAATGTGGGAGAAAGAAGCGTGTGAACGAATGAGAAGAGAGCAAGCTTTACTAGATATGGAACACCGCAAAAGTATCCATGCGAAAGCACAGGAATTGAAAGAAAAAGAAATGAAGGATATAAAAAAAAGAGAGGATAGGGAGCGTCGTTTACCCTACCCGGCGCCCCCTTTATCCTCTCCTTAATAAACCACGGGATGATTCCATATTGCTAGATCGTTCTCCGCCTCCATATACCTTTTCCTCTACTCCTACTCATGATTCTGATGATGATTCTCCTTCAGATCAGGATAAGTTGAGAGAGACTCGCTCTATGCTGACCGCTGCATGTGCGGCGGACCTTAGATCTGCTGCCCGTAGATCTGTTTTCATAATGATATTTCTGCTTCCGATCTTTTGGCTGATGTTCAATAATGGCAGGAAAGGGAGAAGTTACATTTCTTTGCAGAAATGTTTGCTACAGAAGTACTTGAACGGTTTAGGAAACATTCCACAGAATAAGAGCCTGATAATATAGCAAGGGATTATAAGCAATTGCATGACGGTCTTTTTCTCCTCTCTCAGGTGGCTGATTTTGTTAGACGCATCGTTAAACTGTGAGTTGATGTATTCCGTTTGCGAGAAAAGAAAAAGGCAGCTGCCACAATTGCACAAACACTCCAGACCACCGTGCTGCACGCTGACGCTTCAGAGACAGATAAGAATGTTGTAGTTCATGGGAAACCTATGTGGGAAGCCACACCTTTGCATGTTCCTCCTAAGAGTGCGGGGACGAGTGATAACAAAGATTCTACTGATATGAAGGGTTATTTTATTTATAATTGGGGTTATACTCCATGGAGTTGAGCAGATGTCATGGCTCTTAAAGCTGCTTTGCCTGCCCCGCGCACAAATCTGTCTGCTTTTTATGAAGAAGTTGAAGGAGCTATTAGTTCCTGTACTATGAACTTATCTGATATTGACATGTGTTTTGGGCTTATTTTACCCCCTGATATGTGGAGAACTATTCGTAGAGTCTATGACCATACAACTTTTGGGGATGTTTGGAAGGACCTAGAAAGGATTGATGCGGAAAGGGAACCTGCGCATAAACCGAACCAAGTGATTGTAGATCTTCCAAAAGCCATTGTAGTTCAATTAAAACACTCATGCCTCCTAAAAAGATAGATTGGACTGTGTTAGCATCCTGTAAGCAAAAGGTAGTTGAATTTGTTACTGATTTCTTTACATGTTTTGAGGAAGCATTTCACAACTTTATTGGCCAGTAATTGACAGATGACACAGGCAAGCATCTGTTTGTCGATAAATTTGTCGCAAACATGTTGCCAGGAATAGCTAGTCACCTAAAGACCAGCGAGAGTTCATGGACTACATCTTACCCAGTCTCTCTTTTAACTATGGCTCAGTATTATGAACAACAGGAATTAGAAACTAAGAGAAATGAGGATAAGAAGAATAAGGAGTTGAAAACTAAGGTTATGATAGCTCTGGTTTATGGCCCCTCTTACCGAAATAGTGGTTGAGGCGGACATGCTATGTATCGTTCTGGTGCGCCTTCTTTTTCCCGAGCTACTTTGTCTATTGATCAGTGCGATTACTGCAGGGAGATCGGACATTGGGCTTATGAATGTCCTTGTTCGCGCCCTCCGCAGTATCAGCATGGTCGGGACAAATGAGAGGTCGCCCAGGAACCCCAGGGCATGGGGCAGGTAAGAATGATCGTGCAAGGTTTGAGACTGTGGGGTGTCCTCCAAATTCTTCAAATATGTTTGATAGGTTTAATCAATATCAAATATCTGACTATTTGACTTCGGATTTGATGGACTCTGCTTATGCATAGGAATGCCTACGATGGGGTAAGGAATCAGTTGAAATTCCAGTCGATCAGAAGGGTCCCTATGTCCAAGCATATGTTTTGGGTACTACTGATCGGTTTCTGGTTGATACAGGAGCTACTTGTAGCGCCGTGTCTAAACAATTGGTTCCAAGGGCTCCCCTGTCTGGCTTAACCATTACATCAATAGGTTTCGATGGGACACCTTCCCTTAGCTCACTGTCACAACCACTTGCATTCAATGTTGAAAATTTTACTGCTACGTGTCAATTTCTGCTTTCCCCTAACACACCGGACAATATTGTGGGTCTTGACATGCTCAAGTATTTCAGGGCTACGATATGTTGTTCCCCAGAAGGTGAACCTGTTATTTTGAATGATAACTATTCGGGGGTTGAGAAGTCCTGTCTCTTAGGGAAGATATTGCATTGGCTTCACTCCCTAGTACTTTGTGGGCCACTTCGAACACTGATGAAGGGCAAATGGTTATTCCACCAGTGCATATTAGTGTCAAGGAGGGAGCTTCATTGCCACAATAGCCTCAATATAAAATTTCTCGAGAAGTTGAAGAGGCACTTGTATGTAATGTTCATGATCTGACTGAAGTAGAGGTTGTGGAAAAAGTCCCTTATAATGTTTACTGCTTATTTTGATGAAAGACACTGATACTAAAATCTACAGGTTTATCATTGACTTACGAGAGGTTAACAAGATTGTAGTACCACAATACCTAGGGGTTTCTGATATTACAACACTTCTTACTTTGGTTTCTCCGACGGCTAGTACCTTCACCATGATTGATTTGTAGAACGCTTTCTTTTCAATTCCTATTCATCCTGACAGCTGATATTTGTTCGGCCCTAACTCTGATTAATCGATGATATAGAATCTGTAGAGTTCCTCAGGGGTATACAGAGAGTCCTAGTATTTACAGCCAAGCATTGAAAAGACAGCTTGATTCTTTCCCTTTACCCACGGGGGTGGCTCTCATACAATATGTCGATGACATCGTGTTGGCAGCTGATACGCCCGAACAGTGTGAAGAATGCAAAGTGTCTTTGCTTTCATTCCTTGCATCACACCATCACAAAGTTTCACAGAGCAAATTGCAGTATTGTAGACAGAAGGTGACTTATTTGGGTCACCTTCTGTCTAAGGAGGGATGTGCACTTACACCAGATCGCATTCAAGCAATTTTAGAACACCAGTGCCTCGTACTCAGAAAGATGCATTCATTGGTCTTACCTCTTTTTGTAGGCAATGGATTTTAGGCTTTTCACATATTGTTAAACTTTTGTTGACTCTTCTGACTAACGACACTCCAATGCCCCTTCCATGGACGACTGAATGCCAGAATGATTTCCATCAGTTGTGTCAAGCTCTTTGTTCTGCACCAGTATTAAGCACTCCAGATCACACTAAGACTTTTACACTCTATGTACACGAGAGAGATGGGTGTGCATTGTCAGTTTTAGTACAGACACACGGTGACAAGCAACGCCCTTGTGCATATTTTTCAGCTGTTCTTGATCCAGTTGCCCATGCATTGCCTGGGCGCTTCCGCTCTGTTGCAGCCGCAGCTGTGTCTATACGTCAGAGTGAAGGGATAGTATTGTCACACAGATTATTGGTGTTAGTGCTCCATGCAGTTGATGCCCTTCTGAACCAAACCAAAAAGCAGCACTTAACTAGTGCTCGTTTTACAGGATATGAATTGACACTCTTGGCCCCTCATATCACTTTGAAAACATGTTCAACTTTGAATCCAGCTACTTTGTTGCCATATCCAGCAACTCAGTCTCAGTCACAGGAGTCTCATGATTGTATATTCCTTACTGAGGAACAGACAAAGGGTCGTGTCGATTTGCAAGACACGCCCCTCTCAAATGTTGATTGGGAATTGTGGGTTGATGGGTCTTGTTTGAAGTTACCAGATGGCACGACATCAGCTGCATATGCGATTACAACACTTCAGACGGTAGTTGAGACAGCTCGTATCCCACAGAAGTCAGCTCAGGCAGCTGAGTTAATAGGTTTGACACAAGCGTGTGAACTCAGTACTGACTTGTTTGTGAATATTTATACAGATAGCCGCTATGCTTTTGGAGTAGCTCATGATTTTGGATTACTCCCACATCCCACGGGTTGCAAATGCATGGAGAGTTGGTACATACTCTTTTGACTGCCTTGACATACCCAAAGAAAATAGCAATTGTTAAATGTAGTGCACACAAGAAAGTGACTGATAAATAGGACAAGGCGATGCCTTTGCGAATCACCCAGCTCGTGAGAATGCAATGCAGGAAAGTACTACATCTATGTATTTTTGAAGTCACAGGCTGAATGATGGCATGATGTTAGGCAGGAAGTGCTAGACATACAGAGATCTGTTTTCACTGAAGAACTAGAGCAATGGTCTAAGGAAGGAACATTAGACGATGAGAGCTGCTGGAGAAATAAAGAGATGACCAAGTGGAAACTGCCCACAGCCTATTTACAACCTATGATTACCCTTGCACATGTTGGAGCTTCCTCAATAACGAACTTGCTCATGCAAGTTTGGGAGCATCCAGAGACTGCCGGTACAGCTAAAAAGACAGTACAGTCCTGCTTGATTTGTCTCCAGTATAATCCTGGTAAAGGGACACAAACTCCTACAGGAGGGTTTCCTATATCAACTGCACCTTTAGAAGTTTTGAAAATGGATTATATTCAGCTTGAATTCTGCAATATTCTAAAATATGTCTTACTAGTGGTATGTGCCTTCAGTAAGTGGATAGAGGCGTACCCTATGAAAGATAATACAGCTCTGACCACAGCAAAGGTGCTTCTGAAAGAATTCTTCCCCAGATTCGGTGTTTGCAAACTTTTATGGAGTGATAACGGAGCTCATTTTGTTGGGCTAGTTGTTGAATATGTCCTGAAAGGATTAGGGATCAAGCATAAGTTTCATGCAGTTTTTCATCCACAGTCAGCAGGACTAGTGGAAAGATATAATGCTACTTTAAAATTGAAGCTAGCAAAAATACAGGCTTCTGCATCCTTGAAATGGCCAGATGCACTACCTTTGGCATTGTCCATCAGATCAGTGCCCCACTCACGATCTGGTCTTACGCCATATGTGGTGGTATTTGGAAGGCCTATGAATATTTGGGGATTTCCTAAGCCACGCCGCATACATGAGGTACCATGTGTATTGATGAGTGACTATCACAGTTGACTGACAGTTTGATTTCTATTCATCAACAGGTTCGAGAAGCTCTTCCTGACAGGTCCACAGGTGAGGCCCATGAACTCTGGCCTGGTGACCACATAATGGTCAGAGCCTTCCAGAGGTCGAGCAGCTTGGAGCCCAGGTGGTGAGGACCGGAGCAGGTGCTCCTCGCGAGGAGAACTGCAGTTCGAGTGACGAACAGAATGAACTGGATACACCCAAAAGATTATAAGCGTGTGCTGTCTACCCTGGTGGATCCTGCTGCCCTGATCAACCATCGAGAAATTTTGGATACGGAGAAAGGGCAAGTTGTATCACCTGGAGAACCTGCAGAAGTCTTCCCGGACCGCACAATCTCTGGTGTATCCCGATATCAACTGAGACGCCGGAGAGAACCTTCATTATTGAAAAAACTGGTTAAGCTACCATCCTGGGTTAGTGAAAAGGAGTTCATGTGGCAAGGGGAGGATCTGTTCTGCATAGTGACACCCGTCTTGACCTCAGCGAAGAAACCAATAGCTGCCCAGGACTTTAGAGCTCTAACGATTTTCGCTATTTCAACCAGTGGGATGGATATGCTGAAGGAAAAAATGTCAACTGCTGCAAGAATTTGTAATAGAAAAACCATGTGCATTACTGGATTTGTTGTCACTGTGGCTGCTATGGCAGTGATAACTTGGGTTGTAGAGGAAGTGGCTCCTGCTCGACAATTGCTGACTGCCACTTCTCGATAACCAATGGAGCACCACTATTTTACTCTCCCATACCATGAGCAGAAGCATAGACAATCTTACTTCCAGATTTTACACCAAACTCACAACGACATGAACACTACTGACTTATGTGTGTGTGGGATGATACCTGCTCGCCAGAAGAAAGGCGGAACACCTTTCATTCCTCTTCCCTTCTCCAATAATGGTTCTTGTCAAGCCTGGTTTGCACATCTAATCACTTCTGAAAGAGCTAACATTACTAGTATGGCTGTAGGGGGAATAAACTATCATCTCAATAAAGTGCGTTACACAGATGAAGATGGCAATCCACAGGCTAAAGGAACTAAATGGGAGTGGGAGGAGTACCGACCCGGAAATATTTCTACGGCTTATGTTTTCTCAAATATGCGAACTACCAAGGGTAATGGACTATTTGTAATATCTGTTACTATAGCCCAAGAAGACTTGTGTATAAGCAGTGTTGGGAGAATCCCAGTAGGAAGAAGCAAATGTACTCTAGTTTTGACCATTGAAGGTGTCAAAATTAGTATTTTCATGTCTTCGCAATACACCTACTTTGTCTGCGGTAACAAGGGATACTACCATCTCCCTGTTGGATGGTCTGGAATCTGCTACATGTCCTTTTTGTTACCACCTGTGTTTCTGGCACCTGCATCATATCATAAGGACTATCAATTATTTAATGATATCACTATGAACAGATACAAGAGGACAATAAGTAATGACGAGGTGGACCGGACTGACACTGCACTACAGCAATATGTTGATTTTAATCTGGGACTATTTTTCTTTGTTGGTGCTGCCTTGAACAGTAGGGAATTCAGACATTTGGCTCATGTAGTGGAAGCTGTAACCAACCAGACAGCTATGGCACTTGGTAACATTCCAGAGAAACTGCAAATTGCAAGGATTGTGGGGCTCCAAAACCGTATGGTCCTTGATGTAGTCTTGGCTGACTGAGGTGGTGCATGCCGTATCATCGGAAGTAGCTGCTGCGTCTACATACCTGACAATGCCCCCTCAGTTTTTGATGCAATCTCTAAACTACATAAGATTGCTGCTGAAATCCACCCCGATACTGGCATATGGACTTTTGCCAGCTGGTTTTGAGGGTTAATTGTAACTTGGGGTTGGAAAGTAGTTACTATCTTACGTATATTATTCTCTGTTCTACTGACATGTTGCTTATGTATACAATGTGGTCCAATGCTTTGCTCTGCTTGTATTACTGCCTGTACTCCTACTAAACGAAATGTTGCACAAATAAATGCCCAGAAAATATTAGATAATAAAAATTAATATTATAATGCAAATTAATATACAAGATGTATGCAAGGATTATCCTAGATCATGAATATCTTCAGCTAATGCTCAAAGGATAATCTGTGAAAAATTGACAGCAATCGGTGTTAGCATTTAGCCGAAGCCATCTTGTTTCCGGCAGCCTTTTTCTGCCATGTGCTCACCATGTGCTCTCTCCTTCTTCACTGTTGTTTACCCTTGTGCTCTGCTTAGAGGACTAGCAATACTTAGATTCTGACACTCTGCACATGCACAGAGGAATCTGTAACTGTTCATACATATGTTTTAGTCTGTAACTGTCAGGTTGTTTTTACTGGAGTCAGCACTCCTCCTTTACTGTTGACTGTGCATTTCTGTATGACCATTTAAGTATGTAACTCTCCTATGTGTACTTGTACCGCCTTCTTCTGAGCTCCTGTGTGGGTATGAAAGACCCATGGTTCTTCTACACCTTGTGCTACTTCATACATTACCAAAGGGTGTTGTGTGAATGTAGTTCCAGGTTGAATACATCTTTCCTTTAACCTTTCAGCTTCTGTGCCAACTTCTATTTACTTGTCCGAGGACTTGTGTGCAGAGAAGGACGAACCCCTAGCACTGGATGGCTGGCTGAGGCCCACCTCTACACAGTGTCATTAAAATGACTTAATTTCCAAAACTAAATTTTTTTCTTCGATCTATCCCACTAGAGTTTATTTAAACCTTGTTACAAAAATTCCAGCATCTTTTTACACAATTTAGATGGGCTTACTCACAAACCAGACAGGTGATAAAGCAACTTTCTTCTCCTAGGGAGAGGGGCAGATGGGCTTTTCCTAATATAGTGCTTTATTTTAGGCCTCTGTTTTACAATATAGTGTGGAATTAGTGGGGCAACACTCCTTCTCTCCTAATATTGGGCTTCCTTTGCCCTTCAATTACTACTAGGAGAGGAGGGTCATGGTTGTCTCCTATGACAAATGTCCTTTGGTTATTACAAGCGAGTTAGATTTAAGACTCTGATGAGCACCTTTAAAGTATTTTCTAATGTGCATAGGATTTACGGGCTAGGGAGATTGAACTACTTCTCCCCTACCGACAAGAACTCTAATTTGCCTGTTATTTTTGGGAGGTATTATCTGCAAGACTGAGATAAAGCCGGCATACTAAAACTGGGCGACTTAATTACTACCAAAGGAATTAAGTCATTTGCTGATCTTCAAAGCAAATATGGATTGCGAGACCAAGATGCTTGTAAGCATATCGCAATTAAGGGCCCCAGCTCCACCTCGGGTTGGCTCTATCTATTCCGCACTGAATAGCCAAATTCCTGATGACCTGTCTAGAATAGCAAACAAATGGCAATCAAAGTTGGAGGTCCCGCAAAGTACGTTTTATAATGCTTTGAAAATTATAGGCGCAATATTTTAAAACCATTTTCTTTCTATATATTACTCCTAGCAGAATCACCAAATGGGGAACAGGCAAGGGAACAGTTGTGTCCTAGGTGTTCAGAGTTTTGTGTAGACACAGTACACATGTTTGCCACCTGCCCGAAACTTGTTTCACTTAATATTAAAATGCAGGACTTCCTTGGGAGGATTATCTCCCAGGTCATAGAATTGACCCCTACGACTATCTTATTAGGGACCCAAGATGAGGTCAGCAGAATGGGGCACTCATTTTTGTGGCAATGACGGTTTGGAGGATATGCATAGCCTCAGCATGGGTAGATGCAGATCCTCCTCTGTTCTCCCAATGGCTGGCTAGATTAGTTGTGACCTATCATCTGAAGTGCTGAATGAAGCAACAGAGGTGCTGAAAGAGGCACGAAGAAGTGCAGAAAGAACCAACAGAGGTACAGAAGGAGGCAGGAGAGGTACAGAAACAGGCAGAAAAGGTGCAGAAAAAGGGAACAAGGGTGCAGAAAGAGACAAGAGATGTGCAGACAAAAGCTAGTAAGGTATAGAAAGAGGCAAGAGAGGTGCAGAAACAAGAAAAACATGTGTAGAAAGAGGCAAAAGAATAGCTGATGGAAGCAACAGAGGTGTGGAAAAAAGCAAGAGAAGTGCAGGAAGAGGAAAATTAGGTGCACAAAGAGACAAGAGAGGTACAGAAAGAGGCAGGAGGGGTGCAGAAAGAAGGAAGAGAGGTGCAGGTAGAAGCAATGGAGGTGCTGAAAGAGGCACGAGGGGTGCAGAAAAAGGTAGGAGAGGTGCAAAAAGAGGCAAGAGAGGTACAGAATGAAGGAAAAAAGTGCAGAATGAGGGAAAAGAATTGCTGAAAGATGCAACAGAGGTGTAGAAAGAAGCAAGCGAAGTGCAGAAAGAGGCAGGTTTAGTGCACGAAGAGGCAAGAAAGGTGCAGAAAATGGCAAGAGAACAGCAGAAAGAGGCAAAAGGGATGAAAAAGGGAAGGAGGGTACAGAAAAAAGCAATATAGGTGCAGAAAGAAGCAAGAGAAGTACAGAAAGAGGCAAGAAAAATGCACAAGAGGCAGGAGAGGAGCAGAAAGAGTCAAGAGAGTTGTAAAAAAGCAAGAGAAAGTAAGAAAGAGGCAAGAGTGGTACAGAATGAAGCAAGTGAGGTGCAGAAAGAGGCAACAGGCAACAGAGGTGCAGAAGGAGGCAACAGAGGTGCAGAAAGATGCAAGAGATGTGCAGAAACAAGCAAGAGAAGTTCAGAAAGAGGCAAGCGAGCTGCAGAAAGAAAAAAAGAGCAGTGCAGAAAGAACCCACAGAGGTGTAAAAAGAACCAAGAGGGGTGCAGAAATAGGTAGGAGAGGTGCACAAAGAGGCAAGAGAGGTACAGAAAGAGGCAGGAGGGGTGCAGAAAGAAGGAAGAGAAGTGCAGAAAGAGGCAGGAGAATTTCTGAAAGAAGCAACAGAGGTGTAGATAGAAGCAATAGAAGTACAGAAAGAGGCACGTGAGGTGCAGAAAGAAGCAAGATCAGTGTAAAAAGAACTAACAGAGGTGCACAAAAAGGCAAGAGAAGTACAGAAAGAGGAAGGAGGGGTGAAGAATGGCGGAATAGAAGTCCAGTAAGTAGCAACAGAGGTGCTGAAACAGGCATGAAGGGTGAAGAAAGAGCAAGAGAAGTACAGCAACAGGCACTAAAGGTGCAGAAAGAGGTAACAGGAGTACAGAAAAAAGCAAGTGAGGTGCAGAAAGAGAGGCGCAGAAAGAGGCAAGAGCAGTGTAGAATGCACCGACAGAGGTACAAAAAGAGGCAAGAGGGGTGCAGAAAGAGATAGTAGAGGTACAGAAAGAGGCAAGAGGGGTACATAAAGAAGCAAGTTCAGTACAGAATGAACCAAAAGGGGTGCAAAAAGAGGCAAGAGAGTTACAGAAAAAGGCAGGAGGGATGCAGTAAGAAGGAAGATAAGTGCAGAAAGAGGCAAAAGAATTGCTGACAGAAGCAACAGACGTGTATAATGAAGCACGAAAAGAATAGTAAGAGGCATGTGTGGTGCAGAAAGAAGCAAGAGCAGTGTAGAAATTATCAACAGAGGTGCACAAAGAAGCAAGAGTGGTATAGAAAAAGTAGAAGAGGTGTACAAAGAGGCAGAGAGAGGTACAGAAAGAGGCAGCAGGGATGCAGAAAGTAGAAATAGAAGTGCAGAAAGAAGCAACAGAGGTTCTGAAAGAGGCGCAAAGAATGCAGAAAGAGCAAGAGAAGTGCAGAAAGAACCAACAGAGGTACAGAAAGAGGCAAGAGATGTGCAGAAAGAGAAAAGAGGGATGCAGGAAGAGGCAAGAGGGGTGCAGAAAGAAACAAGTGAGGCGTAAAAAGAGGCAACAGAGGTGCATAAAGACACACAACAGGTGCAGAAATATTCAAAAGAAGTGCAGAAAGAGACAATGGAATTGCTGATGGAAGCAACAGTGGTGTAGAAAAAAGCAAAAGAAGTGCAGAAAGGCACGGGAGATGCAGGAACAGGCATGAGAGGTGCAGAAAATGTCAAGAGAACAGCAGAAACGGGCAAGAGGGATGCAAGTACAGAAAGAGGCAGGAGGGTTGCAGAAAATTGCTGAAAGAAACAAAAGAGGTGTGGAAAGAGCAAAGAAAAGTACAGAAAGAGGCAAGCGTGGTGCAGAAAGTAGCAGGAGCGGTACAGCGATAACCAATAGAGGTGTAAACAGAGGCAAGAGGGGTGAGGTAAGAGGTAGGAAAGGTACAAAAAGAGGCAAGAGAGGTTTAGAAAGAGGCAGGAGAGGTGCAGAAAGAAGGAGTAGAAGTGCAGAAAGAAGCAAGAGCAGTGCAGAATGAGAAAAAACAGAGGTACAAAAAGAATCCAGAGAAGTGCAGAAAGAGGCAAGTGAGGTGCTGAAAGAAGTAAGAACAGTGCAGAAATGATCAATAGAGGTACAAAAAGAAGCAAGAGCGGTACAGAAAAGGGTAGAAGAGGTGCACAAAGACGCAAGAGTGGTACAGAAAGAGGCAGGAGGAGTACAGAAAGAAGGAAGAGAAGTGCAGAAAGAAGCAGCTGAAGTACTGAAAATGGCAAGTGGAGTGCAGAAAGAGAGGTACAAAAAAGGCAGAAGGAGTACAGAAAACTAAGTGACTGAGACGAAAGACAATGCTATACTTACTTTTTGATTACAATTGTCTTGGAGTACGGTTGTGATGGCGAAATACTGTGTCCACACATTTCATGGTATTGAAGGAAAGAGCTTTGACCACTTAAGCAAATTTCTCACATATAAACGCAATAATGTAACAGAAATCGAAACCCCATTATCAGAACACACGCAGTGGTGTTGAGCAGAGGTGCAAGGACGTACTAATGTGGTGAATAGTGTCTCCAACCTCACGGCAGCCGCTACCCATGACATCTGCTTATTTTCTGATCGATGGAGAAATAAACCCCCCTCTCAGAATTCAAAAGACAAGCTCTGAAACTAACACACAGCAAATTGTTTCCATGGGAAGTGCTGAGGAGCTCCACGTTTCATGATGTCTGGTGTGTGGTGAAGTGCCAGGCGCTTGAGGCTCACCCCTCCCCCAAATAATTACATGAATTCCTGGGAGCAAAACTCCAGCTGGAAAAGAGGTGCCACTGACAGCTGCCTGTGTAAGAAGTACTTATACCGGCTGGGATGATCTCCAATTTTTGACCCACAGTATGACCCTGAGTATTTGATCCCCCTTATCATTCATATATTTCTCACTGTAAACAACGGCCGGCTCAGACACAGCGCCACCTGCTGGAAATTTCAAAATGGATCGTACCATTTACAAGAATATGTTTTTCCTTTTTTCTTTGGCATTTCCCCAAATTTTGTCAAGCATTCTCAATTCTCCTGTGTGTTTCTTAGATACATGCATGAGTAGACAGAACACTCTTGTGCTAACAATTTGTTTTTTGTTTTAGATTTAAGGGAGTACATTTTGTTTTAAAACCTATCAGGTCTGGCCAACCGGTAATTATGCCACTACAGGTTGATACCACTACAGTCTCAAACCCCAGTTTGAGAAGGAATGAGATTTCAGGAAGTGTCTTCCTAAATGGATCATGGTTTCTTCAGTTCCCGGGTCAGACATTCTCTTTGTTCAGAACGGCAATAGGCAATTTTTTTCTGTGCAATGTAAATTAAGGAGTTCTAATGAAAACCTGTTTACCTATGAAAAGCCTTACTTTGGATCACAGTGGTGGGTTACCTGCTGGCAAGAGTAAGGTTGTACACTTTTGGGTGGTTTTGATCACCAATGCTTAGACTCTCTTCCCTCTGGGGACATCAGGCTCAGTGGCGCAACCCAAAATACAGGGGGAGGGAAGAGCTGCAGAATATAAGGAGAGGTCAACCATAGCCGCCAATGTTTCACAATGTGCATGTAGTTGTAATTATATAGCGCTTATTGCCCCTGATGAGGCATCAAAGGACTTTTCAGTGAATTGCACGATACTCTGGAACTCAAAAAGAGTTAGTAATGGGTTAGTACCGGGAAATATGTTAATTTGAGCGGTGGACATGTGAGTTTGTTAGTTGTATTGAATAGGATGATGGAGAGATAGAAGTGGGTATCTGTACTTATGGGTGACCTTTATCAACGAAATGTGTGACACTTCTAGTGAAACTTTCTTGCAAGCAAAATCAAACAATGAAGTCCACGGAAATAGATACATTTGGCAAATAACACCCATTTGAGCAACAAGAAATCCTAAACAAATCTTGCAACTTCAGGCAGGCCCTTGAACTTTGCAGCAGACATATTAACCCTCTGAGGTAATTTATGGTGAGTCAAAACTGCCACTAGACAAAACTTGATTTTCTACAGTAAATTAATCAGTTAACCTTGACATTTTTATTTTTGTCAGAAAAATGTTCCACCTACAAGTAGCTCTGCAGCAGGCCAGGTGCTTTTAAACCCATGTTATCTCTGAGCACAGCACCACATCCCAGCTCAGCACTATGTACAGCTGAACCACAAGTAAAACAAGCATTTGCAATGTTATAGGTCTCCGATTTGTGAGAGTTTGAGTTATTGCTATTGTAAGTGACAAGGGCTTTTATTTATGTGTTTTGAAAACTTGCAAGCAGTGCGTAAACATGCACTCTTTACTTATAGAAGCAAGGCTGTCAGTAAAACAGGCACAGTTACTGCTACCCTTGCTTCTCATAAGCAAGGGCTATAAGTACAGGGTGCGTGTTTATGCACCGCTTGTAGGTTTTCAAAACAGATAAATAAAAAGCATTGTCATTTACAATGCCAATAGCTCAAACTCTTGCAAATGTGAGATATATTGCATTGCAAATGCTTGTTATCATTGTTCTCACACAAGTCAAGTCAAAGGATCTTTATTCGGATATAAAAACATCCATAAAAGTACAGATTTATCACAACAATACATCATATGTATAAAAGCGATTAAAAACACATTTAAAAGGTCTTCTGATGGTCTGTTTAAGGGAGGAAGTAATCTGGGAATAACATTATGCAGTAAGAATACAACAAACTATGGAATCTGATCAGGCAGCAATGTGCAAATATACATTATATAGCATGTGGACTGTATACAAAAACCACAATGTCCGTTAATCAAACGCACGAGAAACAATAATCTAACAATGGCATTATATGATGAATAGGATCAAATTATACCATAAGATCTACCACAATATAAGGATAGGCAATATATAACTGTGCAAAACCGCAAATAATGTGCAAATGATTCACTAAGGCATATTCATAGATGCTCGTGAGCTTATCACAGATTGAAGAAAACAGCTAACTCTCAAAATTATTTCATCACAGCCTAACAACTGTAATTCCTTAAATCTGAGTTAAAATCTACAACAGCATGTACTCTAAAATGGGGGATTAGGTACTGTTTAGTGTATCTCATGTAGAAACTGCAGAAAAATAGAAAGTGCAACAATGTTTGTCTACATCCTGAATGACAGGGGCAATGCAAGGTCTCCAAATTCTTATTGAAGCCCTGTGGGAAACAGAGTGCGTATTTGATGCTCCCATCCCTGAAGCGAAAGAGCAAGCTCCTTTTCCATCTCCCCAGATTTTTTCTCAGGTATCCCTGTGGCATATTGTTGGACCTGCCGCACGGTACCAAAAGGGGAATGTATCTAATAATGTCCAATTTGTGGAACTCCGACTTTTCTCTTTCTCTTTGATATAAATCATACAAGGCACCTCTTACTATCTTATGTTGTGTGCGTTCGATTGCTAGGGGGGAGGAAAATATATGCTCCAATTGCACACTTGCTAGGCTTTTCCTTACTGCCCATAGCCAGGGTATATGGTTAGCCCTGTCGAACTTTAGGCAGTCTATGATTATCTCTTTGGTCAGAGAGGCAGACGGATTCTGCCATATTTTTAACCAGAATAGTGTAGGCCCTGATCTAATAAAATTCTCCACGTAGGGGAGATTCAGCTCTTTGTGACATATGTAAGTGGATGCAGTGATAGACGCACCCAATACCTTTCTGCAGAATCTATTTTCCTCAGTTTGTATACTTGCACTGTTCGTATTCCCCCATACCTCTGCGCCGTAAGTTGCCACTGGTCGGCATTGAGTTCTATAAATTTATAATAGCCGGATTACAACGTCGGCACGTTTGGGCTGTTGGAGACTAATTATGGAGTTTATAGCCTTGCCCATCTTTTTTTTCCCGTGTGCTACATGAGGCTGCCATGATCCAGTATGTGAAAACGACAGGCCCATTTATGAAAAGTGCTAGTGCATTTTAAAAGATCTTTCCCTGACACAATGTGCTGGATACTATGTTTTTTTGGCCCATACCACATTATGTATGATTTATTAAAATTAGTGCACAGGTCAAGATCTGCCAATTACGAGACAAAACCCGTTATTAAAGTGCAGAGTGCTTTAGGCGTACGGCCCATGAGGACCGCATCATCCGCATATAAAAGTGCGGGGAGTAGTTTACCGTTAATACTGGGCACATCACTAGTTAATTTAGACAGTGAATTACTTAAATCATTTATATACAAAATAAAAAGCAGGGGGGCTAAAACGCAGCCTTGTCTCACCCCTCTGCCGATTAAAATGTCCCCTGAAACCTCCCCTTCATTATTTATCCTGACACGGGGTTTCAAATCTCTGTGCAGGTGAGCCAAAAAATATACAAGTGTCTTATCCAGCCCATAGTTTAAAAGAACCACCCATAATCGTGAACGGTTAACAAAATCAAAAGCAGAACTCAAATCCATAAACCCTAAATACAACGGAACCTTTTTTGCAATAGTATATTTGCCCAAATTTAAATTTAAATTCAAACATTGTTCCACGGTTCCCACGTTACTTCTGAAGCCCAGTTGACAAGGATTTAAAATCGTATTATCCTCAGCCCAAACCCTGATCTTATTAAAAATGACTCTTCCTAGGATCTTCAAGGTGTTATCAATTAATGATATGGGGCGATAGAAGATAGGGCTGAGTCTGTCACTTTTCTTGAAGGTGGGGTCGATTATACTATTTGACCAGGTTTTCGGGGCAACAGTATGGGACAGATTGTTAAAAACATTGCATAATAATGGTGCCCAAAATTCAGGCTCGGATTTCATTTGGTCGATGGATAATCCTTCAGGGCCAGGGGCTTTATTGCCTGCACTCTGATTTATGGCGTCTTCCACCTCCATTAATGAGATGTTAGGCGCCATAGCTGGATATGTAATGTCGACTACTGTCTAAGAAACAGCATATATGCTTGAGAAATCGTCTTCCCACATTTTGGCCGTTATATTACAATTGATTGGGGTGATGTTTGAACCTATGGACCTCAGAGATTTAACCTCCCCCCAAAAACCGGCAACATCCTTGAGTGCAGCAGAACGGGCGAGGGATTCCCACGGGTCCTTTAGTAACTCCTCTGCCCGAGATTTTTGTGGCATACTTATAACGAGTTCTCAGTATCCTTACAAGAGGCTGATCCCGGGGTACTGCTGTAATAGCCTCCCGTAGTTCCCGGTTTGCTTTAGAGCAAGTGCCATCAAACCACATGGGATTTTTATTAGGCCATGTGACTGGTTTGGAGATCTCTTTTTTAATACCCTCACATAGCCATGAGATAGCCTCAAGAATTCTAGGGACTGGGGCTTCGCTAGACAAGCAGATCGACACCAATGAAGGATACATAGTGATGGTGCGTGCTAAAAGTGCCTTGTTATCGGTGCCCTTCCAGATTAATCTTAGTTTATCTGTTGATGACACCAGATTTTTCGCCCCTATTTCTTTTCGCTTTCCCAATTTCTTTACGGATTTAAGAATAGTCAAAATTGGGTTGTGATCACTATATACAGTACTTAGGACGTCAGCCTTAATCAAACAATCCACAAGGGAAGAGGATAAGAAAATGTAATCAATTGTGGAGGAGCAGCCGCGTCCTATGTAAGTTGCCAATGGACTTTTACCCTTCGTGCAACTAGCTTTCTCCAGGACGTTAACTAAATCCCTAGTGGCTAGGTGGTTATTTAGTTCCTCTCCTCTTTTACAGGGTGTCGCCCAACTGAAAACATTTACAATCCCCTTATTAATATGGGCGTTAAAATCGCCTCCCAGGCAGATCCCATCTAATTTTCCATAAGTTTCTCCGTCCATAATTTTATCAATAAAATTAAACATTCTTATAAAATTATTATTGTGATGTGAAGTAAAATCATTATTGTAAAAATTAATTAAAAATATCTTAAGCTTGTTTGAATAGATTAGGGCCTGGAAATTCCCGTCATTTGTCTCCAGAATTTTAATTTTACCATCTGCAGTGATCTTTACCCATATCGATAAGCCCCCACTAGGTCGACCCATAGCCGGACTAGGCACAATACTATTATGGCAAGTGTAGCCTTCATGGAGCAGACTGCTCGTGCACCATGTTTCCTGAAACATTATGAAATCAAAATTACTAATCCAAGTGGACCAACCTTCTGATTTCATTTTTGTTTTTAAGCTGGCAATATTCCAGCTTAGTATATTTAAACTATCAGCAGAGGTGACCAAGTTATTTGTATTTAAATCAAGTGGCAATACTGCCTCCATTCCAGCTATGGGGACAGTGATGTTGGGTCCAGGTTTTTTCTTTCTATGAGGCCCCTTTTCGGTACTCCTATGTCCAACTACAGCGTCATGGGTGCCTATTGATGGTCAACCCTGGCTCTCCAGGTCAGATAGAGCACTAAACCTGTTGTATAATGGGTATGTTGGTGTAATTGGGTTAAATGGTCTCTGTGGGGGCCTGTAGAAATATCCCAATGGTAACGAAGTCACAGCAGTTGATGGGCTGAAGTAAGTGTTGTTACTGTTTAGTATATAGTTCACTAGGGAGAAATTTCTGAAGTTCATGACAATGCAATCTCCGTTAATGTTTTAAAATGAACGTCCAACCCATCCTACCCGTCGTACTGTCAGAATTTTGTTAGAGATCTCCATCCCTACCCCTTTATTTTTGAATAGCCAATCAATGCACTTAATTTTTAACTGGTACCAGGTCTCGCTTTGAGGAGGGGAACTCCTGCTAGGATTAGGACATACGGGCTAGCTTCGGGGGGCAAGTCAAGAACTGCGCCTGGTTGGTTTTTAGGCCGTGTAACAGCAATTGACCTGTTGCCTAAAACAACATTGTCAGGTTTCCTAGGTTGCTTTGTTGCCGGGCAAGGTCCCCCAAATGTAGCTCCCACCGCCATATTAGGTGTACCCGACTGCCTATCAGCCGCGGGCAGCGCAGTCTGTGACGATTTGCCCACAGCAGCAGAACCCTGTAAAGCGCACTGCGGGGGCTGGTTATTCCCTGTGACACTATCCCCATTTACGATCTTTCTACCTGGTGTGCTGTTACTAGACTTTCCCCCTACAATGCCCCGATTAGCAACCTCCAAATCTTTCAGAAACCGGTCACCCCTTAACTGGTCAATGCTAATAGCGCCTTTCCTTCCTGTTATCATTGTTCTCACACAAGAATCTCTGCTCTGCTCAATTACCCTTCCTACTTGCTTTGGACGCATGTGCATTCCTATATAAAATAAAATTGAACCAAATGAAGTGTTAATGATATGTTTTATTTTAAAGGCGGTTTTAGGTTTGCCTCCCATAACAGGATGACAGTTGGTCTATCTCAGAGTTGGAAATCCCCCCATTAACAAATTATCTCCCTTTGCAGTCCAAAACAATGCCCTTACATTAAATCAGGGGCTCTCTTAATAGGGTTAACCACATCAGCTTGATCGATTATATATTGCTGGATGTTAAGCTATGGCCTTTTTTGGTGGATATGGCAGTCGCACCGTGATCTGAGTGACCACAATGCAAGTCAGCTCTTTAGTGCACTACACAACTCCTCAGGGAAGCCTTTTGATAGGAGACTGGTAGTTTTCTATTTGACTCCACTGCAAATGCTAGTAACGTCAAATAGAGCACATTAGAATATTCCCAGGAGACCATCAGTGAGATCTATAGGAAGTTTGTTGCATGAATGGAGGGAATGATACCATTGATCAACACACAGAGTACTCCATAGTCTTTTGGGAAGATAATTGAAATTCAAACTCAGCTGTATAAAAACCAGAGAAATCTTTTTATAGTTAAATCAGGGTGCATGGTAGTAAGTACGCCCCCTAAATTGTGGTTTAACAAAGCATGTCGAGAGTCTAATATGCTCTGATCATTGAAATCAGCCAAAGTGATAAAATGTCAATCCAGGCCACCATGCTGATTTACAAGTTTGTGTTATCAATGTCAAACAAGTATTTGCAATGCAAAAGGTCTGGCATTTACAAGAGTTTGAGCTATTGGCATTGTATTTGACAGTGCTTTTTATTTATGTGTTGTTTTTAAAACAGATAAATAAAAGGCATTTTCATTTACAATGCCAATAGCTAAAACTCTTGCAAATGCGAGACCTAGTGCATTGCAAATGCGTTCAGCGCTCATGCTATGAAGATTAATGAAAATAAAAAGTGTTAGGAGACAGCGTGTCCTACCTGCAACAGCAGGCAGGACAAAGCTATTTGAGAAGTTAGTGCTTGGAGGTTACAAAATGAGTCAAGGCAGTACTAAGGAGGGACTACTTAGCCTATTGACCAATGAAAAGCCACAGTGTACAGTGGACAATGACACAAGCCAATGAAAAATATGAGCTGGAAGTGGGCGGAGCTTCAAGCCCATACCTGAATACAGCATGCCTCGCAGAGCAGCGCATGCGCAGCCCAGGCTCGAGCTTAAAAGGAGAGCACAAGCAACATGGAACGCCTCTCAAACTATTTCATCAATATTTAGCAATCTAAGTTCTTGGTTGTCTGCGCCTAAATGGCTCCAGAACAGAGTCCTGCTAGCATGGCACATTGCAGAGATAACATTTTTTACACTTCTAGTTATGTTCTGTGCTGAGCCAAAAGCCCCCAACACCCTATCTAATTCAAGGTAAGTTCACACCACAGATATCTACACATTGATCAGTTTACTTGTTGTTTTGAGGTCAGTTTCTTCATATCTGAACCCACTTTAAAAAAGTATCATGCATCTGCTTTGGTTTCATAAAATTAAAGCTTCTCCTCTTCAGAGAAAGCCTCACAATCATAATCTTGCTTTACATGCTCTGTCATTTATCTAAACAGTAACTACCTAGACTTAAGAAACCAAATCTAGAGTATATTTATTTCAAGAACTCAGCAGGAAAACCAAAATGTGCAGCATCCTCAGGCTTCTGCTGACATTGTACTATGCTTTCAAATATCTAAGTGTTAGTACTCCCCCTCAATATCAAAGCTAGATTATCGAGGTGCTCAAATATAGAGGACAAAATAACGATTCCAAAATATTCAAAGGTAGGTTAAGTGTAGATCTTCTATACCTAGCTCCACATATATGTATCTTGACAATATAAATCTATTTCTTCATTGCATGTATATGTGGAGCGCTCGGAACAGTAAATCTGTACTTCCACTGTACACTCACCTTTCAATATTATGGACTTCAATATTTTGTCCACAATATTCTTGTATTTCAATATTCTTAGCCTCAATATTTACTAGTACAATTCTATATGTCATATTCCAAGCAGTGCATGTGGAACATATCTTATAACTTGCACAACAGTTCACTATTGTGGGGCAAGCCTCTTCTTCCAGAGAACATATTTCCTCACTCTCCTATACCGTAAACGTTTGAAAGTATTCTGAGTTCAGGCCTAGCTACAGAACAAGATATGACTAAACATACCACATCCAATTCAATGAAGGCATAGGATCATATTCATGGCCAAGTCACCTTACAGCGCTGCACTGCATGACAGGGAGAGAGCAGGAATGTGCTGTATTTAAGATAATATGGTGCATTCCTGCCTTTTCCGCTGCGCTGCATTTGGGCTGCCTAGACAGAAGGATTGTTTTTGGGCAGGAATGGGGGCACCTTCCTGCACAAAAACAGTCCTCTGAGGCATTGTCCTATTTCTATGTGTACTGCAGAAGGCAGCACATATAGAAAAAGGAAACAACAAGGAGAAATAAAGATATTTCTCTTCTTATGCCACACCTGGGGAGGCATACGTTTTTGCTCTATTCCGAGGTCTACACTTATTGTAAAGCTGGGACTGCATCAGAATCCATTGATGTTGCCGGGGAACACCCCTGCAATGCCCATGGAAACATCTCCCTGGCGCAGAGAAAGGCAACCCAGCGATTTGCATTACTGGAGATTCATGAAGTCACTCTGGGCCACGTAAGGTGGCCTTGATTGGCTTCATAAATCTAATTTTTAATTTGCATAGCTCTTGCAGCGCGTTACGTTGTGCAAGAGTGATGCAAAGGGGCTCGTAAATATACCCCATAGTTCCTTTGTAGGATTATCTGATGCTCCTCTGGTGTAAGTCTCACTCTCATCTTCCAATTTCTCCTTTACCCCTACTATGCCTCCTCTTGTAAGAACAACATAATCTGTAACACATTAGAACTACAATAGCCCCTGCCAAACCCATAATCCCACACCTAATGTGCGGTGCATATACACCTTCCAAAGTACTTAAAATGTAAAAAGTAAGTAAGCCACCTGAGTAAGGGCTGTGACAGAAATGTGATTGTGTGGTACAAACTACATGGAACCGTTTTGATTTTTTATGTCTCCTATGCATGAATGTATTGTATTATGATTGAACAGCTTTCTACTTAAGACGTACAATTTCCACTGCTGTTCTTTCAGTAAACTACACGAAACACCGGCCTTTTTCCTATAACTTGCTCACACACTAATTCATATCTCTTGTTCTCAGCTTTGCTTTCAAATTGGAATATGAAACTATTTTGCTTATTCAAGAAACGTATTAAAGAAGAGGATTCCCACGTTTTCCTGCATAGAGAAGGGGGAGCAGATAAACGGATTGTAATATTTTGCTACCACTTAGCCCATGGCACATCTAAGCTGCATATTAAAACAGGACTTTTCTGTATTTCACATGGCATGCTCGAAAACTCGAGCACCCATGTCTGCAAGATGGCTCACTCGGTTAAGAGGTGGACGACTACCTCTGTGTGACATGTAGGTCACAAGGTCAAATCCGAGCAGGGCAGGGGGCTCTTCCCAATACCTACATCCATCTGATTGAATACCATTAAAGTGGGTATACACTCTACAGTGTAATAAATGGGAGTCATTACATCAGTAAGAGCTATACAAGGAAAATATTATAATATCAGTCTCTGTAGCCCCAAGTTTTGTATTTGACCCTATTGATTGGATTGGATTGGATTGGATGTACATTTATAGAGCGCGAATTGATGCCCAGAGACGTCCAAGCGCTAGGAACACCATGGACCCAAACACTGGCCCAGGAGGGGGGAGAAATGAGAGTTAATTAGACTGGATGAAATAAGAAGGTTTTCAATTGTCTACGGAAAGTCGAGAGATTAGGGTTGGCTCTGAGATGCAACGGAAGGGCGTTCCAGGCCCTGGCAACATTATAGGAAAACGTCCTGCCTCCGGATCTGGATCTTTTTATTCTGGGAGCCATTGTAAGGAAAGTCTGACTAGAGCGTAGACTTCTGTTCGGCGTATAGTGGGTAATTAGGTCCCGAGTAATCCTGGGGCCAGTATTCCAAAAGGCCTGGTGTGCTATGCACATAGCTTTAAACATGACTCTCTGGCGCACCGGTAGCCAGTGGAGGGTTACCAATCCGGCCCTCACTGACTGTGAGGGCCGGATTGATAACCCTCCACTGGCCACCACCACTGGCCTTTTTCTGTCTCCATTGCACCTTGCCTTTCTTCTGACTCCATGTATGCCTCTATAATCTCCTGTTTACCTATGCCACTCCTATATATTTTTCTATCTGCCAGTAGTTGGTCTGACCTAGGCAGTGGCGGATCGTTCTCTAAGGCAGCGGAACTACACTCCACTGCTTTACAACAGTGTAAGGAATAATAAAGTGGTAATAATGGAAAGATATTATCATTTTAATATTTCCTGTTGCAGGTGCGGCAGCTTTACATTTGAAAAACAACAACCTAGGCAACTAATATTTAGAACACAGTAATAATAAAAATGAACAGTTGGCTACAGCTGGCTACAAAACTTGGTATTTTATTAAGCAAAACACATTATTGTAGAAAATATTATACAAAAGTTAATGAAAACCACAAGTTTAAATTTATCTATAGTAGATAGGTGGCAAAATGAGTGTCTACGCGCGTTTCGGCAGCCAGCGCCTTCTTCCTGGAGCAGCCACACAATTTCTATAAAGTGAAAATACATATAGAATACATAATTATAAAATTTCCAAGTGACATATTTATACAGATTAAAAATCTAACATCAAGAGATTTTAATGTTTGCAGCCAGTTAATACAATCTGTAGTTACAAGTTATAAAACAATCTAATTTCCATTATTCGCTTTTATCGTTGTCATTTCCTTGTGTATTCTGTCTAAGTCCTTTAAAGACCATGTCTTGAAAGGGGAGTAAGATGCAATAGGTGGACCTGACAGTAATAGGCATACTTATAGTGCCCAAAACGATATCACTGGGTTTACTATTTCTGCAGTTTTGAAAGGTTTAATGATAATCGGACAATTTATAGCAGCCATAGGGATGTTTGAGAGCTTGCTATATATGATGTTTGGTAAGAGAACAGATGCTTGATTTAAAACCAACAATAGTATGAATTCATTATCATGTTTCCTACGGTCAACTCAATTTTTTAGTTTTTCAGCTATTGCAGTCTGAAGGTTTTCTCTTATCTTAATTTATTTGTCTAAAATACTTACTAGTAGGGTTTTTGTTTGAAAAAAGGATCTAATAAAGTTTCTGCTTCTTGTTTGATTCTTTTTTTGGTCAAGTATTGCAGGAGCTTAGGGAGGAGAAATCATACTTACTATTAGTTTTTAGAGTTTTCTGGTTATCGTTACTCTAGATTAGATTGTTACACAAACATATTTTCAACCGTTTTTTTACCTGATTGATTGGAAGTTAAATAATTAATTCCCGCCGGCCGGAGCCCTTTGTATAGAATAGCGCTGAATAATATTCAAAGTTGGATTCTTCCACGGTATTTCTGGATGTCTATTTTTTGGAGGATATATAAAAACAAAGGTGTATATGTTTATCTTATTCCCAGTGGTAGTTTTACTTAAATGGGATTTTTCATTAGATATCAAAACGGAATTCTAATACTCCTTTATCTGTACTTAATATGGTCTTACCTATTGGTTTTGATACTATTTTTTCAATGTCTTGTGCCCAGGTTACGATCTATGATGTGATCTGTTAACGATGAGCTGCTTTGGAAGTCTTCCTATCAGTCCAAAAAAGAAGGGGGGGCGAGAATTAGGTCTATATTTTCTATTTTCTGTTCGAAGGATTTCAAACAGCGGTGAAAAAATGCCTATATTGTTAGTAGTCTTACCCAAGAAAACGGAGTCTTATATTTCCAAAGATATGGATGGTGTTTAAAGGATTCTCGAATTTTGTACACGAAGGATAAATATTAAAAGATCTCCCTGCCTGTGGATATAAAAAGGGGGATATTAAGTTCCATTGCAAAGGGATTTAACTCTAATGCGTAGCGACTTGTTTGGTCTAAAGTCTTACCTGAGGATAGTCGGCAGGGCTCTCTATGTCCGGCGGCGGGTTATTCCGTCTGGCAATACAAACGCGGGAAGTGGTGATTGATTGCACGTTCGCCACTCATGTATATATACTCTTGTTAATTGGTGTAGATTATCTACACCTGTTTTAAGTTTCTGGTTACGTAGTACAACGCAAGGAGTTCGAGAAGAGATTTCTAACGTAAACAAGTAATGGCGGGGTTACCGCGTGTGCTCCAATGATTGGAGGTGGAGCGCTTGCGTTGTCAATGCTTGCAAGCGAAAAAAGACTTTAATTCTGTAGTTTTAGTTGGTTTGTTCTTTTGCATTAGCCTGTCGTCGTATGCATTTGTAGGATAGAGATGGAGCGCTTGCGATGTCAGTGCTTGCAAGTGAAAAAAGACTTTGGTTATGTAGTTTTAATTGGTTTATTCTTTTGTATTATCCTGCATTTGCAGGATAAAAAGGAGACTATAATTTTATAATTTTAATCAATTTTTTTCTTTTTCGTTGGCATGTCATTGAAGGCAAAAAGTATACATTTTTTACGTGGGTTGAAAATATTAAATTAGTGACAGCTACTTGTTTTGTTAAAAAAAGGAGGATAGTTGTTATCTCTTTTTCGTTGGCATGTCATTGAAGGCAAAAAGGATACATTTTTTACGTGGGTTGGAAATATTAAGTTAGTGACAGCTACTTGTTTCCTTAAATAGAAGAAAAGGATAGTTGTTATCTGTTATTCAAATCATACTCGCTTGTAGATAGGTAAGTTTTTAATATTTTTAGAATAAGGCCATACCTAGATGGTTGTTACATCAATATTTCTTTTTAATTTTTATAGGTATTGTAACTTGGAACGTATCATGACTGTATTTATAAGTAAGTTAAGTACATGCATGTATTTGTTTCTAATTAAAGAAATTTTCAGCAGATTGCATGTTCCCACGGAATTTCGTTATTCAAGCCTTGTGCCAATGATTTGTCTATTTTTTAATTGCGTAATAAAATACCAAGTTTTGTAGCCAGCTGTAGCCAACTGTTCATTTTTATTATTACTGTGTTCTAAATATTAGTTGCCTAGGTTGTTGTTTTTCAAATGTATTGTTTTCCCTGACCTAGGAATTATAAGATCCATATACTCAGGAGGTCCTTGCTAAATATACGTAATAAAGGTGCGGCAGCTTTGCCATGCGGTGTGGGCGGGGCTGCTCTGTTATGTTATGTTAGGACTTTTTATATAGCGCGACAGCTGCCCCAGCAAAGCGGCGTCCCGGCGCTGAATAGCAGAGAGATGTCCAAGTGCGGAAGGGTGCAGGAAGGCCTACGGAGTGGGGAAGAGAAGGTTTTTTTATGGCTTTCCTGTACTGGAGGTAGTTAGTGAGCCCCTGAATGTGGGCCGACAAAGAATTCCAAAGGATGGCAGCTCTGTTCCGAAAGGAATGGGCTCTGGCGTGAACCCTTCTCACGTGTGGGACCGCTACCAGGCATTGTCCCATGGAATGGAGCTGGTGCGTGGGGTTGGAGGTTAAAAGTAGGTTGGTCAGGATTTCCGGAGATGTCACTTTCAGGATTTTAAAGGCTGTACAAAGTGCCTTGAACTCAATTTGCCAAGCCACAGGCAACCAATGGAGATGGTGAATGGTATTCCTCACTGAGCAGGCTCTACATAGACCGAGGAGAGATCTTGCGGCCGCATTCTGGACTCTCTGTAGCCTCTGTATTTCTGACTTGTTAACTCCCAGATACAATGAACTGGCATAATCAAGTCTTGACATAATCACAGCCTGGATGATGATCTGCCTGGTAGGGGCATCAAAGAAACCCAGGATGGGTTGGTTGGAATCCGCACAACAGACCATAGCAGGTTCCGGCCACCATTTTAGTTTGAGTCTGAAAGTTGAGTGAAGCGTCCATCCAGACCCCTACGTTCTTCACTGCAGGCTTAGGGGCATGGGCATGGGCAGTGCCTAGGTTCTTTGGCCACGAGAGCTCGTTCCAACGATCATGTTCCTTTCCCACCAACAACACCTCCGACTTGTTGGCATTCAGTTAGAGGCAGTTGGTGGTCATCCACTTGGCGACTGCCATGAGATCACCCTGAAATTTCATGGCGTCCCGCTCGGGGTCGCTCGAGAGAGCCACCACCAACTCTGTGTCATCGGCATAGGAGACCATGGTCAGCCCTCTGCTCTTGGCAACTCTGGCCAGAGGTTCAACGTAAAGATTGAAAATCAGAGGGCTCAGGGACGAGCTCTGTGGTACTCCTTGACCTATAGTAAGAGTGCGAGACACAAAAGGGGGAACTATCATCTGAAACGTCCTGTCTGCGAGGGAACATGCCAGCCACTTCAATGCTGAGCCAGTGACTCCCGCCTCCGTCAGCCGACGTAGCAGAATGGCGTGAGACACCGTGTCAAAAGAGGCACTAAGATCCAAAAGAATCAGTGTCCACGTTTGCCCCTCATCTAAGGCTTTCCAGAGATGTTCAGTCACGGGCAAAAGTGCTGACTTGGTGCTATGGCTGGGGCAGAAACCATTTTGAGAGTGGTCGAGCCTATGGTTCGAATTGTGATACTCCATGAGGAAGAGTTAACATAGGCCTCTGTGATTTTCACAGTCCAAGGTAGCAAGGAGATAGGCCAAAGTTTTTGTGGCTTTTTATGGTCTAAGGAAGGTTTTTTAAGCAGTGGTATTACCCTGCCCTGTTTCCAAGCCATAGGCACAACCGCTGCGCCGAGGGACCCATTGATCACCTGTTCCAAAGGATGTCTAATAGTGGGTAGAATTTTCGGGAATTGGCCAGGCTTCAGAGGATCAACAGGAGAGCCCGACTTGACTTTCGAACAGAGTGTGAGTAAAACATCTTGAGGTATAGGGGGGAAACCACAAGAATATCATTGGTGTGAGTGCAGGATGTTTCAAGGGGACCTATCCGGACCATAGGAAAGCTTTTATAGATGTCTTCCACCTTCCTAACAAAGTAGGCTGCCAGCTCATCACACTGCAGATCGGATGTGATCAGCGGGCCTGTGATGTCTTTCTGGATTTTAAGATCTGAGATTATCGAGAAGATGCTCTTGGCCGGGTTAGTGCTCTTGCTAATTTACTCGGCGTAGAATGCTGCGCGCTCAACTTGGATGGCCCTATGGTATCTCCTAATGGCAGCACAGTAGATATCCTTGGAGGTCGGATCAAAGTCCCGTCTCCAAGTTCTTTCCAACTTTTTTACAGATTTTACATAAGGCAGCTAATTTAGTATTGTACCATAGGTTAGATTTAGATTGGCGATTCATGGACTATTTAGCTGGGATTAGGCTATCCAAGAGATGACTAATACAGTTAGAGAAGACCGAATTGGCCTCATTGTTGTTGGCGATGATGGCAGGGGAGGTGGTGGCGAGGTAGGTTTGAAATTTGTCCCAATTCAGTTTATGCCAGGATGTTTGAGAGAGAATGTTTTCACCAAATTACGCGCTGACAGAGCTGACTGAGCAGGGAAAGAGTGGAGTGGTTTCCACTCCTTAAGTGCACATGAATGTTTTCAGAGTGCGCTTGAATGTTTGGCCAGCCCTATTGGGCTGGCCAAACATTCATGTGCACTTAGTGTGTTCTCCACCCAGGCTGCATTACAGTGTGGGTAGAGAACATGCCCAGGCTCCCTGTCCCTGTCTGATCACCAAACACGGGGCTCAGACCAATCACAACGCCCCGCCTCCACTGATCCGTGCTGGCCGCCACTGGACCTAGGGCTCCCACCCTACTCCCCCAATTAAACTTGTTCCCTTTTCTCCTCCCTCAAGATTAGTTAAGTGGGACTATATTAGAGAAAGATGAGAGGTAGCAGTCCTAAAGTCAATTTAAAGGACCAATGAGGGAGAGATTGGACAAAGGGGGACTGAAGGGGAAAAGAAGATAATGGTATAATAGAAGCAAAGCTAGGAAATAGGACTGACTAGAAGGGGGAATACTTCAGGAATATGTATTTATACCATGGCCATTCAAAATATTCAGTCCAACTCTGGAGGAGGGCTACAGATTGGACACATTTAGTTTAGGGAGATGGTTAGACATGTCTACAAAAGTTTTTAATGATATATTCCTTCGAAACTGTCATTACCTAGAGGATGCTTTGACCCATAAATGTTTACAGTCAAACTCTCACAGTCAATAATACTATGCCTTTTCTAGATCATTGCTGAACTAAAGGCCCACACTTTATACGAAGAGTTACTTGAATTTTTTGGCTGCAGCGTTTTCAGCATAATTATGGATTTTCCGCATTCGTGACATAATCCATTGCGGTATCATGGTAATCACTAGGGGCTAATCTTACAATACCCAGCATAGTGTTGCGTACACTTTAAAGAGGTGAGAGCAGCCAGCAACTTTGAACTTTCCATCTGACATCATCTCCTAAATCACAAGAGAATACTAGTGATGCTTAAATTACTTACAGACCAACTCTGAGAGGGAACATGCTTGGTCTCCTAGACATACATTCAAATACACACTGCACTCATGATGCACACACCCCACTCTAAGATAATACAAGGTTTGTTCACCTGAATCACAATATGAGGTGTGTAAATACTCTTCTTTCAGGGCGCGGTGTCCTTGGTTTTTTCAGACCTACTCTGAGACAACATATAGGGGGTCATTATGATGGCGGAAGGCCCGCCACCGCCAGCAGTGCAGTGGCAGGTCTTCCGCCATTGAAAAACAATTTTCCCCCGCCACATTACGAGGGCGGGGAATCTAACCGTGGCGGGTGCAAAGACCGCCCGCCATGGATCCGTCGATTGCCTGGCGGAGCGGTGAGCATATGTAAAATGGTGACAGTGCCTAGCAGGCACCGTACACCAAATTACATTGCGTGCTACAGCCAGCATTTCCATTATTGCGAAACCGCCATGGAAAAGCTGTCGGGGATTTATTTATTTATTTATTTTATTTAAGAAGTTTTATATAGTGGTAGCCAGACCGGGGGGTATCGGAGTGCTTCACATCAGTTACAGAGCAAATGAAATGAGAGCAGAGCATATTACAATAACGCAGGACAGTCGTAATGACAATGATACAGAGTTCCGCTGCGAGGGCTTGAAAACACGGAATCCAGGAGGGGTGAGGAGTCAATCTCAGGGCACCAGCTCTTTCTATCTGTTCACTAGGGCTTGATCGAGGAAGAGGGCTTTGAGCTGATTTTTGAATTCAGCGAAAGAAGGAGTATTTCTGATGTGAGGGGGAATAGAGTTCCAGATTTTGTGCGCGTTACCAGCGAAGGACCTAGCCGCAGTTTTTTGTTTTCGTGATTTTAGCGGGATGAGAAGTAGGTTGTTAGAGCTTCTGATAGTTCTGGTCTGGCCGGCTTTTTTTAATTTAGCCGCCAGATATTCAGGTTTGCTTGTGTGAAGGGCTTTATGGGTGAGGCAAGCTGTTCTGAAGTTCGCCCGCAATTCTATTGGTAGCCACTTGAGATCTTTGAGTGCAGAAGAGATTTGATCAAATTTCTTTATTCCCGGGGCCCATTGTGGGGCCCCCTTGTGTTAGGGGGAGGTGTGGGTGCACTGGGGTACCCATGGTACCCCCCTACAATTCACTGCACTAAGTGGCAGGCACTGTGTAGGGCCTGCTACTTAGTGCAGTGAAATGCACAACCAGCATTTTTGACATTGCGGCGGGTGCTGCATTCAGCAGCACCAACTACAATGTTAAATTGCAAAATGTGACCGCCATCCTAATTCGGAGGGCAGGACTGCAGCATGCATGGCTGCTGGTCCCGATCCCCACAACGATGGCGGTCAGACTTAGTAATGACCCCAATAGGTTGGTCCTATGGTATTTTGAGGCATTAAAATCTGACTCCTGTAAGGGTGAAGAGTGTTGTGGTTACTTATTGGTTAGCTATGAGATAATATAGGGTTTCTTCTCCAACCATTATGTGGCATACATTGATGTTTTGGTTATAGCCTACATGTTTAATATTTTGATGAACAGTTTAACTTTACTAGCTGCTGATTGTATTATTTTGTGTTTCGTCTTACTTGTATTCACTGTCCTTCAGGGAAATGTGAATTTAACACGAATACTTTGTAGCCCACTCAGGTAGAAATTTAGTATTTTTTTTCCCTTTCTACTAGGAAATTATGCCCAGGAACATGTATGGGGGTATAAATACATTATTTTAAAATGGTGAATTTTATGTTGAATAAGGCGGAAACCGAAATACGTCCCGGGAGACCGTTTCTGTTGTAAGCCCACCTGCAAATAAAATCTTTTAACATTTGAGTGCCCCACCTTTCTGAATCCTTTTGGAGAATTTGAGGAAAAATATTACCTACTGGTGGTGGCCAGTAGGTAGTTATAGTTAGGACCTATTTACCATAGGAAAATTGCAACATTTTATTCCCAATAACTTGGGCGCCGATTGACGAATCTTTGCGAAATTGTCAAAACTTGTGGGGCGCTCCGGTCCGCTCCTATCCTGAAAGTTTCTGAGTGATTCACCAAGCAGGGGCCTAGGAAAAAGTGGGTTCCCAAAATGTGTTTTCCCCATGCAATTTTCCATAGGAAACATTAGTCACGGCTACAGCCCAAACTACTGAACGGATTTACAACAAATTTGGCGAAAAGGTAGCCCTTGGTTCAGAAAGATCCCTTTTTGTTAAATGGTGTAAATCCGTTCAATAGTTGCTGAGAAAATCAACATTAAAAAGTTTTGATATATAGAGGCACGCAGGATCTGCGCACCCTCCCGATCACAAGCTTTATGCTAAGTGGCTGTCAACACTCCAAACCAGGAAGTGTTGGCAGACATCTTGTGCCTCTGTAGAACCGACGCACAAGAAAAGAGAAAAACAAACGTGAAAAACATGAAAAGGGGGCAGGGTAGAAACACCGTGACCCCCTAGGCCTGCTCAGGGGGTGCCACAAGGACCCCCAAGGCCCCCCAATTTATTTATTTTTAAACCGCCACCCCCGGTGCTTCTAAAATAAATGGGTGGGGGGGCTCACAGCCCCCCCAGCCCTGGGGACCGTCACCCCCTGGGGCACTTTTTTTTTAAATGACTAACCTTTGTGGGGTGCTCGAACCCCCCCCCACACGCCCCAGGGACCACCACCTCCCCGGGACACTAAGTATGCAAATTGGGGAGACCGTTATGGACCCCCCAGCCCCGGGGACCACCATGTCCCCGGGGCTTTGCTAATGTTGGGAGGGGGGCCACCGGCTCCCCTCCTGGAGCCCTGCCATGGCCCTGGGAACCACCACCCCCAGGGCAGGCTCCTGCAGTGTCCCGGGGTGCCCACCCCACGGACACTGAAGTTTCCTATGGCAGGATGGGAGCCTCGCGGCTTCCACCCTGTCATAGCAAACTGCTTTGGTTTTTGGAAGTGAGAGCAGGTAATACTACTCTCTCTTCCAAAAACCAAAGACGATTGCTTTTCCACATGGGGAGCTACATCTTGGCAGCTTCCCGTGTGGAAAAGCAATGCCGGCTCCCACAGGACGTGGGGAGCCGGCGGGATCGTGGGGGGATTGGGGACCCCCAACGGTCCACAACAGATAGGGCCGGCCCCGGGGGCTGAGGTCCCCGGGGCCATAAGTGGTCTGGGAGGGGGGCCACGCGGCCCCCCTCCCAAATTATAAATGTTTTTTTAAACAGAAAGGCCGGCCTCAGGGGATGGGGTCCCCAGGGCCATAAATGGCCTGAGGAGGGGGGCTTGCAGCCCCCTCCAAAAATTTAAATACATTTAAAAAACTGGCCATTCCCCGGGGGATGGGGTCCCCGGGGTCGATTATGGCCTCAGGAGGGGGGCCAAGTGGTCCCCTTCCAATTTTTTAATTAAAAAAAAGGGGTCAGGCCCTGGGGGATGGGTTACCCAGTGCCGATAAAAAAGGAAAAGAAGGGGGTCCACACAGACCCCTTCTAAAAAAAAAACCCTGGCATCGTGCCAGAGGCCCCGCCCCCTCCCGGCAGCACTTTGCAAATGCGCCTCCCTGGCACGTTTGCAGATGGAGAACTAATTCCTCTTGAATACTGGGGTACCTGGCGGCCAACTAGCACACCAGGAACCTCCAGTATGCGGTAGGGAGCTGCTTTGCAGAGAGGTGTTCAGAGGCCACGCCCCTTTTTACACCCCTCTGCAAAGCAGATCTGTGGGGCTTAATGGAGGTACCTGGTGGGCTAGTTGGCCCATAGGGACTCTCGGGATTGAAGAGAAATTAATTCCCCAACTTAAATCGCACCACAGAGCGTGTTTGCACACATGTCACCTCAGGCCCCGCCCCCTTCGTTCACCACTGGGCAAACGCACCCCCTGGAGAGTTGTAATTTGGGGAATTAATTCCCCTTCAATACTGAGGGTCCCTGGGGGCCAACTAGACAACTAGGTACCTCCAGTATGCACCAGGGAGCTGCTTCGCAGGGATGTGTTCAGAGGCCACGCCCATTTTTACACCTCTCTGCAATGCACCTCTCTGCAATGCACCTCTGTGGCGCTTACTGGAGGTACCTAGTGGGCTAGTTGGACTCTAGGGACCCTCATGATTGAAGGGGACTTAATCTCCCAACTTAAAACAGCCACAGGGCGTGTTTACACAGTGGTGAAGGGAGGGGACGGGCCTGAGGTGACGTGTGCAAACACGCGCTGTGGCGCGTATTAAGTTGGGGAAATTATTCCCCTTCAATCCTGAGGGCTCTTGGGGGCCAACTAGCCCACCAGGTGCTTCCAGTAAGGGCCACTGCGCTGCATTGCAAAGAGGTGGTCCAGGTCGTGTCCATTTTTACACCTCTCTGCAACGCAGCTCTGTGGCGCTAACTGCAGATACCTGTTGGGTTAGTTGGACCCAAGGGACACTCAGGACTCAAGGGGACTTAATCTCCCAACTTAAAATGGCCACAGGGTGTGTTCACACAGTGATTAAGGGAGGGGGCAGGGCCTGAGGTGACGTGTGCAAACACCTCCTGTGGCGTGTTTTAAGTTGGGAAAATAATTCCCCTTCAATCCTGATGGCTCCTGGGGGCTAACTAGCCCACCAGGTGCTTCCAGTAAGTGCCACTGCGCTGCGTTGCAGTGAGGTGGGACAGGCCGTGCCCCTTTTTACACCTCTCTGCAACGCAGCTCTGTGGCGCTAACTGTAGATACCTGTTGGGCTAGTTAGACCCAAGGGACACTCAGGATTCAAGGGGCCTTTATCCCCTAAATTAAAACGGCCACAGGGCGTGTTTACACACGTCAGCTCAGCCCTCTCTCTCTTCACCAGTGTGCAAACGCGCCCTGTGGTGCATTTTAAGAGGTAGTTTTAAACCCCCTGCCCTATTATGTACTAGGAGGCCATGGTAATCACTGGGGTACCCCAACGCATAGTGTTCCCTAGTGTATGTAGGTGTTTTAACTGTATGCTAAGTGTATTTCATCATAGCACTGGCTCTAGGACTGCTTAGTCAGGGTCAGTTACCACCAGTACCCATCTGAAAAATTTGAGGGTACAGGATGATTTTGCAACAAGGCCTCTTTCTGCTCCTCTGTTTGTTCTTTCTGCACGTCTTCCTTCTTCCTGCACTTTTCTTCGTCTTTGAGGACTTCTGTTGCTTATTTCTGCATTTCTTTCTGTGTGTTTCTTCTTCTTTCTTCACATGTCCTACCACTGTAGGCATAGTTAGAAACACGCATTTAAAAAACCTTTGAAATTCACTGAAAAAAAACATAGGTTTCAGGCACGTTATAGTTAGAAATTAGCATTTAAAAAACCTTAGAAATTCACTGGAAAACCACAGGTTTCAGGGGCGTTATAGTTAGTTTGCCATTTCACTGGTACAAAACTATTGAAATTCCCACGTTATAGATAGTTCAGCTGACTATAACTCGTGCACCCGCAATGCACTGCTGATGACGGCACATATTACATCACTCATGACATGGTCAGTGACATCACTCATGACATCACTGAAGACATCTGAAATGACATCACTGATGACATCATCCTTGTGATACAGTGGCAGACCTCCTCTCACCCTAAAATAACCTTTGATACACACTCTCAAAAATAGAAAATAACATTTTCAGAACAATGGACATACCAATACTACTTACAACACACCTATTCAGTAATCCCAAGCTCTACACACACACCAACTCATTCACCAACAATCCTATACAGTCACTCATACATGTATTCACTCATCATATGTACTCATACACCTATATATCCTGCTACACATTGACACTCATCCATAGAGTTACTCACACACATAGTCACACATGCAAACACAGTATCAAACATCCATTAAATTGCATATACAGTTATACACACACCACCACACTTACTGCTACAGAAGCTTATGCATACTTACTCTCTTAAGCAATTACTTATAGAAACACATACTAATTTATACAGGAACTATTCCAATCTCTCACTCTCACATATACTCACTTATATACACCAATACTCACATGTACTCGTTTAAAACATATGTAGTTACTCATAAAGACACTATTGAGACAGTCATTCACTTGCTAACACACCCATACACACTTATCCACCCATACAGTCCTGCACACATGCTGTCTTCAACACATACAAACAGTGAGTCACTCAATCATGCATTTATGCACTACATAATAACCCCACCAAACCATACAGACACTCAAACACTCATACTGATACTCAATAAAAAAACTAATAACCTATATAGACACTCATGTAGCTACTCACCAACCCATGCAGCCACTTATACACAAAGTGAGAGACTGATACAAATATGTATATGTTTAAACATTACTCACTAACCCATGTATTCACTAAGATACACTTAATCAGTCAGTTATACAATCAATTTTTTAACAAAAGAATTATCCATTTAGACACTTATATACCCATGTATTCTTCCATCGACCTTGAGATATACATATATAAAACATATTTAATTTTCAGAAAAACACATTTTCACTGGATGATGTCATCAGTGATGTCATCAGTGATGTCATTTGAGGTGTAATCAGTAATGTCGCTGACCATGTCATGAGAGATTAACTATAACGGGGGAATTTCAATGGTTTTCTACAAGTGAAATGTCCAACTAACTATAACGCCCCTGAAACCTATGGTTTTTTCAGTGAATTTCTAAAGTTTTTTAAGTGCTAATTTCTATGTATAACGTGCCTGAAACCTATGGTTTTTTCAGTGAATATATATATATATATATATATATATATATATATATTGAGAGAGAGAAAGAGAGACTGAGTGTTCATTAGGCATTATGTGATATATAGCTCTGTTCTTCCAATGTTTAGTGCTGTGGCAATTTACAGGCCTACCCGATAAAGATGTTCATTTAATTTAACAGCGCACTGCATTTTGGGCACTATGCTCTTCTTTAAGAGTATGACAACAGCAGATTACAATTGTTCAGACAGGAGAGAAACGCCACAGTAACATGCAGTCATAAATAATTCACATTTCACAGTCTATTTTTTCATCCATTACTTTAAGTAGAAACCCTAATCATTTTAACCTGCTGTTGTTGCCATTTATACATGCTGTTTTCCTGCTCTTTGGGGAGAGGCTGCTGGGCTAGGAAGGTGATGCAGGTTCCCGTTAAACAGGCAGAAAGAGCCCACTGTCACCACTAACAAAACTGTAGAGTGCGTCCTAATACAGGAGCACTTTAGTCGGTCCCTGCTTGGGCCCAAGGGGCACTGTAAAGTGCACGATGCGAGACAGCTATGCCAAAGACATGCACTGTGATGGTAATCGAAAGGCAGGGATTTCGTGCATGTGGCTGCTCGTTCCCGCAGCAGTACTCCAGGCGAGTCAACTTTAAAAAAAAGCTGAGACATGCACCAACTATTAGCCAATTTGACACTACAATTTTTAAATGACACATAAAAAAGCCAACCCTAAGCAAAGGAGGAGTCAGACTCCACAAAGTAGATACAACAGATCGCCTACAGTGCAACCGCTGTTTAGGCTCGACCAAAAGATTGAATAGGAACATGGAATTTGGGAGGCTCATTTAGAAGCTGCCAAAGTGACAGATCAACATTCCTTCTGGAACTTGGTAGCAACAGAAAGTACAGATGGATTTAGAATTATAGAAAACAACAAAGCAGCTAAAGACTGGGTGGCACTCTTCTCCAGCTTATACATGCAGAAGGGGGACTAGCAAGACAACACGGGGAGACAGTTGGGGCTCAAGGAAATCCACCAGCTGTTGAGGGTACAAGATGTGGTGAGTCCCAAGATTGTCTCCCGAGGGCCTCTCACCCATGCACATGAAGAGAAGTTCACAGACATTTCTATGGAGGAAATACATTTGGGAATTAGGGTCATAGTACCAAATAAAACGCCTGGGCTAGACAAAATCCCAGGTGATCTAGTCCTGAGTGAGACAAAACTCTGGGGTGCTTATTTCCAAGTACTGTATTCATCGATTTTGAAGGGGCATCCATTCAACATACTTGGGCAGGGGCAGAAATATTTCCAATCTTTAACCCCTTCACTGCGGCGGCTATTCCGCCGCAGTGCTAAGGGGGAGGGGGGGGCGGCGCGTCGCTCCCGTGCTCGTGACGGAACCTCTCCGTCACGAGCCTCGGGTGGGCAGTGCTTGTGATGGAATGGTTTCGTCACGGCCTCACCCGCCTAATAGAACGTCCAGCGCAGGCACGGAATTCGCCCGCGCAGGCGCGGTGAGCAGGCCGTGACGGAACTGTTCCATCACCAGCACAGCCCACCCAAGGCTCGTGATGGAACGGTTCCGTCACAAGCACACAAGGGGTTAAAAAAGGCTCACATGACTCGCCATCGAGTTATCTCCCAATAAGTCTTATAGTCAGCTCACAAAAACTCTTTAGTAAAGTGATCTTAAGCAGATTTCAGGACTAGTTAGCTGACTATGAGATCTTCACTACCCTTCAAGCAGGCTTTAGAGAGTCCACAAGTAAAACTGATCATGTGTGTCATCTAAAAATGTCGTACTGGAAAACAGTTACTTTGGGATGGGGCGAATTTATAGCATTTTTGTAGACCTGCGCTCTGCCTTTGGTCTTGTACCAAGTTCAACGCTTTGGCAGGTCCTTTCTAAGATGGGATCACCAGGTTATCTGCTAGACACTATAGACAAGCTGCATTATAACAATTAGGCACAGGTTAGACACAGGTTAGACACAGCAGAGCTGGAGAGGTAACCAAACCCTTCCCCGTAACTAGAGGAGTCAGGCACAGGTGTGTGCCGGCACCCACGCTCTTTGTATTCTACATTAATGGCTTTGTAATATACCAGGACCAGTGTGAAAATGACACACCTAGATTGCCAAACATGAGCGTTCCTACCGTCATGTTTGCTAATGATACCTCGTTGATCTCCAAAACCTGATTGAACTTCATAAGCTCTTGGACCAGTTTGTTTGCTTCTGCAAACAGAGGGCATTGGAAATCAATGTGACTAAAACCAAGTCAAGGTTCTGAATCCTGGACTGCTGACTAGGATACACCTTACTTTAGCAGGGGCCCCATTAGAATGCATGTGTACATTTGTGTACTTAGGTCTTACTCACACTGAACATCTGGGATGGCAAGCATACATTACACAGCGACAATTAAAAAGCAAACAAGTGTGAGGCATTTTAAAGATGGCACGTAGTTTACAATGTATCCCTATCCGGCTAGAGATTCAATTTTATAACCTCAAAGCTCTGGATACAGCTACCTATGGTGCTGAGCAGTGGGGACATCTGAGTGGGACCTCACTGGAAATGGTGGGAAAGCACTTTATGAGACAGCTGGCTGTTTACCTGTCAGCGCTCCTTTGCTCCAACTCAGGCTGGTACTTGGGATGAGATACATCTCTGACAGATTGGCATTGCGTCCTATATTTTACAGAAGAGGGTTATGGGCTAGCCCGGAGCAATCTGCTTACCGACATGGATTGGAGGAAATTTTGTCCCAAGTAGGCGCAGTAGAATTCCAAGGCTGAAGCATGTACAGGGCATACTCACAGACATCGTCCATGGTGAACTATGGAATGCCCCGGAACATGCAGGGGATTTTCACAAATCACATATTCACTTTGCATACTGGCAACAAATTGATAATCCTTTACATAGTCAGTCAAGCCATGGTTCTCTAACAAGTGCATTCCTTACAGTTAAGGAATCTTTTAAGCAGGAGGATTTCTTGAACAAAGTAGATCCCCCTCTGGCCAGGGATCTTGACTTGCACTTTCGGTATGGAACTTTACCTCTCCGGGCCTTTACTGCCGAGTGGATGCGTGCACTGCAGGCCAATGAGCCGCAATACCCGGCCTGTGGGCAACAAATTGAAACTATTGAACACATCGTTTTTTTCCCCCAAACTATGGGGCATATTAGCAAGAAGCCCATTAAAATGATCGCGGTTTTAGCGGCAGGAAACTGCCGCTAAAGCGGCGATTATGGGTTTGATAATATGCACTATAGAATTCCAATAGAAGCCCAGATTAGATGTGCAGGACATCTAATATGCCCCCAAGTGTTCCAAAGGAGGTGTAGGATAATCAAGCATTGTAGGAGTGCTCAGGATTCTGAGATACGATACATGCATGCTGTCAATCTTTGCTCACTCTCGTGGTCTGATGAATGTCTAGAAATTAAAGTACAAGCTGAGTATCACTTGTGAAAATTGCTATAGTAGTGAACAGTAATATGTCAACTGGCACATTCGTTGGAAAATGGGATGACTTTTACTCATTTTATAATAGAAGATCACTTTTTTAGTTTTATAGTTTTATAGGTATTATATTTTCTATCATTTATCAGACGACTAACCTATTCACTGTGCAGAAAATTAGTACACCTAGTCAAAGGATAGCTGGATACCCAGTCATTCTAACAATCAATTCCAGCCAGGGAGGTACCACGAACGACCCAACATCTTGTATAATTTTACGTTGCAGGAGTCTGCCTAAGAGCATAGGGACATAGGTTGCTTCACTGACTATACTATTGCACATACTTTCATACATTTCTATAATATTTAACTCAATTGTTTTAATGTATGCTTCATTTTAAGTGCTTTTATGGCTCACAGACGAAATAAAGTTTATAAAGTAAAAGCAAAAATCAGTACAGTAAAGTAAAGGAACATTATTTTACGTTGTATATTTTTTTTGAAAATCGATCTAATTATATATAATACATCTATCTATCTATCTATCTATAAATATATATATATATATATATGCACATTACTGTTGAAACATGCAAGTTCCCTGATTATTTTAGTGCTATACTCTTTTTGATTCATAATGTTCTCTAAAAAAGCATGGTATACACTATATTCTAACTGTGTAATACTATATGATCTGTTCTGACTCACACTGTTCTGTACACAAACTATTTATTGAACTTCATCCTTGATAGAACACATTATGAAATTCACTTTTTTGCTGCTAGGACGTTCATATGTACACTTTTTTTTTATTGTTCTCGCAAAAGAGTCTGTGCTCTGCTCAATTACCCTTCCTACTTTGTTTGGAAGCGTGTGCCTTTGTTTAGGAATTCACATTGAACCTAATCAAGTGTTAATGATATGTTTAATTTTAATAGCAGGTCTGTCTCCCAGGACTGGATGGAGAGACTTCCCTCTACGGACGAAGAACCCAGGTATTTTCAAAACCCTCTTTGGAAAAGAAACATAACTGCAATATACCCTCCTTTAAACACAGTCTAAGAAGCAATACTCTAACTCGTCTTTTGTGCAGCATTATCACCAATAAATGAATTCATCTGTGCACAGCACGAGCAGCGGCGGGGCAAGGCCCCCCTCAAACAGAACGAAGAGCTGCTGGGCATGCTCCCTGTGCACTTCTCATACACAAACTTCGTTCACACACAAAGCATGAGTAACAGAAGGGACATATTCCCTCACACATTGCATGAGCACATGCATACATGCACCCACACGTATCTGACTTATCACAGGTGTCAGCATTTCAAAACCTCACTCATACCAGAACATTCCAGAAGAGGTACAGCATGTGTATTAGAGGCTCAAGCTTCCCTCCTCACAAACAAAGAGGCAAAGGCAGCAGCCCTGGCCAATTACCAATAGCCCCATGTTTTAAGTGTCACATGCGGCAAGTCGCAGATTCTTATACAAAAGCATTTCTTTCACCTGCTGGTAGTTTACAGTTTAAATCTTTTCATTCGTTTTAAGAGTGCAGAGATTAACAATGGCCGCCATCTACATCCGTTGGCCGGTGGCGAACAATAGAGCAAACGTAACTTCGTGGATGGGGTGAAGAGAGTCAGAGTGTATAGAAATAGAAAGGTCAGGGTCAAGCAATTTGGAAGTGGTCTATGGGCATCTGTCCACAAGGGGAGTTCTATTATTCGTGGGTATGGTCATTTGTGTGGGAGTTTGCAGTAGGAAGTCGGAGTACCCGGAGATATCTCGGGAAAGTAAGTTCCAGGAACTCAGAAGATAGGAATTTGATGGTGGTGCCCCATATTTTATCGAATTTAGGGAGAGTGTCGAAAGGCCTACTGTGACCTTCTCAATGCCCAATACCTTCCAAATCTTATGTAGCCAGTCCAATTTAGTCAGGACCTCCTCTGTTCCCCACGGAGACAACAGCACCTGCTTAACAGCGCCCAACGCTAAAGTGATCGCTCTTCCCTGGCATGACTTGAAAGGGCATGTAAGAGGGTTGGGGAGTCCTAGTAGCTGGGAAATCTGGGTATTTCTGCGTGGTAAATGGTGTTGCTGTCTTGTATAACTGAGTCCCAGTAGGCCTGTCGCTTCGGGTACTGACAGAGAATGTGTGTGAGTGTGCCAGGCTGTCCACATTTGCACCAGCAAAAGTCATGCCCACCAGTTTTCCACCATTTTATTTATTGATTTTATTTTATTTATTGAGTATTATATAGCGCTGGCTAGACCCGGAGGTATCAGTGCGCTTTACATGAGGAAGAAACATTGTTTCAAATCAAATCAAATCAAAAAATACTTTATTCGGTAGTTCATTTGATAAGAACACCATAAAAGTTCATAAAATACAATTTACAAAGTTGATCGTGTTTTAAGATCACAATTTTAAAATACTAAAAACAATTAGAATTCATTTAAAAAAGCAGATCTGATAAAAAGGAAGCAGCAAGATATATCATACAATTTATATTCATCTTAGAACCTAGAAATTTGTGGGCCTTCATTGTATCTCTCCTAATCAGATCAATTCATAGGTTGCGACGATGTTGAATACAAAATTTAAGAAAACGTACAATTGCTTTAGCATATTTTTCATTTTCTAAATATTGTAGTGCCAAGAATGCAGGACGGCATTGGCGAAGCCCCCAAAGTTTTAGGATGGGGAGTAACCAACGTCTACGAGGTTCTACAAAGAATTTACAGAATAGAATAGTATGTATGGTTGATTGTGTAGATACCAAATCACATGGACAGCATGTCCGTGTGGACGCCCAGTCGTTTTGGGTTGGAAAGGAAACTAGCAAATGAAACATGTCAAACCTTAAGCGAGTTAGCAGCATTTTTTCATATTGGGTTAGATTATATAACAAATAGGGTTCAGATTCAAAAACAGTCTGCACTAGTATGGCTTTCTGAACAGATTGTTTGTGGATCTCGGTTACTAGGCGTATCTGCCTCAGATGTGCAAGGCATTCTTTTTTTAGGTCCGCCTTAGAAATTTCATTTATCCTAGAAGGATTATCAAAATATTTCTTGTAGCCCAAGTCCTCAAGAATTGCTTTGACGTAAGTTAGCCATTTGATTTTTTTACACTGATCGAGACTCAGAGTGTCTTCAATGATGGATCTCGTTAAATGGCATTGATCTGTAACCCATATTCTACGCCACAGCATTACTGGCTGTAGTTTTATGATGTCTGTTATATAGTCTAGTCCCAATTCTATGTGACATGCGTATGTGGAGGTATTCCTTGGGACCGCGAGTAAATATCGTAAAAAGGAATTCTCAATTTTTTGAATAGCTTCAACATTTACATATCCCCATATTCCTGCCCCATATATTGCCGTGGATATGCATTTTGCATTATATATTTTTCTCATTACTTGTATTGGACGTTGGCCCAGTTTTTGTGAAAATGCTTTTAATGAGACAGTTTCCCTCAAGAAGGCAAGTTTCCTGGCATTAACCGCTGGGATCCACTTGAACTTCTCGTCTATTACTATCCCCAGGTATGGGTAGGTTGCCGTTCTATCTAGTGGTTCACCTTTTACAAACAACCTTCGGTGCTTCCCAGACCCCTTCCCGGCTTGCATAGTGTAAGTTTTCTTAACATTTAGCTTTAAGTTCAAGGTGGCCATGAACGTACAATATCTGTTTACTGCACATTGGAGTTCATTTGGGGTTCTTGCTAAAATGACAGCATCGTCGGCATATAATAATGCAGGTATTTGCCGACGAGCTATTGTAGGTAAATCTTTACTGCCTTGAAGCATCGCGGCTTCCAGTCCATTAGTGTAGACAGTGAATAGAAAGGGGGCCAGCACGCAGCCCTGTCTGACCCCCTTTTCCACCCTGAAGCTTCCTGTAAGTTCCCCCTTGGTCCCAAATCTTACCCTACCTGTAGTTCCTGTGTACATTTCACGCAGGAAATCAACAATCGCTGGGTCAACGCCCATTTTCAGCACTATATTCCATAATGCTGAATGAGCGACACAGTCAAACGCCGCTGATAGGTCGACGTAGACCATGTAAAGTGTGGACCCCTTAGCCTCCATGTATTTACCCGCTAGGAGGGAAAGGTTAAGTGCTTGGTCTACTGTTCCTAGGCCTTCACGGAAGCCGTATTGTATATCAGATATTACTCCTTGGTCAGTTGCCCACTCCTGAAGTCGATTGAGAAGGATCCGCCCTGCCATCTTCCCAAGCGAGTCCAGGAGGGAGATAGGCCTATAACAGGACGGAGTATTTCGATCCCCTTTCTTATAGATCGGGACCAATATTGATGACTTCCAAGAATCTAATAGCCCTACCTTTAGTGTTGCATTTAAAACATTGGTCAGTATGGGGGACCAGAGATCTAGTAGATGTTTGAAAACATCAGCTGGGACCCCATCCGGACCAGGGGCTTTGCCAGTTTTTGAGTTTTTTAATGCCAGTTGAACCTCCTTGTGGGAGAATTGTAGGTTTATTGGGTATGTAACCTGCGTTAAAGGGACTGGGTGGTCAATGTCTATCGAGGTGTCTTTACTAAAAACTTTTGAAAAATAAGCCACCCATTCATCTTCGCTTATAGCGACGTCGATGGAGGGTGTTTCATTTTTATTTGTTAAAAACGGTGACCTTACTATGTGCCAGAACATTGCACTATCCTTCAACTCTGTGCTTTTGCTGAGGCGATTCCATAGATCGACTTTTAACTCTTGTTTTCTTAACCTGATCGCGACAGCGTACTCTTTCCTTAGTCTACCGATCTCAGCTCTGTCCCTCTTATCCTTATTCAAGGCCTCTTTTAGTTTTGTGTGTGCCTTTGTACATGCCGAATTAAACCAGCTGTTATTTTGATTTATTTCTGACTTTTGCTTACAAGTCCTAGTTAACTCTTTATGTATATTTTTCAAAACGGCGTTAAAACTGTTAATGACCACCTTTGGTTGTAGATTCAGATCAAGACAGTTCCTAATTTCAGCACTACAATTTTTGACTATTTTATTAGTTGTGGCTTCCTTATCAATTTTCCCCCATTTAAGTGTATAACCGTTCATGGAACCAATTGTAAGTTCTTGTTGGGCTAGAACGGTCATTATGTTAATGGGCTTGTGTGGTATATTTTCCGCAAGGGATGCAACTATTGGAAAATGGTCACTCAGTGGGTTTTTTACTACTTCAAACAAATCGATAGCTGTCCCATTTAAGGGAGAAATTAGTATGTAATCTATCAGACTTGTTAATCCTCTTCCGTTAAACGTTGGCGAAAAGGGAGCAGGAGGATTTTTTTTTTCATTTAGAAAACCTAGCTGTAGTTCAGCCATGACCTCATTCATTTTCTCACCTTCAACGGTATGTGAGAAATGGGTTATGCTGATGTCCTCCTCGTCAGTAATGCCACATTTGGTATTTTTGCTGTTCATACATAGGTGAAGATTGAAGTCTCCCCCCCAAATTATTATACATGAATTTTTTGCATATTTTGTGGTTTGTTCTTGCAAAACTGTTGCAATCTCGGTGAGGGTATTTAGCAAATTAGTTTGCGGCAAATTATTGTAGAAATTTACTAATATGTACACTTCTTGTTTTCTCCTTTTTAGAATTATGAGTTGGAAGTTGTCTTTTATTATGAAGGGTACAATGTCCTCCATTTGTATAGTGTTTGAAATGTAGGTGGCGAGGCCACCACTGTTTCTGCCCGAGGGGGGTTTCCTTGCAGGGGACCAGAATGTTTTGTACCCCGCTATGTGTATAGGAGTGATTGCCCAGGTCTCCTGGAGGCAGATGATGGTACTTGAATTCAATTGAGACAAAAAGTTGGGATTAGTTTGTTTATATGCTAAGCCAGCAATATTCCAAAAAGTAAAATGTAGTTTAGGACTAATATTAGTTGGGTCTGTAGCAGTAATTAAGTTGTCCACACAGACCTGTGAGCCAGTATTTTTGGGAGGAGATGATACGCTCAAGGCGTCCTTTTTTTTTGGTTGCCCCAGTGAGATTGAGATAGATATTCCCCCGGGTTCTAAGTTCTCCCCTAATTCTAAGGTGGATGCATCTTCCCAGTTGACTATAGGGGTAGGAAGTCAATCGTTACTGTCTAAGCCAGAGAATGCATTGTATCTGTTGTAAATAGGAATATTGTAGGAAGTAGTTGGCAACTGTACTGCTTGATTCCAACGGTTATCCCCATAATCCTGGTGTAGAGTAGTAGAAAGATAGGGATGGACTGATGGAAGCAAGCGATTTTGGGTCTGATGCCATTGTACTGTTTCTGTGGGATAAACAAATTTGGAATTTTGTTGGAAGAGGGGAGTCTTCATTTCTGGCTGAAAGTGCCTTTCATAGAGAAAATTCGTAGGGTTTGGTAATGTATTTGTATTTGATGGAAGCAGGTGCCTATAAAAGTAGCCCAGGGGAAGCAAGGTGGTATTAAATTCCCATGTAGAGGGTGGGGGGGCATTGGCGAGAGTCTTTTCTGCCCATTGAGGGTTTCTAAAGTTAAGTGTTACACAGTCGCCCTCAAATTTTTTTCGCAAAGGGCCTATCCATCCTACTCTTTGTACATGTGTAATTTCCCCCGCACATTCCGTTGGGAAGTTACAATTTAATGAAAGCCAATAAAGTATTTTATTTTTTAATGATAGAAGAGTTTCTGACTGTTCAGGCTTAAGCCTAGGGACATTAACTAAGACAAGTACAAAGGCTCCACATTCCGGTGGTAGGGTGATCCGTGGAGGAATTTGCTTAGCTTTGTAGGGAATTTCGGAGGGGGTATTCGGATGGTGTATTGTTGCCGTTGTGTTGCTAGCCTGGGTGGGAATTTGCGGCAGATGTTGTGAGCCCGTTTGAGGTTTTTTTGAGTGAGCGCTACTGGTCGTTGGGGGAGGACTCATAGCTGGTGCAAGGTGGGTTACTGATGTTGGTTTGTTAGTTGTTGTCTTTTGTTTTGTCTCAGCAGGTCCACCAGTTTTGGGTATTGCTTGAGGCGGCGCTTTTTTACTTTCATTGGGTTTAGCTTTTTGTGTTCCAGCCGCGTTAAGGAGAGGGGGAGGGGGAGAGTTTTTATTCATAGATACCAGCTCTTCAATTCTCTTCTCTAATCGAGCGAGCCTGGATTCAACCGGCGATATATATATGCTCAGAAGATCCCCGATTCGCTCGACCAAGTTATCGTAGTCTGCATTATTATCAGCTCTTTCTCTGAAAGCGTGACTGTTATTTATATTGGGGGAGTCATGATGATGTTCTACATCAGCCAATATGGCTTTACCTTTTTGCCCTTTCGTGCGTTTACGTTTCTTACGAGTCAATGGCAAGGGTTGGGTGGTAGATATAGCTCTTATTGGAATTGCCCCCCCCTGTGTGTCTCCCAGAACATTCTCTGTGGTATCCTCAACTAATTCGGGAGTTAGAGCCACATTTAGAAGGGGAGATCTTTCTAGGTCACTGTCCAACTCACAATTGGTGCTTGTGTCCGATACTGATAGATTTACTTCATTCAGCAAGGTGTGAGGGACGGCTATAATGTCATTGGTGTCTTCAGCTCTCGATGTACTGGTGTTGCCTGGGGTTCTAGCTGATTTAATACTTCCTAATGAGGAGCGTTTTGCAAATTCCAAGTCCCGAGATACCCTTCGTTGCAATAATGAGATGCTAAGATCGATAGCGTCAGTAGTGCGTGTGATGAAACTGTCTATTGGACCTATCAATGCAGCGGCTCCGGCAGCAGTCTTGCTCCTGGTGCCTCTAGTAGACATGTTAGTGAAGATTATATACTTGTATGTAGCAGGTAGCAGAAAGCGTTGGTAGGCAGCTATACAGTTCAAAAGTCAATGTTTATAGTGAATCCATTATGATATTACAGTGAACAAACAAGTCAAAGAAATCCTACTTGTTCAGGAAGCGTGGGAGTTAGAGGGAGGGTCCGTCCTGTCCTAGGTCGTCCTCGGACGGCCACAGACGGCCCCGCCCTTGTCCCGGGCTTCTCCCGGGTACGCTCCCGCGCGCTCTCGCGCAGCGAGAGTGCCCTCTTGTAGATATAGGGATTGAGTGAAGTTAGGGGGCGGAGCAGGCAGGGAGAGTGGCCCAGGTGCCGATGATGAGGGCTGGCGGGTGCTCCTGGGATTCGTAGTCCAGGGCCCGCTGGTCACTCGCAGCCCTGCTTGCTCTTGCAGCACTCCCTCGGATTGCCTCCAGCAATTCTTTCAGTCCGCCGTGCAGAAGGACCTCCCACTAAGCGAAGCGGGACCCGCGCAGCGGGTACCGCGAGGTGTGGGAAAAGGAAGGAATCCAATCGCACCAGGTCCAGGCAGGTAGCCGCTTCAGCAGCTTAAACAAAAAACAGCGTCCCAAGTGATGTCCAGGGGCGAAGAGTTTTTGAAGGTTTCAGGGGCGGAGCAGGCAGGGAGAGTGGCCCAGGTACCGATGATGAGGGCTGGCGGGTGCTCCTGGGATTCGTAGTCCAGGGCCCGCTGGTCACTCGCAGCCCTGCTTGCTCTTGCAGCACTCCCTCGGATTGCCTCCAGCAATTCTTTCAGTCCGCTGTGCAGAAGGACCTCCCACTAAGCGAAGCGGGACCCGCGCAGCGGGTACCGCGAGGTGTGGGAAAAGGAAGGAATCCAATCGCACCAGGTCCAGGCAGGTAGCCGCTTCAGCAGCTTAAACAAAAAACAGCGTCCCAAGTGATGTCCAGGGGCGAAGAGTTTTTGAAGGTTTCAGGGGCGGAGCAGGCAGGGAGAGTGGCCCAGGTGCCGATGATGAGGGCTGGCGGGTGCTCCTGGGATTCGTAGTCCAGGGCCCGCTGGTCACTCGCAGCCCTGCTTGCTCTTGCAGCACTCCCTCGGATTGCCTCCAGCAATTCTTTCAGTCCGCCGTGCAGAAGGACCTCCCACTAAGCGAAGCGGGACCCGCGCAGCGGGTACCGCGAGGTGTGGGAAAAGGAAGGAATCCAATCGCACCAGGTCCAGGCAGGTAGCCGCTTCAGCAGCTTAAACAAAAAACAGCGTTTCAGAACATGGTTATAAAGTTACAACAGTTACTGGAGCTTAGTTGCAGGAATTACATGATTCAAAAGCCCAGCATAAACATGAGGAAAAATAGTCAAGGGGAGAGAAGAATAGGGGAGAGAGGGAAGGAATAGGGGAGGTAGAGGAGAATAATGGGGGGAAGAGGAGGGCGAGGGTATAGGAGGCAAAATGGGGAATCAAGGAAAAACAGTGTCTAACGTCCGGCTGGGTAGGTGACGACCGAGGGTTGAACTAGAGCCAAACACCTCTACAGCTGCGTGGGACAGCTCCACCGGTCATTGGTCAAAGGTTGCTCAGGCACCGCAGTACATACAGAAAGGTTATAGTTTCCACCTATGGTGTCATAGTCCAAAAAGTTCCATTGAGCGCGCCGGTCACAGTGTAGGGTGCTGTGCTCCCAGCGGTAATGGGGTAAGAACCCCGGCCCCCGCTGTGTGAGACTCCCTTGTCGCTGTGGACTCTCTCAGAAAGGTCTCTCAGACTCCAGGGCATAAATGCTGGATCCCTCCCTAACAAGGGGAGAAGGAGTGTATCAGTGCGCTTTACATGAGGAAGATATTGACTAACTCCTGAGGCGGAAAGCCGGGAGCAACGCTACGCTTTTAAAAATGACTTTTGTGTTTGTTCTTAACCTCTGGGCACTTACCCCCTTCTTCCCTCACTTCCCCTCACCGCTCTCCCCGCACAGCCGATTAGGCGCTGCAGCGGGTTACAGGGAGGATCGCCGCCATCTCGGGGGAAGCCCTGGGTGATGTTGTTGATGCTAGGCCACGCCCACTCTCGCCCCTATTTAGCCGCGCCCTGAGCTGCGCGTGCTATCAGATATTGACTAACTCCTGAGGCGGAAAGCCGGGAGCAATGCTACGCTTTTAAAAATTACTTTTTTGTTTGTTCTTAACCTCTGGGCACTTACCCCCTTCTTCCCTCCCTTCCCATCACCGCTCTCACCCGCACAGCTGATTAGGCGCTGCAGCGGGTTACGGGGAGGATCGCCGCCATCTCGGGGGAAGCCCTGGATGACGTTGCTGACACTAGGCCACGCCCACTCTCGCCCCTATTTAGCCGCGCCCCGAGCAGCGCGCGCTATCAGACATTGACTAACTCCTGAGGTGGAAAGCCGGGAGCAACGCTACACATTTTAAAATTACTTTTGTGTTTGTTCTTAACCTCTGGACACTTACCCCCTTCTTCCCTCACTTCCCCTCACCGCTCTCACCCGCACAGCCGATTAGGTGCTGCAGCGGGTTACGGGGAGGATTGCCGCCATCTCGGGGGAAGCCCTGGTTGATGTTGCTGACGCTAGGCCACGCCCACTCTTAAACCTATTTAGCCAGGCCCTGAGCAGCGCGCGCTATCAGATATTGACTAACATCTGAGGCGGAACGCCGGGAGCAACGCTACGCTTTTAAAAATTACTTTTGTGTTTGTTCTTAACCTCTGGGCACTTACCCCCTTCTTCCCTCACTTCCCCTCACCGCTCTCACCCGCACAGCCGATTAGGCGCTGCAGCGGGTTACGGGGAGGATCGCCACCATCTCGGGGGAAGCCCTGGGTGACGATGCTGATGCTAGCTCTAAAAAGAGAGAGTTTTCCGAAATAAACCCAGAAAGGACTGGGAAATATCACAATCAAGCAAAGAAATTCCTTTCTGTGTGTTCCAACTGATATACTCGCATTTACTTTCCAAAACACCATTTGTTCAGACCAATTTCAAACTACATATATAGCCCCATATACAATATTTTAATCACAACATAAAAATATATGTATCTAAGTACTTTTTATTAAAAGAAGTTCGAAATAGATGCATTCACAATTCATTAAAAACATTCATGCATATTCCTCATAATAACATTAAGTTCAGTTTTGGTAAATTTCACAGTAAATCAATACATAATATATCATTTCAATAAAACAATATTTATACATATAAAAAATCCGTATGTCGACGCGTTTCGGTGCTTCGTTTTTATAGAACACCTTCCTCAGGACGGTATGGTTTAAAAACATCAAATCTTCTTTATTGTTGTTAAATTCAATCTTTTGGGTACCAGATATATCCCTGGGGTCACAGTAAATGCTGAACCTCCACTTCAACTCTTTATTTCATCAGAGAATGTATTTATTGCCTGGCGGCGACACGCTTCGTTTAGAGCATTGTGTGTTGTTTAATTCTTGAATTTTATTCTAGGCCTTGCTCGCCTGAGGATATTTCTTTCTTTATCTCCACTTGGCGTATCTCAAGGTTCCTTCCTCTTTATTCTTTGAGGGGATAGTCAGCGTATCTTATGAAAATAGTAGCGGTCAGCCTTCCCGGTCTCCCTGGTTTCCCGAGTCAGTTGCTGATGCTAGGCCACGCCCTCTCTTCATCAGGTTAAGAGGATGTCCCTTCCCCGGCCACGCAGTGGACACGCGCAGCGGGTGCGATGGCGGCGCGCTGAAGGCACGCCCAAGGCAAGCCCGTCTGCGCCCGTCCGCGCCAGGCCGGGACTCGGCCCCTCACTATGCTACTTTTCTTAATTACTCTTCTGCACAATTGCTAGCATGCAACGGCGAATGGTCTATCAGCAATTCCATCTTGGATCACCTTAATACTCTTTGCATTTCTCAACCTAATCATACCAACTCACCAACCCACACGTTGGGTTTACAAACTTCTGCGTCGCCTCCTACCTAGTTGCAATCTCCGCCCCAGCCCTGTGCAAGTCCTCCCCCCATGGCTACTGCTTACCTCCTCAACACCCGCTCTGCGGTCAAACACCAAATAGAGCTCTTTGACTTCTTGGACACTATTAAGCCCGATCTTTTGTTCCTGACCGAAACCTGATTTACTCCCGATTCTTTACCAGACGTCTTCGCTGCCCTTCCCGACTCGTACTATGTTCTTTGAGCCGATCGTCCGGAGGGTAAGACCGGCGGTGGAGTGACGATGATAGTCTGCTCCAACCTCCTGTTTCAACTTCTCCCCTAACCCCCATTGCAGCAGTCGACTGTCTGGTTGTCCACTCTACTAACCTTGCGATCCCTCTTACCTGTGCGCTTTTTACTGCCCCCCTTACCCCACCCCAGGCAATGCCGCATTTTATCCCTGCCATACAGGAACTGCTAGCCACCCTTGTTGTCGATAATTCCGCGGTATTACTATTGGGAGATTTCAATTTCTGGCCTGGTGATCCTCGTGAGGACCCCATGTTGAAAGACTTTAATGACACCCTCCACTGTATTAATTTTCCCTCTCACATTTCCCTCCCTACCCACATTCACGGCCACACCCTCGACCAAGTTTGGTCCGCCCCTACGGTTCTCCCCTGTGCCTGGTCGGACCACTCTTTGATGTCTTTCTCTCTCGACCTGGGGGCAGCCAATATTCCCTCCCTTCCCAAAAACACCTGGGCCTGAAACTGGAACCGAGTGGATCTGCCCGCTCTTTGTCGCTCTTTAGCGTCCTCATCTCCTGTTTTGGCTGACAGCTCTCCTAATTCTCAGGTGGCCGCCATTAACAGTTGGCTGCTTGCTGCTTGTGACCAAGTTGCCCCCATTAGACGGATCAGAACATGTAGCTCCCATGACGCCAACAGATGGTTCAACATCAATCTTAAAACCCATAAACTTGCGCTCAGGCAGGCTGAACGCCACTGGAGGGGTAGGTACTGTCCTGATCTCAAGGCTCAATACTCGACCCTCCTTCGTGCTTATAAAAAAGCTACACTCTCAGCCAAATCGGAATATTTCTCCCAGAAGATTCAGCAGGCGGTCAATAAACCTAAAGAGATCTTTACCATCGTACATGAGCTTGCAGCTTCTGATAGAGTCGCCCTCAAGCCCATCCCCACTCAATCCCTCTGTAATGCCCTCAACGACTACTTCATTGAGAATATTGTCACGATTAAGCGCAACATTCCCCGGCCTCCCCCTTCCTTCTCCTGTCCCTTACTGCCGCCGACCCTTCCTACCCTGGACCACTTCCCCTTGATATCCAAGGAGGCCTTCCTGGCTCTGCTGGGGAAAGTCAAGACGGGCTCTCCCACTGACCTTTGCCCTGCCTATATTCTGAGGGAGATTTTCTCCAGCTGCCCGGAATCCCCCTCACTCTGCTTAGCTCTTCCATCACTCAGGGAACTGTTCCAGACCTGTTTAAAATTGCCATGGTTATCCCCATTCTCAAAAAACTGGGCGCTGACCCCACTCTTCTTTCGAACTTTAAACCTATTTCTTTGCATCCACTCCTGGGCAAAATCCTGGTGAGCTATATTTCTTCCTGTCTTTCCACCTTTATCAAAGCTAATCACCTCCTGGCCACTAACCAGGCCGGTTTCCGCCCTGCTCACTCCACGGAGTCCATTGTTCTCTCCGTGGTGGATGAGCTCAGGAGGGGTGCTGAAATCAATTCTCCTCAGACCCTGGTCCTTCTCGATCTGTCCGCTGCCTTCGACACGGTCGACCATTCCATCCTCCTTGACCTTGTCGGGGGTGCCGGCGTTCGGGGATCGGCTCTAGCCTGGCTTACCTCCTTTTTAGCGGACCGCAGCCATGCCGTCAGACTGGAGGGTGGTTCCGCCCCCACTTGTCCAGTCTCCTGCGGGGTGCCCCAGGGCTCGTCTCTCTCCCCCCTCCTTTTCAACCTCTATATGCACCCCCTTATTGCTGCTCTGCAGGAAATGGAGGTCACAGTGTATATTTATGCCGATGACCTTCAGCTCATTTTTAACCTTTCCTCCTCTCCTGATTCTATTCTTAAGTTCCGTTCCACTCTGACATTTATCTACGACTGGGTGAACCTTAATCAACTAAAACTGGACCCTGATAAGACGGAGTTGGTCCTGATCGGTGGCCCTTCTAACCCTTGGACTCCTGCCTTCTGGCCCCCTGCCCTTGGCTCCCCCCCTTTACCCTCTGCCTCTGTGAAAACCTTGGGCATTAAAGTCAGTCAAGACCTCTCTATGCGTCCCCAGATCAGCTCAGTAGTCTCATCTTGCTTCCTGACCCTCAGAATCATCCGTAAAATTTCCTGTCTCTTCTCTGCTGAAGCCCTCAAACATATCATCTTGGCCATGATTCTATCTCGCCTGGACTATGGCAACGCCCTGTATGTTGGTATTCCAGCATACGAGCGCCGTCGCTTGCAGCTAATCCAAAACCAGGCAGCCCGCCTCATTTACAGACTTCCGAAATTCCATCACATCTCTCCCCTGCTAAAGGCCCTTCACTGGCTTCCCATCTTGGAATGTTCCCTATTGAAGATGGGCTGCCTGATCTTTATGTCATTGGCCGGTACGGCTCCTGACTTCATTAGATCAAAGATCAGGGCCTATGTCCCTAGCAGAAGCCTTCGCTCCTCTACCCAGATCCTCCTTAGCGTACCTCTCTACCGAAGGAAAAAACTTGGCTGTTCTAGCTTTTCTACTCTTGCCCCCCTTTTCTTGAACGCACTTCCCTTCACCATTAGATCCATTTCCATCTACATGGACTTTCGCAAAGCTCCTAAAACTCACCTCTTCACCCTAGCTTACCCACTGTAATTCCTCCCCTGCTTCCCTCAGGTTAGTTTTTCTGCAGCGCCAAGAAACCGTTTGGTAGTAGAGCGCTTTACAAAACCCTTCAACTTCAACTTCAACTTCAACTTCAAGGAGTGCTTTGGAAAGGGGCCCACTCATGGTGGCCATTTATTAGAAAATTGGTGTGTCAGATGTCTCCAGATGTGTCCATTTCGACCTAATATTGCTTCAATAGACCGGATAAGCTGGTTCAGACAGGCAGAGTACTTGTAAACTTGTATAGGCTTGTATACACCAGGGAGGAGCAAGATTTCACAAGCCTCCTTGCTTATAGGGTGCTAGCTGACAATACGTGCCCCAGATGGCAGGCATTAAGTCAGGACATCTGCCAGTCAACTGCTCGACGGGAAGCGAGCCGCCATCTAGAGGTCAGGCAGAGTCAGGCGTGAAGTTAACGGTCATTGAACTCCCGCTCGAGTGTCCACTGGACCGAGTCCCCAGTGGTCCCGCTACACCACAATGCTCCTGGCTGACCCGTTGTTGCTCCTACCTTCCTGCTGCATTGATCGGTGGTCCCCACACGTGTGCCTTGTGGCGCAGCTCGCGGTCCCTGCTGCATCCCTTTGAGGTCTTGCGCCACCCGGAGAGGCTCACCTCATCACAGGCATTGTCTCCAAGCGTCGTACAGGAGAGCAGTCGTGCCAGTGGGCCACTCGATCTTCCTGTGGGGTGAGTCAACATCGATCTTCCTGCGGGGTGAGTCAACATTCAGCAGTCAATCAATTTAATTATTTCTTACTAATGAGGTATTTTGTTTGATCATGCAGTTCTGACTGGGGTATAGTACAAGCAGTGAGCTATTTGTAGGAACATTTCTTTTGCAGCAGTGCACAGGAGGAGGCCCTGGCCCTATGAATAATATCCTGCCACTCTCTTGGGGAAAACTTGCGATCCAACTCAGATTCCCAGCTACGTTGCACAGGGGATGTGGTGTTGTCCTTAGGCTTGTTCAGGAAGGCAAAGATATTTGACAGCAGGCGCTTGTCTGAGTTACAGGTTATGTACCATAACTCAAATTCTGTGAGGGGGCGGCTCCTGTGGGGGTGCACCTGTGCTTGGGGCACCCAGTGATGGAGCGCCAGGTATTGCCGATAGGTGTTCTAGGGGATTCTGAATCCTCATATGAGTTAGGGAAAGTCCATGACTCCCTTCTCATCGAAAATACTTTTACAATTGGCCTCTTGCCATTCAAGATGACTGTTACCTTCCATAGCTGGGGGGGGAAGTCTGGGTAACCTGTAAAAGGGGTCAAAGGCAACAAGGAGGTTGAGAGGCCGCATGGTCCCTGCACTCTGTCGAATACCCCAAAGTTAGCCCTAAGTACTGGTGAACCGGACAGTGTCGTTTGGGAAGTCAGGGTACCTTCCAAATGTGCATGCCTGCGATCACATGATCAATAAAGCACCAATGGTTCTCCAACTACAATTTGTACCATTCTATCATATAACGCAGTTGTGCTGCCTGAAAGTAATGCTCCAGGTGTGGAACCCCAAGTCCCCCATCTTCTTGCCTCAGGTATGTCTGGTGTTGTGCCATGCAAGCTCTCTTCCCTTCCAGTATAAAGCCCCTGATAAGTTGCTGCAGTTGAGCAATTAGGACAATGGGAGCATCTGAATCACATACAAGATGGGGGGCAAAAGAGTAATTTTGATGGCCGCCAGCCTACCTAGCCAAAAGATTGCATGCTTCTTCCAAGTAAGGTCTCGGCTAGGAGCGTTGAGTAATTCATCTGGGCGGTCTTCTTGATTGTGGGGAATATCTGCAGCCCCAAGTAAGCGATGCCCCCAGGGGCCCACATGAATGGACACTGACTCACCAGCTGCTGTTGATCAGCCTTGGGGATGGTTAAGCTGAGGGCAGTGTCTTCTGGATATTGAATTTTTGTATTAATAATTATTTTTATTGATGATAATTATCAACACAACACATTACACACTTATGTTACTGGGAGTACATTTTCATCCACAGTTTCATTATTGGGTTTCCGCGTTTTACAGATGGCGAGTAATTTATTCATTACAGTTCACAAATTGTTGCGATCCATTTAGGAAGGGGGGAGGTAGGGGAGGCAGGTCACAGATATTTCCCCTATAGGTATACCACCTTCCCCAGATCTGCATCCACTTTTTTAGGACCATGCCAGATATAATAATATATCATCAGCATAGAGGGAAATGCGGTCTTCCTAAGCTGCTGACCACCACAAGCCCCTGATAATGGGGTCTTTCCGGATCCATGTTGCCAGTGGCTCTAATGTTAGCACAAAGAGCAACGGTGAAAGGGGAAATCCCTTTCTCGTCCCCCTTCGCAGGGTGAAGGTCTCCAACTTTTGTTGTTTACCACTACCTGCGCCAGTGGGTCTGCATATAATAGTTTTACCCATCAGATTAAATTTGGGCCAAACCCCAACATTCTCAGCACGGCGAAGACATAGGGCCATTCGATTGTATCGAACCCCATGGTGGCATCAAAGGATACCACCACAGCGTCTTCTCTGGTGGTATCTCTCAGTCCCATCACTCCGTGCATTCTTCAGAGGTTGACGGAGGTGTTTCTTGAAGGCATAAAGCCAGACTGGTCGGGGTGGACCAATTTGGAGACTGGTCGGGGTGGACCAATTTGGAGATAAATCTTGCCAGATGTGTGGCTAACAATTTTGTCAATATCTTGGCTTCTGCATTCAATAAGGAGATGGGTCTGTACGAGGAACATTTATTTTGGGTTTTACCTGCCTTATGTATCACCACCAACATGGTGAGTCTTTGGTCACAGGGAAGTCTGCCTATTTCCCAGCTCCCCTCATACATACCTTTAAGTTATGGAGCAATCCTATCTGGTTTTAATTTGTAGAGTTCTATGGGGGGCAGCTGGGACCCAATGCCTTTCTTTATTGCAACCCTCTGATGACATGAGGCACCTCATCATTTGTAAGATCACTCTCTAATAGTGTATTATCTTCTTCTATCAATGTAGGCAGTGTCATGTCCGACAACAATGCTGTTGATTCGTCCTCTGGAAGGATTACATGTGAGGCATAGATTTGCTTTTAATAGTTGACAAACTTGTCTGCTATTAGTTGTGTATCGGTGAGCACCCCTCCTGCATCTGTTAAAAGTTCTACAACTAATCAATTTGCGTGATGCCTCCTATCTAACCATGCCAGCAGTTTTCCAGCTCTATTCCCCAGCTCATATATTTTACTAATTTTGTCTCTGTTTAGCGCTTTTGCCTTTTCTGTTGCCACATCTTTATATTCTTATCTTTTTAATTTGAGTATGTGCATCTTTTAATTGTCTCCACTATTTATTAGTTCTTCTTCTAGTTTCAGGATTTTGGTTTCTAGTTTAATCAATTCTGTGTTTCTCTCTGTCTTTACCCCCACTATTTATGATATTGCATGCCCCCGAATCACTGTCTTAAATGCTTTCCAGAGTGTCTGTGGCGAATCCACGACCCCATGTTCCCCTGGAAGTAAGATTCTATTTTGCGTGTAACTTCTGCTTTGATGATTGGGTTCTGGAGATGACAGGGATTAATCAGATCTATACTTCCCGCTTGTCCCTCCCTTGCCCCCACTCGCACCCAAATAGGAAGGTGGTCCGATGTGCCCGTCCCTAAGTGTCTGACTTCTGTGATGTTCCTACCCTGACCTACCGTTGTAACTATGTAATCAATCCGGGAGAGAATATTGGAGCTCCGGAATGGAACTGGAACTGGGCATCCAGGGGGTGGTGAATCTGCCACACTTCTACCAGCCCAACCTCCTCCATGAAGGTGGGGCGTCCAGTCTGTATATGTCCCAAATCTCGTGGTGGTCGTTGGTCTCTATGGCAGGACACCACCGAATTAAAGTCACCACCCACTACTAGTCGCCCCTCGGGAAATTTCAGCTTAACCTTTCCCAGGTCCTTAAAAGTCATTGCCTGCAGCCCAGGGGGGCACATAGACATTTCCTTCCATCTTCCTGTCACTGCTGTGTATCTCCTGGATGTTTCATTCCAGGTGTGATCGCTTGACATGGGACAGGATTGCCTAATCATTATTTCCACCCCCCTGGAGCCGGTAGTGAATCCTGCATGTGCCACCAATCGATATCTCCATTTTGTTAGTGCCCTATACATATTACCAACTAGGTGCTTTATTTGAAGGAGGACCACTTTGGGGGGATGTCGCTTAATGTATTGTAGAACAATCCCTCTTTTGAGTTGTCCCTCAATCCATTTACATTCCAGGACAGTAGTCCGAATCTTTTATTCTCCATCAGGCCTAGGACCACCTCCCTCTGCACCACCCATCCCAGCATCCCCCCGTCTACGTTCGGTCGGAAGGAGACATCCATAAAGCTAACTCGCTGTTGACCACTGGTGCCCAGCTGTGTCACCGTCTGTGTGAACTCATGCATTTTCGGTGTTGTGTTGCCAACTAAATTACTAAATTCTACCATAAAAACCCCAACATCCCCCCACCCTGCTTCGCCGCACTCTGGGATTGAAACTACCATATACCCAAGTGCCTGTCGAGCTAACTATAAACTAACTAAAAGTTGGGGGGGTGGCTCTCCCTCCCCAGACCCTACCAGTATGCATGTACATTGTCCCTTTTTCCCCTCTTTCATGTCATGATCTCAAATACATTTAATAATGGCACTTAGAGTTCCTCTCTGAGTATCGATCTGAGGTTCCTATGCTGTTGATACTGCTGCCAACTTTTTCTTCATTCTCTCAATCCCTGTCCACTGGCCAGTCTTGTTGCTCCTTCCTCTGGGCATGGCTTCTTTGCCGGGGGCCAGTCTTTCCCTCTTTGGGCATTATGTTATTTTGCTGGCCTCTATCCTTCCAGCCATTCCAGAGTTGACACTGGTGTGTTGAAGAACCACGCTCTGCCCTCCACCTCGACTCGCTGTCTCGCCGGGAACAGCATAGAGTATCGGATACCTCTTTCTTTGAGCTGTTTCTTGGCCTTTATACTCTGCCCCTTTATATCGTTCCTCCAAACAACATTTAGGTGCTTCAGCCTGAGTGAAAACTTTGTGAGTAAAGCCTGAGTGAAGATCCTCGGGTGTCACCTCTAGTTCTTTGGAGTGCCATAAGGATGCCACAGGACCCTAAACTGTTCAACTGATTCATGATGATTTACCTATTTTGCTGCCTGCTGGGTGTTGGCTGCCACTTGTTGGATAATTTCTGTCTTAAGCCCTGCTCAGTTCACAATAACACCCTCCCCTCCACTCCCGGTTCCCTCTTTCCTTTAGCAGTCCTTCTTGAGTCAAGACACTTTACAGATTTCAGTCAAAGTGAAAAAGTTGGCTCGAAAAATCTTCTTTCCTAGAAATCTCGGCATCAAAATACCGCATATCTCCTGACATATATAGGTTCAGCACACCTAGAATGTGGATTTTGTCAGCACACAAAGTGTTCCACCTGGAACTGCTTGCACATACCACAGTTCTCAAGATTCTGCTGAGGCTTGCTATTCTTCTTCAGCTCTGCCGCTGAGAACTCAGCCATGTAATCTTCAATAAGACCTGCTGTACTTTCCCCTCTGTTGTGGGTATCTGCTGCTCCAGCGAAGCCATAGCAACTTCAATAGACGTCAACGTCCTTTAGCTCTGAGGTGGTCTATTGCCTCTGTGTTAGGGCTGCAAGTTCAGTGTCTCCCACTTAGAAGGACCTTTCCCTAAGGCATCCACAGAAATGTCCCCCTAGTCACAACAACAGCCTTGGGGAGAAAAAAAATTATTTTCTTTCCTGCTTTTCTCTTATTCGCTATAAGGGACATTTCAAGGCTACTTTCGAGCGCAAATACAAAATATGAAGCAGAGGTGAGACAAGCAGAACTAAGGGGGAACCGAGCTTCCATTGACACTTTGCAAGGCCAGCAGGGATCCAAGTCAAATCCCTGGAGAGTCTTTCTGAACTTTAAATGAGGGGAGCCTTAAGCTCTCATCTTCCTGTTACTTTTTTGTGAGGAGTGGAAACCCCTCTACTGTGTGTGTGGGTTGGGGACTCAGGGGAAGATGCTGAATGGATATCACTTTTTTTTTTAAAGTTTTTTATTTTATGCAAGGAACAAACAATATACAGAGATGCACAATGGATATATAACAGCGAAAGAAGAAAAGAATCAAAAAGTCAATACCCAGTAAAAACAGCATATATGCAATACAATCAAATGCAATTATTATCACAAAGACAGCAGCAAGCAGTTGAAACATAGATTATTATATAAGGGCAGAATAAAATAGCAAAAAAAAAAGGGGGGAAAAAAAGGAGACAAGCCCATTTAAAAAAAAATAAAGTAAGTACAATTATTTTAGATCCAATCAGTTATTGGAGTCCAAATCTTTAACCCTCTGCTCCGTTTACGTATACTCTTAGTTTTAAATATGGCAACTTCAAGATTATACATACTTTAGAGTCAGAGCCAAACAGAACCAGCGCCCCAGAGATGGAGATTAAGGGGTCGAATATTTCTCTCAACAACTGTTGAATCGACCCTAATAAATCAGCGAACTTAGGGCATGTAAAAAACATGTGTTGTGTATCGGCAGCATAACAGCCACATCTACTGCAGCTGGTTCCGGCACCAGAGCTCCATTTGGAGACTATCTTAGGGGAGTAATACATATCATACAAAACCATATAGTGTTGTGCCCTCATTCTGCCGGAAATCGAAACATCGTTGGCTAAAAGAATCGAGGAGTGAAGATCGATTGTCAATACATTTAATTTACTTCTCCATTTCTCCTGAAGTTGCTCCAAATCATCTTGAAGAAGCGAAATTAATTGAGCATAAAAGTAACCAATTGGCAAACCATTTCCCATCCCCTCTATCAAAGGAAATACCTTAAACTGTACATTATATTGACCCAAGTGACAATAGAAGCTTCAAATTTGCAAAAACTTAAAGAAGTCTTTCTTCTGTACATCAAATTTCCGTTGTAACTCAATAAAGGAGAGTGGTTGAAGGTCATAGAACATATCTCCTAAATTATTAATTCTAAGCTGATACCAGTTTCTGGCTATCGTGTCTCGAAAAATATTAGGAGAAATTCCTGCTGCCTGAAAAGGAGTATATCGATTTATTGGAGGTAGCCCTTGAAACCGCTTAATTTGTTTCCAAATTGAGAACGCAGCAATAAGAACCTTAATTTTGTTTTTTTTGTAATAGCTAGGTTCGAGTATCTTCAGAAAACAACCATTAGCCTCTTCTCCTATAGCAAATTTATAAATTGAGGGATGATGACATCTTAATAACTTAAATTTTTTGCCCACAACTAAGGGAGAGATAAATTGCAGAACGGAAGCCCAGTAAATAAAATAAAAAATATGGAATTCCCCATCCCCCCCTAGATCTGGGAAGTACCATCTTTTTATAAGCCCTTCTATTCCTTTTGTAACCCCATAGAAATCTTGTGGAAATATTTTTGAGTCTTTTAAAACAGGTAACAGACAATTCTAATGGGACAGATCTAAATAAATAAAGACATTTCGGAAGTACAATTATTTTCAAGACATTTGCTCTTCCATGTAGTGAAAGGTGAAGATTGTTAAGACGTTCTAGCTTAGATTTAACTTTATCTAGGACTGGATTGAAGTTAATTTCTGGGATCTTGCTGACTGGTGAAGTAATTTTAATGCCAAGATACGTGGCCTCTGGTACGACAGTTACACCTCTCGGGGAGTTATCCCTGACATAGGCCTGGCCCTCAGATGGTTGCAAACCTTCCTTTTGGGAAGGACCCAAAGGATACAACTTGGGGACGAAATCTACGAGGTGGGGACTCTAGAATGTGGGGTGCCCCAGGGCTCGGCCCTGTCCCCACTTCTATTTAATCTCTACCTGCAACCTCTGATTGCTTCCTTGGCGTGCATGGGCTGTACAGTATTTAACTATGCGGACGACACGCAGCTGTTGCTGAGTGTCGATAACACTAGCGCCGCACAACTCCAAGCCCAGAACATCTTGAGGTACACTGTTCAATGGATGACGGAAAATCTTTTGAAAATCAACCCAGATAAGACCGAGGTATTGGTGATTCATTCTACCACCTCACCATGGTGTGACCTCTATTGGCCTGCGGAGTTAGGCCCGGCTCCAAAACCTAGCCTGAATGTAAAGAGCCTGGGGATCAAACTGGACTGCGATCTATCAATGGTCAGTCAAATCTCTGCTGTGGTGGGAAGCTGCACCAACATTATCCGACAGCTACGGAAGCTAGCCCCCGTTCTCTCCCAATCCATGATGCGCTCAATCGTAGCGGCCACTGTGATCTTGAGGATAGATTACGGGAATGCCCTCTACCTTGGCCTGCCGAAAACTCTAACAAATAGGCTACAGGTCGTCATGAACGATGCTGCACGTCTCATCTTCAGGCTACCAAGACGATCCAAAGCATCCCCCCTGTTACAGAGCCTGCACTGGCTCCCTATTAAAGAGCGAGTGGAATTTAAGAATCTGTGTACAGCTCATAAGGCAATCTACGGTCTGGCACCCGCCCACATCAAAGATCGCTTGGTGGTGTACAGTCCAATGAGAATTCTTAGATCTTCAGATTCTCAGTTACTGGTCTGTCCCCGTACAAACTTGTAACCAAAGAAGGGAGAGCCTTCTCTGTGTTAGTTCCTCAGTTATGGAACACACTACCTGAGATGCTGCGCAAGGAAGGGAACCTCCTACGGTTTAGAAAGGCGCTAAAAACACTGCTATTTAGGAGATCCATGAGTGCTATTTAGGCTAGTGGATGCCTCTTTGTGATTGCTAAGTTATTGTTCTTATCATCGATTTCCGAGCGCCTAGAGACCTGCAGGTGAGTGGGCGCGATACAAATCAAAAATAACAATAATAATAACAACAATAACAACATATAGAACCTGAGTCTTATTTATGTTCATCTTATATCCCGAGAAGTGGCCGAATTGCTTCGCCAAGGCTTCAACGGCTGTTAAAGCAGGCTGCAAGTCGGTGGTTATTACCACAATATCGTTCGCATAAGCTAGTGCACTATATTCCAGCTCACCTACACTAACAGATTTAATATGATTGCACTCGGTTAATTTAACCAAAAAGAAATCAATATATAATGCAAATAATAAAGGGGAAGACGGGCAACCTTGCCGAGTACCTCCTAAAATCGGAAAAAGAACTGATTCTATTCCAGCTAAGCGTATAGATGCTTTAGGGACAAGATACATGATCTTGATTGCCTGAAGGATTCGTGGCCCGAACCCCTTCAGGCGAAGCACTTCCCAGAGGTAGGGCCAAGCGACCCTGTTGAATGCCTTCTCGGCATCCAACAGGGTCACGCAGCTGTTTTTGTCACCTCTGCCCAATCCATTAGGGCAATAACTCGTTGTACGTGATCTGTAGTATCACGACCGGGGATAAACCTGTGTTGTAGACGAGATACTAAGGAAGAAATCATAGAAGAAAGTCGGGTGGCCAAAACTTTAGAATAAAGCTTACTATCAGCATTGATAAGAGATATTGGTCTGTATGAGGCTGGCAGTAAAGGATGTGTATCTTTCCTTAAAAATACTGTAATTATTGATTTCTGCCAGGAGGCAGGAGGTATACCTCTTTGTGCCATAAGAAAAACTTCAAGGAGGTGGTACTTAAGCAGGGAGAAAAAGTTTCGGAAGAATTCCAGAGGAATCCCGTCAGGGCCGACTGCTTTTCCCACGGCTAAAGAGCGAATAGCACCTTCAAGTTCCTTTTCCGTGAAATCCGACTCTAGCCCTTAATACTGGATATTAGTAAGAATGGGAAAGTTCTGATCATCAAGAAACTCGTTTACCTCCTCTACCATATGGAGGGAATCCTCGTTTATATAGAGATTACTATAGAATTCTCTAAATGTTTCCAAGATTTTTCTCGGCTCCGTCTGTTTTACACCATAACATCCTGTATGGCTTCTACTTTCCTAACCACTACTTTCTGTCTTAACCGCTTGGCTAATAATCGCCCTGAGTTTTCCCCAACCTCATACATGTCAGCACAATGGATGGCAATTTGGGCGGCTAATTTTTCCTGCAAAACATTCATATATTTTCATTCTTTGAACTGCTAGGTCTGGCAGTTTCATCTCGTATTCTTGATGAGAGTTAATGGTTCGCATCAAAGCCAGTTCTGACGCACGAAGTTTGGCCAATTCAAGGTCTTGTTTAGCCCTGATGGGACGCTGTCTGTTTATAGAAAAGCTTAGGGTCTCCCCCGAACACCAGCTTTAAAAGCGTCCCAAATAATGCCCAACGGGACGGATCCTACATTGAACTTAAAGAAGTCTGGTATCCATTTGATCGTGTGCTGCAGATACGCCTGGTCCACCAGAAGCTGACGGTCAAACGTCCATGAACTCCTAAGAGGATAAGATGGAATATCAACTGCTAGTTCAAGAATGACTGGATTATGATCGGATATAATTTTGGGGAACATTGCGATCTTGGCGTTAGTTAAGAATTCTAAAGGGACAAAAAAGTAATTAATACGAACATGCTTTTGGTACAGGGCAGAAAAAAAAGTATAACCAGAGTGTGAGAATGTTTAAGCCAACAAACATCTACTAAACCAAACTCATTGATAATGCCTTTTGTGGCTTTGAAGACGTTGTGCTTTCTAACGGGGTACCAGCCATTATAGCGGATATCAAAGTCTACTGGTAAATGGAGATGAAAGTCTCCACAAAATACAAGCGGGCAGGCCACATCGCAAACTCTATACTAATTTCATTAAGCATTTCCGGGTCATCTGTATTTGGAACATACATAGAACATACAGTAACAGTAAGAGTATTTAAGCGTAATTCAATAATGGCCCATCTTCCAAAAGGATCGGCTTTAGCTCGTTTACCCTCCTCCCAGCCGTATTTTTTTAAGATTGCTACCCCTATTGTAGTCGATCCCTGTCTTGTTTATACCAACACTTTGAGACCCAAATCTTTAAAGGAATCCCTGTTATTCCACACAATGTGTGTTTCCTGAACACAAAGAAGCTGTACCCCCATATTTTTCAAAATCATTGCCATAACCCCCCTTTTTTCCTATTATTCAGCCCATGAACGTTCCACGAACAAATAGAAAAATTAGCCATTGTCAGAAAAAAACAAATAAGTTTTGCTGAAAATGTATTATCACAGGATTCTAATTGCATTCTCAAATCATCAAGTGCTATCTCAGCTCTCCAAAAAACCAAACCTCCATACCTGTTGTTCCTTGCCCCTCGACCCTCACCCCACCCCCCACCCCAGAGAACCCTCTACCCTGCAACTTCCCCCTCCCACCTACCCAGCAAGCCCACCTCTGTGAGGCAAAGGGACTGTACAATCCCTATATGTGATGGAAAAGAAAGGTTTTAGACACTCTCCTGCAACCTCCAACCCCCCCATGAAATAGCTATAAATCCTCCATTCAGCAAAAAATATTTTTTGAAAACGCAGAAGAGAAACCAAAAAAGATAGAATGGGGATTTAACAAAGACATAGAGTCCATGAAGACCCCTTTTTAATATACCAAGTATCTCCCTGTACAGTCAGAACTGAAAAGAAGATCCGAAGATAATTAGCAGGTTGCAAAAAAAAGAGGCAAAAAGCTCAAAGTTAAAGGGTATCAAGAAACTCCTTTGCCTTGATCTCCGAAGTAAAAAAGATTGTTTTATCTTTGGAGATAACCTTCAGCTTAGCAGGGTTTAACAGAAAAGCCTGTTCCCCTTTACTTTGGAAATTCGAGATAAGTTGGCAGAGGTGCCATCTTTCCTGGACCGTTGCCTGGCAGCAGTCAGGGCGAACATAAAATGTGCAACCTTTTGCCCTGCGCTTGCGGTCAGGGTGAGCCAAATCATATAATTGCTCCCTTAATAAATAATTATTAAGGCAAATAAGAATTTGAATTTGAATTTAAAAACATTTATATAGCGCTCTACTACCATGCGGTTTCTTGGCGCTTTAGGACTGCGAGGGGGGTGGCAGGAGCAGAGGGGGATCAGACCTTGTAGGCTTGGGAAAAGAGCAGAGTTTTAAGACCCTTCCGAAACTCTATGTAGGAGGAAGTCATTCGGAGTTCGGTCGGGAGGGAGTTCCAGAACGCAGGAGCGAGAACTGCAAACTTTGTTCCTCCGGCCTTTTTCTTACGGAAACGGGGGATGGTTAGCAGGGCCTGATGGGAGGAGCGGAGCTCTCTGCCAGGTGCGTAGGGTTTGATGGCGGAGCAGAGGAACTCTGGGGCGGTGCCCATTTTGGCCTGGAAGGTGGTACAGCCGAGTTTGAACAGGGCACGCTCTTTCACCGGCAGCCAGTGTAGTGCCTGCATTAAGGGGGTAACCCGATGGAATTTGGGCAGGCCGTGGATCAGGCGGGCAGCCTGGTTGTGCACTAGCTGCAAGCGGCGAATGGCGTAGGCTGGGGCGCCGTTGTAAATGATGTTGCCATAATCGAGGCGCGAGAGCACCATGGCCATCACTATGATTTTTAACGCAGGCAGAGAGAAGAAGCGAGAGATCTTCCTAATAGTTCTAAGGGAGAAAAAACAAGAAGAAACAACTGAGGAAACCTGTGAGTGAACGGAGAGTGAAGAATTGAGGAAAATGCCAAGGGTTTTGACCTTGGGGACAGGGAGCGGAGGGACACCAAGTGAGGAAGGCCAATGGGAGGGGGACCAGGGACTGCAACCACCTCCAGTCAAGACTAACCCCGTCTTATCTGGATTGAGTTTGAGGTGGTTGCAGTTCATCCAGTCCTGGATGAACAACATGACGGACTGGATGTTCTGGGAGGAGGAAGGGGAGTGGGAAAGGTTGAAAATTAGCTGGAGGTCATCGGCGTAATTAAACACCGTGACCTCGAGCTGCTGTAACATAAAAATGAGAGGGTAGATGTATAAATTAAACAAAAGAGGGGAAAGTGAGGAACCTTGGGGGACTCCACAAACAACCCTGCGAGGAGCAGCGGTAAAACCAGCTAGGTGAACCGCCTGAGCCCTGTCGCTCAGGAAGGACTCAAGCCAGGCGAGGGCCAGGCCCTCGATGCCCGCCGCCTTGACACGGGTGAGAAGGGTGGGATGGTCCACCGTGTCAAAAGCGGCGGACAGATCTAGAAGGATGAGGGCCTGCTGACAATTAGTGTCGATGCCCTCGCGTAGGCTGTCCATCACTGAGGTCACCACCCTCTCGGTGGAGTGGAGCGGGCGGAAGCCCGCCTGCCTGGTAGAGAGGCAGTGGTTGGTTTCCACATAGGCGCTCAGGGTGCTGGTCACGTGGGCTTCTAGAACTTTGCCCAAGTAAGGCAGGAGGGAGATGGGGCGGTAGTTGGAAGGGGAGGAAGGATCTGCACCAGGTTTTTTTAGAATGGGAATAATAGCCGCGAATTTGTGAGCAGTGGGGACCGCTCCGTTGCTGAGCGAGTCGTTCAAAAGTGTGAGGGGGGGGAGTGGGGCAGTTTAGGAAGATTTCTCTTAAGATGTGAGCGGGGGCAAAGTCGAGGGGGGAGCCTGACTTTACCTTTTGAAGCAGGGGGAAGAGCGTAGCCTTGGTTAAGGGGGGAATGGAAGTGAGTTTAGACGTGATAACGGGCGGGGGAGGGTTAGAAAAAGTGGGGGAAGGGAGAGGAATGTTGGCTTTAATCTTTGCGACCTTGTCAACGAAGAAATCGTTGAGTGAGTCGCAGAGCGGTTGGGAGGGGGGAATGGAAGCCGCAGCTCTATTAGACGAAGCAAGTTCGTGAACTGTGGCAAAAATCTCCTTAGTTTGGGATTCCGCAGCCAATATCCTGTTGGAATAGAACAGGGTCTTAGCATCAAGGATACCCTGCTTGTATGCCTTAAGCACGGAGAGGTAGAGGGTTTTTTTTATAGGGCAGTATTCTCTTCTCCATACACGCTCTGCTCTGCGAGCGGCCAGTTTCATTACCTTGAGGTCAGGGGTGAACCAACGGATTGCCCTTGATTTACTCTCGGCACCCCTCGGGCCTGCCCGGATCTGAAAAGGAAATCTCTGAACTCTTTGAAGCTCCCTCTCCCAGTCCCACTCCTTTAACTTGGGAAAAGCTTCTGTACAAAGTTCTATAACATATTGACAAATATCCTCTATTGTGGAAATTCTATTTTCAGCCTCGGCAACTCTCGTGGAAAGTTTGGCATTTGTTTTTGCAATGCGTCGGACTGAGTTCTGTAGTTTCCGTACTGCGCCATGAATGCGCAGACTCTCCGCCTTCATCTCCTCCCGATGTGTCATAATCGCCTGCTAGATTATGGAGAGGGTATGGGCAATACTGCTCTCTGAATCATCGGAGGAAGGTCCTTGACTCACACCAGCGGCATTCATATCAGCAGAGGCCTGAGGTGGTAATGTACCACCAGCTTCCGGAACAGTTAGAACAGTATTGTCTCCCCCAGGCGAAGTTAGGGAATATTCATCTTCCTCTTCCTCCAAGCGGCTAGACCCGTCCAAGCTACGATCGTGTGCCCAATCTAAGTCTATCTCCGTACCTACACTTCGGTCTCGCCCTCTGATACTTCCGACACATCCGACATTGAATAGAACTTCCCTCCGGAATCGCAAGAATCTAAATCATTCAAAATTTCCTTTTCAAGAGGAGGGTCCTCAGTTATCGGCAAAGTTCTACAGTCAATGACAATAGGAGAAGAAAGGGCGAGGTCAAGGCTAAGTAAGTCAGGGGCATGACATGAGGAACGAAGAGAATCCACCTCTGGTATTATTGTAGCCCCACAGCATTACTATCCTTGGAAATATCCTTGGAAATAGACTGCTCCACTGTCGGTGCATTTTTAACTTCCCAATGCTGGAGCCTTTTCTTATTTTTATTAAAAATAGATGGAATTATTAACTTAGGTCCATGTGTAGACTCATTGGGCACACTAGGCTCATTAGTGGGGGGTGCTGGTGCTGTGAGAGACACACCCAAAAGAGAGGAAGCCAACGGATTGGTTAGATGTTGAAGGAAGTTAGCAACATTATCGCCATTACCAGAGTTGCCTTTCTTTACCTTGTCTGTTCTCTTCTCAGCTCTAGAATGCACATCCACACTCTCAACGCTCTCAGCAACAGGCACTGGCTTCCCTGATGAATTAGCAGCTGCAGTCGCCCTGGTAGTTGCTCCTTTAGGCTCGGAGCTAGCCGCTGTGTTCTTTGGCCACATTGAGAAAAATAAGGATTAGGAAAGTGGTCTAAAATTACCATCTTAGATTATCTTCGCATTGGAGGAGTCACACTCTATTCTATTCCCAAAGATGGTGGCCTCAGCTTGGTGCTGCACCTGTTTAAATTATTGAGCACCCCCAATGTTACTATAGTTATTTATTCATGTTCTTTTTTATAATGTTGATTTAGGTGCAGTGAGGTGCTTCACTGATAATGTAGACCCAATGTAACAACAACAGGTGATAACTTTGGATTTAGAGGATATAGGAAATAGAAGAGAGAAGAGGTAGAACAATAATTGCATATAACATTCTAGAAAATATTTGACTTCAGTGATGGCAATCAGAAGGCCTGAGTCAGACATTTGTATTTTTGCTTTGTTTCCGTATTTAGAGTGGCAAATGGAAATTTGTCCTTGGCTCTGTGGACTTTGTTGGTGCTATAGGAGGATAGTCCTAGACAAAGGCTTCAAATTTTATTCAAAAGATTATGAAGGTCATTCTGGCTTAAGGAGGCAACCAGTGGATTTCAGAATGGGATCATGCAATCTGATGTATTTGCCTATTTAGCATAACATACTGCAGTCTGGATCCTGTCTATTCCACTCAGAGAGGAAATGTTAGTAAATAGTGCCTTGTTGTCTATTGTATCAAAGGCCGTTGGTAGGTTTATTAGAAGCTGACAGAAGACTCACCAATCCAGAAAGTGCATAACGTCACCCAAACCTTTAAGATATGCTGCTTCCTGGCTGGATTTTGGATAGATGCCACATTGAGGCAAGGTCAATAGGAAACAACTACCTGTGTGTGCTGGAAAGTAAGATGATTTCGTTTTTCATACATTTTTCATACATTTACAAGGAAAGACTCGAGAATGGATGGTCAGAGCTTTTCACATATGGATTCTTTAATGAATCGATTTTACCTGATTTAAAGTATGATGGAAATGTACTTTTAATGAAGAATTCAATGAAGTTTCCATGATATCATTAATGAGAGAAATAAGGATAGTGGGCCCACAGCCCAGACATATTTAGACCAATAAGCGGAACTTGTAAAACAGAACGGATAGAGCTGGAAGTGCTGAAAACAATGAAGCCATAGAAGAGACACTGGAATGTCAGCCCAGTCAAAACCTTGCATGTTAACCATACATTTTGTAACAATACAAAATAAACTAAAACTGTTCTGGCAAAGGGGTTTGCATATCTTATTTTAGAGCAGACAGAAGACATGAAGTTCAATGTACTCATGTGTTTGCAGTGGTCTGTGGAGCATCAGTCACCAATTATCACATGTGTGTGAGGAAGTTTGATTTAGTTAGTAACTCTCATTGCTTCTGGGCTAAGACTACATTTGCAATTTAATTTGCTAACTATCCATTTTTATACATGGAGTTACAGTGCAACAAGGACTATGTGAGTATTGCTCGATTTCTAAATTACATATTTGTATTACATTTGCACCTGAAATGTGTGCAAATATTTTTAAACAAATCAGAGAAGGTGTAGGACACTAAAGGGGCAACAATTACTATTCCCTCGGCAGTACAATTTATAACAATAAAGATGTTGGACACAAAATTGTCAAAAATTACAATACCCCTTCTACTACAAAAAATAAAAGCAAAATATATCACCCTAGAAAGCTAACCCCTTCGCTGCTAGGCCTATCCCCCTCCCCACCCCGTGCTAAGCCTTTTTTCTTTAGGCTATTTTGGGTAGTGTGCGCTTAGGCCCCTGTAACCTTTAGACCACATAAGGTATCCAAGTTAAATTTGCAACCTTTTCTTCCAACATAATGGGGATTCTAAACACAGGGTTTGTGGATAGACCTGGAGGGGTCCCATAAATTAGCCAAAATACAGCTAAAAGTTGTTTTGTTTGGGAAAAATGGGAAAAAAGTGCTGCAAATGAAAGCATCTGAGTTTTTTCCGGCAAATGGTATCAAAAAAGTGCTTGTAGGGCAGAAATCAACATTTTCCCAGCTTTTAGGGAATGACAGACTTTTGTCAGAAAACCAACATTTTTTACATAGTTTGGGCATTTTTCTGGGACATAGCCTATTTTTGCTATATTTTGTGCTTTCAACCTCCTGCCAGTTAATAGTAGAAATGGGTATGAAATCAATAATGGATCCTGGAAATCTCTACATTTTAGAAAAGTAGACAAAATTCGAAATTCAGCTAAGGGTCATTTTTGTAGATCCATCAAGGTTTCTTAATTGAAACTAACAGTTAAATACAGGAGAAATTGAAAATTAGTTGCAAAAAACAGCCTTTTGTGTCAACGTTTTCACCTTGAACTATTTCTAATTATGACAGCTGTTTAGAAGCAATATACTGTTAAATCTGCTGGACCTACTGGTTGTGGGGATATATAGGACTTGTAGGTTCACCAAGAACCCAACAAACCCAGAGCCAAAAACTGAGCAGCAATTTGCAATGGCTTTTTATTATGTACCGGGTACATAGCAATTATTGTGGGATAATGTATACATGGAAAAATCGGCATGAAAGACACCTATGTATTTCTGAAATGGGAACAAAATATAGAGTTTAGAAACAGTAGATATTTGCACATTTCCAAAATTGGGAATACTCATACTAGCACGAGGATTATCGGTCATTTTTCAAAATGACTTCTTTTTTACACAATGCCTTTCATTTGGAAGGCAGAAATGCATCAAAAGCCAATAGGTAATACAGTTGCTTTACAAACCTGAATTACCCTAAGTCTCTCAATAAAAATGGTACATCACTTGTGTGGGTAGGCATAGTGCCCACGACAGGAAACGGCTCAAAACCCAACGTGAACACACCACATTTTCCAATCCAATCCAAAAATCTTTATTTCGGCCTTTTGGGCCATAAAAGAGACATACAAATACATTCAACAGTATAAAAACATCATTGGAATGTACAAAAATACAAGTAACGAGACTTCTTATCCATTTTAAAATCGAATAGATAAAATACATAAAAAAGGGAACAGCACAATTCATTACATGAGAGTAAAATTAACATTATGGTAAGGACGTTTACAACGGAAGCCATAAATAACAATAAGACAGTGGCAGAATATTCAATCTATGTTAGTTTATCCTTAATCAGCTTGGACCTCATACGCCACATGGCAAGGAGAAATTTGGAAACTGCAAATACAATATGGGGGGAAGAGTCAGATTTCAGTATTCTATAGGATGACAGACAGTTCCTTATAGCCATGTTCCTGCATAGGGGCACCAACCAATATTTCCTTGGGGATTTATAGGTGGGGCAGAAAAACAGAACATGGATTTCGTCCTCATCGCACAGATTGCAGCCAGGGCATAACTTATCCCCCCCATTGGTCCATTTACTAGTAAAGGATTTGATTGGCAGGGAGCCAAACCGCCACTGTAAAAACAACTTCCTTGCCAAGGTTGGGTATATAAAATCCAAGAAAGTTTCAAACTTATATGAATTTTTGGATTGAGTAAAACAGTGAGTTAGGGTGCCAGTGCTAAGTGCAGTCATGTGAGATGTGAGATTTTGTTCCTTGTACACTTCCACTAGTCTTTTCCGGGGTACCTTGCTACAGCCTATTTCTGGAGTCACCCAAAGCTCGCTAAAACCAAGCCTAAACAATTCTTTTTTTACAAAGGCTAGCCAAGGTATCTTGTTATTGTGGTTCAGGTTCATGACATTTACCAGATCTTGCCTGTAGTGACTAAGCTCCTTTGTTGACCACAGTCTATGCCAAAATCTAATGGGTTTGGATTTGAGATCCTTTCTGATGGAAGGTAGACCCAAATCCAGACGTATGGGAAGTAGGGGAGTTGCAGTTGGGAGGGCCAGGAGACGCCTCATAAAGTTATTTTCAGCACTAACCAACTCAGTTGCCGCTTGGTGCCCCCATAGCTCGCTTCCATAAAGTGCGGCCGGTTTCGCTTGCACTTTATACATCTCAACTGCAGGAGCTATAGGTTTATATGTTGAGGTGTTGGTAACCTTTAAAATAGCCCCAGACAGTTGGGAAAGCCTTAATCGCGAGCTTGCAATCTGTGGGCCCCATAAGAGGTTCTCTTGAAGGGTTACACCCAAATACTGAAATGTTTTGACCCTCTCTAGGACCGTAGAATTTAAGGTTGGGTTGGGTCTAGTTGTAGAGGAGGGGTTAAAAATCATGTATTTGGTCTTCCCTGCGTTTATCTCAAGGCCATGCTGCCTACAGAAAAGATCGAAGCCATCAAGGATTCTCTGAATTCCCATGGGTGATTTGGAAAGCAGGAGGGTATCATCAGCAAACATAGTCGCTGGTACCCTCCTGCCTGCCAAGACTATGGCGTCATTATCCTCAACGTTAGCTAAGTGTGAGATGACGCTGTTCACATATAAACAGAAAAGAGTAGGGGCAAGGACACAGCCCTGCCTAACCCCCCGGGAAACAGGAAACCTATTTGTCAATGCTCCGCCCCGTCTGCAGCGTACCTGAGCGAAGTTGCCCTGGTGAAGTCTAATTAAAGCCTGGAGTAAATTAGTGGGCACTCCTAACTCCTTCAAGACCTCCCAGAGTTTTCCTCGCGGTACCAGATCGAACGCTGACTTCAGGTCCACGAACACCATGTACAATCTCCCGCCCTCGATGGTCACCGTTTTCCAAAAGCGGAGAACTAGGCGGAAGATTTGGTCCATGGTGGACGTATTTTTCCTGAAGCCAGCCTGGAGAGGACTTAGGATTTCATTATCCTCCATCCAGACCAACAGATGGTCCAGTAGGATTCGCGAGTAGATCTTCTGGGGGACATCTATCAGGCTGATCGGCCTGTAGTTGGATGGGAGCAGAGCACAGCCCTTCTTGAAGATAGGGACTATCTCTGCCCCCAGCCAAGTACAGGGGATCGCCATACCACGTGCAAGTGAGTTGAAGAGGATGTGGAGGTAAGGCGCCCAGATCTCTGAGTGGGACCTGAAAAGGTCACCAGGTAATTTATCAAGGCCAGGTGCCTTACCCAACGCTAAGCCATCAATTGCACTGGCCACTTCCCCTAACGTGAACTCCAGAGTGTCACCAGGAAGGGAGAGGAGTGTTGCAACAGTGGCATCAGTATTCTCATGGACATCTGCATAGAGTTTCCCGAAGTGATATTCCCATATTTGTGCTGCTATATTGGGTTCTACTGCGGCTTTTGGTTCCCCTGAGCCAGTAGTAACCAAGGACCAAAATCTTCTTGAGTCCTTGGCTGTTAGAGCTGCAGAAAGATCCTGTTATCTAACCCAGTCCCAGTCTGACCTCACACGAGCCATTGTGTCTTTGTACTGTCGCCGCAAAGCGGACACCCTGGTCCGGGGTTCCCCCTCTTTGACTGCAGTGATAAGGTCAGCTTTGGCCTTTCTGCACTCAGAGTTATACCAAGTAGATGTTCTGGTCTTGTGCTTGGACTTCGGCACCACTGGGTAGAGGACCTCTCCCAATGCAGCCACTAACTCTTCGTGAATAGAAGGTAAGGATTCCTGCAAGGCCTGGGTACTGGGTAGACTAATTAGTTCTTCCAAGGCCTCAAATTTGGGCAGCACCAGATTATAGATTTTCCCCATATTTTCTTCCGATTTGGAGAAATTCTGCCATCTCACCCTACGCCTATTTGAAGTTAATACCAAATTTCCCCTTTCATCTCTTTCCTCTGGGCGAGAGGGTCCTATAGGTTCGGGGAGATAGGCCAAGGAGGGGAGGAGGGCATTATGGTCACTATCAGTGCGAGGAATTATATAAAAGTCCTCCACCTTAGGCCAGAGGCTGGTGTCAACGAAAACATAGTCCAGTCGTGACTCATACCAAATGACTCATACCAAAAATTAACCTTTTTTTGCAAAGTGCGTAGCTGTAGTTTTTTAACCCAAGCTCTGCTGGCACCAAGGGAAACATCAAAATTACCTATCACAAACCAACCATGAGTTTTTGGCCCTCAACTCGGCAGCCATCTAGGGAAACCTACTTACTCACATTTCTGGAAACTAGACAACCGGGGAAGTCCAGTGAGGGATGGATTGTGTGAGTCTCCTATCATTCTCCTACCCAGAATCCACTGCAAACCTCAAATTTCACTGAAAAAAATCACTGTTTTCTCAAACTACTGTGTGGGAAAGTTTTGGAATCTGCGTGGATCTACAAATTTCCTCCCAACCAGCGTTCCCCCAGGTCTCTCGATAGAAATGGTACCTCACTTGCATGGGTAGGTCAAGGACCGGCGACAGGCAAGGGCCGAACCCCTATTGAGGCAGCATCAAAATTACCTATAATAATCCAATCTTGTTTTGCAAGGGGGGGTCCCATGAGTTTTTTACCCGGGGCTCGGCAGCCATCTATGTAAACCTACCTAACCCACACATTTCTGGAAACTATACACCCGGAAGAGTCCAGTGATGTATGGCTTGCGTGGGTCCCCCATCATTCTCCTACCCAGAATCCCCTGCAAACCTCAAATTTCTGTGTGGGAAAGTTCTGGAATCTGTGTGGATCCACAAATGTTCTCCTACCCAGCGTTCCCCCAGGTCTCCCAATTAAAATGGTACCTCACTTGTTTGGGTAGGCATAGTGGCTGCAACAGGAAATGGCCCGATTCGAACTGGGGAGACTTCAAAATTACCTATAGCAAAACTACCTGGTTTTGGGGGGGGGGTGGGCACCTGAGATTTTGGCCCCGGGCTCAGTGGCCATCTTGGGAAAGTAACACAAGAGGGTTTCAGCACTCTATATAGTATAATTGAAGTTTCGTATCACTGTCCACAGGAAAATAGCACATAAAGAAAAAGTATCCAAGTCCAGGGTATGTATTTCTTGATGCAGTATTCCATTTTATTTTTGCATAAACATATTCTCTCTTCACAATTCCATTGATCATAGCCAACGCGTTTCGTCTCTTGAGAGACTTCTTCAGGGCTATCAAGAAAATACACAAATACATATATTTAAAATGACGGAGCCCAACCCAATAACAAAAATAAAATATACAAATAATACACATAGTGAATATATTTACAAAATCGTCTCCTTCTCACAATTATATACAATAGTTGATGCCTGGTCACAAACCTAAGAATGGTAACTGATCAAACAGGTTCAAGAATCGATGTTGATACCAACAAAAAGATTCTGAATCCGTATACAGACATGTTACTAAGGTCAAAAACATTAAGTTTTACATCAAGGTTGCATCAATATATATGGGAGAAAGTGTATGACAAAAAAACGTAATAGTATATACAAAATATCGCATACAATACGTTATGTGACAATAAAATCCATACCTTTCAACGTATGGCATATAGTGTATTCTTCAAATGACCCGCAATATTTCAAGACCAGTACAGATACAGTACTTTGCAATGTTCAGAGGATCTGAAATAATAAACATTTTATACATTTCGATATTTTTTTAACACAATATTATACAAGCACAAGTGTAAACTGTATTATCCCTCATAACACTATAAGTTCTCTTCATATTGTATATAAATTAACAAAGGATTTCTGTACCCCCAAAGACTTACAAGAAAGCAGCCTGATAACGGTACGCAGCGAAGTTAGTGTGTCAATTTCACCAAACAGAGCCGCAAAGAACTCATGTTTTTAAAGGGTGCCACCCGGAAGCGAAAAGTCATATGGCCAGAATATACTTTGAGAATAAATTGGGCCCCTGAAAGCGACCCTTGCCCAAAGGCCGGCTTCAAATAAAAAAAACAAATTCCCTGGCTTTAGTGAGCTTTTCTGCCCTCCACCTTGGTCCAGAAATGGCAAAAAATTGGCCGATCTGTTCCCAGGGGGCCAGAAAAGTCTAAAATTAAATGCCCTCCTTAGGAATTGACCCTTGCCCAAGGGGTCCCTTCCTTTGCAGCAAAATACGAATCCCTGGTGTCTAGTGGGGCATTCCTGGTGCACAATCGCGTTGCTGTGTGAGATAGTGCACCAGGAATGCCCTGCATTGAGACATCAGGGGAGAGGAAACACTGTTTCCTCACCCCCTATGCCTCAAAGCGTCCACATTTGCCCCCCACACCACACCGGAGCAACAAAAAATTACCCTACTCTTGGACGTGCTGGAAAGAAATGATTTCTAGTACATCCAGCGCTTCCTGATGATGTTGGTGCGCGGTGTGAGCGTTGACGTCATGGGAAAGCGTGCGGGGAGTCAGGGTGGCAGCGGAAACTCCGCTGCCGTCCCACTCTGTGGGGGCAAGATCGTTACCCGAGGGGGGGAGTGCCTGCACTTCCCCCAGGGGCTGTGCTCATGACGGAGCGATTCCGTCATTAGCACAGCCCAACCGAGGATCATGACGGAACCTGCTCCGTCATGAGCATCATAGGGGCTAACACTATTACCACTACAATATCAACAAGCTAAACAAACATCTATGAAAAATGTTTAAAAAAAACATACTTATCCTGAACTTAATGAAACTTCTTAATTTTAAATGTTGATTATTCATACCATGTTTTAATATATATCAAACCAAATCAAATTAAATATTTAAATATGAACATATTTAGCACACTACAATATAACAAATCATAATCAAAATGTATTTAACATCACAATCATAATTTTGAAGAATCTAGTTTAAAATACATTTTGTAAATATGTAGCATAATTATCTTTTAATTTATGAAATTGACATAAAAAATATCAATGTCTTAATATAACTTTTACAAATATTTTTCCTATTTGTAAAATAATATATTAAAATATTTTAGATCGGATGCCAAGCTTATCACCGACTTATACAAGTTTCTCCAACCCCCGCCTTTTCATTACCATAACCCAGGGAGGGAGCGTTGGCACAGGGAATTGGGCAGGACCTTGAGCCACAAGGAGTGGGACAGGATTGCGTATCGGGCGAGGCACTCTGCGTACCACACTGGGCTGACGGAGACCTTTACTAAGGTGTCCACCTATTGGTATTAAACCCCGGAGAGGCTCTACGAGATGCGCAAAATCGGCGATAAAGGATGCTGGCGCGGCTGCGGACAGGAGGGCACCCTCACGCACATTCTCTGGGAGTGTCCGGTGCTGTCGGCCTATTGGAAGGAGGTCCTGGATGAGGTAGATAGGCATTTTGAGATCGAGCTCCCGCGCTTCCCTGCGTATGTCTTGCTAGGCCTCCCCAATGACCTGATGTACCCGCTGAAGTCCCGTAGGGGCAGGCAGATTGCGATTGCGCTAGGCTCCGCGGTCCAAAACATCCTTGTACTCTGGCGCACCCCTACTGCCCCCTCTATCACTGGTTGGCTACACAGGCTCTGGCAGGTACTGGGCATGGAGAAGATGCCACTAACGGTGGCTGGGAATACTGACCAGTTTGAAGAGCTCTGGCACCCCTTTTTGGCACTGCTGTCCACGGAATTTCGTGAGCTCACATGTCCACGGTACCTGCGACTCCTTAGGCTGACGCCGCCGGCGGCTACAGCGGAGTGAATGTGCGGGATCAGGGGTTTGGGGCTGGGGGTGGGGGGCGGGGCTATATGCTTCTAATGCTGACTTTCGGACGGGGATGTTGGGGTATTGTTTTCTTCCTTTTCCTTCTTTGCTTCTCTTTCTTCTCTCCTTCTGGGGACGGGGGGTTGGAGGGATGGTGAGCTTTCCTTTTTACTGTGCTGCGGGATGCTATTTCAGCTCTGCCTTGCTCAGGGAGTGGGGGTTTACTGGGGGGTCATTCACAATACCTTATTGCCTTATGACTTATGCCTTGTTACCCTCTGAGGCTTCCTGCCTCCCTTCTTTTCTTCTGAACCGCTGCAACGTTCCGCTTCTTGTACTGTATATTCGCTTGACCTCCTATTCCCTTCCCCATGTTCTTTTTGTACCTTAATAAAAATATTTAAACATAAAATATTTTAGAAATGTTTGTTTTCTACCTGAATACAATTCTTTTACATTTACTGTAATATCACATTTTCCAATTTTTGTATCCATTTTTACAACATTCAAAACAATGTTATATCACTATTTTAAAAATTTCCAAACTTTTCTGTAATTCAAATATATTTTTTTTAAGTAATAATTTCTCATCAAATGTCACATAACACAATTTATTTGAAAATATTTTTTATTTCTTTTTTATTAAATAACTATAATATAATTGTCTTATTTATTTTTTAATAATTCAAGTGTAAGAGTATATGGGAATGACAACCAAGCTAACCAGGAAGTATAGGGTAAGTTTTAAAGCTAGCATGGAGAACAATGAGTGCAAGGATCAGGAGGATCAGGACCAGATTGAAGAGGACTATGAAGATCAAGACCTAGAGGGCAAGGGCCAGTAGTACCAGGAAACCAGGATAAGCATTTCAGGCACTAGGAAGACCAAAAGGGAGACCAGAAAACCAGAGCAAGGAGGACTAAGTTAACTAAAAAGATCATGACCAGGAGGACCAGAACTGAAAATGAGGACCCACGGGACTAGGGTTTGGATTACCAAGTAGGGCAGAGGAAGGGGACTGGACAGTGGTGGCCTCGAGCACTAGGACCAAAATGACCAAGCCCCCGAAGGCTCAAACAGAGAGAACCTTGATAAAGAGGGCCAGGATTGATGGCTGAAGTATCAGTAGCACTAAAAGTCCAAGGAAAAGATACAGGAGGGCCAGGACAACCCAAACCAGGTGGGAAAAGACTTAGAGATCCAGTACACAAGAGACCAGATGGAAAAGGTTTTGCGGTATGAGGGTTCAGGGTTAGGGAGCCAGTACAAAGTGACAGGGCAAAGAGAACCAGAAATGAAGAGAACTAACAGGCACTTTTTCTCAATATGGACGAGAACTATGATAAACAAGAATAGCACGAGGCTAGAGACACAGGCCACTAAAGCCAGAAGCAAAAGTTATAAGAGGAGCAGAAAACAAAGGACTTGGGGGGCAGAAATAGCTGGGCAAAGAGGATCAGGACCTTGACTACCATGACCAGGAGGATGAAGTTGAGTAGGAAAAGGTGGATTAGGACCAGGAATATCAGAACCGGAATGACCACACCCTCAAAACCCATGCCAGAGGGCTATGAACAAGATGACCACATAAAAAAGGAACAGGATGGCCAGTACCAGGATGACCAGTGCAAGGAGGGCCATGATCAGTTGGTGTGGAAGCACAAGGACAAATAGCACGAGGATCAGCATCAGATCCTGGAAGACTAGTAAGATTAGGATCAGGAGGAGTATGCCAATAGGACCATCAGACCAGAAAAAGCAAGGAAGATGAGGGGGCTAGTACCAAGTATACCAGTAGGACCAGCGGCAGGATGATGAGGACCATAGCAAGGAAGCTTAGAAGGATCAGCTCTTAGTGCACCAGGATCATGCTTAGGAGTGCCAGGTGGACCATGAGCATAGGACCAAGGCCTAGAGTACCACATGGAACAGAAAGAATAGGGCCTAGGGGTAGCCGAACAAGGGTGAAGAAGACCAGTAGACCCAGAGCCAGAAAGACAAAGGGTAATGGACCTAGATGTCCAGGAGGTCAAGGGGGCTGAGACTTAAAAGGACCCAGACAAAGAGAACCAGGACCAAAAGAACCCAGATCATTGGTTGCAGTGCCAGAAACACCATGAGGACAATGCACAGGGCCAGGATGACCCAAACCAGGAAGACAAGGGTAAATGGGCAAGGTGTAAGAGGACCAGGCCGAGAGATTCCAAGTGGTCCGAGGGTACCAACCTGATCAGAAATTGATGTACTAGATATAAGATGAGCAGGATCAGGGGGATCCGAATGATTGGGTTAAGGGGGCATTAGGTAATGGATGAGGAAGGGAGAGAACAAGCTAAGGAAAATGTCTGGGAGGACCATGATGGTCCAGGAGGACCAGAACCAAGAGGATTAGTCATACAAAGACCCAAACAAGGAAGACCGGAAAAAACATCACATCTAGTGGGATCATAGCCAGGATGAGAACACAAATGGCGAACAACAGGAATAGAAAGACCAGTGTTAGGCAAACCATCATGAGAGTGAGGAAGAATAGCATAACACAAATGGGTGAATCAAAAGGAGATGGCCAGGAAACTGGAGCAGGCAGAAAAAGAGCTAAGAGGACCAGGGCCAAGAGGACCAGTAAAACAACAATCTAAAGGAAAAAAAAGACAAAATCACAGGGGCCCAGGAGTATCAGGACCTTGCATACCAGGACAAGGAGGACCAGAACAAAAAGGCCGGGATGATAGGAGTCAAGATTGCCAAGCTGGGTGGCTAAGAACAGGATGACCTAAACAAGAAGGATCAAGACTAAGTGGACACTTTAGTGAAGATTGAGGCTGAGAAGGAGCAGGAGAACCTGGGCCAAGAGTATCATGACAAGTTGGAGGATGACCAGAAGTCAAGGCAGAAGCAGGTAGACTAGGGCCATAAAGACCAGGCACCAGATGGTAGGATTAGTTGGACTACAAGGGTCAGAATATGCAGGACAAGGAACAGGCCTAAGAGAATCAGAGGGGTCACAACCAAGGGGATCAGGACCTGAACTACCGAGTGCATTAAAAGGACCAGGAACTGAGGAATCAGGGAGAAGCTTGTGAGGGTCAGCAGGACCAGGATGACCAAAGGGGGAAACAGTGTTTACATTGCATGCCATTACAACGTGGTCGTAACAATGACTGCTTTGTTAAAAGGTGAACCATTTCATCGCAAGTCGTTACAATGACTTGCTGTAGGGAGCAGAATAAGTTGGATTTGCAATCCCACACCTTCCCTGAAGTTGCACAAACTGGAGTAGGAATAGTAATTTATACTATTCATAAGTCCAGCAGGCCCCCTACAGCAAGTTGTTATAACGACTTGCGATGTAATAGTTCACGATGTAATGATGCAGTCATTGTAACGACCTCTTTGTAATTGCATGTGATGTAAAGCATGCGTAGTAATGACATATATTCAACCAGATAACTATAAAGAAGGGGTTTGCTCAAATAACCCTACACTTTCTGGGCTGTAAATAGGTTCACAAGAGAACACGAGGTGGAGGAACAAATATTCTGAAAATATTGTGCTGGGGTAACTGATTACTCCACCGTATCGGGTCTTAGTCCCAACAAATTAGAATTTCAATTAATCTATAACAAAGCACATTCAAATGTCATTCCAAGTTGCACCGTATTTAATTGCTAATATCATATGTGGTTGTAACTATTTATTTTCTTTACATATATTCTTCATTTTCTTTACACAAATACATAGAGTTTACATAAACATAAAACATACATACAACATATACAACCAATCTGCATCATTTCCTGAACCTCAATTCTTTACAAAAAGCAGTGTCGTATGCAAAATTCTGTTGCGGTCCACTGTGAAGGAACGCTGCTGTACAAGTGAGAGGAACACAGTTCCACCTCTAAGTATTCCTATATATGTACAGGATAAAATACATGCCACTTTAGTGATGCATGGGTTCCTCCTTGACTGATGGTCTACGCTTTCTGACCCCTTTAGTTGGGTCTCATCAGGATGGAGGTATAAGGAAACACCTAAAATACAATATATATTATGTACATTGGTTACTGTACATCTAATACATACTGAACAGTGTCAAAACTATAGGGGTATAATAATGAAATATAGTTTCCAAGAACCAACACAGATATGTGATTATAGTGAGAATGTCAAGCACAGGAGAAAGAAACACTATACACCTGTGTCTGCAAAGTCAAAGTGTGTTATTTATCAGCTATTTCGAAGATCAATCTATCGAGAGATTACACATAGAAAAGCCCCTCATGTATGCTGCATGCATACCCTGTGTGGAAATTACAAACACATGATGCATGCCCCAAACAAACTCTACAGTTCGCATAAAAATGCAACACCTACAACTGTAAGCTGCTGGCCGGAAAAAAACAATTTCCACAGACGCTACTTGCACTTGCTGGTGTATTCACTATCTACCTCACACTATGAACAAATCCTAAAAATGTAAAATAACATAAATAATAATCATGCTAATGTGTCCAAAGAACTGAGATGCACTCTATAGCAGGAGCAGGCTACATGGTTACCTTAAAGTCCCTTTCATACAAGTGAAGGAAAGCCGTAATGCGACTTGCCTCTGGCAGGCTGATATTCTCTGCGGGGTGGTAAAAGTAGAGAGAAAATGTCTTGTTATGATCACACGCTGCCCCATATTATATCAAAAAACCATTTAAAATGGTTGCACCTCTGATGCCCCATGGATGCGTACCCAATTGTTTTGACGCCCAGTATATCATTAACGGATCCAGTGATTTTAAATTGAACATCCACCACTGGATGAGATATATTGGTGACATCATAATGATATGGGAAGGTGACATCAATTCTTTGAAGTAATTTCATGGGTGGTTGAATTCTAGGACTCAGGACCTTAAATTCACCATTATGCATAATAATGAGAAAACCAATGTTCTTGATGCTTGGATTATGGACATACAAGGTAAATTAGAGGTAAGCCTCTTTACTAAACCTACTGATCGAAATACTCCCAGGAGCCTGAAAGACAATTTGCTGTATGGGCAATTACTGAACATAAGACGCAATTGCACCAACAAAAGTCACTACTTTCAAAATGCAGAGATTCTATAAGGAAAACTAATTGATAGAGGTTACCCAAAAAAACTGGTCAAGACAGCTTTCAAAAGAGCCCAAACTGAAACTAGAGAACAGCCCTTTGATTTGCGTATTGACATATAGTCCCAAAGCCAATAAGATCAAGAATATAATTTAAAAAAATTTGAGACTAGTACAACATCTGGACATCCCCAGACCTATGTTTGCCTTTAAGAAAGGAAAAAACATTTGACAACACTTGGTTGAGGCAGGAAGATCAGAGATGCCTAATAAAGACGTGAGAAGCATGTTGGGGCTCCCTCCGGTAGTGGGGCATTTAAGATGTAGAAACTGTGTAGCATGTAACATGACACAAGACTTAAAGTCCATGGAGATAAATGGACAAAAACATCAGCAGTTGGTATTTTCCAACTGCAATACTAAGAATGTCATTTATTGTGTAACATACCCGTGCCAAAGGACATATATTGGACAAACCACTCAACCAGTTAAAATGTGCATACTCCGGCATAAGTCGAGGTTGAAATGCAAAATTCCTGAGGCCCCTCTAGTTGAGCATTATGAGGCACATAACCATACCAAAATTAAATGTCTTGGTCAGTTCTATTGGTGGTGAAATGCCCGAACAGGGTCTCCTTACCGTTAAAACTGAATAGAAAAGAAGCCATGATGATTGAGAAATACAAGACTGCTATTCAAGGCCTTAATGATTGTTTTCTTTTGTTTGTCCTCATATTGCCAGTTCTCATATTGAGACTCTTCCTATCTCTCTATGCTGATTGTAATGACAATCTGAGAGAGAAAGGAGTACTACATTATGGAGAACGCAGTTTCTGATACCCGTTCCCGTTTCTCTGTACCACCCTTGGGAGTAAACATTGGGAACTTCAGAGCCTCCGGCACATTGGCTTAATCATTGGACCCACTTGTTTTTTCTTTCCATTCCATCAATACAGTCCAGACCTTAACTCTACTCCCTATATCACAGACCATATCCGATTCAGTCGTTACAATAATGCTTTTTAAAAGTTCAGCAAAGGATGGCGGGTCCTCAGACTTCCACTTCTTACAAATCTCACGTCTTGCAAGTAACAACACATAAAAGATGAGTTTAGAGACAGCACCTTGCCCCACCTCATCCTCAGGCTAGAGCCCAAAGAACACCAAACAAGGATTAACCCTAAATTGTTTACCTCCGAGCTCTCCCAGAAAATTGCAGACCTCCGACCAGAATTTCATAATTTTTTGACATTCCAGGAACATATGTCTGTCGTCTGCTCCTTCTATCTTACATCTTGGGCAGTAGTACTTATTACCTGTAACCTTTGTTAACTTCATCGGAGATCAATAGACTCTGTGAGCAGTAAATAAATGGTTGCGCTTAAATGAGGCTGGCTTCACAACTGCTCTTAGCATTTCAAATGATTTTGCCCATCCAATTTCAACCTCCTCCTCATTGAGCTCCTCACTCCATAATTTACTTACATCCGCCCCAGTCGTATCTTCTGCATCTATAAAGGCCCAATACCAATAGGAGATTTCCTTCTCCCAATGCTCTGTTCTTGAAATCTGGTCAGACTTTGAATCTTCCTCCTACTGTGTCAAGTCATGTGCTGCCAACCAGGAGCCCAATTGATAATATTTCAACCTTGTGAGCTTTCCCTTGGTCAAACTACTAAGCATCTCCCAACTCGCTAGATTCCCCTCTTTCATTAGGTCTGCCCAAAAATAAATACACGCATCTTTTAACGGTTGACTCAATGATCTTTCAAACATGATAGGGTCCCCAGTGATTCCCAAATTGGTGCCCTCATCGAATAGTAAGGAATTTTTATTTGTTTCCGAGCATACAACCAAGTACTTAATGCCGTACTCAGAATCTTGAATCTAACCTTTTTTTTTTAACTTTGGGTCACCGTATTTAAATAAAAAGTGTTAAAAAGTGTTGTTTGCCTTGACCCACCTCTCCAAGCATTGCTTGAACAATACCCCCAAGGATGACCTGTCTGACTTGTTTGCTCAAATATGATTTTTTTTAAAATGGAAAGCATAACAGTAAACAAGCAGGTCTGGCAGCGCCAACCCTCCTACTCCCAGTTTCCTCCGCAATTTCTTCCACCCTATCCTTGAATCCTTGGATGCCCAAACAAAACTGCCAATTTTCCCCTGTAGTTTGCCTATCCCCTCTTTTTTAAAAGACAAAGGGATTGACATAAAAAGAAACATAATTTTGGGAAGTATAACTATTTTTATAAGGTTTACCCTACTATAGATGTTTAACGGAAGGTTCGCCCATCTCAACAATGTAGAGGATACCTCCCTACTGACTTTCTTCCAATTTTCGCTTGGGATATCTTCCAGTTTCTTTGTAATAATTACCCCCAAGTATTTCTTGTTTTTACACCCTAAATATTAGCTCCCTGATTCCACTGCATAATCTCGGTTTTATCTATCTTAACTTCCTATCCCAAGATTAAACCAACACCCTCAGCTTTCCTCATCAGATTAGGTATTGCCTCTTTTGGGTTGATTGTATATACAATCAAATCATCTGCATAAAGTCCCAATTTCACATTAAGCCCATTAAACGAAAAGGGGGAAATCGTGGTGTCTGCTCTAATAGAAATAGCTCGGGCTCTATGTATAGATCAAACAAAAGTGGAGACAATGGGCATCCCTGCCTCTTACCTCTTGTTATGCTGAACCAATTTGATAGTTCACCATTAGTCAATACCTTGTCTCTGGGGCTCTAATATAGATTTCACACTGTCCTCACCAGATTCTCTGGGAAATTGAACCTTTGAAGAGCTGCCCACATATAACCCCAATTCACTTGATCAAATACTTTAGGAGCATCTACTGCTACTACTGTCAAGGGTATTTTTTGAATTTCAGCAAAATCAATAACTCTTATCATCTGAAACGTAAGCTCATTTAATTGCCTGCCTGGAATAAAGCCCCTTTGCTCAGAGTGCACTACCTCTTTTATCACCTTTGCCATACACGCTGCTAAGATACCCGAATAGATCTTATAATCAACGTTTAAAAGAGATATTGGTCTATAACAGTGGTTCCCAAACTTTTTTGACCCGAAGCTCCCTTTACCTAATTGGCAGTTGGCCGTGGCTCCCCACCATTTTTTTTTACCGGTGGGGCCTTATCACATGCATGCTAATGCCTGCATGGTTCTGGCTTCATTGTAAAGGCTGTTTCTCCCAAATGACTGGTGCGAGGGAGTGATAGGGGACCTGCAGCTGAGGCCAATGGATGATTTGCATGGGAAGATGATCTATCAATTTCATTCAGATAAGGTTCAAGTAGACATGGACAGTCTAGGTTCTGTCCATGTCTAGTTGAAGAACAGAATATCTTAGGGATACACTTTAGATTATCAGTAGAACTGTAGGTACCCCACTGGTAGAGAAAGATAACAGCTTTACAGGCAATTTGTTGTTTAAATAAGGCACAATATTTTCCCAGAAGCGAGTTAACACCATACTGCGGATAAACACAGGCATAAATATTGCTGGAAATAAATCAATTGTTTTAAATAGCCCTAACAACAAAATGTGAGTTTCAGTGATTACAGGGGGAGTTAGCGATTGGAAGTTTGTCAGGAAAACAGCAGCCAAAATGCAGGCGCCTACAAGGAGAAATAATGGATCAAAAACATACTCATAAGCAAGAGGCAGCCACATTCGGTCTCTTGCTTTGGATGGAGATTAAAGACAGTCATTTTATGCGTATCTGTGCTCCCAGAGAAAACACTGGGATACCACCACAGGTTTATTAAGCAGCGCACGAACACCCTCTCTCTCAATCATTAAATAATTCGACCATTTAAGAATACAAAATATATCTTCAATAATATGATTTTTTGCCTGATAATGCACTTGGTACAACGTTGCGCATGAATTTGAAACAGCCGTCATAATAGGAACGTTCGTGAATGTCATTTGAAAGTTGAATTGTTTTGCCCTTTTTCTGTGTTTTTGTAGGCTGGATTTTTTTTATCATTTTTTACTGCAGATTTATATAGCGCAAACTCGACCTGAAGAGCACTAGTCATGTTACAGAAGGATACATTCATTTATTCATTTTTGGGAGGCGCTGGGAGATTAAGTGATTTGCCCAGGATGCTGAGCTGATGTCGAGGGTCAAACCCAGTTCCCCAGCTCCAAAGTCGGCAGCTCGCAGTTTTACTGCATTTTGATTGATATTTTTTTCTCAGACCCACATCCGGTGCGGCGCCCCTGGCTTCTCTTCACGGCGCACTAAGGTGCCGCGGCGCACACTTTGGGAACCACTGGTCTATTGGACTCGACCTTCTGTGGATCCTTATTGGGTTTAAGTATAAAAGTAATCGTGGCTTCTGACCATGAGCTGGGGAGGTTTTCTCCCAAGATATGTAGCCTATTGCATAATGACGCAAATATAGGTGCTACTATGTCTAGGAGGGATATGTAAACCTCCATCGGTAAACCATCTGGCCCCGCAGCTTTCCCTCTGGCCTTTTTTCTGCATTGTTTCCTCACCTCCTCCTCTGTTATCTGATTTCCAAGAGATCTTTTCTGAGATTCGACTAACTGTGGAATGTTTTCCTGCATTAACCAACCATGAATACTCTGTGGATCTGGAAATATAGTTTCTTGGTACAAATTGCTCATAAACCCTCTAGCTTCCCTCAATATATCTGCATTTGCATGGAGCTCCTCCCCTGATTCACTACTGTTTAAACTCTTTATTACGTATCTTGCTCTGTCTTCGGCCTTAATGATTGTGATGAGATTTGGGCACTGATATAGATTCTCTAATTGTTACATCGGACGTGGAGCAATTTGATAGTACTCTGGTCCTCTGGATAGTTATTGCAGAAATGTTAATGTGTATGAATTTGAAATAGATAGTTTAGTCATTATTGTACTTTTGCATAGACTTCTCAATATGTGTATATATATTTGTATATATTTTGTAGATAATTTGTATAGTTTGTACACTTAGATTGCACATATAAGTGTTGAGAACATTTGTACATTTGTGAACATTGTATGTATTACCCTTTGCCTGTGTGGCATCGATTTTTCAGATTGCCAAGGTGACATAATGTATCTTTCTCCCGCACTCTCTCTCTCCCCCGAACCTCTGTTCTTTTTGTCTCACTAGTTTCCATGCACTATTGGTGACCATTCTTGCTATTTCATTTTATTTTGTATTTATCATTCACTTTTTATTTTGTACACATTTATTCTTTATTTTAGTTCAGTTTTTGAGCACTTTTTAGACAATTGTTTATCCTCAGTCATGCATAGTATCTGTTTTCACGCTCCATTGGTGAAGTGCGCAAGTGACAAATCCTGGATATTTTTTTTTAGCATCCAGCTGGCGGTGTTTTTGAATTGTTGTGGCTTTGGAGATGCAGAGTGCAGAGTTCCTGATTTAGAGGACCCGGGACTTTGGCCACGGGTAAGCTTTATTCAGGATGTGTGCTGTTGGTAATGGTTGGTGGCAGTGCAGGACCAGAATAAGCTTTATTTGCCTCTATGTTTGCTCCATAGAACATTACGGTGATTGATTGCTTCCACTCCGGCTGCGTTTGGAACGCTGGGGTTCAGGCAGAGAAGGGCTCCCGTACCCCACGGAGCTCCTGCGATTGATGACCTGGGATTTTAAAAACGGGTAAGAGTCCATGGGGCATCAGTGGTACGACCATTTGAAATGTTTTTTTGATATAATATGGGCCAGCGTGTGATTATAACATGACATGTTTTCTCTTCTTTTACCACCTCACAGAGAATATCAGCCTGCCAGAGGCAAGACGCATTCTGGCTTTGCCTTACTTGTATGAAAGGAGACTTTAAGGTAACCATGTAGCCTGCTCCTGCTTTAAAGTGCAGCTCCGTTCTTTGGGCACATTAGTACGATTATTATTTATGTTATTTTACATTTATAGGATTTTTTCATAGTGTGAGGTAGATGGGGAATACACCAGCAAGTGCAAGTTGCGTCTGTGGAAATGTTTTTTTCCGGTCAGCAGCTTACAGTTGTAAGTGTTGTGGATGAGGTAGCAAAGGTCCAAGGATTTCAAGGCTTTAGACAACACTTGAATAAGTGTGGTTAGTTAGCGGATGGAGACACACTCGAAGCTCTGGACCTCTTGGGCTTCAGGGTTAAGGAAACAGTTTTAAGAAATTGTGAGTGTGATCTCCACGTAAGATTGGATTTATTTGCCAGGATTAATATCCGTTTTTTCAGCTCGTGATATGAAGGACATGAACATTTCTGTTTGTAGAAAGATTACTTTATTTTAATTCATACGGTGAGGACAGCCGACACGTGTTTCGCCCCCTCTTGGCGATTTGCGCCGGGGCTTTCTCAAGGCTGTTGAAAAGGAGTAAAAGGAAGATTTAAAACTCGAGTGAACTACAAGCAAATGACCCCAAGAGAAACCAGAGAGGACACCGAGTGTGTGGAAGTGCTTAGATTAATTCTTTGATGCAAAAAAAACACCTGAATAGTTAGTTTCTGTGCCTAGAAAATGATGGTGCCTGAGTACAGTGCAGTGATCAGAAGAATTAAAAAAAACGCAAGACAAATATCAGGCAGAAGCCGCGTGAGTGAGTTATAAAGTATTGATGTACAAACCCACCGCAGGATTTAGATAAACGTAAATAGGAGTGTAAAGAGGAAAGTCACTAAGTTCAGTTGGTCAAACAGAGAATCCCAAGGTGTTAAGACAAAGGAAGGTTGAAGAACAGGCAAATGACAGTGCAGTCAATAAAATACAGTCATAATACCTAGATGAGTTAATTCACGTCGAAAATTCCTGTTACAAAAGTGTGTACGTTATCCGTGGTATAAAAATATAATTCTTCAGTGATAAAACATTTCCTGTTAATTTAAACAGAACAATTCATGAGTGCAATTGTGTTCACATCCAAGCATATGTACAACATGTTTAGATAGGACGTAATGTCAGGCAGATTCTCACTATGTGGAGGCAAAATCTAAAAAGGAAACAAGATTGCAACTGAGATGTCCAGATGTCTGTTCTTGAAATCTGGTCAGACTTTGAATCTTCCTCCTACTGTGTCAAGTCATGTGCTGCCAACCAGGAGCCCAATTGATAATATTTCAACCTTGTGAGCTTTCCCTTGGTCAAACTACTAAGCATCTCCCAACTCGCTAGATTCCCCTCTTTCATTAGGTCTGCCCAAAAATAAATACACGCATCTTTTAACGGTTGACTCAATGATCTTTCAAACATGATAGGGTCCCCAGTGATTCCCAAATTGGTGCCCTCATCGAATAGTAAGGAATTTTTATTTGTTTCCGAGCATACAACCAAGTACTTAATGCCGTACTCAGAATCTTGAATCTAACCTTTTTTTTTTTAACTTTGGGTCACCGTATTTAAATAAAAAGTGTTAAAAAGTGTTGTTTGCCTTGACCCACCTCTCCAAGCATTGCTTGAACAATACCCCCAAGGATGACCTGTCTGACTTGTTTGCTCAAATATGATTTTTTTTAAAATGGAAAGCATAACAGTAAACAAGCAGGTCTGGCAGCGCCAACCCTCCTACTCCCAGTTTCCTCCGCAATTTCTTCCACCCTATCCTTGAATCCTTGGATGCCCAAACAAAACTGCCAATTTTCCCCTGTAGTTTGCCTATCCCCTCTTTTTTAAAAGACAAAGGGATTGACATAAAAAGAAACATAATTTTGGGAAGTATAACTATTTTTATAAGGTTTACCCTACTATAGATGTTTAACGGAAGGTTCGCCCATCTCAACAATGTAGAGGATACCTCCCTACTGACTTTCTTCCAATTTTCGCTTGGGATATCTTCCAGTTTCTTTGTAATAATTACCCCCAAGTATTTCTTGTTTTTACACCCTAAATATTAGCTCCCTGATTCCACTGCATAATCTCGGTTTTATCTATCTTAACTTCCTATCCCAAGATTAAACCAACACCCTCAGCTTTCCTCATCAGATTAGGTATTGCCTCTTTTGGGTTGATTGTATATACAATCAAATCATCTGCATAAAGTCCCAATTTCACATTAAGCCCATTAAACGAAAAGGGGGAAATCGTGGTGTCTGCTCTAATAGAAATAGCTCGGGCTCTATGTATAGATCAAACAAAAGTGGAGACAATGGGCATCCCTGCCTCTTACCTCTTGTTATGCTGAACCAATTTGATAGTTCACCATTAGTCAATACCTTGTCTCTGGGGCTCTAATATAGATTTCACACTGTCCTCACCAGATTCTCTGGGAAATTGAACCTTTGAAGAGCTGCCCACATATAACCCCAATTCACTTGATCAAATACTTTAGGAGCATCTACTGCTACTACTGTCAAGGGTATTTTTTGAATTTCAGCAAAATCAATAACTCTTATCATCTGAAACGTAAGCTCATTTAATTGCCTGCCTGGAATAAAGCCCCTTTGCTCAGAGTGCACTACCTCTTTTATCACCTTTGCCATACACGCTGCTAAGATACCCGAATAGATCTTATAATCAACGTTTAAAAGAGATATTGGTCTATAACAGTGGTTCCCAAACTTTTTTGACCCGAAGCTCCCTTTACCTAATTGGCAGTTGGCCGTGGCTCCCCACCATTTTTTTTACCGGTGGGGCCTTATCACATGCATGCTAATGCCTGCATGGTTCTGGCTTCATTGTAAAGGCTGTTTCTCCCAAATGACTGGTGCGAGGGAGTGATAGGGGACCTGCAGCTGAGGCCAATGGATGATTTGCATGGGAAGATGATCTATCAATTTCATTCAGATAAGGTTCAAGTAGACATGGACAGTCTAGGTTCTGTCCATGTCTAGTTGAAGAACAGAATATCTTAGGGATACACTTTAGATTATCAGTAGAACTGTAGGTACCCCACTGGTAGAGAAAGATAACAGCTTTACAGGCAATTTGTTGTTTAAATAAGGCACAATATTTTCCCAGAAGCGAGTTAACACCATACTGCGGATAAACACAGGCATAAATATTGCTGGAAATAAATCAATTGTTTTAAATAGCCCTAACAACAAAATGTGAGTTTCAGTGATTACAGGGGGAGTTAGCGATTGGAAGTTTGTCAGGAAAACAGCAGCCAAAATGCAGGCGCCTACAAGGAGAAATAATGGATCAAAAACATACTCATAAGCAAGAGGCAGCCACATTCGGTCTCTTGCTTTGGATGGAGATTAAAGACAGTCATTTTATGCGTATCTGTGCTCCCAGAGAAAACACTGGGATACCACCACAGGTTTATTAAGCAGCGCACGAACACCCTCTCTCTCAATCATTAAATAATTCGACCATTTAAGAATACAAAATATATCTTCAATAATATGATTTTTTGCCTGATAATGCACTTGGTACAACGTTGCGCATGAATTTGAAACAGCCGTCATAATAGGAACGTTCGTGAATGTCATTTGAAAGTTGAATTGTTTTGCCATTTTTCTGTGTTTTTGTAGGCTGGATTTTTTTTATCATTTTTTACTGCAGATTTATATAGCGCAAACTCGACCTGAAGAGCACTAGTCATGTTACAGAAGGATACATTCATTTATTCATTTTTGGGAGGCGCTGGGAGATTAAGTGATTTGCCCAGGATGCTGAGCTGATGTCGAGGGTCAAACCCAGTTCCCCAGCTCCAAAGTCGGCAGCTCGCAGTTTTACTGCATTTTGATTGATATTTTTTTCTCAGACCCACATCCGGTGCGGCGCCCCTGGCTTCTCTTCACGGCGCACTAAGGTGCCGCGGCGCACACTTTGGGAACCACTGGTCTATTGGACTCGACCTTCTGTGGATCCTTATTGGGTTTAAGTATAAAAGTAATCATGGCTTCTGACCATGAGCTGGGGAGGTTTTCTCCCAAGATATGTAGCCTATTGCATAATGACGCAAATATAGGTGCTACTATGTCTAGGAGGGATATGTAAACCTCCATCGGTAAACCATCTGGCCCCGCAGCTTTCCCTCTGGCCTTTTTTCTGCATTGTTTCCTCACCTCCTCCTCTGTTATCTGATTTCCAAGAGATCTTTTCTGAGATTCGACTAACTGTGGAATGTTTTCCTGCATTAACCAACCATGAATACTCTGTGGATCTGGAAATATAGTTTCTTGGTACAAATTGCTCATAAACCCTCTAGCTTCCCTCAATATATCTGCATTTGCATGAAGCTCCTCCCCTGATTCACTACTGTTTAAACTCTTTATTACGTATCTTGCTCTGTCTTCGGCCTTAATGATTGTGATGAGATTTGGGCACTGATATAGATTCTCTAATTGTTACATCGGACGTGGAGCAATTTGATAGTTGATGATCTTGATTTCTTCTTCAGAGTGTTTGGTTTAGTATGGTAGATGTCAATACCAAGTTCATCTGCAGTTGTTGTGAGAGATTCCAAGTCATCTGGTGTTTCGTCAGAGGATAGATGGAGGAGGAGATTGCTGTTTTCCAGGTCTTGTGCAGACAGGTCACTGGTTTGATTATTGTAATTGGTCGTCGTCTGTCTTCTCGGATTATCTTGAAAGAAAGAGTGTAGTTTCAATCTTCTAGTGAATTTAAAGAGATCTATTTTGGTTTTCACTAGGTCCCATTGGGCAGTTGGGCAAAAGGACAGTCCTTTATTGAGTATTTGGTTGTGTGTATCCGACAAGGTAGTCGTAGATAAGTTGAGTACCAGGTTGTTGGTTATGTTTTGGTTAGATGTTGTTCCCTTTTCCTTGCCCTGGTTTGTACACCCGGTGTGTTGGGTTTCGGTGTGCCTAGATTTGGTGGTCGTGATCGGTTGTCTTGTATATTCCCTAGGCGGTGTCGTTGGACCTCCTCCCGAAAATTTACCTGCGGTCTCAAATTGGACGATAAGGATAGATTTTCTACTGATCACTGCACTGTACTCAGGCACCATCATTTTCTAGGCACAGAAACTAACTATTCAGGTGGTTTTTTTTGCATCAAAGAATTAATCTAAGCACTTCCACACACTCGGTGTCCTCTCTGGTTTCTCTTGGGGTCATTTGCTTGTAGTTCACTTGAGTTTTAAATCTTCCTTTTACTCCTTTTCAACAGCCTTGAGAAAGCCCCGGCGCAAATCGCCAAGAGGGGGCGAAACACGTGTCGGCTGTCCTCACCGTATGAATTAAAATAAAGTAATCTTTCTACAAACAGAAATGTTCTTGTCCTTCATATCACGAGCTGAAAAAACGGATATTAATCCTGGCAAATAAATCCAATCTTACGTGGAGATCACACTCACAATTTCTTAAAACAGTTGTAAGTGTTGCATTTTGATGTGAGCTGTAGAGTTTGTTTGGGGCATGCATCATGTGTTTGTAATTTCCACACAGGGTATGCATGCAGCAGGCGTGAGGGGCTTTTCTATGCATAGTCTCTCGATCAGGGGCGGCTCTAGGCTCATGGTGGCCCTGGGCAAGGAGCGTGGGTAGGGGTCCGGAAGAGGTCGTCCGGGCGGAGCGCACAGGCCAGAAAAGAGGGGAGGGGGTCAGGGTGTTTAGTAGTGGAACAGAGCCGAGGCCACCAAATCCCTGCCAGGGGCCACCACGCAAATATGTATCCATCCTCAGAGGATTAATATATTAAGGATATATATTGGCGTGGTGGCCCCTGGGGTTTGGGGGCCCTGTGCAGGTGCACAGCTTGCACATGCCTAGAGCCGGCCCTGCTCTCGATAGATTGATCTTCATAATAACTGATTAATAACACAATGTGACTGTACAGACATGAGTGTATAGTGTTTCTTTCTCCTGCGCTTGACATTCTCACTATAATCACATATCGGTGTTGGTGCTTGGAAACTATTTTTCATTAAATACCCCTATTTGTTTTGATGTTGTTCTGTAGGTATTAGATGTACAGTAACCAATGTACATAATATATATTGTTTTTAGGTGTTTCCTTATAGGCCCATCCTGATGAGACCCAATTAAAGGGGTCGAAACGCGTAGACCACCAGAAAAGGAGGAACCCATGGTTCACTAAAGTGGCATGTATTTTATCCTGTACAGATATAAGGAATATGTTGAGGTGAAGCACAACAGAATTTTGCATACGGACACTGGTTTTTGTAAAGAATTGTGGTCTAGGAAATGATGCAGATTGTTTGTATATATTGTATATATGTTTTATGTTTATGTAAATTATTTTGTTGAATATGTGTAAAGAAAATGAAGAATATATGTAAAGAAAATGAATAGTCAAAACCAGATATGATATGAGCAATTAAATACGGTTGCGACATGGAATGACATTTGAATGTGATTTGTTAGAAATTCATTGACATTCTAATTTGTAGGGACTAAGACCCGATATGCTGGGGTAATTAAAGGTACTACATCGCATTATTGTCAGAATATTCGTTCTTCCACCTTGTTTTCTCTTGAGAACATATATTCGAACAGAGGCACAAGGGATCATTGGGATCAGATCAGGACCAAAATAGCCAAGTTGAGCCCTAGAGAACCTAGTAAGGAAGAGTAGGACCCATGACCTGATGGGCCACAAAGACAGGGACCAGGGCTAGGAGAATCAGGATGACTCAAACCAGGCTATATCAAGGAGAAACAGGACAGCAGGGTTAGGTTGAGAAGGGCCCAGCAGACTATGAGGACGAGGATCAGTAGTGGCAAGACCAGAAGGCCAAGGATGGGCTAATGCAAGTAAGGGCTAGGAAAAGAGCCAGACTGCAGGGATCAGGAAGGACAGAACAAGGAGCATCAGATTCAAAAAAACAATATCAGGGTGACAGAATTACTATGACCAGGATGAGGATCAGGAGGACCAAAACAACCCCGAAAAGCAGGCCTTGGAGATGGATCAGAAGGAGGACAACACCAGAAAGCACACCGGGACATGAAGGAGAAGGAAGACGACTGGGAGCAGGAGGACACTACGTGATTCTAAACACAATGTACTGGAATATATTGGGTAAGCAGTTCATATTCATGTGTATTATGCTGTCAAGCCCCAGAAATGGCCTGTTACACTCTGACCTCTGAGTGATAGCAGACACTGTCCGATGCTGGCATGGTAGTCTGAGTGTGAATCAGACTGCAGAGGGACTGAAACTTGTCAGAGCAGGCTAAATGTAGATGGGTGAAAAATAGTGTGGTCTCTAAAGAATAGCAGGAGGAGTTTAAGAAACTCAGATGGTTGAAGCCAGCAACAATGGTTAATGCCTAACAAAGAGGGTTAAAGGGCTACAGTAATCAGCAAAGGGGAGCTCAGGATAGGATTATAAAATGACTGAGGTGAGCAGAAGAGTGGTGAGGGAGGATTGAGATAGGTCATCTCAGGTGCCCTGAAGGGGGATTTTGAGTAACAAAGGGCACTGATTGTCAGCTGTGATAGTACTGGGAACCAAGGCCAGCAATGGTAGCTTCTGCACCAGATTGGTTGTCTGAATCTCTAAGGGCTAGATAGAAAATTGGTGGTGATACATACGTGGCAGAAGTGTTTGGTAGGCCAGCGAAAAGGCAATTGGTGTCAGGACTGGTAGAATAGTGCGTATGACTTCGACACCTTTGAATTGACATACTATTTGCATACATGCGTGGTTGATATGTAGCACGTGTGTAGTAGTAAATCTCCGTGTTCGGTGAAAGTCTATGTGTGTGGACCAGTAGGATGTATTTTGCATGATGTGATAGAGAGTGGATACAGCATCCCTAGACAGTTGAAGTGTATTGACTGCATCTTCATGGCTAGACGATTGAAACAGAGACATTGAAGTGAGGGAGTATGATAAAATTCTGTGAGGTCCTTGTTAGCAAAAGGCTGCTGATTAGTTCTTCCCAAATAATGGCATAGGGTGGATGCTAGGAGTGAGGGGTAGGTCAGATGTTTCTCTCTTTAAAGGTGACTACGTTTCTCAGCTACACTTTTTTCTCAGCCTGATGCCTGTCTCAGAAGGTGGAAGACAGCCAGATGCTGAAATCTCATAATTCATTGTGAGCTTGTTTTGGATGATCCTGCTTTGAGCCAGCGCTATTGCTACTTTTGTGAGAGCCATCACCTAGCAAGATGACTGTATCTGAGGTACAGCCAGAAAATTGTATTTAAAAGAGATTCACTCCAAATCAGTTCTGAAACATCAACAGTGGATTTACATCATTTGTATGGAAAATGAGTGTAAATGTGGAAGTGATTCATCTGCAGCTCAAAAAGAGATGGAGGTGCAGCAAGACCCCCAAAGACCACTCAGCCTTCAAAACTGCGGTCACCGCACATCATTACCTCATTAGAACAACAAAGAAAGTGGCCCTACAAGAAAGGATCAACACCAACGCACTCAATAGAAAATAACTTTTCATGGTGGTCAAAGAATTTACCAAACCAAGCACAGGTACAGAAGATATCCCATCCTCTCAAGACCTCTGCAACAACCTCAGCACCTTCTTCCACCACAAGACTAAGGAGAACTATGACAGCTTCAAAGGTCTCAATACCCAAGACCCTCTCACCCCACTCTCAACCACCACACCAAATGACACCAGATCCTAGCAGGCCCTGCTAAGCTGGACACCCCTCACCACTGATGACACTCTCAAGATCATGAAGAGTATCCAATCTGGATCACCCACAGACCCTTGCCCATAGCACATCTTCAACAGAGCAGACACCTCTATTGCCCCTGAGCTCTGCTGCGCCATTAACTCCACCACATTCCCGGAAGAATGGATTAACCCCTAGCTGAAGAATCCCTCTGCCGACCTGAAGGACCTTAAGAACTTCAGACTCATCTCTCTGCTTCCATTCCCAGCCAAAGTCATTGAGAACTCCATCAACGCACACCTTTCTAAGTTCATCTAAGAAAACCACATCCTGGACTTCTCTCAGTCTGGCTCTTGAAGCAATCACAGTACCGAGACCGCACTCCTTGACACCACAGATGATATTTACACCCTCCTCGACTGAGGTGAAATTGCAGCTCTCATCCTCCTGGACCTCTTGGCCTCCTTTGACACCATCCCAGACTGCACCCTATGCACAAGACTTCACGGTGCCGGCATCTGTGCAATAAGCCCTGGAATGGATCTGCTCCTTTCTCACCAGCCAAACACCCTTCCACCCTGAACCCACAGAGATCAGCTACATTGTGCCTCAGGGCTCCTCCCTGAGCCCCACTCCCTTCAACATCTACATGGCCCCAATCACAACCATCGTCAGGAACCTTGGACTCAACATCGTCTCCTCTGCCAATGACACCCAGCTGATCCTCCCCTTCATCAACAAACTCACAGTCGCAAAGAACAACTTGCATGACAGGGTGAAGGCTGTCGCCACCTGAATGAAAGACAGCTGCCTAAAGCTCAACTCAGAGAAGACCAGAGTCCTTATCAAAGGCTCCCCTGTCTGACTAGGATGACTCATGGTCGTCCACAAAACTTGGATCCCCACCACACCCACAGACCACACACAAAATCTGAGTGTCTTGGACTCCTTGCACACCATGAAACGTCAGATCAATTGTCTCATTGTCCTCCTTACACACATTATGCTTGCTCCAAAAGATCTTGAAGAGGATTCCCACTGAGTCCAGAAAGATGGTCACCCTCTCAATCATCATCAGCAGACTTGACTACGGCAGCACACTCTACATCAGCATCTCACAAAAACTCCTCAAGAAACTGCAGAGCATCCAGAACGTCTCCGCCAGATTCATGCTCAATGTCCCCCTGCTGCAGCCACATCAACAGCCACCTGAGAGACCTCCATTGGCTCCCAGTCAACAATCAAATCCACTTCAAGCTCCTCACACATACCTACAAAGCCCTATACAACGTGGGACATTCATACCTCAACCAGTGTCTCACATTCCACGCACCCATCAGAGACCTCCATCCACCAAATTGGCCCTAGCTGACATCGCACTTATCAACAAGCTCAGGGCTGGGGGAAGATCCTTCTTCTACCTCGAATCAAAGACCTTGAACACCCTGCCTCTCCACCTAAGGCATCACTGTCACATCCCCAATTCAGAAAGGATATCAGACCTGGCTCTTGGACTGAACCACAGTGCCTGTGACAGATCAGCAGTCCACCCCTCCCCAGCGCCTTAGGACCCTTACGGGTGAGTAACACACTTTGCAAGTCACTTGCTTGATTGATTGATCTGTAGGTCACAAAATTAGAGGTAACAAAATATCTCTGTTTATTCAATGCCTTGTTTCTTACAGTATTTGTAACAAAGAAAGAGGATAAAAAATCTCTATGATTTTCTTCTCTTCTGTGTCTTTGATTCCTATATGTGTTTCTCTGATTTACTAGGAATATTCATTTCAAATAACGATTTGCTCTTGCCTCTTCCATGGAATACTTCCTCTGGTGGCCTAATAAAAGTCTAGCCATCGGTGGACAAGCTTTACACTGTCCCCCCATTTAGGCTAGAAGCTGACTGCAAAAAACTAATGACCCCAACACCCTGAAGAAATTTCTCAGTGTATGGGGGTCATTCATTTTTATTTTCCAAAAATAAACTCTGCTTTGGGAGTTTGTTTGTAAAACACGTTTGTAAAGTCTGACAGTTTTGTCCATAAAATATTTCCTGCATAGAGAGGAATCAAAATGACAACAGTTCCTGTAAATGTCGAGAATTATCCACAGGGGCAGCAGACAACCCAAAATTTGGTGAGCTTAGGTTCCTCAGGATGGCTGTGGTATTGTCCTTTACCATCCAAATAGAATCAACTCTGTCACCTAAATTCTACATCAGGTCCACTATTTTTCTTCCTTCCATCATGAGATTATAAAACATTTGCTTTTACAAATCATTGTTATTGGGTCTTTTAGTCTGATTTATTTAATTGAGTGCACTGATTTGTTTCAGAAAAAGAGGTGATCTGATAACATGGAGCCTTTTGGTGATCCTATAACTGGCCCTGGTGTATTCTCATGGCTTTGTGAGTAAGAGCGAGCACATACTTGTAGAAAAGAGAACAGCTCCAATTAGTATTTTAGTGATTCTACTCATCCTTATCAATAGCCACCTCTGCAGGTAAACGTAAGGGAATATGAGCATTGGCAGAGTATGAGAAAGCTCCAAAATGGAGTCCCAGGTCATTGTATCTTCGCCCATGGTGTGATGAAGAGGCATTTGGTGGCATTTCAATCAAAATAACTTAGAATAATCAAAAAATGTGGGACCTTTAAACCAATAAATAGGGGTGGAGTAACTTGCATAATTTGCTGTAGCATAATTACCCAGAATTACAGCAATAGTATGCGGAATTACATAGGGAACATAAACCAACATTTAGATCAATTTTCTTAGCTCAAAATGCACCCACTCAAGTAGCAAAGTCACAGGGTTTGTGACCACAAACGTGCCTATTAATATGCACAAAACCCCTTTTATGAATAAGAAAATTCCTTTGAATAATACATCGATTTTTAAAAATAATATTTGAACTGCAAATAGGACGGACCATGAAAGATGTTCCCTCTCCCCTTTCCAATTCCAAATGGAATTTATTGATGCTTTATGTCTGCAATTTGTGTCACTAGCCACTGATGAACTAACAGCACATGAGTTAGGGTGGTAAAGATATTTCAGAGGGTGAGGGGCCTCTTTCGATGCAAGCCTTTTATGGCATCCTAGATGATGACCCAGGGCTATGCATCTCCAGTAGAGTTGACCGCCTTATATGAACACTTATCTGACGAACAATCTTGTATTGGAGCTCACAGCTTGTCTGAACTCCAGCTGCACGACTCATCCTGGACAACTGGGAAAGTAATACCATTTGCTACCTATTTACAATGCTGTAGTAAAATAGTGCATAATCTCTGCTATTTAGGCATCAGCTTTGTAAATAGCAGCAGACATTTATTATGTGCCTGCCAGGTAACAGCTGATACCATTGCCTGATTATGTGCATAAAATCAGTAATAATCAAGTGCATTATAATAAACTGCATATATGACAATGAACTACAGAGGGACACTGATTTATAACAACACTATTTCTGTTTGAGACTAATAACATGGAAAAGCGTTTACTAGATACACATGCGTAATTATTCAACCTAGTGTATTTTAGTGGACCAAATTGAGCAACTCAGTCATGCGACAGCTTACATAAATGAGTGACCTCTGCAACTGGACTTTTCTTTACAATTTCATACAACAGTTCCATCCTAGCAATAGGCAAACCTCAGAGCATAAAGAACATTACCTACTTAACTATACAGAGAGGACAGAACACTCCAACCTCTTTACAGAAAACAAACACAGAGCAAATGAAAATGCCCATATTTTCAAATAACACACCGCACCCAAAAACAACCAAAAGGTCAGTGAATGTAATACTAATGCTCAAAGTCATGTCCTGGAGCACAAATCGAGGGCGATGAGGCCAATCCTAAAGCTGCTCTCATGTGTGAGAGCATTTTCGGGATTGGCTGCAGGGCATTCTGGGAGCTTGTGCCTCCCTGCAATGAAGTGGATCAGAAGAGAGTGATGGGGAAGGCTGATGAGCAGAAGAGCATGTTGGGGACGGCTGCAGGTATGTTTTTTTAATTACTTTTTTCACCAGTGACCCTTATACCCCCTATCTACCTTGACTCCCACACTCCCCTCCACCTGTCATACTGCTCGTCAACCACACAGGCCGCTACTGGATCACAATATTTCCCTGCATTTCTGAATGAATCACTGACAAAATTTTGACCTCCAAAATATCGACCTAAAAAAATATTGAGTCTAAAATATCGAGGGCAAGAATATCGACATCCTATCTACAACATGGTAAGTACAAAAATATCGAAAAAATAATATAGATGTTAAAAATATCGATGTTAAAAATATCGTTTTTTTTCTTTTAAAATATAATTGTAAAATAAATTAAATAACACTAATAAATATATTATACATAGTTATAAGTATCTAATAATGTTTAAAAATAATAAATAATACATATATAATAATAATATATTAATTAAATATATACTGTAAATATATAATATATATGTTCTGAACAATATGTTGTAATAATTATTTTACTAACTTATAAATTATTAAAATATATTCTAATTTACTAATACATTTACAAACATAAAACAATAACATAAATAAAATGTACAAAACATAAAAAATATACTTTTAATATTTTTTCAATTAAATATATAAAATGTTGGATAGCGTAGGGGTAAAAATTACTATTCCCACTCCAGAGAGTGCAACAGTAGGGAAAGCTTTGGATAGCGTAGAGGTAAAAAATTACTATTCCCACTCCAGATAATGCAACAGTAGGGAAAGCGTTGGATAGCGTAGGAATATAAAATACTATTCCCACTCCAGAGAGTGCAACAGTAGGGAAAGCGTTGGATAGCATAGGAGTAAAAATTACTATTCCAACTCCAGAGAGTGCAACAGTAGGGAAAGCATTGGATAGCGTAGGAGTAAAAATTACTATTCCCACTCCAGAGAGTGCAACAGTAGGGAAAGCGTTGGATAGCGTAGGGGTAAAAATTACTATTCCCACTCCAGAGAGTGCAACAGTAGGGAAAGCGTTGGATAGCGTAGGGGTAAAAATTACTATTCCCACTCCAGAGAGTGCAACAGTAGGAAAAGCGTTGGATAGGGTAGAGGTAAAAATTACTATTCCCACTCCAGAGAGTGCAACAGTAGGGAAAGCATTGGATAGCGTAGGAGTAAAAATTACTATTACCACTCCAGAGAGTGCATCAGTAGGGAAAGCGCTGGATAGCGTAGGAGTAAAAATTACTATTCCCACTCCAGAGAGTGCAACAGTAGGGAAAGCGTTGGATAGCATAGGGGTAAAAATTACTATTCCCACTCCAGAGACTACAACAGTAGGTAAAGCGTTGAATAGCGTAGGGGTAACAATTACTATTCCAACTCCAGAGAGTGCAACAGTAGGGAAAGCGTTGGATAGCGTAGGGGTAAAAATTACTATTCCCACTCCAGAGAGTGCAACAGTAGGGAAAGCGTTGGATAGGGTAGAGGTAAAAATTACTATTCCCACTCCAGAGAGTGCAACCGTAGGGAAAGCGTTGGATAGCGTAGGAGTAAAAATTACTATTCTCACTCCAGAGAGTGCATCAGTAGGGAAAGCGTTGGATAGCGTAGGAATAAAAATTACTATTCCCACTCCAGAGAGTGCAACAGTAGGGAATGCGTTGGATAGCGTAGGAGTAAAAATTACTATTCCCACTCCAGAGAGTGCAACAGTAGGGAAAGCATTGGATAGCATAGGAGTAAAAATTACTATTCCCACTCCAGAGAGTACAACAGTAGGGAAAGTGTTGGATAGCGTAGGGGTAACAATTACTATTCCAACTCCAGAGAATGCAACAGTAGGGAAAATGTTGGATAGCGTAGGGGTTAAAATAACATACTTCTAAATAAAATCTTTTTATTTTAATAATGATATAAAGTATTAAAAAAATTTAAACCATAAACAATACCTATACATAATTATAAAATACATGATTACCTAAATATATTTAAGCAAAAATAAATATTACAAAATACCATTTTATAATATTAAATTACCAATTAATAAATATTTAACAATTATATTATTTACAAAACAATCATTTAAAAAAAACGTATTACTTAATTACATTTACATTACTTCCACCATATTCCCCTATAAACCCACTACCCACAACAGAACACATTTATGTATTTATGATTTAATTAAAATTATTTACCAATCAATTAAAATTAATTACCAATTATTTAAAAATAATTACCAATTATTTAAATTTAATTTATAATTCCTACTAATGAATACTTAATTATACATAATTAAATAACTTCCCAACCTATTCCCCTATAAATCCACAACCCGCTACAGAACATATATATCGATTAATCAATTATTTATAATGAGATAACCATTAATTAAATTTATTTACAAATTATTTAAAATTATTTAATAATAACTACTAATAATTTTTTAATTTAACATAATTAAATTACTACCCACCCTATTCCCCTATAAACCCACAACCCGCTATAAAACATATTTATCAATTAATCAATTAATTAAAATGATTAACCACTTAATTAAATTTAATTACCATGTATTTATAAATAATTAATATTAACTACTAATTATTAATCAATTTAACATAATTAAATTACTTCCCACCCTATTCCCCTATAAACCCACAACCCGCTATAAAACATATTTATCAATTAATCCATTATTAAAATGATTAACCAATTAATTAAATATAATTACCAATTATTTATAATTAATTAATATTAAGTACTAATTATTAATCAATTTAACATAATTAAATTACTTCCCACCCTATTCCCCTATAAACCCACAACCCGCTCCGGTACTAAAACATATAATTAACTTATAAATAAATGTATTAATATATATAAGTAATACACATATAATAGTACTTATTTTAATTACTTAAGTAAAACATATAACACATACATAATAAAAAACAACAGAAATAATACAAATATCGATATTAGTGTAATCGAATTAGTAACATCGATATATATGCTATCGATATTACTAACTTCGATATTACTTACATCGATATTAAGTATTTCGATATTACTTACCTTAGGGTCGATATTCTGTCCAACGATATTCTTGTCTTCGATATTCTGCACCTTCGAAATTATTGACACGATATTTTGGTACATCGATATTTCTACCTCGATATTTTGACCTTTCTGAACAAATTCTTCTGACTTCGACATTCATTATTTCCATAGGTATATTTGCCCTTATACTTCTACAAGTACTGCTCTGATAGCCCAACAGAACCTCAAACCTGCTTTTTCCAGCTGTGGTTCGAGGAATATGCCAGTATGATCACAATATTGATCACATGCTTGTACTTAATATTCTGGATTACATTTTTTCGTAGGCGGAGGATAAAATGGTGAGGTGGTAAAACAACAGGTGGCTTGTCCTACACTTATCTTCTTCAAAAGATACAACTTGCCACCGAGACAACATTCTTCTCCCTATTTCGCTGCAATCAGGTTTATCTCTCCCCCACTTGTTCATTTGTTATGCCCAAATGTCCTAGATTAACAATTTCCAACAAACATTCTCTGAGAACCGGGTAGCAAAAGCTTCTCCCTAAACAACAACAAAGACAATTGTAACAATGCTTTGACAAGGATCTATCTATTGAACAAGCATGATGTAACAGATAAACATAGCAAGCAGAGCATAACATAACATTACATAATATAACATAACTTACATTTGTAAAGCATGCATAATAAAGGCCAAGCCAACAGTTAGCATTGCATCTTCTGAGGAAGATCTTCTACATTTTACTTCTGTAACACACTCCTCGTCAGCATCCACTACTGCCATTGAGTGTTACTTATCCTTCACCAATTTAACGGCACTTTGTTCTACAAAGTCCGCACTATCTAGGTACAAAATGATTTGGTCAGTGTCAGCATATGTGCTCTAATTGTGCCTAGCCCCTGAAAGGTTTGCCCAGTTTGCCTAGTCTGATGTTCCCTTGTCATGTCCAGCACATTGAGCTCATTCTGCTATGCGTTATCGTTATTTGAGCTACTCATTGTTTGTCTTGTGACTGACTTGTCCTTCTCTCTTTCTTTCTTGCTGATAATTTCCTGCCTAATTTGTGTTTGTTGGAAACTGATATACACTTCAGTTTTAATGAAAAAGCAGGAGATGAGATCCACTTCTTAAATATGACATCGATATTTGCCATGAGCCAAGCGGTACCTCATTTATTAGACCTAACAGCTCAGGATGGTCTGTTCACATAAGGAGCAGGATCAGTACTGATTTGCATGAGGCAGTCGTTAGTCTAGAGTGGGTAAGTGGGCTAATCAAATGAGTTGGACTGCTACCCTGAGTGAGTGCCTTTGATTAGTCGTTTTGCAACCCTTCCTTCCATTAGCAAGTGTGTAACGTAGGGCACTGATGGCAGGCATTTAATCTTGTGAAATTTCAAATGTTTTGAGAGCCAAGATTTCTTATGGGATTGCATGAAAGTGGTCACAAGTCGTACTCGATTCACTGTCACATTGATGTCGCTATTAAGGCTGGCAGCAAGAATGTCCCTGTTTTTGGAATCCTCATTCATTCCAAAGTTATCCTAGTCATGCCCTCTTGTATGGGAGATGAATTGGGTTTGCTTATCAACACCTGCATGTTATCGCTGTAGCAAACTTGGAGAAAGTTAACTAGACTTTATTATAATCGGTCTAACCCAGTGGCAACGTAGGCTGTGTGAGCAGTTGCATATGACCTTCTTATCGAACTACCTGGATGAAATGAGCTCTCTTCCAGACCTCCAGAGTTACAGCAACATCTTGCCATGCATTCCAGTGGCATCTAAGGCCAGTGGCCAAGTAAGGAATGTGAGCATGTGTTACTCGCTGACAAAACTTGTTTAATTTTGATAGAAGTGTTCTTGAAAAACTACTAGCTTCAGCAAAGTGAATTTCACATACCCATATTTCATTGTATTGAAGAAAGATCTCGTAAGCGACAATCCCCTTGTCAATTCTACAACTACACAATGACAACTAAGGATAATTAACATACTTCTGTATATTCCTGAAGCACTGGCTTGATGGTTGAAACCCTTCCCAATTTAATTGATATCTTCATAAAAGGATATATGTAAGTTTCCCAGGGGCCACATGTATGGTTGCTACATTTTGCGAGTTCCTAATTGTGACATTCTGCGACTCACAATTAGGAAGTGCAAACTTTGATGTACAACAGTGTGTTTAACACTGTTTAAGATTCCAAGTGTGTCTCAGATGGACCTGCCTCATCAATATTTATGAGGCAGGTCGCAATTTGCGACTCATTGGGAATGCCCAAAATTACTGGGTTGGTGGCCTGGCGGGATCTTTGCTTTTTCAATACCGCTTTTGCTTTTTAGAAATGCAGTCCTTTTATCTTTAAGAAAAATAGGATACATTTCAAAAACAAAAATGAAAAGTTTTCTTTTAATTTTGGAAGAGTAGGTAGTGGTCCACATGACCATTCCTGCTCTTAAAAAATATTCATGCCCACATTCACAAAGGGGAAGGAATCCCGTGGTGTCCTTTGTGAATGGTATACCACCAACTTGAAGTTGGTGGTGAACTGCAAATGCTTTGCAATCACTTTTAGTTGCAAAAAAGTCATACATCCCCCTGCAACTCGCTATCAAGAAGGCATGCCCTTTCTAATATTGACTCGTATTTTGCAATTCGGTAATAGGCTGGCAAATTTCAAAATAGGGTTAGTACATGCAAACCACCTGATTCTCCGATTGCACCACTGAAACAGATTCCTACACTCTCTTGTAGCATCCCTCTATTGTAACCACCCTGAAGAATCTAATCAATTTCATCTCTGCTATTGTCAATGTCGCTGTCCTTTTTCCTTCTTTGTAGGAGAAGACTTTAGGACAATTGTGATAGCAAAGCTCAATAACTCACTTGCTGAAAGCATGCTAATACCTTAAATCTTACTTCAAGCACACATCTTCTTGGCGTCAGGTGCCCCCAATATTTTTAGGATCACAGACGCTGATCCTACACATTGAATTACAGTTCACAAGTTACATCTTCGCACAGTTAGCACATATCTGCTTCTTCTTGGACTACATGGAAGAAGGATCTTTCTAAAGACATTTCTAAAAAACATCAGGTGCTGCCCTGCTCATCCTGTGACTCAGTGAATGTTCATTTCAACAAATTAAACTTTCATTTGAAATTCCTTAAAATGTTATTGATGTCTTTTCAAATTTGGGGGCCATACTAATGCCTTAAATATTTGCTACACTCCTTCTTGGAATAAAAGAGGTGATTACAATGTCAGGCGAATGTAACCACCCAACTAGAAGTTGGTGGTTCCGCTGCCTGCATTACAATGCAACCCCCTTCACAGCAATCGCAGTGTGCATATTTTGCATTGCGGCATATGCTTCAGTTTGCAGCACACGCCGCATTACAAAATACACATTCAAAACTTCCCCGCTTTATGTGGCAGGTACCATGAGGTGCCAGCCACATGATGCATGGATGTTTAGGGGGCACCTAGGGCCCACAGTGGGGGTCCAAGAGGGTAGGGGGCTCTACTAGGGGCCACAAAAGTCACTTTCCACCTAACGTTTCATGGCGGGTCAATTGCCATGAAATCGTAGGAAGAAAGGGACATCCTAATCCCTATGGTGGTGCCGTCACACTGCAGGAAATAGGAGTCTGACCACCCCACTGATGGGATCCTTGATCCTGTTGAATGCGGCGGTCTGTCCTCCAGACAGCTGAGCTCTGACTGCCTGAATCCTAATGTGGCAGTCGGATCCAATGGGCTGGATGGCGGTGCAACCACCAACAACGGCCTGATGGTGATGGTCCCCGGCCATCAAAATAAGGCCCTAAGTATCATGAGCAACTGTTTTTCCACATATATAAAGCCAGCTGAAAAGGCTTGAATGCACCATATCTTGTAAATATGGTGCATTTCTGTCCTTTCGAATTGCCTCAGGGCAGCGCAGCAAAATGAATTGAGACGCTGCCCTACACCAGTTCTTTGTGAATATGCCCCATGTTTACTGGTTTGACTGGGTTGCGAGATCTGATTATACAGCAACAACAACCCTAGTCAGGTTAAGGCACAGTCTGTTATTCAAGAGTTTTCACTTTATTCTGCTGATTAATTTCTTCAGAGCTCCTTTAAGTTCCTTGTTTCTTAAGCTATATATTATAGGATTGAGAACTGGAGTCCCCACAGAATAAATGACTGATACCATACTGTCCACCCTCGATGAGTAACCAGAGGTTGGTCTCATATACATGAAGATCAGTGCTCCATAGAAAAGGATTACCACGGTGAGGTGTGATGAACAAGTGGAGAAGGCTTTGTTCCTACCCTCTATAGAGGGTATCTTCAGAACAGCTAAAATAATATAGATGTAAGAGATGAGGACGAAAAACAAGGCACCAATAGCAAAAAAAAAGATGGCAGTGGAGAGAAGGATATTATTTATCCGTGTGTCCCCACAAGCCAACTTGAGTACTGGCTGAATTTCACAATATAAATTCTGAACTTCTTTAGAGCTACAGAATGGAAACCGGAACGTGAAAGCAGTTTGTAACACAGAATGGAAAAAACAAACGATCCAGGTGCAAGATACAAAGTTTACACAAACCTTTCTACTCATGATGACCATGTACTGTAAGGGAAAACAGATTGCTACATATCTGTCATAAGCCATTATAACAAGAAGGAAGCACTCTGTACTGGCAAAGAACCCAAGAAGATTGACTTGTAGTAGACAGCCCAAGAAAGATATTGTTCTCCGTTTCCTTAAACAATTTGCTACAATGTTGGGAAGAGTGACAGAAGTAAAGCACAGCTCCAGCAGGGACAAGTTGCCAAGGAGATAGTACATTGGGGTGTGTAGGTGAAGATCAGTGCAAATGGCCACCAGTATGGAAATATTTCCCATTAAAGTCATGAGATAAATGATCATAAACATCACAAAGAATACCACTTGGAAATGAAAGTCTTCTGAAAGTCCAAGGAGGATAAATTCTATCATCATAGTTTGGTTGAACATTTTGCATGTCTTCTTTTACAGTTGATCAAAACCCACAGCACCTTGAAAACAAATGTTATGTATTGTGAATTATTTGCATTATAAAGGCACTGGTGACATTATGGCATTCTACAATACTATTTTAACATTACAAAACCATTTTTTGTAGGACTTCATTTTTAAAGCAAAGGTTTGAAAAGATTTACATAAACCTCAGGAAGATATCTCCTATATGTAGATTTTTGAAATATTTAGGTTTCACAAAGAATCCCAGAAAAGCTCTTGGGAATCTATAACAGACACAGTTGCCCAGAAATATTCTTATTCGCCACTGATTTCAGAATGGCGAACACAGGGATGGGTAATTATTCAGTACGACTAGAGGGAGGCATGTTGGGGAGCAGCAGCACAAATTCCCACACATGTTGATGGAATGCATTCTACACTACAAATGATAGTGCCCAGTGGATCCTAATACCTTACCTATATCTAATGTAGGCCTGAAATGCATTTTCCCTGGGGGCTCTCGAGTAAGGCTTGTTAGTGAAATTCATGTGCATGTTGAATTTGTTCTGGTCTCACGTTTCTGTTGCAGGTGGAGAAAGTCGTCATTGTTAGTTAGAATATCATCTTTTGTTTAGGGTAGTTAGGCTTGGGAGGATGCAATACTAATGTGTGAGGAGTGCTGATAATTGGGAGACAATGTTCTTTCTTACTAAAGGAGGCCTGGGAATCAAGGTAATCGAGCCAGGAGCTGGGAACATCGAAACAAGATAGAAAATCACCTATGAGAAATGTCCAGCGAGATGGGGTGATTGGTGGGCATGTTTTGTGTTTTTTTGTTTTGTATTAGGGACAGTGACCCTGGTGGAGTCAGGAGATGAGGTGAGGAGATCGAAGGAGAGAGAGAAGGACATCTTAGAACAAGCTCCATAGCTTTGGCTACAAGACCCATACAACGTGAGTGCACTTCTTAGGAAGTCTTCACGCGCTGACACCTTTTCCTGATCTTCCCTGGGGAATGCTCCGTAGGGATGTCACGATAGTGGTAGTGTAGGTATAGACTAATGCTCTTTATTCATTTATGATGAAGTCAGATCTTGACGTGGGGGCAATCATTGCCTGCGTCCTGCTTCTAGAAATTGTTATTCTGTTTATGATCCATCAAATAAAGTTAGCTTGTGGTTTGGATTTGTATTAGTTCCCATGTCCTTCTACAATCTCTTCATGAGGTGCTCGTACATCCAGTTGTTTTTGGCTTGGTAATAAACCCACTAACTTGGAATTCGGAGTCTGTGCTTCTTCAGAGTCATGGTTCTTATACATTATAGTCTGTCTAAATGAGTTATTTCTCCCCTCTACACTTCCCAGCAGGTAACAGAAGTCCATGGGCAAAGGGTTCCACAGTAAAGTGGTAGGAAAGAACTCAGCCATATCGCATGTTTAGAGCTACTCTGTACCGTGATGTAAGCGTGCTCATTGGAACCCAATGTGAGACTTCACTAACTAGAGATTTTTTATCCAATTTCAAAATAATGATCTGCTGATACCACTTGCGAATTTGAATGATTCCCACTTTGTGTCTTATACCTCTGTGCATATAATGCACAGCTGCTGCTTTTGAGAATGCAAAAAAGATAAATAGACTAAGTGATTTAGCTATTTATGATTTGCTTCAGGGCCCTGATCTCCTTTCACAGTTTATAACGTCCAGCAATGTAGGAAAGCAGTTTACCCAGCTATTCTACTTACATGCACATGGATTTTTAAAACACACCAATATTTCAGGAACAAACGTGCTGCTTTATGTGATCATATTAGTCTAGTTTAAAACTTGAATGCCACACTTTAATTTTATGGATGCTCGTTTATTGTCAGACTGCCTGGAGAGAGTCTTTTGTGTAATGTACCCACACAGATAGACGTAAAATAATAATGTAACTATCAAACCTCTGTCAAAACTTCAGGCATACTTAGAGACACAGGCCATTCCTGCAGTCGATGGCAAGTGTGAAAAGTCCGAGAAATATTGTTTTATGTTGTGGTGTAATGATCCACTCACCTTGGTAGTCTTTACAGGGTGCTTAAGCAGTTGGAGATTGTAATATGCATTCAACCTCTTTTCAAAAAAACAAATGAGAAAACGGAGGTGAAATACATGAAATTCCTGAACTTCTGCTGGGGCACCCCTCACAAAGATAATGAATCAGTAAATTACAGTGAGTGCTCTCACAATATAAGCTCTTGTACTAGTGGTGTACATCTGCTCCTTTCACATGTATGATTAGCAGAAGAAACACTCCTGGGAGGCTGTGTGTGCTTGTGCCCTCAGGGTGTGTGGTCCTTCATGGATTGCGTCTAATCCCAGAATGCAATATTGATTATTACGGCTGGAAATTATTACAAAATACACAAATGCATAATTAGCCTTCAATCTCCAGTGAAATTCAAACCAAAAAGTGTTCATTAGGTCAATTGACCCATAAAAACATTCATATAACAATAACACCACCAAAAATATTGGCCTGAGTCATATCCCTAAAAAAACGTACATTTCGAAGATAAGAGCTTGATTGCACTTCGTGCTTGTCATCCAAAAATACATAAACTTTGTTCTTTATAAGTTATCTATTTCCGATTTTTTTTATGCTCACCATTTGAAAAAAAATCCGAGCTAACCCACGTTTGCATAGTTTTTCATTACTCGATTTGCAAGAAAAAACTCGGGTAACAATATTAAAATCACACTTGAAGATATAATTCCTCCTATTTTGCTATACCGGATACAACTTCTAATTTGATATTGTCAAATATGTTGTCTTATACAGCAAATTATTCGTTTGAAACTTCAAACCTGAAAAAAACAGACGAAAGACCATTGAATCATTAAAAGATTGCCTAACAATTACTTCTTTATTTCCTGGAAATCAAGGCTCAATTCTAGTCAACACGTGTTTTGTAAGGCCCATTCACCATAAACGTCTTCAGGGCAGGACTAATATATAATATAAAACATAGAGAATACATTGCACATTTTTAAATTGAATTGACATATATCCCAATGTTAAGTGTTTACATCTTCACCAAACATCATGGTGGTATCCTAGCAATTATAATTCCATGTGTAAAAAAACATTGTGCGCAAACCAGCATAAAATCCCAAACTGAAACAGTAGCCCAATGTGCAAATTGAGATTTGGATATGACAGAAGCCAGTTAAAGTATCACTAGCGTGGTATCCTATAGCAAATCAAGATCAGAATCAACGCAAGATAACCATGAGTATCATATAGCACTGTCCAATGTAATATGCAAACAACCAATCGAGCCCCAATCTTTCTTCGAAGACATGAAACCTGATTACTGTAACATGTATACAAATCAAGTTTGGATATAAAAATACCATATATAGTGCAAATTAATAATATTCTTCATCAGTTTGTCCATATCCCCTCCTAATTACACCAACCAACACCATGAACCTGATAGGCGGCTAACTTACATTTGTTTAGCACATCTCTGAGTGTATGGCTCAAAAGGTCATCGAATAGACCAAAACAATATATCTGCAAGGGCACAGAAATGTATAATAAATACTTATACATTCAGAAGTTACTAACTCTCAAAATAAGGCTCTCCTAATCCTAATTAGATTGTCCCCAGCAATACTTACAGCGGATAACTCGACGTATCGTCACCGTATCTGAGAGGGTGCTAAACTAATGTGGTCTACACAGGCACTATTTCAAAATCTGCGTGTACATAGATATAGAAGGAGGACTCAGGACTTATTCCTTGTAATGAAACAAAATTTACTTTTTTTTTTTTTAATTCTTTTTATTGTTGCATCAGAAGTATCACAAATGAAAAAAATTAGCATACGGTAGGGCGTCAACATTCCGCCTTATCCGTTAGTTGCGCAACTTTTCTTATTTCTGGATTCCACAAGCATCATTAGAACACTTAGCTCTTTAATTTAAGACATAACGAGAACTTAATAAAATAAAACAATCCCCCAAACAGCAGCCTACCTACCCACCTCTTCCCCCTCCCCCCTGTACCACCCCACTCCCTCTATGTAGCCTTTACCCACCTCGCATACATGGTCTGAGCATTCACGTATGTACATGGCCTACAACTGTTATTGTCGTACGTCCTGCCGCGTCAGGGACTCCCCCTACCTCCTACTCATTGTCCCCACGGCCTCATTCCAGTCCATGGTATTGTCTCCACTTTGCCCACACTCTCCAAAACTTTTTTGGGCAACCCCATGCTTTGTAGGTCACTCTTTCTGCCGCCATGTACAGATCTAGTCCCCTCCTCCATTCCTCGAAATCTGGCCTGTCGGCTGCCCCCAGTATCGTGCAATATCCCTTTTCGCTACCACTAAAGCCAGTACCAGAAAGATGCTCAAAGGGCGGGTCAGGTCTACTTCCGTCGTCATGCCCAGTAGCGCTAATCTAGGGTCGCGCGGTAGGTTCACACCCAGTACTTCATCCAATTCCATGAATACCCCCTCCCAGTATTCTTGAATGACTTCGCAACCCCAAAGTGTGTGGAAAAAATCGCCATTCTGCTGGTGGCACCTAAGGCAAGCTGTATCAGTTATCCTCCCCATTTTAAAAAGGCGCACCCTGTCGAAATAGGATCTGTGTAGCACCTTGAATTGTATGAGTCGAAGCCTCGACTTAATCGCCACCTCGTGTGGGTGCATGAGAATCATCTCCCAATCCAGGTCCTCCATACCCCCCACGTCTGCCTCCCATTTGTCCCGTAGGTCCTGTAAGTCCCCTAACATATTGTTGGTCAAAGTTTTGTACGTGAGGGATATCGCCCCGCCCGGTATCTGTTCCTGCAGTAGTCTACCTTCCAGTGGCGCGTATTCTGGGATGTCAATGAGTGATGTTTTGCGCCCTCCAAGCGTGTCTCAGCTGTGCATATTTGTAGTACTGGTTGGAGTGCAAGCCAAATTCTTCCCGAAGCGCCTGAAAGGTTTTCAGTTCCCCCCCTCGCAATCACGTCTCCTATTGTAGAAATACCGATTTCATCCCATCGTCTGAAGCCTCTTAGTTTATCGAGTTCTCCCAACCACGCGCAGCACCATAACGGTGTCTGTCGGGTGGGCTGCTTGTCCCATCCCATTCGTTTCGTCGCCTTATACCATGCCATCAGCGTTATCTTCGTGGCCGGCAGGAACTGCTTCCCCACCGTCCCTCCATAGAGGTGGTGCAGTATGGTTTTGTTTGCCCACTTAGACCGTTCTAGTGCGCAGGTAGGGTGATCGGCTGCCGCATGTAACCACTCATTAATCGGGGCGAGGTGTTCCGCCCAATAGTACGCCTCCAAGTTGGGAAGAGAAATCCCCCCACTGTATTGGTGGTGCTGTAGTGTGGATAGAGCGACTCTCGGCTGTTTCCCCAACCACAGGAACGCCCGCAAATCTGCATGGATTATAGTCAAAGTCTTGGCTGGCAGCGGATAGTATTCGTTTTGAAGTGCATAAAGAAACTTCGGTAGTAGGACCATTTTATAGAGTGCTGCGCGACCTAGCAAAGTGAGCCGGAGCTGTCTCCACCTATCCATCTCAGCCGTAGCACCTACCATGACTCGTGCCACGTTGTTGGTGAAGGAGAGTTCCCTGTCTAGGGTTATATATATACCTAGGTATTGAAAGCCCTCTTTTGTATGAATGAGTTGCCCTGGCAAGCACTCCCTCCGTTCCATGCCTTGCGGGTCGTAGAGGACTGATTTGTGCCAGTTTATAGTGTGGCCTGCCCTTGCACCGAAGCCCGCAAGTTCTCTAAACAGTTCCGGGATTGTCGTGTCGGGGTCACTTACAAACAACAGGACATCATTGGTATATAGGGCAATTTTCTCCTGTGTGGCATCCGAGTCTCCCCAGTTGAAGCCCCTGATCCCCTGGTTCTGTCTAATCCGTATCGCCAATATTTCTATTGTGAGGGTAAAGAGAAGGGGGGACAGTGGGCAACCCTGTTGCGTTCCCCTATTGATTGGAAATTCCCGGGACAGCCTCCCGTTAACCCGTACTCGTGCCCTCGGGGCTGAGTATAGGAGTTGAACCCACTTTAAAAACTTGGGGCCAAACCCAAAGCGCTGGAGGGTCTCCATCAGGAAAGGCCAATGGACTGCATCGAAGGCCTTCTCCGCGTCCAGGGAGAGGAACCAGTGGGGTTCCACCCTCAGCCAATTATGTGTACGGCGGAGGTTTAATTTGGTCGCCCTATCCGGGAGGAAACCTGACTGGTCCATATGCACCAGATCTGCAATGACCTGTCGTAGACGTTTAGCCAGAACAGTGGCCAAGATCTTTGTCTCCATATTGAGGAGGGAAATGGGGTGGTAGGAGGCACAATCGTCCCTGGACTTTCCCTCTTTGTAAATCGGGACGATAGTGGCTAAGGCGAGGTCCGACGGTAGACACTCTGCCTGGTATGCCTCTACGAATAAAGCTTTCATGTGTCGTTGTAACAGGTCAGCCGTCCGCTTGAAGAATTCTGCCGGGAAGCCATTTGGTCCCGGTGTCTTCCCCGGTTTCAGCGATGCTATGGCCTCTGATATTTCCTCCAGTGTCACCTCCGCCTCCAAGGCTGTGCTGGCCTCAGGGGACAGAGTCGGCACTTCCATATCGCTCATGTAGTGTAACGCCTCCTCCCTGTCACCCAAATCCCTGGCCCTATAGAAGTTCTCATAATATGTCACGAAGGCGTCCGCTATGGCCTCATCTGTGTACGCCCGTCTGTTTCCCGCTAACGTAATCTGATCCACCCACCCTGCCGCTCTTTCTTTCCTGCTCAACCATGCCAAGAGTTTGCCGGACTTGTCACCCACGTCATATAATCGGTAGAGTGTCGCCAACGCTTGAGTACGTGCCTCGTCAGTGACTATTTCCCTGTAGTGTCTCTGGGTGTCTAACAGTTTCCTAAGGAGTGCCTCTCCCTTTCGCTGGTGGTATTCTGCTTCTAGGGCTAAGATAGACACCTCTTCCCTGGCTATTTTGTCCTGTTGCTTCCGCCTGACATCTCCCAGCCTACTTTGTATGCGGTCCCTCAGGACCGGTTTCATTGCCTCCCAAAGGGTCACCCCGGAGTCTACCATACCCTCATTCTCAGCCATGTACACCCTTATGTCCGCTCTGATGCACCACAATATTTCCGGTGTTTGGAGGTCCCAGGTTGCTAGTCTCCATTCTGCCTTCCTCTCTCCTCTCTCCCGCCCCAACTGCGCATACAGCGGGGAGTGATCTGAAATTCCACTTGCTTTGTAGTCTGCTAAATCATTCGCTGAAACATCCTGCCTGGATATGAAGATATAATCTAGCCTAGAGAAGACCTTGTGGGACCCCGAGTAAAAGGAGTAGGCCTCCTGCGTAGGATGGAGCCACCTCCAGATATCGGTGACGCCGATGATGTTCATTTGCCGCGCTAGGGCTGAAGTGGACCCTATTGCATGTGGTGTCCCCGACCGATCCTGTGAAGCGCACATTACGTCATTAAAGTCACCCCCCACTATTTGTATCGTGTCGGCCGTGTCCATGAGTATAGCGGTGATTGCCTTGAGTGTGCGTGCCTGTAACTTGGGCGGGGCATATACTGATAGGATCGTGTACCTGCGCCGCTTCCAGACCTGCTGGACTCCCGCGTAGGTCCCCTGCGGGTCTAGCCAAGTGTGAGTGATAGTGAATGGTGCCGTTTTTTTAATGAGAATCGCTACTCCCCTGGAGTCTGTTGTGTATCCCGCATGCGCCAGCACTACATGCCTGCCTCTCGCTATAAATGCGCACTGATTGCCTCTAAGGTGTGTTTCTTGAAGAAGGATGATATCAGGCGCTAGTCTTTTGAGGTGAGCATTAACTAGGCTTCTCTTAATCTTCGACCCAAGGCCATTCACATTCCATGTTAACACAGTGATCCCTGTATCACCCACGTGTGGAGTACCTAGTGTATCTGCCATTGTGTGTCATATCTTCCTTCCCATGTAGGTCCCTGGCTTAGGGGTGGCTCAAGGTGCGGTCTGGCATATTGCTGCTGCTTCTCAACTAACATTCCCTCCCCCCCGCAACCCTCCTGTACCCCAACTTGAAGGAATGTAGTAACCAAACCCCCCCCTCGTCCCCCTCCCCACCTCCCTCCCCTTCCAGTCGCGTCCCAACCTGGGACCAAACTATCCACGGGAGAAGGCCTGTCACCCTCCCACATCTCCCTCCCATCACACACCAAATAACTGTGTAAACAACTCAAACAACATTCGAAGGGCGTGTCAACTTGCGTGCTCCAGGTGGCCGGGCTGCAATCTCACTGGTCTTTGAGCATCTATAGTTATGAGTGTGAGTCCTGAGTGTCCGCGGTGGGCCCCTGCCCCGATGAATCCTGCTCCAAGTGTTGTATTTCCTTGACCAACGGATGAACCGAATCTCCAAGTCCTTCCTCCTCATCCCCGCCTGAGCCATGACCCCCCGAGTCCACCTCCTCGTCTCCCTCTGAACGGATGCCATTCCGCAGGCAACTAAACCTGGACCCCGCTACTGAGTCATTTCCCGGGGACGTAGATCTGCCCCCCCTTCTATCACTGGCACCACGGGTCTGATAGGGCGTTGCCGGCTTACGGCTCCTCGTCTTGCCACATCGTCTACGTTGCGGTTTCCGTAGCTCCCAGCGTGTCTTTTCCCTCATTGACCTGTCCATGGCTTCCCGCCCGGCCGCCTCTCTACTGTTCAGGATGGGGCGTTCCTCGAGCCATTGCCAGGCGTCCTCCGGGCATGTGAAGAAAATGGATCTATCTTTATAAATCACTTTGAGTTTCGCAGGGAAAAGAAGCATGTAAGCAATGTTCAAGGATCTTAGTTTCGTCTTGACTGAGTCAAAGGAGCGGCGCTGCTTCGACACCTCCTGGCTATAGTCCGGGAATATCATTATGGTTGCATTCTCTAAACGGATTTCTCCCAGCTTCCTGGCTTCTCTTAGAATCAGATCCCTATCTGCATAGTTCAGGAATCTCGCAATAACTGGTCTCGGTCTTGCGCCTTCCGGCGGCTTAGCCAGGAGCGCCCTGTGTGCTCTCTCAATGACGAAGCATGCCGAGAACTGCGCCGCCGGAAAGGTGGTCTTCAGCCAGGCCTGTAGGAAGGAGGCCATGTCCCTCCCTTCAATTCCCTCTCTAAAGCCTACAAAGCGGAGGTTGTTGCGTCTCGACCTGTTTTCTGCATCATCCACCTTCCATTGCAGGTGACGGTGGGAGGCCTGGAGCTCCGCCATGTCTTTTTTCAGGGCTGTGATCGACGCCTCATTATCTGTGACTCTAGTTTCGGCCACGGCCACCCTGTCCGTTAGATTCCGAAAGTCCTGCCTCAGCAATGTTATCTTGGAGCCCACTTCTCCAATCTTCACCTCCAGGGCCGCCCGGGATTCCTGGATGTCACTCCTAGAGGCCTGGATAGCCTCCAGCAGCATCGCCGTTTCGGACCGCGCACCGGAGGACTCCGGTCGGTTCTCCATGGCTGGTCGTGACGTCGCATAATTATCCATGGGGCCCTGTTTAGATGACTTAGGGACCGGGTCTCTCTTCCTCATGGTGATCCTCTTCTCCGGCGGATTGGCACTATATGCGGCCTGTCTGCACTGTGTGGAACGCACAAGCTTTGAGAGAACGCCACTCCGGGGGCCGTAGTTTCCCGGTAAGTCTAACCCCAGCTTTTGTCTCCCGAGTAGGAACACCTCCAAAGGTGGGGGGGGCACCCTCACTGCCAAGTCCCCTTAGGCGCCCCTCCTCAGTGTTGTGGGCTCTTACCCAGATCTGGGCACTGCACGGTTTGTCCTGGTTGTCTCCTCCTGCGTCGCCACCACCAAGTCACCCAGTGCCGGTCATTCAGGTGCTCCAAGCTCCGGCCCTTGCTCCACGTCCAGTAGCGCCCCCACTCCCGGAGGGTAACCGTCCTCAACACCTAGCGGGGGCGGCCGGTGTATGGGCGGGTGTAGAAGGCGGCCGTGTCCCCAACGGTGTCCATAAGTTGCTGGGTGCCCCTTCGACCTACTCCCGGATGCCGCCTCCTCTTTCAATCCGTCCACTCCGGCTCGACCGCCGCCGAGGGGACACTGCCTCCACTCCTGTGTTCTCTCTCCCCACAGTATATTCGAGCTCTGTTGCCCTACGTGGGTGGGCGCTCAGCCTACACCTCCGCAGTTCCGTGGGTGTTGGCCTGATCCTCGCTTCCCCTCGGGTTGGCCGACCGCTCAGTTCCCTTCCCTCCGGTTCTCCCAGTGGGGGGGCCACCCCCGGTGCTGACTCCTCTGGGCGCTGTCCCTCCGTTCCCGGCTATCGCCTGAGTCAGTGCCCCTTGCTCTCCCCAGTGTGGTGCTCCAGTTTGTGTCGGGGTAGGTGGGGAGGGCGGGGGGCTGTGGCTTCGATTGATGGCGCAGGGGGGGCCGCGGGCAGCCTGTATCAGTACGACGGGGTCCCTTCCCAGGCGGCCGCGCTGCCGGTGCGAGTCCCCGCGGGCTCACCTCCACAGTAGCCCCTCCTCCACAGGCTTACCTCGGCGATGTCGGTCCCTGTGCTCCTCCGCTCCTTCCCGTCTATAGAGACTGCCCCTCCAGCGAAGTGCTCGTCCGCCGCCGCTCCCCTCCGACCTTGTAGTGAGGGGTACGGCTTCTCTTCTCCACTGTTCCCCGGGAGCCGGGTCGGTCACTAGTCGGCCGCCATCTTGGTAAAGGCGGCCGAACCTCCGAAGGGCTTCTCCTTCTCCGGATCAGGCACCTATGTCTCTGTCTCACCGAGGCTCGGGCTAGGGCCGGGTAAAGTGGTGGCACCGACCGTGTACCGTTAGTGAAGTAGGGAGATGAGCTCGTTCTGCTCCGTCTCCACCGCCCTCTAGACCACAGTCGCCATTTTGAACTCCGCGGACGTTCCCGGCCCAGGCTCTGGTCGTCCAGGTTTCAGGCTGCCCCGCGCAGATGTCGATCCCTCAAGCTGCTCGCTGGATGCTCGCAGCGGTCACACACCTCTACAAGCAAGGGTGTGTTCTCCGGGGTGTCTGCGTTTGTCGGATTATGGTGCAGCCCGGCCGGAGCTCCGGCGAGGCACGTCATGCTGCTGGCCGCGCCAACAAAATTGACTATTAACTCTCTATACGCACATTACCACCGTATACAAAGGATAAAATTCAGATGCAAGATCATTATTGTATAGTTTAACGAATTCTTACTGTCTCCGATACAATTGAGTCAGCATCGATACAGTGGAGTCACTGCATCTAGGAATATGAAAGAATAAGGGGTACATGTATCAAGCATTTTACCAGTAGCAAACGGACCGATCCCCTGAATCGGCCTGTTTGCGACCAGTAACATGCTATTTGCGATGCATCCAGCCCAAAGGCATTCGCAAAAGAGGTAATTGCAATTTTTGCAAGTACCTATTTTGTGAATGCAGTTAGGTAATCACAAATTGCGATTCCCTAATGGCGATGCATTATGAATTCGCAAATTGCATTTTTGCAAAATGGAATCGCGAATTACCATCAACTTAAAGTTGATGGGAAGTTGAGCTTTCTTTGACAAATTCACAAAAATGCATTTTTCAAAGTGCAATGGGGCGCATGTGTGTGCATCACATGTGCATACTTACCTTTGTTGGGGATGCATCAGGGTGGCCTTTTGGCCCCTAGCACCCTTGAGATTGCATGTGCAATTTGTGATTACCTATTTGGTAATTGTAAATTGTGAATACATTCCTTAATTTCGAATCACAATTTGCAATTCGCAATTAAGGAATGTGTAGGAATCGCAAATATTTTAGCGAAAACTACATGCATAAGGAATAGCAATTCCTTAATAGCGATTCCTTAAGAATCGCTATTAAGGAATCGCTATTCCTTAGCTTAATGCATATGGCTCAAAGTGCTCTACACAGTCGCTGGGACCATTTATAAATACACATATATGTAGAATTATAGGTAAAAGTCATGACTTTACCCCATAGATAAAGCAACACTGACTCCCAACTCTCCACCAGATTATGACAAATATATTTAAAATGCAAAACACAAAAAGATTAACATTATTGTACAAAATATTGAAAACTAATGTCTCGAAACTCGATATACACTGTTGCCACTATGTTGATTGCACTCACTAACGTTCCTTCAAACTCTGTCAGTTCAACTGAGTTCACAATTAAAATGATAACTCAAAATTAAATAGCTCACATTCACAGTTCATAATTATTGAAACAGATCATATACACCTATGGAAATTAGATATGTTTGAGATAAATATGAATTCTGTGTATAATTCTTCCTCTTTTTATGGTCAGGAAACAACTTCAGACCTATATAACCTATTCTAGGTAAAAATCTTCACTGGGCTTGATGGCAACCAGATCTCCATCAGCAACGAAGATCTCTCTGCCAATTTAGTTTTTAACCACTTGGAGCTTCTTCCAGCCATTTTCAACAACTTCATCGAGACTTCCCAGTGAGGTAGTTGGCTCCTTTCTTTAGCCCCTTCGCTGCTAGGCCTTTTCCCCTCCTGTGCTGAGCCCTTTTTTGGCTATTTGGGGTAGTGCGCGCTTAGGCCCCTGTAACTTTTTGACCACATAAGCTATCCACGCCAAATTTGCGTCCTTTTCTTCCAACATCATGTGGATTCTAAAGGCGCCCAGGGTTTGTGGATTACCTTGGAGGGGTCCCAGAAATTAACCAAAATATAGTGATTTTTTTTTTTTTAGAAAAATGGGAAAAACGGGCTGCAAATGAAAGCCTCTGGGTTTTTCCCTAAAAATGTTATCAAAAAAGGGTTTGTGGGGCTGAAATCTCCATTTTCTCAGCTTTTAGGAAATGACAGTCTTTTGTCAGAGAACCGACATTTTTCACACAGTTTTGGCATTTTTCTGGGACATAGCCTATTTTTGCTATTTTTAGAGCTTTCCACCTCCTTCCAGTTAATGGTAGAAATGAGTTTGAAAGCAATAATTGATCCTAGAAAGCTGTACATTTTCAAAAAGTAGACAAAATTCTGAATTCAGAAAGGGGTCATTTGTCTAAATCCATGAAGGTTTCTTTATAGAAACTAACAGTTAAATATTGGAATAATTGAAAATTTGTTGAAAAAAACAGCCTTTTGTCTCAACGTTTTCACCTATAACTTTTTCTAGTTTTGACAGCTCTTAGAAAGCAATATATCGTTACATCCGTTAGACCTTCCTGGTTGTGGGGATATATAGGACTTGTAGTTTCACCAAGAACCCGACGAACCCGGATCCAAAAACTGAGCAGCAACTTGCAATGGTATTTTTTCATTTACTGGGTATAGAGCACTTTGTCTTGGAAAATGTATACATGGAAAAATCTGTATGAAAGACACCTATGTATTTCTGAATTGGGTACAAAATATAGAGTTCAGAAACAGTATATTATTGCTAATTTTCAAAATTGGGAATACTCATACTAGCATGAGAATTATTGGTCATTTTTCAAAATTATTTTATTTTTACACAATGTCTTTCATTGAAAGGGAGAAATGCGCAAAAGCTCAATTGGTAATAACAGTTGATTTACAAATCTGAATTACCCCAAGTCTCCCGATAAAAACGGTACCTCACTTGTGTGGGTCGCCCTTGTGCCTGCGACAGGAAACGGCGCAAAATGCAAAGTGGTGACACCTAAATTTTGCAGTTACAAATTGACCCTTTTTTAGCAAAGTGCCTACCTGTAGTTTTTGCACCCTAGCTCTGCCGGCACCTAAGGAAACCTAGCAAACCTATACATTTTTGAAAAGTAGACACCCAGGGAAATTCAGGATGGGGTCACTCGACTGCCTACCCCCAGGTTCTCTTACCCAGAATCCCTTGCAAACCTACGAATTTGACAAAAAAAACAAATTTTCCTCACATTTCTGTGGAGGAAAGTTCTGGAATCTGCTTGGATCAACAAATTTCCACGCACCCAGGGTTCCCCCAGGTCTCCCGAAAACAATGGTACCTCACTTGCGTGGGTAGGCATAGTGGCTGCGACACGAAACAGTGCAAAACGCAACGTGGTCGCACCTCAATTTCCCAGTGAAATCTTGCGCTCTTTGGACAAAGAGACTACCTTTTGTTTTTGAGCCCTAGCTCTGCCAGCACCTAGGGAAACCTAGCAAACCTATACATTTTTGAAAAGTAGACACCCAGGGAAATTCAGGATGGGGTCACTCGACTGCCTACCCCCAGGTTCTCTTACCCAGAATCCCTTGCAAAGCTAAGAAATTGGAAAAAAAACGCATTTTCCTCACATTTCTGTGGTGGAAAGTTCCGGAATCTGCGTGGATCAACAAATTTCCACCCACCCAGCGTTCCCCCAGGTCTCCCGAGAAAAATGGTATCTCATTTGCCTGGGTAGGCATAGTGGCTGCGACAGGAAACAGTGCAAAACGCAACGTGGTCACAACTCAATTTTTCAGTGAAATTGTGCACGTTTTGGGCAAAGAGACTACCTTTTGTTTTTGAACCCTAGCTCTGCCGGCACCTAGGGAAACCTAGCAAACCTATACATTTTTGAAAAGTAGACATCCAGGGGAATTCAGGATGGGGTCACTCGACTGCCTACCCCCAGGTTCTCTTACCCAGAATCCCTTGCAAAGCTAAGAAATTGGAAAAAAAAACGCATTTTCCTCACATTTCTGTGGTGGAAAGTTCCGGAATCTGCGTGGATCAACAAATTTCCACCCACCCAGCGTTCCCCCAGGTCTCCCGAGAAAAATGGTATCTCATTTGCCTGGGTAGGCATAGTGGCTGCGACAGGAAACAGTGCAAAACGCAACGTGGTCACAACTCAATTTTTCAGTGAAATTGTGCACGTTTTGGGCAAAGAGACTACCTTTTGTTTTTGAACCCTAGCTCTGCCGGCACCTAGGGAAACCTACCAAACCTATACATTTTTGAAAAGTAGACACCCAGGGGAATTCAGGATGGGGTCACTCGACTGCCTACCCCCAGGTTCTCTTACCCAGAATCCCTTGCAAAGCTAAGAAATTGGAAAAAAACGCATTTTCCTCACATTTCTGTGGTGGAAAGTTCCGGAATCTGCGTGGATCTAGAAATTTCCACCCACCCAGCGTTCCCCCAGGTCTCCCGAGAAAAATGGTATCTCATTTGCCTGGGTAGGCATAGTGGCTGCGACAGGAAACAGTGTAAAACGCAACGAGGTCACAACTCAATTTTTCAGTGAAATTGTGCACGTTTTGGGCAAAGAGACTACCTTTTGTTTTTGAACCCTAGCTCTGCCGGCACCTAGGGAAACCTAGCAAACCTATACATTTTTGAAAAGTAGACACCCAGGGGAATTCAGGATGGGGTCACTCGACTGCCTACCCCCAGGTTCTCTTACCCAGAATCCCTTGCAAAGCTAAGAAATTGGAAAAAAAACACGCAATTTCCTCACATTTCTGTGGTGGAAAGTTCCGGAATCTGTGTGGATCAACAAATTTCCACCCACCCAGCGTTCCCCCAGGTCTCCCGAGAAAAATGGTATCTCATTTGCCTGGGTAGGCATAGTGGCTGCGACAGGAAACAGTGCAAAACGCAACGTGGTCACAACTCAATTTTTCAGTGAAATTGTGCACGTTTTGGGCAAAGAGACTACCTTTTGTTTTCGAACCCTAGCTCTGCCGGCACCTAGGGAAACCTAGCAAACCTATACATTTTTGAAAAGTAGACACCCAGGGGAATTCAGGATGGGGTCACTCGACTGCCTACCCCCAGGTTCTCTTACCCAGAATCAGTTGCAAAGCTAAGAAATTGGAAAAAAAAACGCATTTTCCTCACATTTCTGTGGTGGAAAGTTCCAGAATCTGCGTGGATCAACAAATTTCCACCCACCCAGCGTTCCCCCAGGTCTCCCGAGAAATATGGTATCTCATTTGCCTGGGTAGGCATAGTGGCTGCGACAGGAAACAGTGCAAAACGCAACGTGGTCATAACTCAACTTTTCAGTGAAATTGTGCACGTTTTGGGCAAAGAGACTACCTTTTGTTTTTGAACCCTAGCTCTGCCGGCACCTAGGGAAACCTAGCAAACCTATACATTTTTGAAAAGTAGACACCCAGGGGAATTCAGGATGGGGTCACTCGACTGCCTACCCCCAGGTTCTCTTACCCAGAATCCCTTGCAAAGCTAAGAAATTGGAGAAAAAAAACGCATTTTCCTCACATTTCTGTGGTGGAAAGTTCCGGAATCTGCTTGGATCAACAAATTTCCACCCACCCAGCGTTCCCCCAGGTCTCCCGAGAAAAATGGAATCTCATTTGCCTGGGTAGGCATAGTGGCTGCGACAGGAAACAGTGCAAAACGCAACGTGGTCACAACTCAATTTTTCAGTGAAATTGTGCACGTTTTGGGCAAAGAGACTACCTTTTGTTTTTGAACCCTAGCTCTGCCGGCACCTAGGGAAACCTAGCAAACCTATACATTTTTGAAAAGTAGACACCCAGGGGAATTCAGGATGGGGTCACTCGACTGCCTACCCCCAGGTTCTCTTACCCAGAATCCCTTGCAAAGCTAAGAAATTGGAAAACAAAACGCATTTTCCTCACATTTCTGTGGTGGAAAGTTCCGGAATCTGCGTGGATCAACAAATTTCTACCCACCCAGCGTTCCCCCAGGTCTCCCGAGAAAAATGGTATCTCATTTGCCTGGGTAGGCATAGTGGCTGCGACAGGAAACAGTGCAAAACGCAACGTGGTCACAACTCAATTTTTCAGTGAAATTGTGCACGTTTTGGGCAAAGAGACTACCTTTTGTTTTCGAACCCTAGCTCTGCCGGCACCTAGGGAAACCTAGCAAACCTATACATTTCTGAAAAGTAGACACCCAGGGGAATTCAGGATGGGGTCACTCGACTGCCTACCCCCAGGTTCTCTTACCCAGAATCAGTTGCAAAGCTAAGAAATTGGAAAAAAAACGCATTTTCCTCACATTTCTGTGGTGGAAAGTTCCAGAATCTGCGTGGATCAACAAATTTCCACCCACCCAGCGTTCCCCCAGGTCTCCCAAGAAAAATGGTATCTCATTTGCCTGGGTAGGCATAGTGGCTGCGACAGGAAACAGTGCAAAACGCAACGTGGTCACAACTCAATTTTTCAGTGAAATTGTGCACGTTTTGGGCAAAGAGACTACCTTTTGTTTTTGAACCCTAGCTCTGCCGGCACCTAGGGAAACCTAGCAAACCTATACATTTTTGAAAAGTAGACACCCAGGGGAATTCAGGATGGGGTCACTCGACTGCCTACCCCCAGGTTCTCTTACCCAGAATCCCTTGCAAAGCTAAGAAATTGGAAAAAAAAACGCATTTTCCTCACATTTCTGTGGTGGAAAGTTCCGGAATCTGCGTGGATCAACAAATTTCCACCCACCCAGCGTTCCCCCAGGTCTCCCGAGAAAAATAGTATCTCATTTGCCTGGGTAGGCATAGTGGCTGCGACAGGAAACAGTGCAAAACGCAACGTGGTCACAACTCAATTTTTCAGTGAAATTGTGCACGTTTTGGGCAAAGAGACTACCTTTTGTTTTTTAACCCTAGCTCTGCCGGCACCTTGGGAAACCTAGCAAACCTATACATTTTTGAAAAGTAGACACCCAGGGGAATTCAGGATGGGGTCACTCGACTGCCTACCCCCAGGTTCTCTTACCCAGAATCCCTTGCAAAGCTAAGAAATTGGAAAAAAAAACGCATTTTCCTCACATTTCTGTGGTGGAAAGTTCCGGAATCTGCGTGGATCAACAAATTTCCACCCACCCAGCGTTCCCCCAGGTCTCCCGAGAAAAATGGTATCTCATTTGCCTGGGTAGGCATAGTGGCTGCGACAGGAAACAGTGCAAAACGCAACGTGGTCACAACTCAATTTTTCAGTGAAATTGTGCACGTTTTGGGCAAAGAGACTACCTTTTGTTTTTGAACCCTAGCTCTGCCGGCACCTAGGGAAACCTAGCAAACCTATACATTTTTGAAAAGTAGACACCCAGGGGAATTCAGGATGGGGTCACTCGACTGCCTACCCCCAGGTTCTCTTACCCAGAATCCCTTGCAAAGCTAAGAAATTGGAAAAAAAAACGCATTTTCCTCACATTTCTGTGGTGGAAAGTTCCGGAATCTGCGTGGATCAACAAATTTCCACCCACCCAGCGTTCCCCCAGGTCTCCCGAGAAAAATGGTATCTCATTTGCCTCGGTAGGCATAGTGGCTGCGACAGGAAACAGTGCAAAACGCAACGTGGTCACAACTCAATTTTTCAGTGAAATTGTGCACGTTTTGGGCAAAGAGACTACCTTTTGTTTTTGAACCCTAGCTCTGCGGGCACCTAGGGAAACCTAGCAAACCTATACATTTTTGAAAAGTAGACACCCAGGGGAATTCAGGATGGGGTCACTCGACGCCTACCCCCAGGTTCTCTTACCCAGAATCCCTTGCAAATCTAAGAAATTGGAAAAAAACCGCATTTTCCTCACATTTCTGTGGTGGAAAGTTCCGGAATCTGCGTGGATCTAGAAATTTCCACCCACCCAGCGTTTCCCCAGGTCTCCCGATAAAAATGGTACCTCACTTGCGTGGGTAGGCATAGTGGCTGCGAAAGGAAATGGTTCAAATTGTACGGTGGTGAATTTACAATACCAAATTGCAAAACAACCTTGATTTTGGGGGGGGGCACCTGAGTTTTTGGCCCGGGGCTTGGTGGTATTCTTTGGATAGTACAAAACCTAAACAGTTCTGAAAAGTAGACCCCCGGGGGAGTCCAGGGAGGTATGGCATGCGTGGGTCCCCGAACGTTTTCCTACCCAGAACACCTTGCAAACCTTAAAATTAGGTAAAATAATCACTTTTTCAAACTTTTTTGCGTGGAATGACTGTGCCGGCAAAAATGTCCTACCACCCAAGGCTCCCCTTGTTCTCCTGAGTAAATGGATACCTCACTTGTGTGGGTGCCCCAAAGCAGAACAGGCCAAAAACGAATGTTGAAAAAAGTAGTATTTCAGTGTAACAAATTAAGCCCCCCTGCCTTAGTCACAGGCCTTTGGCCCACCCACACAAGTGAGGTATCATTTTACTCGGGAGAACAAGGGGAACGCAGGGTGGTAGGACATTTGTGCCGACACGGCGATCCCACGCAAAAACTGTATGGAAAACTGTTTTTTTAACCTAAATTTGTGGTTTGCAGGGATTTCTGGGTAGGAAAACATTGGGGGACCCACGCATGCCATACCTCCCTGGACTCCCCCGGGTGTCTAGTTTTCAGAACTGTTTGGGTTTGGTAGTTTCCAAAGATGCCCGCCGAGCCCCGGTCCAAAAACTCAATCCTACCCCCCAAAAAAGAAGGTAATGTTGCTATTGGTTATTGTAATTTCTCCACCGTACGATTTGGACCGTTTCCTGTTGCAGCCACTATGCCTACCCACGCAAGTGAGGTACCATTTTTATCGGGGGACCTGGGGGAACGCTGGGTGGGAGGAAATTTGTGTGAGCCCAGTGACGCCACGCTTTCCCACACAAAAAATTGTGTAAAAACTGATTTTTCCATCAAAAATTTAGGTTTGCAAGGGATTCTGGGTAAAGGAACGTTGGAGTATCCACGCAAGCCATACCTCCTTGGAAGCCCCCGGGTGTCTACTTTTCAGAAATGTGTGGGTTTGGTAGGTTTCCCGACATGGCCGTCTCGGACGGGGCCAAAAACCCAGGTAACCCCTCTTGCAAAAGCTGGTGGTATTGAATGTCAATCCCACCAGCTTTTGAAAGAGGGGTTACCTGGGTTTTTGGCCCCGTGCGAGACGGCCATGTAGGAAAACCTACCAAACCCACACATTTCTGAAAAGTAGACACCCGGGGGCTTCCAAGGAGGTATGGCTTGCGTGGATCCTCCAACGTTCCTTTACCCAGAATCCCTTACAAACCTCAATTTTAGCAGAAAAAGTCAATTTTTTCACACTTTTTTTGTGTGGGAAAGCGTGGCGTCACTGGGCTCACAGAAATTTCCTCCCACCCAGCGTTCCCCCAGGTCTCCTGATAAAAATGGTACCTCACTTGCGTGGGTAGGCATAGTGGCTGCGAAAGGAAATGGTTCAAATTGTACGGTGGTGAATTTACAATACCAAATTGCAAAACAGCCTTGATTTTGGGGGGGGGGGCACCTGAGTTTTTGGCCCGGGGCTCGGTGGTATTCTTTGGAAAGTACAACACTCAAACAGTTCTGAAAAGTAGACCCCCAGGGGAGTCCAGGGAGGTATGGCATGCGTGGGTCCCCGAACGTTTTCCTACCCAGAACACCTTGCAAACCTTAAAATTAGGTAAAATAATCACTTTTTCAAACTTTTTTGCGTGGAATGACCGTGCCGGCAAAAATGTCCTACAACCCAAGGCTCCCCTTGTTCTCCCGAGTAAAAGGATACCTCACTTGTGTGGGTGCCCCAAAGCAGAACCGGCCAAAAACGAATGTTCAAAAAAGTAGTATTTCAGTGTAACAAATTAAGCCCACCTGCCTTAGTCACAGGCCTTTGGCCCACCCACACAAGTGAGGTATCATTTTACTCGGGAGAACAAGGGGAACGCAGGGTGGTAGGACATTTGTGCCGACACGGCGATCCCACGCAAAAATGTATGGAAAACTGTTTTTTTAACCTAAATTTGTGGTTTGCAGGGATTTCTGGGTAGGAATACATTGGGGGACCCACGCATGCCATACCTCCCTGGACTCCCCCGGGTGTCTAGTTTTCAAAACTGTTTGGGTTTGGTAGTTTCCAAAGATGCCCGCCGAGCCCCGGTCCAAAAACTCAATCCTACCCCCCAAAAAAGAAGGTAATGTTGCTATTGGTTATTGTAATTTCTCCACCGTACGATTTGGACCGTTTCCTGTTGCAGCCACTATGCCTACCCACGCAAGTGAGGTACCATTTTTATCGGGAGACCTGGGGGAACGCTGGGTGGGAGGAAATTTGTGTGAGCCCAGTGACGCCACGCTTTCCCACGCATAAAAAGTGTGAAAAAACTGATTTTTCCAGCAAAAATTGAGGTTTGCAAGGGATTCTGGGTAAAGGAACGTTGGAGGATCCACGCAAGCCATACCTCCTTGGAAGCCCCCGGGTGTCTACTTTTCAGAAATGTGTGGGTTTGTAGGTTTCCCGACATGGCCGTCTCGCACGGGGCCAAAAACCCAGGTAACCCCTTTTGCAAAAGCTGGTGGTATTGAATGTCAATCCCACCAGCTTTTGAAAGAGGGGTTACCTGGGTTTTTGGCCCCGTGCGAGACGGCCATGTAGGAAAACCTACCAAACCCACACATTTCTGAAAAGTAGACACCCGGGGGCTTCCAAGGAGGTATGGCTTCCGTGGATCCTCCAACGTTCCTTTACCCAGAATCCCTTGCAAACCTCAATTTTTGCAGAAAAAGTCAGTTTTTTCACACTTTTTTTGTGTGGGAAAGCGTGGCGTCACTGGGCTCACAGAAATTTCCTCCCACCCAGCGTTCCCCCAGGTCTCTCGATAAAAATGGTACCTCACTTGCGTGGGTAGGCATAGTGGCTGCGAAAGGAAATGGTTCAAATTGTACGGTGGTGAATTTACAATACCAAATTGCAAAACAACCTTGATTTTGGGGGGGGGGGGCACCTGAGTTTTTGGCCCGGGGCTCGGTGGTATTCTTTGGAAAGTACAAAACCCAAACAGTTCTGAAAAGTAGACCCCCGGGGGAGTCCAGGGAGGTATGGCATGCATGGGTCCCCGAACGTTTTCCTACCCAGAACACCTTGCAAACCTTAAAATTAGGTAAAATAATCACTTTTTCAAACTTTTTTGCGAGGAATCACCGTGCCGGCAAAAATGTCCTACCACCCAGCGCTCCCCTTGTTCTCCCGAGTAAAAGGATACCTAACTTGTGTGGGTGCCCCAAAGCAGAACAGGCCAAAAACGAATGTTGAAAAAAGTAGTATTTCAGTGTAACAAATTAAGCCCCCCTGCCTTAGTCACAGGCCTTTGGCCCACCCACACAAGTGAGGTATCATTTTACTCGGGAGAACAAGGGGAACGCAGGGTTGTAGGACATTTGTGCCCACACGGCGATCCCACGCAAAAATGTATGGAAAACTGTTTTTTTAACCTAAATTTGTGGTTTGCAGGGATTTCTGGGTAGGAAAACATTGGGGGACCCACGCATGCCATACCTCCCTGGACTCCCCCGGGTGTCTAGTTTTCAGAACTGTTTGGGTTTGGTAGTTTCCAAAGATGCCAGCCGAGCCCCGGTCCAAAAACTCAATCCTACCCCCCAAAAAAGAAGGTAATGTTGCTATTGGTTATTGTAATTTCTCCACCGTACGATTTGGACCGTTTCCTGTTGCAGCCACTATGCCTACCCACGCAAGTGAGGTACCATTTTTATCGGGAGACCTGGGGGAACGCTGGGTGGGAGGAAATTTGTGTGAGCCCAGTGACGCCACGCTTTCCCACACATAAAAAGTGTGAAAAAACTGATTTTTCCAGCAGAAATTGAGGTTTGCAAGGGATTCTGGGTAAAGGAACGTTGGAGGATCCACGCAAGCCATACCTCCTTGGAAGCCCCCGGGTGTCTACTTTTCAGAAATGTATGGGTTTGGTAGGTTTCCCTAGATGGCCGTCTAGCACAGGGCCAAAAACCCAGGTAACCCCTTTTGCAAAAGCTGGTGGTACTGACATTCAATACCACCAGCTTTTGCAAGAGGGGTTACCTGGGTTTTGGGCACCGTGCTAGACGGCCATCTAGGGAAACCTACCAAACCCACACATTTCTGAAAAGTAGACACCCGGGGGCTTCCAAGGAGGTATGGCATGCGTGGGTCCCCCAATGTTTTCCTACCCAGAACTCCTTGCAAACCTTAAAATTAGGTAAAAATATCACTTTTCCAAACTTTTTTGCGTGGGATCTCCGTGCCGGCAAAAATGTCCTACCACCCAGCGTTCCCCTTGTTCTCCCGAGTAAAAGGATACCTCACTTGCGTGGGTGCCCCAAAGCAGAACAGGCCAAAAATGAATTTTTAAAAAAGTAGCATGTAAGTTTTACAAGTTAAGTCCCACTGCCTTAGTCACAGGCCTTTGGCCCACCCACCGCCAGCCGCGGACCCATCACATTACAACACCCACACCAGCAGACAGCGCCATTCAAGGGCCCATCACTTACGTATCTGCCACAGCAACTACACAAAATGATGGACTGGGTAGAGTGTCACTCAACTAGCAGTGTGTGTAGTGACCAACAGAAAGTTAGTACTCGCACACTGCCAGCCGAGCGCCAGTCCACCCACACCACCATCCAAGCACCAGACCATGCACACCGCCAGCCAAACACCACTCAGCACACACCGACAGCCAAGTACCACTGCACACACACCGCCAGCCAAGCACCACTCCGTGCACAGACAGCCAAGTACCACTCCGTGCACAGACAGCAAAGTACCACTCCATGCACACCATCCAGCCAAGCGCCACTCCACACACACCGCCAGCCAAGCACCACTCCACGCACACCGCCAGCCAAGCACCACTCCACGCACACTACAAGCCAAGCGCCACTCCACGCACACCGCAAGCCAAGCGCCACTCCGTGCACAGACAGCAAAGTACCACTCCACCCACACCATCCAGCCAAGCGCCACTCTACACACACCGCCAGCCAAGCACCACTCCGTGCACAGACAGCCAAGTACCACTCCGTGCACAGACAGCAAAGTACCACTCCACGCACACTGCAAGCCAAGCGCCACTCCACGCACACTGCAAGCCAAGCGCCACTCCATGCACACCGCAAGCCAAGCGCCACTCCACACACACCACCAGCCAAGCGCCACTCCACACACACCACCAGCCAAGCGCCACTCCACACACACCACCAGCCAAGCGCCACTCCACACACACCACCAGCCAAGCGCCACTCCACACACACCACCAGCCAAGCACCACTCAGCGCACACCGACAGCCAAGTACCACTCCACACACACCGCCAGCCAAGCACCACTCCACGCACACCGCAAGCCAAGCGCCACTCACCGCCAGCCAAGCACTGCTCCACGCACACCGCCAGCCAAGCACCACTCCGTGCACAGACAGCAAAGTACCACTCAACGCACACCACCAGCCAAACGTCACTCCACACACACCGCCAGCCAAACACCACTCCACGCACACTGCAAGCCAAGCGCCACTCCACACACACCACCAGCCAAGTGCCACTCCACACACACCACCAGCCAAGCGCCACTCCACACACACCACCATCCAAGCACCAGACCATGCACACCGCCAGCCAAACACCACTCAGCACACACCGACAGCCAAGTACCACTGCACACACACCGCCAGCCAAGCACCACTCCGTGCACAGACAGCCAAGTACCACTCCGTGCACAGACAGCAAAGTACCACTCCATGCACACCATCCAGCCAAGCGCCACTCCACACACACCGCCAGCCAAGCACCACTCCACGCACACCGCCAGCCAAGCACCACTCCACGCACACTACAAGCCAAGCGCCACTCCACGCACACCGCAAGCCAAGCGCCACTCCGTGCACAGACAGCAAAGTACCACTCCACCCACACCATCCAGCCAAGTGCCACTCCACACACACCGCCAGCCAAGCACCACTCCGTGCGTAGATAGCCAAGTACCCCTCCACGCACACCGCCAGCCAAACACCACTCAGCGCACACCGACAGCCAAGGGCCACTCCACACACACCGCCAGCCAAGCACCACTCCACGCACACTGCAAGCCAAGCGCCACTCCACGCACACTGCAAGCCAAGCGCCACTCCACGCACACCGCAAGCCAAGCGCCACTCCACACACACCACCAGCCAAGCGCCACTCCACACACACCACCAGCCAAGCGCCACTCCACACACACCACCAGCCAAGCGCCACTCCACACACACCGCCAGCCAAGCACCACTCCACACACACCACCAGCCAAGCACCACTCCACGCACACCGCAAGCCAAGCGCCACTCACCGCCAGCCAAGCACCGCTCCACGCACACCGCCAGCCAAGCACCACTCCGTGCACAGACAGCAAAGTACCACTCAACGCACACCACCAGCCAAACGCCACTCCACACACACTGCCAGCCAAACACCACTCCACGCACACTGCAAGCCAAGCGCCACTCCACACACACCACCAACCAAGCGCCACTCCACACACACCACCAGCCAAGCGCCACTCCACACACACCACCAGCCAAGCGCCACTCCACACACACCGCCAGCCAAGCACCACTCCACACACACCACCAGCCAAGCACCACTCAGCGCACACCGACAGCCAAGTACCACTCCACACACACCGCCAGCCAAGCACCACTCCACGCACACCGCAAGCCAAGCACCACTCACCGCCAGCCAAGCACCGCTCCACGCACACCGCCAGCCAAGCACCACTCCGTGCACAGACAGCAAAGTACCACTCAACGCACACCACCAGCCAAACGCCACTCCACACACACCGCCAGCCAAACACCACTCCACGCACACTGCAAGCCAAGCGCCACTCCACACACACCACCAGCCAAGCGCCACTCCACACACACCACCAGCCAAGCGCCACTCCACACACACCACCAGCCAAGCGCCACTCCACACACACCGCCAGCCAAGCACCACTCCGTGCGTAGATAGCCAAGTACCCCTCCACGCACACCGCCAGCCAAACACCACTCAGCGCACACCGACAGCCAAGGGCCACTCCACACACACCGCCAGCCAAGCACCACTCCACGCACACTGCAAGCCAAGCGCCACTCCACGCACACTGCAAGCCAGGCGCCACTCCACGCACACCGCCAGCCAAGCACCACTCCACGCACACTGCAAGCCAAGCGCCACTCCACGCACACTGCAAGCCAAGCGCCACTCCACGCACACTGCAAGCCAAGCGCCACTCCACGCACACTGCCAGCCAAGCACCACTCCGTGCACAGACAGCCAAGTACCACTCAACGCACACCACCAGCCAAACGCCACTCCACACACACCGCCAGCCAAACACCACTCCACGCACACTGCAAGCCAAGCGCCACTCCACACACACCACCAGCCAAGCGCCACTCCACACACACCACCAGCCAAGCGCCACTCCACACACACCACCAGCCAAGCGCCACTCCACACACACCGCCAGCCAAGCACCACTCCGTGCGTAGATAGCCAAGTACCCCTCCACGCACACCGCCAGCCAAACACCACTCAGCGCACACCGACAGCCAAGGGCCACTCCACACACACCGCCAGCCAAGCACCACTCCACGCACACTGCAAGCCAAGCGCCACTCCACGCACACTGCAAGCCAAGCGCCACTCCACGCACACTGCAAGCCAAGCGCCACTCCACACACACCACCAGCCAAGCGCCACTCCACACACACCACCAGCCAAGCGCCACTCCACACACACCACCAGCCAAGCGCCACTCCACACACACCGCCAGCCAAGCACCACTCCACACACACCACCAGCCAAGCACCACTCAGCGCACACCGACAGCCAAGTACCACTCCACACACACCGCCAGCCAAGCACCACTCCACGCACACCGCAAGCCAAGCGCCACTCACCGCCAGCCAAGCACCGCTCCACGCACACCGCAAGCCAAGCGCCACTCACCGCCAGCCAAGCACCACTCCGTGCACAGACAGCCAAGTACCACTCCACGCACACCATCCAGCCAAACGCCACTCCACACACACCGCCAGCCAAGCACCACTCCACGCACACCGCAAGCCAAGCGCCACTCACCGCCAGCCAAGCACCGCTCCACGCACACCGCCAGCCAAGCACCACTCCGTGCACAGACAGCAAAGTACCACTCAACGCACACCACCAGCCAAACGTCACTCCACACACACCGCCAGCCAAACACCACTCCACGCACACTGCAAGCCAAGCGCCACTCCACACACACCACCAGCCAAGCGCCACTCCACACACACCACCAGCCAAGCGCCACTCCACACACACCGCCAGCCAAGCACCACTCCGTGTGTAGATAGCCAAGTACCCCTCCACGCACACCGCCAGCCAAACACCACTCAGCGCACACCGACAGCCAAGGGCCACTCCACACACACCGCCAGCCAAGCACCACTCCACGCACACTGCAAGCCAAGCGCCACTCCACGCACACTGCAAGCCAAGCGCCACTCCACGCACACCGCCAGCCAAGCACCACTCCACGCACACTGCAAGCCAAGCGCCACTCCTCGCACACTGCAAGCCAAGCGCCACTCCACGCACACTGCAAGCCAAGCGCCACTCCACGCACACCGCCAGCCAAGCACCACTCCACGCACACCGCCAGCCAAGCACCACTCCGTGCACAGACAGCCAAGTACCACTCCACGCACACCATCCAGCCAAACGCCACTCCACACACACCGCCAGCCAAGCACCACTCCGTGCACAGACAGCCAAGTACCACTCAATGCAGACCACCAGCCAAGGGCCACTCCACACACACCGCCAGCCAAGCACCACTCCACGCACACTGCAAGCCAAGCGCCACTCCACGCACACTGCAAGCCAAGCGCCACTCCACGCACACCGCCAGCCAAGCACCACTCCACGCACACTGCCAGCCAAGCACCACTCCGTGCACAGACAGCCAAGTACCACTCCACGCACACCATCCAGCCATGCGCACCTCCACACACACCGCCAGCCAAGCAGCACTCCGTGCACAGACAGCCAAGTACCACTCCACGCACACCATCCAGCCAAGCGCCACTCCACCAGCCAAACACCACTTCACGCACACTGCAAGCCAAGTGCCACTCCACACACACCGCCAGCCAAGCAGTACTTCTTGCCCAAGGGGTCGCTTCCTAAAAACTAAATATAAATTCCCTGGTGCTAGTGGGTATTTTCTGCCCCCCCCGGGGGCAAAAAGGCAAATAAAACGGGCCGATTTGCACCTAGGGTGGACAGAAAAACAAAAAACACAATCATGGCCACCTGGAAGCGACCCTTACCCAAGGGGTCGCTTCCCAAAAGAAACACAGTGCCCCAACAAATATCCCTGGTGCTAGTGGGAAATTTCTGCCCCCCCTGGGGGCAAAACGGCCGAAAAACAGGCCGATTTGCCCCCAGGGGGGGCAGAAAAACAAAAAGTTAAGTGTGAGGCCACCTGGAAGCAACCCTTGCCCAAGGGGTCGCTTCCTAAAAGCTAAAAACAAAATCCCTGGTGCTAGTGGGCATTTTCTGTCCCCCCCTGGGGGCAAAACGGCCGAAAAAACGGGCCGATTTGCCCCCAGGGGGGGCAGAAAAACGAAAACATTATCACAGCCCGCCTGGAAGCGACCCTTGCTCAAGGGGTCGCTTCCTATAATCTAAAATTACATCCCTGGTGCTAGTGGGGGCATTTCCGCCGCACAATCGCGACGCTGTGCGCGATCGTGAGGCAGAAATGCCCTGCAAAGAGACATCAGGGGAGAGGAAAAACTCTTTCCTCTCCCCTGATGCCTCTTCGCTGCCCCAAACCCCCGCCAGACACTGCAATCTTACCTTTTCCCCAGACGCGCAGGAAGCAGATGGCTTCCCGAGCGCTGGGAATCCCTGATGATGTCAGCGCGCGCTGTGCGCGCTGACGTCATCAGGGATTCCCATGGGGGGGGGGCGGGGGCGGCAGCGGAAGGTCTTCCGCTGCCGCCCCCAGCAAAACAACGAAGATCAGAGAACCTCGGGGGGAGCGCCAGCGCTTCCCCGGAGGGTGGGGCTCATGACGAGCTGGGCTCGTCATCAGCACACGACCACTGTGCACCATGACGAGCCCAGCTCGTCATCAGCATCGAAAGGGTTAAGAAATGTTCTAAGTCTGAAGGTAAGCCAAGACCAGGCTCCATGCACCCTTTGTAACCTGCCCACGTTTCATTGCTTTCAGCCTTAACTTTTGACTTTGGTCTGGTGTTGAGCGACCAGATTTCAGCGGTTAATGCTTTCATCTTTTAAGCGCTAAAAACTTTGATAATTCATAACTCTGGTTCCACTGTTGGGAATCATTTTGTTTTGATGTCATTTTATTTATTGACATGTATCCTATTTTTCTATATTGGTTAGGAAATATTCTTGAATTTTATTTTCACTTTATTACTGTTTATGTGTTGCATAAATACTTTACATTTTGAATATAAGTTGAGATTGACTGCTTTTGTACCAAGTTATGAGAGGGTTAAGCACAGGTTAATTGTGGTTGCTTGAGCAGTGTTCCACATCCCTCGACGAACAACCCAATTTCTTACATGCACAACAACAACTTAGGATAATTAACATGCTCCTGTATGTTACTGAAGCACTGGCCTGATTATTAAAACCTGTCTCTCGATAACTTCATTAAAGGGTACCAGATTCCTACATTCTAAAGCAGCACCCCCTCTATTGTTCCCACCTTGGTGAAGCTAATCATTTTCAGCGCTGTAATTTCTCGTCGGTCTATCCCTTTTCCTTCTTCAAAGGGAAGACCTTGAGGCATTTGTGTTAGCTAAGATAAACTATCATTTGCCCAAAGCATCTTAACATCTGAAAGCTTATTTCAAGCATCCATCTCCTTTGTATTGGATCCGCCAACATTTCCAGGTTCACAGGCGCTGTTCCCACATATATGTAATTTTCAAATTTTATTTAAGAAATACGGATCTATCTGTACACATTTGTAATATGCACCAGGCGCTTCCCTGCTCATCTTGTGACTTAGTGAATGTTCGATCCACCAAATTAAGCTTACGTTTTAAATTGCTTCAAATGTCATTGATGTATTTATACATTTAGGACCAAACTAACACGTTAAATAAATATTCTCTAAACCCCTTCTTGTCATTAGGTACAATTATCAGCTTTTTCGAAAATTTACTAAACTTTGAGTCTTCACACTTTAATCTATACAACTATTATAAAGGAAGAACTTTGAGGCTTTGAGGCGGGTAAACTCGGGAACCACAGCGCCAATCCACACACCCGATACATCATTGGAATCCTCAGGGTGTGCAGATGGACATAGGCTATATAAAGTTAAAAAATACGTTATATTTTAAAAATTTACATTATAAAAATAGTAGTCTCCTCGAAGTAGCGCTGGCCGCAACCTGCCTGCTGACGTCAGGATCACGGGGAGGAGCGGCGTCCAGGAGCGGTGGACATGGCACGGGGGAGGAGCAGTGACGAGCGGCGAGGAGCGGTGGACTGAGGAGCGGCGGCTGAGGTAAGGCAGTGGGGGTCGGGGCAGGCGGGGGGGCGGGGTGATGTAAGGCTTCAAACTACCACGATCACGCTCATTAGTTTTACCTCAAACACAGCTCAGGAAGTTGAACTGCAGAGCGCTAGCGTTTCAGCGTAAAGGGTTTAGGTTGACACGCGGGCATAATGTTACCATGCTGGAATCTCGGCACGCCAAGCTACGTCAAGGGTAAAACCCGCTCAAAGAGACCCCACAGTCGAAAGTGATCCGTCAACCTTGGAGCCGTGTTTAAATGTGCCCTCTTTTCGTGGTACTTTTCATGTGGACGGGGAAAGCAAACAGCCTGAAGCGCATTACTGTGACTATCATATGTCGCCTTTTTAAGGCTCCGGGGGACAATGTCGGTGCAGGCGGGGGTCGGGGCAGGCGGGGGACGGGGCGGGCGGGGACGGGGAAAGCAAGCAGCCCGAAGGAAAGCCAAGAAATCTGGTTCAGTTTATCCCCACTTTAAACACATGGAAAAGGTAATTTCCAGGCAAAGGCTGGAGTAATAGCTGCAATACAGTGAGACGGTTTTACATTATAATGCACTGCTGTGACTATCATATGTCGCCTTTTTAAGGCTCCAGGGACAATGTCGGGGCAGGCGGGGGTTGCGGCAGGGTGGGGACGGGGCGGGCGGGGGCCCGAAATGCTGGACAATGTTGGGGCAGGCGGGGGTCGGGGAAGCCTGATTGCTCCCGGACAAGGTTGGGACGGGCTGCTAGTTAGTTATAAGCTGAAAAGTATGTACGAGTTAGGGACTTTTTTATGATTCTTCTTTGCAATCTATATCCATTTTTATGTACTGTCAATTTGAGAAAATTGACTAGCTACCAGTTCAAAGATTCCATTTGTTATCATTCTAAACATTTCCCCTATTAACCCCTTCGCCGCGGTGCGACTTTTGCCACGGTGCGAGAGGGGCAGGGTTGGGCGTGGCGCTCAGGTACTTATGACGGCTCCCAGCCGTTATAAATCACAGTGGGCGTGTGCTCATGATGGCTGGGAGACATCAGAACTCCGCCCACTGGTTAATTCTCCCCCACAGGCGGGGAAATAATTGCGCGTGGGCAGAGCGGCAACGTCCTGACGGCTCCCGGCCATCATGAGCACATGTCTACTGTGACTCATGATGACCGGGAGCCATCATGAGCACTGAAGGTATTAAGTAATCCCCTTATTAATGCTGTAGAAAGATACTTTGAATACTAAAATCCTATAAGATTTGAGTGTCATAACTGGATTGCTTCAGGTGAATTGGATCCTCAACCCAACCTCCTATTTGCCTTGTCTCCACACTTGTTGAATCGCTCTGAGGAAACATCTCACCCAGAAGGACGGTTTCCAATTGATAGAGCGCGTAGGTCAGCCAACTAGAATTTGTACAAATAGTCACCAGGGCCCATAATTCCAAATCTTATGCCTTAACATTTTTGTTAGGTAACTCACGCTCTACTACCAGTATATGGTGATTATACCTCTAATTCCTATACCAGTAACCTACTAATCTTTGTTACTAGATACCTAAACACGATGGATCAGGGAGTTGAGTTAATGGAAAAGGCACTCAAAATCATAACATTTGTAATTATATAATAACCACTGACTCAGGGTAGGTTCAAACTCTTTATCTAATCATCATCATCATCATCATAAGTCATAAGCCACACGTTAAATGCTATGGACTATCAATACCAAAATCAGAAACAGCGTATAGCTATGAATAAGATAGATTATACCAACCATGTAGAAACTTTGAAATAAAGGGAAGGTGGAAACAAGAACATGCTTATTTTAGAAAACAGTCTTTCGCAACTTGATTAAAGGAGGGTAAAGAAAGGGAGCATACTAAACCCAAGAACTTTCGTAATTCATTGGCAGTTTAAATAGAGAACACAATTATGCAATTCGAGAATTCTGATTTTGCAAAATAAACTATAGGGAAGGTAAAATTTGGAACATACAATAGATTCAACTTATCTCCTTAAAGGGAGGGTGAGAAAAGGAACATATGCTATATAGAAACGGTTTAGCATTGACTAAAGGTGGGTTGAAAAATTGGAACATGCTATTAATCAGTAATACATGAAAATGTAATTTACCAAGGGACAGGGAAAAAAGGAACATATGCAATCAAAAGCTTTGCAAATTCGGGGAAGGTAAAAAAGGGATGCAAGTTATTTGACAATCACCCACACAGACTTATATATACCTAGGATAGTGTGAAGACCAACCCTGGACACGGGTCAGTTTGAAAGGACAGGAGAAACCCCAAAGACTTCAGTGCCAGTAGGGGAGCAGGTGCAGCTCATGGACAATCAGGACAGGATAACCCCAGAATTTGGATCAGGACCGGACCACCGAAGGTTAAGACCAGCACCCGCAATTTCGGTTGCAACGCCTGCGCTACTCCCCCTCTGCAAGGAATCTGCCAAAACCCCGATTGGGTTATAACATTTATCAGCAAAGTGCTTCGCCAGCACTTTCACTTCCCAAAAACCCCGATTGGGTTCTCGAACCTCCCAACAGAGGGCTCCGCAGCTCTCTGCTTTTAGTCACCTACTGAGTGCGTTGGGTCAGTGACAGGTTTGATTGGACAAAGGAGGAGGACAAGTCATCACACCACCTACATTTTAGACTTTCTCTGTCTCTTTATTCAAATTCTGTCTCCGCCCCTTAAATTTCAGGTTCTCATGGCATCTTCAGTCCTTCATACAATGGATGTTCTATTTACGAATACAATGTATTTTGTCCAGGGTTCAAGAGGGCAGCTTCCCAGGAGCATCTTCTAGTCAGTCAGCTCCTTGGCAATAGTCCTAAGGTCACTGCTCCGGGGACTTGCGATTCTCGCGCAGTCGCAGTTTCAACAAAGATGGAGTACAGCATTACACCACAGGCCAAGTTTCACAGTGAAACACACAAGAGAAACAGTTTTAGAGTACAGAATAAATGATTATACGGTATACCATGAATTTCTACACTATACCCATTACTTTATAATGAACTATAGCATTAGAATTAAGCAGAACGAACAGCTTAGCAAAAGCAGCAATGCAAGCTTCTCGCATGTGAGAACATAGAATAGCCATTTTAGCACTAGTGCGCAGATGCGAAAGGGTTCCCTCCAAAGCTGCGAGTATGTCATGTCACCTGGGTATGACAGACGCATGTGCAGTAGAAATTCCTGCAAAGCAGCAGCCATTTTAGATGCAAGCTTATTAGGATTAGAAAACACATAAGCAAGCTTCTCTCGGTTTCCCAATGTAAGTGTAAAATGTATGAATTTAATAAGACTAGCAGGTTGGTTATTTCGTTATGTTATTTGAGGTTCATGAGTACGAGCAAGTCGCTTCGTATGCGAATCCTTGCTCCATCAATCCCCTCTTTGATGATATTTTATATCATCACAAATTAATGAAACAGATGCCAACTTTTTCACATTTCACCCATTTCAATCTCTTCAAACTTTCTATTCTGCTTTTTCTTATTATTTCTGGTCGGATGAGAATTCTTAATTTTTTTTATAAATCTGGCTATTCATTTCCTCTAACTCCAGATCTTCAATGTTTCTTTTTACCCCTCGCTGGTTCACAGAATACTTCTTCTTGTGTTTTCGACATTTACAGTAAATTATTATCCCTAGAACTATTAAACCTATTTCCGCCAAAGGCATCAGTATTTTACTCACAAGACTTTTACCAAGATTAGAAAACCAACTACCTAAAGAGGAGAGACCATCAGTCAGTCTCTTCCAGGCACTATCAACCTTCAGTGGTTTAAGCTCTCTTTCCAAATTAGTGATGTTTTTCACATGCTTCTTAATTTCAACACTTTTGTGTGGAATGTAAGTGCAACAATGTTGCACTTTCAACACTCTTCAGACTCCACCCTCTTTTGCCAATAGGGTGTCAAGAGCAAGTCAATTTTGTAAAACCATAGATCTGATCGCAACCAATTCGGTATTGACCATCAGGAATCCTCCAGCAGTGTCAGTTGATAACCGATCTACTTCTGTTGACAATTTACAAATTCTGTGTGTATTCAGAGCCACTCCCACTGTAGGTATCAATGCACTAAATATATTACCTACTATTTCTCCAACACTTTCTCTTTTGCTACGTACTAATCCGTTAGTTTCTTCATTGCTTCCAGTAATTTTATCCACATGGTATATCTTTGGGAAGACAATACCAAAATAACAGCTTCCATACCAGTGATCTGGTAATTTGAAATAAGCCTTGTTCCCACATATATAATAAATTTCGGGAAACACAGGTTCTGTCCCATCTTTGAAACCCCAACCCCTGATCACTTTATAATTGTGCTCACATTTACTGGAACCAATGAATATGTTGTTATAATAACTAGTCATTTCTCTGTGAAGACAAAGTTTCCCCTTCTTTTCGGAATCCAGCAACATAGCACCGTTAGCTCCACCATTTGAGGTGCTCCCTGTATTTTCAGCCCATTTAGGGGTTTTTTGCTTCTTGTCATTCGCTTTTCTTTGGAAACTTTTTCTTCTCTTCTCTACCATATTTAGAAACATTTTTTCCTTTTTGTGTAATAGACATGTTAAGTTATTTCTGTGTGCATCACCTATATCTATTTTCCCTACTGTTTGAAAATATTCGCCCATATAGCGTGCAACATCTCTAGTAGTGTGAACACGGTTTAGGTTTCTACGTACAGGAAGTTCGGAAAATATCATATCTGAGTTAGAATAATAATACTGTAAAGGTCTTTTCTTGTAAAATAAGCGATATAAGATACTACAGGAAATTCCATATGTTAGTGGCAAGTGATGGTATGTCACACCCTCAGCTACCGAAGTGGGCAGCTTCATGCAGACATAACAGTCTTCTATCTCCATTGCTTCTACATAGTGTTCTAAAAGGTTTGCAAATACCTTTAATGAGTTCTGTTTTTGATTCTATTATAGTGCAGTCCTTCCTCATCTGGTGCATCTAATTCTGTTTTAGTTTGCCAAAGGCGGTGCTTTCTCTTGTGCATCTACTCTTTGTGGTGTATCTTTCGATTGCAGCTCTTCTGTGTCCATGGTTACTGGATCAGTAGGGTACAAATTAGTATCTTTACTCGTCATGTAAGGAATAGTTATGGTTAGTCCTATCCAAAGTATAAGAACTAGTGCTGCACTACATAAACATACTTTGCAGCATGTTCTTAAACAATTTCCTTTCGGTCTTCCGTTAACAGTTGAGTCTGCCATTTGGTCTAAATGAGTCTCAACCCCTCTTTGAAACTTTTACACAGTCTTTGCCCTGAGCAACACTCAGGTGGGTTTTATTTCTTCGGTAGTTTGATCAGCAATCAATTCTTCATCAGTTTCGTCACTTATCTCCAGGTTTTCGAAGTCTTCCAAGACTATGTAGGTCCACTTGGGGCCCTTGTACTTGTTATTAAGTCTTTTTAGTCGTTGGCTTCTTCTTCTGGGCTGTATCACAGGTGGATCAGTTTGACTCGTTACCTCATCCACTTGTTCAGGCTCTTCATTAATTTTCTTTAAACGCAGTCTCAGTCTTTTGACGTATCTAGGCTATTTGTCTCCTTTTCTGAGTCTTTTAACTGGTACAGTGCTCTTGCCCTCTTCGAATGCTCCCTTTCTGTCTGACTAGTTTCAGGTCTTAATTAGTTTTCTTCTGCCTGGTTACTAAACTGGCCTTGTTCAGGAATCTGTTGGATTTGTCTTTTATCTGTTTCACTTTCTTCGTCCTGAACACAATTGTCTATTCCTACCTGGTCCTGCTCAAGGCTCTTCGAACTCTTGATCTTCTTCTGCTTGAGTTTCCATCCTAATTTCTATATGTCCCTTTTCAGATTCAGGAGTTCTGGGTGGAGTATCGATTACCTGATCTTTCTCTATCTGGCCCTCCTCAGAGTCACTTTTGACATGAATTTCAAAGACCTGAGTATCTTGCTCTACTCCTGTCTTATCCTCGCTATCACTCTGTCTGTCTAAATAAGGCTGACTTCTGGTACGAACATATTCTGCGGGTATGTCGATTACTGGAATCCAATCATCTTGACTGGTGCTTGGTTGTTCTTCTTCAGCTACTTTAGGATCGATATCTTGAGACCCTTCAGCTGCGCAACCTTCAGCCTCAGTTTCATCAGCTCCCGTCACCTTCTACGTGTGACTGACATGGATCCAGTGCAGAACTCCTACACACTTTACTGATGTGGTGGTAATTAGAATTACTTGGCATGGTTTACTCCACCTGGGTGTTAGGCAAGATGTGCGAGTATGTTTCTTAAGGACAACCCAATCTCCTGGGTTCAAGTCATGAGCTGGAGTTGCTGGTCTGGCGACAGCATCTTCCCCAACCTGGCGAGAGATAGAACACACTTGGTCAGCCAGTTCTTTGCAGGTATTGCAGTACTAAATCATCAGATATTTTTAGCAGCCTGTGTCCCGTCACCCATGCTTGCTGCATTGCTCTTCCCATCAGTATTTCATGGGGACTTAAGCCTGTTATCAGGTCTGGAATACTTCTAAGTCCCATCAGAACAAGTGGCAGAGCATCTGGCCACTCCAATCGAGTTGACATTTTTCCCAATCTTGATTTTATAGTGCCATTCAATTGTTCTACCACTCCAGATGCTTGTGGGCGATATGCACAGTGCAGTTTTTCCTTAATTTTGAATGCTTCACAAATTAGACCCATTATTTCGCTATTAAAATGTTTCGCTCTGTCAGATTCAATTGTCACTGGAAATCCGAACCGTGGGATAAGCTCTTCAAGGAGAAGCTTAGCCACGAGGATGCTATCATTCTTAAGTGCGGGATAAGCCTGCACCCATTTGGAAAACAGGCAGACAATGACAAGTACATATTTCAGTCCTCGACAAGGGGGTAACTGAATGAAATCAATCTGAAATCGGATAAAAATACCTTCTCCCTTTCCAATGTTTCCTGGCAATAATTCTCTTCCCTGGGTTCATTTGCTGACAAATCAGACACCTCTGGCAGAGTGCTACTGCTATGTTCCTGAATTTTGCATTAAACCATGTTCCTCTGAACAGACGTATCATAGCATCTCTTCCCAAATGTGAATCTCCATCTGCAGGGGTGCCGCTCACAGACTGCTCCTGTTGCCTAACATTGTATTGCACTTCTGCACTGCTGCCTTGGTGAACAGCACGCCTCCCCACCGAAGTGCTTCTGCTGGTGTGAGCGCGTTCAGCAATCGGCAGAACTTGACATCGCTCCCAGCTGGAAGCCGTGTGGGTTGAGGTCTGCAGGGAGTTCAAGAGAAGGGTACCGACCGGGCGATTGCGAGGACCAGCATTCCTCAGTTAGCGCAGCTGGTGCCTCTTCCCCCAGCGGCCACGCCCACCGCCTCCCGCTTCTTAACCTTTCGCGACACCCGCTTCGCGGGTGCCGCTCATAGACTGCTCCTGTTGCCTAACATTGGATTGCACTTCTGCACAGCTGCCTTGGTGAACAGCACGCCTCCCCACCGAAGCGCTTCTGCTGGTGTAGGCGCGTTCTGCAATCGGCAGAACTTGACATCGCTCCCAGCTGGAAGCCGTGTGGGTTGAGGTCTGCGGGGAGTTCAAGAGAAGGGTACCGACCGGGGGACTGCGAGGACCAGCATTCCTCAGTTAGTGCAGCTGGTGCCTCTTCCCCCGGCGGCCACGCCCACCACCTCCCGCTTCTTAACCTTTTGCGACACCCGCTTCGCGGGTGCCGCTCACAGACTGCTCCTGTTGCCTAACATTGGATTGCACTTCTGCACTGCTGCCTTGGTGAACAGCACGCCTCCCCACCGAAGCGCTTCTGCTGGTGTGAGCGCGTTCTGCAATCGGCAGAACTTGACATCGCTCCCAGCTGGAAGCCGTGTGGGTTGAGGTCTGCGGGGAGTTCAAGAGAAGGGTACCGACCGGGGGACTGCGAGGACCAGCATTCCTCAGTTAGCGCAGCTGGTGCCTCTTCCCCCGGCGGCCACGCCCACCGCCTCCCGCTTCTTAACCTTTCGCGACACCCGCTTCGCGGGTGCCGCTCATAGACTGCTCCTGTTGCCTAACATTGGATTGCACTTCTGCACTGCTGCCTTGGTGAATAGCACGCCTCCCCACATAAGCGCTTCTGCTGGTGTGAGCGCGTTCTGCAATCGGCAGAATTTGACATCGCTCCCAGCTGGAAGCCGTGTGGGTTGAGGTCTGCAGGGAGTTCACGAGAAGGGTACTGACCAGGGGACTGCGAGGACCAGCATTCCTCAGTTAGCGCAGCTGGTGCCTTTTCCCCCGGCGGCCACGCCCATCGCCTCTATGTACATTATTGACGTAACCTCCACCGCGACGCGGGACGCGCGCGGGACGGAGCTCGGGGCGAAGACCGGGCAAAGAGCGGGCCGTTTGAGGCCGTTCGAGTACGGCAGAGTCCGGTCCGGGCTATACCCCTTGGCCCCATTCTTGTCGTTGGAAATACACCTGTTAGCGGCGCACGCTGAGGATAAGGTGCAATGTCCACACGTGAGTACAGAAGCAGGGCACCCAAGGGGAATTTGCAAAATGGAACACTTGATGACTTCATTATTAGAACTAATACTGCCATAGATATGGAGATCAGTAAGATGCAGCACAGGGTCTCCATTGAACTTGATGCAGCTAGAAGTCTATCCCAGGAGCTGGCCATCGCCAAAAAATCCTCTTTGGGACACTTTGCCCTTGCCAAAACACCGGACCGCACAATGGGACCAGCATCGATTCTAACGCAGGCTGTCATCCATCACCCACCAGCCTCACCTCCTCCAGCCGAAGTATCGAAGGTCGGGTCTCCATGTGCAGCCCCCCCATCCCTAGTTCATCATCATTGTGTAGGGTGGGAGGGGTAGAGGGGCCCCCCTTGGAGACGCTACCAACCGCCAACCGTAAGGTCATGAGTGCGAGGATCTCCCCTACCCCCCCAAAGGGTTCCAACCAGAAACGAAAGCGTAACATCACCACCGCCTATTCTAGGAAAAAGGCTAAGGTTGCAAAGGCTCAGTTACCCTCCCAAGTACTAGCTCAGCCATCCCACTCACTCCTTCCCATGGTAAATAGTTGCCCCTCAGTATCAGAACCTAGTCCAGCGAAGTCGATGGGGGAATATGAGAATCTTGTAATTGAAAGTGAGAATGGAGGGGTACCACTCGGTACGATTGAAGGAATTTTTAACGATTGTGTGGGAAACGTTAAAAAAACTCCTAACCCCCTTGGAAGTTAGACTCTCTCGAATAGAAACCCAGCTCCTCGAGACAGAAAAAAGTATTCTAAATCTTGCCACCCTGACTATACCTGGCAATAAACCAACTAGCCCACCAGCTGCGACCCACACCCCATCAGTAGCAGTTGCCATTCCACCAGCACCTCCAGTGATCAAACCCATTCCAAAACCTCGGCATAAGGTCCCTGCAAGCAGCACCGTCAATAGAGTACCGGGAAGCGCAAACGAGTTGCCGGCTCCATCTGTACCAGCTCCGAAAGTAATGCCTGTCCGAGGGCCAAAGACCGTAACACTTACTACTCCTCCCCACAGAGACAAAAATCTTTTAAAAACCACTATAGGGGCTATGTTGATCTTCCCCCAGACGTAAGACCATATGTAGTAGTGCTCACGGGGGTGCCAGAAATTCCATACCAACAGCAGGAGGACTTTGGGTCATTAAAAAATAAGGTCATCCACTGGCTCAATGTAAACAGGCCATTACCCAATCACCTGAGAAGTAAAATTCTCATGGTGCGACGGGTCCCTTGGATAGGCACCTCGCACAAATCCATTTCAGGTGATTGTGTTATTGTCTCATTCGAAGATCCCAACACTGCACACTTTATTCGTTCATGGAGCAATCACTGAGCTAATTCGCCCATAGGAACTAGACCATTAACTTACTTTTATCCCCTGCGCTTCCACTCCCATACGGGGGGAAACTGGAATTGGAATACGATTCCGGTGCGAAACACTGTGTGCAGGGTGGGCCATCCAACTACTGGCAAGACACACATGGAGGGTGGAATGGGGTTCCCACTCACAACAGATTTGGATGTCTTGAGGATGTGGACTGACTTTCCCATAGGGCTATCGATACATCGTCCCTGGCAGACTCACACTGTTCTCTGTCTTACCCTTCACCGTGTTCTGTTCCACCAATACCCCACAGGATCACCGACACACTGTCCCTGGCATATTCACATTGTTCCCCGTCTCACTCATTATCGCGCCCTGCCCCACCCGAGTATTCACCGGGGATCCAGCACGGACTCTTTAGAGACGGCGCATTGCTGTTGCTTAAATTCCGTGGCGACAGTCCTGACTAACGACCCATGTGGCGTTTTAGTTAACACATTTCTGTGCAACGTCTCTGTCCTGAAGATGGTCCTACGGATCGACTTGACCAGCATGGACCGAAACGTCGACGCTTAACACCTGTCATGCAACACACTGTATAATTCACTGTAGAATTTGATTTGTGAATTTGTATGTGTAAATAGTTATCTGTATGTGGTCCGTATATCGTAGCCACATGTTATGCTGAAGGTGTATGTAGACTACCGATTAGTTTACATGTCTTGGTAGTCTGTCTGTTGCCAGTTCTTAAATTCTTTTCATGCATTTAAAATGAAAATTGAAAATCAAAAATAAATAAATTATATATTTTTGATATAAACCCTTTGGTTACCATAATGATTTGTGTGATCACTAACGTGACATATATAAATGCAAAGTTGTTGTTGTTAATGATTCCTACCTGGACATTTAGCTTATATCCTTGATATTACCCAGTCCCGGTGGGATTATTGGGTGGCTCTATTCTAAAAATGCCCCACCACCATCACTATATCTCCCTGGAGACTGCAATCAAATCACAGGTGAAATTAGGCACATAGAGAAACAGGCCGTTGACCATCCCGCGGGGGGCACACTCACTGAGCACACAAAAGAAGAAGATGATATCACCAACCCAGGCCTAGCTTGTCATATTAACAAGGATAATGCCCTCCCTGAGGTGCTTAATGCAACATGCTCACTGGCAATAGAGGGATTGTCCTGTCCCAACTACAGCCAGTGTAGGATAAGCAGGTGCCCCTTGGTTTCTAATTCTATCGAGGAGGTGGGGGCTCCAAGAACACTTTCGATACTTTCTTGGAATGTTGCCGGGTTGGCTAATAAATTACATTCCTCAGAGTGGGTGGAATTCATTGAGGAATATGACATATGTCTGTTCCAGCAAACGTGGGCTAGAGAACAACAGTCCCGCACAGGGTACGCTACCTTTGAGATTGTGGCAAAATGGGGTGGGAAGGGTCGACCGTCCGGTGGTTTGTTGATTTGGGTAGGTTCCCACCTTGGATGCAGGCCGAGAAACCTCGAAACCAACTCACCGGACTTTCAGTGTGTTGTTCTGGAGTGGGCATCCGGTGTGAGAGTAGCATTAATAAATGTATACTCTAGACCGGTTGGGATTACGGGCACCTCGGGGACAATTGAGGACTTAGCTGTGTTCCTCGACTCTGCCACCCTCTGTCCATCACTTATAATCGGGGGGACTTTAATATCCAGTATGAGCCCCTCCCGGATAATTTGGAAGGGGTAATTAATGAAGAGGATGATCTCTGGGAGATACCCACCTTGCCGGGCCCACCAGTAAAATCATGGTCACCCTAGCACTCAAATAACATCTTTCACTTTATCCCACTCATTGAGGGCTTGTAATGGGCGGCTCAAGGGAGACATCCCACCCCAGCCCACCTTCAATAGACCAGGGCACGAATCACGGATAGACTATATCCTGGTTTCAATGAAGGATTGGGCCAAAGTGAGGGACTTTACGATACTCAAAAGTACTGACAGTGACCATAATGTATTGTCATTGAGGTTCGCTTTCCAGGGTATGCCCACGGCAATCACAGATAAAAATCTAGCATTTCCGGATGGTCTAGTTGCAACTAGCAACAGACGTAGAATTAGATGGCCAAGACTAGTGCAAAACCCAAAAAATATCCAGAGGCTATATGAGGCAGTGGTCCCTGCCCTTGAAAAAGTTGGGGATCTCTTTGTTACATTCTCCTGTTTCAATGTTTAATACTGTTCCTTTAATTATGGTGGAATGTTGGTGACTCCACTGTGTGTACATAGGAATGTATTGGTCAGTTGGAGCTGGACTTTCTGCCAGTGACATCTTAGGGTCTAATCTCGCAATAAACTACAAAACTACTCCTGTTTCCTGTTCTTCTTACTTGTAAAACTGGCGATGAGGGAGAAAACAACCCATCTGACCCTTTGATGTCTTCACTCTTATTTTAAAAAAATTGCCTGCAAGGAAAAAAAAAAAGGAGAAAAAAAAAGAAAACCAAAGAACCTTTTCTTCAACAAACAAACAAACTAGGATCTTCAAAACGATTCCTGGAAAAGCAGCGTCTCTTGCAGTGAGTTGTGTCTAAATTTCTTATTATCACCTTGTTATTTCGTATTTTTCTGAAAGCGCTTGTAAATACTGAAAAACGGCGTTTATTATGACTATTAATTCAACTTCCTCTGAAAGCGCTTGTATTTGGTGAAAAACGACGTCAATTATAACCTTGCCTCGTTTCTGAAGATTGTGTTTTAACTCAAAAAAATGTGCAACAAGGTTTTCAAAGCAACTTTGCTTTGCATCTTTTAAAAGCATCTGTTTGGCAGCGCACGAGCGTGTGCGCACGCAAAGGACTCCGCCAGCTGATTATTTATCGGCGTTCAGCGTCATCACTTGGAAATCACAGGCCAGGCGGAACTCCACAGACAACGTCAGGCGGATACAGCGTAGCGGCCATTTTGTATCCTCGGTTGCGTGGCAACCCATTTTCGCCGATTTTCCCCGCTAGATCTCCGTTAACTCAGCGATTCTCAACAAAATAAAGACAAACAACGATTGTCTTGGACTAAAATGAATTACTCGTCGAGTCCTTCAAATAAACGATGTTTATGACATTAAACGATCGTTCAGTACGTTAATCCTAACTATTGCTGCAACAGTGACACGACACACTCACCTGCCATTCTTCTTCATTTTCCACCGCAATCTACTCTGGGAAATTAATAGTAATGCACTCTGGGACATTTCAATAAAAAAAAAAAAACATTCTTTATTAAATCTTCACAACAAACAGTTTTCAGCATTATCTCCTCAGAAAAAACAGTTTTTCAGTATTTCCTCCTTGAAATCGACGCAGACAACGGTGACTACTTTTTATATGTTAATTTTTTTTTTTTTGTGTCTCTTCATTCTTTCAAAATATTCACTTTAATTTTACTATTATCATTTTTATGTTATTGTGTATACCAAATTATAATTAGTCATTTCTCAATATGGAAACTAATAATATTTTAGCTCCACCCAAATTCTTACAAGATCCTGGTGTACCTCCTATGAATTGGGAGGATTGGCGTGAATCTTTTGAAACCTATTTGGAGGCAATTGGAGGAGAGGTATTCCTTGCTTCACGAAAATTAGCATTACTCAAGCACAGTCTTGATGTTGAAGGTAGGAAAGTACTGAAAACATTACCCATTGTATCTTCTCTTAATTCAAAGGTATGTGTAGGCGGAGATGAAGATCTCAGTGAAGAAGAAGTTGTATTTGATTGCTCAAAACTTGAATCAGTTTTATCTGATGAATATCTAGATGCACTTAATGCGTTAGAAGAAAATTTTGGTAAGAAAACCAGTATTGTTGTAGAAAGACATAAATTCTTTTCAAGAGCACAAATGGTTGGTGAGACAGTAGAACAGTATGTTACTGCTTTAAGAAGGTTAGCCGTTACTTGCAAGTTTAAGGAATTACATGAGGAAATCATAAGAGATCAGTTCATCAATAGAACTAACAATGTTAAAATCCAGGAGAAATTACTTGACTTGAAAGATCCATCTCTTCATAAAACTATTTCTGTTGCCAGGAGAGTTGAAAATAATTCACGTTATGTCAAAGAGTTAAGCAATACACATAGTACAGATCGTAAGTTAACTGAAAACAAAGATTCTGGTGAGGTATGTACTGTATCCAGTAAGCCAAAAACTTTTGATAGTAGGTATAATGTTAAACGTGATAATAGAATTAAACCTCGTAATTTTTCAGGTATCAACAAAAGCACTGTATCATATAACAAAATGTCTTCTAGTAAGACTGTGTTTCCTAACAATAAGCAATTTTGTTTCAGATGTGGAAATGCCAAGCATACCACTGAAAATTCTTGGTGTCCTGCGTCAAATGTCACTTGCTTCAAGTGTAACAAATCTGGTAATTTTTCAAAAATGTGCAGATCAGGAAATCCTAATGCTTGGAAAAGTTCTGTAAATTGTATTGATGAATCTGTTTACTCTAATAGCGATAGTGACATTGAAGTTATGACTATTTGGAATGACGATGAAGTTATTCAAATCTCTGAAGAGATTCACCCACCTAAATGTGAAGTCACTATCAATAACCACAAGTTATTTCTTTGGGCTGATTCTTGCTCATTATATACCATTATTGATAAGACCATGTGGGAAACTTGTGGTAAACCCATTTTAGTTCATTCACAAAGATCTCCTGTGGGTTACTTATGCATTAGACTACCTGTGATTGGGTGTTTCACATCTGAAATCATTTTTAAGGATAGGAGCACTCTTGGAACTGTCTTTGTTGTGGAAAAAGGGAGAGCGTTATTAGGGTGGAAGGAACTATGGAATTTAGGGTTGACCCTTGATCCAAATCATCCAGACCAAGTCTTACTATCTCCTAATTGGCATAAAAAAACTTCTGAAGAAGTTTTAGTAACTCAGGATGACAATGCTGTGTTAGAATGGCATAACAAATTCCCTGATTTGTTTAATCCTAAATTAGGTTGTCTCCAAAAATTTGAACATAGAATAATTCTTAAACCTGATTGTATTCCTATTGTCCATAAGGTACGTAATGTGCCGTTAGTGTTAAGATCTCAACTCAAATTGGAGTTAGATCGCCTTTGTCATCAAAACATTATTGAACCAATTGAGGCTTCTGATTGGCTTAGTCCAGTGGTTTTGGCACGAAAACCCAACGGAAAATTGCGCATGTGTGTCGATTTAAGAGATTTGAACAAAAATATTTGGGTGGATCGCTTTCCCTTACCCAAAATTAATGAAATGGTTGCTTCTGTCAAAGATGCAAAAATGTTCTCGTCCATTGATCTATCCAATGCATACCATCAGATAAAGTTACATCCAGAATCCCGTCATCTGACATCTTTCATCACTCCTGAGGGTGCATTTCAGTTTCTGAGAATGCCTTTTGGTTTATCTTCTGCTTCAGCCGTTTTTCAAAGAGTCATGTGCAAGGTCCTTGAAGGCACACCTAATATGTTAGTGTTTCAAGATGATGTACTTGTATGGGGTGCTAATAAAAGCGACCATGACATGTTTTTGCATGATGTATTGGGTAAACTTCAAAAGGCTGGTTTGACTCTAGCTGCTGAGAAATGCAAATTTGCGACCAATGAAATAGAATATCTTGGGCACACTTTATCTGCCGATGGTGTTAAACCTAAAAAAAATGTATTAGATGCCATCAAGAACGCTCCGAAAGAACAGAAAGAAAATGCCAGTACTGATAACAAAGTATAATTAACGTATGTTATAACACAGCACCTGAAAATATAATTCAAGACTGGGAGCTGATTAGTAGCTTTTATTATTTTGTTCAGTTTTTTTCAACAAAGAGCAACTAGTTTCATGAAAAAACTTATTCAAAGAGATAAACAGCTAATACATGCTGCAGACTGTGGCTCCCCCCAGTATTCTTGTGCTTGTTTGTTCACTGTAAATATTGTACACGTTGCACTTTCTTAGTCCCTTGCAGCTCTTATGCCCCTGAATGGTTGACTGTTTTATTTCTGTGACATGTTTGATATGGTGAAAGATTCCCTAAATTCCTATTTTCGTCCCCAGCATGTATTAGCTGTTTATCTCTTTGAATGAGTTTTTTCATGAAACTAGTTGCTCTTTGTTGAAAAAAACTGAACAAAATAATAAAAGCTACTAATCAGCTCCCAGTCTTGAATTATATTTTCAGGTGCTGTGTTATAACATACGTTAATTATCCTTTGTTATCAGTACTGGCATTTTCTTTCTGTTCTTTCGGATACTGGCTCAGCCATACTGATTAGAGCCACCCCTTTGTTGTATTTCGGTTATAATAGCGGGCGCAAGCTCGCGAGGTTCTGTTGTTCATTAATTTGAAGCAAGAGTTGACCCTACGCTACCTTTTCATTCCGCATTTATTGTGTGATTGTGTTTCACGTACATGCTAGTTTTAAATCTTTTCTATTATAAGCTCTAAAACTTTTTCTTTTTTCCTTTTTCCTTAGAGTAATGGCAGATAAAGACACTTTCGCCTACTCAGAGGATCATATCAGAAACTTCCTCAGTGACCCACCTGTTTTCTCCTCAGTTACCTCAAGTGAGACAGCAAATACATCCAACGAATCTGATGAATTAATCCGCCTTAAAAAGAAGCAGATTAGGACAGACCTCCATGGTCACTTCCTGTTGCAACACCTCCGGGAAGGCACCATTCCTGCTGGTTTACAAATCAAAAGTATACCTGTAATTTTTACAGAGGACCCGATATTTAAAAAAGGTTTTTCTATGATAGAAACTAAATGTAGTAGAGATCTGATGGTCCTAACAGTTGAGACAGCTGTCCGAATATCAAAAGAAGAACTAGCTGAAATCTCCAAATTAGAGTCAGAAATAAGCATTAATCCGACCATAGCTGACGCCAAGGCACTTTTGGAGAAAGTAAATAAAGAAGTCCAAGAATTCAAAGACTACACGATAACTCAAAAATCTAACCAATTTGAGAAGGATAAAAAAGGTTTTTCACTAGATAACATATACCCTTACTTGCAAGCCGATTTTTATTCCAAGGCGGAATCGAGACGTTTCCTTCAAGGAAACCAAGGAAGATCACGAAAACAGTTTATTTCCTTCAGTGATGCATCGTCATCAGGAACTGACAGTGAGTCTACCAGTAATTACAACCGCCCAAACAGGAACCGTAACTGGAACGCTAACCAGCACCAACAAAACCAATCGTCCAACCCCCATTTTTTAGGGAGAGGTCAAACACTGCCCAGGGGTCGAGTGAGAAACAACATCCCGTGGGAAATGAAAACCAGACGACAGCACTACAAAAACTAGATGCGTCGCCTATTTTCAATTTATCTAAAAAAGTTTTAACATCTGACGAGGAAAGCGTGTTGGCGAAAGGCCTGTCATTTGTGCCCTCTAAAAGAACTGGCTTTGTTAAAATGAAGTCAGAATGTATCGAATTTTGCAGAAAATTACGATTGACCCTGTTTTTCAAGGAAAGCCCCATCAACCAGCCAACGGAGGTCACTGGCCTTAGGAATAAATCCACGTTTTGTCCCCCAGCAAGTAAAGTCCCAAAAAACCTTTTGATCTTTGAAAAAAGTGTCTTATCGGCCATATCGGCTATGGAGAAAGAGAGGAAATATGTAAAATTTAATACCACCAAGGCACAGATGACAGCTTTAAACAGCCTAAAAACTGACAGCACTGTCATAATAAAGCAGGCCGACAAAGGCGGTGCTATTGTAGTGTGGGACATCAATGACTATACAACTGAAGTCATGAAACAGCTAGAAGACAGTAGCTGTTACCGTAAGATAAACAAAGACCCAACTACAGACCTTCAAAACAAACTTTTTGCTATCGTACAAGAAGGTTTTGACCTAGGTTTTGTTGGACCAAAAGAACTTGAATACCTTAAAATTAAACATCCGAAAGTGCCTATGTTTTACGTACTGCCTAAAATTCATAAAGATCCTGACCATCCGCCTGGCAGACCCATCGTGGCAGGGTGCGGTTCTGTGCTAGAGCCAGCAGCCAAATATGTAGACTGTTTTCTCAAAGAATTCATGATCAATGTAAAATCCTATCTCCAGGATACCACTGATTTCATCAAAAAGCTAGAAAACATTGAGTTCTGTGAAAACAGAGACAGACTAGTTACTTTGGATGTAACTGCTTTATACACACAGATCCCTCAAGATGAGGCGGTAGCAGTACTCACACATTATCTTGACTCCAGACCGAGACCGACGCAGGTGCCCACCAAATTCATTGTGGACTTAGCAGCATTCGCCTTAAAGAAGAATTACTTCTGTTTCAACGGTGAATACTACTACCAAGTCAAGGGGGTAGCCATGAGCTGCCCCTTCGCACCGGAATTGGCGGTACTATTCATGGCGATGTATGAAAATGCGTACATCTACCACAACAATCCTTTCATTCAATACATCGGAGCATGGCTCCGATTTATTGATGATGTTTTTATGACCTGGACGGGTGATAGTGACACCCTCGATCATTTCCATCGATGGTTGAATGACAGAACTGCTGATATAAAATTCAGCATTTCCAGTTCAACAAGTAGGATTGCATTCCTAGACGTGGAGGTCTTCCCATTTGAAGGGAAATTGGCTACCACCCTATACAGCAAACCCACCGACAGAAATAAGTCTTTGATGTTTTCAAGTAATCACCCTAGGAATCTCAAGGAAAATCTCCCATATGGGCAGTTCTTGCGAGTTCGCAGGAACTGCACGTTTAAAGAAGATTTCCAACATCACTCAGCAAAATTAACATCCAAATTGTGTGATAGGGGGTACCCTAAGAAACTCGTGAAGAGCTGTATGAAGAGAGCGCAATGGACACCACGTGAGACTACTCTGGAACGCAAAACCAAACCTGAACAAAAACGACAGGTTTGTGTCACGACATATTGCCCGAATGCCAATCATCTGAAAAAGGTCATAAAACAAAATTGGCATCTAGTAAAAGATCTGGATGAAAGTCTTGTAAATATGCCCTTTTTTGCCTTCAAAAAGGAAAATAACATTGCTAACCACATAGTCCGGTCGGCTATGCCAGCACCCAAACCTGCGACGCTACGTCAAAGGATGGGAATGCCCCCTATCCTTGGACACCACAGATGTGGCACTTGCCTCTGTTGTGAATCTTCGATTGAGGGTTCACTTTTCCAACACAACGGAATTTTCTGGAAACATGACTCCTTTAGTAACTGTAAGTAACTGTTGTTTATGGCATTACATGCCCTTGTCGTCTACTGTACATAGGCAAAACCAACCAGGAGATCCGTCATCGGATCTCGCAACATAAATCGAGATTAAAGAGGAAGGTCGAAAACACCCCTTTGGTGCTCCACTGGACGCGGATGCAACACTCTGTAAGTGACTTAAAATGGACTGTGATTTCCAAAGTGGAAAAAAATCCTCGAGGTGGCGATCAAAATCTTGCATTGTCTAAACGGGAAGCCTTCCTTATAGTCAAATTTGACACAGCAGTATCTGGGCTTAATGAACTAAGCGAAATATTTAAATTATAACCTGGCTTGGTGTCCGTTTTACATCCGTTTACACTCACTATGCCTGTAAATCCAGTCCTGGTTTTTTGTCTTTGGCAGACTACCGGGACCCAGTGTGGGCGTGCACTAAATCTTGACCAGTATATATATGGGCGGTTAAGCCTGAGCTCGGCTAGCTAATGCGCATGAGTCAGTGTGCAGCGCCCTCGCAAACGCCGTCGGCCGAAGGTCTGGGTTAGTGAATTCACTGTGAGTATTACCAGACTGTTTGCCTCGCTGTGATAGTCGGTCACACGTTTGCGCTTTGAAACTAACCTTGATCCCGTTCTTTTGCTTTAGTAATTATTCTCCAACATGCCCTCGGCGTGCATTGCCGCGTTGACGGTAGTACGCCTATAACTTTTTCAGAATTAGTCCCACCTACCCGGAATAGCATTCCCCTGACACCCGGTATTTTATGTTTTTCAGGGCCTTTGAATTTTCCGTAATCAGCGAGCCGCGTTTTGCGGACCACGCCCTGAGTGAATGACTACGGTAAGCCGCACTGTTTTCTTAATGTTCTGTTAAAATACTGGCGGTTACGATTTTACTATCCTTACGGGCTCTTGTTTTCCAGACTCTCTAAACAAACCTAGATAAAGTGTTGGTTCAAGCTAATTTCCCACTGAACACGCAGTGTTTCCGGTAAGAAACTTTATTATTTTCACGTAGATACTTTTGTATCTCCCGGCGGTCTTTGTAAATTGAAGCTTTTGCTCCATTACTCCCTAACAGACCTCGTGCCAGTATTTATATTCCCACGGCGATGTACACCGAAATAAAGGTCCAAGAATAGTAGGTAAGAACTTCTGTAGTTACCTCAGAACTACTCGCTCTCTACCCTGATTACACGCTCGCTTATTCATTTACAGGTAAAACGTTCATCTTTCTCTGTGTTCTGACTCCGATCCAAGCACAGTATTCCCGTCTATTACTAAGGTAGGTAAGATAAAAGCCCTCTTAACTTCTAACACCTCAGCCACCCCGATTAGTTCTCCACCTGAATCTATGTCTGTCATGACCGTTTTTAGGTACTGTTCTCCCCCTCCAGCCAAGATGCTGTGATTTTCATTACACGGTTGCACTTCTGCTACTTGGTAAGCTGTGTAGGAAAGGGTGCGATCTGAGTGAGGAATCTGATGTTGATCAATTGAATGTACATTTTTCCTTTTTATAAACCTTCCCTTTTTATTCTTTTTTCATTTTTTCCTAGATAAGACTAAAGGCCCTGAAGAGAATCCTCCAAGACCAGCAGGATTCGAAACGCGTAGGCCCCTGCCACTCTTTAGTCTGCATGGGTGATAAGCTCATCAAAAATCTCCCTGTTGCTTATCACTACTTCTTGTACATTATCTTTTGATTTTTAAAAAATACTGAGAATATTCGAATTTGTTAAAGGAATGTACTCTTTGTATGAATAATTTTCTAGCGATACTTTTTCAAATACTTTGCAGACTGAGGCTCCCCCCAGTATTCTTGTGCCTGTTTGTTCACTGTAAATATTGTACACGTTGCACTTTCTTAGTCCCTTGCAGCTCTTATGCCCCTGAATGGTTGACTGTTGTATGCCTGTGACATGTTTGATATGGTAAAAGATTCCCTAAATTCCTATTTTCGTCCCCAGCATGTATTAGCTGTTTATCTCTTTGAATAAGTTTTTTCATGAAACTAGTTGCTCTTTGTTGAAAAAAACTGAACAAAATAATAAAAGCTACTAATCAGCTCCCAGTCTTGAATTATATTTTCAGGTGCTGTGTTATAACATACGTTAATTATCCTTTGTTATCAGTACTGGCATTTTCTTTCTGTTCTTTCGGATACTGGCTCAGCCATACTGATTAGAGCCACCCCTTTGTTGTATTTCGATCAAGAACGCTCCGGCACCATCTGATAAAGACCAACTCCGTTCTTTTTTAGGTCTTGCCGAGTACTACTCAAAATTTGTGCCAAATTTTGCTTCAAAAGTTTTTTGCCTAAGGTTGATAATGAAAAAGGGTGCGAAATTTTTATGGACTACAGAGTGTCAAGCTGTGTTTCATGATGTAAAAAAAGAAATTGCAAATGCCGTTGCACTTAAACCTTATGATCCCAGCAAGAAATCGATCATCGTTGTGGATGCGAGTGCATATGGGCTTGGAGCTGTTTTAATGCAAGGGAAAGACAAATTCGAGTGGGTGGTAGCTTTTGCTTCACGTACATTGAAAGGTGCTGAGCCTTCTTACTCTGTTATTGAGAAAGAAGCTTTAGCTTGCTTTTGGGGTGTGAATTATTTCAGGAACTATGTCTGGGGCACCAATTTTGAATTGAGAACAGATCATAAACCCCTTGTTGATATTTTTTCTACTAAGGGTGCTGGGAAAGCCACGCCTAGAATTGCTAAATGGATTTATAAGTTACAAGAATATGACTTTTCAATGGAATACGTACCTGGTATCAAAAATGTCAATGCAGATTGCCTATCTCGACTTCCTGTTGGGTGTGAAGATGTTGTGGTTGAACAAGATGAAGACTGGTCAATTGCTACTGTGGATGAAGCTTGTAATGGTGCTATAAGTTTGGAAGTATGGAAACAAGCTGTGCAAGATGATGTGGTATTGAAGGAAGTAATTGCACGCCTAACATCACCATGCAATAATTTCTCTTGGAGCAATTCTGACTTGTCCGAATATAAAACAGTATGGGCTGAACTTTCTTATGACCTTGAGGTTGGTGTGGTTAGAAGAGCTGACAAACTTGTGGTACCGTCTTCATTCCGCAATAGGTTACTGGATCTTATGCATGAAGGGCATTCAGGCATGTCAGGCATGAAAAGAAGGTGTAGGTGTGATTTCTGGTGGCCAGGTATGGACAAGGATGTTGAAAGGTGTGTAAGGAATTGTGCCGCTTGCACGTGCAGTGATAAATCTCATGTTTCTCTAGAAACTACGATCTCTGCTGTTTCATTTCCTGACGGACCATGGCAGAAGTTAGCTATGGATATTTGTGGTCCGTTCAGCGTTGGTAGTATTACTGGGAAGTTTGCCATTGTGTTGATGGATTATTATAGCAAATGGCCAGAGGTTGCATTTGTCAAGGAAGTTAAAGCTTCCAGTATTGTTAACTTTTGTGAGGAGGTTTTTCATAGGGAAGGTTTTCCTGAGAGCATCACGACTGATAATGGCCCACAGTTCATTGCCTCAGAGTTCCAAAGTTACTTGCATTTATGTGGTATAAAACACATTATTACGGCTGTTTATTGCCCAAGGGAGAACGGGATGGTAGAAAGGTTTAACCGTGTTTTAAAAGATTGCATACAATTAGCTGTATCAGGTGGCAATGATTGCAAGGTTGCTGTCAAAAATTTGGTTTGGAGTTATAGGAATACTCCACATTCTGCTACCATGGTATCTCCTTTCCATCTTTTAAAGGGGCGTTCTGCTGGTAATAAGGTGACTCCTGCATGGATGCTTAAGATTTCTGCTGGTCGCAATTATAAAGAAAATCTCAACAGTAGGATGAGCTCTTACCAGAAGAAGTATGTAGACAGGCATAATGACAAAATTATGAAACGTGTAAGTAGTTTTCGTGTTGGTGATTTAGTGAGATCTTCTCGCTTTGGGTTATCCAAGGATGGTTCTTCCAGATGGTCTCGTCCAAAAAAGGTGTTAAAGGTATTGGGTAATTGCGTACTGCTTGATGATGGACAAAAATGGAATCTATGCAATGTTGTTAGGTGCAATGATTTGGAACGTGATCTTTGGTTGGAAAAGGGGTCTGGTTCTAATTCTGCTTCAAATTTAGTTCTTTCTCCCCTTGTTCAATCCACGTCATCTGAACTTCCTAAGGAGAATATTTCCAGGCCTAGAAGATTGTCAGGACGAATTATTGTGAAACCAGTCAAGCTTAAGGATTACATGATGTAACTCTGTATATATGTGATATGATCTTATATTTCATTACAGTGTATATAGTTTTTTTTTTTTTTTTTTTTATTTAAGAAGGAAGATTTGTTACATTCTCCTGTTTCAATGTTTAATACTGTTCCTTTAATTATGGTGGAATGTTGGTGACTCCACTGTGTGTACATAGGAATGTATTGGTCAGTTGGAGCTGGACTTTCTGCCAGTGACATCTTAGGGTCTAATCTCGCAATAATCTACAAAACTACTCCTGTTTCCTGTTCTTCTTACTTGTAAAACTCTTCCCTCACTCACCCACTCCCGATAAGTTCAGCGTGCTTGGGGATATTCATTCCGAGCTTTGCTCCAACTTAGCAGAGGTATTGAACCCGGTGGCCAGGACGAAAAAGGACAAGGGGAGAAGAGCCTCATGGTTCAATCCTTCTTGTAGGAGAGAAAAGACCTACCTCCTGGAGTCTCTTAAAATCCGGGAAACTCCTAGCAAGATTAGGGATAAGCGGATGGCCTACTAGTCTATCATCCGCAATGCCAAAATAGAATGGGACCAGGATAACTGGACTGACTTTCCCATAGGGCGATCGATACATCATCCCTGGCAGACTCACACTGTTCTCTGTCTTACCATTCACCGTGTTCTGTTCCACCGATACCCCACAGGATCACCGACACACTGTCCCTGGCATATTCACATTGTTCCCCGTCTCACTCTTTATCGTGCCCTGCCCCACCACCATCACTATATCTCCCTGGAGACTGCAATCAAATCACGGGTGAAATTAGGCACATAGAGGAACAGGCCGTTGACCATCCCGCGGGGGCACACTCACTGAGCACACAAAAGAAGAAGATGATATCACCAACCCAGGCCTAGCTATTCATATTAACAAGGATAATGCCCTCCCTGAGGTGCTTAATGCAACATGCTCACTGGCAATAGAGGGATTTTCCTGTCCCAACTACAGCCAGTGTAGGATAAGCAGGTGCCCCTTGGTTTCTAATTCTATCGAGGAGGTGGGGGCTCCAAGAACACTTTCGATACTTTCTTGGAATGTTGCCGGGTTGGCTAATAAATTACATTCCTCACAGTGGGTGGAATTTATTGAGAAATATGACATATGTCTGTTCCAGGAAACGTGGGCTAGAGAACAACAGTCCCGCACAGGGTACGCTACCTTTGAGATTGTGGCAAAATGGGGTGGGAAGGGTCGACCGTCCGGTGGTTTGTTGATTTGGGTAGGTTCCCACCATGGATGCAGGCCGAGAAACCTCGAAACCAACTCACCGGACTTTCAGTGTGTTGTTCTGGAGTGGGCATCCGGTGTGAGAGTAGCATTAATAAATGTATACTCTAGACCGGTTGGGATTACGGGCACCTTGGGGACAATTGAGGACTTAGCTGTGTTCCTCGACTCTGCCACCCTCTGTCCATCACTTATAATCGGGGGGGACTTTAATATCCAGTATGAGCCCCTCCCGGATCATTTGGAAGGGGTAATTAATGAAGAGGATGATCTCTCGGAGATACCCACCTTGCCGGGCCCACCAGTAAAATCATGGTCACCCCTAGCCACTCAAATAACATCTTTCACTTTATCCCACTCATTGAGGGCTTGTAATGGGCGGCTCAAGGGAGACATCCCACCCCAGCCCACCTTCAATAGACCAGGGCACGAATCACGGATAGACTATATCCTGGTTTCAACGAAGGATTGGGCCAAAGTGAGGGACTTTACGATACTCAAAAGGACTGACAGTGACCATAATGTATTGTCATTGAGGTTCGCTTTCCAGGGTATGCCCACGGCAATCACAGATAAAAATCTAGCATTTCCGGATGGTCTAGTTGCAACTAGCAACAGACGTAGAATTAGATGGCCAAGACTAGTGCAAAACCCCAAAAATATCCAGAGGCTATATGAGGCAGTGGTCCCTGCCCTTAAAAAAGTTGGGGATCTCTTCCCTCACTCACCCACTCCCGATAAGTTCAGCGTGCTTGGGGATATTCATTCCGAGCTTTGCTCCAACTTAGCAGAGGTATTGAACCCGGTGGCCAGGACGAAAAAGGACAAGGGGAAACATCCTCATGGTTCAATGCTTCTTGTAGGAGAGAAAAGGCCGACCTCCTGGAGTCTCTTAAAATCCGGGAAACTCCTAGCAAGATTAGGGATAAGCGGATGGCCTACAAGTCTATCATCCGCAATGCCAAAATAGAATGGGACCAGGATAACTGGTCTGAAATGACGGCTTCCCTAGCATTTCGAAATGCCTGTAAATTCTGGCAGATCGTCAAGCACGGTTCAGCTGAACATATAGCGGCAGTAGATGCAAATATTGCAGCTGCTGTGTGCGAGGACCACTTTAAATCTTTGTATAGCGCGCCCGACCAGGGTCAATCAGGGAACCCACCCGAACCAGCAATGGCTCAACCCCTCGAAAGCGCATCCCAGACGGATAGGTTCACCCTGGAAGAACTTAATATGACAATTTTGGGCCTCGCTGCTGAAAAGGCGCCAGGCCTGGATAAGCTTCCAGGTGACCTTTATAGGCATGAAGTTAAGATCTGGGCCCCGTATTTGAGGGTGCTGTTCAACGCAATTCTGAACGGCATGATGATCCCCCCAACTCGGCTGGGGGCAGAGATAGTCCCTATATTTAGGAAGGGCTCGTCTCTGCTCCCAGCCAACTACAGGCCAATAAGCCTGATAGACGTTTCCCAGAAACTCTTCACTAGGCTACTTCTGGATCGTCTGTCGGAATGGATGTTGGATTATGATATTCTGAGTCCATTCCTGGCGGGATTCAGAAGGAAGATCTCCACCACAGACCAGGTCTTCCGGCTCGCCCTCATTTTTTTGGAAAACGGTACAGCTGGAGGTGGCAGCCTCTACACTGTATTCGTGGACCTGAGGGCGGCCTTCGACCTGGTCCCCCGCAGAAAACTCTGGGAGGTGCTGGCCAAACTGGGGGTCCCTAGGGGCTTGCTGGAGATGATTATCCATCTCCATACTGCCAACTTTGCTCAAGTAAGGTGTGCTAGGGAGGGGGCGCTGTCGAACCGGTTCCCCGTTGACAGGGGGGTAAGGCAGGGTTGTGTGCTCACACCAACCCTGTTCTGCCTCTACGTCAACGGGGTAATCTTCCACCTCAATGGGGTTGCCAACTCTGACGCTCCCAAGTTGGCAGGCAGCAGGGTGCCGGCGACGACACCCTGCTGCTCTCAAAGTCCCCAATTGTGGATTTTTGTGGGGAACAAGGTTTAGAAATCAACACCCTAAAGACCAAATTTATGGTCTTTAATCCCCCACCAAAACTACGATCTACCCCTACCATCGGCCAGAGCAGACTTGAAAGGGTGCGCACCTTTGAGTACCTTGGAGTCATGTTAAATGAGAATATGACCTGGTGCACACACCAACAGAAAGCACTACTTAAATTGGCCCAGTACTCCAGAGGGGTTATGAGGCTCATGGGAAATAATAGGTCATCCATCAAACCCGTCGGCCCACCCCTCCAGATTTACAGGGCACAGGCAAGGGGGGCTGCCATGTATGGTTGTGAGCTATGGGGTCACGTAGCTTCTCCAGAACTGGTGAGAGAGGAGAACAAGTTTATTAGGCGGGTGGTACGACTTCCGCCCAGCACGCCCCTTGTTCCATTAAGGTTAGATCTAGGGCTGCGACCTCTAAGTGAAGAACTGGCATTGCGTCCCTTGGTTTATTGGTGTAGGCTGTGGGCAGTCCCAGAACTGATTAGCTATAGGCAGGGCCTACAGGAGGTGCTAGCCATGCCTAACGCTGGGAAAATTAAATGGCTCAAATTTATTAAAACTGAGCTGGAGGGTCTAGGCCTATCAACACTCCGGTCTGATCCTTCATCCGCATGCCCATTAATTCCCAAAAAGAGACTGGCAAAGGTCTACTACGACAGCAAAATAGCGGCACTCTGTCTTCAGCAAACCCTGGGGACACTTACGGAGTCATTTTTACGCATTAAGGACATTTACAGTTTTGAAGCAGCCCTGGACAAATTATACCCTGCTTTACTCAGGAAACTTTACTTGCAATGGAGGCATGGGACCCTTCCACTTCGAGTTCTAACTAGCAAGTGGAGTGAATCAGCAACTAGTTTATGCCCGGCTTGTAGAGTGGCCAATGAATCTGAGCTCCACATAATCTTTTTCTGTCCGGCCTATAATGTCTCCCACAAGAAATGGATCGTCCCTATATGCAGGAGCCTGGGGTTTGCGGAGTGCTTGGCCGCGTTTAAAGTACTGAAAATAGACTTGTCTGATTACATTGTCTTTGCTGTTGCTAAATATCTAGGTGCAATGTGGTTTCTGAGAAGTCAGTGCCTTAAGGCTGGTTATTGATTATTGATTTTCACTGTAGCATAAATCTGAAACTCTGTATCATTCAAAAACTTTCTTATGTACCCTGATGGATTTGTGATGTTTTTAATGTTTTATCGTCTTAATAATTATGAAATGGCTTTTGTATATCTTTTATGGTGATAAATTACCGAAATAAAGATTTATGAAATGAATCTCCATGAATCAACCTAGCCATAGGAGCAAGCAGACAGTTGGGTAACACCACTGTGTCCGTCAAGGTAAATAATGACACCATCTTCAGCCCTTTTCTTACACCCTAATTTCCTCCACTCCTCCTTTTCTTTTGGTTCAGCTGCCTTCTGCAATTCTCTCACCTCTTCCCATGTATCCACACCATCCAGTAACACAAGTTAGCAGCTGTTTCTGCCCACCTCAACCTTTTTGTTTACAGCCATTTTGTATTTTGCACAATGTTGGGCTAACTGGTCAGCATATCGATTACCAGCTGTCACTTTGTCATTGCCAGATTTGTGATCAGCACACTTGACCACAGCTACTTCTTTAGGCAACTGGATTGCTTCTAGCAAATCTTTCACATACTGACCATTTCTGATGGGGGTGCCTGAAGAGGTCAGGAACTCCCTTTGCATCCATATTTGGCCATAGTCACGCACCACCCCGTAACCATACTGGCTGTTAGTGAATATGGTCACTTTCCAATGTTTCCCAATTCGGCAATTTGTGCTGACTTGACTCCAGATAAATAGGATGCTTCCACTGGGCCTCCCAAGGTACACACTGCGTAAGCAGCGCTTAAACCTCCTTCCTCATGTCTCATGCATGAGCCGTCAACAAACAGCTCATAGTCTGACTCACTCAAGGGCTCCTCTCTTATGTCGGGCCTGGGCTTTGTACTGTATTCAGTCAGATCAATGCAGTCATGCTCAACTTCCTCCGTAAGTTCTGCACTGTATGAATTTGGCAGTAAGGTTGCTGGGTTCAAAATGTTGCATCTAGCAATGGTTACATTTCCTGCACCTACAAGAACTCTCTCGTATACTTAGTCAGCCGACTAGGTGTGAGGTACTGAGTCTTAGTCCTGGTTAGCAAGATTACAACTGCATGTGGAACATGTATGGCTACAGGATGTCCCATAATGATGGATTCACTCTGCTCAAGACTCATGCAAGTTGCAGCTACTGCTTTCAGACATCCAGGCAGTGCGGCGGCCAATGGGTCTAAAGTGAACGAAAAATATGCCACAGGTTGTCGAACTAATCCACGAATCTGAGTCAAAACTGAAAGTGCACAGTTATCTTGTGTGTCACAAAATAGTGCGTAATCTTTCGAATAGTCAGGCATTCCTAATGCTGGAGCTGTACATATGCAGTTTCTCAAATTTACAAAAGCAGTCATGCTTTCATCATCCCATTCTACTGGGTCTTTGGCTCGTTTCTTTGTCATTTATATCAGGGGCTTTGTAAGGACTGCGAATCCCACAATCCATTGCCTGCCATATCCTACGACTCCAAGAAACATTCTGACCTCCTTTTGTGTCTTTGGCAAATCCATGTTTTTAATTATTCTGATTCTCTCTGTGGTAAATCTCCTGACACCTCTCTCTATCAGATATCCCAGATATTTCACGGAGGTACCACAAAATTGCAATTTTTCTGGGGACACTTTATGTCCTCCTTCACCCAGATGATTCAGTAAAGCAATGGTATCGGCAACACAGTCTTTTCGTGATTTTGAGGCCACCAAAAGGTCGTCTATGTACTGGACTACGACTGACCGTCCAGGTAGCACTAAAGACTCCAGGCACTGCAGATTTATATAGCGCAAACTCGACCTGAAGAGCACTAGTCATGTTACGCAAGGATACATTCATTTATTCATTTTTGGGAGGCGCTGGGAGATTAAGTGATTTACCCAGAATGACACAGGATGCTGAGCTGATGTCGAGGGTCGAACCCAGTTCCCCAGCTCCAAGGTCCGCAGCTCGCAGTTTTACTGCATTTTGATTGATATTTTTTTCTCAGACCCACATCCGGTGCGGCGCCCCTGGCTTCTCTTCACAGCGCACTGAGGTGCCGCGGCGCACACTTTGGGAACCACTGGTCTATTGGACTCGACCTTCTGTGGATCCTTATTGGGTTTAAGTATAAAAGTAATCGTGGCTTCTGACCATGAGCTGGGGAGGTTTTCTCCCAAGATATATAGCCTATTGCATAATGACGCATATATAGGTGCTACTATGTCTAGGAGGGGTATGTATACCTCTATCGGTAAACCATCTGGCCCCGCAGCTTTCCCTCTGGCCTTTTTTCTGCATTGTTTCCTCACCTCCTCCTCTGTTATCTCCTTTCCAAGAGATCTTTTCTGAGATTCGACTAACTGTGGAATGTTTTCCTGCATTAACCAATCATGAATACTCTGTGGATCTGGAAATATAGTTTATAAATTGCTCATAAACCCTCTAGCTTCCCTCAATATATCTGCATTTGCATAGAGCTCCTCCCCTGATTCACTACTATTTAAACTCTTTATTACGTATCTTGCTCTGTCTACGGCCTTAATGATTGTGATGAGATTTGGGCACTGATATAGATTCTCTAATTGTTACATCGGACGTGGAGCAATTTGATAGGACTCTGGTCCTCTGGATACTTATTGCAGAAATGTTAATGTGTATGAATTTGAAATAGATAGTTTAGTCATTATTGTACTTTTGCATAGACTTCTCAATATGTGAATATATATTTGTATATATTTTGTAGATAATTTGTATAGTTTGTACACTTTGATTGCACATATAAGTGTTGAGAACATTTGTACATTTGTGAACATTGTATGTATTACCCTTTGCCTGTGTGGCATCGATTTTTCATATTGCCAAGGTGACATAATTTATCTTTCTCCCGCGCTCTAGCTCTCCCCCGAACCTCTGTTCTTTTTGTCTCACTAGTTTCCATGCACTATGGGTGTTGGTGACCATTCTTGCTATTTCATTTTATTTTGTATTTATCATTCACTTTTTATTTTGTACACATTTATTCTTTATTTTAGTTCAGTTTTTGAGCACTTTTTAGACAATTGTTTATCCTCAGTCATGCATAGTATCTGTTTTCACACTCCATTGGTGAAGTGCGCACGTGACAAATCCTGGATACTTTTTTTTAGCGTCCAGCTGGCGGTGTTTTTGAATTGTTGTGGCTTCGGAGATGCAGAGTGCAGAGTTTCTGATTTAGAGGACCCAGGACTTTGGCCACGGGTAAGCTTTATTCAGGATGTGTGCTGTTGGAAATGGTTGGGAGCAGTGCAGGACCAGAATAAGCCTATTTGCCTCTATGTTTGCTCCATAGAACATTACGGTGATTGATTGCTTCCACTCCGGCTGCGTTTGGAACGCTGGGGTTCAGGCAGAGAAGGGCTCCCGTACGCCACGGAGCTCCTGCGATTGATGACCTGGGATTTTAAAAACGGGTAAGAGTCCATGGGGCATCAGTGGTACGACCATTTGAAATGTTTTTTTGATATGATATGGACCAGCGTGTGATTATAACATGACATGTTTTCTCTTCTTTTACCACCTCACAGAGAATATCAGCCTGCCAGAGGCAAGACGCATTCTGGCTTTGCCTTACTTGTATGAAAGGAGACTTTAAGGTAACCATGTAGCCTGCTCCTGCTTTAAAGTGCAGCTCTGTTCTTTAAGAACATTAGTACGATTATTATTTATGTTATTTTACATTTGTAGGATTTTTTCATAGTGTGAGGTAGATGGGGAATACACCAGCAAGTGCAAGTTGCGCCTGTGGAAATGTTTTTTTTCCGGTCTGAAGCTTACAGTTGTAAGTGTTGCATTTTGATGTGAGCTGTAGAGTTTGTTTGGGGCATGCATCATGTGTTTGTAATTTCCACACAGGGTATGCATGCAGCAGGCGTGAGGGGCTTTTCTATGCATAGTCTCTTGAGTGACTGATCTTCATAATAACTGATTAATAACACAATTTGACTTTACAGACATGAGTGTATAGTGTTTCTTTCTCCTGCGCTTGACATTCTCACTATAATCACATATCGGTGTAGGTGCTTGGAAACTATTTTTCATTAAATACCCCTATTTTTTTTGATGTTGTTCTGTAGGTATTAGATGTACAGTAACCAATGTACATAACATATATTGTTTTAGGTGTTTCCTTATAGGCCCATCCTGATGAGACCCAATTAAAGGGGTCGAAACGCGTAGACAACCAGAAAAGGAGGAACCCATGGTTCACTAAAGTGGCATATATTTTATCCTGTACAGATATAAGGAATATGTTGAGGTGAAGCACAACAGAATTTTGCATACGGACACTGTTTTTTTTTAAAGAATTGTGGTCTAGTAAATGATGCAGATTGTTTGTATATGTTGTATTTATGTTTTATGTGTATGTACATTATTTTGTTGACTACGTGTAAAGAAAATTAAGAATATATGTAAAGAAAATGAATAGTCACAACCGGATATGATAGGAGTATTTAAATACGGTTGCGAGATGGAATGACAATTGAATGTGATTTGTTATAGATTAATTGAAATTCTAATTTGTAGGGACTAAGACCCGATATGCTGGGGTAATTAAAGGTACTACATCGCAATATTGTCCGAATATTTGTTCTTTCACCTTGTTTTCTCTTGAGATCATATATTCGAACAGAGGCACAAGGGATCATTGGGATCAGATCAGGACCAAAATAGCCAAGTCGAGCCCTAGAGAACGTAGTGAGGAAGAGTAGGACCCATGACCTGATGGGCCAAAAAGGCAGGGACCAGGGCTAGGAGAATCAGGATGACTCAAACCAGGCTATATCAAGGAGAAACAGGACAGCAGGGTTAGGTTGAGAAGGGCCCAGCAGACCATGAAGACGAGGATCAGTAGTGGCAAGATCAGAAGGCCAAGGATGGGCTAATGCAAGTAAGGGCTAGGAAAAGAGCCAAACTGCAGGGATCAGGAAGGACAGAACCAGGAGCCTCAGATTCAAAAAAACAATATCAGGGTGAAAGAATTACTTTGACCAGGATGAGGATCGGGAGGACCAAAACAACCCAGAAAAGCAGGCCTTGGAGATGGATCAGAAGGAGGACAACACCAGAAGGCACAGCAGGACATGACTGGGAGCAGGAGGGCACTATGTGATTCTAAACATAATGTACTGGAATATATTGGGTAAGCAGGTCATATTCATGTGTATTATGCTGTCAAGCCCTAGAAATGGCCTGTTACACTCTGACCTTTGAGTGATAGCAGACACTGTCTGATGCTGGCATGGTAGTCTGAGTGTGAATCAGATTGCAGAGGGACTGAAACTTGTCGGAGCAGGCTAAATGTAGATGGGTGAAAAATAGTGTGGTCTCTAAGGAATAGCAGGAGGTGTTTAAGAAACTCAGATGGTTGAAGCCAGCAAAAATGGTTAATGCCTAACAAAGAGGGTCAAAGGGCTACAGTGATCAGCAAAGGGGAGCTCAGGATAGGATTATAAAATGCCTCAGGTGAGCAGAAGAGTGGTGAGGGAGGATTGAGATAGGTCATCTCAGGTGCCCTGAAGGGGTTGTGATAGTACTGGGAACCAAGGCCAGCAATGGTAGCTTCAGCACCAGACTAGTTGTCTCTGAATCTCTAAGGGCTAGATAAAAAAATGGTGGTGATACATATGATACATATGGTGGTGTTTGGTAGGCCAGCGAAAAGGCAATTGGTGTCAGGACTGGTAGAATAGTGCGTGTGACTTCGACACCTTTGAATTGACATACTATTTCCATGCATGCGTAGTTGATATGTAGCACGTGTGTAGTAGTAAATCTCCGTGTTCGGTGAAAGTCTATGTGTGTGGACCAGTAGGATGTATGTTGCATGATGTGATAGAGAGTGGGGACAGCATCCCTAGACAGTTGAAGTGTATTGACTGTATCTTCGTGGCTAAACGATTGAAACAGAGACATTGAAGTGAGGGACTATTATAAAATTCTGTGAGGTCCTTGTTAGCAAAGGGCTGCTGATTGGTTCTTCCAAAATAATGGCATAGGGTGGATGCTAGGAGTGAGGGGTAGGTCAGAGGTTTCTCTTTTTAAAGGTGACTACGTTTCTAAGCAGGGCTTCACTTTTGTCTCAGCCTGATGTCTGTCTCAGAAGGTGGAAGACCGTGAGATGCTGAAATCTCATAATTCATTGTGAGCTTGTTTTAGATGATCCTGCTTTGAGCCAGCACTATTGCTACTTTTGTGAGAGCCATCACCTAGCAAAATGGCTGTATCTGAGGTACAGCCAGAACATTGTATTTAAAAGAGATTCACTCCAAATCAGTTCTGAAACATCAACAGTGGATCGACATCATTTGTATGGAAAATTTGTGTAAATGTGGAAGTGATTCATCTGCAGCTCAAAAAGAGATGGAGGAGCAGCAAGACCCCCAAAGACTACTCAGCCTTCAAAACTGCTGTCACCGCACATCATTACCTCATTAGAACAACAAAGAAAGTGGCCCTACAAGAAAGGATCAACACCAACGCACTCAATAGCAAATAACTTTTCGTGGTGGTCAAAGAATTTACCAAACCAAGCACAGGTACAGAAGATATCCCATCCTCTCAAGACCTCTGCAACAACCTCCGCACCTTCTTCCACCACAAGACTAAGGAGAACTATGACATCTTCAAAGGCCTCAATACCCAAGACCCTCTCACCCCACTCTCAACCCCCACACCAAATGACACCAGATCCGTAGCACATCTTCAACAGAGCAGACACCTCCATTGCCCCTGAGCTCTGCTGCACCATTAACTCCACCACATTCCCGGAAGACTGGATTAACCCTATGCTGAAGAATCCCTCTGCCGACCTGAAGGACCTTAAGAACTTCAGACTCATCTCTTTGTTTCAATTCCCAGTCAAAGTCATTGAGAACTCCATCATCGGCCAACTTTCTGAGTTCATCTAAGAAAACCACATCCTGGACTTTTCTCAGACTGGCTCCCGAAGCAATCACAGTACCGAGACCGCACTCCTTGACGCCACAGACGATATCTATACCCTCCTCGACTGAGGTGAAACTGCAGCTCTCATCCTCCTGGACCTCTTGGCCTTCTTTGACACCATCTCCGACTGCACCCTATGCACAAGGCTTCACAGTGCCGGCATCTGTGCAAAAAGCCCTGGAATGGATCTGCTCCTTTCTCACCTGCCAAACACCCTTCCACCCTGAACCCACAGAGATCAGCTACATAGTGCCTCAGGGCTCCACCCTGAGCCCCACTCCCTTCAACATCTACATGGCCCCAATCACAATCATCGTCAGGAACCATGGACTCAACATCGTCTCCTATGCCAACGACACCCAGCTGATCCTCCCCTTCATCAACAAACTCACAAGCGCAAAGAACAACTTGCATGACAGGGTGAAGGCTGTCGCCACCTGAATGAAAGACAGCTGCCTAAAGCTCAACTCAGAGAAGACAAGAGTCCTTATCACAGGCTCTCCTGTCTGACTAGGACGACTCATGGTCATGGACTCAAAACTTGGATCCCCACCACACCCACAGACCACACATAAGGTCTGAGCATCATCTTGGACTCCTTGCACACCATGAAGCATCAGATCAATTTGTCTCATCGTCCTCCTTACACACATTATGCTTGCTCCAAAAGATCTTGAAGTGGATTCCCACTGAGTCCAGAAAGACGGTCACCCTCTCAATCATCATCAGCAGACTCGACTACGGCAGCCCAATCTACATCAGCATCTCACAAAAACTCCTCAAGAAACTGCAGAGCGTCCAGAACGTTTCAGCCAGATTCATTCTCAATATCCCCTGCTGCAGCCACATCACCAGCCACCTGAGAGACCTCCACTGGCTCCCAGTCGACAATCAAATCTACTTCAAGCTCCTCACACATACCTACAAAGCCCTATACAACGTGAGACCTTCATACCTCAACCAGTGTCTCGCATTCCACTCCACCCAACTGGCCCTAGCTGCCATCGCACTTATCAACAAGCTCACGGCTGGGGGAAGATCCTTCTCCTACCTCGCAGCAAAGACCTGGAACATCCTGCCTCTCCACCTAAGGCAATCACTGTCACATCCCCAATTCAGGAAGGATATCAAGACCTGGCTCTTGGACTGAACCACAGTGCCTGTGACAGATCAGCAGTCCACCCCTCCATACAGCGCCTTAGAACCCTTACGGATGAGTAACAAACTTTGCAAGTCACTTGCTTGATTGATTGATCTGTATGTCACAAAATTAGAGGTAACAAAATATCTCTGTTTATTCAATGCCTTGTTTCTTACAGTATTTGTAACAAAGAAAGTGGATAAAAAATCTCTATGATTTTCTTCTGACATTCAATTTCAAATAACGATTTGCTCTTGCCTCCACCGTGGAATACTTCCTCTGGTGGCCTAATAAAGTTCCAGCTATCGGTGGACGAGCTTTACACTGACCCCCCATTTAGGCTAGAAGCTGGCTGCAAAAAACTAATGACCCTAACACCCTGAAGAAAGTTCTCAGTATATGGGGGTCATTCATTTTTATTTTCCAAAAACAAACTCTGCTTTGGGAGTTTGTTTGTAAAAAACATTTGTAAAGTCTGACAGTTTTGTCCATAAAATATTTCCTGCATAGAGAGGAACCACTATGACGACAGTTCCTGTCAATGTAGAGAGTTATCCACAGGGGCAGCAGACAACCCAAAATTCGGTGAGCTTAGGTCCCTCAGGTTGGCTGTGGTATTGTCCTTTACCATCTAAATAGAATTAACTCTGTCACCTAAATTCTACATCAGGTCCACTATTTTTCTTCCTTCCATCATGAGATTATAAAACATTTGCTTTTACAAATCTTTTTATTGGGTCTTTAAGTCTGATTTGTTTAATTGAGTGCACTGATTTGTTGCAGAAAAAGAGGTGCTCTGATAACATGGAGCCTTTTGGTGATCCTATTGCTGGCCCTGGTGTATTCTCATGGCTTTGTGAGTAAGAGCGAGCACATACTTGTAGAATAGAGGACAGCTTCAACTAGTATTTTAGTAATTCCACTCATCCTTATCAATAGCCACCTATGCAGGTAAACGTAAGGGAATAGGAGCATTGGTGGAGTATGCGAAAGCTCCAAAATGGAGTCCCAGGTCATTGTATCTTCGCCCATGGTGTGATGAAGAGGCATTTGTTGGCATTTCTGTAAAAAGTAACTTAGAATAATTAAAAAATGTGGGACCTTTAAACCAATAAATAGGGGTGGAGTAACTTGCATAATTTGCTGTAGCATAATTACCCAGAATTACAGCAATAGTATGCGGAATTACATAGGGAACATAAACTAACATTTATATCAATTTTCTTAGCTCACAATGCACCCACTCAAGTAGCAAAGTCACAATCCACTGATGAACTAACAGCCCATGAGTTAGGGTGGTAACGATATTTCAGAGGGTGAGGGGCCTCTTTTGATGCAAGCCTTTATGGCATCCTAGATGACCGCCTTATATGAATCGCCTCTCCGCAACACTTATCTGACGAACAATCTTGTATTGGAGCTCACAGCTTGTCTGAACTCCAGCTGCACTACTCATCCTGGACAACTGGGAAAGTAATAACAGTTGCTACCTATTTACAATGCTGCTAGTAAAATAGTGCATAATCTCTGATATTTAGACAGCAGCTTTGTGAATAGCCGCAGACATTCATTATGTACCTGCCAGGGAACAGCTGATACCATTGCCTGATTATGTGCATAAAATCAGTAATAATCAAGTGCATTATAATAAACTGCATACATGACAATGAACTACAGAGAGACACTGATTTATAACAACACTATTTCTGTTTGAGACTAAAAAATGGAAAAGCGTTTACTAGATACACATGCGTAATTATTCGACCTAGTGTATTTTAGTGGACCAAATTGAGCAACTCAGTCATGCCACAGCTTACATAAATGAGCGACCTCTGCAACTGCACTTTTCTTTACAATTTCATACAACAGTTCCATCCTAGCAATAGGCAAATATCAGAGCATAAAGAAAAAATTACCTACTTAACTATACAGAGAGGACAGAACACTCCAACCTCTTTACAGAAAACGAACACAGAGCAAATGAAAATGCCCATCCTTTCAAATAACACACCGCCCCCAAAAACAACCAAAAGGTCAATGAATGTAATACTAATGCTCAAAGGCATGTCCTGGAGTACAAATCGAGGGCGCTGAGGCCAATCTTAAAGCTGCTCTCATGTGTGAGAGCACTTTCGTGATTAGCTGCAGGGCATTCTGGGAGCTTGTGCCTTCCTGCAGTGAAGAGGATCAGAAGAGAGTGATGGGGAAGGCTGGTGAGCAGAAGAGCGTGATGGGGACGGCTGCAGGTATGTTTTTTAAAATTACTTTTTTCAACAGTGACCATTATACCCTCTATCTCCTTTGACTCCCACACTCCCCTCCACCTGTCATACTGCTCGTCAACCACGCAGGCCGCTACTGGATCACAATCTTTACCTGCATTTCTGAACAAATTCTTCTGACTTCTACATTCATTATTTCCATAGGTATATTTGCCTTTATACTTCTACAAGTACTGCTCTGATAGCCCAACAGAACCTCAAACCTGCTTTTTCCAGTTGTGGTTCGAGGAATATGCCAGTATGATCACAATATTGATCACATGCTTGTACTTAATAATCTGGATTCAATTTTTTCGTAGGCGGGGGATAAAATGGTGAGGTGGTAAAACAACAGGTGGCTTGTCCTACACTTATCTTCTTCAAATGATACAACTTGCCACCGAGACAACATTCTTCTCCCTATTTCGCCCCAATCAGGTTTATCTCTCCCTCCCTTGTTCATTTGTTATGCCCAAATGTCCTAGATAAACAATTTCCAACAAACATTCTCTGAGAACCGGGTAGCAAAAGCTTCTCCCTAAACAACAACAAAGACAATTGTAACAATGCTTTGACAAGGATCTATCTATTGACCAAGCATGATGTAACAGATAAACATAGCAAGCAGAGCATAACATAACATTACATAATATAACATAACATATATTTGTAAAGCATGCATAATAAAGGCCAAGCCAACAGTTAACATTGCATCTTCTGCCGAAGATCTTCTACATTTTACTTCTGTAACATATTCCTCGTCAGCATCCACTACTGCCATTGAGTGTTACTTATCCTTCACCAATTTAACGGCACTTTGTTCTACAAAGTCCGCACTATCTAGGTACAAAATGATTTGGTCAGTGTCAGCATATGTGCTCTAATTGTGCCTAGCCCCTGAAAGGTTTGCCCAGTTTGCCTAGTCTGATGTTCCCTTGTCATGTCCAGCACATTGAGCTCATTCTGCTATGCGTTATCTTTATTTGAACTACTCAATGTTTGTCTTGTGACTGACTTGTCCTTCTCTCTTTCTTTCTTGCTGATAATTTCCTGCATAATTTTTGTTTGTTGGAAACTGATATACACTTCAGTTTTAATGAAAAAGCAGGAGATGAGATCCACTTCTTAAATATGACATTGATATTTGCCATGAGCCAAGCGGTACCTCATTTATTAGACCTAGCATTTCAGGATGGTCTGTTCACATAAGGAGCAGGATCAGTACTGATTTGCATGAGACAGTCCTTAGTCTAGAGTGGGTAAGTGAGCTAATCAAATGAGTTGGACTGCTACCCTGAGTGAGTGCCTTTGATTAGTCGTTTTGCAACCCTTCCTTCCATTAGAAAGTGTGTAATGTAGGGCGCCGATGGCAGGCATATAATCTTGTGAAATTTCAAATGTTTTGAGAACCAAGATTTCTTAGGGGATTGCATGAAAGTGGTCACAAGTCGTACTCGATTCACTGTCACATTGATGTCGCTATTAAGGCAGGCAGCAAGGATGTCCCTGTTTCTGGAATCCTCATTCATTCCAAAGTTATCCTAGTCATGCCCTCGTGCATGGGAGATGAATTGGGTTTGCTTATCAACACCTGCATGTTATCCCTGTAGCAAACTTGGGGAAAGGTGACTAGACTTTATTATAATCTGTCTAACCCAGTGGCAACGTAGGCTGTGTGAGCAGTTGCATATGACCTTCTTATCGAACTACCTGGATGAAATGAGCTCTCTTCCAGACCTCCAGAGTTACAGCAACATCTTGCCATGCATTCCAGTGGCATCTAAGGCCAGTGGCCAAGTAAGGAACGTGAGCATGTGTTACTCGCTGACAAAACTTGTTTAATTTTGATAGAAGTGTTCTTGAAAAACTACTAGCTTCAGCAAAGTGAATTTCACATACCCATATTTCATTGTATTGAAGAAAGATCTCGTAAGCGACAATCCCCTTGTCAATTCTACAACTACACAATGACAACTAAGGATAATTAACATACTTCTGTATATTCCTGAAGCACTGGCTTGATGGTGAAAACCCCTCCCAATTTAATTGATATCTTCATAAAAGGATATATGCAAGTTTCTCATGGGCCACATGTACGGTTGCTACATTTTGCGAGTTACTAATGTGACATTTTCCGACTCGCAATTAGGAAGTGCAAACTTCGATGTACAACAGTTTGTTTAACACTGTTTAAGATTCCAAGTGTGTCTCAAATGGACCTGCCTCATCAATATTGATGAAACAGGTCGCAATTTGCAACTCATTGGGAATGCCCAAAATTACTGGGTTGGTGGCCTGGAGGGGTCTTTGCTTTTTCAATAAGGCTTTTGCTTTTTAGAAATCCAGTCAGTTTATCTTTAAGAAAAATGGGGTACATTTCAAAAACAAAAATGAAAAGTTTTCTCTTAATTTTGGAAGAGTGGGTAGTGGTCCATGTGACCATGGCACGATCTTAAAAAATATTTGCGCCCACATTCACAAAGGGGAAGGGGTCCCGTGGTTTCCCCTTCCCTTTTGTGAATGGTATACCACCAACTTGAAGTTGGTGGTGAACTGCAAATGCTTTGCAATCACATTTCGGTTGCAAAAAAGTCTTACATCCCCCTGCAACTCGCTATCAAGAAGGCATGTCCTTCCTAATATTGATTCACAAACCCTATTTTGCAATTCGGTAATAGGCTGGCAACTTTCAAAATAGGGTTAGTACATGTCAAAAGGCTATTTAGTGGTTGCAACCCACCTGATTCTCCGATTGCACCACTGAAACAGATTCCTACACTCTCTAGTAGCATCCCTCTATTGTAACCACCCTGAAGAATCTAATCAATTTCATCTCTGCAATTGCCAATGTCGCTGTCCTTTTTTTCCCTCTTTGTAGGAGAAGACTTTAGGACAATTGTGATAGCAAAGCTCAATAACTCACTTGCTGAAAGCATGCTAATATCTTAAATCTTACTTCAAGCACAAATCTTCTTGACGTCAGGTGCCCCCAATATTTTCAGGATCACAGACGCTGATCATACACATTAAATTACAGCTCACAAGTTACATCTTCGCACATATCTGCTTCTTCATAGACTACATGGAAGAAGGATCTTTCTAAAGACATTTCTAAAAACATCAGCTCATCCTATGACTCAGTAACTGTTCATTTAAACAAATTAAACTTTCATTTGAAATTCCGTAAAATGTTATTGATGTGTTTTCAAATTTGGGGCCATACCAATACCTTAAATATTTGCTACACTCCTTCTTGGAATAAAAGAGGTGATTACAATGTCAGGCGAATGTAACCCCCCAACTAGAAGTTGGTGGTTCCGCTGCCTGCATTACAATGCAACCCCCTTCACAGCAATCGCAGTGTGCATATTTTGCATTGCGGCATATGTTTCAGTTTGCAGCACACGCCCCATTACAAAATACACATTCAAAACTTCCCCGCACTATGTAGCAGGCACCATGAGGTGCCAGCCACATGATGCATGGATGTTATGGGGCACTGAGGGCCCACAGCAGGGGGGCAAGAGGGTAGGGAGCTCTACTAGGGTCCCCAAAAGTTACTTTCCACCTAACGTTTCATGGCGGGTCAATTGCCATGAACGGGCAGGAGGAAAGGGACATCCTAATCCCTATGGTGGTGCCGTCACACTGCAGGAAATAGGAGTCTGACTACCCCACTGATGGGATCCTTGATCCTATTGAATGCGGCGGTCTCTCCTACAGACAGCTGAGCCCTGACCGCCTGAATCCTAATGCGGCAGTCGGATCCAATGAGCTGGATGGCGGTGCAACCGCCAACAACGGCCTGATGGTGATGGTTCCCGGCCATCAAAATCAGGCCCTAAGTATAATGATCAGATTTTTTTCCATACATATAAAGCCAGCTGAAAAGGCTGGAATGCACCATATCTTGTAAATATGATGCATTTCTGTCCTTTTGAATTGGCTTAGGGCAGCACAGCAAAATGAATTGAGATGCTGCCCTACACCCATCTTTGTGAATATGCCCCATGGTAACTGGTTTGACTGGGTTGCGAGCCCTGATTAAGCAGCAACCACAACCCTAGTCAGGTTAAGGCACAGGCTGTTCTTCAAGAGTTTTCACTTCATTCTGCTGATTAATTTCTTCAGAGCCCCTTTAAGTTCCTTGTTTCTTAAGCTATATATTATAGGATTGAGAACTGGAGTCCCCACAGAATAAATGATTGATACCATACTGTCCACCCTCGATGAGTAACCAGAGGTTGGTCTCATATACATGAAGATCAGTGCTCCATTGAAAAGGATGACCACAGTGAGGTGTGATGAACAAGTGGAGAAGGCTTTTTTCCTACCCTCTATAGAGGGTATCTTCAGCACAGCTAAAATAATATAGATGTAAGAGATGAGGACGAAAAAGAAGGCACCAATAGCAAAAAAAAAGATGGCTGTGGAGAGAAGGATATTATTTATCCGTGTGTCCCCACAAGCCAACTTGAGTACTGGCTGAATTTCACAATATAAATTTTGAACTTCTTTAGAGCTACAGAATGGAAACCGGAACGTGAAAGCAGTTTGTAACACAGAATGGAAAAAACAAGCGATCCAGGTGCAAGATACAAGGTTTACAGAAATCTTTCTACTCATGATGACCATGTACTGTAAGGGAAAACAGATTGCTACATATCTGTCATAAGCCATTAAAACAAGAAGGAAGCACTCTGTCCCGACAAAGAACCCATGAAGATTCACTTGTAGTAGACAGCCCAAGAAAGATATTGTTCTCCGTTTCCTTAAACAATTTGCTACAATGTTGGGAAGAGTGACAGATGTAAAGAACAGCTCCAGCAGGGACAAGTTGCCAAGGAGATAGTACATTGGTGTGTGTAGGTGAAGATCAGTGCAAATGGCCACTAGTATGGAAATATTTCCCATTAAGGTCATGAGATAAATGATTAAGAACATCACAAAGAATACCACTTGGAAATGAACGTCTTCTGAAAGTCCAAGGAGGATAAATTCTATCATCATAGTTTGGTTGAACATTTTCCATTTCTTCTTTTACAGTTGATACAGCACCTAGAAAACAAATGTTATGTATTGTGAATTATTTGTATTATAAAGGCACTGGTGACATTATGACATTCTACAATACTATTTTAACATTAATAAACCATGTTTTGTAGGACTTCATTTTTAAAGCAAAGGTTTAAAAAGATTTACATAAACCTCAGGAAGATATCTCCCATGTGTAGATTTTTGAAATGTTTAGGTTTCACAAAGAATCCCAGAAAATCTCTTGGGAATCTATAACAGACACAGTTGCCCAGAAAAATTCCTATTCGCCACTGATTTCAGAATGGCGAACACAGGGATGGGTAATTATTTAGTAAGAATAGAGGAAGGCATGTTGGGGAGCAGCCGCACAAATTCCCACACATGTTGATGGAATGCATGCTACACTACAAATGATAGTGCCCAGTGTATCCGAATAACTTACCTATATCTAAGCACTCTAATGCAGCACAAGTTTAACAGTTCTCACAGGAGGAAATGCAATATTTGTGTAGGAGATATAAGTGATGACACAAATCAGGAGGAGCATTTGAAATTGACCACAGAGTAATATGTTACATAACATAGCAATACCTAGTGGCATGATTGTGAACAGGAGGATGACAAAGAATGTTGATTTCCTTAGGCAGCATATATGCATGACGAATGATGGAGTCAGGTAAAGATGTGCCAGAAATTAATACATTCTCGTACTAGTTTTAACTTGCCAGGCCTCAACTGTAAGTCTAGGATGGACTAGCCCCATGAAGTGCCGGAACATTACTAATTTGCATAAGGGGGTCTCCGTCCTGAACGACACACTGTGCAAATGAAATTAGGTTGAAATATTACCCAGGGTGATTGTTGGTTGTTTATGATATTTGCAACTATTCCTCCCATAACCTTTTGTGCATGTGAGGCAATAGCACGGTCACCAGCTTACTGTTTACATGGCCATTAAAATCACAAAGATGCTGCTTTTGGACCTGCATATTTACAACAAGGGGTGGTGAGGGACAGAGTCTCTGAATTAAGCAGAAAGCTCTCACCCAGTCAAGAGATCAGGGCTAGATCCAACACCGTTTTTTAGCTCACTGCACCATCCCAGTTTCAGAACCTGGCTGTATGCAAATTAGTCTGTTCCTGCCCCAGTGCATGATGGGAACAGGGCAAACCAAACTACAAAAGCCAATTCTTACACTGGGAAGGAAACAAGCTCCCGGGGACCGGTTTCTGGCATTACAGCCGTCTTCGGCCCGGTTTGCTTGAATCCTGATGGTGCAATGAGCAAGGGTCTCACATCTGAGAATACCCTTCCACGCTTAGGGTGGACAAAAATATTTACAACAAGGGGTGGTGAGGGACAGAGTCTCTGAATTAAGCAGAAAGCTCTCACCCAGTCAAGAGATCAGGGCTAGATCCAACACCGTTTTTTTTTTTTTTTTTAGCTCACTGCACCATCCCAGTTTCAGAACCTGGCTGTATGCAAATTAGTCTGTTCCTGCCCCAGTGCATGATGGGAACAGGGCAAACCAAACTACAAAAGCCAATTCTTACACTGGGAAGGAAACAAGCTCCCGGGGACCGGTTTCTGGCATTACAGCCGTCTTCGGCCCGGTTTGCTTGAATCCTGATGGTGCAATGAGCAAGGGTCTCACATCTGAGAATACCCTTCCACGCTTAGGGTGGACAAAAATATTTACAACAAGGGGTGGTGAGGGACAGAGTCTCTGAATTAAGCAGAAAGCTCTCACCCAGTCAAGAGATCAGGGCTAGATCCAACACCGTTTTTTAGCTCACTGCACCATCCCAGTTTCAGAACCTGGCTGTATGCAAATTAGTCTGTTCCTGCCCCAGTGCATGATGGGAACAGGGCAAACCAAACTACAAAAGCCAATTCTTACACTGGGAAGGAAACAAGCTCCCGGGGACCGGTTTCTGGCATTACAGCCGTCTTCGGCCCGGTTTGCTTGAATCCTGATGGTACAATGAGCAAGGGTCTCACATCTGAGAATACCCTTCCACGCTTAGGGTGGACAAAAATATTTACAACAAGGGGTGGTGAGGGACAGAGTCTCTGAATTAAGCAGATAGCTCTCACCCAGTCAAGAGATCAGGGCTAGAGCCAACACCGTTTTTTAGCTCACTGCACCATCCCAGTTTCAGAACCTGGCTGTATGCAAATTAGTCTGTTCCTGCCCCAGTGCATGATGGGAACAGGGCAAACCAAACTACAAAAGCCAATTCTTACACTGGGAAGGAAACAAGCTCCCGGGGACCGGTTTCTGGCATTACAGCCGTCTTCGGCCCGGTTTGCTTGAATCCTGATGGTGCAATGAGCAAGGGTCTCACATCTGAGAATACCCTGAGAATACCCTTCCACGCTTAGGGTGGACAAAAATATTTACAACAATGCATGGAATGCATGCTACACTACAAATGATAGTGCCCAGTGGATCCGAATAACTTACCTATATCTAAGCACTCTAATGCAGCACAAGTTTAACAGTTCTCACAGGAGGAAATGCAATATTTGTGTAGGAGATATAAGTGATGACACAAATCAGGAGGAGCATTTGAAATTGACCACAGAGTAATATGTTACATAACATAGCAATACCTAGTGGCATGATTGTGAACAGGAGGATGACAAAGAATGTTGATTTCCTTAGGCAGCATATATGCATGACGAATGATGGAGTCAGGTAAAGATGTGCCAGAAATTAATACATTCTCGTACTAGTTTTAACTTGCCAGGCCTCAACTGTAAGTCTAGGATGGACTAGCCCCATGAAGTGCCGGAACATTACTAATTTGCATAAGGGGGTCTCCGTCCTGAACGACACACTGTGCAAAAGAAATTAGGTTGAAATATTACCCAGGGTGATTGTTGGTTGTTTATGATATTTTCAACTATTCCTCCCATATCCTTTTGTGCATGTGAGGCAATAGCAAGGTCACCAGCTTACTGTTTACATGGCCATTAAAATCACAAAGATGCTGCTTTTGGACCTGCAGCATCTACTTTTCAAAGTCAAAAATTGTATTTGAGTGACATGTTGTTCCTGTGGCCTTGCAATTTGTTTAGTGGGTGCGATGTGCAACACCTACCTTAGTCCTGCTGCATGAGGATGCAGGTTATGTTTCATCCTGCAAATTAGAATTCTGACACCATTTGGTTCCAACTGCTGGTATAATATTTTGCAGCAGCAGGATTAGATTCTCCATGGCCTTTTTTTCCTGAAAGTGTTTGCACATTCTTTTGTAATATTAGATCTGAGGAGGCATGATTGGACATGACTGTTGCACTATACAAGGCACCACAGTCCATAGCTTCCATGTCTGTGCTCAATGTAAAATTTGTTTATTAGGCTGTGGGAACAACAGCAGCATTGATGAAGTCCAAATAATGCTATCTCACAGGTGTGCAAGAGCACATGTAAAATTATCCATAGATCTAACACTATTATAACGTGAAGGCGGAACAGTAATGTATACATTGTGTATGATGGCAATCCCGCCTCCAGACTTGTTGATGCAGTCACAGTGGGTGATCTTGTATCCTGCGGGTAGTACAGTAGCGGTGTCGGACACAGAAGCGGGGTTGAGCCAGGTCACAGTGAGGAAGAGGACATCAGGTGTGACGGTTAAGATGAAGTCCCAAATCTCTGTGGTATGTTTGCATAATAACAGTGTGTTGGGTCAAGTTTAATTACAGACTATGTTGATATCTATCACAACCTATGTACCATTATTGACAACATTACTTGGGCCCTCACTTCAAGAGTCCTCCGTTACCTCAACAAGTTGACTGGCTTATGTTTTGATGCATCATATGCAAAGTGCAACTTATATAATGACGATTACCTCCCTCTGGGTGTCTGTAGATGTGGATTGTATTTGATGAATCTGCCCACGGTCTGTTCAAATGCTTTGCACACATGTTTTGTATTCTTCACTTTGATATGCCTTTTAAGATCAAACCAGATTTTGTGGAGATCATCCATTTTGAAATGAATCTTTCTAGCTGCCCCAGGGGCTGATTTAGGGTTTCGCAGAGGGGGGTATTCTGTTGCATCGGCAACGGAGAACCCTCTCAGCAGAACTCAAGGACTGCACACCCAATTTATTGATTGGTGGATCTTGAGTGGTGTTAATGTTGAGTATACTCTGGCACCCTCACTGACATACTCCTCAGACAGCCCGAGAGAATACTGACTTTCAGAGATTAACCATCTGACCGTTGGCCCAATTTAAGGTAGGCAATAGGATAGAGTATTTTGCTGTTTGTCCCCATCAGGTAAAATCTGGCTGTGAGGGATAGTAAAATAAATCATTCCATCAACCTAACAGAGTACCCTCTACCCACCAAACTCTAAATGGACCCTTTATCTGGACAAATGTATGTGGGTAGTTTGACTGCATGTGATGCAGCGTGATGGTGCTCCTTTGTTGTAGAGGTGAATTATAATTAGGGCTCCTAGTTTTATGGTATTTATTTTTTTAACATTTCCGTCTGTAGTTATCCATATTTATTTTGTGGTCATTTTTTCTGTATTTATCCATATTTATTTTGTCATGAGCAAAAAAAGACACTGTGACTAGTATTTATTTACATTTATTTAAAAAGGCAATTGTAGAACAAAGTTTTGATATATCAGTACCCTATTTATGTCCTCTTTACAGTGGGACAACTGAACCCCGTCACCACTTCTTTCTAAAAAACATAGTCACAAAGATACAACACAAAGGGAAAAAGTTAAACACATATGTATAAATAATAAATATATATAAAGGAAACTAGGCCAATGGCTATAGGTTCAGATAGGTTTATGCAGATGGGTAAATGGGTTACAGCTTTTAACAAAGAGATCCTTTTGTTACTTGCTGTTAATAAATTGCAAACCTTCTAATATAAGACAGTGAGCTATGATGGGCCTTGTAAACCTCGCTGTGTTATGTATTGTATTATAATTGTATTAATATAGCGCTTACTACCTTTGATAAGGCATTGAAGCGCTTTTTTATCCAGTAGTATACTACTCCGGAACTAACTCACAAAATCAGGGATTGTGAATTGCATGACTTTCCGTGGTGGTCACATATTAGTAAGGAAAACAATATTATTTGACTAGAGGTGAAAGAATTTTGTTTGCCATTGGTGCGCATGCATATTGTCTTCTTCATAAAAACATTTTAGGAATATCAACATAAAGGCTCATTTTGAACCATCGGACTGATGATTCACATGTGCAGATTTAACTGCATCCTCAGATTCAGTAACAGTGAAGAAACTTTTCTAGGCCAAGGTAGGCAAGTGGCCTCTCAGTAACCGGTAATGCAAACAATCTCAGATGAGAACATTATTTCAGTGCAGGCGTGCAATGCCCATTGGGCTCAAAGGGCTTTAGCCTCCCCAGTTGTGTGTGTCAGCCCGGCTGAGACAGCTTCCCAGGGCACACACAGCCGCACCCCAGGACTTCACAGGTCTTTAAAAGACCATTTACTTATTAATGAGCCTTTGTTGTACTTTCACCCCTTCTTAGAGCCCCTGCATCTTCACTCTTCTGATTGCTGGAAGAACTAGGCATCCCCCCCCCTCGAAATTTCACCCTAGTTGCGCCTCAGTTCAGGGTCACTGAAGGATATGTTGGTCTGAGACCCCCATAGAGAAACCGGAGCGAGAGAAGGCGACACTGCAGAATGAAACTGAATTAGAGAAGCACTTATTAAAATAAGAGATTGGTGAAGCACTATATATCGAACATGGCAAGGGGGCCATCGAGTAAAACAAACATGAGTTAAACGGTGTGCCACACTAACTAAATTTTATTGGGAGACAGAGAGCTCACAATCTTTTCTATCGCAATTGCGAATAATATTATTAAATCAGGCAGTAACAAGTAAAAGAAAAGTACTGAAAATGATTTTCCAGACATTACACCGTTTGAAAAACATTTTATTATGTTGAAACCCTTTTCCTGTTTACATACATGTACATTAGTAGTTCTCCAGTGCTACCGAAGCCCTTTTTGTCATTCGTGCTGAACTAAAAGGATAACCGAACATGAGTATTTTGTTAACATATTTTTGCAGCAAAGTAACAGGCGTTATGCTGAGAAAAACTTCTCCCTGTTTTATTCCTACGTGCACTTGCGATAGCCGTATCCTACACCAAACCCCAAACCTTCTTACTGAAAGCTGAGACGAAGTAGCGTAATCTTCATTTCCTGGGGCCTGTAATCAACGGACCCAGAAGCGCAGCAGGTGCCCCATTTGTAGCACTTCAAGGTGACTCTGTGTCACACTGTGCATCCTGCGCACCTCCGCTCCAAGCCAGGAACAAAAGGAGGCCTAATGGCCCCTTAACATCAACTCGGCTGAAATCTGATAAGCCCTCTCCCCGCCAGCGCTTGGACAGACTGGTGTGCTCCTCGAAGACCACAACAGAGATAAACCTATATATTGGCATTTTCCGTTTTTATATATAAATGCAGACAAAGGAAAGATATTTTTCCGTCTGCTTTTATATGTAAAAATCCGGTTAAACGGAAAACCGGGAGCCTTAATTATAATCATGGATAGTCCGCCGCATTCACATATATATTATTTGTTGTGATAACAATTGGGTATTAGGTTGTGTTTAATAATAACATGTTAAAGTGTGAGGATAGAAAAAGTACCATGCCTTGCAAAGAAACAACTTGGCTTTCTTGTTTAATATTATAATCCTAGAAATTTGCTTAATGAAGTTGCTTATATGTGATGTAATGAATTTGATTGAAACGCGTACCATATTAAAGTTGCACACAGATGACAATAATTGCATTTAACGTGTAGGATATCATCAGGTACTTGCAAAGAAATATGAATTTGATGTGCTTTTATAATGCAATGACGTAGAAAGGCCTAAATGAAATGTTCACTTATGTGTGTGATTGAAAGGCCTGTGTATTTTATTCTTATGTTGGCCGATTTCTGTAGGCCTGAAATGTATTTTCCCCGGGGGCTCTAAAGTAAGGCTTGTTAGTGAAATTCATGTGCACGTTAAATTTGTTCTGGTCTCATGTTTCTGTTGCAGGTGGAGAAAGTGGTCATTGTTAGTTAGAATATCGTCTTTTATTTAGGGTAGTTAGGCTTGGGAGGATGCAATACAAATGTGTAAGGAGTGCTGATAATTGGGAGACAATGTTCTTTCTCACTAAAGGAGGCCTGGGAATCAAGTTAATCGAGCCAGGAGCTTGGAGCATCGAAACAAGATAGAAAATCACCTATGAGAAATGTCCAGCGAGATGGGGTGATTGGTGGGCATGTTTTGTGTTTTTTTGTTTTGTATTAGGGACAGTGACCCTGGTGGAGTCAGGAGATGAGGTGAAAAGATCGAAGGAGAGAGAGAAGGACATCTTAGAACAAGCTCCATAGCTTTGGCTACTTGACCCATACAACGTGAGTGCACTTCTTAGGAAGTCTTCACGCGCTGACACCTTTTCCTGATCTTCCCTGGGGAATGCTCCGTAGGGATGTCACGATAGTGGTAGTGTAGGTATAGACTAATTTCTTTTATTCATTCCCCGCAGATGAAGTCAGATCTTGACGTGGGGGCAATCATTGCCTGCGTCCTGCTTCTAGGAATTGTTATTCTGTTTATGATCCTTCGAATAAAGTTAGCTTGTGGTTTGGATTTGTATTAGTTCCCATGTCCTTCTACAATCTCGTCATGAGGTGCTTGTACATCCAGTTGTTTTTGGCTTCCTAATAAACCCACTAACTTGGAATTCGGAGTCTGTGCTTCTTCAGAGTCATGGTTCTTATACATTATAGTCTGTCTAAATGAGTTATTTCTCCCCTCTACACTTCCCAGCAGGTAACAGAAGTCCATGGGCAAAGAGTTCCACAGTAAATTGGTAGGAAAGAACTCAGCCATATCGCATGTTTAGAGCTACTCTGTACCTTGATGTTAGGGTGCTCATTAGAACCCAATGTGAGACTTCACTAACTAGAGATTTTTTATCCAATTGCAAAATAATGATCTGCTGATACCACTTGTGAATTTGAATGATTCCAACATTTGTGTCTTATACCTCTGTGCATATAATACACAGCTGCTGCTTTTGAGAATGCAAAAAAGATAAATAGACTAAGTGATTTTGCTATTTATGATTTGCTTCAGGCCCCTGATCTCCTTTCACAGTTTATAACGTCCAGCAATGTATTAAAGCAGTTTACCCAGCTAATCTATTTACATGCAAATGGATTTTTAAAACACATCATTATTTCAGGAACAAACGTGCTGCTTTATGTAATCATATTAGTCTAGCTTAAAACTTGAATGCCGCACTTTAATTTTATGGATGCTCGTTTATTGTCAGACTGCCTGGAGAGAGTATTTTGTGTAATGTACCCACACAGATAGACGTAAAATAATAATGTAACTATCAAACATCTGTCAAAACTGCAGGCATACTTAGAGACACAGGCCATTCCTGCAGTCGATGGCAAGTGTGAAAAGTTCGAGAAATATTGTTTTATGTTGTGGTGTAATGATCCACTCACCTTGGTAGTCTTTACAGGGTGCTTAAGCAGTTGGAGATTGTAAAATGCATTCAACCTCCTTTCAAAAAACCAAATGAGAAAACAGAGGTGAAATACATGAAATTCCTGAACTTCTGCTGGGGCACCACTCACAAGGATAATGGATCTGTAGATTACAGTGAGTGCTCTCACAATATAAGCTCTTGTACTAGTAGTGTACATCTGCGCCTTTCACGTGTATGATTAGCAGAAGAAACACTCCTGGGAGGCTGTGTGTGCTTGTGCCCTTAGGGTGTGTGGTCCTTCATGGATTTCGTCTAATCCCAGAATGCACTATTGATTATTACGGTTGTTAATGATTACAAAATACACAAATGCATAATTAGCTTTCAATCTCCAGTGAAATTCAAACCAAAAAGTGTTCATTAGGTCAATTGACCCATAAAAACATTCATATAACAATAACACCACCAAAAATATTGGCCTGAGTCATATCCCTAAAAAAACTTACATTTCGAAGATAAGAGCTTGATTGCACTTCGTGCTCGTCATCCAAAAATACATAAACTTTGTTCTTTATAAGTTATCTATTTCCGATTTTTTTTATGCTCACCATTTGAAAAAAAACCTGAGCTAACCCACGTTTGCATAGTTTTTCATTAATCGATTTGCATGGAAAAACTCGGGTAACAATATTAAAATCACACTTGAAGATATAATTCCTCCTATTTTGCTATACCGGATACAACTTCTAATTTGATATTGTCAAATATGTTGTCTTATACAGCAAATTATTCGTTTGAAACTTCAAACCTGAAAAAAACAGACGAAAGACCATTGAATCATTAAAAGATTGCCTAACAATTACTTCTTTATTTCCTGGAAATCAAGGCTCAATTCTAGTCAACACGTGTTTTGTAAGGCCCATTCACCATAAACCTCTTCAGGGCAGGACTAATATGTAATATAAAACATAAAGAATACATTGCACATTTTTAAATTGATTTGACATATATCCCAATGTTAAGTGTTTACATCTTCACCAAACATCATGGTGGTATCCTAACAATTACAATTCCATGTGTAAGAAAACATTGTGCGCAAACCAGCATAAAATCCAAAACTGAAACAGTAGCCCAATGTGCAAATTGAGATTTGGATATGACAGAAGCCAGTTAAAGTATCACTAGCGTGGTATCCTATAGCAAATCAAGATCAGAATCAACGCAAGATAACCATGAGTATCATATAGAACTGTCCAATGTAATATGCAAACAACCAATCGAGCCCCAATCTTTCTTCGAAGACATCAAACCTGATTACTGTAACATGTATACAGATCAAGTTTGGATATAAAAATACCATATATAGTGCAAATTAATAATATTCTTTATCAGTTTGTCCATATCCCCTCCTAATTACACCAACCAACACCATGAACCTGATAGGCGGCTAACTTACATTTGTTTAGCACATCTCTGAGTGTATGGCTCAAAAGGTCATCGAATAGACCAAAACAATATCTCTACAAGGGTACAGAAATGTATAATAAATACTTATACATTCAGAAGTTACTAACTCTCAAAATAAGGCTCTCCTAATCCTAATTAGATTGTCCCCAGCAATACTTACAGCGGATAACTCGACGTATCGTCAGCGTATCTGAGAGGGTGCTAAACTAATGTGGTTTACACAGGCACTATTTCAAAATCTGCGTGTACATAGATATAGAAGGAGGACTCAGGACTTATTCCTTGTAATGAAACAAAATTTACTATTTTTTTTTTTTAATTCTTTTTATTGTTGCATCAGAAGTATCACAAATGAAAAAAATTAGCATACGGTAGGGCGTCAACATTCCGCCTTATCCGTTAGTTGCGCAACTTTTCTTATTTCTGGATTCCACAAGCATCATTAGAACACTTAGGGCCAGATGTAGGTAAATCATATTTACCGACTCTGAAATACCGAATTTTACCGATTCGGAATTTCATAGTTGGGAAATATGAAGGGGGGAGATGTAGGTGTTTCCAGATGTGGAAATACCGAATCATTTGAATTCGGTATTTACCGATTCGGTAATTACCGAATCGGTATTCCCTATTGATTCCTATGGGCTATGAAGCCCATAGGAATGAATGGGAAATACCCATTCGGTAATTACCGAATCAGTAAATACCGACTTTTGCAAGGGTGCAGGGGGTGTCACTTTGACACCCTCTGGCACCCCAAAAATAGGCATTTGCGCCATGTGGCACACAGACATGCCCTTAGGGCATGTCTGTCTGTCACATGGCTAGGTGTGCATGCACACAAGTGCATGCACACCTGAATTCGGTATTTTAACGACCAATTGGATTGGGTGTTAAAATACCGAATTTGTAGGGCCTTTGGGACTCAGAAGAGTCCCACCTACATCTGAGATTTACCAAATCGGTAAAAATACCGATTCGGTATTTTACAGAATCGGTAAATTTACCGAATCGGTAAATTTACCGATTCTGTAAAATAATGCCCCTACATACCATTTCTGTAATACCGGTCGGTAACGGCCGAAAATACAGATTTTCGGCCGTTACAGACCGACCTACATCTGGCCCATAGCTCTTTAATTTAAGACATAACAAGAACTGAATAAAATAAAACAATCCCCCAAACAGCAGCCTACCTACCCACCTCTTCCCCCTCCCCCCTGTACCACCCCACTCCCTCTATGTAGCCTTTACCCACCTCGCATACATGGTCTGAGCATTCACGTATGTACATGGCCTACAACTGTTACTGTCGTACGTCCTGCCGCGTCAGGGACTCCCCCTACCTCCTACTCATCGTCCCCACGGCCTCATTCCAGTCCATGGTATTGTCTCCACTTTGCCCACACTCTCTGAAACTTTTTTGGCAACCCCTGGCTTTGTAGGTAACTCTTTCTGCCGCCATGTACAGATCTAGTCCCCTCCTCCATTCCTCTAAATCTGGCCTGTCATGTGCCCCCCAGTATCCTGCAATATCCCTTTTCGCTACCACTAAAGCCAGTACCAGAAAGATGATCAAAGGGCGGATCAGGTCTACTTCCGTCGTCATGCCCAGTAGCGCTAATCTAGGGTCGCGCGGTAGGTTCACACCCAGTACTTCATCCAATTCCATGAATACCCCCTCCCAGTATTCTTGAATGACTTCGCAACCCCAAAGTGTGTGGAAAAAATCGCCATTCTGCTGGTGCCACCTAAGGCACGCTGTATCAGTTATCCTCCCTATTTTAAAAAGGCGCACCCTGTCGAAATAGGATCTGTGTAACACCTTGAATTGTATGAGTCGAAGCCTCGACTTAATCGCCACCTCGCGTGGGTGCATGAGAATCATCTCCCAATCCAGGTCCTCCATACCCCCCTCGTCTGCCTCCCATTTGTCCCGTAGGTCCTGTAAGTCCCCTAACATATTGTTGGTCAAAGTTTTGTACGTGAGGGATATCGCCCCGCCCGGTATCTGTTCCTGCAGTAGTCTACCTTCCAGTCGCGCGTATTCTGGGATGTCAATGAGTGATGTTTTGCGCCCTCCATGCGTGTCTCAGCTGTGCATATTTGTAGTACTGGTTGGAGTGCAAGCCAAATTCTTCCCGAAGTGCCTGAAAGGTTTTCAGTTCCCCCCTCGCAATCAGGTCTCCTATTGTAGAAATACCGATTTCATCCCATTGTCTGAAGCCTCTTAGTTTATCGAGTTCTCCCAACCACGCGCAGCAACATAACGGTGTCTGTCGGGTGGGCCGCTTGTCCCATCCCATTCGTTTCGTCGCCTTATACCATGCCATCAGCGTTATCTTCGTGGCTGGCAGGAACTGCTTCCCCACCGTCCCTCCATAGAGGTGGTGCAGTATGGTTTTGTTTGCCCACTTAGACCGTTCTAGTGCGTAGGTAGGGTGATCGGCTGCCGCAGTTAACCACTCATTAATCGGGGCGAGGTGTTCCGCCCAATAGTACGCCTCCAAGTTGGGAAGAGAAATCCCTCCACTGTATTGGTGGTGCTGTAGTGTGGATAGAGCCACTCTCTGCTGTTTCCCCAACCACAGGAACGCCCGCAAATCCGCATGGATTTTAGTCAAAGTCTTGGCTGGCAGCGGATAGTATTCGTTTTGAAGTGCATAAAGGAACTTCGGTAGTAGGACTATTTTATAGTGTGCTGCGCGACCTAGCAAAGTGAGCGGGAGCTGTCTCCACCTATCCATCTCAGCCGTAGCACCTACCATGACTCATGCCACGTTGTTGGTGAAGGAGAGTTCCCTGTCCAGGGTTATATATATACCTAGGTATTGAAAGCCCTCTTTTGTATGAATGAGTAGCCCTGGCAAGCACTCCCTCCGTTCCATGCCTTGCGGGTCGTAGAGGACTGATTTGTGCCAGTTTATAGTATGGCCTGCCCTTGCACCGAAGCCTGCAAGTATTCTAAACAGTTCCGGGATTGTCGTGTCGGGGTCAGTTACAAACAACAGGACATCATCGGCATATAGGGATATTTTCTCCTGTGTGGCATCCGAGTCTCCCCAGTTGAAGCCCCTGATCCCCTGGTTCTGTCTAATCCGTATCGCCAATATTTCTATTGTGAGGGTAAAGAGAAGGGGGGACAGTGGGCAACCCTGTCGCGTTCCCCTATTGATTGGAAATTGGCGGGACAGCCTCCCGTTAACCCGTACTCGTGCCCTCGGGGCTGAGTATAGGAGTTGAACCCACTTTAAAAACTTGGGGCCAAACCCAAAGCACTGGAGGGTCTCCATCAGGAAAGGCCAATGGACTGCGTCGAAGGCCTTCTCCGCGTCCAGGGAGAGGAACCAGTGGGGTTTACTCTGCCCTCGGACCTCCTGCAGCAAATTATGTGTACGGCGGAGGTTTAATTTGGTCGCCCTATCCGGGAGGAAACCGGACTGGTCCATATGCACCAGATCTGCAATGACCTGTCGTAGACGTTTAGCCAGAACAGTGGCCAAGATCTTTGTCTCCTTATTGAGGAGGGAAATGGGGTGGTAGGAGGCACAATCGACCCTGGGCTTTCCCTCTTTGTAAATCGGGACGATAGTGGCTAAGGCGAGGTCCGACGATAGACACTCTGCCTGGTATGCCTCTACGAATAAAGCTTTCATGTGTCGTTGTAACAGGTCAGCTGTCCGTTTGAAGAATTCTGCTGGGATGCCATTTGGTCCCGGTGTCTTCCCCGGTTTCAGCGATGCTATGGCCTCTGATATTTCCTCCAGTGTCACCTCCGCCTCCAAGGCTGTGCTGGCCTCAGGGGACAGAGTCGGCACTTCCATATCGCTCATGTAGTGTAACGCCTCCTCCCTGTCACCCAAATCCCTGGCCCTATAGAAGTTCTCATAATATGTCGCAAAGGCGTCCGCTATGGCCTCATCCGTGTACGCCCGTCTGTTTCCCGCTAACGTAATCTGATCCACCCACCTTGCCGCTCTCTCTTTCCTGCTCAACCATGCCAAGAGTTTGCCGGACTTGTCACCCACGTCATATAATCGATGGAGTGTCGCCAATGCTTGAGTACGTGCCTCGTCAGTGACTATTTCCCTGTAGTGTCTCTGGGTGTCTAACAGTTTCCTAAGGAGTGCCTCTCCCTTTCGCTGGTGGTATTCTGCTTCTAGGGCTAAGATAGACACCTCTTCACTGGCTATTTTGTCCTGTTGCTTCCGCCTGACATCTCCCAGCCTACTTTGTATGCGGCCCCTCAGGACCGGTTTCATTGCCTCCCAAAAGGTCACCCCGGAGTCTACCGTACCCTCATTCACAGCCATGTACACCCTTATGTCCTCTCTGATGCCCCACAATATTTCCGGTGTTTGGAGGTCCCAGGCGGCTAGTCTCCATTCTGCCTTCCTCTCTCCTCTCTCCCGCCCCACTTGCGCATACAGCGTGGAGTGATCTGAAATTCCACTTGCTTTGTAGTCTGCTAAATCATTCGATGAAACATCCTGCCTGGATATGAAGATATAATCTAGCCTAGAGAAGACCTTGTGGGCCCCCGAGTAAAAGGAGTAGGCCTCCTGCGTAGGATGGAGCCACCTCCAGATATCGGTGAGGCCGATGATGTTCATTTGCCGCGCTAGGGCTGAAGTGGACCCTATTGCATGTGGTGTCCCCGACCGATCCTGTGAAGCGCACATTACGTCATTAAAGTCACTCCCACTATTTGTATCGTGTCGGCCGTGTCCATGAGTATAGCGGTGATTGCCTTGAGTGTGCGTGCCTGTAACTTGGGCGGGGCATATACTGATAGGATTGTGTACCTGCGCCGCTTCCAGACCCCCTGGACTCCCGCGTAGGTCCCCTGCGGGTCTAGCCAAGTGTGAGTGATAGTGAATGGTGCCGTTTTTTTAATGAGAATCGCTACTCCCCTGGAGTCTGTTGTGTATCCCGCATGCGCCAGCACTACATGCCTGCCTCTCGCTATAAAAGCGCACTGATTGCCTCTAAGGTGTGTTTCTTGAAGAAGGATGATATCAGGCGCTAGTCGTTTGAGGTAAGCGTTAACTAGGCTTCTCTTAATCTTCGACCCAAGGCCATTCACATTCCATGTTAACACAGTGTTCCCTGTATCACCCACGTGTGGAGTACCTAGTGTATCTGCCATTGTGTGTCATATCTTCCTTCCCATGTAGGTCCCTGGCTTAGGGGTTGCTCAAGAGGCGGTCTTGCATATTGCTGCTGCTTCTCAACTAACCCCCCTCCCCCCCGCAACCCTCCTGTACCCCAACTTGAAGGAATGTAGTAACCAAACCCCCCCACTCGCCCCCCTCCCCACCTCCCACTCCTTCTAGTCGCGTCCCAACCTGGGACCAAACTATCCACGGGAGAAGGCCTGTCGCCCTCCCACATCTCCCTCCCATCACACACGAAATAACTGTGTAAACAACATTCGAAGGGCGTGTCAACTTGCGTGCTCCCGGTGGCCGGGCCGCAATCTCACTGGTCCTTGAGCATCTATAGTTATGAGTGTGAGTCCTGAGTGTCCGCCGTGGGCCCCTGCCCCAATGAATCCTGCTCCAAGTGTTGTATTTCCTTGACCAACGGATGAACCGAATCTCCAAGTCCTTCCTCCTCATCCCGCCTGAGCCATGACCCTCCGAGTCCACCTCCTCGTCTCCCTCTGAACGGATGCCATTCCGCAGGCAACTAAACCTGGACCCCGCTACTGAGTCATTTCTCGGGGACGTAGATCTGCCCCCCCTTCTATCACTGGCACCACGAGTCTGATAGGGCGTTGCCGGCTTATGGCTCCTCGTCTTGCCAGATCGTCTACGTTGCGGTTTCGGTAGCTCCCAGCGTGTCTTTTCCCTCATTGACCTGTCCATGGCTTCCCGCCCGGCCGCCTCTCTACTGTTCAGGATGGGGCGTTCCTCGAGCCATTGCCAGGCGTCCTCCGGGCATGTGACGATAATGGTTTTATCTTTATAAATCACTTTGAGTTTCGCAGGGAAAAGAAGCATGTAAGCAATGTTCAAGAATCTTAGTTTCGTCTTGACTGGCTATAGTCCGGGAATATCATTATGGTTGCATTCTCGAAACGGATTTCTCCCAGCTTCCTGGCTTCTCTTAGAATCAGATCCCTATCTGCATAGTTCAGGAATCTCGCAATAACTGGTCTCGGTCTTGCGCCTTCCGGCGGCTTAGCCAGGAGCGCCCTGTGTGCTCTCTCAATGACGAAGCACGCCGAGAACTGCGCCGCCGGAAAGGTGGTCTTCAGCCAGGCCTGTAGGAAGGAGGCCCTGTCCCTCCCTTCAATTCCCTCTCTAAAGCCTACAAAGCGGAGGTTGTTGCGCCTCGACCTGTTTTCTGCATCATCCACCTTCCATTGTAGGTGACGGTGGGAAGCCTGGAGCTCCGCCATGTCTTTTTCAGGGCTGTGATCAACGCCTCATTATCTGTGACTCTAGTTTCGGCCACGGCCACCCTGTCCGTTAGATTCCGAAAGTCCTGCCTCAGCAATGTTATCTCGGAGCCCACTTCTCCAATCTTCACCTCCAGGGCCGCCTGGGATTCCTGGATGTCACTCCTAGAGGCCTGGATAGCCTCCAGCAGCATCGCCGTTTCGGACCGCGCACCGGAGGACTCCGGTCGGTTCTCCATGGCTGGTCGTGACGTCGCATAATTATCCATGGGGCCCTGTTTAGATGACTTAGGGACCGGGTCTCTCTTCCCCATGGTGATCCTCTTCTCCGGCAGATTTGCACTATATGCGGCCTGTCTGCACTGTGTGGAACGCAGAAGCTTTGAGAGAACGCCACTCCGGGGGCCGTAGTTACCCGGTACGTTCTAACCCCAGCTTTCGTCTCCCGAGTAGGAACACCTCCAAAGTCGGGGGAGGGGGCACCCTCACTGCCAAGTCCCCTTAGGTGCCCCTCCTCAGTGTTGTGGGCTCTTACCCAGATCTGGGCACTGCACGGTTTGTCCTGGTTGTCTCCTCCTGCATCGCCACCACTAAGTCACCCAGTGCCGGTCATTCAGGTGCTCCAAGCTCCGGCCCTTGCTCCACGTCCAGGAACGCCCCCACTCCCGGAGGGTCACCGTCCTCAACACCTAGCGGGGGCTGCCGGTGTATGGGCGGGTGTAGAAGGCGGCCCTGTCCCCAACGGTGTCCATAAGTTGTTGGGTGCCCCTTCGACCTCCTCCCGGATGCCGCCTCCTCTTTCAATCCGTCCACTCCGGCTCGACCGCCGCCGAGGGGACACTGCCTCCACTCCTGTGTTCTCTCTCCCCACAGTATATTTGAGCTCTGTTGCCCTACGTGGGTGGGTGCTCAGCCTACACCTCCGCAGTTCCGTGGGTGTTGGCCTGATCCTCGCTTCCCCTCGGGTTCGCCGACCGCTCAGTTCCCTTCCCTCGGGTCTCCCAGCGGGGGGGGGCCACCCCCGGTGCTGACTCCGCTGGGCGCTGTCCCTCCGTTCCCGGCTATCGCCGGTGTCAGTGACCCTTGCTCTCCCCCGTTCCGTGCTCCAGTTCGTGTCGAGGTAGGTGAGGAGGACGGGGGGCTGCGGCCCGCGGGTGGGGCTCTGATTGATGGCGCAGGTGGGGCCGCGGGCAGCCTGTATCAGCACGACGGGGTCCCTTCCCAGGCGGCCCCCGCCACCGGTGCGAGTCCCCGCGGGCTCACCTCCACCGTTGTCGCCGCAGTAGCCCCTCCTCCACAGGCTCACCTCGGCGATGTCGGTCCCTGTGCTCCTCCGCTCCTTCCCGTCTATAGAGACTGCCCCTCCAGCGAAGCGCTCGTCCGCCGCCGCTCCCCTCCGACCTTGTAGTGAGGGGTACGGCTTCTCTTCTCCACTGTTCCCCGGGAGCCGGGTCGGTCACTAGTCGGCCGCCATCTTGGTAAAGGCGGCCGAACTTCCGAAGGGCTTCTCCTTCTCTGGATCAGGCACCTATGTCTCTGTCTCACCGAGGCTCGGGCTAGGGCCGGGTAAAGTGGTGGCACCGACCCTGTACCGTTAGTGAAGTAGGGAGATGAGCTCGTTCTGCTCCGTCTCCGCCGCCCTCTATTCCACAGTCGCCATTTTGAACTCCGCGGACGTTCCCGGCCCAGGCTCCCGTCGTCCAGGTTTCAGGCTGCCCCGCGCAGATGTCGATCCCTCAAGCTGCTCGCTGGATGCCCGCAGCGGTCACACACGTGTACATGCAAGGGTGTGCTCTCCGGGGTGTCTGTGTTCGTCGGATTATGGTGCAGCCCGGCCGGAGCTCCGGCGAGGCACGTCATGCTGCTGGCCGCGCCAACAAAATTGACTATTAACTCTCTATACGTACATTACCACCATATACAAAGGATAAAATTCAGATGCAAGATCATTATTGTATAGTTTAACGAATCCTTACTGTCTCCGATACAATTGAGTCAGCATCGATACAGTGGAGTCACTGCATCTAGGAATATGAAAGAATAAGGGGTACATGTATCAAGCATTTTACCAGTAGCAAACGGACCGATCCCCTGAATCGGCCTGTTTGCGACCAGTAAGATGCTATTTGCGATGCATCCAGCCCAAAGGCATTCGCAAAACAGGTAATTGCAATTTTTGCAAGTACCTATTTTGTGAATGCAGTTAGGGAATCACAAATTGCGATTCCCTAATGGCGATGCATTATGAATTCGCAAATTGCGTTTTCGCAAAATGGAATTGCGAATTACCATCAACTTAAAGTTGATGGTAAGTTGCGCTTTCTTTGACAAATTCACAAAAATGCATTTTTCAAAGTGCAATGGGGCGCATGTGTGTGCATCACATGTGCATACTTACATTTGTTGGGGATGCATCAGGGTGGCCTTTTGGCCCCTAGCACCCTTGAGATTGCATGTGCAATTTGTGATTACCTATTTGGTAATTGTAAATTGTGAATACATTCCTTAATTTCGAATCACAATTTGCAATTCGCAATTAAGGAATGTGTAGGAATCACAAATATTTTAGCAAAAACTACATGCATAAGGAATAGCAATTCCTTAATAGCGATTCCTTAAGAATCGCTATTAAGGAATCGCTATTCCTTAGCTTAATGCATATGGCCCAAAGTGCTCTACACAGTCGCTGGGACCATTTATAAATACACATATATGTAGAATTATAGGTAAAAGTTATGACTTTACCCCATAGATAAAGCAACACTGACTCCCAACTCTCCACAAGATTATGACAAATATATTTAAAAGGCAAAACACAAAAAGATTAACATTATTGTACAAAATATTGAAAACTAATGTCTCGAAACTCGATATACACTGTTGCCACTATATTGATTGCACTCACTAACGTTCCTCCAAACTCTGTCAGTTCAACTGAGTTCACAATTCAAATTATAACTCAAAGTTAAATAGCTCACATTGACAGTTCATAATTATTGAAACAGATCATATACACCTATGGAAATTAGATATGTTTGAGATAAATATGAATTCTGTGTATAATTCTTCCTCTTTTTATGGTCAGGAAACAACTTCAGACCTGGTGCGGAAACACAATACCAGGCGTTGTTTGACACCATTGCTGCCCTTGCCTTGTCCCACTCCAGAATGCTGATCCTGGGAGACTTTAATCTTTGGGACAATGGATCCCTGGGGAGTCACCTGAGGGATCTGAAGGACAACTGTGGAAACTGGGGCCTGGATCAGCTGGTACAGAAACCAACCCATTCAGGGGGACATATCCTAGATATGGTCTTCGCTAACCAAACTGAGACTAGGATGATTGATATCCTACCTCAGCACTGGACTGACCACTCCCTAATCCACTTCCTGATCTCCATACCCACGGAGGGGAATGGAAATGAGCGCCCGGTGACTTATAGGAAGGGACGGAATTGGTCTAAATTACCAAAGGATAAAACAAAGCCTATTTTTATGAGCAATGTTTCCTATGATCCAGAGGAATCGGTAGATCTGAATTATCAAAAATATTGTAATCACTTCACAAAGACCTTGGATAGACTTGCCCCTCTGAAAATCATAAAGAATAAGAGGAAACCATCTGCTCCCTGGTTTAATGAGGAGCTGAAATACCTACGCAATGCACGCCGACAGGCAGAAAAGAAATGGCGTAGATGCTATTCAGAGTTGGATAAAAAATTGTTGAAAGTGGAACAGGCAAAATATAAAGGAGCCATCGCCAAAGCCAAGGCACACGTCTATGCCACTACTATTCTTCAGTCCCCTAACAGTACCAAAACCCTTTTTAATATCGTAAGGGATCTCTCACATCCCGCCTGTACAAGTAATAAGGTGGTCGCTACTCAAGAACTATGCGATGAGATTGCGATCTACTTTGAGGAAAAGATTGCTAAAATTGTGGGGGGGCTGAAGGAGGAAAGGGACAGCTGCAAAGATGCAGTGGCACAGGCAGAAGAAGAGAAACCTCCACCAATATTGTCATCACTGGAAAATTTTACCCCTCTTACAGAGGAGCTCTTTTTCAGTCTGGCCCAGAATGTGTCATCTGGGTCACCTCTAGACCCCCTTCCGCACAGGATCTGGAAGGAATATGGGCCAGAGCTGTTCCCCTGGATGCATCAGATTTGTCGCCAATCTCTTGAGGAAGGCACAGTGCCAGATGCATGGAAGCAGGCAGTGGTTACTCCCCTGCTTAAAAAGCCTTCGCTGGACCCTACTATTCCGGCGCATTTTAGGCCCATATCACTCCTGCCCTACCCAATAAAAATTGTGGAAAAGGTGGTCAGTAGGTCCCTGTCAGGATATCTGGAAGACAACTGCCTGTTGGATAAGGACCAATTTGGCTTCCGCCCAGGCCACGGAACAGAAACGGCATTGGCAACCATGTTGGACACCCTTCGAATGCGAGCCGACAACGGCAATTCCTCAGTCTTGGTGCTGTTGGACATGTCGGCCGCATTCGACGCGGTCAGCCATGCTGTGCTGCTAAGTAGGCTGGAAAAACTAGGCATGAAGGGCAAGGCCCTGAGGTGGATACAATCCTATCTGACAGGTAGACAACAGGTGGTGACCCTAGCACCCTTTTCATCTCCCAAGTCCCTGGTCAATCATGGAGTACCTCAGGGCTCCTCGATCAGCCCTATTCTCTTTAATCTTTATCTGCAGCCCCTTATTCCCATGATTAAATCCTTCGGCATAGATTTGATAAACTATGCCGATGACACACAACTGGTGTTCACCTTAGAAGGAAGACAGGCAGTGAGCATGGAGACATTTCAGAACTGCATGAGCAGGGTCTCCAGGTGGCTGACCATAAACTCCCTTCAATTTAATGAGGGGAAGACAGAGGTTGTCTATTGCTCGTCAGCCAAACTGAGTAAACAACCTTCCCATGAGATCAGGCTTGCGCCGGGAGCTGAACCCTGTATCCCAGTTAAAACCGTGCGCAATTTAGGGGTACTGTTTGATGCGGATCTCCAAATGACCTCTCAGACCAATAAAACCATCAGTGTCTGCTTTGGATTGTTGAAAGCACTCAGACAGATTTTGCCCCTTCTGCCTGATGAGTCCAGGCCGCTAGTAGTTAGGAGTGTGATCCTGGCCAGACTGGACTACTGTAACTCTCTATATCTAGGGGCCCCCCTATACATCCTACAGGGGCTCCAGAGGGTCCAGTCTATAGCGGCCAAGCTGGCACTTAAAAGACCTTGCAGTTCCTCCACTACGTTGGCGCTAAGAGATCTACATTGGCTGCCAATCGGGAGTAGAGTTGTTTTTAAATCCCTATGTATTGTGTACAGAGCCCTGCACAACACGGGTCCTATCCCTCTAGAGGAAAGGCTCTCCTGGTATAGGCCCTCCAGATCCCTGCGCTCCTCTAGCCAGAGTCTGGCAGCTACTACCAGGATCAGGAGGTCGAGGATGGGAGGCAGAGCCTTTTGCATCTCTGCCTCTAGGCTGTGGAACGAGCTTCCCCAGAACATCAGACAAATTGGCACCCTACTGGGTTTCAGAAAGAGCCTGAAAACATGGCTATTCGCCAAAGTCCAATCCCCGTGACTTTATTTAATAGATCCGGTGGCTGTTCTATATGTCTTGACAGCTAGTGTATTGTAGTACCATCTGACTACTTCCTGTTGGGCGCCAGGATACCCGTAGGGTGACAGTTGCGCGTTACAAATAATAAATACAATACAATACAATACAATAACCTATTCTAGGTAAAAATCTTCACTGGGCTTGATGGCAACCAGATCTCCATCAGCAACGAAGATCTCTCTGCCAATTTAGTTTTTAACCACTGGGAGCTTCTTCCAGCCATTTTCAACAACTTCATCAAGACTTCCCAGTGAGGTAGTTGGCTCCTTTCTTTAAGAAATGTTCTAAGTCTGAAGGTAAGCCAAGACCAGGCTCAATGCACCCTTTGTAACCTGCCCACGGTTCATTGTTTTCAGCCTTAACTTTTGACTTTGGTCTGGTGTTGAGCGACCAGATTTCAGCGGTTAATGCTTTCATCTTTTAAGCGCTAAGTTTAACAAAAAACTTTAATAATTCATAACTCTGGTTCCACTGTTGGGAATCATTTTGTTTTGATGTCATTTTATTTATTGACATGTATCCTATTTTTCTATATTGGTTAGGAAATATTCTTGAATTTTATTTTCACTTTATTACTGTTTATGTGTTGCATAAATACTTTACATTTTGAATCTAAGTTGAGATTGACTGCTTTTGTACCAAGTTATGAGAGGGTTAAGCACAGGTTAATTGTGGTTGCTTGAGTAGTGTTCCACATCCCTCGACTAACAACCCAATTTCTTACATGCACAACAACAACTTAGGATAATTAACATGCTCCTGTATGTTACTGAAGCACTGGCCTGATTATTAAAACCTGTCTCTCGATAACTTCATAAAAGGGTACCAGATTCCTACACTCTAAAGCAGCATCCCCTCTATTGTTCCCACCTTGGTGAAGCTAATCATTTTCAGCGCTGTAATTTCTCGTCGGTCTATCTCTTTTCCCTCTTCAAAGGGAAGACCTTGAGGCATTTGTGTTAGCTAAGATAAGCTATCATTTGCCCAAAGCATCTTAACATCTGAAAGCTTATTTCAAGCATCCATCTCCTTTGTATTGGATCCGCCAACATTTCCAGGTTCACAGGCGCTGTTCCCACATACATGTAATTTTTCAAATTTTATTTAAGAAATACGGATCTATCTGTACACATTCGTAATATGCATCAGGCGCTTTCCTGCTCGACTTGTGACTTAGTGAATGTTCGATCCACCAAATTAAGCTTACGTTTTAAATTGCTTCAAATGTCATTGATGTATTTATACATTTAGGACCAAACTAACACCTTAAATAAATATTCTCTAAACCCCTTTTTGTCATTAGGTACAATTATCAGCTTTTTCGAAAATTTACTAAACTTTGAGTCTTCACACTTTAATCTATACAACTATTATAAAGGAAGAACTTTGAGGCTTTGAGGCGGGTAAACTCGGGAACCACAGCGCCAATCCACACACCTGATACATCATTGGAATCCTCAGGGTGTGCAGATGGACATAGGCTATATAAAGTTAAAAAATACGTTATATTTAAAAAATGTACATTATAAAAAAAGTAGTCCCCTCGAAGTAGCGCTGGCCGCGACCTGCCTGCTGACGTCAGGAGCACGGGGAGGAGCGGCGTCCAGGAGCGGAGGGCATGGCACGGGGAAGGAGCGGTGACGAGCGGCGAGGAGCGGTGGACTGAGGAGCGGCGGCTGAGGTAAGGCAGTGGGGGGTCGGGGCAGGCGGGGGGACGGGGTAATGTAAGGCTCCAAACTACCACGATCACGCTCATTAGTTTTACCTCAAACACAGCTCAGGAAGTTGAACTGCAGAGCGCCAGCGTTTCAGCGTTTCAGCTTAAAGGGTTTAGGTTGACACGCGGGCATTATGTTACCATGCTGGAATCTCGGCACGCCAAGCTCCGTCAAGGGTAAACCCCGCTCAAAGAGACCCCACAGGCGAAAGTGATCCGTCAACCTCGGAGCCGTGTTTAAATGTGCCCTCTTTTCGTGGTACTTTTCATGTGGACGGGGAAAGCAAACAGCCTGAAGCGCATTACTGTGACTATCATATGTCGCCTTTTTAAGGCTCCGGGGGACAATGTCAGTGCAGGTGGGGGTCGGGGCAGGCGGGGGACGGGGCCGGCGGGGACGGGGAAAGCAAGCAGCCCGAAGGAAAGCCAAGAAATCTGGTTCGGTTTATCCCCACTCTAAACACATGGAAAAGGTAATTTCAAGGTGAAGGCTGGACTAATAGCTGCAATACAGTGAGACGGTTTTACATTATAATACACTGCTGTGACTATCATATGTCGCCTTTTTAAGGCTCCGGGGGACAATGTCGGGGCAAGCGGGGGTCGGGGCAGGCAGGGGACGGGGCGGGCGGGGACGGGGAAAGCAAGCAGCCCGAAGGAAAGCCAAGAAATCTGGTTCAGTTTATCCCCACTCTAAGCACATGGAAAAGGTAATTTCAAGGCGAAGGCTGGACTAATAGCTGCAATACAGTGAGACGGTTTTACAGTATAATGCACTGCTGTGACTATCATATGTCGCCTTTTTAGGGCTCCGGGGGAGAATGTCGGGGCAGGCGGGGGTCGGGGCAGGCAGGGGACGGGGCTGGCGGGGGCCCGAAATGCTGGACAATGTCGGGGCAGGCGGGGGTCGGGGAAGCCTGATTGCTCCCGGACAAGGTTGGGACGGGCTGCTAGTTAGTTATAAGCTGAAAAGTATGTACGAGTTAGGGACTTTTTTATGATTCTTCTTTGCAATCTATATCCATGTTTATGTACTGTCAATTTGAGAAAATTGACTAGCTACCAGTTCAAACATTCCATTTGTTATCATTCTAAACATTTCCCCTATTAACCCCTTCGCCGCGGTGCGACTTTTGCCAAGGTGCGAGAGGGGCAGGGTTGGGCGTGGCGCTCAGGTACTTATGACGGCTCCCAGCCGTTATAAATCACAGTGGGCGTGTGCTCATGATGGCTGGGAGACATCAGAACTCCGCCCACTGATTAATTATCCCCCACAGGCGGGGAAATAATTGCGCGTGGGCAGAGCGGCAACGTTCTGACGGCTCCCGGCCATCATGAGCACACGTCTACTGTGACTCATGATGGCCGGGAGCCATCATGAGCACTGAAGGTGTTAAGCAATCCCCTTATTAATGCTGTAGAAAGATACTTTGAATACTAAAATCCTACAAGATTTGAGTGTCATAACTGGATTGCTTCAGGTGAATTGGATCCTCAACCCAACCTCCTATGTGCCTTGTCTCCACACTTGTTGAATCGCTCTGAGGAAACATCTCACCCAGAAGGACGGTTTCCAATTGATAGAGCGCGTAGGTCAGCCAACTAGAATTTGTACAAATATTCACCTGGGCCCATAATTCCAAATCGTATGCCTTAACATTTATGTTAGGTAACTCACGCTCTACTACCAGTATAAGGTGATTATACCTCTAATTCCTATACCAGTAACCTACTAATCTTTGTTACTAGATACCTAAACACGATGAATCAGGGAGTTGAGTTAATGGGAAAGGCACTCAAAATCATAACAGTTGTAATTATATAATAACTACAGACTCAGGGTAGGTTCAAACTCTTTATCTAATCATCATCATCATCATCATAAGTCATAAGCCACAAGTTAAATGCTATAGACTATCAATAACCAAAATCAGAAACAACTTTGAAATTAAGGGAAGGTGGAAACAAGAACATGCTAATTTTAGAAAACAGTCTTTCGCAACTTGATTAAAGGAGGGTAAAGAAAGGGAGCATACTAAACCCAAGAACTTTCGTAATTCATTGGCAGTTTAAATAGAGAACACAATTATGCAATTCGAGAATTCAGATTTTGCACAATAAACTATAGGGAAGGTAAAATTTGGAACATACTATAGATTCAACTTATCTCCTTAAAGGGAGGGTGAGAAAAGGAACATATGCTCTATAGAAACGGTTTAGCATTGACTAAAGGTGGGTTGAAAAATTGGAACACGCTATTAGTCAGTAATACATGAAAATGTAATTTACAAAGGGACAGGGAAAAAAGGAACATATGCAATCAAAAGCTTTGCAAATTCGGGGAAGGTAAAAAGGATGCAAGTTATTTGACAATCACCCACACAGACTTATATTTACCTAGGATAGTGTAAAGACCAACCCTGGACACAGGTCAGTTTGAAAGGACAGGAGAAACCCCAAAGACTTCAGTGCCAGTAGGGGAGCAGATGCAGCTCATGGACAATCAGGACAGGATAAGCCCAGAATTTGGATCAGGACCGGACCACCAAAGGGTAAGACCAGCACCCGCAATTTCGGTTGCAACGCCTGCGCTACTCCCTCTCTGCAAGGAATCTGTCAAAACCCTGATTGGGTTATAACTTTTATCAGCAAAGTGCTTCGCCAGCACTTTCACTTCCCAAAAACCCCGATTGGGTTCTCGAACCTCCCAACAGAGTGCTCCGCAGCTCTCTGCTTTTAGTCACCTACTGAGTGCGTTGGGTCAGTGACAGGTTTGATTGGACAAAGGAGGAGGACAGGTCATCACACCACCTACATTTTAGACTTTCTCTGTCTCTTTATTCAAATTCTGTCTCCGCCCCTTAAATTTCAGGTTCTCATGGAATCTTCAGTCCTTCATACAATGGATGTTCTATTTACGAATACAATGTATTTTGTCCAGGGTTCATGAGGGCAGCTTCCAAGGAGCATCTTCTAGTCAGTAAGCTCCTTGGCAATAGTCCTAAGGTCACTGCTCCGGGGACTTGCGATTCTCGCACAGTCGCAGTTTCAACAAAGATGGAGTACAGCATTACACCACAGGCCAAGTTTCACAGTGAAACACACAAGAGAAACAGTTTTAGAGTACAGAATAAATGATTATACGGTATACCATGAATTTCTACACTATACCCATTACTTTATAATGAACTAAAGCATTAGAATTAAGCAGAACGAACAGCTTAGCAAAAGCAGCAATGCAAGCTTCTCGCATGTGAGAACATAGAACAGCCATTTTAGCACTAGTGCGCAGATGCGAAAGGGTTCCCTCCAAAGCTGCGAGTATGTCATGTCACCTGGGTATGACAGACGCATGTGCAGTAGAAATTCCTGCAAAGCAGCAGCCATTTTAGATGCAAGCGTATTAGGATTAGAAAATACATAAGCAAGCTTCTCTCGGTTTCCCAATGTAAGTGTAAAATGTATGAATTTAGTAAGACTAGCAGGTTGGTTATTTCGTTATGTTATTTGAGGTTAATGAGTACGAGCAAGTCGCTTCGTATGCGAATCCTTGCTCCATCAATCCCCTCTTTGATGATATTTTATATCATCACAAATTAATGAAACAGATGCCAACTTTTTCACATTTCACCCATTTCGATCTCTTCAATCTTTCTATTCTGCTTTTTCTTATTATTTCTGGTCGGATGAGAATTTGTAATTTTTTTTATAAATCTGTCTATTCATTTCCTCTAACTCCAGATCTTCAATGTTTCTTTTTACCCCTCGCTGGTTCACAGAATACTTCTTCTTGTGTTTTCGACATTTGCAGTAAATTATTATCCCTAGAACTATTAAACCTATTTCGGCCATAGGCATCAGTATTTTACTGACAAGACTTTTACCAAGATTAGAAAACCAACTACCTACAGAGGAGAGACCATCAGTCAGTCTCTTCCAGGCACTATCAACCTTCAGTGATTTAAGCTCTCTTTCCAAATTAGTGATGTTTTTCACATGCTTCTTAATTTCAACACTTTTGTGTGGAATGTAAAACAATGTTGCACTTTCAACATTTTTCAGACTCCACCCTCTTTTGCCAATAGGGTGTCAAGAGCAAGTCAATTTTGTAAAACCATAGATCTGATCGCAACCAATTCGGTATTGACCATCAAGAATCCTCCAGCAGTGTCAGTTGATAACCGATCTACTTCTGTTGACAATTTACAAATTCTGTGTGTATTCAGTGCCACTCCCACTGTAGGTATCAATGCACTAAATATATTACCTACTATTTCTCCAACACTTTCTCTTTTGCTATGTACTAATCCGTTAGTTTCTTCATGGCTTCCAGTAATTTTATCCACATGGTATATCTTTGGGAAGACAATACCAAAATACCAGCTTCCATACCAGTGATCTGGTAATTTGAAATAAGCCTTGTTCCCACATATATAATAAATTCCGGGAAACTCAGGTTCTGTCCCATCTTTGAAACCCCAACCCCCGATCACTTTATAATTGTGCCTACATTTACTGGAACCAATGAATATGTTGTTATAATTACTAGTCATTTCTCTGTGAAGACAAAATTTCCCCTTCTTTTCGGAATCCAGCAACATAGCACTGTTAGCTCCACCATTTGAGGTGCTCCCTATATTTTCAGCCCATTTAGGGGTTTTTTGCTTCTTGTCATTCGCTTTTCTTTGGAAACTTTCTCTTCTCTTCTCTACCATATTTAGAAACATTTTTTCCTTTTCGTGTAATAAACATGTTAAGTTATTTCTGTGTGCATCACCTATATCTATTTTCCCTACTGTTTGAAAATATTCACCCATATAGCGTGCGACATCTCTAGTAGTGTGAACAGGGTTTAGGTTTCTACGTACAGGAAGTTCGGAAAATTTCATATCTGAGTTAGAATAATAATACTGTAAAGGTCTTTTCTTGTAAAATAAGCTAGATAAGATACTACAGGAAATTCCATATGTTAGTGGCAAGTGATGGTATGTCACACCCTCAGCTACCGAAGTGGGCAGCTTCATGCAGACATAACAGTCTTCTATCTCCATTGCTTCTACATAGTGTTCTAAAAGGTTTGCAAATACCTTTAATGAGTTCTGTTTTTGATTTTATTATAGTGCATTCCTTCCTCATCTGGTGCATCTAATTCTGTTTTAGTTTGCCAAAGGCGGTGCTTTCTCTTGTGCATCTACTCTTTGTGGTGTATCTTTCGATTGCAGCTCTTCTGTGTCCATGGTTACTGGATCAGTAGGGTACAAATTAGTATCTTTACTCGTCATGTAAGGAATAGTTATGGTTAGTCCTATCCAAAGTATAAGAACTAGTGCTGCACTACATAAACATACTTTGCAGCATGTTCTTAAACAATTTCCTTTCGGTCTTCCGTTAACAGTTGAATCTGCCATTCGGTCTAAATGAGTCTCAACCCCTCTTTGAAACTTTTACACAGTCTTTGCCCTGAGCAACACTCAGGTGGGTCTTATTTCTTCGGTAGTTTGATCAGCAATCAATTCTCAGTTTCGTCACTTATCTCTAGGTTTTCGAAGTCTTCCAAGACTATGTAGGTCCACTTGGGGCCCTTGTACTTGTTATTAAGTCTTTTTAGTCGTGGGCTTCTTCTTCTGGGCTGTATCACAGGTGGATCAGTTTGACTCGTTACCTCATCCACTTGTTCAGGCTCTTCATTAATTTTCTTTAAACGCAGTCTCAGTCTTTTGACGTATCTAGGCTATTTGTCTCCTTTTCTGAGTCTTTTAACTGGTACAGTGCTCTGGCCCTCTTCGAATGCTCCCTTTCTGTCTGACTCGTTCCAGGTCTTATTTGGTTTTCTTCTGCCTGGTTACTAAACTGGCCTTGTTCAGGAATCTGTTGGATTTGTCTTTTATCTGTTTCACTTTCTTCGTCCTGAACACAATTGTCTATTCCTACCTGGTCCTGCTCAAGGCTCTTCGAACTCTTGATCTTCTTCTGCTTGAGTTTCCATCCTAATTTCTATATGTCCCTTTTCAGATTCAGGAGTTCTGGGTGGAGTATCAATTACCTGATTTTTCTCTATCTGGCCCTCCTCAGAGTAACTTTTTACATGAATTTCAATGACCTGAGTATCTTGCTCTACTCCTGTCTTATCCTCGCTATCACTCTGTCTGCCTAAATAAGGCTGACTTCTGGTACGAACATATTCTGCGGGTATGTCGATTACTGGAATCCAATCATCTTGACTAGTGCTCGGTTGTTCTTCTTCAGCTACTTCAGGATCGATATCTTGAGACCCTTCAGCTGCGCAACCTTCAGCCTCAGTTTCATCAGCTCCCTTCACCTTCTACGTGAGACTGACATGGATCCAGTGTGGAACTCCTGCACACTTTACTGCTGTGGTGGTAATCAGAATTACTTGGCATGGTTTACTCCACCTGGGTGTTAGGCAAGATGTGCGAGTATGTTTCTTAAGGACAACCCAATCTCCTGGGTTCAAGTCATGAGCTGGAGTTGCTGGTCTGGCAACAACATCTTCCCCAACCTGGCGAGAGATAGAACGCACTTGGTCAGCCAGTTCTTTGCAGGTATTCCAGTACTAAATCATCAGATATTTTTAGCAGTCTGTGTCCCGTCACCCATGCTTGCCGCATTGCTCTTCCCATCAGTATTTCATGGGGACTTAAGCCTGTTATCAGGTCTGTAATACTTCTAAGTCCCATCAGAACAAGTGGCAGAGCATCTGGCCACTCCAATCGAGTTGACTCATACATTTTTCCCAATCTTGATTTTATAGTGCCATTCAATTGTTCTACCACTCCAGATGCTTGTGGGTGATATGCACAGTGCAGTTTTTCCCTAATTTTGAATGCTTCACAAATTAGACCCATTATTTCGCTATTAAAATGTTTCCCTCTGTCAGATTCAATTGTCACTGGAAATTCGAACCGTGGGATAAGCTCTCTAAGTAGAAGCTTAGCCACGAGGATGCTATCATTCTTAAGTGCGGGGTTAGCCTCCACCCATTTGGAAAACAGGCAGACAATGACAAGTACATATTTCAGTCCTCTACAAGGGGGTAACTGAATGAAATCAATCTGCAATCGGATAAAAGGACCTTCTCCCTTTCCAATCTTTCCTGGCAATACCACTGTTCTCTTCCCTGGGTTCATTAGCTGACAAATCAGACACCTCTGGCAGAGTGCTTCTGCTATGTTCCTGAATTTTGCATTAAACCATGTTCCTCTGAACAGACGTATCATAGCATCTCTTCCCAAATGTGAATCTCCATCTGCAGGGGTGCCGCTCACAGACTGCTCCTGTTGCCTAACATTGGATTGCACTTCTGCACTGCTGCCTTGGTGAACAGCACGCCTCCCCACCGAAGCGCTTCTGCTGGTGTGAGCGCGTTCTGCAATCGGCAGAACTTGACATCGTTCCCAGCTGGAAGCCGTGTGGGTTGAGGTCTGCGGGGAGTTCAAGAGAAGGGTACCGACCGGGGGACTGCGAGGACCAGCATTCCTCAGTTAGCGCAGCTGGTGCCTCTTCCCCCAGCGGCCACGCCCACCGCCTCCCGATTCTTAACCTTTCGCGACACCGCTTTGCGGGTGCCGCTCACAGACTGCTCCTGTTGCCTAACATTGGATTGCACTTCTGCACTGCTTCCTTGGTGAACAGCACGCCTCCCCACCGAAGCGCTTCTGCTGGTGTGAGCGCGTTCTGCAATCAGCAGAACTTGACATCGCTCCCAGTTGGAAGCCGTGTGGGTTGAGGTCTGCGGGGAGTTCAAGAGAAGGGTACCGACCGGGGGACTGCGAGGACCAGCATTCCTCAGTTAGCGCAGTTGGTGCCTCTTCCCCCGGCGGCCACGCCCACCGCCTCCCGCTTCTTAACCTTTTGCGACACCCACTTCGCGGGTGCCGCTCACAGACTGCTCCTGTTGCCTAACATTGGATTGGACTTCTGCACTGCTGCCTTGGTGAACAGCACGCCTCCCCACCGAAACGCTTCTGCTGGTGTGAGCGCGTTCTGCAATCAGCAGAACTTGACATCGCTCCCAGCTGGAAGCCGTGTGGGTTGAGGTCTGCGGGGAGTTCAAGAGAAGGGTACCGACAGGGGGACTGCGAGGACCAGCATTCCTCAGTTAGCGCAGCTGGTGCCTCTTTCCCCGGCGGCCACGCCCACCGCCTCCCGCTTCTTAACCTTTCGCGACACCCACTTCGCGGGTGCCGCTCACAGACTGCTCCTGTTGCCTAACATTGGATTGCACTTCTGCACTGCTGCCTTGGTGAACAGCACGCCTCCCCACTGAAGCGCTTCTGCTGGTGTGAGCGCGTTCTGCAATCGGCAGAACTTGACATCGCTCCCAGCTGGAAGCCGTGTGGGTTGAGGTCTGCGGGGAGTTCAAGAGAAGGGTACCAACCTGGGGACTGCGAGGACCAGCATTCCTCAGTTAGCGCAGCTGGTGCCTCTTCCTCCGGCGGCCACGCCCACCGCCTCCCGCTTCTTAACCTTTCGCGACACCCGCTTCGCGGGTGCCGCTCACAGACTGCTCCTGTTGCCTAACATTGGATTGCACTTCTGCACTGCTGCCTTGGTGAACAGCACGCCTCCCCACCGAAGCGCTTCTGCTGGTGTGAGCGCGTTCTGCAATCGGCAGAACTTGACATCGCTCCCAGATGGAAGCCGTGTGGGTTGAGGTTTGCGGGGAGTTCAAGAGAAGGGTACCGACCGGGGGACTGCGAGGACCAGCATTCCTCAGTTAGCGCAGCTGGTGCCTCTTCCCCCGGCGGCCACGCCCACCGCCTCCCGCTTCTTAACCTTTCGCGACACCCGCTTCACGGGTGCCGCTCACAGACTGCTCCTGTTGCCTAACATTGGATTGCACTTCTGCACTGCTGCCTTGGTGAACAGCACGCCTCCCCACCGAAGCGCTTCTGCTGGTGTGAGCGCGTTCTGCAATCGGCAGAACTTGACATCGCTCCCAGCTGGAAGCCGTGTGGGTTAAGGTCTGCGGGAAGTTCAAGAGAAGGGTACCGACCGGGGGATTGCGAGGACCAGCATTCCTCAGTTAGCGCAGCTGGTGCCTCTTCCCCCGGCGGCCACGCCCACCGCCTCCCGCTTCTTAACCTTTTGCGACACCCGCTTCACGGGTGCCGCTCATAGACTGCTCCTGTTGCCTAACATTGGATTGCACTTCTGCACTGCTGTCTTGGTGAACAGCATGCCTCCCCACAGAAGCGCTTCTGCTGGTGTGAGCACGTTCTGCAATCGGCAGAACTTGACATCGCTCCCAGCTGGAAGCCGTGTGGGTTGAGGTCTGCGGGGAGTTCAAGGGAAGGGTACCGACCGGGGGACTGCGAGGACCAGCATTCCTCAGTTAGCGCAGCTGGTGCCTTTTCCCCCGGCGGCCACGCCCATCGCCTCTACGTACATTATTGACGTAACCTCTACCGCGACGCGGGACGGAGCTCGGGGCGAAGACCGGGCAAAGAGCGGGCCGTTTGAGGCAGTTCGAGTACGGCAGAGTCCGGTCTGGGCTATACCCCTTGGCCCCATTCTTGTCGCTGGAAATACACCTGTTAGTGGCGCACGCTAAGGATAAGGTACAATGCCCACACATGAGTACAGAAGCAGGGCAGCCAAGAGGAAGTTGCAAAATGGAACACTTGATGACTTCATTATTAGAACTAATACTGCCATAGATATGGAGATCAGTAGGATGCAGCACAGGGTCTCCATTGAACTTGATGCAGCTAGAAGGCTATCCCAGGAGCTGGCCATCGCCAAAAAATCCTCTTTGGGTCACTTTGCCCTTGCCAAAACACCGGACCGCACAATGGGACCAGCATCGATTCTAACGCAGTCTGTCATCCATCACCCACCAGCCTCACCTCCTCCAGCCGAAGTATCGAAGGTCGGGTCTCCATGTGCAGCCCCCCCATCCCTAGTTCATCATCATTGTGTAGGGTGGGAGGGGTAGAGGGGCCCCCCTTGGAGACGCTACCAACCGCCAACCGTAAGGTCACGAGTGCGAGGATCTCCCCTACCCCCCAAAGGGTTCCAACCAGAAACGAAAGCGTAACATCACCACCGCCTATTGTAGGAAAAAGGCTAAGGTTGCAAAGGCTCCGTTACCCTCCCAAGTACTAGCTCAGCCATCCCACTCACTCCTTCCCATGGTAAATAGTTGCCCCTCAGTATCAGAACCTAGTCCAGCGAAGTCGATGGGGGAATATGAGAATCTCGTAATTGAAAGTGAGAATGGAGGGGTACCACTCTGTACGATTGAAGGAAAGGATGTGGAATAACGATTGTGTGGGAAACGTTAAAAAAACTCCTAACTCCCTTGGAAGTTAGACTCTCTCGAATAGAAACCCAGCTCCTCGAGACAGAAAAAAGTATTCTAAATCTTGCCACCCTGACTATACCTGGCAATAAACCAACTAGCCCACCAGCTGCGACCCACACCCCATTAGTAGCTGTTGCCATTCCACCAGCACCTCCGGTGATCAAATCCATTCCAAAACCTCGGCATAAGGTCCCTGCAAGCACCACCGTCAATAGAGTAGCGGGAAGCGCAAACGAGTTGCCGGCTCCATCTGTACCAGCTCCGAAAGTAATGGCTGCCCCGAGGGCCAAAGACCGTAACACTTACTACTCCACCCCACAGAGATAAAAATCTTTTAAAAACCACTATAGGGGCTATGTTGATCTTCCCCCAGACGTAAGATCATATGTAGTAGTGCTCACGGGGGTGCCAGAAATTCCATACCAACAGCAGGAGGACTTTGGGTCATTAAAAAATAAGGTCATCCACTGGCTCAATGTAAACAGGCCATTACCCAATCACCTGAGAAGTAAATTTCTCATGGTGCGATGGGTCCCTTGGATAGGCACCTCGCACAAATCCATTTCAGGTGATTGTGTTATTGTCTCATTCGAAGATCCCAACACTGCACACTTTATTCATTCATGGAGCAATCACTGAGCTAATTCGCCCATAGCAACTAGACCATTAACTTACTTTTATCCCCTGCGCTTCCACTCCCACACGGGGGGAAACTGGAATTGGAATACGATTCCGGTGCGAAACTGTGTGCAGGGTGGGCCATCCAACTACTGGCAAGACACACATGGAGGGTGGAATGGGGTTCCCACTCACAACAGATTTGGATGTCTTGAGGATGTGGACGGACTTTCCCATAGGGCTATCGATACATCGTCCCTGGCAGACTCACACTGTTCTCTGTCTTACCCTTCACCGTGTTCTGTTCCACCAATACCCCACAGGATCACCGACACACTGTCCCTGGCATATTCACATTGTTCCCCGTCTCACTCTTTATCACGCCCTGCCCCACCACCATCACTATATCTCCCTGGAGACTGCAATCAAATCACGGGTGAATTTAGGCACATAGAGGAACAGGCCGTTGACCATCCCGCGGGTGGCACACTCACTGAGCACACAAAAGAAGAAGATGATATCACCAACCCAGGCCTAGCTGGTCATATTAACAAGGATAATGCCCTCCCTGAGGTGCTTAATGCAACATGCTCACTGGCAATAGAGGGATTGTCCTGTCCCAACTACAGCTAGTGTAGGATAAGCAGGTGCCCCTTGGTTTCTAATTCTATCGAGGAGGTGGGGGCTTCAAGAACACTTTCGATACTTTCTTGGAACGTTGCCAGGTTGGCTAATAAATTACATTCCTCAGAGTGGGTGGAATTCATTGAGGAATATGACATATGTCTGTTCCAGGAAACGTGGGCTAAAGAACAACAGTCCCGCACAGGGTACGCTACCTTTGAGATTGTGGCAAAATGGGGTGGGAAGGGTCGACCGTCCGGTGGTTTGTTGATTTGGGTAGGTTCCCACCTTGGATGCAGGCCGAGAAACCTCGAAACCAACTCACCGGACTTTCAGTGTGTTGTTCTGGAGTGGGCATCCGGTGTGAGAGTAGCATTAATAAATGTATACTCTAGACCGGTTGGGATTACGGGCACCTCGGGGACAATTGAGGACTTAGCTGTGTTCCTCGACTCTGCCACCCTCTGCCCATCACTTATAATCGGGGGGGACTTTAATATCCAGTATGAGCCCCTCCTGGATCATTTGGAAGGGGTAATTAATGAAGAGGATGATCTCTGGGAGATACCCACCTTGCCGGGCCCACCAGTAAAATCATGGTCACCCCTAGCCACTCAAATAACATCTTTCACTTTATCCCACTCATTGAGGGCTTGTAATGGGTGGCTCAAGGGAGACATCCCACCCCAGCCCACCTTCAATAGACCAGGGCACAAATCACGGATAGACCATATCCTGGTTTCAACGAAGGATTGGGCCAAAGTGAGGGACTTTACGATACTCAAAAGGACTGACAGTGACCATAATGTATTGTCATTGAGGTTCGCTGTCCAGGGTATGCCCACGGCAATCACAGATAAAAATCTAGCATTTCCGGATGGTCTAGTTGCAACTAGCAACAGACGTAAAATTAGATGGCCAAGACTAGTGCAAAACCCAAAAAATATCCAGAGGCTATATCAGGCAGTGGTCCCTGCCCTTGAAAAAGTTGGGGATCTCTTCCCTCACTCACCCACTCCCGATAAGTTCAGCGTGCTTGGGGATATTCATTCCGAGCTTTGCTCCAACTTAGCAGAGGTATTGAACCCGGTGCCCAGGACAAAAAAGGACAAGGGGAGAAGAGCCTCATGGTTCAATGCTTCTTGTAGGAGAGCAAAGACCGACCTCCTGGAGTCTCTTAAAATCCGGGAAACTCCTAGCAAGATTAGGGATAAGCGGGTGTCCTACAAGTCTATCATCCGCAATGCCAAAATAGAATGGGACCAGGATAACTGGTCTGAAATGACGGCTGCCCTAGCACTTCGAGATGCCCATAAACTCTGGCAGATCGTCAAGCACGGTTCAGCTGAACTTATAGCGGCAGTAGATGCAAATATTGCAGCTGCTGTGTGCGAGGACCACTTTAAATCTTTGTATAGCGCGCCCGACCAGGGTCAATCAGGGAACCTACCCGAACCAGCAATGGCTCAACCCCTCGAAAGCGCATCCCAGATGGATGGGTTCACCCTGGAAGAACTTAATATGACAATTTTGGGCCTCGCTGCTGAAAAGGCGCCAGGCCTGGATAAGCTTCCAGGTGACCTTTATAGGCATGAAGTTAAGATCTGGGCCCCGTATTTGAGGGTGCTGTTCAACGCAATTCTGAACGGCATGATGATCCCCCCAACTTGGCTGGGGGCAGAGATAGTCCCTATATTTAAGAAGGGCTCGCCTCTGCTCCCAGCCAACTACAGGCCAATAAGCCTGATAGACGTTTCCCAGAAACTCTTCACTAGGCTACTTCTGGATCGTCTGTCGGAATGGATGTTGGATTATGATATTTGGAGTCCATTCCAGGCGGGATTCAGAAGGAAGATCTCCACCACAGACCAGGTCTTCCGGCTCGCCCTCATTGTTTGGAAAATGGTACAGCTGTAGGGTGGCAGCCTCTACACTGTATTCGTGGACCTGAGGGCGGCCTTCGACCTGGTCCTCCCCAGAAAACTCTGGGAGGTGCTGGCCAAACTGGGGGTCCCTAGGGGCTTGCTGGAGATGATTATCCATCTCCATACTGCCAACTTTGCTCAGGTAAGGTGTGGTAGGGAGGGGGCGCTGTCGAACCGGTTCCCCGTTGACAGGGGGGGTAAGGCAGGGTTGTGTGCTCGCACCGACCCTGTTCTGCCTCTACGTCAACGGGGTAATCTTCCACCTCAATGGGGTTGCCAACTCTGACGCTCCCAAGTTGGCAGGCAGCAGGGTGCCGGCGATTATGTTCGCCGACGACACCCTGCTGCTCTCAAAGTCCTCAATGAGGATACAGCGCGTCCCAAATGGTTTTGTGGATTTTTGTGGGGAACAAGGTTTAGAAATCAACACTCTATAGACCAAATTTATGGTCTTTAATCCCCCACCAAAACTACGATCTACCCCTACCATCGGCCAGAGCAGACTTGAAAGGGTGCGCACCTTTGAGTACCTTGGAGTCATGTTAAATGAGAATATGACCTGGTGCACACACCAACAGAAAGCACTACTTAAATTGGCCCAGTACTCCGGAGGGGTTATGAGGCTCATGGGAAATAATAGGTCATCCATCAAACCCGTCGGCCCACCCCTCCAGATTTACAGGGCACAGGCAAGGGGGGCTGCCATGTATGGTTGTGAGATATGGGGTCACGTAGCTTCTCCAGAACTGGTGAGAGAGGAGAACAAGTTTATTAGGTGGGTGGTACGACTTCCGCCCAGCACGCCCCTTGTTCCATTACGGTTAGATCTAGGGCTGCGGCCTCTAAGTGAAGAACTGGCACTGCGTCCCATGGTTTATTGGCGTAGGCTGTGGGCAGTCCCAGAACTGATTAGCTATAGGCAGGGCCTACAGGAGGTGCTAGCCATGCCTAACGCCGGGAAAATTAAATGGCTCAAATTTATTAAAACTGAGCTGGAGGGTCTAGGCCTATCGACACTCTGGTCTGATCCTTCATCCGCATGCCCATTAATTCCCAAAAAGAGACTGGCAAAGGTCTATTACGACAGCAAACTAGCGGCACTCTGTCGTCAGCAAACCCTGGGGACACTTACGGAGTCATTTTTACGCATTAAGGACATTTACAGTTTTGAACCAGCCCTGGACAAATTATACCCTGCTTTACTCAGGAAACTTTATTTGCAATGGAGGCATGGGACCCTTCCACTTCGAGTTCTAACTAGCAAGAGGAGTGAATCAGCAACTAGTTTATGCCCGGCTTGTAGAGTGGCCAATGAATGTGAGCTTCACATAATCTTTTTCTGTCCGGCCTATAATGTCTCCCGCAAGAAATGGATCGTCCCTATATGCAGGAGCCTGGGGTTTGCGGAGTGCTTGGCCGCGTTTAGAGTACTGAAAACAGACTTGTCTGATCACATTGTCTTTGCTGTGGCTAAATATCTAGGTGCAATGTGGTTTCTGAGAAGTCAGTGCCTTAAGGCTGGTTATTGATTATTGATTTTCATTGTAGCATAAATCTGAAACTCTGTATCATTGAAAAACTTTCTTATGTACCCTGATGGATTTGTGATGTTTTTAATGTTTTATCGTCTTAATAATTATGAAATGGCTTTTGTATATCTTTTATGGTGATAAATTACCAAAATAAAGATTTATGAAATGAATCTCCATGAATCAACCTAGCCATAGGAGCAAGCAGACAGTTGGGTAACACCACTGTGTCCGTCAAGGTAAATAATGACACCATCTTCAGCCCTTTTCTTACGCCCTAATTTCCTCCACTCCTCCTTTTTTTTTGGTTCAGCTGCCTTCTGCAATTCTCTCACCTCTTCCCATGTATCCACACCATCCAGTAACACAAGTTAGCAGCTGTTTCCGCCCACCTCAACCTTTTTGTTTACAGCCATTTTGTATTTTGCATAATGTTGGACTAACTGGTCAGCATATCGATTACCAGCTGTCACTTTGTCATTGCCAGATTTGTGATCAGCACACTTGACCACAGCTACTTCTTTAGGCAACTGGATTGCTTCTAGCAAATCTTTCACATATTGACCATTTCTGATGGGGGTGCCTGAAGAGGTCAGGAACTCCCTTTGCATCCATATTTGGCCATAGTCACGCACCACCCCGTAACCATACTGGCTGTTAGTGAATATGGTCACTTTCCAATGTTTCCCAATTCGGCAATTTGTGCTGACTTGACTCCAGGTAAATAGGATGCTTCCACTGGGCCTCCCAAGGTACACACTGCGTAAGCAGCGCTTAAACCTCCTTCCTCATGTCTCATGCATGAGCCGTCAACAAACAGCTCATAGTCTGACTCACTCAAGAGCTCCTCTCTTATGTCGGGCCTGGGCTTTGTACTGTATTCAGTCAGATCAATGCAGTCATGCTCAACTTCCTCCGTAAGTTCTGCACTGTATGAATTTGGCAGTAAGGTTGCTGGGTTCAAAATGTTGCATCTAGCAATGGTTACATTTCCTGCACCTACAAGAACTCTCTCGTACTTAGTCAGCCGACTAGGTGTGAGGTTTAGTCTTAGTCCTGGTTAGCAAGATTACAACTGCATGTGGAACATGTATGGCTACAGGATGTCCCATAATGATGGATTCAACCTGCTCAAGACTCATGCAAGTTGCAGCTACTGCTTTTAGACATCCAGGCAGTGCAGCGGCCAATGGGTCTAAAGTGAACGAAAAATATGCCACAGGTCGTCGAACTAATCCATGAATCCGAGTCAAAACTGAAAGTGCACAATTATCTTGTGTGTCACAAAATAGTGCGTAATCTTTCGAATAGTCAGGCATTCCTAATGCTGGAGCTGTACATATGCAGTTTTTCAAATTTACAAAAGCAGTCATGCTTTCATCATCCCATTCTACTGGGTCTTTGGCTCGTTTCTTTGTCATTTATATCAGGGGCTTTGTAAGGACTGCGAATCCCACAATCCATTGCCTGCAATATCCTACGACTCCAAGAAACATTCTGACCTCCTTTTGTGCCTTTGGCAAATCCATGTTTTTAATTATTCTGATTCTCTCTGTGGTATCTCTCCTGACACCTCTCTCTATCAGATATCCCAGATATTTCACGGAGGTACCACAAAATTGCAATTTTTCTGGGGACACTTTATGTCCTCCTTCACCCAGATGATTCACTAAAACAATGGTATCGGCAACACAGTCTTTTCGTGATTTTGAGGCCACCAAAAGGTCGTCTATGTACTGGACTAAGACTGACCGTCCAGGTAGCACTAAAGACTCCAGGCACTGCCGATTTATATAGCGCAAACTCGACCTGAAGAGCACTAGTCATGTTACGCAAGGATACATTCATTTATTCATTTTTGGGAGGCGCTGGGAGATTAAGTGATTTGCCCAGAATGACACAGGATGCTGAGCTGATGTCGAGGGTCGAACCCAGTTCCCCAGCTTCAAAGTCCGCAGCTCGCAGTTTTACTGCATTTTGATTGATATTTTTTTCTCAGACCCACATCCGATGCGGCGCCCCTGGCTTCTCTTCATGGCGCACTGAGGTGCCGCGGCGCACACTTTGGGAGCCACTGGTCTATTGGACTCGACCTTCTGTGGATCCTTACTGGGTTTAAGTATAAAAGTAATCGTGGCTTCTGACCATGAGCTGGGGAGGTTTTCTCCCAAGATATATAGCCTATTGCATAATGACGCACATATAGGTGCTACTATGTCTAGGAGGGGTATGTAAACCTCCATCGGTAAACCATCTGGCCCGCAGCTTTCCCTCTGGCCTTTTTTCTGCATTGTTTCCTCACCTCCTCCTCTGTTATCTCCTTTCCAAGAGATCTTTTCTGAGATTCGACTAACTGTGGAATGTTTTCCTGCATTAACTAATCATGAATACTCTGTGGATCTGGAAATATAGTTTCTTGGTACAAATTGCTCATAAACCCTCTTGCTTCCCTCAATATATCTGCATTTGCATAGAGCTCCTCCCCTGATTCACTACTATTTAAACTCTTTATTACGTATCTTGCTCTGTCTACGGCCTTAATGATTGTGATGAGATTTGGGCACTGATATAGATTCTCTAATTGTTACATCGGACGGGAAGCAATTTGATAGTACTCTGGTCCTCTGGATAGTTATTGCAGAAATGTTCATGTGTATGAATTTGAAATAGATAGTTTAGTCATTATTGTACTTTTGCATAGACTTCTCAATATGTGTATATATATTTGTATATATTTTGTAGATAATTTGTATAGTTTGTACACTTTGATTGCACATATAAGTGTTGAGAACATTTGTACATTTGTGAACATTGCATGTATTACCCTTTGCCTGTGTGGCATCGATTTTTCATATTGCCAAGGTGACATCATTTATCTTTCTCCCGCGCTCTCGCTCTCCCCCGAACCTCTGTTCTTTTGTCTCACTAGTTTCCATGCACTATGGGTGTTGGTGACCATTCTTGCTATTTCATTTTATTTTGTATTTATCATTCACTTTTTATTTTCTACACATTTATTCTTTATTTTAGTTCAGTCTTTGAGCACTTTTTAGACAATTGTTTATCCTCAGTCATGCATAGTATCTGTTTTCACGCTCCATTGGTGAAGTGCGCACGTGACAAATCCTGAATATTTTTTTTGGCGTCCAGCTGGCTTCGGAGATGCAGAGTGCAGAGTTCCTGATTAAGAGGACCCGGGACTTTGGCCACGGGTAAGCTTTATTCAGGATGTGTGCTGTTGGTAATGGTTGGTGGCAGTGCAGGACCAGAATAAGCTTTATTTGCCTCTATGTTTGCTCCATAGAAAATTACGGTGATTGATTGCTTCCACTCCGGCTGCGTTTGGAACGTTGGGCTTCAGGCAAAGAAGGGCTCCCGTACCCCACGGAGCTCCTGCGATTGATGACCTGGGATTTTAAAAACGGGTAAGCGTCCATGGGGCATCGGTGGTACGACCATTTGAAATGGTTGTTTGATATAATATGGCGTGTGATTATAACATGACATGTTTTCTCTTCTTTTACTACCTCACAGAGAATATCAGCCTGCCAGAGGCAGGACGCATTCTGGCTTTGCCTTACTTGTATGAAAGGAGACTTTAAGGTAACGATGTAGCCTGCTCCTGCTTTAAAGTGCAGCTCCGTTCTTTGGGCACATTAGTACGATTATTATTTATGTTATTTTACATTTGTAGGTTTTTTTCAGAGTGTGAGGTAGATGGGGAATACACCAGCAAGTGCAAGTTGCGCCGGTGGAAATGTTTTTTTCCGGTCTGTAGCTTACAGTTGTAAGTGTTGCATTTTGATGCGAGCTGTAGAGTTTGTTTGGGGCATGCATCATGTGTTTGTAATTTCCACACAGGGTATGAATGCAGCAGGCGTGAGGGACTTTTCTATGCATAGTCTCTTGATAGATTGATCTTCATAATAACTGATTAATAACACACTTTGTCTTTACAGACATGAGTGTATAGTGTTTCTTTCTCTTGCGCTTGACATTCTCACTATAATCACATATCGGTGTTGGTGCTTGGAAACTATTTTTCATTAAATACCCCTATTTGTTTTGATGTTGTTCTGTAGGTATTAGATGTACAGTAACCAATGTACATAATATATATTGTTTTTAGGGGTTTCCTTATAGGCCCATCCTGATGAGACCCAATTAAAGGGGTCGAAACGCGTAGACCACCAGAAAAGGAGGAACCCATGGTTCACTAAAGTGGCCTATATTTTATCCTGTACAGATATAAGGAATATGTTGAGGTGAAGCACAACAGAATTTTGCATACGGACACTGTTTTTTGTAAAGAATTGTGGTCTAGGAAATGATGTAGATTGTTTGTATATGTTGTATATATGTTTTATGTTTATGTAAATTATTGTGTTGAATATGTGTAAAGAAAATGAAGAATATATGTAAAGAAAATGAATAGTCACAACCAGATATGATATGAGCAATTAAATACGGTTGCGACATGAAATGACATTTGAATGTGATTTGTTATAGATTCCTTGAAATTCTAATGTGTAGGGACTAAGACCCGATATGCTGGGGTAATTAAAGGTACTACATCGCAATATTGTGCGAATATTTGTTCTTCCACCTTGTTTTCTCTTGAGAACATATATTCGATCAGAGGCACAAGCGATCATTGCGATCAGATAAGGACCAAAATAGCCAAGTCGAGCCCTAGGGAACCTAGTAAGGAAGAGTAGGACCCAAGACCTGATGGGCCACAAAGACAAGGACCAGGGCTAGGAGAATCAGGATGACTCAAACCAGGCTATATCAAGGAGAAACAGAAGCAGGGTTAGGTTGAGTACGGCCCAGCAGACCATGAGGACGAGGATCAGTAGTGACAAGATCAGAAGGCCAAGGATGGGCTAATGCACGTAAGGGCTAGGAAAAGAGCCAGACTGCAGGGATCAGGAAGGACAGAACCAGAAGCCTCAGATTCAAAAAAACAATATCAGGGTGAAAGAATTACTTTGACCAGGATGAGGATCGGGAGGACCAAAACAACCCAGAAAAGTAGGCCTAGGAGATGTATCAGAAGGGGGACAACACCAGAAGGCACAGCAGGGCATGAAGGAGAAGGAAGACGACTGGGAGCAGGAGGACACTATGTGATTCTAAACACAATGTACTGGAATATATTGGGTAAGCAGTTCATATTCATGTGTATTATGCTGTCAAGCCCCAGAAATGGCCTGTTACACTCTGACCTCTGAGTGATAGCAGACACTGTCTGATGCTGGCATGGTAGTCTGAGTGTGAATCAGATTGCAGAAGGACTGAAACTTGTCAGAGCAGGCTAAATGTAGATGGGTGAAAAATAGTGTGGTCTCTAAAGAATAGCAGGAGGAGTTTAAGAAACTCAGATGGTTGAAGCCAGCAAAAATGGTTAATGCCTAACAAAGAGGGTCAAAGGGCTACAGTGATCAGTAAAGGGGAGACCAGGTTAGGATTATAAAATGCCTCAGGTGAGCAGAAGAGTGGTGAGGGAGGATTGAGATAGGTCATCTCAGGTTCCCTGAAGGGGGATTTTGAGTATTGAAGGGCACTGATTGTCAGTTTTGATAGTACTGGGAACCAAGGCCAGCAATGGTAGCTTCTGTGCCAGACTAGTTGTCTCTGAATCTCCGCCATAAGTGCGCTGGGGATGCTCAGACGTGGGTCCCAGGCACTCCGCACCACTGGAGTCAAGCTAGCCGGGCTGATGAGAGGTGTTACCTCGAAACCGGTCTGGTCCTCGGATGCTTGATTCCGTTCTGGGAAGGACATGGCTTTTGTAGTTCGGACTGGACTGTTCCCATGGGGCACAGGGTCAGAGCTGATTTGCATATCGCCATTGTCTAACCCAGGGTGGTGTGGAGTGCAAAAAAACGATGGATTTGGGCCCAGATCTTTTGACTGGGATGAATGTGTGACATTGATCCACATTCGGTCCATCACCTGTTTTGTTTGCAATACCGCCATAAGTGCGCTGGGGATGCTCAGACGTGGGTCCCCCAGGCACTCCACACCACTGGAGTCAAGCTAGCCGGGCTGATGAGAGGTGTTACCTCGAAACCGGTCCGGTCCTCGGATGCTTGATTCCGTTCTGGGAAGGACATGGCTTTTGTAGTTCGGACTGGACTGTTCCCATGGGGCACAGGGTCAGAGAAGATTTGCATATCGCCATTGTCTAACCCAGGGTGGTGTGGAGTGCAAAAAAACGATGGATTTGGGCCCAGATCTTTTGACTGGGATGAATGTGTGACATTGATCCACATTCGGTCCATCACCTGTTTTGTTTGCAATACCGCCATAAGTGCGCTGGGGATGCTCAGACGTGGGTCCCAGGCACTCCACACCACTGGAGTCAAGCTAGCCGGGCTGATGAGAGGTGTTACCTCGAAACCGGTCCGGTCCTCGGATGCTTGATTCCGTTCTGGGAAGGACATGGCTTTTGTAGTTCGGACTGGACTGTTCCCATGGGGCACAGGGTCAGAGCTGATTTGCATATCGCCATTGTCTAACCCAGGGTGGTGTGGAGTGCAAAAAAACGATGGATTTGGGCCCAGATCTTTTGACTGGGATGAATGTGTGACATTGATCCACATTCGGTCCATCACCTGTTTTGTTTGCAATACCGCCATAAGTGCGCTGGGGATGCTCAGACGTGGGTCCCAGGCACTCCACACCACTGGAGTCAAGCTAGCCGGGCTGATGAGAGGTGTTACCTCGAAACCGGTCCGGTCCTCGGATGCTTGATTCCATTCTGGGAAGGACATGGCTTTTGTAGTTCGGACTGGACTGTTCCCATGGGGCACAGGGTCAGAGCTGATTTGCATATCGCCATTGTCTAACCCAGGGTGGTGTGGAGTGCAAAAAAACGATGGATTTGGGCCCAGATCTTTTGACTGGGATGAATGTGTGACATTGATCCACATTCGGTCCATCACCTGTTTTGTTTGCAATACCGCCATAAGTGCGCTGGGGATGCTCAGACGTGGGTCCCAGGCACTCCACACCACTGGAGTCAAGCTAGCCAGGCTGATGAGAGGTGTTACCTCGAAACCGGTCCGGTCCTCGGATGCTTGATTCCGTTCTGGGAAGGACATGGCATTTGTAGTTCGGACTGGACTGTTCCCATGGGGCACAGGGTCAGAGCTGATTTGCATATCGCCATTGTCTAACCCAGGGTGGTGTGGAGTGCAAAAAAACGATGGATTTGGGCCCAGATCTTTTGATTGGGATGAATGTGTGACATTGATCCACATTCGGTCCATCACCTGTTTTGTTTGCAATACCGCCATAAGTGCGCTGGGGATGCTCAGACGTGGGTCCCAGGCACTCCACACCACTGGAGTCAAGCTAGCCGGGCTGATGAGAGGTGTTACCTCGAAACCGGTCCGGTCCTCGGATGCTTGATTCCGTTCTGGGAAGGACATGGCTTTTGTAGTTCGGTCTGGACTGTTCCCATGGGGCACAGGGTCAGAGCTGATTTGCATATCGCCATTGTCTAACCCAGGGTGGTGTGGAGTGCAAAAAAACGATGGATTTGGGCCCAGATCTTTTGACTGGGATGAATGTGTGACATTGATCCACATTCGGTCCATCACCTGTTTTGTTTGCAATACCGCCATAAGTGCGCTGGGGATGCTCAGACGTGGGTCCCAGGCACTCCACACCACTGGAGTCAAGCTAGCCGGGCTGATGAGAGGTGTTACCTCGAAACCGGTCCGGTCCTCGGATGCTTGATTCCGTTCTGGGAAGGACATGGCTTTTGTAGTTCGGACTGGACTGTTCCCATGGGGCACAGGGTCAGAGCTGATTTGCAAATCGCCATTGTCTAACCCAGGGTGGTGTGGAGTGCAAAAAAACGATGGATTTGGGCCCAGATCTTTTGACTGGGATGAATGTGTGACATTGATCCACATTCGGTCCATCACCTGTTTTGTTTGCAATACCGCCATAAGTGCGCTGGGGATGCTCAGACGTGGGTCCCAGGCACTCCACACCACTGGAGTCAAGCTAGCCGGGCTGATGAGAGGTGTTACCTCGAAACCAGTCCGGTCCTCGGATGCTTGATTCCGTTCTGGGAAGGACATGGCTTTTGTAGTTCGGACTGGACTGTTCCCATGGGGCACAGGGTCAGAGCTGATTTGCATATCGCCATTGTCTAACCCAGGGTGGTGTGGAGTGCAAAAAAACGATGGATTTGGGCCCAGATCTTTTGACTGGGATGAATGTGTGACATTGATCCACATTCGGTCCATCACCTGTTTTGTTTGCAATACCGCCATAAGTGCGCTGGGGATGCTCAGACGTGGGTCCCAGGCACTCCACACCACTGGAGTCAAGCTAGCCGGGCTGATGAGAGGTGTTACCTCGAAACCGGTCCGGTCCTCGGATGCTTGATTCCGTTCTGGGAAGGACATGGCTTTTGTAGTTCGGACTGGACTGTTCCCATGGGGCACAGAGTCAGAGCTGATTTGCATATCGCCATTGTCTAACCCAGGGTGGTGTGGAGTGCAAAAAAAACGATGGATTTGGGCCCAGATCTTTTGACTGGGATGAATGTGTGACATTGATCCACATTCAGTCCATCACCTGTTTTGTTTGCAATACCGCCATAAGTGCGCTGGGGATGCTCAGACGTGGGTCCCAGGCACTCCACACCACTGGAGTCAAGCTAGCCGGGCTGATGAGAGGTGTTACCTCGAAACCGGTCCGGTCCTCGGATGCTTGATTCCGTTCTGGGAAGGACATGGCTTTTGTAGTTCGGACTGGACTGTTCCCATGGGGCACAGGGTCAGAGCTGATTTGCATATCGCCATTGTCTAACCCAGGGTGGTGTGGAGTGCAAAAAACCGATGGATTTGGGCCCAGATCTTTTGACTGGGATGAATGTGTGACATTGATCCACATTTGGTCCATCACCTGTTTTGTTTGTTCTGAATCTCTAAGGGCTAGATAAAAAAATGGTGGTGATACATATGTGGCAGAAGTGTTTTTTAGGCCAGCGAAAAGGCAATTGGTGTCAGGACTGGTAGAATAGTGCGTGTGACTTCGACACCTTTGAATTGACATACTATTTGCATGCATGCGTAGTAGTAAATCTCCGTGTTCGGTGAAAGTCTATGTGTGTGGACCAGTAGGATGTATTTTGCATGATGTGATAGAGAGTGGATACAGCATCCCTAGACAGTTGAAGTGTATTAACTACATCTTCGTGGCTAGACGATTGAAACAGAGACATTGAAGTGAGGGAGTATGATAAAATTCTGTGAGTTCCTTGTTAGCAAAGGGCTGCTGATTAGTTCTTCCCAAATAATGGCATAGGGTGGATGCTAGGAGTGAGGGGTAGGTCAGAGGTTTCTGTTTTTAAAGGTGACTACGTTTCTAAGCAGGGCGTGACTTTTGTCTCAGCCTGATGCCTGTCTCAGAAGGTGGAAGACAGTGAGATGCTGAAATCTCATAATTCATTGTGAGCTTGTTTTAGATGATCCTGCTTTGAGCCAGCACTATTGCTACTTTTGTGAGAGCCATCACCAACAAAATGGCTGTATCTGAGGTACAGCCAGAAAATTGTATTTAAAAGAGATTCACTCCAAATCAGTTCTGAAACATCAACAGTCGATCTACATAATTTGTATGGAAAATGAGTGTAAATGTGGAAGTGATTCATCTACAGCTCAAAAAGAAATGGAGGAGCTGCAAGATCCCCAAAGACCACTCAGCCTTCAAAACTGCTGTCACTGCACATCATTACCTCATTAGTGGAGTTCTGGACTTTTTGGTTCCGTCCAGAGGTGTCAGGGTACAACACCCAAAGACCCCGGAGTTCCACCTGCCTTGGTGCACAAATGAACAGAAACACGGGCTTCTCGATGGTGGCGTCAAAGACCAAAGGTTTATTACTGCAGGGACACAGAAGTCACAGAATCTACACACGGGCAGAGACTAGGAGCCTGTTCGATTTGTACAAAGTGGGTTGCTCCTTATATACTGTTTTTTATGCTAGGGGCAAATTCTTTACATGTAATACATTCCCAAAACCTTTGTGTCTGAAACAATAAATATTTGGCGTTACACAGGAACCGTCGGTAATATCTGAGGCCAAACATTGCGAAAAGAGGGGTTCCCACTAGTTCGTCACAATTCCCTGTCAATATTGCTTTCAGGACCCGGACCGCCTCATCGTAAAGTTCGTTACCTCCCCCTAATAAAGATTCAGAAAGAAAGAAACAGAGCCAGGTGTGGAAGATAGAAAAGTGGGATAAGGGATGTTTGTGGGTTGTAAATGGGCAAGGCTACCGACTTCGGCCGCCTAATCATGATCAGGTACAATGGACACGAAGACCAGTTTGGCAGGACTGGCCTCGGGCAGAGGAGGCAGCCTTTGTCGAGTCATGCAGCTACAGCGTGATCTGGTTTAAGGTGCACGTGTCATGTAAGAGGTGAATCTCCGGCTAAGGCTACGTGTCCTTAATCAAAGTGGAGTGAATGAAGTGATCAGAGGCTATTGCATATGTGAGGGCAAGGAAACACAAAATGGCGGCCATGATCTAAGATGGATGCCATGGGTATATCAGAAATATGTCAATGGAAGGAGTGCTCTTGCTCGTAGCGTAGCGAAAACACTAGGATATACTAAATGGATCATTTGCGGTTCACTGATACCAATATTATGTATTTCCGACAAACTTGAAAACACGGGTTCAAGTCGTCACGGAACCGTCACGGAACCTCAGACCCTCCTTTTGCCCTTACATAGGCAATTACTTAGTCTATGTCAGAATCTAGTTCTATGCTCATCAGGTCAGTGACATGTTGTTGTATCATCATCCTTTCTCGTGTCTTTTCTCCAAACGCAGGTGGTTTTCTGAGACAAGTCGCAGCACAAAGACTACACAGAGCAGGACCACACTGGATAATCAGACAACATGAGAATAGGAATACTAGGATGACACCAATGACCATTAGAACCTTCCATCCCCACGCTGAGATCAGAGTCCAAAACCACTCCATGAAGGACCAGTTTCCCTTGTCTACATGTATGGAGTCTGAAATCTTGTGCAACTTAGAGATCGCCTCATAGACTGTTGGAGCATTATTAGGAATAAAGACACAGCAGCTCGATTGGATCATTCTGCATACCCCACCTCGATCTGCAAGTATAACGTCTAGAACCATACGGTTCTGCAACGTCATGAGCCTATCCGCCTGAAGCTTCAGCTGTCAGATTGCTAAGGGCACCAGCAGTTTCAGTAATAGTAGATTCAACTACCCGTGTTAGCTGACGTATGTTTCTACTATTGGCCATAGGTCCCCAGAACGGAAGGAAGCCTTTGAAGAAGTCTCCGGCTTCCTGACCAGCGGTATCTTCCTTACTGAAGACACCTCTTGCTACTCTGGTTCGGTGGTAATCAGGTGAAGCAGTGTATGTCGGAGGCAATAATCGAGCAATATAACATGATCCTGAGAAGTCGGCAGGCAACCATGTATAAGCTCTATCTCGACAAATGAAGTAGGTACCCCTAGCAGTGAGGAAGGCAGGGGAAGAGTTAGCCGGAAACACATAAGTCTCTACGCACTCACTCCTCCCTAGCTGAGCTCTCGGATTTCTCCCATTACCTTGCAAACAGACCTGACCTCGGTGAGGTACGACCCAGATTGGAGTTGAGCTTTTACGCTTGCTTTCTCCTAAACTAAGGCGATACTCTGAAGTATTCCAACTTAAATATACTCGCAATTCGTCTCTAGGGTATGATGGAGTATTATTGACGTCCTTGACCATGTCAATAATTCCCTGGACTAAAGCTTTGTTAGCAGAGTTATATTTAGTGGAACGTGGTGGACGTGGAGGATAGGTTTCAAGGGCATAAGCAAAGATGGTTTGGAAGGCCTGAAATGATCCATTATAGCTGTAAGGCAAAACCAGATAGGGAATACCTTTATCCATAGTGTGAGGTATCAAGCCACACACCCAGCAGTCTGTAGTGTTAACTACCAGTTGGTGTTGGTGCAAGAGCTGTACAAAAGTGTTGTTGGTAAATTCTGAGCGTCTAGCTTGCTCATGTTCCGGAAACGAGTGAAATGAGTGTATAGAAGAAACAGTAGAAATAGCAGGATCAAGGGGAGGTACTGTAGAAACTGGCACAAAAATCAAATTTATGCTAAAGACGATTCCACCCACCAATGTTGCTAAAACAATCAAGAATGTAACGGTACATTGCATCAAGAAACATTTGCTGCGAAGAATTCTATTAAGTCTGTTTCTGCGAACGTAAATCACATTTTCTCGTTGCAGCGCAGGAAGCTCCATCTTCTACAATCCGCTCGCGACCACTGATGATGTGTACGTAGATGAAAATGCCTCTATCAGCCCTGGGAGTTCCCAGAACCAACAGAAAGATCGACCTTGTGTCAGACCCCTGCAAATTCAAACTAGGCACACAGCCACGACCCTACGGCTACCCAGACGGCAAGGCAATTTTAAAAACAATAAACAATAGCAAACTTCCTGGCTGAAGGCAAAAGTTCAATATATCAAAATCACAATATGCAGTTGCCTGCTTTATTTGTCCTTTTTATGGCTTCTAAGGTTGTATTTCTGCTTTGCTGGTACTGTCTGATCGGAAAACAGTGTAACACTAGCAGCTGTTGCAGAGTTTAAGTTCGCAGATAGCAAAGTTTCTTCTGATGCTGGAGACAAATGTTCAGTGTTCAAAGGAGTCTTTTCAAGAGGAGAGTCAAGTTTCAAAGTGTCAGTAATCAAATCGGCATCGCTGAAAGGGATAAACTTCGGAGTGATTTCAGATTCGGAGGCACCAATTCCCTTCTTCACCCAGTCGTCGTAAGGCAGCGGCAAAGGAACACGCTTTACGTGAGAAGCGTGAATCCAGTGCTTACGGCCAGCGACACGTACGGCTGTCCTCGTTGCCAGCAGGACCTGAAAGGGACCGATGTAGCGAGGCTGAAGATTCTTTGTCCTCGCAAAATTTCTGACCACCACGTGGTCGCCGGGTTTCAGCTGATGCCCTGGACTCTCCGGAGGTTTTGGCAAAGCATCGAAGACCTGTTGATGAATAAGACTCAATTTAGCAGTCAAGTCGTAAAGGTAGTCTATCAACATAGGATATTCAATGGAGCAAAACTGTTTAGGCCTCGGCACACCCCAGATATTTGCCGGGCGGCCAAACACAATCTCGTATGGAGAAAGCCCTATTCTAGAATGCACTGTTGCTCTCGTTGATAACAAGGCCAAAGGAAGTGCGTCTGGCCAAGCTAAACCTGTGGATGCTTGTATTTTGGCTATCTTAAGCTTCAGAGTGCCATTGTAACCCTCGACTAAACCAGCAGATTGGGGATGGTTTGCACTATGGAATTTTTGTTTCAATCCTAGGCCGGCACACACACTCTGCATAACTTTCCCTATAAACTCACTTCCGTTATCTGACCATACAATCCGTGGCATTCCATACCTAGGGAAAAATTCCTTGAGAAGAATTTTGGCAGTAGATAGAGCAGTGTTGTCCTTTAGTGGGTATGCTTCTATCCACCTGGAAAAAGCACAAACTACCACCAGGACGTATTTTAAATTGTTGCAACGTTCCATGTGAATGAAGTCTAACTGAATCACTTCAAAGGGGCAGGATGGAGGAGCGAAATGTCCAGCTGGAGTTGGAGTTCCCTTGCCAGGATTATGCATCAAGCACACCATACAATTTTTCACCACTCTCTCTGCACACTTACTGATTCCCTCATTTTTCCAGACCGGAGCCAACATCTTACATATCCCTTTAGAACTTATATGCGCTACTCCATGTGCCATCGTCACTACTGCAAGCACATACGCATCAGGCAACATCCAACGCTGCTGTTCTGTCAAATCAATCCAACATCCATTCGAGTCCAACTTGCCCGTACTTTCTCTCCATACACGTTTCTCTTCCTCAGTCGCTTCTTTCTGAATCTCTTTCACACTTTCCATAGTGTCCTCACACATTCCAGACTCAGCAATCCATCTTGCAGACGTAGCAACATACATTCTACTCATCGTGTCTCTAGCTGTCTGTTTAGCAGTTTCATCAGCAAAGGCATTCCCACGACCAACATCATCCGTGATTGCTTTATGAGCACTGCACTTCACAATCGCAACTTCAGTCGGCAAGGTTAGAGATTCCAACAAGTCGTTAACTAGCTGACCATGTTGGATCTTAGTCCCATGGGACGTAATGAAACCCCTTTCTCTCCACAATCGGCCAAAACTATGGGCCACGCCAAATGCGTACTGACTATCTGTAAACACATTCACTCTCTTTCCCTTAGCTAAAACACACGCTCTCGTTAGAGCTATTAATTCTGCAGCTTGGGCAGAATTCTGACTCACTCTTGCAGTCTCCACAATCGTCTTCAAAGTCGTTACCGCGTAGGCAGCAGTCACATCACCATTCTCCAATTTAAAACATGACCCGTCCACATATAGCGTACCATCTGGGTCGGACAGGGGAGTATCTTTCAAATCGATACGTCCTTTTGTCTCTTCCTCCGTTTTGAAATAGCAGTCATGTGGCTCAGAATCACTCGACTCTTGATCAGTCGGCAACAATGTTGCTGGATTCAATACATTGCATCTTTTGATCTGAATATGACTCGCTAATAATGTCAGCTCGTAACCAGATAATCTCGCACTAGTAAGGTGTTGTGTTTTCGTTCGGTTCATGAGTGTATCCACTGCATGAGGAACCATGACCACTAGCATATTATTCATCACCAAACCAGCAGATTGTCGAATGGAAGCTGCAGCTGCCGCTGTAGCCCTCAAACAACTAGGTAACGCTCTAGCTACCGGATCTAATGTTGATGAAAAATACGCACAAGGGCGTTGTTTATCACCAAACTTCTGTGTCAGAACACTCAACGCGCAACCTTCTCTTTCGTGAACGTAGAGCGTGAATGGCTTGCTGTAATCAGGTGTACCCAATACAGGAGCTGAACACAATGCTTTTCGTAATTCAGTAAAACTCTCTTGACATTCATCAGACCATGGCACCGGACTCGGAACATTTTTCCCAGTCAAAGCTACCAATGGTTTCGCTAAAAGAGAAAAATTTGGAATCCACTGCCTACAGTAAGAGGTAATACCTAGGAAGGCACGTACTTCTCTCTGTGTGCGTGGAACACTCATCTGCGTAATTGCTTTTATTCTTTCTGGGGTCAACTTCCTTCCCTCCTTTGACAAGAGATGACCTAGATAGGTCACTTCTTGGCAGCAGTATTGCATTTTCGAAGGAGACACTTTATGATTCAAATTAGACAAATGATGCAATAGGGAAATTGTAGCTGCTTTGCAAGTTTCCTTGTCATCGGCAGCCACTAAAAGATCGTCTACGTACTGTACTAGGGCAGAACCTGGAGGAAGGACAAAAGAATCTAACTGGCTTTTTAAAGCTTGACTGTAAATAGATGGACTTTCACAATAGCCTTGTGGTGCGCGTTTAAATCTGAAACTGCGACCTCCTAAACAGAAGCCGAAAATATCCCTACTTTCTTCGGCTATCGGAATGCTGAAAAAGGCATTCTTCAAGTCGATGACTGAGAACCAAGTAGCTGTAGCAGGAATCAATGTTAACAAGGCAGTAATGTCTGGCACTACAGGAAACTGCGGGATTACAATCTTATTAACTTCTCTAAGGTCTATGACAAACCTATAAACTGGAGGTTTTGTAGGGTCGGTTCGCTTCAGAATCGGTAAGACAGGACTGTTACAGACATTTCCTCTAGTTTCCTCAATCACACCCTTCTTAATCAAGTCTTGCACAATCAATAAAAGTGCACGCTCACCTTCACTCGAGATTTTATACTGGGGAATTCTTGGAAATTTCACATTTGCTTTCAAAGTTACTACATACGGTGGAATTTCTAGGAGACCTACATCATTAGGACCAGTAGCCCAAAGAGAATCAGGGAGTGAACGTAGCTCCGGCGGGAGTGCGTTCATTGACAAGTACATCGGTGAGGTGATATTTTTACCCAGTGTAAGCTGTACTCCTTCCGGAGAACAGTACAGTGTCGCATATAGTCGTTTTAACAAATCTAAACCAAGCAGATTTTCATTACAACCTGTCGTCAAAATCAGGGGTGCTTCTAATTGGCACGGTCCAACAGAAATAGACAAAGGACCAGATATCGGGTTGTACACAGGGGCGCCTGAAAAACCTACGGAAACATTTGTTGAGCCAGACAAAGGTGCGCCAGGGAGTTTCGCATGAATGATAGAACTTTTCGCGGCACCAGTATCCAACAGAAACGGTTCGACTACACCTGATGTTGCTACTGCGACATAAGGCCCACTCTGATCCACTGGAACTGATACTACTCCCTCTCTCTGTCCATGGCTGTCCTAGTACCCATTTTGTTGAAAACCTTCATCTACTTCACAATAATCTTCAACAAGATATTGCTGAGATCTATTTTGCTGAACAGATTGTCCATTTCGCTGATCAAAGTGGTTGGAGGGACGATCATTCGTTTGTGGAGGCATAGCACCTCGTCCTCGTCCTCTAGAATTCTGCACAAAACCACCACGACCTCTCTGAGCTGCTGCTGCATTATTTTGTGCTAAGATCGGACATTCATTTTTATAGTGACCCTCTTTCTTACAGTACGCGCACTGATTCCACTGATATTGAGGCCTTGATGTACCATAATCTGTCCTTTGGTATGAGTTTTGCTGCGTATTAGTCTGATTCGTGCGAGGCGGATACGCCTGCTGCAAAAGAACTTTAGTTTTTAAATCTTTCGTTTTCTTTTCTGATTTTTCCTTCTCCTCTTTATCTCTATTTTCGTAGTACTGCGCAGTCGCAAGTATTTGCGCTGTCGTAGATACAGCCCACGCACTTTCTGAGTCTTTTAATTTATTGCATAATTCAGGTAACAAATTATGCACAAATTTATCTACAAACAGTCTTTGTCCTCCTTCTGTACTCATGTCCTGACCACTATGATCCACAAAAGTCTCTTCGAACCTCGTGAAGAAGTCCGAGACACTTTCGTCTTTCTTCTGCTTACATGCTGACAACTTGTCCCAATTAACACGTAATGCTGGCATCAGAGTTTTCATTAGATCAATTATTCTACCTGGCAGATTAGCAATCAGAGGTTCAGGTTTTGCACCACCTGTTTGTTGACCATCTGTTGCAGTGATAGCTGCCCAATCACCACCTAAAGCAGCCTGATGATCCTCTCTACGAATTTTAGCCCACACTGGTTGCGGAACTACATTACCAAACAACATATCAATGTCGGCTAAGTTCATTATACAAGCCTCAACTGTCTGTGTTAATTCCTTGTAATATCCGGCTGGATTCTTACGCGGATCTGGCAAGGCCTGTTTCACTGCTAACACTTCTGCTCGCTTCCATGGAATGTGTATCCACACTCGTTGGAACTGTGCTGGAGCAGCTGCAATTCCTGCATTATCATCACGTTGTATTGCTTCGCGCCAAATTGGAGGAACCTCCCTCATAGGATATTGGCGACTTAGCTTCATTTTACCTTTCTCTAAATCTCTCGGTGAACGAAGAGATGGATCATTCCTAAAACTTAAAATGAGTTCCATCGCTTCCTTTATATTCTCACCCACTATTATTCCAGCAGCAAACTCCTTTTGAACCCTAATTAAATCTTCTAAATCTGATTCGACATCGTCTTCTTCTATCTCCTCACGTAACAACGAGCACATCTCATCAAAGACGTATCGTTGCGTTGGTTCTCCCCATTGCATAAATGTGTCTAACACATCTCTCGTGCTATATCTTCTACCCTTCGAAATCCATCTGAGAGCCGTGGAATCTAAAACTCCCCGTTCCTCAATACTCGGAAGCTGACTCCGTCTCTGTACAGAGTCAGGAGTAGGAGTCTTAATCAAAGTTTTATATATAGGAGACAGCATATTAGTAACCGAATCAGTGATTCTTCGACGAACAGAAAGTGGAGTTAGTACACTCGCAGACATAGAGAATGCAGTGGAGGTAGGAATAGATGAGGAAGCAGTAGGAGTATCGAGGAAAATAGTTTCTGGAGCAGTAGGTACAGAGGTAGGTATAGGGGCTGGCAGTGTAGGAAGAGGAGGAGCTGTAGGAACATTCACATTCATCACAGGAAGTACAGGAACTTGATTCTGAGGGATAAGAGCAGGAACACCAGGTTGTCCAGCAACCGGCAAGTGAACATTCGGGACAAGCGGAGCCGTAGCACCTTGTGCATACGGTGGAGGTGACCGTAACAGATAAGATAGCAGAGGATCGTTTTCGGAGTCCTCCAGTATCTTAGCCATTTTCGATGGCAAGGCAGGATAGCACTTGTCAATCGCTAAGTTATGCTCTCTAATGGCTACATCTATGGCCTTCTCACACTCGTTAGCCTGCAACTGTTTAGTCGCTTGCTCTAGAGTTAACTCTTCTTGCTCTTTCTGCTCTTTCTTCAACCTTCTCATTTCTCTCTGTTTGGATTCTTTCCGCCAATAACGGAAGGAATCAAACATTGCCGGCCGGGCTTTCTTCTTAAACAATTTCGCTTCTAAGTTGTCGAGAATCTCTGGTTCAAAACTACCATGCAGTGGCCAACTAAGGACACCATCCTTCTTACAATAGCGGACCCATATCTCATTATAAGATATAGGACCCACGCCATACTTACAATATAAATCATATAGGGGAGTCCCAATCGGAGGAACCAGACAAGAGTCCTCCAATCGTGAGTCACTGTTGCAACTAAAACAAGACAACATTTTCCGACTTACCATTTTCAGTCCGGAACACAAAACAAACAAAACACGGAACAAATATGTGCACTCGAACCAAGAACTTAGGCCTACCAAAACAAACTGATGTATCGATACCCAAACTAAACCAAATAGATTATCGTAACTAGAACAACCAATGATAATCTGACAAAACCAAACCAAGAACCGATCAAGGATTTTAACAATCCTCACAAAGTAACCAGCTAGCTATCACTAAATACTTAACTGAGTCACTGAAGACGTCACCAAGGAGAAACCCGTCACGTTTCGCCGTACTAAGGACTGCACCACTTCGGGTCCAAGACAGGGCGACGGTCAAGGCAACGGCCCACTGCAGCCGTCCTGAACGGGAAACCCTCGTGGAAGAGAACTTCGGGCCACTTTTGCGATATGCCGGGATCGATGAAGTGGGGCGCCTCCCTCAGGAATCTTCACACGAAGCTTCTCGAACTCTTCAGGCTTTTGGATCGGTACCGAATGACGTCGCCCCACGTTGGGCGCCAATTGGAGTTCTGGACTTTTTGGTTCCGTCCAGAGGTGTCAGGGTACAACACCCAAAGACCCCGGAGTTCCACCTGCCTTGGTGCACAAATGAACAGAAACACGGGCTTCTCGATGGTGGCGTCAAAGACCAAAGGTTTATTACTGCAGGGACACAGAAGTCACAGAATCTACACACGGGCAGAGACTAGGAGCCTGTTCGATTTGTACAAAGTGGGTTGCTCCTTATATACTGTTTTTTATGCTAGGGGCAAATTCTTTACATGTAATACATTCCCAAAACATTTGTGTCTGAAACAATAAATATTTGGCGTTACACAGGAACCGTCGGTAATATCTGAGGCCAAACATTGCGAAAAGAGGGGTTCCCACTAGTTCGTCACAATTCCCTGTCAATATTGCTTTCAGGACCCGGACCGCCTCATCGTAAAGTTCGTTACCTCCCCCTAATAAAGATTCAGAAAGAAAGAAACAGAGCCAGGTGTGGAAGATAGAAAAGTGGGATAAGGGATGTTTGTGGGTTGTAAATGGGCAAGGCTACCGACTTCGGCCGCCTAATCATGATCAGGTACAATGGACACGAAGACCAGTTTGGCAGGACTGGCCTCGGGCAGAGGAGGCAGCCTTTGTCGAGTCATGCAGCTACAGCGTGATCTGGTTTAAGGTGCACGTGTCATGTAAGAGGTGAATCTCCGGCTAAGGCTACGTGTCCTTAATCAAAGTGGAGTGAATGAAGTGATCAGAGGCTATTGCATATGTGAGGGCAAGGAAACACAAAATGGCGGCCATGATCTAAGATGGATGCCATGGGTATATCAGAAATATGTCAATGGAAGGAGTGCTCTTGCTCGTAGCGTAGCGAAAACACTAGGATATACTAAATGGATCATTTGCGGTTCACTGATACCAATATTATGTATTTCCGACAAACTTGAAAACACGGGTTCAAGTCGTCACGGAACCGTCACGGAACCTCATTAGAACAACAAAGAAAGTGGCCCTACAAGAAAGGATCAATACTAATGCATTCAATAGCAAATAACTTTTTGTGGTGGTCAAAGAATTTACCAAACCAAGCACAGGTACAGAAGATATCCCATCCTCTCAAGACCTCTGCAACAACCTCAGCACCTTCTTCCACCACAAGACTAAGGAGAACTATGACAGCTTCAAAGGTCTCAGTACCCAAGACCCTCTCACCCCACTCTCAACCCCCACACCAAATGACACCAGATCCTAGCCGGCCCTGCTAAGCTGGACACCCCTCACCACTGATGACACTCTCAAGTTAATGAAGAGTATCCAATCTAGATCACCCACAGACCCCTGCCCGTAGCACATCTTCAACAGAGCAGATACCTCTATTGCCCTTGAGCTCTGCTGCACCATTAACTCCACCACATTCCCAGAAGACTGGATTAATCCTATGCTGAAGAATCCCTCTGCCGACCTGAAGGACCTTAAGAACTTCAGACTCATCTCTATGCTCCCATTCCCAGCCAAAGTCATTGAGAACTCCATCAACGGCCAACTTTCTGAATTCATCTAAGAAAACCACATCCTGGACTTCTCTCAGTCTGGCTCCCGAAGCAATCACAGTACTGAGACCGCACTCCTTGACGCCACAGACGATATCTACACCCTCCTCGACTGAGGTGAAACTGCAGCTCTCATCCTCCTGGACCTCTTGGCCTCCTTTGACACCATCTCCGACTTCACCCTGTGCACAAGACTTCACGGTGCCGGCATCTGTGCAAAAAGCCCTGGAATGGATCTGCTCCTTTCTCACCAGCCAAACACCCTTCCACCCTGAACCCACAGAGATCAGCTACATAGTGCCTCAGGGCTCCTCCCTGAGCCCCACTCCCTTCAACATCTACATGGCCCCAATCACAACCATCGTCAGGAACCATGGACTCAACATCATCTCCCATGCCAACAACACCCAGCTGATCCTCCCCTTCATCAACAAACTCACAGTCGCAAAGAACAACTTGCATGACAGGGTTAAGGCTGTTGCCACCTGAATGAAAGACAGCTGCCTAAAGCTCAACTCAGAGAAGACCAGAGTCCTTATCACAGGCTCCCCTGTCTGACTAGGACGACTCATGGTCGTCCGCAAAACTTGGATCCCCACCACACCCACAGACCACACACAAAATCTGAGCATCATCTTGGACTCCTTGCACACCATGAAACGTCAGATCAATTTGTCTCATCGTCCTCCTTACACACATTATGCTTGCTCCAAAAGATCTTGAAGTGGATTCCCACTGAGTCCAGAAAGACGGTCACCCTCTCAATCATCATCAGCAGTCTCGACTACGGCAGCACACTCTACATCATCATCTCACAAAAGCTCCTCAAGAAACTGCAGAGCATCCAGAACGTCTCCGCCAGATTCAAGCTCAATATCCCCTGCTGCAGCCACATCACCAGCCACCTGAGAGACCTCCACTGGCTCCCAGTCAACAATCAAATCCACTTCAAGCTCCTCACACATACCTACAAAGCCCTATACAACGTGGGACCTTCATACCTCAACCTTTGTCTTGCATTCCACTCCACCCAACTGGCCCTAGCTGCCATCGCACTTATCAACAAGCTCACGGCTAGGGGAATATCCTTCTTCTACCTTAACACACTTTGCAAGTCACTTGCTTGATTGATTGATCTGTAGGTCACAAAATTAGAGGTAACAAAATATCTAGTTTATTCAATGCATTGTTTCTTACAGTATTTGTAACAAAGAAAGTGGATAAAAAATGTCTATGATTTTCTTCTCTTCTGTGTCTTTGATTCCTATATGTGTTTCTCTGATTTACTAGGAATATTCATTCACATTCCAATGACATTCAATTTCAAATAACGATTTGCTCTTGCCTCCTCCGTGGAATACTTCCTCTGGTGGCCTAATAAAGTTCCAGCCATTGGTGGACGAGCTTTACACTGTCCCCCCATTTAGGGTAGAAGCTGGCTGCAAAAAACTAATGACCCCAACACCCTGAAGAAAGTTCTCAGTGTATGGGGGTCATTCATTTTTATTTTCCAAAAACAAACTCTGCTTTGGGAGTTTGTTTGTAAAAAACATTTGTAAAGTCTGACATCTTTGTCCATAAAATATTTCCTGCATAGAGAGGAACCACTATGACAACAGTTCCTGTCAATGTACAGAGTTATCCACAGGGGGAGCAGACAACCCAAAATTCGGTGAGCTTAGGTCCCTCAGGATGGCTGTGGTATTGTCCTTTACCATCCAAATAGAATTAACTCTGTCACCTAAATTCTACATCAGGTCCACTATTTTTCTTCCTTCCATCATGAGATTATAAAACATTTGCTTTTACAAATCATTGTTATTGGGTCTTTTAGTCTGGCTTGTTTAATTGAGTGCACTGATTTGTTGCAGAAAAAGAGGTGCTCTGATAACATGGAGCCTTTTGGTGATCCTATAGCTGGCCCTGGTGTATTCTCAAGGCTTTGTGAGTAAGAGCGAGCACATGCTTGTAGAGAAGAGAACAGCTTCAACTAGTATTTTAGTGATTCTAATCATCCTTATCAATAGCCACCTATGCAGGCAAACGTAAGGGAGTAGGAGCATTGGTGGAGTATGAGAAAGCTCCAAAATGGAGTCCCAGGTCATTGTATCTTCGCCCATGGTGTGATGAAGAGGCATTTGGTGTCATTTCTGTCAAAATAACTTAGAATAATTAAAAAATATGGGACCTTTAAACCAATAAATAGGGGTGGAGTAACTTGCATAATTTGCTGTAGCATAATTACCCAGAATTACAGCAATAGTATGCGGAATTACATAGGGAACATAAACCAACATTTAGATCAATTTTCTTAGCTCAAAATGCACCCACTCAAGTAGCAAAGTCACAATATTGACCACAAACGTGCCTATTATTATGCACAAAACCCTTTTTACGAATAAGAAAATTATTTTGAATAATACATCGATTTTTAAAAATAATTTTTTAACTGCAAATAGGATGGACCATGAAAGATGTTCCCTCTCCCCTTTCCAATTCCAAATGGAATTTATTGATGCTTTATGTCTGCAATTGGTGTCACAAGCCACTGATGAACTAACAGCCCATGAGTTTGGGTGGTAACGATATTTCAGAGGGTGAGGGGCCTCTTTCGATGCAAGCCTTCTATGGCATCCTAGATGATGACCCAGGGCTATGCATCTCAAGTAGAGTTGACCGCCTTATATGAATCGCCACTCCGCAACACTTATCTGACGAACAATCTTGTATTGGAGCTCACAGCTTGGCTGAACTCCAGCTGCACGAGTCATCCTGGACAACTGGGAAAGTAATAACAGTTGCTACCTATTTACAATGCTGCTAGTAAAATAGTGCATAATCTCTGCTATTTAGGCAGCAGCTTTGTAAATAGCAGCAGACATTCATTATGTACCTGCCAGGGAACAGCGGATACCATTGCCTGATTATGTGCGTAAAATCAGTAATAATCAAGTGCATTATAATAAACTGCATATATGACAATGAACTACAGAGAGACACTGATTTATAACAACACTATTTCTGTTTGAGACTAATAAAATGTAAAATCGTTTACTAGATACACATGCGTAATTATTCGACCTAGTGTATTTTAGTGGACCAAATTGAGCAACTCAGTCATGCCACAGCTTACATAAATGAACGACCTCTGCAACTGGAATTTTCTTTACAATTTCATACAACAGTTCCATCCTAGCAATAGGCAAACCTGAGAGCATAAAGAAAATTACCTACTTAACTATACAGAGAGGACAGAACACTCCAACCTCTTTACAGAAAACAAACACAGAGCAAATGAAAATGCCCATCCTTTCAAATAACACACCGCCCCCAAAAACAACCAAAAGGTCAGTGAATGTAATACTAATGCTCAAAGTCATGTCCTGGAGCACAAATCGAGGGCGCTGAGGCCAATCCTAAAGCTGCTCTCATGTGTGAGAGCATTTTCAGGATTGGCTGCAGGGCATTCCGGGAGCTTGTGCCTTCCTGCAGTGAAGAGGATCAGAAGAGAGTGATGGGGAAGGCTGCTGAGCAGAAGAGCATGATGGGGACGGCTGCAGGTATGTTTTTTTAAATTACTTTTTTCACCAGTGACCCTTATACCCCCCATCTCCCTTGCCTCCCACACTCCCCTCCACCTGTCATACTGCTCGTCAACCACGCAGGCCGCCACTGGATCACAATCTTTCTCTGCATTTCTGAACAAATTCTTCTGACTTCTACATTCATTATTTCCATAGGTATATTTGCCCTTATACTTCTACAATTACTGCTCTGATAGCCCAGCAGAACCTCAAACCTGCTTTTTCCAGTTGTGGTTCGAGGAATATTCCAGTAGGATCACAATATTGATCACATGCTTGTACTTAATATTCTGGATTACATTTTTTTGTAGGCGGTGGATAAAATGGTGAGGTGGTAAAACAACAGGTGGCTTGTCCTACACTTATCTTCTTCAAACGATACAACTTGCCACCGAGACAACATTCTTCTCCCTATTTATCCACAATCAGGTTTATCTCTCCCCCCCTTGTTCATTTGTTATGCCCAAATGTCCTAGATAAACAATTTCCAACAAACATTCTCTGAGAACCGGGTAGCAAAAGCTTCTCCCTAAACAACAACAAAGACAATTGTAACAATGCTTTGACAAGGATCTATCTATTGACCAAGCATGATGTAACAGATAAACATAGCAAGCAGAGCGTAACATAACATTACATAATATAACATAACATATATTTGTAAAGCATGCATAATAAAGGCCAAGCCAGCAGTTAGCATTGCATCTTCTGCCGAAGATCTTCTACATTTTACTTCTGTAACACACTCCTCATCAGCATCCACTACTGCCATTGAGTGTTACTTATCCTTCACCAATTGTAACGGCACTTTGTTCTACAAAGTCCGCACTATCTAGGTACAAAATGACTTGGTCAGTGTCAGCATATGTGCTCTAATTGTGCCTAGCCCCTGAAAAGTTTGCCCAGTTTGCCTTGTCATGTCCAGCACATTGAGCTCATTCTGCTTTGCGTTATCTTTATTGAGCTACTCATTGTTTGTCTGATGACTGAATTGTCCATCTCTCTTTCTTTCTTGCTGATAATTTCCTGCATAATGTTTGTTAGTTGGAAACTGATATACACTTCAGTTTTAATGAAAAAGCAGGAGATGAGATCCACTTCTTAAATATGACTTCAATATTTGCCATAAGCCAAGCGGTACCTCATTTAATAGACCTAGCAGCTCAGGATGGTCTGTTCACATAAGGAGCAGTATCAGTACTGATTTGCATGAGGCAGTCCTTAGTCTAGAGTGGGTAATTGGGCTAATCAAATGAGTTGGACTGCTACCCTGAGTGAGTGCCTATGATTAGTCGGTTTACAACCCTTCCTTCCATTAGCAAGTGTGTAACGTAGGGCGCCGATGGCAGGCATATAATCTTGTGAAATTTCAAATGTTTTGAGAGCCAAGATTTCTTAGGGGATTACATGAAAGTGGTCACAAGTCGTACTCGATTCACTGTCACATTGATGTCGCTATTAAGGCTGGCAGCAAGGATGTCCCTGTTTCTGGAATCCTTATTAATTCCAAAGTTATCCTAGTCATGCCCTCTTGCATGGGAGATGAATTGCATTTGCTTATCAACACCTGCATGTTATCCCTGTAGCAAACCTGGAGAAAGGTGACTAGACTTTATTATAATCTGTCTAACCCATTGGCAACGTAGGCTGTGTGAGCAGTTGCATATGACATTCTTATCGAACTACCTGGATGAAATGACCTCTCTTCCAGACCTCCAGAGTTACAGCAACATCTTGCCATGCATTCCAGTGGCATCTAAGGCCAGTGGCCAAGTAAGGAATGTGAGCATGTGTTACTCGCTGACAAAAGTTGTTTAATTTTGATAGAAGTATTCTTGAAAAACTACTAGCTTCAGCAAAGTGAATTTGACATACCCATATTTCATTGTATTGAAGAAAGATCTCGTAAGCGACAATCCTCTTGTCAATTCTAAAACTATACAATGACAACTAAGGATAATTAACATACTTCTGTATATTCCTGAAGCACTGGCTTGATGGTTGAAACCCCTCCCAATTTAATTGATAATTTCATAAAAGGATATATGCAAGTTTCCCAGGGGCCACATGTACGGTTGCTACATTTTGCGAGTTACTAATTGTGACATTTTCCGACTCGCAATTAGGAAGTGCAAACTTCGATGTACAACAGTGTGTTTAACACTGTTTAAGATTCCAAGTATGTCTCAAATGGACCTGCCTCATCAATATTGATGAGACAGGTCGCAATTTGCGACTCATTGGGAATGCCCAAAATTACTGGGTTGGTGGCCTGGAGGGGTCTTTGCCTTTTTCAATAAGGCTTTTGCTTTTTAGAAATCCAGTCCGTTTATCTTTAAGAAAAATGGGGTACATTTCAAAAACAAAAATGAAAAGTTTTCTCTTAATTTTGGAAGAGTAGGTAGTGGTCCATGTGACCATGGCACGCTCTTAAAAAATATTCGCGCCCACATTCACACAGGGGAAGGGGTCCTGTGGTGTCCCCTTCCCTTTTGTGAATGGTATACCACCAACTTGAAGTTGGTGGTGAACTGCAAATGCTTTGCAATCACATTTCGGTTGCAAAAAAGTCTTACATCCCCCTGCAACTCGCTATCAAGAAGGCATGCCCTTCCTAATATTGATTCGCAAACCCTATTTTGCAATTCGGTAATAGGCTGGCAACTTTCAAAATAGGGTTAGTACATGTCAAAAGGCTATTTAGTGGTTGCAACCCACCTGATTCTCCGATTGCACCACTGAAACAGATTCCTACACTCTCTAGTAGCATCCCTCTATTGTAACCACCTTGAAGAATCTAAACAATTTCATCTCTGCAATTGCCAATGTCGCTGTCCTTTTTCCCTCTTTGTAGGAGAAGACTTTAGGACAATTGTGATAGCAAAGCTCAATAACTCACTTGCTGAAAGCATGCTAATATCTTAAATCTTACTTCAAGCTCAAATCTTCTTGACGTCAGGTGCCCCCAATATTTTCAGGATCACAGACGCTGATCATACACATTGAATTACAGCTCACAAGTTACATCTTCGCACATATCTGCTTCTTCATAGACTACATGGAAGAAGGATCTTTCTAAAGACATTTCTAAAAACATCAGCTCATCCTATGACTCATTAACTGTTCATTTACACAAATTAAACTTTCATTTGAAATTCCATAAAATGTTATTGATGTGTTTTCAAATTTGGGGCCATACTAATGCCTTAAATATTTGCTACACTCCTTCTTGGAATAAAAGAGGTGATTACAATGTCAGGCGAATGTAACCCCCCAACTAGAAGTTGGTGGTTCCGCTGCCTGCATTACAATGCAAACCCCTTCACAGCAATCGCAGTGTTCATATTTTGCATTGCGGCATATGTTTCAGTTTGCAGCACACGCCGCATTACAAAATAGACATTCAAAACTTCCCCGCACTATGTAGCAGGCACCATGAGGTGCCAGCCACATGATGCATGGATGTTATGGGGCACTGAGGGCCCACAGCAGGGGGGCAAGAGGGTAGGGGGCTCTACTAGGGGCCCCAAAAGTCACTTTCCACCTAACGTTTCATGGCGGGTCAATTGCCATGAAAGGGCAGGAGGAAAGGGACATCCTAATCCCTATGGTGGTGCCGTCACACTGCAGGAAATAGGAGTCTGACTACCCCACTGATGGGATCCTTGATCCTGTTGAATGCGTCGGTCTCTCCTACAGACAGCTGAGCCCTGACCGCTTGAATCCTAATGCGGCAGTCGGATCCAATGAGCTGGATAGCGGTGCAACCGCCAACAACGGCCTGATGGTGATGGTCCCCGGCCATCAAAATCAGGCCCTAAGTATCATGATCAGATTTTTTTCCATACATATAAAGCCAGCTGAAAAGACTGGAATGCACCATATCTTGTAAATATGATGCATTTCTGTCCTTTTGAATTGGCTTAGGGCAGCACAGCAAAATGAATTTAGATGCTGCCCTACACCAGTTCTTTGTGAATATGCCCCATGGTAACTGGTTTGACTGGGTTGCGAGCCCTGATTAAGCAGCAACGACAACCCTAGTCAGGTTAAGGCACAGGCTATTCTTCAAGAGTTTTCACTTCATTCTGCTGATTAATTTCTTCAGAGCCCCTTTAAGTTCCTTGTTTCTTAAGCTATATATTATAGGATTGAGAACTGGAGTCCCCACAGAATAAATGACTGATACCATACTGTCCACCCTCGATGAGTAACCAGAGGTTGGTCTCATATACATGAAGATCAGTGCTCCATAGAAAAGGATGACCACAGTGAGGTGTGATGAACAAGTGGAGAATGCTTTTTTCCTACCCTCTATAGAGGGTATCTTCAGCACAGCTAAAATAATATAGATGTAAGAGATGAGGACGAAAAACAAGGCACCAATAGCAAAAAAAAAGATGGCTGTGGAGAGAAGGATATTATTTATCCGTGTGTCCCCACAAGCCAACTTGAGTACTGGCTGAATTTCACAATATAAATTTTGAACTTCTTTAGAGCTACAGAAAGGAAACCGGAACGTGAAAGCAGTTTGTAACACAGAATGGAAAAAACAAACGATCCAGGTGCAAGATACAAGGTTTACAGAAATCTTTCTACTCATGATGACCATGTACTGTAAGGGAAAACAGATTGCTACATATCTGTCATAAGCCATTAAAACAAGAAGGAAGCACTCTGTACTGGCAAAGAACGCAAGAAGATTCACTTGTAGTACACAGCCCAAGAAAGATATTGTTCTCTGTTTCCTTAAACAATTTGCTACAATGTTGGGAAGAGTGACAGAAGTAAAGCACAGCTCCAGCAGGGACAAGTTGCCAAGGAGATAGTACATTGGGGTGTGTAGGTGAAGATCAGTGCAAATGGCCACTAGTATGGAAATATTTCCCATTAAAGTCATGAGATAAATGCTCATGAACATCACAAAGAATACCACTTGGAAATGAAAGTCTTCTGAAAGTCCAAGGAGGATAAATTGTATCATCATAGTTTGGTTGAACATTTTCCATTTCTTCTTTTACAGTTGATACAGCACCTAGAAAACAAATGTTATGTATTGTGAATTATTTGTATTATAAAGGCACTGGTGACATTATGACATTCTACAATACTATTTTAACATTAATAAACCATGTTTTGTAGGACTTCATTTTTAAAGCAAAGGTTTGAAAAGATTTACATGAACCTCAGGAAGATAACTCCCATGTGTAGATTTTTGAAATGTTTAGGTTTCACAAAGAATCCCAGAAAATCTCTTGGGAATCTATAACAGACACATTTGCCCAGAAAAATTCTTATTCGCCACTGATTTCAGAATGGCGAACACAGGGATGGGTAATTATTTAGTAAGACTAGAGGGAGGCATGTTGGGGAGCAACAGCACAAATTCCCACACATGTTGATAGAATGCGTGCTACACTACAAATGATAGTGCCCAGTGGATCCGAATAACGTACCTATATCCAAGCACTCTAATGCAGCACAAGTTTAACAGTTCTCACAGGAGGAAATGCAATATTGGTGTAGGAGATATAAGTGATCACACAAATCAGGAGGAGCATTTGAAATTGACCACAGAGTTATATGTTACATAACATAGCAATACCTAGTGGCATGATTGTGAACAGGAGGATGACAAAGAATTTTGATTTCCTTAGGCAGCATATATGCATGACGAATGATGGAGTCAGGTAAAGATGTGCCAGAAATTAATACATTCCCGTACTAGTTTTAACTTGCCAGGCCTCAACTGTAAGTCTAGGATGGACTAGCCCCATGAAGTGCCGGAACATTACTAATTTGCATGAGGGGGTCTCTGTCCTGAACGACCCACTGTGCAAAAGAAATTAGGTTGAAATATTACCCAGGGTGATTGTTGGTTGTTTATGATATTTGCAACTATTCCTCCCATAACCTTTTGTGCATGTGAGGCAATAGCAAGGTCACCAGCTTACTGTTTACATGGCCATTAAAATCACAAAGATGCTGCTTTTGGACCTGCAGCATCTACTTTTCAAAGTCAAAAATTGTATTTGAGGGACGTGTTGTTCCTGTGGCCTTGCAATTTGTTTAGTGGGTGCGATGTGCAACACCTACCTTAGTCCTGCTGCATGAGGATGCAGGTTATGTTTCATCCTGCAAATTAGAATTCTGACACCATTTGGTTCCAACTGCTGGTATAATATTTTGCAGCAGCAGGATTAGATTCTCCATGGCCTTTTTTTCCTGAAAGTGTTTGCACATGCTTTTGTAATATTAGATCTGAGGAGGCATGATTGGACATGACTGTTGCACTATACAAGGCACCACAGTCCATAGCTTCCATGTCTGTGCTCAATATAAAATTTGTTTATTAGGCTGTGGGAACAACAGCTGCATTGATGAAGTCCAAATAATGCGATCTCACAGGTGTGCAAGAGCACATGTAAAATTATCCATAGATCTAACACTATTATAACGTGAAGTGGGAACAGTAATGTATACATTGTGTATGATGGCAATCCCGCCTCCAGACTTGTTGATGCAGTCACAGTGGGTGATCTTGTATCCTGCGGGTAGTACAGTAGCGGTGTCGGCCATAGAAGCGGGGTTGAGCCAGGTCACAGTGAGGAAGAGGACATCAGGTGTGACGGTTTAGATGAAGTCCCAAATCTCTGTGGTATGTTTGCATAATAACAGTGTGTTGGGTCAAGTTTAATTACAGACTATGTTGATATCTATCACAACCTATGTACCAGTATTGACAACATTACTTGGGTCCTCACTTCAAGAGTCCTCCGTTACCTCAACAAGTTGACTGGCTTATGTTTTGATGCATCGTATGCAAAGTGCAACTTATATAATGACGATTACCTCCCTCTGGGTGTCTGTAGATGTGGATTGTATTTGATGAATCTGCCCACGGTCTGTTCAAATGCTTTGCACACATATTTTGTATTCTTCACTTTGATATGCCTTTTAAGATCAAACCAGATTTTGTGGAGATCATCCATTTTTAAATTAATCTCTCTAGCTGCCCCAGGGTCTGATTTAGGGTTTTGCAGAGGGGGGTATTCACCGGCAACGGAGAACCCTCTCAGAAAAACTCAAGGACTGCACACCCAATTTATTGATTGGTGGATCTTGAGTGGTGTTAATGTTGAGTATACTCTGGCACCCTCACTGACATACTCCTCAGACAGCCCGAGAGAATACTGACTTTCAGAGATAAACCATCTGACCGTTGGCCCAATTTAAAGTAGGCAATAGGATAGAGTATTTTGCTGTTTGTCCCCATCAGGTAAAATCTGGCTGTGAGGGATAATAAAATAAATCATTCCATCAACCTAACGGAGTACCCTCTACCCACCAAACTCTAAATGGACCCTTTATCTGGACAAATGTATCTGGGTAGTTTGACTGCATGTGATGGAGCGTGATGGTGCTCCTTTGTTGTAGAGGTGAATTATAATTAGGGCTCCCAGTTTTATGGTATTTATTTTTTTAACATTTCCGTCTGTATTTATCCATATTTATTTTGTGGTCATTTTTTCTGTATTTATCCATATTTATTTTGTCGTGAGCAAAAAAAGACACTGTGGCTAGTATTTATTTACATTTATTTAAAAAGGCAATTGTAGAACAAAGTTTTGATATATCAGTACCCTATTTATGTCCTCTTTACAGTGGGACAACTGAACCCCGTCACCACTTCTTTCTAAAAAACATAGTTACAAAGATACAACACAAAGGGAAAAAGTTAAACACATATGTATAAATAATAAATATAAATAAAGGAAACTAGGCCAACGGCTATAGGTTCAGATAGGTTTATGCACATGGGTAAATGGGTTACAGCTTTTAACAAAGAGATCCTTTTGTTACTTGCTGTTAATAAATTGCAAACCTTCTAATATAAGACAGTGAGCTATGATGGGCCTTGTAAACCTCTCTGTGTTATGTATTGTATTATAATTGTATTTATATAGCGCTTACTACCTTTTATAAGGCATTAAAGCGCTTTTTTATCCAGTAGTACACTACTCCGGAACTAACTCACGAAATCAGGGATTGTGAATTGCATGACTTTCCGTGGTGGTCACATATTAGTAAGGAAAACAATATTATTTGACTATAGGTGAAAGAATTTTGTTTGCCATTGGTGCGCATGCATATTGTCTTGTCATTGACCTAGCAGTACTAAAAGAAATGCAGTCTTCTTCATAAAAACATATTAGAAATCTCAACTCATTTTGAACCATCGGACTGATGATTCACATTTGCAGATTTCACTGCATCCTAAGATTCAGTAACAGTGAAGAAACTTTTCTAGGCAAAGGTAGGCAAGTGGCCTCTCAGTAACCGGTAATGCAAACAATCTCAGAGGAGAACATTATTTCAGTGCAGGCGCGCAATGCCCATTGGGCTCAAAGGGCTTTAGCCTCCCCAGTTGTGTGTGTCAGCCCGGCTGAGACAGCTTCCCAGGGCACACACAGCCGCACCCCAGGACTTCACAGGTCTTTAAAAGACAATTTACTTATTAATGAGCCTTTGTTGTACTTTCACCCCTTCTTAGAGCCCCTGCATCTTCACTCTTCTGATTGCTGGAAGAATTAGGCATCCCCCCCCTCGAAATTTCACCCTAGTTGCGCCTCAATTCAGGGTCACTGAAGGATATGTTGGTCTGAGACCCCCATAGAGAAACCGGAGCGAGAGAAGGCGACACTGCAGAATGAAACTGAATTAGAGAAGCACTTATTAAAATAAGAGATTGGTGAAGCACTATATATCGAACATGGCAAGGGGGACATCGAGTAAAACAAACATGAGTTAAACGGTGCTGCACACCACACATGGTGTGCCACACTAGCTAAATTTTATTGGGAGACAGAGAGCTGACTATCTTTTCTATCGCAATAGCGAATAATATTATTAAATCAGGCAGTAACAAGTAAAAGAAAAGTACTGAAAATGATTTTCCAGACATTACACCGTTTGAAAAACATTTTATTATGTTGAAACCCTTTTCCTGTTTACATACATGTACATTAGTAGTTCTCCAGTGCTACCGAAGCCCTTTTTGTCATTTGTGCTGAACTAAAAGGATAACAGAACATGAGTATTTTGTTAACATATTTTTGCAGCAAAGTAACAGGCGTTATGCTGAGAAAAACTTCTCCCTGTTTTATTCCTACGTGCACTTGCGATAGCCGTATCCTACACCAAACCCCAAACCTTCTTACTGAAAGCTGAGACGAAGTAGCGTAATCTTCATTTCCTGGGGCCTGTAATCAACGGACCCAGAAGCGCAGCAGGTGCCCCATTTGTAGCACTTCAAGGTGACTCTGTGTCACACTGTGCATCCTGCTCCAAGCCAGGAACAAAAGGAGGCCTAATGGCCCCTTAACATCAACTCGGCTGAAATCCGATAAGCCCTCTCCCCGCCAGCGCTTGGACAGACTGGTGTGCTCCTCGAAGACCACAACAGAGATAAACCTATATATTGGCATTTTCCGTTTTTATACATAAATGCAGACAAAGGAAAGATATTTTTCCGTCTGCATTTATATGTAAAAATCTGGTTAAACGGAAAACCGGGAGCCTTAATTATAATCATGGATAGTCCGCCGCATTCACATATATATTAATTTGTTGTGATAACAATTGGGTATTAGGTTGTGTTTAATAATAACATGTGAAAGTGTGAGGATAGAAAAAGTACCATGCCTTGCAAAGAAACAACTTGGTGCTCTTGTTTAATATTATAATCCTAGAAATTTGCTTAATGAAGTTGCTTATATGTGATGTAATGAATTTGATTGAAACGCGCACCATATTAAAGTTGCACACAGATGACAATAATTGCATTTAACGTGTAGGATATCATCAGGTACTTGCAAAGAAATATGAATTTGATGTGCTTTTATAATGCAATGACGTAGAAAGGCCTAAATGAAATGTTCACTTATGTGTGTGATTGAAAGGCCTGTGTATTTCATTCTTATGTTGGCCGATTTCTGTAGGCCTGAAATGTATTTTCCCCGGGGGCTCTAAAGTAAGGCTTGTTAGTGAAATTCATGTGCATGTTAAATTTGTTCTGGTCTCATGTTTCTGTTGCAGGTGGAGAAAGTGGTCATTGTTAGTTAGAATATCGTCTTTTGTTTAGGGTAGTTAGGCTTGGGAGGATGCAATACAAATGTTTAAGGAGTGCTGATAATTGGGAGACAATGTTCTTTCTCACTAAAGGAGGCCTGGGAATCAAGGTAATCGAGCCAGGAGCTTGGAGCATCGAAACAAGATAGAAAATCACCTATGAGAAATGTTCAGCGAGATGGGGTGATTGGTGGGCATGTTTTGTGTTTTTTTGTTTTGTATTAGGGACAGTGACCCTGGTGGAGTCAGGAGATGAGGTGAGAAGATCGAAGGAGAGAGAGAAGGACATCTTAGAACAAGCTCCATAGCTTTGGCTACTTGACCCATACAACGTGAGTGCACTTCTTAGGAAGTCTTCACGCGCTGACACCTTTTCCTGATCTTCCCTGGGGAATGCTCCGTAGGGATGTCACGATAGTGGTAGTGTAGGTATAGACTAATTTCTTTTATTCATTCCCCGCAGATGAAGTCAGATCTTGACGTGGGGGCAATCATTGCCTGCGTCCTGCTTCTAGGAATTGTTATTCTGTTTATGATCCTTCGAATAAAGTTAGCTTGTGGTTTGGATTTGTATTAGTTCCCATGTCCTTCTACAATCTCGTCATGAGGTGCTTGTACATCCAGTTGTTTTTGGCTTCCTAATAAACCCACTAACTTGGAATTCGGAGTCTGTGCTTCTTCAGAGTCATGGTTCTTATACATTATAGTCTGTCTAAATGAGTTATTTCTCCCCTCTACACTTCCCAGCAGGTAACAGAAGTCCATGGGCAAAGGGTTCCACAGTAAATTGGTAGGAAAGAACTCAGCCATATCGCATGTTTAGAGCTACTCTGTACCTTGATGTTAGGGTGCTCATTAGAACCCAATTTGAGACTTCACTAACTAGAGATTTTTTATCCAATTGCAAAATAATGATCTGCTGATACCACTTGTGAATTTGAATGATTCCCACTTTGTGTCTTATACCTCTGTGCATATAATGCACAGCTGCTGCTTTTGAGAATGCAAAAAAGATAAATAGACTAAGTGATTTAGCTATTTATGATCTCCTTCAGGCCCTTGATCTCCTTACACAGTTTATAACGTCCAGCAATGTAGGAAAGCAGTTTACCCAGCTATTCTACTTACATGCACATGGATTTTTAAAACACATCAATATTTCAGGAACAAACGTGCTGCTTTATGTGATCATATTAGTCTAGTTTAAAACTTGAATGCCACACTTTCATTTTATGGATGCTCGTTTATTGTCAGACTGCCTGGAGAGAGTATTTTGTGTAATGTACCCACACAGATAGACGTAAAATAATAATGTAACTATCAAACATCTGTCAAAACTGCAGGCATACTTAGAGACACAGGCCATTCCTGCAGTCGATGGCAAGTGTGAAAAGTTCGAGAAATATTGTTTTATGTTGTGGTGTAATGATCCACTCACCTTGGTAGTCTTTACAGGGTGCTTAAGCAGTTGGAGATTGTAATATGCATTCAACCTCTTTTCAAAAAACCAAATGAGAAAACGGAGGTGAAATACATGAAATTCCTGAACTTCTGCTGGGGCACCCCTCACAAGGATAATGGATCTGTAGATTACAGTGAGTGCTCTCACAATATAAGCTCTTGTACTAGTAGTGTACATCTGCGCCTTTCACTTGTATGATTAGCAGAAGAAACACTCCTGGGAGGCTGTATGTGCTTGTGCCCTTAGGGTGTGTGCTCCTTCATGGATTGCGTCTAATCCCAGAATGCACTATTGATTATTACGGCTGTAAATGATTACAAAATACACAAATGCATAATTAGCCTTCAATCTCCAGTGAAATTCAAACCAAAAAGTGTTTATTAGGTAAATTGACCCATAAAAACATTCATATAACAATAACACCACCAAAAATACGGGCCTGAGTCAAAAAAATCACAGATAAGAGCTTGATTGCACTTCGTCCTCGTCATCCAAAAAATACATAAACTTTGTTCTTTATAAGTCATCTATTTCCAATTTTTTTTATGCTCACCATTTGAAAAAAAAAACGAGCTAACCCACGTTTGCATAGTTTTTCATTAATCGATTTGCATGGAAAAACTCGGGTAACAATATTAAAATCACACTTGAAGATATAATTCCTCCTATTTTGCTATACCGGATACAACTTCTAATTTGATATTGTCAAATATGTTGTCTTATACAGCAAAATATTCGTTTGAAACTTCATACCTGAAAAAACAGACGAAAGACCATTGAATCATTAAAAGATTGCCTAACAATTACTTCTTTATTTCCTGGAAATCAAGGCTCAATTCTAGTCAACACGTGTTTTGTAAGGCCCATTCACCATAAACCTCTTCAGGGCAGGACTAATATATAATATAAAACATAAAGAATACATTGCACATTTTTAAATTGAATTGACATATATCCCAATGTTAAGTGTTTATATCTTCACCAAACATCATGGTGGTATCCTAACAATTATAATTCCATGTGTAAAAAAACATTGTGCGCAAACCAGCATAAAATCCAAAACTGAAACAGTAGCCCAATGTGCAAATTGAGATTTGGATATGACAGAAGCCAGTTAAAGTATCACTAGCGTGGTATCCTATAGCAAATCAAGATCAGAATCAACGCAAGATAACCATGAGTATCATATAGAACTGTCTCTCCAAACTCTGTCAGTTCAACTGAGTTCACAATTAAAATTATAACTCAAAATTAAATAGCTCACATTCACAGTTCGGAATTATTGAAACAGATCATATACACCTATGGAAATTAGATATGTTTGAGATAAATATGAATTATGTGTATACTTCTTCCTCTTTCTATGGTCAGGAAACAATTTCAGACACCTATTCTATGGGGATTTTCTGTTTTAGTATGATAATTATCAATTGTGACTAATACTAATAAGAGACTCTTGCAGTGAAAAGACAAATAGTAGTCTTCGATTGGGCTGATAATTAGTGTATAAAGAACCCCAGAGGACTACCTGCTGCTACCAAGGGACTGCCCTGCAGTTAGAGACCTGATGCTCTGCTTGAAGAAGAACTGGGCCATCTCCTTGAACCCAGGATCATCAGAAGTGATACCAAGGGCTGCTTGTCTACTGGGACACAACAAGCTCCAGATACATTGAACCCAACAAATGGCCTCTGTTTGAGTGTGTCCTACCCCCCAAGAAGTACCATCCAGGTCCCAGACACTTGGTAGTGGTGTTGGTGGCGCTACTGCCTCACCCTAGAATTTTGGACTTAGAAGAAATTTCCCCCAAAAGTGCCAGGAGTACTGACAGGAAACTGGGACCTACCTGTCAGCCAATCCATGCAAGTGCATCACCGGTTGGCCTGGCTTTGCAATAGCTTCTGCTATGTTCTTCTCCCTATCAGCAAATCCTATTCAGCGGATCTTCTTATTGATGGAATCCAGGCTTGCGGAGCGCTATCTAACAACAGGTTTCAGCTTCGCTCTGCTGTAGGGTTTTGACTTTCAAAAAGATAAGTCCGAAGGTAAAAATCTTCACCGGGCTTGATGGCAACCAGATCTCCATCAGCAACGAAGATCTCTCTGCCAATCTAGTTTTTAACCACTTGGAGCTTCTTCCAGCCATTTTCAACAACTTCATCAAGACTTCCCAGTAAGGTAGTTGGCTCCTTTCTTTAAGAAATCTTCTAAGTCTGAAGGTAAGCCAAGACCAGGCTCAATGCACCCCTTGTAACCAGCCCACGGTTTCTTGCTTTCAGCCTTAACTTTTGACTTTGTTCTGGTGTTGAGCGACCAGTTTCCAGCAGTTAATGCTTTCATATTTTAAGCGCTATGTTTTACAAAAAACTTTAATAATTCATAACTCTGGTTCCACTGTTGGGAATCATTTTGTTTTGATGTCATTATATTTATTGACATGTATCCTATTTTTCTATATTGGTTAGGAAATATTCTTGTATTTTATTTTCACTTTATTACTGTTTATGTGTTGCATAAATACTTTACATTTTGAATCTAAGTTGAGATTGACTGCTTTTGTACCAAGTTATGAGAGGGTTAAGCACAGGTCAATTGTGGTTGCTTGAGTAGTGTTCCACATCCCTCGTCTAACAACCCAATTTCTTACATGCACAACAACAACTAAGGATAATTAACATGCTGCTGTATGTTACGGAAGCACTGGCCTGATAATTAAAACCTGTCTCTCGATACCTTCATAAAATGGTACCAGATTCCTACACTCTAAAGCAGCATCCCCTCTATTGTTCCCACCTTAGTGAAGGTAATCATTTTCAGCGCTGTCATTTCTCGTCGGTCTACCCCTTTTCCTTCTTGTAAGGGAAGACCTTGAGGAATTTGTGTTAGCTAAAATAAGCTATCGTTTGCCCAAAGCATCTTAACATCTGAAAGCTTATTTCAAGCATCCATCTCCTTTGTATTGGATCCGCCAATATTTCCAGGTTCACAGGCGCTGTTCTTTTCATTAATTTTGCCACCAATCAAGTTGCATCTGCTCATAGTTGGCACATATATGCAATTTTTCAGATTTAATTTAAGAAATACTGATCTATCTGTATACATTTGTAATATGCATCAGGCGCTTCCCTGCTCGTCTTATGACTTGGTGAAAGTTAGATCCACCAAATTAAGCTTACATTTTAATTTGCTTCAAATGTCAATAATGTATTTATACATTTAGGACCAAACTAACACCTTAAATAAATATTCTCTAAACCCCTTCCTGGCATTAGGTACCGTTATCAGGTTTTTTGAAAATGTAGTAAACTTTCTACACACTTTAATTGGTTATAAGCTGATAAGTATGTACGAGTTAGGGATTTTTTTATGATTCTTCATTGCAATCTATATCCATTTGTATGTACTGTCAATTTGAGAATATTGACTAGCTACCAGTTCAAACATTCCATTTGTTATCATTCTAAACATTTCCCCTAATAACCCTTTTGCTGCGGTGCGAATTTTGCCACGGTGCGAGAGGGGCAGTTGGGCGCGGCGCTCAGGTACTTATGGCGGCTCCCAGTCATTATAAATCCCAGTGGGCGTGTGCTCATGACGGCTGGGAGCCATCAGAACTCCGCCGACTGATTAATTCTCCCCCACAGGCCGGGAATTAACTGCACGTGGGCAGAGCAGCAACGTTCTGACGGCTCCCAGCCATCATGAGCACACGTCTACTGTGACTCATGATGGCCGGAAGCCATCATGAGCACTGAAGGTGTTAAGCAATCCCCTTCCTTAATGCTGTAGAAAGATACTTTGAATACTAAAATCCTACAAGATTTGAGTGTCATAACTGAATTGCTTTAGGTGAATTGGATCCTCAACCAAAACTCCTATGTGCCTAGTCTCCACACTTGTTGAATCGCTCTGAGGAAACATCTCACCCAGAATGAGGGTTTCCAATTGATAGAGCGCGTAGGTCATTCAAATTGGAATTTGTACAAATACTCACCTGCGCCCATAATTCCAAATCGTATGCCTTAACATTTATGTTAGGTAACTCACGCTCTACTACCAGTATATGGTGATTCTACCTCTAATTCCTATACCAGTAACCTACTAATCCTTGTAACTAGATACCTAAACACAATGAATCAGGGACTTGAGTTAAGGGAAAAGGCACTCAAAATCATAACATTTGTAATTATATAACCACAGACTCAGGGTAGGTTCAAACTTTTTATCGAATCATCATCATCATAAGTCATAAGCCACAAGTTAAATGCTATTAGACTATCAATAACCAAAATCAGAAACAGAGTATAGCTATGAATGAGATGGATTATGCCAACCATTTAGAAACTTTAAAATAAAGGGAAGGTGGAAACAAGGAACATGCTAATTTTGGAAAACTTTCGCAACTTGATTAAAGGAAGGTAAAGAAAGGGAACATACTAAACCCAAGAACTTTCGTAATTCATTGGCAGTTTGAATAGAGAACACAATTATGCAATTCGAGAATTCAGATTTTGAGCAATAAACTATAGGGAAGGTAAAATTTGGAACATACTATAGATTCAACTTATTTCCTTAAAGGGAGGGTGAGAAAAGGAACATATACTATATAGAAGCGATTTAGCATTGATTAAAGGTGGGTTGAAAAATTGGAACATGCTAATAGTCAGTAATACATGAAAATCTCATTTACCAAGGGACGGGGAAAAAAGAAACATATGCAATCAAAAGCTTTGCAAATTTGGGGAAGGTAAAAAAGGGATGCAAGTTATTTGACAATCACCCACACAGACTTATATGTACCTAGGGTAGTGTGAAGACCAACCCTGGCCACAGGTCAGTTGGAAAGGACAGGAGAAACCCCAAAGACTTCAGTGCCAGTAGGCGAGCAGGTGCAGCTCATGGACAATCAAGACAGGATAACCCCAGAATTTGGATCAGGACTGCGCTACTCCCTCTCTGCAAGGAATCTGCCAAAACCCCAATTGGGTTATAACTTTTATCAGCAAAGTGCTTCGCCAGCACTTTCACTTCCCAAAAACCCCGATTGGGTTCCTAAACCACCCAACAGAGTGCTCCGCAGCTCTCTGCTTTTAGTCACCTATTGAGTGCGTTGGGTCAGTGACAGGTCAGCTATTCAGACAAGTCGGACAATTTCTCTAGCTAAACTTACGCTAATTATCCTTTTTTTCAGGTCAGTGTACCACCCCCCCAATGTTGCAAGTGTAAGGATCCCCAATTTTGATTCGACAAAGGAGGAGGACAGGTCATCACACTACCTAAATTTTAGACTTTCTCCGTCTCTTTATTCAAATTCCGTCTCCGCCCCTTAAACTCCAGGTTCTCATGGAATCTTCAGTCCTTCATACAATGGATGTTTTATTTACGATAGGGTTCATGAGGGCAGCTTCCCAGGAGCATCTTCTAGTCAGTCAGCTCCTTGGCAAAAGTCCTAAGGTCACTGCTCAGGAGACTTGCGATTCTCGCGCAGTCGCAGTTCAACAAAGATGGATACAGCATTACACCACAGGCCAAGTTTCACAGCGTAACATGAAATGAAAGAGAAACAGTTTTAGAGTACAGAATAAATGATTATACTGTATACCATGAATTTCTACACTATACCCATTACTTTATAATGAACTATAGCATTAGGATTAAGCAAAACGAACAGCTTAGCAAAAGCAGCAATGCAAGCTTCTCGCATGTGAAAACACTGAAAAGCCATTTTAGCACTAGTGCGCAGATGCGAAAGGGTTCCCTCCAAAGCTGCGAGTACGTCATGTCACGTGGGTATGCAAGACGCATGCGCAGTAGAAATTTCCGCGGAGCAGCAGCCATTTTAGATGCACGCGTATTAGGATTAGAAAACACATAAGCAAGCTTCTCTCGGTTTCCCCATGTAAGTGTAAAATGTATGAATTTAGTAAGACAAGCAGGTGGGTTATTTTGTTATGTTATTCGAGGTTCATGAGTACGAGCAAGTCGCTTCGTATGCAAATCCTTGCTCCATCAATCCCCTCTTTGATGATATTTTACATCATCACAAATTAATGAAACAGATGCCAACGTTTTCACATTTCACCCATTTCAATCTCTTTAAACTTTGTATTCTACTTTTTCTTATTATTTCTGGTCGGATGAGAATTCTTAATTTTTTTATAAATCTGGCTATTCATTTCCTCTAACTCCAGTGCTTCAATGTTTCTTTTTACCCATTACTGGTTCACAGAATATTTCTTCTTGTGTTTTCGACATTTGCAGTAAATTATTATCCCTAGAACTATTAAACCTATTCCCGCATTGGCATCAGTATTTTATTCACAAGACTTTTACCTAGATTAGAAAACCAACTACCTACAGAGGAGAGACCATCAGTCAGCCTCTTCCCAGCACTATCAACCTCGAGTGGTTAAAGCTCTCTTTCCAAATTAGTGATGTTTTTCACATACTTCTTTATTTCAACACTTTTGTCTGGAATGTAAGTGCAACAATGTTGCGCTTTCAACATTCTACAGACTCCGCCCCCTTTTGCCAATAGGGTGTCAAGAGCAAGTCGATTTTGTAAAACCATAGATCTGACCGCAACCAATTCGGTATTGACCATCAGGAATCCTCCAGCAGTGTCAGTTGATAACCGATCTACTACTGTTGACAATTTGCAAATTCTTTGTGAATTCAGAGCCACTCCCACTGAAGGTATCAATGCACTAAATATATCACCTACTATTTCTCCAACACTTTCTCTTTTGCTACGTACTAATCCGTTAGTTTCTTTATTGCTTCCAGTAATTTTATCTACATGGTATATATTTGGGAAGACAATACCAAAATAACAGCTTCTATACCAGTGATCTGGTAATTTGAAATAAGCCTTGTTTCCACATATATAATAAATTCCGGGAAAGACAGGATCTGTCCCATCTTTGAAACCCCAACCCCGATTACTTTATAATTGTGCTCACATTTACTGGAACCAATAAATATGTTGTTATAAAAACTAGTTATTTCTCTGTGAAGACAAAGTGTCCCCTTCTTTTCGAAATCCAGCAACATAGCAGCGTTAGTTCCACCATTTGAGGTGCTCCCTATATTTTCAGCCAATTTAGGGTTTTTCTGCTTCTTGTCATTCGCTTTTGTTTGGAAACTTTCTCTTCCCTTCTCTACCATATTTAGAAATATATTTTCCTTTTCGTGTAATAGACATGTGTGCATCACCCATATCTATTTTCGCTACTGTTAGAAAATATTCACCCAAATAGCGTGCAGTAGTGTGGACTGGGTTTAGGTTTCTACGTACAGGAAGTTCGGAAAATTTCATATCTGAGTTAGAATAATAATACTGTAAAGGTCCTTTCTTGTTAAGTATGCTAGCTAAGATACTACAAGAAATTCCATATGTTAGTGGCAAGTGATGGTATGTCACACCCTCAGCTACCGAAGTGGGCAGCTTCATGCAGACATAACAGTCTTCTATCTCCATTGCTTCTACATAGTGTACTAAAAGGTTTGCAAATACATTTAAATGAGTTCTGTTTTTGATTCTATTATAGTGCAGTCCTTCCTCATCTGGTGCATCTAAGTCTGTTTTAGTTTGTCTAAGGCTAAGTGCTTACTCTTGTGTATCTACTCTTTATGGTGCATCTTTCGTTTGCAGCTCTTCTGTGTCCATTGTCACTGGCTTAGTAGAGTACAAATTAGTGTCTTTACTCATCATGTAAGGAATAGTTATGGTTAGTCCTATCCAAAGTATAAGTACTAGTGCTACACTGCATAAACATACTTTGCAGCATGTTCTTAAACAATTTCCTTTTGGTCTTCCGTTAACAGTTGAATCTGCCATTTGGTCTAAAGGAGTCTCAACCCCTCTTTGAAACTTTTACACAGTCTTTGCCCTGAGCAACACCCTTTGTATAGGAGTTTACCCCGTGGAAGCTGCCGGGGTAGGAGTTTCGAAACTGGGTAGACCTTGGTCTCGACTCTCTAAGTCATCTTCATCACCTGCATTGCTACCAGCCAACTTTTGTCTGAGCAACTCAGTGGAGGAAAGCTATCTTTCCTTATGTCAGTCTATCACTGACTCGTTGGATAAGCTGGTGCCTCTTCGTAGGTCTCGAGGGAGAGTGAACCGTGCCTTCCCCTGGTACACGGAAGAGCTACGACTGCTTAAGCTGAGCTGCAAACGTGCTGAGCGTGCGTGGAGGAAGCAGTACTTGCCATCGGCAAAGGCCTCGTTTAGGCTCGCACTGCAGGGCTATAAGGCGCAGATCAAGTTGGCAAAGGCGGCCTTTCTGTAATCCACCTTGAATAAGGCGCCTAATAAATCTCAAGCCCTGTTCAAAATTGTCAGGGACTTGTCTCATCCAGTGTGTGTGGCCAACACGGTCGTGGCGTCGCAGGCCCTGTGCGACGCACTGGCGGGTGCCTTTGAGGAGAAGACTGCTAAGATCCTAGAGGGCTTAAAAAACCCTCTGCCCGCGGCCCTCGGTCTGGGAGCTCCGGTTAGCCCGCTCAGTCGACCCCGGTCAGTCGGGCTTTGTCCTGCCACGGGAGCTCCGAACGGGTCACCCAGTCAACCCCAGCCGATTGGTGCAGCTCTTATACAGGGTACTCTTGGAGTGGGAGCTCCGGGTGGTCCGTCCAGTCGACCCCAGATGGGCACATTTGGCCCCATTCTGGGAGCTCCGGACGGAACACCCAGTCGACCCCAGCCGAGTGACCCAGGTCTTTGCTTGGGAGCTCCGGAGATCTTATCCAGTCGACCCCAACTAAGACGGTTTCCCTGTCCCTCTTATGAGGAATTTTGCAGTTTGGCACTCACGGTCGCCTCGGGCTCCCCGCTCGACCCATTACCTCCCAAATTTTGGAAGGTCTTCCTCGCAGAACTCTTTCCACCTTTGCATGCCATCTGTCTCCAGTCCCTGGAGCTGGCCTCGGTTCCTGATTGCTGGAAGTTAGCAGTAGTGTCACCTCTGCTTAAGAAGCCAACGTTAGACCCTGCCTGCCTCTCCAACTACAGGCCAATCTCCCTGCTCCCATTTCCTATTAAGATCATGGAAAAATGGGTGACCCGCTCGCTCTCGGGCTTTCTGTAGAACATCGGCTGGTTTGATGAGGCACAGTTTGGCTTCCGCCCCGGGCACGGGACGGAGTCAGCACTGGTAACCGTACTAGACAACCTTCGTACGCGTGTCGACAGTGGTCGGGCAGCCTTTTTAGTGCTGCTCGACATGTCGGCCGCGTTCGATACGGTCTGCCATCAAACCCTCATCAGAAGACTGGAGGAGTGCGGGGTCACAGAGAGTGCAAAAGATTGGCTGGCTTCTTATCTGGGTAGCCGGCAACAGCTAGTTTCGCTTCCTCCATTCCGCTCTGAGCCAAGGAAAGTGGGACAGGAGGTTCCACAGGGCTCGGCCATCAGCCCTATACTTTTTAATCTATATCTTCGCCCCCTGGTCCAGCTTATAAAATCTTTTGGTGTCTCGGCTTTTAATTATGCCGACGACACCCAGCTGGTCTTTTCTCTGGAAGGAAACAACGCGGTCTCGCTGGAGACATTTCATCGCTGAATGGCAGCCACAGCGGATTGGCTACGGGCCAATTCCCTCCAATTTAACAGCTCTAAGACGGAGGTGCTCCACTGCTCCAGTGATCAAATTTCGCGGGTTCTCCCAGAGAATTTCTGGCCCACCACCTTTCCTGAACCACTAGCAGCGGCGGAATCAGCTCGCAACTTGGGGGTAATCTTCGGCCCAAATCTACAGCTTGACCTGCACGTAAACAAAACCATCTCTACGTGCATGATGCTGTTACGCATGTTGCGTAAAGTTCTGCCCCTTCTCCCTGCCCAGGCCAGGCCAGAGGTAGTCCGCAGCACTATTCTAAGTCATTTAGATTACTGCAATGCGCTACTTCTGGAGGCCCCAAAAAATCTGGTGGGGAAGCTACAACGGGTGCAGAACATGGCCGCCAAGTTGGCTCTCTCGCGTTCCAGGTCTAGCTCTTCCACTCTTGCTTTAAGAGACCTGCACTAGCTCCTGGTGCACCTGCGAGTGGTGTATAAGGCCGCGTGTTTGGTGTTTAAGGCAGTACACCATCAGGGCCCAGTACCACTTCGTGACATGTTTGCTTGGTACTCTGCCTCGCGGCCCCTTCGCTCATCTTCGGCTAACTTGTTGGTGGTCCCGAGGTTCCAGAGAGTTAGGATGGGTGGCCGCTCATTTAGTGTTGCAGCGGCCAGACTTTGGAACTCCCTGCCTCTCTCTCTGAGAAGCCACAAGGACTACCTACCGTTTAGGAAAGCGCTGAAAACGCATCTGTTTCCGAAAACTGCCTGAGCAGCGAGTTGTGTAACCGTCCCGAAGTTCAAAGCGCCAGGATGCCCTCTGGGTGACAGGCTTGCGCTATACAAGTACACAATAAATAAATAAATAAATAAATAAATAAGGTGGGTCCTATTTCTTTGGTAGTTTGATCAGCAATCATTTCTTCATCAGTTTCGTCACTTATCTCTAAGTTTTCAAAGTCTTCCAAGACTATATAGGTCCACTCGAGGCCCTTGTACTTGTTATTAAGTCTTTTTAGTCGTGGACTTCTTCTTCTGGGCTGTATCACAGGTGGATCAGTTTGACTCGTTACCTCATCCACTTGTTCAGCCTCTTCATTCTTTTTCTTTAAACGCAGTCTTAGTCTTTTGACGTATCTAGGCCACTTGTCTCCTTTTCTGAATCTTTTAACTGGTACTGTGCTCTAGCCCTCTTCGAATGCTCTTTTATTCTCGCTCAGTTGTGGCACATTGATTTCAGCGTCTTCTTCCCTTTCTGTCTGACTAGTTCCAGGTCTTATTTCATTTTCTTCTGCCTTCTTACTAAACTGGCCTTATTCAGGAATCTGTTGGATTTGTCTTTTATCTGTTTCACTTTCTTCATCCTGAACACAATTCTCTATTCCTACCTGGTCCTGCTCAAACTCTTCGAACTCTTGATCTTCTTCTGCTTGAGTTTCTGCCCTAATTTCTATCTGTCCCTTTTCAGATTGAGGAGTTCAGGCTGGAGTATCGATTACCTGATCTTTCCCTATCTGGCCCTCCTCAGAGTCACTTTTGACATGAATTTCAATGACCTGAGTATCTTGCTCTACTCCTGTCTTATCCTCGCTATCACTCTGTCTGTCTAAATAAGGTGGACTTCTGGTACAAACATATTCTGCAGGTATGTCGATTTACTGGAATCCCATCATCTTGACTGGTGCTCGGTTGTTCTTCTTCAGCTACTTCAGGATCGATATTTTGAGACCCTTCATCTGCGCAACCTTCAGCCTCAGTTTCATCAGCTCCCGTCACCTTCTTCGTGTGACTGACATGGATCAAGTGCAGAACTCCTGCACACTTTACTGCTGTGGTGGTAATTAGAATAACTTGGCGTGGTTTACTCCACCTGGGTGTGAGGCAAGATGTGCGAGTATGTTTCTTAAGGACAACCCAATTTCCTGGGTTCAAGTCATGAGCTGGAGTTGCTGGTCTGGTGACAGCATCTTCCCCAACCTGGCGAGAGACAGAACGCACTTGGTCAGCCAGTTCTTGGCAGTATTCCAGTACTAAATCATCAGATATGTTTCGCAGTCTGTGTCCTGTCACCCATGCTTGCCGCATTTCTCTTCCCATCAGTATTTCATGGGAACTTAAGCCTGTGTTCCGGTCTGAAATACTTCTAAGTCCCATCAGAACAAGTGGCAGAGCATCTGGCCACTCCAATCGAGTTGACTCATACATTTTTCCCAATCTTGATTTTATAGTGCCAATCAATTTTGCTACCACTCCAGATGCTTGTGGGCGATATGCACAGTGCAGTTTTTGTTTAATTTTGAATGCTTTACAAATTAGACCCATTATTTCACTATTAAAATGTTTCCCTCTGTCAGATTCAATTGTCACCGGAAATCCGAACCATGGTATAAACTCTAAGTAGAAGCTTAGCCACGGTGATGCTATCATTCTTACGTGCGGGGTAAGCTTCCACCCATTTGGAAAACAGGCAGATAATGACAAGTACAGATTTCAGTCCTCGACAAGGGGGTAATGAATGAAATGAATCTGCAATCAGATAAAAGGACCTTCTCCCTTTCCAATCTTTCCTGGCAATACCACTGTTCTCTTCCCTGGGTTCATTTGCTGACAAATCAGACACCTCTGGCAGAGTGCTTCCGCTATGTTCCTGTATTTTGCATTAAACCATGTTCGTCTGAACAGACATATCATAACATCTCTTCCCAAATGTGAATCTCCATGAATCAACCTAGCCATAGGAGCAAGCAGACAGTTGGGTAACACCACTGTGTCGTCAAGGTAAATAATGACACCTCTTCAGCCCTTCTCTTACACCCTAATTTCCTCCACTCCTCCTTTTCTTTTGGTTCAGCTGCATTCTGCAATTCTCTCACTTCTTACCAGTAACATAAGTTGGCAGCTGTTTCCACTCACTTCAACCTTTTTGTTTACAGCCATTTTGTATTTTGCACAATGTTGGGCTAACTGGTCAGCATATCGATTACCAGCTGTCACTTTATCATTGCCAGATTTGTGAGCAGCACACTTGACCACAGTCACTTCTTTTGACAACTGGATTGCTTCCAGAAAATCTTTCACATATTGCCCATTTCTGATGGGGGTGCCTGAAGAGGTCAGGAACTCCCTTTTCATCCATAATTGGCCATAGTCATGCACCACCCCGTAACCATACCGGCTGTCAGTGAATATGGTCACTTTCCAATTTTTCCCAAATTTACAGGTCTTTGCCAGGGCAACCAATTCGGCAATTTGTGCTGACTTGACTCCAGATAAAAAGGCTGCTTCCACTGGGCCTCCCAAGATACACACCTCCTTCCTCATGTCTCATGCATGAGCCGTCAACAAACAGCTCATAGTTTATTTTTTATTTATTTTTTATTTTAGTGTATTTTATATAGCGCACAGCTACCCCAACGGGGTGTCCCGGCGCTCCTGTGCGTTCGTAAGCTGAACTAGATTTTAGAGGGAAATTTAACAGAATAGAAAAGTTTTTAAGGCTTTCCGAAAGGGGGGTTCTTCCTGGATCATCCAGATGGAAATGGGTAGCTTGTTCCAGAGGGCAGAGGCACAAACTTGGAAGGTTCTACCGCCGGAGTGTGCTTTTTTAAATCTGGGAGTAGTAAGAAGGTTTTTTGAGGAAGAACGAAGAAGCCTGACATTGCTGTACGGGGAGAGGCAGTAGTCTGACTCACTCAAGGGCTCCTCTCTTATGTCGGGCCTGGGCTTTGTACTGTATTTAGTCAGATCAATGCAGTCATGCTCAACTTCTTCTGTAAGTTCTGCACTGTATGAATTTGGCAGTAAGGTTGCTGGGTTCAAAATGTTGCATCTAGCAATGTTTACATTTCCTGCACCTACAAGAATTCTCTCGTACTTAGTCAGCCGACTAGGTGTGAGGTACTGAGTCTTAGTCCTGGTTAGCAAGATTACAACTGCATGTGGAACATATACGGTTACAGGATGTCCATAATGATGGATTAACTCTGTTCAAGACTCATGCAAGTTGCAGCTACTGCTTTCAGACATCCGGGCAGTGCGGCGGACACTGGGTCTAAAGTGGACAAAAAATATGCCACAGGTCGTCGCACTAATTCTTGAATCTGAGTCAAAACTGAAAGTGCACAATTATCTTGTGTGTCACAAAATAGTGCAAACTCTTTCGAATAGTCAGGCATTCCTAATGCTGGAGCTGTACACAGGCAGTTTCTCAAATTTACAAAAGCAGTCATGCTTTCGTCATCCCATTCTACTGGGTCTTTGGCTCTTTTCTTTGTCATTTGTATCAGGGGCTTTGCAAGGACTGCGAATCCCACAACCAATTGCCTGCAATATCCTACGGCTCCAAGAAACATTCTGACCTCCTTTTGAGTCTTTGGCAAATCCATGTTTTTAATTATTCTGATTCTCTCTGTGGTAACTCTCCTGACACCTCTCTCTAAATGATGTCCCAGATATTTCACAGAGGTAGCACAAAGTTGCAATTATTCTGGGGACACTTTATGTCCTCCTTCACCCAGATGATTCAGTACAGCAGTGGTATCGACAACACAGTCTTTTCGTGATTTTGAGGCCACCAAAAGGTCGTCTATGTACTGGACTAAGACGGACGTATAGGTAGCACTAACAACTCCAGGCACTTTTTCAAAATCTGATTAAAGATTGAGGGGCTCTCTGTGTACCCCTGAGGGACACGATTCCAAACATAGACATGACTGTTGAATTCAAATGAGAAAAGAAATTTTCTATCTGTGTGCAATGGGATCGAGAAAAATGCATGGCATAGGTCTATGACAGTAAACCATCCAACTTCCCACGGTATCGTACCTGATACAGAATCACTGCAGGATTTGGCACAACTGGCACAACTGGACAGCAAGGGACAACAATCTTATTAACCTTTCTCAGGTCTTGTACTACTCTGTACTTACTGCTAGGTTTCCTTATCCCAATTATGGGGGAGTTACATGGACTGCTCATTACTTCTTGCATGATGCCTGCTACCAACAACCATTTTATTTCTATTGCAACTCCTGATTTTATTTCTATGTTCATTTTGTATGGTCATGTGTTTGGGTAAACTGCTTCTTCTTTTATAGTTACTTTTATTGGGTCAACATTTGCCTTTAATCCTACATCCTTTCCTTTAAAATCCCATACTTCTGGTTTTACCGTTTGTTGTAGTTCTTCTGGTAAGTCTTTTATTGTCATTTTGGCAATGTCAGTCTCTGGTTTTGCCAACATTAGTTTGTAAATTCCATCTTCGTCTGGGGTCTGAATTTCAACGCCATTTGGAGTGCAAAAGATGGTGCAATTCATTTTGCACAACAAATCTCGTCCTAGCAAATTTATAGGACTTGAGTCACAGACTACGAATCTATGCTTTTCTTTAAAATTCCCTATTTTTACTTCCATTGGTTCCATGACTGGGGTACTAATTTGTTTATTAGAAATGCCCACAACTTGGATCGCTTCTCCCGAGAGGGGTAGGTTCTGAACGTCTGCTGTTCTCACAGTAGAACGGGTAGCACCAGTATCCAACAGAAAGGTGACATCATTTCCTTCAACCTTTCCTTCAATGTATGGCCCTGACTGATTTACCAGCAAGGAGGCACCAAGCACGCACTCCTCGTCCTCCCCCCTCAGGCACCATCAGTAAGGTTCTTCACAAAAGAATGTGTCATAAAAAGAATTTGCGAGGTTGATGCATCTCTTTTTCCCTTCCTTCCCAATTCTGAGTCTCTACATTCTGTTTTGCTTTGATCCTATAATTTGGCATAGGCGCCGGGGGAATCTGGTTCTGTGTTACGTGTTGCTGGGTCTTCCGTGGTACATCAAGCTGCGTCTGTGGATTTAAATCATAATTTTGCACATTACCATTCTGCACAGCCTTACACTCGTCTTTCCAGTGCCCCAACTTGCCACATCCGTGACAGGGGAACTTCTTTTTCGCATCTTCCCTATTGAATTTTCCCCTGGGCCTACCCCCACTTCCATCACCCTTATTCTGATTAGTAGTCATCTGATTCAACTGTTGCTCTTGGTGCTCTGCAAATTTTACTTGTGCCCACATAATCTTTTCTTTCAATTCTTTCCGTTTGTTTTCTAGCTCATCTTCACAATATTTTGCATATTTCAGGACCTCATCTATGGGTTTAGCTTGCCAAGAAATGTTATTGTCTTTGATCCATTGTGAAATTTCTGGTCTCAATCCTAGCACAAATCGATAAATAAAATGTGTCATGTCCTTCATGTCAATGTTGTCTAATCCACTGTATTGTTTAAAGGTCTGTAATAGACGTTCATGATATGAATGCACTGATTTGTCTTTATTCTGAGTGGTTCTATCTATGTTCATCCAATCTATCTCTTTTGCAGGCACCTTTCCTATGAGGTAAAGTATTACCTGATTATATTTCTTCATTACATCCTCAAAAGGTGGTCCTGTCTTCGGGTCTCTTGGGTACTCATCACTAGGCCAATCAACAGCTACTTTGCATTCTGTCCACAAATCTACGGGAACTACAATGTCAAATAAGCCATCTAAGTCTTTCAAAAGACACTACGACACCTTTACAAATCTCTCAACCTGTCTGTACCATTCTACAGGCTTTTCTCGCAGTTTTGGGAAATCATTCGTAAATGACAAAATATCCTGTCGGGACCATGGAACATGAACATAGCCTCCACCTGGTACCTCTCGCATGGGACATACTTTTTCTACTTTATATCTTTCTTTTAAAACATATTCTGAAGCCATTTGCCTTGATCGAATCTCTTCCTTATTCTTCCTTATTCTTTGCCCATCTTGCTTTCCATTTCTCTAATTCTCCCCATTTTTGCATTAAATTTATCAGCTCTCTGATCTGTACTTTTTTCCCTGACACATTCATGTTTTCCAAATTTTTGTCAGAGAATTCTACTCGGTAGAGTTTCTGCAATACTTTAGATTTACCAATGTCGATTCCCATGCTAGCTGCAGTGTCCATTAATTTTTAGTGAAACACCTTTGTATTTCTAGTGATGCTTTTACAGACAAACAGTAATTCATCTTCACTAATGGTATTTATTCTCTCCAATCCCACATTCCCAGCCATCATTTCTTCTATTTCAATCCTCAATCTATATATGTCTAATGGCTTGGGCTGTGTCTTTGGTCTCTCTATTTCTTGGGTCCAACTGTCTATCTCTTCAGGAGTGACTACAGTGGCACTTCTCGTACCCGAGGAAGGATATTACTGATTCACATTCACTTGCCTGATCGTCCACTATCAGGGCTCTTTTCTTGGCTGTATACTGATGCAGTTATAAAGGGAGTCTTTGGACTAGCTTGTTTATCTCCGTACAAAGGAACAACTGGGCCAATAGTCACTGGAATTGTCAAAGCCTCAGGACTTGTGTTTAATTGGGAACATTTCTGAATTAATTCACTTCTCTGTTCATTTAAAGATTCTCTTTCTCTTTCTTGTAACACCCTTTCGATGGAGGTCTCATGTATCACTTGCGGAATTAAAGGTGGCTTTAAAGACAGGGCAGTCGGGTTTGATGTGCTAGACCCCTCTTTACAAGGTGGTCTAAAGAACGGGTAGTTCAGATTTACTATTCTCGTTTTTTCGTAATAGGGTGGTGAATTTTTCATTAATAAATCCTCCATGTAATCATCATCAGAATCACCACTAGTCATTAAATGTCTAGTTTTCTCAGTCCTTTTACCTCCCACAGGCTCCTCTACCGTTAGTACTGGGTAAAGCCCTTCCACTAACATATTCTGTCTCCATTGTTTCATTTGTTTTTCTTTAAAATCTCGTGGAACCTTTGGGTAAAATTTACTCAGTCCTTTGTCCCTTCTAGGTCTGTCTCGCACAAAAGCCTTGATCTCCCATTCTTCTAATGCCTCATATTGCGTTAACCTAGGTCTGGGATGTAAGTCATTCATTTGCGTCCTTAAATTAAACAAAGATCTTCCATTAAAGGTGCCTTCTAAGGGAAATGCCAGAAGCCCATCATCTTTTGTGTATTCCACCCAGTTCTCTAACCATACACAGGAATGGTATCCCCGGTCAAACATCATGAATGAAGCAGGAGTATTCGGTGGTGGAATAATAACTCCTTCTCTGGTTTTGATAGGCTTGTCTTTTTTAAAGTAGTTTTTAACTTTATCCACAAGAGACAATTTTCTCTTACTTCCATACATATTGTTAGGTCTGCCCCTTAACATCCGTTCCTTAGCAAACCCTAAATATCTTGGATCAGGTGGATATTCTGGATGACTTGGATACCACATATATCTTGTAAATTCAAAAATGGATGAAAAGATGCTTATTTTCTGTTTACTAAATGCTTCCAATGCTAGTGCGTCTTTTATTTCTTGACAACCAATCATCACTGTGGTTGCAAATAATTTCAACCAATGGGTGTGCGGCCTTTTCGTGAGATGAGTTGCCACGCTCCTGCGCTCACCCCTCCTTTACAAAAGCTATCTCAGCGGCACGCCTGCTGTCTTTGACCAATACCAGCACGGCACTGAGTGACGTCAGCGCAGCTCTGCAACTGACTCCCTCCTTCACAAGGTATTTTGAAAACTGAATTCTTTTGAACTTTAAAGTGCAAATTTTTATTATTTAACAACGGAAACACATTCGCCACACATTCGAGTGACTAGATAGGAAAGAAATATCTCACTGCAAGTAAATCCCTTCCGTTTACTTTTCATACACTACGAGTAGAACCCTTCCGCCTACCCTTCACACAAGCATTAGAGAACCTGCTACTCCTCCAGACTCATCCACTCCGGGATATATACTGAGGCCAAAGTTTCACCAACGAACCCCTTTGCTATCAATCAAGCTTAGACAAACCTGCTACTCCTTCCGTGTGACCCTTACTAGGTTATATCACAACAAACGTTTTGCTACTGAACTCCTTGCTATCATTTATTCACACAATTATACAGAAAACCCTAAATAGTGCTTCTGGTTCTGCCCAACCATGCACTAACTTCCTCTGGTAAGGTGGCTTCTACCTACCACCCGCTATTCTGCCCCTCGGGGATTCCAGACAACACATTTAACAGGTACGAACAATTTTGGTTAATACATTCAATATAGCAGCATCAAATAAACAATTCAATAATACCACATTTGATCGATCAATGAAATATGAATTTTAACCTACTAACTAATTGACTTCCTAACTTTAACTAATCCCTAACCATACTACTGCTACCAAGAAAGTATACTGATTGAGCGCGTAGGTCACCCAACTAGAATTTGTACAAATACTCACCTGGGCCCATAATTCCAAATTGTATGCCTTAACATTTATGTTAGGTAACTCACACCCTACTACCAGTATATGGTGATTATACCTCTAATTCCTATACCAGTAACCTACTAATCTTTGTTACTAGATACCTAAATACGATGAATCAGGGAGTTGAGTTAAGAGAAAATGCACTAAAAATCATAACATTTCTAATTATATAATAACCACAGACTCAGGGTAGGTTCAAACTCTTTATCTAATCATCATCTTCATAAGTCAAAAGTTAAATGCAATTAGACTATCAATAACCAAAATCAGAAGCAGCGTATAGCTATGAATAAGATAGATTTTACCAACCATTTAGAAAATTTGAAATAAAGGGAAGGTGGAAACAAGGAACATGCTAATTTTAGAAAACAGTCTTTCACAACTCGATTAAAGGAGTGTAAAGAAAGGGATCATACTAAACCCAAGAACTTTCGTAATTCATTGGCAGTTTGAATGGAGAACACAATTATGCAATTCGAGAATTCAGATTTTGCTCAATAAACTATAGGGAAGGTAAAATTTGGAACATACTATAGATTCAACTTATCTCCTTAAAGGGAGGGTGAGAAAAAGAACATATACTATATGGAAACGTTTTAGCATTGACTAAAGGTGGGTTGAAAAATTGGAACACGCTAATAGTCAGTAATACATGAAAATCTCATTTACCAAGGGACGGGGAAAAAAGGAACATATGCAATCATAAGCTTTGCAAGTTCGGGGAAGGTAAAAAAGGGATGCAAGTTATTTGACAATCACCCACACAGATTTATATTTACGTAGGATAGTGTGAAGACCAACCCTGGCCACGGGTCAGTTGGAAAGGACAGGAGAAACCCCAAAGACTTCAGTGCCAGTAGGCGAGAAGGTGCAGCTCATGGACAATCAGGACAGGATAACCCCAGAATTTGGATCAGGACCGGACCACCAAAGGGTAAGACCAGCACCCGCAATTTCGGTTACAACGCCTGTGCTACTCCCTCTCTGCAAGGAATCTGCCAAAACCCCGATTGGGTTATAACTTTTATCAGCAAAGTGCTTCGCCAGCACTTTCACTTCCCAAAAACCCCGATTGGGTTCTCGAACCTCCCGACAGAGTGCTCTGCAGCTCTCTGCTTTCAGTCACCTATTGAGTGCGTTGGGTCAGTGACAGGTCAGCTATTTAGGCAAGTCGGACCAATCAATCAATCATGACATTTGTACAGTGCGCTACTCACCCGGAAGGGTCTCAAGGTGCTTGGGGAAGGGGTCCGCTACTGCTCGAACAGCCAGATCTTCAGTTGCTTCCTGAAGGAGAGGTGGTCCTGGGTCAGTCGAAGGTGGATGGGGAGGGAGTTCCATGTCTTGGCCGCCAGTTAGGAGAAGGATCTGCCTCCGGAAGTGGCTCTCCGGATGTGTGGAACGGCGGCGAGGGCGTGGTTGGTCGATCGTAGCTGGCGGGTGGGAGTGTAGAAGGTCAGGCGGTCGTTGAGGTACTTGGGGCCCAGGTCGTGGAGAGACTTGTGTGCGTGGGTGAGGAGCCGGAACGTGATCCTCTTGCTGACGGGGAGCCAGTGCAGGTCCCTCAGGTGGCCGGAGATGTGGTTGCGTCGGGGGATGTCCAGGATGAGTCGGGTGGAGGCGTTCTGGATGCGTTGGAGTCTTTTCTGTAGCTTGGCTGTGGTTCCGGCGTAGAGGGTGTTTCCGTAGTCCAGTCGGCTGGTGACAAGGACAATTTCTCTTGCTAAACCTACGCTAATTATACTGTTTTCAGGTCAGTGTACCACCCCCCAATGTTGCAAGTGTAAGGATCCCCAATTTTGATTGGACAAAGGAGGAGGACAGGTTATCACACCACCTAAATTTTAGACTTTCTCCGTCTCTTTATTCAAATTCCATCTCCGCCCCTTAAATTTCAGGTTCTTATGGCATTTTCAGTCCTTCATACAATGGATGTTCTATTTACGAATACAATTAGGGCAGCTTCCCAGGAGCATCTTCTAGTCAGTCAGCTCCTTGGCAATAGTCCTAAGGTCACTGCTCCGGAGACTTGCGATTCTCGCGCAGTCACAGTTTCAACAAAGATGGAGTACAGCATTACACCGCAGGCCAAGTTTCACAGTGTAACATGAAATGAAAGAGAAACATTTTTAGAGTACAGAATAAATGACTATACTGTATACCATGAATGTCTACACTATACCCATTACTTTATAATGAACTATAGCATTAGGATTAAGCAAAACGAACAGCTTATCAAAAGCAGCAATGCAAGCTTCTCGCATGTGAGAACACAGAACAGCCATTTTAGCACTAGTGCGCAGATGCGAAAGGGTTCCATCCAAAGCTGCAAGTACGTCATGTCAAGTGGGTATGACAGACGCATGCGCAGTAGATATTCCAGCATAGCAGCAGCCATTTTAGATGCAAGCATATTAGGATTAGAAAACACACAAGCAAGCTTCTGTCGGTTTCCCCATGTCAGTGTAAAATGTATGAATTTAGTAAGACAAGCAGGATGGTTATTTCGTTATGTTATTCGCGGTTCATGAGTATGAGCAAGTCGCTTCGTATGCGAATCCTTGCTCCATCACAATGTTGGCGTTCCCATTCACTGGTGCACCGATAGATGCAGCTTTACTGTATAATATTGATACAAAATTAGGCCATCTCATTCCTCACTTTTTAAAATGGGAAAATGTGTGAATCTAGATATAACCTGCATCTAGCATTCATTCAACTATCTCAAGAATTCAATTTATTCTGTTAAACGCAGCCTTAACCAACTAAAGTAAGAGGCATTGAATACAGAACAGTAACATTACTATAATGTCTCCATTTCTTAGCTTAGGTATAAGGTTTTCAACACCCATTGAAGGATCTATTTCATGGTTTGCTCGAAAGCACTTTATGATCATGGGTAGAAGCGATTAATTTTTTCATTTAGTGGCAATCCTGAGGATGTAATAATGTAAACAGTGTTAGTAACTATGCACACTGCACTTTATGTTCCTATATTTAAGGGAAGGTGTGATTGCACTTTAATGATGTTTTAAAAAAAAGGTTCACAGCTGTCTGGAAGTTCTTCTTGTAATTGGGAAACAATTATAGAAAATTAGCACCTTAACACATTGCACTTTAATGTAAACAGTGTTTGTAACTATGCTCACTAGGAGGAAGTTTGTATTCAAAGCACGTTTGGCACTTTAGAAAAAAATATTTTTTTGTTTTTGATAGCCAGATCATGTGGTATTTTTAAATTATTATATGGCTCTGCCGGAATCCTGTTGTCTTTTAAAGTATTTAGATTAATTGGTATGTCTATTTATTCTATATGGGTTCCAGTTGACAAATGAATAAGAATGTATATTATTGTAAATTGTCGATTTTTTATTCCTGACGATCGATTTTATTATAATGTTGGTAATGTCTTCCTGCTCTGCTCTACAGAAAAAAAATACTATTTCACCTATCCCGTCCCTGCCATAGGTGATAACGTTTTATTTGATATAGATTCTTTGAACATTTTCAGCACCTCTGACATTCACACATTATTAACGAGTTGGTTTCTTAATGCGAAAAAAGCATTGTCACTAGATAATTTAGTGAGGTTTGCTTTTAATTAATTCAGAGGTATGGGAGGCGTCTCTTCTCTATATCTTCCTCTAAAAGAGGCCATAGGAACCATAGGTTGAATACCTATTATTTCTTAGAACAGGCACTGGGTCAAATTTGTGGACTTCGTTTACTACACCTGTAAGCAACTGTAACCAAATCTGATTAATGGATTTCATGGTAGGAATGAATTAAGTGTTGTGGTAAGACTGTTTCTATTAATGCAAGGAATTGTTAAGGCTAAAAAGCCACTCAAGCTCCGACGGTAAGAAGAGTTGTAGAAAAGATATAACCTGTCTATATTTCATCAAAATGACCAAATATCTAATAACTTTTCGAACACTAGTGTTCACTTAAATATAAGACGTTTGATGAAACCAAGTTAAGGGATACAGAGGCTAGTCTACTTAACCCGAGCTGACCTGTCTCCGTCCCAAAACCACTTCAAAAGCCAGGCAAAACGCCTGCACTAAGGGACAAAAACATATTCACACACCTGGCCCAATACTTCGTCTATTTACTTCACTGAATAGCGTAGCTGTTCTGATGAAAGCCATTCACAAAGAAAGGCTTTGTGTGGGTTTCTGTTAATACATATATGTCACTTTGTGTGCTGTAAATCTAGTCTAGTTTCGTTGCAGATAATATTTGTCTCGGTTTGTCTTTGAAGCAGGACACTTGGTAACCTCAGGATAAAGAAAGATTAGATGTGAAAAACACTAGCCAAAAAATGAACTGAAATTCCCTGTTGCTGAACACTACGGCTAAGGTGTGTGTTGATGACACTGAAAATGGATAACTATTGTAGGTAATTAAATTTTCATTATTCTGTTATTTTTGTCATAGTAATTTACCTCCCTGTGTAGAAATTAAGGGCCGACTTAGAATTTGGTGGATAGCGTTCATTAGTTAAAGAAAAAAGAGGTAATTACCGCCCCCATACCGAGGGACCTCCACCCGACAAATTGGGAAATTACCATTGTCTCCTGCCAATATAGTGAAATATTGAAGAGCACTACCATTAACCATGTTGGCCAGTTGTCATACTTTTCAAAAGTCAATCAATCAATCAGGGTTTGTAAAGGGTGGCTACTCACCAGTCAGGGTCTGAAGGCACTGGGGGTGGCAGGGGGAGGCTGGGGCGCAGCAGATAAGACTAAGTGCTGAGTTCATCCAAAGAGCCAGGCGTTGAGGACCTTCCTGAATTGCGTCAGCGAGGGTGATGGGCAAAGTGTTTTGTTTTTCAAAAACAAACTCAAAAACCATTGTCGTATATGTTATGATGGTTATGGGGACACTAGGTCATGTTTCAGTATGTTTTCTATTTCTGTCGTTAGCGTCACACCGTGTCACCATGGAATGTTCGTTCGTCTATAAGTGACGTCACCGTTAGTTGGGTGAGAGATGACAGCTGAGCTGACTTCTTTCCTACAGGTTGTGTATCCCGCTACCGCGGGCCCTTGTTATCTCAATAAATTATCTTGGAACAACACTCATGTTGTGTCGTGTTGTACGCTACAATTGGCGACGAGGGTCTTTCTACAACAAGGGCCAGCGGAAATAATTGGAGGATCGGCTGATGATTGATGATCGTGATCCCATCCATGAGGTTAAATTGCGGGGAGAAACTTGTAAAAAAGCAGCACGGAGTGAGTACGATGCGATAAAACCGAGCGCTGACTGAGAGAATGCGTGAAGAAGCATTAAGGAGCGGCAGCGCGTAAATTGAAATTTGAGACACTTTGATGTACTTGAGGATGTGCGCAAGAGGAAAGTGCAGCGTATAAAAGAAGAACAGGCAAACCTGTCAGGCTGCGACGCTGTTTAAAATCTGCTTTGTATTTGGCGCGCTTCGGTGACAGCTCTCAGCTGAGGCGTCAGTCAGTTACCTCAGCTGAGTCGCGTGAAGCATGCCGGTAGCGTTCTGATTGGTCTAAGACAGAGCGCGTCATAAACGTAAACAGCGGGCGGCCATCTTTGATGTTGTTCTACACAACGATCGAACGAGTGCAAAGCAATTAACGCGCACAACGGAAAAGTCGCGCACAAGAGTAAACATAACACGGAGAGGAAGTGTGGAAGAGCAAAAACACAAGTAAGCCTCAAAATAAAATCGGAAGGAAGGAAAAGAGTTTAAAACATATATTACTGAGGAAATAGTCGGCTGTGAAGGAAATCAATAAGATTTAGTATGGCAGAGTGTAATAATATATGTGCTCCTCCTCGTTTCTTGGATGAGCCCGGTAAACCCACTATGAAATGGAAGAAGTGTAAGCAACTGTAACCAAATCTGATTAATGGATTTCATGGTAGGAATGAATTAAGTGTTGTGGTAAGACTGTTTCTATTAATGCAAGGAATTGTTAAGGCTAAAAAGCCACTCAAGCTCCGACGGTAAGAAGAGTTGTAGAAAAGATATAACCTGTCTATATTTCATCAAAATGACCAAATATCTAATAACTTTTCGAACACTAGTGTTCACTTAAATATAAGACGTTTGATGAAACCAAGTTAAGGGATACAGAGGCTAGTCTACTTAACCCGAGCTGACCTGTCTCCGTCCCAAAACCACTTCAAAAGCCAGGCAAAACGCCTGCACTAAGGGACAAAAACATATTCACACACCTGGCCCAATACTTCGTCTATTTACTTCACTGAATAGCGTAGCTGTTCTGATGAAAGCCATTCACAAAGAAAGGCTTTGTGTGGGTTTCTGTTAATACATATATGTCACTTTGTGTGCTGTAAATCTAGTCTAGTTTCGTTGCAGATAATATTTGTCTCGGTTTGTCTTTGAAGCAGGACAGTTGGTAACCTCAGGATAAAGAAAGATTAGATGTGAAAAACACTAGCCAAAAAATGAACTGAAATTCCCTGTTGCTGAACACTACGGCTAAGGTGTGTGCTGATGACACTGAAAATGGATAACTATTGTAGGTAATTAAATTTTCATTATTCTGTTATTTTTGTCATAGTAATTTACCTCCCTGTGTAGAAATTAAGGGCCGACTTAGAATTTGGTGGATAGCGTTCATTAGTTAAAGAAAAAAGAGGTAATTACCGCCCCCATACCGAGGGACCTCCACCCGACAAATTGGGAAATTACCATTGTCTCCTGCCAATATAGTGAAATATTGAAGAGCACTACCATTAACCATGTTGGCCAGTTGTCATACTTTTCAAAAGTCAATCAATCAATCAGGGTTTGTAAAGGGTGGCTACTCACCGGTCAGGGTCTGAAGGCACTGGGGGTGGCAGGGGGAGGCTGGGGCGCAGCAGATAAGACTAAGTGCTGAGTTCATCCAAAGAGCCAGGCGTTGAGGACCTTCCTGAATTGCGTCAGCGAGGGTGATGGGCAAAGTGTTTTGTTTTTCAAAAACAAACTCAAAAACCATTGTCGTATATGTTATGATGGTTATGGGGACACTAGGTCATGTTTCAGTATGTTTTCTATTTCTGTCGTTAGCGTCACACCGTGTCACCATGGAATGTTCGTTCGTCTATAAGTGACGTCACCGTTAGTTGGGTGAGAGATGACAGCTGAGCTGACTTCTTTCCTACAGGTTGTGTATCCCGCTACCGCGGGCCCTTGTTATCTCAATAAATTATCTTGGAACAACACTCATGTTGTGTCGTGTTGTACGCTACAATTGGCGACGAGGGTCTTTCTACAACAAGGGCCAGCGGAAATAATTGGAGGATCGGCTGATGATTGATGATCGTGATCCCATCCATGAGGTTAAAATGCGGGGAGAAACTTGTAAAAAAGCAGCACGGAGTGAGTACGATGCGATAAAACCGAGCGCTGACTGAGAGAATGCGTGAAGAAGCATTAAGGAGCGGCAGCGCGTAAATTGAAATTTGAGACACTTTGATGTACTTGAGGATGTGCGCAAGAGGAAAGTGCAGCGTATAAAAGAAGAACAGGCAAACCTGTCAGGCTGCGACGCTGTTTAAAATCTGCTTTGTATTTGGCGCGCTTCGGTGACAGCTCTCAGCTGAGGCGTCAGTCAGTTACCTCAGCTGAGTCGCGTGAAGCATGCCGGTAGCGTTCTGATTGGTCTAAGACAGAGCGCGTCATAAACGTAAACAGCGGGCGGCCATCTTTGATGTTGTTCTACACAACGATCGAACGAGTGCAAAGCAATTAACGCGCACAACGGAAAAGTCGCGCACAAGAGTAAACATAACACGGAGAGGAAGTGTGGAAGAGCAAAAACACAAGTAAGCCTCAAAATAAAATCGGAAGGAAGGAAAAGAGTTTAAAACATATATTACTGAGGAAATAGTCGGCTGTGAAGGAAATCAATAAGATTTAGTATGGCAGAGTGTAATAATATATGTGCTCCTCCTCGTTTCTTGGATGAGCCCGGTAAACCCACTATGAAATGGAAGAAGTGGGTAAGGGCTTTCGAAAATTACATCATTTCTATAGATGGAAAAGCTTTTGATGCTGAAAGGAAATGTTCTTTGTTGTTTGGGCTGTTAGGAAAAGCGGGACAGGACATCTTTGACAGCCTACCCGAATATGAGAGTCCACCAGGAACATTTATTCCTATGAATGAATATCAGGAAGCATTAAAAAGATTGGAGAGGCAGTTTGATGAGGAGAACAATATTATGGTTGCCAGGCATAAGTTTGCTCAAAGGAAACAGCAAGAAGGAGAGTCTGTAGAAGACTATGTTGCATGTCTAAGGGTTTTGGCTGTAGAATGCGAGTATGAGGAAATGACAGATGTATACATAAGGGATCAGATTGTATTCTACTGCTATACAAAGAAGGTGCAGGAAAGACTGTTAGCATGCAAAAGGCCAACCTTGCAGGAAGTTATAGATATTGCTAGAGGTATCGAAAGATCTTTAATTTCCACCAAAGAACTGTCTTCAACAGGAAATAATACTAATGTATTTTATTTACAGGAGAAGAAGAAGGGTGATGGTAAGACATATGAAAAAAATGTGAATGAAAGAAAGGTGGGAGGTAAGCAGTTGTGCTGTTTCAGATGTGGTTCAAGTGAACACCTAGCTGATTTCAAAAACTGTCCTGCAGTAGGTAAAAAGTGCATTAAATGCAAAAGGTATGGTCACTATTCCACCTTGTGTAAAACCAAAGGATAGGTAATAACGTGAGTATAAACACAGTAGGAAGTTTTGATGAGGAAATGTGTGCGAATATAGTATTATACATAGAAATGGAAGATGGAAAGATAAAGGGTCCCATTAGTGACGTAAAAATAGGTGAGGTTGAACTAAAATGTACTGCAGATTCAGGTGCCCCCATAACAACCATATCAGATACCCTTTTTGAGGAAAAATGGGAAAATGTGCAGTTAACAGAATCTGATATGAACCCGAAAGCTTTTGGAGAAAAATATATAAATATGTTGGGTTATTTCATAGACACTGTGACTTTTAAGGGGAGAGTTATTGAGACAAAGATTTATGTAGCAGAGAAGGGAAGAATATTAGTAGGATGGAGAGATTTGGCCCAACTGGGGGTGGTATTGGTGCCGGGGGCAAAGGACCCAGTGTTATTAAGAGAGGAGTGGATGAACAGCATTTGTATAGAAAAAGAAGAAGGAGATTTGAGTACTGTGTTTGAAAAACATAAAGATGTATTTAAAAACGAAATTGGTTGTGTAAAGGGGTTCAGCCATGACATCAAACTAAAGGAGGGCGCAATTCCCTGTAAGCACAAAGTAAGATCAGTACCTTTGTCTATAAAAAATGAGTTAAGAGAAGTGCTTGAGAAGTTGAAGGATGAAGGTGTGATTGAAGAAGCGGAAGAATCTGAATGGATTTCTGCTATCGTAGTATCAAAAAAGAAAAAAACAGGGGACATCAGGTTTTGTGTAGAACTAAGGTCGCTTAGTAAAAACATTATTGTAAACTGTCATCCCCTGCCAAAAATTCAAGACATTCTTCAGTCAACGTCCGGATCAAGGTATTTTTCACTTATTGACTTGAGAGCCGCCTATCATCAGGTGTGTCTGTCAGAAAGGTCCAAACAACTAACAACCTTCATCACGCCGTTTGGAGCGTTCAGATATGTGAGACTTCCTTTTGGTTTCCAGAAACTCATGGATGTTCTATTTGGAAAAATGAGAGGGGTGGAAGCCTTTCAAGACGACATTCTTTTGCACACAAAAACTGAAAATGAGCACATAAAATTGATTGGAACAGTACTGGATATCTTGGAAAAAAAAGGCATGACTGTCTCAAAAGACAAATGCAAATTCATGACAAAAGAGATTGAGTACTTGGGGCATGTTCTCACTGCTGAAGGTATCTTGCCAAAAGATGACTTAGTTCGTGCAATAAGGGAGGCTCCTGAACCAAGGAACAAGGAAACCCTCAAGTCGTTCCTTGGTCTCAGTGAATATTATGCAAAGTTTATACAGAAGTATGCAGAAAAAGTGGAACCACTCAGGAGACTGCTAAAGAAAAATGTAGCGTATGAATGGAAGGGTGATCAAGTTGAGGCATTCAAGTCGGTAAAGGAGGAAATTGCCAGAGCACCGGCACTGAAACCATATGACCCGCAACTAAGCAATGTAGTAACTGTAGATGCAAGCAACGAAGGAATAGGAGCTGTGTTCTGTCAAAGGAAAGGAAGTGAAGAGAACACAATTGCTTTTATTTCAAGAAAGCTAAATGACACAGAGGTCCATTACAGCACAATAGAACAGGAGACCTTAGCTTGTGTATGGGCTGTGCACAAACTCAAAGATTATCTGTGGGGCAAGAGTTTCACACTTGTAACCGACCATAAACCGCTAGTGTATATGATGGATGGCAAGGGCCGAGGAAATGGCAATGCAAGTTCTAGGTTGATTAGACTGATGTCAAAGCTTCAGGAATTTAATTTCAAAATTGAGCACATAAAAGGAGGGAAGAACTGTAGGGCGGATTGCTTATCCAGATTGCCAGTAAAGGAGAAAATTGAAGAGGAACAAGACGACACCGAGTGTGTGGTTGCGCACATTGATGCCACTTTTATCTGCGAAGGATCCATAACGGACAAGGAATGGGAGGAGAGTATGGAGAAAGATACGGTCCTGACCAAAGTGAAGGAGTATGTACAAACTAAATGGCCACATGTAAGAAATCTACCAAAAGAATTGAAAGATTACCAGCAAGTGAGCGATGAACTTACACTAGAAAATGGCTTCTTGAAAAGAGGTGAGGTCTTTGTGCCGCCATTTGAACTTAGACAGAAGATCGTTCAGATGGCTCACAGAGGGCATCCTGGCACCACGGCCACGAGGAACGTTCTTAGAATGCACTTTTGGTGGCCAGGAGTAGACAGTGAAGTTAGGAATCTTGTAGACAAATGCGAACAATGCTTGAGGTCAGACAAACATTGGAGAATTGAAAAAAATGAGCTGCAGATGGTGGAAATCCCTGATGGCCCGTGGGCCAAAGTAGCAATAGATTTTGCAGGACCCTTCAATATACTGCCGGAAGAATGCAAGTATTTAATAGTTTTGACAGACTACTACACAAAATGGGTGTGTTACAAGTTTGCGAATGTGGTTACAACGGAAGTAGTCATAACATTTCTGGAAAAAATCTTTGAAAGAGAAGGACAGCCAAAAGTCATGGTGTCGGATAATGGGTCACAACTAGTGTCACGAGTAATGATGGAATTCTTGGAAAAGCGAGGAATAGTACAAGGGAAGACGCCTCTGTACAGTCCCAAGAGCAATGGTCAAGTAGAGAGAATAAACAGATTCTTCAAAGAAGGGATCCAAAATGAGGTAATTGGAATTTTTATGGTCAATTGTGTCCCCTAACGTAGACCCCAACGGCTCCATGTACGTGCTTCAAGTACATGTAATTTCCCTCCATGACCAGCTATGAAGACGCAAATACATTTGCGTCCAACGTTAACATGTCCTCTTTCAGATCCACCATGAATGGGTCGATAATTCCGTTCCTAAGTATGCCGTGCCACCGTCTTTACATGGTGCACTTTCACGTTTTCCTGGCTCTGTTGAGTTAGGCCCTGATTTCTGCCATCGAGCCCTTTCTGCCTTCTGCCTCTGAAAGCTGCAGCCTGGATCTGCATCCATGACCCTTGCCTTACTCCCTGTGCGGCGAGCGGTGCCCGGCTCGGCCTGCTTGCCTGCCAAAACTGTATTTTGCCTTCAAGTTATCTGCTCCGCTCCTCGAAAATACATTCCTGTCTAGTGATTTAGGTAAACACCTCCCCAGCTGCAGAGCAAAGGGCCCGGCCTTTTCTGTCTCCGTGCATGAAATTCATTGCTCCTGTTACCATGGTAGGCCCATGGCCCCTCGCATTACACGTAGACGCGTAGACACATATGCACGCACTAGCAGTCAGTATAGAATAGCCTCTGCCCGAAAGACCTTTTCTTCTAGATAAAACAGTTCTTCAACACAAGATATCAGATATGATTTGGGATTAGGTTGTTCTGACACGCCAGACTTCTGTCTCCCCTTTTGGTGCTAAATGTCAAGTCCCCTTCACCCTCCGGTTCCACGTCAATCACACGTCATGTTGCCTGCGTGCGCATCCAGCCATATATTTCTGCTGACACTGCAGGATTCCTCTATGAATCCACCCACTTGTGACACTTTCATGTGACGTTTCTAGCACACACCCCCGTGTACGCCCTCGTGCACGCCTTCTGTTACGCACATGTGTTCTTATCTCGTTTCTTTCAGCTGTTACGCCTTCTGTATCCATCACCATTTTATGCATTTACTATATATATTGTGCACTGGTAATAAAGCATTGTCTATCCCTTCCTGAACCCTTGTGGTGATGGAACACGATACCATGGTTCGAACCATTCCATTACATGGAATAAAACCCTTATAAACTCAGATGCCACGGACTCTGCCTCTCATTTGATCGAGCTATTTTATTGAACTTATACCACATAGAAATTAAGCATACGGCAAATATTTATTTACCACATAATTGGCGCCCGAACAGGGACCCCTCCCCCACCTTACACGCCGGCGATGCGTCGCAGGCCTTGCCCCCTGCCACAGCCGTGACGGACAACTACGCGTACCCGCAGGATTTCCTGTATCTCCCTCAGGCCTACGGAGGTGACGGAGACTGCGATCGACATCCAGACGAGGCGGTGAGGAGTGCGGAGGATCCCGACCAGAGCCCAGCCGAGAGAGCAAGGTCCGAGGTGTCTAGAGGCCCACCAGTTCCGAAGTACCTACGTCACGTGTCGAGTCGAGTCCAGTCCGGTCCAGTCCAGTCGAGTTTCTGAGGCCTTCCGTTCCGTGCTTCCCGGTGAGTACCGTTGCTGGGGACGCATCTATACGGGTGCATTAATTTGTGTCCAGTCAAGACGGGTTTGGGTACGCAGACCCGGTCTGCACTGTTTTAGCAGTGTATCTGTACTGTTTAGCAGTATATCCAGTATCCAGTTATTCAGTTATTGTCCGTTCCGAAATGTTTTAATGTATTCCAGTGTCGTGGTATGAGTGATTGTTTGATCGTCATTCCTGTGTTTATTGTATTAGTTGTGTCCGAGTCCGAGTAAGTATCAAGTATCAAGTATCGAGTTACAGGATGCCTCTATTCTCTAAACTGAGACAGATAGGAACTAGAAAAGGGATACTCGAGAAAGCTGTTCCCATCCCACCCAGGGACACTCCTGGTTATTTTATGTACCACAAGCACGGCTTAGACGCCGTATTATATCTCGACTTGTGGGTGGATTACACTAAGGATTTAGCAGAGAATCAGAGATGGCCCGCTACAGGGACATGGGATGCCGCGTGCATCATGAGAGTAGAAGAAGCGTTGTGGAAAAAGAAAGCCAGACAGTCACAGAAAGATGCCATCGAATTATGGCGTAAGGAAGCACACAGACGGACAGAGAAAGCACTTAGAAAAGCAGAGAAAAGTAGAGAGGATTATGAGAAAGCCAAAGAAAAAGAACTACTAGAAGAAGGAGAACGAGTTAGAATGGAACAACACGATAGACGGAGTAATACCATTATGACAGGATTGTATCCAGTCCTGGCCGAGGGCCTGCCCAAGGCGACCCCGGAAACACCGAAAAATCTGCCCCCTCCATTGGTTCCGACTAAATTACGTCACAAGACCGCAGCAGATATTTTCCTTTCTTCCTACTTAGACGACGTAGCTCCCGCATATACCAATGTACCCGTCCCACCTGCACCTGTACTACCCGCTGATCGTCTGCCCCCAGGTTCGCAACAGCAGACCCCTCCCGCATCATTTCCCGCACCTGCTAATACTTCCCCTATTGTTCATCCTGGTATTAACCCGCTTAATCCTTTTGGGGCTGGCGCTGCTCAGGCCCCAACCCCTTTTCAGCAGATACCGACCACACAGCCAGGTTATGCTCAAACTTCCGCAACAGGCGGTGCTACAGGAGGTTACCGTACCCCGCCACCTACACAGCGATTGACAATAAGAGACTTAGCTTCACAACATACCCCGAAAGGGGCCCCTTTAGAAAAGCTTAAAGAATATCTTACAGACTGTAGATATGATCCCGTTCCAGGCAAGCAAGGGCCCATGATGTTAGCCTCAATACGTTTAAGACGTGCTGCAAATTTTTTAGTTTTATTGCCAGGAATGCCAGATTATCTAGACAGGATATATCGCTTTGTTCAGACTGGGGAGGGTCCTGAATATATTCACGAGGCCATGGCATATCAGAAAGTAGACACTCAAAGTATGATATTAAGATTCCTCGTAAACTGTTTTATAAGAGAACGAGATCGGCCTGGTGTAAATAAAGAAGAGATGGAGGTACTAACTACATGGAGTCAGAATATAGCAGACGGAAAACATGATAAACAGAAATGTATAGAGGCCATGTACAGAAAGGTCCGTAAAGAAATAGTAGTAATGCATGAAAGAGAGAAGGATGCAAGGGAAGCAGAAACAGACAAGAATAAATCCTCAGAGGAGGATGAGCCAGAACATACAGAAACGGTGGCATATGTGGGTAAGGGTAGACCCTTTAATAAAACGTTACGCCCAGAAAGCAAGAGACTTTTTCACTCTGCTATGTCAAACCCGAGGACTCCTGAACATCTATTTCAGGCTACCGATAAAATACTTCAAGAACGAATGGGGTACCATGTACTCAATTCCATGGATGAACAAGAATTAGCCAGGTCAGCAGTACAATGGGCTGACAATTCCGATAGATATAATGATGACTCAGTAGCGCAAACCTTTTTGAATCTTTCCCCAGACGAACAGCGACTAGCTGGTATGTACATGATACAACACCTCCTTACGTTGTATAAGAGCCAACATTCTGATCCAGGTCCCGTACCTGATGTACTAGTAGAGTTACTAATGAACAAATGGAGAGGCCTAGGTACCGATTTAATTAAAGTAATTTTAGAACATCGACACAGATATAGTGCTTTCCTGAATCCTCAGTTTGTTTCAGCTCCACCCCCAGTAAGGAAAATGTTTTACATAGACAGACAGAATCCTTTACGAGAAGTACATCCAGTCAGGAATGCTGATGATACCCTTACACGTGTGTATGTATACACCTGTAGCGGTCGGCAGTAGGTGTTTCTATAGGGCGGTGACGTGGGCAGGAGGAGGGGCAGGGTGGGGGGAAATAATGTATGGATTACGGAGTTTGACAGGTAAGTAAACATTTAAATACATAAAACGAATTTCGTTGCGCACACTGCATCACCAAATGTGATGCAGTGTGCGCAACGAAATTCGTTTTATGTATTTAAATGTTTACTTACCTGTCAAACTCCGTAATCCATACATTATTTCCCCCCACCCTGCCCCTCCTCCTGCCCACGTCACCGCCCTATAGAAACACCTACTGCCGACCGCTACTGGTATACACGCCTATAACTAAAATGGAATTGTTAGAAATAAAGAAAATAGTGCCCACTCATGATAAAGACCCTGCAGGTTTTCACCGTGAAATAAAAGACATGTTACTCATGGGAGATTATACCTATCCCGACATTATGAAAATATTGAAAGTATTATTGCCTGCCGGTATTTAAGAAAAACTCAAAGAAAAAGAATGGGAGGTGGGAGACCAAAAGATCGATTGGGCTGCATTAGAAACTGAAGAGACAGGTCGTACCCCAGGTTTAGGTCTTGGGGATAAAACTAAAGCATTACCAGGATTGTTAGTACAGGTTTTACCACGTTTGTTAGCAACTAAAAAGGAGGACTGGGATGCAAGCTCAGCCTGCAAACAGAAAACCGATGAAGACACTAGTGATTTTTATTCCCGATTTGAGAAATGTTTTATTATTAATAGTGGCCTGAAAGGAAGTAGCGAGTCATACCCACACCTTTTTGTATCCAAATTAGTCGAGAATTCATTGCCCCAGGTTAAGAACCGTGTACTGAAAGTCGAGAGCACATGGCAAGCTAATTCGCCTTCACAAATGTTACAAATGTTACAGTATCACCAGAATAGGATCAGGGAAGAACATGACCATGAACAGAGACGTATGAAAGACACGAAAATGAAAATGCTAGTTGCTCAGTCAGTTCCAACTGACGGACATAAAAGGGGCACTACACAATCAAATAATTCAAATTCAGCAGCTCCTGTTAAAGGGATATGCAACTATTGTAAACAGCCAGGTCACTATGTAAACGATTGCGCAGTTTTGAAACACAACATAGCCACAGGTAAAACTAAAGACCGCGTCCTCCTACACAGGACCAGGCCCCACAACACGTTCCACAGAATGTTCAGCCTATGCAGACTTCAGCTACAGCTGTAGCGGTACCACAGCCACAACCCATTGCCGCAACACAACATGCAACGCAGCAGATGTACCAATATGCACAATCTGACTATCCCGATTATCAACGATACACATGAAACAGCCTAGAGAGGGAAGTTGGCTTGCCTCTTATTGAGGTTCCTGTAGATCAAGAGGGTCCTTATGTACATAGTCAGGTATTAGGGAAAGATAGAAAGTTTTTGATTGACACAGGGGCAAGCAGGACGACAATCAGTCACAACGAGGTTCCAGGGGCACCCCTCTCAGGCTCACAAAATGTTTCCCTTGGTTTTTCAGGAAAGCCTATTGTTAATGAAGTATCGAAACCATTCCCACTTGCAGTTGGTCCATTGTCCCGCACTACAGATTTATTACTCACGAAATCATGTCCAGAAAACTTACTTGGTATAAAGACCCTGAAAGCTCTAGGAGCTGTAATTTGTTGTTCTGCGGAAGGCGTAAGATTGTTTCTGCGTGACTTTAAGGGTCACTATGTGTTGAGAGATATTGATTCCAGGTTACAGAATGTTCCTGCACATTTATGGGCGAAAGGCCCCACTGATGTAGGTTGTATGCACATCACTCCATATCGTGTCACACTGAAGCCAGTAGTAGTACTACCACGCATTCGACAATACAAGTTACCACCAGATGCTGTAGTGGCTTTACTGAAAATCATTGACGAGCTCATTGCACAAGGAGTGGTTGTAGAAACCGACTCCAATCTATGTAATTCCCCTATCATTCCAATTCTTAAACGTACTGATCCAAATGCACCTCCAGTTTATCGATTAGTGATCGATTTACGAGAATTGAATAAATGCATTGTACCACAATATCCCGTGGTCCCAGATATTTCGTCCCTATTGACAGCTATTGATTCCGAAGCAACGTTCTTCACCGTAATCGATCTCAAGAACGCCTTCTTTAGTGTCCCTATAGACCCGGAAAGCCAATATCTTTTCGGATTCTGTTTAAATGGCCGAAGCTTCAAATTTGCACGTGCACCTCAAGGATTCACAGAAAGCCCCAGCATCTACAGCCAAGCATTGAAAAGACAACTTGACAGTATCCACATGCCTGACAACACTGCCCTACTTCAGTACGTCGATGATCTATTGATCACCGCCCGAAGTGAACCAGAGTGTGAACAAGCGTCACTGACAGTTTTACATTTCCTGGCTGACAAGGGACACAAAGTGTCTCCTTCGAAGCTACAATTCTGTGCTCAGCAAGTGGTATACCTTTGGCACTTGCTGACCAAGTGGGGTAGGCAGCTGACACCTGAACGAATTCAGTTAATTGCACATCTTCCGCAACCCAAGACACAGAAAGAAGTACGAGCCTTTATTGGCCTCACTTCCTATTGCAGACAATGGATTCCACAATATGCATTCCTAGCTAAGCCACTCATACAGTTGACAACACAGGAGGCAGCGTCTTCGACTGTCCTTCCTTGGACTCAGGAACATACACAAGCTTTTGACGAATTAAAGAAAGCCTTATGTCAAGCACCAGTTTTAGCAACACCATGTTACAGTAAACCCTTTACACTTTTTGTCACAGAACGCGAAGGTACTGCATTGTCAGTACTCACCCAGGATCAAGCAGGTTCACACAAACCGTGTGCTTATTTTTCTAGTACATTAGATCCAGTAGCCCAGGCGCTCCCTGCGTGCTTGAAATCAGTAGCAGCAACAGCTCTAGCAATTAGACAAAGCGATTCTATAATGTTAGGACATCAATTGACAGTACAAGTTCCACATTCCGTGGAAGTTCTTTTAAACAGAACACAGACTCAACATTTGACTATAGCACGACTGACAGGTTATGAATTGACACTGTTTCAGCCACACATAGAAATCAGACGTTGCAATACATTGAATCCTGCTACCCTTTTGCCATTAAGTGAGACAGACCCTTTGGCACATGATTGTGTTGAAGTCATTACCATTACGACGAAACCCAGACAAGATTTGACAGACATCGCATTACCAGATCCAGACCTGACACTTTATGTGGATGGTTCATGTTTGAGAACAAGTACAGGAGAGTTAGTGGCCGCATATGCAGTCACGACCGACACTGAAGTCATAGAAACATATCGTATTGACACCCTGTCAGCCCAAGCAGCAGAGCTCATCGCTCTGACTCAAGCCTGTATACGAGCAAAGAACAAGAGAGTTAACATTTACACGGATTCACGTTATGCATTCGGAGTCGTACACGACTTCGGTGTACTCTGGCGAGAGAGAGGTTTCTTGACCTCTCACGGAGCCAAGATCCAGCACGGTCCCCTCATCCAAGCTCTGTTAGAAGCAATACATATGCCTACAGCCATATCCATCATGAAGTGCAAAGCACATACGAAAGTTACAGATACCATTTCCCAGAGTAATGACCTGGCAGACCGAACAGCCAAGCATACAGCTCAGACCCATACTCACTCAATTGATATGACAAAGACAATAGTCCCGACACCGACACATTGCATGACAGTGAGGGATCCCGCCCTAGATGTAATTGACATACAGACACATGCTACACCGGATGAAATAAAGAAATGGATTGAACTAGGAGGGATCCAGACAGAACAGGGATGGATGACGAAGGGAAAAGCCACATGGTTTCTCCCCGACTCTATGGTTCAAGTTATCATTAACACAGCACATAGTCCTGCACATTTAGGAGAAAAAGCCATGTTAGACAGTATTCAAAACCTTTGGTTCAATAAACATTTACGAGCAGCAGCAAAACAGAAAGTGCGTACTTGCATGATTTGTTGTCAGTTCAACCCAGGTAAAGGCATTCCCGTAGAGCAAGGTGGATTTCATCCTCCCGATCACCCTTTTGAAGTCCTCCAGATGGATTATATCCAGATGGAACGTTTTCAAGGATTCAAGTATGTCCTCGTAGTCGTATGTGCACTCTCCCGATGGACAGAAGCATATCCAGTCCCAGATTACACTGCTCCGACCACTGCCAAGCAGCTGGTACGTGAATTCTTCCCCCGGTATGGTTTGCCCCGTATCGTATACTCAGATAACGGTCAGCCATTCTCGTCCGAGCTTATGAAGCAGGTATCACTCCTGCTAGGATATCAGTGGAAGTTCCACTGTGTCCGACATCCCGAGGCAGCAGGTTTCGTAGAGAGACACAATCAGACCTTGAAAACACGTCTCGCCAAAATATGTAAAGAGAAAGGCGTAGATTGGATAGTAGCTTTACCAGTTGCTCTTTTCTTTATGAGAATGGTAGCCCATTCAAGAACAGGGCTATCCCCGTACGAGGTGGTCTTTGGCAGGCCACCGAATATGTGGGGGACGCCTCTGCCTCGTAAGATCATAGATGTTGACTGTAATATGCTGACAGATTACCTTGCCTCCTTGGTGTCTGCACTACAATCATGTCGTTCACAGGTAGCAGCAGCCTTTCCCGACAACACCGAGGTGAAGCCACACGAGATCGTCCCTGGAGATCTGGTCTTTATCGGGAATTTCGATCGGAGGAATCCGCTGGAGCCCCGCTGGCAGGAGCTGAAGCTTGTTCTTCTCACAACAAGGACCGCGGTGAAGGTGGAGGGCCGCAAAGGCTGGCTCCACTCGAGTCATATTAAGAAATACCATGGACTGCCGCCAAAAACAGACTCCCAGCCCTGCCCCATTTCAGAGACTGATACTAAACTCCCCCTGGTAGAAAATACTCCTCAGCAGGAGTACAAACTGAAATTGAGGTCTAGCAAGTCAGACAGTTTAATTGTTTAAGTCCTCCCCTAGGTGAAGCGGTTAGACAGGTTCCTGACATGTACAAGTTAGACCCCAATAGAGAGAGAGATAGACAGAAACAGATCAAGAAACATGAATATTGTAAATCTCTCCGTAGTCACTGCATTGTGACATTATTGATTATGTTTTTTCTGAGTCTTATAATTATTGCTACAAGTTTATTGTTACACATGTACTTTCCTATTTCCGTACGTGCACATTCTTCCTCAAATGACACTGTCGAGCATACTTTCAGTGAATTGCCCCTGCACGAGTTATCTTACCGACTTGCGCTGCGCAACAATACATTCATCAGTATATACATCATTCCCATCAGACCAGCAATGCTACGAATTGTTGGATATGTGGCCGACTCCCTCCCTATCAGAAATACAAGGGAGTTCTGCCCCTCTTTCCGTACCCGTTTACACACAATGGTTCCTGTGGTGCATGGTTTAGTTTGATAAATTCCTTAAATTCTGATTCCATAGTTTACCAGGGCAATTGGGTATGGGGGAATCTGAACACAGTTATGCATAAAGCATGTTTCCCTGACAAGGAGGGTCTTCCACAAAGGACAGGGACCGATCTAGAAAACGAAGTGTATGGATTAGGTAACTTTAAACTTAACCTCATGATTCTGAATGTCCTATCCGATACAAAACCAGACTTACCCGCTATGTCAGTATTACCAGTTAAAGGTGAATTATGTGTCAGAAAGAATGGTTCAGTACACCTAGGTCATAGTGAATGTACTACTGTAATTGAATTCAGTGATAAAGGCAAGTCTACATTCAAAGCTTCCCGTCATTCCTATTTTATTTGTGGTCATACAGCTTATGTACGCTTACCTCTAGACTGGGATGGTACTTGCTACATTGCCTTCCTTCTGCCACCTGTTTTCCTAGCCCCACCTGATTATCATAGGGACTCCCATCTAGTACACAATAGACCCAAGAGAGATCTCCCGATTGTCGACTATACTGAAACGGCATGGGAGCAATACACAGACTTTAATAAAGGTTTCTTTCCCTATTTAGGCACTGTCTCGAATAGTAAACTGATACGTAAATTAACCAGAACCCTTGAAGCAGTAGTGAATGAAACTACTTCCGCCCTAGGCAACTTAACAGAGGAACAGTCTGCTATGAGACTTGTTGTTCTTCAGAATCGTCTTGTTCTTGACGTCATCCTGGCCAATAGGGGCGGAGCTTGTAGAGTCATCGGATCGAGCTGCAGTGTTTTCATTCCAGAAAATGCACCATCAGTATATAAAGCCATAACCCGTCTCCACAAGATTGTAAGTCAGATACACCAGAATCCAGGCACCTGGACTTGGTCCGGTTGGCTCTGGAGTGTATTATCAGCCTGGGGATGGAAAGTCCTTTCCTTCCTCGGAATAGCCCTTCTCATAGTATTCAGTTGTTGCCTATGTTTACAGTGTGGGCCAGCGATTTGCGGCTTGTGTGCCACATCATGCATTCCCCATCCAAGTCCACGTTCTAAATCCCGCCTGAAAAAGGAAGAGCAAATGGTGTTGTATGAACAAATAGATAGACTAATGAAGATTGATATATCATGAAGGGTCCGTAGGGGACAAGGAGGGAATGAGGTAATTGGAATTTTTATGGTCAATTGTGTCCCCTAACGTAGACCCCAACGGCTCCATGTACGTGCTTCAAGTACATGTAATTTCCCTCCATGACCAGCTATGAAGACGCAAATACATTTGCGTCCAACGTTAACATGTCCTCTTTCAGATCCACCATGAATGGGTCGAGAATTCCGTTCCTAAGTATGCCGTGCCACCGTCTTTACATGGTGCACTTTCACGTTTTCCTGGCTCTGTTGAGTTAGGCCCTGATTTCTGCCATCGAGCCCTTTCTGCCTTCTGCCTCTGAAAGCTGCAGCCTGGATCTGCATCCATGACCCATGCCTTACTCCCTGCGCGGCGAGCGGTGCCCGGCTCGGCCTGCTTGCCTGCCAAAACTGTATTTTGCCTTCAAGTTATCTGCTCAGCTCCTCGAAAATACATTCCTGTCTAGTGATTTAGGTAAACACCTCCCCAGCTGCAGAGCAAAGGGCCCGGCCTTTTCTGTCTCCGTGCATGAAATTCATTGCTCCTGTTACCATGGTAGGCCCATGGCCCCTCGCATTACACGTAGACGCGTAGACACATATGCACGCACTAGCAGTCAGTATAGAATAGCCTCTGCCCGAAAGACCTTTTCTTCTAGATAAAACAGTTCTTCAACACAAGATATCAGATATGATTTGGGATTAGGTTGTTCTGACACGCCAGACTTCTGTCTCCCCTTTTGGTGCTAAATGTCAAGTCCCCTTCACCCTCCAGTTCCACGTCAATCACACGTCATGTTGCCTGCGCGCGCATCCAGCCATATATTTCTGCTGACAGTGCAGGATTCCTCTATGAATCCACCCACTTGTGACACTTTCATGTGACGTTTCTATCACACACCCCCGTGTACACCCTCGTGCACGCCTTCTGTTACGCACATGTGTTCTTATCTCGTTTCTTTCAGCTGTTAAGCCTTCTGTATCCATCACCATTTTATGCATTTACTATATATATTGTGCACTGTTAATAAAGCATTGTCTATCCCTTCCTGAACCCTCGTGGTGATGGAACATGATACCATGGTTCGAACCATTCCATTACATGGAATAAAACCCTTATAAACTCAGATGCCACGGACTCTGCCTCCCATTTGATTGAGCTATTTTATTGAACTTATACCGCATAGAAATTAAGCATACGGCAAATATTTATTTACCACAAAATGGCGATTGCAAATGGTATGGATGTAAAAGAATTTATTAAGGTAAAAATCAACGCGTATAACAACACGCCAAAAGAAGCCACCGGGTATACACCATTTTACCTGATGAGAGGAAGAGCATGCAACAATGTCATAACACCCAAAATAGGTGGGTGGAAAGGAACAACTGTCGAAATGAGACAAGTGTGCGAGCATGAAATCAAAGTGAGGGAGAACATACAGTGTAAACAAATGAAAAATAAGTCATATTCTGATAAGGTTAACAGAGCCAAGGACAAAATCATTGCTCCTGGAGATTGGGTGTTAGTAAAAAAGCCTGGTTTGGTGAGCAAGGGTGAGTCTAAGCTCAGTAAACCTATGAAAGTTGGCAGAGCATCAGGTGGAGCTGTATTCATTGAGGGTGAAGGATGGCGCAATAAAGACGATGTAGTGAAACTCAAACTTGGACAAGAACAAATAATAATGAGGAACGTGGAAGAAGCCGAAGAAAGTCTGAGTGATAGTGTCCTAGAATGGGATGACGTGTCTAGTAGCCCAGAACTGTTGCATCCCAGTGTCAGCCAAGGGTCCCCTTTGGCTTTAGGAGATGAGTCTACAAATTATTCTTCTGGCTGCAAGAACACTGTCTCGACTCAGGAAGACTCTACAGTAGAAAACTTTGTAGAGAGAAATGAATCTGATGTAACAGGCATGAGCGATGCTAATGTCAATCTATCTGGGGGGCAGTCTTCGAGAACGGGCAGAGTTATCAATTTGCCTACCAGGTTTAAAGACTACGTTATGGAATGAGACTCAATTTGTTTTCTCATGGAGGAAGGGAGATGTCGTATATGTTATGATGGTTATGGGGACACTGGGTCATGTTTTAGTATGTTTTCTATTTCTGTCGTTAGCGTCACACCGTGTCACCATGGAATGTTCGTTCGTATATAAGTGACGTCACCGTTAGTTGGGTGACAGATGACAGCTGACTTCTTTCCTACAGGTTGTGTATCCCGCTACTGCGGGCCCTTGTTATCTCAATAAATTATCTTGGAACAACACTCATGTTGTGTCGTGTTGTACGCTACAACCATGAGTTCGTTTTTGAAAAACAAAGGACTTACAACCCTCACACACTTGGTGTGTGCTCCCAGGGTGTATGGGTCATTTTTTTCCCTGTCCTCCACTGCCAGGGAGGGCGATATAATTCCCTTTCTACAATAGCCACTAATCTGTTGGGCTGTCAGAGGAACTGTTCTATTGACAGGGCGAACAGGGTTAAAATATTTAAGGAAAGGCTTTCTCTACATGAGGTGCATGAGTACCCGGTCCGGAGAAGTCTAAATCAAGCCTTCGTTCCTTATAATAATATTCAATGATGCACTTTACAAAAAAAAACTTGAACAGCCTACTGCTGGAGTTTGCGCTTTAGATGCATCTTGTATGTTTCTAGGTTCGAGGGGGGAAATGTTTCCTTTAAACTTGCCTCCATATCTGAACTATGCTAAATCAATCTTTAGACACAAGTCCATTAGACTTATCAAAATGTGGATTATGGCAGTTTTGGTTAGCAAAATGGTGATCTTTTTCAGGATGGTATAATGCTTGTTACTGACGTTCCGTCAGCAAGCACTTGCTTCTCAAAAGACCAAATACCAGATGTGCAGATTAAAAAAACTTAATTGGGTGGAACATGGCAAGAAAGTATTTACTCGAACAGAATCTAAATGGCTATCTCCACTTTTCAAGGCTTGGATATCTGCCTTCCTGTTTATATATTCACTGTATTGTTATTCGCATCGTCCCCAAGGTAATGCCTTAAAAACAATGGAACGGATAGTTCCACTTTATTGAACGCTTTCTTTGCATCCAGAGAAGTGACAGCATATGAGGTCTCGCCCTTACCTATCGCTGCTAACAAGTAGCTTTGGGCAATATTTGAAGTTCAAATGTCGTATGGCTCCTACTATCCGAAAATCAGTGGGGCTAATAAACGGATATGTGAGCTGTTTGAAGAAGAGAATATCATTGTGTGCCTTCTTGTCAGTCTTAGAAGAGCCATTAAAAGAATTGGATGGCTTATGAGCAAGAGTATCTCTATGTTAACACTATGTTTCTGGTTTCAGCTATATATTTAGGGCCATATTTATCAAAGTTATGCGTCGCCCTTACACCAAGAGCTATTGTCTCATTTTACTGATTAATTCCCTCAGAGCCCATTTAAGCTTCTTGTTTCTTAAGCGATATATTATACGATTGAACACTGGTGCCCACAGAATAAATAAATGACATCATACTCTACACCCTCCATGAGTAACCAGAGGTTGGCCTCATGCATATGAAGATCAGTGCTCCATAGACTAGGATGACTACAATGGGGTGTGACTTACTAGTTGAGAAGGCTTTTTTCCTTCCCCCTTTGTTGGGTACCTTCAGCACACAAAAATATTCTTGGTGCAAGAGATGAGGATGAAAAACAATACAAACACAAGGAGATAATGGACTGAGCACTAAAACGTTTCAGACACCTGCCGCCAGTCACAGATCTGGGTTGAATCCATCATCTTTCTTTAGCTCACTTCGCCACCCTAGTTCATACTCAGCCATATGCAAATCAGTCTTGACCCTGTTCCTTGGCCAGAACTGCCAAGCCATGTCTTCCCTGGACCGGAAACAAGCAACCTGGACACGGTTTCAGGGTAACATCCCTCATCAGCCAGGTTAGCTTGAATCCAGTGGCAAAGTGAGCAACGGACCCACATCTGGGAATACCCTACTAACTTAGGGTGAAAAAAACAAACACAAGGAGATGAAGGAAGTAGGGCTAAAGCTTTTCAGATACTCACCCCATCATAAATCTGGGTTGAATCCATCATTGTTCTTTGGCTCACTTCTCCACCCCAGTTCAGACCCAGCCACTTGCAAATCAGTCTTGACCTTGTTCCTATGTGAACAGTCCAACCTGAACTGCCAAGCCAGGTCTTCCCTGGACCGGAAACAAGCATCCTGGGATCAGTTTTGGGGTAACACTCCTCATCAGCCAGGCTAGCTTGAATCAAGTGGCAACGTGAGCAAGAGACCCATGTCTGGGCATACCCTGCCAACTTAGGGTGGACAAAGCAAACACAAGGAGATGATTGAAACTTTGCAGGACCCTCACCCCCAGTTACAGATCTGGGTTGAATCCATCATTGTTCTTTAGCTCATTTTGCCACCCCAGTTCAGACCCAGCCATATGCAAAGCAGTCTTGACCCTGTCCCTTTGGGAACAGTCCAGCCCAAACTGTCAAACCAGGTCTTCCCCGGACCGGAAACAAGCATACTGGGCTCGTTTCAGGGTAACACCCCTCATCAGCCAGGCTAGCTTGAATCCAGTGGCAAAGTGAGCAAAGGACCCACCTCTGGGCATACCCTGCCAATTTAGGGTGATGCAAACACAAGGAGATGATGGCCGGAGCATTGAAACTTTTCAGAAACTCACCCTCAGTCACAGATCTGGGTTGAATCCATCATTGTTCTTATGCTCACTTCGTGACCCCATTTGAGCCCCAGCCATATGCAAATCAGTCTTGACCCTGTTCCTTAAGGGTACTGGGAGAAGTTGGCCTGGCATATGTTATCCACTATTCTAGTGGGCACCTTGCATCAGTCCAAATGACCCATATTGATGGTAGGTTAAAGACAACCTTTATAGAAAGCAATCCTAGTGGTAGCTGTGGAGAGCAGCCTTCAGGCTAAGTCTTGGAGGAATGTAAAGCAGCTTGTTTTACCAGTCTATAATCTCGTGAATGACCAAATGAAAGGAGAACCACACCAGGTATATACATATAATATATGTATTTATTCTAAACACATCCCTATAGTATCATTATTTTCAGAAACTCACCCTCAGTCACAGATCTGGATTGAATCCATCATTGTTCTTATGCTCACTTCGTGACCCCATTTCAGCCCCAGCCATATGCAAATCAGTCTTGACCCTGTTCCTTAAGGGTACTGGGAGAAGTTGGCCTGGCATATGTTATCCACTGTTCTAGTGGGCACCTTGCATCAGTCCAAATGACCCGTATTGATGGTAGGTTAAAGACAACCTTTATAGAAAGCAATCCTAGTGTTAGCTGTGGAGAGCAGCCTTCAGGCTAAGTCTTGGAGGAATGTAAAGCAGCTTGTTTTACCAGTCTATAATCTCGTGAATGACCAAATTAAAGGAGAACCACACCAGGTATATATATATAACATATGTATTTATTCTAAACACATCCCTCAAGTCTCATTATGAGGCTAGAGGCAAAATTACACACAGTAAACTTATTAACACACAGTACATTAGCACAGTATACGTTGAGCCCTGGGGGCGTACCAAACCATATATTAAGAAAATAGAATAAGAACCACAACTTAACTAGATACAAGGACTAGAGCCTGTAGAAGTGCTGGGGCCACAAGAAACCTCCCAAGGTAGTGACACAGGGGACCCACAGGGGATGCGTGCAGTCTAAACACAGCCGTGGATCGCCGTAAACTTTAATGGGCAAAGTCGCAGTTGGAAATTTAAAGAAAAGGGACACTTCAAGGAGGATTTGAAGCAAACCCCTTTAGACTTAAGGGGTTCTAGAGCCAACACTCACGGGCGCACTGGAGTACTCGAGTTACCTCACCCAGGGAAGCCGGGTGCATAGGTGTCTTTTGGTGTCAGGAATCGTCGTCGTTTCCAATGGCGATCTGCTTCAAAGTGCTGCTGCCGTCGAAGAGGAAAGTGTCCGGGTGGATCCAAGCCTGGATCGGAGATGAGAAGAACCTGAAAGCAGAGGGGACAGAGTCTGGGTCACTAGCCAGTGACCAGGAGCAAGATAGGTGGATGCCTACTGATGTCGGGTGATTTCAGGTGAAGAAGGTGAAATTTGACTCTTCAGCCACGAGGACCAGGAGGCGTTGATGACAACCTGGATGTAGATTCGAGCTGTCCCACAAAGAATGTTGAGTGCTGCAGTATCAGTCCCGGTTTGGACAACAAGCCTTGGTACTGGCTACCCACGTAGGAATGAAAGAAATGCTTTGGTGCAGACCAGCAAGGTCTGAGGGACTCTCCACATGGTGGGGAGTCAGGACACATCTGGAGGAACCAGGGAAGCCCAAAGAAAAGTAGACTTGCCTTCAAAGGGACCCACCAGTTGCAGGACCAGGGATCGCGAAGAAGCCTCGAGCAGAAATACAAGAAGCGGGCTCACGGAACACTCGTGGAGTGTAGGCCCAGACTCTTTGGTGTGGATAGTGCTCGGGGCTTGGTCTATAAGTAATCCAAAGCACAACTTCAAGAGATGTTGAGAAATCAGTGCACTTGCAAATGTGCACAGTGTCCCGGAGTTCTGGTTTCACATCACTCATGAGGGCCGCAGGTCTCAGCTTTGCTGGGGACTCTGGTCGGCCTTCAAGAAGTCTGGAAATCTTCTTCCTGGGCTGCAATTACTTCGGAGTTCGCGGGAGCTTCAGAGATGCAGACCGGCAAATGCTTTGTTGGTGCCTGCTTGAGCATGGGAGTCACTCCTTGACCCCAAGGGAGATTATTCCGTCCTCTAGTCTTTAGTAGAGCATCAAAGTTCCAGGATTCAGTTTCAGAGTTTCGTCCAGGTGTAATCTAAATTCATGTTGCCAGGGGTTCCTTACATACACTAAAGAAAGGGATTGGACATACTCTGGGGACCCACCTATGAGAGGGTTTGGAAAGAGGGATGGCTATACCCATTTCCTTAGTCCAGTTTCACACCAGACATGTTTCCATGCAGCCATTCCAAAGCTAGCATTTAACGCGAGGTTATAATACACTTAAGAGTATATGGTCTGGTTGCATCACAGGACACCTGAAAAAACACAATCCCCTTGATCTAACTTGACAATTCAACACATTTGAAAACAATTGATATGTAACCAAATATTAGTAAATTATACTTTTATTCCAAGAATAAGTTTATCCAAACAATATTAAAAACACAATGTAATATACATCATACAATTAAAAATGGTTTTGGAAAAATACAAAAGGTATACACTTAAAATAAAACTAGCACACTCTTAATTATGACCCGCATAATTAAAAACAGACAGAAACATGTAAGACATAAAATTTGTTCAATAGAGTTTTACATCCAGTTTCCTATATTATCACTTTGTTTTATACATAGATATAATCTGTATTTGAACAATAGTGTTGGATTCCTGAATTGTACTTGAAAAGTGCGTTGACACGTTTCGATGGATACAGCGTATTACACCATCTTTATCAAGAATTTAATATTTTTCTGTCATGTGAGAAGGGTCAATAGTTTTCACCCGTTGCCACTAGATATTCTGGGATTGGTATCTGACTGTTCCTCGATAGATCTACCCTCTGCAATTTGCAGGAAGGAATGTATTTAAGGCTTTTTTTGGGCAAGGCAGCTTCATGCGCTGAGTGAAGAAGGTTTGGGTGGGATCACGGTGATCACCTAGCACTGATACATTGCTTCCCTCTATTTAATTTCCTTGTTCTATAGGTCGATCTTTATGAGAATCTCTTTAAAAGGCATTTTCCTAGTACCACCACTGTCCCAGTTTGAAATGGATGAAGTCAGTTATTCTCGAAAGGTTTCGGAAAGGCTACTTAATGGTGCCTTGGTGTGGCGTCTCTCGTGGGGTTCCGCGTAATATTGCATCACAGGACAGCCTTAGAGAATAGATTCTGAAAGCTGCAGAGGGTTCCTGCTCATGCATGGGCACCCTCTCACACAAAACCTAGCACCCTGACTTCAGGATTGATAAGGGCTGCCATAGGGCTGACTGATAGGTTTCTGTGTGCAATGATTTAAAGTAGATATAGGTAACCTACATCTTAGTAAGGGGTGCATGCACCACCTTACCCAGGCAGCAGTAGCAGTCCTGTGGTGTCATTTTGGAAGGCTTCCCAGGGGTGACATAATACATGCTTCAGCCCCTGGTGGACCTACGGCGTACCTATGCCCTTAGTACCCAGTGTACCAAATACTAGGACCTCACAAGGGTACCCCAGTAACCAAACTGGAGTGTACCTAAAGTACATGCAATCATTTTAGAGCGGAGTCAGCTAGGCTGGGGGGCTGGATTACGGGGCCCCAGGCTCACTAAAGTCGAAAAACAGTGAAACACCAGCAAAAAGTGGGGTAACCTTAGTAAAGCAGATCCTATTCTCCTACACCCCCCCCCCCAATGCAGGGACATTAAAATAACCTTGACCAGTTGAGTCTTCATGTTCTAAGTGGAAATATCTGGAGACTCCATCTGCATTGGCATGGTTACTCCCAGGTCTATGTTCCACTGTATAGTCCATCCCCTTCAGAGAAATGGACGACCTCAAAAGTTTGGGGTTTTCACCCTTCATCTGTTTTAGCCATAAGAGGGGCTTATGGTCAGTCTGAATAGTGAAGTGAGTGCCGAACAAGCATGGCCTCACCTTCTTCAGAGCCCGAACCACAGCAAAGGCCTCCCTCTCAAAAGCTGACCAACGTTTCTCTAGGGGTCAGCCTTCTGCTAATAAAAGCTACTGGCTGGCCCTGAACTTCATCATTCAATTGTGAAAGCACAACCCCTATCCCCAATTCAGATGCATCTATTTGAACAATGAATTCTTTGGAGTAGTTAGGACGTTGCAGAATTGGTGCAGTGCACATGGCCTGCTTCAGGTCATCAAATGCCTTTTGACAGCTGACTGTCCACTGAACTTTCTTAGGCATTCTCTTGGAAGTTAAGTCATTCAGGCGTGTCACAATGGATCCATACCCCTTGGCAAATCTTCTGTAGTACCCAGCTAGGACCAAGATAACTCTGACCTGAGTCTGGGTAGGGATATATGTTGATACCACGCATACTTTTAGCACGCATACCATTACCACGCATTGCACTACAACGCAGGTACTATTACAACGCATACCATTACAACGTAAGTATAGGTAAGTATATAATATTTTAAAATAATGTAATTAATAATATTTTAATTATTTTAATTAATTAATAATTATTTTATTATTAAATATTTTAATTAATTATTTTAATTTTTATTTATTATTTTTTAAACATATATATAAAAAATACCCCTGTACCCCAAAACCCAAACCCAACCCTGAAACCTAAAAATACCCCTGTGCCCCAAAACCCAAACCCAACCCTGAAACCTAAAACTACCCCTGTACCCCAAAACCCAAACCCAACCCTGAAACCTAAAAATACCCCTGTACCCCAAAACCCAAACCCAGCCCTGAAACCTAAAAATACCCCTGTACCCCAAAACCCAAACCCAGCCCTGAAACCTAAAAATACCCCTGTACCCCAAAACCCAAACACAGCCCTGAAACCTAAAAATACCCCTGTACCCCAAAACCCAAACCCAACCCTGAAACCTAAAAATACCCCTGTACCCCAAAACCCAAACCCAACCCTGAAACTAAAAATACCCCTGTACCCCAAAACCCAAACCCAACCCTGAAACCTAAAAATACCCCTGTACCCCAAAACCCAAACCCAGCCCTGAAACCTAAAAATACCCCTGTACCCCAAAACCCAAACACAGCCCTCAAACCTAAAAATACCCCTGTACCCCAAAACCCAAACCCAGCCCTGAAACCTAAAAATACCCCTGTACCCCAAAACCCAAACACAGCCCTGAAACCTAAAAATACCCCTGTACCCCAAAACCCAAACCCAATACCCCTAATAAATGTTATTTAAAAAAGATAAACTTACCTATAAACTTACCTAAACTTACGTTGTAATGGTATGCGTTGTAATAGTACCTGCGTTGTAGAGTAATGCGTTGTAAAGGTATCAGTGGTAATGGGTCCTGCGTGGTAATAGATGCGTGGTAACAGTACTTCGTGCTAAAAGTTGCGTGCTAACAGTTACATACCTCTGGGTAGTTGGAGCAACCCAGTCCATGATGGTCTGGATTTTGGTCACAATGGCTGATCCGGGCCTCTACCTACAAGGTGACCCAGTTACACAACCTGACTCTGCCCTATTTGGCACTTAGTAGACTTGATAGTTAGGCCTACTTTCTGCAGGGCCTCCAAAACAGTTCTTAGGTGGACCAGGTGATCCTCCCAGGTGGAGCTAAAGACAGCAATATCATCTAGATATGATGCACTATAGTCGCCCAGGGCTGTTAGGACTTTGTTCACCAACCTTTGAAAAGTGGCAGGTGCATTTTTCAAACCAAAGGGCATCACCACAAATTGGTAGTGCCCACTAGAGGTAGAAAGTGCTGACTTGGGCTTTGCATCATCAGCTAATCTGATCTGCCAGTATCCAGCTGTAAGATTAAATGTGCTCAGAAACTTGGCTGGGGCCAAAGTATCTATAAGCTCATCTGCTCTTGGGATTGGATGGGCATCAGTCCTAGTGACTGCATTGAGACTAGGGGTGGGTGTAGTTCGCGAAGTAGCGCTACGCAAAGCTATGCGAAGTGCACTACGTGACCTACGAGTAGCACTACGTGAACTGCGTAGTAGCATGTTCGCACTGGGCAAGATGTTGTTTTCAATGACTGCACAGTGCGGACAAGCATCCGGCACTGTGCAATCCTTGAAAACGGCATCTTGCACAGTGAGAGATGTATAGTAGATTTTTACTCGAGCTGCAGCTTTCTCAACGCGGAATGGTAGTTTCTCATCGCGAGCGGTCGCGAGCATGCGCGACCACTTGCTATGAGAGACCTGACCTCCCCTCGTTGAGAATCTTGCTGGTAGGTTTATTTTCCATGCCCGCGATCACTAACTTAATGTTGCTGATCGTGAACAAGGAAAAAGTCTCGCAAGGATGTCATTTTGCTTGTCCCGGTCGCCAACTTGACGTTGAGGACCGTGAGCAAGCAAAAAATGACTGCTGCACTACGCTACGCATGTTCGCACTGTGCTAAATGCAGTTCGCGTAGTGTGAAGTTGCGCAAACTTCGCAAATTAAGTGAGCGTAGCGTAGTGCTTTGCCCAGGGTTAATTGAGACCCCTGTAGTCAACACAAAACCTCATCTCTCTCTTACCACCCTGGGTGCTGTCTCAGGGGTTCAAGAGAAGGGCAGCTCAGCTGTTCCTGGATCAGATCTGCCCTGGAAGGGCCCCCTGTCCCCAAGAACTCATCCTGATCAGGCTCAAGCTCATCTGGGACAGTTCCTTCTTCAGGACTAAGATCATCTCCCTCAAGAGACTGATCTTCCTTCTGAGTCAGGGGGGAAGGCACTGCCTGAACTCTACTGTTCCTTTTCTTGGAAGGCACCTGGTCCATTTCTTCCAGAATACAGGGCCTGTTCAGTGTTAGACATTTTGGCCTCTGACCTAGTCACATTTTTGCATGGGTCCTCAGCTCCACTTCAGCCCAGGCTGAAGTTTCCAAATCATTGCCAAGCAAGCATTCAACAGGGAGGTCTGTACTGACCACAACCTTCTTGAGGCCAGTTACCCCTCCCCAGGAGAAATTAACAATTGCCAGAGCATGGTTGGTTCTGGCATTACTAGCATTGGTCACTTGGCAAGTTTCACCAAGTATGAGCTGCTCAGGAGCCACAAGGTCTTGTGCCACCATTGTGACTCTTGCCCCTGTGTCCCAGTATGACAAAGCCACTTTTCCATTAATTAAAGGCTGCTGTCTTTGTTTGCCAAGATTACTGGGACTCACAAAGGAGGACATATCCATGCCCCCATCACAGATCAGTACAGCCTGAGTTGGAACTCTGACTAGGCCAGAGTCCATTTCAGAACCCAGGATTAACCCTACTACACCCTTATTATGTGTATCACCATTTTTAGCTGAACTAGGGGGAACAGTTGCCTTAGGGGCAATGGTGGCTGGAGTTGAGTCTTTGGACCTATTACAGTCACTAGTCCAATGGCTGTTCTGCTTACAGACTATACACCATGGTTTCTTTTGGCCTTTCTTTTTGGATGATTGGGAATCCCCACCATTAGAAGATTTTTGGGGACCTTGTGAAGACTTCTGGTCTTTCCCCTTTTCCCCACCCTTATAAGGATCTTGCTTCTTCTGGTCACCACCTTGGTTCTGTACTTTCTGCTTCACCCTGGTTCTGACCCATCTGTCTGCCTTCTTTCCCAATTCTTGTGGAGACGTCAGATCAGAGTCTACCAGGTGCTGATGCAACAGCTGATTCTGAGAATTATTAAGGATCTGATCCCTCATAATTAAGTTGTACAATCCTGTATAATCACACATCTTACTGCCAAGTAACCAGCCCCCCGGAGCCTTAGTAGCACAATCAACAAAGTCTACCCAGTCCTGCGTCTGAGCCTTTTGGGTATCTCTGAACTGTATCCTGTATTGTTCAGTGGTTAGGCCAAACCCTTCAATAAGAACACTTCTCAGGACTGTATAATCATCAGCATCTTCTTCTCTAACAGTGAGGAGCTTGTCTCTAACCTTGTCTGCAAAGGAGAGCCACAAGATAGCTGTCCACTGCTCCAGGGGGACCTTCTGAACTTTGCATGCCCTTTCCAGTGCAGTTATCCATTTGTGGATGTCATCCCCACACTGGTAGGGAGGGACATCTTGTTTAAATTCATATGATCATGAGATCTTTCTCTACCACCAGGGAAGTTGCTGCCACCATCGGACTCTTGTCCCATCATTTTACTAGCTCTTTCAAACTCTAGGGACTCCCTTTCTAAGGCTACCTGCTGTCTTCTGATTCTTAGCTGGGCTTCCTCAAACTTGAGTTGCCTTTCTCTCTTCTCCTGGGAGGATTCCCTCACATGAGAAGAGACAGAGGTCCCTATAGATACACCTGAATGGTCAGACTCTACTGAGGGAGATCTGGACCTTCTAGGTGTACCTCCAACTCTTCCTGGGGGAACAAAGATAGGGCCTTCCTGGCCTTCATCCTCATTTCCAGTTGGAGCTGCACTGTCCAGATCAAGGTCATTGTCACCTCCCTTGTCATCATCAGAGTCTGAGTCCTTATATCATGACACTCGAGTAGTATATCATTCAATCCTTAACCCCTTCACTGACGTTTCCGGAAAACGGTGGTGTCGGAAAAACCTACCTATTTTTGAAATAGGTCTTTTCAAGCTTGAATTTTTCTACAACGGTTTCCTTGTATTTCTACCCAGTTGTGCTACAGAGTTTACTTTGTTTTTCATATTTCCTGTGCTGTCATGGCTGCCGTGGACATTCCGCAGCATGGTCGCATTGCAGTGCGAGATCATTTGCGGAATTACAATGTCTCTTTGGAAGGCTTGGCTGTGATAATGGTGGTGAGTGTGGATGCTGCTTACCCTTACGAACTGTTTTATTCGTGGGTGACATTTCCGGAGGTGGACGCCAATACTCGTGCGTTCCACACATACACTCCCATTGCTGTACCTAATGAGTATACTCCGTACAGGGCACAGGAAGTTCGTATTGTCATTTGGCAGCATCGAGTTTGGTTTGGTGGCGCCCTACCACATACCTTGAACGCTCCGAGGTTAGGTCCTTTGTCCATTCCAGGCGCTAGTTGGCCTGTTTTGGCTGGATTTACTCATTGTCCTCAACACGGCAATTGTAATGTGACAGAACTTCGACGACTACATGTAGTCGCAATTGCCGTGATTAGAGCCTTAGTCCATTACATTGGCCGTAATCTTCCGGGTGGAGCCCCGGGGGGTGCGGCGCTTCCGGCCGGACTGGGTAGTTTGAAACTCAGTCCCGTCATGGTCAATGCCGTAATGGGCAAGAAGCCCCAGGATAAGGATGATTTTCCTTTCTGGCTTGCCGAGAAATTTAACCAGCTGGAAGCTGTATTTTCTAATACGACTCCTGGTGAAACACACCAGATTCTTACGCTTAGTTTGCCGAAAGATTTGACCCCTGAGCTCGTTGACTGTGAGACCTGGGGTAAGACTTTTTCAGCAGCATATGCAAGGTGCTACGGCGCCCCGTCTATGTCAGTGCTGTCTACGGTCCTTAAACGTGTTCAACATGATCACGGACCGGAGTCTGCGGTTGAGTTGGGCATGCACCTGTGTGGCACCTTTGATGTGGTTTGCTATCTCATCCTTGCTAATGTCAAGCTGGATGCAGTGAACTTTCAGGTTGCTAACGCGTTGGTGGTGCTTCCCGATGCCGAGAAACCCCGACAGTTAGCGAAAATTATTGTGGCAGCTTATAAAACTGTGGGTCGCAATAGTAAGGGTCTTAAGCCTTTTTCTGTTAAGGAGAAAAAGCTACCCCAGTGACAAGCTTCGGAAACAGAAGTTCAGCCCAAGTCCAAAAAACAAAATTGGCCTAAAAAGCAGAAACAGGATAAGCAACAGCAACAAAAACAACCGCAGGTTTCTCGTCCTGCGTCTCCGTTGCCTGCGCAATCGCGCGATGATTAAATCTCCTGATCGATTTCAGGCTTCTGACCAACGCTCTCCTCGTTCCTTTCAGGACTCATCGGCTCGACTACCGGTGGTGGAGGGGGCGGCAGGGGTCGGGGTGGCCAGCAAGGACGTGACCAGCCCCACCCAAAAAACGGTGCAGAAAGGCAGGAAGGCTCGACGCCTAAGAGATCGCAGTTTGCATATAAGAAAGTCACAGCCTTAACAGCGCATCGATTTGCCTCAGATAGTGAGAACGCGGCTTCGGAATCTGACGTGGGCTCTGACCTTGCTGAACGGCGCGGCGGAAATTGCCATAGTGGGAGAGGCCCTGCGTCCACTACTGAAGGTGACAGCGACTGATACTTATGTTGTGATTGAAACAGCTGATACAAGAGTTGCTCCCCCTGATAGACTTTTTGAAATTGTCCTGTTAATAGAGGGTGACATACAACGAACCATAAAAGGGGTATTTTGGGAAAATCTTTCGTCTACCTATGACATTTTGCTTTCAGAGGCTGACTGGCCCCCACCTTTTGTTCTCGCAGCTCCGCGAGGGGAGGAGGTAATCCTCCCCAGTTTCGCGAACACAGTCTCGAAAGAGGATGCGCTGCATTTTGCAGAAGTGTGGGCTCTGGCTCTAGCACCGGCTGTGTACCGCGATCAATGTGGTTGGAATAAATTTACCCCATGCCACGAGATTCCTTTACGGTCCCAGCCACAACCTCAACCTCAATATCCCATACGGCGTGAATCAAAGGCTTCCGTCGCGGCTATCCTTGAACAATTGGAATATCAAGGTGTAATTGAAACATGTGTGTCACCGATGAATAACCCTCTTTTTACTGTAAACAAGCCGGACGATTCGTATAGTTTGGTATTGGATTACCGGCATTTAAACTCGCATTGCCGTAACCGTGCAGTACAGAATACTCACAGCTCTGCACTAGTGAATAGTCTTGTGCGTAAGCGGTTTAAGACCACGCTTGACATTTCCAATGATTTTTATGCCCATCGATTGGATGGTCTAAGTTCCCAATGGACCTCCTTTACTTGCGGCTGTGTTAATGTACAGTTTCGGCGTTTGCCTATGGGCTATAAGAATAGTCCTGGGATTTTTACTGCTCGCATTGTCTCTCTTTTGGAGAGGATCGACCCGGATGCTTGTTCGTATGTGGATGACATATATCTCAGAGACGACGAACTTTGGGAGCATCTGTGTCGAGTCAACAGGATTATTTGTACCTTTGCAAACGTGGGTTACAAATGTAACTTTGCAAAATCGCAAATTGCAGAGTGCACAGTGTTGTTTCTAGGCTACAAGCTCAACAATGAAGGAAAAGGTTTGGCTCCTCACTTCCTGGAGAAATGCGCACAACTGCGCGCTCCAACGACAATGAAAAAATTACAATCTTTACTGGGCTTTTTAAATTTCGGGAGGACATACATTCCGGAATTTCCCAGCGTATCAAGCCTTTGTATGCTTCGATACAACCATATTTTTCCAAATCATGCTGGCTGCCAGGGCATTCAGCTGTTCTGCAGTCTTTGCAGGCTGATCTGCTCACTTCTAAATTCTTACAGACTCGTGATAACCAGACCAACCAGGTGATAAGAATTATCCATGGGACGGTGGGTTTCACGTACCTGACTTTTAATGAAGGAGACACAGTACCTATTGCTTACAAGTCACACTTGTACACTTCGGCTGAATTGCGCTTTTCCACTGTGGAGAAGGTTTTGACGGCTGTGCAGATGGCAATTCTTAAGGAACGTGCCCTGTCACAGGGAAAGCGCATGTTGGTTGTTACCCCGTGTCCTGCCTTGGAGGCAGTCACGAAAGCCAGTGTACCAAATTCTAAAGCTTTGCACCCTTGGTGGATTCAATGGGCTGCATCCTTGACATCCCAAGATGTCACGTTTATTTTTGATGCCTCATTACGGTCGCAGGAGTACTTACAGTATGAATTTGTTCATCCAGCTCCTTTAGCAATGCGACCCTTGGAGTAGATTGGAGTAGGAAACTACATTGATCAGGAATTCGCCATGAAGATCGGGATTGCCTGTGAGAAAAAAGAAAAACCGGAGTTGGTGAAAGCAGTGGATGGTACGGTCTTATCATCGGGTCCAGTGGCCTACCACACCTGTCCTATGTTAATGCAAACTGGAAACGATCATCAGGAATACAGCCAGTTTGATCTCATTGATGCACCCCAATTCCGGCTCATCTTGGGAATGCCCTGGTTAACTCTCCACGATCCAAAGGTCTGTTGGGCAGCGCGCACTATCACCTTGTCATCTGAATACTGTCAGGAGCATTGTACTCAGGTTTCTTCTGTTACCAGCATTCCAGAACTCTCGTCTTCTCTCTGTCTGGCGGCTGCATGTTCTCCAGAGCAATACTGTTGTACCACCATACTCCCCTTGGAGTATCAGTCGTTCTCCCCTGTGTTTGACAAACAACAGGCTACTCATTTGCCTCCACACAGGGTATACGACTGCAGAATCGACCTCATACCAGGAGCAGATATTCCCTGTAGCAGGGTCTATGCCATGACCGAGAAGGAGACAGAATATCTGAAGACATACATTGAAGAGAACTTAGCATCGGGATTCATCAGACACTCATCATCTCCCGCCTCATCCCCTATGTTTTTCATTCCCAAGAAGGATTGCGCCGAATTAAGACCCTGTATAGACTACCGAGCCATTAACCGTGTGACCATCAAAAACCGGTACCCTCTCCCCTTGATACCCGTGCTCATGGACCAACTCAAAGGAGCCAGATACTTTACCAAACTCGATCTGCGCGGAGCCTATCATCTGGTGCGTGTCAAAAAAGGGGATGAGTGGAAGACTGCGTTTCGAACGAAGCTGGGCCTGTTCGAATATAGGGTAATGCCCTTTGGGCTGTGCAATGCCCCCGCAGCATTTCAGTTTTTTATGGATGAGGTTCTGCGGGGATGTCTGGAGACCTATTGCATAGTCTACATTGATGACATCCTGGTGTATTCCTCCACTCTTTCGGAACATGTCGGGCATGTGAAGTCCGTGCTGAACCGTTTACAACAAAACTCTCTATAGGCCAAGTTGGAGAAATGCTTATTCCACGTCCAGGAAGTGTCTTTCCTTGGGTACATCATTAACGAGAAGGGTTTTCAAATGGACTCGAACAAAGTGGAAGCGATACTCACATGGACTACACCGAAGACCGTGAAAGCTGTACAAAGCTTTCTCGGTTTTGCAAACTACTATCGTAGGTTCATCAAGGATTTCTCCAAAATCATTCATCCGATTTCTTGTTTGTTAAGGAAAAATATGCCTTTTGTGTGGAGTAAGGATGCTGATACATCATTTCAATACCTGAAGAAGCAGTTTACTCAAGCTCCCATTCTTCGTCACCCTGACCCGCAATTACCGTTTATACTGGAAACCGATGCGTCACAATATGCTGTGGGAGGAGTGCTTTCCCAAAGACACCCTAGTACAGGCCAAGTACATCCTGTAGCCTTCTTCTCCAAGAAGCTCACGCCCTGTGAGGTGAACTATGCCATAACAGATAAAGAACTTTTAGCCATCAAAAGGGCATGTGAGGAATGGCGTCATTGTCTACTAGGGGCGGTCCATACCGTTGAGATCTACACGGATCACCGGAATTTGCTTTTCTTGAAGACAGCGAAGGCCCTCACTCCCAGACAATTACGGTGGTCTCTTTTCTTCTCTGACTATGACTTCATTATCAAATACAAACCCGGACCCCAAAATGGGAAGGCAGATGCTCTGTCACGTTTGGAGGATGGCGAACAAAGAAAGACCGAAGAGGTAGAAACACCTTTGATCCTTCAGGAAACAACTGCCAGCGTAGGGTCTGTAGCTCTCCTGTCGTCAAGCAACTTTCTTGAGGACGTGAAAATAGCCCTTGCAGCTATGAACATACCTGAATGGATACAAGAGGATCCGGAGCATCGCACAATAAAGGACGATCTCGCCTATCAGGATACTGCATTATTCATTCCCACCGAAGCCCTACGGCAACGAGTATTGGTTTGGTCTCATGATTCGGTTCTGGGAGGACATATGGGAATGTACAAAACCATTGCCATCGTGGAACGTTCCTTCTGGTGGCCCCAGCTAAGAGAGGGAGTCCGGTCTTATGTGAGGAATTGTGCCATCTGTACGCAAGGAAAAGCTGTGCATGCTCGCCCGGTGGGTCTGCTGAGACCTTTGCCCATACCTCCCCAACCTTGGCACACTCTCTCCATGGATTTTATCGTTGAGATGCCCCCGTGTAATGGAATGACAGTGATATTGGTTGTCGTCGATCACTTGACGAAGATGGGCCATTTCATACCTTTCATACATTTCATCAAAATCCGACCACATCTCCCCTGCACTCAAAGAACTTGAATGGCTCCCGGTGGATATGCGTAGCACCTTCAGAACGGCCTGTCTAACCCACAAGGCCCTCCACACCAGAAATACCTGGCAAACAAACTCACAAAAGCTGGCCAAAGTAGAATCTTGAGAAGCTCTAACTCCCTGCTGCTCATCCTACCAAAAACCAGAAAGAAGAAAACTGCGGACTGCTCCTTCTCAGGAAATGCCCCCAAAATATGGAACTCTATCCCTCCGCATATCAGAACCATACCGTCCTATGCGGAATTCAAGAGCCAACTCAAATCCTTGTTCCTCATCTGTTCCCTAGGTCCTCGGTAACTAGGATCAACATCCTTCCCCAGAACTATGTGAGAACTCTGTATCCTATTGCCAAGAAGTCCTACTGTACGAACTGTCATTTGATGATCACCTTTATTTGTTACTTGTCTTTTTGTCCACCTTCTCATGCCTTTACTGTAAAGCGCTCTGCTACCTTCGGGTCTTGTTAGCGCTATAGAAAACTTCTAAATAAATAAATAAATAAATACCTCTGAAGGATGTACCCACGTCTGTGGAATTGGCAGAAGTGTTTCTTCAACATATAGTCAGGGCCCACGGTCTTCCCTGTGTATTGATCACCGACAGGGGTTCTCAGTTCACTTCCCGGTTCTGGAAGGCGTTATGTACCACCTTGAACATTGATGCCCGTCTGTCCTCCAGCTACCACCCTCAGACGGATGGCAAGACGGAACGCCTGAACCAAACCCTGGAGCAATATCTTCGTTGTTTCTCGTTGAGGAATGATATGGACTGGACTGTGTTACTCTGGATGGCCGAATTCGCATATAATAATGCTGTGCACTCAACACTGGGTTGTTCACCATTTTTTTGCCTCCATGGGTATCATCCAAACATACTTCCCTTTGAGTGGCCTGTCCATTCCCCTGTTCCTAGCATCCATGAACACCATGCACATCTGAGAGCGGTGTTGTTGGACGCACGTAACAGCCTGGCCGATGCCCAGTCCGCGCAGAAACGCTTCGCAGACAGGAAAAGGAGGTTAGAACCGACGTATGGGGTGGGAGACAAGGTGTGGCTCTCCACCAAGAATCTCCACATTAAAGGGCATACTAAATTGACACCCAATTATGTGGGACCCTACAGTATAGTAGAAGTGATTAACCCTGTTGCTGTGAAACTCCTGCTCCCGGTGGGTTGGAAGATACATCCGGTGTTCCATGTCTCCCTCCTGGTTCCTTGCCCTCCCAGTATGAGAGTTCAGGTAGCTCCACTTCCGATTGATGTGGATGGTCAGGAGGAATTTGAGGTACAGTCCATTCTAGATTCCCGTATGGTTAGGGGCAGAATCCAGTATTTGGTGGAGTGGAAAGGTTACGGCCCTGAAGACCGATCCTGGGAAACTCTGGGGAATCTGCACTGTCCAGAGCTTGTTGACCGTTTCCATGCCCTACATCTGGGTAAGCCGGGTCGACCGCCGAGTCGGCAGTCCTCGAGAGGGGGTTCTGTAGCGATTGTGGTGCCCGGGGGACGAGGAATGGTTCTACTTTCAAGATCTCGGAGATGGTATGCGTGTGGGGATGTGTGTAGGAGAGGTAGAGTGAACTACAGTGACCAGCATTCCAAGGGGCAAGTAGGAAGAGCCACGAGACCAAAGGCATATTAGCACCTCCCATCCTCACGGACGGTGCTTGTCAATGTGATTCTAGAGTCGGTCGGAGTGGCGGAAGGTGTTTCCCCGCCGGATTCCAGCGAGAAGCAAGAAGATTCCAGGAGAAAAAAACGTGATTCCCCCAGCGCTTGGCTGAAGGCGGCGCTCTGCGGCTAAGTACTCAAGTAACGAAAGCGGGCTCGCTTTCGTTTTCTACCTTAGTGATTGTTCGTCCCTAGCTAGTTAGATTAGGGCAGTTCTGGGACATATCGTTTGTCTTTTACCTCATTATCAGGGAGCGTTCTGCTTGAAGACGCGCTGCGCTGATATTCCGTGTTTGATCTCCCAAGGAGAAGGTTTCTGGGAGATGTAGTTCTGAATTGCTTTTGTTTTGATTTCACGGACATTATTGCCACCAGAGACAGAGACATATTTCCTGTGACGTTCTTTGTTGGTTTCTTGTTTCCATTTCGTGGCGGACCTCTGAGAGCGGTTTGTGCTTCTTAACAACCGTGATCTGTTACTTTCTTTGTGACTACTGCCTGCTGCAGTCCTGAACTCTTGGCAGAACTATTATTGATCAAGCAGGATTGCTGTGGTGCTTTTCTTCACGGCCTGGGTTGTGTATGATTCCGGTGAGTGAGGTGCCTAAGAATTGATTAGTATACGGCCCGAGACACATGAAGTATAGTATTAATGGTGTTCATTACTCTTCCCTAATTAGGTGGGCCCTTCCTTGCTGTCTTACGCATCTTGGTGACCAGACTCCCGGGGGATCCCAACGAATCATCGCTACCCATTTATTATTTTATCCACTTCCCCTTTCCCGGCTAGGTACGTGGGCGCACAGTGAGTTTAGCTTCCACTGTGGGTTTCGTGGCTGGCTGTGGGAGGAGAGCTTAGCATCCGAAGTCATTTCTGCCGGACACCCTGAACAAAGGTTAGTGGCGTGTGTGAGCTTGCGCTGCTGCCAGTCCATGACATTGCCCCATCGATAGCAAATATATATATGTCCAGATTTGAAGAACGTTTTATATACAACGAAATGGCGCCCTTTTTCGAGTCTATTTCCCATTGGTCCAGATACATTGATGACATCTTTTTTATCTGGACCAATGGGAAAGAAACACTCCTAGAGTTCTTGGAGTGGATCAATTTGACAGATGCTAATCTGAAATTCACTGCACATTACAGTGAAAATCAAGTGGAATTTTTGGATCTCCTCATCAGAGTTAATGTTGATAAATTAGAGGTGGATCTTTTCGTGAAAAAGACAGCACGAAATACTTTACTTCATTTTAACAGTTTTCATCCAAAATGCCAAAGAGAGAGCATTCCGTTCTCGCAATTCCTTAGGGTCCGCAGGAACTGTACTAATTTACAAGATTACGACAAACAAGCTGCAATTATGCGCACGAAATTCTGTGAACGCGGTTACCCACATAGGTTGATAAGGAATTCATACAAACGTGCAAGATTTTTTGATCGGGACTCGTTGCTCATCTCCAAAGAGAAAACAGAAAATGATCGAATTGTGTGTGTCACCACCCATTCGACAATGAATGAACGGATTAGACAAGTAATTAATGCCAATTGGCATATCCTAAATTGTAACCCTTCCTCTACTGCTAATCTGTCCAAACCCCTGTTTGCGCATAGGAGAAATCGGAATCTTAAAGACAAAATAGTCCACTCCAAATTTCATTCTAAGCAACAGAATAGTGATCAAACCCAAAGATCACTAATAAATAATCTACCGGTACGAGGCACGGTTCCATGCTCCTCCTGCAAATCTTGTAAAAACATCTTAAGTGGTGAAACATTTAACCATAATGGTACAACATTCAAGGCACATGACTTATGGAACTGTAAAACCACTAATGTGGTTTATTTCATTAGTTGCCCGTGTGGTATGGGCTATGTCGGTGAGACATGTAGGGCAATCCAGACGCGCCTCACCGAACATAGATCAGCTATTAAGACTCGAAAACTGGCCGCACCCCTAGTGAAGCACTTCCTGGATTTAAACCATACACCAGAAGACATACACTGGCGCATCCTGGAAAAGATTATGACCCCAGATACCAAAGGAGGATGCGCTATAAGAAAAAAACGAGAAGTTTTTTGGATCTTTATCCTCGATACCCACAAGAAGGGATTAAACAACGAGATCCCTTGGGAAAATGCAATCTGTCTCTAAGATTGTAGATTCACCCTGTATGTACCTTTATATCTCCAAGATCCCTTATGGTTCTAATATCTCTTCCCCTTTAGAAGATCCCAATACGTAAATTTATCATCCTACCTACTAGAACACATGGGTTGTGATATCTAATAATACGCAGTAATTATTGCATTCATTGATAAATATCAAGATATAAATAACAAGAATGCGGATATTTAAGATTCTATTGGCATTCTTGTAAGTCCCATACGCGTGAATATGCTCTACCAACTCCACTCATTAGAGTGACTCCTAGTTGTTTACAAATGTAGTTCCCACTTGTAAAATGAAGAACGAGATATTCGTCACTAATTACCATGGTGTAACACTGTTGACACCACTAACCTTCGTGCAACAATGTAATTTATCAAAATGAAGTCTGTTTTCGACATTTGGTATCTCTACTACTACGGTGCAACATTGATATCAATTCGAATCCGCTTGCAACATTATAACTTGCGATAATGGAGTCCATTTTCGACATCTACTTTCACCTAGTTGTTTACTAACAATAGTGAAGTCCGTTGTTTGTATCATTTCGACACCAGCTTTCGTTTTGCGGGCTTTCTGTGCATCCAATCGCCTTAGACTTGTAATTAAGTCGTGTCCGTCTTAAAAGGAAGGAAGTCACGTTACCACGCTGATTTCCTTTCTCCAACGGCTGCGGGACGCCACTGGACCTATCGATCGTGACGCCCGCGGGTTGATGCACCAGCGGTATTCATTTTAATTACCGGTAAGCTTCGAACTCCGTCCCCCGCTGCAAACCCTTTGTATTGTTTTCTAATTCCTCAAAAGAAAAAGACTGTCGGGTCCCTAGCAGAATATCCGATTGTGTTGTATTTTTATTTTTCAGCATTACAACACTACGTTAAGATATCGAATTTGGCAATTGCGTTCCAAAAGTCTCTTTTGCACGTGTAAACCGTTTATCATTGTCGGTAAGCTATCAGCACTGCCGCTTTTCCTTAACCAGCCCTAACGCATTTCAGATGTATTTCGGCGCAGCCACATAGAGTAACACCTTGATTTTATCTTCTGTTTACCCCCTAGCACTGCAATATAACACGAAGGGAGCAGGCATATCATCTGCGGTCCCTGTGCATTCTAACAGGCAGTATTCATTGGTTTCTCGGTAAGATATCTACGCTGCCGTTTCTTTGCTGACTTGTTTTAATGAATTTCACTCTGTGCACCTTGGTTGCCTAAAGTAATACCCTTTTTTGCATTCTTGTTGCATTTTCCAGGATTAATCGATTCATACAGAGAGAGCAGATAAATCTACTGTTATCTACTGTTGTCCTGGGCTATCTGAGCACTACAAACTATATAATATAACCAATGTAAGTCGATCCGAATGTTAAAAACTCTCATAATTAGTTCCGAGATAAAAACAGTTCTAAAGGTAGAGGCTTTGATTAATAACATCCGTTTTCCTAACCGGCTACGGTAATAAATAGTAATATTATAAAAACAAATGTAAGTTATTCGTACCTTTGCCTTTATAGTACTAAACAGATCTTACACAGAAAATAAAGCTAGATCAACAGCTGCTGCCCCGTCCTCGGCAAACACAGACATCTGCCGACTTAGGTAAGAAATGTGGTACTTGTGTTTAATAATTTAAAAATCCTATTCACTAAGTATTTGAGTGAAATTATCAGGCCCTTCTACCAATATTGTGTAGTCAAAAATAAATAAATACTTACTGGCTGCCACCACTTCATTCCATAGATTGGATGTGCCGACCGACCAGCACATATCTGGGTAAAATCTATCATACCCTTTCCAACATATCAAATGCAAGGAACTAAGCACAGATAAATTCAGTGAGTTCTCGCTTAGTGTAGATAATGTATCCTTTGTTTATCGATAACATTATCATCCCCTTTCTATCACATTAAATGTAAGGAACTAAGTTCGGACAAACTTGTTTGGTTTTCGCTGAGTGTAGATAATGCACCCTTATATATGTACTTTTAGCCATCGTTTACTGATAACATTACTATCCTAGCAAACCTTGGCTACGGAATTCCTAGAGAAAATTGGCGAAATGCTCTAATTGTCATAAGACCTTGTCTCATTAATATATGCTACACTACTGCTCAAATATAATATCGTAGAGTTTGTACCTTATGTAGCCTTATATTTGGCTACATGAGTAGGGAGTTGGCGATATGTAAAGCTGTTCGCATGTTTGTGTGTATGGAGGTACCGATTAAAAGGTTAATATAACTTACCTAGAAAGAGAATCTAAATTGCTGTACATGTTTTTCAGATTGTATATGTGGCTCCTGAAGAAGGCGTTCCTGTGAAAACGCCGAAACGCGCGTCGAGAAGAGGATTGATATTGTCCACCATTGTCTTAGGAATTAAGAATTTATGATGTTATTTGTAATGCTGTATTGTGTTGATGCTTTATAATAGGTCAAAAGTATTATTATTTTTATATGTCAGAAATTTTATGTTTTTAATCTGAGTATATATACTTAATAATAAACAAGATTTTGTACTTTTTAATTATTTGTTTTGCTTGTTACTTATCGTTTTCTCCCTAATGTTATTGCATCTGTTATCTTGTTTGCATTATTTAATATCTGTTCCACATCCCATATGACCACCTGTTCATAGGCTAGGATCTTGCTATCCACCATATGGGAAGGCGGATTAAACTTAGAGGGAGGTCTCAATCCGCTAGCCGAGAAAGTAGGATTGTGGGGGACCTTCTGGAAGTAGTGTTTTAGACGGACCTTCCTGAAAAATTGCTGTAATTCAATCTTGAGATTGAAGTCGTTCGGCATGGCTGTTGGGACAAAGGAGAGCCCTTTAGAGAGCACACTCTGTTCATCTTGGGTCAAGATATGGTCAGACAGATTTATGACCGGGTTTTCTGGTCTATGAACTACCACCTGTAGTGTTGCCGTCTTGTCCGGATCTCGCCATGGGAGTCTGACTGAAATGTTTTCTTGCCCCTGCCTGTGCCTCGGTTCCATGTCACACCCCGTGTTCCCCTGGGTTGTCCCCAGGGGCGGCCTCTGCCGCGTGGTCCCCACCATTGTTCCTCGCCTAAAAAAGGTTGGTGGTCTTGAAAATTCTGGGCTGAAGAGTTGGACCCTGCACTAGTACCTGGGCGTTCTAGATCGTTGTCAGAGCCACTGCTGGCTGATGAGCCCGAGAAGGTGTTATAACGTCTATAACCACCGCGGCCTCGGCTAGAGAACCCTCCTCTCTGATCCTGCGTGTAGTATCCCTCCTGTAAATAGGGGTATGTCACCTTTTTGTCATATGCCTTAATGTCTTTTGCCACTTTTTCTAATTTTGTGCCTTGAGTGTAAATGTCAAATTCCTTGATGGTTTTTTCTAACCTCTCTAAGGCCTCTTTAGCGTTAACCAAGTCTTTGTCATCAATGATTTCCTTTCTCAGGATAGCTATCTCCCTGGTGAGTCTTTCTACTAAGTTTGTTCCCCTTAGCCATTGCACAAATAAGACTATATGAAACACTGTATAACTGTTTGTTTGTCTGTCCTATGTTGTAAATATTATGGAATATTGGCCAATTTGGAAAACAATGCTATATTAGTATTGTGTTAGATGTTCTTGTAAATATGTTTTTTTAAATAATGGACATAGTGATGGAATTATGTTTTTATATCTGTCTTCCCAAACTAAAATGGCCGCCGCGTTTACTATCAATGCTGGCTAAATCATGTATGTAATGTGGGTATAAGTGGGCCATATACATAGAATTGTTTATTTGATTAGCCAGAAGTGGTTTGTGCTTATTAGCCATCAATACTCGGGCTCAAATTGTGCACCATAATTCTCACCAGCAATGACGCCAAAACACTACGATAATAAACCCAAAGCTCCGAAAAATACATTGATGTGCACCGCGATGCAGGGGAATGAGTCCTCTGGCCCGTGAACTTTGTTTTAATTAAAGTACACGGAGCCTGTGCAAGAAACGGGGTAGTCCGTCCTTGCTTTCCGTAAACAGGAAGGCATCCAAAGTAAACAAAAGAAGGTTGCCTGGTAACGCTCCGGTTCACTCCTGAGCATTTCGCTTGTGATTCCCGACAGACGCGTGTCATTTCTAAGGATCTCCGACCTTAATTCTCGGTAAGCACGTCATGTGATCCCTACCCACAGGCTATTTTCGCATAATTCAGACCTTGATCGAATGCGGACAATTACTATGGGGTCTCTCTTTTTTCAGATGCCTGATTTTGCCTGCATCGATTAAGTGACCGACTTTAAGCAAGACAATTCACTTATTCAGGTAATTGACACCCTGTGTGCTTAACCCATGATTGTCTTCATAGCGCCATAAGTTGGGATACCCCCCTCACTCTTTGGTCTTTTCATTTCTCAGTCCAATTGATTAATTCGTGAAGAGTCGCCTGATTTAAACCATATTGAAACTGACCAGATTTCTAAGACATGTAGTGGCAGATGGTTATCCATCGTGGATAGGAAAACAAACCAGACTGCAGAGGTAATTATTTAATAAATGTCCTGCCTGATGTGAAAACTAGGTTTAACATATGGTTTACAAATGGGCTCCTTATTGATTTTCCTGAATACTTGGATAACCTTCCTGGAAACGTAAGGACTGAGTCAATTTGGAGTGGGAATCACGACCATTATATCCCTAGAAGGGTAAGCATTCTTGGAATTCTGCCCTGTTTTTAAGCAACTAGGCAACAGCCCAAACCCTAATTGGGTTTTTTATATTTCTCACAGGGTCATCAATGAGATCCCTATATTGTCCCGCCCCACCTGTCCTGAAGAAGACTCGCATGGCCCAGGAATAAACGACCGCAAGGCCGCAAGACGAGTCGAAACGTCGACATTTTATTAATAAACCTGGACCACTAACTGTATCACCCCCAATGATATAGTGCAGACATTTTTTACATTGTATGCCTAGGAATAATATTTAGGGAAATTGTGCTGACTAATTGAATCTGTGTGATTCCTTTCCTTTCACCTTATCACGTTCACGCTCTTTTGACACCTCTTTTGCTCTACTGGACGTTCTGAATACGGGACAATGTATATTAAGAAAAGTACATAATACTGTGAATTGTGCTTTTGTTTCTAAAACTTGACAATAGATTAAAATATTGTATATACATTTTGAGTTTGTTGCTGTTGCCTATTCTCTACTTTCTTCATCATTAATTGATCAGGGCTGTCAAATTAACATACGCCTTCTAATTGATTAAATTGTGATTTTTTACATATTGGAAATATATAGGTCTCGGACCACTGTCTGTTTATGCTAGGCTAATCCAATTGGAGCTGTTACGACACAAGATAAATGTGAGTCTGTAGTTTGCTGTAGATAACTGGTCAAAACTTTAGTTAAGAAACGTTTTTCTGTGACAGCTTGGCCACTTATATACAATAGAATAGGTTGAAATGATGAGCATTGACATTCTTTTTTTCATGCAGCAAACCATGTTGTACCTGCTGTTTGATTTGCAGATATATTTCTTTTTGTTCAATATTTAGTTGTTCTTCTAACTTTTCCAACTGAGTAATACCCTGTTGTGCTTGTTGCATTGCAGTTTCTACCTCATTCATGGCTACTGCTGCTTCATTTTGAATATTTGGTTCTAACAGTGGATTTTGACCCAGTGGACCAGCACTTGGACTGCTGTGTGAACTTTGTCTAGCTATTTCATCTGCAATAATAATTTCTTCTTCAATCTCATCATTTAACATTTGTAGATAAGTTGGGAAAATGTTGCACTGACTGCTGTTTTTAGTTGCATTAAAGTAATCTTCATAGCAGTCAAAATATCCAACTAATTGTGTTTCACTACGCCAATGTTTGAACAATTGCAGTAGTGCTAAATAGAAAAATTCTCTTATCTGTACTATGATCAATAAGTTTCCCTTTAACATGTTTCACTAGGCATCCATCACATCCAACTACTGCATATCTTTCTAATTTTATATTTTCTCTAACATTCCTTTTAAAAGTATATTGCTGAAGTATTTCATACAGACATAGGTTTTCAAGATGTGGACTCCTTTTGGGATAGTATTAATGAAATAGAAATTGTTTAGGCTTGCATGATATATTGTATGGGTTAGCATTCGCTGCACCATTTTCTGTTTAGACGCCATTTTAGGTTGTTTGAAACTAATCTTTTGTAATTCCAAGAAACATTCCCTATTAGGTTTTGTTTCTCCAGATAGGTTTTGTTTTAGCAATGAGCAAATTATTCATGTTAGCACATAGCTTTCTCACTAGATAGAGGCCCTCTCTCACTTGTCTGGTGGCAGGCTCCAAATGGAACGACCTTGAGTTGTGCAACTGTGTGCAGAGATATGAGTTCTGAATTGCTTTCCTGGTTTCACCAACTAACTGTAACTGCCTGGAGAATTCCATTGTGTGTGCCTTTGCTTGATTATGAAACCTACATAATGTTTATGCTTGTAGATTTCAGGCCTCTCTGTAGCACTCCTTGTGACTGGGCAGATGGGGCTCCACTCTGAGTGTATTTGAATAAACAATTATTGGTTTGTATTCTCTCCTGTCTGACCTACTCTTCGTTTAATATGGAAGGCAGAGAGGTGGTATTTGTGACCCGGGTGGCCCAAATCGGGTCACCTTCTTCAGTATGTATCTAACATATTAGTTTTAACAATATCAGTACTTTCTGGCTCATACTATGCTATGAAATTCTATTCCTTGTAAATATTTTACCACTCTATTTCAGGTGGAGGCAAGACCTTGACTTACCCAAATCAATCCTTTTGACTTTAAATATAAATTGGCTGAGCTCAAATGATCCACACATTCATAGGATTCAACCTCTGTATGGTAAAGCATTTTCAAGCCTGGTAGACACACTGACTGCGTAAGATCCTTGCCGGACACCATCCATGAACAGTTCTCGTGTAGACGCTGCCGCAGAACCTTCAACATCGGCATTACCCCCACTACTGCTGAAGGCCCGCCAGACGCACACACCACCAGTACCCTGACATGCATCCTCCTCAATGTGCGCTCCATGCACTGACACGCTGTAGAGATCTGGGACCTGATCGACACCATCTCACTGGACGTCGCCTTCTTCATGGAAACCTGGACCAACTCCACCTCCGGCCCGACATTGCCACTGCCATCCCGATGGCTACAAGATCCAGAGAAAAGACTGTCCCCACTGCCCAGTAGGAGGACTCACCATCACACACAAAACACGCCCCCGGCTCTCAACATCCAGTATGAGCAACCCCCACTCCAACACAGAGCACCTCAACTTCCAGATCCAGACTAGCCCCAGGACCACTCATCTACAGATCGCTGGGACCTCGCACCAAGTCCGCAACTACCATCGCACACAATCACCTCCACAGACTACATTCCACTCGGGGACCTGAACTTCCACCTCAAAAACCGAAATGACCCAAACTCCATCACTCTCCTCGACAACCTTGACAACCTCGGACTGAAGCAGCTGATCAACACCCCCACACACAGAGCGGGACACACCCTCGACCCTATCTTCACGGGAGGTACAAAGATCCATTTCAGCCACAGCACCCAGCCACTCTGGACACCACTGTGTCCACTTTGCCTTCAGCACCTCCACCTCACCCAACCATACCCCGCGACAGCCAGAAAGGAGCTGGACCAGGGCCACAGAGGAACTCCTCATCAACACCCTCTTCCAAGACCCCCCAACACCACGATCGATGCTAACTCTGCAGCCACAGAACGTCACCGCTGGATCTCCCGCTGCATCGGCATACTTGCATCCCTCCACCACCCCACAAAACAACGCCTGCTGAAGGCCCTCTGGTTCACAACAGAACTACAACAGAACTACATGAAGCCAGATGCTCTTGCAGAAGCCTAGAGAAAACCTGGTAAAACCAGAAAACCATGGAAGCACAGAACAACCACAGGAGTGCCCTGAAGGAATACCACCCGCTCATAAGAGACACCAAACAGACCTTCATAAGAGACAAAGTCCAGACCAACGCGACCAACACCAAAGAACTGTTCAATGTCATATGACCCAACTGACGTGAAAAGACTACCAGACCATCTCTCTCCTCCCTTTCAAGGCCAAAGTCACTGAGAGACTCGTGAACGCCCAGCTGACCACCTTCATTGAAGAGACCTCCATCCTAGACACCTCCTATGAGATGTTGGCCTGGCATATGCTGTCCAATATTCTAGTGGGCACCTTGCACCAATCCAAACGACCCTTGTTGATTGTAGGTTTAAAGACATCCTGTATAGAAAGCTATCCTAGTGGTACCTGTGGAGTGCAGCCTTCAGGCTAAGTCTTGAAGGAATGTAAAGCAGCTTATTTTACCAGTCTATAATTTCTTGAATGATCAAATGAAAGAGCACCACACCAGGTATATATCAAATATATATGTATTTATTCTAAACAAAACCCCTCTAGTCTTTTGAGGCTAGAGGCAAACATACAATACAAGAACTTAAATAGCACACAGCAACTAGCACAGTATACGTTTTGCCCTAGGGGCCTCACAAACCATATACTAAGAAAGTGGTATAAGTACTGCTGTGAACATAGAGACAAGGCCTAGGGCCTGTAGAACCACTGGGGCAACGAGCAACCACCCAAGGTCTGGACACAGGAGACCCACGGGGACGCGTGCAGTGTCTAAACACAGCCGCGAATCACCATTTACTTCTACGGAGAAAGGTTTAAGTTACAAAGCTAAAAATTAGGGACACTTAGGAGTGGACTACGAGGGAACCCCTTCAGTACTGGACACTTCGAGAGTCAAGACCCACAGGAGCACCGAAGTACTTGTGTTACCTCACCTAGTGAAGCCGGGTACATAGGTGTCTTTTTGTGTCGAGTTTCGTCGTCGTTTCCTATGGAGAGCGGCAAAGAAGTGCTGCAGTCAACAGGAGAAAAGTGTCCAAATGGATCCAAGGGTGGATCGGAGATCTGAAGAACCTGAAATCAGAGGGGACAGAGTCTGGGTCACTAGCCAGTGACCAGGATGGCGACAAGAAGATGCCAGCCGATGTTGGGTGCTTTCAGGTGGAGTAGGTAAAGCTTGACTCTTCAGCCACGAGGACCAGGAGGTGTCAACAACAACCAGGAGCTTGATTCCAGCTGTCCCATGAAGGATGTTGAGTGCTGCAGTGTCGGTATCTGGATTGGACCCAACAAGCCTTGGCAACAGCAACCCATGCAAGATGCAAAGATTAGATTCAGTGCAGACCAGCAAGGTCTGAGGGACTCAACTTTTGGAGGGGAGTCAGGGCACATCTGGAGCAACCAGAAAAGTCCAAGAAGTGGAAGAGTTAACTTCGTGGGGACCCACCAGTTGACAGACCAGGGATCGCAAAGGCGCCTCGAGCAGAAATGTTAGAAGCGGGTCCACGGAACACTCGTGGAATGTAGGCTCATGATCTTCGATGCAAAAGATGCTCAGGGCTTGGACTACAAGTAGCCGAATGCACAACTTCAGGAAAGCTCAGGAAATCGATGCACTAGCAAATGAGCTAGATGTCCAGGAGTTCCGGACCCACGTCTCTTGTGATGGCTACAGGTCTCAACTTTGCTGGGGACTCGTGTTGACCTCGGAGTTGTCTGGAAGTCCATGTCCTGTGTCACAGATTCTTCAGGATCCGGCGGGAGCCTCAAAAATGCAGTCTGGCAAGATACTTCTTGGTGCCTGACCCCAAGGGAGATTTCTTCCGTCTTCCAGTCGATATGGAATGTCGAAGGTCCAAGATTTCTTCTTCAGAGTTTCGTCCAGGGTAATCTAAAGTGCTAGGGATTGGGTTCCTATACTTATACCAGGTTTAGGGGTTGGAGTAACTCTAGGGTCCCACCTTTGGGAGGACCTGGGGAGGGGGTGGTAACACCACTTCCCCTTTGTTCAGTTTCGTGACAGAGCTGGGGCTGAGTGCCCCAGCAACGGGTTTGAACTAGGAAATGCATGGGACACCTTGTGTGACCCTGGAAGTATCTGAAAAGCATTCACTGAATGCAACTCACCCTGCCTCAATACACTAAAGCCTGTCTGGGGAGGTGTTTCATCCAGCAGCAGGAGGACAGACTCGTGTCTGTGGCAGCAGCATTTTTTGTGAAGCTCGGGCTCTTTTAAACTATTGCCGGGAAAGTAAGTGTGTACATGTCTTCTCCCTCTAGAAGGGTGGATTGCTACCCCGCTGCCAGAACTTGTGGGGGAGTAGTATTTCAAAGTGTTTGACACTAAACACAACATGTTTTGATAAAGCCAAACCAAAGTTAGCATTAACTGCGAGGATTATAATGCACTTAAGAGTATATGGTATGGTCATATCACAGAACAGCTATAAGGAAGGATTTCCGAAAGCTGCAGAGGGGCTCAACTCATGCTAGGGCACCCTCTCACACAAAACCAAGCACTCTGCCTTCAGGATTGTCAAGGCCTGCCATAGGAGTAACTTATAGGTTAATATGTGTCTGTTTTAAAAGGTAGATGTAGGAATACTAAATCTAAGCAAGGGGTGCTTACACCACCTTACCCAGGCTGCAAGTGCAGACCTGTGGTGCAATTTTGGAAGGCTTCCCAGGGGTGGAATAATACATGATTCAACCCCTGGTAGGCGTCTGTGGTACCTTCGCCTTGGTACCTAAGGTACCATCTACTAGGGACTCACAAGGGTAACTCAGTAACCAATCTGGTGTGTACCTAATATACAGGATATCAATTTAGAGAGAGACCAGCTAGGCTGTGGTCCTGATTAGCAGGGCCACAGTCAGACTAAAGTTGATAAACCAGTGAAACACAGCAAAAAGTGGGAGTAACCATAGTAAGTACATCCTACTCTCGTACACAACCCCTCCCAAGCGCAGGGACAATAAACTAACCTTGACCAGTTGAGTCTTCATGTTCTAAGTGGAAATATCTGGAGAGTCCATCAGCATTGGCATGGTTACTCCTAGGACTATGATCCACTGTATAGTCCATTCCCTGTAGGGAAATGGACCACCTGAGGAGTTTGGAGTTTTCACCCTTCATCTGTTTTAGCCATAAGAGAGGCTTATGATCTGTCTGAACAGTGAAGTGAGTACCAAACAAGTATGGCCTCACCTTCTTCAGAGCCCAAACCACAGCAAAGGCCTACATCTCAATAGCTGACCAACGTTTCTCACTAGGGGTCAGCCGTCTGCTAATAAAAGCCACTGGCTGGTCCTGACCTTCATCATTCAATAGTGATAGCACAGCCCCTACCCCCAACTCAGATGCATCTGTTTGGACATCGAATTATTTGGAGTACTTAGGGCTTTGCAGAATTGGTGCAGTGCACATGGCCTGCTTCAGGTCATCAAATGCCATTTGACAACTGACTGTCGACTGAACTTTCTTAGGCATTCTTTTAGAAGTTAAGTCATTCAGGGGTGTCACAATGGATCCATAACCCTTGACAAATCTCCTATAGTACCCAGTCAGGCCCAAGAAAGCTCTGACCTGAGTCTGGGTGTTTGGAGCAACCCAGTCCTTTATGGTCTGGATTTTTCTATGGTTGAACCTGGCCTCCACCTACAAGGTGGCCCAGGTACACAACCTGACTCTGCCCTATCTGGCACTTAGTAGCCTTGATAGTTAGGTCTGCTTTTTGCAGGGCCTCAAAAACATTTTTCAGGTGGATCAGGTGATCTTCCCAGGTGGACCTAAAGACAGCAATATCATCTAGATAAGCTGTACTATAGTCTTCCAGGCCTGTTAAGACTTTATTCACCAACCTTTGAAATGTGGCAGGTGCATTTTTCAGACCAAAGGGCCTTACCACAAATTGATAATGTCCACTAGGGGTTGAAAATGCTGTTTTCTTTTTTTTTTTTATTAATCCATGATAGATCGAATACATTACAGTTCATTAACCCAAATTATTCAACAAAATCGATACCACACATAGTACACAGAAAAAGAGCGAAAAGAAAAACATAGCAGCTTACAAAAATTAAATTGGTTATAAAACTATTCTTAGTTCATCAGGATACATAAGGTCATAAAGATAATTCCGCATCTAGTCCGCTCATTCGTCCATTAGCAGACATAAAGAATCTCCCTGCCAATTCAATAGAGGTTTCGACCCGAGTCCAAGGCACCCCAGCCGGTTGTCCCATTTGAGAAATTGAATCTTTAGGTGGCTACCCTTAGTACCTAACAGTAAGTTGTAGAGTGTGCCAATGCGTGCATTTTTCCTCACAGCTTCAATGACAGGATTTACTTCAATGTTCTATTGATGTTTACATAAATAATCGCAGACTTGCAACTATTTAAAGAATTTAGAGCCAAGGAGATGATATTTTTCAGTTAACATTTCAAAGGACATCAAATCCCCATTCATATAAAAATCTCCAATATATTGAACCGCTTTAGCCTGCCACCTATCTATAATCTTGTCCCAAAATGTTGGTGGGTGGGGAGTTGTAGCAGTTAGCGGAGTATATAGAGATACCTTCTCTAGTCTGTAATTTTTTTTCACTGCCTTCCATACTTTATAAGCAGTGTTTAGGACCTTAAACCTGGTTCTCTTATAATAGCTCAACTCGAGATTAACGAGATTTTCATCACTGCCCAGCAACATTTGATATATCGAAGGGGCTTTGGCCGCGCTAATCGGTTCTGCCCCGGTTAATAAAATATTCATATGCTGAAGTATACAAACACCTTGCTCACGAGGAAGAGACATATATCGCATGGCTCTCCGGGATTTACCCTGAGCTCAGAAAAATCTGGCACAGAAGGATTGTAACAATGCCAGATTGGCACCAGAGATTTCCAATACACAGATCTGAAAAAATATAGAATTTTGGGAAGAATCAACATCTTAAGAACATTGCATCGTCCTACCATGGAGAAATGCAAACATTCGCACCGGTCCAATTGTTTACGCACATCATTTAAGATATTCCGCCAGTTAAACTTAACCAATGATTTTAAACAGGTCCTCATCGTGATCCCCAAATATATCACCTCGCTCAGGACCCTTTGATCGTCAAATGCCATTATATTAGAACACAAAATTTGCGTCTTAGCAATATTGAGTTTGTAGCCTGAGGCAGCACCAAACTGTAGCTCCAGTTGCTCTATTTCTGGCATAGCTGTTAAAGGGTTCGGCGTTACCACTGCTACATCGTCTGCATATGCAAACACCCAGTAATGCTCTTGTCTCCAAATTACCGACTCAATCCTTGAGCTATGTTCTAACATTTTTTAAAACGGATCTATATACAAGGAGAACTGCAGAGTAGAGCAGGGACATCCCTGCCTTGTTCCCCATGTGATATGTACGGGAGTAGATTCTAAGCCCATAATGCAGATTCTAGCTGTAGGTTGGCGATATAAGACTTGCACTGCAGAAATAACGTTTTGTTTAAAACCCCGACAGCGTAATACCGCCCATAAAAATCCCCATGCGACCCGGTCGAAAGCCTTTTCGGCATCTAGTAATATCAGACTGAGTCTGCTCCCCGTGGTGCTAGCGATGTCAAACAAAGTTACCACTCTATTGATATGGTTGGTTGTCCCCCTCTTGGGGATGAAGCCATGTTGTTGAATTGCCACCAACGGGGTTATTACTTCGGCCAACCGGGTCGCAAGGATTTTAGCATAGATCTTGCCGTCTGAATTTAAAAAAGATATGGGACGGTATGAGGCGGGTTGCTTAGCGGGCTTATCTTTTTTTTAATACTATAATACTGGCCTCATCCCATGTTAAAGGGTGAGCTCCTGCCTGGGTCTGTATAAACGTAGCAAGCATATAGGTCTTCAATATTCCCAAAAAAGTTTGATATATTTCCAAAGGAAGTTTATCAGGTCCTGCGGCTTTCCCCAGTGCTAAGCTATTAATGGCTCTATCCAACTCCTCCACAGTGATAGGGGCCTCTAATACCTCTGCGTATCACAAAAATACTGTAACAAGGATTCCCCAACTTGTGAGTCATAACGTTCCCCCGTATATAATGTTTCATAGAAGTCATGAAATACATTTAAAATCCCAGCGTCAGTTTCTATGAGGTTGCCCCTAGAATCAACCACTGCGCTAATCCTCTGGGCCGCCTCTTTAGATCTAAGCTTCTGAGCCAGGCAACATCCACTTGCCTCCCCATATTCATATTTTAGCTATTTGTTGATCGAGTATTTCTTGGCTATCTCTTTACTGCAATGGAGATTTATTTTGGCCTTGGCCTGGGCCACTTCAGTTTGAAGAGCAGTAATCTCCCGGCCCCCATGTATGCCTTGCATGAGTTTTTCTTCTGCGACAGCTAGAGCAGCATATAGTTCCTGCAATGCTGCTCGCATTTGTTTTTGCTTATATAAACCGGGGCTGAGGGCTTCCCCCCTTAAAGCCGCTTTAAAAGTGTCCCATAAACACGCAGTACCTGAGCGGTTCCGATTTAGGAAAAAAAATTGCTCAATCCATGTCTTCATGTGAGCTTAGAAATTTTCATCTTACAGCAATTTCCTATCAAATGAAAAGGCTTGCGGCTTACTATCAGTTCTAGGCAGCCTTAGGCTTAACACAAGAGGGCCATGGTCTGAGGTAACCCATGGATATACCTGTATTTGTGCTCCAGCCAGCAAGAGACTTGATGCAAAAAAGTTGTCCAACCTTACCAATTTCTGGTGCGGACAAGAATAAAAGGTATACCCAGGCTCCTCCCCTCTTAAGGTAGCCCAGGCATCCACCAACCCGTGATCAACCAGAAGAGACTGTAGTGCCTTAAATACCCTCGGTTTCCTCCCTTTATAACTGTAATTAATATTGTGTAAAGCCTTAGGCCCAAGGTGTAAATTTAGATCACCACACATGATTAGTGGAGTGGGCCATAGGGCCAATTCTACATTGAGTTTGTCTATTATTAGACCCTCATCAAAACTTGAACCATATATGGAACATACCATGGACTTCTGACAGCCAATCATGCACTCAACAATAGCACACCTCCCTTGTTTGTCTGCCAGTGCTCTACCTGTCCCTTGTATATGATTGTTAGCCAAGATTGCAAATTCCAGTGTGGTGGTGGACTGCTCTGTACATATCAATACTGTAAGGCCTAAATCCGCAAATAATTTTCTTTTGGCTCATGCTATATGAGTTTCCTGTAAGCATATCAGGTAACTCTGCAGCACTCGCATCCCATTCGCAACCCGCTGCCTTTTATTGTGATTGTTTAAGCCACTGACATTCAGGGAGCAACACCGGATACCTCCACATATACCACTATCCCCCATCTGTTCTTGGAATAGCACATGTAACATACTGTTCGATGAAAGACAAAACAGTTTCATCACTATCAATCAATCAATCCATTTATAAAGTGCACTACATACCGGTGAGGGTTTCAAGGCGCTGGGGGGTGCGCTACTGATCGAGGAGCCAGGTCTTGAGGAGTTTTCTGAAGGCAGCAGGTCCTGGGTCTGTCGTAGGCTGGTGAGGAGAGCGTTCCATGTCTTGGCGGCGAGGTAGGAGAAGGATGTGCCGCCGGCGGTGGTTTTCCAGATACGAGGTACTGTGGCGAGGGCGAGGTTGGCTGAGCGGAGGTTACGGGTGGGGGTGTGGAAGCTGAGACGGTTGTTGAGGTATGTGGGTCCTGTGTTGTGTAGGGCGTTGTGTGCGTCGATGAGGAGTTTGAAGGTGATCCTCTTGTTGACGGGGAGCCAGTGCAGGCTTCTTAGGTGGGATGTGATGTGGCTGCGTTGGGGGACGTCGAGGATCAGTCGTGCCGAGGCGTTCTGGATTCGTTGAAGTCGTCTCAGGAGCTTGGTTGTTGTTCCTGAGGAGAGGGCGTTCCCGTAGTCGAGTCTGGGTGACGTTTTTTATCGTGTCGGGAAGGATCCATTTGAAGATCCTGCGGAGCATGCGGAGGGTGTTGAAGCAAGACGTGGAGACGGCGTTGACTTGCCTGGTAAGGGTGGAGTCGAGGATGACCCCCAGGTTGCGTGCGAGGTCTGTGGGATCCGGGGCTGTGCCTAGCGATGTGGGCCATATATTTTGGTGTATTCTTATCCATATTAGCATAAGTATATAAGGAGCACCTCTGGCTTGGTACTCTTTTCGCTGCAAGAAATCAGTTGCCTCTCGAAGAGGTGGAATGTTTTTATTGCAGATAAATGACATCATACTTTGAAACTTATGGTTAAAGTACCTGCACACATTTACAGGATCCAAGGAATAGAGTTCTCCAGCTGTCTTCAATTCAATGTTTTTAACACTTGAATTTGCTTCTCATAGAAATTTGAGTACATCTTCCCACACATATTCAGCAGAGCTAAGTGTTACTAACCATGTAGGTGTAACTAAGGGCCAGATGTAGGTGGGCAAATACCGGTCGGGAACAGTAAAATTTGGTAACTTTCACCGTTACCGACCGATATTTAGCCATGTGGGATGTAGGGAAGGAATCTGTAATAAGGAATTGGTAAATAACGATTCCTTAATACCGATTCCTTATTGGCTTTGCATTTAAGGAATTGGTAATACGGATTCCTTAAAGGCAATGTAGGTAGCACTTAAAAATAGTGCACCTCAGCCTTAAGGAATCGCTATTTACCACCAACTTCAAGTTCGTGGTAAGTAGCGATTTCCTTTCAAAAAGCACTTTTTTGCTTTTTGAAATGTGCCATGTGGCACACATCCATGCCCCTAGGGCATATATGTGCGCCACATGTGCACACATGCTCATTTCAAGGGTGCAACAGGGTGTCCTTTGGACACTCTGGCACCCTTTAAATACCTCCCGATATTACCGATTCGGTATTACCGAATCGTTAATACCGAATGTCTTCACATTATTTCTATGGGCCTCCAAGCCCATAGGAATAAATAGATAGGTATTCATTATTACCGAATCTTAATAAACGAACCGGTAAAAACCAATATTAAGAATTCAGTATTTTTTACGGAATTCTTACCTACATCTGAAATACCGATTTCTAAATACCGAATCTGTAAAATTCGGTATTTAGAATTCGGTATTTCCCTATTACCTACATCGGGCCCTAAGTTTCTTAACATGTATTTAAGTTCACCTTGACAATAATACCAATATTCATTGGTACCACGTTGACCCACCATCAAATTTCACTGCATATGAAAGTGCAGACATATCGCTTTCAAACAGAAGACAAAATATATATGGAATGCACTGCCGAAATCTGGATCTTCAGAGTACAATCTTGTTGCTCGGTATTCTGAAGTTGGAATCCATACAGCTCGCTCATCAAATCATGCACTTTCTCCAGTGGGGAATACCTGTGGAAAACAAAGAGCTTCTAAACTTTTTCCCCATACACTCATAGAAGTTCCCTTTGCTCCCTTCATTTGAATTCATTCAATAGTGTTTCCTATAATTTTTTTCAAATTCAGAGGATGTATAGTATAATGCTCATAAAACTCTTCAGTCCTGGACCAGTCTACTTCTTCTATTTGGCCACTTGACTTTGCTATTTCATCTTTAAGCATATTACTTCTTCATCAACTTTTACATTCTTAAAAAAAAATATTATTCTGTATCACGTTCAATGCATCCTTTTGAAGTTTATTAACATCTACACACTCTTGCCAGATTGTTGTGACTCTTTGTTGGTACACCATTTACTAGAATACCTACTGGCTGATTGTCTTCCCTGTGTACACCAACAGTTTCAATGTTTTTCTTAAAATCCAAAGGTAAGTGCACAACTCTTCCTTTCAGACCTCTTTGTAAATCTGTTGGTGGCAGCTTACCTGTTTTAGGCTCCAGACGAACTACATGCTGAAATGGGTGTACACATTGAATACAAATAGACTCATATGCATTTGAATCTGCTAGTTCCTCAGGAATATGTATCAACTCTAACTTGTTAAGTACTGCTCTAGCTGGCATTTTGTTTTCTTCTAATTCGTTGTAACAGTATTTACAAATAACTTGATCCGTAGCCAACTCAAACTGACCTTCTGCCAACAAATAAACACCAAATTGCTGCCACTTATCATTGTTTTCCTTTTCACTTTTTAAATATAAATCAACATTCCTCGTTTGACTCTATCGTGAGTACATCGACAACAAATGCAAACATAGTTTGTTTTTTAGACAAAACTGTCTTAAACTTTGTAATTTCTTCTGCAAACTCATCAATACTAATCTCTTTCACATTTTCTTCAATACCTACACTTCAGACTGATTTATGGCGCTCCTTCATCCGTTGGGTCTCGCGGCTCCTCCTTCAGGGACCGGCAGAGTCTAAGGACCAGCACTAAAGTGCATGTGCCGTGAATTTACTCGGTTCAAACTCTCACTTTGTCTACACTTCTCTTCTGAACCAAAAAAACAAAACTGTACATCATCACAAACTTTTTGTACATCTGATACTGGACTATGCAAAAAAACTATTCATTTCACTTAAACATAATGTTGGAGTTTTTACATATTTTACATAGTACATCTTAGTCTTCTGTTGAACATTTTTTTTGCATATTCTCGTTAAGAAATTCGTAATATGTCAATAGATTCCTGTTGGATACTGCAAATACCCAGTTATATACAGGATCTGGTGCATGCTTCCCTTCAACTTCTTTAGCTATTACTTCTTTAACCCTTTCGATGCTGATGACGAGCTGGGCTCGTCATGGTGCACAGTGGTCGTGTGCTGATGACGAGCCCAGCTCGTCATGAGCCCCACCCTCGGGGGAAGCGCTGGCGCTCCCCCCGAGGTTCTCTGATCTTCGTTGTTTTGCTGGGGGCGGCAGCGGAAGAGCTTCCGCTGCCGCCCCCGCCCCCCCCCCTACTGGGAATCCCTGATGACGTCAGCGCGCACAGCGCGCGCTGACATCATCAGGGATTCCCTGCGCTCAGGAAGCCATTTGCTTCCTGCGCGTCTGGAGAGAAGGTGAGTTTCTCGTGTCCGGCGGGGGTTTGGGGCCGCAAAGAGGCATCAGGGGAGAGGAAAGAGATTTTCCTTTCCCCTGAAGTCTCTTTGCAGGGCATTTCTGCCTCACGATCACGCACAGCGTCGCGATCGTGCAGCGGAAATGCCCCCACTAGCACCAGGGATTGTAAATTTAGCTTTTCGGAAGCGACCCCTTGGGCAAGGGTCGCTTCCAGGTGGGCAGACATTTTCTTGACGATTTTCTGGCCCCCCTGAGGGGAAATCGGCCCGTTATTTCGGCCGTTTTGCCCCCAGGGGGGGCAGAAATAAACCACTGGCACCAGGGATTATTTGTTTTGGCAATGTTTGTTTTTGGAAGCGACCCCTTGGGTAAGGGTCGCTTCCTGGGGGCCTTTATTTTGTCGTTTATTTTCTGTCCCCCCTGGGGGCAAATCGGCCCGTTTTTTTTGCCGTTTTGCCCCCGGGGGGGTCCGAAAATGGCCACTAGCACCAGGGATCGTGAAATTAGCTTTTAGGAAGCGACCCCTTGGGCAATGGTCGCTTCCAGGTGGGCAGCCATTTTATTTTCGATTTTCTGCTGACCCTGGGGGCAAATCTGGCCGTTATTTCTGCCGTTTTGCCCCCGGGGGGGCAGAAATAAACCACTGGCACCAGGGATTTTTTATTAGTGCATGTTTGTTTTGGGAAGCGACCCCTTGGGTAAGGGTCGCTTCCAGGGGGCCTTGATTTTGTTGTTTATTTTCTGTCCCCCCCCCCTTGGGGCAAATAGGGCCTTTTTTGCCGTTTAGCCCCCGGGGGGGGGGCAGAAAATGCCCACTAGCACCAGGGATCTTGAAATTAGCTTTTAGGAAGCGACCCCTTGGGCAAGGGTCGCTTCCAGGTGGGCTGTGATAATATTTTAGTTTTTCTGCCCCCCCGGGGGGCAAATCAGCCCGTTTTTTTAGTTGCTTTGCCCCCAGGTGGGGGCAGAAATTCCCCACTGGCACCAGGGATCTGTTTTGAGGCAATGTATATGTTTTGGAGGCGACCCCTTGGGCAAGGGTCTCTTCCTGGTGGCAAGTAATTGTTTTTGAATTTCTGCCCCCCCTTGGGGCAAATCGGAGTGGTGTTTGCCTGGCGGTGTGTGTAGTGGTGCTTGGCTGGATGGTGTGCGTGGAGTGGTACTTGGCTGTATGTGCACGGAGTGCTGCTTGGCTGGCGGTGTGTGTGGAGTGGCGCATGGCTGGATGGTGTGCGTGGAGCGGTACTTGGCTGTCTGTGCACGGAGTGGTGCTTTGCTTGCGGTGTGCGTGGAGTGGCGCTTTGCTTGCGGTGTGCGTGGAGTGGTGCTTGGCTGGCGGTGTGCGTGGAGTGGCGCTTGCGGTGTGCGTGGAGTGGTGCTTGGCTGGTGGTGTGCGTGGAGTGGTACTTGGCTGTCTGTGCGTGGAGTGGTGCTTGGCTGGCGGTGTGTGTGGACTGGTGCTTGGCTGGCGGTGTGCGTGGAGTGGTGCTTGGCTTGCGGTGTGGTGCTTGGCTGGCGGTGTGTGTGGAGTGGCGCTTGGCTGGATGGTGTGCGTGGAGTGGCGCTTGGCTGGATGGTGTGCGTGGAGTGGCGCTTGGCTGGATGGTGTGCGTGGAGTGGTGCTTGGCTTGCGGTGTGCGTGGAGTGGTGCTTGGCTTGCGGTGTGCGTGGAGTGGCGCTTGGCTTGCAGTGTGCGTGGAGTGGTGCTTGGCTTGCGGTGTGCGTGGAGTGGTGCTTGGCTTGCGGTGTGCATGGAGTGGCGCTTGGCTTGCGGTGTGCGTGGAGTGGTGCTTGGCTGGCGGTGTGGTGCTTGGCTGGCGGTGTGGTGCTTGGCTGGCGGTGTGTGTGGAGTGGCGCATGGCTGGATGGTGTGCGTGGAGTAGTACTTGGCTGTCTGTGCACGGAGTGGTGCTTGGCTGGTGGTGTGTGTGGAGTGGCGCTTGGCTGGATGGTGTGCGTGGAGTGGCGCTTGGCTGGATGGTGTGCGTGGAGTGGCGCTTGGCTGGATGGTGTGCGTGGAGTGGTGCTTGGCTTGCGGTGTGCGTGGAGTGGTGCTTGGCTTGCGGTGTGCGTGGAGTGGCGCTTGGCTTGCGGTGTGCGTGGAGTGGTGCTTGGCTTGCGGTGTGCGTGGAGTGGTGCTTGGCTTGCGGTGTGCATGGAGTGGCGCTTGGTTTGCGGTGTGCGTGGAGTGGCGCTTGGCTGGCGGTGTGGTGCTTGGCTGGCGGTGTGGTGCTTGGCTGGCGGTGTGTGTGGAGTGGCGCATGGCTGAATGGTGTGCGTGGAGTAGTACTTGGCTGTCTGTGCACGGAGTGGTGCTTGGCTGGTGGTGTGTGTGGAGTGGCGCTTGGCTGGATGGTGTGCGTGGAGTGGCGCTTGGCTGGATGGTGTGCGTGGAGTGGCGCTTGGCTGGATGGTGTGCATGGAGTGGTGCTTGGCTTGCAGTGTGCGTGGAGTGGCGCTTGGCTTGCGGTGTGCGTGGAGTGGCGCTGTGCTTGCGGTGTGCGTGGAGTGGTGCTTGGCTTGCGGTGTGCGTGGAGTGGTGCTTGGCTTGCGGTGTGCATGGAGTTGCGCTTGGCTTGCGGTGTGCGTGGAGTGGCGCTTGGCTAGCGGTGTGGTGCTTGGCTGGCGGTGTGTGTGGAGTGGCGCATGGCTGGATGGTGTGCGTGGAGTAGTACTTGGCTGTCTGTGCACGGAGTGGTGCTTGGCTGGCAGTGTGTGTGGAGTGGCGCTTGGCTGGATGGTGTGCGTGGAGTGGCGCTTGGCTGGATGGTGTGCGTGGAGTGGTGCTTGGCTTGCGGTGTGCGTGGAGTGGCGCTTGGCTTGCGGTGTGCGTGGAGTGGTGCTTGGCTTGCGGTGTGCGTGGAGTGGTGCTTGGCTTGCGGTGTGCGTGGAGTGGCGCTTGGCTTGCGGTGTGCGTGGAGTGGCGCTTGGCTTGCGGTGTTCGTGGAGTGGCACTTGGCTTGCGGTGTGTGTGGAGTGGCGCTTGGCTGGATGGTGTGCGTGGAGTGGTACTTGGTTGTCTGTGCATGGAGTGGTACTTGGCTGTCTGTGCATGGAGTGGTGTTTAGCTGGCGGTGTGTGTGGAGTGGCGCTTGGCTGGATGGTGTGCGTGGAGTGGTTCGTGGCTGTCTGTGCACGGAGTGCTGCTTGTCTGGCGGTGTGTGTGGAGTGGTGCTTGGCTGGCGGTGTGTGTGGAGTGGCGCTTGGCTTGCGGTGTGGTGCTTGGCTGGCGGTGTGTGTGGAGTGGCGCATGGCTGGATGGTGTGCGTGGAGTAGTACTTGGCTGTCTGTGCACGGAGTGGTGCTTGGCTGGTGGTGTGTGTGGAGTGGCGCTTGGCTGGATGGTGTGCGTGGAGTGGTGCTTGGCTTGCGGTGTGCGAGGAGTGGCGCTTGGCTTGCGGTGTGCGTGGAGTGGCGCTTGGCTTGCGGTGTGCGTGGAGTGGTGCTTGGCTTGCGGTGTGCATGGAGTGGCGCTTGGCTTGCGGTGTGGTGCTTGGCTGGCGGTGTGTGTGGAGTGGCGCATGGCTGGATGGTGTGCGTGGAGTAGTACTTGGCTGTCTGTGCACGGAGTGGTGCTTGGCTGGATGGTGTGCGTGGAGTGGCGCTTGGCTGGATGGTGTGCGTGGAGTAGTACTTGGCTGTCTGTGCACGGAGTGGTGCTTGGCTGGATGGTGTGCGTGGAGTGGCGCTTGGCTGGATGGTGTGCGTTGAGTGGCGCTTGGCTGGATGGTGTGCGTGGAGTGGCGCTTGGCTTGCGGTGTGCGTGGAGTGGCGCTTTGCTTGCGGTGTGCGTGGAGTGGTGCTTGGCTTGCGGTGTTCGTGGAGTGGCGTTTGGCTGGCAGTGTGCATGGTCTGTCGCTTGGATGGTGGTGTGGGTGGACTGGCGCTCGGCTGGCGGTGTGTGAGTACCTACTTTCTGTTGGTCACTACACACACTGCTAGTTGAGTGACACTCTACCCAGTCCATCATTTTGTGTAGTTGCTGTGGCAGATATTTGGGTGTGTGAAAGTGATGGGCCCTTGAATGGCACTGTCTGCTGGTGTGAGTGTTGTAATGTGATGGGTCTGCGGCTGGTGGTGTGAATGTTTTGTATGTGTCACACGTACGAAAGGTGTATGAATGTCCTTACTGCCCCCGTGTGATGGGGGTACTGGTAGGAGCAGAAGATCGACTGGCACCAAAGGGGTTAGGCAGTAAAATAAATTCAAAAAATTAACCAGTGTCTTGATGTTAAACCTCATCTAATCCCAATTGGTCTTTGCCCTATTTGATGGCCCCTCTGTGCAAATGTAAATTTGGGGGGCAAATTTGTGTGTGGTTTTTTCAATTGTTATATTGTTTGTGAAATGTGGTAGTAATTTTTTTATCTTCTCCATTTTTGCCTTGTTCCAGGCTTTTGCTGTTTGGATTGTTGTAGGTTGCGGGTCCGTTACTGTCGGTTTTGCAGCTTGTGTAGTTGCTTGTGCTTGGTAAGTGAATGTATTTTGTACTACTTTCCCTTGTTTTTTGTCTTTTTGAAAAAGGTTGTACTTATATCACTTTGTGTGGCTCTGTTTCTGTTTTTCTTCAGCATTAGTGTTTTATGTGCACTTTGATTTCTAATTTGTTTTTTTTTCTTTTCTTTCTAGTGGGATATCATTTCTTTTTGCTGTGTCTCAGCAGAGTAGGTGCTGGTGAGTGTAGCTGTATTTGGTAAGAGTGAAATTGTTTTGGATTGTATTGATCTTTGTGTGAAAGCCTTACCTTGTTTACTTCTTACTTTGCACAGTGTAGGTTGTTGTTCACTTGTGTGTGCTGTCTTTCTTTGTAAGGATAATGGCTAGTCACAGGATTACTGCTCAGCAGGTTCTTAGTTTGCTTTTTGAGTCTTCCTCTGACCATGGTTCAGAGACTGACTCTGATTCGGATTTGGAGGTTGGTGGAGAAGATTCAGGCAGTGAGTTTTCTCTTTGCCTGCATTCATCATCATCGGATGAAGAATCTTCTTCTAGTGCTGATGAAGTGTCTATGGTAGCGGAGGACATTGTTGCGCCGGTAGTGGACCAAGAGGCAGCTGTGCTACTTCCTAGGGCTGCAAGGTATCCTTTCTTTTTACGTCGGCATGAGGCAGGTGGGCTGCAGCCTGCGCCCAAAAGGCTTCACATTGCTGTGGTGCGCCAAGCGGCATCTGGTGCTGTTAGGCCTCCTATTGTTGTAGAGCGGCAAGGTGCATCAGGGTCTGATTTGTTTTCCGGTGGTGTAGTGCAGCAAGAAGCTTCTCAGGCTGCTGGGCTTCCCGTTGGTGAAGTGCTGCAAGAGGCATCTGGGGCTGGTAGGCTTCTAATTGTTGTAGAGCAGCAAGATGCATCTGGACCTGCTTTGTTTCCCGGTGGTGTAGTGCAGCAAGAGTCTTCTGGGGATGCTATGTTTTCTGTTGGTGATGTGCAGCCAGAAGTATCTGTGGATGTTAGGCTTCCCGTACGTGTACAGCAACAAGTGGCTTCTGGTCTGCAGGCTGAGGTGGCTGCTCCCCCCGTTCATGGGGATGGCCTCTGGGTTCCCCCTGGCATGGTGCAGCCGGCATTGCCAGAGTTCACTGGTGTTCCTGGGTGTAGAGTGAATACTGAGAATTTTCAGCCAATACATTTTTTTCAGTTGTTTATGGACGATGTGTTTTTGCAAAATATTGTTGACCAAACCAATTTGTATGCAGAACAGTTTTTGAGGGACAATAGTGCCAGGCTTAAGCCCCATTCTAGAGCTACTCTGTGGACTCCCACAAATGTTGAAGAGATGAAGAAGTTTTTGGGATTAACTTTTTTGATGGGCTTGCTAAGGAAGCCATCAATGTCTTCATATTGGTCCACTAGTCCCCTGATGACAACAGCTATATATCCAGCAGTCATAAGTCGTGATCGGTTTTTGCTTCTTCTTCGGATGATGCATTTTGTTGATAATGGTTTAGCCTTGGCACGCGATCACCCTGATTGTGACCGTCTGTTTAAAATTCGGCCTGTCCTTGATCACTTTGTTGATCGTTTTTCTGAGATCTTTGCTCCTGGAAAAGAAATTGCAGTGGATGAGTCTTTGCTATTGTTCAAGGGCCGCTTGGTTTTTAGGCAGTACATTCCTAGTAAGAGGGCACGCTATGGAATCAAACTGTATATGTTGTGTGACAGTGAGACTGGATATGTCTACAATTTCAGGGTGTACACTGGTAAGGAGTCCAGCATTAACCCTCCTGGTTGTCCTGCCACTTTTGGAGTGACTGAGAAGATTGTATGGGAACTAGGTAGAGGATTATTTCACAAAGGCCACCATTTGTATGTAGATAACTTCTACACTGGTGTGCGGTTGTTCAAGGAGTTGGCCAAAGTGGGCACTGTTGCTTGTGGCACAATGCGCAGTAACCGGAAAGGTTTCCCAAAGGAACTTGTTTGCAAAAGGCTTGTGAGGGGACAGTCTACTGCATTGCGATGTGGGGAGCTTCTGGCTGTGAAGTTTTCAGACAAGAGAGATGTGTACATGCTGACTACTATCCATGACGAAAGTACTGTACCTCTGCCTGTTTGGGGTCAGGTTGCTGAAGTGCGCAAACCTGTGTGCATTCTAGATTACAATAAGTACATGGGTGGGGTTGACCGAGTAGATCAGAGGTTGGAACCTTTTGATGCTATTCGAAAGGCTTACGTTTGGCACAAGAAATTGGCTATTCATCTTTTCCATTTGGCATTCTTCAATGCTTTTGTTGTGTTCCAGAAGTCTTGTCCTGAGTCGAAGATGCCTTTTGTTAAGTTTCAGGAGTCTGTAATAGCCAGCCTTGTACTAGTGGAGCAGGCAAGTGTTCCTAGATTTGGAGTGGTGGAGGAGGTGGCTAGATTGAAAGATCGCCACTTTGCTGAATTCATTCCTCCCACTACCGCAAAAGACTTTCCGACTAGAAGATGCAGAGTCTGTTGGCGTAGAGGCGTGCGGAAGGAGTCTCGTATGTACTGCCCTGACTGTCCTTCTAAGCCTGGATTGTGTCTGTCAGCTTGTTTTAAATCATACCACACGAAAAAGAAGTATTGGGAGTTTTAATGAGCTGTGAAGTGAATTGCCTGGTCTGTATTCTGTAAAAAAATTTGGTTTGTTTCAAGGTTTGGCTTTAGTGCAATGTGTTTGGTTTTAGAATTTGTGTAAGTTGATTTGTAGGTATTTCCATTTGTTTAGTGTTTTTTTGAAAAGAATAATTCTAAATGTGATTGTGGTGTGTGCAGGCTGGCGCTTGGATGGCGGTGTGCGTGGACTGGCGCTTGGCTGGAGGTGTGTGTGGATTGGTGCCTCCCTGGCAGAGTGCATGGTTTGGTGTTTTGCGGGTGGTGTGTGTGGATTTTTGTTTGGCAGGCGGAGTACATGGTTAGGTGCTTGGCTGGCAGTGTGAGTGTATGGTGCTTGGCTGGTGGAGTGCAAGGAATGGTGTTTGGTTGGCGGTGCGTGTGGAGTGGCGCTTGGCTGGATGGTGTGCGTGGAGTGGCGCTTGGCTGGATGGTGTGCATGGAGTGGTGCTTGGCTTGCGGTGTGCGCGGAGTGGTGCTTGGCTTGCGGTGTGGTGCTTGGCTGGCGGTGTGTGTGGAGTGGCGCATGGCTGGATGGTGTGCATGGAGTGGTACTTGGCTGTCTGTGCACGGAGTGGTGCTTGGCTGGTGGTGTGCGTGGAGTGGCGCTTTGCTTGCGGTGTGCTTGGAGTGGTTCTTGGCTGGCGGTGTGCGTGGAGTGGTACTTGGCTGGCGATGTGCGTGGTGTGGTACTTGGCTGTCTGTGTGCGCTGAGTGATGTTTGGCTGGCGGTGTGCATGGTTTGGTGCTTGGATGGTGGTGTGGGTGGTCTGGCGCTCGGCTGGCGGTGTGTGAGTACTAACTTTCTGTTGGTCACTACATACACTGCTAGTTGAGTGACACTCTACGCAGTCCATCATTTTGTGTAGTTGCTGTGGCAGATATATGGGCGTGTGAAAGTGATGGGCCCTTGAATGGCGCTGTCAGCTGGTGTGAGTGTTGTAATGTGATGGGTCCGCGGCTGGCGGCGTGAATGTTTTGTATGTGTCACACGTACGAAAGGTGTATGAATGGCCTGTAAAGAGGTTGGTGCCTTGACGTGGCTTTACAGCTCACGAGCTGTGAGTCAGTGGTTCAGTTTATCATACTTTCAATTATACGCAGTGTATTTCATTTTTGTGAAATTACTTGCAAATAAAATTGTATGTACTGAATCATCACTCATCCTCGTGCCAAATCCAACCAGTATGTGTGTGTGTTTGCGGTTTAGATGGCTGTCCAGTAATATTTGTTTTTGTTTTCCCTTTTAGAAGTAGGGTGTACCTTGTCCCTTTTTGTGAATGTTGTAATGTGTTGCTTTTCCTTCCGGATGGTGTCAATGGTCTGGTGTGTAACAGGTATGAAAGGTGCGTGAATGGCCTGTAAAACGGTTGGTGCCTTGTCGTGGCTTTACAGCTCACGAGTTGGGAGTCACTGGTTTGGTTTTTATGCATTTATTTATTGACAGAGCATTTCATTTTTTGAAATATCTTGTTAATAAAATTTTATGTACTGAACCATCACTCGCCCTCGTGCCAAATCCAACCTGTATGTGTGTGTCTTTGAGGAATAGTTAGCCGTGCTTGAATGTTTGACTTTTGAGTAACTCTGTTACGGTGTACATTATAGCTATAAATAACTTACTAAATTTAGATTTTATTGTTAAACCATGGAAGTATATGGTCATGTCTTTCTGGTGAATTTTATTGATTTTTTTCCACAATCTCCTGCAAACTTGAAATTGTCTGTCAAAATTTCCTTGAATCACACGCTCTCAAATTGAAAACTTAATTCGCCACCGTACAATTTGGACCGTTTCCTTTTGTAGCCACTATGCCTACCCACGCAAGTGAGGTACCATTTTTATCGGGAGACCTGGGGGAACGCTGGGTGGGAGGAAATTTGTGTGAGCCCAGTGACGCCACGCTTTCCCACGCAAAAAAAGTGTGTAAACACTGATTTTTCCATCAAAAATTGAGGTTTGCAAGGGATTCTGGGTAAAGGAACGTTGGAGGATCCACGCAAGCCATACCTCCTTGGAAGCCCCTGGGTGTCTACTTTTCAGAAATGTGTGGTTTTAGTAGGTTTCCCTACATGGCAGTCTCGCACGGGGCCAAAAACCCAGGTAACCCCTCTTTCAAAAGCTGGTGCTATTGACATTCAATACCCCCAGCTTTTGCAAGAGAGGTTACCTGGGTTTTTGGCCCCGTGCGAGACGGCCATGTAGGGAAACCTACCAAACCCACACATTTCTGACAAGTAGACACCCGGGGGCTTCCAAGGAGGTATGGCTTGCGTGGATCCTCCAACGTTCCTTTACCCAGAATCCCTTGCAAACCTCAATTTTTGATGGAAAAATCATTTTTTACACACTTTTTTTGAGTGGGAAAGCGTGGCGTCACTGGGCTCACACAAATTTCCTCCCACCCTGCGTTCCCCCAGGTATCCCGATAAAAATGGTACCTCACTTGCGTGGTTAGGCATAGTGGCTGCAACAGGAAAAGGTCCAAATCGTACGGTGGAGACATTACAATAACCAATAGCAAGATTACCTTCTTTTTTTAGGGGGTGGGGGACTGAGTTATTGGACCGGGGCTCGGCGGGCATCTTTGGTAACTACCAAACCCAAACATTTCTGAAAACTAGACACCCGGGGGAGTCTGGGGAGGTATGGCATGCGTGGGTCCCCCAATGTTTTCCTACCCAGAAATCCCTGCAAACCATAAATTTAGGTTAAAAAAACAGTTTTCCATACATTTTTGCGTGGGATCGCCGTGTCGGCACAAATGTCCTACCACCCTGCGTTCCCCTTGTTCTCCCGAGTAAAATGATACCTCACTTGAATGTGACAGAATTCCCAGGAGGATTCGTATATACACTATCCCATCCTATGAGAATCCTGACCCCAATCTCCTAAAGGATTGGGCAGAATATACAGCTGATTCTGCTAAAGGAATGGTACGGTAATAATGATGCACAAATTAAGACAGTTTAGTCACTAACCCATGAACTCAGTGAGACACATTTAATCATTCTCTCATACAGTCAGTCATGCACCTACTAAATCCTTCATCCAAACACTTATACATCCACTCATTCTTCAATATGTAAGACATATTTTAACTTTACAGAAACATACAGTCACTGGATGTTGTCATTTGAGATGTCATCAGTGATGTCATCAGTGATGTCACTGACCATGTCATGAATGATGTAATATGTGACATCATCAGCAGTGGGTTGCGGGTGCGCGATATATAGTTATTGCATCTAACTATATATGCAAATTTCTATGGCTTTGTGCGAGTAAATTAAGGTTTTGTAAATGCTAATCCCTAACTATATATGGGCTAAAACCTATGGTTTTTTCAGTGAATTTCAATGGTTTTTTAATAGCAAATATCAAAAGCTGTCAAATGTCAAGTACGTGATAGGTAAAAACTTTTTCGTGTTTATGCACGCTGATGTGCTTTGAACGCTGCCCCCCCCCTCTTTTCTCTTAGTAGTACTCTCTCTTTGCAGATAGTGAAGGGTAGTTAACGCAGGCCTTTGCCCCCATTGTAATCCGTCGTGCCTGCTTGTCTCTCCATTTGATTGATTGTTATCCAAGCATTTACTATTTTACAATTGATTCTCTTTGGTTCATTCTCTATTTACAAACAAGCACAAAGTCGCAATACTCTGTTTAGTCTTTGCAGATAGTGAAAAATCGTGTAAAAAAACAAAAGTAATCGCGCAAAATCAGTAGGCCACTAATGGGATCTCTTTTTGACCTCGCTAAAATAGAAACATTAGGAACAACCCTTCATGAGAAATACGAAAATAGTGAGATGAACTGAGCTCCACACCATGAGGGCTGCAAGACAGCTCGGCTCCGCCACCCACCCTGCCCAAAATAACGATAAACTCTATGCAAATATTATAAATATATACAACACACCAGCAAAGTAACAGGGTAAAACATTTTATTAAATAACTATTTACATAACTATTTTATACTTTTTGTTGCCTGATCCGGCTAGCTCAATCGATCGAGCATGAAACTCATAAACTCTGATAGCAAGCGTTGCTGCTGATGCTATGCAGACAAAAACTGGTTTTCAGTTTGTACATTCATCAAGATTTTTCCATCCAAGGCTGGTTGAGAGTTTGTAGAACGATGGCTTCAGATTTTCAACATACGGTGTGGTGGCACGGACTGGGAGGGGGCGCTTGGCTCCTGCCCCCTCCCCAAGTCGTGTTGCCCTGGTGTGGCCTAAGATCGCCCCCGACATAGGAGGCCGGCTCCCGGGGTCCGGCGGAACTTTTTGCCTTTTGATGACTCTTCCATTCTGGACCTTGTCCCACAATCCGTTTGACCTGAAGACACGCTGTAGTGGGGCGCCCCTTTACCGTTTCAGTTGCCATTCCGCCCGCTTTTGCTACACTGTGCCTCTTCCGCCATTCAGCTGCTTACCGCCCGCTCTTGCGACTACAGCGTCTCGCTCACCATGTAGTTGAGTTGCTCCCGCTCTTGCGATGCAGCGATAGGCGGCTGCCACAAGACTCTCCAAATGGCGGCCGGCTCTTCAGATTTGGGCGTGATCCACTAAAATGGCCCTGGGACACCTTGGAACTTGGACGCTTGTCTGCTAGGACTTGGGCCCCATTCTCCAAAGCGTCTCCTGAGCCTTGAAGATTCTTCAAAAGTCTTGGGGGCCCCCGACTCCCGCAGGCTTCTGGTGGGAGCGGCTGCCATGATTGCTCGTGGAATGGCCACGACTGAGCTACGAGATGGTGATGCTCTCATGCTGACGCCAGCTTCAGTCTGAAACATCCAGAAACACTGTAGACTACCAATTCGATCAGTTCCGGTAGCGCCCCAACGTGACCCGGTAGGGAAGAACTTGCCCTCCCCTCTTTGACTGATGGTTCTTGTTGCCTGTCCCTTCTGTTGTCATTTAACAGAACTTTTTAGACTACTGAAAGGGGTTGTGTTCCAACCGCTGGTTGGTGGAGACATTTTGACTATATTCTGGACCTACGTTGTCGCGTAATGCGTTATATGACACGCCGCGTTAGCGCACCCGGAAGTGCTCCGGTGCGCGAAGCGCAGCTTCCCGGAAGCGATCCGGGCGCGGCGCGTAACGTAAGCATAACAGGTCATGTGGCTTGTTTATAAAACTTTTCATTGGTTCATTATACTTTTGTTATTCTAATGATGAAAGGCTTGGTCATATGACCTAAAAATGACGCTTTTTATTGCTTTCAAACATTATTTTTTCTTAAACATATATGTTATAATGTTCCAGGCTAATGTACATTCCCGGAAAATTTACAACTGTCCTGCAAGTAAAATATATTCCTTTTTCTAGCAAAAGGGCGTTTCTTCGTCCCATGACGGAGCCGTTGAGCAAAAAATGCTCGGCCTGCTTTCTTAGTCGCCGATACGCCTGAATATCAGATTCTTATCGATCACTTTATGTTGCAGGAGTAAAAAACACAACAGCCCTTGACCATTTATCTTAACTGCGTTCCTGCGTATTATACCTTTTATCCGTCATGTAATTGGACTGCTTTATTTCACTTGCCTTTTACTGATTCGAAAACAGTGACTAAAATTAAAAACTTTACCAATGTAAATACTACTACCATGTTTTGTTTTAAAAACCTTTATTGTGAAAATGTCAGTATACAAATACGGGCCTATAACCACGTGGGCCGGCCACGGAGCAAACTGGAATCGTATATGATGAGGAAACATTTACACTGCAGAGGAACGTAACGAGCGGGCCATTAGGTTGCAAGAACTAAGGTGTCTAACAGTTGCGGAATCGGTGGACATACATTTTGTAATTAAAATACAACAGGACCACTTACAATAACATTTTCTAGATATACATTTGCGGGCAAGTACCATGGGTGACGTTAATTCGAACTTACAATAGTACAGTAATCAATAACACATCAGAACTTAATATCAATAAGGATGTCGAAATATTCAATCAATTCTCATCCCCGCCCGCCATGTGCTTCAAAACTGCATACATATCTCGTGATATCAAGGTTGTTCAACCAGTACACAACAAGGAGTTATGAGTCCCATTTATACCGGCGCCATTTTGGGCGAGGCCGGGCAGGTCCAGGATATAGTCAAAATGTCTCCACCAACCAGCGGTCGGACCAGAACCCCTTTCGGCAGTCAAAAAAGGTTCAGTTAAATGACAACAGAAGAGATAGGCAACAAGAACCAACAGTCAAAAGAGGGGAGGGCAAAATCTAAAGCCATTGTTCTACAAACTCTCAACCAGCCACGGATGGAAAAATCCTGAAGAATGTACAAACTGAAAACCATTTTTTGTCTGTATAGCATCACCAGCAACGCTTGAGTCAGCTTTGTGTGAAGCCGCCATTTTGATTCAATCAATAGCGTCCCCCTGCACACATTCAGGGACCTGGTCGTGTCTTCAGGTCAAACGGATTGTGGGACAAGATGCAGAAAGGAAAAGGAAAAAAGTTCCGCCGGACCTCGGGAGCCGGCCGCCTATGTCATGGGCAATCTTTGGCCACACCAGATCACACTAGCGGCGTGGTCCGTGACCGCCTGACCTGCCCCCATCGTCATTGTTATCCTGAACTGTTTTTAGTGTTGCCTGTACCTTGTTTTTGCCTTTTGCCTTCTGTATTGCTTGTTTGCTTGTCTGTTTGGCCCCTTCGTTCTCCCTCCCCGCTTCCCGCCACTGCCGCTAACCCCGCCCCTTTTTTCCTTCTGTACCCTCCCCGCTCCCGCCTCCCAGCTGCTCCGCCCCCCGCGCACTTCGTCATATATGGCGACCGCGCGAACGCGCAGCGGTCACGCGCAGCGGGCGCGCCGATTGTGCGCCGAAGGCGCGCCAAAGGCGCGCCAAAGGTAAGCCCGTCTACGCCCGTCCGCGCCTGGACCGCGCCCAGTGCCAGGACCCCTGGCCCTCGAGGACCCCGGCCAACCCACCTGACTTACTCCGCCGCCACACTCATCGCACTTAACTCCGGCCGATTCCCTGGATGCTACGGAGCCACCCCACGACGCACCCACAGACCCTTCAGCTGCCACGCCTGCAAGTTCACCTGCATCCGGACCTGCCCAGCACCAGCACCTGCCAAGCCGAACACCAGCAGCAACCACCTCAAGTGCATCCTGCTCAACACCCGCTCCGTCCACAGACACGCCATCGAACTCTGGAACCTCCTCGACACCACAGCCCCTGACGTTGCCTTCCTCACGGAGACCTGGATGAACGCCTCTTCAGCACCCGACATCGCCATCGCCATCCCAGAGGGATACAAGATCACCCGGAGGGACCGCACCGCCAACCAGATGGGAGGAGGCATCGCCATCATCCACAGGAACCCCATCCGTATCACGACCAGCACCGACAACACCCTTACCACCGCCGAACACCTGCATTTCCAGATCCACACCGACCCGAAGACCACCCTCAGAGGCACCCTGATCTACCGACCCCCGGGACCACGCACTCAATTCAGCGAGGACATCGCCGACTTCGTCAGCCCGCATGCCCTCCCCTCCGCTGACTACATCCTCCTGGGGGACCTCAACTTCCACCTGGAGAACAACAACGACCGCAACACCAGCACCCTGCTCGACAACCTCGCCAACCTTGGACTCAAGCAACTGGTGAGCACCCCCACCCACCTCACCGGACACACACTCGACGCCGTCTTCTCATCCAGCAAAGACATCGCCTTCAGCCACGCCACAGAACTCCACTGGACGGACCACAGCTGCGTCCACTTCACCTTCAGAAGAACAACGATCCACCACCACCAGCAACAGGTTGCTAGAAGAAGCTGGAACAAGATCACAGCCGACCAGCTCGCCGCTTCCCTGAGCCAGCACCATCCTGCCAGCTCAGCGAACCCCAGCCAGGCCGCCGACAACCTCACGAAGTGGATCAGCAACTGCGCGGACGAACTCGCCCCTCTGAGGACCCCGCCCAGCAGACCCGGCAGCAAGAAAGCCCCATGGTTCACCGATGAACTCAAGAGCTCCAAGAAGAACTGTCGAGCCCTCGAGAAAGTCTGGAGAAAGGAACCTACACCGGACAACATGACCGCCCTCAAACTCGCCACCCGGAAGCACCACCAACTGATCCGCGCCGCCAAGAAAACTGCATTCAAGGACCGGCTGGACAACAACGCACACAACTGCAAGGAACTCTTCAACATCGTGAAAGAGCTCTCCAACCCCAACGCCGGAAACAACAACATCACCCCTTCGCAAGACCTCTGCAACTCCCTCGCCTCCTACTTCCACAACAAGATCGTGGGCATACACAACAGCTTCAGCACCCATCCGACGCACGCCACAACCACAGCAACGCCGCCCACCACCACCCTCCGAGCCTGGACTCCGATCAGCACCGAAGACACCGTCCGCATGATGAACTCTGTCCACTCCGGATCTCCGACCGACCCCTGCCCTCACCACGTCTTCAACAAGGCCGACGCTGTCATCGCACCCCACCTGCGGGACATTATCAACACCTCCTTCGACACCGCCACCTTCCCCGAGAGCTGGAAGCACGCCGAACTCAGCGCTCTACTCAAGAAACCTACAGCAGACCCCACCGAACTCAAGAATTACCGCCCCATCTCGCTTCTCCCGTTTCCAGCCAAAGTCATCGAGAAGACCGTCAACAAACAGCTGGCCGCCTTCCTCGAGACAAACGGATCCCTCGACCCCTCGCAGTCCGGCTTCCGAGCCAACCACAGCACCGAGACCGCCCTCATCGCCGCCACCGACGACATCCGAGCCCTGATGGACAACGGAGAAACAGCGGCCCTCATCCTCCTAGACCTCTCCGCGGCCTTCGACACTGTCTGCCACCGCACCCTAGTGCAACGCCTCAGCTACGTCGGAATCCAGGAGAAGGCACTGGAATGGATCGTCTCCTTCCTCGACGGAAGAACACAGAGAGTCCGCCTGCCACCGTACAAGTCAGAGGCCACCGAAGTCATCTGCGGCGTCCCTCAAGGATCCTCGCTGAGCCCCCTCTTCAACGTCTGCATGAGCCCCCTCGCGGCCATCGCACGCCAACACAACCTCAACATAATCTCCTACGCCGACGACACCCAGCTGACCTCTCCCTGACCAACGACCCCGCCGCTGCCAGAGCCAACCTGCACGAAGGGATGAAGGAGGTAGCCGAGTGGATGACGACCAGCCGCCTGAAACTGAACTCAGACAAGACGGAGGTCCTCATACTGGGCTCCATACCCACCACCTGGGACGACTCCAGGTGGCCCCCCGCCCTGGGCACCGCACCCAAACCGACGAACCACGCACGCAACCTGGGCTTCATCCTGGACTCCTCCCTCTCCATGACCAGACAAGTCAACGCCGTCTCCTCGGGGTGCTTCAACATCCTTCGCATGCTACGGAAGATCTTCTGGTGGATCCCCACGGAGACCAGGAAGACCGTCTCCCAGGCCCTCGTCACCAGCCGACTGGACTACGGCAACGCCCTCTACGCCGGAACCACCGCCAAGCTCCAGAAAAGACTCCAGCGGATCCAGAACGCCTCAGCCAGACTCATCCTCGACATCCCACGAAACAGCCACATCTCCGGACACCTGAGGGACCTGCACTGGCTCCCCGTCAACAAAAGAATCACCTTCCGTCTCCTCACCCACGCACACAAAGCCCTACACGATCAAGGCCCGAGCTACCTCAACAACCGAATCAACTTCTACGCTCCCAAACGCCACCTCCGTTAAGCCAGCCGCGCCCTCGCCACCGTCCCACGCATCTGTAGAGCGACAACAGGAGGAAGGTCCTTCTCCTACCTGGCCGCCAAGACCTGGAACTCCCTCCCGGCCGACCTGCGCCTGACCCAAGACCACCTCTCCTTCAGGAAGAAGCTCAAGACCTGGCTGTTCGAGCAGTAACGGCACCCCCCCCCCTCCCTAAGCGCCTTGAGACCCAACGGGTAAGTAGTGCGCTCTATAAATGTCCTTGATTGATTGATTGACCAGGGCAATAGTGAAGCTGCAGCAGGTGCAAATAAGCTTCAGACAGTGTTACAAGCACTGCTCAGAACTCTCAACTATGGCACCCAACATCCAGGACTTGCCATCCGGATCTTGGCGCCTTGTGCTGGTTCCGACCTATTCACACATCGGTCCGCTACTGACACCACCTCATAAGCCAACAGGGCACCCCACACCGACTTTTGGCGCAGCATTGTAGGATGGCCACACCAGTGCGGCAACTTGCTGGACACCACCTCGGTGCCATCCGGATCTCGGCGCATTGTGCTGCCTTCGGCCTACTGTAGCCGCAAGTGCGGATGCAACTCAGCTGGATAGCGAGTGAAACACCAAGGGGCGCCCCACTGCATCCGAGGAGCCTCCATCTTGGGGGCGACGCACAGCATCACATTGCTTTCTCAAACAGCCCCCACTGACTGACGCGACCTCACAGGCCAACGGGACGCCCCACGCCGACTTTCGGCGCAGCATTGTAGGATGGCCAAACCAGTGCGGCAACTTGCTGAACACCACCTCGGTGCCATCCGGATCTTGGCGCGTTGTGCTGCCTTCGGCCTATTCGCACATCGGTCCGCTACTGACGCCGCCTCACGTGCCAACGGATTTTCTACGCTTTTTATACCAGCGCGTAACGTAAGCATAAAAGGTCATGTGACTTGTTTATAAAACTTTTCATTGGTTCATTTTACTTTTGGTTTCCTAATGATAGAAGGCTTGATCATATGACCTAAAAATAATACTTTTCATTGGATTAAAACATTTTTTTTTCCCAAACGATGAAAGCCCCACCTTGTTTCTGGATGTTTCAGACTGAAGCTGGCGTCAGCATGAGAGCACCACCATCTCGTGGCTCCGTCGTGGTCATTCCGCGAGCAATCATGGCAGCCGCTCCCCACCGGAAGCCTGCAGGAGTCGGGGGCCCTCAAGACTTTTGTAAAATCTTCAAGGCTCAGGGGACATCCAAGTTCCAAGGTGTCCCAGGGCCATTTTAGTGGACCAGGCCCAAATCCGAAGAGCCGTCCGCCATTTTAAGAGTCCTGTAGCAGCCGCCTATCGCTGCACCGCAAGAGTGGGCGCAACTCAACTACATGGTGAGCGAGACACTGTAGCCGCAAGAGCGGGCGATAACCAGCTGAATGGAGGATGAGGCACAGTGTAGCAAAAGCGGGCGGAAAGGCAACTGAAACGGTAAAGGGGCGCCCCAGTACAGCAGACGAGCCTCCACCTGGGGAGGCCCGTTCACGCCCGTAACATCACCTGGGTGCCGTCCAGAACTCAGCACGTTGTGCTGCCTTGCGACTATTCGCACAAAACACAGCTACTGACCATTGTTGCTTCTTTTTTTAAAATTTTTTAAATGCATTTACTGTTTTTGTTGCGTTGTATATATTTATAAGTTATTAAAATGTTATAATCCTACTACTTTGTTGGAGTGCTATATATTTTTAATGTGACACATAATTGTAAAAACTTTGATGTACAAAGAGGCATCCCTGGAATCTTCTGCTTCAGGCTCGGACCCACACACCCTCACAGTGAGAATCCCCTCCCCAAGCACAATACAGGATGGTTATCAGATAGTAGGAACGCGTGTGGTGTGACGGATCTCATCGGGTGGGGGCCTTGATCTACTGTAACTCCTTTGAAGAGGGGTGATTCTCTACAGCTGGGGCCATAAACTACACCAGCAGGACTAGGTGATAGCCTGGGACCGGCCTGGACAATCGGACACAGAGGAAGAGGAGTGTCAGAGGGTGCGGTAGTGAATAGGGTGAAAGGGAGGTGTCGGGCGGGCACAGGGTGGGATTCTCAGAGAAGAACAGCGCAGATGGGAGGAGGTTTCTGGCCCATGCATGAGAGAGAGAGCGGGGGTGACCAGTGCGTGGGGGAGATGCTTGCGAGGGTGGGAAGCCATGCTGAGGATCAGCGGCGTGCAGAGAGTGGGTCTGGTCAAGGCATCTAAAATGGCTGCTGTGCTCAACAAAAGTGTGGCATTGCAAAAAAGGCAAGATGGCGCAGACAATGTTTATCAATAAGGATTAATTTATAACAATTATTTTTAACAAAATATTTAATCGCAGTGACAAAATGGTGATCAACAGTTCCTGATTTCCATCGAATCGAACGTTAACAGACGTCACGCAGCAAAAAAAAAAAAACGCTCACGAACAGCGCAGATGGGAGGAGATTTCTGGCCCATGCATGAGAGAGCGAGCGGGGGTGCACGCAGCAAAAAAAAAAAACGCTCACGAACAGCGCAGATGGGAGGAGGTTTCTGGCCCATGCATGAGAGAGAGAGCGGGGGTGACCAGTGCGTGGGGGAGATGCTTGCGAGGGTGGGGAGCCATGCTGAGGATCGGCGGCGTGCAGAGAGTAGGTCTGGTCAAGGCATCTAAAATGGCTGCCGTGCTCAACAAAAGTGTGGCATTGCAAAAAAGGCAAGATGGCGCAGACAATGTTTATCAATAAGGAATAATTTATAACAATTATTTTTAACAAAATATTTACTCGCAGTGACAAAATGGCGGTCAACAGTTCCTGATTTCCATCGTATCGAACGTTAACAGACATCACGCAGCAAAAAAAAAAAAAAACGCTCACGCACAGCCGCTGGAAGACATGTATCAACATATATGAGCCTCCTCAGCCACCCTCAGAAAACATAAGGGGTCAGGATACGTCTCCCGTACCGCCTTATACCTTGTAATTTAATTAAATCGAAACACAAAATGGCGAATTCACGTTTCGCTACCAGTTTGCGACCCGGTTCGCGAACCGAGAAGCGCTTCTACCGCGAAAAATCACATTTTTATTATTTGCCCCAAGGGACCCTTTAATAACCCCAACATCATTCCTAGGGGGTCAAGAAGGATCTACCTTGCCCCCTTTCATTAAATTCCCCCTTCGTTTTTCTCCTCCTCTTATCTCTCGATCCTACCGAGAGACAAGATGGCGGCCGCACCGGATTGTTTAGAATGTTGACAGACACCGGAGAGCCAATCAGCTTCGCTACGCAAAGCTCCGTTACGCGAAAAGTATGCGATCTGGTGCGCTATCTGGGACGCTGTCACAGATATATCTGTTTTCTTAAACGTTAATTTCTCAAAATCCACTGGAGCACATATATTGAGACCCAGCAAAGGCACATCGGGCTAGCAGTCTCTATAATTTTGCCAAGTTTCGTGTAAATCCATTCAGCTGTTCGAGCTAAAAGTGAGGTCAAAGGCCCTATGGAAAAATTAATGGGAAAAATGCGTTTTGGGACCCCCCTTTTTTCTCGGCCCCCCCTGGACGGAACCCCCCCAAATTTTCAGGGGCTGCTCAGAAACAAAATGTGCCATTTTCCTGAAACTTTCAGCCGATTCCGTCCACAAACGCCAAAGTTATTAGACATAGAATTTTCAAAAGTTCCACAGAGAAAAAATCCTAACTATATATACCTACTGGCGACCGCCAGTAGGTTATATATATATATATATATATATATATATAAATATATATATATATATATATATATATATTTATATATATATATACGTATATATATATATATATACATATATATATTACCTACTGGCGGTCGCCAGTAGGGAGTTATAGTTAGGATTTTTTTCAATGGTAAATCTCAAAATTCTATTTGGAATAACTTTGGCACCGGTTGACGAATCTGCCTGAAAATTTCCTGAAAATGGCCTCTTCAAGTTCCGGTTCTTCCTTGAAAGTTTGGGGGGGATTCGTCAAGCGGGGGCCGAGATAAAAGGGGGGTCCCAAAACGCATTTTCCCCATGTTAATTTCCATAGGGCGGTCGATTTCACTTTTAGCCCGAACGGCTGAATGGATTTCCACGAAACTTGGCAAAATTGTAGGGACTGGTAGCCCGATGTGCCTTTGCTATGTCTCAAGATATGTGCTCCAGTGGATTTTGAGTAATTTAGGTTCAAAAAAATATATATATCTATAGGCGCTCTCCGGTGCGCGCACCGGAGTGCGCTCCAGGCGCGACACGCGACTTGCGCGCAGAAAGCTGATTGGCTCTCGGGTGTCTGTAAACATTCTAAACAGTCCGGTGCGGCCGCCATCTTGTGTCTCGGTAGGATCGAGACACAAGAGGTGGCCAAAACAAAGGGGGAAATGACCATAAGGGGGCAGAGTAGACACTCCCTGTACCCCTAGGTTTGATGTGGGGGCCATTAAAGGGCCCCGCGGGGTCTCACCCCCTTTTTTTTTTTTTTTCGATTTTCGGGGGGGAAGCGCCTGGTGCGCGCACAAGGGAGCGTATCGAGGAGGGTACTATTTAAAAATAATCACTTTAAAACATTGTATGTTTATTAATTGTTTTTTTTAAATTTTTTTATTTTATGTAAGTACCTACATGTAGGTACTAATGAAGAGACTTAAATTTAATGTTCACCATCTTCTTTGTAGACATCTTGCATGTTGTTATTGTATTTTTTGTGGTAAAAGGAATTCATAACATAGTCTGTCTGGAAAGGAGAAACAGATCTTTTAAGCACTCCCTGAGAATTTCTAGGGGATCATGAGTAGTCTATCCTGCTCACTTATGAAAATGAGGTGTAAAATATTCATATGAGATAATATAGTGGGAGAAAGGTAGTAACTATGAGTAAACTTACTATGTAACAGAAAAATAGTTGAACAGTATACTATAAGTCTCACTTTATATTTTAAACATTTTTGGTAATACTTTATGAATTACATATAAAAAAGAATATTGTCTGAAACAATTGAAATTATTAAAGATAAATTTATTCCTCTGATTCTTTTTCATAATTTAATAAAATTTCTAACATAATATTGTCCGGAATTTCCTCATAATTATATGTACATGATTCCATTTCTTCCAAACATTCTATAAACTGTTCATCCAAAGAGTCATCCATGAAATCAACTTCTTTTTTTTGATCTTCTGGTTTTTCCACCTTTACTTTGATAGAAGTATCATTTGCCTGATTTTCTCCTTCCATTTTCTTTCTGAAAATTGCATACAAATTAACTATATTAGTAGAGTTAGGGTACTGTATACCAGAGAAGCCTAACTCAATCCATAACTATTACAGAGAAGTCTATCTCTATCTCTAACTATTAAAGAGGGATAGCATATCACTAACAGAATATTTTTTCAGAAATAAACTTAAAGTGTACAATATACTTCCATAATTAGAAGTTACCTTAGAGAAATTAGTTGAAGTTGTCAGTGAAATTTGTTTTCAAGTGTACTTCTGGAAGCAGTAGTCAAAATGGCTGTGTTTCCCTCTCTTCTTTTATATATATTCTTGTACTTAACCAATCAAACGTCAGGAAATAATCGTAGAAAATGAAAGATACTTTTTAATTGGTTGTAAATTCTAACATTACAAGTGTGTTTTTGTCATGTAATTTACCTCAGGATATTTAGACAGGCCTGTAGCCTAAATGTCTCAATGGAATTTCACCAAATTTGGGCAAATGGTAAGGACTGCTATGTAGTAGGGCCTATTCTATATTTGATGAAAGTGTCTCCAGTGGTTTTTTTGTAAATTGCTTTCCCACCTTTTTTTATCGAGCGCTTAGCGGTGCGCGCTCCTTTACGCGCACTGGCAGCGTTACGGGAGTCCTCCATTTTGAGTTTCGGTACAATCGAGACACAAGATGGAGGGTAAACAATGTTCGGAATGGATAGAAGGGGGAACTGTAGAGACTTCTTGACCCTCTAGGTTTTCTGAGGGGGGCTTTGGAGGCTCATAAACGTAAAAAAAAAAAAAAAAATTCTTTAATTTTCCACGGGGGTAGCGCCTGGTGCGCGCACCTTTAAGCGTACCCGAAAGCGTACTTTGGTGAAAAATAGTGAAAAAAGTTAGAAAAAAATAAACGCTTTGAATGATCAGAGTTAGGGTAGCTCTGAAAAGAGCTTTTGGGTTCTGTGGTTGATTTAGGTACCTACAAGTAGGTTCCAATACACATTCTTAAATTCAGGAGGAATATTCTATTCCCCTCATCTGAGAAGTGCACTCCATCTCCTCTGTAGATGTCTTGCATGTTGTAACGCAAGTTATTATTGTATATTGAACCCATTCCATAGTCTCTCATGTAAGCAGAAACAGATTTATTCACATGTTTCCGTGCTTTCTCAAATTGTGGACAAAATTGGTTGGACCAGTTCCATTTCTGTCTTTGGCATATATTGGAATATACCAAGGCAGTGTGGGGAAAAAGTATCATCAATTGATGAAAGGTGTCCTTTAAAAGCATTTCCAGACCTACCCCAGTCAATGTGCCTAGATCGTTTCCACCACAGTGCACAATTATAAGGTCAGGTTCTGGCAGATGCAAAAAGGTTTTCACCAATGGTATCAATTGGTGACATTTTAATCCTCTGTGGCCAATCCACTTGATTTCCACATTTGATAAATCAAGGTTATGAAAATTTCTGCTAGCTGCATACCTTTGAGCCCAGTGGATGTAGCTATGTCCAATAATCCAAACAGAGTACATGATGTGAGAAGGTTCTGGTCCAGTCAGATGAAGTGTGGGAATGAAATGGCAGTTGGAATAGTAGGAGTTTACAAAAAAATAATTGTGGAGTTTCTCTGCTCTTGAATCACAAGCAATGATTGGTGGATTCAGATAGTTGATATCTGAAAGTTAGGGTGCATGGTTATGTTGTGTGAAAGAAGCAATTTGAATGGTTTAAAAAAAGTCACCAAAAGCAAAAATACCCTGTATAGGCTGCTGAATTGAGAGGTCAAACATCCTTGCTGAGTTAATTTGCAACATTGTAAAATAAACTTTTGAACCTTAGAGTTCAGTTAGGAGTATGGCTGAGATACCCGCCACCCCCTCTCAACACAAATCCCCAAGGATGGGAAACCGGAAACAATTCTGAAGTTTGTGGAAGACGGGAGGGAGTGACCCTCCCGGCCGTATTTATAAAAATATGAAACAAAATTAAAACAAAATTAACAGTTTCATATTATGTACAATTTCATAACCACATTGCAATGTTTGGCTAACCTTAACATATTCTCTAATACAAAGGTCCTCCTAGCCGAACTAACATCCTACAAAACATTTACTTGAAATTTTGAAATTGTACATCCTAACGTTTAAGGGCCAACGGCAAGGTCGTAACCGGTGTCAAGATCCCTAACCCAGAAATATCCCCCTCACTTGTGAGGGGCGGCACAGAGGCGTACCTCAAGTGCAACTTACCAATTTCCCTTGACTTGACGGGGGCCCCAATAAAACTCGACGCCACTTAAAGGTCGTACGAGGACTCGTGTGAGGTATCTAGAAGGTAGCGTAGACCCCCCCCCCCAAACCCCACACAACTTACCACATCTGCCGTCGCAGACGTCCTGGCCCCGGGAAATTCCCCAGGAGGGGGCTGTAACCCCTCCTACCCAGGAAGGGGTCTTGACCGCCTTTCCTTTCCTTTCGGCGACCCATCCTTAGAAGGGACCGCCTCCCCGTTGAGGGGCCAATGGCCACCTCCCCCGCGCGCTCCCATCCGTAATGGGTGACGCCCACTCATAGGGATCTTCCAATTAGTGCTCACCGATCATGACCTTACCGCCCGACCAAAATAAATACGACAATGCTAACTAAATTACAAATGACTAATTCTAAAGGACAGTAGCAACAACAACTTTATTAAATGCATGCTTTCTCAGGGACACTAAAGCAGAATTACTTTATTTGCGAAACATAACACCAATCGACCATTCTTTATTGCATACTCAAAGTCATCACGATAATACGACAACCTGCAAACGAAAAATTCGAATTAACATCAAACTTTATTCAAAAGCAATCGCTGTCTTCAGGGGCTGGTGGGTGGGTCAAAATTGGCTCTTCGTTCCGTCTCGAGCTCACGTGCAGCGAGGAGGTGCAGCTTCAGAGCACAGGAACAAGAGGATGCCTTCTGGTCTTACTTCTCCTTTTATCCGTCTTCAGGGCGGGCGTAAACCCGCCCCTGCCTGCCCAAGGGCGTGGCCAACCGCGTCCGTGTCTAGGCCAACCCACTCTAGGGCGGGAAAAGGCGCGCCCCGGTTACGCCGCTTCGGGCATACCAGCCGAGACTCGCCTCCCGCCCAAGATGGCTTCCCGGGGGGATCGTGGTACTCTGCCATACGTTCGGGGGGACCGAATGGTCGCCCCTTTCCATATGGCTGAGATACCCGCCACCCCCTCTCAACACAAATCCCCAAGGATGGGAAACCGGAAACAATTCTGAAGTTTGTGGAAGACGGGAGGGAGTGACCCTCCCGGCCGTATTTATTAAAATATGAAACAAAATTAAAACAAAATTAACAGTTTCATATTATGTACAATTTCATAACCACATTGCGATGTTTGGCTAACCTTAACATATTCTCTAATACAAAGGTCCTCCTAGCCGAACTAACATCCTACAAAACATTTACTTGAAATTTTGAAATTGTACATCCTAACGTTTAAGGGCCAACGGCAAGGTCGTAACCGGTGTCAAGATCCCTAACCCAGAAATATCCCCCTCACTTGTGAGGGGCGGCACAGAGGCGTACCTCAAGTGCAACTTACCAATTTCCCTTGACTTGACGGGGGCCCCAATAAAACTCGACGCCACTTAAAGGTCGTACGAGGACTCGTGTGAGGTATCTAGAAGGTAGCGTAGACCCCCCCCCCCAAACCCCACACAACTTACCACATCTGCCGTCGCAGACGTCCTGGCCCCGGGAAATTCCCCAGGAGGGGGCTGTAACCCCTCCTACCCAGGAAGGGGTCTTGACCGCCTTTCCTTTCCTTTCGGCGACCCATCCTTAGAAGGGACCGCCTCCCCGTTGAGGGGCCAATGGCCACCTCCCCCGCGCGCTCCCATCCGTAATGGGTGACGCCCACTCATAGGGATCTTCCAATTAGTGCTCACCGATCATGACCTTACCGCCACAGGACCGGATAGTTGACCGGCTATCCGGACCCCCCACAACACTCCTACCTAAAGGTCATGTCTTAACGTCTTTAGCCAGGCTATGAAGTCTCCTATGAGTAACTCATTCCCCACCCGAGACAGATGCACACCATCCCTCAAATACATACTGTCCCCATTAATACAACCATGCGAAATAGAATGCAGTGTACTGGAACGGAACAACCTACTCATTTTGTTGTTAATTTTCCTTACAGAATGATTCAAAGCTGAAACAGAAAAAGCCCCCCGCCACACTTTTCGTGGGATCATATGGGACCACGCAATCGTGCACCCTGGAACTCTCCTTGCTAACCAACTTACAGTGGAAAGCATTGCCTCCAGGAGAAGTCGTCTACCAGTGGTGACCAAATCATTGCCCCCAAGATGTACTATGACTACAGACGGCGGTGACCTCATCCGCCCTAGCAAATCCTCGAAAAACAACTGAAACTGGTCAATACAGAGACCGCCCCTTCCGTAGAAGGACACACTGTACCCGTATTCCCCAGCCACGTGAATCATGTCACCTGTCTTGAATACGTCCGCGGCACGCCTCACGTATGAGTGGCCCACGACCCACACCTCCCTTTTCACAGCCGGTGATGTCTGACCGCTGGCCCGGTGTTGGGTCGACTGCATAGTCCGCCCCGCCTCGTAGGCTTGCGTAACTGAAAACCAAACAAACAAGAAGCGTGAGTACATCATTACAGCTTCACAACATGTGCAAACGCACATACCTCTTATAACAATTGGAGGACCAACGCCCCACCCGTTTAACTTGCTCCACATTCAGACCCCTGGCTGTAGCCTCTGTAGCAGCCCCTATCCGAAAGGAATGGGTCCCAAACTCGCCCGGGTTCAAGCCCGCAGCTGTAATCGACATCGCAAGCACCCGCTGAAACTGAAACCTTGTCAGTGGGGTGGCGTCAGCGTGTCTCAACAAGGTCCCCCCCCATGATGCCACCCTTCGTGTTAAATAATCCTCTAAACACTTCACCGGGCACATGGAGGACCCGGGAATCCTGCGTATGATTATGCAGTCACCCATCCCACTCTGATCGGTCTTGGACCTCACAAACGAGACAGTCATTGTCTCCCCTCTGATCTGTACGTGCTCTGCGCACAGCCCTCCCGTCACATCCTGCTTGTTCCTTGCCACTAATTCGCTTACCCGCATAGCCCCATGAAATGCCAGCGTAAAAGCTGCTCGGAATAACACTGTCTCAAACTGAGATGAACAAGTTGCAGGGAGTCTGGATAATAACTGGGCCAACCTATCCAAACCTATCGGGCGCCTTTCATCTACTCTGCGACCCTCAAGGCGTTGCCACCCGCGTAGCGCTTTTTGTACAACGAAAGACGCTGTCGGGTCCTGGATCCCATGAGCCCTAGCAACAAAGGAAATGGCAGCCCGATGCCTCTGGGCCGTGGCCACCGATTTCCCAGCCAGATGTAAAGACATCAGAAAGTTCACTACCCATTCCTCCTGACCCCAAAGCTCCTCTCTAGCAGTCCCCAAGAAGGCAAAATAGGACCGGAACGCCCCTCCATATGCCTTCCTTGTCCTGGGTGCTAAACTCTCTCCCACGAGGTTACGAAGTTCGGGGCACCGAGAGACCAGAGAGCTTCGGGAAAGGGTGCCGGCTCCGGGTCCGCTGTGGGAAGAAAACCCCAGAAGGCCTGCATACGAAAACGAGAAAGGGCATCAGCCGCCTGGTTCATTACCCCAGGGACATGTCTTGCCTTGAATAGCACATTCAATTGCATACACAGTAATACGATTTCCTTGAGCAGCCTCAAAATCCATTTGCATCGTGCTGCCTGGCTATTGATACACTCAACCACGGTCATATTGTCAGACCAGAATACCACAGAGTGATCTCTGAACCCTTCGGGCCATGTTCTCAGGGCCACCAAGATGGGGAAAGTTCCAGGAAAGCAATGTTACTTGTCAGTCCACTGCTATGCCACCATGCCGGCCACTTTTGTGCAGACCAACGAGTGCCAAAAATGGCACCAAAACCTATACTCCCTGCCGAATCTGTCCACAGCCCCAGCTCCTCAGAGGACACGGCCGGTTTGCTCCAGACGACTCGACCATTGAAATCCGCCAGAAATGCCAACCAAATGCGCATGTCCTGGCGGACCTCTGCCGAGAGCCTTGTGCGATGATGGCCCTCCTTCAGGCCGACCATGGCTTGAGCGATCGAGCGGGAAAAGGGGCGGGCCATTGGTATAACTCTCAGGGCAAAATTCAACTGTCCCACTAACTGCTGTAATTGATGCAGCTTAACCTTAGACTCACTTATACACATTTGCAGGGATGACCTGAACCTTAACACTTTGTCCCCTGGTAAACGGAAACAACCTTCTCCGGAGTCCAACTCGATCCCCAGAAACTCGAGGCAAGTCGAAGGACCAACAGTCTTACCTGGTGCCAATGGCACGCCAAACTGATTCATTAAGACACAAAATGCAGCCAAAGCCTGCCCACATTCCGGATCCCCGGCTGCCCCCAGGAACAAAAAATCATCGAGATAATGCATCACATGTTGGAAACCCGTCTTCTTTGTGAAGACCCATTGTAGGAAACTACTGAATTTCTCGAAATAGGCACAAGATATAGAGCACCCCATTGGCATACACCTATCCATGTAATAATGACCCTGAAACCTGAAACCTAGGAGACGCTGATCGTCTGGGTGTACCGGGAGCAACCGGAACGCTGACTCGATATCAGATTTTGCCATCAGCGCACCGGGCCCCAGGCGATTCAAAATGGCTACGGCCTCATCGAAGGATGCGTACCGCACCGAACACACTTCCGGGTCTATCGCTTCGTTTACGGAAGCACCACGTGGGGCTGATAAATTATGTATCAGCCGAAACTCCCCCGGGTCTTTCTTGGGGACCACCCCTAAAGGAGAACAAACAAAGTTAGCCACCGGGGGTACACTAAACGGACCGGCGACTCGACCTCGAGTAACCTCCTTCCGGATCTTTTCCTGTACCACTGTCGTATGCTGCAAGACCGATATCTGATTTTTACATTTCTCTATTCCTTGAAAGTCCCCCACTGGGATGCGGAAACCATATGAAAACCCGTTTCGTAACACCCCAGCGGAAGTACGATCCGGGTATTCGCTGAGCCAGGGAATCATTGCCAAGGTATCAATCGGGGTAGGTAAAGACGCCCCTCGGACTATGTTAGACCTGTTTGGCGCTTCCTCTACCCCCGTTATCACCCGTTTTGGCTCTGCACGTGGACTCAGGATGGGATGATTGCCCACACCCACTACATTTGTGTCTAAATTTGCACGACCCCTGGGGCCTAGTACATTTACCCCTGTTAAAGTTCCAACAGACCCCCCTTTTACCTGTATTGCCGGTAGGCCTCGAGTGACTGTCGGTACCCGTACCTGAACGAAAGGGCGTCCCCGCATACTGGCGGGAGGGTTCGCCAACGCTACTCCCTACCAATGGCAATTTCAACATACCAGTATCCTCCATTTTGGACCAGGACACCGAATCATAACAATCCCAAGTTAAATTCTTATCGTGTTCTTTTGCCTTTCTGAACAGATTATCATAGCAGAACCAATGATTACCCTCGTGTGATACAGAGTACCCCATGATCCGTGACTGATAAATCGGCAATTCGGGTAGCAATTCAGGCCTTCGTTCCCCCAAGATCGATGTAAATATTCCCCACGCTTTGCCCCAATTGCCAATGTTTTCATTTACCTTAAAGGCGGCCATCTTTGCGCGCCAAACACTTGGATGCATGAGGTCTTTCTGGCCCTTAACATGCTCCATCTCATAATGATCAGTAAGCAACGAGAAGATGTTTACATACTCTCCAGCCCATATCTTTTCTTTAAGAGCTACAGGGACATGCTGCCCCAACTTTTCCCTGCGAGAGGGTGCTGACTCATCCCTCGCAATCGGCAATGGCCGCTTACCTGAACCGGACGCTGTCTCTGCGACTGAACCAGTCCCCTGTGACTTCTCTACTGCCGCAGCCGGCGTGGATACCTTCGCTGCTTCCCGAGTTTCACGCAGTTGCTTCATCAAGACCTGCGCGTCGACGCTGCTAATTGTGCTGCCAGTTCGGGCGGCATATCTTCCCCGGACACGGGAGTGACCACTACGGGAATCGGGTTCCCTCCTTCCGGCACGGGAGTGGGTGCTTCGAGCGGGGTACTGGGACCCGGGATGTCTCCCCCAGCTGTTCCCCTCCTGGGCCTCTTGCCTTTTCCTCCCGGGGCTGCTCCCGCCAAAGGACGTTTCGGCCCCCCTTCCTCGTCTTTATCCATTCGCCTCTTTAGGTCGGTCACCTCTTTCATGAGAACACGCAGCATCTGGTCGGTAGTCATTCGCTTTCCCGCCTTCTTCGGCATTCTTCGACAGAGTATCTGAAAAACAAACAAGAACGATTACAACGCTCAAAATTGGCTCTTCGTTCCGTCTCGAGCTCACGTGCAGCGAGGAAGTGCAGCTTCAGAGCACAGGAACAAGAGGATGCCTTCTGGTCTTACTTCTCCTTTTATCCGTCTTCAGGGCGGGCGTAAACCCGCCCCTGCCTGCCCAAGGACGTGGCCAGCCGCGTCCGTGTCTAGGCCAACCCACTCTAGGGCGGGAAAAGGCGCGCCCCGGCTACGCCGCTTCGGGCATACCAGCCGAGACTCGCCTCCCGCCCAAGATGGCTTCCCGGGGGGATCGTGGTACTCTGCCATACGTTCGGGGGGACCGAATGGTCGCCCCTTTCCAGGAGTTGCTATGGTAACAGATAGAAAGGTCTGAGAGGGGGATGGGTGTTGGTTTGAAAATAGTGAGGGAAGACTTTTGATTGGTTGAATTAAGGCATATGTGTACAAAGATAGAGATTTTCTATGCCAGTCTTGGTTTCAGTGTATTGAGAGCACACCTTTTGCTCTGCTAAAGAAAAATTGGTGTGTGTGTCTGACACTGTTCTCAATCTCCAAAAGCATTTGTAAAGGTAAGTAATGATTCATTTAATTTAGATAGAGACTTATTTGCTCTATGGAGAATATTTGGAAGCAGATAGTTATGTTTTAGAAGTGAAATTGTATGTTAGTATATAAGTCCTGCGCAGTGTTTCTTACATGTTATTCAAAAATCGATTTTGGGTGCAAATGAATGGTATTTTTATTTGGCCTTTTTTATGAATGCCATGTGCAGCTGATGCATGACTTTAAACATGGGTAATAAGTGATGCACTGGTGGCGCAAGGCCTTTATAAATTAGACCCTGACTTTGTTTGATGATATTGAGTGGTTGTACTTAGGTTCTGCGCAGTGTTTCTTACATGTTATTCAAAAATCGATTTTTGGGTGCAATTGATTGGTATATGTATTTGGCCCTTTTTTATGATTGCCATGTGCAGCTCATGCATGACTTTAAACATGGGTAATGAGTGACGCACTGGTGGCGCAAGGCTTTCATAAATAAGGCCCTGACTTTGTTTGATGATATTGAGTGGTTGTACTTAGGTTCTGCGCAGTGTTTCTTACATGTTATTCAAAAATCGATTTTTGGGTGCAAATGAATGGTATTTTTATTTGGCCTTTTTTATGAATGCCATGTGCAGCTGATGCATGACTTTAAACATGGGTAATAAGTGATGCACTGGTGGCGCAAGGCTTTCATAAATAAGGCCCTGACTTTGTTTGATGATATTGAGTGGTTGTACATAGGTTCTGCGCAGTGATTCTTACATGTTATTCAAAAATCGATTTTTGGGTGCAAATGAATGGTATTTTTATTTGGCCTTTTTTATGAATGCCATGTGCAGCAGATGCATGACTTTAAACATGGGTAATAAGTGACGCACTGGTGGCGCAAGGCTTTCATAAATAAGGCCCTGACTTTGTTTGATGATATTGAGTGGTTGTACATAGGTTCTGCGCAGTGATTCTTACATGTTATTCAAAAATCGATTTTTGGGTGCAAATGAATGGTATTTTTATTTGGCCTTTTTTATGAATGCCATGTGCAGCTGATGCATGACTTTAAACATGGGTAATAAGTGATACACTGGTGGCGCAAGGCCTTTATAAATTAGACCCTGACTTTGTTTGATGATATTGAGTGGTTGTACATAGGTTCTGCGCAGTGATTCTTACATGTTATTCAAAAATCGATTTTTGGGTGCAAATGAATGGTATTTTTATTTGGCCTTTTTTATGAATGCCATGTGCAGCTGATGCATGACTTTAAACATGGGTAATAAGTGATGCACTGGTGGCGCAAGGCTTTCATAAATAAGGCCCTGACTTTGTTTTATGATATTGAGTGGTTGTACATAGGTTCTGCGCAGTGATTCTTACATGTTATTCAAAAATCGATTTTTGGGTGCAAATGAATAGTATTTTTATTTGGCCTTTTTTATGAATGCCATGTGCAGCAGATGCATGACTTTAAACAAGTGTAATAAGTGACGCACTGGTGGCGCAAGGCTTTCATAAATAAGGCCCTGACTTTGTTTGATGATATTGAGTGGTTGTACATAGGTTCTGCGCAGTGATTCTTACATGTTATTCAAAAATCGATTTTTGGGTGCAAATGAATGGTATTTGTTTTGGCCTTTTTTATGAATGCCATGTGCAGCTGATGCATGACTTTAAACATGGGTAATAAGTGATGCACTGGTGGCGTAAGGCCTTTATAAATTAGACCCTGACTTTGTTTGATGATATTGAGTGGTTGTACTTAGGTTCTTCGCAGTGTTTCTTACATGTTATTCAAAAATCGATTTTTGGGTGCAATTGATTGGTATTTTCATTTGGCCCTTTTTTATGATTGCCTTGTGCAGCTGATGCATGACTTTAAACATGGGTAATAAGTGACGCACTGGTGGCGCAAGGCTTTCATAAATAAGGCCCTGACTTTGTTTGATGATATTGAGTGGTTGTACTTAGGTTCTGCGCAGTGTTTCTTACATGTTATTTAAAAATCGATTTTTGGGTGCAATTGATTGGTATTTGCATTTGGCCCTTATTTATGAATGCCATGTGCAGCTGATGCATGACTTTAAACATGGGTAATAAGTGACGCACTGGTGGCGCAAGGCTTTCATAAATAAGGCCCTGACTTTGTTTGATGATATTGAGTGGTTGTACATAGGTTCTGTGCAGTGTTTCTTACATGTTATTCAAAAATCGATTTTTGGGTGCAATTGATTGGTATTTTTATTTGGCCCTTATTTATGAATGCCATGTGCAGCTGATGCATCACTTTAAACATGGGTAATAAGTGATGCACTGGTGGCGCAAGGCCTTTATAAATGAGATCCTGACTTTGTTTGATGATATTGAGTGGTTGTACTTAGGTTCTGCGCAGTGTTTCTTACATGTTATTCAAAAATCGATTTTTGGGTGCAATTGATTGGTATATGTATTTGGCCCTTATTTATGATTGCCATGTGCAGCAGATGCATGACTTTAAACATGGGTAATAAGTGACGCACTGGTGGCGCAAGGCTTTCATAAATAAGGCCCTGACTTTGTTTGATGATATTGAGTGGTTGTACATAGGTTCTGCGCAGTGTTTCTTACATGTTATTCAAAAATCGATTTTAGGGTGTAATTGATTGGTATTTGCATTTGGCCCTTAGTTATGAATGCCATGTGCAGCTGATGCATCACTTTAAACATGGGTAATAAGTGATGCACTGGTGGCGCAAGGCCTTTATAAATCAGGCCCTGACTTTGTTTGATGATATTGAGTGGTTGTACATAGGTTCTGCGCAGTGTTTCTTACATGTTATTGAAAAATCGATTTTTGGGTGCAATTGATTGGTATATGTATTTGGCCCTTATTTATGATTGCCATGTGCAGCTGATGCATGACTTTAAACATGGGTAATAAGTGACGCACTGGTGGCGCAAGGCCTTTATAAATCAGACCCTGACTTTGTTTGATGATATTGAGTGGTTGTACTTAGGTTCTGCGCAGTGTTTCTTACATGTTATTCAAAAATCGATTTGTGGGTGCAAATGATTGGTATTTGCATTTGGCCCTTATTTATGATTGCCATGTGCAGCTGGTGCATTACTTTAAACATGGGTAAAAAGTGACGCACTGGTGTCGCAAGGCCTTTAAAAATAAAGCCATGAGTTGCTATTGTATAAACTTAAATATGTTGCAATTTATTGTATATATTGTTTGCTTTTAACATTACTTTGTTGTTTGCTAATAGTGGTCTTTCATGTGTTTTTTTAACAGTGCAACAGATTCAAATCAACTTCTGAAAAGGAAGCAAAAATGCCTTCAAAGCAAAGAAATATCAAAAATAACATACGGAAAAGGAGAACATCAACAACAGAGTTTATGGAATCCTCTTCAACAAGTACTTCAAAAAACACCAGAAAAGCTTCTGGTAAGCCAATTAAGTCTTTTCTTCGCAACATATGTCGTAGAAAAAAAAATGATATTGCTAATGTGAATATACAGAAAAAGTCAACAAATCTAAAAAGGAAAGAGAAGCCCACAAAAAATGTTTCCATTGGAGCAGGAGAGAAGAGAATGGATAGCAATAGAAGGGTAAATGTTTTTAGGGACATTCGTAGGCGAATGTTTCGCAATAGGGTAGTTTTAAATTTGCTAAAAAATGATAAGAAAAGTAAACTAAAAGCTGCTTTTTACAAGAAAAAGAAAAGTGTAGAAAAGATTGTTGATCAGGCTTTTGAAGTTAAGAAAAAATTATTTATTTTAATAATCAATAGAATTAGGATACTTAATAAGGCAATTGATGTTTTCAAATCGAACAGTAGATGGAAAAGAATTATTAATCGGAGTAATTTTTGTCAAGTATTTTCTGGTGAATGGATGCATAGTTCAAGTTCTGAGCCTTTTTTCAATGAGGAGAGTTACTTTCAGGAAAATGATTTGGTGCATGCAGTTGACACCAGTGGTCGTGCATATGAGGTGAAAGATAGTTGTGTGATGGAAAAAGAGAAACTTGTATCTAGAGATGCAGAAGAGGTGTTAGCTGATGAAGTTTTAGGGAGACGTACTAAGGGTCCAGTGTACACATGGAAATGCAGTAGTATTTGTAGTGTGCGACAGGAATCAATCGATTTGCTTCGAAATTTCTTACGTACATATAGTAAAAAAAGTCTCAAACAAAAAATGAAGATCCTGCAAGAGTTAGATCCTTGCAGAGTGAGAGAAAGCACAGGTTTGCAAGGGCATTCACTAGCTTGTCTTTCTAGAAAAGTTTGTCGGAGTGTTTTTCATCATTTTAGGATGTTAGCAGTGCATCATAATAATGTAAGGAAATTAGTGAGGAAGTTGTATTATGCAAAAAGTCCTGCACTTAAGCTTAAACAGTTAAATAGTGCTCTTTTGCATGGATCTGAAGTGGATGTGAAGACTATTTGTGAAGAAATTGAGTTTTGTTATTTTGGGAACAAAGAGGACAGTGTAGAAATAGATATAGTAATGGATGGTAATGCAGAAGATAATGGACAAATTTCAAGTATTGAAAAGTTTGATGAGGAAATTATCAAGTTTAAGGTGAAATCAAGTGAGAGGCCTAATTTAACTTGTGTGTGTTGTCGACGAACTCATTATAAAATTCAGACCAGGTTAGTTGATTTATATGCAAAAAGTGAATTGGAAAATAATAGTCAATGGGAGGATTTTGTAAGTTATTTGTTGGTGGAGAATTCTTTTGATTTGAGTTTGGATCAGCGTATTTGTAATTATTGTTTGAAAAAATTAAATGAAAATAGAATGCCTGCTAGAGCAGTTTATAATAATCTTCAGTTGATAGATATTCCTTCTGAATTGATGGATCTAAATACTTATGAATCTATTTTGATTCAATGTGTCCATCCTTTTCAGGCTATTGTACGCATGGAGCCTAAGACAGGGAAATTGCCTCCATCAGATTTACTGAGAGGATTAAAGGGAAGAGTTGTTTATTTGCCGCTAGATGTAAAGAAAAATATTGATACAATTGGTGTAGAAAGAGTAGAAGAAGATCCTTTAGTTATTCTAGTTAATGGGGTTCCAACAAAGAGTAAGAAAATTTGGCAAGATTTAGTGGATGTTAAAAAAGTCAAGAAGGCAACGTTGTATTTGGTCAAAAACAATGAGTACTACAAAGATGTAAGTGTTGGAGCAGAGGAAACAGCTATAGAAGAAGATAGTGATTCTTCAGTTGGTCAAATTGAAAAAGTTGATGTGTCTAGAACTGAAGAAATATATGAACATTATACTGTTCATCCTTTGCATTCCAAAGAAGTAATGGGAAATGCAATTGACTTGTTTCAAATGAAAGCAGCAAAAGGAAGTCCCATTAGTGTATGGGAAGAAAGTTTGGAAGCTCGTTGTTTTCCACAATTATTTCCAACAGGTTGTGGTGGACGATATGATGATCGACCAGTTCAAATTCCTGCAGCTGAATACCGGACTCTAAGATTATATGCAGAAGATCCAAGGTTTCGTCAATGCATTCCATATTTATTTCATCTACTATTTGAAAGTGATTTGTCTGGGCTTTCTTATGCAGTTAATCATATATTAAAAAGTGGACCTCATTTGCAGAATGTTTGTGCAAGGGACTTTATGGAGAAAGTTAATCTGCAAGACAGTATTTTGGAATCTCAGCTAATCAATCTCATGGCATGTCAACGTGGAACCAATGAGTATTGGTTTCGTCGTCATGGAGAATTGAAATGTATGCTAAGAAACTTAGGAACTCCTACATGGTTCCTCACTCTTAGCTGTGCTGAGTATGCATGGGACGATTTACTTCAATTTCTACGAGAGGCAAATGAAAACATACGAAATATAGAATTGAAAACACCAGGAGAACTGTGTTCTTTAGATCCAGTGAATGTTTGCAGATATTTTAATCATAGATTTGAAGCTATGATGTCTTTTATTACCAACAAAAAAAATCCTCCCCTTGGAGAGGTTTTGGATTTCTTTTGGAGCAAGGAATATCAAGCGAGAGGTGCTCCTCATATACATATGTTGTTGTGGATTAAAGATGCACCCAAATTTGGATCCGATTCAGATGAAACAGTGATGAGTTTCATTGAAGAGTATTCAACATGTGCTGTTCCAAAATCTACTGAAGAAAACAATTTAAGGCAACAAGTTTTACGTTTTCAATCTCATCGTTGTGGAAAGTACTGTAGTCGAAAATTTAATAACAAGGAAAAGTACTACACGAAATGTCGTTTTGCATTTCCTCGACCAGTGATTTCTAAGGGAAGAGTAAATAATTTGATGTCATCTCTACGACATACTGTGACGAGGAAATCTCCCAAAAATACATACAATTTGAAAAGAAATGAAGAATCTAAGTACATCAATGATTACAACCCAGTAATTTTTTCCATGTGGAATGCTAACATGGATATTCAGTTCGTTGCTGACAACTCTATTGCTGTGGCTCGATATGTGACATCTTACATCACCAAAAAAGAAAAGACAGAATTGAAGGAAATGTGGGAGGATATTTCACATGAAAAGAGTCTAAGCAAGAAATTATACAGTTTCAGTCTGAAGATGTTGTCGCATCGAGAAATTGGAGCATATGAATGTTCTGATCGGTTATCATCAGCAAGTCTCTATGCCAAATCAAGAACAATCATTTGGGTGAGTCTTGGTCTTGCTGCAACACGAAACCGAGTTTTGAAATCTGTACAAGAAATTGAATATTTGGCGGAAAAAGAACCAAACAGTACAGATATTTTGAAGACAAATATGTTGGATACATACTATCCAAATAGAAGTACTCACCTTGAGAACACATGTTTGTATGAAGTTCTTCAAAACTACAGTTATAAGAGGAACATCACAGAAGATATCAATAATGGAAAATATGCACTCATTGGCTATGAAGGATGTCTAGTGAAGCAGAAAAAAGGCCATTTGATTAATCATCGAAAATTGAGTTGTGAAGTTCCAGACAAAAGAGAATTTTACTATTTAGCTCTTTTGCAACTCTTTAAGCCATGGCGTACAGAAGAGGAACTACTTGGAGATTTTCTCTGTTATGAAGACTCTTTTAATGCAACTAAGGATACCATAGAATGTCCTATTTTTCTAAATTATCTGCAAATGTTGAATGAAGAAATGGAGCAAGAAACTACAATTGCTGAAGAGATAGCTAGAAACAGTTCTCAAGATAGTCAGAGTTCTACTTCATTGAGCCAGGATCCACTAGGAGGACCAATTATCCAAAATGAAGCTGCCACTGCCATGGATGAGGTGGAAAGAGCTATGGAACAAGCTCAAGAGGATGGAGTTAACTTAGAAGATTTGGTAAAGCAACTAAACATTGAGCAGAAAAAGATATATGATGAAGTCACAGAGCAGATTGAACATGGATTCAGACATGAGAAAAAAGAGTGCTCATGTATATTATTTGACCCTGTCCGATTGTACGTAAGTGGAGAAGCGGGGACAGGAAAAAGTTTTCTAATTAAAGCCGTTGCAAGTTATCTGCAGAAAAGGACTGATTCACCACTGTCTTGTGTTGTAACTGCTCCAACTGGTCTGGCAGCACATAACATTAAAGGGATTACTCTACATCGTTTATTGATGCTGCCAGTTGAACATGATAATAAATTGCATTACAACAAGCTATCTGGAGATGCGCGTTCTGAAGTTTCAAGAGTCTTGAAGAAAATGAAACTTCTTATCATAGATGAAGTAAGCATGGTCTCAAATCTAATGCTTGCTTTTGTGCATTTGAGAATGCAAGAAATTCTTAAAACAGACTATGATGTGTTATTTGGAGGAAAACACATTATTGTTTTTGGAGATCTATTGCAGTTGACTCCAGTAAAAGGACAACCAGTGTTTAAAATGCTCACGCATGAAGATACCAGGAAGTCCCTTGGAAGCATTGGAAATGTTAATATATGGCTAAATTTTAAATATGCTGAACTGGTTCAAAATATGCGACAGGTCAAGGATGAAGATTATAAAAATATTCTACATGTAAGAATTGGAAAAGTGACTGAGAAAGGGAAAAAAGCTTTGCATAGTCGATTAATTTCAAATTTGTATCCAAATGAAAACATTCTTCCAGAGAATATTTTTAAAAAAATGACTGAGAAGAAATCTGGGATATGTTTGATGCCAACTCTGCAAGAATGTTCCATCTTCAACCAAAAAATGTTAGACTTAGAAAATGAAGAGATTGTGAAACTGGAAGCAATAGATAAAATAGAGCATATGGGTGCAACAATTGTTTTGTCAGAAAATTTGAAAACTAAATTGGATTCATTGGAGAAAAGTATTTCAAAAACAGCTGGTTTTGAAAAGACTCTGAATGTGTGTTTAAATTGTCGTATCATTTTGAGAAGGAATTTAAATGTTGAAAGCGGTCTGGTAAATGGAGCAATGGGTTATGTTGTTGATTTTGTGAATTACAGAAATAGAGATGGAATTGAATTTTTAAAAATAAAATTTGATGGGATTGAACAAGTACAACAAATAAGTCGTTGTTCTGCTAGATTTTTACTTGTAAAAGACTTATATGTTCGCCGAAAACAGTTTCCTGTTTGTTTGGCGTATGCAGTGACAATTCATAAATCTCAAGGTTTAAGTGTAGATAGTGCTTTGGTGAACATTGGAAGATCTGTGTTTAAAGAGGGTATGGCATATGTGGCATTATCTCGAGTCAGAACTTTATCAGGATTGTACTTGATTGCGTGTGATGAGACAAAGATTTCTGCAGATCTAGATTGTGTTAAAGAATACAATAGGTTAAGAAGAGAGTATGCTCCACACTTGCCTCAATATCCTCTGTTTGAAAAACGTGTGGTAGGCCGAAAAAGAAGAAATGAGGATAATTGTAGTGAGGTAGTTGCAAAAAGACAAAAAGTAGAGAAAACTGTAATTGAAAACAGGAAGAAAAAGAATTGTGGAGAAAATGTTGTTGGATTTCAGTTTGAAAATAGTTCTGGTGTCAACTGCTATGCTAATGTAGTGGTTAATGTTGTTTTTTTTCTTAAAAGTTTACAAGAACAGATTGTTGAAAATCGGGATCAAAGATTGTGTGGTTTATTGAATTCTGTGTTTCAGAAATGTAGCAGTGGTACAGCACAAATAGAAACTGTAACAGAAATTCGAAATATTTTAGATTTGTGTTCTGGTCAAGATACATTTTCACAGAACATTCAGCAGGATTGTCAGGAATTTTTAATGTATATGTTTGGTGTTTTGGAAGATGAAGGTGTAGATGTAGATAATCTTTTCAGTCTTTCTTATCAATGGCAGCATGACTGCCGCAATTGTAGTTTATCAAGTACTACTAGAATAGACACTGAAAGATTTATATATTTGAGTTTACCAGACTGTAAATCAGTGTCTTTTAAAAATCTAGTTAAAGCAGCAGATCATAATATGGTGTGTACCCAATGTAACTGTACAATGCTGTCCACATTATTTATACAAAGGTATGGGCAGTATATCATTTTAGTTTTCCAACGATGTAGACCTGATGGAACTAAATTGACAACTTCTATCAAAAATTTTGTGGCTTCTCAGTTATCAATTTCTGGAAGGACCTTTACAACTGAAGCTATTATTTATCATGATGGATCTTCGACAACCTCAGGACATTATACATGCTACTTAAAATCTGAAAATGGATGGAGTTACTGCAATGATTCTCATTTAACTTATAAACAACGTTTGCCTTATGACTCTACAAATTCTTATCTAGTGTTTTTAAAACCAAAGTTTTAGTAAAGGGAATTGGCCTTTGAAGACGGGAATAGATAATAAAAGTTAGTTAGTTAGTTAGTTAATCTAATATTTTAAATTATTAATCTCATGTAGATACTTTAAGTAGATCTCAAAGTAAAAAATACTGATATATCTGACACAAATTGGCCGTGAGGAAAATGTAAGATATGATGTTGTTAGATCTTTTTTCATAGGAAGTTGATGAAATCGAAGTTATAGAGCACAGCAGACTTTTTTCCACCAAAAGGACCTTCACTATCTGCAATTTGGTCTCACGGAAAAGTAAGTGAATCAAAGATTAGTGTACTTATATGAGATGTATGTTTGAATGGGTTTTTTTAAACACAATCTTTTAGATAGTGTTTTTTTTTTCCCGCTGTTATATGATGAAGACTTTGATCTCACTAATTTAAGTGAAATTAAATATATTCTGAGAACAGCAAAAATAAATAATGTAACATATTGTAGAAGTTATTGTGTAGTTTGCATTGTGTAATTTATATTGTGTTCACATTGTCTTATACTCATTTTCTTTTTCACCCTTATTTACCTCTCTTTACTAATTTACACTCTTTTTTCATCGCTGTTTCTTTAGTGCACTTCATTCACAACTTCTTAATCTAATAGGAACTGTCTGCATTTCCTCTGTTCCTTCCACCACTTTTTATCTTTTTCATATTCTCACAGTACCACTGCTTTAGTTTCCTAACCCTCTCTTTCTTTTTCTCCATTTTTTTTCTTTCGCATCCATTGTACTGTAGTTCACTTAGTTCTTCCTTTTGTCTTTCTGTGTACTTACTCTCTCACTCCTGTTTTATCCATCGTTCTATACTAACTTCATTCCTTTCATCCCTTCACTCTGTTACTTTACTTCACTCACTCTCAATCATCTTCTATTCCTCTTTTTTATTTATAGTTTCTCAATCAGACTTCTCTCCTTTTCACTCATTTTTCTTTTATTTTCTTATCTTTACTGATTTTGATTTGATATCTTACATTCTTTTAGTATCTTATTTATCTTTAGGAATTTGTTTTCTTTCTATTTCTTTTTCCTTTTTTTTTCTCTTTCTACATTACTTTCTTTCTGTTTTTGTATCCTTCACTATTGCATCATTTCTTAGTAAACTTTTGTAGATTTTTAAACCTCATGAACTGTTGCTTCTATTTTATTATATATTTTTAAGAAATTATAACGTGTTCTTTCTTTTATCTTTCATAGATACAAGTTTGCATTGATTATATGGTAAGTGTGTTTACAAAATCTTTTTTGTTATCATCTTTGGTTTTATTTTCACTATTTTTCTCTCACCCTACCTCACCCCTGTTTCCTTACTTTGCTTTTCTCACTTATTCTTTTCTTCCATGTTTACTTCCTACCACATTCAACTTCTTTCAGTACCTCTGTCTATGCACACTCCTTCACTCACCTTTTTTACTGGTTCACTTAGTTCCTTTGTGACACTCCTTCTTTTACTCTCTTTCTTCTTTCGCTGTATTATTCCCCATGTCTTACCCTTATTCACTTACATGTACCCTGTTTCACCCCTCTTTGCTTATATTCACTGCTATTTACTATCCCTCCATCACTACTATTCCTTTTCTTTCATTCCGTCACTACCTGTCATTCACATGCTTAACTGTCCTTCCTTTTACTTTCATCATCCATTTACATTCTCCCGGAACCTCTGCTTTTGTCTTCTTCCTATTTCTTCTTTTCTTTTGCTCCCTTATTCATTTTTTTTTTCTCAGTTATTTCCTCTTACACTTTTTATCTGTCTTACTATCTATTACACAGTCCCTCTGTGTTCCTCCCTTTAGCTCTCTTTCTCTTAACACCACTCTCTCTGTCCCCATTTCTTATGGTCACTCCTTCATTATTTTTTTTTCTTTTTTTTTTGATGCGCTGACCGTGCGCGCACCCGGGCGTTTATCGGTATGCGCACCGGGAGCGCTCCAGAGTCAAATATAAAAAAAAAGGAAAAAACTATTTTAAAATAAAAATAGTATCTTAATATACATTATAGGGTTCATTTTTAGAAAAACATACCTTTCTCAGATAAAGACATTTGCGAAAAAATAAGCTTAGAAATTCAATAAAACGTACATAGGTATGAAGCCCTACAAAAAGTTAAAAATTAGTATTAAAATAACCTATGAAATTCACTGAAAAAACCATAGGTTTCACACCAGTTATAGTTAGGAATTAGCATTTAAAAAACCTATGAAATTCACTGAAAAAACCATAGGTTTCACACCAGTTATAGTTAGGAATTAGCATTTAAAAAACCTATTAAATTCACTGAAAAAACCATAGGTTTCACACCACTTATAGTTAGGTGGAAATTGTACTGATATAAAACCATTGAAATTCCCACGTTATAGTTAGTCGGACTCACTATAACTTGCGCGTGCAATGCACTGCTGATGACATCACATATTACATCACTCATGATATGGTCATGGTAATATATATATATATATATATATATATATATATATATATATATATATATATATATATATATATATATATATATATATATATATATATATATATATATATATATATATATATTACCTACTGGCGGTTGCCAGTAGGTAGTTAAAGTTAGGATTTTTTTCAATGCAAAATCTCAAAATTCTATTTGGAATAACTTTGGCGCCGGTTGACGACTCTGCTTGAAAATTTCCTCAAATTTGCCTCACGGAGCTCCGGTCCTTCCTTCAAAGTTTGGAAGGGATTCGTCAAGCGGGGGCCGAGATAAAAGGGGGGTCCCAAAACGTGTTTTCCCCATGTTAATTTCCATAGGGCGGTCAAACTCACTTTTAGCCCGAACGGCTGAATGGATTTCCACCAAACTTGGCAAAATTGTAGGGACTGGTAGCCCGATGTGCCTTTGCTATGTCTCAAGATATGTGCTCCAGTGGATTTTGAGTAATTTAGGTTCAAAAAAATATATATATCTATAGGCGTGCCCCGGTACGCACACCGGGGCGCGTACCGGGCGCGACACGCGACTTGCGCACGGAAAGCTGATTGGCTCTCGGGTGTCTGTAAACATTCCAAACAGTCCGGAGCGGCCCCATCTTGTGTCTCGGTAGGATCGAGACACAAAAGGTGGCAAAAAAAAGGGGGAAATGACCATAAGGGGGCAGGGTAGACCCCCCCTGACCCCCTAGGTTTGATGTGGGATCTATCGCAGGGTCCCGCGGGGCAAAAAACAAAATAAAACGATTTGCGCGGGGGGAGCGCCCGGTACGCGCTCCGGGGAGCGGACCGGGGAGCGTAGCATGGGGAAAACCCAGTTTATTCACTGTGTCACCTCTACGACCCTTTCTTGCATCAATACGTCCCTTTTGCATACATTACACCTGACGTAGGTATAATGTGGCGCAGGGGCTTACAAAGTGACGCATCTACCTAGATGCGTCACTTTGTAAATATGACTGAATAAGGTGCATTTTTTACAGCACTGGTGCGTCACAAAAAGTGACGCACCGGTGGCGTTAAAGTGACGCATGGCCTCATAAATGAGGCCTTCAGTCTTCTAGTCATGCATCATATTAAATATATGACGTATTATGTCAGAAGTACTTACAGATACGTCAGTATTTCAGACGTATCTGTAAGCGCAAAAGTGATGCATTGCTGGAGTGTGTCACAAAAATGATGCAACTCCAGCAATGCATCCTTTCACATGGGGCCAGGCCCCATGTGAAAGGGCTTGCATTAGTCTTACGCCTGTTGTGATACAGGCACAAGATTTGGACGCAACAGCGTCATAAAAGTGACGCAGTGATATCTCATAGATTTCACTGCGTCACCTCTACGACCCTTTCTTGCGTCAATACCTCCCTTTTGCATACATTACACCTGAGGTATAATGTGGAGCTAGGGCATGTAAAATGTGACACATCTACCTAGATGCGTCACTTTGTAAATATGACTGAATAAGGTGCATTTTTTACAGTACTGGTGCGTCACAAAAGAGTGACGCACCGGTGCCGTTAAAGTGACGCATGGCCTCATAAATGAAGCCTTCAGTCTTCTAGTCATGCGTCATATTAAATATATGACATATTATGTCGGAAGTACTTACAGATACGTCAGTATTTCAGACGTATCTGTAAGCGCAAAAGTGATGCATTGCTGGAGTGTGTCACAAAAATGATGCAACTCCAGCAATGCATCTTTTCTTACCCTTCCACACCCCGTTCCTTTTCAACATTTTCTTTGAATATCCACATTCCCCATGTTCACTCTTCTTCTCCTTACTTTCCTTCCCAACACTCACCTTCTTTCAGTCCCCCTACTTCACTTCCTTTCTTCTCTCATACCTTTCTGTTCTTTCTTACTCATTTTCCTTTCCATTATCAATGCACTCCACTTCACTTACTCTTTTTCATTTTTTTAAGAATATAGCTCTTTGATGAGAATTGGAGGTAGTTTTGAAATGAACTTTTTCTTTTCGTCTTTTTTTAGAACAGAAACAAAAACTGGGAATGGAAACTGCTCAACAGGAGCAAAAAAAACAAATAAAAATTAGGGCTGGGAACGGCAGCGATGGTTCTCCAATGCTCGAACCATGAGCAGGACACTTTGCTCCCTAAAGGTAAGTAGTTGATCGCAGTATCTGCATTTCAGGACACCTTTGTTGAATGCAGGCTGAATGTTTGGAACCAGCTCCTGCGATCGCCCCCTCACAAAAGTAGTTGCTCCTCCGGTGGATGTAGAGGCCCCATCACTGGGAACCTCTTGTGCCAGAGCCCTGACACTTTCCCGGGCAAAATTTTGGGGGTGCCTCCTCTCCACATGGCGAAGCATTGTGGAGTTCCCAAATGAATATTTCTTAGTGGGGTCACCCCGTGACAGGACTGTATGGGAGATCCTGCACTCCACTTTTGGAGCATTCACCTTTTTCTGGTCATCTGGTATATAAAAACATTTCCAGATGAAATACTCTTTCACCTTTGGCTGAGGAGGCTCTTTATCAATGAATTCAGGCTCATCTTCACTGCTGGATGGTCTGGCAGCCATGATTAACCAAGCAAGATCGAAGAGAAAAAAGGCAGGTCTTTCAGTCACAAAAGTGAAAGAAGAAGTGAAGGAAATGGGTGGAGATTTCATTCTTTGTAAAAAAAACTGTTCGCAACCAATGAAAAGTGTTATTTTAAGGTCACATGACTTGACGCGCTGACGCTGCGCGCACCGGAGCGCTTCCGGGGGTGCATACGCGGCGTGAACGTAGGCGCTTCCGGGGGCGCATACGCGGCGCGAACGTTGGCGCTTCCGGGGGCGCTTACGCGCCGAGCCGAAGTGACGTTTTGATAGTTTCACGGAAATGCAAAATTATTTTCATTTCCTTATTAGGTAGTGTTTTAGGGTTTAGAGTAGTGCAGTGGTGTTTGGGTAGTGTAGGGGGAGGTGCTGGGGGTAGAATTAGGGTTTAGGGTAGTGCAATGGTGTTTGTGTAGTGTCGGGGGTCATGCTGGGGGTAGTGTGTTAGGGTTTAGGGTAGTGCAGCGGTGTTTATGTAGTGTAGGGGGTTGTGCTGGGGGTAGAGTTTTAGGGTTAAGGGTAGTGCAGTGGTGTTTGTGTCGTGTAGGGGTAGTTTTTTAGGGTTTAGGGTAGTGCAGTGATGTTTGTGTAGTGTAGGGGGTCATGCTGGGGTTAGTTTTCTAGGGTTTAGGGTAGTGCAGGGGTGTTTGTGTAATGTAGGGGTCGTGTTTTAGGGTTTAGGGTAGTGCAGTGGTGTGTGGGTAGTGTAGGGGGTTGGGCTGTGGGTAGTGTTTTTGGGTTTAGGGTAGTGCAGTGGTGTTTGGGTAGTGTAGGGAGTCGTGCTGGGGTAACGTTTTAGGGGTTAGGGTAATGCAGTGGTGTTTGTATAGTGTAGGGGTAGTGCTGAGAGGAGTATGTTAGGGTTTAGGTGAACGGTAAGACGGAAGACGAACCAGACGGGTCTGCGCGAGTAATATCATGCAACACTGGGCACTTGACGCAAGCATGGGCGAATAGATAAAGACAAGAATTCCATCTGCAGGATCTAAAAATATAATAGTAACACGAGACTAATGCAGATTGGTCTTTTCCTTTTTGCCGAATTGGGAGAATTTAAAACGCACAGGCAAGACAGTGGAGAAGTGTGGCTCATTGGTTAGAGCAGGCAGACCCTGAAGCAGAGGTCAGACCCGGGACCAGGGTTCGATTCCCGACGCGGCAGGGTGTTGAGCTCAAATGTCCACGGACTCGACAATTCTCGCTTCGGTGCCTGACCTAATCATGGGTTCACACTCTGCAACTCTGGGCATTAAGCTTGCTTAATCTCCACAAAGGCCCCCCACGGCGGGATGCCTGGCTTTCACCTTGGGGATGCCCTGTAGGGGCTATCTCACAGGGAAAAACCAGGACGGGTTCCCAAGGCAAGCGCGGAGATACCCCTTCGGGGGTCGATTCTGGCGCTATATAAGAAATATAATAATAATAATAATAATAATAATAATTGATTTGAACCGTCACTTCATTTCCGCAACTAATCTATACTAAAGCTGGAGAATAATACAGTTACTAGTTATGTGAAAGAAACACAGAATTCCTGATGAAGGCGCAAGCCGAAAAGCATTTAATGAATGGAATTGTGGTTCTGTATAGTAATGTGAATCAATTTGATGTATTTTGTATAACTTGAATTTTATCGTGTCTGTATAACAATTTTTTGCCATATATTTATATATATAAAAAAATAAAAAAATAAAAGTGTTATTTGAAAGAAATCTGATGAAATAATGATGAGATAATGAAATAATATAAATAAGTAACACAGCACGTCTTTTTTTAAGATAAGGTTACAGGTCAGCGTAATTTAGACTATTTTATAAAATGCACAAAACCCGGTGCTGAACTCCACTTTTTTCTAAAAACGTATATTCCTTGCCAGGGTTCATCCTATTTAGGCAGGGTCCCCCCCCCCTTTTTCACAGACAGGGTTTAGGGTAATGCAATGGTGTTTGGGTAGTGTAGTGGGTCATGCTGGGAGTACTGTTTTAGCGTTTTGGGTAGTGAAGTGGTATTTGGGTAGCATAGGGGGTCATGCTGGGGGTAGTGCTTTAGGGTTTAGGGCAGTGTAGAGGGTCGTGTTGGGGATAGTGTAGGGTTTAGGGTACTGCAGTGGTGTTTGGGTAGTGTAGGGGGTTATGCTGGGGGTAGTGCTTCAGGGTTTAGGGTAGTGTAAAGGTGTTTGGGTAGTATAGGTAGTCGTGCTGGGGTAGTGTTTGCGGGTTTAAGGTAGTGCAGTGGTGTTTGTGTAGTGTAAGGGGTAGTGCATGGGGAGTGTTTTAGGGTTTAGTGTATTGCAGTGTTGTTTGGGTAGTGTAGGGGGTATTGCTGGGGGGGTTGTATGACAAAACAACACGGGCTATTACCACGCGTGCCATTACAACGCTGTTTTTTGGAGTACACTTCACAGATCATGGGAACAGAATTTTTCTCAACAACCTAAAGCTGTGTATCCACACTTACATGTAACTACAACAAACTCATAATGAAAACAAGGGCTTTTTTTAGACCACCCTATAACTCAATAGTGAATCTACATTTTTTTTGCACAGGTTTAAGTTCAGGTTTAAGTATTAAGTATTAATTCTAATTTTATATATTTTTAACTCAATGAATCAATTAATCTTTTCAGTAACTTCAATCACATTACATCTTTAAAACAACTTCACAAATACAACACTACTTTCTAAATTATATACTACTAAATCATTTAATTGAGTTGAATTTGCGAATCCAACCCGACATTACACGGGGGTGCCACACTGAGAGCCGTGTTGGTGTTGCTACTTCAAAATAGAAAGAAAAAAAAATCGCCCCACTTCCATTATTCGGTATTTGCACTGGGGACTTCATCCCCCGGGGCATGCCAGATTTATGATTTTTTTTTTATTATGGAGGGGGTGTAGCGGGAATTCCGTTGTCCTACAGAACTGTGCATAAAGACCTGGAACCTCGGTGAATTATGATGGCCCAAAACTCACCTCAGTACCCAAAATCCCCTTACTGAGCTAGCAACAGTGTCTCATTGGTCATGACAAACTCCCAATGCTTAGACAAACCAGAACATGAACTTAGATTACCTCAGGAATCGTGGAACACATGAACACTCTTTCGCTATATAATCATTTCAAACCAGAAAGTGGAGTAAATGAGGACACGTGCATATTTGAAATATTTATTTACTAATGCAGGGTTCTCAAACGCAGTATCCTATACAATACTAGCAAACATATTATAAGCAACAAAGTTATCAGCATAGTTACTAGTCCATAAAAGGCGAATGGTGACAGCATACTAAGATGCTGAAATGAATATGTATTAACAACACCTAATTCTCACCCTCCCTATTTAGCATAGTATTTTATGTCTATGAAGGTCTCATTTGGGTTTTAGCAGGGCGGGCCCATACCTCAAAATCTCAGTGGCAGAGGATCACATCATCTTCCACCAGCTCTCTGCATGCGAAGCACCATCAAGTGTGTTACGTGTGTGTGACCTAGTTCTAGGACACCCCCGTGTCGCACGGCCACCAGCTGCTGTTTGTGCCCCCTCTGCCTGACTGCCTCGCTGCCGCTGCGTGACCACGCCCCCTGCCCTCGAGCGGCGTGGTCCGTGCTCGCCTGTCCTGCCCCTGTCGTTTTTTGCTGTTTTGCTGTTTAAATTGTGTAATCTTAGCCCTTCTGTATTGCCTGTGTAATAGTTTTGTAATTAGGTTTGTATTTTCCTTCCTGTTTGGCCGTTTCGCTGCCCTTCGTCCTCCCTCCCCGCTTCCCGCCACCGCCGCTAACCCCGCCCCTTTTTTCCTTCTGTTCCCTCCCCGCTCCCGCCTCCCAGCTGCTCCGCCCCCGCGCACTTGGCCATATATGGCGACCGTGCGACGCAGGTGAGTGTGACCTAGTTCTAGGACACCCCCGCGCCGCACGGCCACCAGCTGCTGCGTGTGCCCCCACTGCCTGACTGCCTCGCTGCCGCCGCGTGACCACGCCCCCTGCCCTCGAGCGGCATGGTCCGTGCTCGCCTGTCCTGCCCCTGTCGTTTTTTGCTGTTTTGCTGTTTAAATTGTGTAATCTTAGCCCTTCTGTATTGCCTGTGTAATAGTTTTGTAATTAGGTTTGTATTTTCCTTCCTGTTTGGCTATTTCGCTGCCCTTCGTCCTCCCTCCCCGCTTCCCGCCACCGTCGCTAACCCCGCCCCTTTTTTCCTTCTGTTCCCTCCCCGCTCCCGCCTCCCAGCGGCTCCGCCCCCGCGCACTTCGCCATATATGGCGACCGTGCGAACGCGCAGCGGGCGCGCCGATTGTGCGCCGAAGGCGCGCCAAAGGTAAGCCCGTCTGCGCCCATCCGCGCCTGGACCGCGCCCAGTGCCAGGCCCCCTGGCCCTAAAAGAACCCGGCCCACCCGCCTGACGTACACTGCCGCCACCCTCAGCGCACTCAACACCGGTCGACTCCCAGGATGCTACCAAGCCACCCCACGACGCACCCACAGACCCTTCAGCTGCCACGCCTGCAAGTTCACCTGCATCCGGACCTGCCCCGCACCAGCACCCGCCAAGCCGAACACCAGCAGCACCCACCTCAAGTGCATCCTGCTCAACACCCGCTCCGTCCACAGACACGCCATCGAACTCTGGAACCTCCTCGACACCACAGCCCCTGACGTTGCCTTCCTCACGGAGACCTGGATGAACGCCTCTTCAGCACCCGACATCGCCATCGCCATCCCAGAGGGATACAAGATCACCCGGAGGGACCGCACCGCCAACCAGATGGGAGGAGGCATCGCCATCATCCACAGAAACACCATCCGTATCACGACCAGCACCGACAACACCCTTACCACCGCCGAACACCTGCATTTCCAGATCCACACCGACCCGAAGACAACCCTCAGAGGCACCCTGATCTACCGACCTCCGGGACCACGCACTCAATTCAGCGAGGACATCGCCGACTTCGTCAGCCCACATGCCCTCCCCTCCGCCGACTACATCCTCCTGGGGGACCTCAACTTCCACCTGGAGAACAACAACGACCGCAACACCAGCACCCTGCTCGACAACCTCGCAAATCTTGGACTCAAGCAGCTGGTGTCCACCCCCACCCACCTCGCCGGACACACACTCGACGCAGTCTTCTCATCCAGCACAGACATCTCCTTCAGCCACGCCACAGAGCTTCAATGGACGGACCACAGCTGTGTCCACTTCACCTTCAAAAGAACGACGACCCACCACCACCACCAACAGGTTGCCCGCAGAAGCTGGAACAAGGTCACAGCCGACCAGCTCGCCACCTCCCTGAGCCAGCACCCTCCTGCCAGCTCAGCAAACCCCAGCCAGGCCGCCGACAACCTCACGAAGTGGATCAGCAACTGCGCGGACGAACTCGCCCCGCTGAGGACCCCGCCCAGCAGACCCGGCAGCAAGAAAGCCCCATGGTTCACCGACGAACTCAAGAGCTCCAAGAAGAACTGCCGAGCCCTCGAGAAAATCTGGAGAAGGGAACCAACACCGGACAACATGACCACCTTCAAGCTTGCCACCCGGAAGCACCACCAGCTGATCCGCGCCGCCAAGAAAACCGCATTCAAGGACCGGCTGGACAACAACGCACACAACTGCAAGGAACTCTTCAACATCGTGAAAGAGCTATCCAACCCCAGCGCAGGAAACAACGACATCACCCCATCGCAAGACCTCTGCAACTCCCTCGCCTCATACTTCCACAACAAGATCGCGGACATACACAACAGCTTCAGCACCCAACCAACGCACACCGCAACCGAACCACCGCCCCCTACCACCACCCTCCGCGCATGGACTCCGATCAGCACCGAAGACACCGTCCGCATGATGAACTCCATCCACTCCGGATCTCCGACCGACCCCTGCCCTCACCACGTCTTCAACAAGGCCGACGCTGTCATCGCACCCCACCTGCAGGACATTATCAACACCTCCTTCGACACCGCCACCTTCCCTGAGAGCTGGAAGCACGCCGAACTCAGCGCTCTACTCAAGAAACCCACAGCGGACCCCACCGAACTCAAGAACTACCGCCCCATCTCGCTCCTCCCGTTTCCAGCCAAAGTCATCGAGAAGACCATCAACAAGCAGCTGGCCGCCTTCCTTGAGACGAATGGATCCCTCAACCCCTCGCAGTCGGGCTTCCGAGCCAACCACAGCACGGAGAACGCCCTCATCGCCGCCACCGACGACATCCGAGCCCTGATGGACAATGGAGACACAGCGGCCCTCATCCTCCTAGACCTCTCCGCGGCATTCGACACTGTCTGCCACCGCACCCTAGTACAGCGCCTCAGCTACGTCGGAATCCAGGAGAAGGCACTGGAATGGATCATCTCCTTCCTCGACGGAAGAACACAGAGAGTCCGCCTACCACCGTACAAGTCAGATGCCACCGAAGTCATCTGCGGCGTCCCTCAAGGATCCTCCCTGAGCCCCACCCTCTTCAACGTCTACATGAACCCCCTCGCGGCCATCGCACGCAAACACAACCTCAACATAATCTCCTACGCCGACGACACCCAGCTGATCCTCTCCCTGACCAACGACCCCGCCAGAGCCAATCTGCACGAAGGGATAAAAGATGTAGCCGAGTGGATGACGACCAGCCGCCTGAAACTGAACTCAGACAAGACGGAGGTCCTCATCCTGGGCTCTTCGCCCTCTGCCTGGGATGACTCCTAGTGGCCCCCCGCCCTGGGCACCGCACCCAAACCGACAGACCACGCACGTAACCTGGGCTTCATCCTGGACTCCTCCCTTTCCATGACCAGGCAAGTCAACGCCGTCTCCTTGGCGTGCTTCAACATCCTTCGCATGCTACGGAAGATCTTCTGGTGGATCCCCACCGAGACCAGGAAGACCGTCACCCAGGCCCTCGTCACAAGTCGACTGGACTACGGCAACGCCCTCTACGCCGGCACCACCACCAAGCTCCAGAAGAGACTCCAGCGGATCCAGAACGCATCAGCCAGACTCATCCTCGACATCCCATGAACCAGCCACATCTCCGGACATCTGAGAGACCTGCATTGGCTCCCCGTCAACAAAATAATCACCTTCCGCCTCCTCACCCACGCACACAAAGCCCTACACGACCAAGGCCTGAGCTACCTCAACAACCGAATCAACTTCTACGTTCCCAACGCCACCTCCGATCAGCCAACCACGCCCTCGCCACCATCCCCCGCATCCGAAGAGCAACAACAGGAGGAAGGTCCTTCTCCTACCTGGCCGCCAAGACCTGGAACTCCCTCCCGACCGACCTGCGCCTGACCCAAGACCACCTCTCCTTCAGGAAGAAGCTGAAGACCTGGCTGTTCGAGCAGTAGCGGCACCCCCCTACCCCCAGCACCTTGAGACCCTACGGGTAAGTAGTGCGCTCTATAAATGTCTTTGATTGATTGATTTAATTGTGCCCCTTCACTGCCATTTTGGCGGGTCTGGTCCTGGGGTGGGTGCCTGGTTCGTTTTTGGCGGACATCTTGGAGTGGGGTGAGTGGAGTGAGGCTTTTCCAGCTGACAGCGCTTGAATGTGCATGTGACGCCTGGGAACACCTATTTAAGGCTCCTCCCCTAGCGCAGCGGGATCGCGCAGCGGGCGTGTCCTCGCGTGGCCGGAGTCGTGCCAGAGTCCTGCCCGTCTGCGCCCGTCCCGCTACGGACGCGCTGGACGTCGCGGGATTCCGGGTAACGGCTATTTTACCATCTTAGTGTCGCCATGCTGACATACTTGCGGGAGTGCCTGTTTGCCATCGGTCAGGTAAGCCGCTGTTGTTCCCTTCCATCGGTACATCCACTGCGAGGCCCGTACCATTGCCCCTGTAATGGGTGGGCTCTTGACTCTCCGAGTCCTCTCCTAAGGACTACTTCTCCGGTGACCCGCCGTATTACAGACTTTCCTTCCTCCTTGCGGATCCTGAACCTGAATGTCAGGTCTGCGCTGAAACACTATCAGAACATCTTTGACCTCATTGAGGAGGAAGCTCCAGACATCTTTGCCATGACTGAAACATGGCTACAGGACGCGGATACCGCTATTACAAATCTATCCTGCCCACCCGGTTATTCTTTGTACACCTTGAACAGGTTGTCTAGAGGTGGGGGTATAGCTTTAGTGGTAAGGTCCTCCTATTCCTGTGTCTGGAGTGCCCTAAACATCTCTGGGTGTGAAAGTGCCTTGTTCAAGGTCTCTGTCAGCCCTGAGTTTACGCTGTCCGGGATGGTCGTTTATCGCCCGCCCGGCAGCGATGTGGCGTTTAGAAATGCTTTTCCCGACATTGTTGGCCCTTTGGTCGCAGACTGTGTCAACTTTTCCATCATGGGCGATTTGAACCTGCATTTCGACACCCTCTCAGGCCTGACAGTGCGCTCCATCTCCTCTGACCTAGAGGCCTTTCAACTTCCCCAGATGGTCTCCCAGCCTACCCATTCGGGGGGGCATATTCTGGATCCCCTGTTTACCAATCTGCCGGGGATTACAATCACCTCTATCTCGCCGGTGGAATGGACTGACCACTTTTTGGTGTCCATCCTATGCCCGGTCTTAGCCACCCCTTCCATCTCCTCGGCTAGACGGGTTCAGAAGAGGGCCTGGAAGAAGCTTAGGTTAGAAGACTTCCATCGTCTTCTATTAGAGGAGCCGCTGGGCCCGTTGACGGAGGTAGAAAAGGGGTATGACCTCTTCTGTTCCTGGATTACTAGGGCCTTGGACTCTCTGATACCTATTGTATCTACTAAAATCAACTCCAGAGAGTCGAGCCCCTGGTACGATAGTGCCCTTCGGGCCCTAAAGGGTGCCTGTAGACGGGCTGAGAGGGCCTGGAGGAAAACCTATGGAGCTGATCTAAAAGCTGCATACGCCAGGTCCGTCAAGCTCTACCATCGGGCTATCTGTCGAGCTCGAGCGGCTTTTTATGCCGCGGAATTCCGGAACAGTACTAATCCGTCGAAAGCCATCTTTAAGGCCGTAAAAGATCTTATGTCAAAGCGGACTACCTCTACGACCGTAAGCTCTCTTTCCCACTGTGAATCCCTTGCTTCCTATTTTCTGGGGAAAGTCCAAGCTATTTATCGGACATTCCCTAGCATAGGGTCCGGTCGGGAAAGTATCAATGGGACCCACCATCAGTCTACTCTGCTTGTCTTCCCTCCCCTTACCTTGGACGGGTTTGATAAACTTGCGTTGCAAGTCAAATCTGGATCTCCATCCGATCCAGTAAGGCCTGCTCTCTTTCGAGATCAGGCTTTTATGGGACGTGCAGCTGTATGTTCCCTCGTCAACCTTTCCTTGGAAACGGGAGTAGTTCCAGCTAAGTGGAAGCAAGCTGTGGTGTCCCCAATTATCAAAAAGCCCTCCCTGGACCCGGCCAAGCCTGAAAGCTATCGCCCCATTTCGTTGCTACCTTGGCCAGCCAAGATTACTGAGGCCCATGTCAACTCGGCCCTGTCTGAACATCTTGTACGGACCAATGCCCTCGACCCCACACAAAACGGATTCCGTGCCGGCCACAGCACGGAAACCGCGTTACTTGTGATGGTGGAACATCTCCGTGCAAGGTTGGATGCTGGTCAAACGGCGGCGCTTATATTGTTAGACCTTAGCGCCGCCTTTGACACGGTAGACCACAGCATCCTCCTGCATCGGCTTGAGGAGACTGGCATTGGCGGTCAGGTGTTGCAATGGTTCCACTCCTTTCTAGATAACCGCTCCTTCTGTGTTGCCATCCCTCCCTTCAAGTCCAATTTCCAACCGCTGGCCATGGGGGTTCCGCAAGGGTCCTCGCTGAGTCCCACGTTGTTCAATCTTTACGTGAGACCGCTGGCTGATGTCGCTAGGCAGTGGGGCCTAACTTTGGTCTCATATGCCGACGACACACAGCTGGCGGTTACTCTCAGCGGGGATGCGGAGACTGAGGCCCCCAGGTTTCAGTCTGGACTGAAGGCGGTGGCTAGCTGGTTGACAGGCAACTGCCTTCAGCTAAATGCCACAAAAACGGAGGTGATGGTTGTCGGTAAGGGAGTGGAGCTGTGGGGTGACCAATGGTGGCCCTCTGAGCTGGGACCCACTCCAACCCCGGTATCTGAGGTGAAAAACCTGGGGGTCTGGCTGGATGCGGGCCTCTCCTTTGTAGGGCATACTAAAAAAACTGCGGCCTGTTGTTTCGGTCTCCTAAGGGGCTTGAGACCTGTTCTCAAGTTCTTTGACGCCCCGACCAGGCAGCTGGTGATCCAGGCAACTATCATCTCCCGCCTGGATTATGCCAGCTCTCTTCTGGCTGGGGCTAACCAGGCCGAGCTAACCCGTCTGCAGCGGGTTCAGAATGCTGCGGCGAGGGCGATTGTCGGCCTGCCCAGATTCAGCTCGGTGGCAACTGTCCTTCGTACCCTACATTGGCTCCCTGTCAGGAAGCGCATCCTTTTTAAGGTCTTGTGTCTCGCTTTTAAGATTCTGAGAGGTATTGGCCCGGAAATCCTATCCAGCTGTCTTTCCTTTTATGTTCCCACCCGCACCCTCCGTTCCCAGGGTTTGGCCCTTGCGGTGGTCCCCAGATTTAGGCTTAGTCGCATGGGTGGCCGCTCGTTTAGTGTAAAGGCCGCGTCAGCATGGAACTCCCTTCCTGTTGAAATTCGTCTGATGGAGGACCTCTTGACTTTCCGGAGGGCTTTAAAAACTTACCTGTTTTAGCTGCTTTCATGTTTTTAGTTTCCTGTTGTGTTATGTTCTACCTTGTCTCTGCGCCGGGACGCCCCTTGGCTGGGGTATCTGTGCGCATAATAAATCAATATAACATAACATAACATAACATTGATTGATTGATTCAGCACAACAATATAAAACCCGCCTAGAGCCAGATTTTGGCAGCAGCATGTGTGTTATGTCTATGGAGGTTCGAAGATCAGACCTCACAAGAACACTGTCGAGTTATCCTTGGAGCCTTCAGCACTCACTGTGCAGACAGTGAACCGAGCAAAACTGATATCAGAGCAATAACATATTATTTCTCAAGTAAATCACGAAGCTCTTCTGGGTTGAAAGCTAAAACAACAATTACGTGTCGTGTGCAAAATGAAGCAAAAATGAAAAATGGCATTTAAACATTTAATAAGCTCATGCTAACTTAACACAGTACATAGAAAAGAATTAGCTATATGACACCCCCCCAATGATCCGAGCACGGTCAAAAATCAAGGTAAGGTAAGACCAGAACAGGGCATAACATGAAAGCAGAGTTCAATAATAATGAGCTGAGCTAATTTTCAAAAGCATATATGATGGCCTACAGTGGCCAAATGAAATGGTCTAAACATTTCAATCGAAGGCCCCTTTAGTTCAAATCAATATGCCTGGGGCGTATAAAAGAATTGTTTGTAAGAAAAAGGCACCTTCCAAAAATACAAACAGCTACGTGCCTAAATAATAAAAGTCTCCAAGGACTCTCAGGATAGGACTGAATATACAAAATATGCAGCAACAGCCTAAACAAGAAATCACTGTCATCATCCGGAAACAGTACAGCCATCCAATTAAGTAGTGGAAAAGAACATACGTGCTCCTCCAGCACTGGATCCTCTAGCATCATCAGAGGACAAATCGGTGGGTATTCAAGAAAGCTTTGTGCCAAGAACTCATGCGCCGCTGCGAGTAGGTCCCAATGACCCATTAGTCCATGCATCGCTGCCAAGGCCATAATCCTTTCGCCAGAACAAACCAACTCGTGAGCAACAACGGGGTTCATCAGATGATTAATATCGACGTCAGGAGACACCGTCAAGCAGAGACACAAATCAAGGGCCCATTTGAAATCGCAGCTCAGGCAATGAAACACAGGCTGGCTACATGTGAAATAGGAAAATCGAAACGATAATCCAAATGTCGTGCATAAATTCGCAAGCAGAAGGGTGCCATAGTAATCAAGCATCCGGTTGCGAAACAGCGGTAGGAGGGGCTCTGCGGCTTCTAACGCAGGACGGGCATCCATGTTTAATAAAACAAAATATCACCAAAACGTCAGCAGCCAATGCCAGCAAAACAGGGAAGCCACCAAACAGACTTGAAAATATAGAATGAAAGAAGGCAGGGATGACTCCAAATACTTTCTCGAATGAAGTCATGAGACCACTGCTAACTAATTTAAAAAAGTGAGCCAGGCCAGAAGGGGACGAGGCATTAAAGATTTGATGAACCAGCTCGCTAAAATGTAACGGCAAATCAGTATTTAAAAGCGCCTGCACCTCTGTGTGCATGTTAGCTATATGAAGGACGAATGTTTCTCGGGCCGAACTCAGGGCTACCTCTTTTTGAGACAAAAGGGCTCTTATTCTACTCACACCATTAAACTCTACTTTCAAGGTTGGGATGCGCGGCCAGATGGAAACATCTGAATTCCCATGCGTAGGGGGATACAGAACATTTTTGCAACAGACAACACGTTCTGATACAGTTACCACATAAGCGATACCTTTAATTAAACCACAACACTCTTCGTTATTCAACAGTAAATAACTACTGTTTGCCAGTAATGTGAATGTGGGAACGATTGCGGGAACCGGAGTTCCTTTCAAAACTCAGGCTAAATTAGGCCGTTCCTGATTACAAGAACCATGTAACTGGATGTGCCTGCATGTCAACGAATGTTCAGGGGACTCTGTGCATTCTTCCCCATTAAGATTCACTTCTTTCTCGTCTTTCAGGCACCTATATGTGAATGGAAGAGACCACGCCTCATGAAGGAATGAGCTACCTAATGGTTCATATCTCCCTATCGCAATATATTGCATACAATTAGTAAACTTGTACAAGGCAAAAGGTAATGTGATTCATCCGTGGATAAGCCACGTTGCAGCAGTGGCCTCAGCTACAGAGAACGGTAAAGATTCCAACCTCTCAATATGTAACATGGAAAAGGATGCGTCACGCATTGAAAGCATGCGCTGTTTGTCAGTCAAATTAAATGGGGCAAAGAGGGGGGACACGTTCATGTAATTCCAGGGCACTCTACCCGCCTTAAGTGTCTGCAAGGTCCACGCAAATTGCATTACAGAACGCAATGGATTTTGACCATGGTATAACACAGACACTTCATCATTTACAATATCACCCACAGAAGATACAATATTATTAAACGTGTAGATGCGGGAAGAAAGCATGTTCATACTGTTATCGACAACTGCAAGCAACTTTTCCAAATTAGCTTGATCAATAGCCCTTAGGCGCTTAGAAGCCTCAATTTGTGAAAGTGTCCAGATTTCATTGTAAACAGCATAAATCCACCGTTTAGATCTTCCACTAGCCGGGCCCTTTATGAAATCATTTAAATCGACATTATCAGTTAACTGGGATAGATGTAGTTTAACTGCAGTTAATGTAGAATGTTGTAGCCAATTCTGACATAACTTGCCTAGTGAGTAAGTGGTGACAGTATGATCAGTAACAAAACGGGGATCAGGCCTGACTTGCGTAAAACCTTCAGTTAAACCCATAAAGCGACGTTGGCAAGAATCAGAGCTTCTGTGCCACATCAGCCAACCCTTCGGATCCAAACTGGATACATTAAAGGATGAATTATGCAATAATGTTTGCAGTTCTCGAATGGAAAACTGTGTGAAATTATTCCAACCGGAATATTCTTCCAAATCAGGAATAGTAGGGGTATTCAACTTTTTTGAAGTAGCCAATCCAAAGCATGTTGTCTAGAAAATAGTAGAATTTAAAAACAAGATATGATTTGGGATGAGATATGCACGGTGCAAAGCCTCAGTGCCTTGTACCTGCCAACTTTTAGAACCCCAAACCGATTTAAGGTCAATGGTTTCCTTTCATAGCTCGTAGCCCTCTACAGCTAATTTGTCTAGAAAGGACTTTGAATAAAACAATTTAGTATCGGTAAGTCTAACCTTGGACATGGACTTCTGTGTCATCTTAAAATAAAAGGACTCAGGACTTGATTGATTAAAGTCGGTAAAATAAGTGTACTTCTTTAAAAATGTACTGGAGCTGCCTTGTAATGGTGCTGGGCAAAGTTCCCACTGTGTGTAATTTACAGTACCCCTTCTGGAACTCGTTTTATGCAGAAAATGGTATCCAAAATGTTGAAAGCAAAATAAATCACCATAATTAGCAGATTCTAAATATAAATCTTCAGCATCAAAGGCAGCATAATATTTCAAATCAGAGAATAATGATTCTATGGCCTGAACATCCCAATCATCAGAACGTATGTTTTGTTTTACCACATCCCCCATGTTCACTCTGAGTTTATTAGGGACATTAACCACTTCAGTAGGGCCATGGATTTGAAATTTAACTGCATCCCACACTATCCCATCAAGAAGCGGCCAAGCAGTGATGTTAACAAAATTCAAGTCTCTTTTCAGTCTGTGTGCTGAATGTGATGAGGAAAAGGGGGCCAAAGTTCCATTAAGATGTCGAATGCATGTTCTCTCCTCAACATAGTGTCCATCGATGAGACGGAAAAAAAAAAACACAAAACTAATTGACAATAAAAGGTGAATTGAAAAAAGTAAGTAAATCAAAAGGAGACTAGCTAGAGATGGGGTTAGTCTGACATTAATATTGTTATTGTCATAGCGACTCAGTATCGTTTTGCCAATTGGCAGTGGCACCTGTTGGGTGTCTTTAGAAAGCCCTCACCCACCAACCTAGTTGGTGGCATGCTTCATCATCGGGCCCACCCAGTGACACCTAGCGTGTCCCGGGTGTGCTTCGACGCCTGATTACAGCGGAGCAGGTATGTCACTGTGTGTGCGGTGTGAGGTGTTCAGATAGGTGAGGTTAAAACGGCTTGGCGGATGGTCCCTGGGGTGAGGATACTTTATTAAAAGGGCCTCCGTCAGCGGTTAAAAATAAGGCTGTGGGACGTTAGAGGCGGGTTACGACCTCCTACGTCCTAAGAGTGTCAACATGTTTCAGCCAGTGCCTTATTACTAATCTGGCTTTCTTCAGGACAATAAAATATGTGTAGGTTAAAATTAGGGGTTGTGTAGTGTAGTCTATGTGTCTACACGCCCTAAAGTGTATATAACTGTGAGAGGGGGGATTCCCTTCTCAAGATCACCTGTAGATTTAACATTGAGAGACAGGGACAAGACAGACATGGGGGAGAAAGAGTCACTAGAAAGTATAGATCATATGTTATGACAGCCGGCTTAATAGCGTTTAGTGCAGGCTATGAGCGGCTCAAGTGTAATGATACTGGTGGTACCATTATTGTGGAATCGCACTAGAACTTCGAGAGTGAAGTGATTTAAAACAGCGGTATAGAATACTGCAGTAGTGAATAGTGAAGCATTTTGGCGCAAGGAACATGTCTTACGCTTTCAAGGCTTGCTTTTGCTCCAAGGTTATTGAAGTGGCAAGGGGTGGCCCTAGTAGGGAGAAAAAGGACCACTGGGGTAAGGAGACCTGTGGGAGAAAGTTTGGGTAGCGCTTACCTATGGTAGAGATGTTCAGCATACTCACAGGATTTCTGGGCAGCACCAGCGTGGGACCTGTTGTGCCTCCTTCGCAGAACCGGTAGTGAATGGCTGCTGTTGCCGGTTTTTTATATACTGCCATTAATTGTATAAGTGAGGGCACCTGGAGGAAAGAGTAATGGTGGAAAGACTCGCTTTGCGGGTCGTTATCGCGCTCAGGAGTGTGCCCTTCGTATCGCGCTGGTGCGCGGTATAGTGCTAAGGCTTTAGCTCATGCGTGGATGTGAGGAGTGGTCGTGCGCATGCGCGGCCGTGATGTGGTTCGCGCATGCGCGGCCGGGAAGTGGTCCGCGCATGCGCCATAGCACGAGTCCCTTAGAATGCGCGCATGGGCAGAGGTTCCTGGTAGCGCCAGTGCACAAGTAACTACTGCCTTTGGTCCTGATTGGTTACAGGGGCGGTTTCAGTGGCAGGATTAATAGCGCTTGGGACACATGGTTGTTCCCAAGTGCTGGGATGGCCAGGAAGTCTAATGTATCCTGTTTGCACCCTGCTGGGGTGGAGCAAGTGACAGGGGGCATTATGAATGCATTAGGGACACATGGTTGTTCCCAGGTGCTGAGATGGCAAAAAGGCCCAATTTCTCTTGGTTGCGCCCTGCTGGGGTGGAGCAAGGAACCGAGGGCTTTATAAATGCGCATGATTGGTCAAGGGAGGCAATGGGAGATAATAGTGAGACTAGGTTCAGGTCGGTGGCTCACAGGGCAGTCTAGTGGCCATCATAGGGTCAGGGAGTTCCAGGGGATGGCATCATTTAATCCATCTGTAGCTGTGGACAGACGGTATATCCATCTTTGTTCTTTGTTTAACAATTTTTTATCATTGTCAATTGGGCTGACTGGTATTTGCTCAATGACTGTCCAGGTGAAGTCATTGGGGGTGTGGCACTGGGTGATGAAGTGGTTTGTCAGTTTGCTAATGTTTTTCTTGCAGCGCATTGTGCTGCGGTGCTCCGTTATCCTGGTCCTCACTTTACGTGTGGTCATGCCCACATATCTGAGCCCACATCTGCAGGTTAGTAAGTAGATCACATTCTGTGAGTTGCAGTTTGTGTGGCTCCTTTGGGACCATGTCTTATTTGGTTCCAGGTTCAAGGTTTTGGTGTGGGATGTCAGGTGACAGACACTGCAGTCGTTGCATGGGTAGTGTCCGGTAACTTTTGGCATACCCCATGCATTGAGAATGGTGTTATCGTGTTTTGGTGGTGGTTTAGGTCTGGTACTGACGAGTTGGTCTTGGAGGTTATGGCACCTTTTGTAGGCAAACCTATGGGGTTCCCAGTTCCTTTGCCCTGAATTGATGATTCTCCAGTGCTTCTTTATAATTTTAGCCACTTCGTTGGAGGCAGTGTTGAAAGTAGTCACACATGTTGTCGGTTGTGTGTCGCTTTCTTTGGTGACGTCTTCTAGTAGTGCGTCACGGTTCTGGTTTCTTGCCTGCTTCTGAGTTTTTTTGGTGATCGCCTTTGGGTAACCACGGTTTTCTAGTTTTTTGGCTAGGTCCGCTGATTGTGATTTATAGTCGTGTATATCCGAGCAGTTCCTTCTAATACGGAGGAACTGGCCAAACGGTAAGTTTTCTTTTAGAGGCCGGGGGTGGAAGCTGTTGAAGTGCAGCAATGAGTTTCTAGCCGTGGGTTTGTGGTAGGTTGTGGTTGTCAGGGTTCCGCCTGTTGCTGTTATTTCCAGGTCTAGAAATGGGAGTTGCTGGTTGCTGGCTGTGCAGGTGAACTTAAGGTATGGGTCTCTGTTGTTGAGCCATTGCAGGAAGTTGTCCAGTTCAGGTCGTGAGCCATCCCAAATGACCAATATATCATCGATATATCAATGCCATTTCAGTATGTGGTCCCTGAACGGGTTGGTTTCCACATTAATGTGGGTACTTTCAAAGTGGTGGACGTATAGTCCAGCTACACTCGGCGCGAAAACACTGCCCATTGAGGTTCCATTGGTTTGTAGATAGAAAGTGCCCTCATACTCGAAGTAGTTTTCTTTGAGGGCGAGGGCTGCACAGTTCATGACAAAACTCCTTGGAGTCTGGTATGGCCAGGGGGATTCTTCCAGGATATCCTGTAGTACCTGTAGGGTGGCGTCTTGTGGAAGGCTGGTGTATAGGCTTTCCACATCAAGTCCTACCAACAGTTGTGTCTCAGGGTCAAAGGTGATGTTGGCGATAACCTGTAATAGGTGTTTTGTATCCCTGATATAGGTGGGCGTTTTTTGTACCAGGGGGTTTAGGAAGAAGTCACAATATCTTGAGAGTGGCTCTAGTATGGAGTTGATGCCAGATAAAATTGGCCTGCCCGGGGGTGGGATTACCCCTTTGTGTACCTTCGGTACTGTGTAGAAGTATGGGGTTTTGGTGTTCTCCGGGCAGAGGTATTCGGCCTCCTGTTTGGAGATATGTTCGTCATCTGCTGCCCTTTTGACAAGGTTGTGCACAGTGGTGCGTAGTTGTTCTGTGGGATCCTGCTCCAGTCTGCGGTAATTCCGGCTGTCCCTGAGTAGTCTCCGACATTCCGCATCGTAGTCTGTTTTATCCAGTAGTACGATGCCGCCCCCTTTGTCAGCTGGTTTGATTACTAGAGTGGGGTTGTTTTTCAGGCGTTGTATCGTTTGTCTGTCTTCCCATGACATGTGGTTGTAGTGGTTGGTGGGGTTGAATTTCTCTATGTCATGGTAAACCGCCTGTTCAAAGGTTGTTATTTCTGCTGGCACGGTGGAGGGTGGAGGGACAAAGGTGGATTTCACTCTGAGTCCTGTGGTGTTGGTGTTCTCCTCAGTTTGGGGCTGATCTTGGTTGGATTTTTCAAAAAAGGACTTCAGTTTCAGTTTTCTGAAGAATTGGGCTAGTTCCGCTTGCAGTTTAAAGTTGTCCAGTCTTGTGGTCAGTACGAAGGACAGACCTCTCTCCAGGACCGACGTCTCTGTGCTGGATAGTGGGGTGCTAGACAGGTTGAACACTAGTGATGGTTGGCTAGTAGGGTTGTCTACTTGCTTGTTCCCGGGGTTGCCTCTCTCGTCTTCTGACGTGTGTTGGAGCTCACCGGGTTTTCGTCTTCCCAGTGTACCTGTGCGTTGTTGTGCTGGGTTGTTCTTCTGCGGCCCCGGGGTCTCTGGCCCCGTCCTAAAAAAGGAAAGCTGTTGCCCTGGTTGCCTGCAAAAAACGGCATTGGCCCTTGAGGGTACATGTTGGGGAAACCGAAGTAGGGGTTTTGCATGTGGCCTAAGTTAGGCGGGAAACCAAAGAATTGGTTTGGCTGTCCTCTTTGCCAGTGGTTGGGCCATCGGTGTCCTCTTCGTCCTCTGCCTCCTCGTTTTTGTGATCCGCTGCTGGAGTCACTAGAGACGGAGCTGTCATCCCCTGAGGAGTTGAGTGTGTTGGTTTCCTTGGCAGGCGGGGTGTAGTTCTCCTCTGAGTATGGATATACTTTAGCGTAGGAGAACTTTTTGAGGTCTTTCTCAAATTTTTTGAATTTCGCCTGGGTCAGGTAGTCCTTGTACTCATTTATTTCCCGGTTCTGGTCATCAAGTTTCTTCTTGAATGATGTTATCGTGGCTTTGAAGTGTCTTTCTGTTTCTTCTATCTCAATGGATAGGGTGTCTGACAAACGTTTGGCGGTTTTTAAGATGAGAATCATCCAGTCTCTGGTACAGTGCCATGCGATCTGAGCCCAGTCCTTCCTGAACGTGGGGTCGTCAAGGAAGATCCTGGGTGCATTAGATACTAATAGCCCCCTCGGTGCAGAGTTGGTTCTAAGGTATTGAAAAAAGTACCAGCCAAATATATGTCCAAGGGGGAATCAAAAAATGTTTTTTAAATAAAGAGGCATAAATCGCACAACGCGAGGGTTTATTCGAAGTCACTGAGTCAAAGGAGAACCTGGATTCTGTGGCCAAACGTGTTTGTAAATCAGGCATCGATAAATCAGCAGGATAGGCGTAATCTAGGTCATCAATGTTATTAACGGGGAAAGTATTTAGTAAAGGACTGGAAACAGCAGGCATCTCAAGGGCCACTTCTGGCTTTGCATTAGAAGTAGTGGCCAAAACAGAATTTCTCACTATCGAAGGACAGGAGACTGCCGGTGTCATGCTATGAAGAATCGGCCACCCTGTTGTCAATTGAGATAAACCTGTTTTCCTTACGACCTGGAAGTGGAGGTAAAATGACTGTTCTTGTGCCCTTCACTCCAAGAACGAGAACCGGTGCTCGATAGAAAGGACCAAATTCTTTCTTGTTATCGATCTTCTCTCGAACCAGTTCTCCAACTTTGGGTAGCCAGCCAACTACCGGGATCTGCAACGCATCATCCGATGTGGAGGGCGAATGTTCCTTTGCAAGACAGGCTCTGGTTTTTTGTAAATCCTGTAAAACATTGCAATGTTCATCTACGTCAAAGGCCGTGGCTTGGGCCAAGCAGTCTAGACCGTCGAGGTCAGGGACATACATCTTGATACCAAAGAGCATTTCGTACGGGGTCTGCCCACCCAGAGACCTTCTAGGGAGATTATTTAGAGCATGCTGCACGCCATTGGGATGGGCCAACCAGTTTCTGCCAGTGCCTATAACTCGTGCTGTCAAAGATTGCTTTAAGTCACGGTTCATTCGCTCCACTACACTATTACCCTCAGATCTGTATGGAGACGAAAACTTGACTTGGACCCCCAACGAAATCATAGCATCCTTATACGCCTTAGAGGCGAAAGCTGGACCCTGATCCGAATGGAAGGTACCACAGGAAAAAAATCCCTACAAAGACACGCAAATCTCTTATGACAGTCCGTGAATCAGCGCTGCGATGGGGCCATACCCACACAAAGCGCGTGCATGAATCAACTGCTACTAAGATGTACTTATACGTAGTATCAGAAGAAAAATGACCGCATTGATCTAAATAAACACAACCCAGTGGTTTATTAGATATGTACAACTGTGTCTGAATCGGTCGCGCAGCAGTCGAAGGCTTTATCTGTTGGCAAATGTCACATTGAAGGACAGAATTGCGCGTCTGTTTGTACAGTCCCCGCCACCAGAACCTTTGTTGTAGCTGAGTTACAGTGGCCGAGACACCCGCATGCGCAGACGCTACACCTTCATGCGCCACTGTAATCAACGTAGCCCTGCGATCCGAGTTGGGAATCAACCGTTCCCCCACATCAGGAATTTTCACATACGGAACCTTATCGGGACTTAAGTGGTATGTTTACTTCGAAGGGAACCCTGCAGGATATTTAACTCCCTTCTCAGTGGCAGCTACAGCCGGCAAGATGTCATCATCTACTTAACTTTTGGACCGTGTAACTGCTGCAACTAAATATTTTGATACTGCAGATTTAGCCGCTTCATCAGCAAGCGAATTACCGACAGCGTGAACTCCAGCACGCTGATGGCCGAGAGTATGAATCACAAACACAAGTGGCAACTGCTCTTTAAGCTCAGCCACTCAGACCTATCGATCCCAAAAAAGCTACAGATTTTTCACGGACCACGTTTTTTCTGGCCGCCTCAGACAACACCCGCCTTGCCTCTCTACCAGGTAACCTTAGTAATGTTTCGCGTGCAACATGTGGCTTATCCTCAATATAATCTTCAATTTATAACCTTTTTCCTTATTTATTTAATTTTGATGTAACGGGCTTTCCGTTATTATTATTTTTTCGAGACTCTTTTGAGACCATTTTGAGTAATTAGTCTCTATTCTATCATATTTAGGAATCAGCCCCACCACCCCCTACCCCCCTCTTCACGTCCTGACGAAGACCCATGCAGTAAGGATCTACTGTCCTACATCTTCAGGGTCGAAACGTAGACTTTTATCTACACCACGAACTTCTAACAAATGCATGATGTACACAGCAGATTAGGAGTTTTCTTGTTATGAAAATGCTTTGATGTATGCTTATCTCATTTGGCCTCTCGTATGGGGATCAATTAGCATTCATTACCTACACTCGTGAATTTATGCATAAGAGAAATTTGAAAAGTGATGTATAACTATCAAAAATGTTTTTCCCTGCACCCTTTCCCCTTCCCCTTGTGGGCGTATTGAAACTTGTATATACTAATGCTTGATACATATCTACTAATCATTGAATGGTTATAACTGGGCAGTGAAAATAAAAAAACACTGTGCACAACCACAATACAGCATTTTCATTCACTCCTTTGATCTTTCTGGGATTCTTGTTGTCTATTTTGTTTATGGTAGCATATGTTTATGATGTTCGTGGAGTTTCAATTCAAATTATTTAAAATGTTCTTTTTCTTTAAATTTACCCAGCATTTTCCTTTTTCCTTTGATCTTCATGGGATTTTTATTTTTGATCTTATTATAGAGTACATAGAGTTCCTCAATCTGATTGTATTTTTTTTTCTGCTGGAAATGTTCTGGTATTTTCTTCCACGTGTCTTGCAACTGCATTCCTATGATCTTTGTTTGATGTGGCTTTGATGCGCTCCTGAATTATTTTTTTCAATTTGCATGTCCTGTTCCCCAAGTATTTCTTCTCACAGGGACACTAAATTATGTGTTGCTTAATTTTCCAGATTGTTCCATTTTAATTTGATTCTTATTTACTGCAACTTTATAGGGTTTGCATTTATTGCAGGACCAAAACCCTAGAGTTTTCAACCATGCATTTTGATGGGTCATTCTAAAATGGCTGTGTGTAAGTGTGTCTCTCAGATTGGATACCCTTCTGTATGTGATGTTGGGATGATCTCCAACTATCCAGGCTACTGAGGAGTCCAGTTCTAATATTCTCAAGTGTTTTTTCAGGATCTTGGATTGCCGATTTGAATCAGTAAGTAGCGCGTGTGCTGGGTTGTTTAACAAAAAGCTGTTTTTAAAACTTTTAATACTGTTACTTGGATTGCTGCTCGAATTTCGTAGATTGCTTACTTTGCACATCTCTTGTCACTGTTTTCCCACGATCCCCGGTTCGTCACGACTTACTAGTGCTGCTTGTACGGAGGGACGCGACTCCTCCCCCCATTTACAGCACTTCCACTTCAAGGAGCTAAATTCAGACGGGGGCCCGGCCGCGCGCAGCGGCCGCATGCAGCAGGCGCGCCAAAGTCCGTCTGAGCCCATCCGCGCCACGAACACGGCCAGCGCCAGCCATGCTGCCGGTGAGGATGGGGATGAGGTGAGGATTAGTTGGTCCAGTGCGGAGCTAATAGCCTATAATGAGGCCAATTACTGTGCTTTACATCTAACTGATCTTGCTAAAATGGAGTTACCATCCATCTGCCAGGTATGCTGACAGGTCTTTGGCGTCATAGGTGACTCGCCACTTTCCTTGATGCATATCCATATGGGGGAGGCCGCCCAAAGACTCCCCCTATAGAATATGCTGAGGTGTTTCGGGTGGGCCTAGTGAATTGTAGATCCCTTCCGAGACATGCTGAGGACATTTGGCTGACTCTTAGGGTATCATCCTGGGATTCACTATTTCTTACCGAAACTTGGATGAATGAAGATACAGTGGCATCCATCACTTTAGCCATTCCCCCGGGTTTCAAAATAGGTTTTTTCAACAGAGAGGGAAAAAAAGAGGAGGCGGGTGGCTAATATTTTCAAAGATTCATTTGTATTGACCTCCTCTAGGCCCCTCAACATACAAGGTGTCGAGGGACTTTACTTTTGCCTTCAAATCAACCCGAGGGTATCTCTCGCAGGCCTGCTTGTCTATAGGCCACCGGATTGTGCAGCAGATATCACTCTTGATCTATGCAATTATAGTGCACAAAAATCGCTAGCCCACTCACATTTTTGGAGAAGTGTTGCTCACTGGTTAGAAGCGGCAGACCCCGAAGCAGAGATCAGACCCGGGACCAGGGTTCAATTCCCGACGCGGCAGGGTCTTGGGTTCAATGTCCACGGACTCGATAATTCTCGCCTCGGCGCCTATTCTAATCATGGGTCCCACGCTGCAACTCTGAGCAATAGCTTGCTTAATCTCCACAACAGCCCCAACAACACTGGGATGCCTGGCTTCACCTTGGGGGTGCCCAGGATGGGCATCTCACAGGGAGAGCCAGGAAGGGTTCCACAGCGTTATACAGTGCCGGGACGCCCCGTTGCTGGGGCAGCTGTGCGCTTTACAAGTATACTACATTTTTTGGCATTGGGGGATTTTAATTTTCATGTCAATGACCCCAAGTGTTTCCATGCCTCCCAACTAATTTCTTCACTAGGAGCGGCTAATTTAGTACAAATAATTTTGGGTCCCACTCATAGGGCAGGCCACACTTTAGATTCAATTTTCTCCAATATTAAGGCTATTATAGCAGAGGAGCCTCAACCAGTGGTATGGTCAGACCACTATCTGATTATTTTTTCAGTTAAATTGGCCACTCTAAGCCAGGCCAGAGGTAAGCGGTCTATTCTGAAGAGGAAATGGTCTAATCTATCAGCTGCTACCTTAGGCCCTATTTTTTATAGTGATCCACCTGCCGTCACTTCAGATCCAAATGGGGATGCCCTGGCAATGAACCAGTGGATTGCCTTGGCGATGGATGCTGTCGCTCCAGCAAAAATGATGCTGTCTCGCAGACAATTTCCCTCAGCACCATGGTTTTCAGAGTTGTTGAAAGAAGAAAATCGAAGCGGTAAGAGATTGGAACGACAATGGAGACAAAAATATTGCGATATAGCAAAGTCTTGCTACAAAAGGGCCATCAAAAATGTACATAAATCATTAAAAATGGCTAAAAGAATTTTTTTTGCTACCCGTATTCAGATAGCTGACCAGTCAAGCAAAGACATTTTTAAGGTAGTAGAATATTTTTTCAAACCAAGAGCAATTGAGACGGAAGTGATTTCGAAGCCGGCTCTGTGTACAGATATTTCTAATTTCTTCAACAAAAAAATCGTAAAGGTGTATGACACATTCTCTGTCCCTGCTGCGACAGAGAAGTCAGATTCCTCTCTGGCCACTGCACGGGTTCCGTCGCTTTCCTGCTTTCGTCCAATCACGCAGCAGGAGGCGCTGTCAGAGATCGAAAAATGTAAATCAGGGGCGCCGGATGAGCCTTGCCCACCCAAACTGTGGAAAAAGATCTCACCTTTTGTGATAGACATCCTCACTCACATCTGGAACACCTCTCTTGAGACCGGAATTTTCCTGATTGTTGGAAGCATGCTACACTGCTCCAGCTGAAAAAGAAACCAAATGGAGCCACAGATGATCTTAGCAATGTCAGGCCAATTTCGCTCTTACCCGCGCTGGGGAAAATGCTACAGAGGCTAGTACAACGTCGTTTGAATTGCTTTATTGAAAGCAAGGCTATCTTGCATGAAACACAGTCAGGCTTTGGGCCTAATTTCAGCACCGAGACCACACTTATAGAGGTGGCAGAATCAGTTAGATGGGCACTAGATTCAGGGGCATCAGTAATGCTGGTGCTCCTGGATCTATCTGCAGCTTTTGACACGGTTGATCAAGTCAGGCTGCTTCAGAGACTGGAATGTATTGGTCTGGGCGAGAAGATGCATGCCTGGGTGCAGTCCTATCTGAGCGCTCGATCGCAGAAAGTCGGCCTACGCCCGTTTTCGTCCAAACCAAAACCTCTTTGGTGTGGTGTTTCCCAGGGCTCTGCCTTAACTTTTTACTTTAATAGCCAACTGGGGTGTCAAAGCGATTTCATATGCTGATGACACACAGCTGGACTTTTCTTACCAAGAGCCGACAGAGGAGGCCTTCGGTTTTTTTAAGGGCTGTCTTCGTTACATCGCCATTTGGATGAACAGGAATAAATTAAAACTAAATGCAGGGAAAACAGAAGTGATTTTCTTTGGTAAGGGGCCTGTGCCCTCGCCCGATCTCTGGTGGCCTATTGAAATGGGGTCCCCGCCCTTCCCCAGCACCAGTGCCAAAAATCTGGGGTGAGATGGGATGATGCCCTCTCTTTTTCTGCTCATATTCATCAGGTAGAGGTGGGGTGCTTTACTAAACTTAGAAATCTTCGAAAGTTCCTGGACCTACTGCCTGAAGATAGTCGTAAAATTAGTAGTCCATGCCACTGTATTATCCAGGCTAGATTACGCTAATGGTCTCTATCTTGGGTTGCCTAAGCATGTGACCCAGCGACTACAGATTGTGCAGAATACAGCTGCGATGCTGATTAAACATATTCCTTTTAGACATCATGTCTCCCCGCATCTGCGCAGTCTGCACTGGTTACCTGTGGCAAGCAAGATTGAATTTAAGGCCCTGACTTTGCCCTATCAGGCACTGCAGGGTAAGTGCCCAAAATTATCTTAAATTAAGATTTCCCCATTATTGGCAGGTACGGTCACTGCGCTCGAATCCTCTGAAATAGCTCTTTGTCCCCCGATTCGCGAAGTCTCTCCTCGGGGTAGAGCTTTTTCGGCAAGAACTGCAAAACTGTGGAATGCCCTACCACTCTTTATTTGCAATGCAAATTCAGAGCTCGTCTTCAGGAAACAGCTAAAGACATGGCTTTTTATTGAGTAATCTGTTTTTTGTTGCTTTTACTACTCAGTCTATCTTGATGCTTACAATAGCGCCGGGACACCTCCTTGTGAGGTAGCTGTTTGCGCTATACAAACTTCGGTATTATTATTCAGAAGAGTATGTTGATGTCAATCTTTAATGTTCTTTGAATTCAGCTCCTTTGTTTTTGAATTATGCAGAATTACTGATCTTTTCCTTGAGTTTTCTTTCTTGAGACCTCTGTAACTACCTTTTTCGGATATGTTCTGTAGTTAAACCTTATTTGTGTCTCATAACTGTGTTTTGTCAATTCCTAATCCAATGAGCAATTTCAAAAAATTCTTAGAAACTCCCCATAGGCATTATTTCATTTTAGATATTTTGGGTGAAAACTTTCCACGTGTAAAATAGCATTTGATTCTGTCACTTTTCTGTGTAGAGTAGTTTGTAATGTATCGTTAGATACAAACATGTGAATGTCCATGACATTTACTCTATTGTGGCTAATTTTAAATGTTAATTTGAAATTTTCTGAGTTGTTCTTCAGTATATTAAAATATTCCTTGAATACAGGAAGACAGCAGATGGTGAATTTGGCGCCTTTCACCTCTAGTAAGTCTTTAGTGCAATATGGGGTACCGCAGGGCTCTGCGATTAGCCCTGTCCTGTTTAACATCTACCTTCTGCCTCTGTTCCCTATAACTAAATCTTTCGGCATTGACTTGGTCAATTATGCCGACGACACTCAACTGGTGTTCTCCCTTGAAGGGAGACAAGCAGTGTTGATGAACCTCTTCCAGGAGTGTATGCGGCAGACGGCTGGATGGCTCAGGAGCAACTCCCTACAATTCAATGGTGGGAAGACAGAGGTGGTTTACTGCCCGACAGCCTAGACTGTCCCATTATCTACCCCTGGAGTTCAGGCTTACACCTGGAGAGGAACCTCTTACTCCAGCTAAAATGGTGCGAATCTTGGGAGTTTGGGTGGACAGCAACCTTCAAATGGAATTACAGGCTAATAAGACTGTCGGGGTGTGTCTATCCCTGTTGCGTATGCTACGCCAGATCCTTTAATTACTCCCTAAAGATACGCGTGCCTTGGTAGTTAGGGATATAGTGCTGAGTAGTCTGGACTACTGCAACTCCCTGTATTTGGGAGCGCCACAATACATCTTTCAGGGGTTGCAGAGAGTCCAGTCTATGGCGGCAAAGATGGTGCTGAATAAACGTAGGTCCTCAACAACGTTGGCCTTGAGAGAACTTCACTGGTTACCCATCAGGGAAAGGGTGCATTTTAAATCACTCTGCATTGTATTTAGAGCTGCGCAAAATTCGGGTCCTATTCTGTTACATGAGAAATTTACATGGTATAATCCAAAAAGGCAGCTACGATCTTCTAGTACAGGCCTGTTGACGACTACTAGATTTAGGCGCTCCAGGATGGGGGGGAGGGCCTTTAGTGTGGTGGCCGCCAAACTATGGAATGGACTGCCACAGAACACTAGACAGGCCAACTCGTTGACGGAATTCAGAAAGAGCCTGAAAACTTGGCTCTTCCCTAGAACTGACCTTTAACACTGCCTCTACGTTGCGTGTAGGATGATTGTTCTAAGTCTGAGCATCAGGATACCCTTAGGGTGACAGTTGCGCTATGTAAAAGCTCAATTCAATTCAATTCAATTCAATTCTTCTGTTGGGCCATCCTAGATTAATTTGGTGAGAAAGAAAAGCCCATGGCAGTTCCTCGCAATTGCTTAAAAATCCCCATGTTAAACAGAAACAGAAAACATTATTCTGTGAACACATCAATGTCATCTCTAAAAGCATGTCATTGTACTCAAAAAATGTAATAGTCCTCTTTGCCTTAAAAGTGTTGGCAAGCTTTCAAACCGGTTTAATGGTAAATGCTCGTGTATAACGATATCTTGTGCAGAGTTAGCAATTTAAAAGAGATTTTCCATGGTATGCCAACCAAAATGAAACCCATTGCGGAGACTATAGGTCTCCCCAGTTGATTTATTCTGTCTTTATGAATTTTGGGTAGGAAGTAAATCGTATCAATCACAGGATGTTCTGTAGTTAGATATTTTCATTCCTCTTCATCTATAAAATTTTGATCTACTCATTTTCTTAATTTATATGTGTTGTTCAAGTGAAACTTGAGTCTAACTGTAACGTCTCTGTAACCTTTGTTTTTTTAGTGAATATATATAGGTGAACAAAAGATAGAGGGAGGTTATAGTTAGGCTGACATTTCACTTATACAAATACAGAGAAATTCAGCAGTTAAATTTAGCTGAGCTAATTATAACTCTCGCCCCCGCATTGCACTGCTTATGACCACATATATTACATCACTCATGACATGGTCAGTGAAATCACTGTTAGGAGGAATTCACAAAGTCTAACTGTTAGTTACACCAAGTGATGTGTCCCTAGAAAGGCTTTAGGCACAAAATTGCTAAGGACAGGAAAATGCCAACTTTCTGAAAGTGGCATTTTCAAAATCCTACTTTACCATTAAAGACAATATTTCATTATAATTTCTTAGACACTAAACATGAACTGGTTACTTGAACCCCTTAAAAGGTTAGCTATAGGAGTACTCTTACTAGACCTATATTATTTGTTTAGTGGGCTAAGAACGTTTCTAATAAGTTGACATTTCAAACCAATTGTACATATCTGCTCATGAAAAGCAATACAAAATATTGCCAAACTTTTTTTATTTGCACATGAAAAAACGTTTTCATAAAAAAAGTAATGAATTTTGCATCATTGTTCTAAGGATTCTATGTTGTGGAATTGCCCAGGTAAAGAGCCTTCTTAGGCCAATAGAAAAAACAATATAGGTCTGGCACGAGTACGCTTATAGTGATTATTGTTTTTCCTCCGTCACTCGTGGACCTAAAACCATTGTTAGGGGATACCGTTTCTGATATCCAACTCAAAGGTTAGCCCTTATTAAATGTAATAAGGGACCCTAATGATACCCTATCGGACAGGTAGGACTCACAGTGTTTAAAAAAAATATTTAGGAGTTTTTCATTACTAGGACATGTAAAACTAAAAGTTGCATGTCCAACCTTTTAATTAAAATACACCCTGCCCATGGGCTACCTAAGGCATACTGTGGTGATGTCATATAGCCAGATGACTGGCAGAACCTACATGTCATCTAGAGTGCTGGTAGACCCATGGTTCCCAATGTTCCAATACTGACAGTTACCAGCTGTGCCTTGGCCACTCCAGGGTCGGCTCTCCGTACTTCTCAATAAACCACTTTTCTACTACAACATCATTGCATCTTGCCTCATTTAAATGGCGACAGAAGGATGAGATACAAGCCTGATGAAATACAAGTCTACCCAACGTCTAGATTGATGTGAGTCTGCTTCTATTTCCAGGACCAACCATCTATTTACTCTCCACCTCTTACTACTCATTGTTCTCAACAGTCGAGAGGTATTTACGATTTCTACTTAACAAATCAACTGTGAGTACATTTTTTTACTTACTTACTCAAGTCACTCGAGAAGTATTGAGACAGAGAGCTGTGCCCTTTGCTTTTTAATTTTTTTTTGGGAGTGACTTTGCCTGTGTTGCTCTGAAAATTGTGGTGTGTGATTTGATTGTCAGAAGCTTAATTTAGAGGTACATTTGTGCACTGCCATCAAGCCAACAGGCCCAACTGCTAAGCGCTTTCACATTCTGCCTTGAATTCATTGGACTTGGATTCACCTGACTTGTTTGAGTGCGTGTTCGTCTGGTGAAACCATCTCCCTGTGGAGTTCCATTGTTTCGGCGTTGATCTGTCCTTCTCCGAATCAGATCCTCCTCTAATGACGTCTTAGAACCTCACAGAGTACTGATGAAGAGGCGGCGTGTGTTTCTCTCGTTGCTGGGTTACCAGTGTGTGACGAGAACTTTCGAGCGCATTGCAGTGACAAGCGGCATCCCTCTATTTATCTGCCTATGGTAATACAAGGATGCGTTTATTCATACTGTGGACTTTGTTAAATTATTCCGTTTTACTTTGCGCTGATGCGCAGAGCATTTGGCAAGTTCCTTTAATTCTGCGCTGATGCACACAGGATTTGCGTGTCAATTTAATTATATTATCGAGGACACAGCATTTCTCAAGTCTTTTTCACTTGGAGCTGTCACACACAGCAATTGATTGATCTTTCCCCTCTGTGCTGACGCGCACAGCATTTGACTATCAAATTTGATGATTCATACAGCTCTTGGCAATATTTACGTTGATGTGGGGTTTGGACCCTAGCGGAATCCACTCATCATATAAACTTTCGGGAGCTCACTGCTGGTTTATACGCACTTATGAGCTTCAAACACTCCCTTCAGGGGAGGTCCGTTGTTCTGAAGATGGACAACATTTCTGCTGTGGCTTATATCAATCGCCTTGGCAGCACGAGATTTACAGACCTTTCCAATCTAGCCAAAAACTTTGGATGTTCTGCCTAGAATACAAAATCTCCCTGAAGGCAGAATACCTCCCCGGAAAATCCAATTTGTCTGCAGATTGGAACTCAAGATTCCTCATAGACTTCACCGACTGGAAGCTCAATGTGAACATATTCAACGCCCTCTTCCACTTTTGGGGTCCTCTAGATGTGGACTTATTTGCCAGCAGACTGACCTTCCAATTACCAAATTACTTCAGCTGGATGCCAAACCCGGGCGCTCTTGCTGTGAACGCCTTTCTCCAACCCTGGTCTCACCTCCATGTTATGCCTTCCCTCCCTTTGCCATGATTCAGAGGGTCCTTCAGAAGGTCAGGACGGAGGAATGTTTTCTGATCTTAATAACTCCCTTTTGGCCATCCCAAGCCTGAGAACTTGAGGATGTGTGTTGACTTAAGGAGTCTTAAGACCACAGAATGTTTTAGGGCACTGCTTAAGAAAGGTGCAAATTACATATGGTCTGAAGAATGTCAAAAAGGGTTCCAAACTATCAAAGAGCATATAGTTCAAGCTCCTGCACCACAGGCATTCGTGGAAGGAAATCAAACCATTATCACTGTTGATGCTTCTGAATATGGTTTAGGAGCTGTTCTATCACAATATGCCAGTGACAAGGAATATACAGTTGGATTTGCATCTAGGACTCTTCATCATGTTCAACTGAAATATTCTGTTATTGAAAAAGAGCTCTTAGCCTGTGTTTGGAGCATTGAAAAGTTTAAACAATATGTATGGGCAGATCCTTTATTCTCAAGATTGACAATCGTCCACTTGTAGACATTCTTTCAGGTAAAAACATTAAACGTACTACAGCACGTATGGCACGTTTATCCACAAAACGTCTAGAATATACTTTCACTGTGGAATACATTCCAGGAGGAAAAAACTGTAGAGCAGACTGTCTGTCAAGACTTCCCGACATCCGATACAAATGATCAAGACTGGGTAACTGAGGTTGAAGAATGTTTTGTAGCACTTATTGGTCAGGACAATTTATCCTTTGCAGAGGAAGATTAGGTTATACAAATTGACAAGGATCCCATTCTCTTTTTTTGCAAGAAAAAAAACAGCATATACAAGTCCAAAGATTCATAGCACATATAATAAATTCATCAAAGCCAGAGACCGCAGAGTAAAACAAATATTCACAAACAAATCATAACATCATCATTACCTAAATCCATTCAGTGATTGGGGCTCATATCTTTGCTCCCATAACCCTCTTCCTTATCCCTTTAGTTTTATAAACAGCACGTTCAAAATTATACATCAATATTAACCTTTCGCAGCAACAAAAAAAAGAGGATGGGTCAGGATTAATCCAATCTCTTGTGATACAGGCCCGTATTACAGCCATACAGATAAAAAGAAAACAGATCGTAGCTTTCGGTCTTGGCTGCCCCACACTACCCGAACTGTGACCTGTAAAAACCATTTCACCAGTTATACAAATCGTACGACCCAGAACTATAGCCAAAAATTGTTCAATTCCAGAAAAAAAATCAGAAAGTTTAGGGCATAGAAAAAACATATGAACCGTATTGGCAGCAAATTGGCCACATCTATTGCATCCAGTTCCCTGTAGTTAAGCTCCATTTAGAAACCTTCCTAGGGGTGTAGTATAGACCATGTATAGCCATACAATACTGAGACCTCATCATCCCAGTAATCATGACTCAGTGAGCCAGTGTAACCGTTTCGAGGATATTAACTCCCGATATCCAAAGCTTGGTTTCCCATTTGGTTTGACAAATTTCCAGATCATCCGGAAATTCTTGTATCAGACACAAATAGAAGTGGTCAATTGATGTCTTTTTCATCATATTTTCAATATGTGGGATTTTACTAATTTGAGTTTTTGATGCTAGTCATAAAGTCTGTAAAAAGCAATGGATTTAAAGGTATTTAAAGAAATTATTTCTTGATACAACAAAATCAGTTTGTAGATCTGTAAAAGAGATTATATGCTCCTCTTTAAACAGGTCACCTATACAATGTTTTCATTTAGTGCCCCACCTAGTGGCGATTTGGTCATGAAAGATATAGGGCAATAAGTCAGAAGCGGTAAATGGTGTATATATATTACATTTTGGGATTCCCAAATGTCTCCTAACCATTTTCCAACCATATACGCAGCTTTAAGGATCTTAAATTTAGTTTTCTTGAAGTAGCTGGGTTCAACAACCCTCAGCAAACATCCTTTTATCTCCTCGCCCATTACCAACTCAAAAATCGATGGAGCGTTGCACAAAGGGATTGGCGCTCTATCCCCGATCACAAGTGGACTGATGAATTGTAAAGAAGCAGCTACAAAATAAAAAATAAAATATGGGATACTCCAGCCCTCACTATCTTTACGAGAATCATCTTTTTCTGAGCTCTGTGTTGTCGTTTATAGCCCCACAAAAATCTAGCGGTTACCCTCTCTAATTTTTTTAAACATGCAAGGGGAATTTCAATGGGTATTGTGCGAAACATATATCAAAATTTTGGAAGTATCAACATTTTTAACACATTGGCTCTGCCATCTAAAGATAGGTGAAGATGATTAAGACCACATGCAGATTAAAATCCCATCATTAAAATAAGAGAGATGGCCATGAAACAAGTTCTACACTTAGCTGATCCAACATATCAGCATCATCTGAATTGGGACCATAGATAGTAGAGATAGTCCATATTGTAGTCTCAAAGCATAGTTCGCTAATTACCCACCGAGCAGAAGAATCCTCTTTAACACGTCTACACTTTCCCAGCCAATGTCTTTTTAGGTTTCGGCTACCGTCCCACTGCGTAAGCAGTGGGTGGGCGGAGCCAAAATCTTTTGTTAGTAGTAGGGGGGCCTGAACACGCCCCTCTTCTCCATTGGCTGGCCTCGTAAATGCTGGCCAGCCATTGGAGGAGAGGAGCGTCACTGAGTTCAGGGCCCGCCTTGACGCGATTCGGGGGCGTTTCCGTGTCTTTTTTTAAGTCACACCTTCTCCTCTTCCCATTGGCTGGAATTTTACCTTCCAGCCAATGGGAAGGGGAGAGCACGCAAACACGCCCCCAAATCGCGAAACGACCTGCTGCGCTGTTGTTTATTAACTACAATCCCTGTTAACCGATTTCCTCGAGTTCCTCCCCTGGCTGCAGGAAGCGTCCATTCAGGAACCGTGTGCCGTCCTCTGCCTCCCTCCAACTCAGCCCAGGCTCGCGCCCTGCTCCCGCCCACGCCGGCTGCGCAGGGCTCATCCATCCGCCCATGCAGTCTGGGGACCGCAGGACAGCATCAGTCGTGCCTGCTGCAGTTGTACGTTCTCCCACGTAAATCCTAATAAAAACACGTCCCGCGCTTATCACCACTGGAGGTGCAGAGACGTGGAGGTTTTTGGCGGGGTGTGAGAGCAGCTCCTAATAAAAACGCGTCCCGCGCTTATCACCACTGGAGGTGCGGAGACGTGGAAGTTTTTGGCGGGGTGTGAGAGCAGCTCCCTGTGAGTCAGAGGGATGTAGCACTGGGCTTCCATGCCGGGGTGGATTGTTACTGCGATAGAGTCTCGCGCTGCTGGGGCTGGGGGACTTGTAGGAGAAGGCCAGGCAGGGGCGGATTAAGAAGCACTGAGTAGCCCGGGACAGGTGTCTCACCGGCGTAGCTAGGGGGGGGGGGGCGGTCCGCCCCAGGCGGCACCTTTTTTGAGGCGGCCGGCACTGACCAGTCCTGGCAAGCACCAGGCGTGAAGCTAACAAATTTCAGTGCTGGTGTCCGCACTAAATGCCTTAGTCATGCATAATTAGGGACCCCTGCGCCCTCCCCCCCCCGCCCCGGCATGCTTTAACAAGTAGCTTCAGCAGCGAGGTAATTGTGCTACGAAAAGCGTGCATGTGACTTTGTCTGAAAATTAAATAGATTGACGCATGGTGAATTCGAGAGCTGGCGCAGGCGCAGCACAGCCTGGCGAATCACTAATCAAGACGTCACATCCACGATGTCTTTTGCAGGTCATCGTCACTGTTTTCTAAAGGCGCGCTTCCCTGTGATCACATGGAGGTGAGTGGCCTCCTAGGCTGCAATGCACTGCCATTCAGGGGGCAGGCGGCAGCTTTTTTTTCCGGCGCGCACGTTGGCAGAGCAGTGCTTATACTTCACTTCCGAGCTGGAGTTGACTCGCACTCAGACTTTTGCTGGACAAGACAATTAGGTAGGACTCGGGTTTGTTTTAATTTGGAGTCGTGTATGGCCCACCCACACTCGCAACATTCACCTGACAACACATTATCATGTTGGTTAAGAGGGGAGCACTTGTCCGCCCCTGTTGGTTCATGAACATAATCTGTTCATTTGTTGGAGGCTCGCAGGCGGGGGCCAGGGGGCAGGGACACACTTATCCAGTGAAATTCTTGCCTTGGAGCATCTAAAAAAAGTTTTTGAAAATAATGGAATGCATTGGACCATCATTAATTCATTCTGATATCCTTATTTTGTCTGGCCTGGTTATGTTGCACCTTGAGAGTTTCAAATAGCTTTTACAGATTAAATTACATGGGAGGCCTCCTGGAAAAATTGAGTTCTAACTGTGCACCAGCAGGAGTTCTCTTTATACAACAGCAAATGGAGAATCATGGAGCATTGATTCATTTTTCTCTTTTATTTTGTTTTATGGAAACTTTTGTGTCTTGAACTGCATCATCGGGTTTAAGGTCTAGTTTATTGTTAACTTAGGCGGCAAACGCTGCATTTTGTGCTTTTTACAATTGTTGTGATTACCACTATTCATTTGCATTGACTGAGAAGTGCTTGGTATCATTTTCACGTAGTAGGTATGGTTAGTGAGCACAGTATGATTCACTGCAGAATGTCATGTATTTCTTATATTTCTTGGCACAACTTTCGTTCACGTGTTTGTAGATGAACTACGCCACGTGTTTAAAAGGATTGTTTCCACCTGTGTTACCACAAGTTTGCTATCAGTTTGCTGGGTGGATAACTTTGTTTTAGGGATGGCTAAGCTGCCAACATTGGCACATGGTGTGAATATATGCTTGTTTCCACATTGGATCTTATCTCTAAACATATGGTAAGTCGAGCGTTTGCTTATGTTTGGTTTACTTTTGGTTTTCATGGTTGCTTTTACTCAGGCCACCACTCAGCACAGGCCCATTGATTGGCAGAGCAGCTCGCCGGCGATGTTCGCAGGCCCCTGTTAGAGCACTTTAGTTAAATTACTTTTTAGAGTTTCTTGTTGTTCAAATAGGTGTAATTTCTAATATTTATATGTTTTATTGCTTGATTATTGCTCGTGAGAAATTGTCACTCATAGTGGCTGAAATGTCACTCATAATTATACTGAAATTATAAAAATGTCACACCTAGCAATCTGAAACCTTGCCAGCTATGACTGACTGACTGGAGGCCGAGGCCCGTTGCGGCCGTGGCGGGCTCTAGCACAGACGATTTCTTATTTCTAGGGATTGCATTTGCATTGCAATTTGCATGGCATACCAATAAAGTTATCAATAGTGTAACTGAAATCGGTTCGGTGTTCGTTCAAAAATCAGTGTCAACTCATCACCAATCTGTCTGTGTGACGACCGTTGTTGGGCCCCCCCCTCCCAGCCTCGCTCCCACTAGTCCTCCAGGGCCGTCAATCCAGTGGTAGCGCGCGAGCGCAACCAATGACGGCCCTGTAAGGACATTTTTGGCCAGCCCTCGCCGCCGGCGCAGCCCCGTAGCAGTGTGACGCGTTACGTGCTCACATCCCCCACGCTCGCCCCTCGTTGTGTCGAGCCGAACTGGAGTCGGAGTGCGTGGAGACCACCACCATTCTTCTTGCCCAGCCAGCCTGCTGCTTTCTTTTGTCTGTGTAGTGAGCGGCACGCACGCAACTATAAAATAATTCAAGTGAAGGTGAGCTGGTGACCGTGAATTGTGCATGGTGCAGCTTGTGCTCCACCATGCTAGAGCTACATCCCTAATGCTTGTGATAAGGTTATTGGTCAACTTAGGCCCAAGCAGGCAAATGGAGCGGCTGGCGATGATTCCAGTGAACAATTCCATTCATCTTGGGATCCAAGCCTGCTGGCCGCTGTCTGTCGTTGGCAAGTACTTATGGAATACATTTTGAAACTTACCTCCTGTCTGGGAGTTTCATTTAAAACACTTAGTTGTACAGATAATAGTATTTAGGGAATATTCTCCACTTCCAGCTAATCTAGTCTCACTTGGACTCTTCGTTCTGTAAACCCTGTTACCCATTGCCATACTGATTGGAAATGGATGGAAATAGTAGATGATAGAAAACATTCCCTTTAGTAAATTACACTGCTGCTGTTTTTCCGTGATGCAGTTGAATTGCTGAGCTGCATTCTCCTGGTATTTTCACTCCTGGAATTCTATAGAAACCCCACCACTTTTATATATTAGCAGCTTGCCAGTGGTTGCAATTAACATCCTATGATTCTGGGCAAATCATTTGATCTCACAGTGCCTATAAAAAACAAAACAACCATTGGCATAGCCAATAGGTCACGTATTTCGCCAGAGCTAATGACTTTGCCAATGACCGTGTCATGTATGTGCATGTAACTTGCATGATCGAGGTAACTGTTAGCAGCAATACTACGCGTCTCTCGGAGACTCGGACATCTTTCAAGTGCTCACCGTCCTTTTTCCCCAGCAAAGGAGGGGGCGGCAATCTGAGGGGTAGCCCCGGGCGCCACAAGCTCCAACTACGCCCCTGAGGTGTCTACGCCCGTCTATCAGCCATTCAGATTCGTTGTGAGCTGGGGGGGTATTAGCTCCTTAAGGAGAGGGCTGGGAGGGGTCGCTGCGTCACAGCAGTACTGGAATATGGTCAGTCCAACCCTCGCCCCCTCCCTGAGGAGGTGCGCTGTATTAATCTGCAGTACTTAACATCTCATTGACTGATCTTCGAGGACTTGACCTTCCTACCCATACAACCGCTAATATGGCCATTTCTCTTGAGTGATGCTAGTAAACGTGGCGTATTCGTGACTATGCGATTACAATCTAAAAGTAAATGAAGTAGATGCAGTTAATGCCTCTTTACTCTCCCATTTTGCAGTCCGATATCCATATGAAAACAAGCATTTACAATGCAACAGTTTCGCTTTTGGAAAAGTTAGAGCTATTGGCAATGTAAATGACAATGCCATTTATTTATCTGTTTTCAAAACCAACACATAAATACAAATTTTGTCATTTACAATGCCAATAGCTCAAACTTTTCCAAAGGCGAAACCGTTGCATTGTAAATGCTTGTTAATATAGCAACGCCTCTTGTAGTTGAACTCTGCCGCGTGCAGCCAACTAATTCAAGACCAATTTCTTTAAACCAATTCCTGTTATTCCAAGTTATATGAGTTTCTTGAATACACAAGACATCAATTTTCATATTTTTCAAATTTTGAGCAGTTATACCCCATTTCCGTTGATCATTTAGGCCACAGATGTTCCAGGAACATATTTTATTCTACCCATTTTCAAAACAAAATGCATCAAAAAGAATCAAACAAACAGTACTCACATCAATTAATATAGCGAAAAAATGGCATATATCAACCAGGTCTGGGATTAGATTTGCAAAAACTGTTTTTCCTTGCCCCATAACCCCATCCCCCGCTCCCACCCTTCCTCTCCAAGTAATATGACCCACCCACATGAGACAAAGGGACTGAGCAGTCCCCGTAGGTGATGGAGAGAGAAGCTACCTGCCCCCCCAATGACTACCCCCACCCCCTGAGAAGAGAAAAGAGAAAAAGGAGAAAAAAAGCAAGAACAGAGAAGAGGAAAAAAAAATAGAGATAGCATGATAGTAAAATAGCCGTAAGTATAAGTGTAAGTATAAGAAAAGTAACATAAGAGTAGCATAATTAAGATTCATTACACAATACTCAAGTAAGCCCTATTACAATCATTAGGCTATTTCACTTAGAAAATCTCTTGCAGCAATCTCTGACGTAAAGAAAGTCGCCTTCTCTTTATACACAACCTTTAGTTTGGAAGGATTTAAGAGGAATGCTAGAGCTCCCTCAGATTAGAACTGAGGTATTAGCTGGCAAAAATGCCATCTTTGTTGCACTGTAGCCTGGCAATAATCAGGACATACAAAAAACTCTATACCCTCCCCCCTCCTTTTGCGATCTGGTCTTGCTAAGTCATATAATGTTTCTCGTAGTAGAAAATTATTTGGACAGATCAGTTAGCTCTCAGTTTCGTATCAGAAGAACTGCTATTAGGGCGTTTATGGAAGGAAAATCGATGAGCTCTTTGCAGTTCATGCTCCCACCTCCATTGGGTTAAATCAGGAAAGGCTTCTGAGAATAGTTCTTGAACAAATTGCCGAATATTACTTCCCTCCAAACTTTCGGGGACTCCCAGCATGCGGAGATTGTTCCTCCTTGATCTATTTTCCAAGTCAATTAGCTTCCAATTGATATCATCTCCAAGGGCGGTGAGGGCAGTAACCTATGCCTTCTGTTGCACCAACTCGTCTTCAACTGTAGAAATTCTAACTTCAGTCTCGGCTACTCGTGTAGTAAGTTAGTTGAGTTAGTTGATTTAATAACTCGCCGTACTGTGTTCTGAAGTTTGCGGACTGCCCCTTGTGTACGCAAAGCTTCTGCTCTTGTCTCCTCACCGTGCAACGTAATGGCTTGGAGAATTGTAGCCAGCATAATTTCAGATTCCGTTTTTGGCACACATTCATTCCCTTGGCGAGAGCCATCATTTATAGTGTTTAAGATGTTGGGGGTTATGTTGTTGGGGAGCCTCCCAAAATCGCTGGACAATGCTATTATGTCATTCGAGCTTGGAAGCGTAGACTCAATATGAGAAGGAGCAAACAAGGGAGACCCATCATTTTCAAGATATTCAGAAGGAGATACTCGTGCCTCAAGCGAATATATATTACAGGACATGCCCTACGAACTGTGCTACCATCCATAAAGCTACCCTCGTCCTCCTCCAGTGGCACGAAACTTGTCATACTCCTATCATCAGCCCAGGCTATTTCATTACTCTCAGTACCTGATAAATTTGAAAGATCCGATAAAGAGTAGAATTTGCCAGCAGAGTCCCCAGAATCAACATCGGAGATAGCTTGTTCCAGAGTCACAGACCCAGTAATAGCCAGATCTGGGGAACAGCGTTTACAATGCAACTTTTACCACGCAGTACCTTTACCACGGAACTTTTACAATGCAATTCGTTACAACAACTTGCGCTGGGGGCGCTGTAGGATAGGGAATAGTTTAATTTACTATCTAAAACCTTCCCTACTATCCACGGAGACTAGAGTTGGAATAGTAAATTAAACTATTCCCTATCCAGTGCCCCCCAACGCAAGTCGTTGTAATGACTTGCGTTGTAAAACCTGCGTGGTAAAGGCATGCGTTGTAAAAGCATGCGTAATAACGACATACATCCGCCAGATCTGCCGGTGGCAACATTTTACCCCCTTACTAGCAGGGACCTCTGGTATTTTTGGTTGTAGAATCACAGCCTGCTGGGATTGTTGCTGGGGTTTTTGATCAAGAGTCATTGATTTAACCACCTCTGCTATACCCTTAAGCTGATTTCTCTTTATAAACATACCAGGGATTTTGGGGTTGGTATCCCCCCCCTTGCCAGGAGTTTTAGCCAGACTGCTCGAATTCAGGGAGGAAGATCTACCCCTTCGCATTGGTCTATTTGTCGCTACCTCGGCCGAGGCCGCAGAAACACTTACTTTGCCTTCTGTAGTGCCGGTAATGTCACCCCCAGCTACCGGACCGGTTTCATCCGGCAGCGCCGCAGTCGTTGACACCATAACCGCTGTAGCTGCTGTGGCTCGAGTGGATGGTCCCTTCCATCTTCCTGCCATACCGATACTGGTTGGATTTTTAGGGGCCATTGAACCGGTGTGTAAAAAACTAGAGATTGAAATCACACTCCCCTACAGGTTTTCCGAGAACCCTTTTGGTATTTGCCTGAGATGAAGCGGAGTTTTGCCGGTAATTGTGGTCGAAAATGAAGGGCGAGAACCAGCACAGCATCTGAAGGCCCACAGGCAGTGGTCAGTGGAGCGGAGCGGTGCGGAGCAGTGCGCAATGTGAAGGTAGAGTTGTCTTCCCCAACGGAGTCTGTGATTACTGAACAAGTCACTCAGCATTATTCAGCGTTTCTCCATAAAAAGCACATACTGCGGAAAATGCAGAAAAGTTTTGCAGCCGATTAAACCATTTTCCCCGATCCCTCCAAGTAGAAAAAAAAGAGACTACAGGAGGAGCACCAGAGAGCCTGTCTCACTCGGACATCGGAGCGTCCGCCATCTTGCCTCTGGCACAGTTTGTCACATAATCTATGACAAGGATCCCATTCTAAAGGAAGTTGCATCTTTAATAAGGAAAGGATGGCCAAAGGAAAAAATGTTGTCACCTGAACTTCAGATGTTCTGGAAAGTAAATGAAGAACTCTCAGTAGAAATGGCAAAATAGTTAGAGGTGATAAACTGATTCCTCCTTCTCACTATCGTGAAAATATTATTCTAGCTGCACATTCTGGTCATCTTGGGTCAACCACTACAAAGAGAAACATTAGAAACTAATTCTGGTGGTCTAGAATGGATATTCAAATACATGATATTGTCAAGGATTGTTCACGTTGCAACACCAGTGACAAAGTTCTAGTACTTGAAGGTACTGTTGAGTCTCCTGCTCATCCTCCTGGTAGGGCTTGGGAAAAACTTAGGATGGATTTTCTTGGTCCATTCCATGTTCTTCCCTTCAATTCAAAATATTTTTTAGTCCTAATTGACCATCATTCTAGATGGGTTGAGGTTGAACCTATTTCGATACCTAATTCAAAAAGTGTTATTAATTGTTTAAATACTATTTGTGTCAGAGAAGGGTATCCAGAAGAAATTCTTACTGATAATGGTGTTCAATTTGTGTCGCATGAAATGACCTCATTTCTACATTCCAGTGGCATAAAACACACCAGAACTCCACTTTATCATCCACACAGTAATGCTAAAACTGAGAGATTTAACAGAGTTGTAGTAGAATGTATACAAGCAGCTTTTAGATCTAAAACATGTATATTTCAAGCGGTTATGGTTAGAGCAGGCAGACCCTGAAGCAGAGGTCAGACCCGGGACCAGGGTTCGATTCCCGACGCGGCAGGGTGTTGAGCTCAAATGTCCATGGACTCGATAATTCTCGCTTCGGTGCCTGACCTAATCATGGGTTCACACTCTGCAACTCTGGGCATTAAGCTTGCTTAATATCCACAATGGCCCCCCGCGGCGGGATGCCTGGCTTTCACCTTGGGGATGCCCTGTAGGGGCTATCTCACAGGGAAAAACCAGGACGGGTTCCCAAGGCAAGCGCGGAGATACCCTTTTGGGGGTCGATTCTGGCGCTATATAAGAAACATAATAATAATAATCTTGTTTGGTCATATCATACTTCACCTCATGTTGCAACCAATTTTTCTCCTTTTGAACTGATGAGAGGCTGAAAAGTATCTTCTCAAGTGTATCCCTTTTGGATGGTAAAATCTTTTCATCAAGGTGGTGACATGAAGAACATATGGGATTCTGCAAGGAAAACTTCAAGCTAAAACTGTTCTAAATCTCATCAATGCTTTACTAGGAAAGAACCTCACAATCTTAGTATTAGAGACTGGGTTAGAGTCAAAAATCCAATTTCAGTAAGAAAAAGTTTTTCTAAATTTCTTGTGTCAAAACACATTGTAGACATACGAAAGAATGCTGTAAAGTTATCAAATGGAAACTGGTGGAGCACTTCTCGTGTTGCTAAGGATCCTTCTGTTTCAGCTAATATTGACAAGTTCAAAGAAAATGTTTCAAGGGGAGATGGTGTTAGGAAAAGCACTAGAATAAGTAGTAGACCACAAAATCTATGTCACTATGTTTAATCTACTTGACTATGTTTCATTCTTATTTTTTGCCTTTAAATAAGTATTAGACTGACTATGTTTAATTCTTATTATTTGCTTCAAATAAGTATTTGACCATGAGGTCTACGTGACTATATTTAATCTATATGACTAGGTTTAATTCTTATTATTTGTCTTATAGTCGTATTTCCCCTTTTCTTTCTTTTATGTTTTTATTCTTTTTTTAGGTTACGTCATAAGTTGTTTTGCCCAAAGGGGGGAAGTGTGGTGATGTCATGTAGCCAGATGAGTGTCAGAACCTACATATGTCATATAGAGTGTTGGTAGACCCATGGTTCCCAACGTTCCAATACTGACAGTTAACAGCTGTGATTGGCTACTCCAGGGACGGCTCTCTGTACTTCTCAATAAATCACCGTTCTACTACAATATTATTGCATCTTGCCTCATTTCACATACCTTAAGGGAGACTTATATGGAATACAATGGAGTTTTAGGCTTGGCACATGAGTTATATTGCCAAGTTGAATTAGCAGTTGGGGTGCCGCTCGCCTTTGAGGTTGTTCCAGCGTTTGCAAGTTCTGACCTGCCATTGCTACAGGAGTAGCCGTTCATCTGCCAAGCTCATCGTGACCCAGAGGGAGGAGACAACCACCGCGAGGCCGCAGAGGAGGTGAGAGGCGCGGCCCCGGGACTGCGAAGTACAGCGTCAATAACATCAGCTGGTTCCTCTTCCCGCGTGAGCCGCGCCCCCTCCCAGTGCCCCGCCCCCAACAAGGCGTATTTAACCTCTCGTGGCCCCCGTTTCGCGGGTGCCGCTCGCCTTTGAGGTTGTTCCAGCGTTTGCAAGTTCTGACCTGCCATTGCTACAGGAGTAGCCGTTCATCTGCCAAGCTCATCGTGACCCAGAGGGAGGAGACAACCACCGCGAGGCCGCAGAGGAGGTGAGAGGCGCGGCCCCGGGACTGCGAGGTACAGCGTCAATAACATCAGCTGTTTCCTCTTCCCGCGTGAGCCGCGCCCCCTCCCAGTGACCGGCCCCCCCCACCTCACAGACACTTAAGCAGGGCCTTTAACGCGCATCGCGGGACGCGCGCGGGTCGCAGCCCGGGGCGAAGCCCGGGCAAAGGGCGGGCCCGTTTAAGCCCGTTCAAGCCTGAACAAGTCTGGTCTGGGCCTATCCCTTTTCATCTGGCCCTCTGAACTTCGACCTGTATCCTGGTAACCCTTTGCCATCACCACTACGCCCCCCTATCAACGTGTATTACAGCGCTACCATGACCACAAGGGGCAGCAGGAGTAAGACGGCTCAAGGTCTGGGCCAGGTTACTGGTCCAATTGACCAATTTATCACGAAAGCAAATGATGCAATCAATCAAGGGATTGTCCTCTTGGAAAGACGTGTTTCCCAAGACCTTGCTGCAGCACGAAGATCCTCAATGGGCCTTCTGGCTTTAGCCAAAACACCTATCCAACAAGAAACTAATGCCCCACTATTGCAAGAAATTCGTGCAGAACTACACACTATCCCAATGAGTGTTGACCTATCTGTCACTCACCTATCTCTAGGGGAAGTCACCCTGGAAGATCTGGAGAAAACACCGACTCTGGAGATTAGTCCCACTCAAACGGCCCCGCTAACCCTGATAGAGTCGCAACCCCTGATAGAGTCGCCATCTTTAGTAGTAGTTTCTCCTACTAAAACTGATAAGGAGTCAAGGGAGGGTGCCATTCCCAAACAAGACAGCACAAGGCCAGTAGTTAAGACCAAGCAGAACTGTCCACCAAAGCACACAAGGTCCAAAAAATCCCCCCGTACCAATCATCAAAATAACGCTACTAATTCCTTACCTGTTAATGTGGATGACCCCTCTGTAACAGCTGCATCGCTGGATGATGCTCAGAGGGGTTATGCTGTTGGCAATATAAACCACTTTGAGCTTAATGCACAAGTGCTAGCCACAATTAAGGATCTCATAAAATCTCAACTGTTACCAATCGAACGATCCTTAAATAACATCGAGAAGCAAATCGCCAGACTAATTAATCATACTAGTCATTTAAAACCTCCTACCACCACTTTAGCCCCTCCAGCCCCCACGATTGCCAATCACACTAAGGCAGTCACTGTACAGAAACCTGCACCCCCATCCTTAACACATAAAACCCCCTTACCCACAGGTAAAAAACCCCAAAACTCCTACCATCACACAAGCGATCCAAACAGACACCAAGGGCACCACTAAGCAAGTACAGGGAAAGCCAGTAACAACCGCCGACCCTCCTAAAACTAAATCAAAGCCCCCTTCCCCCAAACCTTTGGTTGTCCATCAGGCTGATGATACCACTAACAAACCAGTTAGACCAAAGAGGCCAATCCATCTTCCTCCAGAGGCAAGCCCCTACACTGTGATCCTCACGGGGGTCCCAGAACTGGAGGAAAATACGAGTGAATCCACCTGGTCCCTAAAAATTAAAGTCATGCAATGGCTTAATATTAACAGACCCCGTCCTTCACATTTTAAGAGTAGACTCTCCATGGTACGTAGGGTCCCCTGGATTGGGGAAACAAGGAAAAGAATACAGGGGGACTGTATTATCATTAATTTTGATGACCCAGAGACAGTCAGATATATATGTTCCTGGTCGACCTTGGAGAGAAAGGGAGGTATAGACACTAATAGTCTGTCCTTTTTCTATCCTCCAAGGTTTCCTCATGAACAAGATTATCCTCTTAGTTGGAACCAATCTCCAGGTTGTAGCTGGTTGCAAGTAGATACGCGTAATAGGAGGAGGGACTGGGATCATTATCCTTGGAACCCAAGAAGAGAGCAACACTATGCAGAGGGGTGGAGGGGGGCACCAACTAGTAATTATTTTTCAACCCTAGAAATGGTTGACTGACCATCAAGCAACCAAATATCTCCTAAGAACAAGACTAAACCCCCCCCCGTCTCCTGATAGCTTAGGGTCATCTCCAAGTCAATCTGGGGAACCTGGTTTGGAACAACTCATTGTGGGTCTCACTAACATGTCCCTTCCTGGGCCTGCGATCGCACAAACTGATGGATCTCTGGCTCCCCTTTTACCCTCAATTCTTGATTTAAGCCATCCTCACTGCCCATCAAATCACTCTGACCCTAACCTATATATGTCCATTCTAACTTGGAACATAGCCGGTCTTTCAAACAAAGCAAAGGACCCAACCTTCTTGAACTATATAAACACCTTTGACATCATAGCGCTTCAGGAATGTTGGGACCTGACACCTACTAATTTGGATGGCTACAGTACACACTTTACCCCAGCCATCCAGTCAAACAGAGGTAGACCTTCGGGAGGTCTTTGCTTTTATGTTTCAAATAGACTCAATGTATCTTTAGAATGCGTTGAGCTCGCCCCATCTGATCCTAGTTCAAAGTCCTTTGGTCCCTCCCTACAGGCCTTCAAAATGTCTGGGAAGGAGGCTGTCAGTTCTCTCATCATAAATCTATATAATAGCGCACAGAGAGACGACCAACCAAAATGTATAGAGTTTCTTTCCAAACTTATAAAAAAGGGTATGGGAGGGTCCTGTTCAGATAGACGTTTAGTCATATTAGGAGATTTTAATTGTCATCTATGCCCACACAGTGGAAATAGGGTTTGTGACCTAAGAGCCCCAAATGGTGAACATACTACCCATTTTGAACATTCAACTATGGGATCCCAACTGAACAACTTACTACATGAATGGGATCTGGGCTTCTTCAATGACTTAACAGTGCCCCGACTGACTTCCAACCTACATTTCATGGAAGGGGATCGCTTACGACAATAGACTTCATCCTCTTGTCTAACAGTCATCATGGCGACGCCCGAGAAATCAGGAGAAAGGAGTTGGTTCTGAGCGATCACTATCCTATTAGTGCCAAAACATATTCCCCTTCTAGTGGAACCAAGCTTGGCAGCGATATAGAAAATCTTTACTCACACTCTATATCTCTTTCATCGAGAAACGGGTACATTATAAAATGGGCAAAAATTGACACATCGAAATTCCTTGAAAATCTGATCAAATCTGACCCTGATCTTTTTCGGTCTTGCTTAGAATACCCTCCCAATCCAGATGAAATCATCCTTGCATTTGACCAAATCGCCTTACAAATCAGTAAAAATTTGATCAGAAATTATAATAGAAACAACGTGTCCAAGAGCTATGGTTAGTTTGACCACGAGTGCTCAAACACTCATAACATTCTGAAGGCTACCCTTAATAAATCCCCAAAAAACCGGGTGGAAATAAGATCCGCCCGTGCTGCTTATAAACAGGCAATTAAAAACAGGAAAAAGGAACTGAAAACGGCTGCATGGGAAGCTTTGTTAAAAGCAAGCACTTTAAGAGACAATACAGCCTTTTGGAGGGAGGTCAATGCCCCCTTTTTCAGTGATAGGTCAACAGACCTCATAAAAATTGCCATCACGGAAGAAGTTTGGATAAATCACTTCACCGAACTGTATAAATTAGATGACCAGATTGAACCACTTAACCTTAAAACTCAACCAACGGAGAGTAATGAGCCGCAAAGCAACCACACAGAGTCGTTCCCGCTTTCCATCTACTTTAACCATTCAGAAGTGGAATTGGCCATTCTTGAAAGCTCTAATGCCAAAGCCCCCGGCCCGGATGGAATTCCAATAGACCTATTTAAAGATAATATTCAATTGTGGGCACCAATTGTTACAAATGTCCTCAACTCCTACACCCACAAAGGATTACCCGCAACCTGGCAAGAAGCGATCATAATACCCATTTTTAAAAAAGGCGAAAGAATGGACCCAAAATGTTATAGACCAATTTCCTTATTGGACTCCATGATGAAGGTGGCTGGGAGAGTCCTGCTGAACCAATTGCAATCATGGGCTCAGGAAAATAACATTTTGTCTAAATTCCAATATGGGTTCGTTTCTGGTCTCGGCACAGTGGAACAATGCCTAAACTTAGCTCTGATCATCGACAAATATGTGATGGCAAAAAGGTGCAATATATATATGACTTTCGTGGACTTAAGCTCTGCTTTTGATTGCCTGAACCACAGTATACTTTGGTCTACCCTCACTGATATGGGAGTTGATTCCAACATACTTGCCTTCACAAAAGAACTATACCGAGGAGCCGGGGCCAAGGTTCGCTATGGAAAGGATGGAACCTGTACGAGCAAGTTTCCTATCAAAAAGGGGGTCAGACAGGGCTGCATCCTTGCCCCCTTTCTTTTTAACCTGTATATTAACAGTGTTGCCGATTGCCTGGCCAATCTAGATGTTGATTATCCTAAAATAAATGGCCTCGCAGTTCCAATTCTTTTATAAGCGGACGACGCTGTCATCATGTCCAGGACCCAATTAGGGCTTCAAAAAGCATTGTCAGCCTTTTCAACATTCATGGGTGTGAGAGGTCTTAAGATTATTGTAAGCAAAACTTTTACTATGTGTTGTAGTAAAAAAAAGAACATTTCTTGCAATACGTTTATTGATGCATCCAAGATCAGCCTCACGAAAACTTTCACTTACCTGGGCATACTTTTTAGTAGTACAGGCTCATGGAAAAACGCTGTCCACACTCGAAACTTGGCTTTTATCAGGCAAATTGGTGCCTTAAAGAAATTCGCCACAAAACTAGGTGGGAAACCGGTTAGGATTTTGTTGGACATATTTGCAGCTAAATGCGTCTCCACTGCAACATATGGAGCTGGTATCTGGGGTCTGGCGGACTGTGGAGAGATACAAACCAGTGAGAACGCATTCCTAAGATATTTGCTGGCTGTTCCTCGATCTATTTCTACCACAGTCTGTCACAATGAGCTCGCCCGGGTACATATCTCGGACACAATCAAAGTCGCACCAATTCTGCTATGGCACAAAGTATGGTCCTCGGAAAAAACGGTGCTTAACCAAGACGTAATTAAGGACTGTATGGCCTTAACTGATTCAAGAAAAATACCTTGGCTTGCCTATGTACAGAAATTTTTAATATCGTTGGACTTGGCTGATTTATACGTCAACCCGACTATGTGCCAAACCATTTCTAAAAAGGACCTTAAGGCTCGCTGTTTAGGTCTACTTGTAGACAGGCGCTCCTATCTCGAAGCTAATAAATCATCGATTGCTTACCACAATCTCTTACTTTATGATGTTGGCATTCCCTTTTATCTTTCCCCGACTCTTTCAACCTACACGAGAATGTTGCTAACAAGGATGAGGACGGATTGTCTTTACCGTCTACTAACATTCCCCACCATAAATGACTGGTCTACTACTCTGGTGGTCTGTCCTTGTGACAATGTTTCCAAGCAATCCAACATTCACGTCCTTTTATTTTGCAAATTTTATGACTGGGGCAGAAAGAAACATCTCCTCCCAGTCTTGAAACTGTGGGGCTTAAGATAGTGTAGGCCAGCCTTACTCAAGCTATACATGCTCGAAGATGAACTTACAATTACTGCAGCTGCTAGCTTTTTGAAATTTGCAGTAAGGTGCAGAGCGTCTATGAATTGACTGACTTCTGATCCCCGACAGCCATAATTTGTATAACCTCAAACTCTTTTTTCTATTCCCAAATTTTATGTTTTATGCTTGAGTTTTGAACTCATTTTATTATGCTGTATTAAATGTGCTTTTATGATTTTCCTTTGCTAAAATCGAATAAAGCTATATTTGAATTGAATTGAATTGAATTAGCAGTTTAAAACTGCATTCAGGCCTCAATGGCAGGCCTGGTATATGCTTTAGTGTGCTACTTAAGTGGGAGGCATAATAGGTGCAGCATGCCAACAAGTAGCATTTAAGTTACAGGTCATGGGTATATGATATACCATACTATAGGGGGTATACGAGTAAATTAAATCTGCCAAGCAGGTGAAAGGGAATTAATTCACGCTTAATAGAGTGAGCACAAGTACTTTAGCACTGGTTAGCAGCCAACAAAAAGGAATTGCAGTATAAAAATAGAGGTAACTAGGCAAATAGTTTGACTGAAGCCCACACCGAGGCTTGACAGATGTAACAATGTACCTTGGCATTCTTTACATGGTGATTAAGCAGATAAAACACTGCAGAGAGGTTGAAGTTGTTTGCGCCCTGAGGGTGTGAGTTCTTTCATGGATTACGTCTAACTCCAGAACGTAGCATTGATTATAAATGCTAGAAATGATCACTAGCACATAAGTGCATAATTAGCTTCCAATCTAAAGAGACATTCAAACAAAAATATAAGATTATTAGGTCAATCGACCCACATAAACATTCATTTAACAATGCCGCAATCAAAATATAGGACAGATGCATGTTTCACAAAAAAAAATGAAATTACAGAGATAACTTTTTAGGGGCTTGAGCACTGCTCTCCTGAGTGCTCTTTATTTTAAAAAGAAATATAGCGTTTTCATCATTCAGAAGGTATCTATCGAGGGGTTATATTATCTTCAAATCATATTGGGCTTCCTATTTGAAGCAACATTGAGCTAACCCACTTCTTACTAGTTTGGTGTTAACGATGTATTTGTGGGCAAGGCAAGACTTAGGTAAAAAAATCAAAATCACACTTGAGGATGAAATTCTTCCTGTTTTGTCCAATGGGCTAAAGCAATTGAATCCGATATTGATCTGGTAAATCCTCATAATAGAGTAACTCAAAATTGTTTGTCCTATAGAGCAAATCTTTCCATTGAAACTTCATAGCTGAATCTGGATTTCAGAGGAGAAAAATAGGATTGGGCCATGCAGTCGTGGGCCTTGTGCCATTAATCTGTTTATCATTACTTTCCTTGTGCTCATTGGTTTATGCAATAGTTGACACTCTTTCTGGTGGAAGTAAAAATTGAATACAAAATCTAATTAGCATCTCAATAATTGGGTATTGTTGGCGTGAATTGATGGCCAGTTTCACTAGCATGTTTTTATGCAGTACAGATTAGGAACAAGTTTGCCACATGAAAATAAACTTTATGTACATTTTCATAATATAGATGTTACAATTAAGTGGAACGTTGTGGCTTGAAATAAGGTTCCTTATTTGCAATCTGTTCAAATCTGCTCATCAGTATTATTTGTTGTTCAAATGTCTAAAACTACTACAGAGGAAACACTCTAAACATATGTTTTAGACCAAGTATAATTGGAGCCTCAAATAGAGTTTGTCAGAGCATAATTCATGAAATAAACTGGCAGGGCTCCTACACAATAACTCAGAGTAGTCCCTCCCCACTTAGAAATGGGGAAAGCTAGAGGGTAGTCAGGTCATAGTGATAGTCTCCCTATGAAATATAGAGGGGGCCAGCCATCACTTGATTTCCATGCCTTGTATGGTGGTCCTGGTCAGGGAAATGTATCTTTGGCATGCTTGTTTGTGCTTCAAAGAAACAAGCTTTTCCTTTGTGAGTTTGTCAGGAACCTACATGGGAGACAAGGCTTTCTGGGCCTCAACGGTTGAGGTTGATGTTTGCCACTGATATTTCTGTGCTAGTCCTACTAGGGACAACCACTTCAGCACTTGACTATCAGGGCAATGAGAGGAAGCAGTTACAGACTTCTCATGAAGTAGGGCGCTCGAGCTGAGCACTCAACAATCAATCAACAGTAACAATAAAGTTGATATCCATCTCACAGTCTTTGTCAAGTACTGTAATCTTACAGTTGTACTAAATACTACCCATTTCAATGAAACCTGCTTGTGCTTGTTACCTCCACTAACTCTCTATCTCCTCCCAGGTGATTTCCCCATGTTCTGGGTTGCCCAATGTAAGGGCCCTCAGGAGTAGCATAAATTAGCATCAGGTGCAATTTTGTACACAGAGTTCAGGCACTCAGGGGCAAATTTACAAGCCCCTTGCAAAACTTTTGGGCCTCTGTTGCGTCACTTTTGAGATGCAGCGGTGGCATAAACAATGTGGCCAATTTACAACATGATGCATCTAGGGAGAGGCGTGACGTTGTAAAGCCCTGCAGCACATTATACCTGCATCAGGTATAATGTATGCAGGCTGGCGTTCCCACACAGGAATGCCACGTAGAAGTGAGGCAGAGAAATCTACAAGATTTCACCGCGCCACTTCTAGGATGCCACTGCGTCAAAACCTTATGCCGGCTTGAAGCAGGCGTAAGGAGTGACGCAGTATAATGAATATAGGCCTCGCCATGCATTGCAGGTGTTGCGTCATGCTTTCACCACGGCTCAAGCAATGCGTGTCTTTTGGGCCAACGGGTGCGTCAGAATTTCTGATGCATCTGTCAATCCTTGCGCCATGGTGCACTGTATTGTTAATACGGTGCATCCATGGTAGCGCAAGGTATCCCATGCTGGCGCAGGGAAACTGACGCATCTCTCCAGATGCATCAGTTTCTTGTAAATCTGCCCCTCAGTCTTTATCCTGCCCTTGCTCTCCATGGGTGAAAGCTCTTGAGTCTTCTTTGTTGATGCAACACATCAGAGCACTCTTAACAGGCACTAAAAGAGAGCGGCTGAAAATCAGCAACTACTGGCTAAAGTTCATTGCAGCTGAGTGAGGGCTGTATTCAGCAGAATGCACACCCAGCCTCAAATGTAGAGATGACAGTACCGGGCCTGTGGGATTAGTTTTAGATCTAGCCGCAATGGCTTTGGAACTCTACTACAGCAGATACAGCCCGCGTTTCGGGCAATCAGCAGTTTGAAAGGTTGCAGCCCCATTTGGACCAATAGTAGGTGCTGAAGGTGTACAAACAGGGGCAGATTCTGTCCGGCCTACAGTAGTCAAGGAAATGTAGCTCCCACTGGACATTCACCAGCCAGCAGTTGCAGTCCCCATCGGGGCCTAAGGTAATTGGTACATATAGCCCCAACTGGGCCTTCTGCAATCAGCAGCCCCGATCTACCACTATAGCACTAAGGCACACATAGCCCTAACTGTCAGCAATTTGCAGTTGCAACACCCTGGGACCATGGTCCTCAGACAGATCTAACCCTGACTGGGCCTTTGGCAACCAAGCAGTTACAGCCATGGTTACTGGTTGAAAACAAAGCAAAAGGCTGAGGACCCATAGGTACCAGAGCCCTCCAACTTATTCTAGTCTTCCTAAGTGCTGTACATCTCACAGGGGATGCACTGGACCTGGCTCTCCCTGCACAGTCTCTTTACCTGCAGGGTATGCTACCTGCCTCCATAAATAGGCAGGCTGGCTTCTTGAACTTTCAGAGCAGGTACATATCTCCTCCAGTGTGATATGCAGACTTCAGGTGATCCTTCACCTCTAAGAGACTTACTGCCAAGCAGCCATTAGCCATTGTTGCACAGCAGCAGCAGGTAGCACTGGAGCTGTCTCTATTCTGGAGTACCCACAACAAGACACAAAGAGGTATGAATCTGCAGTAGGATATCATCAGCCCAATTGAAGGAGTGATCAGGAAATGCAAGAGGGAATTCCTCACCTTCGAGAAGTTCTCACCTTTCACACCAGAATATATAGTCTCATTTGCGTCCTTATTATCCACTAAATAGCAGTGTTCAGGAAGACTACTCAGTAGCTACTTGTTAACCAAAATAAATTTCCAGAGAGAGTCATGACTCTATTCCCTCACTTCACTGTCTGGATTTCCTCCATCCAGCTGTAGGAATGCAGCCAATATTATCCCACTGTTTGGACGCACAGTCATCACCCTCCATCTTGTGCTAAACCTGGCAGGGTTAACCAAAAGTAATCCCACTGTCCTCCATGACTCTGGCTCACTCACACACTATGCATATCACTGCACATGCGCACATGATTGACGTGCACATGGGATATCAGCACAATGGTCTGTACATACACTCAAAATCAGCACTGTGTTTCTCCCAAAAACATTTTTATTTCATTTCAACAACAAGTTTGATCATATCACATCACTTGGTACAACGTTTAAGAAGGATAAAGTTGTGTTACCCTTGTGACCGATTACTACAACTCCTCTCCCAAGCCTCTGCCACACTGCTGTTCCTTCCAAACACCATACAGTCTAGCGTCACACTTTGTCCTTAATTGCTGAAGCATTCACATATCCTGATCTCTCATTTCACTGACAGTCATGAAGCTCTAATTGTTTTAGGGCACAGCAGCATGGTTTCTCACTTATTTAGGTAGCCCTGGAGGCACCCTCAGACTCTTTGAAACTTCTCCCCCTTATTATCCTGGTTTCCCATGATTCTTGCCGTTGATAACAACAACCATAGCTTACTTGTCCAACTTTAATTGGTTGTAATTGATGTATTACTCCATTTAATTTTATTGACATACAATGACCTGATACTAGGTTAAGATAACAGTCCAGTTTCCAGTCTGCTTGAATATATTTTGGAGAGTCGGCAATTTCGACCCTAGGATAATTGTTGCTGGGTCATGTCGGAGTGTAAACCTCAGAATCACCTTTATGTGGCTCAATATCTCTCTAAAAACATCTCTTTTGCCTTTATGGGGATGATGTGCCATAAAAATATATTCCTATAGAGCACTCTTTTGGACACTGACACACATCTTAGGGAAACTTCGCCACAGTGATTGCCAGTTGTTCAGTGGAAGTTTTGGTGTTGTTTAGACTGTGTATATAATTGACATTGCATCATATTCTGAAGTGTAGGGGGTGACTAGGAACTCAAATGGGGTCAGCTCCCTAGTTCCAAAATACCTTTCCTATTTTAGAAAAGAGCACTTAGTGTTCTGCACCTATTCGCCCCATGCCCCGCCCAGTCCCAGGCTTCAACTTGACCTGCATTCAGCCCTGGATTATTAAACAAAGGTTAATGGTGAGGGGGCCAAAGGCATGAATGCATCCAGCCTCCGGGAGCCCTAGCTGGGCTCAAGGAAGCAAACTGAGCCCTTATAAAGGACTTTCAGGGCAGCCTGACCATCCGGGAGCATTGCCTGTGACCAGTTGGCCATGGGGCCAGGTCGACCAGATGGCCAGGCTCAAAGGATAGTAATCTGGTCATGCTGTGCCTCAACAAAAGGGCTTCCAATTGTCCTTGGAGGGGACAGGGATGATGCAACCCAGGTGATAGAAGCCCCAGCAGGGCTTCAGGCGAGGGGGACCGTGACAGACCTCTGACATGGGGCCTGCAAGCATATTAACATGCAGGCAAAGCAGAGTAGGCCTCCTGGGGCCTGACAGACCCCGTCCCAGGCCCTTGGTGGTCCGGCAGGCTGGTGGACAGAGTCCAGAGTGGGAGGGACCACTTTGTGGCCCTAGCTGGGTCTAGGCCTGGTTGCAGGTCCTGGACCTTCCGGGGAGCCCCCTGGGATCCCCATACTGGGTGCCCGGTGCCCACCAGGGTCCTGGTCGAAGCTTCTGAACCCAGCCTCCACAGGCCCAATGGAACCCCCATCCCAGTCCCTTGGCGGTGCAGCAGGTCAGAAGATGGGGTCCAGAGCAGAAGGGCCCGCAATGAGGCCTGGCAGGGCCCAGGGTCCGGTCGGAGCTCCTGGACCCAGCTGCACAGGGGATGCATCCCCAGGCCCTCAGGCCCCACCCTGGGTGCTTGGACACCTGTTAGGCTGCAGAGACCAGGCAAGTCAACTCTCCATGACCAGGAAAGTCAACAACGTCTCCTCGGCGTGCTTCAACATCCTACGCATGCTACGGAAGATCTTCTGGTGGATCCCCACCGAGACCAGGAAGACCGTCACCCAGGCCCTCGTCACCAGCCGACTGGACTACGGCAACGCCCTCTACGCCGGTACCACCGCCAAGATCCAGAAGAGACTCCAGCGGATCCAGAATGCCTCAGCCAGACTCATCCTCGACATCCCACCAACCAGCCACATCACCGGACACCTGAGAGACCTTCACTGGCTCCCCGTCAACAAAAGAATCACCTTCCGCCTCCTCACCCACGCACACAAAGCCCTACACGACCAAGGCCCGAGCTACCTCAACAGCCGGATCAACTTCTATGCTCCCAAACGCCACCTCCGATCAGCCAACCACGCCCTCGACGCCGTCCCCCGCATCCGAAGAGCGACTACAGGAGGAAGGTCCTTCTCCTACCTGGCCGCCAAGACCTGGAACTCCCTCCCGACCGACCTGCGCCTGACCCAAGACCACCTCTACTTCAGGAAGAAGCTGAAGACCTGGCTGTTCGAGCAGTAGCGGCACCCCCCCCCAGCGCCTTGAGACCCTACGGGTATGTAGCGCGCTCTATAAGTGTCATTGATTGATTGATTGATTGAGCAGGGCCCAGAATGGGGGCCACCACCACATGGGCCGCCGCGGCTCAGTTCAAAGCTTCTGAATGTAGCCAAGCAGGGCAAGCCCCCCTGGGTGCCATGGATCCCAGTCCAGGGCCCTTGGTGGTGCAGCAGGCTGGAGGACAGAGCCCAAGGTCGGAGGCGGGCCCCTGGCCCAGGACCCCGATCGGAGCTTCTAAACCCAGCCAAGCAGGGAAAGCCTTGCCATGCCCGATGGACCCATGTCCTGGTTATGTGGCAGGCCAGAACCAGAAGACGAAGCGCAAGGTGGGAGGGCCTGCCCCGTGGACCAGCAGAGCCCCAGAGCCCGGACGGAGCTCCTGGTTTTGGCCGCACAGGGGAGGTCTCCCACATCCCCGGGCCCCTACCCCGGGTGCTTAGAAATGTGGCAGGATGCAGGACAGGGATCAGGATGGGAGGCCCTTATCCCAGTGCCAGCCGGAGCCCCAGTTAGAGCATCTGAACTCAGCCAAGCCAGAGAATCCTCTCCGGGCCCAATGGACCCTCATCACGGGACCTTGGCTAAAGGATGGAGCCCAGAATGGGAGGGTCTCCCTTGGGCTGGCCAGAGCCCCATGGCTTGGCTGAAGCTTCTTACCCAGCCTAGCAGAGGAAGCTTCTCCAGGACCGATGGCCCCCCATCCCGGGAACTTGGTGGTCTAGCCCAGGGGCCCTGCAAGGCCCCGGGTCCCTGTCAGAGCTGCTGGACCCATGTGCAGGGGGAGGCCTCCCTAGGCCTCCATCCCAGGCCCTTGGTGATGCGGCAGGGCCTGATCAGAGTGCCTTAACCCAGGGGAGGACGTCCCGTGGGTTCTGCCTCTTAGCGGACTAGAGGATGGAGCCCAGGAGGAGGCCCCCACAGGGCCCACCAGGGCCCCAGAGATAGGAAATCTGGTCACTAGCTGAGAAACGTCAGACCTCATAAGGGTCCAAAGTATCCTGTCCCTAGTAACTCAACAGAAGAAATTCCCCTTTCTTGTAATCCATGCACACCGAGTGACAGAGGAGACCAAAGGCACAGGCATGCCTAGCTTTCTGGATCTCTGGCTGGGCTCAAGGAAGCAAATGATTGCTCATCTGATCTTCCAGGGCAGCCTGGCCATCTAGTCACCCAATCAGAAAGCATGGCATGCGACCAGATGTCCAGGATCAGGGGACGCTGCTGCCCAGGTGCTTGGGTCCCCAGCTGGGCCTTAGTCACAGGCTGAGCAAGAGGCCTTGTTGGGACTCCAACCCGGGGCCTTCAGGGTCCTGAACGCACAGTCAAAGCTTGGGATCAGATGGCCCAGGACAAAGATCCAGGTCCCAGGTCCCAAGACCCAGGCCCCAAGACCCAGGCTCCAGGGCCAAGGACCCAGGCATCATGGGCCAGGCCCCATTACCCAGTCCCCAGGCTCCAGGACTCAAAACCAGTCTCCAGCACATTCTTTCTGGGACCTTGGCAGTGCAGCAATGTGGAGCTTCTGGACCCAACTACCCAGGGCAAACTTCCCTGGGCCTGGACAATTAGTAAATAGCACTTGGTCTACCATTTTTGTTCCCCTAGATTTTGGACCATAGTTAAACCTAGGGCTATCCAGGATGAGCTGACTTGCGAGGCTCTTACCACATTTTATTATCCAGAATCCCCTGCAAACCTCAAACTTTGACTATATTGACACATTTTTCTCACATTTCTGTAATGGAAACTTCTGGGAGCAACAAACGTCCTTCCACCCAACATTTCCCCAACTCTCCTGATACAAACGGTACTTCACTTGTGTGGGTAGACCTAGTAGTGCCTGCAGCTGAAAACGGCCTGATAGAGTGGGATGGTGCTCTAAAATTTCAGAGGTGCAGCGTAATCACAGATAATTCGCACCCACATGTATTCATATTTGCATTAACGTGTGATTATTAGAAGTGGTGTTATAATGATGTGATGTTAAACTATAGAAATGTATTTGTTCCATGCGAAGAATAATGAAATGTCATTCATGCTTGAAATTGTAATCTTTAATGTGCTGCAATTGCTTGACAAAAGTTTTCTGTGTAATGAAATGCATTTTTGTTTAAATGTGCACCAAGATGAAGATTGCACAAAGAAATAATGTGAAATTGAGAGCTGGTATTCTTTCTCGCTGAGGAGGCCTGAGAACCAAGGTCATCGGTATTCACACGGCGGAGACGGTGGAAAACTACCTAGAAGAGGTGTCTGTTAGTGAGGAGATCAGTGGGCGTGTTCTACATTTTTGTATTAGGGAAAGCGCCACGAGGGAGGAGAGTCAGAGGAAGGAGTGGAGGTTAGTCAGAAGGAGTGTTAGAGAGGCAGAAGGAGAAAGAGAGAGGTTCAGAAAGGTAGAGGGAAACTAAATGAGTTAGGAGTTAGTAGATCAAACCAACCTAAGGAGCATCTTAGAACGAGTTCTGTAGCTTTGGCTACTGATTTACTCTGTGAATGTACTTCTTAGGAAGTCTTCAAAAGCTGACACCTTTTACTGACTTTGCCTGGGAAATGCTAAGTAGCGATGTCACCTTAGTGATAGTGTAGGGATTGTCTAATAATTCTTTTACTTTTTAGTAACAGATGAAGCCTGACTTAAATGTTGGAGTAGTCCTTGCTCGTGTTTTATTTTTGGAGTTGTTTATTCTCTTCATGATTCACCGGATCAGCAGATTTGGTTTTGTATTAGTTCCTGTGTATTTTTACAACCTCATGTTGAGGTGCCTGTATATTTGGTTGTTTTTTGTTTTGTAATAAACCCCCTAAACTGAAGTTGGAGTCTGTGGTCCTTAAGTCCTGATTGGTTTGAAAAGTTAAATTTTGATGCAATTTTTCTCCCCTTTACACTTCTCAGCAGGTAAAAAGAGACATCGACCTGAGGTTCCATGTTACATTTCTGTAGTGGAACCCAGCTTAATCAGTTGGTAGCAAGAGGACGGTTACCTTTGTAGTGAGGGGAGTGTTAGGGAAAGGTTAGGAAAACCCCATAGAGACTGAAGCCCGAGAGATGGTTGACCAGAAGATCGAGAATGGAGAACAACGGTGTTTGGCAGAGACCGACAGAGAGTGGCGGTGTGGGGGAAGCAGCAGTTTGTGGAGGAGTGAGTTTGAATGGGAATGTTGTTAGATTGCGGTGATGGTCTGATTGTGTGCTGTCTTGCGGAGTTGCAATGAGAGTTGAGTGATTGTGGTTTCAGCCTGTGAGCGCGCACGGTCCATGAGATTTTGATGTCAGGCTTAAGGAGTAGCCTAAGATCCCGGGATAGATAGATTGTGGCAGTTGTCATGTCATTTTGCGGACAGACGATTGTCAGATTGAGGTAGACAATTACAAGTGACTGTCCAGTCGTATGGTGGACAGAGAGTCGATAAAGTGATTGTCCGGTTGTTTCGTGGACAGACAGTTACTTGCTGTATGAGTGAGACGTGCAACAGTGTTCAAAGACGAATTGTGAAGGAGGGGAACTGCTGCGTGTAGAGGAAGAGGGGTGTCAAAGTGTGCTGCAATGTGATAGGTCGGTAAGAGTAACACCGCACTGGTATTAGTGGATTGACATCAGGAAGTAAAACGAAAACACTGTGGGTAAAAGAGTTGATTTCGTCATGAAATGTTTTAGAGTATTACGAGATATTTGTAGGGGAGATAGAGGAATAGTAACTCGAGCGCCACCTGACGATACCCGAGCCCATTACAAGGCTACGAATATAGAGCTCCATACTATACTTTGGCTTCAGAATTGGCAAAAGATGACTGAAACGGTGGGAGATTTGGCTTTCTCATGCTATGGCTCATTTAGATTTGATGTGTTGTACCATTTGAAATCGGTGATGGCTGCATTGCGACCTTTGCCTAGACCAACTCAGTTTGAGGCGCTTGATGCATGGATAAGAGCAGCACACGCAAGAAAAAGAGATCGAAGTCAGGAAAGGGTGAAGAAGTCGATCAGGGCGTTTCAGGATGCGCGATGGGAGATGGAGGTAGATGCCATTAAGGGAGATAGACTATTTCTGTTACTAGTAAAAGTAGGAGACGCCCAAAAGAGAAGAGGAAGATGATAGCGAGACAGATGACAGTCTTTTGGAGATGTTCATCTCCATATAATCCAGATTCGGAAGGTGGAACGGGAGCTTCCACAACGGAAACAGGGGAGCCGCAGATGAACCCTACAGTTGCAGTGACAGGAAGAATTTCAGCAGGGATAGAGAGGATGGGGACACAACCACTGAGGGGAAGGGAGGCAAATGAGGTGAACACAGTTACTAGACTACCGGAGGTCCTGTAGTGTTGGGATATAAACCCAGATCAGACAGGTAATGGAAGTTTGGTACGATCAGTAATGGGAGAAAACACTGATTCTGGGGGGAATTGGGCAGTGAGAGGAAATGGTCACCATTTGAGGCCCATAGAATCAACTAAGCCATTGCCAGCCACAGCAAATTCCTCTGGGGGCCATATGGAACAAAGAGCACTGAGGGCAGGGTGCTTAGCTGACTCACGTTCAAACTTGAGGATGTGGGAACCCCCAGTGGGAGGCCCTAGTGGAAGGATGATGGTAAATAACAGTTAGGGAGTTTCGGGGATTTAGTCTGTCTCACGGAATTTGATGGAAGGAAAGCATCAGGAAGATCAGGGTAGTGAGAACGGAGAGTCGAGTAGCGTTTCGAGTCTCGGGACAATTAACTGCTTAACCGCGGCGCAAATTCCGCCGCGGTGCGGTGGTTTAAAACAGTGGGCAGGACCGCGTCGGCCAACGGAAGTGCGCAGAACTACCGAAGTAGCGCAGCAAAGGAGTTAAAGCAGATCTGAAGGACAAGGTGCTGGATGTGGTGAGATTAAAGGCAGAAGTGGAGAAAATAATCAGTGGCAATTTGCCTTTGGAAAGGATTGAACTATATGAGCCTGATGAATTGTTGTTTGCTGCAAAAGATGTAACTCGCAAGGCAAGGAAAGCACATGAGAAATTGACAGAGTTGGCACAGAGGTATGATGTGGATTTATCTACAACAAAGATGCTACAGGGGAATCATAGGTTAAATTACAGTGATCAAGAATTAGAAGAGAAAAGAGTCATAGGTTTGAAAATGCACGTTCGAAAATTGCTCATAAGGATACGTGCGTGGAGCATGCTTGCCAAATGGGAGGAAAGATGGTCAAATAAGAGAGTGCCAGGAAGAGTATAGGAGAAACACCACCCCAGGTGGAGGGACAATGAGAGTAGAGGGCTTTCCGTTGTGTGAGGTATCGAATGGAGGGTATGTGCATGTGCCTTGGAGTACTAATGATTTTCGTCAGCTGAGAGAAAAACCTGTTGAATGGTACTGCGGATCACTTTGAATACAGTGTTTGATATTGTGGTACCAAGTGATTTGTGGTCAGACTGTAAAATCGCTGTTGATTGGCTGTCCTCAGAGCCTGAGCGAGATTCAGTTACACATGGAATTTCTTCTGTGGTTATGAAAAAGTATGAACAGTTAATCACATGGTTGCAAACAAAGATTTTACCACAATATATTGATTGGGTTAAGATAGACAGAACTGTTCAGGAGCCAAAGGAGACTGTGCATGCCTACTATGAGAGACTCTTACAAGCCTTCAAGCAGTATAGTGGGTTGGACATGCTTGATCCAAAGGATATGGGACAGTTCATCTCCAAATTTGTGTTAAGATTGAGACCAGAAGCTAGCTTTATGATTCAGCAGCTTTTGGTTTGCTGCCAGAATAAATCTGTAGATGAACTCTTACGGTATGTCAAATAGTGTAGCGATGAAGTGGACTTAAAGCACAAAAAGCTTAAGGATAAGCTGATGCTGGTCCAGATGCAGAATGCAGAGAAGGAAGAGCAGGCCCAGACCAATTGAGGGACGTTAGGAAGAAGGCAGGGAAATAAACAAGGAGGGACTCAGAATGTATCAGGTCAGGGAAAAGGGAAACTAATAGATGCTAAGACAGGACTCGATGTTGCTACCTGAAAGAAGATTACTGCATGTCATAACTGTCATGAGATCGGGCATTGGAAGCGCAAGTGTAGACCGAATCCAGCTAATCAGATCCAGCAGAAGGGAAGTGGTGCAAAAGTCTGAGGTCATCAATACAGTGACAAGACCTAGATCGGTACAAGGGGGGACAGTAGGTATGCAGGTACAAGTTCCCCAGCCCCCGAGAATTCCGCAGGGAACTCAAACTTACCAGCAAATGCCTTTTATTGAGACCTTTAATTAAACCAATTCAGACCCATGGTGTCTGAGGGTGGAGGATGACTGTACTCGTGGAGCAGTCTCAGAGGTAGATCAAAGAGGACCGTATGTAGAGGTAGATGTTGATGGTCACCCAAACACCTTCCTGGTTGACACGGGTGCTACTCGTTCTACTGTGAGATCTGCAGTAGTTCCTAGCTTACCCCTCGCGGCACAATCAATTCAAGCTGTAGGAGGGGCGAACAGGAACATGACTAATCCTTTGACTGAACCAATACCCGTAAGAATAGGGACCTTTCATGATCAACACCACTTTGTGGTATGCAACTGAAGTCCGGTCTGTCTGTTAGGTCGTGGCCTTTTGTGTAAATTGAACTGCACCATCTATTGCACGCCCAAAGGAGTAGAGCTGCAAACTAGTAATAATGATGCTACCTTCAAGGTGGTGAACCATAATTTGTGTATAGAAGAATTTCCTATGTTAACAGTCAAGGAACTCCTGCTCGACCTGAGAGACTCTGGGGCATATTATCAACAAATAGCAATATTTATCGCTAAGTAGGCTTAGCGACAATTTTTTTATCGCCGCGCATCGCCGGATTTTATCGCAGAGATAACGTGCTATTAGCAACGTTTTTCTCTGAAGCGATAACATTTTCGGGGATAGGGGCGAAATCCGTGAATATCGCTGAGAATACAGCGATATTCACGCATTAACGCCAATAGGGTCTTATCCAGAATATTCACCTCCCATTGGATATAAGGGCTAAGAACTGGTCTGAGCAGGCGTTAGGTTTTGGAGATATTTGCACTTAGCGCAAATATTTCCATTGCTACGCCTGCGTTGATAATAGGCGATAGCAATGTTAGCTAATGGTTGGGTACGCCCACTTTGCATGTCATTAGCGATAAATATCGCTGACATGCAAAGGGGCCCCAAACCGCTCGCTATCACCTAATAGCTGTTGCTAACTGCTGTTAGTGACAGCTTGCTAATATGGCGATGATTTCATTTCGCCTGCCTTGATAATATGCCCCTCTGTCTCTTTGGACGTATGGGATTTCATGGGGGAAGAAATAGGACTGATCAAGGGAGTTGAGCCAGTTAAAAGATACAAGTCAAACCTAATGCTGAGTTTCCGAGAACACCTCAGTATAATCTGTCACCAGAGACAATTGCAGGAATTAAACCTGTGATTGAGTCCCTGATAGAACAGGGAATTCTGAAGGTGATAATGGGGAGTCCATGTAACTCACCGATCGTGGGATTCCAAAAACCGAGTGGGAAGTATAGGATTGTAGAAGACCTCCGAAAGATCAACACGATTGTGGTCCCATGTTGTCCAGTGGTACTGAATCCATCTGTGATATTGTTCCAGATCCAATGTGAAGCTGAAAGGTTCACTGTGATTGATCTGTGGCAGGCATTCTTTTCTATACCTCTGCATGAGGAAAGGCAGTTTTTGTTTGCTTTCCAGCTGGAAGATCATGTGTTAACATGGTGTAAGGGTATACAGAGAGTCCATCGATCTTTAATCAGCTCTTAAGAGTCTCATACTGCTGCAGACTTCAATTCTCATACAGTACATTGACGATCTTTTAATCGCGTCTGAGACTGAGGATGCTTGTAGGATTGATACTGTTGCCTTATTATATAGCAGAGAACCGACACAAGGTGTCCCCGAACAAGTTACAGTACTGCTTACCCAAAGTCCAGTATTTTGGGCCATAGAATAGAAAAAGGCAAAAGGAATATGTCACCAGATCGAATTGAGGCAATTATGAAAATTATGGTGCCCGCCACACAGAAGGAAGTCTGAATGTTCTTGGGAATGGTTGGGTACTGCCATCAGTCAATTCCAAACTTTTCCTTGAAGGCAAAGCCTTTACAGAGGCTGACACACAAGGATGTGAGTGATTCAGTAGCGTAGGATCAAGATTGCCTGGTAGCATTCTTGGAGTTGAGAGAAGATCTATGTCGTGCTCCAGCTCTGGGTATGCCAGACTATAACAAGTCTAATTCACTGTTCTGCTATAAGCGAGAAGGTTGTGCCTTGTCAGTCTTAACTCAGAGTTATGGAGGAGTCCGTAGACCATCTGCTTTTTTCTCAGCTACTTTTAATCCAGTAGCTTCAGCGTTGCCCGGATGTCTCAAATCTGTTGCTGCAACAGGTGTCAGCATTGAAAGATATGAAAGTAGTGTTATGAGTGGCTATGTCGATGTCTGGTGCGGAGGAGTCGTTCAACCAGGTCTCTGTCAGGAAGGTGACGTCTTGGGATGTTGTGTCAAGCAGGTCCCAGAGCTCGATGGCGTGTTTACGTGCAGAGCGGGTGTTCAGTAGTATGCATCGGAGGTGGTTGTGGTCTTTCGGGTGGTTCGTAGGCTCTGAGGCTGGGGTAGCTGCAGTTCCAGCAGGTGAAGGGACCGTGTGTGCGTTTTGGAGCAGCCTTGAAGCAGGTGTGGGTCTGTCCAGAGTTGAGAGCATGCAGAGGGCTGACGTCGTAGTGTCGGCGGTCGTCGTGGCTGGTGCGGGGGCCAGAGGTTCTGGTGCTGCGCGCGGCCCCGCAGCGGCCAGCATATATGGGGAGGTGGGATGGAGGAGCAGCTGGGAGGCGGGGGGCAGCGAGAGGGCAGTCAGGGGGGCGGTGCCGCAGGGGACGCATTGGTGGGGGCGGTGAGGGACGATGAAGGGAACAGAAGGCAAAAGGGCACAAAAGCGAAGGAAAACAAGTGCCACAGAAGGCAAGAGGGCACAAAAATACAGTGGCACAGGAGGCAAAAAGGGCACAGAAATACAGGAAAAACGAGTGTCACAGAAGGCAAGAGGGCACAGAAATACAGGGAAAAAATGAGTGGCACGGAAGGCAAAAAGGGCACAAGAATACAGGGACAGCTGAGAAACAGAAGGCAAAAACAGGCAGAGAGGCACAGGAGCAGCGAGGGGAACAGAGGGAGGAAAACATGCACGGACCACGAACAGGCAGCGGGGGAAGACAGAACAACAGCAGTCACAGACACAACAATGAAATACAGGCAGTACAATAAAACAATAAAGCAGAAGATGAACAAACCTATGGCCTACCACTGGCCACCAGGGAAGAGGCGCAGGTGGTAGCCTGCGGGTGGTGGAGGACCTCTAACTTCCTCAGCAGCGGCAGCTGGGTCAGGGACACACAGGCGGTGCTGTGCAGAGGGGGAGCAACCTACCTAGTGGGGTCAAGGGTTGCTCTCCTCACCTTGCAGCGGCCGGCCTATATGGGAGGTGGGAGGGAGGAGCAGCTGGGAGGCGGGGACAGCGAATGGGCAATGGGCAGTCAGGGGGGCAGGGCAGCAGGGGACGCAGCAGCAGGGGCGGTGAGGTACGATGAAGGGAACAGAAGGCAAGAGGGCACAAAAAAATGGGATAAAACGAGTGGCACAGAGGCAGAAAGGGCACAACATCAAGAGAAAACGAGAGTCAAAGAAGGCAAGAGGGCACAGAAATACAAGGAAAAACCGAGTGGCACAGAAGGCAAAAAGGGCACAGAAATACAGGAAAAACGAGTGTCACAGAAGGCAAGAGGGCACAGAAATACAGGGAAAAAGAAAGTGGCACAGAAGGCAAAAAGGGCACAGAAATACAGGGGCAGCTGAGAAACAGAAGGCAAATACGGGCAGAAATGCACGGGGCAGCCAGGGGAACAGGAGGGAAACCGGGCTGAGAGACACGGGGCGGCAAGGGGAACAGAGGGAGGAAAACGGGCACGGACTACGAACAGGCAGCGGGGGAAGACAGAACATCAGCAGTACATTTCTGTAGTGGAACCCAGCTTAATCAGGCCCAAAATGCAACATAGACGCAGCACATTTTCCCACCAAAAACGGATCTTTTTTGTTTTTTCCAATGAGCCATTTGGCTCACATTTCACTTTCAATGTAATTATGTCAGTGTGCCATGGGCACATATCGTCATTATACTCCAAGAAACAGTGCCTCAGTCGGCAGGGGAAGGTATTCCCCTGCTCTCGAGGCTGAAAAGGAAAAAAACAAAAGATCTGTCTTTTGTAAACAGGGTTTCTGGACGTGTCACACGGCCACCATAAACATTATGTCCGTGCAATAGAAAGGGTTAACATGCAAAAACCCAAATAACAAAGTAAACTAATTACAGTGCAAAATGAATTCAAATGAAACACTAGGAAATATTTTATTAAATCATTGGCCGATCAAATTGTTGCAAAAAAGACATAATTCTACTACAACCTAAAATAATTAATGGAAGGGAGTCTAGTGTATTTCACCAGGTAATGTAAGCTGATTGGACATCTGCTGGCCAAGGCGAACACTGGTAGCTGGAGCTACCAGCATTATGTCCCCCATTTCTCATAAGTAGTTCTTAGTGGTGTAAATCCAAAAAGCAAAATAATTTAGAGAACAAACAATTCAAATACAAAGAAATCCACGTTAAGCAATGTTGTGTTAAAACAGTAGCGCAACAATTGGCATGTTCTAAAGCACAGTCAGTGATAGAAGAACGTTTTAAAGTGCAAAGCAGATGCAGTTTATGCATACGGTGGTGACCACTGCCATCTACTGGGCATACATTTCAAAACAGCTATTTTGTGTTAATCTCAAGGACATGATATTATTTAAAAGGAAAGTCAAAGTGTGCCCCAAAAAACAAATTCACATGATTGAGGCTGCCTATTCAGATACCATCCCTTTAAAATGACTGTTTTATTTCTTCTTTAATGAACTGAAGAGAGGATAGGGCGTTTTGGCCACTGCTGCCGACTAAGGCCCTGCAGACCCCCCACTCAGCGCCATGAGACCCTCACGGGTGATTAATTGATTGCAGAATCAGGTCACGATATTGGCTCAATATCCTATGAATCTGGGCAAATTACTGTCGGATATTGGCAAAACTTTAAAGCAACGCTGTTACAGGGATCATATTTAGTCTCCATTTTAGTTTTCCATTTTAACTTAGCATCTTTTTAGGATGGTGGTTTGAACATGCTTTTCATCAACACACGGAAATGCCATGCGCACATTTATTTTTAGTAGACTTTGTTGTTCTGTAGTCCGCACTGTTAGTTAGGAAAACCCATAGAAAAACGTAATGCCCTTGCTTTATTATATGCTTGTAGTAGCCAATTATTTTTCTCCAGACTAAGTAAAGTTGTTAATCTGCATCTTTAGCAGAAAGCGATAAGGCCAGTCTTTTATTATATGAACAGCTTGTGTTTTGAATTTAATGAGAGGCACTTCACACCTGAGTTATCATGAATAATAAATACAGAGAGCTGTGAATGAGACACTGCTCCACAGGCACAACATCCATTCTACGAAGGAACATAAGTGTGCAAGCAGAGATGTGCACAGGCTTGAAAACTGAGGGGCATATCTATGTAGGCTTCGCGTCACCCTTGCGCCATGTAAGAGGCTGCACAGGCAATACGCTATGCTATGCTATGCTATAGTGATTTATATAGCGCACGGCTGCCTCAGCAAAGGGGCGTCCCGGCGCTGCGGAAGGACAGAGTACAGTGAGGTGGAGACGCTAAGGAGGGAACTATTGTTGAAAAAGGAGTGTTTTGATAGCCTTTCTGAAGACTAAGAGATCCTGAATCCCGCGGATAGCTTCAGGGAGACTATTCCATAGCTTGGCCGCTAGGAAACTGAAAGAGCGGCCGCCCACTCTAGCCAGTCTGGTGCGGGGGACGATCGCAAGATGCTGCCCCTCTGACCGGAGCAATCTTCTAGGGATGTACTCTGACAGAAGTGGGCGAAGCATTGGGGGGGAGGAGGTTTTAAGAATTTTGAAAGCGAAGCACAATGCTTTGAACTGGACCCTTTTGCCCACCGGGAGCCAGTGCAGTTTCTTCAAGGTTCCCGATATAGAGGAATGGCGCGGGAGACCAACCAAAGCCCTGGCGGCCGCATTCTGAACTCTTTGCAATCTAGTGATTTCAGCTAGATTAGCTCCCAATAAAAGGGAGCTCGCATAGTCCAGTCTGGAGAGAATGGTCGCCTGGACGATAAGTTGGCGAGTGCGGCAATCAAAGAACTTCAGAATGGGCCTGATGTTACGCAAGACGCCAAAGCATGTGGCGGCAACTTTTTTGGTGTGGTGCGTGAACTTTAAAGCAGAGTCCACCCAAACTCCCAGGTTTTTGACATATTCCTTAGGCGTAGGGGGAGGGCCTAGCACATCCGGCCACCAGTTGTCACCCCAGGACGAGGTGTTTTTGCCCAGGAGGAGAATCTCCGTTTTCCCGGCGTTTAGTTGAAGAAAATTCGCCGTCATCCAGTTGGTGATGTCAGTGAGTGTCTGTTTGAAGTGTTGAGCCTCCAGACCACTGTTGTCATTAAGTGACACCACCAACTGGGTATCGTCGGCGTAGGAAACCAGGGCAAGTCCATTTCTTCTAGCTACCTCTGCCAGGGGGCGGACATATACATTGAACAGGGTGGGGCTCAGGGAAGAGCCTTGCGGCACTCCCTGTCCAATGTTATGTTCCTCAGAGATGTAAGGAGGGGTAGAGACTCTAAAAGACCTGTTGAAAAGGAAGTCTCTAAACCATTCCAGCGCTGGCCCTGTGATCCCAATCTCCTCCAATCTCGACAAGAGGACCTCGTGTGACACCGTGTCAAAGGCAGCACTGAGGTCCAACAGGACCAGTGCTGCCGTGCCTCCGGTGTCTAGGATGGTACGGAGGTCCTCTGAAACACTGAGCAAGGCGGTCTCGGTGCTATGACCAGCTCTGAACCCGTGTTGAGAGTCATCCAAGATGTTATTGGTAAGGAGGAAATCTGTCAGAATATTGTTGACATGTGCCTCGATGATTTTGGCAGGCCAGGGAAGCAGGGAGATAGGTCTAAAGTTCTCAGGAAGCGAGGGGTCTAGAGTGGTTTTTTTCAGAATGGGAGAAACCCAGGCCTGCTTCCACTTGGAGGGAACTTTAGCGGTCAAAAGGGACCGATTGATGATTTCTCGGATGTGCTCAGTGATAGATTCATGGGCTTCGCAGAAGGTATCCGGTTTAAGGGGATCTGCCGGAGAGCCTGATTTAATCTTTTTGCAGATTTTTAGGAAACTCTCTCGCTCAAGCGTGGGAAAGGAGGAGAGAGAAGGCCTAGTAGGATCAAAGATAGCAACTGGCTGCGGGCCTTTGGGAAAGGAGTCGTAGATTTTCAGGATCTTGTTGGTGAAGAAATTGGCCATGTTGTTACAGAGGTCAGGGGAAGTGATAGTGGTGTTAACAGTTTTCTTTGCGGTGAGATCTTTCAAGATTTTAAATACAGCTTTCGAGGTGTTAAGGCTGTTATTAATTTCCTTGGCATAATATGCCGCCCTTATTCTGCAGATCTTACGATGGTAGGTTTTTTGGAGCATGACATAGTCTAGTTTTAGATTGACATCGTAGTTCTTCCTCCATGCCCTCTCTGCCTTTTTGCATTCCTTTTTCAGGCTAGCTAATTCGAAATTATACCAAGGGCTAGCAGTATGGGTGCGAGCTTTACAGCATCTGGCCGGGATCAGGGTATCAAGAGCCTGAGTGATCCATAGGCAGAACTGGTCATAGCTTACATCTAAATCTTCGGTAAGGGGTGGAGGATTTAATACCAGAAGATTGTGTAGGTCTTCAAGATGAAGCTTTCTCCATGGCCGTTTCAGGACTGAGGGAGTAGGTGCCGCGACAGATCTCAAATTGCACGGGATGGACAGAGTTACTAAACAATGATCGGACCAGGTCATGGGGATCGGCGTGCCTGCGGAGCAGCTCGTGATATTGGAGAAAATGGGATCAAGAAGATGGCCCGCTGTGTGAGTGGGGCCCTTCACAAATTGAGTGAGTTGGAAGGCCGCGAGATCAGCAAGAAAGGTGGACATTTTGGGTTCGGAGTCCTTATCAAGATGTAAATTAAGGTCACCCATGATTGTAAAGTTAGCAGATTTAAGGATGTTGACGTCTAGAAACTGTAGGAGTGAGCTAATGAAAGGAGTGTCTGCACCAGGGGGTCTATAGATTAGAAGCCCCGTTGCGCAGAACTGAGGGTTAGCTTTGATCGAAAAACGCGCACTTTCGCAGCCCTTAATATCAGTTTTGCTAAACAGGCAGTCAAGATGGGATTTGACTATTAGAGCCAAGCCCCCCCCTCTCGTGCCTCTATTCACAGTGTGAATGGTATAACCTGTGGGCGTCGCCAAGTTGCAAACCGAGTCCATTTCATCGAGAAGCCACGTCTCCGTCATGAAAAAGGCATCGAGCGAGTGGTCAGTCAGGAGGTCAGAAATTTCAGAGTGGTGTTTATGCACAGATCTCACATTAAGATGACCTATCCTGAGAGTGTGGATCTTGGCGGGATTGGGTGTGATATTCCTAGAGGAGCAAAGTTGAGAGGGGTGTAGTACAGGATGACGCATGTGGGCTGGGTTGCGTCTGGCACAAGTGCAGGTGGAGTGCTGTAGATCAAGCAGTTCCGCTTTAGAATAACACATCTTACAAAATAATAATAGACCGATAGCAAGAACAAACCAGGGGGACTGGCGCCTGGCGCTGCCTTAGCGCGGACGGGCGCAGACGGGCAGCTCTTTGGCGGGTCTTCGGCGGGGCTGCGCGCGATCGCTGCGCGCCCGATCTCTTGCGAGGGCTAAGTAGCCTTCAGGAAGTAGAGCACTAGAGCGCTAACCGCTCTTCCAGCAGGGCGACCGGAAGTGCCCCCACGAAGAAATGCAGGGAGGCGACTCCAGCCAGAATCAGTAAGGCGTGTGGTGCAGGGGGGGGAGTGAATTTTACAAAAAGCACAGCAATAAACCAGGCGCTAATTCTAAAGCACTATTTACAGTATTTCAATTTACATTAAGCACACAGTTTTAAAATAGACGAGCGCTGTCTCTATCTTACTGCCAGGTCCAAACGCTAAACGGGTTGGAGACACTGCCACTGTCAATACAAAACCTAAGTAGGATTTAACAAGGCGTGCAAGGCCTCCTAGCATGGCACTGAGTGGCTTGCGAAATCCAGAGTAACGCAAGGCAGCGCAAATCACTGCATTGCGTTACTATGCCTTGGGAAGGCATTTCATGGGTGGAGCATGGGTGCTGCTTCCACTCATGTATTATGAAGCATTCCAAGATTTACCAATACTGGTAGACCTGGAAATGCATTGCTTGGCCTTCCCAGGTGAGGAGTAACAAGCAGAAATACCCTTGTTACTACCCCTTTCTCTCTGTGCTGTATTCTGCAGCACACATTAAAAAAAAGGAAAATGCCTCAGGGGATTATTTTTGAGCAGGAAGGTGTCCCTCCCTGCACAAAAACAATCCTGATTACAACTCTGGCCCCCTTGCACCATAGTGCAAGGGTGTCTGCATTGCCTCTGGGCAGCACATTGTGTGCCAGTGCAGGGAAAAGAAAGGAATTTGTATATTGTTAACTGCAGCACATTCCTATTGGTGGGCCTCGGCATTTGGCAAACAGAAAACACAAGCTAGCGGATAAAGTCAAAGAGGTGGAGACTTCCATAAAAGAACTCCGTCCTGAATGCTCAACACTCACGGGCCAGGTATTCGGACTGCGGGACAGAGTACAGCTCCTTGAACATTGCGCTGAGGATGCAGAAGTCGCAATTGGTGCAACAACATTTAAGTGTTTAGCCTTCCTGAGGGAGTGGGAAATGGTGATATGGTTGCCTACCTGGAGAACTGGCGGAGGTTGAAGGAGGCCCAGGGCTTACTTCCCCATTTCTTTGCACTGGAACAAGCTCGCTGGGTCTCTGCATGTCCGCTGGCCCAGAGCAGGCCTCCTAGGCCAGTTGTGGTCAGGCTACTACACTACCAGGATAGAGGGATAATACTGCGCAGGGCATGTTCAGAGGGCACCTTCAAGAGGACAATTGCAGGGTGTCAGTATTGCCGGACTTTACAGTAGCTGTGCAGACCAAGAGGTCCTCCCTTCTGGAGTTTTATTAAGCTCTCTGTGATAATGGAGTAGAATACTCTCTGATGTTTCACTTCAAACTCCGGATTACCCTTGACGGAACCACACATTTCTGCAATGATCCTGAGTCAGTGTGCGCCTGGCTGGAGGCATATAAGCCGGGGACTACCCTCCGGATGACATGTTTGAGACCAGCAGCGCCCCGGCGGAGAGTGCAAAAGCGCCTGCGCAGGACTTTATGTGGCAACTCCAGGACTGGCTCATCTCCCTCACAGATCAAACTGGAATGAGCGGCAGCCCTCCAGGCAGTAGCAGACATTCTGTTGGCACACAAACCAGCATGGGGGCTGGGACTCCATCTGAACACAAATCCGTGATGTATGATTCAGTGTCCTCCAGCCGAAGAACTGATTTGATATCCTTGGCTGTTTGTGATCCTATTGATGCTGGGAGGGAGGGTTGTTTGAGGGGAGTGAGGGTGGGAGGGAGCTTCTGAACTAAGTTCCACATCCTTACGAGACATGATTGATATTTGTGTGGGTATGGTGATCGCTGGGGGGATCCTTGATCTGCCCACCATGCTCTGGGCTGACACTGCATGGATCTGGCAAGCTCGACTTGGTCTGCCCCCTACAGAAAAGCCCTTGCTGGCTGGCTGGGGAAGTTATCTATTCTGATTATTTTTAGAAACACTCAGTTTGGATAGCCAGCTGTTGCTGCCCTTGGGTTGGGGAGTTCATGGTTCTACGTGGTTCATGCTTTTCTGTTTTTTATAACCTTTTGTCTGCACAAGGACCACACTGCCCATCACTGGGAGGATGGGCCGATATGGGTGGTACCAGAGGTTCAGGTATTTTGTGACTTTAAATGACTGGTCGCCAGCAGTCATTGTCCTTTATGCCCTAGAACATTAGACGGAGGGGTTCGGCCTCCAAGAGACATAACCTTCACAGATACCTAAGACAGCGGAGGGTGCAGGTGGCTATGCTTTAGGAGACACACCAGGCTGGGAATGAGATTGAACGGTTGAGATGTAGATGGTGTGGCCAGCTGTATACCATCTCCTACTCGGCCTATGCCAGGGAACCCTGATATGGATCAAGGCGGGGACCCCCTTTGAGCTTACCCACTCTGTCATAGATAAGGAGGGTAGATATGACTTTCTTGAGGGCTGATTGTTCGGGAAGGAAAAAACATTGGGGAGTGTTTATTTCTCCAAACTAGGACCAGGTTGCCTTCCTTCAATCCCTCTCAGTTCACACGGCGGCCACTCCTTACAGATAGTGTAGTAATGGGCAGGAATTTAATTGTGTACTGGATGTGCTATTGGATCGCTCCACCCACTCCCCCTTTCAGCTGGGAGGACTGTCGTAGAGGCTTGTAGAGATACCCAGCATGGGGAAGATCAATGATTACTCATTTTTTTACCATATCCATAGGCTTCACACCCGGATCGACCAATTTGTGTGTTCCCAATCCCATAGGCTTACCCAAAGCATTACTCATTCTGAATACCTAGGGCATACAGTGTCAGATCACAGCCCTGTACTGCTGGGGTTCTGACTTGTGGGGGACTGACCGCATCGCCTTACATGGTGTCTTAACCTGTCCTCTGTGGAGCATGCATGCTACCGTGACTCTTTGGCATTGGTAATATCTGATCATTTAACTCATACCCAGGGCTCTACATCCTCGAGCATAGTGGAATGGGAGGCCTTTTAGTGTTGCAGGTCATTGCATTGGTCAGAAGGCGGTGATCCAGCGCTCCTACTAAAATACTTTATAAATGATGTCACTATCTACCACCATACTTACCAATCAATACCAGGCCCATAAGAAACAATGGAGTAGCTGAATCATGAGGCGAATAGATCAAATATGTTTGTTTAAGACATTCACAATAAACAAGACCAGCTTGTCATTTTAAAAGTTTATTAAAACATATTCAGGAAAACTTAGGTTTGGAACTTTATTAAGCAAGCATTAGAAAAAGTCATAAGAAAGTTTTATTCAGCATTTATAAAGAGAGCTTAATTCAAGATAATATTATTCATTTGCAGAAATAAGTGAAAAAGAGCATTTCCAAAACCTAACTAACTCTCTGTCTCTACCCTCATCGCCTGAAAACAAAGTCTTAAAAAGTTACATTTCCTTACGTGTAATGATCGGACAGCAGAACAAGTCCTTCTGGAATCAAAAGCGTAAGCCAAAAAATCTGCAGCTAAAGCCTATTCTTATACCTTAAATTAAGCTGAGCTAACTATTTTCCACATTCCAGTAGCTGAATTCTGGCTCTCCATTGGCTGAATCACCTCACGCCACAGTAAACTGTGACATCTTCCACAACGAGACCAGGGTTTTACACAGAGCCATTGTTCATGCACAGAATCCTGGCGACAGTTCCTTAGTCTGCTACATTTTGTAGCAAAGATGTTCAAGCAATACAAAATCTGTCACGTCTCTTCCTTTCAACCTTGAGCCTGTCCGTTCTGAGCTTTCCGTGGCACAGCCAAACCACTCCACAGAGTGCCTTTTGCAGTTCTTTTCAAACCATTTCACATTAAAAGTTCATAGGCTTTTCATCCACTTCAAAATAAGGTTTTCTCATGTGGCTTTCAACAACAGGAGGCCTCTTTTCAGAAAGCATCAATTCTCTGTGCCACTTTTTCTTGCGTCACTGGCCACTTTTAGCTCATGTCACTTTCCAGAAAACTATTATTTAAACAAACACAAAACAATAATTAATTCAGGTAATGAAAGTCATTCTGTTTCCAACCTACATAGCTAATGTTAACCCATTAATATAAGTCACCTAGCAGAAGCACACAGAAAAGCAGCACATTTAATATCTACCATTCTTCATGTAATACAGCTTTATGTTTCTGAAGGAGTAAAAAGATAATTAAATAATACACAGACAGACAAACACAACATAGGACAAACATGTAAGCACATATAAAAGCACATGCCATGAATGATCAGCCGCATATTAATAGTGACAAAGACAATAGGACAGACATAACAGACAAAACAATATTAGTTATGTGTTACAAAACAGACTTGCAAATGCAACATAAAGCACATTAGTCCTGTATAATGATGTGGAATCTTATTCTAAATTGGTTTAATTTTAAAAAATCATGCAAACACTCATTAATATATTATTTCAAGTTATGAGAGTATGACATCACGAGCTAGAATAAAATATTTTCTAAAGCTCGCTCCATCAACTCCCTCATCTGGTGATTTCAAAATCACCAAACAACACCCAAAAATTTTAATTAAAATTTTTATCTATTGAACATGTTTCAGGCTTACTCTGGATTAGTATTTTAAGCTCTAATTTCATCTATCTCATAATTAGTATTGAGTCTTACATCTTACTAATTCTATATCCTTTACCCTTTCTTTATTCAGCTAAGTTAGATCCTTTCCACCTTTGAATCCCCAACCCCCAATGAATTTAGGGAACTAAGTTTTACATTGCATAACTACATTTTGATCTGCACCAACAAAACAAATATCAATCTGAGTAGTATAAAACAAAACAACAACAAAAAAGTACATTTTTGAAATTTTTTGAAAAATTAGTACATAGTATATACCCCCTCTTTTTTTTTCAAAATTCTAAAACATGTTTTCTTCGACCTTGCGTCTTACATAAAAGTGTTTCCAGCTAACACAATTTCTTCAACCATGTGTCACCCTAACAAAATTTCTTCAGCCTTATGCCAAAAATAAACCTCAACTTAAAGAAAACTAAACCTAGTCATTGTCACCATTTTCTCTCAAGACAAACACAACATAGGACAAACATGTAAGCACATATAAAAGCACATGTCATGAATGATCAGCCGCATATTAATAGTGACAAAGACAATAGGACAGACATAACAGACAAAACAATATTAGTTATGTGTTACAAAACAGACTTGCAAATGCAACATAAAGCACATTAGTCCTGTATAATGATGTGGAATCTTATTCTAAATTGGTTTAATTTTAACAAATCATGCAAACACTCATTAATATATTATTTCAAGTTATGAGAGTATGACATCACGAGCTAGAATAAAATATTTTCTAAAGCTCGCTCCATCAGCGGGCATCCAGAAAGAGCTGAATTTGTAACTCCAGGCCTTGGAAGGCAAACTGCACGCCTTGGATAATGCTCTAGGTACCATAATAGAAGTCCTGGGTGAGATCTGAGAGACAAGAGAAAGATATACTGCTACTCTGGAGAAGCTTCTGCACAGTCATTATCCCAAAAAGTATGTTGCTAGTAAGCATGGGCGAATTTTGCGAATCTCGCGTTCGCGAATTTTGCGGATTTGCAAACTCGCAATCCGCAAAATCCGCGAATTCTCGCGAATTTGCAGATTTTTTTTTTGTGTGTTTGCGCGGGTTTCTGCCAGTTCGCGAGGGTTTTGTACAATGTCGCAAATTGCGAACTTACCTGTCGGGTCGCAAGTTTCGCGAACTTGTTGTTTCTACGTGTCCAGCCTGTTTGGGACACTCTTCTTCATCACTGCCACTCTCTGTCACCACTGCCACTCTCTGACTACTCATGCCACCCTCTGGCCCACCCATGCCACCCTCTGTTTCATCACAGCACCCTCTGGTTGTCCAGTCAGTGTACATTATTGTGGCAACGCAAGCACACCTTCCCTGCCTCAAGTGACCTGAATTAATTTGGGGCTGATTAATGTGTCACAGAATATTTTTTTAGCTGGCACCTGCTTCCTTAGTGCTTCCTGATTAGTGATCTTTTGAACTTGCTAAGTGCTTTCATTGTTGCAAAATTAGTTACAACACCTGCCCTGCCCCAACTGACAATAATGAATTAGGGGCTGATTAATGGATTTGAACCTCCAGCCTGGCTCCTGCTTGTCTCCCTTAGCTGTAATTCAGGACCTTTGTGGCATATGTGTAACTATTCTGAGGTTCAGAGCAGGGTCACATAATAGTTGCAACTGGCAACTGAACTCTGGAGGGGCCCCTCAGGAAGCACTACAGGAAATGGCTACTAATGATGAGCCTGAACTTTTGAACCTGGTAAGTAGTTTCAGTTTTGCTAAGATCGTATTTCTGCAATTTTGCACTTATTCGCGGGGCGCGAAGTTGTACTGGGAAGCCGCGAACTCACGCGAACAGTGCGAGCAGTGCGAGCAAAATCCGCTGCTCGCGGATTTGCGGATTTTGCGGGAGATTCGCGAATCTCGTGGATTGCGAATTTACCGAAAATCCGCAAAATCCGCGAGCGAAACGGATTTTCCGCCCATGCTTAGTTGCTAGGTCGTTTGAGGCAGAGGAGAAATCTGTAAAGTTAACTAGCGTGGCTTATTAGACCGGAATCCAGAGGGGCCTCATCACCCACATCCAGCAGAGGGATGGTCAGGCCATGGGATCTCCCACACCTCCATTAATGCTGGGTTCTGTGAATATTATGAAACTCTGTGTGCTGCCTCTGAGCCCCTTCTGATGGAGGCATGATCTGCCTTCTTGGTTAATATACCACTGAATGGGCTACCTGCGGAACAATCTGGGAGACTGGAGAGTCTTGTGTCTGTGCAGGAGATTTGGGTAGCTATCAAGGAGATGGCGTTTTATGCAGGTATGCTTAGAGGGAAACGACCTTTACCACGACTCCCTAACAACAAGGGGCCTGAACCACGATTTCTTAACAACGACCTGAACCTGAATTACAAGTCTTTTAACCACTAATGGCCTTAACAACGACCTATTTAAAGGTACGTATTAACGGTAACTATTACGTGTAATATATATCTATATCTAAATATATCTATATAGATATATAAATCTCTCTCTCTCTCTCTCTCTCTCTCTCTCTTTCTCTCTCTCTCTCTCTCTCTATATATATATAGGTCTCATCTTGTGTAAATAGTGTTTGTTGGGTGTATATATATATATTTATTGGCAAATTGCTTGTACATTCATGTTTTTATACCTATATTTATATATTTATAATTCATGATCTATATTTTTTACACCTGATTTTAAACATGATATTGTACATTAAGTATATTGCGTATATTTATAACAATGACGAACTGTTTGCATGACACTATTTTGCACTTTATTTAATATATTGCACTATTGCCTAGTTTTGCACTGCTAATCTACTGGATTTCCCAGTGACTCTTGTTGTGTATTGTTCACAATGGTTAGACAGCATTTGCACTTTAAATACTATTATCTGTATTTTGCAACATAGGCTGACTTCAGGGATTATCCCGCGATGCGCTGTGCTTTTAACTGTTGTCTATGTCTATGATATTGATCATGCTACATGTGACCTTGACCCACCAATGATATTGCACGTAATTGAGCACTAGCACTTTAAAAATTGCCTCCTCCCTAGCATGCCTCATGTGATCAAGGCCTCTGTGAAGGCCGAAACGTCATGCTGAGGTGTGCCGTCTCCTCGAGGAAATAAAAATTCACTGCTCACCTGCACCTGAGGTCTCCTCTCTTCTTCCTGCGCTGCGGTATCCAGGACTGGGCTCCGGGCGAGAGGTAGCGGGGATTGCTACATATATATATATATATATATATATATATATATATATATATATATATATATATATATATATTCACTGAAAATAACATAGGTTTCAGGGGCATTATAGTTAGTTGGACATTTCACTTGTACAAAACCATAGAAATTCCTCTGTTATAGTTAGTTCAGCTAACTATAACTCGCGCGCCCACAATGCACTGCTGATGACGTCACATATTACATCACTCATGACATGGTCAGTGACATCACTCATGACATATCAAATGACATCAATGATGAAATCATCCAGTGAATGTGTGTTTCTGAAAATGAAATATGTTTTATATATGTATATCGCAAGGTCGATTGTATAACTGACTGATTAAGTGTATCTTAGTAAATACATAGGTAAGTGAGTAATGTTTAAATATGTAAATATCTGTATTAGTCTCTCACTTTGTGTATAAGTGGCTGCATGGGTTGGTGAGTAGCTACATGAGTGCCTATACGGGTTATGACTTGTTTTTTTGAGTATCAGTATGAGTGTCTGAGTGTCTGTATGGTTCGGTGGGGGGTATTAATTAGTGCATAGATACATGAATGAATTACTCACTGTTTGTATGTGTTGAAGACAGCATGTGTGCAGGACTGGATGAGTGTGTGTATGGGTATGTTAGTGAGTGAATGACTGTCTCAATAGTGTTTTTATGAGTAACTACATATGTTTTAAACTAGTATATGTGAGCATGTATATAAGTGAGTATATGTGAGAGTGAGAGATTGGAAGAGTTCCTGCATAAATAAGTATGTGTTTCTATAAGTAATTGTTTAAGAGAGTAAGTTTCTGTAGAAGTAAGTGTGGTGGTGTGCGTATAACTGTATATGCAAGTAAATTATTGTTTGATACTTTGTTTGCATGTGTGGCTATGTGTGTGAGTAACTCTTTGGATGAGTGGTGGTGTGTAACAGGATGTATAGGTGTATGATTACATATGATGAGTGAGTACATGTTATAGGAATGTTGGTGAATGAGTGGATGTGTGTGTAGATCTTGGAATTACTGAATAGGTGTATTGTAAATGGTATTGGTATGTCCATTGTTTTGAAAATTTAATTTTGTATTTTTGAGTGTGTGTATCAAAGGTTATATTAGGGTGAGAGGAGGTCTGCCACTCTATCACAAGGATGATGTCATCAGTGATGTCATTTGAGATGTCATCAGTGATATCATCTAGGTTGTCACTGACCATGCCATGAATGATGTAATATGTGACGTCATCAGCAGTGCATTGCGGGCGCGCAAGTTATAGTTAGCTGAACTAACTATAATGGGGGAATGTATAGAATGCCCCTGAAACCTATGTTTTTTTCAGTGAATTTCTAAGGTTTTTTAAATGCTAATTTCTAACTATACCGAGCCTGAAACATATGTTTTTTCAGTGAATTTCAAGGGTTTTTTAAATGCTAATTTCAAACTATAACATGCCTGAAACCTATGGATTTTTAAGTGCATTTCAAAGGTTTTTTAAAATGCTAGTTTCTAACTATGCCTACTGAGGTAGGACATGTGAAGAAAGAAGAAAAAAGGCACAGAAAGAAGTAAAAGAAATGCAGAAAGAAGCAACAGAAGTTCACAAAGACTGTGCAGGAAGAAGCAAGATGTGCAGAAAGAACAAACAGAGGAGCAGAAAGAGGCCTTGTTGCAAAATCATCCTGTACCCTCAACTTTTTCAGATGGGTACTGGTGGTAACTGACTCTGACAAAACACCTACATACACTATGGACACTAGGTGTTGTGGTACCCCTGTGAAGAGCATGACCTCCTCTGTAAGGCCCTAGTACATAATAGGGCAGGGGGATTAAAAGTACCTCTAAGTCAGAAGGGCAGAAATATGCTACTTTAACTAGTAGTCGTACCAGGCCATACCCACTATGCCCACCAATCTACACATGGACTCCCTGGGACCCTCTTGGATGAGGATTGAAGTCCCCTTCATTGCTGGGGCTCCTTTAGGGGCCAACTAGCCTACCGTTTACCTCCAGGAAGCCCCACAAAGTGGGATTGGTGAGAGGTAGACAAAGGCCATGCCCCCTTTCTTCACCACTCTGCAAATGCGCCCCCTGCATTGCAGAGAGGTGTAAAAAGGGGTGTGGCCTGGAGCACCTCTCTGCAGCGCAGGCCTGTCCTGTGGCACTTACTGGAGGTACCTGGTGGGCTAGTTGCCCCCAGGGACCCTCAGGATTGAAGGGGAATTAATTCCCCAACTTAAAAAGGGGCACAGGGCATATTTCAACAAATGTCACTTCAGGATCCGCTCCCTCCCTTCACCACTGTGCAAACACGCCCGTGGTGCGTTTCTACTTTAAGTTGGGGGATTAAGTCTCCTTGAATCCTGATGGTCCCTGGTGTCCAACTAGCCCACCAGGTACCTTCAGTAAGCGACACAGAGCTGTGTTGCAGAGAGGTGTCAAAAGGGGCGTGGCATGGACCACCTCTCTGGAACGCAGGCCTCTGGCACTTACTGGAGGTACCTGGTGGGCTAGTTGGCCCCCAGGGGGCCCTCAGGATTGAAGAGGAATTAATTCCCAACTTAAAACGCGCACACATGTCACCTCAGGCCATGCCCCCTCCCTTCCCCACTGTGCAAACGTGCCCGTGGCATATTTTAAGTTGGGGGATTGAGTCTCCTTGAATCTTGAGGGTCCTTGGGGTCCAACTAGCCCACCAGGTACCTCCAGTGAGCGCCACAGAGCTGCATTCCAGAGAGGTGTAAAAAGGGGCATTACCTGGACCACCTCTCTGCAACGCAGGCCTCTGGTGCTTTTTGGAGGTACCTGATGGGCTAGTTGACCCCCAGGGGCCCTCAGGATTAAAGGGGAATTAATTCCCCAACTTAAAACGCGCCACAGGGCGTGTTTGCACACTTGTCACCTCAGACCCCCACCCCCTCCCCTCACCACTGTGCAAACCGGCACCAAGGAGCTTTTTAAGTTGGGGGATTAAGTCCCCTTGAATTCTGAGGGCCCCTGGGGCCCAACTAGCCCACCAGGTACCTCCAGTAAGCACCACAGAGCTGCATTGCAGAGAGGTGTAAAAAGTGGCTTGACCTGGACCACCTCACTGCAATGCGGCCCTGTGGCGCTTACTGGAAGTACCTGGTGGGCTAGTTGGCCCCCAGGGACCCCAGTATTGAAGGGGAATTAATTATCTATTGTAAAATGTGCCACAGGGCGCGTTTGCACAGTGTTTTTTTTTTTAGAAGGTGGGCTGTGTCGCCCCCCTTCTTTTTATTTTTTTGGGCCCTGTGGACCCATCCTCCAGGGCCTTACCCATATTAAAAAAAAAAGAACAGGAAGGGGGTTGTGTGGCCCCCCATGGCCAATTCCAGCCCCGGGGACCACATCACCCGGGGCATGTCCACATCAATATAAATTTTTTCTTATGGAGGGGGGATGCGTGGCCCCCCCAACTGAGGCCCTCTGTTGGCCCCGGGGACCCCATCCCCCGGGGCCGGCCTTTATTATTTTTTTTTTTGGAGGGGCCCCATTGTCCTGGGGGTGGCGGTCTCCAGCGCCATCACTGGCTCCAGTATGGGGGCTGCATGGCCCCCCTTCCAACATGTGTGAAGCTCCGGGGAGGTGGTGGTCCCCAGGGCGTGTGGCGGGGGCTGAAGCCACCCCACATAAGTTGTTTTTTAAAAAAGAAATACAAGTCCCGGGGGCTGGCGGTCCCCGGGGCTGCGGGGAGCCATTTGCCCCGCAAATATTTTTAAAAAGGTCCGGTGATGGCGGTCTCTGAGGCTTGGGGGGCTGCCTGCCCCTCCCCCGCAACTCAATTATCTTGCTCCGGGGTATCCAACTACATGGGTGGATGCACGGAAATGCCTATACTCTACTCATTTAATGCCTCCCCGACACAAGGTAAGGCAAGGCAGAGCAATGCATTGTGCTACTTTGAGAATGAAAAGTGATGCAAGGCCAATCAAATATCAATTTGTGTGGCTTTGTAAGTGTCACTTAGGCACTTGTGTTGCCATGCTCGACTTACGTGATGCAAGGATGACAAGTGCTTAGTAAATCTGGTCCTTATTCTCCCCGTACCTAAAAAACACAAATCTGACCTGGATTAATGAACTTGGTGCTCAAGTCAAGTGCTCCAATGCCCTAGGGTCAAGTCCAAGCTATGTAAGGCTGCAACAAAAAAAACATGCACCTTTGAAAAACCTGAAAATAAAATATGATCCAGAAAAATGGGTGGGCTCTGCAACTTTCACGAAACTGATAGGGAAAGGTCTAATTTATGCATTTACCTCTTATTGAAGTTCTCAAATGTGTTTTTATTTAAACATATTTATGCATATTGTTGGGCATATGCTTCATCCCTGGAGTGCTTGTGCCGAGGCTCTTTCATGTTGATGCACTCTTTCATCTCTTCCTAGGAGTCGATTAGGCCTGTGAAGTAAGGCTAAAATGGGTACATATTTTATATTTTATTAGGAACTGTGAGCAAGTTTCAATAATTCCTATTTCACAAATGTTATTTACAAAAGAGTTTACTTGCTGTTCCTGTTTACAACAAATGCAATTAATACTGCATTCATTGCAAAACAAATAGTAGAAGTGTGTGTTCATATTTAGGCAGAAACACTGCAGTTGAGGTTCTGTAACAACAAAACAAAAAAAACACATTGCAATAGCACACCACCTTAATAACAACATTACTACGCAATACACAATTATAACACAACTATAGAGTAAGAAACCTACAGCACAACAAAATTCACAGCAAAATATGAAACACAAAAATACAGCAAAAAAACACAGCACAATCCAGCACAATATGCTAACACACTATTAAAGATATGTTAACAGATTAAAACATAACAGCACAACTGAAAATCTGAGCAAGAGTATGCCCAAATGAGAAACAAACAACAGTAGCAGCAACGTATCAACAAAACAACACAACAAAATATTTCAACATAACCCAATACAACAAGAATGCAGTTTTGTATTTAGTTCTTTTGTAAGATTTCCTTATTTAGTTTTTCATGAATGACACATTACATGAATAATAAACATCAACTAGACTTCAAGTGCAATAACTTTGGGCAAGATCTCAATAACAAGGGATCCTCTGTGCATTGTGTATATTGTGTTGTGTTAGCAGTGTGCGCTTTTTCTTTGTGTGCTTGTGCAATATTTGCTTACATTTCTTGCATTGTTTCAGTGTAATTATATTATAGTGTTTTGATATTGGGATTTAGTTTAGTATTGCTATTTTACTGTATTATGTTTTTCCTTCTGTATTTAATAGTTTTTTGTGTACATGGTTTGCTGGTGTATTGTTATGTTATGTTATGTTATATGGTCTCTTTTATAGCGCACAGCTACTCCTAGGAGTGTCCCGGCGCGTTGGCAAAGAGAACTGGAAAAAAGTACACAACACAGCAACTCACAGAGGGCCAAAAGAATATTATTGGGAGAAAAGCCAACTCCTTTCTGAAAGAGAACAGGCTGTTGATTTTTCTTAGGGAAACGGGGAGCTCATTCCAGCTTCGAGGTGCCAAGTATTGAAAGGAGCGACCTCCAATACGAGCACGTCTGATGGAGGGAACAACAGCTTTGGCCAACAAAGCCGAGCATAGAGTTCTCCTAGGTGCGTAGAAGGCCATGTGCTTCCCAATGTATTTAGGGTCAATCGAATGAAGGGCCTTAAAAGCAAGGGTCAAAACCTTGAAAGTAATTCTCTTAGATACAGGAAGCCAGTGCAGTCTCTTGAGCAGCTCCGAGGCTTTTGCCCTACGATGAAGACCAAAAATGGCTCTTGCGGCAGAATTCTGCACGATCTGCAGACGTGCCAGGAGATATTTGGGCAGACCGAGGTAAAGGGCGTTCGCGTAGTCAAAACGCGAGCCTATCAAAGCCTGAACAATGATTTTTTTATGTTGCAGAGACAACAGCGGAAGAAACTTCCGCAGCATTTTCAAAATGCCGAAGCATTTCCCGGACAGCCCAATGATCTGGGGTCTGAACGAAAGGCCGTCATCGCACAAGACACCAAGATTTTTGGCTTTTAAAGAGGCAACATCAGGAGGAAACATATCCTGAGGCCACCATGTCTTCCAACTGGGATCAGGCGGACATCCGAAAAAAAGCAACTCCGATTTGTCGGAGTTGCATTTCAGACTGTTCCACTGAAACCAGTCAAAAACAGCGCCCAGGCATTCCTTGATCCGACCGCCATCGAAAGCCTCATCCTTATTACACGTAAAAAGGAGCTGGGTGTCATAAGCATAGGATATGATCCGGGCACCAAAAGTATTGTAATACTTTTAGTTTGTGTTGCCATTGGGTTTAGCTCATTCAGAACGCCTGGATTATTTACTTTTTTGATCTCCTGGTTTTGGACTTTTTACTGTGGGTGAGTCTTACTACATGAGCCTCACCTATGACAACCACATGACAAACAGACGGCGCATGTTTACTACCAGTGTCAGCATTTTAAGACAAGGCAACTGTGATCCATCAAGGGAAAGGGACACTTTTATGGTTACAGATGAACAAGGGTACAAAAGCATGTGCACACATGTGTGGGCTGAATGTGGGTGACTACTGTGGTGCACTGCCTGGTAACTGGGCACAGGTAGACTGGTGCAATGGGGACTCTGCAGGATTAGCTATTGACCTGAGGTAGGCCTTAAAATGTAAGTGTTCACTAATAGGGAAAGTCAGTGTGATTTAATTATTTGTCTGTATTGATACTTTAATATACACATAGAAAGAAAACTGCCTTACAGTGCAGATTTGCTTCCCTTTGGCCTGCAGAGACCATTGATATATCTAACTGGGCGCGACATGTGCGGGAAAATCAATTCTTGCATTTCCAAAATTATAGCTGCACACTTTATGAGTCATCCAGATTCGTCATAATTTCCTGGCTTAGCTCAGGATCAGACCCCAGGCCTTTTGTCACCTTGCTGTGCCCAGTTAATTACATTTTACTAAAGCAGTAGGAACAAAGGCATCCCCACAAAAAGGGAACAACTAGAAGTATTTCACTCAGTTCCTGATGAGGAATCAATTAACTGTCACACTGTACCAAGGATTGGCCTACCCAAGCCCACTGAAAAAAGGAGGAAGCCCAGTCAACCGGAGCCAACTCAGGAAGGGGATGTCTTTAAACTTTGGTGAGGAAAACCCTGGCAGTGATGTCAGCAGGGGTCTTAGCTGAGATACAGGAGAAGATGTGACCAGTTACACCTGGATGGTGCACGTTTTGAACTGTCCAGCATGCTGTGCAAGAGGGAAGGGGCAGGGGGGAGAGGTGATGTGGCATCCTACCTAGGATTGGCCAGAGATGCCTGAATTCTGGAACCTTCCACTCCCTTTTAAAACTCTTCCACAAGGGGAGACTCTCTTTTGCCTGGTGATTTCTCTGCAATTCACTGCTGGACACTTGGACTACCATGAAGAACTGGAAGGAGGAACCTCCTGATGCCCAGAATGGTTTAAGAACTCTGATCAGTTAACCTCAAGAAATCGGGCAAACAAGGCATGATTTATGACATTTAAATGATGGTGACCTTTGACCTCTTTGTTTTGCCGCCCTTTTCATCTATTATCCGTGAGATGGACCAGAGCCAGGGGGTCCGTGCAAGAAATGTTTTATAATTTATCTCGTGGGCGAGGTGCATAGGGCCCTCTCCTCTGATTCTCCTTTTGCCCTGGGACCCCACGGCATGAGTATGCTTAGTCTCTGGGTGCCTGGACCCCGAAACCGAGCCCCTGCCTGCTTAAATTGATGTGGCCACACTGCCTCACTTCCTATGCCCATGTCTGGGAGGTGTGGCAGGCCACCACGGGCATCAGCACTAGATGGCAGGAGGGCAGGCAGAGGAACATACCGTAGCAGCACAGAGGAGTGCTGTGGGGTAGGGAAACGGCAGGAGCAGTCAGGGGAGGGCTACCTGTGCTGCCCCCAAAAGAAGAGTGCAGGGTGCCTGGAGGGATCTAGCTCCCCTAAAAAGAGAAAAGGGCCACACAAGGCTGCATAGTATCAACCAAAGAAAAGGAAGGCAGTGGCGCTCCCCCAAGCAGTGCTAGAGCCACTCATAAAATATTTGCTGCTCCCGGAGGAGCGCTCCATAATGCCCTGCTAGGTTTTACTGTTTAAGGATTTTTCTGCTTGCGGTAGGCCCCAAATCAGGCAGGTAGCACCACCAATTTTACCACAAAGGCCATGGGGAGAGCTACAGGAGTGAAGCAGCTCCCCGAAAGAATTTTATATAAGTACAGGGACTATGGGGCATATTACCAACAACTAGCGATAATTATCGCTATGTTGGTTTAGCGGCGATATTTTTATTGCCGAGCTGCGGCGATTTGTATCGCTTAGGAACCTTGCTATTATCAAGGTTTATCTCCTAAGCGATAAAAATCGGCTGAAATGCATGAAAATTGCTTAAAAGTCAGCGATATTCATGCATTACCGAGCTAATGCTCTTAAACATGTTATCCACCTACCATTGGATAACATGGCTAAGAACTGCTATGGGGCAGGTGTTAGCTTTTGGAGATATTCGCGCTTAGCGCGAATATCTCCTAAAGTTGGTAATAGGAGATAGCGATGTTAGCGACTGTTTCCAGTCGCTAACATCTTGGCACCCCCACTTTGCATGTCATTAGTGATAAATATCACTGACATGCAAAGCGGGCCCAAGATGGTCGCTATCTCCTACTAGCTGTCGCCAACTGGTGTTAGCGACAGCTAGGTAATAGGGAGAAAAACTTATCTCCGCTTTCTTGGCTTTTAAAGCCAAAAAAGCGGAGATTAACCCGCTTGATAATATGCCTCTAGGTTTTCGGGGTCAGTGAATCCATGACTCTTCCAGGATTTCCTTACTGGCTTCAAACATTTTTAAGGCTGGAGCTTTTATTTTACAGCTGGGAGTTATTTGTCCTGTTGGGGTTATTTTTATGATTGCATTTGCTTCGGCCTAAAAGGCCTGAAAGTGGTTAAAGGGGATACATGTCCTGAAGCGCTCTCTATGGGTCAAGTTTATGGTTTCAATGTGGTGCTATTTATGGACTGCTTTTATATTTTTTACTGGCAGGAAAATGTATTAAACAATACACAAACATGTTTTGCTTAATTTAATTGTTTTATTGATTTAATAATGTTGTCAATCAATAGAGATCAATGTGAAAACACTTTGAGAACATTAATAAGTGCATTTACGCAGGATTAATATTTTTGATAATTGCATTTAAGGACAAAATTATTTTTCAGTTCAAGTTCTTAAATTGATTGATTTTACCATGTGGTTTGTTGCTCTTGAACGTTGACCAACCCTTTAGGCGGTCAAACGTGATTGTCAAATGTCATCTAAGGTATTTTCCATCTGCCAATATGCATAATTCTAAATTATTGCATTGGATTTAGTAGTGTGTGTATGATAAACAGACTTCTCCTTTTTCTGAAGAAAGTACTGACTGGACAATCATTTATTGATTGTTATTATTGTGTGTCCATGAATGGTGAACACAAGGCCTCCTCGGGAGAACCCCTTCAGCATGGGACAACACCTGGTGGCACACCGCCCTCGGAATGCCCCCTACCCCCTCCGACCACGACAAAAACCTAAGCATCATACACAACACATCACTCACCACGAACAGACAGGTCAACACCTCACCTCCAGCTGTTTCAACACCCTCCGCATCCTCCAATAGTCACCCACACACTCATCAACAGCAAACTCGAAAAAGGCAACGCACTCTACGCAGGCATCAACAAGTCCCTGCTCCGCAAACTACAAACAATACAGAACACCGCCGCCAGACTCGTCCTCGGCATCCCCCGGCACAAACACATCAGCCAAGACCTACAGCGACTCCACTGGCTCCCTGTAGAGAAAAGCGTCACCTTCAAGATCCTCACTCACGCCTACAAGTGTCTGCACAACAACGGACAGAACAAACTTCCACGTACCCAACAGAAACCTGCGATCCTCCAACCTCGCACTGGCTGCAACCTTGTGTATCCATAGAACCAGATCCGACGGAAGATAATTCTCTCTAAGCATGGGCTGAAAATTCGTTCCGCTCGCGGAATTTGCGGATTTTCCACGCTTTCGCAATCCGAGAATCTCGCGAAATTGCGGTAAAATCCACAAATAAGCGGGGACGAATTTTAGGCCAAGCACTTACAGGGTTACAGCAGCAGGTGCAAAAGTTGAAGCACGTTTTTTGTAACCTTTTACAAAAGGGTTACAAAGAAATTAACTTCAACTTGGGCACCTGCTGCTGTAAGCCTGTAAGGGCTTCCTGGCGCCTGTTGCCTACTTGCAACTATTCTCTGACCCTGCTCTGACCCTTGAAGCAGGGTCAGAGAATAGTTACAAGTAGGCAATGAGGCGCCTGTCACGAAAATTAAACCTCAACAGGAAGCACTGACAGATATAAAAACAAGCATTTGCAATGCAATAGGTCTCACATTAGGAAAGTTTGAGCTATTGGTCTTGTAAATGACAATTTTTTTTATTTACCGTATTTTACGGCGTATAAGACGACCTTTTAACCCCTTAAAATTTTCTGGGAAGTCGGGGGTCGTCTTATACGCCGGATACAAAAATTGGCGGTTTATTTCACATAGCGCGGACTTCACCCGAAGGTGTCAGACCGCTTCTCAGTTGAAAATGGTGGCGCTTAGGGAACTCCAGCACAACAACAAAGAACGTAGGCGATGGTGGCACTGTGCAACAACACAATATCAGCCCGTCGCCAGGCACTGAAAGCGGTCTTGAAAATAAATTACTTGTACAGTTACAGCCCGTCGCCAGCCAGAGGCAACTCAAACGCTGCGCAAGGTTTAAACTAAAACAAATGGCGCCGTGAGCCCTACCTAGACTGCAGCTGCACATCCCCCAGGCAGACGAGGCGCTCCTCCACGTGTGCTGATCTCTCTCTCCTTCCGTAATTCTTACGCTCATCGGAAGGAGAGGAGCGTTAGTACCACATGATCTCAGTCCATGGAGATAGAAAGGGGACTGTAGGACGTTAGGAAGTGGGGGTCGTCTTATACGGCGAATATAGCATGAAACCTACAGTTTGTCAATGAAAGTAGGGGGTCGTCTTATACGCCGGGTCGTCTTATACGCCGGAAAATACGGTATGTGTTGGTTTTGAAAATAGCTAAATTAATAGCTTTGTCATTTACAATGCCAATTGTTATAACTTTCGCAAATGTGACACTGTGACAGGCGCGAGAGAAATGGGCAATAAGCGGGTCTTGTTTAGAACAGGTTTTATTGTATCATAAAGATGATCTGTACACGTTTTCCTTAGAGGCACAGTCCGACGTGGAGATTGGCTTCTATTGGACCTCCTATGGCGAGGGTTGCTTGGGTCGAGTCGGCGATAGCCTTTAGGACTCAGTCGGGGCGATACTTCCTCCGTGACCGTCTTGACTCTCGGGACAAACAGACAAAGATAAAGTCTCGTGAGATTGGTGTTCGTAAGTGTACAGGTGATAGGGAAAAGGTGTGAGGAAGCAATAACCCGTGCAACACTCTTTTGTACAAGGTACTAAATGTGAGGGGTAGTGCTCGGGGAAGGGTAAGCCGGGACAGGGGTATACCAATTTTATACAGTGGAACCGCCCTTACGTCCCACCCAGCAGAGGATCGTATTGCGTACCTGGCTTAGCCACACACCTCCCCCGGGTGTGTGGAAGGGCGACTCGTGAGGACGTTGGCCTCCTGGCTTCTCCTCCGCCACAGGCGCCGCTACTCCTCCGCTCTCTGCTTCCTCCGCTCTTCTCGTCTCTTCTTCTACTCCGCTCCAGACCTCAACACTCTTCCGCCACGACTCCTCTTCGCTCTGGGTGAACAAGCGCACCTCGCTCCGGCGTTCTTCCGCATAAAACGTATCCGCGTCATCGCACAGACACGGCCATTCCTCAGCTGTCTCAAAATTAAAGGGCCATTGTATCGCCTCATTCTCCTGGGCGCTGGGTCCGGTATCGATGGGCTGTGAAGGGTAGAAGAGGGCGGTTGAAGGTGGTGAGACCCCCTGCAATGTTCTGTGGTCATGAACAGGAGTATACGGCGAGCCAACGCCGTTTCAGACACCTATAGCATTTGTAATTCAACATGTTTTGTATTTACGTGACTTAGCTGTATTGATATTACAAATTACAATGGGTTTTAATTTTTTTAAATAATTAATACTTAAATAAAAGTGATTTCAATTTATAATGGCAATAGCTTAAACTTTTGTAAATAACTTTTGTGAAGATTATATTCAGTGTATTTTATTGTGACGAAAATCCAAGAACAGAAGTGAATATATTAACATCTTTTTGTGACATTTGTAATCAAGTTTGAAACATTGAGAGAACATATTTGAACCAGTTGTTGTTGAATGGTTGCGCAGATTGATGCTGGGGTGGCGCTGAGTGGTGCTGTGGTGGTGCTGAGTGGTTGTGGTGATGCTGAGTGGTGCTGTGGTGGTGCTGAGTGATACTGGGATGGTGCTGAGTGATGCTGGGGTGGTGCTGAGTGATGCTAGAATGGTGCTGAATGATGCTGTGGTGGTGCTGAGTGATGCTTTGGTGGTGCTGAGTGGTGCTGTGGTGTTGCTGAGTGATAATGTGGTGGTGCTGAGTGATGCTGTTGTGGTGCTGAGTGATGCTGTGGTGGCGCTGAGTGGTGCTGTGGTGGTGTTGATTGGTGCTGTGGTGGTGCTGGGTGATGCTGTGGTGGTGCTGAGTGATGCTGTGGTGGTGCTGAGGGGTGCTGTGGGGGTGCTGAGTGATAATGAGGTGGCACTCAGACATGCTGTGGTGACACTGAGTGATGCTAAGGTGGCGCTGAGTGGTGCTGTGGTGGTGCTGAGTGATAATGTGGTGGTGCTGAGTGATAATGTGGTGGTGCTGAGTGATGCTGGGGCAGCGCTGAGTGATGATGTGGTGATGCAGAGGGCAGAAAGGCACAAAAAGCAGTCTAACAAAGGGCAGAAGGGCAGAAAAACAAGTGAAAAACGAGTCTAACAGAGGGCAGAAGGGCACAAAAACCAGTCTAACAGAGGACAGAAGGGCAAAAAAACAAGTGAAAAACGAGTCTAACAGAGGGCAGAAGGGCACAAAAAACTAGTCTAACGGGTCTAAAAGGCACAAAAATGAGTCTAACAGAGGGCAGAAGAGCACAAAAATGAGTCTAACAGAGGGCAGAAGGGCACAAAAACAAGGGAATAACAGAGGGCAGAAGGGTACAAAAAACGAGTCTAACAGAGGGCAGAAGGGCAGAAAAACAAGGGAAAAATGAGTCTAACAGAGGACAGAAGGACACAAAAATGAGTCTAACAGGGGGCAGAAGGGCAGAAAAAAAAGGGAAAAACAAGTCTAACAGAGGGCAGAAGGGCAGAAAAACAAGGGAAAATCGAGTCTACCAGAGGGCAGAAGGGCACAAAAAACGAGTCTAACAGGGGGCAGAATGAATCCCGCCCTGCGTGTTTGTCCACAAAGATGCCACCTTTTTGTGCAATACCTCTACTCAACTGGAGTACTTTCTACTGTCTAATCAGTAAGTGCTCCCTCATTGGCTGAATGTATAGGGGCAGATTTACAATAACTGGCCATCCCCAGGGATGCACCAGTTATTGTGCGCCGCAGCTCTGCCACCCATGGTGCGCCGCATTTACAATGCGGAGCACCATGTGGCAAAAATGGCACAGATGCGTCACGCATCTGTGCCGTAAAAGCAGCGCATTGCTGGAGCTGCGTCGAGCTTGCGACGCAGCTCCAGCAATGCTCTGGGGAGCCCTATCTCCGCAATGCTGCATCAAGCCTTGCGCCTGCTTCAAGCAGGCGCAGGGTTATGACGCAGCATTGGCCTAAAAGTGACTGAGTGAATTCTTGTAGATTTCACTCAGCCAATTTTAGGCGGCGTTCCTGCGCAGGAACGCCTCCTGATGGCCCAAGGCTTTACAACGTGACGCATCTCTAAGATGCATCACGTTGTTAATATCCAGCACCATGGCACATCTTTTGTGCTGCCGCTGCGTCACAAAAGGTCTCGGTAGAGGGTGGGAGTGGTGAACCAGAGGGTGGCAGTGATGAACCAGAGGGTGACAGTGATGAACGAGAGGGTGACAGTGATGAACCAGCGGGTGGCAGGGGTGAACCAGAGGGTGGCAGGGGTGAACCAGAGGGTGACAGTGCTAAACCAGAGGGTGGCAGTACTGAACCAGAGGGTGGCAGGGGTGAACCAGAGGGTGGCAGTGATGAACCATAAGGTGGCATGGGTGAACCAGAGGGGGGCAGCGGTGAAACAGAGGGTGGCATGGGTGAACCATAGGGTGGCAGTGGTGAACCAGAGAGTCGCAGTGGTGAACCAGAGGGTGGCAGTGCTGAACCAGAGGGTGACAGTGGTTAACCAGAGGGTGGCAGTGGTGAACCAGAGGTGCTGTGATGAACCAGAGGGTGGCAGTCGTGAACCAGAGGGTGGCAGTGATGAACCAGAGGGTGACAGTGCTGTACCAGAGGGTGGCAGGGGTGAACCAGAGGGTGACAGTGGTTAACCAGAGGGTGGCAGTCGTGAACCAGAGGGTGGCAGTGGTGAACCAGAGGGTGACAGTGCTGAACCAGAGGGTGGCAGTGCTGAACCAGAGGGTGGCAGGGGTGAACCAGAGGGTGGCAGTGATGAACCATATGGTGGCAGGGGTGAACCAGAGGGTGGCATGGGTGAACCAGAGGGTGGCAGTGGTGAACCAGAGAGTTGCTGTGGTGAGCCAGAGGGTGGCAGTGCTGAACCAGAGGGTGACAGTGGTTAACCAGAGGGTGGCAGTGGTGAACCAGAGGTGCTGTGATGAACCAGAGGGTGGCAGTGGTGAACCAGAGGGTGGCAGTGGTGAACCAGAGGGTGGCAGTGGTGAACCGGAGGGTGACAGTGCTGTACCAGAGGGTGGCAGGGGTGAACCAGAGGGTGCTGTGATGAACCAGTGGTTGGCAGTGGTGAACCAGATGGTGGCTGGGGTGAACCAGAGGGTGACAGTGGTGAACCAGAGGGTGGCAGTGGTGAACATGAGGGTGGCAGTGCTGAACTAGAGGGTGACAGTGGTTAACCAGAGGGTGGCAGTGGTGAACCAGAGGTGCTGTGATGAACCAGAGGGTGGCAGTCGTGAACCAGAGGGTGGCAGTGGTGAACCAGAGGGTGACAGTTCGGTACCAGAGGGTGGCAGGGGTGAACCAGAGAAGCTGTGATGAACCAGAGGGTGGCAGTTGTGAACCAGAGGGTGGCAGAGGTGAACCAGAGGGTGACAGTGCTGTACCAGAGGGTGGCAGGGGTGAACCAGAGGGTGCTGTGATGAACCAGAGGGTGGCAGTGGTGAACCAGAGGGTGGCAAGGGTGAACCAGAGGGTGGCAGTGGTGAATCAGAGGGTGGCAGTGCTGAACCAGAGGGTGACAGTGGTTAACCAGAGGGTGGCAGTGGTGAACCAGAGGTGCTGTGATGAACCAGAGGGTGGCAGTCGTGAACCATAGGGTGGCCGTGGTGAACCAGAGGGTGACAGTGCTGAACCAGAAGGTGGCAGGGGTGAACCAGAGAGTGGCAGTGTTGAACCAGAGGGTGGCAGTGGTGAACCAATGGGTGGCAGGGGTTAACCAGAGGGTGGCAGGGGTGAACCAGAGGGTGGCAGTGGTGAACCAGAGGGTGGCAGTGATGAACCAGAGGGTGGCAGTGGTGAACCAGAGGGTGCTGTGCCCATACACGACTGCATGGGTGACTTTGTCATGCAAGCGGCCCGCGAACATGCAAAAAGCCCCGCGAACACGCAAAAAAACCCGCAAACACGCAAAAAAACAAAAATTCGCACATATTCGCGGATTTTGCGGATGCGCGAATTCAATTTCACGGGAATTCGCGCAACGCGAATTCGCAAATTTCGCCCATACTTAATTCTCTCAACTCGCAGCCAAGACCTGGAATGAGCTACCGGTAGACATCAGATACTCATCAGATGCACCCCCTCCCAGGACACCTTCAGGAAGACCGTCAGGACCTGGCTCTTTGGCTGAACGGAGCGGCACACCCCCAGCGCCTTGAGACCCTCACAGGTTAGTAGCGTGCTTTACAATACCCTGATTGATTGATTGAAGGCCACACCACCTCCCTGGGAAAGCTGAGGACTGGTCTGCTTTATTACCCTGAGAGAGTCAAGTGGTATGAGGGGATCTTGGTTCCCAGTAGGGGAAATTATGGACCAATTGCTTGTGCAGGCCACACAACTAATAGCCCAACTTCCTACAGTGTTGGCAGTGGTGGGATAATAGTATCCAGGCCCAGATCATGCATAGATGACATTTGCTTGGTCCAGTTTTTTCACACATTGCCTGTGCATTAATGTGCAAATATCAGTGCACAAGACTCTGAGAGGGGTTCAAAGATTGGGTTGGGTGAACTCTGGATGATATGGGAGGGAAAGCTCATGCATACATATGTCATGTGAAAACATTGAATGTTGGTTAATGTATTATTTGTGTTTCTTAGGACCTATTTTGAAATAATGTGATAACTTGGTGGGCTTTCACAGATAGTGTTTCCATTAGAGTGTTCCACACTAGAGTGTTGTTTGAGCCCCAAGGCTACACACTTGATCTCTCTATAGGTTTAGGGTGTACTACAGGTAGCCACACCATAGATCTGGTTTTAGGGGGGCTGCTCTTGGGGGTGTAGGAGGAAATGGGGGCTCCAGAATATTCTCAAGCTTCGCCTGGGCAGAGCAGATTTCTTGCGCGATAGTCCACCATGAACCATTTTTTACAGCTTTATCCCACCATTGATGCATGCCAGAAAACACTAGATGGGTGGGGCAAGAAGGTACCCAGAAGCAGTTGACCCTCACTTCAAGGTGCTCCCACCAGGAGGGTGGGGGGTTCCCAAGGGATTCCTACGTTAGGGTTGTGAGAAATTTGTTGTTCCCCTGGTACCCATTGGTTATCTGCTGGGTAAGGCGAGCATTGCAGGTGTACAAAACTTGGGGTGGATGCCTTGGGCCCCCCAACATCCTTGGTAGCCAGGTATTTGTTTGGCTGGTAGATGCAGCCTTGATTGTGGTGTGAGGATGTGCAGGAGGCTCCACCCTAGTAAGGCCCGGCCTGGGGCATTGTTGGTGTGCAAGCCTTGGGGTGGATGGCTTGGGGCCTCTCAACATCCTTTGCTGCCAGACATTGATATAGCTGGCTGGTGTGACCCACAGAAAGGTGCAGCAGTGACCCAAACAGGAGGTTATCTTAAGTGAAGGGACCTTGTGCTTCAGACTGCATTGGTGCAGTCACTTGTGTCTAGGACTGTTACTCTGAGCTACCAGTGAGGCACGCTGTGGAGGACTTTGCCTGGCAGACATTTGGTGGATGCATTTAAGTGCACCTGTGGGGTGAATACCCCTTGTATGGGTGTGTGGAAGGAAAGTGCCCCTGCAGTGGTGTACCCGGTGGCAAGAATATTTATGCATTATGGTTTGGACAGCTGTCTCCGGCCAGCCAAACTGTCATGCGCACTGAAGCTCGCTCCAACTCCAGCTGCATTGCTGGTTTGGAGAGGGCAGGCATAGGCTCCTGGTCCACCTGGAAGCACAAATCCACGGCGCTCATGCCAATTCTGAAGCTGCTTTGATGCCACTTTGTCCATACACCAGCTGCTACTGGTTGGCATGCACGATACAATAGTGCACTGCTGCTTGTCTTTGTGACCTTCAACTCAAAAGGGCCAATCCTAGCAATGGAAACGTACATGTTCTTCAGCCCTACATCAGTAAACTAAGTACCACTACATTGTGCAGCTGTGTGATAGTATTATTAATGATATCTTATATCATGCACAACTAAGCAGGTGGGAAGAGTACATGAGTTCTATGGTTTCACCAGAACATAGATGACTCTTCTCACTGCCCACCTCCATTACGGGTAAGATTTCATGAAGTGAAAGCACTTCTTAGGTAAAGGCCAAAAAGTTTGTGTATCACATTTAATTACACAGAGAATATTGAGCCATGATGGGAGAGGGATGAAACAATAATTACTAGAAGGTATCTCCATTTTGTGTAGCAACCTAACTTTAGGGCCGATTAGGATTGCGGTGATTCCGCATCCTCCGGGCCGGCGGAAGCCACCGCCGGCCCGGAGGATGCCGAATCACCGCAGCAGTGCCTCCAAAGATCCCCTGCCTGATTAGGATGGCTGGGGGGTCATCGGAGGACGGGAAAACTGTCCACCTCTTTTCCGCCGCGGTCGCCTTCCGACCGTGGTGGAAAAGCTCTAATATGGTGGCGATGTCTATCAGACACCGCCAGCCATATTAGGATGGGGCAGGAAACATGCTTTTCCACTGTGGCTTTTCCGCTGTGGAAAAGCATGTGGTCTTTTCAGTTTGGGGGCCCGTTGTGGGCCCCCAGGGTGTCATGGGGTGGTGGGTGCACATGGGGGGTACCTAAGGTACCCCCCTGCATTTACATGAACAAAGTGGCAGGCACCGCGCGGTGCCTGCCGCTTTGCGCATGTAAATGCAATACATGCATTTTTAACCTTGCGGCGCGTGCTGCTTCAAGCAGCACCCGCCGCAAGGTTAAAGATACGGGATGTGACCGCCAGGGTGGTGGTCACATCCTAATTTGCATGGAGGGACCGCCGCTGCCCCTGCCCCTGCGGACGTTCCCTCTACCTCCGGGGTGGCGTCCGTCCGCCATCCTAATGACCCCCATAGTTTCTATTTAGTTCTTATTGTAGAATCTACATGGGGCTCAATGATACCACTTTGGCTCCAGACTAAACCAGTGTTTGTTAGATAACATAGTTTGTGTGCAATATTGCAAGCCCTGGACAGGAACTCATTGGCATAAAAGAGTAAAACTAGAATCAAAGAAGTATCGCCAAATACAGAGGGTGACAAGGTCAAGACTTATGTCAAGAAACTCTTTTGCCATGTGCAATATGACCTGGTTCAGAGAGATATAATCTGGAATGAACGCCTAGAATTGAAACCTGAGATGCAGAAATGACATCCTACTTGATATTTTAACCTACGTGAACTATTTTTATTAGAAGGACACCATTATTTCAGCAGTGACAGCATTTGGCCCTATCACTTTTGAAGGTCAATAGTAATAATAATAAACATTATTATTATAAAAGTGCATAGGGAAAATATATAATCCACAGTCTTTAAAACATATGATAAGGACACACTCCAAGTCTGAGCAATAAAAATACAGTAGAAAAAGGTAAATAGTAACAAAATGTAATCATATTTTAACACAAATTTCGGATTCTCTAAAACTAGGCACGGGCGGTTAACTCCGCTCCGCTTGCAGAGTTTGCGGTGTTTTCTCCACTCCAAGGAGCAAGCGGAGTTCTGAACAGCTCTATTCCCCTTAATTTTTTTCCTCGCTCATGCTCCCCATGATCCAGTTGGTAAGTGAGGAAAATCTACCCCCTGACAAGATTTTTGCTTGCTTGCAGTCCCCTACACCAAGTTGGCAATCGCAAGTGAGAAAAATCCACCTCCAGGCAAGATTTCACAACGCCGCGAACGTGTTTTTCAATGAAAGGAGTTTGCAGGTGGTCGCATTGAGTAACCTTCTGTGCGCGTTGAGAAAGTTACTGCTCGAGTAGAAATCTAGTTGAGTGGGGGGAAAGAAGCAGTGCCCTATTATGGTGCCATGATGTAATTCATGTTGTTTTTCCAAAGGACAAACACTAGGGGTGGGCAGAATTTGCGAAATTAACTTCAGCAAGCTATTGCAAAAATGTCAAAAATCTCCCCAAACACACAGAAACATTGCAACAACGCAAAGTTTTTTTTCCCCGCCTGTTCGCGATATTTTCTGCGTGATCACGTTGAAAATGTCTCACCAACTTGCACATGCAGTCACCATCTTGTTTTCACTTGTCCCACCCGCGCGCGATGCTTATTTCCTGTTCGGGGTCTTGAATGACGTGTTCGCGATTGCAAACTCACTCAGGATAGCGCGACCGGCTACCAACAATCCAACATGTCATGGTGCACGTGAATGGATAGGAAACCTCGTCGGCGAATGCAGGGACCCATAATTTGCTACCGTGCGCGTGAAAACGCATTTTTAAAGCGGGAGCAACAAAAAACTTCAGTTTCGCTGCCGATTGCGAAAGGTTTGACATTTTCGTGCTCTCGGAAGAACACGAAAATGTCAAATTATCATAATTTCCGCAAGCGGAACAAAATTTACCGCCCAGGCCTAACAAACACCCATCACTGAGAATCAATGCGTACAGTCATTACCAAGCGCACTCTATCACTTGCGGAACATAGCGATGCAGAGTTTTTAGGTCACTACGCAGAGTTGTGAGTAGCAGAGCTCCGCAAACTCCGCCCAGGCCTAATTAAAACCAAAGCTGTATCGGATACATCCTAAACATATGACAATAGCAAGTGGAAGATATGAGAGTTGAACAATATTCAAAATGTTGAGCCTTGAAGATCAGCAATTAACAAAGAAATGAGTGAGGAGATCACAATCTCTAATATCGAAAACAAAAGTAATTAGCCAAATAAAACAAGAGCTATATAAGCTAGAATTGTACAGAAAATGTAGGAGTTCTGGGAATACAAATCTTGCTAAAAACATTTTGTTGACTATTCGAAAGCATGTGCACCCCAGAAAGCCTTGCTCACTTAGTAGTCAGCTGCTACATAAAATCATGACCTACAAGTGCAGTGACGAAAGTCAATGTTCCAGAAGAAGGGGCTGAAGTGCACAATGTTCAGCAGTAACCAGTTTATAAGCAACAAAGGTATGTCTTGGAACCAGATCAAAAGCGGCCCTGAGGTCAACAAACGCCACATATAAATGGTCTTTCAGAAGAGTGACATATTTCCAAGTGATAAGGAAGAACCGTAAAACTTGATCAGTAGGTTGGGCCTGCAGCGAAAACCACCCTGAAGATTTTTGGAGCCGTCCATCCAGTCCTGAAGTTTGTCAAGAAGCTGGAAACAGAAGTTTTTTTGCAAGTTATCGAGGAGATTTATGGGTCTGTATTTTTTTAGATCACTTCTATCGCTGTTCTTATAAATGGTCACTAGGTGAGCCCCTGACCAAGTTGGTGAGCCCCTGAAGTGGAGGGTGAATCAGTGACCTGTAGTAGTTTGTTAGAAAGGCAATTAATTTAAGGAGCCCAGATTTCCACTCCCGATTTATAGAGATTACCAGGAATAGTGCCCAGGCCGGGGGCCTTCCAAAGATGTGAAGATTCAGAGGCCAGCCTAGTGTTCGCCACTGTAAACAACAAGTCGTTATCTACAGTAGTGTTGAAAAGTAAAGGACGTAGGATTATGGAGAGGCAAGATGGCGACCGGCTGACCAGCACCTTCATGATGCTCTGCTGAGCATCCTCTGTAAAATGGAATTTAGCAGTTAAAAAGAGAAACTCCATACCGATAAAATCAACCCAGCCATGCTCCAAAGACCACAAACCAAACTCCTGTTCCTGTTGCTGATCTCGGGACAGACGGGGGAAGAGAATCAATCGACCCGACTTTGCGGACCTCGAGCAGGCTCTGACATCCCGGATTAACGCTGCCCTGCGCATCACACGCTCCGACCTGCGAGACTGGAGCGGCCGGCAGTCTTCATCGAAGCTCGTCGGAGCGTGACGGAGACACTGCTACTTGCAGACTGTGTTTGGGGACTCCCGAGAAGACATCCCCAGGACAGGGTTACTCGCGGCACCACCCCAGTGTTCTATCATGGAGTAGGTGAGCAAGCAGCAGCGGCTCTGCAAACTCCAAGGCGTACGGAGGGAAGATCGGAAACTGACAGCGTTAAAACACCGGCAGTATCAACAGGCTTCTCTCCACTCCGATGCCTCAGAAGTAAAACATCTGCTGAACACTGAGGAAATACAAGTAAGGATGGCCAACAGGGGGGGCCTCAGCACAAAAGTGAAAAGCTCCCTAAGTAACACTCTGGGCAGTATGACCCTGGCAGCCCAGAATCAAAAGAAGCTAGAAATCACGGGAGTCAAAGACAGAAATGGGAGCATTAAAAACGGGGCAGAATCAGATGCGACAGAAGGCCCTGAGAAAAATTAACTGGCAACCAACTCTTTGGCAAAAAAGACACCCGCGCGCCTTATTAAGGAATAGGGCTGGAATAGGGCTGTAGTCAGCCACTAATTACTAGCAGTTTTAGATCAGCAGCAGGCTAAAGTAGAGAGGCATGCGACCACAAAATAAGCGAGAGGCGTGATGTTGAAGCAGTGGCAGTGACCAAGTTAAAAGAGGGGAAAATCACAGGGCACCCCACATCCGGCCTTACCAACACTCTTCTGCACCCCGAGCCTCCCTCCCCCCTGCCCTGGCCACTACCTGTGAGTTATCTTCTTGCGCTCAGCTAGCTAGCACGCCCTTGGACAATAACAGCGGCATCTCTAACAGAGCTCTACCGTGGGATAGCCCCAATGGTATGGGGAAGGACGGCCTTGCCGCTGCAGTCGCACGATTACCTAGGGGCTCAAATTCCATCCAGCAGGAGGTCAAACCAAAAACACCTGAGAATCAGATTCCATCCAGCAGGAGGTCAAACCAATAACACCTGAGAATCAGGATAAATTTTACTCACTCACAGCGGATTCTGAACTTTCTGATGAGAGTATCTCTCTGTCAAGCGGATATGAGGAAAAGCAATGAAGCAATAGCTCGTATGCCGAAGCCCTGTGCTGTAAACTGTGCTCCAAGAAAGCTCAAAGGAAGAAGAGGGGTCACCATAAGAGGGCAAATGGACTCTCTGACAAGGAGGATACCGAGCTGAAATGGGATTACAATGATACATCTTTAAAAAACTGCCCCAACGCTTCTGGGGTCATAAGGGGCAATCAAACCGCTATCGACACTGACGCTGCCAACGGGGGGGCACAAAAGAGTGAACCCGCTTTAGTAGATATTCTACAATCAATCATGGATTTTCAGGCTGAAGTAAAATCAGGCAGTCGCATTTCTCCACTGGCAGCTAAAAAAATGCAAGGAGCTGTCCGAAAGGTGGAGAAAACCTGTAGCGAAATTGCGGACAGTATGACTTTGGTGGGAAAAAAAAACGAACAATTGGAGAAGGATGGTACATCGCTCAAAGCAAAAACGAAGGAGCATGAGGGGGTGATAAAAGACTACTTATGGAAAATGGAGGAGCAGGAAAATCGACAAAGGCGTAATAACCTGCACTTTCTAGGGATCCCGGAAGGTGTCGAGAAGGATGACCCTAAAAAGTTCATGGTCTTTTTCCTCAGGGGAGGATTCCCCAAACTAAAATTCTAGGACTGGGACAAGGAAATTCAAAGAGCACATAGATTTCCTATAACTCCTGGGAAACAAAGCACCTCAACACAGCCACACCCCCGCACTATGCTGTTGCTTTTTGGAAACTTTCTGCTCCGGCAAGCCCTGTATGATCTGGCTAGGCCTACAAATAAGAGAGCGTTCAAAGGAATTACGTTCTTTACCAGGTCTGATTTTGCACACACCACCATGGAGCGCAGGTGGAGACTTAGACAGCTCTTCGACCCCTTTCAAAAACTTGGGGCTACAGTTTATCTTCAAAACCCAGCAAGATTGAAAATTGTTCATAAGGGATCACCCGCAGCTTTATTTCTGAAACACAAGTCAAAAAGTATTTAGATGAAATTTCAGGACATAAGTAAAAAGGGCCATATAATGGTGGCAGGGATGTTTTGGATAAATGACTATTCTGAGCTTGTGTAGTGAAAAATTAATAATTAGAGTGATAGGGCAGGGTCCTATACATATTTTTGGAAAAGGGCGCTGCCCTACAGTAATGATCTGATGTTACGGATCTAAGAGCGGGGTCTCCGATTGGGCTCCCCGTATATATACATTTTTTTGGGGGGGGGGGTCCCTGTGTCTTCTCTCGTGTTTGGACTCTCTTTTCTCTTTTTTTTTTTCCTAAGGCACTATTTGCAGGGGAGCCTCAGCGGACTCACTGGGATATTGCATGACGGACGCCACAACCCTGGCCCTTGGTGGCCAGGTAACCTCCAGTACAGGTGGGGGGGTGGGGAGGTTGGGGGGCCGGAGGTGTTGGGGCAGGGTGAGGGCCAGGCAAGTATTTAAGATAAGAACCAAGACCAATTCAAGAAGGGGTGTATGAGTTTCTTGAAAGGTCGGAGGTTGGTACGAGGTGGGGTCTGTGTTAAATTCAAAGTTAGCAAATGGGGTAAATGGAATTTCTAAAAATGGGGGCTCTAAGGGTGTTATCACTAAATATCTGTGGTTTAAATGATATAAAAAAGCGGCAAAATGTGGCTATTGGTTTGCAAACAATGAGTGCTATTGTGGTCTGTTTGCAAGAAACTCATATCGAGGGCTCTCAAACATACCTCTTAAAAACTCTTGGCTGTAAACTGGTGTGTGCAACGACACAAGAGGCTCGGGTGAGGGGGTTGCTATACTTGCCAAAGATATAGGAAACACCTTTCTCCGCTGTAATAATGATAAATTTGGGCGATGGGCAATTACTAAGTATGGGCGAAATTTGCGAATTCAAAATCGAATTCGCAATCCGCGAATTTGTGGATTTCTGGGTTTTTCCTTGTTTGTGGGGTTTTTGCGTGTTCGCTGGTTTTTTTGCGTGTTCACGGGCCGCTTGCATGGCGAAGTTACCCATGCAGTCGTGTATGGGCACAGCACCATCTGGTTCACCCCTACCACCCTCTGGTTCATCACTGCCACCCTCTGGTTCACCACTGCCACCCTCTGGTTCACCACTGCCAACCTCTGGTTCACCACTGCCACCCTCTGGTTCAGCACTGCCACTCTCTGGTTCACACCTGCCACCCTCTGGTTCAGCACTGTCACCCTCTGGTTCATCACTGTCACCCTCTGGTTCATCACTGCCACCCTCTAGTTCACCACTGCCACGCTCTACCGAGACCTTTTGTGACGCAGCGGCAGCACAAAAGATGCGCCCTGGTGCTGGGTATTAACAACGTGACGATTCTGGTTCAGCACTGTCACCCTCTGGTTCACCACTGCCACCCTCTGGTTCATGACTACCACCCTCTGGTTCATACCGGCACCTCTGGTTCACCACTGCCACCCTCTGGTTAACCACTGTCACCCTCTGGTTCAGCACTGCCACCCTCTGGGTCACCACTGCCACCCTTTGGTTCACCCCTGCCACCCTCTGGTTCACCACTGCCACCCTCTGGTTCATCACAGCACCCTCTGGTTCACCCCTGCCACCCTCTGGTTCAGCACTGTCACCCTCTGGTTCACAAGTGCCGCCCTCTGGTTCACGACTGCCACCCTCTGGTTCATCACAGCACCTCTGGTTCACCACTGCCACCCTCTGGTTAACCACTGTCACCCTCTGGTTCAGCACTGCCACCCTCTGGTTCACCACTGCCACTCTCTGGTTCACCACTGCCACCCTCTGGTTCACCACTGCCACCCTCTGGTTCACCACTGCCACCCTCTGGTTCACCCCTGCCACCATCTGGTTCACCCCTGCCACCCTCTGGTTCACCCCTGCCACCCTCTGGTTCACCCCTGCCACCCTCTGGTTCAGCACTGCCACCCTCTGTTTCAGCACTGTCACCCTCTGGTTCACCCCTGCCACCCTCTGGTTCATCACTGTCACCCTCTGGTTCATCACTGTCACCCTCTGGTTCATCACTGCCACCCTCTAGTTCACCACTGCCACGCTCTACCGAGACCTTTTGTGACGCAGCGGCAGCACAAAAGATGCGCCCTGGTGCTGGGTATTAACAACGTGACGATTCTGAGAGATGTGTCACGTTGTAAGGCCCTGCCCTGCGATGCGTTCTGGCACAGGGGAGGGCGTTCCTGCACAGGAACGCCTCCTAAAAGTGGCTGAGTGAAATCAACAAGATTTCACTTTTAAGCTGCGTCAAAACCCTGCGCCTGCTTGAAATTTTAAGGCTTGATGCAGCATTGGGGAGATAGGGCCCCCCCAGAGCATTGCTAGAGCTGCGTCGCAAACGCGACGCAGCTTCAGCAATGCGCTGCTTTTACGGCACAGATGCGTGATGCATTCGTGCCGTTTTTGCCACATGGTGTGCCGCATTTTAAATGCGGCGCACAATGGGTGGCGGAGCTGCAGCGCACAATAACTGGCGCATCCCTGGGGATGCATCAGTTATTGTAAATCTGCCACTATACATTTAGCTCACGAGGGAGCACTTACTGATTAGACAGTAGAAAGTACTCCAGTTGAGTAGAGGTATTGCACAAAAAGGTGGCATCTTCGTGGACAAACACGCAGGGCGGGATTCATATTGCCCCCTGTTAGAATCGCTTTTTGTGCCCTTCTGCCCTCTGTTAGACTCGTTTTTCCCTTGTTTTTCTGCCCATCTGCCCCCTGTTAGACTCGTTTTTCCCTTGCTTTTCTGCCCTTCTGCCCCCTGTTAGACTCGTTTTTTGTGCCCTTCTGCCCCTGTTAGGCTCGTTTTTGTGCCTTTCTGCCCCTTTAGACTCATTTTTTTTGCCCTTCTGCCCTCTGTTAGACTCGTTTTTCCCTTGTTTTTCTGCCCTTCTGTCCTCTGTTAGACTGTTTTTTTGTGCCCTTCTGCCCTCTGTTAGACTCGTTTTTCCCTTGTTTTTCTGCCCTGCCCTTTGTTAGACTTCTTTTTGTGCCTTTCTGCCCTCTGCATCACCACATCATAAGTCAGTGCTACCCCAGCATCACTCAGCACCACCACATTATCACTCAGCACCACCACATATCACTCAGCACCACCACACCATCACTCAACACCCAACAGCACCACCACAGCACCACTCAGTGCCACCACAGCATCACTAAGCACCACCACAGCACCACTCAGCGCCACCACATCATCACTCAGCGCCACCACAGCATCACTCAGCGCCACCACATTATCACTCAGCACCACCACAGCACCAATCAGCACAACCACAGCACCACTCAGCACCACCACAGCATCACTCAGCACCACCACATTATCACTCAGCACCACCACAGCACCACTCAGCACCACCACAGCATCACTCAGCACCACCACAGCATCACTCAGCAGCACAACAGCACCACTCAGCACCACCCCAGCATCCCTCAGCACCATCCCAGTATCACTCAGCACCACCACAGCACCACTCAGCACCACCACAGCATCAATCTGCACAACCATTCAACAACAACTGGTTCAAATATGTTCTCTCAATGTTTCAAACTATTACAAATGTCACAAAAAGATGTTAATATTTCACTTCTGTTCTTGGATTTTCGTCACAATAAAATACACTGAACATAATCTTCTGTTATGTCCCATGGAGGTGAGCAGTCTCGAACACTGCCGTGAGACGTGTTTTTCAGGTAGAAACTACAGTTCCCATGATCCTCTGCGATGCGCGCGACGCATGATGCAGATGACGTCACACGCGGAAGCATCAAGACGGAGCCGTGGACAGCAGCGCCTCGCCGTTGATTCTACCTTTATTCACGAAGACACGGTAGGGGTGTTCGCACCAAGTTCCAGAGTATCCTTTTTCATGAGCCACTTGGCTCGTCAGGTTTCCAGTTCCTTGAGTATCCCGGTTTGAGCTATTAGCTCGAGCAGGGGTTACTTTTGTGTGTTGTTTGGAAGCTCCATTCTTGAGAGTCGGAGGAGGAGCTTTGTTTCTGCTTCCTAGTGTCGGAACTTTCACTGGACTCTCCATTCACGAGAGTGATTATGACATTGATTGTCTGAGCGCCCGGATCGGGCCTCGGATTGAGTGACCTTATTTCTTGATTCTCTTCCTGAGAATACGTGACTCTGTTTTCCAAGCCCCCTGGGCCCTTTTTGAATTGACATGGGCTATTGCTCTCTGGATTAAGAGATACATTTATACTTCAATTACAGGAGGTTAGCTTTGGTACATTGGGACTTCACAATGCTGGACATCATGCCAGACTGATGTCTATCTTTCTGTTTTGCTGAATAAGTATTCAGCAATCTTTTGACTTGGTCCCTATGTGATATGCAGTAAGGTGTTACTATATTGAAGTGTCCGATTTCTATGATTCATGGTACCACCCTCCAGGTGAAGCTAACCAGGAGAGCATATCTATTGTGGGATCTGTGACTAATACATTGCGTTATCTTTTGGGTTTTCTTGCAACAGGGGTTTAATGAGCTTCGCCTGGCAGGCTGTTTTCCATTGCCCTCTGTTGAAGCCTTTTCTGTTATTACAGTTGGTACGTGTTTACATTACTAGAGTTTTGTTATGTCATGTACATGTGAACAGAAATATGATCTGTAGTTCTTTGCTTTCTAGATTTGTGACAAATGTTCTACATTCCGATTGCCGGGCAAAGCAAACCTTTTCCTTCCTACAGGTACTAAGCTTATGAGTCCATCTATCTCTTGTGGTACATTGTTTCATGCATATGTGTAAAGTGTCTCCAGTGTATGTGCTTGACTTATAGTGCCTTGTTCTCGTTACGGCTTCCTCTCCCAGCTGTCCCCAGACTACCCTACCTTTTTGTCCCTCACTTGACCACTCCTTTGTGTCTGTGTTAATTCAGACCTAGGGGCTGTCTAGAGGTGGAACCCATTGAGCATCGTACGATCCTGAGGACACCCGGATCTGACATCTTCACAAAAGTTATTTACAAAAGTCTAAGCTATTGCCATTATATAAATTAAAATCACTTTTATTTAAGTATTAATTATTTAAAAAAAATTAAAAGCCATTGTAATTTGTAATATCAATTCAGCTAAGTCACGTAAATACAAAACATGTTGCATTAAATGCTATAGGTGTCACATTTGTGAAAGTTATAACTATTGGCATTGTAAATGACAAAGCTAATAATTTAGCTGTTTTCAAAACCAACACATAAATTTCAAAAAATTTCATTTACAAGACCAATAGCTCAAACTTTCCTAATGCGAGACCTATTGCATTGCAAATGCTTGTTTTTATATTTGTCAGTGCTTCCTGTTGAGGTTTAATTTTTGTGACAGGCGCCTCATTGCCTACTTGTAACTATTCTCTGACCCTGCTTCAAGGGTCAGAGCAGGGTCAGTGAATAGTTGCAAGTAAGCAACGAGGCGCCAGGAAGCACTTACAGGCTTACAGCAGCAGGTGCCCAAGTTGAAGTTAATTTCTTTGTAACCCTTTTGTAAAAGGTTACAAAAAATTAGCTTCAACTTTTGCTCTAGCTATCCCATTGTTGGTCATGCTAGAGCACCAACTGAAGGCGGTGTCTTCAACGTTCAGAGATGCTGCTGAAAAGCAAGACTCATATCAGTTGGCGGAGAGGTTATTAAGCCGCCTAGTTGACAATGAAAGGCTTAAAAACATACATACAGAACAAAATTACATTTGTGCCACTATTCTGGATCCACAGTAAAAAAAGGCAATGGCCAGCAAAGCATTCATTCCTTTTGATGAAGCAGATGTTTCAAAGTACAAACATTGGCTAGCTGTGTCAGCCACTCGGTTCGAAAAAGATCGGCAGAAAATTCAAGGAGCCGGCAGAAGTCCAACTGAATCAGCAGGCCATCCGGCGTCAAGTTCCACTTCTGAATCTGTGGGCAATGGGAGTCACTTTCCCTCACAGCGTTAATGACACTAGCAGCAACCGTATCATCATCCTCACCTGCACCAGGCCCAGCCATAATATTGTCGGAAGCGGATTGGCTAACTCATCAAGGGTTTGCTCGTTCCAGTGCTACAAAGGCCACAGACGGTACGCAAAGTGGAGCAACCGTGGAGAACCTTGAGTCGATGGTGCAGTCCTATCTGGATGACCCAACAGAGGTCTTTGTTAATAAGAGCCAATTGCTGTATTGGTACAGGAAAATGGCTATATGGCCACTGATCACCAACCTGGCTCTAAATTATTTGTCTTGCCCACTCGCAAGCGTGTCTTCTGAATGGGTTTTCAATGCTGCTGGTGCCATTGTAACTTCAAAAAGGACCCATCTCTTGGCCAAAAATGTGGAGAGGTTAACACTGATCAAGATGAATCAGCACTTCATACCACCAGATTACAAAGTACGCAGGAAGAAGAGGACACCGACTTAGGTGACGGAAGTTCTTCTCTGTTAGCTGACCTACTCCCGTCTCAATTCATGGAGTTTGAGGACGAGCTCTACTTCCCTGATACAGAGGCCTGAAAATGACTTCCTTTTTTTTGTCCTTATTCACTTTTATTCCTGTGTGTCTTTCTTTGTTTTGCAACTTTTACCACAACAAAACTCTAATCACCTAATCACAACAAGTCCATCAGCAGCACTGTCTTTATCTTATATTTCTTATTGATTTGAAGGTCCCGCAGTCTGCATTCCTGAGGTTCACAAGTTCACAACTCAATCATGCTCCTCTATACTCCTCCTCCAGACTCCCCCTATCCATTTCCCTCAAGGCAGATGGATGGATTACGATGAGTCCCCTCAAGTGCGACTGAAATTACTGACTGACTACATGCTTGCTGACAGAGTTACTTCTGATATTGACAGGAGAGGCTGCCCTGTGGGCCCTCACTTTCCGAAGAAGATGCGGACAAAAAGTAGAACAGGTAATAAATAATTGATAAGATGGCATGCAGTGGACAGCAATGGCTGTCTGGCTCTGATGAAACCAATTGCTGTTTGTTTTTTGTGCATGAAATGATGAATCATATGTCTTGTCTTAGTTATTATTTAATCTTATACACAGTAATTGTAACTCATGTCAACTACTTTATATTTACCTTGTTTAATTCAAATTGTACTTCAAATTCAGGGGCCACTATGTTGCATTTCACAATATGCAAATTGTACTTGAAGCGGACTCACTTGCCAATATACCATGATGATTGATTAAATAATATATCTTTTTTCTTTACAGTCACTCACTGGAATGGATGGATCATCAGCGTCGGTTCACGGAAGAACTATGGCCAATATGTGAGTGGCAACAGGTAAACCAGTCTACAACAACTACTACAGCAGAACTACATGTCTGTCTATTTGTGGTATGTAGTGGTCGAGGGCGAGGCAGTGTACTATTGTTGTTATGCCAGGCAGAGTCCACTCCAGAAAGCAGTTCATGTAAAATTGGGGCTATGTGGCTTGCTGCATACAATTAGATATGCTTTGTCTGTCTGACAAAGAGCCTAGGTTTGCTACATCAGGCTGCTTTACTCAGTGGTGCCTGCCTTGACCGTCTGCATGGCACTGCCTCAAGCTTGGGCCAAACATCCGTTATTTTTGAAAAAGTTGCTGTTTTTCGGTATTTCACAAATCTCGCGAAATTACCGAAAAATCGCAAATTCTTGAGCGGAACGGATTTTGGCCCATGCTTGCGGCAGGGCCATGCAGACGATCAAGGAAGGCACCACTGAGTGAAGCATTCTCCTGATGTAGCATACCTAGGCTCTTTGACACAGACAGACAAAGCATATCTAGGGTTTATGGTTCAGTGCGATTTACTAGGGTTTTTGGGTTAAAGTTGGTATGGTTCACGTTGACTCTAGGGCTCGGGCCGGATGCAGGCTCGTTCATAATGATGTTGGCAAGGTTTTAGGTGGCTTTGGTGTTCTTTGGTCCAGAATTGGCAGAATTTTGGCCTTTTTGTGTGTTTTGCGGGCGTGTGTGTTTGGGTGAAAACTAAGTGAAAACTACTCGTAGACCTTCTTCTTCTTCTTCTTCTTCTTCTTCTTCTTCTTCTTCTTCTTCTTCTTCTTCTTCTTCTTCTTCTTCTTCAAAGAGCGCAGTGGTTCGATTTTGTTCTGCCTTGCTGAGATTCTTGGGAATCGCTGGAACAAGTGCCTGTCCAGGTAAGTTTCAAGAGGATCGAAGTAGTGGAAGTGCTGAAAACACCAATGTTTTGTGAACAGCGCAATTTGCCATGTTTTGAATATACTAGTATTGCATGTTTTGGGGGTGGTCTAGTTTTGTGGGGGTGGGTCGGGGGGACTGGGAGTACTGCTGGGATAGCATAATTTTGATTGCAAGTCATTTGAAGAAAATCCATGGTGGGAAAGAGGAGTTAGGGCCTAGCTGCAGAGCGCGTTTGGACCGATGTTGACTGTGTGGCTGAAAATTTTTTAAGTATGAGTTTTTTCATTTGTGCTTTTTGCCTGTTTGGGGGTGTTCTGCTTTTTTGCCGTTGGCTGCAGGGTCTGGGGGCATAGCTGGGAAGGTCAAATATCGGAATCAAGTGGTTTGGACAAAATCCATGGTGAAAATGTTTTTCAGTTTTTGCTCACTTCCTTGTTTTCGGGGGGCTCTTTGGGGGGGTTCTAGGTTTTTGAGAGTGGGTTTTGGGGTCTGGGAGCACTGCTGGCACAGTCTAATTTTGATTGCATTTGTTTTTAAGGAAATCCATGGTGGAAAAGGGGAGTTATGACCTAGCTGCAGAGCGCGTTTGGACTGAATCGAAGGTAGGCTCATTTTTGCTTTTGGCCTGTTTGGGGGTGTTCTGCTTTTTTGCGGGTGGTTGCAGGGGTCTGGGGGCATAGCAGGGAAGGTATAATATCGGAATCAAGTGATTTGGACAAAATCCATGGTGGAAAAGTTTTTCAGTTTTTGCTCACTTCCTTGTTTTCGGGGGGCTGTTTGGGAGGGTTCCTGGTGTTTGGGGGGGTTGGGGGGTCTTGGAGCAATGCTGAGCATGCCTAATTTTGGTTGCAAGTGGTTTGGAGAAAATCCATGGTGGAAAAGGGGAGTTAGGCCCTAGCTGCAGAGCGGGCACGGAGTGATCTGGGAACTAGGCCTAAATTTTTCTAAGTCCCCGTTTTTGCATTTTTGCTTTTTACATGTTTGGGGGTGTTCTGCTTTTTTGCCAGTTGCTGCAGGGGTCTGGGGGCATAGCTGGGAAGGTCTAATATCGGAATGAAGTGGTTTGGACAAAATCCATGGTGAAAAAGTTTTACTGTTTTTGATCACTTTCGTGTTTTCGGGGGCGGTTCCTGGTGTTTGGGGAGGGTTGGGGGGTCTTGAAGCAATGCTGGGCATGCCTAATTTTGGTTGCAAGTGGTTTGGAGAAAATCCATGGTAGAAAAGCGGAGTTAGGGCTTAGCTGCAGAGCGCGCATGGAGTGATCTGGGAACTAGGCCTAAATTTTTCGAAGTCCCCATTTTTGCATTTTCGCCTGTTTGGGGGTGTTCTGCTTTTTTGCCGGTGGCTGCAGGGGTCTGGGGGCATAGCTGGGAAGGTCTAATATCGGAATCAAGTGGTTTGGACAAAATCCATGGTGAAAACGTTTTTTCAGTTTTTGCTCACTTCCTTGTTTTCGGGGGGCTCTTTAGGGGGGTTCTAGGTTTTTGGGGTGGGTTTTTGGGTCTGGGAGCACTGCTGGCACAGTCTAATTTTGATTGCATTTGTTTTTAAGGAAATCCATGGTGGAAAAGGAGAGTTATGGCCTAGCTGCAGAGCGCGTTTGGACTGAATCGAAGGAAGGCCGAAAATAAGTGTGAGATTTTGCATTTTTGCCTGTTTCGGGGGTTCTACTTTTTTGCAGGTGGGTTGGCAGGTCTGGGGGCATTGCTGGGAAGGTCTAATATTGGGCGCAAGTGGTTTGGACAAAATCCATGGTGAAAAAGGGCGTTAGGGCCTAGGGTTAGAGTTAGGGTTAGGGTTAAGGTTCTAAAATCGCTGTTTACACTTTACACATAGCTCGAGGGGAAAGATCGGCAAATTTCGCCCACACTTATTTATCCTTGAAAAGGAGACTCAGAGTACGCACTTTCAAAATGATATTTGTATGTTTTGTAATACTGTTGACTCTGAAACTGCAAGTGTCATTTTTGCACTACACAGTGTACCATATATTTTTTTCTCCGAGGTGTTTTAATATCACTTCCTGTTTTTCCATCAACAATTACAGGCCGGCTTTTACCCTGTGCAATGGCAAAAAGGATGACCTCAGGCGTAGCGACCCCCAATTCAGTACCCGCCAGGCAGGCAGTGGACAAGGTGTCTTCTGGTCCCCAACATTGATCGGCGTAGCGTCAGATGGAATGGAGGAGTACCACGAAAAAGAGGTATGGCTGGATGCATGCAACTTCCCAACTTCAACAGGACAACTACAACAACATAAAGTTACAGTATCCATCTTCATTTCTACTTATCTTTTAAGTAATGTTATTGCTGTGAACTTCTATGAGTGTGACTCGGTGCATTTGTTTGCTCTCTGCTTCAATTCATCCCTCCAGCCATTGTATTTTCTTAGCTATTTTTAAACTAATTTAATATACTAAGTGGTTCTTCTCTCTGAGGGCAGATAGGCAAGTGAAAATGCATAATTACTGCAACCCTGTACTGTCACATTGTTTCTTCATAGTTAGTACATTGTAGGATTGTAGAAAGTACTACTTACTTTTCAGAAACCTATCTATTTAGCAAACAACTTCATGCATGCAGTAGTGCATCCACTTCCTTTTTTGTCCCTTAAAAGATTTATGGATAGCTTTGCATCCAAAGATTTGTTTATCTTCATTTGTTGTTTGTCCATGCTGTGTTATTTTTTTCCTCTCTCCACAAAACTTTCCCCACAAACCCCCTTCCCATCCAAGTTTCAAAACCTAACCCTCTTCCCCCGGGCTGTGTGGTTTTCATTGAGGTGTGAGTAAATTACAACAATAATTCCACACACTTGCTGGGGAGGATAAGGTGCAAGCAACCTCCTCAACTCAATTTTAAGGCAGCTAGATGAAACCTAGGATATAGTAATTCTGGTTAAAAAAACAACAATGAGTATTTTAAAATAAATTCTGAATTTCATGCCCACCATCGATTGGATCCATCGTCAACATCATCCTCCTACAAGTCAAGAAGACTTGTTGTGTTAGACTGCTGTGTCACTGTTCTTGTTGTAGCCATGATCATCTGTGCAATTCTTTTTTCCCCATACTTATCTTCAGCATTGCTTAGGCCACTGTTCCTTCTAATACTCCTCTCAGGCCACTCAATGTCTCATTTTTTTACTTTGTTTTTCATATGCTGCTACTGCTAGTGTGGTACCACTCCTACTAACACCACAACAACGGAATTTCGGTCCGGGATGGTGTAATCGCCGTTTGCCATGCAGCCAGCGCTGTGCCTAGCTCTATTCTCAAACACGAATCACAGGTAAGATAAGCATTTTGGGGAAGTAGAAAGATGGGCTAGGATGCGGAGGAGAGACTGATAGTAGTACAAGTAAAGTACTAGTAGGCCAATTGAATTCACTAACTCTGTTAGTGGCACTTTTGAACTTTTTTGGACATTTTAGATAATTCATGCTGGTAAGTTTGAGGAAAACCAAACGTGCCGTAACTCCCGCCCACCACCCCACAAAATAAGATCAAAGCGTACACTATGTTGAAGTATGTAAAATAAATAATGATGTATTTCCCCTAACAAAAATAAACTAGTCTCACCCCTCCTTAACACAAACAATTGTCCATTTCAAGTAGTCCAAAAATAAATAATCCCCAAATCCCGATTCCCACCCCCCCCCAACAGTCTTTAAAAAAGGGGCAAGAGACACAGTCACTTCCGGCGGTGTTTGGGCAGGCGGTCCTTGCGGAGGTCCCGGAGCTTTTTTCTAGGTCGTCCACCTTGCGCTCCAGGAAGTCCACTAATAACATTAGGCGGTGCAAGCGTGCCTTCCAGGCTCTGAGGGGGCCAGCTCCTGATGGTTTTTATGCAGCTGAGCGGCGGCGGGGGGCTGTCCCCGCACGGCGCTGCGATGGGGGCTACTGGCTGGTGGGCACGGGGCAGTGCTGGAGGAGGTTGTTGATGTTCCCTCCTCGTTTTCCCGAGCCCACAGCCGGCAATATTCAACACAAATGGCCTCCATATTCCGTGCCCTGTCCCGGACAGCCATCTCCCCTCTGGTGAGCTTTTTGGGAGCATCTATATGAAAAAAGAAAGAAAAATAATGTAACCAATACTCTTTAACAATAGCACAAAATAATTCAACAGAAAGTTGTCTCACAGTAACACTAGCAATTTGCAAGCACAGTATAACATTTTGGCATGTATCTTTCCGCCGTCTTCGTAGGCCTGTAACAGTGAGAGTTTCAGGAATTCTACTACCAGGCAGCACTATGGACTCAATACATAGTCATAGAGTACACCAGTATTCATCTTTTTTTCTCTACTTTTGTGAAAGAAATTACTTGTACGTGAACTTGTGGTAGCCGGCATAATGCCAGCTTAGTCAGCTTGCGCTCAAGAAAAAGAGACACAAGCCGATGACGCAGAATTGCATGCATTACTTTAAGCAGTATATGCAGGTGGGGATAGGGAAGCTCTTACTTTTGTATAGGGGTGGCACTGGCCATACTCGGTTACATCAAGGGCTACTGCTCAATGTAATTTATATTTCACACTGCCCCCCACCCCTGGGCCTTCAGTACTACAAAAGGAAAATGAAGATTATTCATTTCTGATCATGTCTCCAGTCGATCACATGATCTCTTTGCTTATGTGATGAATGACTTTAGGTGCTTTATTCTGATAGATTGAGTGAAGAACAGCGATAGTCCACCCATGATTAACACAGCAGAAAGAAAATTATGAACATAGGGAGTGAGTGTGGTAACCATAATTGCCAGAGGAAGGGAATTGACTTTATATAATTGTCAACTATACAATACATACACAATATATGCAGTGCTTGCAAAGTAAACTACTGTAATGTTACTTTAGGCAAGGGAGAGTTTCAGAACAATGACAACTTGTAGTATTTGGATTTCCTCTGCTTTGCTACTCTGGCACGGACATGCTGTTCGAACAAAGTAACACTCTTCATGCACTGAGCGTCTGCTCTACATACACCTCTGCTATGTATGAGGAAGAAGATATCATCCAGGCTATCAAAGTAAATGTCTATCATTCTTCTTAATGTCTCAACTGTAACAACTTTACTTTTTCTCAACAACCAAATAACACCCTTTTCATTTTATTTGGTAAACCACCGTCTTGACTTGCATTTGAGTTTCACCCAAATGATATATTGCAATGCACACCACACATGAATTTTCTGATTGACCCACACAGGCAGTCATTTTTTCTTTCTCCTCCAACCATCCTTGATTCAAGCAGCCATGCATCTGATTCCTTCCTATCAGCCACCTCTGCCTGCATTCAAAAACACGTATCATTCTTTAGTCATAAATGTTACGACTCGCTCGTCCTTCCATTAACCCTAAGTTCATCACATCCCTCAAGTACATCTGATATGACTTGGCTTCACGATAAAAGTTTCCCAGCTGATTTGAAGTCAAATAGAGGGGGCCATTGCTTACTCGAGAACTACCGCCGCTAATGCTATTGCTAAGCTAAGGGTGACTGTCTTCTCCGTGATTGGCTAAAAAAAATGTAGTTCTAAATCAGTAACTGTTCTTAACAGTACAGTGTACTTGTATTAGTGTACTTTCTACTGTACAGTACATCACACACTCCTTTGCAAGCCTACTCTAAAATGTAAATAAGTAAGGAGTATAATAATAACTTACCAACGTCCGCCGCTGCTGAGCCATCCCCCTCAGCTCCTCCTGGTGGCGCCGCCGCTTGAGTGGACCCCTCCGCGCTGCTGGCCCCGGCACTGGTGGTGGCAAGTGCTGCATCAGATGTTGTGACGCCTAGAAAAAACATGTCATATTTTCAGATGCCATACACCACCCCCTACTTCGTCTCGTAATGGAAGAGAAAATGTTAAACAATTTTTAATTATTGGGACTGAAAAGCAGTCGCTGTTTTGGGGAGGGTGTTAACTTATATGCTTAGCCATAACATGCAACTCTTTTTGGCACAACTGATGAATGCTTGCTCTTTAATGTGCAACATTTTTATAATTACTGACAGAACCAACTACTCCCCATCCCCACCAGGAGGACTTGAAGTTCCAACAAGGTGAGGCCTCCCGAGTCCCGCACAGTTGCTTCTGTATGGTATGTGGTATGTGGAAAGTCGAACTGCACCTATCATCAACAATGTCCTATTTCTCTTGTCAATACTTCTGTATGTGCAGAATAGTCCCTGAAACACTAGTGATATGGTATGTATGTGCTACTATCAAATCAAAAAGACAACTACTAGCTTTTTCTCGGTGGACATTGACATTTTGTTTTTGGAAATTGTCAAAGCACTAACATTAAGCAGACTGGAATAGACAGCAAGGGCAACCCAGAGGACTGCACTGAGTGTCTCTAGAGCTATTGCTGGATCAGAGTTTTGTTTAACACCGTTTGCCCACTAGGCAAGCTTAGATACCTACAGAGACCGACTCATAAATAATAGTAAATAGTAGTAGCACAGAGAGTGATGATAGAGAGGCAGGATGAGAATGTAGAAACAGACTACAGTAACATCAAAGACTATTTAAAAAAAAATAGAGTTAGGGAAGTATAATTATCTTAAAAACAGAACTACTTACTGGGGCCAGCAGAAGAGCTTGCAGTGGACCGTTCCTCCTGCCCACTCTGTTAACTGGTAACTTCGCCATGCAAGCGACCCACGAACACTCAAAAAGCCCTGCGAACACGTAAAAACCAAAAAATCCGCAAATTCGCGCGAATTCGCGGATTTTGCAAATTCGATTTCGCACAAATTCACGGAACACGAATTCGCAAATTTCGCCCTTACTTACAATAAATACATATACATTTGATATATACCTGGTGTAGTGTAGTTTGATTTGATCATTCAAGAGATTATTGACTGGTAAAACAAGCTGCTTTACATTCCTTCAAGACTTAGCCTGAAGGCTGCTCTCCACAGCTACCACTAGGATAGCTTTCTCTAAAAGGTTGTCTTAAATCTACCATCAGTAAGGGTCGTTTGGACTGGTGCAAGGTTTCCACTAGAATAGTGGACATCATATGTCACGCCAACTTCTCACTGTTTGAGATTAGTAAATTGAGGTAAGTGCTTGTTTTTATGTAGGTAGGTTGATTTGTATATTTAAAACTGCAAAAATAACATAACAACTGGTTTTCTATTATTCATATAGAATGCCTACAAAAGCTTTAAGAAAAAATGAACAGGAAAATGAACAAGAGCAACTACAGTATCTACGCAGAACTAAGACACAAAAGGGGCAATATGATGAAAAAGTAATGAAAGAAAAAAAGAGCTACTGGTAAGAGGACAAAGTAATTTCTTAAAAATGTATGTGGACTTTTCATTGCAAAATAGTAAAAATAAAATTCACACTGTGAGAAAGAATAACAGTGGACAAAATCTTTATAACAAGAACAGGAAAGAACATAACAAAGATGGACACACCATACCCAGGAGACAAAAGCAGTTTAAGGATTTCAGAGCCAGGATGATTCATAGTAGAGTAGTGATAAATCAACTGAGAAATTCGAAAAAGTACAGAAGAAGGAGAGAGGCACTGAAACACTAAGAATGAGTTGAGAAATGAGTTGATAACACCTTTACTTTGAAGAGGAAGAGTTTTATTTTGATTATGAATAGAGTGAAGACTCTTGACAAAATGGTGTTGTGCATGTGGAGATAAAACCAGAAAAAAAAGATTAGTGAATAGAAGTAGCTTTTGTACAGTTTTAGTGGAGAATGCATACATGGTTCTAGTACAGATTTATTTCTTTATTGAAGAAGCTCTTTCCAGGATAATAGATTAGTTTAAGCTACTGATTACAGAGGACAATGTTATGAAATGAAGAATGGAGCCTCAGCCAAAGAGGTGATGGTATCTACAAATGTACAACCAGTTATTTGAAAACAGGTACAAGGAAGGTGGAGCCAGGCGCCTGCATAGAAGTGGAATTATAAACATAGAGTAGAAATGGCACCCGAATCACTTGATGACCATAGGGGACAAGGGCCCACACAGGGGGTATCCCCAAAAGACCATAAGAATTTATTGATAAACCCAGGTACACTGGAGAGCAGCCAGCATGCCACCCAAACAAGAGAGTACCACACTCTAAAGCTGCTGTCATGGAATGTAGCCGGACTGGCTAATAAAATAGACTCCCAATTGTGGGCTGCCCTAATTGATTCCAAAAGTGTATGCCTGTTTCAAGAGACCTGGGCAAGGGAGGAGCACACTTTTCGGGGCTTTTAGATATTTGCGATACCGGCAAAATGGGGAGGGAGGGGTCGTCCATCGGGAGGACTCGCAATCTGGGTGGCATCCCATTTGGGTTGTCTAGCCACACGCCAAGATGTGGACTCAGAAGACATACTGGCCGTCCTTTTGGAATGGCCCAGATCGCTTAAACTACTTATAATAAATGTTTATTCCAGACCACTCCCTATATCTAGCGTTTCAAAAACCATAGAAGAACTGTTGTCTTTCCTGGATGCCATTCCTGGTGGTATGCCCTACGTAGTGGGGGGGGGGATTTTAATTTGCATTTCGAGCCACTACCGGGCCTACTTGATGGGCCCTCCCTAGAAGGGGATTCAAGTTGGCAGGTTCCTCCCTCAGAGGCCCCCCCACCGAGTGCATGGACACCATTAGCCGTGCAGATAAATACACTTACCCTCACCCATGGCCTCAGGGCTTGTAATGGCCGCGTCAAATCTGACATCCCGAGTAAATGTACATATAACAAAACAGGGAGAGAATCAATACTAGACTATCTCCTTGTACAGCTATCTGCTTGGAAACGGGTTATAGACTTTAGAGTGATACCCAGAGAAGACAGCGACCATAACGCCCTGGAACTGGAATATGTCATCCCTCGCATCGAGGACAGGGTACAGGACGACCAAAGGGTCACAGCAGGACATCTCCTAGAAAACAATAGAAAGAGAATAAGATGGGAGAAGCTGTCCGCCAGGGACGATAAGATAGCGATCCTCTATGCCACGATTACACCGATTCTAGAAGAGGCATTTGCCTCGTGGGGGCCACCGAGTACTCAGGCAGGGCCGTTTCTGCCATTAGGCAGGACTAGGCAGCCGCCTAGGGCGGCAAAAGGTGGGGGGCGGCAAAAACCATGCAGGCAGCAGCAGGACCACGAGCCAGCAGTGCACCACGAGCCTCGGAGCCTGCAAACTGTACATCCGATTCCAGGGTCTGTTCTGCTAGAGCGGACTTGCGTGTGGATGTGACCACAGGTGAGTAAGAAGTTAGAACATCATCATTCAGGCCTACTGCATGTGACTGCGAACATGCAAAATATTTGTAATGAGTCCTTACTTGTAATTTTAAAAGAGGCCTGTGAGTGAGTCTATGAACTCATCTCGGTCCTCACGGCCCCAGAGACGGGCGCACAACTGTGAGGGATATTAATGTTGGCGTGGGTTTCATTTGTTTGTTGCAGCAGCAGGCCCTAACCCTGATTATACTTTTTAAAACAAAAGCCAGGAATGGAAACATGGAGGCAATAAGGCGAAGCTGCTCCTAGCTAGCACTAAAGACGTGCGTGGAGGCATCCGAAAAAAATAAAAAGAAGATAGCGAGCCTCTGAGCAACAAGCTTTGGCAAAGCCAATATAACTGATGTTAATGTGCAAATTATTTAAACTGTATGCGTGCAAAATATTTAAACTGTATGTGTGAGTGCCTGTGCTTCATGCAATGCCAGACCTATTCGTTTAGCCAATGCTATTATATTTTAGATTCCTGGGCTGTTTGGATAGAAGTTTTTGAAAATATGTGTGTGTATGACTCAGGCACATTTCCTGACAAAAAGAGCAAAGAAGCCTGATGCACAGAAAAAAAAACGACTTTCTTTCTGTATGCAATGCACACATATAATGTGCAAGAATTCCCTGTGCTCTTGAGATGTACAATAATCCGCCCTGCATTGCAATGGAAGCAGGAGTGGTGCATTAAACATCCAGTAGCAAGAGGTAGGAGAGGGAAATTCTCCTCTGGGCTACTCTAGATATTTTGTAGACTTGGCTACAATAGGTCTTTCCGAAGCTGCTGCGTTTAGCCAGGCCTAATAAATAAATTAAGGTAGACATGGAGATATTGAACCAATAGGGCTTAGAGAGTAGTGATTGGTGCAAAGGGTGGGCAGAACGGTGTCCCTGGAGATCTCACATGATTCGACCTTCTACCAGAGCTGGGAAGGGTTCGCTCTGGCTGGTTCATCTACAATGATGCTGAGAGAGGAAATGTATGTAGTAGCGTCTGTTGCCTATACAGTGTTCTCCAGGTACATGGAATAATTCCTCTAGCCTGGATGATGGGGGCGATAGAGATCGTAGTAAAAGGGAGAGGGTGGCATTTTTCAATTCTCGCCTAGAAACGGCCCTGTACTCAGGAAAACAGAGATCAGCTCCGGAGTATACACAAACACTTAATTAAAACCCTAGAGGTGGATCTGTTTAGTAGTGGACCCTCCAGGACCAGGGGAACACACAAAGACACCTGGTTTAACATCACATGCCGAAACTCCAAACGTGACCTTGTGCTTACAATTAAAGCGGGAGGAACGCGGGAGGAGATTCGTGCCAGAAGGCGGGTGTATAAGACACTCGTGGCAAATGCCAAGGTGGAATGGGATCTCCAACACTGGGAGAAGCTCTCTGAGTCACTAGCAACCAGGGACTCCCGTAAATTTTGGCGTGTGGTTAACCACGGTTCTGAAAACCTCCCATTGGCAATCGAACCAAACATTGCCCCGAGCATGTGGCAAAACCACTATCAGTCCTTATACGCCCCGGAGGCTGAATCCTTGGAATCCCCACCCCAAATCCCGCAAAGTAATCAGGCTCCGGAGCCTTTCACTGAAAAAGAGGTAAGGGCGGCGATTGCAGGGTTATCCTCTGGTAAGGCACCGGGGCTGGATGGGGTGCCGGGAGATTTATTTAAACAGGAACCAGGTATCTGGGCCCCCTACCTTCTGTTGATATTCAATGCAGTCCTTGAGGGGATGGAATTACCTGATACTTGGCTGGGGGCAGAGGTGGTCCCGATATTTAAAAAGGGATCTCCCTTGCTTCCAGCCAACTATCGCCCAATAAGTCTCATTGATGTATCGCAGAAGTTATTTGGCAGGTTAATACTCAATAGGCTACAGACCTGGTTGGATGAGACAGACACCCTCAGTCCACTCCAAGCAGGATTTAGAAGAGGAGTCTCCACAGTCGATCAACTATTTCGACTAAACATCATCTACTGGAAGACAGCATTGATCGAGGGCGGCACTCTGTACGCGGTCTTTGTGAACCTACGTGCCGCATTCGATCTGGTTCCAAGGGCAAAATTGTGGGAGGTAATGGCCGAGCTGGGCATCCCGGGAGACATCCTTGAAATCCTAATCAGACTCCACAAAGATAATTATGCACGAGTTAGGTGCGGGAAAGGTGGCAAGCTGACTGACAGGTTCCCCGTTCGCAGAGGGGTGAGGCAGGGTTGTGTGCTAGCCCCGACCCTGTTTTGCCTCTTCGTGAATGGGGTGATACAATACCTGAGGAGGATTAGTAACATCGATGCACCAAAATTGAACGGCAGCAGGGTGCCCGAAATCATGTTTGCGGATGACACCCTGCTGCTGTCCAAATCACCTATGGGGCTACAGAGGGTGCTGGACGGATTTCTAGGCTTTTGCAACGAAAGAGGGCTTGAAATCAACCATGCAAAGATTAAATTCATGATTCTTAACCCAAAGGTCAATAATCACCCAAATCCCCGCCTGGGCACAGCATGTCTGGAAAGGGTACATACAATAGAATATCTTGGGATAACCCTAAACCAGAATATAACATGGTCGGCCCACATAACAAAAGCTAGTATGAAACTATCACAGAGGGCGGGAGGTATCACGAGAATCGCTAGGAAATCCCCACTGCGCCCGCTGGCACCTGCCATTCAGATTTATAAAGTCCAGGCTCGGGGGGAATCATCTATGGAGGTGAGCTGTGGGGCCACACCTCGGCACACACCATGCAAAGCATAGAAAACAAATTTATCAGACAGCTGGTTGCCCTCCCCCCAAGTACTCCACTTCTCCCATTGAGACTAGACCTTGCTCTGAGACCTATTATGGAAGAACTGGGCCTCAAAACCTCTGATCTACTGGCGTCGCCTCTGGAGCAGCCAGGATCTTGCCAACCACAGAGCGGAGCTGCAGGAATTTCTCATGTTACCTAATGCCACCAAAATTCCTTGGCTAAAGTATATAAGGAGAATGTGTGTGACCCTTGGAGTGCCTGACTTATGGTCGGATCCGGAAAGTGCGTGCACGAGGATGTCCAGAAAAGCATTGTCTACTTTGTTCTACAACCACATGCTTCAAAAAACACTGGATACCACTCAGGAGGGGTCCTTAACAGATCTCTTCATTAAAATCAAAGACTCTTACAGCCATGAATGTGTCTTGGATGGCATGACACTGGTGCTTACAAGGAAGATCTTTCTGCAATGGAGGTATGGGTCTCTCCCTCTAAGGTCCTTCACAAAGGCTTGGGCAGGTGCATCGGAGACAGGGGCGTGCCCGGCATGTGCTTACAAATCAGAGAATGACTTGCATGTGGTCCTGTTCTGTGGAGCCTATACTAGAATTAGGAGACATTGGTTGGTCCCTCATTTAAAAAACTTGGGCTTCAGAACATGTGCTCCGGCCTATAGAGTACTAAAGTCGGATCTATCTCCGCTAACAGTGTTTGCTATGGCAAAATTTCTGACTGCAAGGTGGCGGGCACGCGCTCGAATAATCAAGGGCACCACAACACTGTGAACGCCTCTTCTACTTCTCTTGTATTTGGGCTAACCCATTTTTTAGAATTGTATTGTATTAAGTATATCCGTATACTGTTCTTATTGGGTTTTTATATGCATTTTAATGATTATTCTATCTTGTGTATATCTTTTATAATCTTTTATGATCGAAATAAAGATTTGAAATTGAATTGGAATTATAGTAGTGCTTGTAGTGTTCCATAGCAATACATTAATATATTTAAGACATTTCTACATATCTTTTCAAGGTGAAGTTAAACACACAAAATAAGTACTTTACATGATTAGAAAGCATACACATTTGCAGGGAAAATGTTTATCAAACAAAGTGTGCCAAAGCACTTTTAATCATTTCAGGATGTTAGTTATACACCACTTAACAATGTAAACTTTAGTTAGGAGGCTGTAATATGTGAAAACGCCTGCTTTATGTTTAGGAGAAATGAATTGAGCAGTTTTGTATTGTACTGTGGCAGATGTAGAAGAAGTTATGTGATGATGTGCAGTTTCGCTTCTTTGGTCCTGAGCAGGATTCTAGGGAAAATGAAGACTTGTTGAGAGGAGGAGATGTAGAATAGGAATAATATATTACAGTTGATGGTTTTGAAGAAGAGATTACAAAATTTAGCACAGTGTGGTCTAAAAAAACACAGTATGTTTGAATATATTGTCCGACACACTCACTAGAAGATTGTAACACAGACTGTTGACTTGTGTTTAAAAAGTGAAAAAGTAAATAATGAAAACTAGAAAAAAGTTAGCTTTATATTTGTAGAGGAATGCTTTGACTTGTGCATATGGCAATTATATGTAAGTAGTGTTACAATAAATTTAAGATAATATAGTGATACCTATTCTGAAAGATAATAAGATACCTGCTAATGTAGAAAAAGAATGAAGGGCAACACATTTAAAAAAAATCAACATTTATGATTTTTTGCAGTATTTTATGGACTGCTCTCCAGCACTCACTACACAATCCAAACAGTATGATGCTATCTAGGAAAACTGTGGAACAAAATCTTGAAGCTGAGATTGGACATATGAAGGGACTCTCCGGCCCAGTGTTGTTGTGGCTGGTATTGAAGTTCAGGGTCCTTCAGCCTTGTGTTGACTTCTTGCTTCTTTTACACTATTGCTTTTGTACGTTTTCGGATGATAAAGCATGGACGTAGTCTCTAAAAAAATATTTTTCATTTGAACCCCTTGACAATGTCTTGTGACATATTGTGCATTGCACAAGTCTGCTCACTATGAATTCCTCCTTAAAAATGTTCATGATAGACAAATGGGTATGTTCTTCTTGTTTCTTTAATTAAGGAGTACTTATCCAATGATATTCCTTTATTTATCAGTGACATTATTTTCTGTTTTGTTTTTGATTTTTTTGGGGGGGTTTCATACATGGCTATTCTTGAAAACTCTGGAGCCACATCTGTTGCCATAGTCTGCACATCTGAAAGGATTTTCTGGGTGGGAATTGTTGCTGGTGCCACTGATGTCGATGGTCCTCAAGCTTCCTTCTGCTTGATTGCCAGTTAGAGATATTTTCTAAGTAAGATTTTAAGATCATAGACCATAGGCGTCATCTCGCATAAATATTTTGTTTATCCCTCTGGAGTGGGTCGTTTCACAGAGTGTGCATTGCACTAGTTTTCGAGAAGTTTTTGATTAATATTGATTTGGGTGAGAATGGGTAGTTTGATGGGTGTTTTGTAGTTATGTTCTATTCATGAGTTCCGATGTTGAAAGTTATTTTTTGAAATTGTTGTTTTTGTCAAATGTGTTGTTAAAATATAGTTAACAAATGATGTTACTAAACAGCTAGACTCAACATTTGTGTAAAATATGTTTATATATCTGCTTTATATATTGTCATTTGTATTTGTGACTACTAATGTCATTTTAACCTCCGGTATTGCTGTAGTTAGTTTGTCAAATGAAAACAAAGGGCACAAGTTAAATTAGTATCTTACTAAATAGCTCCAGTGAAACTTTCTTGTAAAATATGTCTCTAGATGTTTTTTACACTTTGTCAAACACACCTGGTATTCACAGTGTGTCCTTGGCAATTGCACTCTTAGAATCACACAGGCACTAACTGTGCAATCATAAAGGATGTGTTTTCTTCACCACTATCCCAACGTGCCTCCTACTAGTTGGGGAATGAAGTTCCCTTGGCTCTCGAGGGTCATTTGGGACCAACTACCCCTCATGTTACCTCCAGCAAGCCCCACACAGTGAACTTGCAAAGAGGTCTTTGGTGCCACTCAACCTTTCTCCACCACTCTGCTAACATGACTACTACTTTAAAAACCCTAGATATTTACTGAAAAACAATGGTTACAGGGCTGTTATAGTTAGGAAATAGAGTATAAAAACCTTAGAAATTCACTAAAAGTCCAAAGATTACAGTTAGGTTCAGATTTTACCCACACAAAACCATAGAGATTTAGCAGTTAGAGTTTTCTCAAGTAACTATAACTTGTGCTCTAGTGTTACTATGACTCGCACATTTGCCATGCACTGCTAATTACCCCACATATTATATCACTCATTACATCTTCTATGACAACATTGATCAAAATCAGCTGTTGTGCATTCACAGCTTCATTTGTTGCAGAAGATGTCTCCGCCTGCAGCTAGGTGCTCTTCTCTGACCCTCATTTTTTATTGGCATGCAACACTGTGAGTAATGCTTTTATCAAGGGAAGATAAACAGTGCACCAACTTAGTCAAGTTGGCAACAGTTTTGATTTGAACCTCAAAAAAGGAACAATTTTCTTCTGGAATCTCACCCTAACTATAACGTCCATGTAACATTCGTTTTTTCTGTGAATTGCTGGCCCTGTAGGGTTCCAGTCTCCAGGGCCATGTAGGGCTCCATGAAGGGACCTGCATGGCCTCCCTCCTTTGTGAATTATGATGAGGCGATAGCCCATTGCAGACTAAAAATGACCTCAATTATCTGCCTCTTACACCAGATTGTGCCAATGCTGGAGGCCACATTCCAGCACAGCACAAACATCCCACCGCAGACCAAGCTACGCACTGTTCTGCACATGCTGGCCTCAGAGACTTTCCAACTGACCACCGCAAAAGTGGCTGGAGGTTCACAGGCATCCTTCTCCCGGTTCCTCCCGACTGTCCTGGATGCCATCATCAGCTTTACACTGCAGTATTTCCTCTTCCCCAACACTTTGCAAGAACAGCTCACCAACAAGCAAGGCTTTTATGCAGTATACCACCTTTACTACGCAGTCATTACTTTGTATTACCATTACTACTCATATTTTAGTTCACAGATGCCATTACTTAGCATGCATTTACTTAGTATGCATTTACTACGCATGTCCCATTACTTAGCATACACTTACTGCGCATTATGGAGTTACTGGGCAAATTGAATTGCGTTTAGGGTTTGGGGTGCTGGGGTCATTTTAGGGGTCTGGGTGGGTTAGAGTTTTGGGGTGTAGGGGGTAATTTTAGGGTTCAGGGTGCTTTTAGGGGTACTAGGGTATTTTTAGGATTTAGGGTTTTGGGGTGCATGGGGTATTTTGAGGGTTCAGGCTGCGTTTAAAGTTTTGGGGTACTGCAGTTTTTTGGGGTTTAAGGTGCGTTAAGGTTTTGGGGTACGGGGTATTTTTAGGGTCAGGGTGGGTTAGGGTTTTGGGGTGTAGGGGGAATTTTTAGGGTTCAGGGTGTGTGTTTAAGGTTTTAGGGGGCTGGGGTATTTTTGGGGTTCAGGGTATGTTTAGGTTTTGGGGTGCGGGGGTAATTTTTGACAAACCTTTTAGTCTGTCATTTCCGCTTCATAAAAAAATGTGAGAAAGCTCATTTTCAGGCATTGGAAGGAGGTGGAGCAGTCCGCATTCCCGGTTTCTGTATAAAGCATTTCACATTCTTAACAGAGACAAGGGGCCATATTATCAAAAAAGGGAGATACATTATCGCTGCTTTTATCGGCAGGAAACTGCCGATAAAGCGGCGATAATGGGCTTGATAATATGCCCTGGTGAATTCCATTGGAAGCCCAGGTTAACACCATAACCTGGGCTTCTATGGGAATTCACAAAGGCATATTATAAAGTCCATTATCGCCGCCTTATCAGCAGTTTCCTGCCGATAAAAGCGGCGATAATGTATCTCCCTTTCTTGATAATATGGCCCAGGGTTCTTCCCCAGAATGGAAAGCTGAATTTGAGTTTGTCTCCATTAATAGGGAGAACAGCTGTTGGTACATGGACTCACATACAAACAAGAAAGAAATTCCAATTGTAACACAAACAAATTTGGAAGTGTGGTGTTGTAGTGTAGTTCCTAGTTTCCCACTAGGCCCTGCGCATTGGAATAACATAAACAGTAGTATCGACGTAGAAGTGCGGTTCTTCCAGGCCTCTACTGACTATGCTAAACTTAATTGGGTTTGTTACCAACTAGCTCAGAGGTCACTGGAAACTTTCTTGACTGAAATAGGAAGTGATCAGCTTCCCTGGCACAGACAAGAAGGGATTCATTTTTCCAACAACCGTGCAACATGACAACTTTGCTCCTCAGATCAAAAGTCGATCTCTAGGGTCGTGTGAAACAATAGACAGTTATTTTACTCAGTCAGATTAGTGCAGATTACTTTCACAATGTGTAGAGAATAGAGAGACGGGCGTTTGTCAATAAAGGGTTAACATTTATTGAACTGTCTTTCTTCTCGTACAAGAGAAATGTATTGCCACAATTGCAAGACTTGTTATTATGAAAAGTACGTACAGTAAGATAAGTATTGCGAGATAATACTGTAAAAGCATTGATATGGTTTCTTAGCCATACAATGGTTTAAAAGTAATAAAACATATATACATTCATATATACATTAGGCTAAAATACTCAACTGGTGCTTCTAACTACGCCTACCCCAGTGTGCCTGACCTAAGCCTAAAACGTGGAAGGGGAGTAAGTAAGTAGCTTTAAGTTAAGTTGGTTTTGCCAAGGTTTGCTTCAAGAATTCTCTTCTAAGGGTTTAGTCAATACCATACCTCTGAATAGAATGATGGAGGTCTGGTATCTCCTTCAGGGGGTCTCGGTATCCCAGTCACCCGCAAGGGTAGACCAGAAACGCTGGAGCTGGATTTCTCTGCAGGAGAAAGGCAGCGTCTCTCTTCAGTGCGTCGAGGAGGAGGAGGGGGGGACAGCGTCCGCGGGCAGCTGGCATCTGCTAGGCTCTTCGCAGAGGGACGGCTGTTCAGCTCCTAAGCTCACCACACCATCGTTCGCGCTTTAGCAGCGATAATGGTATCAGTAGCTTCACCAACAGCAACGGGACAGCAGCAGCATCAGCGTACTGCATACAGCATACAACAGCAATGGGACACCAGCAATTGCTTAAGGCAACGTTGGTAGGATTTATACCTGAAAGGTGCCTTGTTTGACATAAGTTTGCTGGACATAAGACGTCAATTAAAGATATCACTAGGAAGTGATAGCTATCAGTTGCTCATTAGAGTTCCATTACTAATCAAAACACAGCAAGCAGGGATTTCCAGGTTTGCTGAGTTTTTATCTTGTTGAAGAACTCGGAGTGTTAATCTAGGAATATCAGATAGTGACTTCTGCTCTGTCATTGCACTAATTGGTTGCAAAGGAAGTGGCAGAGAACTATTCTGGAATGTGGCTCTGTTTGTGTGAGGCCAGAGATGACTTTCTGAATATTGTACTTGAACGGTTATGCCAATATAGGGAATAAATGGATTTATAGCCGAATAGGGGCATAAGGTCACAGTATCGATCAGGATCCTAGATAAACACGCAACACCCACTCCACGGGTTCATGTCCATCAAATTACTAAAACTAGAGCAATAGGATGCATGTGTAACATTGCCCACCCCAAAATACATATATGCATTTGAAATAGGCGTATATTGTAATACGTGAAAATTATAGGTCTGTACGTTTTTGAAGCATAGAAATCATTCAAACATTATAGCATATGAAATCAATGAACGATTATGCAAAAAGAATTACACATGAAATATCTCTGAAACAGAAGAAGGGCGAGATAAATCATCACATATAAATGCATTGCAATAAATGTGCTAGAGGCTGATGTAAGTTATTATGTCTCTAGATGTGTGTAGAAATAGAAGTTTGAAGCTTCTGTTCTCTAAGAATAGTTTTTACCTTAAGCAAAGAATTGTTCGTGCCAAAAAAGGGTCAATATTAAAAAATGTTCAATTCAAAAGAATTATTGCTTGAACGGGGAAATAGAGTTCCAACGCTTTTAGCAGTTTTTGTTGTTCAAAACTGAAGGCCGAATTCAGAGTTCATGGGAACGCTGTGTGTCGGAAAGCTTCTCTAAAGTGATTGTTTCTGTTCGGGTGAGAACATCATATCAGACAGGCTCTCAAAGAATTGGTCTACAAAATCAGGTGACAGTTCAACCAAATCCGATAGTGCTGTAACTTGGCAGGTGTGAGAATGATTGCTGTCATCATAGTCTGGGTCAGCAATGCTCTAAGATCGTTGTACCTGGATGATGTTGCTTTTGTCACTCGCTCCACTGTTACCACTTGGTTGTAGCACAGGAGTCTCCACGAATGCCGTCATCAGGATTGGTAGCCGCTGGGGACAACACAATGCGTGAGCCGTTATTGGACTGAGCAAAGTATCGGCGTCCATTGGTACTGCTGATGGAAGTGAAAGACAGATGTCCAACACGCATTCATCACCGCAAAGCATACATCGTAGCACAGGTAAGATGCAATGTTGCCATACAGGTCTGAATGAAAGGAACCAGGTCATGTTTAAATCTCTCAGCCTGGCCAATCCAAGGACGTTAGTTATCCTGTCCCGGTAGCGCATTGCTAGGATTGTTTCTTCCATTCCCATGGGAGCTATGTCTGAGCTTTGGCTTGCCATAACGAAGCAGGACGGTCAAAAATAAAATCCCTGCTACAAGTCCCAAAAATAGGGGTATGCCGCCAAAAACAGAGTGAACAAAATTAGGAACGATTCCCAGAATTGCTTGAAAAGGTGTTAGCAGTCCCGTAAAAATCGTCTTAAATATGCCTGGGATGCCTGTGGCACTAGACATGTTAAGGAGTTGGCTAAGCATTTCTACGAAATGCACGGGGCAATTTGTTGATAAAAGTTCATGAACTTCAGTAGCTGTCCTTGCAACTAGAAGATCATACGTCTCTTTTGATGACGTTATAGGCACTGTTGTCTGCAAAAGCACAGACTTCATTTTGCTTAAAGTATCAATTCGTATAGAATAGAGATTCAGACGAGGCCAGAAGGGAGTCACTGTGTCTGCAGGCCCACTCGGAAACAATGCCTGCATACAACATTTGACCATGGATGTTACGCTTACTAGATAACTTTTCCCTGGCACAAGGCCACAACATCTGTGATCCGTTCTAAGAATGTAACTCCCGTTTGCAAGTTGCATAAAGAAGGGCTCTATCTGAGTTGCAGGTGTGACAAGCTGGTGGCATGAAAGGTTGTTAGAATTTCCATCACAAGCTCCGTGTATATTAATACCCTGGCACAAAAGTGTACCGCTTAGTGAATGTTTACAGTTTTCACCACTAAGAAATACATTTTTGTCGCTGTCACTATAGCAAGAATATGTGTATGGTAATTTCCATTCAGATTTTACATATCCTTTACCCAATCGTTCATACTGGCCAGTAGATATGTACTCAAGGCACTTTTTAAATCGGAAAGTTGTTATCGGAATGGTGATAATTCCGTGTATTATCCATTCAATGACAGGACTTTCTGACATTGTCAATGGTAATCTCTCAAGTTTTTCGATGCTCAGGATTGTATAGTCTGCTCCTTTCTGTGCCAAACTGATCTGTCTATCAGTAAGGTTAAAAATGGAAAACAATAACGTTGTGTTGATTAAACGCCAAGGCACATAGCCTGAACGAAGATTTTGCAGCGTCCAGCCCAATTGTACAATAGAACGTAATTGAGATTGGCCATGTTGTAACATTAGCAAGTCTCTGTCTATTATGTCAAAGGCAGAAGATACAATATTGTCCAACGAATATATTCTGGAGGACAGAGTCATTAACCCATTGTCCACTACAGAAAGTGATTTTTCCAAATTAATAAGATCAATTTCTCGTATTTTTTCTGCTGTTTCAATTTGTGTGACTTTCCAAGCCTCGTTGTACGCAGCATAGATACTGGTTGCTATGAAACGCTTTTGACGCTGTTTGCGTGGTCCAAGAATGAAATCGCGCAAATCAGCACCATCTTTTAGTAAAGACAAGTGTTGCTTAATTTCAGCCAGTGTGGATGATGTTAGCCATTCAAGGCAGAGTTTCCCTGCACTGTATGTTGTTATTATCCCTGGATGTTGTCTCTGGGAGTATCTAGGGTCTAGTCTGGTCATTGTTAACCCCTGTGTTTTGTTCAGGAATCTATCTTGACAGTTGTTTGTGTCAATAGGCCAGATTAACCACTTTTTCCAATCAGGATGTGTTCTGTTAAAATGTAAAATTTGTGATACGTCTAACTCAATATCTGCAGTTGCATTTTCAGGTATTGGCTTTGGTATAGACGGTTTGTTTAGGTCTTTGATCTTAGCTAGGCCAAGACAGGATGTTTGGTGTATTGTGTCATTTAAAAACATCATTTGTTTTGGTATCATGCAGGTTCTGAATAGTGCTTCAAGGCCTTGTACCTGCCAATCTTTTGAACCCCAAATGGTTTTTGTTTCAATGTTATTTTTCCAATAATCAAAACCAAATGTCATCATTTTATCATAAAATGCTTCTGAATATATCAATTTAGAACTTGTCAGTATTGTTTTCATTCCTGTTTTATCTAACAGTTTGTAATAAAATGTTTCTGCATCACTGGTGTTAAACCCTGAGAAGTACTTGAATTTCTCAAAGAATGTCTTAGAACTGCTTTTAGGTGGTGTAGCACAATGTTCCCATTGATAATACTTAAAAACATTTCTAGGCTGTGCAGATTTATGCAAATAATGATCACCATAATGTGTATAACAGAATAATTGCTCATAACTAGATGAACCTTGTAAATAATTATGTTCTGTGAATCTAGCAGACATTACTAAATCAGACATCATGTCATTAATACTGTTAAAGTCCCAATCATCAGAGAATGTACTAGGTTTTACAAAGTCACTTAAGGAAACCTTCAGTTGATGAGGATACTTCAGGATCTCGACCGGACCATAGATCTCATAGTCAGTTTTCGACCATACTACCCCACCAGGTATTAGAATGGCTGTGACATTTACTGTTGACAGTTCTCTTTTCTTCACGTGGGATGATCTGTGTGGTTTGAGGACTAGGTTGACGTTCTGACTTGCTGTGTCCATTGTACTATATTTTCCCTCAATGAATTTTCCCAAACAAAGTACCATGATGAGCCAAAGCAGGAGGAAAAATACACCTAGACCGAACCAGAACTCTAACCAATGGGAAATAAGGTAGATTTCCTTCAGTTGATGAAAGAGTTCCGTAGCTTTTTCTTTAAAAGAATTTTTTATTTCTGGCATCATTTCGGGGTCGCTTTGATCTTCAGAGAAGTTGTCGAAGTTGATGAAATAACCAGAGGCAGTTCTGTCAATTGTTGGAATTGGATTTTCAATTTGTCTTTCGGTAGCATTTTCTGATGCCACATTATTGTAGACTGGTGTTTCTTGACGAACTGTTTCAATCTGTGTTTCAAGAGGCACGAGTTCCATGGCATTATTGCATAGTCCTTCACTGTGCACTGCAGGCTGATCGAATGTGATTAGTCTTTCAGTTTGAACCTCTTGGATTGTTGCAAGATTGGGTATTCTGTTGTTTCTTGGGAGTCCACTGGGCTTACTGTTGATTATAGGCCACATGCTTGTGGTTTTACCAGGTCGGTGGACACGACTCTGTTCTCCTTTTTACCAGCAAGGGGTGGTAGTACAACTGATTTTGATCCGGTGACTGCCAAGACAGGTACTGCTTTTCTGTAAGAAGGCCCAAATTCCTTCTTCACCGCGATTTTTTCTCTGACTAGATCCCCAATCTTTGGAATCCAGACAGGCCTTGCTGGGGCTGTTGCTTGTGGTGCCTCGTCAGTGGTAGTTGGCTGTTGCTTTAACTTTATGTTGCTTAAGGATTTTCTTGTTTCATTCAGTTCCTGTAAAACAGCCAAACGATCTTTGATGTCAAAGTCTGTTGTTTTTTCTTGTACCACTGACATCTGACTATCGAGGTCCTGAAGCTCATTCTAATTCCGAACAATAGTTTGTATGGGCTGAAACCTTTTAGAGAATTTCTTGGCAAGTTATTAAGACTAGTCTGGACACTTATTAAATGTTTGACCCACCCAGCGCCTGAACCTAATACCTTCGCTGTTATAGATCGCTTTATGGCCCGGTTTTTTCTTTCAACCACACTATTCCCTTTGGGGTGCGACGGACAAGAATACCGCAACCCAATTCCCATGCTGGCCATGGCCTCCTTATAAGCTCGAGAGCTGAAGCAGGACCCTGGTCAGAATGGAACGTGGTAATTGCGTATGTGCCGATAAAGACTCGCAGATCTTTTATAACCGTTCTAGCGTCAGCCGAGCGCTGGGGCCACATCCATATGAACCTCGTACAGGAATCCACTGCTACCATGATATATCTCTAGTTGCCGTCCCTTTGTAGGGGACCACAGTGGTCCAGGTAAACACATGCAAATGGTTTATCCGAGATAAGAAGGGGTGTCTGCGCTGGTCGTTTTACTGTTGATACTTTTATCCTTTGGCATATGTCGCATTCTAATACATACTTTTTAGTTTGTATTCTCAAGCGAGGCCACCAATATCTCTGTTTTAATAGTGATATTGTTGTGGAAACGCCAGCGTGTGCAGAAGCAAGCCCTTCGTGTGCCGCTTTGATTAGTCCTAACCTGTGTTCCCTGTTTGAAATTACCCTATCCCCCACTCCAGGGATTCGAGCAAAAGGAACATTATTCGTATCTGTTAAGTACAAGTACTTTTCAGGAAAGCCTTTTGGGAGTGTTTTCTTATCATTCTTTACTGACGCACTGACAGCTTGTAGAATATAGCTGTCTATTTTTATTTGTGACCGAGTTATCGCAGCTACGGAAGCCGTTTGTACAGCTGCCTTCGCGGCTTCATCAGCCAATGAATTCCCTGCAACGTGAACGCCATCAAGTTGATGACTCAGAGTGTGTATCACGTGAGTCTTTTGTAGTTCTTTTTGCAAAAGAACTACCTGTTCCCAAAGCATTTTATGCTTTATTGTGCCAACTTTTGCATCTTTGAAACCGTTTTCCACCCAATTCTGCAAGTATTCATTACAAGATTGTACGCAATAAAAAGAATCGCACACTATTAGTGTGGGGAATTCGCGATCGGTATTTTCTAGCGCCATCTTAAATGCTACTAATTCAGCTCGTTGAGCCGAGCAATCTCCTAGAGATTGTGTTTTGGTGACCATTGGTCTAAATTTACCTTTGTGCCAGCGACCTTTAACAATCGCGCACGCAGCACTGTAAGCTTGCTTATCCCCAACTGCGGGTTGTGCTGAGCTGTCAGTATATATAATACTTCCGTATTCTTCGAGAGGCAGGATTTTAATTGGCAGAGGACATTCATATTCATATTGTAAAAATTCCTGTGTTTTTAAGTTAGGATCAAATTCGTAAACTACGTCTGTTGCAGCAAGAGAATTAACCCACTGAATCCATCTCGGATGCAAAGCTTTAGCATTAGGAATGCTTGCTTTAGTTACCGCTTCTAAAGCCAGTAAAGGTGTTACGATTATTATTCGTTTACCTTGTGCTAGAGGCCTTTCTTTTGCTACAGCAGTCTGAACCGCAGTTAGAATTTTCTCCGTTGAACTGAATTTTATTTCAGCCTTTGTGTACAAATGTGATTTGTAAGCTATTGGTACCTTTTCTCCCTCATTAGAGGTCAGGTATGTGAATCCGCATCTTCCTGGGATGACTCGGATTACAAGATCACGTGTGTTGTCACGTGTATCTAATTTAGTTTTTGCTAACATGTCTGTTTGCAGTGATCTCAAAATTTCTGTGTGTTTTTGAGTCCAATTGATTTGTTTAAAATCAGGTTTAATTAGTTCGTAGAGAGGTTTAACCCTCTCTGCGTAATTTAGAATGTAGGTTCTTCCGAAATTCAGAAAACCTAGTATGGATTGTAAATTCTTCAGCGTTTTTGGAGCTTGGAGTACAGCGCACTTCTCTAAGAAGTTGTCCGCTAGGCTTTTTCCTTCACTTGATAATTCGTACCCTAAGAATAGTACTGTCAGATGGGCAATTCGGGACTTTTTAAAGTTGAATTTGTAACCCTCTGCTGCGAACCCAAGTATAATGGTGTTCACTCTTTTCAAGTGAGTATCCAAGTCGTCATCAGTGAGATAGATATCATCTACGTAAGATAATGCCTCATCATCATATATTTGTAGTAACTCTGTTACTCTAGCTGAGAATAGTCCTAGGCTGTTCTTGAACCCCTGTGGGAGTCGACAGAATTTTTTCTGCGACCCAAATGCTGAGAAAGCGGTCAAATATCTGCTTTCCGGTGCAATGTTTTGACAAAAGAAACCATTAGATATGTCTAATGTTGTTTTATATTTTTTCCTAACTATGTTATTCATTAGAGCTGCACTATGCGAGTTTTGTACTGCAAATGTTTTGCAACACGAGTTAAGGTGTCTGTAGTCCAAAACTAGACGGTATGAATTGTCTGGCTTGGAGACAGGAAACAAAGGATTGTTCATTTGAGAGGTGCATGTTTCAATCACCCCCTGGTATTCAAGTTGATCTAAGATCTCCCTGACTTGTTTTTTAGCTTCTTGCTTAATGGGATACTGCCGTTGGGCAGTTGGTTCACTTTTTAATTGGATTTTGTGAGGAGGTGAATCCTCATCCCATCCTACATGATTTTTATATAATGCAGGTGCCTGGGCTACTGCCCATTTCCTTGCATATGTATATTTTTTGTGAATCGGAATGTGATTCGAGAAGGCAGGCATAATCATTTCTTCGCCACAAGGGCACTCCCTGACAAACTCTGGGGGCCAATTTTTTTCAGCTAACAGAATATCATAGCCTTTTGAGAGCTTATCCCAAAATAGACCCTTTATTTTCCTAGTCTTATCACCCTCTATACGCCATGTTATTTCGTATATCTTATGGGGCTCGCTAAGTCTGGTGTCGGCAGTTTCAACCTGAATGAATTCATTCGTGTCCACTGTCTCCAGATGACTCATCAAGATCTTGCGTGCTATACTGATTTCTGCTGCACTGTCTAACATTGTCAATGCCCACTCCCCGTTTTTCAACTGTGTCCTCAGTATTCTCGGCATGTTCGATTACTCTAATACTGGCTACCTTCTTTTTAGGAAATTGTGATTTCTTATTTTGAGCAGGTTCCTTGTCTTTGGACTTGGTGTGCTCTCCTGGGTCTGACCGTCCTCTTCTTTCCGATTTCTGCGAAAAAGATCGAGAGGGACGTGTATCAATACTTTGATATCTATCAGGTTTTTTCAGATTATCCCTATTTCTAAGGTTATATCTTTTCTCAGAGGGCTCCCTCTGGGGAGACTGGTGTTCTCGAGTCGGAGTTCTTGCCCTCCGTCGAGGAGACCTTCCTCTGGACTGGAAAACTTTTTCCTTGGGAGTGGATTGTTTATTTCCATCCCAGCTCTTTTTAGGAGTGTTTAAATTATTTTTAATAAATAATTTTTCAGGATTTTTGAGCAGTTGGGGCTTTACCGGTTTTCCACCCAAGCTGTCTCTACCTAATTCTTCATAGCATTTTTCTATGATTTTGGCAAGCTCAACTGGCTGATCTTTTATATCTGTTTCTTTCAACTTCTGGCGAATCGCCACAGATGCTGCTTCTCCTTTTATGTTGGCTAATAATATAGCTGAGACCTGCTTGAAGTCTTTCAGTAATTTCATACCAAGAGTTAAAGCGGGCTCTGGACCGTATTCATTTTGAATCTGTTTTAGCACTTCTGGTATTACCGCCATTGACGGAACACCGTGTGTTTTTGTGTAAATGGAAGCAAAGACTGTACCCCAAGTGTCACAGTCCTCCACGTGTGGTGCGATTCCCATAGGAAGGCAGATGGTCAAGATTCTGTGTTTCTCAATAGGGGTAGTATCAGGAAATACTGCCTCTATTTGAGTGATTTTCTGTGCTAACCAGAAAGGAATTTGTTCCCGTTTTACGGGTGTTTTACCAAGACATGACTGTATGTTCTGTGGTGTAATTTTATTAGTGTTCCCCTGATGAGGGGTCAGCTGTGGTATATTAACAGCTGGTTGGACTGTTGCAGTCCGCATTACATATTGGACTAATTGCCTATGTATTTTTATTAATGTTTTTAGCTGTACTAACAGCTCTTCTTTTGACATTTTTGCAATGTCCGGATGTGGTGTGTAGCCGGCTAGAACCGGCCACGTTGCTCCTGGTCTACCTAGTGGACCAAGCCTGGTAATGTGATCATTATGTTTCAGGGCGCCATTAAACCAGAGCAGGTGCTCTTGGAATTTTAGTGGGATTTCAGTCTCCTCGAAAGGAGCGTACTCTTCCGGAGGTTCCTCTATTTTGTAATAGTGAAACTCTTTTGTTGTAGCGTTTGCCGCTGGAAAGTTTATCCATGAATAGAATACCTCTGTCTGCCGATATTCGTGAGCCTCTATCACGAAAATTACTGTACCACCTTGTGGTGTCAGTCCGTTTTCTATAAGTTTTAACGTTATAGACTTTCTTAAGTGGACCGGGATGATAATTGCATCCGGGTCAGTGTGTTCGGGACCCTGCTGAGTTGCATCTGCTGCGGCCCCAGTGGTTCCGTTTTCTCCTGGCATTGTATAAATGCAAGGTTTGCAGAGTAGGTCTCCAAGGAGACAAAGATTAGGTGCACAATATTTTGGAACACTGTATCCTTCAACGTTGAATAAACCAGAGCTTTACATAGGAATCTCTTCCTACTAAGGTCGGGCGGATTTTAACCTTTCACCCACTCCAGACGTCTATTGGAGTATTTACGGGAGAAAGGGGTCTGTGTGAAATATGCACGACTGAGTTACTCTAACGTCTTGCGTTAGTTTATCGCCTTACCAAATGTTTGGGCGCCATGTAGTGTAGTTCCTAGTTTCCCACTAGGCCCTGAGCATTGGAATAACATAAACAGTAGTATCGACGTAGAAGTGCGGTTCTTCCAGGCCTCTACTGACTATGCTAAACTTAATTGGGTTTGTTACCAACTAGCTCAGAGGTCACTGGAAACTTTCTTGACTGAAATAGGAAGTGATCAGCTTCCCTGGCACAGACAAGAAGGGATTCAGTTTTCCAACAACCGTGCAACATGACAACTTTGCTCCTCAGATCAAGAGTCGATCTCTAGGGTCGTGTGAAACAATAGACAGTTATTTTACTCAGTCAGATTAGTGCAGATTGCTTTCACAATATGTAGAGAATAGAGAGACGGGCGTTTGTCAATAAAGGGTTAACATTTATTGAACAGTCTTTCTTCTCGTACAAGAGAAATGTATTGCCACAATTGCAAGACTTGTTATTATGAAAAGTACGTACAGTAAGATAAGTTTTGCGAGATAATACTGTAAAAGCATTGATATGGTTTCTTAGCCATACAATGGTTTAAAAGTAATAAAACAAATATACATTCATATATACATTAGGCTAAAATACTCAACTGGTGCTTCTAACTACGCCTACCCCAGTGTGCCTGACCTAAGCCTAACACGTGGAAGGGGAGTAAGTAAGTAGCTTTAAGCTAAGTTGGTTTTGCCAAGGTTTGCTTCAAGAATTCTCTCTAAGGGTTTAGTCAACACCATACCTTTGAATAGAATGATGGAGGTCTGGTATCTCCTTCAGGGGGTCTCGGTATCCCAGTCACCCACAAGGGTAGACCAGAAACGCTGGAGCTGGATTTCTCTGCAGGAGAAAGGCAGCGTCTCTCTGCAGCGTGTCAAGGAGGAGGAGGGGGGACAGCGTCCGCGGGCAGCTGGCATCTGCTGGGCTCTTCGCAGAGGGACGGCTGTTCAGCTCCTAAGCTCACCACACCATTGTTCGCGCTTTAGCAGCGATAATGGTATCAGTAGCTTCACCAACAGCAACGGGACAGCAGCAGCATCAGCGTACTGCATACAGCATACAACAGCAATGGGACACCAGCAATTGCTTAAGGCAACGTTGGTAGTATTTATACCTGAAAGGTGCCTTGTTTGACGTAAGTTTGCTGGACATAAGACATCAATTAAAGATGTCACTAGGAAGTGATAGCTATCAGTTGCTCATTAGAGTTCCATTACTAATCAAAACACAGCAAGCAGGGATTTCCAGGTTTGCTGAGTTTTTATCTTGTTGAAGAACTCAGAGTGTTAATCTAGGAATATCAGATAGTGACTTCTGTTCTGTCATTGCACTAATTGGTTGCAAAGGAAGTGGCAGAGAACTATTCTGGAATGTGGCTCGGTTCGTGTGAGGCCAGAGATGACTTTCTGAATTTTGTACTTGAACGGTTATGCCAATATAGGGAATAAATAGATTTATAGCCGAATAGGGGCATAAGGTCACATTATCGATCAGGATCCTAGATAAACACGCAACAGTGTATTGCATCCAGTGCCCCTACGACAAATGTTACATAGGACGAGCAAATCAGCCTACAAAATACTGAATCCTCCAACGTACCAAAACCTAAGGGGCTCCAGGTCAATCCTCTTTGTGGCCTCTCTGGCTCTGTTGACACTGTACTGCTCCAGACTGAAGCCAGATTAATTGCAAATTATAAGACCTTTCAGCTGGATCTCAATGAACAAGAGGAATTATGGGCCCTCCTTAGGACCTATAGGACCAAGAGATTCCCGCTCATGGCAAGTCATAAATATGCTTTTGTTGTTTCATGTCTGATTCTAATGTATTTATAAAAAGGGCTAGGTCTTTTGAATTTTATTCTGAGCTTTTTTGAATTATAAGCTGATTGCTTTCATTACAGGGAGGTTTCTGACAAATTACCTACTAGTTGGAACTTAAGAATGTTATCTTTTTTTGCACATTGTGTAATTAGGATTTATTTGTAGGATGTCTCTTATGACCTGTATTTAATTGCCAACCTTTGTTCTCATACTGTGCACTTACAACATGTGCATGTTATATTGGGAGAGAAAGTTATTAAAAAGTGACATTGGAAAAAGATTTCCGCAAGTGCGATGTTACCCTTTCTGTTGGAAAACGAGGCAATATCTGTGACGCCTGCACAAATAACATGTCGAAATTTGTCGTTCAATGGAAACCAAACACCCCAATGTAGCGCTTGACTCTCAGAGAGTAGCGTTGCAGAGCAGTCTAAGGCTTACTCAAGGGAGGTGGCGTGGCTAGTAATCGCCATTTACCAGTAAGCAGAAATATCACTCAATAATTGATTGTCCAGTCTACACTTTTCGTTATAAAAAGGACGAGTATTACACACAAACACACACACTATTCAATACCGTGTACCAATTTACAAAAATACAGAAGCTGTTGAAAATACTTTGTGACTTTGCATAACATTTCCACCCATCCCAAGTATGCACATCATCTTGCCCCCAAATGCATTGAGTAAGCCATAACCGGGAGCGAGGGCCCCTCCCACTGGCGGCCTTCCCCAGCACCACAACAATCAAGCATTTAAAATGGGAACACCTGCCATGGTGACAGATAACACTGAAGGAGCATGTCATACTGACCATACAGTATACACCACTAAATCTTAGTGGCTAACAATCTGGGATGTTCTTCACCTGATGCAGTAGCACAAATACATGTTTAGGCATCACTTAGGAGGTCAGCACTTAGCATATCTGGTAACATTTGTAATGCAATGCAATTACAGCCCCCAAAAGGCATCACAGTTATTATCATAGGATTAAGCATTTACAACCAGGCACCTCAGCAGGAATGTACATATACAGTGAAGAGATGCACACCTTTGTACTGTTGCTTTATCAAACTTTTTAACTCTGTTGAACTGCTTCAGACCTACTATGGTGTGCAATGCAGGATACGTGCTCCGTCCAATTGCGCAATAAAGCAATAAAGTTGTGGCATGTGGAAATACCTCCTGTTTGTAATTACTCTTGGAATTTATTTTGGAATGGATAAAATAAATCGATTAAACATGAATAAAGAAGAAAAGGAAAAGTGTTAAAGAGTACATGAATTGAAGCATATACATTAATAAACTTGATTTATTGGATTCATTGGAGCGACGGCCAAGGCTGTGCTGCTTGAAAAGCGACCTGACTGGGTCCCCGTGTTTTTGTTTAATTTACAAGCCCAATTGGACGGAGCGCATATCCTGCATTGCACGCCATAGTGAAGGACTGGGTTTTTCTAAGACCCAGCGGTGCCAGGGATAACACCTGAAACCTTCGTGGGTTACCTGTTCCGGCGTACAAATGACAGAGACACGGAACACTTCCTTCGGCGTCAAAGATTCGAGGTTTTATTTACTGCAGGGAACACAGAAGTCACGAGAAGTACATAGCATGTATGTTCAAGGAGACTGCTTCGAATTGTATCTGTGGATCGCTCTTTTTATACAGTTTTTCATCATAGGATAACATGGCGAACAAAAGATTACAACCCGGTTCCCACAGTACATTTCATCGGGGGTCGCTTTCATGTATTCAGGGCCCGGAACATAATTACAGTAGCATTTGCCGGTTCCCAACTGTAAAAGTACATCTTCCCACCATTAGTGCATTCCAATCGGCTGTAAACGAATCAAGGAAGAGTCAGAAACAGGTGCAGAGGAAGACGAGTATAGCGAACAGATCGAAAAGAGTGTAAAAGGGGTGGTATCAGGAAACACGGTTGCAGGGATCAAAGGAGACATGCCTAATGAATGCACAACTGAAACAATAGACCGGCACGACAAGATGAGCCTCGAGCGGGGCCATCTGCTTTACAGTGTCATCCCCCTCATCATAAAGACACCCTCAAAGGAACACGTTTCCTCCGCAAGAGTTTGGGAATCCCCAGGGTCACGAAGCGGACAGTGTCCGTTCGATGGCTACTTGAGGGCAAGAAACAAAATGGATGCCACATCTAAAATGGAACCCGTGGGTTCAGATGAAGAAACCCACGAAACAAACGAACGGTTTAGGCTAGCACAGCAAAAACGCGTACACCCACTAAACTCGTCATTTGCGGTTCATAGATATCAGACTCGACCATATTCGGGCGAGTCGAAAACACCACTTACAATTGTCACAGAACCTCAGACGCTCCTTTTGCCCTCATGTAGGCAAGCACTAGTCGGAATCAGAATCAATCTCGATATTCATCAGACCATCCAGATGTTGCTGCAACATCATTCTATCCATCAATGTTTCCTTGGTAACAGGCGGCCGTCTTATACACGTCGTAGCACAGAGGCCACATAAGGCAGGACCACACTGCACACAAAGACAACACGTGAACAGGAATGCTACAACAACTCCAATGATCATCAGAATTTTCCAACCCCACGTCGACATTAGGCCCCAAAACCACCCTAGTAGCATCCAATCCCCTACGTCCACGTGTATGGACTCAGAGATCTTATGCAACTTCGAGATGGCTTGATAAACAGTTGGAGCGTTGTCAGGAATGAAAATGCAGCAACTCGAATGGATCACCTTACATACTCCACCTCTATCTGCAAGGACAACGTCTAAAACCATACGATTTTGTAACGTCATAAGCCTGTCAGCCTGAAGCTCTGCTGTAATGTTGCCAAGGGCGTTTGCAGTGATATTAGCGGTCGATTCCACCACTCGAGTCAGCTGTCTCAGGTTCCTACTATTGATCATAGGTCCCCAAAACGGCAAGAAACCCTTAAAGAAGTCTCCTGCTTCTTGACCGGCAGTGTCCTCTTCGCTAATCACGCCTCTCACAACTCTGGTCTTGTGATAATCCGACCCAACAGTAAAGGTCGGCGGCAACAAATTTGCAATATAACATGTGCCTGAAAAGTCACGAGGCAACCATGTATATGCGCGGTCGTAGCAAACAAAGTAAGTACCCTTGGCAGTCAGGAGAACAGGGGAAGAGGACGTCGGCAAAACATACGTTTCGGTACAGGCACTCCTCCCGAGCTGAGCTCGCAGGCTTCGGCCTAGGCCTTTCAGACAGGAATTACCCAGATGGGGTACGATCCAGATCGGAGACGAGCTTTTAAGCTGCCGATCACCCACTGACATGCTATACTCAGCCTCACTCAGATCTGGGTATGCTCGCACCTCCTCCTCTGGGATAAGCGATGCGTCGAAGATATCCCTATCTAAATCGGCAATCGCTCTTGCCAAAGGCTTGTGGTACGGGCCAGGACCATGATCTGCAGTGCGTGGCTCTCGATGGGAGTAGGAATCTAGTGCACTGCGAAACATTGTTTGGAATGCTCGAACTGAACCCTGGGAACTGTAAGGAAGGACCAAGTACGGAATTCCCCTATCTGTGGTATGTGGCATTAACCCACACACCCAACAATTGGAAGTGTTCATCACCAACTGATGCTGATGAAGGAGCTGAACGAAGGAGTTGTTCATAAATTCCGCACGTCTAACCTGCTCGTGTTGGGATAAGATATGGAAGGAATGAGGAGAAACAGTGGAAGTAGGTTTAGGTTCAGAAGAAGGGGTAGGTGAAGCAGAAGGCAATAGTGATTGTATCGCATAGTATACTCCACCCACCAATAACAAGGAAACAGTTAGGAATAGAAGGAACGCCTGAAACATGAAGCATTTAGTACGTACAATCCTATGCAATTCGAATCTTTGAGATTGAGTCTTTTCCACTTCCGACAGCTTTGAGAAAGCCATCCTCTAAAACCATCCGCAACATTCTTGACGCACTTTGTTCTGTGTAGTAATGGTCAATCCCCAGGAGTTCCTAGGAATCAACGGTCTCCTACCTAGTGTCAGGACCTACTAAACAGAAGGAAGTACCCGCACGGCCCTACGGTCACCCGGATGTGAGGTTCTTTTTAATCAAACAATATATACAAAATTTCCTAGCTGTGGACAAAAACACATGTGTGGAAAAGAACTCAGAATTCAAACAAAAACCACAATTATTCAAAAATGCTCAGGATGATAATGGGGGTAACGTGCATTTCAAAAGGGAAGAAGGCAAAAATAGTTTTATTTGTCCTTGGTTTGGGAGCGAAGAAAATATCGAGTTTTCCTGAATTTGGTATCAGTGAACTGCAAATGATGAATGCGTTATTCATGAGTATTTTCATCATGTTACACCAATGGATTCACTGTGCATTTGAAGGTTTTGTATTGAACACTTGGGTTCCATCTTGTAAATAGCAGCCATGTTATTCGTTGCCCTTACAGTAGGCTCTCCCCATGGCAGAACAAGCATTTAAAGGACATAACCGTAGCATGGGTTTGTGCTGACTTCTGCATGACCTGGTGAAAGCTGACCCTGTTGCTTGAGGCTAAGCTTGCCAAACCAGTTCCTTGTTCAGCAGCTGGCCTAATAAAGATCAAAGAGCAGGACGTGTCCGATCTTTTATGGCACCGTTCCCACCGCTCCTATCTCCGTCCCATCTGTTGCTGCCTTTCCTTTAAGACATGTTCATTGATCTAGTTGAAGGTTTTATGGTGGGTTTGTCCGGCCTGATTGAACAGGAAACCAAGCATGTGTGCGATCCTTTTTTTAGCCTGGACTTATCTTGAAAGTGGTGCTTTGTGTGCACGTCCTGGGAGTGACTAATAATAATAAGGAATGTGTGTGCCTAGAGCACAATTTTCTGTATAAAAGGCCTGTGCGAGGCCATGCAGACAGACTCCCTCATTCAGTTGCTTTAAGAGTGGCTGGGCAACGGAGCCTCACAATTAATCATAATAAAGATGTCTTTTCATATTTCAGATTCTGTGTTGATTTCTTTGCCACTTTTGAATGGACTACTTATTGGTAAGACCTCTGAGAAGGAGTATTGTAAATATTTGGTTCTTCAGGTGGCGCAACCAACGCGGGCCTCATCATGAAGTGACTACCTGGAGGAGAAATTTTTCAGAGAACAGAATTCTGCTGGGGAAGGCAAGACAGAAATCTACTAAAAGAGGTACTCTGTGCACGGAGGTTCTGGGGGATTCTCTGTCTTTGCGGCCCGGCATATTTTTGATTTTTCTGAGCTTTTTTGAATTATAAGCTGATTGCTTTCATTACAGGGAGGTTTCTGACAAATTACCTACTAGTTGGAACTTAAGAATGTTATCTTTTTTTGCACATTGTGTAATTAGGATTTATTTGTAGGATGTCTCTTATGACCTGTATTTAATTGCCAACCTTTGTTCTCATACTGTGCACTTACAACATGTGCATGTTATATTGGGAGAGAAAGTTATTAAAAAGTGACATTGGAAAAAGATTTCCGCAAGTGCGATGTTACCCTTTCTGTTGGAAAACGAGGCAATATCTGTGACGCCTGCACAAATAACATGTCGAAATTTGTCGTTCAATGGAAACCAAACACCCCAATGTAGCGCTTGACTCTCAGAGAGTAGCGTTGCAGAGCAGTCTAAGGCTTACTCAAGGGAGGTGGCGTGGCTAGTAATCGCCATTTACCAGTAAGCAGAAATATCACTCAATAATTGATTGTCCAGTCTACACTTTTCGTTATAAAAAGGACGAGTATTACACACAAACACACACACTATTCAATACCATGTACCAATTTACAAAAATACAGAAGCTGTTGAAAATACTTTGTGACTTTGCATAACATTTCCACCCATCCCAAGTATGCACATCATCTTGCCCCCAAATGCATTGAGTAAGCCATAACCGGGAGCGAGGGCCCCTCCCACTGGCGGCCTTCCCCAGCACCACAACAATCAAGCATTTAAAATGGGAACACCTGCCATGGTGACAGATAACACTGAAGGAGCATGTCATACTGACCATACAGTATACACCACTAAATCTTAGTGGCTAACAGTCTGGGATGTTCTTCACCTGATGCAGTAGCACAAATACATGTTTAGGCATCACTTAGAAGGTCAGTACTTAGCATATCTGGTAACATTTGTAATGCAATGCAATTACAGCCCCCAAAAGGCATCACAGTTATTATCATAGGATTAAGTATTTACAACCAGGCACCTCAGCAGGAATGTACATATACAGTGAAGAGATGCACACCTTTGTACTGTTGCTTTATCAAACTTTTTAACTCTGTTGAACTGCTTCAGACCTACTATGGTGTGCAATGCAGGATACGTGCTCCGTCCAATTGCGCAATAAAGCAATAAAGTTGTGACATGTGGAAATACCTCCTGTTTGTAATTACTCTTGGAATTTATTTTGGAATGGATAAAATAAATCGATTAAACATGAATAAAGAAGAAAAGGAAAAGTGTTAAAGAGTACATGAATTGAAGCATATACATTAATAAACTTGATTTATTGGATTCATTGGAGCGACGGCCAAGGCTGTGCTGCTTGAAAAGCGACCTGACTGGGTCCCCGTGTTTTTGTTTAATTTACAAGCCCAATTGGACGGAGCGCATATCCTGCATTGCACGCCATAGTGAAGGACTGGGTTTTTCTAAGACCCAGCGGTGCCAGGGATAACACCTGAAACCTTCGTGGGTTACCTGTTCCGGCGTACAAATGACAGAGACACGGAACACTTCCTTCGGCGTCAAAGATTCGAGGTTTTATTTACTGCAGGGAACACAGAAGTCACGAGAAGTACATAGCATGTATGTTCAAGGAGACTGCTTCGAATTGTATCTGTGGATCGCTCTTTTTATACAGTTTTTCATCATAGGATAACATGGCGAACAAAAGATTACAACCCGGTTCCCACAGTACATTTCATAGGGGGTCGCTTTCATGTATTCAGGGCCCGGAACATAATTACAGTAGCATTTGCCGGTTCCCAACTGTAAAAGTACATCTTCCCACCATTAGTGCATTCCGTTCGGCTGTAAACGAATCAAGGAAGAGTCAGAAACAGGTGCAGAGGAAGATGAGTATAGCGAACAGATCGAAAAGAGTGTAAAAGGGGTGGTATCAGGAAACACGGTTGCAGGGATCAAAGGAGACATGCCTAATGAATGCACAACTGAAACAATAGACCAGCACAACAAGATGAGCCTCGAGCGGGGCCATCTGCTTTACAGTGTCATCCCCCTCATCATAAAGACACCCTCAAAGGAACACGTGTCCTCCGCAAGAGTTTGGGAATCCCCAGGGTCACGAAGCGGACAGTGTCCGTTCGCTGGCTACTTGAGGGCAAGAAACAAAATGGATGCCACATCTAAAATGGAACCCGTGGGTTCAGATGAAGAAACCCACGAAACAAACGAACGGTTTAGGCTAGCACAGCAAAAACGCGTACACCCACTAAACTCGTCATTTGCGGTTCATAGATATCAGACTCGACCATATTCGGGCGAGTCGAAAACACCACTTACAATTGTCACAGAACCTCAGACGCTCCTTTTGCCCTCATGTAGGCAAGCACTAGTCGGAATCAGAATCGATCTCGATATTCATCAGACCATCCAGATGTTGCTGCAACATCATTCTATCCATCAATGTTTCCTTGGTAACAGGCGGCCGTCTTATACACGTCGTAGCACAGAGGCCACATAAGGCAGGACCACACTGCACACAAAGACAACACGTGAACAGGAATGCTACAACAACTCCAATGATCATCAGAATTTTCCAACCCCACGTCGACATTAGGCCCCAAAACCACCCTAGTAGCATCCAATCCCCTACGTCCACGTGTATGGACTCAGAGATCTTATGCAACTTCGAGATGGCTTGATAAACAGTTGGAGCGTTGTCAGGAATGAAAATGCAGCAACTCGAATGGATCACCTTACATACTCCACCTCTATCTGCAAGGACAACGTCTAAAACCATACGATTTTGTAACGTCATAAGCCTGTCAGCCTGAAGCTCTGCTGTAATGTTGCCAAGGGCGTTTGCAGTGATATTAGCGGTCGATTCCACCACTCGAGTCAGCTGTCTCAGGTTCCTACTATTGATCATAGGTCCCCAAAACGGCAAGAAACCCTTAAAGAAGTCTCCTGCTTCTTGACCGGCAGTGTCCTCTTCGCTAATCACGCCTCTCACAACTCTGGTCTTGTGATAATCCGACCCAACAGTAAAGGTCGGCGGCAACAAATTCGCAATATAACATGTGCCTGAAAAGTCACGAGGCAACCATCTATATGCGCGGTCGTAGCAAACAAAGTAAGTACCCTTGGCAGTCAGGAGAACAGGGGAAGAGGACGTCGGCAAAACATATGTTTCGGTACAGGCACTCCTCCCGAGCTGAGCTCGCAGGCTTCGGCCTAGGCCTTTCAGACAGGAATTACCCAGATGGGGTACGATCCAGATCGGAGACGAGCTTTTAAGCTGCCGATCACCCACTGACATGCTATACTCAGCCTCACTCAGATCTCGGTATGCTCGCACCTCCTCCTCTGGGATAAGCGATGCGTTGAAGATATCCCTATCAAAATCGGCAATCGCTCTTGCCAAAGGCTTGTGGTACGGGCCAGGACCATGATCTGCAGTGCGTGGCTCTCGATGGGGGTAGGAATCTAGTGCACTGCGAAACATTGTTTGGAATGCTCAAGCTGAACCCTGGGAACTGTAAGGAAGGACCAAGTACGGAATTCCCCTATCTGTGGTATGTGGCATTAACCCACACACCCAACAATTGGAAGTGTTCATCACCAACTGATGCTGATGAAGGAGCTGAACGAAGGAGTTGTTCATAAATTCCGCACGTCTAACCTGCTCGTGTTGGGGTAAGATATGGAAGGAATGAGGAGAAACAGTGGAAGTAGGTTTAGGTTCAGAAGAAGGGGTAGGTGAAGCAGAAGGCAATAGTGATTGTATCGCATAGTATACTCCACCCACCAATAACAACGAAACAGTTAGGAATAGAAGGAACGCCTGAAACATGAAGCATTTAGTACGTACAATCCTATGCAATTCGAATCTTTGAGATTGAGTCTTTTCCACTTCCGACAGCTTTGAGAAAGCCATCCTCTAAAACCGTCCGCAACATTCTTGACGCACTTTGTTCTGTGTAGTAATGGTCAATCCCCAGGAGTTCCTAGGAATCAACGGTCTCCGACCTAGTGTCAGGACCTACTAAACAGAAGGAAGTACCCGCACGGCCCTACGGTCACCCGGATGTGAGGTTCTTTTTAATCAAACAATATATACAAAATTTCCTAGCTGTGGACAAAAACACATGTGTGGAAAAGAACTCAGAATTCAAACAAAAACCACAATTATTCAAAAATGCTCAGGATGATAATGGGGGTAACGTGCATTTCAAAAGGGAAGAAGGCAAAAATAGTTTTATTTGTCCTTGGTTTGGGAGCGAAGAAAATATCGAGTTTTCCTGAATTTGGTATCAGTGAACCGCAAATGATGAATGCGTTATTCATGAGTATTTTCATCATGTTACACCAATGGATTCACTGTGCATTTGAAGGTTTTGTATTGAACACTTGGGTTCCATCTTGTAAATAGCAGCCATGTTATTCGTTGCCCTTACAGTAGGCTCTCCCCATGGCAGAACAAGCATTTAAAGGACATAACCTTAGCATGGGTTTGTGCTGACGTCTGCATGACCTGGTGAAAGCTGACCCTGTTGCTTGAGGCTAAGCTTGCCAAACCAGTTCCTTGTTCAGCAGCTGGCCTAATAAAGATCAAAGAGCAGGACGTGTCCGATCTTTTATGGCACCGTCCCCACCGCTCCTATCTCCGTCCCATCTGTTGCTGCCTTTCCTTTAAGACATGTTCATCGATCTAGTTGAAGGTTTTATGGTGGGTTTGTCCGGCCTGAATGAACAGGAAACCAAGCATGTGTGCGATCCTTTTTTTAGCCTGGACTTATCTTGAAAGTGGTGCTTTGTGTGCACGTCCTGGGAGTGACTAATAATAATAAGGAATGTGTGTGCCTAGAGCACAATTTTCTGTATAAAAGGCCTGTGCGAGGCCATGCAGACAGACTCCCTCATTCAGTTGCTTTAAGAGTGGCTGGGCGACGGAGCCTCACAATTAATCATAATAAAGATGTCTTTTCATATTTCAGATTCTGTGTTGATTTCTTTGCCACTTTTGAATGGACTACTTACTGGTAAGACCTCTGAGAAGGAGTATTGTAAATATTTGGTTCTTCAGGTGGCGCAACCAACGCGGGCCTCATCATGAAGTGACTACCTGGAGGAGAAATTTTTCAGAGAACAGAATTCTGCTGGGGAAGGCAAGACAGAAATCTACTAAAAGAGGTACTCTGTGCACGGAGGTTCTGGGGGATTCTCTGTCTTTGCGGCCCGGCATATTTTTGATTTTTCTGACTTAAAACTCTCCAAAAGATGTCACTCTTGACTGAGCAACCCTCTTTGGCGTAAGTTTTTTTAAAGAGACTGTTAGTGCAGTTAGAACTTGGCAGTTAGAATTTGGACAACTATTTGTTTGGTACAGCTTTGATAAGTATTTGTGGGTCGCTCCCAGTTAGCTTTGTGGTTCCGTTTTAGGAACATTTGTTTCAAATTTGAAAACTTGACATTTGCTTTGTACTTTGAAACTTGGCCTTTGTTGTTGAAACTTGGTTGTTTGATTTAAGTGGGTCGCTCCCAGTCCTTAGTAGTTCTTTGTTTGGTTCTTTGTATTATTTGAAGATTGCAATTTTCAATAACCGAGGGTTTGCATATTTGCAAATATATCGATGGAGATAACCCCTTGAAGTTTGAAGCTGGATTAGTGAGCTATAAGATGCCTGATCTTAGCAAATTTGGAGCTTTGTCTTGGCCAACTTTGTATACGCTTGAATTAGCCGGTTTATCTAAATAGGTTAGATTTACAAACATATTTCTTCCTTGGTGATTTTGTATCCCCAGAGAATTAAAATATGACATAATACATAACAAGGATCCTTTGCTCTGTGTAATTTTATGAATGGATATGCAGAACGATTTTTGGTGTTCTGCCAGCTGCAGCTAGTGAATTGAGTGTATTTTTTGGTTTTTACACTGTTGAGCAGTGTTTCTTGTAAATATGACTTACAGCTAAGTATAGTCCGGACTGTCCTGTTTTCGTCCTGAGTGTTGATTTGTGGGTTTAAATGTGTGTTTGAATGCGTGGTTAAAATGTGTGTTTACATGTCTATTTTGTTTGTGAGTTTTGTTGTAAATTGCGACGGCGCGATTTACAAGAAATGGTTAGAGAGCGCTGCATTGTGTGTCCCAAATGTTTTCAACACTTTCTGTTTATGTCTGAAATGAGCTCAATGTGTGTGGTTCACATTTAATGGATATAAATAAGGCCCCAGCCAAAAACGAAATGACATGTTTTTGCAGAAATAAATACATTTACAGCGTTTTCACTTAAATGCACTAAGCATATGCGCTCAGGTTTGTGAGTTAATGCATCTAAATAATAGGCAAGGGATGTAGCGGGCTCTTATATGTAAAACAATCACAAACAGAAATAATTGGGTTTTATTAGAAGACAAAAATTATTAAATATGGAAAATTAATTAATAAAAATTAGTGCTACCAAAATCGTTTTTTAATATTTATAAAGCTTAGCACTCATACTATGACCTCTTAGCATTAAAATGTGATTTACGTTATGTTGCATCACTAAAATGACAAGAATTCATGTGTATAAATTTGCTTGCCATAGGCGCAAGCAAGCTCATTTTTATAACGTATAAATTATTATTTTCAAAAACCTGCCTCATGGATTATGTAATAGACTTTCTAGTAATCCATATTCTGCGAAAAGATTGTAGGATATTCATTTTTTAATGCCCAAAATCAGAAAGTCGATTTTGAGTAAATTCACTTTTTAAACTGCATTTTTGCTTTTCTTCAGAGTACTCTTTAAAGTGTCTCAGCCTTAAGCAAATGCATGCATTTAGGTTTTGATAGAAGGTTGTGCTTTCTTGTGATTGAGTGGGTTAATTTGCCAGTACACAGGCTTGTTTTAATATAAGGATTGGAGTTTCTACCTTCAAGCTAGGCCTACGGAAAGTTTGCTTATTTAACACTGATAAAGTGTGTGCCATAGGATTGCAACAAGCATTTACTCTAAAATACTGATATGTGTGTCTTCAGGTTTTCAGAAATATTGACAGTGAATGTAGTTTAATGATATGGGAATTGAGATAATTTTAGCGCCTAAAAAGAGAAATTATTTTTTAAATAGCTTGAATTATTGCAGATTAGATCCAGCCTACTGGCTTTGTCAGCTCCACTGTGGCAGAGGCCGGGGGCTGGGAGAATTTGCAAAGGCTGGCTCAGCGCGCTCGCTGAGATGTTCTCTTTTAAGTGTTTCCCCATAAATTATGAAGAAGGCCCCTGTGTGTTGGCATTTACAGCCTCTTAATTAGGCCTTTGTTTCCAAGGAATGCAGAATGACCTCTCTGAACGGGCTGCTAAGGGTGAGGTTTCTGGTTTCTCCGTGGTAACATGAAGGAACTTGATTTAAACGGGGAGATGAAAAGGGGTTTCTTTAAACATCGTGTTAAATGCTTGGCAGGACTGCTACATTGTGTTTCCACGTTAAGGAAAATAATGTTTGCTAGCTGTGTTTATTTTACAGAAAACGAAATGATGCATCCAGTCTTAGATAAAAATAACATGCAGCCTTTTTCACACAATTTTGAAGGTTATAGGCCCAGTTAAAGAAATTGCTCATTAAAAATAACATGCATATGGAGTATCAGTGTAACAATTTCTTTTAGAACGATAAGAATAAGGTGGTTTTATGTCGAGAAGTCACGGTTAAGTGATGTAAAATATTTCTGTGTCTCTTCCAATGTGTTTTTTGGTGTTGTGTATTTTTCTGCTTTTGCCAATAGATTGTTTATGGATTGTTCTTAAGAGGAGAAGACACGTGAGTTTGGCTAATTGACAAAAGATGTGTTTTTGCGTCATTTCTTTAACAGAACGAAATGTACATGTTTCTGTTTGAGGTATTTACAGCTGTCATGACATACTGTATTTGACAATAGACCTACAACTGCATTGTGCTCAATGTCAAACTGGTGGGTATAGAGTTTGTATGGAGTTTTGACCTGACAATTTAGACAGGCCCAAATATTGGGTTTTTGGCTGCAGGTTTAAAGTGCATAAAATACACATGCCATGGTGCTGCATTTTTTGTATGTTTTGTTTTATGTTGTTACCATTACAAGTTCTCCTGTGTTGTGGAGGGGTCCATATGACGATACGTACAATTGCACAAAACAGTTGGATGAATTTGGTATAATGATAAATTTCACAGATATGGTTTGCATACTGTGAGGAAGAATGGCAGCACTTTTACCAGTGCATGCCTACATTTGGCTATATTGATAAAAAACTAAACAAATATAACAGGTTCAAAGTGTATCACCTGATGTTACTTACTGCACATTCCCTTAAAGGAATAGGCAGCCCTAAATTGTTATGTATCCTTGATTGGACCTAAGGATAGAATTATAGATCTGTGACTCACGGTGACCTAATTTTTATATTGCGTTATTTAATCATGTTTTGTTTCCCAAATAGCATATGGCTTTGTCCCTTGAAAGGAAGCCAGGTTTCATTTTTTTCCTCTCCCCGAAGAGAGAACAGGAACATAGAATTAGAATTCGTGTAACTTTGGTCTTTTGTGTATTCCCCGTTCTCTTGGTGCTGTGTCACATGCCTGAGGCACCCAAGCAAACTCCTGTTCTTCCTATAGATTTTTCTTTTGTTGTTCCGCCCCTGACCAATGTCGCATTATGCTTAGTTATTAGGCATTTTAGTTGTGTCCTAATTCCATTTCCCCTTTTCCCATATTCCTTTCACCAGTCAGCCCATTTATTATTATGGGTGTATTGTTTATGTGCACACTTCTAGACTGTAGTTATGTATCAGGGACCCCCCATGTTATGTAAAATGTTTTTTTCAGACTGACTGTCAAGGTAGTGATAGGCTGGTTCCAATGTCTATTTTTAATTTTTCAGCTCTCTTGTGTTCCTGCTGCTTTAATTTTTGGTGGGATTAGATGTGTTCTAATCATGCAAATACCAGGACTTTCTAGTGTTTGTTCTTTGTCTTCACATTTGATCATTAGCCTTTGTGTTGCATAGTGCACTTAATGCACATTTTTTAAGGGACTTTTCTTCATGTCCTTGATAATCTGAATCATGTTATTTTTCTATTCGAGATGTTCTAGATAAGGAATTTAGGAACACCTAGGCTTAGTCATTGAGGGAACACATGTATTTACCCCATTAGACAATGCCACTGTGTGAGGAAATTCATTTTGATAGAATTCCTGTGTAGCTATAGATGACAGAGAATAATGAAAAGAACATATCTGAAGATTCTAAAGATACTGTTTTGCCCTTTTGCCTTTGCTCTTGTATTTTATGCTCATGGCACATTGTCACTCCCTTGCAGATTGCAGGCCACCTGCTTGCCAGTCCTTTTGTTAAAACACATGAACTAATTTTTGTGCTTGATTTGAAGGATACTAACAATTGTGTTATATTTCCTACATCACTAGGCTCTGCTAAGATCTTCCAGAGTTAAAGGAAGAGTGGAAAGGGGCGACCACTCGGTCCCCCCGAACGTATGGCAGAGTACCACGATCCCCCCGGGAAGCCATCTTGGGCGGGAGGCGAGTCTCGGCTGGTATGCCTGAAGCGGCGTAGCCGGGGCGCGCCTTTTCCCGCCCTAGAGTGGGTTGGCCTAGACACTGACGCGGCTGGCCACGCCCTAGGGGCAGGCAGGGGCGGGTTTACGCCCGCCCTGAAGACGGATAAAAGGAGAAGCAAGATCCGAAGGCATCCTCTTGTTCCTGTGCTCTGAAGCTGCACCTCCTCGCTGCACGTGAGCTCGAGACGGAACGAAGAGCCAATTTTGAGCGTTGTAATCGTTCTTGTTTGTTTTGCAGATACTCTGTTGGAGAATGCCGAAGAAGGCGGGAAAGCGCATGACTACCGAACAGATGCTGCGCGTTCTCATGAAGGAGATGACCGAACTAAAGAGGCGAATGGATAAGAACGAGGAAGGGGGACCGAAACGTCCTTTGGCGGGATCAGCCCCGGGAGGGAAAAACAAGAGGCCCAGGAGGGGAGCAGCGGGAGAAGACATCCCGGGTCCCAGTGCCCCGCTCGAGGCACCAACTCCCGTGCCGAAGGAAGGGAATCCGATTCCCGTTGTGGTCACCCCCGTGTCCGAGGGAGATATGCCGCCCGAGCTGGCAGCACAATTGGCAGCGTGGTTGGGAAAAGGTAGCGAGGGCGCCACGGCTGTCGACGCGCAGGAGCTAATGAAGCAACTGCGTGAGTCACGGGAAGCAGCGAAGGTGTCCACGCCGGCTGCAGCAGTAGAGAAGCCACAGGGGACGGGTTCAGTAGCAGAGACAACGTCCGGTGCAGGTAAGCGGCCATTGCCGATTGCGAGGGATGAGTCGGCACCCTCTCGTAGGGAAAAATTGGGTCAGCATGTTCCTTTGGCAATTAAGGAAAAAATATGGGCAGGGGAATACGTAAACATATTCTCGTTGCTGACTGATCACTATGAGATGGAGCATGTCAAGGGCCAGAAGGAGCTCATGCATCCGAGTGTTTGGCGCGCAAAAATGGCCGCCTTTAAAGGAAAATGAAAACATTGGCAATTGGGGCCAAGCGTGGGGGGTTTTTACATCGATCTTGGGGGAGCGAAGGCCCGAGCTGTTACCCGAATTGCCGATTTATCAGTCACGAATCATGGGGTACTCGGTATCACACGAGGGTAATCATTGGTTCTGCTATGATAACCTGTTTAGAAAAGCTAAAGAACATGATAAAAACTTAACATGGGATTGTTATGATTCTGTGTCATGGTCCAAAATGAAGGAGACTGGTATGTTAAAATTGCCATTAGTAGGGAGTATCGTTGGCGAATCTTCCCGCCAGTATGCGGGGACGCCCTTTCGGTCAGGTGCGGGTACAGACAATTACTCGAAGCCTGCCGGTAACACAGGAAAAAGGGGGGTTTGTTGGAACTTCAACAGGGGTAAATGTACTAGGCCCCAGGGATCGTGCAAATTTAGACACGAATGTAGTGGGTGTGGGCAATCATCCCATCCTGAGTCCACGTGCAGAGCCAAAACGGGTGATAACGGGGGTAGAGGAGGCGCCAAACAGGTCTAACATAGTCCGAGGGGCGCCTTTACCTACCCCGATTGATACCTTGGCAATGATTCCTTGGCTCAGTGAATACCCGGATCGTGCTTCTGCTGGGGTGTTGCGGAACGGGTTTTCTTATGGTTTCCGCATCCCAGTGGGGGACTTTCAAGGTGCAACGAGATGTAAAAATCAGCTATCGGTCTTTCAGCATACGACGGTGGTACAGGATAAGATCAGGAAGGAGGTTACTCGAGGTCGAGTCGCCGGTCCGTTTAGTGTACCACCGGTTCCTAATTTTGTTTGTTCCCCTTTAGGTGTGGTCCCAAAGAAGGACCCGGGTGAGTTTCGGCTGATACATAATTTATCAGCCCCACGTGGTCTTTCCGTAAACGGAGCTATAGACCTGGAAGTGTGTTCGGTGCGGTACGCATCCTTCGATGAGGCCGTAGCCATTTTGAATCGCCTGGGGCCCGGGGCGCTGATGGCAAAATCTGATATCGAGTCAGCGTTCCGGTTGCTCCCGGTACATCCAGACGATCAGCGTCTCTTAGGTTTCATGTTTCAGGGTCATTATTACATGGATAGGTGTATGCCGATGGGGTGCTCTATATCTTGTGCCTATTTCGAAAAATTCAGTAGTTTTCTGCAATGGGTCTTCACAAGGAAGACGGGTTTCCAAAATGTGATGCATTACCTTGATGATTTTTTGTTCCTGGGGGCAGCCGGGGACCCGGAATGTGGGCAGGCCTTGGCACAGTTTTGTGTCTTGATGAATCAGTTTGGCGTGCCATTGGCACCAGGTAAGACTGTGGGGCCTTCCACTTGCCTCGAGTTTCTGGGGATTGAGTTAGACTCCGCAGAAGGTTGTTTTCGTTTACCAGCTGACAAAGTGTCAAAGTTCAGGACATCCCTGCAGATGTGTATAAGGGGACCTAAGGTTAAGCTGCATCAATTACAGCAGTTAGTTGGCCAGTTGAATTTTGCCCTGAGGGTCATACCAATGGCCCGCCCCTTTTCCCGTTCGATCGCTCAAGCCATGGTCGGCCTGAAGGAGTGCCATCATCGCACAAGGCTCTCGGCAGAGGTCCGCCAGGACATGCGCATATGGTTGGCATTTCTGGCGGATTTCAATGGTCGAGTCGTCTGGAACAAACCAGCCGTGTCCTCTGAGGAGCTGGGGCTGTGGACAGATTCGGCAGGGAGCATAGGTTTCGGTGCCATATTCGGCATGAGATGGTCTGCACAAAAGTGGCCGACATGGTGGCATGATAGGAGACTGACAAGTAACATTGCTTTCCTGGAACTTTTCCCCATTTTAGTGGCCCTGAGAACTTGGCCCGAAGGGTTCAAAGATCACTCTGTGGTATTTTGGTCTGACAATATGACCGTGGTCGAGTGTATCAATAGTCAGGCAGCACGATGCAAATGGATTTTGAGACTGCTCAAGGAAATTGTTTTACTATGTATGCAATTGAATGTGCTATTCAGAGCAAGACATGTCCCAGGGGTAATGAACCAGGCGGCTGATGCACTGTCTCGTTTTCGTATGCAGGCTTTCTGGGGTTTCCTTCCCACAGCGGACCCGGAGCCGGCACCCTTTCCCGAAGCTCTCTGGTCTCTCGGTGCCCCGAACTTCGTAACCTCGTGGGAGAGAGTTTAGCACCCAGGACGAGGAAGGCATATGAAGGGGCGTTCCGGTCCTATTTGGCCTTTTTGGGGACTGATAGGGAGGAGCTTTGGGGCCAGGAAGAGTGGGTGGTGTATTTTCTGATGTCCTTACATCGGGTCGGGAAATCGGTGGCCACGGCTCAGAGGCATCGGGCTGCCATTTCCTTTGTTGCTAGGGCTCACGGGATCCATGACCCGACAGCGTCTTTTGTGGTACAGAAAGCGCTACGGGGGTGGCAACGCCTTGAGGGTCGCAGAGTAGATGAGAGGCGCCCGATAGGTTTGGATAGGCTGGCCCAGTTATTATCCAGACTCCCTGCTACGTGTTCATCTCAGTTTGAGACAGCGTTATTCCGAGCCGCTTTTACGCTGGCATTCCATGGGGCTATGCGGGTAAGCAAATTAGTGGCAAGGAACAAGCAGGATGTGACAGGAGGATTGTGCCATGAGCACGTCCAGATCAGAGGGGAGACGATAACGGTCTCATTTGTCAGGTCCAAGACCGATCAAAGTGGGATGGGTGACTGCGTAATCATACGCAGGATTCCCGGGTCCTCCATGTGCCCGGTAAGGTGTCTAGAAGATTATTTAGCACGAAGGGTGGCATCATGGGGGGGGACCTTGTTGAGACACGCTGACGCCACCCCACTGACAAAGTTTCAGTTTCAGCGGGTGCTTGCGATGTCGATTGCCGCTGCGGGCTTGAACCCGGGCGAGTTTGGGACCCATTCCTTTCGGATAGGGGCTGCTACAGAAGCTACAGCCAGGGGTCTGGATGTTGAACAAGTTAAACGGGTGGGGCGTTGGTCCTCCAATTGTTATAAAAGGTATGTGCGGTTGCACATGTTGTGAAGCTGTAGCAATGTACTCACGCTTCTTGTTTTTGTTTGGTTTTCAGTTGCGCAAGCCTACGAGGCGGGGCGGACTTGGCAGTCGACCCTACACCAGGCCAGCGGTCAGACATCACCGGCTGTGAAAAAGGAGGTGTGGGTTGTGGGCCACTCATACGTGAGACGTGCCGCAGACGTATTCAAGGCAGGTGATATGATTCACGTAGCTGGGGAATACGGGTACAGTGTGTCCTTCTACGGAAGAGGCGGTCTCTGTATTGACCAGTTTCAATCATTTTTTGAGGGTTTGCTAGGGCGGACGAGGTCACTGCCGTCTGTAGTGATAGTACATCTTGGGGGTAATGATTTGGTCACCACTGGTAGACGACTTCTTCTTGAGGCGATGCTTTCCACTGTAAGTTGGTTAGCGAGGAGAGTTCCAGGGTGCACAATTGCGTGGTCCCATATGATCCCACGAAAAGTGTGGCGGGGGGCTATTTCGGTTCCTGCTTTAAATCATTCTGTTAGGAAGCTTAATAACAAAGTGAGTAGGTTGTTCCGTTCCAAGACACTGCATGCTATTTCACATGGGTGTATTAATGATGACAGTATGTATTTGGGGGATGGAGTGCATTTGTCTCGAGTGGGGAATGAGTTACTCATAGGAGACTTCTTAGCATGGCCAAAAAACGTTACACCATGACCTTTAGGTAGGAGTGTGTGGGGGGTCCGGATAGCCGGTCAACTATCCGGCCTGTGGCGGTAAGGTCATGATCGGTGAGCACTAATTGGAAGATCCCTATGAGTGGGCGTCACCCAGCACGGATGGGAGCGCTCGGGGGAGGTGGCCATGGCCCCTCAACGGGGAGGCGGTCCCTTCTAAGGATGGGTCGCCGAAAGAAGAGGAAAGGCGGTCAAGGCCCCTTCCTGGGTAGGAGGGGTTACAGCCCCCTCCTGGGGAATTTCCCGGGGCCAGGACGTCTGCGACGGCAGATATGGTAAGTTGTGTGGGGTTTGGGGAGGGGTCTACGCGACCTTCTAGATACCTCACACGAGTCCTCGTACGACCTCTAAGTGGCGTCGAGTTTTATTGGGGCCCCCGTCAAGTCAAGGGAAATTGGTAATTGCACTTGAGGTACGCCTCTGGGCCGCCCCTCACAAGTGAGGGCGATATTTCTGGGTTAGGGATCTTGACACCGGTGACGACCTTGCCGTTGGCCCTTAAACGTTAGGATGTACAATTTCAAAATTGCAAGTAAATGTTTTGCAGGATGTTAGTTCGGCTAGGAGAACCTTTGTATTAGAGAATCTGTTAAGGTTAGCCAAACATCGCAATGTGGTAATGAAATTGTACATAATATGAAACTGTTTATTTAATGTTTAATTTTGTTTCATATTTTAATAAATACGGCCGGGGGGGTTACTCCCTCCCGTCTTCCAAAGACTTCAGAACTGTTTCCGGTTTCCCATCCTTGGGGATTGTGTTGAGAGGGGGTGGCGGGTATCTCAGCCATATGGAAAGGGGCGACCACTCGGTCCCCCCGAACGTATGGCAGAGTACCACGATCCCCCCGGGAAGCCATCTTGGGCGGGAGGCGAGTCTCGGCTGGTATGCCCGAAGCGGCGTAGCCGGGGCACGCCTTTTCCCGCCCTAGAGTGGGTTGGCCTAGACACTGACGCGGCTGGCCACGCCCTAGGGGCAGGCAGGGGCGGGTTTATGCCCGCCCTGAAGACGGATAAAAGGAGAAGCAAGATCCGAAGGCATCCTCTTGTTCCTGTGCTCTGAAGCTGCACCTCCTCGCTGCACGTGAGCTCGAGACGGAACGAAGAGCCAATTTTGACCCACCCACCAGCCCCTGATGACAGCAAGTGGTTTTGAATAAAGTTGATGGATAACTCTGATTTTCGTTTACAGGTTGTGGTATTATCGTGATGATTTTGAGTATGTAATAAAGAATGTCGATTTGTGTTACGTTTTGCAAATAAAGAAATTCTGCTTTAGTGTTCATTGGTAAGCATGCTTTTAATAAAAGTATAGTTGATACTGTATTTTTTAGTTTAGTCATTTAGTTAGCATTGTCGTATTTATTTTGGTCGGGCGGTAAGGTCATGATCGGTGAGCACTAATTGGAAGATCCCTATGAGTGGGCGTCACCCAGCACGGATGGGAGCGCTCGGGGGAGGTGGCCATGGCCCCTCAACGGGGAGGCGGTCCCTTCTAAGGATGGGTCGCCGAAAGAAGAGGAAAGGCGGTCAAGGCCCCTTCCTGGGTAGGAGGGGTTACAGCCCCCTCCTGGGGAATTTCCCGGGGCCAGGACGTCTGCGACGGCAGATATGGTAAGTTGTGTGGGGTTTGGGGAGGGGTCTACGCGACCTTCTAGATACCTCACACGAGTCCTCGTACGACCTCTAAGTGGCGTCGAGTTTTATTGGGGCCCCCGTCAAGTCAAGGGAAATTGGTAATTGCACTTGAGGTACGCCTCTGGGCCGCCCCTCACAAGTGAGGGCGATATTTCTGGGTTAGGGATCTTGACACCGGTGACGACCTTGCCGTTGGCCCTTAAACGTTAGGATGTACAATTTCAAAATTGCAAGTAAATGTTTTGCAGGATGTTAGTTCGGCTAGGAGAACCTTTGTATTAGAGAATCTGTTAAGGTTAGCCAAACATCGCAATGTGGTAATGAAATTGTACATAATATGAAACTGTTTATTTAATGTTTAATTTTGTTTCATATTTTAATAAATACGGCCGGGGGGGTTACTCCCTCCCGTCTTCCAAAGACTTCAGAACTGTTTCCGGTTTCCCATCCTTGGGGATTGTGTTGAGAGGGGGTGGCGGGTATCTCAGCCATATGATTCCCTGCAGACCTGTGATCAACACTAAGCTCACTCCCCATCAGTGACCGCTCTAAGATGAACAGATTTCCTGGCTCTACACTTCTTGCAAACAAGGAAGTCGCGAAGCTGGACAACGATCATCAGCGCGACATCAATGGCACCTCCAAAGCAAGGCAGTTGATTTGAGAAAGGCGTTGCAGAAAAAAGGAGGAGCCGGTTCCTTGTTTTCCACAGAATGAGAGTTTTCGTTTGGGCTCTGTACCTGTTATGTGCTGAAAAACCTCTGTCAGTGTACATTCCCTTGAGCCCTTGGCCCGAGTTTTGGCCACATTCACACCTCTTTTGCTTTGCACCAGCGGAACGGCAGTGCACCCAAGCATCCACGTTTGGAAAAAGGCACTACATTTTGGTGCCCATGAGAGAGCAGCTTGAGCGTCCTCTGACACTAAATGATGAGTGTTGGAGTCTGAAAATGCTGCTGATCTTGCTAAGTAGTGCTTGGAGCTGCACGAGATGCTTTGTGCCCTTGATCAATGAACAGCACATCATTTGTAGTGTCTGCCACAAAGAAGAGACACTGGTGCATTGTTTTGAGACATTGAGACTTTGGAGTGAGCTGTGAGTGTTTTGCCCGGAGAGCACTACAACTAAACAGTATTGTTTTCTCATGAAAAGCCTGACTTGAAGAGGCCCAGTGCGAAGAAAACACTGGAAGCGGATTTGATGGACTTTGGGTATTTTCTGTGAGCTTGTATAGACTTGAAGGTTGGAAACTAATTTTTGCTGCTTTACTGGCATTTTTTTAAAGTACTATTCTGTTTAGTAAAAGCAGAATAAAGTCCACTCTCTGTGGAAGAGTATTCCTTTTTCATCTGAGAGCATTGAGCAGGAACACCACTGTTTCACTTGAAAATATAATAAATTACTGAAGTGCGTAGGAAGCAATATAAAACGTTATTAGATAATTCTAGGATTTGCTTTCTGCTTAGGATTGTGCAAGTATTTTGCATTTGACTTTTGTTTTTCTTTTTCTCTTGCTTTTTCTGAAATTGTATTATGGTTTTTTGTTAAATTTTTGATTGGTTACCATTTGCCAGTTGCAGGGTCACGTAGGAGTACCAACGGTTCAGTTTGTGACCTGAGTAGTGGCAGTAGGCCTGCAGGACTTGCAGTGTCCCTATGACCTGCTAATAATCACAGCTGAAGTACTCTACCAAGATTGCGTGAGCGACATTAGAAAATGGAGATTGTATTGAGGAATGACGATAAAAAGCAAGAGATGAGAAACAGACATTATAGAATATTGTTCTCTAAGTGCGGTATAGCTCTATCTATTTTAATACTTTTATGTATTTTATTGGCTACTATATTTTGGTTTGTTTCCTCCTACACAATTGACGTCTGCACCAACTTCCCAATGTACTCTTTTTTTTCTACTGTTTCTTCACATGAGCTTCATATTTTACCTGAACATGAACTGGTTAGGTCAGAGTTTACTGATAATTCCTTTTGTACAGTTTCTACATCAACACCAGCTAGTGATGAATATAGACATGGACTCAGATTTAGCATGAGTATAGGTTATTGCCTATGTAAGGGCAAAAGGATGCTCTGTGGTTCTGAAAATTCTGAACCTATGTTTTAAATGTCATGATTCCGTTATGAATTTGGTATCAGTGAACCGCAAATGATGAATGCGTTATTCATGAGTATTTTCATCATGTTACACCAATGGATTCACTGTGCATTTGAAGGTTTTGTATTGAACACTTGGGTTCCATCTTGTAAATAGCAGCCATGTTATTCGTTGCCCTTACAGTAGGCTCTCCCCATGGCAGAACAAGCATTTAAAGGACATAACCTTAGCATGGGTTTGTGCTGACTTCTGCATGACCTGGTGAAAGCTGACCCTGTTGCTTGAGGCTAAGCTTGCCAAACCAGTTCCTTGTTCAGCAGCTGGCCTAATAAAGATCAAAGAGCAGGACATGTCCGATCTTTTATGGCACCGTTCCCACCGCTCCTATCTCCGTCCCATCTGTTGCTGCCTTTCCTTTAAGACATGTTCATCGATCTAGTTGAAGGTTTTATGGTGGGTTTGTCCGGCCTGATTGAACAGGAAACCAAGCATGTGTGCGATCATTTTTTTAGCCTGGACTTATCTTGAAAGTGGTGCTTTGTGTGCACGTCCTGGGAGTGACTAATAATAATAAGGAATGTGTGTGCCTAGAGCACAATTTTCTGTATAAAAGGCCTGTGCGAGGCCATGCAGACAGACTCCCTCATTCAGTTGCTTTAAGAGTGGCTGGGCGACGGAGCCTCACAATTAATCATAATAAAGATGTCTTTTCATATTTCAGATTCTGTGTTGATTTCTTTGCCACTTTTGAATGGACTACTTATTGGTAAGACCCCTGAGAAGGAGTATTGTAAATATTTGGTTCTTCAGGTCGAGTCTGTTCTTCAAACAATTGGTCGGATTGCGGAGCAGAGTCCTGTCGATCCGACGATAGTTCAAATCTTGAAGTCTCAAATGGCAAATGTTCAGTAAGGTTGTCTGGCTGCACTGAGGTATCTCCCACAGGCTGAGCGTCGCTGAATGGCACAAAGTTCGGCAAAGCTTCAGTTTCAGATGCGGCAATGCCAGTCCTCACCCACGAGTCCGCTGGTAAAGGTATTGGTACCTTTTTGGTGTGGGTGGCGTGCACCCAATGTTTGCGTCCCTCCAAACGAACAGCGGTTCTCGTGGCGAGTAGCACTTGGAAGGGTCCAATGAACCTTGATTCGAGGTTTCGCTTCCGTCCAAAATTCCTTGTCACCACCCAGTCTCCGGGTTGGAGCTGGTGGCCTGGACCCTCCATCTGCGCCGGCAGTGCTTCAAAGACCTGTTGATGAATTAACCTCAGTTTAGCAGTCAGATCATGAAGATAATCAATCAGCATTAGATATTCAAGGTTGGTAAATGAACTAGCTCTAGGAACCCCCCAAATATTTGCAGGACGGCCGAACACAATCTCATATGGGCTAAGCCCTACTCGAGAGTGCACAGTCGCCCTGGTTGACAAAAGAGCCCAAGGCAAAGCGTCGGGCCACGACAGACCAGTCGTAGCCTGAATCTTTGCAAGCTTCAATTTACCATTGTACCCTTCAACCAGACCTGCTGACTGGGGATGATTGGCGCTATGGAATTTTTGTGTAATTCCAAGGCCCTTACACACACTCTTCATCACACTCCCCACAAACTCACTTCCGTTATCAGACCATACAATCTGTGGCATTCCATACCGAGGAAAGTATTCCTTCAGTAGATTTTCGCTGTGGACAAGGCAGTATTGTCTTTAAGAGGATAGGCTTCAATCCATCGGGAGAATGCGCAAACCACAACTAAAACGTATTTTAGGTTATTGCATCGCTCCATATGGATGAAGTCCAACTGAATTACTTCAAAGGGACATGTAGGAGGAGCAAAGTGGCCAGGGGGTGTAGGAGTGCCCTTGCCAGGATTGTACATCATACATATCATACAATTCTTAACCAATCTCTCAGCACACTTAGCGATACTATCATTCTTCCATACAGGGGACAACAACTTGCAAATACCTTTCGCACTAATATGTGACAAACCATGTGCCATGGTCACAACAGCCAGCACATATGCATCCGGTAAACATCCACCTTTTACTCTCCGACAAATCAATCCAACAGCCATTCACATCCAATTTTCCTGTGCACTCCTTCCACTTGGTCTTTTCAGTTTCGGTGGCCTCATTCTGAATCGCTTTGACACTTTCGATAGTGTCCTCACACATACCAGTGTCTGCAGGCCACCTTACCGAACTCGCCACATACATTCTAGTTGCAAGGTTTCTCGCAGTCTCTTTAGCGATCTCATCAGCAAACGCATTGCCACGACCAACATCATCCGTCACCTTACGGTGCGCACTGCATTTAATAATCGCCACCTGCTTGGGCAATGTGAGTGCGTCCAAAAGTTCATTCACAAGTTGTACTTGCTGAATCTTCGTACCATGCAATGTCATAAAACCTCTCTCTCTCCACAATCGTCCAAAGCTATGGGCAACACCAAACGCATACTGACTGTCCGTAAACACATTCACCCGTTTCCCTTTTGACAAAACACATGCTCTGGTTAAGGCAATCAGCTCTGCCGCCTGAGCAGAATTCTGATTCAATCTCGCAGTTTCCACAACCGTACTCAACGTCACCACAGCATACGCAGTTGTCACATCACCATTCGGCAACTTAAAACACGAACCATCCACATACAAAGTACCATCGGATTCTTCCAATGGAGTGTTTTTTAGGTCAACACGACCCTTCGTTTCTTCCTCGGTTCGCAAATAACAATCGTGTGGTGGTACCTCATCTGATTCCATATTTGTTGGCAACAAAGTCGCCGGATTTAGGACATTGCAGCGCTTTATTTGAATGTGACTTGTCAGGAGCGTCAACTCATAACCAGACAACCTTGCGCTCGTCAAGTGTTGGGTTTTCGTACGATTTAAGAGAGTGTCAACTGCATGAGGAACCATCACCATAAGCATATTATCCATGGCCAATCCTGCAGATTGTCGGATGGACACCGCAGCTGCCGCTGTTGCTCTCAAGCAACTTGGCAATGCCCTAGCTACTGGGTCCAAGGTCGAGGAAAAATATGCACATGGACGCTGCTTACCACCAAATTGTTGCGTCAAAACACTCAACGCACAGCCTTCCCTCTCGTGAACGTATAGTGTAAACGGCTTACTGTAGTCAGGAGTACCTAACACAGGGGCCGAACACAACGCATCACGTAGTTCAGAAAAACTTTTCTGACACTCTTCCGTCCATGGCAAAGGAGTTGGAACATCCTTGCACGTAAGAGCTACCAATGGTTTCGCTAGCAATGAAAAATTTGGAATCCATTGCCTGCAGTATGACGTGATACCTAGAAAGGCACGCACATCTCTCTGAGTTGTTGGCACAGTCATTCGGGCGATCGCTGCAATTCTCTCTGGGGTCAACCTTCTTCCCTCCTTTGACAATAAGTGACCTAGATAGGTTACTTCTTGACAACAATATTGCAATTTAGAAGGTGACACCTTGTGATGTAAGTCACAGAGATGTTGCAACAAAGACACCGTAGCAGTTTTGCAAATGTCACGTGTGTCCGCAGCCACCAATAAGTCATCAACATATTGGATCAAGGCCGCACCATCCCTTAACACAAATGCATCAAGTTGGCTTTTCAGGGCTTGGCTGTATATCGATGGACTCTCACAGTAGCCCTGAGGAGCGCGTTTAAACCTAAAGCTGCGGCCACCTAAAGAGAAACCGAATAAGTCCCTGCTCTCCTCAGCAATCGGAATGCTAAAGAAAGCATTCTTCAGATCGATCACTGAGAACCAGGATGCAGATGCTGGAATCAGAGTCAGTAAAGCCGTAATGTCAGGCACCACAGGGAACTGAGGAACCACAATTTTATTCACCTCCCGTAAATCAATGACAAAACGATAAACAGGAGGCTTAGATGGATCAGTACGTTTCAAAATGGGTAACACAGGGCTATTACACACGTTTCCCTGAGTCTCCTCGATAACATCTTTCTCGATCAGATCATAGATGATCGCTAACAATGCTCGTTCACCATCAAGGGAGATACGATACTGGGGAATACGTGGTAATCGCACATTCGATTTCAGTTGAACAACATAGGGGGAGATGTCAAGCAGGCCCACGTCATTGGGGACCTGTTGCCCACAAAGATGCAGGAAGAGAACTCAATTCCGATGGGAGCTTATCAATGGACAAGTACATAGGAGAGATCACTCTCTCACCCAACGTAAGCTTTACTCCCGCAGGAGAACAATACAAAGTTGCATACAAACGTTTCAGCAAATCCAGGCCCAAAAGATTTTCACCACAACCGGTGGTCAAAATCAAAGGAGCTTTCAGCTCACGAGGCCCAATTGTAAGGGGCAAAGGGCGAGAAACCGGATTGCTTACAGGGGCGCCAGAGAATCCAACGGAAACATTTGTTAAGCCAGACAAAGGTGCGCCAGGGAGTTTCGAATGCATGATGGAACTTTTCGCTGCACCAGTGTCCAACAGAAAAGACTCAACGACGCCCGATGTGGCAACTGCGACGTAAGGCCCTCTCTGATCAACCGGAACTGATACTACTCCCTCTCTCTGTCTATGGCTGTCCTAGTAGTTACCGTCATCAATATCATGCTCGATGTAACAATCATCCACATGATACTGTGCAGATCTACCCGACGATGAACCACGCTGATCAAAACAATTATTAGAATCCGATGAATTGTTAGAACGTTCATTTTGATTCTGAGTAACACCACGTCCTCTACCACGTGGCGCTTGTTGAGGACCACTACGACCTCCTCTGGACGAGTTACCGTTATTCCGATCACGCAAAACCGGACAATCAAATTTCAAATGACCCTCACCTCTACAATAGGCACATTGATTGTACCCAAGCATAGATCTCTGCGAAGAAAAGTCATTTCGCGATTGTGACCTAGCGGGCTGTGACTGCGATCTATTCCGCTGCTGAGAATCATTCTGATTCGAGCGCGGAGGATATGCTTGTTGCAACAAAACTTTCGTTTTGAGCTCTTTCGTCTTTTTATCTGCACGATCTGTTTCTTCTTTTCCTCTAGTCTCATAATATTGAGCCGTAGCCAATATCTGGGCAGAAGTAGAAACAGCCCACGCACTCTCTGAACTTTTCAATTTATTGCTTAGATCAGGCAACAAATTCGACACAAACTTGTCCACAAACAATCTCTGACCTCCCTCAGTGCCCATATCTTGACCACTATGATCGATGAATGCCTCCTCAAATCTCGTAAAGAAATCGGAGACACTCTCGTCCTTCATTTGCTTGCAAGCAGACAATTTGTCCCAGTTGACTTTCATAGCTGGCATAAACGTTTTCATAAGGGTAATTATTCTTTGAGGAAGATCAGTAATAAGCTGTTCAGGCTTAGCACCACCTACTTGTCGTACATCAGCCGCTATAAGCGCAGTCCCAATCACCACCTAACTCGGCTGCATGATTTTCTTGACGAATTTTCGCCCAAACCGGTTGCGGTACGACATTGCCGAACAACATGTCGATGTTGGCGAGAATCATGATCGTAGCATCCACTAATTGGGACAATTCCTTATAGTACCCTGCAGGATTTTTGTGAGGGTCAGGCAAAGTTTGCTTAACCTGCAAAACTTCTGATCGTTTCCATGGGAGGTGTATCCACACTCTCTGGAAATGTGGCGGAATAATAGGAACGGCAGCAGCATCACCTGGCATCCATACTGGTGGAACTTCTCGCATAGGATACTGACCAGGCGTTGCCATCCATTCCTCAGTATCATCTTTAAACAATGCACGATGTATGACAGTAGGACGAAAAGATAGAAGATGCTCGACAGCACGTCGAACATTGCTACCTACAAGTATACCACTTGAAAACTGAAGCTGAAGTTCAGTTACGTCAATCGGTACTTCATTCACTTCATCATTAGATATCGCTTCACGCAGAAATTTGCACATTTCATCAAACACAAATCTCTGTGTTGGTTCGTTGAATTGACAGAAAGTCTCCATAATTATACGCGGGGGATTTTTAATGGGGTACCTAATCCAATTACGCGCCAAATTAATTAACGTGTCACGTTCCCTACCACCAGGAAGCTGACTACGTCGTTGGGGAACATCTAGAACATCGGACCCAAGAGTCGGTCCAAAAGGAGAATAGAGATTAGCAACAGTATTAGGAATGCGTCTCCGAAGAGACGGAGAAGAGGAAAAAAGTACAGGAGCAACAATATGAAGACTAAATATAGGAGCAGCAGGAGCAGTAGGAGTAGCTACAAGAGCAGAAGTAGCGGGAACAACAGCTTGAGAAAGTATAGACGGTGGAGCAGTAGGAACAGGAGCAGGTAGAGGAATAGGAACAAGAGGATTCCCAATAGCAGGACCAGCAACAGGCGGATTAACAACTGCCGGGACAGCAGGTTGAGAAACAGGAGGAACCACGGGAATTGTGGTATCCTGTGCATAAGGAGGTGGCGACTTCAATAGATAGGACTGCAAAGGATCCTCTACTGCGTCCTCTCCCTTCTTATCCGTAACCGTCGGTAAAGCGGGATAACATTTATCCACTGTCATACGTTGTAATCTATCAAAAATTTCCTTTTCCTTCTCCTCCTTGTCTCGCTGAAACTGCTCTGCATTTCTCATCGTTGTAACGATACCTTCTCTCTTATTACGTTTAAGCTGTTTGATTTCTTTCTGCTTGGCTTCTTTACGCCATAACCGAAAGGAATCAAACATGGCCGGCCTTGCTTTTCTTTGGAACAATTTAGCTTCAAGATTATCTAAAATCGGGGTCTCAAAACTACCATGAGGTGGCCAACTAAGGACACCGTCATCTTTGGTGTAGCGAACCCAGCAATCATTGAATGTGATAGGACCCACACCATGTCGACTATATAATTCATAAATTGGAGTTCCAACTGGAGGTATCGGACACGAGTCCTCCAATCGGGAATCGGCACCACAACCTCTAAAACAACTGAACAAAGTACTACGGCCAGGCATCGTGCACACTAACCGAGTTTCACAAACGTCAAGGGTTATTGGATTACAATATCCCTGCAAAAGTGCAAAAACCCTCGGTTTTTGGCGACTGCAGACGTCAAATAGAACAACTAAGAACAAAATACAAAGAACCACAAATGCAATGGAACCATGCAACAACTAAGCACCCACAACGACTAAGGATTTTGGGAACGACCCACAAATACTTAACTCAAAGAACAATGGCGTCACCAGGAAGGCCCGTCAATCGTCTCGCTATACCAAGGTCTACGCCAGGCGCCAAAACAGGTCTATAGTCAGGGCAGCAGTCCGTCGCAACCGTCAGGAGGCGGGGATCTTCGCGGGAAAAGTCTTCGGGCCACTTGTTTCGACAACAGGATCGATGAAGCGGGGTGCACCTTCCCTCGGAGGTTTCACCGAAGTTCCTCACGATCGTCGGGCTTTGGACCGGTACCACTGATGCAGGCCCACGTTGGGCGCCAACTGAAGGACTGGGTTTTTCTAAGACCCAGCGGTGCCAGGGATAACACCTGAAACCTTCGTGGGTTACCTGTTCCGGCGTACAAATGACAGAGACACGGGACACTTCCTTCGGCGTCAAAGATTCGAGGTTTTATTTACTGCAGGGAACACAGAAGTCACGAGAAGTACATAGCATGTATGTTCAAGGAGACTGCTTCGAATTGTATCTGTGGATCGCTCTTTTTATACAGTTTTTCGTCATAGGATAACATGGCGAACAAAAGATTACAACCCGGTTCCCACAGTACATTTCATAGGGGGTTGCTTTCATGTATTCAGGGCCCGGAACATAATTACAGTAGCATTTGCCGGTTCCCAACTGTAAAAGTACATCTTCCCACCATTAGTGCATTCCGTTCGGCTGTAAACGAATCAAGGAAGAGTCAGAAACAGGTGCAGAGGAAGACGAGGATAGCGAACAGATCGAAAAGAGTGTAAAAGGGGTGGTATCAGGAAACACGGTTGCAGGGATCAAAGGAGACATGCCTAATGAATGCACAACTGAAACAATAGACCGGCACGACAAGATGAGCCTCGAGCGGGGCCATCTGCTTTACAGTGTCATCCCCCTCATCATAAAGACACCCTCAAAGGAACACGTGTCCTCCGCCAGAGTTTGGGAATCCCCAGGGTCACGAAGCGGACAGTGTCCGTTCGCTGGCTACTTGAGGGCAAGAACCAAAATGGATGCCACATCTAAAATGGAACCCGTGGGTTCAGATGAAGAAACCCACGAAACAAACGAACAGTTTAGGCTAGCACAGCAAAAACGCGTACACTCACTAAACTCGTCATTTGCGGTTCATAGATGTCAGACTCGACCATATTCGGGCGAGTCGAAAACACCACTTACAATTGTCACAGAACCTCAAAATAGGTCTGAAGCAGTTCAACAGAGTTAAAAAGTTTGATAAAGCAACAGTACAAAGGTGTGCATCTCTTCACTGTATATGTACATTGCATGAATTTACCTCCAAAACGGCGAGATTGCACCCATGGCCAAGTATATTGATCAACATTGAAAAGCATGAAAACTAAACATCCACCACAGCAAGATCTCCCATCCATACAGGAGTGTTGTTTCCAGACTGAAGCGACTCGAATCATGATAATACCATCAATATGCAAGAAACCATTGTGTTTTTTATATGGATTGAGTACGTGATATGACATATACATCCTATTTTGTATTATGTGGTTGCTCCATTTGGGGGCGTCCAGTCAGTTCACTTGTTTTAATTAATTATTGATCAGTCCATATTTTATCTAATTGAAGAGGGGAGAGCAAAAAATACTAGGTACTTGTTTCAAGACATACACACTGCATTCTGGGAATTGGAGTTTTACTGTTGCTTTTTACCTAAGGGAGAGCACGAAGTTGCTGAGTTGATGCTGTTAGATAAGTGACTGCACACCTGAGGGGATGGGGAGGAGCTACATATGGTGGCAGGAGATTGCTGCTGCTTAAATAGCCATAGTGAACTAAGAGGTACAGAGGCACTCGCCATTACAAGCACGAAAGCTAGAAATGGAATTGACTCAGGTTTCTGACTGATGTTTTCAAAGTTAGGCATGTCACGGTAAGCGCGCTCTCGTATGAACTCCGAGTTATGAAAGCTTTGACCCTCTCCTACTCCTGAAACAGTTGAAGTTCGCAAACCCCCATGATTTTCTAATTACCTGCTATTTCCCTCTCCTACTCCTGAAACAGTTGAAGTTCGCAAACCCCCATGATTTCTTATTACCTGCTATTTCTTTATATATTTGATTGCTATAATTATTGTATTTCTATATACTGTGTTTTGCTTATTGTATTTCTATTTTTATTATATGTTCATAATTTGTTATGCTTGTAATGCTTACTTTTATGACATTTTTATTATACTGTTTATTTCTCTCATCCGCTTATTGTAACTCTTCTCCTTCACCCCCCTCCCCTCAATTCTTCAATAAATCAAACTTTAAAAAAAAATGAAAGCTTTGAGACTGAAACAGGGATAATGGAGTCAATGGCAGCAGATGAAGAGTGCAAATAGATATGGTGTGTTTTCCCTTTAAGAAGCAGCGAATATCGAACAGAGGATTTTGTTTTAATTAACATGTGAATTGTGATGAAAGTAAAAGTTGAGCATTAATGTGCATTACAAAAAGACAAACACAATTTATCTAGTGATAAAGAGACATCATCAGAGGCATTGTTTTTGTGCAAAGGTGTAAACGTTGCAAAAATTAAGGGTGCTGTATTTATGGGTTTTTTAACAGATACCCCTGACGAAGGGAAATAATTCTCCCGAAATGCATTGGGTGCATTCACAATAAAGTTGTGACATGTGGAAATACCTCCTGTTTGTAATTACTCTTGGAATTTATTTTGGAATGGATAAAATAAATCGATTTAACATGAATAAAGAAGAAAAGGAAAAGTGTTAAAGAGTACATGAATTGAAGCATATACATTGATAAACTTGATTTATTGGATTATTTGAGCGATGGGCAAGGCTGTGCTGTATGAAAAGGGACCTGACTGGGTCCCCGTGTTTTTGTTTGACCCTATCAGGAATGCCTAGCAACATAACCCCACTTTGCTTATGATTTCACAATGCACATGTGACTTCCAGTTCCCAAAAAGAACCAATATAATGTAAATGCATCACTGTGCAATTTCACCTTTCCCCCTCTAGGGGTGTCATTTTAATGCCCATCTAGGTGATTTGTGATTTGTGATTTGTGGGGGTATTTATAGAGTGCAGCGGTCGCTCCGGAAGGAGCATCATGGCGCTGAATTTCCAGGTAGAGGATCGAAACACTTCGTAGTGGCTGTGGGAATTAGATGGCTGCCTTGGTGTAGTCATCCGGAAGGTTAAAAATCCAAGATTTTAGCAGTTTTCTGAAAGGTTTAATCGTCCACCCTTCAGTGCAGGCCCATTACTTTAGCTCCCAGCTGCAGAACAAAAGTTCTGCAGGGCATCATGGGGCGCTTTCCTCATGCCCGTGAATTACAGAGCAGCGGCTCCTCCGCTGCTCGGGGAGAACTGCGCTGCCATTGTTAGTGGCCTTATGCCGCTTCATCTCCTTTATTGGGGGCCCGGACCCCTTTTGTACAGGTGTGTTCTGTGCGGCTTGGGGAGACCACCCCTGGCCGCTCCTGCTGCTTCTCGGGGGCCCAGTCCCACCCGTGCACCCCGCATTCCAGGATCGTTGGAAAGCCGCTCGGGGAGCCCACCCCAGGCCGCTTCCCGACTGGCCAGCTCCCTGGTGTGCTGACGCGGGAGCCTGCTCTTCTATTCCCTGCCTTCCTCCTGCCCGGGGTAGTGCTACTGCACTCCCCCTTCCTTGAGGTCTACACCAGGGTCTGGAGTTGGGGGTTCTGGGCCCTAAGAAGTTAGCGCAATGGCATTCCACGGCTTTGGCCTCCCTCGCTGCAGGGAGTGCAACAACACTCTCGTCTGTTGCCTCCTAACACCGGTGCCCAGAGTAGGGGTCCTGAGCCCTAGGGAAATCTTCACGGGGAGCGCGACGGCACTCCCTGGCTTCAGCCTCCCACGCTGCGGGGGTGAGACTGCACTCTCCTCTGTTGCCTCCTAACACTGGCGCCCAGAGTTGGCATCCTGGGCCCCAGGGAAATCTTCGCGGGGAGTGCAACAGCACTCCCCGGCTTGTCTTCTCAAGCCAGAGGGGCAGTGCGATGGGATTTACCCCTCCTCCCAACCGCTGTAACAGGGGCCCAGCATTAAGGTCCTGGACCCCAGGGAAATCTTCACAGGGAGCACAACAGGGCTCCCAGGCTTCTGGCATTGTCGGGGGCCAGGGCGGGCTCCTGGCACCCCCTTTGGGACAATTTCACGGGAAGCGCGACAACGCTCCCCGACTTTACTTCCTTCTGTGGCAGGCCCCGGAACTTGAACCACCCCGGGGGCACATCAATGACTGGTGGCGGAGCCCCACACGCTGAGCTATCAGTCAGGGTAAAGGTCAAAGGTTGCCTACCTCCTGGTGGACATATCTCAGCGCCCTCCCGGGGACCGATGTGCATCATTTTGTCCTCTTCTTTCTCCTGGTGGCCAGCTCTAGCCACCTTGGGCCCTTTTTACCACCCTACTGGCTTTAAGGAGGGAGGGCTTGGCAAGGAGCTGTCTCACTTGCTCCCTGCACCAGCCTTTCACATGGCTCTTCTTCTCGGTCTCTCTTCTCCTTGCGCAGAGGCCCAGGCTTTCCATCACTGGCCCTGGAGTCCCTCCAAGGCGCAGTCCAGGGTCCTGGGGTTGTCAGGGGGTTCCTCCTGCCAACTGCCCATCACACAAGGCTCCAGCACCAGTCTTCCTCCACCGTCCGAACCCCGGAGAGAGCTCCGCGTCCTGTGGAAGACCTCTTGAAAGAATTTTGAGAGGGCTGGAAGGAAGGCACTTCTGCCCTATCCTGCAGAGACACATCACTGCTCTGCCCCTGCTTCCTCCTTCCTGCACAGGCCTCTGGATAATTCTAGATGGCGTCGTCTTGGGGTCTCATGCCACATGGTCTCTGAAAAGCCCCATTCCCCCCTTCCTGCCTTCATGGCCCGGGCCCGAAGCAGGCCTGGTATCTGGCACCAGGTGACAGCTGCTGTTGGATAACCTGCAGTTTCACCCCCATCTCTCCCTGCTGGAGAGGAGACCTTCACCCTTGGAATGCTTGCAGTGAAGGGCTAGGCCTCTGATGCTACAGCTTGGGGAGGAAGGTAATAAACACAGCCTGTGCAGGGGCACACCCAATCAGGCTCTGGTTATGAGCTGAGTCAAAGGATAATGCCATTTCTGGATAACCCATAAGCAGTACCGATGTGGCTTTGAACTCAGCAGAATGATTCTTTCTACACAACTTACAGTGTACTTTGGTGGGTGTCTGGAGTTTGTAGGTAGGTAAAACTACTCCATGTGGTCTCTGTCTCCATAGTAGAGTAATGAAGTGTTGCTAAATTAAACCAGTAAAGCACACTGGCTTTCCCTTCCATGTGGCTCCCCACATTATAGTGCCTATAGGCTATTTCATATTTCATATCACCACCCAACTCTGCATACTTGCGGCCATACAATTCTATCTGTACCTGCTCACAACAGGAACCCCCCCCCACGCAGCCCTTACACTTGTTCTCAGCTATCTACATGTACCCAGTTCGGTGACCATTACTCCGGCTGCAGTGCAGCGGCCTTCTCTCACAAGGGGGACACTGATGCAATCCACCTGCAGTCTCTTTCATCATGAGTTCACTGTGTTGAGTCCCAGCTTATCAGGCTCTCCCACAGTAAGAGCTCAAAAATTACGTGTTCAAAAAGCGAAAAATCTAGGAGCCCAGATGGGCAGAACCACCTTCTAACACATGCCTCACCCAGCTGATTCCTGCAAGGAAGAAATAGCCACTATGCATGGGTATTCTTCCCCTAGTCAGCAATGACCAGTTATAAGGGGTTCTGACTAGACACCCCCTACTCACCAGTTATCCGCTCAGAACACCTAATCCTTCCATCCATTACAGGGATCCTAGACTCCCCTAAGAGCCCTCTTGGCTCTAGGTTAGATGCATCTAGGTCCCTCGCAGTCTACATGGACTGAGCCTAACTAGGCCTACCATTTCCCTCGGTCTCGCAACACTATGCCTACCACCTCTGTGGACACGAGTACAGTGCCCCAGCAGCGAAGAGGTCACGAGGGATAGGTCTACACCCCGTCCTCTGGGTCAGTAGCTGGCCCCCCTTACGGAGATTATTCCAACCAGTACCCTCACTCTCTTGATCTTTACACCCCAAAGATGCAACCTCATCGGACCCTCACCCTCTGCCTATCACTGGGGTCATTCAGCTGCCACAACCCTTTTGGGATGACTGTCTTCCCTAAAGAAAGTACAACCACTTGTGCTTCCCCTTCACAGAAAAGCACCTTTAGCCACTGGCCTGGCTCCCTGATAGGACCTCAGATAGGCCTCACCACCACATTGCCAGTTCCAGGGAGGAACACTGAGGGTGCCTCGTCAGACATCCTACAGCTTATTCCCCCTGTTGGTAGCTCTCCACAGAAACTACCCTGGGAACTTAAACTCCTTCCTTGTTCTCCACTGTGAGAACAGGGCCTATGCACCCTTTCCTCCAAGAGACGCCTTTTCTGCCGGAGTACCCTTAGAGAACCCCTTAGCTTTGAGTCTGCTTCACTTGGGCCCAACTCTCAACGGCCTCCTTGGTCTCCCTTCAGCACCTTTGGAGACCATACAGGGACCTTCATGATCCCTGGGTGGCCTGCACCACCCCGTTCTGAAAGGCAGGATCCCTTTACTTAAGATAGGCCCCACTTGCCTTCCGGGTGGTACAGCCACAATCACCCAGGGAACCTCAAGATCCTGGATGGCTTGCATCACCCTTCTCTTAAGCACAGGATTCCTTCACTTAAGATGTGCCCCACCTGTCTTTAGGATGATAAGGCCACAATCTGCCTGAGACCCTCAAGATCCTGGCTTGGCATGCACCATGCTCCTCTGAAGCACAGGGTCCCTTCACTTAAGAAGGGACCCACCTGTCTTTATGGTGGTAATACCAGGCAGAAGTCCACATCCTGCATCAAGGTAGGGGAACACCCCTATGCTGCTGGTCCTGTTGTCCAACCCCTCAGGACTTACCTGACTTGTCACCGGCCAGGCATTGCCCCAGCCATCACCTCACGTTCACAACACAAACTCCAGAATGACATCCTGTTGCTTCCTTGGGTAACCACCTACCCGACCCTGACACCTCAGGGTCCACCACTAACCCTTCTCCTGGAATCTGGGGAGCACATTACCCCCTCTCATATCCCCACTGCGTACATAACCTAGCCCACCCAGAGAACCTAAGGGCTACCACCACACACCCTAGCTTTTAAACTACCCTCCTTTGGGGCCAACCACTACCATTGGCCATCGCTCGGTTGCTGACTCTCCCCACCAGTTAACCTGGGGGGGATGCCCGACACACAACTCTACTGCACTTTCCTCCCACTGAGGGTAAAGTTTATTTTGGTCCACAACCATGGGAACCTCTGGGGTGTCACTACCCGGGTTTAAGGAACCTCCAGCCCCATACTTCCAGTGGTTTTGGCCTGTGCCAATGGCAAGAACAATTTCATCTGGGAAAGGCTAGCTGCGGCCCCTTCTGTGGAAACCTAATTTACCCTTAAACACAGCCAGAATTTCCCAGGACCCCCTTCTTCTCCTATCCCCCCAAATTCTGATCCACCCCTACACCTGAATCTGTGATGTGGGTATCAGTTGCTGTCCCTATACGTCTTGAGTAGACACCCTCCTCATGCAGGTGCAGTGTGTGTAGTGTTAGGGTTTAAAGGGGTACAATAAGACTCAGAACACTGTATACAATCAAACACCATCCCACCATCATATTATAATCAACATTACTAAGACATATCAATACGGATTCAAATTTAAACCATAATATCTTCACATGGCATATATGTGCTTGGGGCTTTCCTCTCCCATACTTTTAGTTCACCTAACCAAACCACTGACCACTCTCACAGCCTTGTGCTCTATCATTTGCTCATTACTGCATAGCTAATGTGTGGCAAAACTGGACTTATCAAATGCTATAAATGTGTCCAGAATGAGATATGTTTCCCACCGCTAGACAGCAATGTTGGAAAATGAGGCAGAAACTGTGAGGCCTTCACAAATAACATGTCTACATTTGTCCTTCAATGTAGCGCTCGGCTCTCAGATGGTATGTTTGCAGAGCAGTCTAAGGCTTACTCAAGGGAGGTGGTGTGGTCTAGTAATTACTAAGCATGGGCGAATTTTGCGGATCTCGCGTTCGCGGATTTGCAGGATTCGCAATCCGCAAAATCCGCGAATTCCCGCAAATTTGCGGATTTTTTTTTTTTGTGTTCGCGCGTGTTTCTGCCAGTTCGCGAGGGTTTTTACAATTTCGCAATTTGCGAACTTACCTGTCGGGTCGCAAGTTTTGCGAACTTGTTGTTTCTACGTGTCCAGCCTGTTTGGGACACTCTTCTTCATCACTGCCACTCTCTGTCACCACTGCCACTCTCTGACTACTCATGCCACCCTCTGGCCCACCCATGCCACCCTCTGTTTCATCACCACACCCTCTGGTTGTCCAGTGTACATTATTTTCGGCAAAGCAAAGCACACCTTCCCTGCCTCAAGTGACCTGAATTAATTTGGGGCTGATTAATGTGTCACAGAATATTTTTTTAGCTGGCACCTGCTTCCTTAGTGCGCCCTGATTAGTGATCTTTTGCACTTGCTAAGTGCTTTCATTGTTGTAAAATTAGTTACAACACCTGCCCTGCCCCAACTGACAATAATGAATTAGGGGCTGATTAATGGATTTTAACTTCCAGCCTGGCTCCTGCTTGTCTCCCTTAGCTGTAATTCAGGACCTTTGTGGCATATGTGTAACTATTCTGAGGTTCAGAGCAGGGTCACATAATAGTTTCAACTGGCAACTGAACTCTGGAGGGGCCCCTCAGGAAGCACTACAGGAAATGGCTACTAATGATGAGCCTGAACTTTTGAACCTGGTAAGTAGTTACTTTCAGTTTTGCTAAGATCGTATTTCTGCAATTTTGCACTTATTCGCGGGGCGCGAACTCACGCGAACAGTGCGAGCAGTGCGAGCAAAATCCGCTGCTCGCGGATTTGCGAATTTTGCGGGAGATTCGCGAATCTCGCGGATTGCGAATTTCCCGAAAATCCGCAAAATCCGCGAGCGGAACAGATTTTCCGCCCATGCTTAGTAATTACCATTTACCAGTAAGCAGAAATAACACTCAATAATTGATTGTTCAGTCTATATTTTCTTTATAAAAAGGAAGAGTATATTTGTTATACATACACACTATTCAATACGATGCACCAAATTTACAAATATATATAAGCTGTTGGAATTACTTTGTGACTTAGCATAACATTCCCATTAGCTGATGAAAACTTACAGTGTGTAGGTTAGTAGCCCATCACCTTTTGTTGGGGCAGCTGTGTTGCAAAGTCATCCTGTAACCTGGGCGTCCCCCAAATTTGTTCTGACTGGTACTGGTGGTAACTGACTCTGACTGACCCTAGGCTCTGCCTAACCAGGCCCGAGGCCAGTGTTGCATTGAAACCCCTTAGAAAATAGTAAAAACACCTACATACACTAGGGTACACTACGGGTTGAGGTACCCCTGTGATTGGCATGCCCTACCACATAGGGCCATAGAACATGATAGGGCAGGGGGGTAAAAACTACCTCTCAGTCCCTAATATATAATAGGGCATGGTAGTTTGGAGACCAACAGCCTTTTCTGCACTTGCATGTGTGCACTGCTGAGCCTGTGGTCAGTTTAAAAATAGCCTTCTGTGCAGGGCTGCTTTTAAAAAGTAAATTGTGCCCAAACTCAACTCTTGCGTTTGGAGCACTTAAAAATGGATAACCTATAATGTTTCATACCCCAAGGGTCTCCCCGAGTTATCCCAGGGGTTGGGGGCCAGGTATCTATAAGGTAGACCCTTATAAAATGAGTTTTATATGCCCTGGGTAAATTGAAATTGCACATTTCACTCCCCAAATTGTGATAAAGTGCTGCCCAAAATCGATTTGGTGGAAGGAGCACTGTGGAGGGAGGATCTGCAATATTTCTGCATATTCAGAGCTCTTAAGGGCTCCCCTAGTTATATCAGAGGTGGGGGTTCTGTAAAAAAGGCAGGATACTAATAAAATATGTTTTATAAGCCCTGGTGCTGGAAAAATTGCCCAAGTCATTTTTCCCATTGCAAACCTCCTGCCACATAGGTTAACATGGGAGAAAGTTATTAAATATTAACTCTTGATGGAAGAAGGCTAGAATACCTATTCAAAGACTACCCAGAATGGTATTAATAAATCCAACAATATAATATTGTTGAATGTCTCCTACATACAAGAAGTAATAAGACTTTTTTTTGTTGTCCTCATTTGCCTTGCCCTCCTCTCAAGTAACCACCAACCACATAGCGTGTCGCATGCCGAGATACTCAAGATTTTTGCTGTCGCCCGCTCGGTGACACGATTTATGAGAATTGGCAGTAGATGGACCTTGAGAGATGGAGGGGGTGAATGGGGGCCGGCTTGCACTTACTCCCTCTTGGTATTTTTAACCTGTAGGACCGACAATGGAACGGAGGTGGGCCCTGGTCCTTGGAGTAGAATAGGCATAATCATAGGACCGGGGGGAAAAAAAAAACCCGGACACTATCTCCACTGGACCAACAGGTCCCAAAAAGCCAAGTTACGTTTGCTGCAAGTTCTGGCCAGGTCCATCTTAGATGTTACATACATAGACGACAGCCACCTTGCATGTGATGGCGCTGTGTTTTCCGCCCAGACTTTACATATTTGCCTCCTGGCCAGCAAAACTGCATAAAACAGAAAATACCTTGCCTGACCAGTAATACTAGTGTCCAAGCCGAAAATAATTAAGTAATTAAATAATTAAGTAATAAGACTTTCATGTTTGTAAGTCCACATTCAGCCTTCCAGTGGTCTGTCCTGGTTGAACAGAGTTAAGTGGATTAGCCAGGCTTGTTGGAAGAGGTGATAAAGAGCCCATTGGGTTGACCAGCTCTGCTAGGAGTGCAGTATCCTGTTGAACAGGAATGCCAGATCAGGGGGAGGAGTAAGAACAATGGTCTTCAAGGGAAGGGGAGGACCCCAGTGTCATTTACAACCTTACCCTGTTGACCCCCAGCCAGATACTGGAATTAAGGAAGGAATGAGCCGATGCAAGGTGGAGAGACTGTGGAGATTAGGCATCCAAGGGGTGTGCTTAGCCATCTCTTCTCTCCCAGCAGGAAAATCAGCCATTATGAATTTGGAAGAATTGGTGCACTCTGGGACAAAATAGTGCCTAGTGCCACACTGTGCAGGAATTGGTCGGACCTTTGGGTGGAACCCTGCAACCCATTGGACAGGAGTGACCTCCTGCTTGACCCAGAGAAGTTGGAATAAGTATCTGAGGAGGGCAGAGAACCTCAGATCTGCTGCTTGAAAACTTAAGAAAGCAATACTGCCATGTTGGAAGTTTGATGTGCATTTTCAAAGGCCAGCACTCTGAAAACTGCACCTTCTGCACCATCTGAAACTACAGCTGTTGGTTTACTTTGCAGTAAATAGACTCCCTGCAAGTTACAGGTTAAGAGAGCTCACCTGGAACATCACCAATGTTAGAATTCCCAGGATCCCTGGTTGGCTCAGGCAGGTACTGTAGGCAAAACAGGGACACGCGAGCCCCAACGTTAGGGAAAAGACAGGTCGCCTCTAGAGATAGCCCCCGATCCCCCCCCTTGGTTGCTTGGCACGAGCAGCCGGGCATATCTTGAAGGCCAATGTGTAAAGTATTTGCAATTACTCTTACAGCAGTCCAATGATGACACCACAAATGGACTCCACACGAGTTTCATAGAAAAACAAGTATAAGTTTATAAAAAGATATACGATGCAACCACACAATACTAAACCAATTTATGCATCAGGATAATACTCAATCTGGCCTCCTATTATTGTGCTAAAGTAAACAATCCTACGTAATCCTAATGTTGTAATATGTAGTTCATTATGCAAGGATCAGGTACTTCACAACATAAGAATAATGCAGATCGTAATATGGCTATCTGGCGATTTGTACTATAACTGTAATGCAATGCATAAAGCAACAACGTGGTAAACTGCTATTCCCCCATAATGCAATGCGTACGATCCCCTTTCAGGTACTCAGTTAGGAAAAAGCAATGCAACGTGTAATACAGTTATCAGGCAGTTCCTTATGCAAAATGAATGCAATGCGGACCACATATATTCAACAGTTTGGTATGCAACACTATTGCAATGTGTAATATGACAATCCAGCAGATTGTGAAGCAGGACTAGACAAGACGTAACACATCTGTCAGGCAGTTCATTATGCAAACCTAGTGCAATGCCTAACACACCTATCAGGCAGTTCGTTAGGCAAACAAATGCAATGGGCAATACCACAAAACAGGCAGTCCGTTGTGCAGGAATAAAGCAATGTGTTATACAATCATCAGATACTCCGGTATGCAGAAGTAATTCAATACGTAAGTTACTCCAGTACCGTTCACGGTGCGGCCGCCGGTGTCTCCGCCACTCGTGCTGACTTGCATTTAGTCTCCGGCCACAATTGCCACCCCACAAGGGTAAGATAGAACATAGTACATGCAGCTTCGCATTCAGGCCCCGGTGCCGCCACTCCCTTGGCACACGGGCCTCAATCCGAGCCAAAGCAGAGGCCCACGCTGCAGGACAGAGAGAGAGGCCGAGAGAGTCTCCTTTCAAACCTGCGCCCCGCCCCAGGAGTGAACACACGTTACCTCTCTTCGTCAAGCGACTTGGGCATCCGATGCAATTTCTCTAAATTTCCGGGCAATGGAAAGATCCCAGGCTGCACACTACACCCGCACTCAGAGTCATTGAGACTCACTGGAACTCCAAGTGAACGATAACCAGACAACTCCTCACAAGGGTCTCAGGCTGTGCACGACACACGCACGCAGTGTTGCTGAGACACACTTGAGCTTCTGGTGCCCACGATCACTGAGCACAACTTGCGCAAGTCTCAGCTGGTAGAAGGTACACGCACACAGAATCGCTGAAACACACTTTATCAACTGCTGCCCCCGATCCCAGGGCACCTCCAGCGTGGGTCCCATGCTGCGAACAGCACACCAACACAGCGTCGCTGAGACACACTTGCTCTTCTGATGTTCTCGATCATGGCTCAATCCACACAAATGTCTTAGGCTGCCCCCAAACACACGCACACTGCGTTGCTGATACTTACTTGTCTCCCTGGTACACACATTCACAGGGCGATCCTCTCGAAGGACTCAGGCTAGACAGAGCACACGCACACCGCATCTCTGAGTATCGTTTGGAACTCCAGGTGACGAAGATCACAGGGCACAACTTGTGAAGGTCTCAGGCTAGACAGAGCACACGTATCTGAGAGTCTTCTCTGGACACTTTTGTGTTCTTGCATTTCCAAACAGGGAGCCAGCTCCCTTCGGGCCTTGGGGATACTTACTTCAGGACACAGCACACAGCAAAGTACTTCAAGCAGGGGGACACAGCGCACAATAAAGTCCCTACAGCATTTCCTTAGTTGAAACAGCAAACTACAGGCCAGCCCCAGGTCACACAGCAAGAGCAGTCCTATCCAATAGTCTTTTCAGTTGCTTCTTCCTTGGCAAAGGTTCCTCTTGATCCACAAAGCAGCTCCAGTCTTGTTCACACTTGATCAAGCCATTCTCCATTCATCCATTCAGCTCGCTTAGTTATACCCCTCAATGGCGTTGAATTATTTGTGTTACAAGGGGTACTGACCCCTGCTCAAACCAGTTCCGGGTGCCTCCCTGCCAGTGACACCTTGTATTTGTATTTGTATTTGTATCTGGGTTTTATATCGCGCCAAATCACCGACAGGTCTCAAAGCGCTTCTGAACAAGTACAGCAACAAGAGGAAGGGTAGAAGGGATGCGTATTGCCGACCTATCTTACGGTGATATAAACGCGTCCCTGAAGAGCAGAGTCTTCAGGGAATTCCTAAAGCAGAGAAGATTGGATTCTCTACAAAGCACCTCCGGTAACTTATTCCAAATGGTGGGGGCTTGGACTGAAAAGGATCTGCCACCTTTGGTTGCCATTTTAAAACGTGGTCAAGATAGCAGAAGGGAATTGGAGGATCGCAGAATTCGCTTGGGTTCATACACTTCAAGCCTCTCTTTTATATAGGCCGGCGCCTGCCCATAAATTGCTTTATGGCAAATGCACAGGCTCTTGAATTCAACCCTTTGCTTTATAGGGAGCCAGTGTAACCTATAAAGTAGAGGGGAGGCATGGGTCTGTCTGGGTAATCCGAAGATTAGCCGTGCTGCGTCGTTCAAGATGACTTGTAGACGATTTATTGAATTTTTTGGAAGACCTAGGTATAATGCGTTCCCGTAATCGATTCTGGAAACTATTGTGGCTGAAACAATGGTTCGAAGCATATTCGTTGAGAGCAAAGGGACAAGCTTTCGCAACTGCCTAATCAGGTTGGTACATGATCCAACCACAGTGGATACTTGGTTGGTCATCGAGAGCTCCTGATCGATTTTCATACCGAGACTTCTTACACTAGGACATGGCTTTGGGGTAGGTCCGAGTTCTTGGGGCCAGAACAGATCGTTCCAGGGGGAGGCAGAGGTTGAGACTACAAGAACCTCCGTTTTGTCTGGATTCATTTTTAATAGGTTGGACGTCATCCAATTTACTGTGAGCCGTAATATCTTTTGGGCCATGGACTGAGCCGATATTGTGTTTTCGATACTCAGCAGCAGCTGAGTATCATCGGCGTAGTTAAAAACTTTACAGCCCATGTTTGCCAAAGAGTCTATCAGTGGCTGCAGGTATAAATTAAATAAAAGTGGTGAGAGTGCGGACCCTTGCGGGACTCCACATACCATGGCGCCAACGTCAGATACCTGATCTGCCAGCTGGATCCTCTGCGTCCTCCCTAGCAGAAAGGCCATTAGCCATTGGAGAGCTTGTTCTTTTATCCAGGACATGGCTAGTCTGTCCAGGAGCAGTGCATGGCTGACAGTATCAAACGCCGCAGAAAGATCTAATAGTATCAGGGCGCTTGGTTTTTTACTGTCAGCCATGCATCTGAGCTCGTCCAGCACCGACAGCATTACTAGTTCCGTGCTATGGTGGGCGCGAAAACCAGCTTCCAAAGGTGGCACTGGCAGGGGTCTGGATTCTCAATCACTCAGCAGGAGATGGGACAATTGTTTTATAGCATCAGCCCAGGCCTCTTCACCTCTAGGCCTACTCCTCTCCCTACACACTCCAGATGCAGGTCAGCCTGTGCGGGCTCACCTCCTCCCCAGATCCTATTGCTTTCAAATCCAGCCAGTCAATCCACAACCAGGCAGATACACACAGAAATGTTTAAAGCACAAAAACCCAGCCACTTCTGAAAGATTGTCAAGAAACAAAGGTTCTTGTGGGAACAATAGTGTACTATATTGGTACTACAATGCGCAATGGCAATAACAATGGGCCACGTGGATTTCAGACAGAAAGGGGGCCGAGTAGAGTGTGATTGAGTATTTACAGTTTATATCAAATTTTCAAAAGATTTTGCATATATATACAACAAGTAGTGCTTAGTGTCCCCAGTGTATAATGGAACCAAAAAACTAACTAGAGACATTTGTGACATTTACAGCTTGGTTTCCATCATTCAGAAAACGACCATTTACAGTTCTCACAATATTTTCAGACATTGTACTCAGTAATCAGTGCTGATACAGTGATTAGGTTTTTATATATGTCGACTGTGTTTCGACCCTTTGAAGGATGCAGGGTCTCTTCAGGACCTAACAATTAATTACGGAATGCGTGTATAACATTGATACACCACACCTCCTTTTCAGACAATACTCCCCAAGTTCTGAACTACAGACATTGGCATCCGCCCTGCCCCATCCCTAACCGCCAGCCTCTTCCTCACCCCTCACACTGAGGTAAGCATCCTACTATACAGTTGCCAATTACTAGAACCATTGTCACTACTTTTCTTCCTTAACCACTATTTTTTCTTTTCTCTCACTCATGTAGTATCCTGCCGGGTCCACTGTGAGTATATTCCCACTTTCTTCTCACTTGACTGGTGTTCTTCCCTTCCCACATGTGGCTGCACGCATTGTTATCTTTTCAGGTACCCCTTGGCCCATATATATTTTTTCATCCTTATTCTATTAACACCTCCATAGATTGTAGCTTACTTAACTCTTTCTATAAATTCCAGATGTCCTTATATTATTAGGTCCTAAAGAGACCCTGCATCCTTGGAAGGGTCGAAATACTGTTGACATATATAAACAAGCATTGGAAATGCAATAGGTCTCGCATTAGGAAAGTTTGAGCTATTGGTATTGTAAATGGCACTTTTTTTTATTTATGTGTTGGTTTTGAAACTAGCAAAATTAATAGCTTTGTCAGTTACAATGTCAATAGTTTTAACTTTTGCAAATGTGACACCCATAGCATTTGTAATGCAATGTGTGTTGTATTTACGTGACTTAGATGTATTGATATTCCAAATAACAATGGCTTTTAATTTTGTAAATAATTAATACTTAAATAAAAGTTATTGTAATTTATAATGGCAATAGCTTAAACGTTTGTAAATAACTTTTGTGAAGATTATGTTCATTGTATTTTATTGTGACGAAAATCCAAGAACATTGCATTTGCACCTAAACACACACAGAGCCACACACATATAGATGTGGTGGTGGTGGATCTGGGGGATATGGTGGTGTTGGATGTGGTGGTGGTGGTGATGGTGATGGTGGATGTGGGGGTGGATGTGGTGGTGGATGTGGTGGTGGTGGATGTGGTGGTGATGTCGTGGATGTGGTGGTGGTGGATGTGGTGATGTGGTGGTGGTTGTGGTGGTGGTGGTTTGGGTGTGGTGAAAGTGGTGGTGGATGTGGTGGTGGAAGTAATGGTGGTGGGTATGGTGGATGTGGTGGTGGTGGATGCGGTGGTGGATGAGGTGATGGATGAGGTGGTGGATGTGGTGGTGGATGTGGTGGTGGATGTGGTGGTGGTGGTGGTGGATGTGGTGGTGGTGGTGGATGTAGTGGAAGTGGTGGATGCGGTGGAAGTGGTGGATGTGGATGCGGTGGTGGATGTGGTGGTGGATGCGGTGGATGTTGTGGTGGTGGATGCGGTGGTGGTGAAAGTGGTGGTGGTGGATGTCGCGGTGGATGTCATGGGGATGTGGAGGTGATGGTGGATGTGGAGGTGGATGTGGTGGTGATGGTGGATGTGGTGGTGGATGCGGTGGTGGTGGATGCGGTGGAAGTGGTGGATGCGGTGGAAGTGGTGGATGTGGATGCGGTGGTGGATGTGGTGGTGGATGCGGTGGATGTGGTGGTGGTGGATGCGGTGGTGGTGGAAGTGGTGGTGGTGTATGTGGCGGTGGATGTCATGGGGGATGTGGAGGTGATGGTGGATGTGGTGGTGGTGGTGGTGGATGTGGTGGTGATGGTGGATGTGGTGATGGATGCGGTGGTGGTGAATGTGGTGGATGTGGTGATGGTGGATGCGGTGGTGGTGGTGGTGGATGGGGTGGTGGTTGTGGTGGATGTGGTGGTAGATGTAGTGGTGGTGGATGTGGTGGTGGTGGAAGTGGTGGTGGTGGATGCGGTGGTGGTGGAAGTGGTGGTGGATGTGGTGGTGGTGGTGGATGTGACGGTGGTGGATGTGATGGTGGTGGATGTGGTGGTGGATGTGGCGGTGGATGTCATGGTGGATGTGGAGGTGATGGTGGATGTGGTGGTGGATGTGGTGATGGTGGTGGATGTGATGGTGGATGTGATGGTGGATGTGGTGGTGATGGTGGATGTGTGGTGTATGCGGTGGATGTGGTGGTGGATGCGGTGGATGCGGTGGTGGATGCGGTGGTGGTGGTAGTGGTGGATGGGGTGGTGGTGGTAGTGGATGTGGTGGTGGATGCAGTGGTGGTGGGTGTGGTGGTGGATGCGGTGGTGGTGGATGCGGTGGTGGATGTGGTGGTGGTGGATGTCATGGTGGATGTGGAGGTGATGGTGGATGTGGTGGTGGTGGATGTCATGGTGGATGTGGTGGTGGATGCGGTGGTGGTGGATGCGGTGGATGTGGTGATGGTGGATGCGGTGGTGGATGGGGTAGTTGTGTATATTGTCTAGAAGCCTTGTATCAGCAGAGCTGGGCATTATTGACATAACAGCAGTGGCACACAGGTGGGTAACATGCACATGACCTGGTGACCCTGGAGGCGTGAGTGGTAGGACATTGTTACACCCCTACAGTGTGCGTCTGTGTGGTGTGTCCTGGTGCGTGTCTGTCCGTTTTCACATGCATTTATTCTGGGAATGGTCTGTGTGTCTCTGTCAGTCTTTGTTAGAAAATGGTTGAAGGGACATCTGTTGTAGAAGTGTTTGTGTGTTTGCGACTGTTTCCGTGTGAATGCGTGCCTGCGGTGTTTATCATCATCTGTGGGAGTCTCTTTGCAAAACGACATGTATGTTCATGTGTATGTGTGCTTGCACGTGCCTGCGTTAATGTGAATGTGCGTGCTATTGTGTGTAGTGTGTGTGTCTATATGCGTGCGAGTGTGTTTCTCTGCCCTTCCACATGATGAAATTCACAAATTTTCCTTCCCTTCTCAGTCAGTCCCACTGAGAATACGTGGGCTGTCACATCCCAGATTGTAGAAGCTAATAATCTTAGACTTAGACACTTGTTAGTTCCCAATCTCCACTCCCCGAGTCTGTGTAGTAGATTTAAAAATGCTCACTTAGAACCTGAGAAAATTACACAAATGCATTCTGTAAAACTACAATTTGATGGAGAACTCTGACAATGAAGAAAACTGTGATTGTCTGCAATCATACTTGCAGTCATATTTGCATTGCAAATGAAAGTAAATCGGGCTTTAAGGCAGCCAATGCATGGCACAGTTCAACAGGAAAAGAGATAGCCAGGCAAACAAAATAGTTTGTAGTAGGTCAAGGAGTACTCACATTTACAATTTTCAGAAGGTACATCCTCTCCCTAGCTATGTCTCTATCCATGCTGTGGTGGCACAGCAGCTGATCCCTCCCACCTAAGGATCTAATCTGATGACACTGATATTCAGGATACGGTTTGACAAAACATCTTTCAATCCCTATAGTAATTGGTGCAGCTCGTCGTGGCGCACTGCTCAATGGTGATGAAGAGTTATCACAAGTAAAAAGAAACCTAAATCACGTCAGCAGGGCACCCGCCACGAGCTTCACCTTCCCTGCTTGAATAAGACTGTGTTGTTCCATTATGAACGCCAAACACACCAAATATCACAGTTTTGGGTTTGACAGATGCAGGTTTTTTGTCCCTCTTCGCCTAACCCTTAACGCATCCGCACACGTGCTTGGAATCCAAAATACTAACCCATTACACCTAAAAAGGAAGGGAGAAGAGAAAGCGAGACTGATTACAGTGATTTAACTCCGCATTTAAGGGAAAGCACTACATTTTGAGAGAACAGATGGTACTAAAGGAAGGAGGCATACTCGGGGCTGGGATAGCAAAATGTAAAGTGTGTGTGTGTGGGGGGGTGGGGGCGGGTTACTGGGAAGGCATAGTGAATCAAAGGATAATGGGTTGACTTAGAGAATCCACAGTGACGACATGTACCCACAGGAGCGAGCATGTGGTAGCGTCCTTGTCAGCATTTGTGGCACAGGAGGCAGCAGCCATTTCATGTCCGTTGCCAAAGTACCGTACAAATGGGAGACCTGGGAACCACGAAAGGTAGTCAGCTTGACATCCGCCAGATTCTCGACTGACAGCTTCAGCTGTTAATAAAGAAAACTTCTTCAGATCAGGTGGAGGCTGAAAGGGGGCGAGGAGAGAATGTTTTCCATGTGATACTTACTTCTTTTCTGCATGCTAATTCAAGATGAATATGGAACAGGGTGTAATTATTGTAAAGAATCGTTACTCGGCTACGCAGGGCTCCCGGAAACACTTGAGGGCATTGCTGTGGGGAGGAGAAATGCCACACTGCGGGTAGGGGAGGGGGCGGAGACCTAAAAAGCAAACAGCATAGAAAGCGATCGCTATGGTGTGATGTCGGAGTATTCTGTGTTAGAATACTGGGGACATCACTGGGTATCTGGAGTGTTGAGGGTGGAATGTACGGGGAGGCTAGAGAGACGGTTGAGGAGTCAGGGATTGAAGAGGTTGATGTTGATGTCCCCTGACTGCAGAGTTGCCAATAAATAACTTGAGCATTAAGTAGTCTACGACCATACTTTACAAGTTGGCGACGGAGGGTCGGCAACTCTGTGTGAGGACCCACGGACTTTGCGAGAAGACCACAGAGCTAAAAGTCTGATTCAAAGCACTGGGGTGAGGCGGAGAAGAAAGTGAGCATTACGAAGTATCGGCAGAGGAGTATGTCGAATGAAGTTGCCAAGAGAAGATGAACTTTGGCTAGAAGAGGTTCGAGCGGCAAGTTGAATTTGAATAATGACAAATTAAAGTTTCCCGCGAGCGCGAGCCAAGCGCGTGAGGAAGTACGAGCTGAGCGGAGGAGCGGCGGAGGAGACATATCCGACGTAGCCGAGAAAAGATCAACTTTGACTGGAAAATGTGAGAGCTGGAGGCAGAAGGAATTTATTATAATTTAAAAATACCTGCGAGCGTGAGCCAGGCGCGTGAGGAAGTGCAGGCAGTGCGGCAGAGCAGCTGTGGAGCGGAGCGGCTGTGGAGAAAGGCAATATGACGTATCTGAGTTAGAAGGAAGAACGCATGTGCAACTGCACGAGGCAAGCACAAAAGAAGCTTTATGTGCAAGCGACAGCTGGCAGGAAGAGCATGAAAGCAGGAAGAGGAGGAAAGACGGCGGCATTGTTAACTGTATATGAATAAAGTGCGTGAAGGGAGCGCAAACTGCAGCTCGAGACAGTTGTTTAAAAGAAAACATTCTGTGGTCAGTGAAGGCAAGAGGCAGCGTGAAGGGAAGCGCGAACTGCGAAAACAACACACGCGTGTTGAGGGTGGAATGTACGGGGAGGCTAGAGAGACGGTTGAGGAGTCAGGGATTGAAGAGGTTGATGTTGATGTCCCCTGACTGCAGAGTTGCCAATAAATAACTTGAGCATTAATAAGTGTACGCCCATACTTTACATATGGTAAAACAAGTATATGAAAAACGGGCCGCCGCGCTGCCCGCGGCGACCCGGAAGCTCTTGCCCGGCCGGCCAATCTGCTCGCGGCTGACCGGAAGTCCCGCCTCCTAAGGTCCGGGAGAAGAAAGCCTGCCGGCGCATGGAGCGCCCTGCCGGTCCTGGGTAGCCCGGGTCCCCAGGAGGGGGCCCGGGGAGAAGGAGCAGTGTGGCGCCTGTTGCGGGGCTCCTCTGACCTGAGGGAGCCCCAATCCAGAAGAGGAGACGCGCCGGAAGAGAGCAGCCGGTGAGTGGGGCCCAGGGCTGATGTGAAGTTAGAGTCCCCCGTAGGGGACTCCGTGCCTGCCTGTGTGTAGGCCTGGGGGGGAGTGTGTGCGCGTGTGTGCGCGAGGGAATGTGTGTGCGCATGCGTGACTGTGTGTGAATGAGAGAGAATGCGAGGCAGGGGATAGCACGGCGACGTGCGCGCCCTCGAGGAGGAATCTGAGACAGCGAGGCTCGTGCCTCATCGCGGTCTCACATTCCTCCAGACACGCCAGCAAAAGATGTCTTCGCAGACAGCAGGCTTTGCCTGCCTTTTACGTCTGCTTGACCTAAAAATGAATCATCGTATCAGCACTGATTACTGAGTACAGTGTCTGAAAATATTGTGCGAACTGTAAATGGTTGTTTTCTGAATGATGGAAACTAAGCTGTATATGTCACAAATGTCACTAGTCCGTTTTTTGGTTCCATTGTACACTCAGGACACTAAGCACTACTTGTATATATATGTGCAAAATCTTTTGAAAATTTGATGTAAACTGTAAATACTCATTCACACTGTACTCGGCCTTCTTTTTGTCTGAAATCCACATGAACCATTGTTATTGCCATTGCGCATTTTAGTAGCAATATAGTACACTATTGTTCCCACAAGAACTTATGTTTCTTGACATACAGTACTTACCATGGTTCCCTTTTGTTTTTCTGTTCCAATTAGGGCGGTGGCTGCACCAGAAGGGAGATATTTTCCTTAAGGATTTGTCCCTACACCCTATGTGATCATAGGGTTTATTTGTTTTCTTGGGTCAGGATGACAGACAGTGAAGCGCTCCTGAACACCAATAAATATATTGTAAAGATTGTGAGTGGCCCATCACTTTTTTCTACTCAGCCCACTAGTATTACCAGTCCAAGACAACAATTACTTAAAAAATTAGAAAAGGCCAAGACCGAGTACTTAAAACCAGGAATAATTCCCCAGGGACTTCAAATCAGGTACGTCCCTGGTATTTTTTGTGAGGACCCTAAATTCAAGAACAAATTTAGCAACATCTCCCCACCTGCTCACAGCATTGGATGGTGGTAGAGGTGGAAACCGCTAAAACTGAGTTACAAGAAATTGACGGAGTCGCAGAAGCCAAAACACTGTTAGGCAAACTCAACAAAACTAGAGACGACTTCAATTAATTTGAACTAAAAAAAAAGGCAGATAAGGTTACTAAGGATATACAAAATTTTACTAAAGAGAGAGCTTACCCCTACAACCGAGAGGATTACAACACCGCAGGAGGACCCCAAAACAGACAAAACACTTGGGGAAGATTCAAAAGAGACCAACTAGTGACATTCTCTGAATCATCAGGTGGCTCAGACGACTCACACCCTCAACCAGGCACAGTATTGTTTGTGGGGTTAGTCGGCTGTCTGGGTGTCCGCGGTGGATCGGGTCACCGCACGCTGCCGCAGCCTCGGTTTTCCGTTGGTTCTCCAGCGGAGGCGTGGCGCGAGCGGCGTTTGGTCCTCGGATCTCCCACGCCCCTTGGGCGGCAGACAATCGCTGTTGACCCTTACTGCACTACTGGGCACTTGTCCTCTCAAAGCAACCCCCACTCCAGGTCCGAGTCTGACTGGCAGCTTTCACGTGTTGTCCATATTGGGCTTCATCAATCCCCTTCTTTCCCTTTTTTTCCCTTGTATTAACCACCACTGAACCCTGCTGGTAATATACATCGCCCATGACATTTCCTCCTTACTAGGTACCATACCTTGACAGCCGGTCCCACGGGATTTCTCTGGGGTAAGCATAATAGCCCGGTTTTCTTCACCTTACAGTAATTTTTGCTTCCTCTAAACTCAAATGATCATGACTCTGCATAAGTGAGGTAGTTGTTGTATAAAATTACCTTTCCACTATGCCTGTAACCTTTTTCACTGTTTTTTACCCTTCACTTTTTTTTGTGTACTTGAATTAAACTTTTGCGGACCACCTACGATGGGATAATGCACTCACCCTGCTGTCCTGTGATATGTCTTTATTCTTACAGGTCGCAATACTTCAGCAGGACCAATCGGCCTGCATGCCGGTAAAACCTACTAAAGAAGGTTGTATACCACACTGTATTTTTTCTTTTTTTTGTGTAGTACTATTTACCGAGGTCCTGAGGAATTGCCACTTTGGCAAGAAACATGTCGACCTGACCAGAGGGTAGTAGTTAATATACTCGTATAATTTCAGGGTATTTATCTCCCCTCCCACCTTTTTAATCAAGGGAGTCAACCACGCGAATAAACTACATTGTGGACTGACCCACCTTTTTTAAATTTACCTTTTCACGCCACGACTACACTTCCCTGCCCTCTCACACGCATGCACCATATGGCCGGAACAAAAGATCTCCAATAAAGAGCCCCGGTTTCGGGAGCCCATCAGACATCGCCTCGCCAGTCTGACAAGGAGCAGAACCCATATGATGAAGCATGACACCTAGTTACCTGGGTGTGTGAGGGTTTTAGTTCCAACAAGGGGATTCCCCCCTTCTTCTAATACACACCCTCTACTTTTTTCCACTCTTCCCGGGGAACTCTGTACCCTTTCTTGTGTTACTAGTTGTTGGACCTGTACACTGGACCCCGTTAAATATTGTCCTTCTCTAGTCCCTCATTTGTTCAAATCCTCAGGCACAGCCTTTTTTAGAACGAGGAGGGAAAGCGAGAGGGAGACCATGGCATCAACATGCAGGAGAACGACAGACCTGGCGTAAACAATATCAATGGGGCCCTCAGCCATACTATGAACAGAGACGGATACCTCTACCGTAATCCCAATTTAATCTATCTCTGCATATCCTCTCATCCAATGAAATATCCCTCTAAGTAAAGGTCTGTCATTTGTCATTACAGAATTGACACATTTTTTTGACCTCAAAACAGAAATATACCAGTTTTTCAGAAAGATAAGGCTAAGAATATTCTTTAGAGAGAAGGTACCCATGACATCTGATTCTGTCACCGGTCTCAGACCCCTTTCGACGTTCTATCCCACGAATGGTATGATTCCCCCAGAGCTTCTCGTATTTGAGAAAATCATCCTATCAGGCCTTGACAGCCTCCAAAAATCCAAGTATTTTGTACCATAGAACATTACCAGAGAAGAAAGAGAGGCTCTCAAAAGCTTAAAGAATGACAGTTCCATCATCCTAAAACCCTCAGACAAGGGTGGTGGGGTAGTGATCCAAGACAGGGTGGATTATGATAATGATATTGGCAAACAAGTCAGTGAGGTCAAGCACATCAGAAAACATAATAGTGATCCACTGATAGACATTAGCACTCAAATCCTTACTATAACTAATGAAGCCAAAGAAGAGGGATTTATCAGTAAGAAGGAATATGAGTTCCTAAATGGTAAAAAACCCAGAACCCCAGTGCTGTACACACTCCCAAAACTCCATAAGATTACCACCAGCCCACCCGGACGTCCTATCCTATCCAGTTGTGGCTCAATATTGGAACCTATCAGGAAGTACAAAGATTTCTTCATCAAGGAGTTTGTACCTGTACAGGAAACCTAGGTCAGGGATTCGATGTACATGATTACCTGGTAGAGGGCATGCCATACAATATAGAAATTGATTGGTTGGCAACATTAGACATCACCTCACTTTACACTAATATCCCTCAAGAGGAGAGCATTAAGGTTATAGAGAACTTACTGGAAACCAGACTCAGACTATCACAGGTACCTGCCTCCTTTATTTTTAACCTAAAACAGCTGCAAAGCATCCAGAAAACCCCTGCACGCCTGATCCTTGACATCCCTTAATGCAGCCACATCACACCCCACCTGAGAGACCTGCACTGGCTCCCCATCAATAAGAGGATAACCTTCAAGCTCCTCACCCACGCACACAAGGTACTCCACAACACCGGACCAGCATACCTCAATAGACGACTCATTTTCTGCACCGCCACCGACATTGCCCTAAAACAAACTATTTTGTATCCAATTGTGTTTACTACTGATCAATCAATCATATCACTTGTAAAGTGCACTACTTACCCGTGAGGGTCTCAAGGTGCTGGGGGTAGGGGGGGTGCTGCTACTTCGAAGAGCCAGGTCTTAAGGAGTCTTCTGAAGGTCAGTAGGTCTTGGGTCTGCCGTAGGTGGGTGGGGAGGGTGTTCCAGGTCTTGGCAGGGAGGTGGAAGAAGGATCTGCCGCCGGCTGTAGTTCTTTGGTTGCCGGGGACAGCGGTGAGTGCGAGGCCTGTGGAGCGGAGCTTGCGGGTGGCAGTGCAGAAAATGAGCCGTCTATTGAGGTATGCTGGTCCGGTGTTGTGGAGTGCCTTGTGTGCGTGGGTGAGGAGCTTGAAGGTTATCCTCTTATCTCAGGTGGGGTGTGATGTGGCTGCATTGAGGGATGTCAAGGATCAGGCGTGCAGGGGTTTTCTGGATGCGTTGCAGCTGTTTTAGGAGTTTGGCCGTGGTTCCTGCATAAAGGGCGTTTCCGTAGTCCAACCTGCTGCTGACGAGGGCCTGGGTGACCGTTCTTCTCGTTTGGGTGGGGATCCATTTGTAGATCCTGCGGAGCATGGGGAGGGTGTTGAAGCAGGAGGCGGAGACGGCATTGACCTTTTTAGTCATGGAGAGGATGGAGTCGAAGATGACCCCTAAGTTGCGTGTGTGATCGGTGGGTGATGGAGCTGTTCCCAGGGTGGTCGACCACCAGGAGTCGTCCCAGGCCAAAGGGGTTGATCTGAGGATGAGTACCTCCGTCTTATCCGAGTTTAGCTTCAGTCGGCTGTTCCTCATCCATTCGGCAATGGCCTTCATTCCTTCATGGGGATTGTTTTTGGCGGTGAGAGGGTCTTTGGTGAGGGGAAGGATCAGTTGGGTGTCATCGGCATAGGACATGATATTGAGGTCGTGCTGCCGGGCGACATGGGCAAGAGGTGCAATGTAGATGTAGAACAGCGTTGGGCTGAGGGATGAGCCCTGGGGTACACCGCAGATGATATCGGTGGCATTGGAGCAAAGGGGGGGAGGCGGACACTCTGTGTTCTGCCGGAGAGGAAGTATGTGGTCCAGTCCAGGGCCTTCTCTTGGATCCCGGCGTTGTGTAGGCGTGTTCGTAGTGTGCGGTGGCAGACTGTGTCGAAGGCTGCTGACAGGTACAGGAGGATGAGGGCCCCTGTTTCTCCGTTGTCTAGCAGGGTCCTGATGTCATCGGTGGCGGCGATGAGGGTGGTTTCAGTGCTGTAGTTGCTGCGGAATCCGGACTAGGATGGGTCCAGGATGCTGTTCTCCTTGAGGTAGCAGGTCAGTTGCTTGTTGGCTGTTTTTTCGATGACCTTAGCCGGGAACGAGAGCAGGGAGATGGGCCTGAAGTTCTTGAGGTCCTTGGGGTCCGCCTGGGGTTTCTTGAGCAAGGCGTTTATCTCAGCGTGCTTCCAGCTTCCCGTGAAGGTTGCTGTCCCGAAAGGATGTTAATGACTTCCTGAATATGGGGTGCGATGGCTGTGCTGGCTTTGTTGAAGACGTGGTCTGGGCAAGGGTCTAGCGTTGATCCGGAGTGGATGGTGTTCATGATTTTGCTGGTGTTCTCGTTGTTGATGTTGGTCCAGGTGAGCAGGCGGTTGGCGCGGGTGGTGATCGTGGGGGCGGAGGTCTCGGTGGTTGTTGGGACAGTTACTGCATCAAAGCTGTCATGGATGTCGGCGATCTTGCGATGGAAGAAGGTAGCCAGCGAGTCGCACAGGTCTTGCGAGGGTGGGAAGTCGTTGGTATTGGAGCAGGGGTTGGAGAGTTCCTTCACGATGTTGAAGAGTTCTTTGCTGTTGTGTGCGTTGTTATCTTTGAATGAGGCCCTTTTGGCGGATCTGATGAGGTGGTGGTATCTGCGGGTGACGTCCTTGTGGGATGCTTAGCTGTCCGGTGTTCGTTCGCGGAGCCAGTTCTTCTCCAATTTTCGGCAAGTTCGTTTGGATGCCTGGAGGTCTTCGGTGAACCAGGTGGCTTTCTTGCTGGTGTGGCTTTTGGGAGGTTTCTTGAGTGAGGAGAGGGTGTTGGCGCAGTAGTCGATCCACTGTCTGAAGTTGCGGGCGGCGGTGTCGGGGTCGGTGGGGTCGATGGGTGGGCTCTGGGCGAGGGCGGTGGATAGCTGGTCTTCGGTGAATTCACTCCAGCAGTGAAGTGGCATCTGTTGGGTGCGGTGGTGCGTGGTGGACTTCCTGAAGGTGAAGTGGATGCAGTGATGGTCGGGACAGTGGGTTGCGGTGGTGTGGCTGAAGGAGACGTGGGGGCTTGTGTAGAAGATGGGGTCAAGCGTCTGGCCGGCGGCGTGGGTGGGTTTTGTCACGAGCTGTCTGAGTCCAAAATTGGCGAGGTTGTCGATCAGGGTGGTGGAGTTGGTGTCGTTGTTGTTCTCGAGGTGGAAGTTCAGGTCCCCCAGGATGTAGTCCGTGGAGCCGAGGGCATGTGTACTGATGAAGTCGGCGATGGAGTCGCTGAACTGTGGACGGGGTCTGGGGGTCCGTAGATGAGGGTTCCTCTGAGGGTGGTGTTGGCGTCGGTGTGGATCTGGAAGTGCAGGTGTTCCACGGTGCTGAGGGTGTCGTCGGTGTTGGTCAAGACTCTGAGGATGTTCTTGTGGACGATAGCGATACCTCCACCTACTCCATTGGTGCGACAATGTTCAGGGACCAGCATGGGTGCAATTTTTGTCCCAAAGATGGCTAACATCTATATGGACAACATAGAACACAAGCACGTTCTAAGTGACACCAACAGGTACCCTTCCAACATCAAGGGCCATATGTAGGTAAATACTATTTACCGATTCTAACATACTGAATTTTACCGATTCGGTATTTTAGAATCGGTAAATGGTATGTAGGTATTGATTCAGTAATTTTTACCGAATCGGTAAAATTCGGTAAAAACTGATTCGGCATTTACTGATTCGGTATTCCCCATTCATTCCTATGGGCCTGGATGCCCATAGCAATGAATGGGAATTACTGATTCGGTAAATACCGAATCGGTAATTGGGGGGCAGACTTACAAGTGTGGCAGGGTGTCACATTGACACCCTGTTGCACCCCTGAATATTACATGGGTGCACATGTGACATACATACATGCTCTAAGGGCATGTATGTCTGCCAAATGGCACTTTTGGAAAAGCACAAATTTGCTTTTTCACAGGTTTTCGATATTTACCACCAACTTGCAGTTGGTGGTAAATAACGTATCCTTAAATGACAAATGCACTCACTTGAGTGCTCCCTACATTACGGATTCGGTAATTTACCACATCGGTATTTAAGAATTCAGTAATTTACTGATTCCTTAAATTACCGATTCAGTAAATTACCTAATCCTTAAAATAGGCCCCTATATCTCAAATGCCTAATAACGGTCGGTAATTTCGGCCGTTACCGACCGGTATTGGGCTACCTACATCTGGCCCCAAATGTTGGAAAAGGTACATCGACGATATCTTTCTTATATGGTCTGGGACAGAAACAGATTTTAAGGATTTTGTCACATACCTCAATAAGAATCTCACCTCACTTTTACTTCTACCATCCAAAAATCATCAATCTCGTTTTTAGACCTCAACATACAAAATGAGAACGGCTCTCTTTACACATCACTTCACAGGACAGCAACAGAGAGGAAACACTTTTTGCCTATAAAAGTCAGCATCCAAGGGCACTAAGAGATGGACTCCCATTTGGCCAGTTTCTGCGTCTTTGCAGAAACTGCACATACAAATAAGACTATATGGCAGAAGCCGAGGTCATTAAAGCAAAACTACTAGCAAGAGGATATACTAACAAAATAGTTTGAAGATCATTTAAAAGGGCCTGGTTCTACCCTAGGGAGGAGCCAATGAAGCAAAAAGAGAAGATCAGACGTATAAATTGATTTGTGGGACTACTTTTGGGGTTCACTGTAATAAAAGCCGAAACATAATCCAAAGAACTGGCATTTGATAAGGAGCATACTCACCAACATAGGGATACCCATGTTTGCATTCAAGCGGGGTAAAAACATAAAAGATAATCTGATACGCTCCTCCACAGAAACTAATCTACGGAATAAGCCCGCCATACTTTCTGCTAGGAACTTACCAGAGGTGAAAGGGCATTTCAAATGTGAAAACTGTGTGACATGCCCCTTTACATTCAAAACAAAAATGTATTGAGCATTCGGATGTAAAACACACTCTACACTTTTTCTCAAATTGTAAGACACGAAATGTGGTATATTGCATTTGGTGCCCCTGTGGCCTGCCATATGTAGGCCAGACCCAACAGACCATAAAAGCGAGAATTGGGCAACACAGAAGCCGCATACGGCGGTCTGTACCAAATGCACCACTAGTAGCACACTTCGCCGAATTAAGCCATACAGCTGATGACATCAAATGGCAAGTTATTGACCGGACCAATGTGCCAGCCAGAGGAGGAGACATGACACAAATTCTACAACGGTTAGAGTGCCGTTGGATTGAAAAAACCAACTCCATAACACAAGGCCTGAATTCTGTGGAAGAGTGGAGGGGGTTTGTCACCGCACTATTGTCATAATCCCCCCATTTTGCTACATTATACTGGTCAGTAGACACTTGCCTACAGGACTCACTATTTGCATATACAGTGATCCCTTTATTGTTACGTCAGCACGGTACACAGACAAAATATCAATTTTTAAATATCGATATACAAAAATATCCAAGTTTAAATATTGATGGGACAAAATATCGAAGGTAAGTAATATCGACAGTCTTAATATCGATATTGGTATGATATCAGTAATATCGAAGTTGTAAATATCGATGTCAATAATATCGAAATTAATAACTTCGATGTTACTAATATCAATTTTTAAATAAATTTAGTGTATATTATATTGTATTTATTATGTTTTATTATTTATTTTTAATGTAATTTAATTAAATATTGTCTTTTACTACTGTAGCGGGTTGTGGGTTTATAGGGGAATAGGGTGGGAAGTAATTTAATTATGTTAAATTAATTATTAATTAGTAGGAATTATTAATTAATTAATTGAGAAATAATTTTTAATTATTTTTAATTAATTGAATAATTGATAAATATGTTCTGTAGCGGGTTATGGGTTTATAGGGGAATAGGGTGGGAAGTAATTTAATAATAATTAATTAATTGATATATATTTGTACATATTTTAATTAATAATTAATTGGTAATTAATTTCTATTAATTCGTTAATTAATTAATATAATTTTTTACATATTTATAATTATTAATTAGTTGGTAATTAATTAATATTAATTATTTAATTACATTAAATATAGTAATTTTTTATATATAATTTATTGTTATTCTTAATTAATTAATTGGGAAAAATAATATTAATTAATAAATTAAATTAATTACAGCAAATGTGCTAATATATTTATTTATTGTTATTGTTAATTAATAATTAATTGGTAATTAAATAATATTAATTAATTTTGGGTAAAGGAGTATTTTTAGGGTTCAGGGTCAGTTTTCAGTTTTTGGGTAAAGGGGTATTTTTAGGGTTCTGGGTCAGTTTTCAGTTTTTGGGTAAAGAGGTATTTTTAGGGTTCAGGGTCAGTTTTCAGTTTTTGGGTAAAGGGGTATTTTTAGGGTTTAGGGTCAGTTTTCAGTTTTTGGGTAAATGGGTATTTTTATGGTTCAGGGTCAGTTTTCAGTTTTTGGGTAAAGGGGTATTTTTAGGGATAAGGGTCAGTTTTCAGTTTTTGGGTAAAGGGGTATTTTTAGGTTTCAGGGTCAGTTTTGGGTTTTTGGGGTACAGGGATATTTTTAGGGTTCAGGGTCAGTTTTGGGTTTTTGGGGTACAGGCGTACAGGGTAAAAACCAAAAAATATTACATTAAATCAAATAAATTACATGAAAAAAATTAAAATTACATTAAATATTAAGTGTTTTATTTATTTTAAATGTATATGTATTAGTTTTAATTTTGTTTTAATATTTTTATTTAATAGTTGTAAAATTATATGTATTTTAAAATTATTTTTACATTATTATTAATACATTTAAAAAAACGATATTTTTGATTCCGATATTTTTGTACTACGATATTATTTTTTCGAAATTTTTGTACTTACCTTAATGAAGATAGGATTCCGATATTTTTGCTGTCGATATTTTTGCTCCGATATTTTTGCACTACGATATTATTTTTTCGATATTTTTGTACTTACCTTAATGAAGATAGGATTCCGATATTTTTGCTGTCGATATTTTTGCTCCGATATTTTTGCATTTCGATATTCTGTCTGTCGATATTATGTCAGACATTCGTCAGCACAAGAGTCTTTTACACAAAGGCTCTTACATCAATATAACCACCCCCATATTGTAAGGTAAATTTGTATCCAAGCTTCTTTGGTTACGACCAGCTAAGCGACCCTGCTGTTTTTACAAACAGATTTGCCCCCTGCACGTGCCCAGCTGTCCGATTGAATCCTATAGAGTTTATGCAAATAGAATAGAATCAGGTACCCCTTGGCCCATATATATTTTTTCCTCATTATTCTATTAACACCTCCACAGATTGTAGCTTACGTCACTCTTTCTTTAAATTCCAGATGTCCTTATATTATTAGGTCCTGAAAAAACCCTGCATCCTCGGAAGGGTCAAAACGCCATCGACATATATAAAAAATGAATCATTGTATCAGCACTGATTACTGAGTACAGTGTGAGAACTGTAAATGGTCATTTTCTGAATGATGGAAACCAAGCTGTAAATGTCACAAATGTCCCTAGTCCGTTTTTTGGTTCCATTGTACACTGGGGACACTATGCACTACTTGTTGTATATATCTGCAAAATCTTTAGAAAATTTTATATAAACTGTAAATACTCAATCACACTGTGATCGGCCTCCTTTCTGTCTGAAATCCACGTTAGCCATTGTTATTGCCATTGCGCATTGAAGTACCAATATAGTACACTATTGTTCCCACAAGAACCTTTGTTTCTTGACATACAGTACTTACCCTGGTTCTTTGTGAGTAGGATTTCCCTTGTTTTTTTCTGTTACTTCTGAAAGAGTGGCTTACAAACACATAATGCAAAAACCATCTTTATAAAAAAAGATGTGTAATTGCAGGGTGAGTTCAGGCATACTAAACTTCACCATTCCATCTTAAGCCTTTGGAAAGATATGCTGGCAAACACATTACACATCATTTCCATTCTATTTGAATGGGCAAGATGGCCTTTCAGCAGTGAAAACGAAATGGAGACTATTTCAGTGCCAGGACATGGTACACACCTTGGTACCTGTCCCACCTTTTACATTCACTGCACCCTGTCCAGGGGTACCCTAGACCTACCCTAGGGGGGCCTGATGTTTATGGAAAGGGAAGGACATGGTCTGGTAAGTGTGTGCACTTACCAGAGCAACATGGCAGTTTAGGAAACTGCGTGCAGGCCCTGCAATGGCAGGCCTGAGTTCCCGTCTCAAGGCTACTTGAGTGGGTGGCACAATAAGTGCTGCACGCCCACCTGTAGCATTTGCATTACCAACCCTGGCACAAGTAGTGCCCTTTACCAGGGACTTTAATAGTAAAGCAAACATACCAATAATGGACAGTCAATCTCCATTACACTCTATACAGGGAGCACTTGCACTTAAACAAAGTTTCCAAGCATCTAAGTTTGATTTGATTTGAAGGGGATTTATAGAGCGCATGGCTGCCCGAGAGCGTCCCAGCGCTAACTGAATCCAGAGGAAGGGTCAGGCGGGGTGGAGAAAAGGTCAAGGGAACAGCCATGTCTTCAAGGATTTGCGGAATTAAAGGAGATTAGGTTGGGCCCGAAGGTCCGGTGGGAGAGAGTTCCACATTTTGGACGCTTGAAATGAGAACTGTCGACCTCCGAAGCGTGTTCTCTTGATCCTGGGTATTTGAGTTAAGTGGGCGTTAGTAGAGCGTAAGGCTCTGTTTGTCGTGTATGGTGTCACGAGATCTTTCAGGACCGGAGGGTCTTTTCCATACAGGATTTTGTGAGTTAGGCACATGGCCTTGAATTGGGAGCTAGTGAAGTTCTTTAAGTGCAGGTTTAGCAGAGCAGCGTTTTTTAGTACCTGTAAGGATCCGGGCGGCCGCATTTTGCACCACCTGCCGCCTAGAGATGACTTTTTTAGGTGAACCGAGGTATAAGGCGTTGCCATAGTCAAGTCTAGACAGTATTAGGCCCTGTACTAGAAGTTTCCTTGACTGAAATGGGAGCAGTGGGAGGATCTTACGGATGGAACGTAGTAGGCCGAAACAAATGCCCGCGGTTTTCCTGGCCTGCGTGCTAAGGGTTAGTTTGTCGTCCAGCCAAATCCCCAGGCTTTTAATATCAGTCTTGGGGATTGGAGGTGGGCCCATGCTGGGAGGCCATAGAGACTCCGGACGGAAGTGGGACTGATTGCCCAGGACCATTAGCTCGGTTTTGTCCCCATTGAGCTTTAAGTGGGACTCGCTCATCCAGCTGACTATGTCCTCCAGGCAGGAGTACAGATTAATGGTGGGGGGTTCTGCCAGGCTGAGGGAAACGACCAGCTGGGTGTCGTCCGCATAGGTCAGCAGTTTGATGCCATAGGGGGCGACAATTTGATCAAGTGGTACCATATATACGTTGAAGAGTGTAGGGCTCAAAGAAGAGCCCTGGGGCACTCCGCAACATATCGGGGTTTCCCTGGAGATGCAGTCTCCCTCCGCCACCTGAAAGGAGCGATTGTGGAGGAAGGATTTTAGCCAGTCGAGGGCCGTCCCAGTGATGCCCAGGTTTTCCAGGCGCTGGGCCAGGATGCTATGGTTGGCAACACATGTCAGAAAAAAGGCCTAGTGGAAAAGCAAAAAGTTTAAGGAACGTTAGCCAATAAGAGCCAAGTCCCACAACCACCAAGAATCCTCAACCTGGAGAACTACCAGTGGATTTGTAAGGGTATTCACCTATTGGATTGTGGGAACTAAGTCCACAACTTCTAAGGACCATCTTAGAGTTTCCATCCCTTTTAGTGAGTTTGAGACACTTTAGGACCCTTTGGGAAACTTCAGGAAGAAGTTCCAGATGTTTAGAGAACTTTTATGCAACTATGGAAAAAAGCTCCAATAGGGCACCGACTGCACCTGACCAGCCAAGCTGTCTGCCTTCAACCGCGAGCCAGCCTGCCATCCAGGTTAGTCCCGCTAAAAATCTCAGTAGGTCCTACTTCCAGAGTTTGACCGGGAGCAGAAGAAATCCGATGCTGGTGAAACCTCACCGAATTCAGACTGGCTGAGAGCTTCGAGAGACCCCGGGAAGAAAAGCTCCAGAAAAGTTTCTAAGTCAGAAGTTGAAAACTTTGAACAAGAACTACCATGAGGGGGAGCCGCCCATGGCTCGACCGCAGTCGGCCTGAAACTTTGACTTTGACCCGTTCTATCGTGACCAGATGTCCCGATAAGGGGCTACAGGTTTCTGTGTGCAATAAAGTGCTACATCCCTAAAAATGCATATCTAAGGTCCCCTACTAGGGATTTTTGTCATTTTGGTGTAATTTTAAATATACAATTATTTCCTATGTTTATAAATTGGTGTTGGATTTTTATTATGAGTTAGGTCTTAAATATTTACTGAAATTGTGTTTTTAAATGCTTTACATACCTATCTGTGAAGTTAAGCCTGCCTGCTCGCAGCCAAGCGACTAAGGGTTGAGCATAGCAATAATTTTCTAGGACCTATTCTGAGCCCTGTACTGTGTTAATGGCCTTATTGTCAGTGGCAGATATACATGTTCCCCTACTAATAATCCGCTTTCCAACACTTTCTCTTTCTGAGATACAGTATAGTTCATTAATGATCAGGATGTGGTGAGGTTGGGAGGAGGTTTTGTTCTCCAGCTGGCTTGGTATTTTTCAGTCTAAGAGGCGCAGTCATCTCAATTAGTAATTAATCAAAGCAATAGTTAGGCTCAAAGTAATGTAATTACTGGTGAGTAATTGGGGCATTTATCAAAAATTGCAGCAAGAAGGCTCCCCACAGACAGACAGCCTCCCTAAGCTTATGTGAAGTAAGCCATGCATCCCTTCTGAAGGCTCATGAGTTGCAAGTGGTCATTTGTTCTTTTGAGAAAATTAACATTGGTGGAGGGTCAGCTGTGGATGAACTCACAATTGTACTGTGAAACAGGCCAGAAACTTGCGTATTCTTAACTGAACTGGATTGCATTTATCAAACATTTGCTCTGCATCTTTTTGCTCTGTGATCACTAAAGCTGTTCTAAATTGCCCCCTGAATACTGCCAGATACATTGACATTTTTTCAGGCTAGATTATTATGAACCTATTTTTCTAAAAACATATCGTATCACATTGCTCCATTTTCTAGTCACTGTGCATCCGACAGCTTTTTAGAGGCTTTCCACCAGACATTGATGATTTCCCTCTCACCACAGTATTAAAATGATACTGGTCGGAGGGTAACCTGTATGGGGATTCTGCTGCATTTCCGATGTACTCAAGGAGCACATTGGAGAGTCCGAAAGACTCATAATCCAATAATGATGGCAGAGCCAGCCACGTCTCTGCCATCAGGATTATGATGCCACTTTCCCACAGTCTTTCCATGTTGGCCTTTCTGCCTTGGAAAGACTGCCAGAAACCTAATTTGGAGGCCCCTATCAGAGCCCCCATCACCCTGGCCCGCCTCTACATGGCCAGTGGCCACCAATGGCCCACCCCTAAACATCCCTGTGCCGTGTGGCAGCAGGGGCGGCTCTAGGCTCATGGTGGCCCTGAGCAGGGAGCAAAGATAGGGGGCCCCGGAAGAGGGGGTCAGGGCAAGCGGAGCCCCCCGGAGCTCAGGAGGGGGGGGCGTCAGGGTGTTAGGAAGTGGAACAGAGCCAGAGGCCACCAAATCCCTGCCAGGGGCCGCCACGCAAATGTGTATCCATCCTCAGAGGATTATTATATTAAGGATATATATTGGCGTGGAGGCCCCTGGGGTTTGGTGGCCCTGTGCAGGTGCACAGCTTGCACATGCCTAAGGCCGGCCCTGGTGACAGGCATTGCATGGTAACTGCCACATGATGTAGGGATGTTCGCAAACATCCATTTTTCAATGGCATCCCATGCTGCAGGCCTTTTCCACCTGCTGCACAAGCTACCATTAAATAAAGGATGTTTCTTACCGGCCATAGGGAGGTTGCATCCAAATTCTGCAGTCTGAACCACCGACCTATGGTCGGGCGATTCCTGTCCTCAACGTTACGTCCGACCAACATCGTAATGAGGCGTAAGTTGTCACTGCAAAAAACACGAGTGTGCTGCGATGCATTCCCATGAGGTAAATCAAAGGTTAGCAATTCTACACCTCGCTTCCCCGGAGGTTCAGTTCAAGTTAGCATGTCGCTGCCTTGCAACGGTATTTATTAAAGGCGCCCATCATTTGCACCTCCGGACGCAGCCTGCCTTCTCTTCTCTGCAGAAGATGCCAAAGTTTAGTGCCTCGGCATGTCTCTTCTGTGAAGTCTTGTTTACTTTGGTTGCCTTGAGTTGCTTTTTCTGGATATCAGTTACCTGCAGTATTACTTGTTGAAGAAGTTTATGGCTAGCAGGCTTGCATTTTTTTTGATTTGTCTATTTCTAGGTTGTCAGGTATGATTTCTGCACTCCAGTTACCTGTGCTATCATTTGCTAAAGGCTTCAGTAGTTAGGAGTTCAGCACACCAGTTTCTAGCAGTTTCATTTATTTAAGTCTAATTTGTTGTAGGTATATTTTATTTGCAGTTCTGGGTGTCCTGGGGGGAGGGCACTTTGCCAGGGCCGGTTTTGGTTCCAAGTACGGCCCTGATCATAAACATTTACTAAATGTATTTGGAATGACATATACATTAGCAATTCATCAATTAAAAAACGTATAAACAGAGCAGCTATCGGTCGGACCCGGGGCTGCCTGACTCTCAGACGCGCACCTAGGCCTTTTGTTTTTGTGCAGCGTTGTGACCATAAGAGAATACGTTCCTCTGCAGTCCTGTGTACAAGCTGCAGCCATAGCAACAAGTACGGCTACGCTCTTGATGTTTGTGTCACAGTTCCTGCTTCCTGTTTCTTTGGGAGTCCTTGAATGTAATGCATATTTTTATCCGGTAACGATATACACTTTTGGAATTGAATCATGTCGTATGCGTGGCAGGGGGAGGAGAGCAGTTTCTATCATCACCAACTGGGGGCTCACAGCCCGTCGCCGCCCGTGCAGATAATCCAGCAGCCGGTGAGTGACAGCCTGTCAGGGTGTGATCTGTTACTGTCCCTGCGAGGCTCAGTGATGGTATGAGTCCTGCATCTGTCGTGATCTATGAGACATATTAAAGACAGCATAAAGTAGCTAAATATGGCGCACTCGTTCGGTGCAAGACGTTGGACTGATGTCGGCATGTGCAAGTTACTGAAAGTGGTAAAGTTAGGTTTTTTCTCACTAGACTGCATGAAAGACTCACAGCAAACGGCTTTAGGTAAATTTATTTCACGTGCTCGGACATCGGGTGAAAACTATCGATCGTGAAGCAGGTGCAGTTGCGCCCGGTACGGAGCTTTTATAACCGAACAAGGAGGTGAGAGTTTGAAGGAAGGGATTCAGGAGGCAAGGATCACTGTTCCGAAGGGAAGTCTGGCTCGGGTGAGCTTCGCTGCCAGTCTTTCAAGCAGTGAGTACGACTGGGGGGTAGGGTTAATGGAGACAGGTGATACGACATCGGGCCCTATCATAATTCCGCTCCCTGGGCTGTGAAGCACAGTATTCAAAAAGGAGTTTTAGCAATCCGGCGGACTATTGGAGCTAGGAGGGTTTCCATCATGAAGCCTAATCTAGCTGCAGAATTATTAGAAGTGGATTACCCCCCATGAAGCCAGGCTCTGCTGTGGCGCTCACAGAGATAGGTGATCCAGCCTTTACTCTAACTAGTGAGTGGACCAGCAGGGAGAGCAGTTCACATCCTATGGTTTACTACTATAGGGGACATTATTGGGACAGTCGGAGTATTGTGTTCTATTAGTACAGACAGCAGATTACCCAGTATGAAGTTTAGTAAATGACTGGGACGAGTTGGGTTAGCAGTTTACACCACATGCTGTGTAACTAGAGGGGACATTATCGAATATACAGATTATCCAATTTGTAGTCTGACTAGGCAGTCGGAAAGTGTATTGTATTAGTAGAGACAGCAGATTATTCAGCATGAAATGTAACGAGTGGGACTAGTTGGGATAGCAGTTAACACTACAGGAGTAGTACTACAAAGGACATTATTGGATATATAGATTGCCCAACACATAGTGACTATACCGTCGGATTAGAGTAGACAGCAGTTTGCGAAGCGTCGATTTTAAAAAGTGAGTGGGACTAAGTATAGCAGTTTACACTTCAGTGGTAATATTAAAGAGGACATCATGGATATACAGTGAGTGGGAGTAGTCAGCATATCAATTTACACCGCAGGGAGTATCGCTCTAGAGGAGAGAATATTGGATATAGTGGATTATCAACATGGAGTGTGACGCGTGAGCTGGACTAACAGGGATACAATCTATTCAGAGTGGCTTCGGAATATGCAGCAGATCAGTGATGGTCGTAGATGATGAGGATTACATGCTGACTACCTGAGCAAACATCGGTAGATATTTTTGTACCATATTCATTCCAGGACTGAAGGATATTGTAGTCAGATGTTGCCATTTTAAAGTAAATGAGCCAGTTACAGCATGATTTGCCATCCCAGCCACCAAGAAGGTCTGCAGTCAGTACTCAAATCGAGAATAAACAAAGCTCTAATTAAAGAGGAAAGAGACCACTTTTCCCATAGTGTACCAATTAAGTAACTAAATGCAGTGCATAGACATAGCCATAACATTCAATCAATGGTACATCTTAACCACAAATCACAGTCTAGGAAACAGTCATAAAACAACTGGCCTAAAATGACACCAAGTTTATGATGGTCTAATCGTAAACAAGCCCATGACCATTTAAAAAGCCAAACAAGCCTTATATCCTGCCGTAGCAGGCTATACTTTCGTTCAAAAGCATGTTCCAGCAGGCCTTTAATGCAGGACCGGTCTGGGAACCCAAAGCAGCCCTGGCAATTCTGTCAGCCCAACAAAGGGGAGGAAGGGGGTGCAAGACAATACTGAAATCCTCCTAATCACCAACAATGAGAACAACTCCCCAATCTTAGAATGGCTAAAAGCAATTGATGCGCTCAACTACAACCCCACCTTAGCCGACTCTGCAAAATCACTGGTAATCACCCTGGACCTCAAACTAGACATAAGCATTCACATCAAGAACACCGCAAAGGACGCCTTCCTCAACCTGAAACTACTCAGCAACATTAAACCCTTCATCCTGCAGAACAACCTCAAACAAGCTACTCAATCCCTGGTGCTACCCAGACTGGACTATGGGATTGCAACCATAACAGGATCAGCTAAATCCCACCTAGCTCCCCTCAGATCAACACTGAACGCAGCAGCCAGAATGGTCACTGAAGTTAGGAAATATGAACACATCTCCCCTGCACTCAGGGAGCTAAAATGGCTCCCAATTGAAACGCGTGCCAACTTCAGAACCGCCTGCCTCACGCACAAAGCGCTGCACACAGGGAAACCCGCATACCTGGCCGCCAAGCTCCAGAATGCCGGTCAAACAAGACACCTACGGAGTACCAACACCCTACTCCTTATCCCTTTGAGAACTCACAAACAAAAAAACGCAACCCGCTCCTTCACAGGAAATGCACACAAAATCTGGAACTCCATACCAGTCCATATCAGGACTAACCCCTCCTATTTACAATTCAAAAAGCAGCTCAAAGTCCTCCTCCTCAACCAATCTCTCCCAAATGGATAGCTACAACCTAACCATTGAAGCCTACCTACGGCAGCACACAGACACTTTTTTTTTTGTCCTCATGTCAGCATGGCATCTTACAAGTCAAGGACCATATCCTGGCACCCTTTTATCGTATGGGCCCTTGCCTCTTCTCATCCAAACCCTTGAAGAAGGTTCTTTTATCCCAGAGGAAAAGATGATAGATACCTTCCCTCTTTAGTGCTGTAACAATAGGACACCAGAGAAAAAAAAAAGGCAAGAAGAAAAGAGGCATCCCATCTAGCTCGACCAGTCGGCGAAGGCTTTCCACACTTCCCTTATACGCGGTAAGTTGCCATTTGTTATTGTTTTACATATCCACCTGGCCACTGCCAACCAACCATTGGGGTCAGGTGGTGCGATATCTTTCCAATATTTGCATATCTCTCGTCGAGCCAACAATATCAAATAGAAAAGCAACTCTCTTGAAGTCTTATCAAGCGTTGTATCCAGATCACAGTGTACCCCAAAGAGCACAGGAGTCACTGACAATGTTAGTGGTGTCCTCAGGATGTCACAGAGAGTAGATTCTATCACCTTCCAATACTGTTCTATTTCAGGACATGTAAAGAAAATATGAATATCATTGGCTTTTGGTGATTTACATCTAGTACAGCTGGGAATTGGTTGAAATACAAACATGGCTAATTTATACGGTGTCCAATACAATCTATTTATTGTAAAGAAATGAAGTCTTTTGAGATTTGCTGGTGTGACCAGAGAATATAGCCTTTTTAAAGAGCTCTGACAGGTTTTCAGGATATCCTCATCCTGAAGTATGTCTTGCCAGATAGTGTATGGGGGGTCTAGTTTCCTATCTTCCTCTTCCCCTAATTACATATACCACTTGGAGACTTCTTTACTTTTTGCCCTTGTATCTTGGATATCATTCTTGGAGTCCCATAATGATCCTATCTCTTTGGAATTTGTGGAAAGCCAAGAGCTCAGCTGAATAAATTCGGTTCGGATTTTCAATACTTCCCAGGAAACCAGTTTACTTTCGAATACTAGTTCGCCCCAATTCATCAACCTGGCTTGCTTCAGTGGTAATGCCAAACCATCTTTTAGGCATTTCGGAGTACCGGGTGAGTGCCAGATACGGGCAAACTCTGAGAAGTATCCTATATTTAGCATCTTTCTCATTGTGAACCAAAGATTTAGAGATGCCATCAAAACTTTTAATCTTACCTTTTTGAAAAACTTCTGGGCCCCAAATTTATACAAAAAAGCTACTCCGTACTCCTTCGTCATTTCCCGCAATATTAGTCCCCATGTAGTTGAATCGGGTTCCCCTAGAAGCATTCGAAAGTTTTTAATTTAGAATGCCATGCAATAAATCTTCATATCTGGTAACGCTAGGCCACCCCCATGTAGTCGTCTTCTTAGCTTCTTCCATGTAAGGCGTACTCCTCGAGAGGCCCAGATAAAACTAGTTATCTTACCCTGAATTTTACTTATCATTTCCTTGGGGAATTTTAGCGGGACACAGTTAAATATATACGTTAATTTGTGGCGGATAGACATGTTTATTGAATTCAGCCTCCTATGGATGGTAAGAGGGAGGTTTTTCCATCTAGGCAAAGTTCTGTCTATCAATTTTCCGACTCTAGTTAGGTTCCTGGACGGAATATCTTTGATTATATTCATTATATTGATCCACAAATATTTCATCTCCATAGAGCTTCTATCTTCCCATCCGTCCAAGTTCCACACCATCACCTCAGTTTTAGTGGTGTTTACTAAATACCCTGACATTTCCCCGAATTCTTTACTTAGCTGTTCCATCATTGGTATCGTTTTATCTGGGTCGGAGGTATATATTATTAGATCATCTGCAAATAGGGCTATTTTGCTGAAAAAACCTAATGAGGGAATAGGGACTATCTGATCATCCTTCTCAGAAGCTGAGCTAGCGGTTCAATGTAGAAGAGAGGATATTGGGCAGCCCTGCCTCGTACCTCTAGTCATCTTACAAGTTCAGTGAACATTCCATTTACCAGCATCTTGGCTGTAGGGCTTTGGTATACATTTTTTATGGCCTTAATAAATCACATAGACACTTTGACATTAAGAAAGCTACCCCACTCACCCCAGGACTACCTCCTATATACCCCCCTCGGCCCAACCTCGTCACAAGTCGTTATGCTCTCTTTGATGAAAAGGCCTTGTACGCACTGCCGTGAGAACTTACCCTGCGAGTGACACTGTGCGCTCTACGACAATATTATGTGATACGTCCTGAGCCATTGTTCATACTCAATCAATCAATCAATCAGTACATTTGTAGAGCGCTGAGGGGTGGGGGTGCGCTATTGCTAGAATAACCAGGTCTTGAGGTGTTTCCTGAAGGTGAGATGGTCCTGGGTCAGTCGTAGTTGTGTGGGGAGGGAGTTCCATGTCTTGGCTGCCGGTAGTGGTTCTGCGAATCCGTTCGACGGTGGAGAGGGGGAGGCTGGTGGAGAGGAGCTGGGGGGTGGGAGTGTAGAACGAGAGGAGGTTGCTGAGGTATTCCGGGCCCATGTTGTGGAGCGCTTCGTGTGCGTGGGTGAGCAGCCTGAACGTGATCCTCTTGCTGACAGGGAGCCAGTGCAGGTTTTTCAGGTGGGCAGATATGTGGCTGTGGCGAGGGATGTCGAGGATGCGTCGTGCGGAAGCGTTCTGTATGCGTTGAAGGCGTTTCTGAAGTTTGGCTGTGGTTCCTGCGTATAGGGCGTTCCCGTAGTCCAGTCGGCTGGTGACGAGGGCCTGGGTGACCGTCTTTCTGGTTTCGGTGGGGATCCACTGGAAGATCTTTCGGAGCATGCGCAGGGTGTTGAAACACGAGGACGAGACTGCGTTGACTTGCTTGGTCATGGTGAGGGAGGAGTCCAGGATGAATCCCAGGTTGTGTGCGTGGTCCGTGGGTGTCGGTGCAGTGCCCAGTGTTGTGGGCCACCAGGAGTCATCCTAGGCGAATGGGTATTGTCTGAGGATGAGGACCCCGGTCTTGTCCGAGTTGAGCGTCAGACGGCTGTGCTTCATCCATTCTGCAACATCTTTCATTCTGTACTGGAAGTTGGCTTTGGCGGTGAGAGGGTCTTTGGTGAGGGAGAGTATCAGTTGGGTGTCGTCGGCATAGGAGATGATGTTGATGTTGTGTTTGTGTGTGATGGTGGCGAGGTGGCTCATGTAGATATTGAAGAGGGTTGGGCTGAGCGAGGAGCCCTGGGGTACGCCGCAGATGATCTTGGTGGCTTCGGAGCGGAAGGGAGGGAGGCGGACTCTCTGGGTTCTGTTGGAGAGGAACGATGTGATCGAGTCCAGGGCCTTTCTTTGGATCCCAGTGTTGTAGAGGTGGGTTATTAGGGTGCGGCGGCAGACGGTATCAGAGGCTGCTGAGAGGTCCAGGAGGATGAGAGCGGCCGTCTCTCCGTTGTCCATCAGGGTCCTGATGTCATCGGTGGCTGCGATAAGGGCGGTCTCGGTGCTGTGGTTGGCTCGAAATCGGGACTAGGATGGGTCGAGCAAGTTGTTTTATTCGAGGAATGCAGTCAGCTGTTTATTGACGGTCTTCTCGATGACTTTAGCCGAGAAGGGGAGAAGAGAGATGGGGCAGAAGTTCTTGAGGTCTTTGGGGTCCGCTGTTGGTTTCTTCAGAAGGGCGTTGATTTCTGCGTGTTTCCAGCTTCCATGGAAGGTGGCTGACGTGAAGGAGCTGTTGATAATGTTCCGGAGGTGGGGTTCGATGATGGTGTCAGCTTTGTTGAAGATATGATGAGGGCAGGGGTCGGATGGGGAGCCGGAGTGGATGGTGTTCATGACGCGGGTGGTGTCTTCAGTGCTGATGGGGGTCCATGTGCTGAGGCTGGTGGTGGGGGTCATTGGTTTGGTGGTTGGAGGTGGAGTCTGGGGTCCGAAGCTGTCATATATATCTGCGATCTTGCGGTGGACGAATGTGGGCGAGGGAGTTGCAAAGGTCTTGCGACGGTGTGATGTCGTTGTTGCTGGCGCAGGAGTTGGAGAGCTCTTTGACGATGCTGAAGAGTTCCTTGCTGTTGTGGGCGTTGTTGTCCAGCCGCTCTTTGAACGATGTTTTTTTGGTGGTGCAGATCATCTGGTGGTATTTGCGGGTGGCGCTCTTGAGGGCTGTCATGTTTTCTGATGTCCGTTCGTGGCGCCAAGCTTTCTCGAGGGTTCAGCATGATTTCTTTGCGACTCCAATGTTTTCTGTATATTACAAGTGATCATGCTTTAGAGCGCTCCGATACCTATGGGCCTGGCTAGCGCTATATAAAACTCTTAAATAATAATAATAAGTGTGAAGCATTGCTGCCTTTTTTACTGGAAGTTGATGATTCTACATAGCTGCAAAACTGGGCCCATTATCAAAACCGGCCCCGGCTGCCCAATGCCTACTACAGCCAGTCTGACCTTGCTTTATTGGTCAGTATAGCCCAGCTATGGAGGCTTGTAAGGCTTTGAGAACATTCCTTCCCTAGAGGACAGAATGCCCAAAATATAGAAAGAAAGGCAACAGAGCTCAAGGGAGTTCAATTTAAATCCCCTCGAGCTCTCTGAGGCCTTAATTTTATTTGTTAGAACATTCTGTCCTCTGGTTTCAGAATGTTCTAATAGCATTTTAGCTCGCCGTAGCTGGGCTATACTCGGCATTAAAGGCCCCCTCCCTTGTTAAAGGCCCTCACCTTGTTATGTTATATGGTCTCTTTTATAGCGCACGGCTACTCCGAGGAGTGTCCCGGCGCTTTGGCAAAGAGAACTGGGAAAGAATACACGACGCAGCAACTCACAAAGGGCCGAAAGAATATTATTGAGAGAAAAGCCAGGTCTTCAACTCCTTTCTGAAAGAGAACAAACTGTTGTCTTTTCTTAGGGAAACAGGAAGCTCATTCCAGCACCGAGGTGCCAGGTATCGAAAAGAGCGACCTCCAGTACGTGCGCGTCTGATGGGGGGAACAACGGCTTTGGCCAACAAGGCCGACCGCAGAGTCCTCCTAGGTGCTTAGAAGGCCATGCGCTTTCCGATGTATTTAGGGCCAATCGAATGAAGGGCCTTAAAAGCAAGGGTCAAAACCTTAAAAGTAATTCTCTTAGAGACAGGAAGCCAGTGCAGTCTTTTGAGCAACTCAGAGGCTTTTGCCCTGCGCTGAAGACCAAAGATCGCTCCTGCAGCAGAATTCTGCACGATCTGCAGACGTGCTAGAAGATATTTGTCAATTCTACGCTCCAGGTATACTTTTTTTCCATCCATAATATGTTTATGATAAAGCCTAATAGCATCCCTATACTTTACTTTATCACCAGGGTCATACATGCGCCGCCAAGCTCTTTCAGCCTTCTTACAGTCTTGGCGCATCTTACCAAGAGAGGGAGTAAACCAAGGGGCCGAGGCATGCCTACCCGCAGACTTGGCTGTCTTGGCGATCTTGGGCAAGTCCTAGCAGAGGAAGGAATACGAAAATTAATTAAAAAGTGATCTGACCATAGGACTGGAAGCGGCGGGGACACATCAATCGGCCTAGTAGAAAGTATCTGGTCAATAGTATGGCCTTTAATATGGGTGGGACTGGTGATGTAGGGGACCAGCCCTAACGAAGAGGCAATGTCCTGCAACTTAATAGTATCAGGATCCGCTGTATTATCCATGTGAAGATTCAAATCTCCCAATAAAATGCAGTGCTCGGATCTAAGGCAGGGCACGGAGAGTGCCGCCTGCAGTTCATCAAAAAAAGAGCCGAGGGGACCAGGTGCTCTATAGATAAGGATTCCTGCACATGCTTGACAGGGGGATAGCCGAAGGGTAAAACCTAAGGCTTCACAGCCCGCAATGTTATCAACTGGAAAAGTCGTGCAAGGGAAACGCTTATCCACAATCAGTGCCACACCCCCGCCCCTGCCTACCATTCTATCCCTCCTAAAAATAGTGTAATCCGGAGGTATGGCAGTCCCCAGATCTGGACCAGAGCACTCTCCCAACCAGGTCTCAGTTAGGAACAGACAACATGTTTTAGAGCCCGACTACAAGTTCCAGATGTCAATGGAATGTCTACTGAGGGATCTGGTATTAAGGAGAGAACATTGATTGTACGTAAGTGGGCTCTCGAGTAAGATTCCCTCCTGATCAGGAATGCGCCAGCCGCAAACCGAGAAGCCCTTCAACTCAGGCTTTTAACGCTGGAGCGGGTCATTAATGGTTGGTATAGCCCGCTACTGCGGTATATAAGGCTATATCAGTATATTGAAATATTGAGAGCGTGGGCCTATTCCAGTTTATATAGACTGTTGCTGCTTCATTGTCTTCAATTGGACTCTCAACATTCCAATGCTCTTATATTCATTGGATTATCATTTCTTTAGCAAACAAGTCCATCTCAATTATTATAAAGCTAACATACAAACACCACAAGCACAACACGTTTTTATGTGCGCCCGAGATAAGTGGCATTTGAAACATGCTACCCTTGTTGTCTTCAGGAAAGCCACCTAAAATACAAATTTTCATTTTGGTTTACACCAGCTATACAAATGCATTTACCTTTTTAGTGCTAAATATTATAAAGCACTCTTACTGACACAGATTCCGAAATAACAAGTACTATCCCGTAGAGCTGTATTCTAACCACTTGCAAGCAGTCTTGGTCTCCAATTAATGTACTATATCTATGTCATATATGCCTTTTCAAATTTATAATTTTTCCTTTCCATTGTATATTTTGATGGCTTAAACAGCTAGGTTATCATTCTTAGCCATTGACCTGCCTACTACCAACAAACCACACGTCTTGCCACATGAGTAACTGAGTCTGAAGTATAAAAAACAAAACAATCTACTAGGTACTCCCTGCCATATAGGGCACAAGTGAGAGAAGCCTGGGCAAATCTTCCCCTCTGATGTCCACATGACTAGACTCGAACTTTATATTATCTGGATAAAAAAAATCTGTTCTATTAATATAAGTCATTTGTTGTACCTTTTCTTCTGCTCATGTTATCAACTGGAAAAGTCGTGCAAGGGAAACGCTTATCCACAATCAGTGCCACCCCCCCGCCCCTGCCTACCACTCTATCCCTCCTAAAAATAGTGTAATCCGGAGGTATGGCAGTCACCAGATCTGGACCAGAGCACTTTCCCAACCAGGTCTCAGTTAGGAACAGACAGAATGTTTTAGAGTCCGACAAGGCTAAGGTTATCATTCTTAGCCATTGACCTGCCTACTACCAACAAACCACACGTCTTGCCACATGAGTAACTGAGTCTGAAGTATAAAAAACAAAAAAATCTACTAGGTACTCCCTGCCATCTAGGGCACAAGTGAGAGAAGCCTGGGCAAATCTTCCCCTCTGATGTCCACATGACTAGACTCGAACTTTATATTATCTGGATAAAAAAAAATCTGTTCTATTAATATAAGTCATTTGTTGTACCTTTTCTTCTGCTCAATAAATTAAAACAAAATAAAAAAGATGTCGAAACATAAAATATCCCAGCATCAATCGATGTAGATCAACACGAGATAGGTGTATGCAGTTTGATAATAGAAATTATACCATAGTGACGCTTTTTTACAGTAGATAATTTTAATATGAAATAATGCATTAACCTCAGAGGGAGCATGTTTTGTTACATTTAAGATTGATTAATTTCACCTTAATTTATGAAGGTCCATTGTAAGAACTGCAGGTAGAGGAAATGGAGCAGTAATATTTCTCTCAATCAGGACTCAATTTGATATATGATTGACTTCTAAGTTTGTAAACCGAGAAACACTTTGTGCAGCTACAAAAGAAAAAATCAATTTTTGAAAATCAGGAAGATCAAAAGACCTTTTAATTTTGAGAGTTGTAATGTTTTAAATTGAATTCTTGCAGATTTGTTATTTCAAATGAATTTAATGAGAATTGTATTGAGGGTCTTATAAAAAGATGTAGGAAATCACAGAGACAGCATAGATAGTATGTATAATATTTGTGGCATAATTACCATCGTAACTGCTTCCAATATTCCCCACCTTGATAATTTAAATGATTTCATAATTTAAATGAAGACCATTAGTCTACTTTCTCTTTAATACGAAAAATGACTTTTTTACAATTTATGTTGACAGAGTCCTTAATATTTTTTTTTAAAATACATTCCTAAATACCCTAGAATAGATGAATTCCAAATAAAATATTGATAACACTAAGCAAATTGGTTGTACAATACACATTCAGCGGAAAAAGTCAGATCATTATTAATATTCAATGTGCCTCAAGAGCGTAAAGCACAATTTTGTACAATATGGGGTATACTGGGTAAAGTGGTAATGAGGTCACTAATATTGAGTAGGACATAATCAGTATATACAGAGGTTTATAGAGTAACGGTATTAACATTAGTTCCTGTATTTTAAAATAAATGAGCCAGTTACAGTGTGATTCGCCATCTCTGCCACCAAGAAGGTCTGCAGTGAGGACTCAAATCGAGAATAAACAAAGCTTTATTTAAAGAGTAGAGAGACCACTTTTCCCATAGTGCACCAATTATGTATCAATGGTATCAATGGTACATCTTAACCACAAATCATAGTCTAAGGAAACAGTAATACAACAACTGGCCTAAAATGACACCCGAGTTTATGAGGGTCTAATCGTAAACAAGCACATGACGATTTAAGGAGCCAAACAAGCCATACAGCCCGCCATAGCAGGTTATACAGGCATTCAAAAGCATGCTCCAGCAGACCTTTAATGCATGCGGTCTAGGAACCCAAAGCAGCCCTAGCAATTTTGTCAGCCCACCAAGAAATTACGTAGAAGATACAATAAAGGTTCAATGGCCAGTAATAATAATAGGTGCGAGAGAGGGCATCCTTGTCTCATACCTCTATATAAAGCAAATGACGGAGAAGTAGTACCATTAACATATATAGTAGTTTGATGTGGAAAAATAACAAGCTTGAGCCACTGAAAGAAATGTTGCTCCAAAACTAAAGTTTTAAACAAACATTTCTCATTATTTTACCAAGAGCTAAAGGTCCTATAGGATGCTTTGATTTAGATGTGGAAGCAATAGTATGAAACACACAGCTGGTAGTGTATGCTGATAAGTGCCCTTTCAGAAAACCAGTTTGGTGTGGGTGAATAAGATAATTTACAACAGTGATGATTTTTGCAAATATTTTGAGTTCATGATTAAAGTGAGATGAGGTGAAAGGTTGAGATTAGAGTTATGGCCTTGTCTGGTTTCCAGAGCACAATAATTGTAGTGTCTTTAAATACACCCTCAACAGAAACAATGAAAGCAAAATCCTGAAACAAGGATAGGAGGACTTGAGCTATTTATGTAGAGAAAGCTTTGTAGAATTCTGCTGGAATTTCATCAGGACCAGGCGCACTTTTGGACTTTAAGGATTTAATTGCAGAGTAAACATCTTCTATAGTTAAAAGAGAATCAAGAATATTTCTGTCTGTAAAGGGTAACATTGGTAAGTTACAATGATAAAGGCATTGGGCAATTGTACCATCAGGAGAATCATGGGGGTTACTGTATAGGTTTAAATGAAATCATTGGAATTCATGAGCTATTTCTGTGATGGATAAATGTAGGCAGCCATTTGAGGAATGAATGGCCGGAATCTGTATCTCACCTCTCTGAATACGTTGATAATGGCAGAAAAACGACCTGCTTTTATTGCATTAAACTGGATATTAACATTCTAGCTACAAATATGAAGATTCACTTTTTTACTAAGAAGTGTACTTTATTCATATCAATGCAGTTTTATCTTAATTGTATATCTGTAGAAGATATAAACAGTTGTTCTGCTGTAAAAATGTGTTTCTCTACTAATGATAATTTATAAATAAACAGCTTGTTCTCATATGCCATTATGGAGATAGAAATGTCTTGTATGTGTCCTTTAAAATTGTCCCAATGAGTAATCTTAGAGGTATCTTTAAGTTTGTTGTTTTGGAAATAATCTGTGCTAGCAGCTGCCAATTTGAGTTGATTTTAGTCAGAACCTAAAGTATCAGTATTAATTCTCCACCTATATGTATTATGAGGGACATCAGTTTAGGTTAATAAAAAAAGGAAATTAATGCATGATCTGATATAGTGATGGGTTCTATTTTAGAATTGAAAATCATTTGAGTTCAATGTCTTGAGGATGATATATAGTCAATACGTGAATACGTACAATGAGCACTAGAACAGAATGTAAAGTATTTTTCAGATGGGTGCATCAGTCGTCAATGACCTAAACATTTAGTAGTTGAAATAAAGGTTTTAAACAATGTATATATTTTTGTAGGATGAAAGTTAACTGTGGAAATTCTATCAAAGAGTGGGTCAGAAATTATATTAAAGTCACCTCCCATATTAAAAGATACAGGGCCTTTTGTAAGTATTTCAGATGTAATTGTTTGCCAAAACGGGAGTCAGCTTGAGTGGGTGCATAAATATTGACTAAATGGAGAGAATACTTATTAATCTTGATATGGACATAAATGAAAGGGCCATCTAAATCAGCTTTACGATTTAAAATGGTAAAATGTCATTTGCATGAGAAAAGGATATCAACGCCATTTTAGTGACCAAAAGCTGGTGAGGACACTCTCACTTCCACCCACGATTTAGACAAAGATGCCAGGATGTTATCATCAATATGGGATTCTTGTATAAAACAGATGACAGCTTTATAATTGTATAAACAATCGAGAACTTTATGCAATTTTGTCCGAAGTAGCGATGAAGGACATGGTGATGTCATTTTCCCAGCTTCACATCACTGCCGGGTCAAACAAACCATATTTATATTTAGCTTATCTCAATCTAGAGGGTATGTTGGAGAAGTGCTTGTGCATGACTACAGTCTCTTTTGCAAAGTCTTGGCGGATATAAACTTTGAATCATAAGAGGTGACATTTCTCTGATAACTTTTCGAAGAACTACGAGGTAATGATGTCGTGGTCTTTAAAAAATCATTTGTCTTGATTTGGATTGAGTTGGTATACGATACGAGGGAACTTGATGAGCCTTGCCAATTTCAAACTTTTCCGAGAATTTCATTTTCATTAGGGAAGGTATGAGATTCTCCAAGAAAGAGCTGCAATTTTTTCCCTCAGTATTCTCAGGCATATTAAAAATATGCAAATTACATTAGTGGTTTCTGTTTTCTAGGCCTTGAAACTGTTTCTTAATAGGTTCATAAGACTGATTGACTGACCTGATGAGACATTTGGTCAATTGCAGCCTTGTTATCTCTTATTTTAATGGTATTATCAGAGATCTGTATTGTGAGAGCTACCATATCTCTATCCAGATGTTTCATTTCAGAGCAGATGGCATCTGTGTTATAATGTACGACTTGTGTTTCTTCCAGACGTTTTAACATTGATTCCACTTGTGAATCCTCTCATTTATTTTTTGAGACAGGAGGTGGAGACAATGCTTTTTTTAGTTTATGATGAGGATTTTGTGCATTTGTATTTCAAAATGTTTTTATTAGTTCCAGTTTTGCAAAGCACATACAAAACAAACATTGGTGGGAGGTATCAGCATATCTTCCAGATCAAGAGAGCAACCAAGCTTAACTGTCATGTTCATCTTCTGTACTAGGTCTCGGCCTGAGATACCTACAAACATTATGTTCCGTATCTGGATCTAGGAGAAATTGACCCACAAGGATCTTGTTTTGGAATTCTCCGTGTGGAGCGTGTTGTCTACTTGATTCTTGTGCCTCCCACCCAGAGCCTTTCTGCTCTTACAACTTAAAAACAAGACAAATCAAACAATGGTATCACGGTATCACAAAGTCAAAGTTGGTCAGTGGTACGAATGGGGCAATGTGGGTGGGGCCTGTGACAGCTCCTCCCCGTTTCTCTGCTTAAGAGTCATGGTCGACCCTAGAGTTAGATATGAAAGAGACCAAGAGCCCTTACCCTGGGGCCACAAGGGAAGAGGGGCAGACCTACAGATGAATACTCCACTAAGGGGGCACAAGTATAGTCGAATTCTGTTCTCTTGTCCTCCACTATATCTGACATCCTTTCCATTGCCACAGCTCGCCATAGCCGAGCATGCTATTGCGTTAGGGAGGGGGCCTCCATTTTTTTCCATGCTGCAGCTATTGCCATTTTGGCAGCCCTTAAGCACAACTTCATCAAAGAGTGGTCCCTGATCCCAGAGAGAGTGTGCTCTATTGCAGCAGGAATTGGATAGCCCAGTATTGTCTTAATTTAGGATAGGATTTCCATCCAGAAAGGCTGGATGGAGGGGCAGTCTCACCATATGTGTTTAAAATCACCCAGGAGACCACAACCTCTCCAACAACTAGTAGCGGTGGTAGGGAATATGTTGCTCAACTTCTGGGGGTGCAAGTGCCATTCATACATAATTTTATAGTGATCCTCTTTTATATACATGGAGCATTTGTATTTGTGGATGTCTTTATACAAAGAGCCCCATTGTTTATCCCACACTGGAGTAGAGAGAAAGGAATCCCAGAACCCTTGATGTATAGGTTTGGAGTGAGGGCCCAGGGCCCGTATGAGAGAGTAAAGAAAAGAGACGACTTCCCAAGCGGAAGCTACCAACTGCGCACATTTTTCAATCAGGAGTAGATCTCTGGTTGCTGCCAGCTTTAACCGTGGTTGTTGTACCCAATGTTTATGTTGGATGTTGTGGAATTTTTCAGAGAACTTGAGCTTAAACGTTTTGGCGCATTCATCCAAGGTCAACAACTCCCCACCCCCTTAAAAATATCCAAGATCATCAGACAAACCCCTTCCTGCCAAGTCTCGAGCGGGCCCTCTCGGTGAGCCGGTGGGAAGTCCAGATAAAAGTGAATGGGGCCGTAGGGGGAAAGGTAAAGTGGTCAGGGGAATGGATCTGTTAAGGTCATCCCATACCCACAGGGTAGTGGCCGTGGGGGTGCTAATGTATACATTCAGTGGTCGATTGTAATTTGACTTCCAAACAAGGTCCCAAATTGTTCTGCCCACAATTTGCCGGTATATGTGAAGCCAGAGTTTTTCTGATTTGCGAAGTGACCAATCAGTAATCACCCGAAGCTGTGCCGCTCTATAGTAGCCAAGGAAGTATGGGAGTGCCACCCCCCATCCATTCTCACCTTGGTAAGCAACCAGAAGGATAAACAAGCCCTGTGCCCTTGCCAAATGATTTTTGTGACCATCTTCTTTAAGTCACCAAACAGGGTCCTCTCCACCTGTATCAGAAGGCCCTGGAAGAGGTAAAGCAACCTAGGGTGCACATTCATATTAACTGCATTAATGCATCCTATCCAGGCAGTATAGGAGGTTCTCCACCTGGTCAGGTCAGCCTTAAGTTGCCGAAGCAAAGGAGGATAGTTGGCTTTGTTGAGGTTCGATATCTTAGGGGTGAGTTTGACTACTAGGTACATAATTTCTTTATGCGTATTTTGGAAAGGGGATAGACCCTCCAAAGCTCTCACTTTATCTCTGGACAAAGTCAGATTAAGGAGATAGGGCTTCGATAGATAGAGACAAGCTCGCTCTGGATGGCCAGTCTGAAAGTCAGAGCACTGTGCCGGAAGAGTTTTGCCACACTGAAACTATTATGAAGACTGTTCTCTTGGATCCCCCTAAACTGCAGAACGTCCATCACAGAGGCCCAATTTTTCAGTAGACTTGACTACAGGAATGAGCTATACATGGGCATGCCTGAGTACCTCGTTTCCCGGCTTCATGTGGTCCAAAATGCTGCTGCTAGACTGGTTGGCAAAAAAAATACATACAGCTCAGCATCTGAAAGTCTGAGGGAACTGCATTGGTTGCCTGTACCCCATAGAGCTAAGTTTAAACTTCTTTGCTACGCACATAGAGTGCTACATAAAAGTGGTCCTCACATCTTGCAAAATAAAGTAGAGTTCTATACTCCCTTGCGGAACCTGAGATCATGTATCAGGCCTTGGCGAAAATCAAATGGACCAAGAGGGTCAGGGCAGGGCATTCCCTGGAATGGACTCCCCTTGGAACTTTGGTTAACGGACGAATATCTGTCATTCAGAAAGAAACTAAAAACATCATTAGAACCTAAACAAAACTGTGTATTAGTAGCTACCTTAAGCCACTCCCTTCACACTATTTGCAATTGCCATTTCAGATTTACTCAGTCCTCGCGCCATGATGTCCCTCGGGATGAATGTTGCGATTAATAAATATAAATACAAATACATTGCCGGGAGAGAGGAAATCTGTCTTGTGACTGGGAGCAACATGTCATCCGTAAAAAGGGAGAATTTGTGTTTGTTTGTCCCAAAAGCTCCTCCCCCCCATGTCGGGTTATCCCTGATTCGTTCCGTGAAGGGGGCTTGATACTATAAGCAAATAGGAGGGGGGAAGCGGGCACCCCTGTCTGGTGCCTCGTGAGAGATCAAGGGGCTCCAAAGCAACACTATTTACTAAACCCGCAATTAGGGAGCAGAGTAGATAGCCCGGACCATACCTATGCAGGCCTCGGCAAAGCCGAACTTCTTCATTGTTCGCAACAGAAAGGCCCAATCGACTCGATCAAAGGCCTTCTGTGCGTCGAGAGAGAGAAGGGCCGAAGGGATGTTCTTTTCTTGCACTTTTTCAATCAATTGTACCACTCTCCTTAGGTTGTTGTGCGTTTGCCTCCTCTTAATGAACCAGCTTGATCGGGCTTAAAGAGATATGGCATGACATTCTCTAAGTGCGTGGCCAGAATTTTAGAGTATAATTTGGCATCAAGGTTCAAAAGCGCAATTTGTGCAGTCCTTAACAGATTTGGGGATGACTGATATTAGCTCTTACCCCATAGATTGGTTGCAATATTGTTAAATAAAGACACAAGATGGGGCACCAGCACGGGGCCAACGGTAGGATTGAAGTGGTCATTTAGGCCATCAGGGCCAGGTGTGTTCTGAAATTTAGGTGAGTCTATTGCCCTCTGTACTTCCTCACCGGAGATAGGTCTGGTTAAGTCCTTGTTCGTGGAGACTGGGCGTCTGCGGAAGAGCAAGCGCTTCTAAGTATCTCTCTTGGTCCTCAACCGCCAAGGGGTCCACAGTATATAGGGACCTATAGAAATAGGCCCCCTAGCCCGAACCTGACCATGTAGATTGAGCAAAAAGATCTTTGATATTAATAACAAACGCAACAACAACAACAAGTAAAAACTAGAACATTGAGCTCCGGGGTGCTTAATCTCAGAAGAGCACCTCGGCATGTGCAGCACCATCGGGGGCGGACCCAATTCTGCCACCAAGGCCTTCCTCTTAGCTGAATATAACATATTTAGAACTAGCCATTGATCTTTGAAAGTTTGAAGACTGAGGGCCATGTCTCGGGACACTTTCACATGCACAACCCCTCAAGCGTCTATGGGTTCTGAGTGACACCATGTCACCTTCAAGTGGGATCAGATCCCCTTGTGTTCTGAGAGCTTTCAGACTTCACCAGCCTGCATCTGACATTTGGAATTGTTATCAGAATAGAAGCATTCTTAGTGTCTCAACTTATTGTTTTCTTGCCGCCTCTACATTGTTGCAACCAAGGGCCTCCATTGCGTCTTTCCCTTTTTGACTCTGTACCAGAGGCACCAGCTTCTCTAGATTTTCTATCAGTGGGGATTTCAATGCCCAGGATGGATGCTGCTTCATCGAGCTCTGTGCAATAAATGCTTCAGTTGTCCACCGAGAAGGCCAGGCCAAAAGGATATGTCCATCGATACTTGAGATTGCGCTCACACAGGGTGTCTGTGATTGGCCTGAACTGCCGGTGACGAGCAAGTGTTGCTTGGGCCAAGTCCTGGAAAAACCAGCAGGAAGCATTTTGAAATGTGATTTTATCCATAGTATAGGCCTTTTGAAGAATCCGTTCTTTAATTTTGAAGGAGCTGAATATCGCCAAAACATCCCTGGATTTCCTGGAGTCCCCTGGGAGCCATGGCCCCACCCTGTGGAACCTCATGAGCTGCACCTCCGGACCATCTTCTCCCAGCACTGTTGCAAACATCCCCACCATGAATGCTTCCAAATCAAGGCCCTTGCAACCTTCCTCCAGGCCCCTCACACAAATGTTGTTGCATCTAGAGCGATTTTCAAGGTCTTCACATTTAAGTATCGTGGCCTTAAGCAGTTTGTGTAGGTCAGCAGATCCTTCTGAAAGAGGCAATTTTGCTTCTAGATGCAGGGTGCGGGCCCCAATTGAGTCCACATCTGCCTGGAGGGCCAACAATTTTCCTCCAATCTCAGCCTTAAATGCTTCAAGGGAGGCCACCATATCCACTTTAATGTCCTACAGAAGTTCCTTCTTAAACTCCCACAGTTCCACCATGAGATGCTCTTTAATTAGCGAGATGTCGCCGCCAGTAGGGGGCCCCTCCCTCCCTGATTGCGTTCGCGGTGGCTGGGATGAAGTAACTAGAGACCTTGGATTTTTGCGCTTTCTTTGGCGGCATGTGGCCGAGTACACTGTATCAGCCAGAGGCCCTCTTGCAGTGAGGTGGTGCGAGAACATTGCGGGAGCGCTGTGGAAAGACGGGGAAGCCCCCTTCAGGTTTGTCCTGTGCCCAGGGACCCCTTTTCAGAGCATTCTGGAAATTCCTAGATCGCTTCACTCCCTCTAGTTCGGGTTGGATGCCTCTCATGGCCCCGGATGCTACACACAGGTGAGTACCGGCACTGAGCTGCAGGTGATCTGCTACGGGTCTCGTCCATGAGCTTGTAGGTGTGATACTGAGGCCCCTAGGCCTCCCACAAACCAAGCCCAGGCAGCGCCACTCTAGGGCCCTTCTAGTTATGCTGTTGGAGCAGGGGGCACCTCCACTGCACTGAGTAACTGCTGCTCTTTCTGGGACCCTCCACCCAAAATCATTGGGCTCACTTCCATGTCTCAGGGATCATGTTGTTGCCTAGAATTGTCACAGCAAGGCCCCAGGCAGCTTTGCACCACTGGGCCCAGAACTGGGGGACAGGGAGGCCCCCCAGGACAGAGCCAGCACAGTCAAGCAAGGAATCCAGCCCGTGGCCCCATCACGAGGCCGCCTCTCTGCCTTTGCCATCTTAGGGCCAGGCAACCCAGATCCAATGATCATCTGCAGGGGGTGGTAGGTCAGGGGTCCACAGTTTGATCCCCTATGAGCCGAGGTGGTCCGTGCTTCACTCAGGCAATTCTCCAGCACCCCACAGACCTCACTGCATCTGGCCTGGCCGCCGCTATGAGAGCTCCCAAACAACCTATGGATCGGGAACCCAGTCAGGCTCCGTCCACAATGATCTCGGGTCACGGGGACCCCTGCCGCCTTTCTCTGGTAGAGCCACCGACAAGCTGAAAACCCAGCCAGCGGGAGTCGTGGCCGCTCAGCCACGTCCACATCAAGTTTGCAATTTTAGCATCAACCTCGCCGCCCCAGTCAGGAGCGCTGCCACCCGCAGCCAGCCTCCATGGAGGTATCAGCACCTCTGGGGAGGTCCCCTTCGGCCCAGCTGTGTTGGGGACCCAATTATTGGCATATGTGGAAGGTAGGATGGTTCAGATCGGGCTAATTTATTCATGCCTGGTGAGTAGCCGAGCAGAGTTTCATCCGTTCCGTCATAATGGCTGGCCACGCCCCCCCTTAGTGCATTTTTAATATCTTTTTTATAAAATTATAAAAGACAGTTCTCAAAAAGGTTGGTAAAGTTCAGTAAATACGAAAAAGGAGAACAAAATTCTCCTCTTGGCAGAAGAAATACTGAAAAAATAGGCAATAAAACAGTAAAATGATAGTGCCCAGAAATCAAAGTTTAACTGTTGCCAAGTTTCATAAAAGCTGAACTTGTCTTTAAGATGTGAAGCAAAAGGCAAAAATGGTACCTTTTAGAAGCAGCAGCAGGCTGAATGAGACCACCCTCTTTCAGGAAGCCACCCTCAGGCAGTCTCTCGAAAAGCAGGTTTCTGACTGGAACACCAAAATAGCATAAGAGAGGGTATCAAGGCAAGAGAAACAGTAAAAAAAAGTATCAGGTATGCCCAAGAGCTATGAAATCCTAATATATATGCAGCCAGTGAGGTTTAATCCCGTAATTCATTGTTTTAATTCAGTGTAAATTGCAGGCTATGACGGAGCTTAAAATGAGTCTGCCATCATGGATCGCGCAAGCTCCCGCAGTCATGTTTTGACCACAAGCAAAAGCAAACATTTTAAATAGTAGCTGGCCCTGCAAGTAATATTGAAGCAGAGGTGGATGGTTTGATAATAATTCGTTCTAGAGAAAATGTTCCTTCAATGGTCATGGGCTTCAATTGACAATATACATAGAATTATTTGAAAAAGGTGACAGAATAATATGACAATATTTACTTTATCATTATTTTTATTTTCATTTAGTATAATTTCTCATTTTTCTTTTTTATATAAAAAAGAGACAGTTCATCATAAATACATTTTTAAAGTGAGTATTTTTTGTTTTTATGACCGAGTACAATTATTAACACACCATTGATTGAAAATATATACACAATTATAATACACAGTTAATTTTAAGAAACCCACCTGATATCAAGCACCCAACTCAAATCACTAACATACACACATACATACTACAATCAACCCGCACTAATAAAAAGGAAAAAGGGGAAACTGAGTATTAGTTGACAAGATCAAAATTGCCAATACTAGGGTCTCAGAAGGTAATTCGAGACCCCTGCACCAGGTCGGTCGACGCGCGTTTCGGTGGGTAAACCACCTTCCTCAGGACCTTTTTTCTTTTTTGACTCAAAGATATCAGGGGACAGTGAAAAGCAAGAAGGTTCCTATTCCTTTGATACTCTTTTCCTACCAGTTGAACGATTTTAAAACAGGATATATGTTGAGAGACACCAGATCATGGTGAAAGACAGAGAGCGATGGTAGCGATTACTCCGGTCTGCTTGAAAATAGTTGTCTGTTCTCCCGTGAACCAAATTGGCTCCTAAATAATTGGTAATGCCCTCAATGATGTGACCCGAGTAAAATTGAGATTGGTTCTTAATATGGCGTAACTTGGTCTTGACAATTGTAATGTTTATTTCTTCTGGGACGATATTTTCATGGAGAGTATATTTGTAACGCCGCTCACTATTTTGCGTGCATCCGAACGTCTTGTGTCGCGGAGTCTACTCTCATCTTCCTTTGAAGTCTGCCGCCGATTTCAAAGGAAGATGAGAGTAGACTCCGCGACACAAGACGTTCGGATGCACGCAAAATAGTGAGCGGCGTTACAAATATACTCTCCATGAAAATATCGTCCCAGAAGAAATAAACATTACAATTGTCAAGACCAAGTTACGCCATATTAAGAACCAATCTCAATTTTACTCGGGTCGCATCATTGAGGGCATTACCAATTATTTAGGAGCCAATTTGGTTTACGGGAGAACAGACAACTATTTTCAAGCAGACCGGAGTAATCGCTACCATCGCTCTCTGTCTTTCACCATGATCTGGTGTCTCTCGACATATATCCTGTTTTAAAATCGTTCAACTGGTAGGAAAAGAGTATCAAAGGAATAGGAACGTTCTTGCTTTTCACTGTCCCCTGATATCTTTGAGTCAAAAAAGAAAAAAGGTCCTGAGGAAGGTGGTTTACCCACCGAAACGCGCGTCGACCGACCTGGTGCAGGGGTCTCGAATTACCTTCTGAGACCCTAGTATTGGCAATTTTGATCTTGTCAACTAATACTCAGTTTCCCCTTTTTCCTTTTTATTAGTGCGGGTTGATTGTAGTATGTATGTGTGTATGTTAGTGATTTGAGTTGGGTGCTTGATATCAGGTGGTTTTCTTAAAATTAACTGTGTATTATAATTGTGTATATATTTTCAATCAATGGTGTGTTAATAATTGTACTCGGTCATAAAAACAAAAAATACTCACTTTAAAAATGTATTTATGATGAACTGTCTCTTTTTTATATAAAAAAGAAAAATGAGAAATTATACTAAATGAAAATAAAAATAATGATAAAGTAAATATTGTCATATTATTCTGTCACCTTTTTCAAATAATTCTATGTATATTGTCAATTGAAGCCCATGACCATTGAAGGAACATTTTCTCTAGAACGAACTTTTCTCTTTCCCCTCTGTTCCTTGGTCATCATTTATTCTTTGAGGGGGTCCCATCATTTATGCTGTGGTTTGATAATAATTAAATCTCTGGGAGGAACATAATATTGCAAAGTAAAATCACAGGCAATGAAAACAAAGGAGTTTCACTAGTCGAGCGCTCATTATAGCAATAATGCCAGATGGCCAGTTACATAACCTGCACACTTCTGGCCCTAACAACAGAAACCATAAGGAGGATGTCCTTTTAAATCATTATTTTACATTCATCTATGAATGATACGGTATGCATTCAATAACCTTGGAGCTTAGATACACTTGAACAGACAGTTTATGAAAGCTTTGGTATTGCATGGTTAGAACATTGCTCAAGAGAAAGAGGACGGGTAGCTTCAGCATCCTAATCAGCCCTGCTAAGTACAACACATCAGGGGTTAGACTAACACATTTTAGATCTAGTGTAACATCACCGCACTAAAACACATTAGTCATGCATATGGAGCTTCCTGATACTGTGGGGATGATCATTAGGTTCTCCAAAAGTAGCCTAATTGTGGCGCACAATATAGCACTGCCGCTTTGCCTTGGCCTGGCTTCTGGCATGAGAGCTCATTGCAATGGTGATCACTGATGTACACAGACAGTGTGATACATTGTTTCAAATCCTTCTGTGCAGAAGCAAAAAGAAATTGTGCTCTCAGGCACCCCACCTGTCCTCTTCGCTTGTGTCTGCGATCATCCATCAGGCGGGGCCAATGTGTAAACAAACATTATTGCCATCTATGATCATGGTGAATCATCAACACAAAGTCATACAATTTTTGTATAATTCCGTAATGTTAGATGTTCTTGGGGTCCTTCAATTATTCTTTGCTCAACCCTGAGTATTACCATTTAAAGTAGAATTCAGACCAGAAATGCAATTTAAAGATATAAAAAGAGGTGGCATAGTTTTACCAATTGCTGGACTAACCACAAGGGATCCAAATAATTATACAGAGCAAAATGGGATTGTAAAATAGAAATGCCCTTTTGAAGGTGCCCCACATTTTTCCTGTCGTCCTGTTGCCTCTTCAGAGGTCCAGGAAGGCAGTAGGTTATATGAACAGATTGCTGTCTGTGCTACGGCAGCCTCTACCCAGGAATTGTGGCCCAGCGCACACAACCCCTGAGTGTGTGTGCTAGTGACAGTAACCACACGCATGTGGTCAGCTGAGTGTTGTGGGCAATGGTGAACACAGCACAAGCAGCCTTGGACAGCACCAAGAGACTCTAAGGGCCAGATTAACAAAAGTTATCTAATACAAAATCGTACCTTTACAACTTTCGGAATTCACAAAAGGGAGTTAGTAGTAGTAAAGTAAAGATTCGTAACTTTACTACTACTAAACTGAGACAAAATCCTAACTTTACGACTTTCGGTATTCACAAAAGGCATTTAGTAGTAGTCAAAGTCAAATATAGCTTTATTCGGCATTTAACCAACACCATATAAGCAAGCATTACAAAAATACAATTTAAAACGGCATTAATTGAAATTTACACAGTAAAAGCAAGTGATTACATAAATTCACAATTATTACCCTAATCATTAGTTCATTTGATATTAAAAACCGTTTAAAAGAAGACTTATTTCTCTATCTAGAGATTGGTTGAATGTATGAGTTCTTACATTTGCATGCTGAATAGGTCGAGGTAAATATGACATATTTGTGTATTATATGATGTTATTAGGCACATGATAATACTCCACAAACCCTCAACCTACTAATCGTTTCTCATGGACCCTCTACATTTTATAATAAATGACAGAAATTTTATCATTACTCCAATTGTACATTCGTCTTGAAGCAAGTACAATCTGTGTAGGGCTGCTTTACAGCTTCTTAGGCCCCACAGTTTCAGCAGGGGCAGTAAGTGTATTTTCCTACCCCATTGATAGAACTTGCAGAAGAGTATGCAATGTATATTGGACTGAGTGGCTATTCCATCACATGGGCACTTAATCGTTTTCACCGCCCAATCATTAGGGGTAGGGAACGTTATTAACCTAAAAAAACAGTCTGTCCTCAGACGAGCTAGCAACATTCTATGGTAAGGGGAGATATTTGGCGCCAGGTAAGGATGTAAGCCTTGTTCGTACAAAATCTGGCGGTGGGCTATAATGGTGGACTTACTCCCGTCTACATAATGTCTCCTATCCTCCAATAGGCCTAGACACATCTCTTTTAATGCTTTTTTGGTGATTTGGGCACATGATATTGGGTCCGCGAAGAATTCTGGTTTGCCGATGGAATTCAGGAATTTTTTTACGTAAATTAGCCAGGGTTGTTTGGCGCCATTTCCTTGCTGCATGCAATCCTGAATCACCTCCCTATTAAAAGTCGTGTCCTCGCATGTCCATATCTTGTGCCACAGCATAACTGGCGCTATCTTTATGATGTCCCCAATGTGAGATCTACCCAGTTCGCTGTGGCAGATGGTGGTAGATGTGGAACGCGGGACTCCTAGGAGGTACCTCAGGAAAGCATTTTCCACCCTTTGGATTTCGGAGCTATCTGCTAGTCCCCAAATCCCTGCCCCATAGACAGCTGTGGAGACACATTTTGCTGCATAAATCTTTAGTAGTGTGTCTACAGGCTTCCCGCCCAGTTTTTTGGCAAATTGCTTAACCGCCCCTATTGCGCGTGTAAATGCCAGGTTTCGGGAGGTAATCGCTGCGGACCATGACCCCCTATTGCTAAAAATGATACCCAGATAGGAAAAAGTTTTTGACATCGCTATCTTTGATTTATTTACAAATGTTTTACAGTCTGGGGCTTTTTTCCTCGTTGTACATGACATCGTGAATGTTTTCCCCACATTTATTATAAGGCCTCTCATACTCATAAATGTAGCAAAACCTGTTAGTGCCTTTTGAAGTCCCAGCTGAGTGCGGGCCATTATCACCGCATCATCGGCATATAACAATAGCGGGACTGCAAGACTGTTTATCTTGGGGTAGTCCACCTCTAGGGCATTCATCGAGTCTGCTACCTCGTTTATATATAGATTAAATAAAAACGGTGCAAGAATGCAACCCTGGCGAACTCCCTTGCCAATAGGAAATTTTCTCGTTCGCTCGCCATTTTTGCCATATCTCACCGACGCTCCTGCATCTCGGTAAAGTTCCTGGATAAAGGTTAAGATGTTTTTATCTATCCCCATTTTGATCAAGGATTTCCACAGGGTTTCATGATCCAGACAATCGAAAGCCGAAGTTAAATCGACAAATGTCAGGAATAAGTTCCCTTTTTTAGATCCTATATATTTATTTATTATAAGGGACAGGTTTAAACCCTGTTCTATGGTTCCCACCCCCGACTTAAAACCATATTGAAATTTTGAGAGTAACCCATTTTCCTTGGACCAAGTTTGTAGTTTGGTTAGGAGGACCCTGCCAGCAACCTTCATTAAGTTGTCTAACAAAGAAATGGGGCGATAACATCTTGGGTCTTGTCTATCTCCTTTTTTGAAAATTGGGATGACTATCGCTTCCTTCCATGTACTGGGGAAACCTAATTTCGTATAAGCATTTAAAACGTTTGCTAGTAGGGGTGCCCAGAGACCTACGTTTCCTTTAAAGAGATCAATGGGTATACCATCAGGCCCAGGAGCCTTTAGGCTCGCACTCTGTGATATCGCTTGTTCCAGATCTGCGGGGGTGAACATTACGTTTAATGGGAAATTTCCCTGTGATTGTGAAAGGGTCTCACTCTCTTTAACCCTTTCTTCTTGTGCAGTCGGCACAGGTGAGTCCTTCTTGTAAAGTGCAGTAAAATGTTTGACCCAGACATCTTCTGCTATGCCGATTTCCATGGTGTCTACCTTCCTATCCATAAAGAAAGGGGCGTTTACCTCTTTCCAGAAGGACGTATTGTCCCTTAATGCACTTGCCTTTATCAAGGCTTCCCAGGCTGCATTTTTAAGTTCTTTCTTCCTTGTCAGGATAGTAAGCTTATAAACTTGTCTGGCTTCCTTGACTTGGTTGCTATCCCTGGGTATAGTCTTTAGTGCCTGTAGGAGAGTTTTATGAGCACTTGTGCAAGCTCGGTTGAACCAGCCATGTGTTCTCGTTTCTTCCTTTGCCTTTAATTTTTTGGTTAGCTTGGCATTTATTTCTACTTTAATCTGATCAAATGCTTGTATTATTTGTTCTGGATTAGTACTTGATTCCAGGCAGGTATTAAATTGTCTAGTTTCTTTCTGTAATAGTTCTTTCAGAAAGTTCGTGGGTTCAATTTTTGCCCATTTAGTGGCATAGCCGTTTTTCCTGGCCAATGCCACTGAACGGCCATGTAATATCTCGGTGGTACTAGTTTTTTGCGCGCCCATTTTCCCTAATTTAAGGGAGGTGCTAATGGGGTAATGGTCACTCATTGCTAGGTCCTCCGTTTCAAAACCACCCACCCAACCTTGGTTCCTATTTGAAACCAGGATAAAGTCTATCACAGTACCTGCCCCGTGGCCAAAAAAGGTTGTTTGAAACTGTACTGGTGGCTGGCAAAGTTCATTTGCAAATGCCAGATCCCATTCGTGCATGAAATGATTTAATAGATTGCCCCCTAAGGAGTGTTCAAAATGTGTAGTGGGGTCCCCTTGCGCATCCACAATGCCACAGTTTTTTGTCTGGCTATAGGGACATAGGTGGCAATTAAAGTCTCCTGCTATCAATAAGCAGTCTGCCGCCTGTCCGCCTTTTTTTAACAACGAATCCATTTCCGCTAATTAGACTATTTACCTCTACTTTTGGGATATTGTTATAGAGGTTTATCAGGAAGAAACAGCGGCCATTTAGTTTAAAAGACAAACCTTGTAGTGAACTCCCTACCCCTGTCTTTGGCCCATTTGCCTCATAGTTATTCTGTTCTATGTTGCAGAGGTTAGAGGTAAAAATACAAAGTCCCCCCGAACCCCTGCCTCGGTTACCCTGGGTCGAGGGAATATAAAAGGTGCTAAACCCCTCCACTTATGTCTCGTGTGGGTCCCAACACTCCTGCAAACAGACTATATCCTGCTTTTCCATAAAGGTTAGGAATAGCTGGTCTCGCGCTTTTTTCGCAAGACCCGCAATGTTCCAGGAAGATATCTTAAGCATACAAAACCCCTCTTTAATAGCACGTGGTTCTTCCTGTCTGATTTGTAAGACCCTGCTCATATCTTGGGCTAATATAGACACTGGAAGCGCATAGTTAGTATTTACTACTGGGGTGCGGCCATCGTGGTTTTTGTGTGGAGGATCAATAACTTCTAAGAACCCCGTGGTAACCTTTTTTGGTCAATCGACCATGTCTAGACAGTCAAATCTGTTCCTCATGGGGACCCCCTCCCAATAGTCGAAATTTGGGTTGCCTCTACTATGATGCCAGGTGCGGGGATTCCAGCCTCTGTTCCATCCATTATTATTATTGTTCCTATTTCTATTTCTGTTGGTATATCCCACCTGGGTCCAGGGCCAATCCTGCACATCATTCCATCCATTTCTGTTTTCATTTAACGGAGGATAGAAAAAAGAAAGGCGCTGTACATCCACCCCCCCCCTTTTTTCAAGTGCTGGCCAGGAGGCGATATAATCAGCCATGGCAGGGTCGTCGCAATTGATTATCACGCAATCACCCTGTAAGCTTTTATTAGTATCCCCTATCCAAAAAACTCTTCTGACTGAGTTGATTCTGTTCTGGTGCGATGGCTGTATTGGTCTATTTTGGCTAAGCCATTGCAGAACTTTATTTCTCAGAGACCACTGTGGCTCATCCGAGCCCTCTGGTAATTCTGAAACCCCTGTTAGGACAACAGTGAACGGGGTGGCCTCAGGTGGGAGATGGAACGGCCGTCTAGATCTAAAACCCGTCCTCTGTTTCTCCTGATCTTGAGGGGGCTGCGATTTTTGGGATTTTTGTGTGTTCTCCTTTAAATTTGCTAGCTGTGTGTTTAGTGCCACTATGGCTGGGCTAGGTTGTACGTTATCACTCGCAGTGATGAGTTGGCTCTTACCCTCTACAGTTTGTTGTTTGGGCGTGTTTTGTGGATTCTGTTTTGTGTTTTTCGTGGTCTGAGTATTACCTTCTTTAACTGGTCCACAGGACTTTGGGCCAGCAGCTGGTGTTATGGGTGGGTGAGTTGACTTAGCCGATTTGGCCGGCTTACTTGGTTGTTTGGTCTTTCCCTCCCCCATATCGAGGATGCTAAGTGACTTCTGCGTGAATGCAGGAGTATTTAATTTGGCGAGTTGTTTTTCTATTACCCTTATGCTTTTCTCCAAAGGTTTCAGGTGGTGTTTTAACAGTTCCCCCATACTATTTGTGAGGAAATCGTGTAGTGTCACACATGAGGTACAGGGTTTTTGTATGCCCCCTGCTGCGCCTAGTGTATCTGGGTTCCCCAATATCATGATGTTCCGTGGGGGCGTGTTTAGGATCACACTATTAGATGGCGTTGGTGTTTGTGACACTACAATGTTGTTACTGTTTGTTTTCAGATTATTAGAGGTCCCACCATTTGGAGGAACTAACAATTGCGCATGTGGGTTCGCCCCCTTGTTTGTTCTCTTAGGTATAGCACCCTCCCGGGCCCCCATGGTATTAGATTCTGTGGGCAGTTCCTGTGTATGTAAAAGTTGTAAATCTGGTGTTTTTTCCAGATCCACCCTAGAGTCAGACACAGAACCTAGTGATAACTGTGTTGCTGACAGATCCACAGTGTTTGGTACTGTGTGTATTTGTGCGCTAGTTGGATTCAGCAGGGGTATGATCGACCCCTTTTGTATGGGGGTTTGTGCTGACGCCAGTGGGCCCATGGACGATCTTTTTCTAGCCATCTCCAGTTCATGGGACACCCGCCTGTCTATCAGTTGAATAGTATTGTCAATGGCTGCATTGGCCTTGTGTAAGAATAGGTCAAGTGGGCCCGTGATGTCGGTGGTTTTATCGGTTTTTTTGCTTCTTGTGACTCTAGACATAATTTGGGGCTCTACTTCACGGGGGCTATAACTTAAAGGTCTCGTGCAAGCAAGGCTAGTATCGCTATTTCAACTAGACAATTAGACCCACTAAATTAAAACCTCGCCGAGTAACGACTGGGCAGAGGAAGATACAAGCAATAATAACAGAAATGAAAATACCGTGGCCCAGTCCAGTCTCTCACAGTCTGGAACGGGCTGAAACGGGCCCGCCCTTGGCCCGGGCTTCGCCTCGCGCTTCTCCTCGCGCGCGTCCCGCGTTGCGTGTAATGTGGTTCTATTTAAGGTAACATATACGCACGGGGGCGTTTACCGCCGGGGGAAGAGGCACCAGGTGTGAGAAGCAAAGGCTTCTGGTCCTCGCAGTCCCCCGGTGCAGGCAGCCAAAGATGGTGGGGTCAAGCGCACGCTGGGAGCTGGTAGGCACTCCGTCGACCACAGGAGAGCTCCCACCAGCAGCGCGACCTCGCTGATGTCAGGATTCCGACAAGAGTTCGCAGCAACAGCGTCCCTCGTTTCCAGAGCAGCAGAGTCAGGTTAGTGAGCGGCACCCGCGGAGCGGGTGGCGCGAAAAGTTAAATGCGGCAAGTAGTGGGCGTTACCGCCGGGGGAAGAGGCACCAGGTGTGAGAAGCAAAGGCTTCTGGTCCTCGCAGTCCCCCGGTGCAGGCAGCCAAAGATGGTGGGGTCAAGCGCACGCTGGGAGCTGGTAGGCACTCCGTCGACCACAGGAGAGCTCCCACCAGCAGCGCGACCTCGCTGATGTCAGGATTCCGACAAGAGTTCGCAGCAACAGCGTCCCTCGTTTCCAGAGCAGCAGAGTCAGGTTAGTGAGCGGCACCCGCGGAGCGGGTGGCGCGAAAAGTTAAATGCGGCAAGTAGTGGGCGTTACCGCCGGGGGAAGAGGCACCAGGTGTGAGAAGCAAAGGCTTCTGGTCCTCGCAGTCCCCCGGTGCAGGCAGCCAAAGATGGTGGGGTCAAGCGCACGCTGGGAGCTGGTAGGCACTCCGTCGACCACAGGAGAGCTCCCACCAGCAGCGCGACCTCGCTGATGTCAGGATTCCGACAAGAGTTCGCAGCAAAAGCGTCCCTCGTTTCCAGAGCAGCAGAGTCAGGTTAGTGAGCGGCACCCGCGGAGCGGGTGGCGCGAAAAGTTAAATGCGGCAAGTAGTGGGCGTTACCGCCGGGGGAAGAGGCACCAGGTGTGAGAAGCAAAGGCTTCTGGTCCTCGCAGTCCCCCGGTGCAGGCAGCCAAAGATGGTGGGATCAAGCGCACGCTGGGAGCTGGTAGGCACTCCGTCGACCACAGGAGAGCTCCCACCAGCAGCGCGACCTCGCTGATGTCAGGATTCCGACAAGAGTTCGCAGCAACAGCGTCCCTCGTTTCCAGAGCAGCAGAGTCAGGTTAGTGAGCGGCACCCGCGGAGCGGGTGGCGCGAAAAGTTAAATGCGGCAAGTAGTGGGCGTTACCGCCGGGGGAAGAGGCACCAGGTGTGAGAAGCAAAGGCTTCTGGTCCTCGCAGTCCCCCGGTGCAGGCAGCCAAAGATGGTGGGGTCAAGCGCACGCTGGGAGCTGGTAGGCACTCCGTCGACCACAGGAGAGCTCCCACCAGCAGCGCGACCTCGCTGATGTCAGGATTCCGACAAGAGTTCGCAGCAACAGCGTCCCTCGTTTCCAGAGCAGCAGAGTCAGGTTAGTGAGCGGCACCCGCGGAGCGGGTGGCGCGAAAAGTTAAATGCGGCAAGTAGTGGGCGTTACCGCCGGGGGAAGAGGCACCAGGTGTGAGAAGCAAAGGCTTCTGGTCCTCGCAGTCCCCCGGTGCAGGCAGCCAAAGATGGTGGGGTCAAGCGCACGCTGGGAGCTGGTAGGCACTCCGTCGACCACAGGAGAGCTCCCACCAGCAGCGCGACCTCGCTGATGTCAGGATTCCGACAAGAGTTCGCAGCAAAAGCGTCCCTCGTTTCCAGAGCAGCAGAGTCAGGTTAGTGAGCGGCACATTTAGTAGTAGTAAAGTTAGGAATCCTAACTCTACTACTACTAAATGCCTTTTAGGAATACCAAAAGTCATAAAGTTAGGATTTTGTCTCAGTTCATTAGTAGTACTTTTAAAGTTAGGAATCCTAACTTTAGTACTACGAAATGCCATTTGTGAATACCAAAAGTCCTAAAGTTAGAGTTTTGTCTAGGATTAGACTTCCCACCGGTGAAGCGTCATGGTTCTTCATGCGATATATAGTTCACCATGTCCCTGTTGCGGGCAGGCTATCGGGCAGGCTATCTCCCTACAGAGCTCACCAGCCGGCTAAATGCAAACAGGGATCCCAACTAACCATCAGAAGCCCCACTGTTACAAAGCTTAAGCCTCGAGGTGCTGTCATGCTAGAATGAACACTCACACTAAAAGACAGCAGTGTAGCTTTAGAGCAGGCACAATGCTGGCTCGGCATGTACAAAAATTGAGAGCACTATGTCAATACTTGAGTAGCTGTACAAATAAGTTCGAATACGCTGTTTTTGAGCAGTGGAGGATCCCCAGTAGTAAGGACTTGATTACTCATTTGGTTGATAGTGCTATCTAGCTCAAAGTGTCACCCATTTGGCATTAGAATGTCACTCATACTCACACAGAAACTAAAATCTTAACAAATAAGCTGAATGGAAACTTGCCAGCTATGCTTAACACCAACTCATTTGTCAGTGGAAAATCACAAGGATGGAAGAGGCATCCTTCAGGTTTTTTTTTGCCAAAAACACAATCTAAACGTAGCAAAAACGATCATTTGCCAGCAGTGCAATCTTCCTTTTCTGATCCAGTCATAACATTAATGGACAACTTCAATCTAAAGATGATGTTTCTCACATTGGAAGAAGCTCTCACAACAAAACAGGTATTAAAAACTAACTGCAAAGGAGGATGGGGGAGAGATTTCAGCGGCACAGAGAGTGGGTAAAATCACATGGACAAGATGAGGAATACATTGGAGGGCACCCTTTGGAACTGGTACATTAGGTTCAGGTCTTTGCACCATCTCAAGATGCTGTGATTCTGGGCAAATCACTCAATCTCCCTGTGCCTAAAAAATGAGTGTGATCTTGTGTACTGTAAGTGGTGCTCATCTAAAGCGCATTAGGAAGCAAGCATTGACAAAGCCAATAGGTCTCCCCTATATGAGAGTTATTGACTTTGCGAATGTATTTTAGCCATGTTTGACAGTAGTGTGGTTGCATTGCTAAAAGTTAGTGATTTGGCATCAAGTTTAGTGTCAGAGAGTAGATTGCATAGAGTACAGTTGCGTAGAGTGTAGAGGCATAGAGTGGTGTAGGGTAGAATGGCTTAGAGTGGTGTGGCATTGAGTGGAGTGGAGTACAGTAAAATAGGATAGAGTAAAGTGACATACAGGAAAAAAGAGTGTGTAAGGTGAAGTGGCATAGAGTCGAGTGGCATTGAGTGGCGTAGATTAGAGTGGCATAGAGTGGAGTAGAAAAGAATTGAGTGGCAATGAGGGCGTGGCATAGAGTAGGGTGGTATAGAACAGACTGGAGTAGATTAGGTTTGCAAAGAGCGGAGCGCTGTAGAGTTCAGGGGCATAAAGTGGCGTTGAGTGGAGTGACAAAGATTTGATTGGTATTGGGTGGAGTTGCATCGGGTGAAGTGGTGTCAAGTGCAGTAACATAGAGTAGAGTGGCGTAGAGCAGAGTGGCAGAGTAGAGTGACACTGTGCGGCGTGGAGTGGCATAGAGTAAAATGGGGTAGAGTAGAGTGATGTGGAGTGGAGTAGAGAAGATTGGCTTTGAGTGGTAAAGAGTAGAGTGGCATAGAGTAGAATGGCACAGAATAGAGTGACATAGAATAGAATGCTATAGTGTGGGGTGGCATAGTTTAGGGTTTCATAAAGTAGGGTGGAGTAGAATGCTGTGGAGTAGAATGCTGTGGAGTGGACTGGGGCATACTGGAGTGGCATTGAGTGAGTGGAGTGGTATAGAGTGAGGTAGAATAGAGTGGCATGGAGTGGAGTAGAGTGGATTGGGGTTGCAGAAAGTAGAGTGACGCAAAGTGGGTTGGAAATGAATGGCATTGAGTAGAGTGGCATAGAGTGGAGTGGCATAGACTACAGGAGCATAGACTAGAGTGGCATAGATTAGAGGGGAGAATAGTGCTGTAGAGTTGTATTGTGTGGAGTGGTGTAGAATAAAGTGGCAGAGAGTGGAGCAGGTTAGAGTCATAGAGTAGAGTAGACGGGCATAGAGTAGAGTTGAATGACGTATAGTGAAGTGCTGTACAGCAGAGTGGCACAAGTAAAGTGGCAGAGAGTGGAGTGGGGTGCATAGAGGAGAGTACAGTGGCATAGAGCACAGTGATGTAGAGTAGAGTGATGTAGAGTGGACTGGCATAGAGAAGAATGGTATAGAGTTCCATACAGTGGCATTGTGTGGAGTAGACGGGCATAGCGTAGCATGCCATAGAGTAGAGTGGCATAGAATACAGTAGAATCGAGTAGAGTAGCATGGGTGGAATGGAGTGGAATAGAGTGAGATAAAGCCAAGTAGCATGGAGAAGAGTGGAATAAAGTGAGGTGAGGTGGAGTAGAGTGGCATGGAGTATAGTGGCATGGATTGAAGTGTCAGAGGGATGTAGAGTGCTTCGAAGTGGTAGTGTGTGGAGTAGAGTGTCATAGAGTGGAGAAGAGTGGCATTGTGTAGAATGGTATAGAGTAGAGTGACAGAGCAGAGCAGCGTGCAATAGAGTGGATGGGTTGTAAGACCACAGAATTGTAAGCAATACATCTTGCAACTCAGCACATGCACCTTGTAGGCAAGACCTAAAAGCTAAACAAGTTGGAAGAACATTGGGAAAGCAATAGGAGCAGGACACAGAAACACACTGGTGAAACAGTATTGTGTAATGCGGGTATTAGTCTGAATGCAAGGGTTTCCGTTCAGTGCTTCAAACTTTCTGTCAAAAGTGTTGAGGTGCCACAGACCTTCAGCATTTTATCCCCTGGGGCCCCCTAGAATCAGTTTCATTCTCACCCCATTTGGGTGTGTGCAGTGTTCAGCAGTGCAGTGAGTGCCTTTTCTTCGGGCACTCCCAAATATGGATTCCTACAGCAAAGTTGGGCCTCTCGATGGACTCAGCAGCACCTGGCAGCACAGGCTCTTCCTGTCGAGAAGTGCTGCCATTTAGTTTCCAAGGATTCTCCTGATTAGAGCACCTACGAGGTGTGATGTCTTCAGCAGTGTCCAGTGATCCTCCGGTAAACTATAAGGTGCACTTGGCGAGCTAGATCCGTGAGTCACAGCTGTAGTTCTCTCGACTGGGCCAAGACCCAGGCATTTGGCCACAGCGATACCATAAACCCCTTCTGGCATACAGCACTGCTGCATTGCTCACTATTAGTTGCAGACTCTTCACTGTGATTGCCCCAAAACACAACAGCCAAAAGATTCCCACTCCAGCCCAATTCCTTTCACCTGTGAACTTCTCTGGCATACAGGGTCACTGCCACAAGAGCCATGTGGGCATGGTGCCCTCCACACATTGCTCGATACTTGGCACTGTCTACTATGGCCATCTCCTGGCATACGGGGAAATACTGAAAACAGTCTTGTACACAGACCTGTGACTAATCGGTGCATAGCTACATTCTCAAACCTCATGATAGGGCTCCCCAATGAACCTTGCTCCCTCCAACTCTTTCCTCTTCCTCAAATGGCAGCCTGGCCTTGTCAAGCATATAGGCAATAGAGCTGCAGGTCCATTGGCAGGTGGTCCTTGTTTCTTTAGGTGATGTCCCTTCTTCCGGTAGGGAGACTAGCCGGCCTTGGCCCGAGTCCTGGTTCCAGGCAGACGTCTTGCAGAGTTTCCCCTCCTAAAATAGCCAATAAGGCTTCTTGGCAGATGACAAATATTTTGGGGGACCAAAACTTCCCTTTCTATACTCCATTTCCAGAAGCAAATGTGATTTAGGGTCTGGGTCTCTGAAGTTGGGGTTATGCTTCTTTTGAAGTGGGTACTGCTCCTTTTTCATCTTCCTACATGATGGCATGACACGGAAGCTGAATGTTCATAACACAATTCATGGTGGTGACCAGAGTTCATACCTGAATGTTAGCCATGGAGATATGTGCATCAAAAGGTTTATTTATCCCAGAACTTCAGGCCTACTCTTTAGATTTTCTTATCAGCCCTATCTCCCTTCCTGTTTTAAAACACTCACAATGCCAGCACACGCACTCACTTCTTTACCCTTAACCCCTTCCGTGCTCGTGACAGAACCACTCCGTCATGAGCCACAGACGCACTGTGCTGTGCTGGTGATGGAGTGGTTCCGTCACGGCGCGGCCGCCACACCCATGCTGCAGTAATTCCGCGCCTGCGCGGCAGTTCGGATGAGCGGGCGGGCCGTGATGGAACCACTCTGTCACAAGCACAGCGAGCCCGTGGCTCGTGACGTAGTGGTTCCGTCACGAGCATGGAGGTGCCGCGTGCCCCCCTTCCCCCAGCGCCACGGCGGAATTACCGCCGTGGCCAAGGGGTTAATGTATTGGTGTTCATGCAAGTACAAATACACCCAGCACATGCGGTCCATGCACACGTCCTCACACCACTACATCTTTCATGGACTTTATTCCTCTCAGTCAAGAGTCACCACTCCTGTAATATGCAGCACTCCACATTTACCTGATGTAGGCAAAAAGTGAGTTAAGCACACAGCAGCAGAACTTTTAAAAAAGTGAGTGCGCCTGTAGGCCTCACTCCAATGACACAGGGCAAAAAGATCATGATCCCTACTACTGATCAATACATGGTATGCTGCCAACACTGTGCTTGTGCTGCTTAACTCCTGTTGAAGGTAGTAGCCTTTCACCGCTATGAGGGTAGAGCTTTTGTTGCCCTTCCTGGAACAACAAGACCGCAATCTGTGAGAGAGGCCTAAGTCATGGTGCATGCACATGATCCATTGTCGCATATGACAAAAAAAAAAACATTAGGGATAAGGACAATAGTACAGATGGGCACTCAGTGCAGGGGTGCCTGTCACTTTTCGTGCAGAGGAACACTTACATTCTAACATTGGGGTTGCACCCACGCAAACTGTGCTCCAGAGCAATATGGAGGTAGAGACAAGCACACAAAGGAGACAGCTGTATAAAACATCCACTGTATTAGAGTGCTTCAGGAAAAGAAGAAAAAAGAGTTCCTGAAAAGCAGGCAGGGATGCAAGGAACTAAGAAGCCAATCAGAGAGGTAGTAAACAGGCTATGCCCCGTGGGAAGGACAAAGTCATGCTAGATAGGCAAAAACAAGAGTCTGCACATATAGAGAAAGCAACTGTGAGTGGCAAAACAAATAGCCAAAGGTAAGCAATGGGCAAATGCATTCATATGTCCTTTTCCAGCTTATCTCCAAAGTCTTTGCCAAAACATAGATGTGCTGTCTGGTAGGTTGAGACGTAAAGGGCAATGTTTGACGTGCTGGAGTTTCCTCCATCCAGATGGCAGATAGGGCTAAACTTTAGACAGATACATAGCTTCCGCCCAACTCTGCATAATCCCTTTAGTCTGTTCCCATGTTAAGTGCTTGATGCACCACAGATCCTGGTTATTCATAAATGTTCAGTGGACTGAGAACCTTAAGAGTTTACCAAATTGAGTCAAGTTTAGGATTTCATTCATGCCACTATTCCAAGTAACACATGACCTAGAAACTATCACTCTTTCATTCAATATAAAGTAGGCACTTATTGAGCCCTAACTTATTAGAAGATTAATATTGATGGTAAATGCAGTGCATACAATGTCCCACATTTAGATGCACAGATAACCCACTTTGTAGTATTTGTCTGGAATCACTCTGATCTTGGATAAGTTTGTTAAATCTTGAGCAGCGAAATACACAACTTTGTGTTTTTTTTAAAGGCAGAGTTAGTGATTTAAGCTGCCTAGTTGGTTGAATCCAGTTAAAACAACCTCAGATTAAAACATCAAGGAGGTTTAACTTACTAATTTCATGGATCATGCTTCCTGTCCAATCACTAGCTTCTAAATCAGAAATTCAACACATTCTGTGCAGGCAATATTTAATGTAGTCTTACCGGTGACTGGAGTGAGTCTTTGACACTGGAGAGGTCCCTGTAGGAAGGTGGAATCTGACTACATGGTTGCCCCCACTTTTCTCATGGTGTTTTGATGGTTTTTGACTTAGTTTGGCTGGGATCCTGCTATTCAGGGCCCCAGCCTATCTGCTTCCTCTCTAAATTGATTCCATGTACAATAGGTACACTCCAGTTTGGTTACTGGGGTACCCTTATGAGTCCCTAGTATATGGTACCTTAGGTACCTAGGGCATAGGTACCCATTGGCCTACCAGGGGCTGAAGCATGTATTATGCCACCCCAGGGAAGCCTTCCAAAATGACACCACAGAACTGCTACTGCAGCCTAGGTAAGGTGGTGCATGCACTATTTCAAATATAAAAAATCCTAGGCAACTTGAGGGTCCTGAAGGTTATCAGGTACATCAACACACGTATAGCAAACACGACAGTGTACTGAGCAAATAAGAGCAATAGAATTTAAAAAGTAAATTGGTCATTTATTTAAAAAACACAAAAATACACATGAAGGATAAAAACCACAGATGGTGGCAGTAATACAGTGAATGACAATTATGTCAAAAGACATAAAATAATGTGAACACAATACATATGCAATAAACAGTTAATACAAAATTTAATTAAAACAGTGGGTTAAATGCATGCACCCCTTACTTAGATATAGGTTACCTATATCTACCTTTAATCACTGACACATATAAACCTACCAGTCACTCCTATGGTAGGCCTTATCAATCCTGAAGGCAGAGTGCTTGGTTTTGTGTGAGAGGATACCCATGCATGAGCTGGGCCCCTCTGCAGCTTACAGACCCTATTCTCTGAGGCTGTTCTGTGATGCAGCCAGACCATATACTCTTAAGTGCATTATAACCTCGCGGTAAATGCTAACTTTGGAATGGCTACATGGAAATATGTTGTGATAGGTGTCAAACACTTTGGAATCCTATCCCCCCCCCGACCAGTCCTGGCAGCTGGGGTAGAATTCCATCCTTCTAGAGGAAGAGACATGTACACACTGGTCTAACCGGTAATAGTTTGAAAGAGCCCTGGCATCACAAAATGGATGCTGCAGCCATAAGTCTGACCTCCTGCTGCTGACCGAAACTCCGGAAGGGGGGGCCTGGACAATAGGTTTTCTGTCACAGGGAGATGTAAACACCTCCCAGACAGGCTTTAGTGTATTGGGGCTGGGTGGGTGCACTCTGAGAGTGCTTTGTATTCTGCACTGGGAGAACATTTGGTGTCCCTGTGCATAGCCCAGTTCAAACCGATTGCAGGGGATACCCGCCCCCGCTCTGGTGCAAAACTGAACAAAGGAAATGGCTGTAACCACACCTCTTTCCAGACCCTCCCATAGGTGGGTCCCCAGAGTATGTCCAACCCCTTTTCTTAGTATTTTAAGGGACCCCGCGCAACAGGACTTTAGATTACAACCTGGACGAAACTCTGAAACTGAATCCTGGAACTTTGATGCTCTACTAAAGACTAGAGGACGGAAGAATCTCCCTTGGGGTCAAGGAGTGCCTCCCCTGCTCAAGCAGGCACTAAAGAAGCATCTTGCCAGTCTGCATTTCCGAAGCTCCGGCTGGACTCCGAAGTATTTGGAACCAAGAAAGAGAATTTCCAGACTACTCAAAGGCCAACCCGAGCCCCCAGAAAAGCTGAGACCTGCAGCCCTTGTGAGGGACGTGGAACTGGAACTCTTAGACACCATGCACATTTGCTACTGCATTGACTTATTGACATCTCCTAAAGTTGTGCTTTGGGGTACTTGTAGCTCAAGCTTCAAGCATCATCTGTACCAAAGATTGTGGGCCCACACTCCACGAGTGTTCTGTGAGCCTGGTTCTTGCTTTTCACCTCGAGGTTCCTTTGTGATCCCTAGTCTGTCAACTTTTGGGTCCCCATGAAGGCAACTTTGATTTTCCGTGGGTTTCCCTGGCTGCTCCAGATGTGTCCTGACTCCCTACCAAGTGGTGAGTCCCTGGGACCTTGCAGGTTCACACCAAAGCATTTCTTGGATTCCTGGGTGGGTTGCTGTTGCCAAGGCTTGTTGGGTCCAATCTGGGCACCGACACCGAGGCACTGGACATCCTTCTTGGGACAGCTCGATTCCATCCCCTGGTCATTTTCAACACCTCCTGGTCCTCGTGGCTGAAGATTCAAGCTTCAACTTTTTCACCTGAAATCACCCAAACTCGGTGGGCATTCAACTATCGTGCCCCTGGTCACTGGCTAGAGACCCAGACTCTGTCCCCTATCTTTCAGGTTCCTCTCATCTTTGATCCAGGCTTGGATCCCACCGGACACTTTCCACTTCTTCTGCAGCAGCACTTGGCAGCAGATCGCCATTGAAAACGTCAACGAAAACCGACACCAAAAGATACCTATGCACCAGAGTACTCCAGTTCTCCCATGGGTGTTGACCCTAGAACCCCTTAAGTCTAAAGGGGTTTGCTCAAAGTCCTCTCCTAAGTGTCCTTTATCTTTAAATTTCCAACCGCGACTTTCCCCATTGAAGTTAATGGTGATTCGCGACTGTGTTCGCACTCTGCAGGCGTCCCCCGTGGGTCCCCTGTGTAACTACCCTGAGTGGTGCCTGGTGTCCCCAGCGGTTCTTCAGGCTCTAAGGCTTGTTTCTATGCAAGTTGTGGTTCTTATATCACTCTCTTAATATATGGTTTGGTACGCCCCTAGCACTCAACGTATATTGTGCTGATTTACTGTGTGTTATTAAGTTTACTGAATGTACTTTTGCCTCTAGCCTTATAAAGGGACTCAAAGGATGTGTTTAGAATAAATACATATATTTTCTATATATACCTGGCGTGGTGCTCCTTTCATTTGGTCATTCATGAGATTATAGTCTGGTAAAACAAGCTGCTTTACATTCCTCCAAGACTTAGCCTGAAGGCTGCTCGCCACAGCTACCACTAGTATAGATTTCTATAAACGTTGTGTTTAACCTGCCATCAATAAGGGTTGTTTGGACTGGTACAAGGTAGTTAAGAAATACCACAATACATGTGGTCTTAACTTCTTTATTAGACCAACACGCATGCTCCAGGAAACGTAGAGCGAAGCTGCAGTCAGCTCGGCGATCAGCTGGTACCTGTCACATCTGATAGTTATCAGCTGGTGACCTCACTGCTGGAACTGTGTCCTCGCAGGGACACTTGCGAGCACACCAGGTATGGTGTCCTACTGGAGAAGCACGTATTATAAACACAACACATCCCCCTCCTTTGGGGAGTAATGAAACCAATAAGAACGGGTAGGGAGCGTAAGGCTCCGCTATCCACATATATAGTCTTTAAGCGTTAGCTGGCGGCCCTGCTAGTGTCCACCGGTCGCGCCAGGTCACAGACCGGAATGGCAGGAAGCCTTCGCCTTGCACCTGCAGGTCTGGATGAAGAGACCGGACGGTCCTTTGGTTGAGTGTCCTCGTGCATACCATCATCACCTCTACGCCCTGGGGTTGCAGGAAATCCAATGTCAGATTCAGTGTCAGAAAAATATAGTCTTGCCGCACATCCCCTTAGCGTACTGGATTGCTCCGCTGTGGCATCTAAAAGCGTGTTTTCCACTCTACTGTTCCCGGGATGTTTGTGGGCCGACAGTGCTGAGAAATGCCAGACCTTCCCATCACTCAGGCGTGTGGAATTGCAGTACACCTCATGCACAGTAAGAGGTTTGGTGTATCTCTCTTGACCCTTACCGACGTGTCCGCTCCTTCTTACCTTTACCACATCACCTGCCTTGATTTCCACCTTCTTGCACCCATGTTTTTTGTCGTAGTAATTCTTGCTTCTAGATTGCGCTTGAACCAGTTTTTCTTCCACCACCTCTGAAGACCAGTGTACTGTGCGGGCTGCCTCAACCCAACCCACATTGTCCTTTGCAAGTGGAGTCCGTCCGCGCATAAGTTCGAATGGGCTGTGGCCAGTAGACTCACATGGTGTTATTCTGTAGGCCCACACTGTTTTCATTATTTCTTTCTTCCAGTCCAGTTGATTTGAGGTGGATATCTGTATGATGCCTTTAAGTACTCTGTTAAATCTTTCTACGGCTCCGTTGCCTGCTGGGTGGTATATTGACGTAGTTTTGTGTTCAATGTGGTGCCTTCTCATGTAGTCTTTGAAGAAGTCTGAGGTGAATTGTACGCCGTTGTCACTTACTACTTTTTTCGGTAAACCCTCACGCGTAAAAGTGTCTTCCAAGAATTGGACCACGTGCTGAGAGTCTGCTTTCTTGGTGATTTTCACTTCAGGCCATTTCGTGTAGTGGTCAATTATAACAATTATGTATTGTGGTTCGTTCTCATCAGGCACCGGTCCCATTATGTCTACGCCAATTCTTTCCCAAGGCATGGATGGACTCTGTATTGGCTGCAGGGAAGGTCTGTAAGTCACTTGCGTTTTGTCAGCTTCCACATATAACTTACAGTTCCTCACATTCCTTTCCACGTCTCAGCTGATGCCCGGCCACCAATACAAGTTTTTCACCCTGTTTTTACTTTCTGCGATGCCCAGATGTCCTTCATGGCATATTTCCAGTATTTTTTCCCGGATATCCATCGGCGGTACGTATCTTCCGCTTCTCATGAGTAGTCCATCTTCCATGGAGGATTCGTTTTTCACCTCCCAGTAAGGCTTCATTTCATCTTTGAGTTTATGCTTGCTGGTCCATCCTTCTTTGACCCTCTGAATTACCATGCTTTTGTCCTTGTCCTTCATTTGTCCCTCCAACCATTCGTTCCTTGTTATCCTGCTGGAATCTTAACCATACATTGGCTATGCATGACTCATCTATTTCATTTGTTTCTGTGCTATCGTTGGTCTTGATAGGCATTCTACTTAGGAAATCTGCAACCACATTCCTTATGCCGGGGACATACTATATGTCATACATGAAATCAAACAGTTGCACTGGAATTCTCGCTAAGCGCGGTGAGGCTGTATGTAGGCCTTTTGTAGTTAGCACCTTCGTTAACGATTTGTGGTCTGTGCACAGGTGTATCTTACTTCCCCATATGTATTGTCTAAAATGTTCAAGGGCCCAAACACAGGCAAGCGCTTCTCGTTCAATTACAGAATATTTATCTTCGGCTGGAGTAAGGGAACGTGATGCAAAAGCAATCGTATATTCTGTTCCTTTGGCATCTTTCTGTGTTAGGACTGCACCAATGCCCTTGTTGCTTGCGTCTGTCGTCACATAGTTATCCAGGGTAGGATCAAATCCTTGCAAAGGTAATTCTTTGCACATATTGCATTTCAAATCTTGGAATGCTAGCTCACATTCATCAGTCCACTCAAATTTGTTTTTTATTTTAAGCTATTGCCTCAAGGCGTATGTTTTTGTCGAGAAGTTCTTGATAAACTTGGAGTAGTATTCAACTAATCTGAGGAATGACCTCACCTCATCCCTGTTGGTGGGTACAGGCGCTTCCTTAATTGCTTGGATTAGATCATTTTTTGGACTGATGCCATCGCCAGTTATCTGATGTCCCAGATAGTTGACAGGTTTGCATGCAAATTTGCATTTGGAATGCTCAGCCGTTAGTCCCTTTTTGTTCAATAAGTCCAGGACTTGCTCAACCCGACTGTCATGTTCTTCTTTTGTTTTACCCATCACCAGTATGCCATCCTGGAATAACAGTATCCCAGTGACGCCCTCAAAGATGTTAGTCATCAGTCTTTGAAACATTGCAGCGGCTGACGCTAACCCAAAAGGAACACGAGTGAACCGGAAACAACCGAATGGTGTCACAAAGGTAGTTAAGGATTTGCTCTCTCGGTGTAGCTGGACCTTTGCTGATTTTAAGTCGATGGCGGTAAACCACTTTACTCCCTTGGTGGTGGACAGCCTCTCGTTTATTTTAGGGAGTGGGTATTGCTCAACAATGATGTTTGAGTTAAGATCGCGGAGATCAATGCAAAGTCTCAGTTTCCCATTGGGGCGTTTCGCTACGACAAGTGGTGCAACCCACTCAGATGCCTCCACACTCTCTATTATTCCATCAGCTAGCAATTTCTCAAGTTGAGTTTTTAACTTCTTCCTTTATTGCAAAAGGTATGTTCCATGCTTTATGCACTGAAGGTGTGGTGATAGGCTTCAATTGTATTTTATGCTGATATCCCTTTAGTACTCCCACGTTCCCACTGAACAGTTTGGGAAATTTCGCCAGTATTTGTCCTGCGTAGTCGTCGGTGTCTGACATGCTAAGCTTGATTCCCAGACTACCTTGGTCCATCCACCCAAGTACAGATGGCCCTACTTTAGATATATATAGTTTACATTGTGCCTCTCTGCTCTTGTATATGAACCTGAGACTCCTGTATCCTAATATTTCAATGGGTTTCTCATTGAATGATTTAATGATTATGTCTGGTTTATTGAGTCTCCGACCGATTACCTCTTTAAATTTCGTTTCCCAGACCTTTTGGTTCACAATAGTGTAAGGTGAGCATGAATCTGCTGTCATTTTTATTTCCACACCACCAATAGTCATAGTACACATAGTTTTTTTTGTCTTTGCTCCTTTTCCAGTATCCTTTACTTCTTCTTCTTCGTCGTCTATGTTAAGGATGTACATGTTGATGTCCTCATCTGTGTCTTCATCCAACCTTTCCTCTTCTTCTACCAATGCCTTCACATGTTGTGGTTTTCTTCTATTACATGCCTTGTTAAAATGCCCAATTAGGCCACAGAATGTGCACTTTGCTTCGCGGGCCGGGCTTCTATAATCATACGCCATGTGTGCAGTGCTTAGGCATCGGTAACAATATCCTTTCCCCCGTTTCTCTTGCCTTCTTTCGGGTTGGATGGCGTCTTTCTTTCTCACAGTTTGTCTGCTGTCTTTCCAACCCTTTTGATCAGACACTTTGCTGACATGGTCACTTTCTTTTTTCATTTTGTCGTCTTTTAACACAGCTTTCGCACATCGTCCAGTGAGTTCTGCTTTTCTTGCTATGTCAATTATGTTCTGCAATGGGTACTCTCCCTTTGCCCAAAGGTTATCTTGAATGTTTTCGTTTGAGCCTTGAATTACTATCTGATCCCTTATTAGTTCATCGTGAAGACCTCCGAAACGACAGTTAATTGCTAGGTCTTTTAGAGCAGATACATAGTCGTCTATTGTCTCCTCCTTCCCTTGTTTCCTATGGAAAAATGTATTTCTGTCTACCCCAGCACAGACTGTGGGCCTATAGTATGCATTCAAGTCATCAATAGTGTTGGAAAATACGTCACCCTCATTTACACCCCTTGTTTTCTTGTGTATGGAATTATAAACTTTTATTCCTCCTGCACCCAAGTTGTTCATTAACATCTTGTACTTCTTTTCAGGTTTTAATTCTGCATCTTCTTCAATTGTGGAAATGTAATTTATGAAATAGTCCCTCCACTCTTCCCACTTTAAAACTGGCACACTGCCAGCACGTAGGAATTACTCAGGGGGTGACAGATTCCAAATGCAACCGGTTGCCAAGTCACTCATTCTTTTTTTTTTTTTATTAGTAATGCCTTAAGTAAATGTGGCTTTTCCACTTATTGCGCTGCAGCACCAATGTAACCTTCCTTATTCTGTTGCTAAATTGGTTGTACAGAAATCTAATAGGCGTTTTCTAATAGCTAATTTATAGTCACTGTATGTTGTTGAAATGTTCAAAGTAATTCGATTAGCTCGAATTTACCATTTTTCCCCTGTTCTTGTTGTTGCTTCGATGCACAGCTACTTCTTTGGTTATTGAAGAGATCTGCTTGATCGCGTCGTGTTTGCACTCTGCGTTTACTTCCTCGTTTTAGTTTTGGTGCACTAGACCGCTGAGTTCAATGTGTGTTTATTTGACACCTAAAATGGCCGCCACGTCAATTTCTTACGACGCGATGACGTTGCAATCGGCTCCGATTCTACTCAGCTGCTAGTGACAGTTCACATCTGCGGCCGTTGGTTTTGTCAGTTGGCTCAGCAGTTGTACTTTTCTCCTCAGGCGCTCAGTGTTATCATTCTCAAAGTGCCTGAAATTGCAACTTTTCATCCGTTTTCGCTTAAATCGCTGCATATAGATTGTTTCCTCAGCGCATTAGTTCCGTACACACTCACTGTATTAGTCGGCTCCTTATTCATCATTTTCTTTTTAGAATAATTCCTTCATTCAGCCGCTCTTCATAACTACTCTTGTTTTTTTAGAGTTGCCTAGCTTTTTCCTTCGTTTTTTTTTTTTTAACGGAGATGTCTTCCATATATTTTCTGCTTTTTCTTCTCTCCGTGGGTTTGTGCGTGTTGGCCCCTCGTCGCCAGTATTGTTAAGAAATACCACAATCCATGTGTTCTTAACTTCTTTATTAGAACAACAAGCATGCTCCGGCAACGTGGAGCGAAGCTGCAGTCAGCTTGGCGATCAGCTGGTAACTGTCACATCTGACAGTTATCAGCTGGTGACCTCACTGCTGGAACGGTGTCCTCGCAGGGACACTTGTGAGCACACCAGGTATGGTGTCCTACTGGGGACACACGTATTATAAACACAACAAAGGTGCCCACTACAATAGTGAACAGCATATGCCAGGCCAACTTCTCACAGTCCCCTGAGCAGGCTGGATTTGAGTTGATGACCATGGCTTCAGAATGTTGAACCTGAATCCAGGCCCGGTTGTGGTTTGACGTCGGTGGCTTGGCTCTTGTTGACGAGTCGATCACCAACCATATGAACTTTTTGACAAACAGTTTCCAAAGCTCACCAAACATCTAGAAGTCATTCTAGAAGGTCTCCTTGAGGGTTCAAAGTGTCCACAACACCAATTCAAATGTATGGAATCTCCTAGGTCTCTGGATTGTCTGGACTACAATTACCACTTGGCCAAATCCTTAAATGTCCACTGCACACACTGCAGGATTGAGACTCTTGGTGGATGTTAGACCTGGCACCATTGTTGTGGGTCTCCTTTCATTCTTTACCTTTACCTCCTGTGTTTTGCTGTGTGTTGGACTCCATTTTTGCTGCTCTAGATGCATTGGGCACTTTGCCACTTTATGGATTAGTGATTTCATGATTGGCATATTTGATTTACTAATCAGACCCTAGTACAGTGCACTATGTGTGCCCAAGGCCTGTAAAACAAATGTTGCTGGTGGGCTTGCAGCACTGATTGTGCCATCCACAGAAGCCGCTTGTAAAATGTGACTCAGGCCTGCCATTGCAGAGCTTTGTGCAGTCTGGGACTGCCATGTCGACTTGGAAAGTGCCCACACTTCCCAGTCCCTAAACCTTCCCTTTTCTACATATTAGTCACCCCTAAGATAGGCCCAAGGTACCCCTGTGGGCAGGGTGCATTGTATGTGAAAAGTAGGACATGCCCTGATGAGTGTTGAAGGACTGGGTTCTTTAAGACCCAGCGGTGCCAGGTCACAACACCTGAAACCTTCGTGGGTAACCTGCTCCGGCGTATGAATGACAGAGACACGGGACACTTCCTTCGGCGTCAAAGATTCAAGGTTTATTTGCTGCAGGGAACACAGATATCACGACAAGTACAACTCGTGCAACTTGGGGAGACTGCTTCAAATTGGTTCTGTGGATCGCTCCTTTTATACAGTTTTTACCCATAGGACAACATGGTACACAAAGGTTTACAACCCGGTTCCCACCATTATCCCCCAGAGGGGTCGCTTTGGTCACTTTGATACACATAAGGTCCGGAACATAAGTGCGGAAACATTTGGCGGTTCCCAACTGTAAAAACCCATCTTCCCAACATTAGTGCATTCCAATCGGCAGTAAAACAGATCGAAATAGGAACAAGGACAGGTGCAAAGGAAGACGGAGACAGTGGGGAGATCGGAAAGGGTGTAAAAGGGGAGGTATCGGGAAACACGAGATACAGGCATCAAAGGGACGTGCCTAATGAGATGCACGACTGAGACAATAAACCGGCACGGCGAGATGAGCCTCGAGCGGGGCCATCTGCCTTACAGTATCATCCCCCTCGTCATAAAGACACTTACAAAGGACATGTGTCTTCCGCAAATATCTTGGGAGTCCCAGGGTCGCGAAGCGGACAGCGTCCGTTCGCTGGCTACTTGAGGGCAAGAGACAAAATGGATGCCGTATCTAAGATGGAACCCGTGGGTATAGATGAAAACCCGCATAACAAACAAACGGTTTAAGTTAGCACAGCGAAACTGCGCACACTTACTAAACTCGTCATTTGCGGTTCATAGATACCAGACTCGACCATATTCGTGCGAGTCGAAAACACCACTTACAATTGTCACGGAACCTCAGACGCTCCTTTTGCCCTCATGTAGGCAAGCACTAGTCGGAATCATATTCGATATTCATCAGACCATCGAGATGTTGCTGTAGCATAGCTCTGTCCAACCGAGTCCCCTTGGTAACAGGTGGCTGTCTCATACACGTTGTAGCACAGAGGCCACATAAGGCAGGACCGCACTGCACACAAAGGCAACACGTGAACAGGAACACCACAACGACTCCGATGATCATCAGAATCTTCCAACCCCAAGTCGACATCAGGCCCCAAAACCATCCAAGTAGCGTCCAATCCCCTACATCCACGTGTATGGATTCGGAGATCTTATGCAACTTCGAGATGGCTTGATAGACAGTTGGAGCTTTATCTGGAATGAAAATGCAGCAGCTCGAATGGATCACCTTACATACCCCACCTCGATCTGCTAAGATGACATCTAAAACCATACGGTTTTGTAACGTCATAAGCCTATCCGCCTGAAGTTCAGTGGTGATATTACCAAGGGCACTGGCAGTAATATTAGCAGTCGATTCTACCACTCGAGTCAACTGTCTCAGGCTCCTACTATTAACCATAGGTCCCCAAAACGGGAGGAAACCCTTGAAAAAGTCTCCTGCCTCTTGACCGGCAGTATCCTCTTCGCTAATTACGCCTCTCACAACTCTAGTCTTATGATAATCGGCATCTACAGTGAACGTCGGAGGCAACAGATTTGCAATGAAACATGAGCCCATGAAGTCAGCGGGCAACCATGCGTATGCACGATCATGGCAGATAAAGTATGTACCCTTGGCAGCCAGAAACACAGGGGACGAGACCATCGGCAGAATGTAATTTTCAGTGCAAGCACTCGCTCCAAGTCGGGCTTGCGATATTCGGCCACGACCCATGAGACAAAAATTACCAATGTGGGGTACGACCCATATCGGAGGCGAGCTTTTAAGCTGCTTTTCACTGGTGAACACACTATATTCGCCTCTACTTAGGACCCTATAGGCTTGTACCTCTTCCTCGGGAATAAGCGAGGGATCATAGATATCGCTATCTAGGTCCTCTATTGCTATAGACAAAGGTTTTTGATACGAGGTAGGACCAGAGTAGGGGGAACGTGGTTCTCGAATGGGGTGGAAACCCAGTGCGCTTCGAAACATTGTCTGAAATGCTCGAGCAGACCCTTGGGAACTATACGGTAACACCAGATATGGAATTCCCTTATCCGTAGTATGTGGCATCAACCCACACACCCAACAATTAGTAGTGTTAACCACTAACTGATGCTGATGAAGGAGCTGAATAAAGGAATTATTGCGGAATTCTGCACGTCTAGCCTGTTCGTGTTCGGGTAAGATATGGAAAGAATGGGGAGATGCAGTGGAGGTAAGTTTAGGGTCAGGGGTAGGAGTAGGTGTAGCAGAAGGTAAGAAGTAAGACATCGTGTAATACACCCCACCCGCCAATAATGCAGAAGCAGTCAAAAACAATACAAATATTTGGAATATGAAACATTTGGTACGACTGAGTTGCTGCAGCTTGAATCTATGAGCCTGAGCTCCTTCCAAATCCTTCAGCTTCGAGAATGCCATTCCCTATGACCGTCTGCAACGTTTCTTGACGCACTTCGTTCTGTGTAGCAATAGTCAATCCCTAGGAGTTCCCAGGAACCGACGGCCTTTAACCTAGCGTCAAGACCTACTATCCAGAAGGAAGTACGCGCGCGGCCCTACGGCCTTTAATGCACAATATATATGTATACAAAAACAATGTCTCTCAGCTGTGGAAGCAAAAAGTGTAAGGAACGAAGCTCAATGAATATGTACAAAATAATCACAATGGTACGAATGTTCAAACTGATCACGGAAAACGGGATAATGCAATTATCAAAAGGCAGAACAGGATCTTTTATTAGTCTCTGGTGCTAGATCGCAAAAAGTATCGGGTTTTCCCAGGACGTGTCTGTTCGTCGAACAAAGGATCCGTTGAAGGGACAGCGTCCTGTTGATCAGCTGAATGTTTTGGTCTTGAGTCCTTTGCTGACAAATGTTCAACAGTGTCTTTCTGCTGTACTGAGGATTCTCCGACAGGTTGTGCGTCGCTGAAAGGTACAAACGCCGGCAATCCTTCGGTTTCAGTTGATGCAATGCCTTTCCTCACCCACGAGTCTGCTGGCAATGGAATGGGGACTTTCTTCGTGTGGGTGGCGTGCACCCAATTCTTCCGCCCCTCAAGACGAACTGCAGTTCTCGTGGCAAGGAGGACCTGGTAGGGTCCGGTGAACCTCGGGTCCAAGTTGTTCTTGCGCGAAAAGTTCCGCGTCACCACCCAATCTCCGGGCTGGAGCTGGTGGCCTGGACCCTCCGTCCGCGTCGGCAATGCTTCGTGAACCTGTTGGTGAATTAACCTCAGTTTAGCAGTTAAGTCATGAAGATAATCGATCAACATTGGATACTCAAGATCACAGAAAATACCTGGCCTAGGAACCCCCCAAACATTCGCAGGACGACCGAACACTATTTCATAGGGACTAAGCCCTACTCGGGAGTGTACAGTCGCCCTAGTTGACAGTAATGCTAAAGGTAAAGCGTCAGGCCACGAAAGACCAGTCGTAGCCTGAATCTTCGCTAGCTTTAGTTTAAGGGTGCCGTTATACCCTTCAACCAAACCAGCTGACTGGGGATGGTTGGCGCTGTGGAATTTCTGATTAATTCCAAGGCCCTTACGTTTGTTATGTTATGTTATGTTATTTTATGTCTTCTATAGCGCTCGGCTACTCAAAAGAGTGTCCCGGCGCTTTATTGACAAGATGAAAACGCTAAACACAACAAACAGCTAAAAACAGGTCAGTAGGGAAGAAATCCAAGAGGCAAAGAGCCAGGATTTCAGGCCCTTCCTAAAAGCTAGCAGATTAGAAGTGCTGCGAAGAGACAGGGGCAAAGAGTTCCAGAGTTGAGGGGCCCGGAGCTTAAAGGAGCGACCTCCCATGCGTGTCTTCCTCACACGAGGAACAGTGGCCAGGAACAGAGATTCAGACCTCAACGATCGGAGAGGGCGATAGGCAAAGAACCTCTTCTGCAGGTATTTAGCCCCTGTTGCTTACACACACTCTTCATCACACTACCCACAAACTCACTTCCGTTATCTGACCACACGACTCTAGGCATTCCATACCGAGGAAAATATTCCTTCAGTAGGATTTTCGCAGTAGACAAAGCAGTATTGTCTTTGAGAGGATAAGCCTCGATCCATCGGGAGAATGCGCAAACCACAACTAAAACGTATTTCAGGTTATTGCATCGCTCCATATGGATGAAGTCCAATTGAATCACCTCAAAGGGACATGAAGGGGGAGCAAAACTGCCAGGAGGAGTTGGGGTTCCTTTGCCAGGATTGTACATCATACACACCATACAATTCTTTACCAAACGTTCAGCACATTTCGTGATACCATCATTCTTCCATACAGGAGACAGCAATTTGCAAATACCTTTCGCGCTAATATGTGCTAACCCATGCGCCATAGTCACAACAGCCAGCACATACGCATCCGGTAACATCCATCTTTTCTGATCAGACAAATCAATCCAACAACCATTCGCATCCAACCTTCCCGTACTTTCTTTCCACTTCGTCTTTTCAGTGTCGGTGGCCTCATTCTGAATTGCTTTCACACTCTCGATAGTGTCCTCACACATACTTGATTCTGTAGGCCACCTAACCGAACTCGTCACATACATTCGAGTGCTAAGGTTCCGGGCAGTCTCCTTAGCAGTCTCATCCGCAAACGCATTACCACGACCAACATCATCCGTCACCTTACGATGCGCACTACATTTAACGATCGCTACTTGCTTAGGCAACGTCAATGCATCCAAAATATCATTCACAAGCTGTCCATGCTGGATCTTCGTACCATGCGACGTCAAGAAACCTCTCTCTCTCCACAATCGTCCAAAACTATGTGCGACGCCAAATGCATATTGGCTGTCGGTAAACACATTCACACGTTTCCCTTTCGCTAACACACACGCTCTAGTAAGAGCAATCAGCTCTGCAGCTTGGGCAGAATTCTGATTTAATCTTGCAGTCTCAACAACAGTATTCAACGTTACAACAGCATAAGCAGTAGTCACATCGCCATTCGGCAACTTAAAACATGACCCATCCACATACAATGTACCATCTGGATCTTCCAATGGGGTGTTTTTAAGGTCCACTCGACCCTTTGTTTCTTCTTCTGTCCTCAAGTAACAATCATGTTCTGCTACTTCATCTGACTCTGTGCTAATTGGTAACAAAGTTGCCGGGTTCAGAACATTACAACGTTTTATTTGAATGTGGCTTGCCAACAGCGTCAACTCGTAACCAGACAACCTCGCACTCGTCAAGTGCTGAGTTTTCGTACGATTCAAAAGAGTATCGACTGCATGCGGAACCATCACCGTAAGCATATTATCCATGACCAATCCTGCTGATTGTCGGATGGAGACCGCGGCTGCCGCTGTTGCTCTCAAACAACTCGGCAATGCTCTAGCTACCGGGTCCAAGGTCGAGGAAAAATATGCACATGGACGTTGCTTACCACCAAAAGGTTGCGTTAAGACACTCAACGCACAACCTTCTCTCTCGTGAACATATAATGTAAACGGCTTGCTATAGTCAGGAGTACCTAACACAGGAGCCGAACATAATGAATCACGCAGTTCAGAAAAACTTTTCTGACATTCTTCCGTCCATGGTAAAGGAGTCGAAACATCCTTGCACGTAAGAGCCACTAATGGTTTCGCTAGCAATGAAAAATTTGGAATCCATTGCCTGCAGTACGACGTAATACCTAAAAAGGCACGCACATCTCTTTGGGTTGTTGGCACAGCCATTCGCGCAATCGCTGCAATTCTCTCTGGGGTCAACCTCCTTCCCTCCTTTGACAATAAGTGACCTAGATAGGTTACTTCTTGACAACAATATTGGAGTTTAGAATGTGACACCTTGTGATTTAACTCACAGAGATGTTGCAGCAACGATACCGTAGCAATTTTGCAAATGTCCTGAGTATCAGCAGCCACCAATAAGTCGTCGACGTATTGGATTAAGGCCGCACCGACCGGCAACCTAAACGCATCCAGTTGACCCTTCAAGGCTTGACTGTAAATCGATGGACTTTCACAGTAGCCCTGAGGAGCGCGTTTGAACCGGAAGCTGCGTCCACCAAGAGAGAAACCGAAAAGGTCTCTGCTCTCCTCGGCAATCGGGATGCTGAAAAACGCATTTTTCAAGTCAATCACCGAAAACCACGATGCAGAAGCTGGAATCAGAGTCAGTAGCGCCGTGATGTCAGGCACAACGGGGAATTGAGGAACCACAATTTTATTCACCTCCCGTAAATCGATAACAAAGCGATAAACAGGCGGTTTTGAAGGATCAGTACGTTTAAGAATGGGCAATACAGGGCTGTTGCACACGTTTCCCCGAGTCTCTTCAATGACGTCTTTCTCGATCAGATCATAGATGATCGCTAACAGTGCTCGTTCACCATCAAGGGAGATACGATATTGGGGAATACGTGGCAATCGCACATTAGATTTCAACTGAACAACATATGGTGAAATATCAAGTAGGCCCACATCGTTGGGACCTGTCGCCCACAAAGACGCAGGAAGAGAACTCAATTCCGGTGGAAGCTTATCGAGAGACAAATACATGGGAGAGACAACCCTCTCTCCTAACGTAAGCTTTACACCCGCAGGAGAACAATACAAAGTTGCATACAAACGTTTAAGCAAATCCAGGCCCAAAAGATTTTCACCACAATCCGTGGTTAAAATCAACGGAGCTTCAAGCTCACGAGGCCCAATTTTAAGGGGCAATGGGCACGAAACTGGATTGCTAACAGGGGCGCCAGAGAATCCAACGGAAACATTTGTTAAGCCAGACAAAGGTGCGCCAGGGAGTTTCGAACGCTTAATGGAACTTTTCGCTGCACCAGTGTCCAACAGAAAAGGCTCAACGACGCCCGATGCAGCAACTGCGACGTAAGGCCCTCTCTGATCAACCGAAACTGATACCACTCCCTCTCCTTGTCTATGGCTGTCCTAGTAATTACTGTCGTCAGTTCCCTGATCGACGTAATAATCGTCTACATTGTACTGCGCAGATCGTCCTTGCGACGATCCACGTTGATCAAAACAATTATCGGACTTTGATGAGTTATCCGAGCGATCGTTCTGAGCTCCGCGACCTCTACCACGTGGTGCCTGCTGCGAACCACCACGACCTCCTCTAGATGAGTTACCACTATTACGTTCGTTTAGAACAGGACAATTGAATTTAATGTGACCCTCTTGTCTACAATAAGCACATTGATTGTACCCTAACGAGGATCTTTGGGAAGAGGAGTCATTACGAGTTTGGGATCGGTTCGATTGCGGCTGCGATCTATTTTGTTGCGAATTATTCTGATTCGAACGTGGAGGATACGCTTGCTGAAGCAGCACTTTAGTTTTTAGCTCTTTCGTCTTTTTATCAGCACGGTCATTCTCTTCTTTCTCTCTGTTCTCATAATATTGTGCTGTAGCCAATATCTGAGCTGAAGTAGAAACGGCCCATGCACTTTCAGAATTTTTCAATTTATTGCTCAAATCGGGCAATAAGTTCGAAACAAATTTATCCACGAACAACCTTTGACCACCCTCCGTGCTCATATCCTGACCACTATGGTCGATGAATGCCTCCTCGAACCTCGTAAAGAAGTCGGAAACACTCTCGTCCTTCTTTTGCTTACAAGCTGACAATTTGTCCCAGTTCACCCTCATAGCTGGCATAAGAGTTTTCATTAATGTTATAATTCTTTGGGGAAGGTCAACAATCAGCTGGTCGGGTTTAGCAGCAGCCGTTTGTCCGGCATCTGCCGCTACAATGGCAGCCCAAGCACCACCTAATTCATTCGGATGGTTTTCATGACGAATCTTAGCCCATACCGGTTGCGGTGCAACATTGCCGAACAACATATCGATATCGGCAAGATTCATTACCGTAGCATCTACGAGCTGCGATAATTCTTTGTAATACCCTGTAGGATTCTTGCATGGGTCAGGCAAAGATTGCTTCACCTGTAACACTTCCGAGCGTTTCCATGGGAGATGTATCCATACTTTCTGGAAATGCGCCAACACCGGGGGTTGAGCATTTGGATCAGCTGGTATCCAAACCGGTGGAACTTCTCACATAGGAAATTGACCAGACTCGTCTGGCTGTCTTTCAATATCCTCAACAAACAAGGCTTGAGGTATAGGAGTGGGACGAAAAGATAGCAACCGTTCAACGGCTCGTCGAACGTTGGTATCCACTATCAGTCCAGCCGAAAACTGAAGCTGTAAATCAGACAACGCGGTCAGCACCTCGTCAGGTGCGTCGGCCGATATCTGATCACGAAGGACCTTGCACATTTCCTCGAACACAAATCTCTGGGTTGGTATATTGAACTGACAAAACGTGTCGAGTACAATACGGGGTGGATTTCTAAGGGGGTGCGTCATCCAACCCATTGCCATATTATATAGCGAAGCACGTTCCCTATTACCTGGAAGCTGACTACGCCTCTGAGGACCATCTGAACCAGCGGATCCAAGAACAGGTCCGAGCGAATGAAAGAAACTAGCCGCAAGAGGAGAATTACGACTACGAGTAGAAGGAGAAGTATAGGACACAGGACTGACAAGTGAAGGAGTAGAAACAGAAACAGCAGCAGGGGTTAACAAAGCAGGAGCAGTAGCGGGAGCAGGAATATGTGGAAGCGGAGGAGCAGTAGGAATAGCAACAGACGAAGGAGCAGGAACAGTCGGAAGAACGGGTACAGGTTGAGGAACAGGCAAAGGAAGAATAGGTGCAGGAACAGGTACAGGGGGAAACACAGGGGCTGTGGTACCCTGTACGTACGGAGGTGGCGATTTCATAAGATAGGACATTAAAGGATCCTCAACTGACTCATCCTTCTTTTCCGGCTCCGTGGGCAAAGCAGGATAGCATTTATCTATAGTCATACGCTGTAACCTGTCAAACACTTCCTTTTCCCTAACCTCCTTATCATGCTGGAACTGCTCTGCTTTCTTTACAATGGTACCAGCACTATCTCTCTGATTTCGCTTAGTCTGTCTGATTTCTTTCTGCCGGGCTTCTTTGCGCCACAACCGAAAGGCATCAAACATGGCCGGCCTTGACTTTTTCGCAAACAATTTAACCTCTAGATTATCTAAGATCGGGGCCTCGAAGCTACCATGAGGTGGCCAGCGAAGGTCACCATCTTTCTTCGTATATTTGATCCAGTATTCATTAAAAGTAATCGGGCCTAGCCCATGTTTGCTGTACAGTTCATAAGTGGGAGTTCCAACCGGAGGTATCGGACACGAGTCCTCCAGTCGGGAATCCGTACCACAAGGTCTGAAACAACTAAACAAAGTACTGCGACCAGGCATCTTGCACACTAGCCGAGTTTCACAAACTTCAAGGGTTACGGGATTTACCAAGTCCCAGCAAAGAACAAAACCCTCGGTTTTTGGCGGCTGCAGTCGTCAAACAACACAACAAAGTACCAAGAACTACAAATGCAATGGAACCATGCAACCACTAAGCAACCACAACCAAGAACTCTGGGAGCGACCCACAAATACTTAACTCAAAGATCGATGGCGTCTCCAGGAAGGCCCGTCAATCGTCTCGCTCTACCAAGGTCTACGCCAGGCGCCAAAACAGGTCTACAGTCAGGGCAGCAGTCCGTCGCAGCCGTCAGGAGGCGGGAATTTTCGCGGGAAAAGTCTTCGGGCCACTTATTTCGACAACAAGATCGATGAAGCGGAGTGCACCTTCCCTCGGAGATTTCACACGAAGTTCCTCACGATCGTCGGGCTTGGACCGGTACCACTGATGCAGCCCTACGTTGGGCGCCAACTGAAGGACTGGGTTCTTTAAGACCCAGCGGTGCCAGGGCACAACACCTGAAACCTTCGTGGGTAACCTGCTCCGGCGTACGAATGACAGAGACACGGGACACTTCCTTCGGCGTCAAAGATTCAAGGTTTATTTGCTGCAGGGAACACAGATATCACGACAAGTACAACTCGTGCAACTTGGGGAGACTGCTTCAAATTGGTTCTGTGGATCGCTCCTTTTATACAGTTTTTACCCATAGGACAACATGGTACACAAAGGTTTACAACCCGGTTCCCACCATTATCCCCCAGAGGGGTCGCTTTGGTCACTTTGATACACATAAGGTCCGGAACATAAGTGCGGAAACATTTGGCGGTTCCCAACTGTAAAAACCCATCTTCCCAACATTAGTGCATTCCAATCGGCAGTAAAACAGATCGAAATAGGAACAAGGACAGGTGCAAAGGAAGACGGAGACAGTGGGGAGATCGGAAAGGGTGTAAAAGGGGAGGTATCGGGAAACACGAGATACAGGCATCAATGGGACGTGCCTAATGAGATGCACGACTGAGACAATAAACCGGCACGGCGAGATGAGCCTCGAGCGGGGCCATCTGCCTTACAGTATCATCCCCCTCGTCATAAAGACACTTACAAAGGACATGTGTCTTCCGCAAATATCTTGGGAGTCCCAGGGTCGCGAAGCGGACAGCGTCCGTTCGCTGGCTACTTGAGGGCAAGAGACAAAATGGATGCCGTATCTAAGATGGAACCCGTGGGTATAGATGAAAACCCGCATAACAAACAAACGGTTTAAGTTAGCACAGCGAAACTGCGCACACTTACTAAACTCGTCATTTGCGGTTCATAGATACCAGACTCGACCATATTCGTGCGAGTCGAAAACACCACTTACAATTGTCACGGAACCTCAGAGTGGCATGTCCTGATAGTGAAATACTGCCAATTTCGTGTTTCACTAATGCAAGGCTATCTGTTCCCATAAGACAGAATGGAGAGTTTATTTATAACATATTATAAACATAACTGCCCTTGGGAACAAGATGGAAAAGTAAAGTTTAGTATGGCTGAACTCAGAATGTTAAAGTGCATCTTTTAGTGAGGGTGATTTTTACATTCAGTGTTTGAAAATAACACTTTTAGAAAGTAGGCCTTTTATTCTCTTGCCTAACCATCCTGTGTGCCTCTGCTAGGTTTGTGTAATGCATGTCTGGCTTCTGGATGATAGGGGCTGGAGATGGGCAGCAGCTCCAGAAGTCTGATGAGTCAGGGCTTTGCGGAATAGGCCTGGTCTGCATTTCGAGAGTAGGAGGAGTAGCACCTTCACATGAATACAGCTGTACCTGCCTTCCTTATTGATGGCTCCTCCCCCTTGTGGTGTGTCTGGAGCCAGGGCTCAAACTGACAATGAAGCTTGTTGCCCACAGATCTGGTTTTGGCTGGGTACAGACACTCTCTGCCTTCAGAGAGCAATGGATTTTGGTGTATAAAAAGGGAGCCCTGACCCCAGACTTTCAGATCACTTCTGGGTAATCAAGAGGAACCTTTGCCAAGGAGAAGATATGGATAAGCTAAGGCAGAATACTTCGCCTGTGCTGTTTGCTCTCTGGGGTTGGCCTGCAGTGGCTGCTTGCTGCCAAGGGACGGATAAAAAGAACTTTGCTGTTTGCATTGCCACCTGCTTGAAGAAAAGATCTACAAGGGCTTGAAACTGAGCTTGCCTTCTGTTTTGAAGTCTCAGGGACACAAAGAATTCATCATCAGGTCTCCTGAATTTCCTTGCTGGGAATTCCAACCTGCATAGAGGTGACTGCTGCTGTTTAGGTGCCTGCTGCTGTTGCTCTAGAGACTGTTTGTCGATGGGAGCTGGAAAATTGATGCAACATTGAAGAAGCGTGTCGCATCCGCACCTGTTTCCGACGGATTGGCGAAGAAACTGTCCCAACGCCTGCCGTTGCTCGAGAAATCCCCATACGAGGCATCTGGTGCAACAATCTCCAAAGTCCGAGATCACCGCACTGATCCCGATGCAAGCCTGATCGTACCTGATCAACGCTTGTTGGTGCCAGGACTGTTGCATCATTGGGGGCCACAGTAAGGAACAGACACATCAACTCCCCACATACTAAGAAAACAACGCATAACCTCCTCTCCGGTAAGGAACCGACGCATTAAATCCCCTGCACTGCAGTAGGTAACTGACGCATCACCTCCCCGAAGCAAGGAATCGATGCATCACCTTCCCTAAGTGTAAGGAACAGATGCATCACCTTCCCAGCAGCCATTTTGTTTGTTTTGTGGGACACATCTAAGGTACTTTGAGAGAAAAGTGTTGCATTTATAACTTGCATTAAACTGAACTGAATTGACTCGGCTCACTAAAAACCCTCTGTCGCGTCTGTTGCCACTTACTGTTCAAACGCGGCTATAGCCGCTGGGGGGGTAATCGACGCGGCAGGAGCCGCTCACTGAAACCCTCTGTCGCGGCCGTTGCCGCTTACTGAAGCCGCTGGGGTGTAATAGACGCGGCAGGAGCCGCTAAGGACAAACGCTGGTGCGGCCGTAGGCGCGAGAAAGGCAATTGCGGCAGAAGCCACTTGTGAGTGATTTAATTGCGGCAGGCGCCGCTTACAGTAAACTCCCGTTTGGAGTTCAAACGTGGTTGAAGCCAATGGGGGAGAAGAGAGCGGCAGGAGCCGCCTACGAAAGCGCAGATGCGGTCATGCAGGAGAGGGCTGTAACCGCGAACGCGAACACTGATGGTGGATGGCTAAACAGTTGAATTCCATGGAAAACCATCGAGCTGCAGCCGCAGCAGCCATAGCAGCCGCTGAGGGAAGTAACAGAGTGGAGCCGGTCCACCTAATAGCGGGGAAGAAAGCCTGCACAGGAGGAGCCGCGAGTTCCCATTGCGACAGGAGGCATGTGAGACACCGCGTGACACCGCAGCGAACAGAGGATCTGCTGGCCACTTTTCAATACAAGATAATATGCACTTTATGCTGTTCTGTCATTCTTTTCAATACAAGATAATATGCACTTTATGCTGTTCTGTCATTTTTTTACTGTGCCCAGACAGAAATACCTGGTTCCATTACTGAAGGATAAAGCATTCCATCAGGCAAAACCTGCCCTCCTGTATCTCCAATTATTGGATTCTGCTTTGGCTATGTTTAGCGTGGCCAATTATCTTGTTGCTGCGGTTAGGATCAGGAGAAGAAGACTTAAAATGTAATACATGGGTTTTTGCATGGAAGGCTAAAATGGATAATGTTTTGTGTATTTGTAAATTTTTAGCAAAATACGTTCTCCTTTTTTTAGCTGTATTTTTAAATTGTGAATTATATTAATTATACTGATGCTTTTTAATTATTTTTAATACTGTGAGTATGTAAATACTATCGACTTATTGAATTTGTAATTTCTCATGAATTTGTATCGTCCCTTCTTTGTGAATGTAGAATGCTTTTATGATTTTTAACTAAATCGAATAAAGTGGTTTTGACTTGACTTGGCTTGCTGGCCACATTCACACCCAAATTTGCTACCCCAGCCGGGAGTCAGTTGACAATGAGATGTGGCCGTCAGCGTGGGGCTCTACCAAAACTAAAACAACGCCAGAAGTCTGATGCATCAATTAACGTGGGGTCCCAGTTAAAGCAAGATGAAAAAAATGAGAGGGATAGTGGAACAAGCCGTGAAAGTAGAGGTGGTGCTTCATCAAGGGAGAACTTGAATGAATCAGTTGAGCTGAGTTCCTCACCTTTATCCCCCATAACCCCCCGGGAAGATTCAAAAGATCTCCAAGACCGACGCTCAACCGTCGATTAAGAGCTTCTTCTTTAAGTACCATCATAGTGCTATTAAAAAACAAAAAAGAAACACAATAAAGAATATTGATTCTGGTGCTGGCTGTAGAATATCTGACTCATTATCTCCATTACCGCTAGTGTGCCTAAAAAGTGCTCAGCCTTGTGAAACAGCTGAGTCTAAAACTGACTCAGTAGTAGCAAAGCCATGCGAAGAGGCTGATTCTCCAGATAGGAGTTTAATTTCTGGTCATTTCAGTATAGTAAAAGAATCCAAAATTACCCCAGGATCATTCAAGTCGCATGAAGAGGCTGGCCTTAAGGAGAGGAGTCAAAAGCCAGACAAAGTGATACAGTGATCCTACCGCCTGAAAGTTTATTGGGGCATCCTGGCAGTCTGCAGAGGCAAGCTCAAATTCACTGTCAAAATATGGTGGATCACCTTATCGGCCCAATCCTGGTGGAGGACTCACAAAGTACAGGCGCGGAGGAACTCAGCAAAAAAAACACTGAGAGCGTAAATGCTGTTTGCTCAGTAATTGATATCTCCTCGGGTTCGACTCATAATGTGAGTGATGTGGCCGTAGTGTTGGATCATAATGCTGACAATTTGAATAATAAAGGTGGGGTGGACGATTTAGTATCAAGCCCTATTGAACAACCTTTTCCAACTGCTGATGCACATTCTTTTAATTTGGACGAGTCTAGTATAATTTTGGAGAACAGTTTTTGTATCAATAAGTCAATTTTGATTCCAGGTGTGGCTAGTAGGCGTAATTACCCTATGGCTAATACAAATGAGCAATGTAAATCTTTTAACTCAGCTGATTTATCTTTGTTAACAAAATTTGACAGAAACTTCAGGCAAGATCTGGTGCCTTGGAAAATAATGCAAGCAACCCTGAGCGAGGTGTTTGGGATTGTATGCTAAATACTATGGATTCTATAACGAACGCCCTTAATTTTCACTCAGACAAGTTAGACATACAGGTGGACATTTTAAATACTTTAGCTACACATGTTGTAGGAATTGACGCAAAGCTTCTTCAACTAACTAAACTGATCCCTCAGGCACAAGCAGATAAAGAGAGTCAGTTAATATCTTGAACATGTGCTCAATTGATTGATAAAATGTCTGACTTGCCGTCGATTGTTAGCTCTATGCTCGGGAAGTAAAATTGTTGTCTGGTAGAAATGTCGAGGGGTGTGATGAATCGATAGACCCGGGAATTGTAGTAAATAATCCCCTAGTTTTAAATCTTTCCCACCCACTGATTAATAGTGACAAAAATAAGCCCCCCCGATAGTAGCTGAAAGCATTTGTGTACCTCCCGAGCCTACTCAATACCCAAATTCAAAGAAAAAACTGGAGTTGAATAAGATCCGCACCAAAGCAACTAAGGCTATAGAAGTAATCACAGGTTTTATCAAAAAGGGCGAGAAAAAGGTTAAGAAAAGCACACAATAAATCAGTACAGGATAAGAAACTACATAGTGGGGTACTAGTAAACAATAGTCTCTCTTTAACTACTAATTTTAAATTTGTGGCTCTCTTCCCTATTTTTAGACCAACGAACGCCTCTGGAGTCGATAAAAAGGAAAAACATTCTAGTAAAGATGGGAGTAACGTGACAAAGGAGGAGTCTAAACTAAATGTGGTGACCAAAACCCATGCCCAAGCATTTAGAGAGACTGTCGGAGGGCAAGCCCAGCCAATTAATGATTTAGATTCCCTGTATGGTAATCAAAATTTTACTAAGCAGGACCCGATTACTCCTATTCAAGTGATAGTAGGGCCTAAGGATAATACCCCAAAAAATCCAGGGGAGACAGTGCCAGTTCGATCTAGAGATGATGGAATAGTCCCACAGGGAGTCCAAAGTATGGTTAAGGGGAATAGTGTAAATTCCATCTGCTTACAACATAACCAGATTAACCAGAGTGAACAGCCCTGTATCCAAGATCAAAATCCTCCTAATGGGAAATTTGTAAATCCCAATTACTTACAATGTAATAAGAATGGACAGGAGGATCGGCTTCGTATTCTGGTCCAATCAGCGTCAGAGCAGATTGAACAAACAAACCTGTCGGGTTCGGCTCTGCCGACGATTGCTGGGATGACAGCATTAGTTGATTCAAGGGCAAGGAGCGATATGGATCCCCCTGATGTGTTGGTTGAAAAGAGAAAAGTGGTTTTCTGTCCCCAATATTCTACTCGAGGTACTCATGATATTTTGAATAGGGTTAACATTTTGAAACTACTAAAAGCAATCCCAGATTGAAAGGATGTAGAAGCTGAAGATCTGGATTCTGTGGAGTTTAAGATAGATGGTGGTAATAGGGAGACAACCATCACGACTTGGCTAAATGACAACATTGTTAGAAAAATAATAGCTAATTAAGCATGGGCAAATTTTGCGAATTCGCGATCTACGAATTTGCGGATTTGCGAATTCGCGATCTGCAAAGTTCGCGAATTTGTGCGAATTTGCGGATTTTTGTTTTTTGCGCGTTCGCGGGGTTTTTTGCGTGTTCGCGGGGTTTTTTGCGTGTTCGCGGGGATTTTTGCGTCTTCGCGAGCCGCTTGCATAGCGAAGTTACCCATGCAGTAGTTTATGGGAGAGGGAGAGAGAGATAGATAGATAGATAGATAGATAGATAGATAGATAGATAGATAGATAGAAAGAGCGAGAAAGAGAGGGAAAGAGAGAGGGAGAGAGAGAACAGGAGAAAGAAAGAGAGGCCGGATCTCTGAAGGGCCAGATTCCTGAGTTGCCCCTACAGAACATACAGCTTTTTATTTTTAGCAAAATGCATATGAAAATTGTGCTGTAAAGGTCTCTTTTAGTTTAACCCCTCCTGACAACTCAAAATGGGTGTATTTGCCATCCTCTCCCTTCTTCCTGTTTTTATATCTGTAAGTGCTTCCTGATGAGGTTTAATTCCTTGGACAGGTGCCTCGTTGCCTACTTGTAACTATTCTGTGACCCTGCTTCAAGGGTCAGAGCAGGGTCAGAGAATAGTTGCAAGTAGGCAACGAGGCGCCAGGAAGCAATTAGCAACAAGGGGTGGTGAGGGACAGAGTCTCTGAATTAAACAGAATACTCTCACCCAGTCAAGAGATCAGGGCTAGATCCAACACCGTTTTTTAGCTCACTGCACCATCCCAGTTTCAGAACCTGGCTGTATGCAAATTAGTCTGTTCCTGTCCCAGTGCATGATGGGAACAGGGCAAACCAAACTACAAAAGCCAATTCTTACACTGGGAAGGAAACAAGCTACCGGGGACCGGTTTCTGGCATTTCAGCCTCTTCGGCCCGGCTTGCTTGAATCCTGATGGTGCAATGAGCAAGGGACTCACATCTGAGCATACCCTTCCACGCTTAGGGTGGACAAAAATATTTACAACAAGGGGTGGTGAGGGACAGAGTCTCTGAATTAAACAGAATACTCTCACCCAGTCAAGAGATCAGGGCTAGATCCAACACCGTTTTTTAGCTCACTGCACCATCCCAGTTTCAGAACCTGGCTGTATGCAAATTAGTCTGTTCCTGTCCCAGTGCATGATGGGAACAGGGCAAACCAAACTACAAAAGCCAATTCTTACACTGGGAAGGAAACAAGCTATAGTTTAGTCTGCCCTGTTCCCATGATGCACTGGGCCAGGGACAGACTGATTTGCATATAGCCAGGTTCTGAGCTGGGATGGGGCAGTGAGATAAATAACGGTGATGGATCAAGCCCTGATCTTTGGACTGGGTAAGAGTGGTCTGCTCAATTCAGACACTCTGTTCATTACCACCCCCTTTTGTAAATTGATTTTGGCCACTATAGGTGTGGCAGGGTATACTCAGACATGAGTCCCTTTCTCACTGCTCCATCAGGATTCAAGCAAGCCGGGCCGAAGAGGCTGAAATGCCAGAAACCGGTCCCCGGTAGCTTGTCTCCTTTCTGGTAAAGAATTGGCTTGGTAGTTTAGTCTGCCCTGTTCCCATGATGCACTGGGCCAGGGACAGACTGATTTGCATATAGCCAGGTTCTGAGCTGGGATGGGGCAGTGAGATAAATAACGGTGATGGATCAAGCCCTGATCTTTGGACTGGGTAAGAGTGGTCTGCTCAATTCAGACACTCTGTTCATTACCACCCCCTTTTGTAAATCGATTTTGGCCACTATAGGTGTGGCAGGGTATACTCAGACATGAGTCCCTTTCTCACTGCTCCATCAGGATTCAAGCAAGCCGGGCCGAAGAGGCTGAAATGCCAGAAACCGGTCCCCGGTAGCTTGTCTCCTTTCTGGTAAAGAATTGGCTTGGTAGTTTAGTCTGCCCTGTTCCCATGATGCACTGGGCCAGGGACAGACTGATTTGCATATAGCCAGGTTCTGAGCTGGGATGGGGCAGTGAGATAAATAACGGTGATGGATCAAGCCCTGATCTTTGGACTGGGTAAGAGTGGTCTGCTCAATTCAGACACTCTGTTCATTACCACCCCCTTTTGTAAATCGATTTTGGCCACTATAGGTGTGGCAGGGTATACTCAGACATGAGTCCCTTTCTCACTGCTCCATCAGGATTCAAGCAAGCCGGGCCGAAGAGGCTGAAATGCCAGAAACCGGTCCCCGGTAGCTTGTCTCCTTTCTGGTAAAGAATTGGCTTGGTAGTTTAGTCTGCCCTGTTCCCATGATGCACTGGGCCAGGGACAGACTGATTTGCATATAGCCAGGTTCTGAGCTGGGATGGGGCAGTGAGATAAATAATGGTGATGGATCAAGCCCTGATCTTTGGACTGGGTAAGAGTGGTCTGCTCAATTCAGACACTCTGTTCATTACCACCCCCTTTTGTAAATCGATTTTGGCCACTATAGGTGTGGCAGGGTATACTCAGACATGAGTCCCTTTCTCACTGCTCCATCAGGATTCAAGCAAGCCGGGCCGAAGAGGCTGAAATGCCAGAAACCGGTCCCCGGTAGCTTGTCTCCTTTCTGGTAAAGAATTGGCTTGGTAGTTTAGTCTGCCCTGTTCCCATGATGCACTGGGCCAGGGACAGACTGATTTGCATATAGCCAGGTTCTGAGCTGGGATGGGGCAGTGAGATAAATAACGGTGATGGATCAAGCCCTGATCTTTGGACTGGGTAAGAGTGGTCTGCTCAATTCAGACACTCTGTTCATTACCACCCCCTTTTGTAAATCGATTTTGGCCACTATAGGTGTGGCAGGGTATACTCAGACATGAGTCCCTTTCTCACTGCTCCATCAGGATTCAAGCAAGCCGGGCCGAAGAGGCTGAAATGCCAGAAACCGGTCCCCGGTAGCTTGTCTCCTTTCTGGTAAAGAATTGGCTTGGTAGTTTAGTCTGCCCTGTTCCCATGATGCACTGGGCCAGGGACAGACTGATTTGCATATAGCCAGGTTCTGAGCTGGGATGGGGCAGTGAGATAAATAACGGTGATGGATCAAGCCCTGATCTTTGGACTGGGTAAGAGTGGTCTGCTCAATTCAGACACTCTGTTCATTACCACCCCCTTTTGTAAATCGATTTTGGCCACTATAGGTGTGGCAGGGTATACTCAGACATGAGTCCCTTTCTCACTGCTCCATCAGGATTCAAGCAAGCCGGGCCGAAGAGGCTGAAATGCCAGAAACCGGTCCCCGGTAGCTTGTCTCCTTTCTGGTAAAGAATTGGCTTGGTAGTTTAGTCTGCCCTGTTCCCATGATGCACTGGGCCAGGGACAGACTGATTTGCATATAGCCAGGTTCTGAGCTGGGATGGGGCAGTGAGATAAATAACGGTGATGGATCAAGCCCTGATCTTTGGACTGGGTAAGAGTGGTCTGCTCAATTCAGACACTCTGTTCATTACCACCCCCTTTTGTAAATCGATTTTGGCCACTATAGGTGTGGCAGGGTATACTCAGACATGAGTCCCTTTCTCACTGCTCCATCAGGATTCAAGCAAGCCGGGCCGAAGAGGCTGAAATGCCAGAAACCGGTCCCCGGTAGCTTGTCTCCTTTCTGGTAAAGAATTGGCTTGGTAGTTTAGTCTGCCCTGTTCCCATGATGCACTGGGCCAGGGACAGACTGATTTGCATATAGCCAGGTTCTGAGCTGGGATGGGGCAGTGAGATAAATAACGGTGATGGATCAAGCCCTGATCTTTGGACTGGGTAAGAGTGGTCTGCTCAATTCAGACACTCTGTTCATTACCACCCCCTTTTGTAAATCGATTTTGGCCACTATAGGTGTGGCAGGGTATACTCAGACATGAGTCCCTTTCTCACTGCTCCATCAGGATTCAAGCAAGCCGGGCCGAAGAGGCTGAAATGCCAGAAACCGGTCCCCGGTAGCTTGTCTCCTTTCTGGTAAAGAATTGGCTTGGTAGTTTAGTCTGCCCTGTTCCCATGATGCACTGGGCCAGGGACAGACTGATTTGCATATAGCCAGGTTCTGAGCTGGGATGGGGCAGTGAGATAAATAACGGTGATGGATCAAGCCCTGATCTTTGGACTGGGTAAGAGTGGTCTGCTCAATTCAGACACTCTGTTCATTACCACCCCCTTTTGTAAATCGATTTTGGCCACTATAGGTGTGGCAGGGTATACTCAGACATGAGTCCCTTTCTCACTGCTCCATCAGGATTCAAGCAAGCCGGGCCGAAGAGGCTGAAATGCCAGAAACCGGTCCCCGGTAGCTTGTCTCCTTTCTGGTAAAGAATTGGCTTGGTAGTTTAGTCTGCCCTGTTCCCATGATGCACTGGGCCAGGGACAGACTGATTTGCATATAGCCAGGTTCGGAGCTGGGATGGGGCAGTGAGATAAATAACGGTGATGGATCAAGCCCTGATCTTTGGACTGGGTAAGAGTGGTCTGCTCAATTCAGACACTCTGTTCATTACCACCCCCTTTTGTAAATCGAGGAAGCAATTAGCAGCAGGTGTCCAAGTTGAAGTTAATTTGTTTGTAACCCTTTTGTAAAAGGTTACAAAGAAATTAGGTTCAACTTTTGCACCTACTGCTGTAATCCTTGCTTGGCTGAAAATTTGTCCCCGCTGATTCGCGGATTTTACCGCGATTTCGCGAGATTCGCGAATCGCGAAATCGCGGAAAATCCGCAAATTTGCCCGCGAAACGCATTTTACGTCCACCCTTATAGCTAATGCTAACAATTTTGAAAGTTGAGGGATTAAGGTATGGAGACTCCAAGGTCTGCTAATACCTGATCCCATTAATACCAATTAAATTGTTGTGCAGTCCATTAGTGAAGAAGGATGCTCCAAAATTTATTGAGGTTGATCAATTTAGAGTGTTGCAAGGCGCCTCAGGCCCATCATCAGACTTAAACAGGTTATGTGGCATCAAAATCAAAAGCTGTCAGCCAGGATCACGTGTATGTGAGGAATTAAAGAGGGTCCTGAGGCGGCTGATGATTGGAGCTGGCTCCCTTTTACACTATCAAGAAAAAATTCAGTAAAGATAGATTGATGCTGGGGTACTCTAGTTAATGCATCAACTTCCTTTAAACTTTGCTCTTGGAACACAAATGGTTTTAATTCACTTATAGAGGATGTAAATGTTGTAGGCTTTTTAAAATCTTTTGATATGTTAATTTTGCAAGAAACATGGAATATCTGTAGCACTCCACTGATCAGCTATTATGAATACTTGAATGCAGCATCTAGGGAGGCCGCTTTTGGTCGACCAAGTGGTGGTCTCTCTATATATGTTTCTTTAAGTCTTGATGTTGAACACTATGAGATTGACATTCAAGTGTAATGGATACAGTGCGTTAAATTAATTGCTAGACAATCGCTAAAATTTTTAAATGTTTATTTAAGTTCGAAAAAAAGGTTAGATCGTTACAACTTATCCAGTTTTGGGAAATGGTGAAAGTGCTATATTATGATTTTATGGACTCACAGATGATTATTACTGGGGATTTTAATATTCATCTTGTACTGTATAAAAAGCGTGAAATTCAATCAGATCTTTTGGTGCAATGGTCTAATTGTGAGTTTATTAAATATAACCTAACGATTTTGCATGATAGAGAGCATATTCCAACATATAATAAAACTGACAGTCTTTCTATAATTGATTACTCTATACTGTCAGATAAACTCGCCGATTTAGTTCAAAGTTATGAGGTTGTCCCAAGGATTGAGAGTGACCACAATCCCCAAGTTATTGCCTTCAGTTTCCCCTTTGAGTATTTACCATAAGCCAGAATATTAAGAGCTGCCCCTGTTGCTTTTAATCTTAAAAGGCTAATATGGAGTGACAAAACTGAGAAGAATATTATTGAATTTCTTTCTCATCTAATTCTTGAAGCCCACGCCTCTTACTCCGTGGGGAATTTGATGGTTGCTTTTTGGCCCTCCCTATGTGATTCCCTATTGGACACATTTTCTAACAAAGAACCCTCTGGAGGTGTTATTTTGAACCCAAAGAACCCTGGTTGGTTTTCTCATCGCTTATTGTACTTGAAACGAACACTTAATAAAACAATAAGATCATTGTATGGAAAAGCAAAAGGGACTTCCTATTTTTTAATATCACTTAAAATCAGAGACTTAAAGAGGGGTTATAAGAATGAAATTTGGAGGGCTAATAAATTGTATTATGAAGAAACTTGGGCCAAACTACATTTCGCATGCAAATCTAAGGACTTGCGACTATTTTGTGGCATTATTAATAATTTAGAAAATGGCAATTTTAGAAGTAATAGTGCCGATATAGATGAATTAAGTTGGATAGCATTTTTTAATAAGGTGAAAACAGCTCCCCAAAGCCAAACGTCCGTTGATGCTGAACGTCTTGAACATCACTGTATATTGGAGCCAGTAGAAGGGTGTGCCCCACTTAGTCTCAGTGACTCACTATGCTCCCATGAAATTGAGTCATGGCCGGTGGACAAAGTTAAAAAAGTTTTACTTAAGAAAAAATCTAATGGAGCACCTGGCCCTAATGGAATTCCCAATGCTACATTTTTAAAGTGAAAATTATGAAATGGCCAGAGTTATTAACGCTCCTTTTTAATGACGTTCTCAAATCTGGTTGTATCCCGGAATCATGGCAGGGAAGCATTATACAGCCGATTTACGAAAGTGGTCCCCAGGACAACCCCGCAAATTATCGTTTAATAACCCTCACAGACGTCGAGGCAAAAATATTTGCAAGTCGTCTGTTAGAGGAGTTGGAGTCTTGGGCGCAAAGAGAAGAACGGATTCCAATTTTTCAAACGAGTTTTAGGAAGGGTGAATCAACTCTCACTAATTTGATTTTATTGACATTACTAAGCGAACGAGCAAAATGTAGGAAACAAAAATTGTACATCTGTTTTATTGACTTAAAAGCGGCCTTTGATTCTGTCCCCAGAAGTATTCTTTGGATTAAGTTAATTAATTGGGGTATATCAGAAACACTTTTAAAAATGATTAAATTATTGTACTGCAATACTTGGGTTCAGATCAAAATTGGCGACGGTAGACACACCACCCGTCGCCTTGAAACAAATGTCGGCTTAAAACAAGGTTGTGTGCTCGCTCCTTGCCTTTTTAATTTACTTATGTCCGATCTCCCAGCCCATTTTAATGATGTAATCTCGCACTCCCCTGCTGTGATGGGTAAATAAATCAAATACTTACAGTATGCAGATGATACCATTTTACTTAGCCAAACTATTATAGGATTAAAAAGACTAATACATTCATTTAATGTATATGCTACTCAAAATGGTTTAACAATCAATACAAACAAAACAAAAATAATGTCAATAGGGAAAGGCAAATTAGGGGTAAAGGATTTGAATATCAATGGTTTGATTATAGACTGTGTAATATCTTGTAAATATTTGGGAATCACATTTGATGATGGATTGACATTTAGACAGCATTTTATTAATTTAGAGGCTAAAGGTACCTCACTGGCCTTTGCTTTCGAAAACTGAGAGATAAGTTATTATGTCCCAATTACGATCACTTGCTCAAAGCCATGAGAGCTAAGCTTATCCCCTCCCTGGACTATGGGTCAATAATTTTCAGGGGTAGGGATGCGAAATTGCTTGAGGGCATAGTGGTAAGGAAATATAAATCAGTTTTTAGGATTCCTAGAAAGATTCCTCGTGCCAATTTAAGACTAGAATATGGTTTAAGGAATCAGCTCTTGGTTCACAAAGCTACATTTTTAAAAACATTACTGGCACTATCTCGAGCCGATGAGGGCACGCTAGCAAATGTGTGCTGAGTACCGAGAGCCTATGCTGGTGAAAAACTTAATGCACTTTTCACTTTTCATTTTTCTGCTGATAGCATAAGTCACTTTAGTATTTATTTTGAAATACTATTGTATTTTTGCTGCTAATAGTTATAGGCAATCTGCAAAATTGATCTTTTACTCTGCTGCTAACTGTTATCGAATACTTGCTGCTAGCACATTGCACCTTAGTTTTTGCTATGTGAGCTCATTGCATTTTATCTAAATCTTGTAGATTGCTATCAAAAATTGAATAATATTTGCTGCTACCACCATGCACTTGAATCCCTAACTGGAAAATGGTTAATCAATTGTCGACAAAACTTTTTGGGGGAATTGTATTAATATATATTCAATCAGACTTTGTGCTTCATATGTACTTTTCTTTTTGTAATGATTTTAATTAATCAACAAATAAACAATTTCTCTCTCTCTCTCTATATCTCTCTATATCTACCATTTGAAAGCCTTATTTTTGATGCTGTATTTTGCATTTTAGTTTTGTGATCTTGTTTTGTTTGATAAAGATTACTTATTTTTCTGAACTGGTGTGGTGTTCAGTTGTAGTGTTTTCCCTGTATTACTGTATGTATTCACAAATGCTTTACACACTGCCTCTGAGATAAGCATGTCTGCTCGTGCCAAGCTACCAATGTGGTAACCAGGGGTTATTTTAGAAGTGTATCCCCCATACCCTGACTATATGCAAGGGTCCCTATTTGGACAAGGTACCTACCTCTGCCAACTAGAGACCCCCATTTCTAACATTGATGGTCAGCGATGAGGATCCTAGACTTGCATTTGTTATTTACATACAGTGATTGGTGTACACTACTAGTGAATGCAGACCATTACACGACCACATACATTTTGGTAGAATGTAGTTTTTTCTTCTCCTTGGAATCTTTTTGCATCTTGAGAACTGCCAACTGTCACCATGAGTAAAGAAGCATTACTTGCATCTGTGGATATCTAATTTGAAGAGGAAAGAGTTGATCCCTAAATTGTGCCACAACTTAAATCCATCTGCAAAAAAATGTAAATCTCCATGAAAGGCCTCCCCAGAAAGGAGGAATTCCACAAGGCACTGAGGGCCTGGTTGGAAGCAAGTAATGCTAGTGGGCAGACCAAGGAGTCTACGGTGGAGGGGAGAATTTAGAAGGGCAGCAGGATGGGCTAGTGGTCCTAACTGGGGCATGTCTCAAAGGGAAGGCAGCAGTGAGATTCAAGGGGGCTTTCTCCAGAAGAGTTGGAGGATAGGGAGAAAAGCAGAGTGAATGAGTTGGAGCTTGCTAGGCTCAAGCTGGGGAGCCAGTCTGACATAGAAAATCAGAAATTGGAGTTGGTGAATAAGAGGTTAGCCAGGAAGAGAAAAGGATGCTTTTATAGAATGAAAGAGTGTTGAGTGAGTTCGAGCAGAAAGGAAAGCATCTAGAGATCACTTCTTCTGGTGGCAACACACCATCTGGGCATGATGAAGGGGAAGTATACATCCCCAGGAGTGTTATTAAGGATTTCACAAAGCAGGAGGACATTGGTCAGTGGTTCAAGGCCTATGAGGTAGTAATGAGATCCCACAGAGTCCCTGAGAGAGATTGGGGAGCGGTGTTGTAGGGCTGCTTTGTCAGTGAAGGAAGGGAGACATTGCTAGCTTTGCCTTCTGAGGATCAGATGTCCTATGCCCCCATGAAGGAAGCCTTGATAGCTAGGTATGGGTTGACCCAGGAGCTTTATAGGCAGAAATTTAGAAAATGTAAGAAGCTGGAGTCCAGTACTTGGGTTGAATATGCATCTTATTTTTACAAAGCGCTGGATGGCTGTGTGAAGGTTAGCAAGGTAACTGATTTGCAGGGGCTCTATGATTTGGTTGCATGGGAACACTTGTCTAGTAGTTGTTTTCCAGAGCTATGCCAGCACCTGATTAATAGTAAGCTGACTGACCCCAGGAAGTTTGCTGTGGAGGCGGACCTCTGGGTCAGTACCAAGGTCCACAAAGGTCATGTGGGGGACTCTGCCACACAAGGGCAGGGCCCCCAGCAGAAGAGTGGGGGGATAAGGTAAACAAAAGGAGTTCTAAAAAGGGCCCCAAAGTAATCCCCAAGAGAACCAAGATAATGGTTCCCAGACTCCAACTGAAAAGAAACCATGCATCCAACAGGTACGCCTGTTCAGAGGGGTAACAAGACCTGTTTTAGTTGTGGTCAGGTGGGCCACTTCTGGGGGGTATCCTATGTTTACCACTGCACCCACTGGTGCACCGCCCTGGGAACTGGCTAGTGTAGCCTTAGGGGAGGAGTCCGGTGCTCAATGTGGGTGGGGTCCTGCAGAGATGTCCCTGGTCTCTTAAGGAGACAGTGAGATGGTCCCAAGGACTCAGCTGCCTGATAACACTAGTGGGTGACCATTGATGGCCATAATGTGAAGGCTCTGAAAGACACCGGAGCCAGTGTGACAGCTGTCAGTTGTCGATTGGTGTCTGAAGAGCAGGTGGCACTCAACATATTCTACCCAGTAGTTGCCGCTGACAATTCAGAGTGCTTCTGCAAAGTGGCACAGGCTCCCTTTGAGTGTGGGGGGGGGGGGTCTCAGGTACCTTGAAAGTAGCTGTACGGCCAGCATGCCTATTCACTGTCTGCTAGGCAATGATTTGGAGAGCTCCCCTTGGGTGAAGGTGAAACGGAAGTCTCATCTGGAGATGTTGGGTCTGGCTGAGTGGACGTGTGTGACCACTTGGTCAATGGCAGCCTGTAAGGGCATTGAAGAGGGCCTGGAGCCTGAAAGAGTGGCCCAGGTGCCTGCCGGGAACAGAAGAGGTAGGGGGCACAGGAAAACGGCTCCCACAGTTCCCACAGTTCAGGAGGAGGTAGACCCTGAGGGGGTACCCTGGAGCCTACAGGGTAGCAAGTAGCTGAACTGGGGGACCTGCCTGAGCTGAGCCATTGGCAGCAAGAAGGTGGGCCCACCAGAAAGCAGTTCTGTCAGAAGCAGAAGACTTGGCCTTCTCTCATTGGTTTGAGGCAGCAAGCTGCAAACCAGGCGGCAGGTGCTCAATCCAAGTCACATTGTATATACTGGGAGAATGGTCTCCTGTACATAGATCCTAAGGTTGCTGAGCCTGGGTTAGCCCCTGTGCTGGTGGTACCGAGCGCTTCAGAGCCTTTCTACTGGGTCTGGCTCATGATGTTCCTTTGGCAGGGCATTTGGGGTAAGACAAGACCTTTGAGGGCTTGTCACCCACTTTTACTGGCCCCAAATGCGCAAGCATTCTGATGCTCACTGTAGGTCTTGCCAGACTTGCCAGGCAAGTGGTAGAAGTGGGAGGACGTGTAAGGCTCCTCTCCAACCTTTCCCTGTGCTCAGCACCCCCTTTGAGAGGGTGGGAATTGATATTGAGGGGCCTCTGGATCCCAAGACACCCATGGGCAACAGGTTCATCCTGGTCTTGGTGGACCATGCCAACCGGTGACCGGAAGTCATCCCTCTCCGGACTGTGACAGCCCCTAGGGTGGGTCGTGCATTGTTGGAGATTTTCTCCCATGTGGGGTACCCCAGAAAGGTGTTGTCCGACTGAGATACCAATTTCATATCAAATTATATGAAGTCCCTGTGGCAGGAATGCAGTGTAACCTATAAGTTCACCACTCCTTACCAGCCCCATTGTAATGGACTTGTTGAAAGATTCAATCAGAGCCTAAAAGGCATGATTATGGGTCTTGGTGAACCCATGCAGTGTAAGTGGGACGTCCTCTTACCAGGCCAGCTGTTTGCTTACAGAGAGGTGCCCCAGAAGTCCTTTGGGTTCAGTCCCTTTGAGCTGCTGTACTGCCATCTTGTAAGAGGACCACTGAGTCTGGTGAAAGAAGCCTGGGAGAAAGCTCCCAGTAAATCTCCCTGGGATGTATATAGCTACATGCTGGCCTTCAGATACCAGACTAAGAGATTCAGACAACTCGCTCAGGTGAACTCGGAAGCCAGCCAGGAGGAAATAAAACGCTTGTGTGATCAGAATGCCACTCTGATCAACTTTCAGCCTGGACAGAAGGTGTGGGTCATGGCCCCAGTGGAGCCTTGTACATGCCAGGATAAGTGGACCGGACCATTTGATGTAGTGGAGAGCAAGAGTGACATCACCTACTTGGTGGACTAGCAGTCTCCCAAGAACCCTTTGCGGGTCCTGCATGTGAAATGCCTGAAGCCCCACTTGGAGAGGTCTGAAGTGGGCATGCTCCTAGCAACAGATGCTGGGATGGAAGAGGGGACTGAGCCTCTTCCTGACCTCCTGTCTGCAAAGGAGCAAGATGGGTCAGTGGACGGTGTAAAACTCTAGTGGTCTTGGTCCTGAAGGCTGCCGCACCCGGTACCACATGAGAACTCTGGTGCTGTGTGGACTACCGAGGGCTCAATTCAGTCACCAGGACTGACGCACACCCCATCCCCATAGCTGTCGAGCTCATTGATTGGATGGGGGCTACCCAGTACCTCAGTATGTTTGACCTAACGCCTGGGGACTGGTAGATCACCTTAAATGATAGGGCAAGTGAGAGGTCAGCATTCCCCATACCAGATGGGCATTACCAAGTCCAGATGATGCCCTTTGGGATAAAGAATGCCCCTGCCACCTTTCAGAGGGTGGTCAATCAGGTATTTCTTGGTCTGGTGCCACCTACCTGGACGACATTGCAGTGTTCAGTGTCACCTGGGAGGAACATCTGCACCACCTCTGGGAAGTGTTGAAGGTGCTGTGGAGGGCAGGCCTCATGATCAAGGAAAGCAAGTGCCAGATCGGGCAAGGTTCAGTGGTGTACTTGGGACACCAGTTAGGGATCGGCCAGGTGGCGCCTCTACGGCCCAAGATTGATACCATTCTGGCTTGGGAACGCTCTAAGACTCAGACAGAGGTGAGAGCCTTTTTAGGACTCAAAGGGTATTACAGGAGATGTGTCAAGGGGTATGGCACCATTGTTGCCCCTTGATAGAGCTGACTTCCAGGAAGCAGCCCAGGAAAGTGAACTGGAATGACACCTGCCAGAAGGCTTTTGGTGCCCTGAAATCTCCCATGTGCACAGCGCCCATGCTTAAGGAATGAAACTTCTCAGAAGAGTTCATTCTGCAGACAGATGCTTCAGAGCATGGTGTGGGGGCTGTGCTCTCACAGCAAAATGAGGAGAGCCTGGACCAACGTGCAGCCTTCATTGGTAGGAGGTTTCTTCTGCTGGAACAGAGGTAGAGTGCGATTGAGTGTGAGGCATTTGCTGTGGTCTGGGCACTGAAGAAGCTGAGACCATACTTGTTTGGGTCTAACATCCGGGTTCAGAGAGACCCATGGCTCCTCAGATGGTTAATGCAAATGAGGAGTGATAATCCCAAGCTGTTGAGTTGGTCCATTTCCCTACAGGGGATGGACTTGACGGTGGAACACCACCCTGGTACAGGACACGCCGATGGTGATGGTCTGTCCAGATTTTACCACTTAGTGAAGAGAACTCTCAAGAAGGGGGTAGGTCTCCCCACATTCCAGCTGGAGGGGACATGTGTTAGATCTGACACCATTGGCGTGGGTCTCCCTTCCATTTTTTGCCTTTACCTCCTTTGTTTTGCTGTGTCTTTGACTTAATTTTTGCTAGTCTAGATCCTTTGGGAACTTTGCCACTAAGGTTCAGTGCCAAAGGGAAAGTTTATAACATCTTATAAACATAATTGACCCTGGGAACAAAAAGTGCATCTTTTAGTGAGGGTGATTTTTACATTCTGTGTTTGAAAATACCACTTTTAGAAAATAGGTGTTTTTTTGCCTAACTATCCATTGTGCCTCTGCTTGGTTTGTGTTTTACGTGTTTGGTGTTTGGAAGACAAGGACCGGAGAGGGGCAAGGGCTCCAGAAGTCTTATGAGTCAGGGCTGGGCTGAATAGACCTTGTCTGCATTTGGAGTGGTGGGAGGAGTAGCACCTTCAACTGAATAGGGCTGTGCCTGCCTTCCACAATGACGGATCCGCCCCCCTGTGGTGTGTCTGCAGTCAGGGCTCACACTGAATATAGAGGTTGTTGTGCACTTGCAAAATGCTCAAAGAACTGGTTATGGCTGTGTACAGACACTCTCTGCCTTCAGAAATAAAAAATGTTGTCAAACAAAAAGAGGGGCCCAGACCCCAGACTTCCAGATGACTTCTGAAAAATCAAGAGCGACATTTGCCAAGGAGAAGAGACGGATAAGCTGACGAGGAATACTGCCCCTGTGCTGTTTGCTGTCTGGTGTTGGCGTGCAGTGGCTGCTTACTGCTAAGGGAAGGAGAAAAAGGACTTTGCTGTTTGTTTTGTCACCAGCTTGAAGAAAAGATCTCCAAGGGCCTGAAACTGAACTTGCCTCCTGTTCTGAAGTATCAGGGACACAAAGACTTCACCACCAGCTCCCCTGCATTCCCTTGCTGGGAATTCCAACCTGAATAGTGGTGCCTGCTGCTGTTTAGGACCTCTAGAGACCGTTTGTCACTGGCAGCTGGAAAATCGTTGTAGCATCGAAAAAGCGTGTCACATCTGCACCTGTTTCAGACTCATCATTGAAAAAACCGTTGCAGCACCTGCCGTGACTTGAGAAATCGATGCACGACGCATCGAGAGCAACAATCTCCGAAGTCCGAGATCACCGCACCAATCCCGACACAGGCCTTCTGTGCGGCTGCATGAAACCACATAATGTACTGCATCATCGCATCGAGGCGCAAAGACTGTCGCATCGTTGGGGGCCGCAGTAAGAAACAGACGCATCAACTCCCCACGCAGTAAGAAAACAACGCATCACCTCCTCTCAGGTGAGGAACTGGCGCATAAACTCCCCTGCGCTGCAGAAAGGAACCGACGCATCACCTTTCTCGGAGCAAGGAATCAATGCATCATCTTCCCTGAGCGTAAGGAGCTAATGCATCACCTTCCCTGCGGCCATTTTGTTTGGTTTGCGGGACGCATCTAAGGTACTTTGTGAGAAAGTGTTGCATTTACAACTTGCATTGAACTGAACTATTTCTACCATTTGAAAGCCTAATTTTTAATACTGCATTGTGGATTTTTGTTTGTTGGTCTTGTTTTAGTTTAGATAAGGATTACTTACTTTTCTAAACTGGTGTACTGTCCATTTGTAGTCTTTTCACTGTATAACTGTATGTGTTCACAAATGCTTTACACACTGCCTCTGAAATAAACCTGTCTACTTGTGCCAAGCTACCAAGGGGGTGAGCAGGGGTAATTTTAAAATGGTATCCCCCTTACCCTGACTAAAAGCAAGGCTTCCTATTTGGACAAAGGTGCTTACCTCTGCCAACTTTAACTTGTGTGCTTGTCCAATGCAGAATTGCCTAAAAACGTATTTAAAAATATATGTAGCACTTAGAATTCTCAGTGCTATACCCTTAATCCCTATGTTTTGGGCTCTTCCCAGTCACAGGCCTTTGCCCCACCCACACAAGTGAGGTATCATTTCACTCAGGAGACTGAGGAGAACGGTGTGGGGTAGGACATTTATGTTGGCAAGGTGATAAAATGTGGAAAATGTGTTTTTTTTCAGCTAAATTTGAGGTTTGCAGAGCATTCGGGGTAGGAAAACAATGTGGGATCCACGCAAGCCATACCTCGCTGGACTCCCCCAGCTGCCTAGTTTTCAGAAATGTGTGGGTATGGTAGTTTCCCAAGACGGCCGCCGTGCCTGGGGTCAAAAACCGAGGGGAGCCCCCTTGCAAAACCAGGTTGTTTAGTGATAGGTAATCTTGATGTCTCCTCAATACGGTTTGGGCCCTTTAGGTTCTTGATCCACCCACGCAAGTGAGGTATCATTTTTATCGGGAGACCTTGGGAAATGCTGGGTGGTAGGAAATTTGTGGATCCACATAGATTCTAGAACCTTCCCATACAGAAAGTTGAGAAAAAAGTGATTTTTTTCCAGCTAAATTTGAGGTTTTCTCGACATTCTGGGTAGGAAAACATTGGGGGGATCCACACAAGCCATACCTCTCTGGACTCCCTGGGGTGTCTAGTTTGTATGGGTTTGGTAGCTTTCCTAAATGGCCGCAGAGCCCAGGGACAAAAACCCAGGTGACCCCCCTTGCAAAACCAGGTTGTTTTGTGATAGGTCATTTTGATGTCTCCTCAATACAGTTTGGGCCCTTGCCTGTGGCTGGTACTTGACCCACCCACACAAGTGAGGCATTATTTTAATTGGGAGACCTGGGGGAACGGTGGGTAGTAGGAAATTTGTGGATCGACATAGATTCCACTACTTTTCCACACAGAAATGTGAGAAAAAAGTGAGCTTTGCAGGGGATTCTGGGTAGGAAAACTTTGGGGGACCCACTCAAGCCATACCTCACTGGACTCCCTCGGGTGTCTAGTTTTCAGAAATGTGTGGGTTTGGTAGGTTTCTCAAGATAGCCACCGAGGTCGGGGCCAAAAACCCAGATGACTCCCCTTGCAAATCCAGGTTGTTTTGAGATAGGTCATTTTGATGTCTCCTCAATATGTTTTGGGCCCTTGACTGTCGCGGGTTCTTGACCCACTCATGCAAGTGAGGTACCATTTTTATTGAGAGACCAGGGAGAATGCTGGGTGGTAGGAAATTTGTGGATCCACATAGATTCTAGAAGTTTCCCACACAGAAATTTGAGAAAAAAGTGACGCCATTGATACTATTTGCAGGGAAAATACTGACGCTTTAATCTGTAGCCCTTTTTTCCCGTTTGTCCCCCCAAAAAATGAGAATTTCTGTACTTTGGCTAATGTCTGGTTTCCCTCCAGGGTACCTTTAGAATTACCATGATGTTGGAAGAAAATGACGCAAATTTAGCTTGGATACCTTATGTGGTCAAAAAGTTACAGGGGCATAAGTGCAAACTACCCCAAATAGCCAAAAAAGGCTTAGCACAGTGGGGGAAGGCCTAGCAGCAAAGGGGTTAGCTTACCCCTGGCAGAGCAGACAGAGTTGCTCTACGTGGAACACCATGGAGTCGGGCAAATAAAAATGAAAATTTAGGTTAATGAAATACACTTACCTTTATTGTGGCGTCTCCTGGCTGCCCTCCTCCTCGCCATGTTCCTGCAAAATCCCCTATGTCACACATACGTCATGGTAGGACTGTGCTTGCACGCACAGTCCTACATGATGTACGTCTGATGGAGGGGATTCTGCAGGAACAGGTGAGGAGGAGGAGGAGGAGAAAGTGGAGGAGGAGGAGGAGGAGGAGGGCAGCCTGGAGACACTGGGATAAAGGTAAGTGTATTTCATTAACCTTAGTTTCCATTTTTATTTTATAAGATATTTATTGAGGGTGGTGGTTAGTCAGTCAGTCAGTCAGGAGTCAGTCAGTCTGACTGACTGAGGATGGTGGGGGCGCGTGGGTCTGGGACTGTACTCCACTCCGCTGCGGAGTCCGAAGTTTAGCTTAAACTTCCCGTTCTCTGCGGAATGTGGAGTAATCAAAGGTCTACGTAAACAAAAACAGAGAGGTCAGGTCAGTCTCAGGACTGCCACAAATACGGAGCAAGGTAGAGAAGAGTCACACGCTCACTCTGGGTGAGTTGGAAGGCCCTCACACACCGACCTAGTCAGTGTCATGCTTCATCACTGGGCCCCACCAAAGAGGCCGAGTGCCTCTTTGGTGTGCTGCGACGCCAGAAAGACTGCGGAGCTGGTTGTGTGAAAAGGGCGTGACGTGAGGGTAACTACAATTAAAAATGCCTAAGAGGGTATCGGTAAAAAATTATTTTAATGAGTGATCCCTAAGACACAAGTGAAGAGTATTTATGTGTCTGAATTTACATGCCAAGGTTTTAGGATTGGTTAAATTCAGAGAAATACAATAAGTCAGTCAACATGTTTCTGCCATACGGGTGGTTTCAGTTTACCAAGGCATTCGTCAGGACTATACCCCGGCGGTATGGACTCTCTAATCGTCCACCCTGACCTGGGGGCGTGAAAGTGAAAATAAAAATAGTGAAAAAAGTGCTTGAAAAATTAGAAGAGCGGGTCGCTCATTCTAAAAAAAGGACTCCAAATTCTGGAGTACCTCAGCACTTTAAAACAGGGCGCTACTTCGACCATGGGTCTCGGGAGGGGGGTTGGAGCGTACCTGGCACATCGCCCTCAACGCTCGCAGCCCACTCTGAACCTTTCAAAACCGGACCCCGACGATATCGTTTAAAGTGCTGAGATACTCCAGAATTTGAATCTCTTTTTTTGGGCCCAGATCTTTGGACTGGGGTGAGTGTGTGACATTGATCCACATTCGGTCCATCACCTGTTGTGTTTGCATATTCCGCCCTAAGTGCGCTGGGGATGCCCAGACGTGGGTCCCAGGCACTCCACACCACTGGAGTCAAGCTAGCCGGGCTGATGAGAGGTGTTACCTTGAAACCGGTCCGGTCCTCGGATGCTTGATTCCGTTCTGGGAAGGACATGGCTTTTGTAGTTCGGACTGGACTGTTCCCATGGGGCACAGGGTCAGAGCTGATTTGCATATCGCCATTGTCTAACCCAGGGTGGTGTGGAGTGCAAAAAAACGATGGATTTGGGCCCAGATCTTTGGACTGGGGTGAGTGTGTGACATTGATCCACATTCGGTCCATCACCTGTTGTGTTTGCATATTCCGCCTTTAAAATGACAGCAGGCACCACAGTAGTGCACGCTCCAGTGCAGGAAATCTACTGGGCCTCTAAACCTCTCCTCTCTATTATATACTAGGTACTTATAGGTAGTTTGAATCCCTTTGCCTTATTACCTACTAGGGACTCAAGGAGGTCTTTCATTCGCAATTGTAACTATACCAAATTACCATACACTTTTAACACGGAGCACAGGCCCTGGGTCTGGTTAGCGTAGACCAGGGCAGGGTCAGAGTCAGAAAAGCAGCATCTAGAGGTCAAAATGAGAGCAACAAGTGGGGGGAACACTGCACACTGGTACTGATTTCTCACACTGCATGTTTGTTAAAGTTCACCAACTTTCGAGGTGAACCCATTGCCTACTTTGTAAAATTGCGATGACTTAGAAAGCATAGATCGCCTTCAGTGAGTACAACAACCATAAATCCAGTCGCTTTAAACTCTAAAGATCTTTCCCACTAGAAACATCGCTTTAGGACTAGGCTTTCAATGTTTGCAGCTTGCAGTATAGTTTTGTCTGTATCCACTTGAAAAGTAAGAACTCTCAATCATACCTGTTTCTGCCTCGGCCTTCAAACGTACTTGCTGAGAAAAGGCAGAATTGTGTCTTTGCCTATTTGTGTTAGGTGGAAGAGGGCATTCTTGTTAGCACTTTCCGGTTTGCTTCTGTATTGGATTTCTCCTGTCGAAGATGGCAGGGATGCAATAATTCCCATGAAAGGGTGCACACACACACGATGGGCTTGGATGTTAGGTGGCTTTCGAGCACTTCACACTCTGAGTCCAAAACAGTATTTTTTCCGGCAGAGCCATGCTTGTAAATATGCTATTTATATGCATCTGACCTCCCAGACCTTCCCTCTGCAGACTGACAAACAAGGTGCATATGAGAATTTCAGGCACATGGCTAGTCAACGAATGATAGCTAAGAAGGAAATGTGGGTGATCCTTCGAAAATTGCTTCTGACCCTAAGAGATGACTGGAATAGAAAAGTCTCTGATTAGTCTGTGGAGAGTCTGCTTGCATGCCTGTCACGTGAATTTTATTTATTTCAGGCCATCACTCACCCTGCGGTCACGTTAAGTGCTTTATTATTAATAAGCATTATCTTTTGTCAGTGGGTTTATCTAGGTGATATGCTTGGGATGACGTGGGGGCGGGGCACTAGAATTATTTGATAACCAAGGTCGGCGTCTGGACGAATCAACATTGACACGGTGCTGGCTTGTGCAGAGGATTGGCGAAGGGGCGTCAAACGGACTTAAGAAATGTTCACAATTTTTATTATGAGCACATTAACAAACATTCCAACGGAATCCTCAGCCCAAACTGTGAAAGCGCGGCTATAAATTTAATGCCAGATATAACTTTGCATGTTTTCATGATATAAGTGCGTACAAGAGTGCAAATGTGGGGAAGGGATGTGAAGCTGAGTGACTGTTTGAACGTTTTCTCATGTCATTGAACAACGGTTGTTGTAATTAGAGATATGTACGAAAACATTTTTTTTTAAATTATGCTCAATGGCTGTATACAATTATTCTGTTCAAGGACGTACTGGGGAAGAAGTGTTTAAAGACTGTTCGTGTTGTTAGTGCATACAATTATTGCATTTTCTCACATAAAGATGCGTTATGTGCAAAATGTCCCACATGAAAAACGGAACAAAAAAAAACAATAAAGTACAATATATATATATATATATATATATATATATATATATATATATATATATATATATATATATATATATATATTACCTACTGGCGGTCGCCAGTAGGTAGTTACAGTTAGGATTTTTTTCAATGTTAAATCTCAAAATTCTATTTGGAATAACTTTCGCACCGGTTGACGAATCTGCTTGAAAATGTCCTCAAAATGGCCTCGTCGAGTTCCGGTCTTTCCCTGAAAGTTTGGGGGGGATTCGTTAAGCGGGGGCTGAGATAAAAGGGGGGTCCCAAAACGTGTTTTCCCCATGTTAATTTCCATTGGGCGGTCAATTTCACTTTTAGCTCCAACGACTGAATGGATTTACACCAAACTTGGCAAAATTGTAGGGACTAGTAGCCCGATGTGCCTTTGCTATGTCTCAAGATATGTGCTCCAGTAGATTTTGAGTAATTTATGTTCCAAAAAATATATATATCTATAGGCGCGCCCCGGTACGCGCACCAGGGAGCGCACCGGGCGCGCCACGCGACTTGCACGCAGAAAGCTGATTGGCTCTTGGGTGTCTGTAAACATTCTAAACAGTCTGGAGCGGCCGCCATCTTGTGTCTAGGTAAAATTGAGACACAAGAGGTGGCAAAAACAAAGAGGGGAATTGACCATAAGGGGGCAGGGTAGACCCCCTCCTGACCCCCTCGGTTTAATGTGGGGGCTAAAATAGGGTCCCGCGGGGCATTTAAAAAAAATATTTTTTTCGATTTGCGCGGGGGGAGCGCCCGGTACGCGCACCGGGAAGCGCACCGGGGAGCGAAGTAAGGGGAAAATCCAGGACCATATTTTTTTTTTTGTTAAATTTGTACTTTATTACACCTTTGAAGTTTGCACACAGCACTCATCGCCTACAACCCGGAGGCCGGCGGCATCAATAGGCAGCACCCAGATCCCTGAGCATAGATCATAGACACAGCCATAACGCCAGCATCCCGGAGGCCTGGCGGCAAACTCATGGGAAAAAAAAGAACAAATATAATCGTGTCTCGGAAACAGCTTACGACTGATATCAAAAGGCTAGTATATTGAACACTGGTGCCGACACTCATGACCATAGTTCGATGTGCAAAAGTAATACAGTCGGCTCGTAGGTGCTAAACCAAGTCTCGGTAGCATGAAGATAAACTCTCCTAGAAGGGGGGGGAAGAAATAGGTGCTACAAACCCACAGCGAGAAAAAGAAGAAAACAAACAAACACCCACCCTACAAACTAGCCAGCCTATCTATGCCCATGTCCACCCACCCACCCGTACTAACTACCGCATCCATAGACGAACGTAGGACCCACAGCTGTGGACCCGAGGACCCAATGGAATGATGAAGCGTGCAAGACAGATCACTAAATGCACCCTCCCAGCCCAGCCATCCCAGAGACTCACACACTCTGCCTCTCAGTTGAAATCAGAATGGGACCTATCAACCACCCCCAACAGAGGAATAGTCAACCACACATCATATCAAACTCCGCCATCGCCACCCCGCCCTCCTGCAGTTCATCTAACTCCTCCCCATCAGGGTCCGACTCACTATCCCCCCTAGCGCACTGGTATTCCCTGTATAACCCCCAGAAGTTTTTAGGCCGACTCTTTGGGGGAAGTAGATCATTATACACCTCAGACTGTGTGCAGCAATACAGCAGTTCCGACTCCCAGCGCTTCTTAGTAGGAACCGGCCCCCTCATCCAGCACAACGCAATCAGGCGCTTGGCCGTCAGCAAAGCCATGTCAGACAGTCGACCCGCTGTAGGTATTTAAAGTGAATCAGGCGGTGTCTACTATTGAGTGAAATCTTCCTAGTGTTCGTACAGCAGTATAGCCACATCTCATCCGAGATCGGCGACTGCAGATCACTCTGCCAGGCCAACCTGGCCTTGGAGGGCAGGCACTGCTGGTGCCTATCTCCGAGTTTCTTAAGAGTAGTCACCAACTTACGGGGAGAGGAATTCTTAATAACGTACGTAAGTTCAGGCACTTCCTGCGGCTCTGCCAATTCCGGGCCCAGTAATTCCTGCAGCGCTCTACGGACCCGATGGTATTGGAAGCCGTGCAGTAGCGTCGCCCCAGGGTGGGATTGGAGGGCCTGCTGCGACGTCTTCACTATGCCGTTCAAAAAGAGGTCCCCCATCTTGTCTACACCCAAGTCCCGTAACGCCTTCAGGACACCCTTCTCCGTTAGTGGGGCTAACCACACCGTCCATTCCACTCGCAGAAGGGGAGAGTACAACAGTTCACTTTCACGAGAGCGGACCAGCGCATGCCTCGCGTGGTTTGTGGCGGCAATGGAGTCCAAGTTGCCGACCCTGCGATCAACAGGACAACATATTGTGGCCGGGAGCGGAGTGGGGTCCGCGAAGAGGCGCTCCAGTTTCACGTGCGGGATGCCAGGGTCCCCATGTATCCAGGTGTGGAGATGATCCCCCTGCGCAATCCTGTAGTACCTTTCTAGGTCGGGAGCCCCCAGACCCCCGCGTTCATAGGGAAGTAGGAGAGTCTGCCATTGAACCCATGGCTGTTTACCCCCCCACGCAAGTCTAATAAGCGTCTGAGTGAGCTGACAAAAAAAGGCCTTGGACAGTACGACAGGTATGTTAGCAAAGAGAAAGAGGAATCTGGGGAGAACCACCAACTTCATAATCGCAATCCTACCCATGAGGGAAAGCGGGAGTCTGCACCACACCTCAACGTCATCCACCAGCTTGGAGTAGGCAACCCCATAGTTCTCGCGAATCAGGATCTCGGGGTCAGTGTGTATACGGATCCCCAAATAACGTATGGAGTCCGTGGTCCACTGCAGCGGGTATTCCGAGTCGAACAGGAGTGTCACCGGAGTTAAAGGCAACGCCACAGATTTATTCCAATTGACCCGAAGGCCCGAGAGGGCCCCGAATCGCACCACCTCCCGCAAGACCGCCGACAGATTCACCTCCGGGTCCCGGACATACAGCAAAGTGTCGTCTGCGTACGTCGAGATGCCAATCTGGTAAGAAGTAAAGTTGATCCCCTCGAACCCGTGGTATTCTCTTATTGCGCAGGCTAGGGGCTCCGCCACCAGTGCATACAGAAGTGGGGAGAGAGGACAGCCCTGCCGAGTGCCTCTGCTGATCTCAATCGGGGCAGTGACCGAGTTCCCTATCTTTAGCCGCGCAGTAGGCTTGTAGTATAGGGCTCCTAGCATCTGAAGGGAGGGTTCGCCAAGCCCATACTTACGAAGGACTCTGAGCATAAATGACCACTCCACCGAGTCAAAGGCCTTTTCCATATCCAGGAAAATAGCTACAGCCTTATTCTCCCGCCAGACATGCTGAACAGTGCCCAGCACCGTGCGAGTGTTATAAGTCACTTTCCGTGCGGGGACAAACCCAGCCTGCTCTGGGGCAACCAAGCCCGGGACCAGGAGAGCCAACCGAGTCGCCAAGACCTTCGCGTACAATTTAGCGTCCACATTAATCAGCGAAAGCGGCCTGTATGAGCCACATTCATTGGGGGGTTTGCCCGGTTTCAGGATGGTGATGAGAAGCGCCTCCCTCATAGACTTCGACATGCTACCCTGTTGACAAATGTCGTCAAAAAGAAGCATCAAGTAGGGCACCAACTTATCTTGAAAGGCCTTGTAGAAGGCCACTGTAAGGCCATCCGACCCAGGAGCGCTGCCCGACCTCATCCCCTCTAGCGCCTCTGTGATCTCCTCTTTCTGGAATGGGGCCATCAAAAATTCCCTCTGCCAGTCAGCTAAAAAGGGCATCTGAATGTAGCTCAAGTAGTCGTCTATCTCTTCCTCTAGGTGGCTCGACTTTGACGTGTACAGCTCTGTGTAATAAGTGTGAAATTCCGTCAGAATATCCTGCTCCCCCGTCACCACGCCACCATTAGCTGTTAACAACTCCTCAATCACTAGAGGCGGCCTGCTGTTACGCATCAGCTTAGCAAGCAGAGAGCCAGGGCGGTCCCGCGCCCCATACGAGCGCGCTGTTGCATATTTTCCCATATGCCTCACCTCCCTGTCCGCCTCCTCATGGAATTCTGCCAGGAGTGGCTTAAGCCTGTCATGTACGTCCGCAGCCCCATCACCACCCGCCTGACGTTCCAGAGCAGACAACTGTGTTTCCAGAAATTTCAACCGTTGCCTGATAGCTTTAAGAACCCCGGAGTGTTTGGCCATCGTCATCCCTCGGATATACACCTTAAATGCATCCCAGAGCACCTGGACACTATCCACCGACCCCACATTAGTTGAAAAGTACGTGTCAATGTCCTCAGCCAGTTCCCCTCGGAAGGCCTCATCTAGAAGGGAATACGGGGGGAACCTCCAAGTGAACGGGGGTATCCTCCTAGCCGGGGCATCCAACAGCAGGAGCAGTGGCGAGTGGTCAGATAGCGTGCGAGGCAACACAGCACACCCCTTCATTGAGTCGAGGAGGGATCGGGAAATAAACCAGTAGTCAATCCTCGTGTGGACGTTATGATAGGCTGAATAATGAGTGAAACCACCCTTCCCCGGGTGCCTGTGGCGCCACACATCCAGCAGATCGAGTTGCACTAGCTCCGCCTGCATAAGTAATGCCGAGGCCGCCGGGGCCCTAGGGGCACCCGCCGATCTATCCAACTCAGGGTTCAACACAAAATTGAAGTACCCCCCCCCCATATCAGCCTAGATCCCCCATACTGTCGACAGAGATCCGCCAGCGAGGCATAGAAATCTGGAGTATCATAGTTGGGGCCGTACACATTCACAACCATCAGATCGTGACCTTTACCCACACACCGGGCAACCGCATACCGACCCTCCGGGTCCACAGCGACCTGCTGCAACGACAACTGAGATTTGGGATTAGCCCACGTAAGCACACCTCTTGCATGTGTGGTGTACCCTGCAGTAACACAAGCACTCCCTAGACCCCTGGTCTGTAAAATAGGACTGGTCAGAGGCAGGTGGGTTTCTTGCAGCAAGGCGAGATCAACCCTATGCCGCTGCAAATAGGCCAACACTTTCCTAAGTTTACAAAAATCATTTAGCCCCCTCACATTCCAGGACAGCAGTCTGAGAGAGTTGGGGCCACCCTCCGGCCCTAGGGACTCAACACTCGCCATTGCAGGGTAGAGAACAAATCAGAGTAGCACAGTCGGTACAGTAGACACAGTCCAGCAGCTGGCTCAATCAAACCCTCCCCCCAACAGTCCCCGAACAACCCACATATCACGATCAACAGAAGAAGTTCAGAGCAAACGCCCATCCACCCACAGCCGACCAACCCCAACCCGGTCAGACAGGACTTACCACCACCCACCATCAACCCACCCCAAAGAAACACACTACAAACCCAAAGGCCCACCAAGGAGCCAAGAACCAAAAGCGCGGGAGCAGAGGTTCCCAGCCAGACAGCAAGTTAATCAAGACAAGGACCACAGAACTCAGTGGCTCCACCACCCCGCCCCCCAGCAACATTCGGCACCCTCACCAGCCCAAAAAAAAAAAAAAAAAAGGTATCATCAAATAACAGGTCCCCCAGTCGGAGGAGAGCCCCCCCAAAGCCATCACCAGGTTGCAAGTCAATGTCACAGCAATCCGCAAACAGCAACAGCACACCCCACTTTATCAGGCAAATAGGGTCATAGGACCTGCAGCTGAGTCAACGCACAGATGAAGTCCAACTGAGCCGGAGAAAAGACCACCAGACAGATCACCCCCGGCCGTCCATGGAAGCGGCCTCCTCCGCGTTTTCCTGCTGACCCCTCGGGCTGTTGCGTTGTTCCTTGGCCCACTCCTTCAACGATTTCTTCAGATCCGCTGGGTCCGTGAAAAAGTGCGAGTGTCCTTGTTTGTTGATTCTGAGCCTCGCCAGGTACAACATGGCGTAGTCCAGCCCCAGGTCTCTCATCTGTTTCTTATACGGGGCGAAGCGCTTCCTCTCCTCTTGGACTCTCGCCGTGAAGTCCGGGTAGAGGGAAATGTTCATGCCCTCGAACTGCAGATCTCCCTTCTCCCTTTCCAGCTGGAGCGCCAAGTCACGATCCTTATAGTTTAACAGCTTGGCAATGATCGGCCGTGGCGGAAGTCCAGGCTGTGGCTTCGGCCCCAGGGTGCGATGTGCCCTCTCAACGATGAACATAGGGGAGAAGACCTCCTCCCCCAACAGTGTCCGGAGCAACTTCTCCACGAACAACTCCATTTTGCCAGTGTTGGTAGATTCCGCCACCCCGGTAATGCGGACGTTGGAGCGCCGTGAGCGTGCTTCCAAGTCCTCCGTCTTGTCTTGTATGACTTGGAGTAGGCGACCAAATTGCTTGCGATCCTTATCCCACTCCGTTTGGGCCTCCTCAGCCTCCGTTAACCGCCGTTCCGCCATATCCAGCTGCTCAGCGTGTTTGTCCACCCTCTCGGACATGCGGTCCATCCGGAAGGACAGTGCATCTATTTTCGTGCCAATCGCCGCCATACTGTCCTGCAAGCCCTTCTCCATGGCACCCAGCATTTCACGGATGTCCGCACATAAGGAACTGTCAGCAGCCGTGGGCCGCGGTGAGGCATCCGTAGCCGGCCCCTCCGCACCTTTCGCCTTCCGCTGGTCAAACGACAGTTTTGGTTGGTTCTTATCACCTTTCCCCATATTGTTCCTGGTGGACATTCAGCAAAGCGTCCCACTGCTAGGAAAGAAATCGGCAGGTAGCATTGGTGGGGCGAGGAGGGGGCGCTGGAGAAGCAAGCTCCGCAGGGCGAGGTGTTGCACAGCAAGAAATGCAGTCAAAATGGCGGCCGCGGGCGCCGAAACATAAGTAGGCCCAGGAGCCAGGGATGCACCCCACTAGGCACACACACGAGGTCAGGCCCCCCCAAAGTCAAGCAAACTGGGCCCCCACGTTCCGGCGCACTCCCAAGCCACTGCACCACAGCGGTCTCCGAGGCGTCCCAGGGGCAGGCAGCCGTCGACAAAACTCTTCGCAAAGAGACAGCGATCCACTGAGAGCCTCCCGCACCCTGCCAGCGCACCTCAAAGCATCAGCAGTCCTTCTCCATGAAACACACAACCGTGGGCAGGTCCACCATTGCCGCCTTCGGGGATACCGCCCGAGAACACCTAGCAGGAACTGTAGCGCAGTAACCAAGTGGGTGGACCGACTTCACTCCGGTACCATTGGCCGCACGTAGCTTGACGCAGCCCGGGCAGCTCCTCAAGACAGACCGCGGATTACGGCCTGGTCCGCCACTGTGCCCTCTGCCGAACAGAGGAGCGAAACCACCACCGATTTCGATCGGGGAAAGGCCCCCCACGAGGCCGGGGGGTAGAAGGAGAGTCCGCCACCAATTACAGGGCTGGCTGGGCGCCACAAGGATAGATTTGTCGAATATTAAAGGGGCTCAGGCGAGGAGCTCAGCGCTCACACGTCTTTCATGGACGCCGGCAAGCTCCGCCCCCCCAGGACCATATTTATGAAGGCCTTGTGCTGCCAGTTTTGCGCCGCCTGTGCGTCACTTTTTGTGACGCACCAGTGGTGTAAAAAAATGCGCCTTGTTACGCTATATTTTAAAAGTGACGCATCTAGGTAGATGGGTCACTTTTTAAAACCCTGCGCCACATTATACCTGCGTCAGGTATAATGTATGCAGAGGGGGCGTTCCCCCGCAAAAAGCTTGTTAATAGCGACGCAGTGAAATCTATGAGATTTCACTGCGTCACTTTTAGGATGCTGTTGCGTCAAAATCTTGCGCCTGCCTCACAGCAGGTGTAAGACTGACGCAAGACCTTTCACATGGTGCTTTCCCCATGTGAAAGGACGCATTACTGGAGTTGCGTCACTTTTGTGACGCACTCCAGCAATGCGTCACTTTTGTGTTTACAGATACGTCAGAAATATAGACGTATCTGTAACTCCTTGCGACATGATTCGTCATACATTACATATGACACATCTGGAATGTCGTAAGGAGTGCGCACAGAAAAGTGACGTATCGCACCAGCGGTGTAAAAAAATGCGCCTTGTTGCGCTATATTTAAAAAGTGACCCATCTAGGTAGATGGGTCACTTTTTAAAACCCTGTGCCACATTATACCTGCATCAGGTATAATGTATGCAGAGGGGCGTTCCCCTGCAAAAAGCTTGGTAACAGCGAGGCAGTGAAATCTATGAGATTTCACGGCGTCACTTTTAGGATGCTGTTGTGTCAAAATCTTGCGCCTGCCTCACAGCAGGTGTAAGACTGACGCAAGACCTTTCACATGGTGCTTTCCCCATGTGAAAGGACGCATTACTGGAGTTGTGTCACTTTTGTGACGCACTCCAGCAATGCGTTACTTTTGTGTTTACAGATACGTCAGAAATACTGACGTATCTGTAACTCCTTGCGACATGATTTGTCATACATTAAATATGACACATCTGGAATGTCGTAAGGAGTGCGCACAGAAAAGTGACGCATTGCACCAGCAGTGTAAAAAAATGCGCCTCGTTGCGCTATATTTAAAAAGTGACGCATCTAGGTAGATGGGTCACTTTTTAAAACCCTGCACCACATTATATCTGCGTCAGGTATAATGTATGCAGAGGGGGCGTTCCTCCGCAAAAAGCTTGGTAATAGCGACGCAGTGAAATCTATGAGATTTCACTGCATCACTTTTAGGATGCTGTTGTGTCAAAATCTTGCGCCTGCCTCACAGCAGGTGTAAGACTGACGCAAGACCTTTCTAATGGTGCTTTCCCCATGTGAAAGGACGCATTACAGGAGTTGCGTCACTTTTGTGACGCACTCCAGCAATGCGTCACTTTTGTGTTTAAAGATACGTCAGAAATACTGACGTATCTGTAACTCCTTGCGACATGATTGGTCATATATTAAATATGACACATCTGGAATGTCGTAAGGAGTGCGCACCAAAAAGTGACGCATCGCACCAGCGGTGTAAAAAAATGCGCCTCGTTGCGCTATATTTAAAAAGTGACCCATCTAGGTAGATGGGTCACTTTTTTAAACCCTGTGCCACATTATACCTGCGTCAGGTATAATGTATGCAGAGGGGGCGTTCCCCTGCAAAAAGCTTGGTAATAGCGACGCAGTGAAATTTATGAGATTTCACTGCGTCACTTTTAGGATGCTGTTGCGTCAAAATCTTGCACCTGCCTCACAGCAGGTAAGACTGACGCAAGACCTTTCACATGGTGCTTTCCCCATGTGAAAGGACGCATTACTGGAGTTGCGTCACTTTTGTGACACACTCCAGCAATGCGTCACTTTTGTGTTTACAGATACGTCAGAAATACTAACGTATCTGTAACTCCTTGTGACATGATTCGTCATACATTAAATATGACACATCTGGAATGTCGTAAGGAGTGCGCACAGAAAAGTGACGCATCGCACCAGCGGTGTAAAAAAATGTGCCTCGTTGCGCTATATTTAAAAAGTGACGCATCTAGGTAGATGGGTCACTTTTTAAAACCCTTTGCCACATTATATCTGCGTCAGGTATAATGTATGCAGAGGGGGCGTTCCCCCGCAAAAAGCTTGGTAATAGCGACGCAGTGAAATCTATGAGATTTCACTGCGTCACTTTTAGGATGCTGCTGCGTCAAAATCTTGCGCCTGCCTCACAGCAGGTGTAAGACTGACGCAAGACCTTTCACATGGTGCTTTCCCCATGTGAAAGAACGCATTACAGGAGTTGCGTCACTTTTGTGACGCACTCCAGCAATGCGTCACTTTTGTGTTTACAGATACGTCAGAAATACTGACGTATCTGTAACTCCTTGCGACATGATTCATCATACATTAAATATGACACATCTGGAATGTCGTAAGGAGTGCACACAGAAAAGTGACGCATCACTGTTTTCACGTAGCGATGCGTCACTTTTCAGAAATGAGGCCTCCAGTTTATTCAGTGTGTCACCTCTACGACCCTTTCTTGCGTCAATACGTCCCTTTTGCATACATTACACCTGACGTAGGAATAATGTGGCACGGGGGTTTACAAAGTGATGTATTTACCTAGAAACGCAACTTTGTAAATATGAATAAATAAGGTGCATTTTTTATTGGACTGTTGTGTCACAAAAAGTGATGCTTTGGTGGCGTTAAAGTGACGCATGGCTTCATAAATGAGGCCTTCTACCTTCAACTCCAGCAATGCATCTTTTCTTATGCTTCAACACTCCTGTTCCTTTTCAACATTTTTATTGAATATCAACATTCCCCATATTCACTCTTCTTCTCATAACTTTCTTTCCTAACACTCACCTTCTTTCAGTCCTCCTACTTCACTTCCTTTTTCCTCTCATACCTTTCTGTTCTTTCTTACTCATTCTCCTTTCCATTATCAATGCACTTCATTTCACTTACTCTTTTTCATTTTTTTAAGAATATAGCTCTTTGATGAGAATTGGAGGTAGTTCTGAAAAGAACTTTTGGTTTTCTTCTTTTTTCTAAACAGGAACAAAAACAGGGAATGGAAACTGCTCAACAGGAGCAAAAAAAACAAAAAAAATTAGGGGTGGGAAGGGCAGCGATGGTTTTCCAATGCTCGAACCATGAGCTGGACACTTTGCTCCCCATAGGTGAGGAGTTGATTGCAGTATCTGCATCTGAGGACACCATGGTTAAATGCAGGTTGAATGTTTGGCACCTGCTCCTGTGATTGCCCCCTCCCAGAAGAAGTTGCTCCTCTGGTGGATGTAGAGGCCCCATCACTGGGAACCTCTTGTGCCAGAGCCCTGACACTTTCCCGGGCAAAATTCTGGGGGTGCTTCCTCTCCACATGCCGGATCATTGTGAAGTTCCCAAAAGAGTACTTTTTCAAAGGGTTACCTCGTGACAGCTCTTCTTTGCAGATCCTGCACTGCACTTTTGGAGCATTTACCTTTTTTTGTCCAGGTGGGATTTTAAAAAATTTCCAAATGAAATGTTCCTTAACTTTTCGTTGAGAAGGCTCTTCATTGATGAATTCTGGGTCATCCTCACTGCTGGATTGTCTGGCAGCCATTGTAAAACCTAGAAATATCCAGGAGCAAAAAGGCAGGTCTTGCAGTCACAAAAGTGAAAGAAGAAGTGAAGAAAATGGGTGGGGATTTCATTCTTTGTAAAAAAAACTGTTAGCAACCAATGAAAATTGTTATTTTAAGGTCACATGACCCGACGCGCTTACGCTACGCGCTCCGGAGCGCTTCTGGGTGTGCATACGCGGCGTGAACGTTGGCGCGTCCGGGGCGCTTACATGGTGCGAACGTAGGCGCTTCCGGGTGCGTTTACGCGGCCCGAACGTAGGCGCTTCCGAGGGCGCTTACGTTGCGCGCCGAAGTGACGTCATCAAATTTTTACGGAAATGCATAATCATTTTCCTTATAAAAAAAACGGATTTTATTTGTATGGTACGAAATGTTTTGCATTATTATTAAGTTTTCATTCATATTTTTTTTCACGAACGAAAGTAGCGCTCTGGGTGCGCTTTCCAGTGAGCTTACCGGTGAGCTTACCGGAAAGCTTACCGGAGAGCTTACCGGAGAGCTTACCGGAGCGCGCACCCAGAGCGCAAAAGAAAAAAATTATATAAAAAAAAATCAAAAATGAATACTTACACAAAACAACAAATTGTAAAAAAAAAAAAAGGTTAGAAACTCGATATAGAAAGGAATTAGCATTTAGAAAAGCTTTGAAATTCACTGAAAAAAACATAGGTTTTACACCAGTTATAGTTAGGAATTAGCATTTAAAAAACCTATTAAATTCATTGAAAAAACCATAGGTTTTACACCAGTTATAGTTACCTGGAAATTTTACTGACATAAAACCATTGAAATTCCCACGTTATATTTAGTTGGACTCACTATAAATTGCGCGCCTGCAATGCACTGCTGATGACGTCACATATTACATCACTCATGACATGGTCAGTGACATCACTCATGACATCACTGATGACACCATCCTTGTGACAGAGTGACAGACCTCCTTTCAGTGTAATATAAGCCTTGAAACACATATTCAAAAATAGTATTTAACATTTTCAAAAAAGTGGAGATACCCATACCAGTTACAACAAACAATTCAGTAATTCCACCATCTATATACACATCCACTCATTCACAAACAGTTCTATATAGTCACTCATACATATACTCACTCATCATATGTAGTGATACACCTATACATCCTGTTACACACCGACAGTCATCCAAAAGTTACTCACACACATACTCACACATGCAATAGATCTGCTGAGAGGGTTTGAGGTATTCCAGATTATAATAGGCGCACAGCCGAGTAACCGCAGGGTATTATGGTGTTGTAAGGTATTGGTTTTCCAGGCAATGGGGCGGGCGGTAATCCCTCGTAACCGCTCAAAGGTGGATCAGAAATCCACACAAAATGCACAAAAACAACAGAAGCCCCTGCTCTAGGAAGAAAGTAATTAGAACTCAATGGTTTCTGTTTGGTGTAACAGTAGTAACAAAAGCACATCAACAATGTTACAAAGTCAAAACGATGTGCCCAGAAAGAAATTTGCCATGGAGTAGAATCCTTGTTATGGAAAACACTTTATTGTTCCTCTTGTTGTGGCCAACACGTGTTTCATCGCAGGGAAACAAACTGCGAATCTTCAGGGCCTTTTGCGAGAAAAGCCGGGATTTAGTGATGTGGCCAAACGCCCAGGAGGGCGAGAGTATGGAGAAAGCGCTTTAAGCGCGTGGTTTAGTTCGTACCTTATTGGGCTCATAAGGGGGCCATAACCGGGAGGAGAAGTGGATTGCAGCTGTAACGCTCGAAAAGGAAAAACAGGCGGGTGCACCTGGTTAGATTCGTTCCCCCTCTTGTGGTTCCCGGCGCCGTTTGTCAAAGTCGACAAACGGCGCCGGGAACCACAAGAGGGGGAACGAATCTAACCAGGTGCACCCGCCTGTTTTTCCTTTTCGAGCGTTACAGCTGCAATCCACTTCTCCTCCCGGTTATGGCCCCCTTATGAGCCCAATAAGGTACGAACTAAACCACGTGCTTAAAGCGCTTTCTCCATACTCTCGCCCTCCTGGGCGTTTGGCCACATCACTAAATCCCGGCTTTTCTCGCAAAAGGCCCTGAAGATTCGCAGTTTGTTTCCCTGCGATGAAACACGTGTTGGCCACAACAAGAGGAACAATAAAGTGTTTTCCATAACAAGGATTCTACTCCATGGCAAATTTCTTTCTGGGCACATCGTTTTGACTTTGTAACATTGTTGATGTGCTTTTGTTACTACTGTTACACCAAACAGAAACCATTGAGTTCTAATTACTTTCTTCCTAGAGCAGGGGCTTCTGTTGTTTTTATACTCACACATGCAAATAAACTATTGAACATCCATTTATTTGCATATACAACTATACACACACTACCACTTTACTTCTAAGGGAACTTACACATACTTACTCTATTAAACAATCACTTATAGAAACACATACTTAATTAAACAGGAACTCTTACAATCTCTCACTCTCACATATACTCACTTATATACATCAATACTCACATATACTAGATTAAAACATATGTCGTTACTGATAAAGACACTAGTGACACAGTCATTCACTCACTAACACACACATATACATACTCATCCACCCATACAGTCCTGCACATATGCTGTCTTCAAAACACATACAAACAGTGAGTCAGTCATTGATGCATCTATGTGCTAAGTAATACCCCCACCAAACCATACAGACACTCATACTGATACTAAAAAAAACATCTAATAACCCCTATACACACACATGTAGCTACTCACCAACCCATGCAGCCACTTATACACAAAGTGAAACACTGATACATATATTTAAATATTTAAAAATTATTTGCTAATATATGTATTCACTAAGATACATTTAATAAGCAAGTTAACCAATCAACTTTTTTAAAAAAATATCCATTTATACACTTATTAAAACATTTATTCTTTCATCGACCTTTACATATACATATATAAAACATATTTATTTTTCAGAAAGACACACATTCACTGGATGGTGTCATCAGTGATGTCATGAGTGATGTCACTGACCATGTCATGAGTGATGTAATATCTGACGTCATCAGCAGTGCATTGCAGGCGAGCAAGTTATAGTGAGTCCAACTAACTATAACGTGGGAATTTCAATGGTTTTATGTCAGTAAAATTTCCAGGTAACTATAACTGGTGTAAAACCTATGGTTTTTTCAGTGAATTTAATAGGTTTTTTAAATGCTAATTCCTAACTATAACTGGTGTGAAACCTATGGTTTTTTCAGTGAATATATATATATATATATATATATATACATACAGTCAACAGAACAAGACACATTCGAGTGTCTCCAAAAAGGCAACAAACCACGACATAGATTATCAAACGAAGCCGCGCGCGTGTTTCAAACAAAGGACTCTAGTAATCCGTTTGTTTGCATGTGTCCACGACGTTACAACCCACTTTGGAGTATGGGGTCTCATCAGGGCCAGCAGAACAAAGGGACACCTGATAGTATCCTGCAGATATGTAACCACTATGCACACCACTAATAGTGCTAAAAAGAGGGAAGGAGTACTCACTTGAGGCTGCCAGGGCGGGAACCCTAAGGAGAGAGAACCAACACACAAGTTGACACAGACGGAGTGGTGAGGCAGACCAGGTGCAGCCCGCTTTCAATATCCGGTACGGAGATTCCTTTCCACTACAGTTGCGCAGTGAACACGTACATCCTGATGCTGATCCGACACTGGTAAGACCTCTACCATGGCTCTTGCTCCAGTTCGCTAAAACACAAGCATCTGCTTTCCGAGTTGCCACTCTTTTCTTGAGGTTCCTGCCCTAAGCCCCCCAAGTGAGTCTCCTTTCCTTTTTAGGTCGAGCCTATAGCGGCAGCGCACATGCACTGCTCATTTTGCGAGTCATGCAGTACTCAGTATGGAGTGGAAGCTCCGCCCATCTTTTTCATAGGCTTGTGCCTTTGTCCTCTGTAAATGCTGTCTTCTAATTTATTTTGAGGCGTGTTAGTCCCACCTTATGACGGCTATGTCGTCATGTGTCACCTCTCATGGCTACTAGCCCCTTTATTTCAAGTGTTACACCATATGTGGACTGTGAGCACTCATTTGTGCCCCTTCTCCCCCTGCCGGCACTCCTGTTGTCCATGCCCATGCCCCCCCCCCCTCTCATTGTCCAATGATGCAATGCAATCGGTCTTGGCTAAATGCGAGTCCTATTGCATTGCAAATGCTTGTTAGTTCTGATTCCCAATGTGACCGTATCTTGCTCTTGCTGAGTAAGAAGTGTGCCTATGATCTGAGCAGCTAGCACACTATTTGTCCCAGCAGAACTCCTCTGGTGCCCTCCAGCCGGGGCCGAGCTTCCTGTGCTTGTTTATGTGAGTGGCATTAACAACCACCTTCAGCGGCCTCACACCCATTTATGGAAACTAGGCAAACACATTACTCAAGCGTGATAACAGAATGACTTCTGTGTGCGACGCGCCATTTCACCCTATTGCCCAGTGGTGGGCAGGGGACGCACAGTGGTGGTGGCCTCAGGTTTTATTTAATCACTCATTGGCAGATATGGTCACCACTGACATCATTACGAAGCCATATAAGGTCTGATGTTATTAAACCAGAGGAGAGGTGATCGTCACAGGGATGCCTGCTCTTTGTGCAATAATGCCCAGGCCTGTCTTTGCATCTGAATGTAATAAACAGCCACGGCTGGTAGTGGGAGTACCTGCTGGGCGGTGACGTGAGGAGGGGGAGGGGCAGGGTGGGGGGTAGTATTGTATGGATTACGGACCTTAACAGGTAAGCAAACATAAATAAATAAAATGGATTTCGTTATACGCACTGCATCACATTTCGTGATGCAGTGCATGCAACAAAATTCGTTTTATTTATTTATATGTTTACTTACCTGTTAAGGTCCGTAATCCATACATTACAAGCCCCCACACTGCCCCTCTCCCTCCCCCTCCCCAGGTTACCGCCCGGCAGGTAGTCCCAATACCAGCCGCGGCACCCTGCCCCTGTCCCTCCCCCTCCCCAGGTCACCGCCCGGCAGGTAGTCCCAATACCAGCCGCGGCTGGTAATAAACAATGCTTTTGCTCAGTAGGACTCCGATAGAGGACCCCTTTGTTCAAGCCCACTCAAGAGTAGGGTGGTAGGCTTGAAAGTAAGTGCTGCAGGAAGACCTCCATGCCTAGCAGGGACCATGTTGAATACTGCCCATAAGTTATTGTTATTTGTGTATTTATCTTGTATAGCGCTAGCTTGTGACAGGAGGCTACATCACGCTGCTTGGAGCGTCAGACAGCGAAAGTTCTCTATTTGCTCCAATCCATGCTCGGGTCATATGAAGACATTTAAGGATAGGAATCTGCAGTGCTTTGAATGCATGCAGCGGGGCCATGGTACCTTGATATGAGTGCAAGACCTTTTTAAAGAGGTTTGTTTCCCATTTTTTCTTGGAGTTGAAAGCAGTCAGATTTATTTGTTTATTGATTTATTGGATTTATAACGGGCATGGCTGGCCTGCGAGGCTTTCCAGCGCTACTGCACATAACCTATTATAAATCTAGACCACATACCTAAACTAAATAGGATTAACATAGCAGCGTTTTCAAATTCTTATGAACGCACAGGAGACTTGAATTAGAGGGTAGATGCACAGAGAGGCTGTTCCAAGGAGCAGGAGCCGAAAAGAGCGCTCTCTGTCTTGAACGATTCATTTGGGGAATCGTTACCAGATTAAGATTGGAAGATCTTAAAGGTCTGTTTGGGGTGTACATTTAAAGGAGATTATTGGGAAACAGAGGACCAGTATTATTCAAGACACGATGGATCACACACAGTGCCTTGAACTGGGGTGGTTTTTCAGTTGGTAGCCAGTGCAGGCTACTCAACTGCTTGGAGGCCGCATCACAGTTTAGCAAATGCCCCAGAAGTCTGGTTGCCACATTTTGGATGAGTTGTAGCCTCCTCCTCGGGGCCTTTGCATTGCCTAGGTAGAGGATGCTGCACTAATCTAGGCGTGATATTGTGAGGGCTGGATCATGGTCCGCTGGATGAAGTAGGGAAACGCCATAGATTGTCTTTGAGTTTCCTGAACAGAACAGAGCAGCAACCCGTCACAGTCTTAATATGTTGGTCAAAAGATTCTCTCTATACTGTAGGCACTTCTGGATCTTCTAGAGTACCTGAGTCAATAGAAATCTGGAGTTTGGAAACCTCTGTTCTCATTAATTTGAAAGTTGCAAGACTGGGTATCGTGTTGTTACCCTGACAGAGTAGCACTGGAATCAAGGTCAGTTGTGACCTCATTCTCTGGGAAATTAGTGTAAACATTGGCCACTTTTTAGGTCGAGCATTCGAGGCCTCTTGTAAATACTTTGTATATACTTATATGTGTATGTACTTTGTGCGCTCTGGAGATCAGCCCTAGGACTTGTGTGCTTCCGCTTAGGGACTTTTTTTCTATTCTACTGCATTTATTTAACTGTCTTGATAGAAAGCGACTAGCAGAGGTCAGTAAAATACCAGAATCACTTAAGCATTGTCTAGATTCCAGTCTAATGAAATTGTCTTCCACAAGCACCTGTAGACAATAATATTTTTTCAAAGCTTTTATTTTCAGTGATATGACCACCGAAGGCCCTGATTTTATAATAAAAACAGAACTTTGGACTCTACCATTACCCGCTGAAAGGCAATATTTCTCTCCATGTGTTCCCATACCTGGTGTGTCTCACAGTTTGGTGCTTACTTTCCCTCCATGTGAAAGAACAGTAGAGGTGTCAACACCCAGGCTCATGTGCTGCATAGCTAAATACATATACGGTCCCAAAGGCGAGACCGATTGCATTGCAAATGCTTGTTTTTGAAGTAAAAACTAAGGAGATATGATTGAAAACAAGACGTTTTCAGCAATTTTGCATGTTGCAGGGATTCTGCTCATATACAGAACCATGCGCAGGAAACCAGGACTTTGGTGTATAGTGGTGTGCCAACTACTCACCTTAGTGCTCAAAATCCAAATCCGACTAGCCATAGTGTCTCATTCGTTCTCTGTACTACAGCGAAGCTACCATTGATTAGACAACCCAGAACATGTAACTCTGACTCTCTCAGGAATCACGGGAGCAAGATCACTCTTTCACTCACACACTCATACTTGTCCACAACATGAGTAATCAGAGACACAGTCTAGTTTAAAATGTTTATTTTAACTAACGTGCTCTAAAATGCATTACATGTGCCAGTACGGTCAGCATAATGCATAAACACAATATAGTCAGCATTGTTACAATTCCATAGAAAATAAACGGGGATATCATTTTATTGAGCTAGTGGAAAACAGCCTACTGTGCCTTGCCACCCTGCCCGTGCTAGGAACTATTTTATTATAAAGATAGAAGACCTCTGGGCTTTGTCAGGGGGACCCCATACCTCCAAGTCTAGATGCAAAGGTTTACAACTCGGACAAGCATAGCTCTTCTCTCTGCAAAGGTCTGTAACCTGCATGCCTGCAATATTAAAAGCACTCGATTTTCAGCAGTGCAGCTGTGCTTTCGTGTTATGTCTAAGTGCGGGGGACTGACCAAAGCAGAGTAACAAGGGACATTGTTTTTCGACCTTGAACATTATGTGCAGACGAAAACCACAGCTTACAGCAAGGAACATGAAAAGCAGACAGTTAGTGTGAACATGGACAAGCACACGTTTTGTGTAAACAAAGTCATGCAATAACGTGTGCAACAGCAGCAACATGGCAGCCAAGCTTGTGCTAACCTATGCTAATTTAGCAATGTCAGCAGTGAATTCAGCAGCCTCACTACATGCAACCATAGCAAACATTATACTTGAGCCTACGAATGTGCAGGAAGGCAGTACTAAAGTAGCATTTGAAAAAACACCCCAAAATAATAAAAAGGATGAAGCCACTGATGCAGAGAACCACCAACTGCCTTGCACCAATACATCTTTCCCCAAGCCCTACCTAATCCACAATGCACCCCTTTACTATGCGGATTAAAAAACAGATACATGGTTAATTCGCAACTAGAACACTCCATTTGGACAGTTGTATTTTTTTTATTGAAATGACCAAACGCCATGACATCACATTTGGTGGTTTTCCGAGTAAAGTTGTCATCAATTGTAAATAACTGATTACCGGGCATTTAAATGCATTTGCAGTCTATGTTAGGATAACAGTATCAGCATGCAGTAAGGGTGGGCAACGCCTGTTACCAGTTTTGGGAAATTTGAATACAAGGTGGATAACTCCCAGCTAATTAACATCGAGTGTGAAAACAAGATGTGGAGAACAAAAAGAAAGGAGCGAGTATAGACACTTGCTGAACTCATTTAACAGAGCTAAAAAGAACAGTGCATTCAGCATTCTTGCATGTCTCAATCTCAACTTCCCCAGCAGGGGGATGCGAAGGCTAAGCAATAACAACACAGGACCCTCATCCACTCACATAGACTGCAGAATCTACCACAGTAACAGGGAGACAGGGCCATTCCCTATACAAAACGAATGAAGAAGAAGTTAACAATACAACTCTCAGTTCTCAGTAGAGATTAAAAATATAAGCACAGCTGAGCAAATAATGTAGAGGCTTACAATAAGGAGAAGGGATGTAGCAGAACAATACTCATACTTTAACTGACTGTACATGTTCACAAATACCTTCTCGTAGGTCTTCACCCAGGGTATGGGAACATTCACAATTTCTGATTCTTGTGTTGCATGACTGGGTCCTGTGTGTTTCTTCCTTGTTTTTGACATTCGTATCATATCAGAGAATGCATAGTTTGTAGACTCCTTATTCACATTTTTATCGTAATTTCCACTAATTCAAAATCAGTCTCCAATATTCCTTTCCAAAGTCTGACTATATAATAGAGCATATTCAATTACAGTTAAATTGATTCCACTAACAGCCTCCTTAGGTAATAATTATGTTGCTTAATTCAAAGGAAATGTTAATTTGTATCTCTAACCAGTACTTAATTTGTAAAATAATGTGCTGGGGCTCAAAGTGTTTCTCAAGAGCCGCGTTAGCCCTGCCGAAGATTGTGAGGCTGAAAACAAAGGCTGGGTAGTCTTGTTCACCCTTTATGCATCTTAACCCATCACCAGAAACTCCCAGCCCCCTATCTCACAACTGCACTTTTTTGTTGCCTCTGCTTGCTCCCTTTGTCACTGTAGTTCCGTCTTTGTCTGCGTCCTCCTTTGCCCCTTTTGTGTTTTTCTCTCTTTTACTCAGGGTCAAAGTGTGATGAGGAAAAATAGGCGCTAGTGCCCAAAAATAAGTGCTGGTGGCCCCTCCTGCAACGACCGTCTCAAATTAAGCAGTGATTATACTTCCCTGTTAACATCCAGAAGCGGAGTCTGGATTCCAAGGGCCCTGGTCAACCAAGACGATGGGCCCCTGGTACACTGGTTGGATTGTTAAATATAGATAGAATTTGAGTGCTTTGAAACGCTAAACACTTTGCCTACGGTGCCACTGCACTCACTGTACTATTGGTAGCTGTACCCTGTCTACCCCACCTTCCAGATCCAGTAGAAATTGTGCTCTATGGCTTCTATTAGAAGTCGGGGGCTTTGTTATTCAATCGTTTGGTAGCCACTTGCGTTTTCAGCTGACGTGCGTTGGCTCACGTCTCCAGAGTTAGAGATGCCAGTGTTAGTTGGCACCATGAGAAACAGCTGAGCCTGCATGCTATCACTGTGAGGAACAAAAAATAAACACAAACATAGTATTCTTGATGTACAGAGTTGTTTAATCACATTGAACAACCAGTAATTCACTTCATTTGCTGACACATGTGTAAGGCAGTGCCCCAAGAAGGAAGGGTGAGGGTATGGTGAATGAAGTGAGAATAAGGAAGTGAGTGAAACAGTGTACAAATCACATACTCAGTTATTTTACAAAACAAAAAGAGACTCATACAGGAGCCAAGTTATTCACATAACGTACATAACGTGACGAATTACTGGCTGTTCAATGTGATTAAACAACACTCTACATCAAGAATAGTATGTTTTTGTTTATTTTTTGTTTAACTAAATATAACTTTGTGGTTATTTCATATACACTAATCCGTATACTGGGACCATTCTTGTAATGTACTGCTCTATACCCAGGTCCCAGTGAAGTTATTTGGGCTTACCCTTATAGGCAACTATCACTGTGAAGAAGGCAATTGTTGTTGCTTCCTGTCTACTACAAATCTTATCACCCCATCAGCAAGTCTGAACCAGAGTTCACGGCAAGCCTCTAGCAAGCCAAGTGATCTCCTGTGCGTCAACACTCAGGGTCAACAACATTCCACTGTAATTGTTGGTGAGAAAGATTAATGTGCAGGGGTGGGGTTCAGGCAGGGGTGGGGATGGGGTACGACCAAAAGCAGGTGAGACCAGTTTCACAATATTCTTCCTATTTAAAACCTCAGAAACCGCAGAAAAACTCATGATGCGCGCTGTGTAAATGAATTTTTCATCCAGGCTGTGCGGCCTTGCCAAGTGCCACATGTTAAGTACCTTACCTGCTCAGTGAGGAAGGGGTGATGTGCTGATGGCTGGTCACAGCAGACAGGCCACTGGCACACTCGTCAGATTCATGCTCTGCCTTTAATCTTATATGTTGTGGCCTGGCGGGAATCCAAAATTCAGCTGTGCCTGCTGTGCCTGCTGCCCAGTTGCTCCTTGTAATGCGGCCACTGCCAGGCTCACGCAGAACAGCAATGAGGGTGCTGCGTGCTGGCAGAATTTATACAGTGCTGTTGGTGCAGAGCAGCATGTGCACTGCATGCCGTTGTCAGACAGGGCCTGCAGGTGGTGGTGGGCCCAGGCCACGACGTGTAAAAGGCAGAATAATCTAGAGTCTGGCCTGCTTCATCTGGTTTCACTTTCAGGTCGGTGCGTGTGAGCTATTAAAGTATGCTACGCAGTGCTTTAAATGGGCCGGTACTCACCGGTACTGAGTACCGGCACTTCTTCATTTTCTCCCCTTGAGTACCGGCACTTTTTTCTAGAAGAAAGAGAGTACCGGTACTCATGGGGATCTGACTTTAACGAGGCAGCGCCCTCCCTTTACCCCTCAAGTTATACTACGGCAGCACCTTTCAAGCACTGCACGGAATCAATCAATGGAGCTCGTCACCGGGACCCAGCGTGAGCTGCTTTGTAAATCAGAGAAGGGGTGTGTCTGCTGAGTCATTTGCTTATCCAAAGATCTTTCATGTGGGCGCTAGGAGGGGGCTGTAAAATCTAATGGGTGGCTGTGGGAGGCACTATTCAGGACATAACAAAAGAACGTATGGGAAGGCTTTTACAGTTGCCACGCATCTGAATTGCTTTCTTGCACACTTCCACTTCCACCCTCGTTGATTCCTATTCCATCGACCTTGGACAGACCTTAAGACCAATCAAAAATGTGGAGATTGGCACCTGGTTCCCCAGTCCAGACGTTGTCCGCTCTGGCCCTAACTCCAGTTTACAAATGTTCCAGGAGAGACTTGTTTATTATTTAACGGTGTTGGATCTAGCCCTGATCTCTTGACTGGGTGAGAGCTTTCTGCTTAATTCAGAGACTCTGTCCCTCACCACCCCTTGTTGTAAATATTTTTGTCCACCCTAAGCGTGGAAGGGTATTCTCAGATGTGAGACCCTTGCTCATTGCACCATCAGGATTCAAGCAAACCGGGCCGAAGACGGCTGTAATGCCAGAAACCGGTCCCCGGGAGCTTGTTTCCTCCCCAGTATAAGAATTGGCTTTTGTAGTTTGGTTTGCCCTGTTCCCATCATGCAATGGGACAGGAACAGACTAATTTGCATACAGCCAGGTTCTGAAACTGGGATGGTGCAGTGAGCTAAAAAACGGTGTTGGATCTAGCCCTGATCTCTTGACTGGGTGAGAGCTTTCTGCTTAATTCAGAGACTCTGTCCCTCACCACCCCTTGTTGTAAATATTTTTGTCCACCCTAAGCGTGGAAGGGTATTCTCAGATGTGAGACCCTTGCTCATTGCACCATCAGGATTCAAGCAAACCGGGCCGAAGACGGCTGTAATGCCAGAAACCGGTCCCCGGGAGCTTGTTTCCTTCCCAGTATAAGAATTGGCTTGTGTAGTTTGGTTTGCCCTGTTCCCATCATGCACTGGGACAGGAACAGACTAATTTGCATACAGCCAGGTTCTGAAACTGGGATGGTGCAGTGAGCTAAAAAACGGTGTTGGATCTAGCCCTGATCTCTTGACTGGGTGAGAGCTTTCTGCTTAATTCAGAGACTCTGTCCCTCACCACCCCTTGTTGTAAATATTTTTGTCCACCCTAAGCGTGGAAGGGTATTCTCAGATGTGAGACCCTTGCTCATTGCACCATCAGGATTCAAGCAAACCGGGCCGAAGACGGCTGTAATGCCAGAAACCGGTCCCCGGGAGCTTGTTTCCTTCCCAGTATAAGAATTGGCTTTTGTAGTTTGGTTTGCCCTGTTCCCATCATGCACTGGGACAGGAACAGACTAATTTGCATACAGCCAGGTTCTGAAACTGGGATGGTGCAGTGAGCTAAAAAACGGTGTTGGATCTAGCCCTGATCTCTTGACTGGGTGAGAGCTTTCTGCTTAATTCAGAGACTCTGTCCCTCACCACCCCTTGTTGTAAATATTTTTGTCCACCCTAAGCGTGGAAGGGTATTCTCAGATGTGAGACCCTTGCTCATTGCACCATCAGGATTCAAGCAAACCGGGCCGAAGACGGCTGTAATGCCAGAAACCGGTCCCTGGGAGCTTGTTTCCTTCCCAGTATAAGAATTGGCTTTTGTAGTTTGGTTTGCCCTGTTCCCATCATGCACTGGGACAGGAACATTCTAATTTGCATACAGCCAGGTTCTGAAACTGGGATGGTGCAGTGAGCTAAAAAACGGTGTTGGATCTAGCCCTGATCTCTTGACTGGGTGAGAGCTTTCTGCTTAATTCAGAGACTCTGTCCCTCACCACCCCTTGTTGTAAATATTTTTGTCCACCCTAAGCGTGGAAGGGTATTCTCAGATGTGAGACCCTTGCTCATTGCACCATCAGGATTCAAGCAAACCGGGCCGAAGACGGCTGTAATGCCAGAAACCGGTCCCCGGGAGCTTGTTTCCTTCCCAGTATAAGAATTGGCTTTTGTAGTTTGGTTTGCCCTGTTCCCATCATGCACTGGGACAGGAACAGACTAATTTGCATACAGCCAGGTACTAAAACTGGGATGGTGCAGTGAGCTAAAAAATGGTGTTGGATCTAGCCCTGATCTCTTGACTGGGTGAGAGCTTTCTGCTTAATTCAGAGACTCTGTCCCTCACCACCCCTTGTTGTAAATATTTTTGTCCACCCTAAGCGTGGAAGGGTATTCTCAGATGTGAGACCCTTGCTCATTGCACCATCAGGATTCAAGCAAACCGGGCCGAAGACGGCTGTAATGCCAGGAACCGGTCCCCGGGAGCTTGTTTCCTTCCCAGTATAAGAATTGGCTTTTGTAGTTTGGTTTGCCCTGTTCCCATCATGCACTGGGACAGGAACAGACTAATTTGCATACAGCCAGGTTCTGAAACTGGGATGGTGCAGTGAGCTAAAAAACGGTGTTGGATCTAGCCCTGATCTCTTGACTGGGTGAGAGCTTTCTGCTTAATTCAGAGACTCTGTCCCTCACCACCCCTTGTTGTAAATATTTTTGTCCACCCTAAGCGTGGAAGGGTATTCTCAGATGTGAGACCCTTGCTCATTGCACCATCAGGATTCAAGCAAACCGGGCCGAAGACGGCTGTAATGCCAGAAACCGGTCCCCGGGAGCTTGTTACCTTCCCAGTATAAGAATTGGCTTTTGTAGTTTGGTTTGCCCTGTTCCCATCATGCACTGGGACAGGAACAGACTAATTTGCATACAGCCAGGTTCTGAAACTGGGATGGTGCAGTGAGCTAAAAAACGGTGTTGGATCTAGCCCTGATCTCTTGACTGGGTGAGAGCTTTCTGCTTAATTCAGAGACTCTGTCCCTCACCACCCCTTGTTGTAAATATTTTTGTCCACCCTAAGCGTGGAAGGGTATTCTCAGATGTGAGACCCTTGCTCATTGCACCATCAGGATTCAAGCAAACCGGGCCGAAGACGGCTGTAATGCCAGAAACCGGTCCCCGGGAGCTTGTTTCCTTCCCAGTATAAGAATTGGCTTTTGTAGTTTGGTTTGCCCTGTTCCCATCATGCACTGGGACAGGAACAGACTAATTTGCATACAGCCAGGTTCTGAAACTGGGATGGTGCAGTGAGCTAAAAAACGGTGTTGGATCTAGCCCTGATCTCTTGACTGGGTGAGAGCTTTCTGCTTAATTCAGAGACTCTGTGCCTCACCACCCCTTGTTGTAAATATTTTTGTCCACCCTAAGCGTGGAAGGGTATTCTCAGATGTGAGACCCTTGCTCATTGCACCATCAGGATTCAAGCAAACCGGGCCGAAGACGGCTGTAATGCCAGAAACCGGTCCCCGGGAGCTTGTTTCCTTCCCAGTATAAGAATTGGCTTTTGTAGTTTGGTTTGCCCTGTTCCCATCATGCACTGGGACAGGAACAGACTAATTTGCAAACAGCCAGGTTCTGAAACTGGGATGGTGCAGTGAGCTAAAAAAACGGTGTTGGATCTAGCCCTGATCTCTTGACTGGGTGAGAGCTTTCCGCTTAATTCAGAGACTCTGTCCCTCACCACCCCTTGTTGTAAATATTTTTGTCCACCCTAAGCGTGGAAGGGTATTCTCAGATGTGAGACCCTTGCTCATTGCACCATCAGGATTCAAGCAAACCGGGCCGAAGACGGCTGTAATGCCAGAAACTGGTCCCCGGGAGCTTGTTTCCTTCCCAGTATAAGAATTGGCTTTTGTAGTTTAGTTTGCCCTGTTGCCATCATGCACTGGGACAGGAACAGACTAATTTGCATACAGCCAGGTTCTGAAACTGGGATGGTGCAGTGAGCTAAAAAACGGTGTTGGATCTAGCCCTGATCTCTTGACTGGGTGAGAGCTTTCTGCTTAATTCAGAGACTCTGTCCCTCACCACCCCTTGTTGTAAATATTTTTGTCCACCCTAAGCGTGGAAGGGTATTCTCAGATGTGAGACCCTTGCTCATTGCACCATCAGGATTCAAGCAAACCGGGCCGAAGACGGCTGTAATGCCAGAAACCGGTCCCCGGGAGCTTGTTTCCTTCCCAGTATGAGAATTGGCTTTTGTAGTTTGGTTTACCCTGTTCCCATCATGCACTGGGACAGGAACAGACTAATTTGCTTACAGCCAGGTTCTGAAACTGGGATGGAGCAGTGAGCTAAAAAACGGTGTTGGATCTAGCCCTGATCTCTTGACTGGGTGAGAGCTTTCTGCTTAATTCAGAGACTCTGTCCCTCACCACCCCTTGTTGTAAATATTTTTGTCCACCCTAAGCGTGGAAGGGTATTCTCAGATGTGAGACCCTTGCTCATTGCACCATCAGGATTCAAGCAAACCGGGCCGAAGACGGCTGTAATGCCAGAAACCGGTCCCCGGGAGCTTGTTTCCTTCCCAGTATAAGAATTGGCTTTTGTAGTTTGGTTTGCCCTGTTCCCATCATGCACTGGGACAGGAACAGACTAATTTGCATACAGCCAGGTTCTGAAACTGGGATGGTGCAGTGAGCTAAAAAACGGTGTTGGATCTAGCCCTGATCTCTTGACTGGGTGAGAGCTTTCTGCTTAATTCAGAGACTCTGTCCCTCACCACCCCTTGTTGTAAATATTTATATAGCACAGACTTTACCCGAAGGTGTCAGAGCGCTTCACAATAGGAACAGTAATGATACATGAGGAGAAAATTACAAGTGAACAAATTACAAAAGCAAACGTTAAGTTACATGAGGCAAAAGTGACAATTGTGAGCAAACAAAATACAAGAGGTAGCAAACGATACATTACAGGAGGAAAAAGTGATATGTGTGGACACTCCAGCACAAGAACAAACGTTACATGAGGCAATGGTGGCACTTGCGCAAGTATCTAAAGCAAACAAAATGTAAGAGGTAGCAAACAGTATGTTACAAGAGAAAAGTGACGTGTGCATGTTACAAAAGAGTAACAGTACTGGACAGATGGCTCAGTGGGCTGTAGACCACCGGTTCGATTTAAGGCAGGCTGAAGCAGCATGTAATCCATAGGCGGTTGATAAAATGCAACGAGATTTCGTGCATACAACCTTGGCATGGTCAAAAAGCTAACCCCGCCCCTTGTTCCTCCTTTGCCCCGCCCTAAACTCCGCCCGCTGCTCCTTTTGGTGAGTACCTGCACTTATTTTTTTCCATTTAAAGCACTGATGCTAAGCACTTTATGGTTATGCGATGTGAACAGACTTTCCCAGCCTTCTTCGCCCCAGCTCACCCATCAGCCCGCCCTAAATCACAAATAATATCCAATTGGAATATTGAGACTCCTTAGTCAAGGGCAAGCGTGCACTGCTGACATCCCTAACGTGATGCAGTCATCATGCCTGGACCTGGGTGGGCTATTCTCTGGAGACATACCAAGGCAAACATTCAAGAACAGGAAAGGTGCTTTATTTGAATAATTACAGGGCCCACTGCCCAGGGGAGAACAATCGAATAGACCCGTCCCTGTAAAATAACAGACTGTGCTAAGCACCGGAAACCAGCAGCTTAAATTAATCGCAGTCTCTAAGTCTGGATTGCTAACACTTGCCTTTTGTGTTCAGAGACCTTTGTACCTACACCCTCTAACACTGATTCATTTTGTCAGTGTGCATGTGTTTGCAAGTTTGCCTACTTTTCATGCATGGATTAGTACCTCCACAAGTGACTGCTCTCTCTCACAACAGTTTGGAGCCCACATGCCCTCCTACTCCTCATGCCCAACGTATGGGCCACTGATGGTAACCCGCCCCCACTCTCCCTCTCCTACACTCCTGTCCTGAGAAAGACCCCGACGTAAGGGACACACTTACCTACCACTACTAAGGGGTCGAAACGTCGACATCTACCACACAAGCCAGTTTGACCAACAGCGATTCATCACTGTGACTTTGTTTGGAACTATGGCTATCTAACATTTGTACCTTATGTGAATAACTTTGCTCTTGTGTGAGACCCTTTTTGTTTTGTAAAATAACTGAGTATGTGAATTGTACACTGTTTAACTCACTTCCTTATTCTCACTTCATTCACCATACCCTCACCCTTCCTTCCTGGGGCACTGCCTTACACATGTGTCCGCGATGGAAGTGAATTACTGGTTGTTCAATGTGATTAAACAACTCTGTACATCAAGAATACTATGTTTTTTTTATTTATTTTTAACTAAATATAACTTTGTGGTTATTTCATACACACTAATCCGTATACTGGGACCATTCTTCTAATGTACTGCTCTATACCCAGCTCCCAGTGAAGTTAATTGGGCTTACCCTTATAGGTAACTATCACTATGAAGAAGGCAATTGTTGTTGCTTCCTGTCTACTACAAATCTTATCACCCCATCAGCAAGTCTGAACCAGAGTTCATGGCAAGCCTCGAGCAAGCCAAGTGATCTCCTGTGCATCAACACCCAGGGTCAACAACGTTCCACTGTCATAGTTGGTGAGAAAGATTAATGTGCAGGGGTGGGGGTCAGGCATGGGTGGGGATGGGGTACGATCAAAAGCAGGTGAGACCAGTTTCACAATCTTCTTCCTATTTAAAACCTCAGAAGAAAAAGTCATGATGCGCGCTGTGTAAATGAATTTTTCATCCAGGCTGTGCGGCCTTGCCAAGTGCCACATATTAAGTACCTTACCTGCCTCAATGAGGAAGGGGTGATGTGCTGATGGCTGGTCACAACAGACAGGCCACTGGCACGCTCGTCAGATTCATGCTCTGCCTTTAATCTTATATGTTGTGGCCTGGCGGGAATCCAAAATTCAGCTGTGCCTGCTGCCCAGTTGCTCCTTGTAATGCGGCCACTGCCAGGCTCACGCAGAACAGCAATGAGGGTGCTGTGTGCTGGCAGATTTTATACAGTGCTGCCGGTGCAGAGCAGCATGTGCACTGCATGCCGTTGTCAGACAGGGCCTGCAAGTGGTGGTGGGCCGAGGCCACGACGTGTAAAAGGCAGAATAATCTACAGTCTGGCCTGCTTCATCTGGTTTCACTTTCAGGTCGGTGGGTGTGAGCTATTAAAGTATGCTAGGCACTTTATTGTTCTCCAATGTGAGCAGACTTTCCCAGCCTCCTTCGCCCCAGCTCACCCATCAACCCGCCCTAAAACACATATATAATCCAATTGGAATATTGAGACTCCTTAGTCAAGGGCAGGCGTGCACTGCTGACATCACTAACGTGATGCAGTCATCATGCCTGGACCTGGGTGGGGTATTCTCTGGAGACATACCAAGGCAAACATTCAAGAACAGGAAAGGTGCTTTATTTGAATAATTACAGGGCCCACTGCCCAGGGGAGAACAATCGAATAGACCCGTCCCTGTAAAATAATAGACGGTCTTAAGCACCGGAAACCAGCAGCTTAAATTAATCACAGTCTCTAAGTCTGGATTGCTAAGACTTGCCTTTTGTGTTCAGAGGCCTTTGTACCTTCACCCTCTAACACTGATTCATTTTGTCAGTGTGCATGTTTTTGCAAGTTTGCCTACTTTTGGTACTTTCAAGTTTGCAGCAAAACGTCCATGATTTCTGTTGCATTGGGCAAGTCCATGGGCTGCATCACACAGTTAACTGGGAGCGCTGTGCACAGACTTGATAGACTGGGACAATGCAATCTTTTACAGTAAATGCGCTCTTCAGGGTGCAGGAGCAAACTCGAGCTTGTGAGGGGAACAACACGAGAGTGAAAAGCATTACCTACTGTGAACGCTGAGATGATTCACAGTAAAGACTAAGTAGTATGCCTGAGGCGGCACCCTCCCCGCCTAGGCTTCCCAATAGTTCTCACGCTGTTAAGAGCTTCGGCCCACGTTTTACTCATTGTAAAGGACCCCAGCATCCCGCACTGTAAAGAAAGCCCTATTGACAGGGCTAATCTCAATCTGAGTGTCAATAGGCCTGTAACTGGAGGGAGCCCTGGCTTGGACCACTTTCGCTTTGAAGAGAAGCAGCGCCTGGCTAGATAGAGGTTGTTCTTTGTCGTGTTTCTATAGTGGGCGCCGGACAACACACCAAACTCAGGACACAGGTTAGTTGCTCAATGCTTCTTTTATTTCTTTCCTTTGGCAGCTGGTTACATGCACGTCCGTCCCCGTACCCGTCCTGGTCAGTCTGCGGTCCTTCCTGTCCCTAACCGGATGTGGTGTCCGGTGACCTGGTCACCTCCCTCATGGCCCACAGGGTCCTAGTGTCCTCCAGTCCTGTCGTCCTGTCTGTCGGGTCAGAACATCTCCCCCTTTGTTGCAAACAAATGTTCATGGTACAGTTCTACTGATCATTTTCACCCGCCCCCTTGACAGCATTTACTGATTGTTATTGAGAGAGGGAGAGAGGGAGAGAGAGAGAGAGAGAGAGAGAGAGAGCGAGAGAGAGAGAGAGAGACTGACTGACTCCATAGGTCTGGTCGACCCGTCTCCCCAGTCTCTGACTCCTACGTTTCATCACTTAGTCTCTTTGTCCCCTTGCATTCCTCCCTTGGTCGCTGTTCTCTGCCATCAGCTTTTGCTTCTGTTTGTCGGTTGTCCTCCTTCTGCTCTCCGCTTGCCAGCCTCTCTTCATCTGCTTCTAGCTCCTTTCCGTGTGCCCAGTGGTGTGGGCCAGCTGGCACCATCTCCGTAGGCTCCTCTCTTTCTACGGCCGCCCTTCATTGTGTTTGTCCCCTCAGTGATTCTTTTTTGTTCTCTTCCTCTTTCTCTGGTCCCTGCATCTTCTCTTCGCTTGCTCTCAGTGTGTCTTTCATTTATTTTTTGTGTCATATGTCATGGTTATGAGACCCATGGTTTGGGCGGTGCTGTTGCTCAGCAAGCATGGTCCTGGGACATCGTCTTTCAGCACATGGATGTCCTCTTTGTCTTTATACCTCAGTTCCTCTGTGAACTTTCCCAGGTTTGTTACCTGTTTCTTTGACCCCCAGGTGAAAACCTCCACCCTGGACGCTCTCAGTGTCGGCTTGGCTTCCATCTTCTAGTACTCTGATGCACACATGACATTGCATGTTGCACCACTGTCCAGTACAAATTCCGCTTCATGTGCTCCTACTCCTATCGTTGCCGAGTCCGTCTTTTCTCGTGTGCTTTTGTCTGTTGTTTCTCTTTTTTCATCTCCCCCATTCAGTTCTGTGTGAACCTCCGGCATGTGGTATAGTCTTTCCACTTTCTCTTCTTCCTCTTCTTCGCCTGACCCTCGTGATGAACTTCTCCTTTATCTGTCGACATATCTGACGTGTCTTGTTGTCGACTCTTGTTGTCTTCCTGTTCTTCCTCTGTCATCTCTGAATTGTACGCCTTGGCACACACTGGCGTAGTGATTTCTTCCATTACATCTTTTGCACGTCTGGCCAAACGCTGGGCACGGGCCTCTGTGTGGAAATTCCATTCCGCACCTGTAGCATGCTCCTTCAGGTTGTCTCCCCTCTGTTTGTTCCCTCCAGTCATTCCTCCACCGGCCTGTGCGATATTTGTTTGTCATGTGGTGTGCGTTTTCGATTTCGACGTTCTTCCCTCTTTCCATTTCCTTGGCATGTGCCGTTGCTCTCGCCTCTGCTCTCGCCAGTGACCGGATGTTCTCCAATGAGGTGGGTTCTTTTAGGATCCTTGCCCTGAATCCTGGGTCACAACAGCCTTCAATGATCCGTAGCCTTATTGCTTGTTCGTTATCGAATTTGTCGAACTCACAATGTGTCACCAGTTTTCTCAGCCTCATCGCAAAGTCATCTAGCGTTTCGTCAACTTGTTGACACGCAATAGTAAATGTATATCGTTCGAAGTCAACATTCCATTGTGGGTCAAATTTGGCCGTTAGGCATTTCTTTAGTTTCTCATATGTCTTGGTTTCTTCGGTAGGCAGTGTCACCAGAAGTTCTTCGACGTCATCCCCTGCTAAGTTCAGCAGTAACCCTAATCTCTTTCCGTCTGTTACATCTGTCGCTTCCATGTATCTTTCAAACCGTCTGATCCACTTCTCCCACCTGATTCCTATTTGTGGCTCCGATAAGTTGAACGGCAGTGGCCTCCTGTATTGTGCGCTAGGCTTTGGGTCTGCTATTCTTGCCTTCTTGCCTTTATCTGCTCTTTTCTCTTTTTTTTTCTTTCGCTTCTTTGTGTGTTGTTCTATGTTTCCTTCGCTCTTTGTCTTTTTCTTCTTTTTCTTCTTTTACTTTCTCTTTTCTCTCTTTTCTTTCTGTTTGCCTTTTATCTTCTTTTCTCTTTTGTGATCTTTTGTCCCTTTTATTTCTTCTTTTTATTCCTTTATTTTACTTTATTTAGCCTCTTCTGGGCTTTCTTAGTCCTTTTTTTGTCTTTATTCTTGTCTTTTTCCTTGTGTTTTTGCTTCTTTTCTTTCTTGCCTGGCCTTAAAATGGCTCCCAGTTGGTTCCTATGGTCTTTCTTTGTATTGTCCTTTTCCCAAAATGGCCGCTGCTCTTCTCGCGAGATTTCACGATCGAAATCTCGCTCGCCTGACTTAAAAATGGCTGCTTCCCCGATCTCGCCTCTGATTGGCCCAGCCGCCTGATCTCAAAATGACCGCCGAGACTCTCGCGCCTCTATTTTGAGATCACGTGTTCCTTCGCGCTTACCACAGTTTGCTGGTGATTCTTCAGAAGCGGTCGAGTGGGCTCCGATGTCGCTCCTTTCCTCCCTTATTTCTTGCACATCCAGGGTGGGCACCTGGTTCTTCCTGATACGCTGATGTCGCCGTCAATCGATGCGCGTCGATCTACGCGTCGGCTCGTTTCCCTCGTCGCCAGTTGTCGTGTTTCTATAGTGGGCGCCGGACAACACACCAAACTCAGGACACAGGTTAGTTGCTCAATGCTTCTTTTATTTCTTTCCTTTGGCAGCTGGTTACATGCACGTCCGTCCCCGTACCTGGCCTTGGCAGTCTGCTGTCCTTCCTGTCCCTAACCGGATGTGGTGTCCGGTGACCTGGTCACCTCCCTCATGACCCACAGGGTCCTAGTGTCCTCCAGTCCTGTCGTCCTGTCTGTCGGGTCACAACATCCTTCATCAGGGTTTGGAGGGGGCAGGTTAGGTATCTCAAGTTTTGGTACCTCGCTATGAAGCTCCCTTCAAGAGGAGCCTATGGACTCTCTTTAGCTTCATGTGGCTCTAGTTCAGACATGCTGAAGCAGCCTCGGGGGCCAAGCACTCTGTGAAACCCCCGGGGAACTTCGGCTTTCTCACCGTTGGGCGGCTCCGGCCTCCATCGCCACAAGCAGCCTCGTGCTGAAGCATCCATTTGCCACGCCGACACTCTCCCAAGGCCCAGGGTGACTTGGCTGCCGCTTGGCCAGCCTGTCTGCCTGCCTCGCACTGGCTGAAAAGGTACCATTGTTTGTTCTGCAAACACTGGGTGCAGTTTGTTTCCAAGGTGACTGTGCCTCCATTGCTTGGGAGCAGCACAGGGAGAAAGAAGAGTTACCTTCAACACCTAGTAGCATCCTGCTCTGGCTGAGGGCCGGGGAGAGGCTGACGGCGATTTCTGCTCCTCCGTTTTCTCACAACAGCCTTCATCTTAATGAGTCCGTCATTGTGCAAACCTGCATACAAACCGCATCAAAATATGATGGGCGGCAGGCTGAAATTGGGTTTGTGTGTTGAAACCGTGCACATGCTTTTTTTTCTCCTATTTAGGTCTCGCATCAGGCAGCACATGCGCTACCTCTACAAGGCATTAAGTAATCTGTATCTGTTAGGTAAAACTCCGCCTATTGCCGGTAGTTTCTCCTGCAGCTTGCCATTCTTTAAGTCTGGCATTTATTTTGTTAGCAGGCTTATGGTTGGCTTGCGATCCGATGCGGCACTTTCTTTTTGTTTTTTTCCTCATTTGCCGACTTGCCACCCATAACTTCTAACTTGATCCACCACTGGGCTTTTATTTAACTCATAAGCTGGTTAGAGTAGTGAGGCGTAGACATCACCTATTTTTGAATCCGGCCTTTCTCTAAACGGTCCTTCTTGGCCGCCTGACTCAACAAGTGTGTCTTCCTCCCGCTCTGTTTTCCGTCCTGGGATACCATATAGAAGATACCAGCGAGATAGGCGCGGGCTTAATCATCGGAAATCATAGTAAAAATTATTCAACCAAAACATAGAAGGAAGGGTACCTAAAATCCTCGATTTCTCTTAGTATGATCTGAAATATCAAGCTTAGCCATATACCTCATGGCTAAAATCCAATCCATTAAATTAGGGCTGAGTGGTGAGACCCATAACTTGCATATCTCTCTACGCGCTAGCAACATAGCATAAAAAGTAAGTCTAACATTATTATTCATGCTTTTGTTTTCTAAATCATATCTTCCTGTTATAATTAATTTGGGGCTTACCTCAATGTGCAGGTTCAGAGATTTGGATAAGGAATTACTTACATCCAGCCAGAATTGCATTATATTTGGACAAGAGACGAACATATGTAGATCATCCACATTTGGGGCTTTACATTTCGGACACCCAACAACTCCGCCAACTTTAAATTTGGAAAGTCTATAAGGAGACCAATATGCCCTGTGGATAGTAAACAAAAGATTTCGCCTTAGGTTTGCAGGTTTGACAATAATATAAAGCATAGACATTGTTACTTGCCATTGGTTTTCTGTCGCGATCCTTGGCAAGCTGTCCATCCACAGGGTCTCTGGTAGAACAAATGGTCCATCTTCCATTTCCAATATCGTCCAGTACCAAATGGCCACTTCCTTCTTAAAGATCCCTATCTCCAGCTTCAACTCAAAGTCATTCTTAGTTCCAATCACAGTTTCCGAATCATTAGCCCAACTTTGGATCTGTAGATATTTGTATCTCGAAAAAACCAAACCCCACATTTGTTGGCATTGGCCCCATGACAAAAGTTTACCATCCTGAAACAAATCTTTCAATCTTTGCAAAGCAGGTTCCTTTTTCAAATGTAGTGCTAACGCATCTTTTGTCCAGAATGGAGCACCAGGAGAGTCCCATATTGGAGCCATATAACTAAAGTAAGGCAATTTTAATAACTTTCTTATTTTGTACCATATCTCAGTCAGATCCCGCAAAATCTTAAGTCTCACCTTTTTAAAAAATTTAGGATCTGCAAACTTATATAGAAAACCAAAATCATCATATCCAGAACTTTTCAACAGGACTCCAAATATTTCTCCAATCGTAGATTTAAGTGGGGTACCCAACAACATCCAACAGTTTTTTAAACAAAAGGCCCATGCATGAATTTGAATATCTGGGGCTGCCAATCCTCCTTTATTAATTCTCCTCCTTAACTTTTTCCATGATATCCGAGAGCCCTTTGATGCCCAAATAAATGATGTTATCTCGCTCTGTAGTTAAACCAACCATTTTTTTTTAAATCCAAGTGGGATAGTCTCAAACAAAAATGTAATTTTTGGTACTATCACCATTTTTACAAGGTTAGTCCGGCCATATATCGAAAGGGGTAAATTCATCCAACCTTTTAATGTGGCCGCGACTTCTTTTTTAATCCTATCAAAATTAGTTTTAGCTAATTCTTCGATATTTTGTGTAATCCTAACTCCCAGATATCTCATTTCTGATTTAGTATTTACCCCTTCCATATTAAGATTCCAGGCCAATATTTCAGTCTTATCTTGATTTATCTGGTATCCAGAGATCTTTCCAAATTCTTTCGTTATTTTGACTAGATTCTCCAAAGAAAACACCAAATTAGAAGAATAAACAATAATATCATCTGCATATAAACCAAGTTTTTTTGACCAATCATTAACCACAAAAGGGGGTATCTCTTCTGAGGCTCTAATTCTACAAGCCAGAGGCTCTATATACAAGTTGAAAAGCAAGGGTGATAAAGGACACCTTTGTCTAGTACCCCGCATTACTTTAATAGGATGGGTGAGAATTCCGTTAACTAAAACACGCGATATTGGTGAGCAATACAATGAAAAAAGAGATTGCGTGAAATTCTCTCCTAAATTAAGATGTTGCAATAATATTTTCAAGTATGTAAAATTAACTCGGTCAAAAGCCTTGGCAGCGTCTAAAGCGATCGCTGCCAAGGGGTACTCGAATCTAGAGGCCATATCTATCATTCCAATCAACGTATATGTCAATTCTTTTAGATATCTCCCCTTGATAAAACCTCTTTGGTCTTCATGAATCAGTTTATGGCCATCCGGGCCGGGTGCTTTCCCTCTTTTGCTCTCCTTGATCACTTTAAACACTTCATCTTGCGTGATTTCCTTATTTAACGCCCCCACCCAATCAGCTGAAAGTGGTTTCACCAGGAGTAGCCAGCTTTCTATCTCTGTTTTGCTAGGGCAGAGATCCTCTGTATAAACATTTACAAAATAATCGTAAAAAGTTTCTGCAATTTTTTTACTTTCTGTTATGACTTCTCCTGAATCTGCCTTTTTAATCTCTTTTATTTGATTACGTACAAGATCTTTTTTTGCTTTCCACGCCAGTAATTTGCCACATCCTTCCCCATATGAGAAGTGGGCCAACTGACTGGCTTCCCATCTTTCTTTAACTCTTTGTGTGAGTACTGCTGTGAGTTCTATCTTTAGATCTAGAAGTTTCTTTTTAGCTGCCTCTTCAGATATGTTTCCCCCCTGTAAGGTTTGACCGACTTCCCAAGCTCGAATTTCTTTCTCCAAGTTAGTAATTGTATTATGATATAGCCTCCGCTTCTTTGCCCCCTGAGCTCCCAGTCTCCCTCTCAGGAATGCCTTACATGTCTCCCAGACTATATCCTCCTTAGCTGATCCTTCATTCACATCCAGGAAGACTCGTAACTCATCCTTTAAGGATTCCAAATAGTCTTCATCCGCTAAAATAGTGCGGTCCAGCCTCCAGACAGAACTCAATTCATCTGTTACTAGCTCTAAATTTAGACTCACAGCTGAATGATCTGATAGATGCGCTCCTATATGTGCCACTTTCATAACTCGGTCTTTCAACCTAATATCTACTAAAAAGAAGTCTATTCGTGAACTGTGATTGTGTTTTTTATTATAGAAGGTGAATCCTGTTTGCTGTACTGCTTTCAATCTCCTCTACAAGGCATTAAGTAATCTGTATCTGTTAGGTAAAACTCCGCCTATTGCCGGTAGTTTCTCCTGCAGCTTGCCATTCTTTAAGTGAGGCATTTATTTTGTTAGCAGGCTTATGGTTGGCTTGCGATCCGATGCGGCACTTTCATAACTACTGTCTTCGTCCGCTTTTGTGTTGTGGGGAACTTCCTTTTACGCACTTTTGATAGCGCACTTTCACTATCATTGTAGCGCCGCATGTAATATGTTAAAAATACATGGCGGCTGCCACAGCGGGACACTGGATGGTGGTTGAGCAGCTCGCGGTGATCTCAAGCTCAGCCCATCTCACTGAAATGCCGCACATGTTCACTGGAAAGGTGTGCAATGAAACACTGCATCGGGCCTGTCACCTTTGTGCTTGTCTAAGTTAGCGCCCACTGTGAATACGCTCTCTCTTCATTACTTGAGGGCAAACAGGGGTGGGGATTCTCACGCCCTTTTTTAAACGATAATGTTATCCCCTCTCTGCTCTTCGCCCCCAATCCAGGCCTGCAGGCAGAGGCCACGCCCTTTGGACCTCCGTGCCAGCCCTGGTCCCTCACGACCCGGTGCCTGCACAGGAGGCAGGCGGCATGATCCAACAACAGCTGTCAGGCAAGGACTACCAATTCTTCCGTCGGGTGAAGGGAGTGCCCCCAGGGGCTATCTCCCTCCACGCCGCACCTCTGTACGGCTTCCCTTTCCTCGCCTCAGGCAACTGCATATACCCCGTCCGAGCTCTCTGTGTGTCTCCTCCATGCGCAGAGCAACTGTGTAATAAGCGTTGCCTTCCTATGTTCCACGTAATTTGATCGGACAGGCCCTGTCAGCTCTACCTGGTGCCAGACTCGCAGTGCCCAGAGGCCGGCGGTCCCCAGTTGCTACCTCATGGTGAGACTTGTTTCCCCTTTTTATTTACTTTGAATGGCCCCTCTGCCACTGCTTGTTACCATAGCTCCTTCCCGGCGTCCAAGCTGGTCCCAGTTACGGCCATCCTGCAGGGATTAGCGTAGGGTGCACTGGAGACCCTGCCTGCTCTCGGGTTACACTACTCCCCCTCTCCAGAGCCATTACTGTGTCCTGCTCTGATATCAAAGAAAAGCGTGATTCAGTGGATTGTCTGTGCGGACTCAGTCCCTGCATACAATGCAGCGCGTTATTACCACGTCAGACAGCCATTACTCGAGGACATAGATTTGAGAGGGAGTCTGGTTACGGCCAGAGCTGCCGTCTGTGGAATCACGGTGATGGATCAAGCCCTGATCTTTGGACTGGGTAAGAGTGGTCTGCTTAATTCAGACACTCTGTTCATCACCACACCCTTTTTCTGAATCGTTTTGGCCACTATAGGTGTGGCAGGGTATACTCAGACATCAGTCCCTTGCTCACTGCACCATCAGGATTCAAGCAAGCCGGGCCGACGACGGCTGAAATGCCAGAAACTGGTCCCCAGAAGCTTGTCTCCTTTCTGGTGAAGAATTGGCTTGGTAGTTTGGTCTGCCCTGTTTCCCATGATGCACTGGGCCAGGGACAGACTAATTTGCATATAGCCAGGTTCTGAGCCGGGATGGTGCAGTGAGCTAAATAACGGTGATGGATCAAGCCCTGATCTTTGGACTGGGTAAGAGTGGTCTGCTTAATTCAAACACTCTGTTCATCACCACCCCCTTTTTCTGAATCGTCTGTGGAATCAGGCGGGAAATGGGTTTGAGTCTCAGCGTAGACTCGACATCCTATGATTCTGGGCAAATCACTTAATCTCGTGCCTACCGAAAACGTATGCGTCCTCTTGTGAAATGTATCTGGCGCTCCTACAAGGCTCCACTACATTCAGGTAGAGTTTGCGCTAAATAAAAACAGCAGAAAAAGAAAAATAGTTGCTATAATTAAATTAGCCTATTCGGCTGAATGGAAGTATGCCATTACCCACAATGCTTTAGGTTGTTGCGTGAAAGTCTATATGGTGTAATAGTGTGCACATGACATGAAGTGAGATAAGCATCATCTCGACCGAGTATGGATCCAGCCCCTTTTGCAATGTTGCCTCTGGCCTCACCTGGCTACATTATGCCCACCAATGGGCTGTCCTACATCTATATGGGCCCGAGGTCCCAGCGCTTCGCCGGCCCGCGCCAGCCCAAGATCTGTGTTTGAGGAAGCTGGCACACTCGATTGGCACGTCTGCACCGCCTCCCGCCAGCCAACAACGACCTCCGTACCCATGGGCATCCGCATGGGGGGGGGGGGCAAGGAGGGGCGCGTGCCCCCCCTGGAGCGCTCCTCCTTGCCCCACCTGCCAGGGCCTGCTCTAGGGCGGTACGACCGGTGCCATCATACCCGGTGCTGGCTTCCTTGGGGCGCCGTGTTTACAACTTAATTATGATTTTGAAAGTACCTGCTGTCCGTTCCTTTCCTCCTCCAATTACGGGGCCTCACAGAAATGTCAAGATAAATCCTGTGATTAATGTTCTTCCTGACCAGAGATCAGAGTTTTGTGTAGTTGAGGTTTTTGACTTATGTGAAGGTAGTACAGAGGGTTAATATGCCTACTGCAAAGAATGTGTACCAAGTAGATTACAGAGTGCATTTAATGTAAACAGATCAGCAGGTTAAAGCTTTTAAAAGAGCCAGAGTAGAAATTATCATACAGCCCTTCCTAGTCTTACTCATTGAGGGTTAGAGCAACTCGTTCTAGGCACTTGCCCGCATTGCCGCAACATTACAGATTTCTCATGCAACTCAGGGATTTATTCTTTAAAAATAATTACATCCCACCCAATGATATAGATAGCCAAACAGCTGAAAGTTTACATCCATGTGACTGATAGGCAGGGCACTGAAATTATGCAATTGTGCGGCGATTTTCGCATAAATTGTATATTTGCTGCATTTGTTGCATAATCCAACATATGCCGCATAATCTACAGAGTTTAAGAAAAAAATTGTTTCTAGCTCAAACAGTTCAAAAGTTAGTAAAAACGCAGCGACACATGTTGCCGGGCAGTTGAAAGTCCTTTGCAATGGTTGACTGACCAACTTTCTGTAGTTTGATGCTATATTTGGGTGTTTAACTAGTACTAATGAGGTGCAACTAATGCCCAAACAGTGTTAATAAGTTTAAAAATGACAAAATGTAGTTATACTGTCACAGAATGTGCCACATAATTTGCTTTTTCTTGACGCATAATTGACTCAACCCTTCCGCTTTATTTGACCCTCCTTGCCTCATAATTACTGTGGCCCTGCTGTTAGGGTATCCCTGCTGAGTGCCTCATATTCTAGTCACAGCGTGTGTGATTGGTGGAGTAAGGCTGGGCCTGCCTTACCCGTGTGCTCTAGACTAAGATGCTGTGGCTGCGCTTGTGTGGTGAATGTAGACTCAGGGAGTTCAGACCTCTGGGAGGACCGTAGACAGACAAAGTGAGGAAAGCACCTGGCTGCCGATGGCAGAGCCACTTTACGCAGCTTCCTTTCACCACTGATGGGCCCTAAAACTAGAGCAGTACCTCATACACACTTAAGGGTCTCCCAACCTGTGCACTAGAGTCTGAGCCCTGCGCTGTCATCCAAATGAGACAGTCAGAGAGAGAAAACAGTAAAACTTGGGGAGTCATGCAATGACACAGAAATGAGTATGAAAACATAACACAAACTCAGCGTAGCAGGTGCTCCTGAGTACACAGGGGAAGATATTTCCGTAGCATCCTGCCAAAAAGATGTCTGCATTCCTCACCTGCACTGAGTGACTATCTGGTGACGTCATAAACAAGGGGTTAGTGGGGCAGTGATGACCAAGCAGTTCGAACTTCCACTCTGACCTAATTTTAGAATTGCAACACGTGCGCCAAGACTGCTTGAGCTTGATAAAGGTAACCAAGTTAAGTAACACCAGTACAAGAGGTAAATGAAATTTGTGAGGTATAGAGTAAAAAAGGTTGTAGAAACATCTGTTTCATTTTCACGTATCATCCCCTTACCAAAAATACAGTACAAAAGGTCGAGAATCCATAATTAGGTACTTTGTAACGTGACAAAAAAAGCCATCCTTCCATCCTTTTTCAACTTTGGGATGAATCTCTTTTTCTGTCCATCTGTTCGCAGTTGTCCTTAATCACAGTAAAGCGTTGTAAATTGCCATAACACGTGTTTTTATTTTTGCATATATTTGACACAGGTAGCCTACTAAATAGCCAGTAGGTGCTTAGAAGAATGTAGGGTCTAAATGTAGTGGTTTTGAGATTTGCATAATTGAGGACCCTTTTTCTGAGATCCTTCGCATACATAGACCTTCTAGCCAGGGGGCGCCACAAGTTGTAACTAACACCTCAAACCTCAGGCCAGGAAGATTTCCAGGATAGCACAGGTACTGGTCCAGTTCCCGAAGTAAAGATGGGAGATTTATATATTTATAGTGTTCTTGCGTGTGGTGCTTGCATCAGTAATTGTCTTTTGTTAAAGGTGTAAAGGTGTAAGTTGTACTTCCAGGTTTCGGCGGCAGCCGTCTGTCACTCTGTCCTTTGTTGTTTTCATAACACCGCTGTTTTCTCCCATGTCTGCTGTTTGTTTGCGATGGGTCACGTTCTTGGATCTAGTGAAAGGCGCCCTTTGGCTGCTTTGTAGTGCTAAGTAGTGTACGTTTCTTCAGTTTACACCAGGCTCCCCACGGAGCGTCTGCCTCTTGCTCTAGTGTTGTTTTTGTCCTCAGGCTTCTCCCCGGCCCTTATCACCTCTCTGAGAACCAGTGCCCCCTTTGACCCTCTACCTGCTGCCCACTCCTTCCCCACCTCTTCTCTAGGTTCACACCTTGATGCTTTCACACTTAACGTCACCTCCAGCTCGCATTTTCAGAGAGGGCCCCAGGCTCCCTATCACCGACATGAGGAGGCGGTAGAGAGAGGGGAGACAGAGGATGACTTGGTGGGGTCAGGGAGACGGATACGGTGGGGGTGAGAGTGAACGAAGAGGAGGGAGAGAAAGAGAGAGAGAAGCAGTGGGGAAAGAGAGACCGAGAAGTAGGGAGGAAGGAAGATGAGAGAGCAAGTGGAGTGGGAGTGGGGGGTCTGGGTGAAGGAGAGCAGCTTCAGAGAAGTGAGACCTGTGTCCTCCGCCAGTGAAGACAGCCGATCCAAAGGAGAAATAACCAGGCCAGACAGAGTAGGTCCAGGCAGTGTGCATGGAAGCAGACTAGGTGGGTCCGGAAGAGGGACAGGGTAGGCAGAATAGCTCCAGAGAAGGGCGAGCAGAACCAGACCAGGGCGAGCCGATCCAGACCAGCAGATCCTCCCTGAGCAGGGAGACGGCCCGATACTCAATCAGAATGTAGTGTTCAGCTTTTGGGGTGCCAGGGGGATAATTTTAGGGTTCAGGTTGGGTATGGGTTCTGGGCTACCAAGGGGGTAATTTTAGGGTTCAGGGCGTGTAAGGGTTTTGGGGTGCAAGGGGAGAAATTTTAGGGTTCAGGGAGCGGGCCGTGCCTGCACCGAGACTACACTGTCATGGCACACCCCTTCTGACTGCCTGCCATCCTGCCCCCATTCTGCCCTTGCATTGTTACCCCGCAGTGCAGCTGCAGGACAACGGCTACATGCCCATGAGTTCAAAGAACCAGCGTGTCTGACCCGCAACAGATTATATCTTTCATGGAGCTCACCCAGTGCCAGGTGCCGTTATGCAGTACAGAGACCCGAAGGCCTGTGGGATGGCAGAGTAATGCAAGCTTAAACAAGATGACACAGAAGCGCAAATGAAGAGCTGGGACCCTGCATTGGCAGTTAGCCAACCGGCTTGCTTGATGGGCAGGCACAAAGTACAGCAGAGCAGTTGTGTAAAATTGGGTGGCAGATGCAAATGGACGTGCTAGAGGTAGCCTTTTTTTTGCATTTTTATATAGCACAAACTTGACCCAAAGGTATCAGGGTGCTTTACATGAGAACTAGTTGCGTTACAGACAGACACAAGGCATGCATTAAGGAGAGCAGGCATGCGGTGCGCCGGCATTTACAAAGTATGTGTTAATACACAGTGTCTATGTGATGAATTGCCTAAAACTGAACAGCCTAAAGATGGGATGCCTGGGTGTGCCTAAACTGGCATGCCCTGGTTGTACAGTGCCCCACTTGAAGTGCCCGGGTGTAACGCAGTTAAATCCCACCGTGTAGGATTGACAGCGGCTCTAGGCATTCATTTATAAAAGACTGTGGTTATTTGTGCTACAACACATGCGGAGTAAAGGCAAGCACCCGCCTGCTTACAGGAGCGTGACGTGTGTTTACCACTTCTGCATGCTGGTGAGCATCTGTGTAAAAAACACTGTTCTGGAAGTGTGCAGGGGTGCCCAGTAACTTAACAAACGAGCAGTGCACACAGCCCCTGCAGCAGTCTTCTATGCTGAGGGGTCGTCAGGACATTAAATGACTGGCTTTAGAAAGGCAAGCAATTTGACTTAGCAATTTACACAGCATCTCCGTCAAGTTTTTTCTTTTAGCCAGTAATTTACTTTCCGTCCTCTACAACGAATTCAAGTTTGTTAAAAGTGGTCACTGTAAAAAGAAAATGACTGCATTACCAGATGGTCTTTGCTACAACAGCCTTCATACATGCACCTCCAATCAATCAATCCTTTTTTTTTTTTTTTGCAATTTCTTTACTCGAGAGGTTTCTGTTTTTTAGGTAGACCATGTCATAAATTAAATATACGGAGTATCCCCGCCCGCTCCCTTTTTTTTGTTTCAGACATCCACTTATCACGGATATAATCCATGGATTAGCAGTGGGATGAAAGGTTGTAGTTTTTGAGGGCACAACCATGTCTGTTATATGTGGCGAGGGGCACATACCTTTTAAAGCAGATACAACTAATTAGTAACAATGGACCTCAAAGATATGGGCACATATTCAGCTGGGTTGTGATCTGCCTGGGAGTGTTCGACTAGTGTCCCACCTAGACCACACCTTAATTTAAAGTGAAAACAATCGCACATCCTATTTTTGTATGCAATAAAGTATGTTTTTTTCTTGCAAAAAAAAAAAAGAAAGAAAGGCAAGCAGACAAGACACTGGAACTCTCCCGAGGAAGCCCCCTCCGTAAACACAGAGATAATACGGAGTTTAATTAAACGCTTCACTGGATGTTTTGGGTTAAAATAATTTTTGTGACTGATGTACGCATTGAACTGGGAGCAACCCAAACCCTTCGTTATCTCGCACCCGCACAGCTATGTTTGTGTCCTTTCAACATCTGTTCGCAGTCGTGGCCATTCATTGGCTCTGCTGCACCTTTCATTCTTCACCACAGGGTTTCTAACGTTTGATTGGGAGGCGGGAAACAGTCCGCCCTTTCGGTTCCTAGTCAGTGGCACACAGCAGTAGTATGTATGTATGTATGTGTGTTCTTATATAGCGCTCGACTTACCCTAGGGCATCTCGGCGCTTGCCTTGGGAACCCGTCCTGGCTTTTCCCTGTGAGATAACCCATACTGGGCATCCCCAAGGTGAAAGCCAGGCATCCCGCCAAGGGGGGGGGGGGCGTTGTGGAGATTAAGCAAGCTTAATGCCCAGAGTTGCAGAGTGTGAACCCGTGATTAGAGTGGGCACCAAAGAAAGAATTATTGAGTCCATGGACAATTGGGCTCAAGACCCTGCCACGTCGGGAATTGAACCCTGGTCCCGGGTCTGACCTCTGCTTCAGGGTATGCCTCCTCTAACCAGTAAGCCACACTTCTCCACTGTGGAGGGGTCCAACACCATCGTGTTTGATAGTCCTCGAGTATTTTGGCTTTCTCACGCCAACCTAACACTGAACAGAAAAAAGCCAAAGTGCTTGGCCCGCCGTGCCTTGGACTAATTTGTTTTGCTATGGTCATCACAATAAACTTGCTAACATAGTGAATATAAGGCAAGTACCCCTGGTGCGGTCACGAAGGCAGATGTCCTGTTCCTAAAAAAAAAAAAAATGTAAGCTGAGGCCATGCCTACCTGGCCACGTGAATCCCCTAAGACTAGTGGTGTCTTTAATGAAGAAACTGGAAGCATGTTGATCCCAGCTTCCTATGTATTTTGGTAACTTCTGACGTGTTTCCGAAGTGGGGCACGCATGGAAGCCTGGTCAAGCAGCTGTACCTTATCTGGGGTCATCAATCAATCAATCAAAGCATTTATATAGCGCACTACTCACCTGGAGGGTCTCAAGGCGCTAGGGGAGGGGGGTCCGCTACTGCTCGAACAGCCAGGTCTTGAGCTGCTTCCTGAAGGCAAGGTGGTCCTGGGTCAGGCAGAGGTGGGTCGGGAGGGAGTTCCAAGTCTTGGCGGCCAGGTAGGAGAAGGACCTTCCTCCTGTGGTGGCTCCTCGAATGCGGGGGACGGCGGCGAGGTTGGCGTGTGGGAGCGTAGAAGTTGAGGCGGCTTTTGAGGTATCCTGGGCCTTGGTTGTGTAGGGCTTTGTGTGCGTGGGTGAGGAGACGGAAGTTGATTCTCTTGTTGACCGGGAGCCAGTGCAGATCTCTCAGGTGTCTGGAGATGTGGCTGCGACGGGGGATGTCCAGAATGAGTCGTGCTGAGGCGTTCTGAATCCGCTGAAGTCTCTTCTGGAGTTTGGCGGTGGTTCCGGCGTAGAGGGAGTTGCTGTAGTCCAAACGGCTGGTGACGAGGGCCTGAGTGACCGTCTTCCTGGTCTCGGTGGGGATCCACCGGAAGATCTTACGTAGCATGCGTAGGATGTTGAAGCACGACGAGGAGACGGCGTTGACTTGTCTGGTCATGGAGAGGGAGGAGTCCAGGATGAAGCCCAGGTTGCGTGCGTGGTCTGTTGGTTTGGGTGCGCTGCCCAGGGCGGGGGGCCACCAGGAGTCGTCCCAGGCGGAGGGTGAAGATCCCAGGATGAGGACTTCCGTCTTGTCTGAGTTCAGTTTCAGGCGGCTGTTCATCATCCACTTGGCTACGTCTGTCATCCCTTCGTGTAGGTTGGCTCTGGCGGTGGCGGGGTCGTTGGTGAGGGAGAGGATCAGCTGGGTGTCGTCGGCGTAGGAGATGATGTTGAGGTTGTGTTGGCGTGCGATGGCTGCGAGGGGGCTCATGTAGACGTTGAAAAGGGTTGGGCTGAGCGAGGAGCCTTGAGGAACGCCGCAGATGACTTCGGTGGCTTCTGATCTGAACGGGGGGAGGCGGACTCTCTGTGTCCTTGCGGCGAGGAACAAGGTGATCCATTCCAGTGCCTTCTCCTGGATTCCGACGTTGCTGAGGCGCTGCACTAGGGTGCGGTGGCAGACAGTGTCAAAGGCCGCGGAGAGGTCTAGGAGGATGAGGGCCGCTGTTTCTCCGTTGTCGAGCAGGGCTCGGATGTCATCGGTGGCTGCGATCAGGGCGGTCTCGGTGCTGTGGTTGGCCCGGAAGCCAGACTGCGAGAGGTCAAGGGATCCGTTCGACTCAAGGAAGGCGGCCAGCTGCTTGTTGACGGTCTTCTTGATGACTTTTGCAGGAAACGGGAGCAGCGAGATGGGGCGGTAGTTCATGAGGTCGGTGGGGTCGGCTGATGGCTTCTTTAGTAGAGCACTGAGTTCGGCGTGCTTCCAGCTCTCCGGGAAGGTAGCGGTGTCGAAGGAGGTGTTGATGATGCCCCGCAGGTGGGGGGCGATGACAGCGTCGGCCTTGTTGAAGACGTGGTGAGGGCAGGGGTCGGTCGGAGATCCGGAGTGGATGGAGTTCATCGTGCGGATGGTGTCTTCGGTGCTGATCGGGGTCCAGGCGTGGAGGGTGGTGGTGGGGGGCGGTGGTTCAGTCGTGGCGTGCGTCGGTTGAGTGCTGGAGCTGTTGTGTATGTCTGCGATCTTGTTGTGGAAGTAGGAGGCGAGGGAGTTGCAGAGGTCTTGTGAAGGGGTGATGTCGTTGTTTCCGGCATTGGGGTTGGAGAGCTCTTTAACGATGTTGAAGAGTTCCTTGCTGTTGTGGGCGTTGTTGTCCAGTCGTTCCTTGAATGCAGTTTTCTTGGTGGCGTGGATTAGTTGGTGGTGTTTTCGGGTGGCGAGCTTGAGGGCAGTCATGTTGTTCGGTGTTGGGTCTCTGCGCCAGGCTTTCTCGAGGGCTCGGCAGTTCTTCTTGGAGCTCTTGAGTTTGTCGGTGAACCATGGGGCTTTCTTGCTGCCGGGTCTGCTAGGCGGGGTCTTCAGAGGGGCGAGGTCGTCTGCGCAGTTGCTGATCCACTTCGCGAGGTTGGTGGCCGCCTGGATTGGGTTCGTTGCGCTGGTGGGAGGGTTCATGCTCAGGGAAGTCGCGAGCTGGTCGGCTGTGATCCTGTTCCAACTTCTGCGTGCAACCTGTTGCTGGTGGTGGTGGATCGTGGTCCTTCTGAAGCTGAAGTGGACGCAGCTGTGGTCCATCCAGTGGAGTCCGGTGGCGTGGCTGAAGGCGATGAGAAGACGGGGTCGAGTGTGTGTCCGGCGTAGTGAGTGGGGGGGGGTCACTAGCTGCTTCAGTCCGATGTTGGCAAGGTTGTCCAGCAGGGTGGTGGTGTTGCGGTCGTTGTTGTTCTCCAGGTGGAAGTTGAGGTCCCAGAGGAGGATGTAGTCAGCGGAGGGGAGGGCGTGCGGGCTGATGAAGTCGGCGATGTCTTCGCTGAATTGTGTGCTTGGTCCCTGGGGTCTGTAGATGAGGGTGCCTCCGAGGGTGGTCTTGGGGTTGATGAGAATCTGGAAGTGCAGGTGTTGGGTGGGTGCGAGGGTGTCATTGGTGTTGGTCGTGATGCGGATGGAGTTCCGGTGGATGATGGCGATGCCTCCTCCTGTCTGGTTGACGCGGTCCCTCCGGATGATCTTGTAGCCGTCCGGGATGGCGATGGCGATGTCGGGCGCTGAGGTGGCGTTCATCCAGGTTTCCGTGAGGAAGGCGACGTCTGGGGCTGTGGTGTCGAGCAGGTTCCAGAGCTTGACGGCGTGTCTGTGGATGGAGCGGGTGTTGAGCAGGATGCACTTGAGGTGGTTGTTGCTGGTGCTCGGCTTGGTCAGTGCTGTTGTAGTGCAGGTCCGGTTGCAGGTGAACTTGCAGGAGTGGCAGCAGAAGGGTCCGTGGGTGCGTCTCGGGGTGGCTCGGTAGCATCCCGGGATTCTCCCGGCGTTGAGTGCGTAGAGGTCGGTGGAGTCGTAGGTCCGGCGGGTCGGCTGGTGTCGACGGGGGCCAGGGGTCCTGGCACTGGGCGCGGTCCAGGCGCGGACGGGCGCAGACGGGCTTACCTTTGGCGCACCTTCGGCGCTCAGTCGGCGCTCCCGCTGCGCGCGTCCGCTGCGCGGTCGCTCCAGGGGCGTTATAAGAAGGGAGCCTGGAGGGTAGGTCCGCTGGGAGGCGGGAGCGTGGGAGCCAATCGGCTGGCGGGGGCGGGGCGGCAGGCAGGCAGCGGCGGGAAAAATGAGTGCGGGCTTGGCGGGTGGCCCTGCGGCGGCTGGGATGCTGGATGAGGGAGCAGACGCAGTAGGCAAACGGCGTAGGCGAGCAGGCAGGCACAGGCAGCAGGAGGCAGGTAAGGCGCAGGATCAGTAGACACGAGGAGCGTGGGGGCGACCCGGCAGATGAAGGCGCAGTGGTCGCTCATCAGGCTTACACTGCAAGCACCCCCACCAATCCCCCAAACAAGCATGGCAGAGCAGTGTGGACAAGGATCCCTGCATTCTGTGTAAGGTGAGCATATGTGAGGCTGATTTGGATAATGTTATCCTGCAATATGACAGCATGAGAAGAGAAGCAAGTTTGTAATTAACCCCTTGGCCGCGGCTGTAATTCCACCACGGCGCTAGGGGGGACAGCGCGGCGCCACCATGCTCGTGACGGAACCACTTCGTCACGAGCCACGGACGCGCTGTGCTAATGACGGAGTGGTTCCGTCACGGCCCCGCCCGCTCAATTAAACCGCTGCCAGGCGCGAAATTGATGCTGTGTAGGCGGGGCGGCCGTGCCGTGATGGAACCACTCCGTCATTAGCATAGCGCATCCGTGGCTCGTGACGGAGTGGTTCCGTCACGAGCAAGGAAGGGGTTAATAGTCCAATTGTTAAGAAACAACTAAGTTATTTCTGCCTTAAATTATGTTTGGGAAACCGAGCGTTACTGATAAAGCGCCATGAGTTCCTAGGAAAGAGTGTTTATTATAGAAAGTTAACCAGCATTACATCATAAACAAGCATTTGCAATGCAATAGGTCTCGCATTTGCAACATTTTTAGCTATTGGCATTGTAAATGACAATGCCTTTTATTTATGTTTTGAAAACCTGCAAGCAGCAACTAGAAGTACACAATGCTCATAAATTAAAGGCATTGCCATATACAATGCCTTAAATTTATTAGAGTGTTTTGCTACGAAATACTCTGGTGCGAGTTCATTGGAAATAAAACTGATTAACTGAGAACCGCTCTCAGGGCTGAAAAATGCCCTTGCTGATAAATATTTTACCGCCCAATGAAATGTATTTTTGTAAGCTAAATTAAAAATAAAAAAATAAAAAATCATGGAAAACCATGACCTAAACTCCGTTTATGTTGGTCCTGTTATTTATTTGGCTGTTTTTATTGCTCTCTGAAGCGGAAGACAGCAAGTGGGTGAAACAACTGCTGCAAATATTCCTGTGCAATCTGCAGACACTTATTCAAATACCGGTAGAGACATATTCAAATTAGAGCGAGCTCCCCTTTCATTCTTCCGAGGTCAGTGGAATGAGTTAAACTGGGTGCGGCTTTAACTAATGCCTGTTCTGTGTAGCTCTTCGAAGCTGGGTATCATAGCACTTCGGCATTTCGAGGTGGGTTAAAAAGCACTACATAACTGCAGTTGCAAATAATTTGCATTACAGTGCAGCTACTGTGACAATCAGAATTAATGTGCTTTTAAATATGTTCAACATAATAATTACCTCACTGAAGTTTCGCATCACAGTGATTTGGTCAGGTAAATGGCCGTTGACAAATGTTTGTCAGTCAATTGTCTTTATGCATCTATATACTTTCAATGTACTTATGGATCTATATATTTATCACTTTCTTCTAATTTGGCATTTTTAATGCACTACCCTATTTCTCAGCCTATACTTCTCTCAATATATCTTCTAGCCCAACTTTCTGACTCATCTCAAACTTCTTTCTACTACTCTTTCCAATGCACTACCCCATCCCTCACCCTGTACATCTATCAATATATCCTCTACATCCACTCTCTCATTTATCCCAAACCCCATACCACCACTGTGATCCCTAAAATAACCCTTTCTAGACTCTCTCCTACTCTACCCCTCCTTGCATCATCTGACACCTCTTTTACTACACCGATCCCCTAAAATAAACATTTCTAAACTCTTCCCTCTGTCTCTTCCCCTCCAAAAACCCTTTTTACTCATCCAAAAGCCTCCTCCTACTGCTATGACCTAAAAAAAACAAATGATAATAAAAAAAATCATTCACTCTTCCATCTCTCCACTATCTTTTTCAATCAAAATAACAGAAGTGTGCTACTCACCAATAAAGCGTTTCAACCACCCATCAGGGTTACATGCGCTATATAAATGCAAACCTTTTTACCTTTTCTACCCCACCCCATCCTTTCTCAATCCAAATAACTGACTAACATACCCACCACTCAAATTAATTTCATGTTTCACCATACTAATTCAACACTAATCCTTATGGATTCCAGAGTAGGTGCTACTCGCAGTATGCTAAAAAACGGTGTTGGATCTAGCCCTGATCTCTTGACTGGGTGAGAGCTTTCTGCTTAATTCAGAGACTCTGTCCCTCACCACCCCTTGTTGTAAATATTTTTGTCCACCCTAAGCGTGGAAGGGTATTCTCAGATGTGAGACCCTTGCTCATTGCACCATCAGGATTCAAGCAAACCGGGCCGAAGACGGCTGTAATGCCAGAAACCGGTCCCCGGGAGCTTGTTTCCTTCCCAGTATAAGAATTGGCTTTTATAGTTTGGTTTGCCCTGTTCCCATCATGCACTGGGACAGGAACAGACTAATTTGCATACAGCCAGGTTCTGAAACTGGGATGGTGCAGTGATCTAAAAAACGGTGTTGGATCTAGCCCTGATCTCTTGACTGGGTGAGAGCTTTCTGCTTAATTCAGAGACTCTGTCCCTCACCACCCCTTGTTGTAAATATTTTTGTCCACCCTAAGCGTGGAAGGGTATTCTCAGATGTGAGACCCTTGCTCATTGCACCATCAGGATTCAAGCAAACCGGGCCGAAGACGGCTGTAATGCCAGGAACCGGTCCCCGGGAGCTTGTTTCCTTCCCAGTATAAGAATTGGCTTTTGTAGTTTGGTTTGCCCTGTTCCCATCATGCACTGGGACAGGAACAGACTAATTTGCATACAGCCAGGTTCTGAAACTGGGATGGTGCAGTGAGCTAAAAAACGGTGTTGGATCTAGCCCTGATCTCTTGACTGGGTGAGAGCTTTCTGCTTAATTCAGAGACTCTGTCCCTCACCACCCCTTGTTGTAAATATTTTTGTCCACCCTAAGCGTGGAAGGGTATTCTCAGATGTGAGACCCTTGCTCATTGCACCATCAGGATTCAAGCAAACCGGGCCGAAGACGGCTGTAATGCCAGAAACCGGTCCCCGGGAGCTTGTTTCCTTCCCAGTATAAGAATTGGCTTTTGTAGTTTGGTTTGCCCTGTTTCCATCATGCACTGGGACAGGAACAGACTAATTTGCATACAGCCAGGTTCTGAAACTGGAATGGTGCAGTGAGCTAAAAAACGGTGTTGGATCTAGCCCTGATCTCTTGACTGGGTGAGAGCTTTCTGCTTAATTCAGAGACTCTGTCCCTCACCACCCCTTGTTGTAAATATTTATATAGCACAGACTTTACCCGAAGGTGTCAGAGCGCTTAACAATAGGAACAGTAATGATACATGAGGAGAAAATTACAAGTGAACAAATTACAAAAGCAAACGTTAAGTTACATGAGGCAAAAGTGACAATTGTGAGCAAACAAAATACAAGAGGTAGCAAACGATACATTACAGGAGGAAAAAGTGATATGTGTGGACACTCCAGCACAAGAACAAACGTTACATGAGGCAATGGTGGCACTTGCGCAAGTATCTAAAGCAAACAAAATGTAAGAGGTAGCAAACAGTATGTTACAAGAGAAAAGTGACGTGTGCATGTTACAAAAGAGTACCAGTACTGGACAGATGGCTCAGTGGGCTGTAGACCACCGGTTCGATTTAAGGCAGGCTGAAGCAGCATGTAATCCATAGGCGGTTGATAAAATGCAACGAGATTTCGTGCATACAACCTTGGCATGGTCAAAAAGCTAACCCCGCCCCTTGTTCCTCCTTTGCCCCGCCCTAAACTCCGCCCGCTGCTCCTTTTGGTGAGTACCTGCACTTATTTTTTTCCATTTAAAGCACTGATGCTAAGCACTTTATGGTTATCCGATGTGAACAGACTTTCCCAGCCTTCTTCGCCCCAGCTCACCCTTCAGCCCGCCCTAAATCACAAATATTATCCAATTGGAATATTGAGACTCCTTAGTCAAGGGCAAGCGTGCACTGCTGAGATCCCTAACGTGATGCAGTCATCATGCCTGGACCTGGGTGGGCTATTCTCTGGAGACATACCAAGGTAAACATTCAAGAACAGGAAAGGTGCTTTATTTGATTAATTACAGGGCCCACTGCCCAGGGGAGAACAATCGAATAGACCCGTCCCTGTAAAATAACAGACGGTGCTAAGCACCGGAAACCAGCAGCTTAAATTAATCTCAGTCTCTAAGTCTGGATTGCTAACACTTGCCTTTTGTGTTCAGAGACCTTTGTACCTACACCCTCTAACACTGATTCATTTTGTCAGTGTGCATGTGTTTGCAAGTTTGCCTACTTTTCATGCATGGATTAGTACCTCCACAAGTGACTGCTCTCTCTCCCAACAGTTTGGAGCCCACATGCCCTCCTACTCCTCATGCCCAACGTATGGGCCACTGATGGTAACCCGCCCCCACTCTCCCTCTCCTACACTCCTGTCCTGAGAAAGACCCCGACGTAAGGGACACACTTACCTACCACTACCAAGGGGTCGAAACGTCGACATCTACCACACAAGCCAGTTTGACCAACAGCGATTCATCACTGTGACTTTGTTTGGAACTATGGCTATCTAACATTTGTAGCTTATGTGAATAACTTTGCTCTTGTGTGAGACCCTTTTTGTTTTGTAAAATAACTGAGTATGTGAATTGTACACTGTTTAACTCACTTCCTTATTCTCACTTCATTCACCATACCCTCACCCTTCCTTCCTGGGGCACTGCCTTACACATGTGTCCGCAATGGAAGTGAATTACTGGTTGTTCAATGTGATTAAACAACTCTGTACATCAAGAATACTATGTTTTTTTAAAGTTTTTTTTAACTAAATATAACTTTGTGGTTATTTCATACACACTAATCCGTATACTGGGACCATTCTTCTAATGTACTGCTCTATACCCAGCTCCCAGTGAAGTTAATTGGGCTTACCCTTATAGGTAACTATCACTATGAAGAAGGCAATTGTTGTTGCTTCCTGTCTACTACAAATCTTATCACCCCATCAGCAAGTCTGAACCAGAGTTCATGGCAAGCCTCGAGCAAGCCAAGTGATCTCCTGTGCATCAACACCCAGGGTCAACAACATTCCACTGTCATAGTTGGTGAGAAAGATTAATGACCGGTTACTCACCGGTAATATTCATTACTCCGAGTCGTAGCCCTCCCCGTCCCAGTCCTAACTACATGAGCATAGCTCCTCCCACCAGAAACTCCCAAGCAACTTGAAACCCATCCCTTCCCTCCAGGCCACACCCATACCCTGAGGCATATAACCCTGTGACCTGCCAATCAACAACCTGTACCCAACAAGCACAAGAAGCCGAAACAGGGAGGGAGGGATGGGAACCTGGACTGGGACGGGGAGGGCTACGACTCGGAGTAATGAATATTACCGGTGAGTAACCGGTCATTACCTCCTCGTCAGCCCTCCCCGTCCCAGTCCTAACTACATGAGCAGATACCAAAGCAATAATCGGCTTCACTCAGTAGCAAAAAACAGACTTTATTAAAGCACAGAAAGTCACACCACCGGAGTAGAACGCAACACAGCGTCCCCAAACGCAGCAGAATCAGTCCCCCCAACCACCAAACGATAATGGGACATAAAGGTGTGCGGAGAACTCCAGGTAGCAGCCCTGCAGATTTCAGCCATGGAAGCCCCCTGAAAACAAGCCCAGGAAGCCGCCACCCCCCGAGTCGACCTTCCCTGAACAGACCCTGGAGCCAACACACCACAGGCCTCATACGCAGCACCCACAGCCCATCGTAGCCAACGACAGAGGGTAGCCCCAGAAGGCTTAAGACCCTGACCAGCCAGGCCAAAGGTCACAAAAAGGGATTCCACCTTACGAAACGGCCCAGTACGCAACAAATAGATCTCAAGAGCCCTCCGAACATCCAAACAGTGCAGCCGCACCTCAACCTCTGAAAGAGGATCAGGACATAAAACAGGCAAAACCAGATCCGCAGAGCAGTGAAAAGAGGAAGGGACCTTGGGAACAAAGGAAGGATCAGGCCGCAGTACCACCCGATCAGGAAAGAAACGTAAAAAAGGGGCCGAACGAAGCAAGGAGCCCAACTCCCCAATCCGCCTAGCCGACGTAATAGCCACCAGGAACAGCACCTTGATCGTCAGAAACCTCAAAGACACCTCCAGTAGAGGCTCAAAGGGAGCCCCCTGCAAAGCCCCCAAAACCAGAGGCAGATCCCAACTAGGAGCAAAGGACCGAATGACAGGCTTCTGAAGGAAGCAACTCCGCAACAAACGGGACACCAGGGGAACCACCGGGTCACAGACCGAACCCCAAAGGCCCGAACAGCAGCCCACTGAGCCCTCAGGGATGACACAGCCAGACCCAAGTCAAAGCCGTCCTTCAAAAAGTCCAAGACCAGTACCGGATCCACCTCCAATGCAGACCACCCACGCGCCGTACACCAAGACTGAAAAGAAACCCAATGCCGGGCATAGGATTTGAGAGTCGAAGGGCGCCTGGATCTCTGACTAAATTCCGCCACAGAAGGAGAACACCCCAACGCCACAAGGTTCATCCTCTCAACAGCCAACCCGCCAGTCTCAGGCGGACCAGACACTCCAGAGACAGAGGGGGAAATGACAAGGGACAAGGGACCACCGGCAACCTCCAGCAAGGCCCTACTGCCAACTTCAACAACAGAGGGAACCAAGGCCGCCTGGACCAATCCGGAGCCACCAGGATCACCGAAGCCCGATCCAATTTGACCTTCAGCAGAACACGCGGCAGCAGGGCAATAGGGGGAAAGGCATACATCAGGCCCCCCTCCCACCGGAAGGACAGGGCATCCACCCTCCAAACCTCGGCAGAGCGAACCAGAGAACAAAACGTCTCCCTCAAGGCGTTCCCCGGGGCCGCAAACAGGTCCACCACCGGGACCCCGAACCGGGCCATCAGGCAATGAAAGACTTCCTGAGACAGGCACATGTCCGACAGGGAGGGAAACACCCTGCTCAGGCGATCCGCCTCCGAGTTCAAAATCCCAGGCAGATGTAAAGCCCTCAGAGACAACAAGTGAGACTCCGCCCACAGGCCTATCCTCTGAGCCAACAAATTGAGGGAAGCCACCCTCGCGCTCCCCTGGCGGTTGATATAACACACCACCACCGTGTTGTCCGACCGCACCATCACATCCCTCTGGAGGACCCAAGGCAGAAAATGAGACAACGCCAACTGAACCGCCTTCAATTCCCGCCAATTTGAGGACATCTCCGCCTCCGGCACAGACCAAAGACCCTGCACAGACTCCTGACCCAAGACCGCACCCCAACCCAGTTCGCTGGCGTCGGTCGTCAGGACCAACCTCACTTGGGACACAAAGGGCGAGCCCTGTAAGAGGTTCCGATCCACCAGCCACCAGGACAACTCCCGGGCGATGGACACACTCCCCGGAACCAACAGCTCGTAATTCAGAGAGGCCGGATCCCAATGCTCCAGAAGATGATTCACAAGGGGGTATAGGTGTAAGCGGGCCCAAGGAACAATCATCACAGTTGCTGACATCAGCCCCTGAACACGCAACCACTGGCGAGCCGTGGAAGACCGAGCCCCCAACACCTTCTTCAGTTCGTGCACAAGAGTCAGTCTGCGGGGTTCCGACAGGAAGACCTTCCCCAACCTGGTGTTGAACACCCCCCCAATGAACAACAGTTCCTGAGTGGGGTGAAGATGGGATTTTTCCAAGTTCAGAATCCACCCGAACCGTTGAAGGAGACTGCAAACCTCCCGGGAATGTGACTGAGCCTGAAGGAAAGAAGAGGAAGAAATCAGCCAATCGTCCAAGTAAGGGAAAACCTGTATACCCTTAGCAAGCAACAAACCCACCAAGGGCGCCAACACTTTAGTAAACACCCTCGGAGAGGCAGACAGGCCAAAGGGCAATACCTGGAACTGGTAGTGATCCACCCCTACACAGAAACGCAGGAACCTCTGGGAATCTGCGTGCACTGGCACATGAAAATAGGCGTCCCGTAGATCGAGAGAAGCCAGGAAATCTCCCACCGACAGGAAGGGAAGAATCAACTGCAGAGTCACCATTTTGAAGGACCGATGAGGGATACACAAGTTCACCGCCTTCAGATCCAGGACCGGACGGAAGTCCCCATTTGGCTTTTGGATCAAAAACAGGATTGAGTAAACCCCCCGACCCTGTTGTCTCACAGGCACCCTCACCACAGCACCCTTTGACACCAAGTCCCGAACTCCGTCCAATAGAGCACGACATCTTGCCAGAGACCTGGGAACAGGGGTAGCTTTGAACACATCCACCGGAGGAGTCCCAAATTCTATTCTGTAGCCCAGCCGTACCACCTGTAGAACCCACAGATCCCGAACGAACTCCTCCCAGACAGGTAAAAAAGAGGTGAGGCGACCCCCAACCGGCCCCTCCAAGGAATCCATCACATAGTCACGACTTGGAGGGACCTGCAGAAGAGGAAGCACCTTGTTGACCCCGGGACTTGTGGAAGGAAGGGACACCCCGGCCACGTCCCCTACCACGAAAGGGCTGAGCAGCCATCTTAGATTGAAACGCCTGCCCAAAAGCCCGCTTATAACCCGCAAACTTCCCTTTCTGAGAAGAGCGGACCGGAGCCAACAATTTTTTGTCCTCAGCTGTCTTTTTAATCAAAGCTTCCAACGGCTCCCCAAACAGCTTAGAGCCCGTGAAGGGAATCTTCATCAGGGCCGCCTTCTGAGCAGCTTCCGCCTTCCAAGACTTAAGCCACAACTGCCTTCTAGCAGCAACCGAGGCCCCAGCAGCCGCCGCCGCAGCACTAAGGGAGTCGAAGGACAAGTCAGCCATGAAACGCAACTGCTGTTCCAACATGGACAAAGACTCAGAGGGATCCTCTTCCTGCATGAGCTGCGCAGAAATACCCTGACAGTCCTTAAGAAGCGACTGAACAAGATAGCTGGTGTAAGCAGCAGACCGAACAGCCAGATTGGAGGCTGCAAAGGACCGCTTCAAGGCCCCCTCGACACGCTTGTCCCCAGGATCAGAAGGCACCGCATCTTCAGACACCACCAGGCTCTGAGACGCCATACCAGCCAGCAGAGAATCCACCTTCACCACAGCCGGAAACTCCTCCGCGAAGCCCTGCAAGGGATACCTCTTAGCCAGAAACCGGGGAAAGGCATGCCTGTCAACATCCTTCCACTCCCCCTCCAGCACTTTCCTCACAGACGTATGAATGGGGAGGCTTTCCGGATCTTTCTTCAGGTAATTGGCGAAGAAGTCTTCAGACTCTCCACCCTCCACAGGATCAGGGAATCCCAGATTGTCTCGAACATGCTGCATAACACAGCGAAGGTCAGCCCCTTGGACAAAACGACCCTTCACTTCCTCATCAGAGTCAACGTCCGGATCTACCTCAGCCGAGGCATCCAATTTCTGTCTCTTAGGCCCCTTGGGATCATGAGCCACAAAGGCCGCCGCCACAGCAGCCTCAATCATTTTTTGAATATTTGCCATGGAAGGAGCAGTGGAAGAACCAGCGACCACCTCCCCATCCTCACAGCCGAGTTCACGCACGTCTGCACCTCTACCCTCCATGTTGTAAACAGGAGAACAGAAATCCAGACCCCAAGATATACCCAGACCAATCCAAGCAAAAATCCCCAAGGGCCAACCAGGGAAAGCCACCTAGACCTGGAGCCAATCCCTACACAGGACCGAAGGCCGGCCTTCAAACCGCCCTATCAGAGAAGGCTACCAAACTACAAAAGGAAAAGACTGAACAGGGCCCAACTGTAAGGATACAAAGAAACCCAGAAGACCCCGTCCCAGGAACCAGTGAACCCAGAGGTAAGAACTCCCCAACTCCCCAGCAGAACTCCACAGCAGAGCAGCAAGAGGCCAAGACACGAAATCAAGCCCCATGCAAATCCCTCCAGTAAAAAACGGCAAAAAAGCAAAATTGGACCGCCAGTAGAGGGAGCTCCAACAACAGAAACGCGGGGAAGAGAACACTAACCCAGGAAACAATCATCAAAGTCGGACTGAACCTAAATAACGGGCCCCCACGGACCAAACAAAGGCAGTCCCCCCCCCCCCCCCCCTCCCCGCAACCCCAGACTCCACCAAGGATTGCAGGAAGCATAAAGAAAAAGGGGAAAAACACGGGCTCGAAGAAACGAGCCCCGAGAGTTACAGACAGAGAAGCCAATCCTGCACGCCCTCGGCGCGCTGAAAAAGCCAGCCACACACCCCCCCCTCCCTCCCCGGGTGTACCGGCTAGAGCAGGGAACGAACCCGGAAGAGGGGAGGCTGCAGCAGGGAGTCACCACCCCACAGCAGGCAGTCCGGACCCCCAACCCCACGGTCCCGCTACAGCAGGGACTCAAAGCAAATGCCTACAAGTTAAAAGAAAAACAGGCACAATAGGGGTTAAAAACGGGCGCTTAGCATCCCGTTCCACACTTACCAGATAGGAGGCCAATTCCAGTGCCCCCCTCGACGAAGACTGCTCGGAAGTGATTCCGCAGAAAAAACAAACAGGTTGTTGATTGGCAGGTCACAGGGTTATATGCCTCAGGGTATGGGTGTGGCCTGGAGGGAAGGGATGGGTTTCAAGTTGCTTGGGAGTTTCTGGTGGGAGGAGCTATGCTCATGTAGTTAGGACTGGGACGGGGAGGGCTGACGAGGAGGTAATGTGCAGGGGTGGGGGTCAGGCAGGGGTGGGGATGGGGTACGACCAAAAGCAGGTGAGACCAGTTTCACAATCTTCTTCCTATTTAAAACCTCAGAAGAAAAAGTCATGATGCGCGCTGTGTAAATGAATTTTTCATCCAGGCTGTGCGGCCTTGCCAAGTGCCACATATTAAGTACCTTACCTGCTCAATGAGGAAGGGGTGATGTGCTGATGGCTGGTCACAGCAGACAGGCCACTGGCACGCTCGTCAGATTCATGCTCTGCCTTTAATCTTATATGTTGTGGCCTGGCGGGAATCCAAAATTCAGCTGTGCCTGCTGCCCAGTTGCTCCTTGTAATGCGGCCACTGCCAGGCTCACGCAGAACAGCAATGAGGGTGCTGTGTGCTGGCAGATTTTATACAGTGCTGCCGGTGCAGAGCAGCATGTGCACTGCATGCCGTTGTCAGACAGGGCCTGCAAGTGGTGGTGGGCCGAGGCCACGACGTGTAAAAGGCAGAATAATCTACAGTCTGGCCTGCTTCATCTGGTTTCACTTTCAGGTCGGTGGGTGTGAGCTATTAAAGTATGCTAGGCACTTTATTGTTCTCCAATGTGAACAGACTTTCCCAGCCTCCTTCGCCCCAGCTCACCCATCAACCCGCCCTAAAACACATATATAATCCAATTGGAATATTGAGACTCCTTAGTCAAGGGCAGGCGTGCACTGCTGACATCACTAACGTGATGCAGTCATCATGCCTGGACCTGGGTGGGGTATTCTCTGGAGACATACCAAGGCAAACATTCAAGAACAGGAAAGGTGCTATATTTGAATAATTACAGGGCCCACTGCCCAGGGGAGAACAATCGAATAGACCCGTCCCTGTAAAATAATAGACGGTCTTAAGCACCGGAAACCAGCAGCTTAAATTAATCACAGTCTCTAAGTCTGGATTGCTAACACTTGCCTTTTGTGTTCAGAGACCTTTGTACCTTCACCCTCTAACACTGATTCATTTTGTCAGTGTGCATGTTTTTGCAAGTTTACCTACTTTTGGTACTTTCAAGTTTGCAGCAAAACGTCCATGATTTCTGTTGCATTGGGCAAGTCCATGGGCTGCATCACACAGTTAACTGGGAGCGCTGTGCACAGACTTGATAGACTGGGACAATGCAATCTTTTACAGTAAATGCGCTCTTCAGGGTGCAGGAGCAAACTCGAGCTTGTGAGGGGAACAACACGAGAGTGAAAAGCATTACCTACTGTGAACGCTGTCATGATTCACAGTAAAGACTAAGTAGTATGCCTGAGGCGGCACCCTCCCCGCCTAGGCTTCCCAATAGTTCTCACGCTGTTAAGAGCTTCGGCCCACGTTTTACTCATTGTAAAGGACCCCAGCATCTCGCACTGTAAAGAAAGCCCTTTTGACAGGGCTAATCTCAATCTGAGTGTCAATAGGCCTGTAACTGGAGGGAGCCCTGGCTTGGACCACTTTCGCTTTGAAGAGAAGCAGCGCCTGGCTAGATAGAGGTTGTTTTTTGTCGTGTTTCTATAGTGGGCGCCGGACAACACACCAAACTCAGGACACAGGTTAGTTGCTCAATGCTTCTTTTATTTCTTTCCTTTGGCAGCTGGTTACAGGCACGTCCGTCCCCGTACCCGTCCTGGTCAGTCTGCGGTCCTTCCTGTCCCTAACCGGATGTGGTGTCCGGTGACCTGGTCACCTCCCTCATGACCCACAGGGTCCTAGTGTCCTCCAGTCCTGTCGTCCTGTCTGTCGGGTCACAACATCCTTCATCAGGGTTTGGAGGGGGCAGGTTAGGTATCTCAAGTTTTGGTACCTCGCTATGAAGCTCCCTTCAAGAGGAGCCTATGGACTCTCTTTAGCTTCATGTGGCTCTAGTTCAGACATGCTGAAGCAGCCTCGGGGGCCAAGCACTCTGTGAAACTCCCGGGGAACTTCGGCTTTCTCACCGTTGGGCGGCTCCGGCCTCCATCGCCACAAGCAGCCTTGTGCTGAAGCATCCATTTGCCACGCCGACACTCTCCCAAGGCCCAGGGTGACTTGGCTGCCGCTTGGCCAGCCTGTCTGCCTGCCTCGCACTGGCTGAAAAGGTACCATTGTTTGTTCTGCAAACACTAGGTGCAGTTTGTTTCCAAGGTGACTGTGCCTCCATTGCTTGGGAGCAGCACAGGGAGAAAGAAGAGTTACCTTCAACACCTAGTAGCATCCTGCTCTGGCTGAGGGCCGGGGAGAGGCTGACGGCGATTTCTGCTCCTCCGTTTTCTCACAACAGCCTTCATCTTAATGAGTCCGTCATTGTGCAAACCTGCATACAAACCGCATCAAAATATGATGGGCGGCAGGCTGAAATTGGGTTTGTGTGTTGAAACCGTGCACCATGCTTTTTTTTCTCCTATTTAGGTCTCGCATCAGGCAGCACATGCGCTACCTCTACAAGGCATTAAGTAATCTGTATCTGTTAGGTAAAACTCCGCCTATTGCCGGTAGTTTCTCCTGCAGCTTGCCATTCTTTAAGTCTGGCATTTATTTTGTTAGCAGGCTTATGGTTGGCTTCCGATCCGATGCGGCACTTTCTTTTTTTTTTTTTCCTCATTTGCCGACTTGCCACCCATAACTTCTAACTTGATCCACCACTGGGCTTTTATTTAACTCATAAGCTGGTTAGAGTAGTGAGGCGTAGACATCACCTATTTTTGAATCCGGCCTTTCTCTAAACGGTCCTTCTTGGCCGCCTGACTCAACAAGTGTGTCTTCCTCCCGCTCTGTTTTCCGTCCTGGGATACCATATAGAAGATACCAGCGAGATAGGCGCGGGCTTAATCATCGGAAATCATAGTAAAAATTATTCAACCAAAACATAGAAGGAAGGGTACCCAAAATCCTCGATTTCTCTTAGTATGATCTGAAATATCAAGCTTAGCCATATACCTCATGGCTAAAATCCAATCCATTAAATTAGGGCTGAGTGGTGAGACCCATAACTTGCATATCTCTCTACGCGCTAGCAACATAGCATAAAAAGTAAGTCTAACATTATTATTCATGCTTTTGTTTTCTAAATCATATCTTCCTGTTATAATTAATTTGGGGCTTACCTCAATGTGCAGGTTCAAAGATTTGGATAAGGAATTACTTACATCCAGCCAGAATTGCATTATATTTGGACAAGAGACGAACATATGTAGATCATCCACATTTGGGGCTTTACATTTCGGACACCCAACAACTCCGCCAACTTTAAATTTGGAAAGTCTATAAGGAGACCAATATGCCCTGTGGATAGTAAACAAAAGATTTCGCCTTAGGTTTGCAGGTTTGACAATACTATAAAGCATAGACATTGTTACTTGCCATTGGTTTTCTGTCGCGATCCTTGGCAAGCTGTCCATCCACAGGGTCTCTGGTAGAACAAATGGTCCATCTTCCATTTCCAATATCGTCCAGTACCAAATGGCCACTTCCTTCTTAAAGATCCCTATCTCCAGCTTCAACTCAAAGTCATTCTTAGTTCCAATCACAGTTTCCGAATCATTAGCCCAACTTTGGATCTGTAGATATTTGTATCTCGAAAAAACCAAACCCCACATTTGTTGGCATTGGCCCCATGACAAAAGTTTACCATCCTGAAACAAATCTTTCCATCTTTGCAAAGCAGGTTCCTTTTTCAAATGTAGTGCTAACGCATCTTTTGTCCAGAATGGAGCACCAGGAGAGTCCCATATTGGAGCCATATAACTAAAGTAAGGCAATTTTAATAACTTTCTTATTTTGTACCATATCTCAGTCAGATCCCGCAAAATCTTAAGTCTCACCTTTTAAAAAAATTTAGGATCTGCAAAATTATATAGAAAACCAAAATCATCATATCCAGAACTTTTCAACAGGACTCCAAATATTTCTCCAATCGTAGATTTAAGTGGGGTACCCAACAACATCCTACAGTTTTTTAAACAAAAGGCCCATGCATAAATTTGAATATCTGGGGCTGCCAATCCTCCTTTATTAATTCTCCTCCTTAACTTTTTCCATGATATGCGAGAGCCCTTTGATGCCCAAATAAATGATGTTATCTCGCTCTGTAGTTAAACCAACCATTCTTTTTTAAATCCAAGTGGGATAGTCTCAAACAAAAATGTAATTTTTGGTACTATCACCATTATTACAAGGTTAGTCCGGCCATATATCGAAAGGGGTAAATTCATCCAACCTTTTAATGTGGCCGCGACTTCTTTTTTAATCCTATCAAAATTAGTTTTAGCTAATTCTTCGATATTTTGTGTAATCCTAACTCCCAGATATCTCATTTCTAATTTAGTATTTACCCCCTCCGTATTAAGATTCCAGGCCAATATTTCAGTCTTATCCTGATTTATCTGGTATCCAGAGATCTTTCCAAATTCTTTCTTTTGACTAGATTCTCCAAAGAAAACACCAAATTAGAAGAATAAACAATAATATCATCTGCATATAAACCAAGTTTTTTTGACCAATCATTAACCACAAAAGGGGGTATCTCTTCTGAGGCTCTAATTCTACAAGCCAGAGGCTCTATATACAAGTTGAAAAGCAAGGGCGATAAAGGACACCCTTGTCTAGTACCCCGCATTACTTTAATAGGATGGGTGAGAATTCCGTTAACTAAAACACGCGATATTGGTGAGCAATACAATGAAAAAAGAGATTGCGTGAAATTCTCTCCTAAATTAAGATGTTGCAATAATATTTTCAAGTATGTAAAATTAACTCGGTCAAAAGCCTTGGCAGCGTCTAAAGCGTTTGCTGCCAAGGGGTACTCGAATCTAGAGGCCATATCTATCATTCCAATCAACGTATATGTCAATTCTTTTAGATATCTCCCCTTGATAAAACCTCTTTGGTCTTCATGAATCAGTTTATGGATAACTTTACTAAGTCTATCAGCTAAAATTTTTGAAAAGAGTTTATAGTCACGGTTCAAAAGTGAAATGGGTCTGTAAGCATCTAAGCTACTTGGAGATTTTCCTGGCTTAAGTATTAGGGTGATTGTTGCCTCGTTCCATGAACTTGGTATTGTTACCTCCCCTCTAAAAACTTTATTAAACAGGTGACATATCGTGGGTGCAATTATATCCCCTAACACTTTATATACCTCAGGTGGGAGACCATCCGGGCCGGGTGCTTTCCCTCTTTTGCTCTCCTTGATCACTTTAAACACTTCATCTTGCGTGATTTCCTTATTTAACGCCCCCACCCAATCAGCTGAAAGTGGTTTCACCAGGGGTAGCCAGCTTTCTATCTCTGTTTTGCTAGGGCAGAGATCCTCTGTATAAACATTTACAAAATAATCGTAAAAAGTTTCTGCAATTTTTTTACTTTCTGTTATGACTTCTCTTGAATCTGCCTTTTTAATCTCTTTTATTTGATTACGTACAAGATCTTTTTTTGCTTTCCACGCCAGTAATTTGCCACATCCTTCCCCATATGAGAAGTGGGCCAACTGACTGGCTTCCCATCTTTCTTTAACTTTTTGTGTGAGTACTGCTGTGAGTTCTATCTTTAGATCTAGAAGTTTCTTTTTAGCTGCCTCTTCAGATATGTTCCCCCCCTGTAAGGTTTGACCGACTTCCCAAGCTCGAATTTCTTTCTCCAAGTTAGTAATTGTATTATGATATAGCCTCCGCTTCTTTGCCCCCTGAGCTCCCAGTCTCCCTCTCAGGAATGCCTTACATGTCTCCCAGACTATATCCTCCTTAGCTGATCCTTCATTCACATCCAGGAAGACTCGTAACTCATCCTTTAAGGATTCTAAATAGTCTTCATCCGCTAAAATAGTGCGGTCCAGCCTCCAGACAGAACTCAATTCATCTGTTACTAGTTCTAAATTTAGACTCACAGCTGAATGATCTGATAGATGCGCTCCTATATGTGCCACTTTCATAACTCGGTCTTTCAACCTAATATCTACTAAAAAGAAGTCTATTTGTGAACTGTGATTGTGTTTTTTATTATAGAAGGTGAATCCTGTTTGCTGTACTGCTTTCAATCTCCATATATCGCATAGACCTTGCTGTGCCATAATCATCCTTAACTTGGCTGCCATTTTACCATTTACTATTGCCCTGTTATTACCCGTTCTATCTAACTTGCAATCTAACACTGTGTTAAAGTCTCCGGCCATAATTATTTTTCCTGAAAATTCCATTAATTCTATCTCAATTTTATCTAGTATTGTTGGATCATCAACGTTCGGACCATAATACCCAACTATTACAAAGACTTCCCCTGCCATTCTTTACTTGACAATCACCCATCTTCCCCTTCTGTCTACTGATTTATCTTCAATAACAATGTCAGCCCCTTTCCTAATCAAAACCGCATCAAAATATGATGGGCGGCAGGCTGAAATTGGGTTTGTGTGTTGAAACCGTGCACCATGCTTTTTTTTCTCCTATTTAGGTCTCGCATCAGGCAGCGCATGCGCTACCTCTACAAGGCATTAAGTAATCTGTATCTGTTAGGTAAAACTCCGCCTATTGCCGGTAGTTTCTCCTGCAGCTTGCCATTCTTTAAGTGAGGCATTTATTTTGTTAGCAGGCTTTTGGTTGGCTTGCGATCCGATACGGCACTTTCATAACTACTGTCTTCGTCCGCTTTTGTGTTGTGGGGAACTTCCTTTTACGCACTTTTGATAGCGCACTTTCACTATCATTGTAGCGCCGCATGTAATATGTTAAAAATACATGGCGGCTGCCACAGCGGGACACTGGATGGTGGTTGAGCAGCTCGCGGTGATCTCAAGCTCAGCCCATCTCACTGAAATGCCGCACATGTTCACTGGAAAGGTGTGCAATGAAACACTGCAGCGGGCCTGTCACCTTTGTGCTTGTCTAAGTTAGCGCCCACTGTGAATACGCTCTCTCTTCACTACTTGAGGGCAAACAGGGGTGGGGATTCTCACGCCCTTTTTTAAACGATAATGTTATCCCCTCTCTGCTCTTCGCCCCCAATCCAGGCCTGCAGGCAGAGGCCACGCCCTTTGGACCTCCGTGCCAGCCCTGGTCCCTCACGACCCGGTGCCTGCACAGGAGGCAGGCGGCATGATCCAACAACAGCTGTCAGGCAAGGACTACCAATTCTTCCGTCGGGTGAAGGGAGTGCCCCCAGGGGCTATCTCCCTCCACGCCGCACCTCTGTACGGCTTCCCTTTCCTCGCCTCAGGCAACTGCATATACCCCGTCCGAGCTCTCTGTGTGTCTCCTCCATGCGCAGAGCAACTGTGTAATAAGCGTCGCCTTCCTATGTTCCACGTAATTTGATCGGACAGGCCCTGTCAGCTCTACCTGGTGCCAGACTCGCAGTGCCCAGAGGCCGGCGGTCCCCAGTTGCTACCTCATGGTGAGACTTGTTTCCCCTTTTTATTTACTTTGAATGGCCCCTCTGCCACTACTTGTTACCATAGCTCCTTCCCGGCGTCCAAGCTGGTCCCAGTTACGGCCATCCTGCAGGGATTAGCGTAGGGTGCACTGGAGACCCTGCCTGCTCTCGGGTTACACTACTCCCCCTCTCCAGAGCCATTACTGTGTCCTGCTCCGATATCAAAGAAAAGCGTGATTCAGTGGATTGTCTGTGCGGACTCAGTCCCTGCATACAAAGCAGCGCGTTATTACCACGTCAGACAGCCATTACTCGAGGACATAGATTTGAGAGGGAGTCTGGTTACAGCCAGAGCTGCTGTCTGTGGAATCACGGTGATGGATCAAGCCCTGATCTTTGGACTGGGTATGAGTGGTCTGCTTAATTCAGACACTCTGTTCATCACCACACCCTTTTTCTGAATCGTTTTGGCCACTATAGGTGTGGCAGGGTATACTCAGACATCAGTCCCTTGCTCACTGCACCATCAGGATTCAAGCAAGCCGGGCCGCCGACGGCTGAAATGCCAGAAACTGGTCCCCAGAAGCTTGTCTCCTTTCTGGTGAAGAATTGGCTTGGTAGTTTGGTCTGCCCTGTTCCCATGATGCACTGGGCCAGGGACAGACTAATTTGCATATAGCCAGGTTCTGAGCCGGGATGGTGCAGTGAGCTAAATAACGGTGATGGATCAAGCCCTGATCTTTGGACTGGGTAAGAGTGGTCTGCTTAATTCAAACACTCTGTTCATCACCACCCCCTTTTTCTGAATCGTCTGTGGAATCAGGCGGGAAATGGGTTTGAGTCTCAGCGTAGACTCGACATCCTATGATTCTGGGCAAATCACTTAATCTCGTGCCTACCGAAAACGTATGCGTCCTCTTGTGAAATGTATCTGGCGCTCCTACAAGGCTCCACTACATTCAGGTAGAGTTTGCGCTAAATAAAAACAGCAGAAAAAGAAAAATAGTTGCTATAATTAAATTAGCCTATTCGGCTGAATGGAAGTATGCCATTACCCACAATGCTTTAGGTTGTTGCGTGAAAGTCTATATGGTGTAATAGTGTGCACATGACATGAAGTGAGATAAGCATCATCTCGACCGAGTATGGATCCAGCCCCTTTTGCAATGTTGCCTCTGGCCTCACCTGGCTACATTATGCCCACCAATGGGCTGTCCTACATCTATATGGGCCCGAGGTCCCAGCGCTTCGCCGGCCCGCGCCAGCCCAAGATCTGTGTTTGAGGAAGCTGGCACACTCGATTGGCACGTCTGCACCGCCTCCCGCCAGCCAACAACGACCCCCGTAACCATGGGCGTCCGCATGGGGGGGGGCAAGGAGGGGCACGTGCCCCCCCTGGAGCGCCCCTCCTTGCCCCACCTGCCAGGGCCTGCTCTAGGGCGGTACGACCGGTGCCATCATACCCGGTGCTGGCTTCCTTGGGCGCCGTGTTTACAACTTAATTATGATTTTGAAAGTACCTGCTGTCCGTTCCTTTCCTCCTCCAATTACGGGGCCTCACAGAAATGTCAAGATAAATCCTGTGATTAATGTTCTTCCTGACCAGAGATCAGAGTTTTGTGTAGTTGAGGTTTTTGACTTATGTGAAGGTAGTACAGAGGGTTAATATGCCTACTGCAAAGAATGTGTACCAAGTAGATTACAGAGTGCATTTAATGTAAACAGATCAGCAGGTTAATGCTTTTAAAAGAGCCAGAGTAGAAATTATCATACAGCCCTTCCTAGTCTTACTCATTGAGGGTTAGAGCAACTCGTTCTAGGCACTTGCCCGCATTGCCGCAACATTACAGATTTCTCATGCAACTCAGGGATTTATTCTTTAAAAATAATTACATCCCACCCAATGATATAGATAGCCAAACAGCTGAAAGTTTACATCCATGTGACTGATAGGCAGGGCACTGAAATTATGCAATTGTGCGGCGATTTTCGCATAAATTGTATATTTGCTGCATTTGTTGCATAATCCAACATATGCCGCATAATCTACAGAGTTTAAGAAAAAAATTGTTTCTAGCTCAAACAGTTCAAAAGTTAGTAAAAACGCAGCAACACATGTTGCCGGGCAGTTGAAAGTCCTTTGCAATGGTTGACTGACCAACTTTCTGTAGTTTGATGCTATATTTGGGTGTTTAACTAGTACTAATGAGGTGCAACTAATGCCCAAACAGTGTTAATAAGTTTAAAAATGACAAAATGTAGTTATACTGTCACAGAATGTGCCACATAATTTGCTTTTTCTTGACGCATAGTTCACTCAACCCTTCCGCTTTATTTGACCCTCCTTGCCTCATAATTACAGTGGCCCTGCTGTTAGGGTATCCCTGCTGAGTGCCTCATATTCTAGTCACAGCGTGTGTGATTGGTGGAGTAAGGCTGGGCCTGCCTTACCCGTGTGCTCTAGACTAAGGTGCTGTGGCTGCGCTTGTGTGGTGAATGTAGACTCAGGGAGTTCAGACCTCTGGGAGGACCGTAGACAGACAAAGTGAGGAAAGCACCTGGCTGCCGATGGCAGAGCCACTTTACGCAGCTTCCTTTCACCACTGATGGGCCCTAAAACTAGAGCGGTACCTCATACACACTTAAGGGTCTCCCAACCTGTGCACTAGAGTCTGAGCCCTGCGCGGTCATCCAAATGAGACAGTCAGAGAGAGAAAACAGTAAAACTTGGGGAGTCATGCAATGACACAGAAATGAGTATGAAAACATAACACAAACTCAGCGTAGCAGGTGCTCCTGAGTACACAGGGGAAGATATTTCCGTAGCATCCTGCCAAAAAGATGTCTGCATTCCTCACCTGCACTGAGTGACTATCTGGTGACGTCATAAACAAGGGGTTAGTGGGGCAGTGATGACCAAGCAGTTCGAACTTCCACTCTGACCTAATTTTAGAATTGCAACACGTGCGCCAAGACTGCTTGAGCTTGATAAAGGTAACCAAGTTAAGTAACACCAGTACAAGAGGTAAATGAAATTTGTGAGGTATAGAGTAAAAAAGGTTGTAGAAACATCTGTTTCATTTTCACGTATCATCCCCTTACCAAAAATACAGTACAAAAGGTCGAGAATCCATAATTAGGTACTTTGTAACGCGACAAAAAAAGCCATCCTTCCATCCTTTTTCAACTTTGGGATGAATCTCTTTTTCTGTCCATCTGTTCGCAGTTGTCCTTAATCACAGTAAAGCGTTGTAAATTGCCATAACACGTGTTTTTATTTTTGCATATATTTGACACAGGTAGCCTACTAAATAGCCAGCAGGTGCTTAGAAGAATGTAGGGTCTAAATGTAGTGGTTTTGAGATTTGCATAATTGAGGACCTTTTTTCTGAGATCCTTCGCAAATATAGACCTTCTAGCCAGGGGGCGCCACAAGTTGTAACTAACACCTCAAACCTCAGGCCAGGAAGATTTGCAGGATAGCACAGGTACTGGTCCAGTTCCCGAAGTAAAGATGGGAGATTTATATATTTATAGTGTTCTTGCGTGTGGTGCTTGCATCAGTAATTGTCTTTTGTTAAAGGTGTAAAGGTGTAAGTTGTACTTCCAGGTTTCGGCGGCAGCCGTCTGTCACTCTGTCCTTTGTTGTTTTCATAACACCGCTGTTTTCTCCCATGTCTGCTGTTTGTTTGCGATGGGTCACGTTCTTGGATCTAGTGAAAGGCGCCCTTTGGCTGCTTTGTAGTGCTAAGTAGTGTACGTTTCTTCAGTTTACACCAGGCTCCCCACGGAGCGTCTGCCTCTTGCTCTAGTGTTGTTTTTGTCCTCAGGCTGCTCCCCGGACCTTATCACCTCTCTGAGAGCCAGTGCCCCGTTTGACCCTCTACCTGCTGCCCACTCCTTCCCCACCTCTTCTCTAGGTTCACACCTTGATGCTTTCACACTTAACGTCACCTCCAGCTCGCATTTTCAGAGAGGGCCCCAGGCTCCCTATCACCGACATGAGGAGGCGGTAGAGAGAGGGGAGACAGAGGAAGACTTGGTGGGGTCAGGGAGACGGATACGGTGGGGGTGAGAGTGAACGAAGAGGGGGGAGAGAAAGAGAGAGAAAAGCAGTGGGGAAAGAGAGACCGAGAAGTAGGGAGGAAGGAAGATGAGAGAGCAAGTGGAGTGGGAGTGGGGGGTCTGGGTGAAGGAGAGCAGCTTCAGAGAAGTGAGACCTGTGTCCTCCGCCAGTGAAGACAGCCGATCCAAAGGAGAAAGAACCAGGCCAGACAGAGTAGGTCCAGGCAGTGTGCATGGAAGCAGACTAGGTGGGACCGGAAGAGGGACAGGGTAGGCAGAATAGCTCCAGAGAAGGGCGCGCAGAACCAGACCAGGGCGAGCCGATCCAGACCAGCAGATCCTCCCTGAGCAGGGAGACGGCCCGATACTCAATCAGAATGTAGTGTTCAGCTTTTGGGGTGCCAGGGGGATAATTTTAGGGTTCAGGTTGGGTATGGGTTCTGGGCTACCAAGGGGGTAATTTTAGGGTTCAGGGCGTGTACGGGTTTTGGGGTGCAAGGGGAGAAATTTTAGGGTTCAGGGAGCGGGCCGTGGCTGCACCGAGACTACACTGTCATGGCACACTGTAGTAATCCAGTCCAGTTGAAGGTGAAAGTAGGTTTATTGTACAGAGGAACACAGTACAGCATCTGCTCAGCAGGACAGGTCCAGTAGTAATACAGGCTGGAATCTAGAACCTTTGCCCTTAGTAACAGATTGCAGTACAAGGTTTATAAGGCAACAACAGGCAGAGCCTACTTAAAGAGATATGTACATAATTGAATATGGAATACAACACATCTTATCCCTAAAAAGAACAGAACAGAAAAGAAAAGGAGGAAAAGAGGAGAGGAACCTAAAGAAGAAGAAATAGAAAAGAAAGATGAAACAGAAGAAAAGGAAGAAAAGAAACATGAGGAGAATAGGAAGCATGACGCAAAAAGCAAACGTTTCTGGAAAGGAAGAAAAATGTGGAAAGCACAAAAAACTGAATCAATCTCTAAACCTAAGTGGTACATTAACGCTTCTATTATTGGTCTTAACTCTAGAAGAAACAGAATCATATTTTACAGAATCATTTTTCACAGGTGGAATAACATTGTCAAAGCTGGGAGAGTGAAGATTAGGACATTTAACAACACGTCTCACATTCCAGACTTTGCCATCATTAGTTATGATGCTGTTGGTGTTGACTTTTACAACTTTTCGAATAGGCCCAAATTTAGAAGCACCCTTAATCAAAAATCCAGGTTTACGTATCCTGACAAAATCTCCCACTACAAAATCAGGAACTCTCACATTGTGCTTAGAGTCATAATATTCCTTCATCTTCTCCTGATGATGTTTGACTCTCAGAGAAGTGCTTCGTACGTCAACAGGAGAAGAAATGGCAGGAGAGCTAAACTTCTCTTTCATCCACCACGGACACAATTTGGACACAGGCTCCCTTCCCCTCAATAAACGAAAGGGACTAAGCTCAGTAACTGAGTGAGGGGTTATTCTATACAACCATAACCTTTCTCTGATAACTTTTTTCCACACACTGGGAGTCTTTCTCGCCCATTCAACAGAATCTTTCAAGACGCGGTTAAACCTTTCTACCTGTCCATTACCTTGTGGTTCGTAAAGAGGTGTAGTGATGTGTTTAATCCCACAAGACTTGAGATAGTCCTCTACTTCAGTAGAAATCAATTGTACCCCGTTATCGGTAATCAGAACCTCAGGGCTACCTTCTCTTGCAAATACCTCTCTGAGAAATTCAACAATGACCTGCGAGGAAGCTGAAGACACGAACCTAACTTCAGGCCACTTAGAGTGGTAGTCTATTAACACCAAAGCAAAACGGGCATCTTGAGGTAGAGAATTGAAAGGACCGGAAATATCAAGCGCTAGCTTCCTCCAAGGATTCTCTGGCCAGGAAATGGGTATGAGTGGGGCAGGGTAGGTCTTCAACATCTTATCACTGCTGACACATATAGAGCATTCACGAACTACTCTGTCAATCATTTTATCCATTCCTGGCCACCAAAAACTAGTTCTCACTAATCTCTTCATGGAAGACATGCCTAAATGACATTCATGAGCAAGCCTAATAATTTCCTCTTGCATATCCTCAGGAGGTACACATTTTCCACTTTTAAAAATCAAATCATTGTCAACTTCTAATTCACTAAGGACTTGATGAAAAGATTTCAATTCTGAAGGAACCATATTACTATTAGGCCAACCCTTTAAGATATACTCTTTAAGAGTAGTCCAATTCTTGTCATGTGTAACAGCATCATCCCACACAGATTTTGAAATGGACGAGAATTCATCTCCTAAGAAATCCCTTAAAGAAGCAACAAACTCAACATCTTCTTCACCTTTGTCATTTGTAGTACATTTAGAGTCACAGGGAAGTCTCGAAAGACAGTCGGCTGTAACATTGCTCCTTCCAGGAAAATACTCCACATCAAAATTGTACTCTTGTAAGCGAGACATGAGTCTAGCAATCCGTGCTGTGGCGTTCCGACCACCACCAGGGGAAAGTATAGAGACTAGTGGTTTATGGTCCGTTTTCAACAGAAAACGACTACCCCATAAAAAATTCCGGTAATGTTCTATTCCCCAGACACATCCTAAAAGCTCTTTCTCAATGACCGAATACTTCCTTTCTGTTTCAGTCAAAGTGCGGGAAGCAAACGCCACACACCACTCATCATTTCCACACTTTTGTGATAAAACCCCTCCTAGCCCATACTCACTGGCATCAACAGTAACCACACACAGTTTATTAACACAGAAGGGTTTCAATGTGGGGGCATTGGCAATATCATGCTTAATGATTTGAAAGGCAGACTCCTGCTTCTCACCCCAGTAAAATTCTACTTTTTGTCTTGTTAATTCTCTCAAGGGTTCCATTTTAGTTGCAAACCCCTTAATGAACTTGCTATAGTATTCACACAAGCCATTGAAAGAGAGCAACTTTTCCTTGTTGTCAGGACATGGAGCTTTAAGAATAGCATCAACCAAACATTTCTTGGGAACAACACCATTACCCGTAAGTGTGTGTCCAAGATATTCCACAGATTCACAAAACATTTTGCACTTGTTGTCCTTTAGAGTGAGACCATGCATACCCAATCTTTTACAAACCTCCATGACATGATCTTTGTGAGAGGCATTATCAGGGGAAAACACAAGAATGTCATCTTGAAAGCACCTCACAAATTTGTAGAGGTCTTTAAAAATATGATGCATAGTACGTTGGAAAACTGATGCCGCAGAGGCCAAACCAAAAGGCATTCTCTTATATTGGAATAAACCCTCAGGGGTGAGAAAAGCTGTCATTTGTTTGGATTCATCTGCTAATACAATTTGGTGATATGCTGATCGCAAATCAAATGTGGAAAAAACCTTCGCTCCCTCTAACATACATACAACCTCATTTATATTAGGAAGGGGATGGCAGTCCACTATGATGTTTGAATTGAGAGCTCTCAAATCTACACATAGCCTCAGGCTTTGATCAGATTTTCGGGCTAAAACGATGGGCGAAACCCATTCGGAAGACTCAACTTCTTCGATAATATCATCATCAATTAAGTTTTTCAAAAGTATTTTAAGATCATCCCTGACATTTATGGGAACATTTCTTAACTTTTGAGTAACAGGAATGGTTCCTTTCTTGAGTCTGATCAAGTGTTGAAAGTTATGTAATTTTCCCAATTCTTTTGAAAAAACCTTGGGAAACAAATTAATGATCTCATTTATCCATGCTTCAGTACCAGTTATAGCTTTAACAGAATGAGTTTCTTCTACACAATCATCAATCATGACAATGGGATCCAATTTCCTGGGATTGAGAGTAATACCAAAACTCCACTGATCTCTCCACCCAAGCACATTCACTCCCTTTGTGGCAATGTATATCTTAACAAACCTCATTCGACCTCTAAAAAACATGTCTGCTCCCAAATATCCTTCCATAGGGATAACAGTTTCAAGAAAAGTTCTGGCAATTATGTCAGGAACTTTGAGATCTGTAAGACTAACAATGCCCTCAAACACCTCAGTGAAATATTGTTTAGTGATGATTGTCCAAGGTGACCCTGAGTCGGCCATTAATTTAAGATCCACACCTAAAACATGTACTATGCACTCAGGTTGTTTAAGGTGAATCAACTCTTGTTCATTGGGATCGACAATGGAAACAACTATTCCTCTTTCACAATTATTTCCATTATCTTCCTCAGGAACATCAACTTCTTGCACAGAGTCAGTAACAAAAGAAACTCTATTCTTATTGATATTCCCAGGAGTGGTTCCGGTAGTGGTCTTGCATAAACTACTGAAATGTCCTTGTCTACCACACTTGTTACATTCCTTCCCAATAGCAGGACATTTAGGAAAAGAAGCAGCATGACTAGGACTACCACACCTGAAACAATGGAAAAATTTGTCATTCTTTTTGTAAGAACGTTGAAATGAATAACTGGCACGTTGAGTTTTGTTGGAAGATGACGCAGAAGAGGCGTCAGATTTAACAGCGCACACTTCAGAGGAACTGTCTTTGTCCTTCTTATCCAAACACTTTATCCATTTGTCTGATTGTTCAATAGCTTTAGCTGTAACAATAACATCCTTCAAATCCGGAATCCGGATCTCCCATAATCCATAATTTTTCTTGGATTTTCTTGCTCTTAGTATGGACTATAATTTGGTCTCTGATCATCTCATCAGAGATAGGACCAAAATTACAATTAGTAGACAAATAACGTAAAGCTGTCAAGAAATCATCAAAAGTTTCAGACTCTTCTTGAGCTCTAGTGTAAAACTTATAGCGATTCAGAGCCACACTAAAAGTAGGTTTAAATCTAGCTTCAAGACGAGTCATGGCATCATCAAATACATTTCTGTCTCCTCCCCCATCATGTAAAGGAAGTGTTCTGAATACCACTTGACCTTCAGAACCCAAAGAATGTAATAAAATGTTCTTTTTCCTTTCTTGTGAAAATCTCTCCCCATCTATAGCTTTTAGAAATGTCATAAACTCCTCTTTCCAGCGAATCCAAGGTATGGGAGGCTCTCCTTTATTTTGTAGAAACTTAGGGGGAGGATCAAACTGCATGTTTGATGATATGCTTAAGTTAATGAGTATTAGTAAGTTCAAGAAAAGAAATAGTAAAAAAAAATTATGTGAAAGTAATGTGGTATAAAACAACGAGCATATAATAATAATGAAAGTCAAACCTGTATAAAAAGCATTTTCTTGGTGAAAAACAATTCTTCTATGTGCAATACGAAGAGTTTTGGTCCTTGCACATAAGGAATGCGCTAAGCGCGATACAGGATACCATTAAATGAGAAGTCGATCCTTTTGTGAAGAGATTTGCTTCTTCCGCGTTGAAACGCGATGTTAATCGTCCGGCGACTCGTTGCTAAGCGACCAGTACACAAAATGGCGTCGACGTGGGCATCCCACCCTCGTCGCCAATTTTGTAGTAATCCAGTCCAGTTGAAGGTGAAAGTAGGTTTATTGTACAGAGGAACACAGTACAGCATCTGCTCAGCAGGACAGGTCCAGTAGTAATACAGGCTGGAATCTAGAACCTTTGCCCTTAGTAACAGATTGCAGTACAAGGTTTATAAGGCAACAACAGGCAGAGCCTACTTAAAGAGATATGTACATAATTGAATATGGAATACAACACACACCCCTTCTGACTGCCTGCCATCCAGCCCCCCTTCTGCCCTTGCATTGTTACCCCGCGGTGCAGCTGCAGGACAAAGGCTACATGCCCATGAGTTCAAAGAACCTGCGTGTCTGACCCGCAACAGATTATATCTTTCATGGAGCTCACCCAGTGCCAGGTGCCGTTATGCAATACAGAGACCCGAAGGCCTGTGGGATGGCAGAGTAATGCAAGCTTATACAAGATGACACAGAAGCGCAAATGAAGAGCTGGGACCCTGCATTGGCAGTTAGCCAACCGGCTTGCTTGATGGGCAGGCACAAAGTACAGCAGAGCAGTTGTGTAAATTTGGGTGGCAGATGCAAATGGACGTGCTAGAGGTAGCCTTATTTTGCATTTTTATATAGCACAAACTTGACCCAAAGGTATCAGGGTGCTTTACATGAGAACTAGTTGCGTTACAGACAGACACAAGGCATGCATTAAGGAGAGCAGGCATGCGGTGCGCCGGCATTTACAAAGTATGTGTTAATACACAGTGTCTATGTGATGAATTGCCTAAAACTGAACAGCCTAAAGATGGGATGCCTGGGTGTGCCTAAACTGGCATGCCCTGGTTGTACAGTGCCCCACTTGAAGTGCCCGGGTGTAACGCAGTTAAATCCCACCGTGTAGGATTGACAGCGGCTCTAGGCATTCATTTATAAAAGACTGTGGTTATTTGTGCTACAACACATGCGGAGTAAAGGCAAGCACCCGCCTGCTTACAGGAGCGTGACGTGTGTTTACCACTTCTGCATGCTGGTGAGCATCTGTGTAAAAAACACTGTTCTGGAAGTGTGCAGGGGTGCCCAGTAACTTAACAAACGAGCAGTGCACACAGCCCCTGCAGCAGTCTTCTATGCTGAGGGTTAGTCAGGACTTTAAATGACTGGCTTTAGAAAGACAAGCAATTTGACTTAGCAATTTACACAGCATCTCCGTCAAGTTTTTTCTTTTAGCCAGTAATTTACTTTCCGTCCTCTACAACGAATTCAAGTTTGTTAAAAGTGGTCACTGTAAAAAGAAAATGACTGCATTGCCAGATGGTCTTTGCTACAACAGCCTTCATACATGCACCTCCAATCAATCAATCCTTTTTTTTTTTTTGCAATTTCTTTACTTGAGAGGTTTCTGTTTTTTAGGTAGACCATGTCATAAATTAAATATACGGAGTATCCCCGCCCGCTCCCTTTTTTTTGTTTCAGACATCCACTTATCACGGATATAATCCATGGATTAGCAGTGGGATGAAAGGTTGTAGTTTTTGAGGGCACAACCATGTCTGTTATATGTGGCGAGGGGCACATACCTTTTAAAGCAGATACAACTAATTAGTAACAATGGACCTCAAAGATATGGGCACATATTCAGCTGGGTTGTGATCTGCCTGGGAGTGTTCGACTAGTGTCCCACCTAGACCACACCTTAATTTAAAGTGAAAACAATCGCACATCCTATTTTTGTATGCAATAAAGTATGTTTTTTTCTTGCAAAAAAAAAAAGAAAGAAAGGCAAGCAGACAAGACACTGGAACTCTCCCGAGGAAGCCCCCTCCGTAAACACAGAGATAATACGGAGTTTAATTAAACGCTTCACTGGATGTTTTGGGTTAAAATAATTTTTGTGACTGATGTACGCATTGAACTGGGAGCAACCCAAACCCTTCGTTATCTCGCACCCGCACAGCTATGTTTGTGTCCTTTCAACATCTGTTCGCAGTCGTGGCCATTCATTGGCTCTGCTGCACCTTTCATTCTTCACCACAGGGTTTCTAACGTTTGATTGGGAGGCGGGAAACAGTCCGCCCTTTCGGTTCCTAGTCAGTGGCACACAGCAGTAGTATGTATGTATGTATGTGTGTTCTTATATAGCGCTCGACTTACCCTAGGGCATCTCAGCGCTTGCCTTGGGAACCCGTCCTGGCTTTTCCCTGTGAGATAACCCATACTGGGCATCCCCAAGGTGAAAGCCAGGCATCCCGCCACGGGGGGGGGGGCCGTTGTGGAGATTAAGCAAGCTTAATGCCCAGCGTTGCAGAGTGTGAACCCGTGATTAGAGTGGGCACCAAAGCAAGAATTATCGAGTCCATGGACAATTGGGCTCAAGACCCTGCCACGTCAGGAATTGAACCCTGGTCCCGGGTCTGACCTCTGCTTCAGGGTATGCCTCCTCTAACCAGTGAGCCACACTTCTCCACTGTGGAGGAGTCCAACACCATCGTGTTTGATAGTCCTCGAGTATTTTGGCTTTCTCACGCCAACCTAACAGTGAACAGAAAAAAGCCAAAGTGCTTGGCCCGCCGTGCCTTGGACTAATTTGTTTTGCTATGGTCATCACAATAAACTTGCTAACATAGTGAATATAAGGCAAGTACCCCTGGTGCGGTCACGAGGGCAGATGTCCTGTTCCTAAAAAAAAAAAAAATGTAAGCTGAGGCCATGCCTACCTGGCCACGTGAATCCCCTAAGACTAGTGGTGTCTTTAATGAAGAAACTGGAAGCATGTTGATCCCAGCTTCCTATGTATTTTGGTAACTTCTGACGTGTTTCCGAAGTGGGGCACGCATGGAAGCCTGGTCAAGCAGCTGTACCTTATCTGGGGTCATCAATCAATCAATCAAAGCATTTATATAGCGCACTACTCACCTGGAGGGTCTCAAGGCGCATGGGGAGGGGGGGGTCCGCTACTGCTCGAACAGCCAGGTCTTGAGCTGCTTCCTGAAGGCAAGGTGGTCCTGGGTCAGGCGGAGGTGGGTCGGGAGGGAGTTCCAAGTCTTGGCGGCCAGGTAGGAGAAGGACCTTCCTCCTGTGGTGGCTCCTCGAATGCGGGGGACGGCGGCGAGGGCGTGGCCGGTCGATCGAAGTTGGCGTGTGGGAGCGTAGAAGTTAAGGCGGCTTTTGAGGTATCCTGGGCCTTGGTTGTGTAGGGCTTTGTGTGCGTGGGTGAGGAGACGGAAGTTGATTCTCTTGTTGACCGGGAGCCAGTGCAGATCTCTCAGGTGTCTGGAGATGTGGCTGCGACGGGGGATGTCCAGAATGAGTCGTGCTGAGGCGTTCTGAATCCGCTGAAGTCTCTTCTGGAGTTTGGCGTTGGTTCCGGCGTAGAGGTAGTTGCTGTAGTCCAAACGGCTGGTGACGAGGGCCTGGGTGACCGTCTTCCTGGTCTCGGTGGGGATCCACCGGAAGATCTTACGTAGCATGCGTAGGATGTTGAAGCACGACGAGGAGACGGCGTTGACTTGTCTGGTCATGGAGAGGGAGGAGTCCAGGATGAAGCCCAGGTTGCGTGCGTGGTTTGTTGGTTTGGGTGCGCTGCCCAGGGCGGGGGGCCACCAGGAGTCGTCCCAGGCGGAGGATGAAGATCCCAGGATGAGGACTTCCGTCTTGTCTGAGTTCAGTTTCAGGCGGCTGTTCATCATCCACTTGGCTACGTCTGTCATCCCTTCGTGTAGGTTGGCTCTGGCGGTGTAGGGGTCGTTGGTGAGGGAGAGGATCAGCTGGGTGTCGTCGGCGTAGGAGATGATGTTGAGGTTGTGTTGGCGTGCAATGGCTGCGAGGGGGCTCATGTAGACGTTGAAAAGGGTTGGGCTGAGCGAGGAGCCTTGAGGAACGCCGCAGATGACTTTGGTGGCTTCTGATCTGAACGGGGGGAGGCGGACTCTCTGTGTCCTTGCGGCGAGGAACAAGGTGATCCATTCCAGTGCCTTCTCCTGGATTCCGACGTTGCTGAGGCGCTGCACTAGGGTGCGGTGGCAGACAGTGTCAAAGGCCGCGGAGAGGTCTAGGAGGATGAGGGCCGCTGTTTCTCCGTTGTCGAGCAGGGCTCGGATGTCATCGGTGGCTGCGATCAGGGCGGTCTCGGTGCTGTGGTTGGCCCGGAAGCCAGACTGCGAGAGGTCAAGGGATCCGTTCGACTCAAGGAAGGCGGCCAGCTGCTTGGTGACGGTCTTCTTGATGACTTTTGCAGGAAACGGGAGCAGCGAGATGGGGCGGTAGTTCATGAGGTCGGTGGGGTCGGCTGATGGCTTCTTTAGTAGAGCACTGAGTTCGGCGTGCTTCCAGCTCTCCGGGAAGGTAGCGGTGTCGAAGGAGGTGTTGATGATGCCCCGCAGGTGGGGTGCGATGACAGCGTCGGCCTTGTTGAAGACGTGGTGAGGGCAGGGGTCGGTCGGAGATCCGGAGTCGATGGAGTTCATCGTGCGGATGGTGTCTTCGGTGCTGATCGGGGTCCAGGCGCGGAGGGTGGTGGTGGGGGGCGGTGGTTCAGTCGTGGCGTGCGTCGGTTGAGTGCTGGAGCTGTTGTGTATGTCCGCGATCTTGTTGTGGAAGTAGGAGGCGAGGGAGTTGCAGAGGTCTTGTGAAGGGGTGATGTCGTTGTTTTCGGCATTGGGGTTGGAGAGCTCTTTAACGGTGTTGAAGAGTTCCTTGCTGTTGTGGGCGTTGTTGTCCAGTTGTTCCTTGAATGCAGTTTTCTTGGTGGCGTGGATCAGTTGGTGGTGTTTTCGGGTGGCGAGCTTGAGGGCAGTCATGTTGTTCGGTGTTGGGTCTCTGCGCCAGGCTTTCTCGAGGGCTTGGCAGTTCTTCTTGGAGCTCTTGAGTTTGTCGGTGAACCATGGGGCTTTCTTGCTGCCGGGTCTGCTAGGCGGGGTCTTCAGAGGGGCGAGGTCTTCTGCGCAGTTGCTGATCCACTTCGCGAGGTTGGTGGCCGCCTGGATTGGGTTCGTTGCGCTGGTGGGAGGGTTCATGCTCAGGGAAGTCGCAAGCTGGTCGGCTGTGATCCTGTTCCAACTTCTGCATGCAACCTGTTGCTAGTGGTGGTGGATCGTGGTCCTTCTGAAGCTGAAGTGGACGCAGCTGTGGTCCATCCAGTGGAGTCCGGTGGCGTGGCTGAAGGCGATGTGCTTGCTGGATGAGAAGACGGGGTCGAGTGTGTGTCCGGCGTAGTGAGTGGGGGTGGTCACTAGCTGCTTCAGTCCGATGTTGGCAAGGTTGTCCAGCAGGGTGGTGGTGTTGCGGTCGTTGTTGTTCTCCAGGTGGAAGTTGAGGTCCCAGAGGAGGATGTAGTCAGCGGAGGGGAGGGCGTGCGGGCTGATGAAGTCGGCGATGTCTTCGCTGAATTGTGTGCGTGGTCCCGGGGGTCTGTAGTTGAGGGTGCCTCTGAGGGTGGTCTTGGGGTTGATGAGAATCTGGAAGTGCAGGTGTTGGGTGGGTGCGAGGGTGTCATCGGTGTTGGTCGTGATGCGGATGGAGTTCCTGTGGATGATGGCGATGCCTCCTCCTGTCTGGTTGACGCGGTCCCTCCGGATGATCTTGTAGCCGTCCGGGATGGCGATGGTGATGTCGGGCGCTGAGGAGGCGTTCATCCAGGTTTCCGTGAGGAAGGCGACGTCTGGGGCTGTGGTGTTGAGCAGGTTCCAGAGCTCGACGGCGTGTCTGTGGATGGAGCGGGTGTTGAGCAGGATGCACTTGAGGTGGTTGTTACTGGTGCTCGGCTTGGTCGATGCTGTTGTAGTGCAGGTCCGGTTGCAGGTGAACTTGCAGGAGTGGCAGCAGAAGGGTCCGTGGGGGCGTCTCGGGGTGGCTCTGTAGCATCCCGGGATTCTCCCGGCGTTGAGTGCGTAGAGGTCGGTGGAGTCGTAGGTCCGGCGGGTGGGCTGGTATCGACGGGGGCCAGGGGTCCTGGCACTGGGCGCGGTCCAGGCACGGACGGGCGCAGACGGGCTTACCTTTGGCGCACCTTCGGCGCTCAGTCGGCGCTCCCGCTGCGCGCGTCCGCTGCGCGGTCGCTCCGGGGGCGTTATAAGAAGGGAGCCTGGAGGGTAGGTCCACTGGGAGGCGGGAGCGTGGGAGCCAATCGGCTGGCGGGGGGCGGGGCCGCAGGCAGGCAGCGGCGGGAAAAATGAGTGCGGGCTTGGCGGGTGGCCCTGCGGCGGCTGGGATGCTGGATGAGGGAGCAGACGCGGTAGGCAAACGGCGTAGGCGAGCAGGCAGGCACAGGCAGCAGGAGGCAGGTAAGGCGCAGGATCAGTAGACACGAGGAGCGTGGGGGCGACCCGGCCGATGAAGGCGCAGTGGTCGCTCATCAGGCTTACACTGCAAGCACCCCCACCAATCCCCCAAACAAGCATGGCAGAGCAGTGTGGACAAGGATCCCTGCATTCTGTGTAAGGTGAGCATATGTGAGGCTGATTTGTATAATGTTATCCTGCAATATGACAGCATGAGAAGAGAAGCGAGTTTGTAATTAACCCCTTGGCCGCGGCTGTAATTCCACCACGGCGCTAGGGGGGACAGCTCGCCGCCACCATGCTCGTGACGGAACCACTTTGTCACGAGCCACGGACACGCTGTGCTAATGACGGAGTGGTTCCGTCACGGCCCCGCCCGCTCAATTAAACCGCTGCCAGGCGCAAAATTGATGCTGTGTAGGCGGGGCGGCCGTGCCGTGATGGAACCACTCCGTCATTAGCATAGCGCATCCGTGGCTCGTGACGGAGTGGTTCCGTCACGAGCAAGGAAGGGGTTAATAGTCCAATTGTTAAGAAACAACTAAGTTATTTCTGCCTTAAATTATGTTTGGGAAACCGAGCATTACTGATAAAGTGCCATGAGTTCCTAGTAAAGAGTGTTTATTATAGAAAGTTAACCAGCATTTTATCATAAACAAGCATTTGCAATGCAATAGGTCTCGCATTTGCAAAATTTTTAGCTATTGGCATTGTAAATGACAATGCCTTTTATTTATGTTTTGAAAACCTGCAAGCAGCAAGTAGAAGTACACAATGCTCATAAATTAAAGGCATTGCCATATACAATGCCTTTAATTTATTAGAGTGTTTTGCTACGAAATACTCTGGTGCGAGTTCATTTTAAATAAAACTGATTAACTGAGAACCGCTCTCAGGGCTGAAAAATGCCCTTGCTGATAAATATTTTACCGCCTAATGAAATGTATTTTTGTAAGCTAAATTAAAAATTAAAAAAAAAAAAATCATGGAAAACCATGACCTAAACTCCGTTTATGTTGGTCCTGTTATTTATTTGGCTGTTTTTATTGCTCTCTGAAGCGGAAGACAGCAAGTGGGTGAAACAACTGCTGCAAATATTCCTGTGCAATCTGCAGACACTTATTCAAATACCGGTAGAGACATATTCGAATTAGAGCGAGCTCCCCTTTCATTCTTCCGAGGTCAGTGGAATGAGTTAAACTGGGTGCGGCTTTAACTTTTGCCTGTTCTGTGTAGCTCTTCGAAGCTGGGTATCATAGCACTTCGGCATTTCGAGGTGGGTTAAAAAGCGCTACATAACTGCAGTTGCAAATAATTTGCATTACAGTGCAGCTACTGTGACAATCAGAATTAATGTGCTTTTAAATATGTTCAACATAATAATTACCTCACTGAAGTTTCGCATCACAGTTATTTGGTCAGGAAAATGGCCGTTGACAAATGTTTGTCAGTCAATTGTCTTTATGCATCTATATACTTTCAATGTACTTATGGATCTATATATTTATCACTTTCTTCTAATTTGGCATTTTCAATGCACTACCCTATTTCTCAGCCTATACTTCTCTCAATATATCTTCTAGCCCAACTTTCTGACTCATCTCAAACTTCTTTATACTACTCTTTCCAATGCACTACCCCATCCCTCACCCTGTACATCTATCAATATATCCTCTACATCCACTCTCTCATTTATCCCAAACCCCATACCACCACTATGATCCCTAAAATAACCCTTTCTAGACTCTCTCCTACTCTACCCCTCCTTGTATCATCTGACACCTCTTTTACTACACCGATCCCCTAAAATAAACATTTCTAAACTCTTCCCTCTGTCTCTTCCCCTCCCAAAACCCTTTTTACTCATCCAAAAGCCTCCTCCTACTGCTATGACCTAAAAAAAACAAATGATAATAAAAAAAATCCTTCACTCTTCCATCTCTCCACTATCTTTTTCAATCAAAATAACAGAAGTGTGCTACTCACCATTAAAGCGTTTCAACCACCCATCAGGGTTACATGCGCTATATAAATGCAAACCTTTTTACCTTTTCTACCCCACCCCATCCTTTCTCAATCCAAATAACTGACTAACATACCCACCACTCAAATTAATTTCATGTTTCACCATACTAATTCAACACTAATCCTTATGGATTCCAGAGTAGGTGCTACTCGCCAAAAATTTGCTTGAAAACCCCATCAGGGGCAGTAAGAGCTATATATATATATACAAACCTCTTTCCCTCGTCTATCCCCCCACCTACCCTTCTCTGTCCAAATAATTGAATTACATATCCACCACTCAAATTACTTCATATTTCACGATACTAATTTTCAACACTAATCCTTTATGGATTCCGGAGTAGAATGCTACTCACCAGAAAAGCACTTCAACACCCATCAGGAGGGGTAACAGGTGCTATATGAATGCAAACCTTCCTTCCCCTTCTACCCCTCAGCTATCCTTCTCACTCCAAATAACCGACTAACATCCACCACTCAAATGACTTTCATATTTCACCATACTAATTCACCACTAATCCTTTATGAGTTTCCGGAGTAGCGTGCTTCAACACCCCATCAGGGGTAACAAGTGCTATATAAGTTCAAACCTTTTTTCCTCTTCTATCCTTCTGCTATCCTTCCGAATCCAAATAACTGACCAACCTATTCACCACTTAAAATTTACTTGCATGTTTCATTATACAAAATCCAACACTAATCCTCTATGGGTCCCGGAGTAGCGTGCTACTCGCCGGAAGCACTTCAACGCCTTATCAGGAGTAGTTATCTCAATACAAATGCAATTACAATACAATACAATACAATAGGCAGTGCGCCATGTCATTGCAGAAAGCTGTCTCACAGGAAGTGAACTCACATGAAGTCCTTGACTTTAATGGAACGGGTGTTATCCCTGATTGTTCGGTCTCTTCATTCAGGAAGCCTATATCTAGTTATATAAATGGGGACTAGAGCAAGGCATAAGTTCCAAACAAGCATTTGCAATGCAATAGTTCTCGCATTTGTGCAAGTTTAAGCTATTGGCATTGTAAATGACAATCCCTGTTATTTATGGTTTAAAAACTAAAACAAAAATAAAAAAGATTATCATTTACAATGCCAATAGCTCAAACTCGCGTATTTGCGAGACCTATTGCATTGCAAATGCTTGGTTCATTTCCTATTCCGCCCCTCAAATGTGCAGTGCCCGGCTGGGTCCCATGCGAGTAACCTTTTTTACACTTTCACTTCCCTGAGGTGCACATCCATCACGCTGACAGATAATACTTTGTCTCAGGTACAGGCGGACCCATTGCCTTTCCTACACAGCCATGCTGTTACCTACATGTCACACACTGTATGCTTTTCCTTCTTTTATTATAGATGTCCCTATATCATTGGGTCCTGAAGAGACCCCACATTGCATTAGGGGTCGAAACGCCATCTACAAAAGCAAAGCGAACCATTAATCAGCGCCGATTATTATATAATGACGCTCTCTCCAATACTCATTTCTTCCGATGGTCGACTTTTATAAACGTTGTAAACCAATTGTACATGTCACAAATAGGTCAGTGCTACTTTTTTATGATCCATGTTCACTGGGAACACAGTGCACTGTTGTCTTGAAAAATGCTTTTTGATTTACATAAATACCTATTGGTATTACCAAATAAAATACTTACTCTGGTTACTTGTGAGTAGGTTCTCCCTTGTCTCCTGTTCTCGTCCCAAACATTTTTGAGCAAACCACCTTGAAATCACATGATATCGTGTTATTAGATTTGTAGCATGTACAATCACCTTAGAGGGTATACTGGCACTGGGCAGGTGGTAACCTTATCAAACATAAGGTTTAGTGGTACTTCTCCAAAAGCCAGGTCTTCAGATTTTTGTTGAATTCAAGAAGTGAGGAGGAGGCTCTTATGTGTAGTGGCAGGTTGTTCCATACTTGAGGAGTGATGTAGGAGAAGGCTTGACTGCTTTATATAGTTTTCTGTATGCATGGAATTTATGCTTGGAGGAGTCCAGACAATCACAGTAGTCTGGAAGGTTTTTGAAACATGATGCGATTGTTGAGGTATGTTGGGTGAGGATTAATTGTTGCCTTTAGAGTGCGGATGAGGAATTTGAATTGTGCTGGTTTGTGTATGGATATTAGAGCCAGTGGAGCTCTTTCAGATGAGGTGTGGTGTGAGTCCGATGTGGGAGGTGAGAGTGATTCTGGTGACCGAGTTCTGAATGGTCTGCAGCCTTCTGGTTAGCTATGTTTTGATCACGGCATATGGGTGTTCCTATAGTTGAGCTTGCTTGTTACGAGTGTGTGTTTGACAGTTTTCCAGGTGTTGATTGGGAGGCATTTAAAAATCTTCATCAGCATCTTCTGCATATGAATGTATTTGTTAGTGACAGCATTGAATTGGACAATCATCCAGTTTGGTCTTCCCGTGGATCCTAATTTTGGTCTTGCCGATGTTCAGCTTCTGACATTTCGTCTTCACCAAGTCTGTAATGCTAGCATTAAATTTGATCCAGGTACTGGGCGTCTTGTCCATGAGAGACAGAATGAGTTGAGTGAAATATGACGGACGGGAACGGACTTGTTCAACAAGTCACGATAGGCTAAAATGACATACTTTCATCACTGACGTATGATGAAATTGAGCTCACTAATACTGTTCATGGTTCCTGTGTGAAAATTGAAGAAATTGATGTACATAGACAGCATTCATTTCCCCTCTTCTCCCACTCCTCTCCCTGTGAGCACCGTGAATACCGTAAACTATTGACCGTATCACTCTGCCTGTGAAAGCCCCTACCCCTGTGCATATGTACAGCAGTTTAGGCACCATGGTTCTTTTTACCCATTAGGATCTCTGGTTTCCCTCCTGCGTGTATCTTAACCCCCCCTCCCGTGCATAGGCCATGAAGCTCTCTCTCCCTCTGTGCGACCCCGCTGTGAAAGGCAACTCTCCCCCTTGACTCGCACAAACCCCCCCCCCCCCTATTCCTTCTTGGAGAGGTATCCTTCGCTTTAGCTGACGTAGCCCTCCCCAGCTGCACCTGGCTGCCCCCGCTCTCATATATACGGGTCATAAGATCTCTCGCCCTCTGTGTGACTCTACCCTTGTGTCCACCCTGGCTACCCCTCCCTTCCCCTCACGTGGGCAAGTCATAAATCTTCTTCTTCTGCAAGACCCAGTCCTTGAGAGTCACGGCCGCGCCTGACCAACACCTCCTACCCTTCCATGAATGCCCCTCTGTTGACAAGCCTTCCCTCTGCGCTCGATTGTCCACACGGCATGAATACCACTCCTTTGATGACCCTTTCCCCCGAGTCCGGCTGACCACACATGTCCGAGGCCATCGCCTGGGTCAGGAGATACCATTTACTGCCCTTATTATACGAAGCCACTCCTCTTCAAAGGATCCTCTATTGATCTTAGCCACCCCATCCCCTGGGCTATGATCAGGCGTACACATCCTACGAGACACTCAGCTGCGTGATTGCCCTCCCCTCTTATCGGCAGGTCAAGGGTCCCCATTGTGAATGTATGTGAGTAGGATCACCACGAGGATTATAGGATCACCACGAGGGTTATAGGGTTGTCTTTCTTTTGCGTCATACAGTCCTGATTGTGTTATCTAGTGTTCTGTAGGGTATAAAAACAAGAGTCTCAGCTCACTTGTTAGAGCACCTCCCGAAAGACACTGTGTTTCGTGTCCGAAATGACTGGCTCTCCTCATGAGAAATAAACTCTGTTCTTGATTCCTGCTTCCAGCGCCCGTCTCTTTATTTTGGTAACTATTCAACATGGGAACTAAGAGGCGGTTTGCGCCAGCGGCCTGGGCATCGATAGGATTATGGGCTCATTTTCTACAATTGGCGTCCCAACGCGGGGTCCATCAGTGACATGGGGTGCGGTAAGAGAGATCCAGACGAAGAAGTGAACATCTAAATGATCGGAGCATGCCTGCCTTGAGAGGGCCCTCGCCCGGCTGCCGATCGACAGAACTTCACCAATTCTGAACGGACCTCTCTTGAAGTGACCTATTGTCCTGACTGGAATCCCACAGGAATGCTACATGGAGTAAGAGAACGAACGGGCGCTGGAGGAGGAAGTCGAAGAACTGTCTGTATGGTCCGGTCCGGGTAAGATTAAGTAGGGCGTTTTTACGCCTGATTGGTAGGGTGGTTCTATCCACCTGATTGATTGATTGTTTGTATTGAAAATCGGTATTTGTATACCGAAATTATTGGTATTGGTTCATTTAGCTTTGAGGGCTACTTGACATATTGGTTCTCTTCTGAGAACGAGACATTCTCTGTTTTCAAACAGCGGCGAATAGGAACGTCGTCCCTCTTTGCAGATAGAGAAGGGTAGGTAATACAGACTTTTGTCCCCGGTATTAATCCGTCGTGCCTACTTTTCTCCCCACTGAATTGTTTGAAGTCGATTGATAATCGATTGTTGTTCTTTAAGAATTGTTGAAGTCGATTAATAATCGATTGTTGTTCTTTTAGAATTGTTTGAAGTCGATTAGTAGTCGATTGTTGTTCTTTGAGATCTTCCCTGTCTACAAACTGAGACGAGTAGAAATATTCTGTCTTCCTTTTTGGATAGCGAAGGGCAGGTAATGCAGACATTTGTCCCCGTTATAATCCGTCATGCCTGTTTTTCTCCCCACTGATTGGTTGGTTGCCTGAACATTGTTGTTCCAGGAATTGTTTAGTTTGAGGTATTTTCTGCCTGCAAACAACGTGGAATAGAAATATTCTATCTAGTCTTTGCAAGTAGTAAAGGGTAGGTTATGCCCCTTTGTGAATTCGTCAGTCCTACCCACTCCCCACTGTTTGGGGGGTAGCTCGCATGGTCCGCCCAGGAGACTACCCTTATGGAGGACATATACTCCCCGCTCATGGGCCATTTAGTGGAGGTAGACCATCTGGTCCGTCCAGGAGGCTACCCTAGTAGATGGAAGCACATCGCTCGGTCTGTCCGGGATGATACCCTAATGAAGGAATATATGTTCCCCTTTTGATCGATAATCTCGTTCCACCCCGGACCATTTATTGGAGGGAACTGATCTGGTCCGTCCAGAAGTACCCCCTAGTGAAAAGGACACATAAAAATATGAAGTGATCACCGTTCCCTACTAACAGAAAGCTTTAGCTCGAAACACGCTAAGGAAGAGAAAGAAAAATAGAAAAAGAAATCAGGCTAAGTCAGTAACCCCCTGATGAGCTTTTGACTTCACTAAAAATAAGAAACATTAGAAATAGTTCGTAACAAGAAATATATGATGGTGAAAAATTTGAAGGAATAGCCACGAGGTACTTAGGCTTCACTGCCTGTTCCTGCTCCCAACATGCCTGCCTCATTGCCCGCCACGCCCAAATAACGGTCACATGAAATAGAAACAATCCAATAGGTACCTACCCCCATTCCGGAAGCTCCCAAAATGCAACAGGTCCGCGGTTACGCCCATCCGGAAGGTGAGGCCTCGAGGCACGAGGGGCTCGCCTGACCACGGTCGGGAGGAGATGATGTTGGGCAGGCGGCCCAAAGAATGGCAGAATCCTCTCCTTCTCTCCTCTTCCACTGCACTGCAGGCCACGGGGGGGGGGCTGTCTTGCCTCAGCCACCGACCACCCCCCCCTTCTGTCTCTCGCCTGGTCCGATCCACGAAGAAGGCCGAAGCCGGGGGCGAGAATGGCGGCAAATCAAGTAGTCCCGCCACATGTCAAATTCCTGGATAGTTACAGGTAGTGCTGCCACATGTCGACGCCTGGACCGTTCCAGATAGTCCCGCCACAAGTCAAGAGAAAAGGGGGGGGGGCTGTCTTGCCTCTGCCGCCGACCACCCCCCCCCCCCCGTCTTCAATAGCCAGCACGGCCAATATCGAAACGACGGAGCCGAGTAACGGCGCGGGGTCGCTGGAAGGGGGAGGTGACGCGAACGAGCCTCCCCCACCTCCCTCCAGGTGGAGGCTTCCAGCGACACCCCAATGCTCTTACTTAAAGAGGGTCAACATCATAAAGCGGTCCTCTGCCCAGGACGGGCACACGTTCCATGCCTTCTCCCCTCAACCTTGAAGATTCTATAAGAGCCGGGGGGCTCCGATCCCTCCGCATGGGTGCCCCCGCCCCCTTCACTGGGAACCACGACACCGGTGCAACTCCTGCCGACACCAGCCTCGGATTGGAAATGGCTAAAATGAAGCCACGGCACGGACTTGTTCAGTTCCGGAGGAACGCCAGGATGACCCGGTAGGAAAATTGTTGCCGCCCTTCCCACCCTTTGACTCATGGTCCATATTTGCTAAACTGTTAACAATACAGCACAAAACTTTTTGAACTACCAACGGAAAGTTCTGGGCCAACCACGCGAGACTAGAGACTTTCTGACTATGCTGGAACTTGCCTGACCCCACCTAAAATGGCGCCGCCGCAAAATGAAACGTACTTTGAATAAACTCTGTTGCACCCAGATTGCGCAGCTTGTTGTCCCGAGATCTATGTGCAGTTTTTTGGATAATGAAAGTAGATATGAAGGGCGTTGAGTATGTGCTTGGATAATGAATTGACTTAGGGTGGGTACTGATTATGATTTGGAAAATGAATTGGTGTAACTTAAGATAACGAATGAGTATTGGATAGATGAATTTTTGAATTAATTAAAAATGAATTCTTGACATGCATCATGCTTGCTCTGTAAGGAAATTTTAATACGATTTTATTTTCACTGCTGCACTTTTTGCAATAACTGCCACCAATTTCGTTTATTAAAAGTATTTTGAAGAAGAAAGCATGGTCGTAGCAGTTGTATTAATGAGTTTTGGATGCCTTACTACTGTGAGCGAAGAGTAAGTATGATGAAGGATGTAGATCACAAGGGATCAGATATTTAGCAGCTACATTATGTGCCACAAGCAGCCGGAAAAGTGTTTCAGACACCCTTAAAATGACACCACAGAAATGCCACCTGACTGACACCCTTGCACCCGATAAAGAGGGTTACGACCAAGTAGCTCATGTAGATACGCAGATCGTCAATGATTATCTATCTGACACCACTGGTCCCTCTGGGCTTAAACGCCGAGATGGCAAGGGTATGCAGTACGAGGAGATAGGGCGAGTATGTGGTAGGTAAAAACATTTTCGAACTACTGCATGATGATGTGCTTCGAATGCTGCCCTCCACCCCTTCTTTTCCTCCCTTCTGCAGGTCACGTCAGAACGTCGACTGAGGTGTGGAAGAGCGACGGTTGGACCACCGACGAAAAAGGGAAAGGGGGAATATGTGTTCAGTCGTTATAACAATAAGTTTTTTAAAAAGGACGTAGGCCTAACATGACTGTTCCTCCTTAGGACTTAGTGACTGAGAGGATGGACCGACATAGAAACTGGACAGGTACTGAATGACGAAAAAATTGACTAGAAATGACGTGTTAAATAATGTAACTGGACGTTTGACTAGGTAGGGAAAGGACAAAGAAAAATTATACGGGTGAGGGTTGCCATGGCACCACCCGTCTAGGAAGTTAGAGATGTTGCTGATGTTCAGAATGCACTACCCCCCTTTTCTCACACTCTTATAGATATAGCCAAGCTGTCCGACTGTTCTCCCGATCAATACTTGCCGTTGCCTCAGCCTGGAGAACTTCCCACCAAAGAAGGAAACAGAAAAAAAGGTTTAAGATCCAACCATGGGTAACTAGCACGACCAGGTTAATTACTGATCGACCAGCCGAGGTGTGAGTATTGGTAATTGGGAACGCTCGCAGGCGTGACAAGCGAGAAGGGGAAGGGGGGGAAGGGTAGAAGGAGCTAAGCACGTAGATAAAACAGGATAGTAAAGATACGTAGGATATACATATAAAAACAGATCTTGTAGGCTAACAATTGTTTCCTGTCTTGTCATAAATGTCTTGTATATGTGTAATACATGTGCCGTCTTCCCTGTCTGAGTTTGTGTGTGTGTAATGTACGAATTTATGTTTTCCCTCTGTCTGTATCTGTGTGTTACCTGACCTTTGCTGTTCCGTGTCGTGAGCGCACTAAATGACCTATTTTTGTACACGTCTCTCTCTCTCTCTCTCTCTCTCTCTCTCTCTCTCTCTCCCTACATGTCATACGTGTACCGAATGGCTCGTTTAGATTGCGGACGACTCTCACTCTCTATGCGAGTCTCCCTATTCTCTCTCCCTCATTGGTAAAACTGTGCCCCACCGGCACCAGTCTGATTTGATACATATTGAACATGAAGGTGTTCAGCGAAATTGACCGCAACTAAAATGATTGCATCTCGCCATATTACTGCCTCTCCTTTCTGCAAAATGAATGAACTTGAATTGGCTGAGAAGGAAAGGACAGGTAAGACGACTAAGGTCCCCCAAATCTGGCCATTTATAGGGGAACTGTAAGTCAATGGCACCTTATGTCTGTTCTTCAGAGACAAACGCCAACGTCCAGATTGAACCCCCAACGCCCGGATTGCCCCACCCCCTTTTGCACCCAAGCGCAAGCGCCCGAAGCATCCCCGCCCCATTTTTTGATAAACTCCAATTGCTGTCCCGAATATAAACTTGATGCACATGAGTAGCTGTTGACCCTCGAGAAGACCCTGTTTTGCCTGACTCTCGATAATGGCACCCCCGCCCTGTTCGAAAAGGTGAGCCAGTCCTGATGGGAAATGCTCTGTAATGCTGAATATGATGTAATGTACAGTTGATGGGAACGTCATTTACCTCACTTGATTTATAAATAAGACGATGAATAGACCTGCCATGAACCCAGTAGGAATACTGACACATGCACTGCTTGGTAATGGACCTCCGACTGTGACCAATGAGCGTATCTCCCAAATGCGTAGAATTGAGGGAGGAATTCACATGCGTAGATATTTTCTTTTTGCCATTTCACTGAAACCTTGTCTTGTACCTATTCAAAGATTCACGATCACCGAAGGAGATGGGTCAGAAGTGACGTACAGCCTGGCAGCGGATCTTGGGACTCGTGTGACCTCGACCAAAGGTGGAGCCGCAGAGCAACAGGATGCGGGACGAGACCTCAATTCCAACGTGGAAAATGAAAAACGGTGGGCTGTCTCGAAGCCCCCGCCTGCTAACGCACGTGTACCTGGAGTCTCCGTCCCCCTTCCTTGAGCCCGATGGATGGGCCCGCCTGCTTGTTATCCTTTGCTCCCTTGGTCCCTTTTGTGTGTCCCAGGAACTCTGACCCAACTCCGCCCTCTCCCCTATCGACTATTTGGACCACACTCACCCTCTTTTCCACGTGACTTTTTGCCGAGGGAAAGAACAGCATCCCACTGGGAATAGGGTGCTGCCGCAGAACTGTGGGTGCCGAGCAGAAGGCGCCACCAACCGAACTGTTTAGGGAACAGGACTGTGGTCTAACAGCAGAGGACTGACCGCACCCTGCAACGCGTAAGGATAAGAATAGAGCTGGACCTATAGCTCCACCGCCGGTGCTCAACAGCGCCAACGAAAGTACTCGGACTAGAGCCTACCAGTAATGGCTCACTGACAAAAGACACTGGAACGAAGAAATATTGTATATTGAACTGAATTCCGCTCTCAACTACCTGGTCAAAACTGTTCATTGGTCACATTTTTTTAAGTCGGAAATATTTTTGCTATGTAGTGCGTTTAATTGTTAGGAACCCAATGAACAACAATTTTCTATGTACTGCATTTTGCCCATTACCTTAACTGTCTATGATTGTACGCCAAATGTTAGTATCGACAAAATGCTAATTCATCAATGATGCCTGTCTACCTGTAAACCCATCAATTACAAATATGACTGCTGCTATGTAAAAAGGGGCGACTGTGAAAATTGAAGAAATTGATGTACATAGACAGCATTCATTTCCCCTCTTCTCCCACTCCTCTCCCTGTGAGCACCGTGAATACCGTAAACTATTGACCGTATCACTCTGCCTGTGAAAGCCCCTACCCCTGTGCATATGTACAGCAGTTTAGGCACCATGGTTCTTTTTACCCATTAGGATCTCTGGTTTCCCTCCTGCGTGTATCTTAACCCCCCCCTCCCGTGCATAGACCATGAAGCTCTCTCTCCCTCTGCGCGACCCCGCTGTGAAAGGCAACTCTCCCCCTTGACTCGCACAAACCCCCCCCCCCCCTATTCCTTCTTGGAGAGGTATCCTTCGCTTTAGCTGACGTAGCCCTCCCCAGCTGCACCTGGCTGCCCCCGCTCTCTCATATACGGGTCATAAGATCTCTCGCCCTCTGTGTGACTCTACCCTTGTGTCCACCCTGGCTACCCCTCCCTTCCCCTCACGTGGGCAAGTCATAAATCTTCTTCTTCTGCAAGACCCAGTCCTTGAGAGTCACGGCCGCGCCTGACCAACACCTCCTACCCTTCCATGAATGCCCCTCTGTTGACAAGCCTTCCCTCTGCGCTCGATTGTCCACACGGCATGAATACCACTCCTTTGATGACCCTTTCCCCCGAGTCCGGCTGACCACACATGTCCGAGGCCATCGCCTGGGTCAGGAGATACCATTTACTGCCCTTATTATACGAAGCCACTCCTCTTCAAAGGATCCTCTATTGATCTTAGCCACCCCATCCCCTGGGCTATGATCAGGCGTACACATCCTACGAGACACTCAGCTGCGTGATTGCCCTCCCCTCTTATCGGCAGGTCAAGGGTCCCCATTGTGAATGTATGTGAGTAGGATCACCACGAGGATTATAGGATCACCACGAGGGTTATAGGGTTGTCTTTCTTTTGCGTCATACAGTCCTGATTGTGTTATCTAGTGTTCTGTAGGGTATAAAAACAAGAGTCTCAGCTCACTTGTTAGAGCACCTCCCGAAAGACACTGTGTTTCGTGTCCGAAATGACTGGCTCTCCTCATGAGAAATAAACTCTGTTCTTGATTCCTGCTTCCAGCGCCCGTCTCTTTATTTTGGTAACTATTCAACATGGGAACTAAGAGGCGGTTTGCGCCAGCGGCCTGGGCATCGATAGGATTATGGGCTCATTTTCTACACCTGGGTCTCAAAACTTTGTTTATTCAAACTGAGTGCTTATTATTTAGGATGTTTCTAGAAGTGACTGTTATACTGCAATCTCTTCTTCCTTTTTTTTTGTTGAAAAAATTGAAACAGATACAACAAGAATATATTGGCCCTGAAGAAATCCTTAGGGGCGAAACGAGTTGGCTACTTTGTTTCCTTTTAAAGAAGATTTATGAATAAAGAGAAGTTATACAAAAACCTGCTGATTGATTTCTGAAATTTTGCCATCTTTAATATATGCTATCACTGAGTGGAGTTTCGGATCTTTGTTTGTTTATAATTATTTCTGTGGAGTCTTCCATAGAGGACATAGGGGTATTGCGGCTCAGGTCTTTGGCACAAGCAAACTACCTTAACCCAACTAGGGGATAGGTGCAGTCATTGTTGCCCCATACCTGTGAGTCTTGTGTTAATATAGAATGAGTTGAGTGTTGTCAACATAGAAACGGGTTCTGATGATGTGAGAGTGCATGAATTTAGATAGACAGATCAAGTATATGTTCAAGAGGGTCAGGCTTAGCAAGGATCCTTGTGAAACTCTGCAGATGAGGCCGCAGGTATCCGAGGTATACAGTGCCAGTCTAACTGACAATCTTTCCAGTCAGGAAGGAGAATATCCTTTGGTGTGCATGGCCTTGGATTCCACTGTTGTGGAAATGCTGGATTGAGGTGCAAACCATGTCAAATGCTGCACAGACGTTATGGAGGATGAGGGCGCCGAGTCTCAGCTGTCCAGTGTAATGAATATATTATCCATGGTGGCGATGAGGGCAGTTTTCATACTACGATTGAGTCTGAAACCAGACTGTTTGGTGTTTAGAAGTTGGTGGTCATTGAGGTAATTAGTGAGGGGTCTATTGATGATTTTCTCTAAAACCTTGTGGGTGTCCAGTGAAGTGAGTATGTCCCTTTACTTGCTGGATGAGGCCCACATTTTTAAAGTCTTCAATGAGTGCTTTTGAGTTTGGGTCAGCTTGGTCTTTCAGGTGAAAGCTAAGGTCTCTGAGCAGGATGTATTTGCTAGTGTAGAGGGCGAGTAGCATGACAAAGTCCATGTTTGCGTAGTCAAGTTGTCATGTGGTCCTGGTGGGCTGTAGATGAGAGTGCCACTTAGGGAGAATTTCGATATGATGTGGAGCTTAAACGGAAGGTGTTCCATGCTCAAGAGTAGGGTTGTAGGCTTGGAAGTAAGTGCTGCAGGAAGACCTACATTCCTAGCATATACCATGTTGAATACTTCCCATAAGTTATTGTTATTTGTGTATTTATCTTGAATATCGCTAGCTTGTGACAAGAGGCTACATCACGCTGCTTGCCTCGTTGGACAGCGAAAGTTCTCTATTTGCTCCAATCCATGCTCGGGTCATATGAGGACATTTAAGGAAAGGAATCTGCAGTGCTTGGAATGCATGGAGCGTGGCCATGTGGGGAGAGGGGGCATACCAATGGCACCTTGATATGAGTGCAAGACCTTTTTAAAGAGGTTTGTTTCCCTTTTTTTTCTTTGAGTTAAAAGCAGTAGGATATATTTGTTTATTGATTTATTTGATTTATAACTGGCATGGCTGGCCTGCGAGGCTTTCCAGCGCTACTGCACAGAACCTATTATAAATCTAGACCGCATACCTAAACTAAATAGGATTAACATTGCAGCAGTTTCAAATTATTATGAATGCAAAGGAGACTTGAATTAGAGGGTAGAGGCACAGAGAGGCTGTTCCAAGGAGCAGGAGCTGAAAAGAGCAGTCTCTGTCTTGAACGATTCATGTGGGAAATCGTTACCCGATTAAGATTGGAAGATCTTAAAGGTCTGTTTGGGGTGTACATTTAAAGGAGATTATTGAGAAACAGAGGACCAGTATTATTCATGACACGATGGATCACACACAGTGCCTTGAACTGGGGTGGTTTTTCAGTTGGTAGCCAGTGCAGGCTACTCAACTGCTTGGAGGCCGCATCACGGTTTAGTAAATGCCCCAGAAGTCTGGTTGCCACATTTTGAATGAGTTGTAGCTCCTGTTTGGGGCCTTTGCATTGCCTAGGTAGAGGATGCTGCCATAATCTAGGTGTGATATTGTGAGGGCTGGATCATGGTCCGCTGGATGAAGGAGGGAAACGCCACTAGATTGTCTTTGAGTTTCCTGAGCAGAACAGAGCAGCAACCCGTCACAGTCTTAATATGTTGGTCAAAAGATTCTCTCTATACTGTAGGCACTTCTGGATCTTCTAGAGTACCTGAGTCTATTTAAATCTGGAGTTTGGAAATCTCTGTGCTTATTAATTTGAAAGTTGTAAGACTGGGTATCGTATTATTACCCTGACAGAGTGGCACTGGAATCAAGGTCAGTTATGACCTCATTCTCTGGGAAATTAGTGTAAACATTGGCCACTTTTTAGGTCGAGCATTCGAGGCCTCTTGTAAATACTTTGTATATACTTATATGTGTATGTACTTTGTGCGCTCTGGAGATCAGCCCTAGGACTTGTGTGCTTCCGCTTAGGGACTTTTTTTCTATTCTACTGCATTTATTTAACTGTCTCGATAGAAAGCGACTAGCAGAGGTCAGTAAAATACCAGAATCACTTAAGCATTGTCTAGATTCCAGTCTAATGAAATTGTCTTCCACAAGCACCTGTAGACAATAATATTTTTTCAAAGCTTTTATTTTCAGTGATATGACCACCGAAGGCCCTGATTTTATAATAAAAACAGAACTTTGGACTCTACCATTACCCGCTGAAAGGCAATATTTCTCTCCATGTGTTCCCATACCTGGTGTGTCTCACAGTTTGGTGCTTACTTTCCCTCCATGTGAAAGAACAGTAGAGGTGTCAACACCCAGGCTCATGTGCTGCATAGCTAAATACATATACGGTCCCAAAGGCGAGACCGATTGCATTGCAAATGCTTGTTTTTGAAGTAAAAACTAAGGAGATATGATTGAAAACAAGACGTTTTCAGCAATTTTGCATGTTGCAGGGATTCTGCTCATATACAGAACTATGCACAGGAAACCAGGACTTTGGTGTATAGTGGTGTGCCAACTACCCACCTTAGTGCTCAAAATCCAAATCCAACTAGCCATAGTGTCTCATTCGTTCTCTGTACTACAGCGAAGCTACCATTGATTAGACAACCCAGAACATGTAACTCTGACTCTCTCAGGAATCACGGGAGCAAAATCACTCTTTCACTCACTCACTCATACTTGTCCACAACATGAGTAATCAGAGACACAGTCTAGTTTAAAATGTTTATTTTAACTAACGTACTCTAAAACGCATTACATGTGCCAGTACGGTCAGCATAATGCATAAACACAATATAGTCAGCATTGTTACAATTCCATAGAAAATAAACGGGGATATCATTTTATTGAGCTAGTGGAAAACAGCCTACTGTGCCTTGCCACCCTGCCCGTGCTAGGAACTATTTTATTATAAAGATAGAAGACCTCTGGGCTTTGTCAGGGGGACCCCATACCTCCAAGTCTAGATGCAAAGGTTTACAACTCGGACAAGCATAGCTCTTCTCTCTGCAAAGGTCTGTAACCTGCATGCCTGCAATATTAAAAGCACTCGATTTTCAGCAGTGCAGCTGTGCTTTCGTGTTATGTCTAAGTGCGGGGGACTGACCAAAGCAGAGTAACAAGGGACATTGTTTTTCGACCTTGAACATTATGTGCAGACGAAAACCACAGCTTACAGCAAGGAACATGAAAAGCAGACAGTTAGTGTGAACATGGACAAGCACACGTTTTGTGTAAACAAAGTCATGCAATAACGTGTGCAACAGCAGCAACATGGCAGCCAAGCTTGTGCTAACCTATGCTAATTTAGCAATGTCAGCAGTGAATTCAGCAGCCTCACTACATGCAACCATAGCAAACATTATACTTGAGCCTACGAATGTGCAGGAAGGCAGTACTAAAGTAGCATTTGAAAAAACACCCCAAAATAATAAAAAGGATGAAGCCACTGATGCAGAGAACCACCAACTGCCTTGCACCAATACATCTTTCCCCAAGCCCTACCTAATCCACAATGCACCCCTTTACTATGCGGATTAAAAAACAGATACATGGTTCATTCACAACTAGAACACTCCATTTGGACAGTTGTATTTTTTTTTTATTGAAATGACCAAACTCCATGACATCACATTTGGTGGTTTTCCGAGTAAAGTTGTCATAAATTGTAAATAACTGATTACCGGGCATTTAAATGCATTTGCAGTCTAAGTTAGGATAACAGTATCAGCATGCAGTAAGGGTGGGCAACGCCTGTTACGAGTTTTGGTAAATTTGAATACAAGGTGGATAACTCCCAGCTAATTAACATCGAGTGTGAAAACAAGATGTGGAGAACAAAAAGAAAGGAGCGAGTATAGTCACTTGCTGAACTCATTTAACAGAGCTAAAAAGAACAGTGCATTCAGCATTCTTGCATGTCTCAATCTCAACTTCCCCAGCAGGGGGATGCGAAGGCTAAGCAATAACAACACAGGACCTGCATCCACTCGCATTGACTGCAGAATCTACCACAGTAACAGGGAGACAGGGCCATTCCCTATACAAAACGAATGAAGAAGAAGAAGATAACAATACAACTCTCAGTCCTCAGTAGAGATTAAAAATATAAGCACAGCTGAGCAAATAATGTAGAGGCTTACAATAAGGAGAAGGGATGTAGCAGAACAATACTCATACTTTAACTGACTGTACATGTTCACAAATACCTTCTCGTAGGTCTTCACCCAGGGTATGGGAACATTCACAATTTCTGATTCTTGTGTTGCATGACTGGGTCCTGTGTGTTTCTTCCTTGTTTTTGACATTCGTATCATATCAGAGAATGCATAGTTTGTAGACTCCTTATTCACATTTTTATCGTAATTTCCACTAATCCAAAGTCAGCCTACAAAATTCCTTTCCAAAGTCTGACTATATAATAGAACATATTCAATTACAGTTAAATTAATACCACTAACAGCCTCCTTAGGTAATAATGATGTTGCTTAATTCAAAGGAAATGTTAATTTGTATCTCTAACCAGTACTTAATTTGTAAAATGATGTGCTGGGGCTCAAAGTGTTTCTCAAGAGCCGCGTTAGCCCTGCCGAAGATTGTTATGTTATGTTATGTTATGTTATGTTATGTGGTTTTTATTTGGCGCACAGATGCTCCAGCTAAGGAGCGTCCTGGCGCCCGACAAGGCAGCTACACAACACAACTAAATAAAACAGCACAAGCAAATAACTAAGGGAATAAAAATGTTTTCACAGCCCGACGAAAAGAGAGCAAGTCGCTCATAGCGCGAATTGCCGGGGGTAAGGAGTTCCACAAAGCAGCGGCCCGCACTCGAAATGATCGTCCACCGGCCCTGCTTCGCTTAAAGCGCGGTACCACGGCCAATTCGAGGTCTGCCGATCTTAAGGGTCGTGCTGGGATGTAATTGGCCATGAGGGTCGTAAGGATCGTTGCCGGGGACCCCTTCAAGATCTTATAGGCGACGCAGAGGACCTTAAACTGAATCCGTTGCGCCACCGGAAGCCAATGCAGCGCTCGTATGGTGCTGGAGGTAGGACAGAATCTTGGAAGGCCTACCACCGCTCTCGCTGCGGCGTTCTGGATCCGTTGCAGGCGCCCGATCTCAGCTACGTTCAACCCGGCCAGCAAAGAACTCGCATAATCCAGCCTGGAGATGACGGTAGCTTAGATCATGAGTTGCCGAGTAGGGGCATCGAAGAACTTTAGCACAGGACGGAGCCCACGCAAGATGCCGAAGCAACATGCAGCCGTGCGTTTAGTGTGGCAAGCAAACGTAAGGGAAGGGTCCAACCAGACCCCGAGGTTCTTAAGCTCGGCGACTGGGATGGGAGCAGAACCCAACTCCTCCGGCCACCATCTCTCTCCCCACAGTTCCGGTTGTCTACCGAATACCATCACCTCGGTCTTACTAGCGTTTAGCTGGAGACAATTGAGCGTCATCCAGCTAGCGACCGCCCTCAGTCCTTGTTGAAACCTGGGAGCGTCGACTTCAGCATCCCCGCTGATCGTGACCGCTAGCTGGGTGTCATCGGCATATGACACCATGGTCATACCCCATTGTTTGACAACCTCAGCTAGCGGCCTTACGTACAGATTGAACAGCGTAGGACTCAGCGAGGAGCCTTGGGGGACGCCCAGGTTCAACGGATGGAATTTTGACTGATAAGGTGGGACGGTCACGCTAAAGGCCCGGTTGGTTAAGAACGACCGGAACCAGTCGAGAGCAGTGCCGGTAACACCAGCCTCCTCTAAACGCTGCAGAAGGATAGGGTGCGAGACGGTGTCAAAGGCAGCGCTTAGATCTAATAGCACCAGCGCTGCCGTTTGTCCCGCGTCAAGCACGGAGCGAAGGTGCTCCACCATATAAAGCAGAGCCGTCTCCGTGCTATGACCTGCCCTAAACCCATTGTGAGGCTGAAAACAAAGGCTGGGTAGTTTGTTTCACCCTTTATGCATCTTAACCCATCACCAGACACTCCCAGCCCCTATCTCACAACTGCACTTTTTTGTTGCCTCTGCTTGCTCGCTTTGTCACTGTAGTTCCGTCTTTGTCTGCGTCCTCCTTTGCCCCTTTTGTGTTTTCCTCTCTTTTACTCAGGGTCAAAGTGTGATGAGGAAAAATAGGCGCTAGTGCCCAAAAATAAGTGCTGGTGGCCCCTCCTGCAACCACCGTCTCAAATTAAGCAGTGATTATACTTCCCTGTTAACAACCAGAAGCGGAGCCTGGATTCCAAGGGCCCTGGTAAACAAAGACAATGGGCCCCTGGTACACTGGTTGGATTGTTAAATATAGATAGAATTTGAGTGCTTTGAACCGCTAAACACTTTACCTATGGTGCCACTGCACTCACTGCACTATTGGTAGCTGTACCCTGTCTACCCCACCTTCCAGATCCAGTAGACATTGTGCTCTATGGCTTCTATTAGTAGTCGGGGGCTTTGTTATTCAATCGTTTGGCAGCCACTTGTGTTTTCAGCTGACGTGCGTTGGCTCACGTCTCCAGAGATAGAGATGCCAGTGTTAGTTGGCACCATGAGAAACAGCTGAGCCTGCATGCTATCACTGTGAGGAACAAAAAATAAACAAAAACATAGTATTCTTGATGTACAGAGTTGTTTAATCACATTGAACAACCAGTAATTCACTTCATTTGCTGACACATGTGTAAGGCAGTGCCCCAAGAAGGAAGGGTGAGGGTATGGTGAATGAAGTGAGAATAAGGAAGTGAGTGAAACAGTGTACAAATCACATACTCAGTTATTTTACAAAACAAAAAGAGACTCATACAGGAGCCAAGTTATTCACATAACGTACATAACGTGACGAATTACTGGCTGTTCAATGTGATTAAACAACACTCTACATCAAGAGTCCTATGTTTTTGTTTATTTTTTGTTTAACTAAATATAACTTTGTGGTTATTTCATACACACTAATCCGTATACTGGGACCATTCTTCTAATGTACTGCTCTATACCCAGGTCCCAGTGACGTTATTTGGGCTTACCCTTATAGGTAAGTATCACTGTGAAGAAGGCAATTGTTGTTGCTTTCTGTCTACTACAAATCTTATCACTGCATCAGCAAGTCTGAACCAGAGTTCACGGCAAGCCTCTATCAAGCCAAGTGATCTCCTGTGCGTCAACACTCAGGGTCAATAACATTCCACTGTAATTGTTGGTGAGAAAGATTTATGTTCAGGGGTGGGGATCAGGCAGGGGTGGGGATGGGGTACGACCAAAAGCAGGTGAGAACAGTTTCACAATCTTTTTCCTGTTTAAAACCTCAGAAGAAAAAGCCATGATGCGCGCTGTGTAAATGAATTTTTCATCCAGGCTGTGCGGCCTTGCCAAGTGCCACATGTTAAGTACCTTACCTGCTCAGTGAGGAAGGGGTGATGTGCTGATGGCTGGTCACAGCAGACAGGCCACTGGCACTCTCGTCAGATTCATGCTCTGCCTTTAATCTTATATGTTGTGGCCTGGCGGGCATCCAAAATTCAGCTGTGCCTGCTGCCCAGTTGCTCCTTGTAATGCGGCCACTGCCAGGCTCACGCAGAACAGCAATGAGGGTGCCGGTGCTGCGTGCTGGCAGATTTTATACAGTGCCGCCGGTGCAGAGCAGCATGTGCACTGCATGCCGTTGTCAGACAGGGCCTGCAGATGGTGGTGAGCCCAGGCCACGACGTGTAAAAGGCAGAATAATCTACAGTCTGGCCTGCTTCATCTGGTTTCACTTTCAGGTCGGTGCGTGTGAGCTATTAAAGTATGCTACGCAGTGCTTTAAATGGGCCGGTACTCACCGGTACTGAGTACCGGCACTTCTTCATTTTCTCCCCTCGAGTACCGGCACTTTTTTCTAGAAGAGAGTACCGGTACTCATGGGGATCTGACTTTAACCGAGGCAGCACGCTCCCTTTATCCCTCAAGTTATACTACGGCAGCACCTTTTAAGCACTGCACAGAATCAATCAATGGAGCTCGTCACCAGGACTCAGCGTGAGCTGCTTTGTAAATCATAGAAGGGGTGTGTCTGCTGAGTCATTTGCTTATCCAAAGATCTTTCATGTGGTCGCTAAGAGGGGGCTGTAAAATCTAATGGGTGGCTGTGGGAGGCACTATTCAGGACATAACAAAAGAACGTATGGGAAGGCTTTTACAGTTGCCACGCATCTGAATTGCTTTCTTGCACACTTCCACTTCCACACTCGTTGATTCCTATTTCATCGACCTTGGACAGACCTTAAGACCAATCAAAAATGTGGACATTGGCACCTGGTTCCCCAGTACAGACGTTGTCAGCTCTGGCCCTAACTCCAGTTTACAAATGTTCCAGGAGAGACTTGTTTATTTATTTTATGCGTTGTTATATAGCACACACTTTACCCGAAGGTTTCAGAGCGCTTCACAATAGGAACAGTAATGATACATGAGGAGAAAATTACAAGTGAACAAATTACAAAACGAAACGTTAAGTTACATGAGGCAAAAGTGACAATTGTGAGCAAACAAAATACAAGAGGTAGCAAACGATACATTACAGGAGGAAAAAGTGATATGTGTGCAGGTTACAAAAGCATACACAGTACAAGTAGAGGTATAGTACTGCAATAAATGGCAGACACTCCAGCACAAGAAAAACGTTACATGAGGCAATGGTGGCACTTGCGCAAGTATCTAAAGCAAACAAAATGTAAGAGGTAGCAAACAGTATGTTACAAGAGAAAAGTGACGTGTGCATGTTACAAAAGAGTACCAGTACTGGACAGATGGCTCAGTGGGCTGTAGACCACCGGTTCGATTTAAGGCAGGCTGAAGCAGCATGTAATCCATAGGCGGTTGATAAAATGCAACGAGATTTTGTGCATACAACCTTGGCGTGGTCAAAAAGCTAACCCCACCCCTTGTTCCTCCTTAGCCCCGCCCATTGCTCCTTTTGGTGAGTGCCTGCACTTATTTTTTTCCATTTAAAGCACTGATGCTACGCACTTTATGGTTCTCCAATGTGAACAGACTTTCCCAGCCTCCTTCGCCCCAGCTCACCCATCAGCCCGCCCTCCATCACATATATAATCCAATTGGAATATTGAGACTCCTTAGTCAAGTGCAAGCGTGCACTGCTGACATCACTAACATGATGCAGTCATCATGCCTGGACCTGGGTGGGGTATTCTCTGGAGACATACCAGGGCAAACATTCAAGAACAGAAAAGGTGCTTTATTTGAATAATTACAGGGCCCACTGCCCAGGGGAGAACAATCGAATAGACCTGTCCCTGTAAAATAACAGACAGTGCTAAGCACTGGAAACCAGCAGCTTACATTAATCACAGTCTCTACGTCTGAATTGCTAACACTTGCCTTTTGTGTTCAGAGACCTTTGTACCTACACCCTCTAACACTGATTCATTTTGTCAGTGTGCATGTTTTTGCAAGTTTGCCTACTTTTCATGCATGGATTAGTACCTCCACAAGTGACTGCTCTCTGTAAATGTACATGTATTTATATAGCGCAAATCACCGACCCGGTATCTAAGCGCTTGCTTAGGGAACCCGTCCTGGTATTCCCTTGTGAGATAATCCCAGCAGGGTATCCACAAGGTGAAAGCCAGGCATCCCACCGCAAGGGGCCGTTGTGGAGATTAAGCAAGCTATTGCCCAGAGTCGCAGAGTGTGAACCCATGAGTCGAGTAGGCACCGGAGCGAGAATTGTCGAGTCCGTGGAATTTTTGAGCCCGAGCCCCACGAGGCGGGGAATTGAACCCTGGTCCAGGGCCGATCTCAGCTTCCGGGTCTGCCGCCTCTAACTACTGAGCCACACTTCTCCACTCTCACAACAGTTTGGAGCCCACATGCCCTCCTACTCCTCATGCCCAACGTATGGGCCACTGATGGTAACCCGCCCCCACTCTCCCTCTCCTACACTCCTGTCCTGAGAAAGACCCCGACGTAAGGGACACACTTACCTACCACTACCAAGGGGTCGAAACGTCGACATCTACCACAGAAGCCAGTTTGACCAACAGCGATTCATCACTGTGACTTTGTTTGGAACTATGGCTATCTAACATTTGTACCTTATGTGAATAACTTTGCTCTTCTATGAGCCCCTTTTTGTTTTGTAAAATAACTGAGTATGTGAATTGTACACTGTTTAACTCACTTCCTTATTCTCAATTCAGTCACCATGCCCTCACCCTTTCTTCCTGGGGCACTGCCTTACAAATGTGTCAGCAAATGAATGGAATTACTGGCTGTTCAATGTGATTAAACAACACTGTACATCAAGAATACTATGCTTTTGTTTATTTTTTGTTTAACTAAATATAACTTTGTGGTTATTTCATACACACTAATCCGTATGCTGGGACCATTCTTCTAATGTACTGCTCTATACCCAGGTCCCAGTGAAGTTATTTGTGCTTACCCTTATAGGTAACTATCACTGTGAAGAAGGCAATTGTTGTTGCTTCCTGTTTACTACAAATCTTATCACCCCATCAGCAAGTCTGAACCAGAGTTCATGGCAAGCCTCTAGCAAGCCAAGTGATCTCCTGTGCGTCAACACCCAGGGTCAACAACATTCCACTGTAGTTGTTGGTGAGAAAGATTAATGTGCAGGGGTGGGTGTCAGGAAGGATTGGGGATGGGGTACGACCAAAATCAGGTGAGACCAGTTTCACAATCTTCTTCCTATTTAAAACCTCAGCAGAAAAAGTCATGATGCGCGCTGTGTAAATGAATTTTTCATCCAGGCTGTGCGGCCTTGCCAAGTGCCACATGTTAAGTACCTTACCTGCTCAGTGAGGAAGGGGTGATGTGCTGATGGCTGGTCACAGCAGACATGCCACTGTCACGCTCGTCAGATTCATGCTCTGCCTTTAATCTTATATGTTGTGGCCAGGCGGGAATCCAAAATTCAGCTGTGCCTGATGGCCAGTTGCTCCTTGTAATGCGGCCACTGCCAGGCTCACGCAGAACAGCTATGAGGGTGCTGCGTGCTGGCAGATTTTTTTTTGATTCATTTTTTTATTGTAGAAAAATATATATTTACATGGAGCATACAGTATACATGGATGAGAAAAGAGGAAGATTAGAATGGGAAAAAAAAGAAGCGCCCGGGGGGGAGGGGAGGGGGAACATAACTGTTCAAACTGTTCGCTGCCAGTCTTATTTGACGTTAGTCCGATTTGCGGTCTTCCAGTTCCGGTTTCCGATGTCGTTTTCCATCCCTTCGTTATGCTTGGGTTACCTCTTTGGACCCTCACCCCGGGAGAGAGGAGATAGTGAAAGATCAAGGAGCAGATGCTGGTTGTAACCTTGTTGTGCACACAGGACTGGCTGAACTATCCAGCTTCACCGCCTCTGGGGGTTTGTGCGATGCTAGGTAGTCATCTAGGGAGCCCCACATGTTCGACTGCCTGTGTGTCTTGGGTGTGTGTATCGCTGTTATGTTGTCGGCCGCTCGTAAAAAGGTAATCCAATTAAGCCATGCTTTCGGCGTGGCTTTTTCTGTGTCTTTCCAATTACTTAGAACCATTTTGACCGCCGCAGTCAGCAATAGATCAATTAAGTCACTGTTCTCTTTAGTCGTGATTGCTGAGGAGGTGAACCCGAGTGCTAGGCTCTGGAAGTCTATGTGAATGGTTACCCCTATAATCTCGTTAATTAGCACTTCAATTTTGTCCCAGAACTCTCTAATCTTAGGGCAGCTGTAGAGTAAGTGTTCTAGGTTCCCTCCCCCCTTGCCGCAATTCCAGCATGAGTCGCTCTCCCGGTTCCCCATGCCTGCTAGGCGGGCTGGTGTCCAGTAGGCTTTATGTATTAGCCAGAATTTGGTCTGGTTTAACGTTGCAGTTACTTTTCTCCTAGTTGTGGATCTCCATAGGTCAGCTTTCTCGCCCTCACTTAGTCCCCTGCCCGCTACCGTACCCCAAAAGTTCATGACTTTATCATTGAGTTTGGTTGATTTGGGACTGAGGGCTCTGTAAAGGTGTGCTACTTGATGGCCTAGTGTATTAAGTTTGGCGGCGTGATGTATGAGTGAAGGTGTTGGGCTCTTCAGGTTTGCCTTCCTTATAGCTACCTTGATCTTCAGGAAGTTGTATAGTTCTATGCTCTCTAGGTTGTGTTCTTCCCTTAGTGCGTCAAAAGTGAGGTGCGTGCCTTGTTTCTGAAGGTCATTGGACGTTGATATTCCATGTCTGTACCAGGAGGGCATGTTCAGAATCTTGTCCCTATACTTTATTGTAGGGTTGTGCCAGATTGACTCGAGTTGACTCTTCCTTATGCTTGTTTCCAACAGTTTGTCCACCCTTAGTAGCGCTATCTTTGTATTCTTAAGGACGGGGTTATCCTTGACCGCTGGGTGTTTGGTGGCTGTGGGAAGGCTAATTGGGTTCATGCCTTTTAGCAGCCCCTGCTCCAGTGTGAGCCATGCCGGGGTGTAGTCTGGTCTTGGGTCGTGCCAGTGGAGCCCCTGTCTGGCAATGCACGCTTCCTGGAATCTTTTGAAATTCGTTAAGTTAAGGCCTCCCAGGTCTTTTGGCAATCTAAGCTTGCGTAGACTTATTCTGGGCTTTTTCTCCCTCCACAGGAAGTTGTTCAGCATTTTATCGAGTCTTTTGTGGAAGTTTTCTGTGTTTATTAGTGGCAGCATGCACAGCATGTAGTTGACCATTGGTGTCAGCATCATTTTAATCGTTTCCACTCTCCCCCACCACGTCGTGAATTTGGAAGACCACCCTTCTACCTTGTCCTTAATTTTCTGGAGTGTGGCTTGCTCGTTGTGTTCTAGTGTGGCTTTTAGGTCCCTCTCAAAGAGGAGGCCTAAATATTTTATGGGCTTCTGCTGCCATGTTAGCCCGGACAAGCCTAGCGTCGTTTTTGTTGTGTATATGTTCAGTGGTTTGCATTCCGATTTATCCCTGTTCAGTTTGTAGCCCAAGACCTGGGCGTATTGCTCTATTGTGTCTATCAGTGCTTTGATGGATCTCTCTGGGTCTTCCGTGACTATTAGTACGTCATCTGCGTATGCCACTAGTTTAAAGTTTTCCTCCCCTCCCGGTATTCCTGCAATGTCTTTATTGGTTCTGATAATTGTCAATAGTGGTTCTATCGCTGGCAGGAAAAGGGCTGGTGAGAGAGGGCACCCTTGTCTGGTTCCCCTGCCCAAGTTAAGTATTTCTGATGTGCCTCCGTTTATAACCACCCATGCTTTGGGGTTATTGTAGAGTGCCATTACCATCTTTCTAAAGTTGGCTCCAAGCCCAAATTTCCCCAGGCACTGATCCAAATATGGCCATGACACCCTATCAAAGGCTTTCTCCGCGTCTAGGGCAATCATAACAGCTGCGTTGCTGCTTTTGGAGGAGTGGTTTATTATGTGGCATAATAATCTTGTGTTGTCGTGGGACATCCGGATTTTGAGGTAGCCTACTTGGGAGTTGTGTATGAGCTATGGTAGGTAAGCATTCAGTCTGGTAGCCAGTATTTTTGCGTATATTTTACAGTCTACGTTTATGAGGGAGATTGGTCTAAAATTCTTTGCCTCGCTAGTGTCCTTGCCCTCCTTTGGTATGACTATAATATTTGCTTCTGCCATTGACTGTGTGTTGTTTTCTTTCAGGCTGACGTGGCTCTTCCTATTTCATCCTCTGTTATGGCTAGGTCAAGTACATCTCGTTCCTTTTCTGATAGGGTTGGGGTAGATATGCCCCTTAGTAGTTCTTCCCCTCCATCAACTTTTAGTGTGTCGTCTCTTGTGTATAGCCTCTCGTAGAAGTCTCTAAAGACTTCCAGAATGTCCTTGTTTGCAGTCTGTGACTTGTTGTGTCTGTCTTTAATGGCCCCAATCATGTGCTGTTTCTGTCTCCCTTTCAGGTAGGATGCTAGGTTTTTCCCTGCTTTGTTTGCAGTACACAGGTTGACTGATTTGTATTTGTTGACCCAGGTCCCTGCTCTCTCGCTCAAGATTCTGTTGAGTACGTATTTCCGCTTGGTTAGGCTTGAGAGGGTGTTCCTATCCTCTATGTTGGCTATGTGGCCGTTTTCTAAGCTTTTGATTTCTTTTTCTAGGTCTGCAATTTTTTTATTCCTTTCTTTGTTCATCCTGCCCTTAATTGTCATGACGGTCCCTCTTATGGTGGCTTTCAGAGTGTCCCATAGGACTCCTCTGTCGGTCTCTGGAGTGTCGTTTATTGTTATGTATTCTTTTATAGCCGCCTCAATCTCCGCTTTCGCAGAGGTGTTATTGAGCAGACTGTTTTCGAAGCGCCATCTTCGGTTTGGTTTTTCATTGTGCTTCCCTGATAAGGTTCGGCTTATGTGCGAGTGGTCTGAAATAGTCCTAGGGCCAATTTCTGTGTGGTCTATGAGGTGGGTGTGTGTTTCTGACATAAGGATGTAATCAATTCTGCTGTAGGAGTTGTGGGGGTTGGAGTAAAAGGTGTATTCTCGGGCGTCTGGGTTGCATAGACGCCACGGGTCCTTCAGGCTGAGCTTGGAGCATAAGTTCCTTAGGATGCTGCCTCTGTGTGTGGCTGAGCTCGGTCTGTGAGGGTGTTTGTCGATTGCTGGGTCTAGTACCTGGTTCATGTCTCCAGCAACCAACACAAGGTCGTCTAGTGGAAGGGTGTGTAGTTGCGCTCCTATTCCTTCCCAGAAGGGTTTATCGTCAGTGTTTGGGCCATATATGTTTGCCACGTGTATCGTCTCTCCCGCCCTCCTTAGGCTGGTCACAATAGTTCTTCCCTGGGTGTCTGCCTGTGCGTCCACTACTGTAAGTTTTGACTTCTTACTGACTATTGTCACCACCCCATTTTTCTTGTTCTGTGCTGACGACCCTACAACATCTCCTACCCAGCTTGCTCTGAGGTGCTTTATGTCCTCGGCTTCTAGTCTTGTTTCTTGTAGAACAAAAATGTCGCCCTTAAGCTTCCTGAGGTTTTCAAGCACTTTCCTCCTTTTCACCGGACTATTAAGACCTTTGACGTTCAGTGATACTATCTTAACGTCCGCTAGGATGTTTGTTTGGGTGCTGTGCGTCATTTGTGTGGTTTCAAGCTTTGCGGTCTGTGTGGCCTCGCCCTGTAGGTTTTGCTGTGACCCCCTTTTCTTGGTGCTTGTGCCTCCTGTCTGTGCCTGTGCTTAACTTTCCCCTTGCGGCTCCTCGATGTGGATGTAGAAGTAGAAGTAGAAGAAAGGAAAGAGTAGTGTAGAAGATAGTGAAGAAAAGTAGCCCCATGCATGTGCTCCCCGCCTCCCCCGCCCCTCCGGCCCTCCCCGTCCCCCCTCCCGTCCCTCCCTCCTCCCCCCCTTACTTGCTGAGTGGGTGTGCGACGACATCGTCCCTGAAGTAGAGTTTGTGTACATTGTTTGGCCAGGCCTTTGAAATTTGGCAGCGGGCAAAGTCTGTTCTGGTAGAACCGACATGGCCCTTTGTTCCGGTGTAGCCCTTCCCCTGTTGTAGACCTTCTCAGTCCCACGATATAGTACTGCATGTCTGCAAGCTAGGTACCGCCATCTGATTCCTCGTACCTCGCTTCATCAGCTTGCCTTTCTACTCCGTTCGCGGTCCATTTTGTTTGGCCTGAGATGCTGGTCCTTCCAATTGGTTGTGTTGCTTCCATTCGAAATGTGCTTGGTCATTGAGGTAGATATGTTGTCCTGTTGCGTGTTGTGTGGGGGAACGTACTCCGATTGACACGACAGGTCCGGGGAGGCACTCCTTTTCGCTCCCCCGGGGTTTTTCGTTTCTTCCATGTCTTTGGCTGGAGGCCCCTGCAGGTATCGTCTTAGGTCTTCCGGGTTCTCAAACACCATTGTTTTCCACTTGTCTATGACTTTGAACCGGGCCGGACTCACAAAGCTGAGGCTAGCGCCTCTTTTCCGCAGGTTCTCCCTGAGAGCCAGAAACCCCTACCTGATCTCGACCGTTGGCCTTGAGTAGTCCTGGGTTAGCACGATCTTGGAGCCTGACCATGTTAGATTTTGATTCTTCCTCGCGAAGGCAAAAATGGCATCAGTCTGGCACGCTCTCAGTGGGTTACATATGATCGGTCTTGGCCCTTTGCCTGTCATTAGCTTCCCTGCCGGCACCCTGTATGCCTTCTGCACCTCGAACTGTCTTCCAAAGCTAATGCCTGTGAGTTTGGGGATCATCTCCTCGAGCATGGCTGCACACGAGCCTGCTTTGTCTTCTGTCCCCTCCGGAAAGCCCAGGATCCTTATTTTGCCTCTTCTGGCCCGGTCGTCTTGTTCGGCTAGCTGCCTTTGTATGGCCTTCGTGGCCTTCTGGCATTCCGTTATGGCTTTGGTGTTGTCTTTGGTAGCGTCCTCCACTGCACTGATTCTTCCTTCTGCTGCTTCCATTCTGAAGTTGGGTCTGTGGAGGTCTGCTCTTATCGCAGCCAGTTCAAGTTGCATGTTCTCCACTTTTAGCTTTGTCTCCTTCGCCACCTCGTTCCCCTCGTTGATTCTCTTTAGGATGGTCTCCAGGGTGACTGTTTCGCCTTTTGTTTTCATGGGGGATCCCATGGAGTCTATTTTGGGCTTCTTTTGGTCCCACGACTATTTTCCCCTCGTTGTTCGCCATCGTTCCGATGCCTCTCCGTGACAGAAAGTTCCCTAGTCGACCTCCTTTTTGAGTCACTGCTGGCGTGCCCGCGGGGTTGCTTTTGGTGTAGAGGTGTGGAGTCTTTGCACTCTATATCTGCTTGGTTCTCTAATGTGCCTCGTTCTGGTCTTGGCCTTGAGTCCTGCCAGCGTGTGCTTTGTCTCGTTTGTGGCCGCGGCTGGCTGCCGACCGCCTTGCGACTTTGGATCGTTGCGCTGTTGGTGTTGGTGTTCGCTGAGGGAGCTCTTTTGCCGCTGATGAGCCCCCTCTCACTTGCCCTTGTACTTGTTCACCAGGCTTGGGGTCACCGGGGTGAGCCATATTACTTAATGTTGGCTATGCACTTCCCCCTTGAAGCCACTTCCCCTCCTTTGGTTGGCGAGTTCTGAATACTGGCCGCTGGCCGCTTGCTTCTGTGCCCTTATGTGTTCAAGTGTGGTCGGGTGAGCCTCTCCGTCTTACAGCGCACTTGCTGACGAGTGGCTTGATACCATGGCGGCCCCTGTGCCCCCTTGCGCCTCTGTGTGCTGTCCGTTTACTGTCCTGCCTTTGCCTTTGCTCCGCCCTCGCTCTCCCCCTGCGGCCACCTCACCTTTAGGTGTGTCTTTCGCTCTGCAGCAGTAGCGGTAGGTTCGGCTCGGCTCTGACGGCCTCCTGGGTATTGCCTCTGTGTGCAGCTGCACTCCCCGCGCTTCCGGTACTGGGTCAGTCGTCCTCCGTTATCACGCAGGTGTCTGGTAGGTGTTGGAGGTTAATGTCGACACTTGCCCTTCGCCGCGGTACTTCCACCCTTCACACACCTCCTTTGCCGTGATCCTTATAGTGGTCGCAGCGCCCTGGGCCTCTCTGCTGTCTGAGCGCTCAGCTGGGCTTGCCTCACTTCCGGCTTAGTTGTTTTGCTGGCAGCCGCGCTTCCTGTAATGGCGGCCCCTGCAAGTGGTGGTGGTTTCGGTTTCGCCTCGCTTCGGTGCTGCTTCGGTTTTGATCTCTGATGTTAAAGGGGGCGCTTGGTGAGTGGTACCGCTATTCGCTATTCGGCATTCTCCTTTCTCTTGCTCCTTCCGCTAGTGCCCGCGTCTGCCTGCCGCCCTGCAGGTCGACCCGCAGCTCCGCTTCCTGAAGCCTCTGCCTTCGCTCACACCCTCGCTACCTACTCTCGTTCTTGCCGATCTCCGTACCTGTGCATCTCATTGGGGGTGTTCAGGTGGGCCTCCCTGGCTTCGGTTGTTCAGCTGCCCTGGCTTCTCCTCCGTTTACGCACTGGGCGCCATTTTGGGGTCCGTGTTGTTGCTGGGGTCTCGGGAGCTGCGGAGAGCGATATCTTCGTGAAGCTTTGGCCCCGACTTGTAGATCTTTGGTTCCCTTGTGGCCTCGCTCTTCCCCTGCTTAGATCTGTTTTCCTGGGTTCACACAAACTGGTATGGCGGGTAGTAATGGCCTTAGTTTGCCTCAGGGATGCGGGGCGAGTGGACTCAGACGACCGTCCACATTGCCGTCCAAGCCACGCCCCGCGTGCTGGCAGATTTTATACAGTGCTGCGGGTGCAGAGCAGCATGTGCACTGCATGCCGTTGTCAGACAGGGCCTGCAGGTGGTGGTGGGCCCAGGCCACAACGTGTAAAAGGCAGAATAATCTACAGTCTGGCCTGGTTTCACTTTCAGGTCGGTGCGTGTGGTGAGCTATTAAAGTATGCTACGCACTTTATTGTTCTCCAATGTGAACAGACTTTCCCAGCCTCCTTCGCCCCAGCTCACCCATCAGCCCGCCCTCAATCACATATGTAATCCAATTGGAATATTGAGACTCCTTAGTCAAGGGCAGGCGTGCACTGCTGACATCACTAACGTGATGCAGTCATCATGCCTTGACCTGGGTGGGGTATTCTCTGGAGACATACCAAGGCAAACATTCAAGAACAGAAAAGGTGCTTTATTTGAATAATTACAGGGCCCACTGCCCAGGGGAGAACAGTCGAATAGACCCGTCCCTGTAAAATAACAGACGGTGCTAAGCACGGAAAGCAGCAGCTTAAATTAATCAGTCTCTAAATCTGGATTGCTAACAGCCAAATACTTGCCTTTTGTGTTCAGAGACCTTTGTACCTACACCCTCTAACACTGATTCATTTTGTCAGTGTGCATGTTTTTGCAAGTTTGCCTACTTTTGGTACATTCAAGTTTGCAGCAAAACGTCCATGATTTCTGTTGCATTGGGCAAGTCCATGGGCTGCATTACACATTTAACTGGGAGCGCGGTGCACAGACTTGATAGACTGGGACAATGCAACCTTTTACGGCAAATGCGCTTTTCAGGGTGCAGGAGCAAACTCAAGCTTGTGAGGTGAACAACACGAGAGTGAAAAGCATTAACTACTGTGAACGCTGTGATGATTCACAGTAAAGACTACGTAGTATGCCTGAGGCGGCACCCTCACCGCCTAGGCTTCCCAAAAGTTCTCACGCTGTTAATAGCTTCGGCCCACGTTTTCCTCATTGTAAAGGACCCCAGCATCCCGCACTGTAAAGAAAGCCCTTCTGACAGGGCTAATCTCAATCTGAGTGTCTATAGGCCTCTCACTTGAGGGAGCCCTGGCTTGGACCACTTTCGCTTTGAAGAGAAGCAGCGCCTGGATAGATAGAGGTTGTTCTTCATCAGGGTTTCGGTGGGGGCAGGTTAGGTATCTCAAGTTTTGGTACCTTGCTATGAAGCTCCCTTCAAGAGGAGCCTATGGACTCTCTTTAGCTTCATGTGGCTCTAGTTCAGACACGCTGAAGCAGCCTCGGGGGCCAAGCACTCCGTGAAACCGCCAGGGAACTTCGGCTTTCTCACCTTTGGGCGACTCCGACCTCCATCGCCACAAGCAGCCTCGTGCTGAAGCATCCATCCATTTGCCACGCCGACACTCTCCTAAGGCCCAGGGTGACTTGGCTGCCGCTTGGCCAGCCTGTCTGCCTGCTTCGCACTGGTTGAAAAGGTACCATTGTTTGTTCTGCGAACACTGGGTGCAGTTTGTTTACAAGGTTACTGTGCCTCCATTGCTTGGGAGCAGCACAGGGAGAAAGAAGAGTTACCTTCAACACCTAGTAGCATCCTGCTCTGGCTGAGGGCCGGGGAGTGGCTGACGGCGCTTTGTGCTCCTCCGTTTTCTCACAACAGCCTTCATCTTAATGAGTCCGTCATTGTGCAAACCTGGATACAAACCACATCAAAATATGATGGGCGCCCGGATGAAATGGGGTATGTGTGTTGAAACCGTGCACCATGCTTTCTTTTCTCCTATTTAGGTCTCGCATCAGGCAGCGCATGCGCTACCTCTACAAGGCATTAAGTAATCTGTATCTGTTAGGTAAAACTCTGCCTATTGCCGGTAGTTTCTCCTGCAGCTTGCCATTCTTTAACCCCATTGATGCTCATGACGGAACGGTTCTGTCATGAGCATAGGTCATGCTGTGCTCATGACGGAACCGTTCCGTCATGACCACGCCCGTTTTCATTAGGGCCCAACACCGGCGGTAAATCTGCACCGCACGGAAGAGGTTAAGTCCGGCATTTATTTTGTTAGCAGGCTTATAGTTGGCTTGCGTTCCGATACAGCACTTCCCTAACTACTGTCTTTGTCCGCTTTTGTGTTTTGGGGAACTTCCTTTTACGCACTTTTGATAGCGCACTTTCACTTTCATTGTAGCGCCGCATGTAATATGTAAAAAATACATGGCGGCTGCCGCAGGGGGACACTGGATGGTGGTTGAGCAGCTCGCGGTGATCTCAAGCTCAGCCCATCTCACTGAAATGCCGCACATGTTGACAGGAGGATGTGCAATGAAACACTGCAGCGGGCCTGTCACCTTTGTGCAGGGCTTTAAGTGGGAAAAAAACTGGGGGTGCTCTAAAAGGGGCGAGGAAAATTTCTTAAAGGGGTGTGGCCTATTCGAGTAGGGGCGTGGTCTAAATCAAGATAACTGGCATTGTGTGCTTAGGAAAATCATGAAGTCGCATCCAGTCACAGAATCACCCAAAGTAGCATTTTCCCCACATATCACAACTGTAAAACACCTTCTTGTTACATTACAATGGATTAGTTGGGGCAACTAATATGTAACTAGAGATGGGGTCAGCAGAACGGACTTAGGTCTCATCAGAGAGGTATCGATTGGTTACTATGGCAATTGAGCATGGTACCCACAACTGGGCGTAGCCGCTGCATTTACGGAGTCAGCCGCAACAAGGTGATTGGAATAATTCTAACATGAATTGCTGTCAAGTTTCTGACTCATGAATCCACTGAAAGCCTGTGCCATCCCTCAATCTCTGCACTATTGCACAGGATGGAAAGTGCCAACAGGCCCAGAAATCAGGTGAAAAAGAGAATCCCTCTGTCTTTAGAACCCCAGGAAATGGGAGCAGAAGAGCAATGGCGAACTGGAGCACACCTCCTTTGCACAGCTCTGTTTCAAGAGACAGCATCCCGTGTCTTGGTGTTACAAGGGGAGGAAAGCTGACTGGCTGTAGGACTGAGGACATGTGCTGTACAGATAATACTGGGCATATAACAAGGAATAGATTCCTTATGAAACAAGCCATGCTGGTTTCAGCAGTGAGTGGTATAACAGTGACCCCGGGGCGTGCCACAAATCTGACTGAAGTACCCGGCGCACTGCTGTAAACACACTTGTAAGACCCACCAAACAAAGTAGGCAAGAAGCAGCACTACAAAGGGGCATGGCAGGAGAGGTGCTAACGGTGACCTAAGAAATAGAGAGGGCGACAATGAGCAACTGCGAGGGCTGCCAACCAGATGTGAACTGAATTATAAACTGGAAAGCAAAGGCAGCTATTGGGTTAAAGTCCAGAAGTCTTGAATATGAATCTCCCCCCAGTGGTGTAACAAAGGCCCCCCAAAGCCCCCACAATGCGGGGCTCCCCAAGCTCCTGAGTGTGGTCAGAGGGTGCCCCCTCCAGGTACTTTGCAGGGGGGCCCCCTCAAGTTTCTTTACACCACTGACACGTAAGTAGCAACAGGGCGACCTGTAAAGAGAAGGCAGGCCCGCCGGTAGCACGTGTGAACATAATCTCCCCCCCCTGTGCAAACTCGGGTTACTGGTTACCTTAGGATGTGAAGGGTGCTCTGCGGTCCGCGCTGATCTCTGGTGTAGCCGCTTTCGCCAATGGGACGTGCCTTGGCCTCAGGTTCAGGCAGCTCCTTTCCTCGATGACGAGCGAGAGGGAACGCCGGTTGCTGGGGGCGCCTCGCGCCTCTCCAGACGCAACATAACTCCGCCTGACGAACCTCCGCGTTGCTGGGGGAAATCCTCATTGCTGTGACCAGTCCGAGCATGGCTTGGAAATAACGATCCCGGGCCGGTGGTGGCGAATACTGGCAGAGTGTTTTCAAGGCTCCTTCTAAGAGCGGCAAACCCAGCCTCGGGCACACAACACAGCTCGACGGGCGGTGGTGGAGTCAATGCACACACAGCGCTCGGTGGCAAAGCAGGCGCTACAAAGTTCATCAGCGGTGCGTTAATCCGCACACACAGAGCGCAAGGGACTCGATCCTGGGGCAGATCGCGTTTGAGGCAGAGCAGGCCTTATGACCTTACCCCCCGGCTGTGTGCCAATGAGCACACCGAGACAGATTTCACAGGGGTTCAGCTTCACGAAGGCATAGTGCAGAGACCCACACAGCAGCTAGAAGGGTGGGTGCTGGAGAACTTTTGTATCCCTGAGTTCCCAGCTCTTCTTAGGTCCTTGGAGACAGGCAGGCTTCAGAGGGGCAAAGCACAGAGCACAGCTCCTCTTCAAGTTAGGGGTACACAGCACACAGCAGACAGTCCCTCCCTCCGCAATCACAGCAACTGTAGGTAAACATGTCAACATGTCTCACAACATTCCTCATGTTATCCTATGGGCAAGATAGCCTTTCAATAGTGAAAAATGAAATTGGCAGTATTTCACTATCAAGACATATTACCCACACTAGTAACACCAAACAAAAACCGAGATGTCTGCTCACCCTACCTTTGATGTTTGAGGCCTGAAAATAGAGCCCCCTAGAGCCCCCTTTTGAGGACCCTCAAAAAAAACTGGGGGGGGGGGCTCAGCCCCCCGCAGCCTCCCCCCACTGAAAGCCCTGCCTTTGTGCTTGTCTAAGTTAGCGCCCACTGTGAGTACGCTCTCTCTTCACTACTTGAGGGCAAACAGGGGTTTGGATTCTCACGTCCTTTTTTAAACGATAATGTTATCCCCTCTCTGCTCTTTGCCCCCAATCCAGGCCCGCAGGCAGAGGCCAGGGAAGTGGGCAGGGAGCAGGTAGGACGCTCGTTCCCTCAGCGTCTCGTTCCGCAGTGGCTGCGCAGACCTCCGATGGGCACAGGGCCGGTTTTAAGCACCTAGCCACAGGATAAATTACGGATTGTAGCGTGAAGCAGGGAAACACTCAGCTCAAGCGGCCATCTTGGCCGCGAGCTAACACCGCCCCCCCGCCTGGGTGATGGTTCTTCTGGTGCTAAGCTGGAGATCTTCAGGAGCATGTGAAGGTTGTAAAAGCAGGCGGAAGACACTGTGTTTATCCGACTGTTCATAGACATCCTACTGTTCAGGATAATTCTGAGGTGTGGTCTGTCAGGGTAGGGGGTGGGCTGAGTTCAGTAGGGCACCCTACGTTTTTCCATGGTGAGGTGTTGTTGCCAAAGATGATAACCTCTGTCTTGTCAATGTTGAGCTTGAGACAGTTGTCCTTAATCCATTCTGTGACTTTGATCATACACCTGTGGAAGTTGGCTCTGGTGGTGGAGGGGTCATCTGACAATGAGAGGATGAGCTGGGTGGTGTTGACGTAGGAGATGATGTTGAGTCTGTGCGATCTGAGAGTGTCAGCCAGGGTGTTCATGTACTTGTTGAAGAGGGTGGAGCTGAGGGAAAATCCTTGGGGGACACTGCAGATGCTTTTCTTGGGTTCTGAAGTGAACTTTTGGAGATGAACCCTCTGCGTCCTTCCAGTGAGGTATGTGGTGATACACTTGAGGGTGTCTCCCTGGATTTGGATGTGCTAGAGTCTGCTGATCAGGATGTGATTGACGATGGTGTGGAAGGCAGATGACTGTGCCAGTAGGATGAGGCCTGCTGTTTTGCCTGATGTTATCCTTGGCTACGGCTGTCTTGGTTCAGAAACCGAATTGAGAGTGGTCCAGGAGGATGTTTTGTTCCAGGTGTTAGGTGACTTGCTGGTTGATTGTCTTTTCGAGAACCTTTGCTGGAAAGAGGAGCAGGAGGATGGGTTGGTAGTTCTTCGGTTCTGTTGGGTCAGAGGGTGGTTTCTTCAGCAAAGGTCTTACTTTGTGTGTTTCCAGTCCTCCGGGAAGGGGGCTGAGGTGATGGAGGCATTCCGGACTTTCGTGACCTTGCGCCAATCGTCTTGCTCCTGAGGTAGAAGATGTGGTGGGGACAGGGGTGCAAGGGTGCGCCTGAGTGTATGGAGTTTATGATGGAGTTTGTAGTTTGGTTGTGAGCGGATCCCATCGGGTGAGCAGGTGTTTTGGGTCTGTGTTTGTGGTAGTGAGCAGCCTGATGTGATAGGCGCCAGGGGGGTGGAGTTCGCAGTTTTCATTGATGGCTGAAATCTTTAGAGTTGAAGAAGTTCTTCAGGGTGTCACATAGTTCTTGGGAGGGGGTGATGCCATTCTCGGTGGCTGCGAGGTTTGAAAATTCCTTCACAATGGCGAAAAGCTCCTTGCTGTGGTTTTTGCTAGCTTTAATGTGGTTTGGTTGGGCATTCCTTTATGTTTCTTACAGAAGGTCGTGTTACTGGTTGAGTGCTCTCTTGAAGATGGTGTTGCTGCCTGGCTCTTTCCTGGTGCACAACTACCTTTCTAGTTGCCAGCAGTTGTGTTTGGTCAACTTCAGCTCCTCTGTGAACCAGCTAGCTCTTCTGGCCGGTCCGTTGGGTTTGGCTGGCTTGGCAGGGGGTGATTGTGTTGGCACATTCTGTGATCCAGTAAGCAACAGCAGTTGTACAGAGTTCCCCAGAGTAAGCCAACTAAATGGCTAAAACTAACCTCTCTCTCATTGAGTTTGACAGGAAAAGTGAATGTTGTGAACCCTTTGCGGAATTAAGGATACCTCACACAAGTCACCGGTTGAACGACTTTTGTCATCCCACCCGATGATCGTCCAGCGTCATCATTGGTTTCCTGCTCCTGCGACAGGCTGGCGGTGCAATGCCCGTTGGGCAGCACAGGGTGCTGCACTTTGGCGGAGTTCTTTTGTTCCTTTGCCAATGGGTGTGTGAGTGTGAGGGGCCTAAAAAAGTGCAATAGTGAGCGTGAGTGTAGTTTAAAAAAAGTCAGTAGAGTCCATTAGGCGAAGTTTTAATAGCATGGCTCACTGCTTTATTAAAAGGAAAATTAAGGGGTATTGAGGCGTGACGGGTTAGGTAATCAAGCCTCATTCAACCCTTAGTGGAAGTGTGGTCGACATGTTTCTTGCCTCTAAGGCAATTCATCAGGACCAAAAGTGCTCATATAATTGCTGCTGATCCCTCAGTGATTGGAGGAATTGAGTATACGACCTGGATTGTGTTGTAGGATCAACCCTTCATTGAGGCCCTCCCTGGAACTAGGAAGGAAACAAAAGAAGGGTACAGTCAACGGTATGTCTGTTTCCCGAGGACATCATAATATGCGTAAATTACATGCTGGTGATGTATTACGGGATGTAGAGGGGGATCCACAGACCCCGTCAAGAGGTGGCACTCGTGTGAGAGAGTAGGTTAGAGAGTGAAGTAAGAACGAGGTAAGACCGCGTCCTGTATGTGACATGTGTGCTCTGAAGTTGGCATGCATAATAGTCTTTGCATATATCGCATGCCAAACCATGCTGTATGTTGTATCTGCATCACACAGGCATCAGTGAGTGTGCGCATTCACACACGGAAAAGTAAAGAGAACAATTGGGAAACAAAAAGAGAGAACCATTTTAACACTCTGACTACTGAAATTCGGCAAGTAGTGACTAGCACCTGTGTGGCAAACGTCCTTATTATGAGTAACCAGGCTCACAGGGAGGTAGTAAACAATGGAAATCTTACCCGCAGTCCCCGGTTGGAGATCCCACAGGCTGACCTGGTGGGGCCAGAACTATATGTAAAACACCTAAAACGAGTAAAATTCACCGCAGGGTCAGGGGGTTATTTAGCGGCGAGGCTTACCGTTTGGTGTAGTGCCGCTTGGAGTACAACCACGGCGATCGTAATGAAACGCTCGCGGAGGTCCTCGCGTTGGATCAATGCACCTTACCTTGTTAGTTACTGGCAGCAGGCATCTAGTCACCTACCCCACCCACGTCGGTATGATCACAGGACAGCCGGTGTAACCGTGAAGTGCAACCGCCTCATCAGAGAGCGAGTTGCGCGGGCGTCGTGGAGGCGTGTCCGGTGCGTGTTGCTAAGCAACGCAACGCGAGTGTGGAAAGCGAGGATTACCCCGCCTGGCTGAGAAGGTAAATGTGGGCGCCATCTTGGACAGGGAAAATAGTTTACTAGATGGCATTAATGATTACTGGGATAAGGACAATCAAGTCCGAGTATTGAACTATCTGGCTAACATTGTCCAAGGCACCGCATCATTGAGACCGAGTTCATCAGTGTGTAGACGATGAACCCATCTTTGCTCCAATCTGAAGAGGGCTTGTTGGCTTGTTGCGGGTTGACACTCAAGAACAGTCCATCGCATATTCTCCGCCGAGTGGTTGTGTTCTTTGCAGTGGTCATAAAGTCTTGTGTGTGTCTTTAGGCAACGAATGTTACTATGTTATGTTATGTTATGTTATGTTATGTTAGGAGGTTTTTGTAAAGCGCACTATCACCGTAGGTTTCCTGGCGCTGATTGGGATACTGAAAAAGGCAGATTAGAGTTTATCCAGATTGGGGGAAAATCCAGGTTTTAAGGGATTTACGGAAAAGGATGAGTGATGTGACAGATTACTATTGTGCTCCATGATGCGCTGTTTCACAGGGCGCATCGTCATCCCAATGTAGAGCATCTTACATGGGCAAATGAGAACATAGATACACCTTGAACTGTTACAATTGGTATGTCTATTGATGGTCCAGGTGAAGTCCCTTTGCAATTCGATGGTTTTCCCCTGGATGGTTTGGGGGCACACTGCACAGGAGCCACAACGGTAATGTCCAGTGACCGGTGGGAGGTCCCATAAGGTCTTGACCGGTTGAGTGCTCGATTTTTTGGGGCGGGTGTGGATCAGCGTGTCTTTCAGGTTCGCTGTTCTTTTGAATGCAAAGCGTGGGTGCGATAGTTCCATCCCTGCGGAATTTAGGATCCCCCAGTGTGAGTTCACAGTCTTTTTTATGAATGTTGAATGCTTGGTGTAGGATGTCACACATGTAATTGTGTCATCTTGCTCTTTGGGATGAACTTCAAGTAAGGACTCTCTGTTATTATTTAAGGCTCTTTTGAATGATGTCTTCAACAGTCGTGTAGGGTATCCCCTATCCTGGAGCTTGTGTTGCAGAATCTTGGCTTCTTGTTTATAGGTTTGGACAGAGCTGCAGTTTCTCCGCAAGCGGAGGAATTGCCCGAAGGGCAAGTTATCCCTCAGGGCTCTCGTGTGATGGCTGTTATAGAGGAGTAAACTGTTTCTGTCAGTCTCCTTTTTGAAGAGGGTGGTACTGATCGTTGTCGGATCTAAGCGGATGGTTAGATCTAAGAATGGTATCGATGTTTCAGAAATAGTGCCCGTGAATTTTAAGAATGGGTCTTGTTGGTTGATCCAAACGCAAAAGGCCTCGCAACTGGGTCGGTCCCCCTTCCAGAAAACCAAAATGTCATCGATATATCGACGCCAGAAGGTAAGATTCTCTCGAAATGGGTTGTGTTCTGGAGGGTAGATGTGGTTCTTTTCAAACGAGGCCATGTAAATACATGCCAGGCTCGGCGCAAATGTCGAACCCATCGAGGTTCCGCGGACCTGATGATACAGATGGGATTCGTATCTAAAAAAATTCTTAGTGAGGGCAATGTGGGCTAGCTCCATAATGAAAGCTATAGGGGTAGGGGACACCCATTCTTCTTGTCGCATCAGTGAGTCGACCGCTTCTAATGTGGCTTGTTGTGGAATATTAGTGTACAACGCCTCTACGTCTAGGGTCAGGAGTAGGTCGATGTCTTCTCTTCCATCAATGTCAGCGATCAGACGAAGGACGTCTCTGGTATCTTGTAAATAAGATGGGATTTGTTTCACCAAAGGTTGAAAAAAGGCGTCACAGAATTGGGACAGAGGCTCCAACACTGATCCGATGCCGGAGACAATAGGTCTCCCCGGGACTGGAGTGGTACCCTTGTGTATTTTGGGGAGGGTATAAAAATAAGGTGTGACAGGGTCCAATGTCACCAGGAATTCTGCTTCCTTCTTACTTATCCACTCATTTGTCTCAGCTTCAATGACAAGACCCATGATGGTCGTAGTGAGCCGTTTGGTGGGGTCCTCCATGAGTGGTCTGTAATGTGTCGTATTTGACAGTTGTCGTCTGCATTCACGGTCATAGTCCTCATAGTTTTGTATGACCGTGGCTCCCCCTTTATCTGCCTGCTTGATGACAATGGAGTCATCCCTGCCCAGGGAAATGGATGCTAGTCTTTCCGCAGCTGATAAATTATGGAAGGGTTTGATAGTTGGTTTGTTCCGCAGGCTCCTAAGCACCGCTCGCTCAAAAGTTAAGACTTCTGGTGGCACCATCCCATCAGTGGGGGTGAAGGTGGAAGGTTTTTTCAGACCTGTGTCTTGACTGGGAAGTTCAGGTCGATTCTCGAAGAAGGCTCGAAGGCGTATTTTCCTAAAGAATTGTTTGAGCTCAATCATTTCTTGGAAGGTATCAGGGGTTGGGGTGGGGACAAACCCAAGGCCCTTTTCCAAAACACTCTTCTCCGTTGGTGAAAGGAGTCTGTTTGATAAGTTAACGATCAGACTTGTCTCCCTCTGGATGTTATGCTCCTGGTCTCCATCGCAGTCGGTACTGGCGTTTGGTCCTGCCATTGTACTCCCTTCTGCCCGCCTCGCTTTCGCCCTCTTCCTCTGCCCCAACCTCTGCCTTGAAAAGGTGGCGGATTAAGGGGGTAGAATCGCGGGGGGCCTTGTGGATAGAAAGGGTATTGCCACGGTGGTGTCATATGGGGTGGTCCGTGAATACTGGGCCTTGATGGTAGCCTTGTTGCCATGTACGTGGTGGTCGTGGATTCCTAGAAGGATAGCCATCACTGGAATCGCTGCTTGTCGATCCACGTCTGTTATCACTGCCTGAGTTCTCATCAGACGAATAGTTATTCTTTTTCCCTTTGAAGTCATCTTTCAGATAGGGATATACTTTTTCTTTCGCAAATTTGGCAATATCCTTCTCAAGTTTTGTTGTCTTTTGTTTAAGTAAAAATTCATGGTGGTCAGCCATTTCTTGGTTGATCTCCGATAACTTGGTCGTGAAAGCTGTCTTATTATTCTTTGAGATTGCGCTTTTCATGGTGGCTTCTAGGGCTGAGATTTTCTCTTGCAATGCATCGGAGAGGCGTTTCGCTGTTTGGGTGATCAAAAATAGTAGGTCCTTGGTGCATTTCCAGGAAACCTGGCACCAGTCTACTTTGAAACGTTTATCATCCAGAAAGAGTCTTGGGATTATGTTGACAATTAAGCCTTGTGGTGCTATGTTACTTCTCAAGTATTCCGTCATCATGATCCCATGGATCGTGATTCTTATAAGTTCTTTCTTCATCTCCGTCAGTGTGGTCCATTCATCGGAAGATGCACCAGATGTGGAGACTGGAGGGTTGGTAAGTATTGATGGCGTTGTTCTTAATGCCTCGGCTATGGTGTCCTCATCAAAGCTTAGACCCGGGATATCCTCCATGTTGGTAAAAAGGGGAGGATGTGGTGCCAAGGACTATGCCGGCCAGAGCAGAGTGTAATAAATGGTATTCTTTCACAGTAAATACTGACTCGGGGTGGTCCAACAAGGTGAAAATTCTTCACCAATGGTAACCTCAGAGGAGGGGTTCCCGTGCAGAAAGCACGCTAGGAATTGTATCAAAGAGGGGGAACAGAAACGGACAATTTTTAACGGGGTCCAATGTACATGTCCTATGAAGTAGTAAGCAACAGCAGTTGTACAGAGTTCCCCAGAGTAAGCCAACTAAATGGCTAAAACTAACCTCTCTCTCATTGAGTTTGACAGGAAAAGTGAATGTTGTGAACCCTTTGCGGAATTAAGGATACCTCACACAAGTCACCGGTTGAACGACTTTTGTCATCCCACCCGATGATCGTCCAGCGTCATCATTGGTTTCCTGCTCCTGCGACAGGCTGGCGGTGCAATGCCCGTCGGGCAGCACAGGGTGCTGCACTTTGGCGGAGTTCTTTTATTCCTTTGCCAATGGGTGTGTGAGTGTGAGGGGCCTAAAAAAGTGCAATAGTGAGCGTGAGTGTAGTTTAAAAAAAGTCAGTAGAGTCCATTAGGCGAAGTTTTAATAGCATGGCTCACTGCTTTATTAAAAGGAAAATTAAGGGGTATTGAGGCGTGACGGGTTAGGTAATCAAGCCTCATTCAACCCTTAGTGGAAGTGTGGTCGACATGTTTCTTGCCTCTAAGGCAATTCATCAGGACCAAAAGTGCTCATATAATTGCTGCCGATCCCTCAGTGATTGGAGGAATCGAGTATACGACCTGGATTGTGTCGTAGGATCAACCCTTCATTGACAAAGGAATAAAAGAACTCCGCCAAAGTGCAGCACCCTGTGCTGCCCGACGGGCATTGCACCTGTCGTAGGAGCAGGAAACCAATGATGACGCTGGACGATCATCGGGTGGGATGACAAAAGTCGTTCAACCGGTGACTTGTGTGAGGTATCCTTAATTCCGCAAAGGGTTCACAACATTCACTTTTCCTGTCAAACTCAATGAGAGAGAGGTTAGTTTTAGCCATTTAGTTGGCTTACTCCGGGGAACTCTGTACAACTGCTGTTGCTTACTACTTCATAGGACATGTACATTGGACCCCGTTAAAAATTGTCCGTTTCTGTTCCCCCTCTTTGACACATTCTGTGATCCACCACAAGCAGATTTTTGCAGATAGTTCGGGGTTGGAAGTTGTGTTTGAGAGATGGGTATTGGGTGCATTGGTCTTCTGATGTTTCTGTAGCTGGAAGTGTAAATGGGGTTTAGTGTGTGCCCTGCGCTGTGGGTGGGGTCGGTTGGCCCATGTTGCTCATGCTTTTCAGGGGGTCGGCTGTGTTTGTGTCATTGGGGTTGTTGAGGTGGAAGTTAAGATCCCCTGGAAAGATGTATTGCTTGGAGTTGATGGCGACCGGGGTGATGCAGTCAAGAATGGCATTGCAGAAGCACGGTCCATGGTCCTGGTGCTTTGTATGCAAGGGTGCCTCTGAAGTTTGCTTTTTGCATTTGTGTGACGTTGGAAGTTGATATGCTCTATTATCGTGGTGTGTTTGCTGAGTGATCGTGTGTTGTGTAGAATGCACATGAGTTGAGTTGTGTCGAGGTGGTCTCAGTTGGCGTGGTAAAAGCAGTCATGCAAGCCAGTTTTTTTTAAAAACCTTTATTGTAGCATTCAGTAAAAATACAAGTATGGGCCTACAACCGCGGGTGCGGCCGCTAATAAAATTAAAATCTCCAATATCACCGTACAACACAATTCATCAGCCGACAATCCCGAGGTCCGGTAGCGATTTAGGACAATGCTTGTATTTAGAATGCACAGATGGGTTCCAGAATGAGACAGAGGTTTCCTTTTATAGTTTATATGAGAGGATCAGGTGCTATACAATCAAACAGAATGCGGGGGACAGGGTAAAAAACAGGATATGCATGAAGTAACCACTATAATGGAGAATTGGCGCCAGAGCATAGAGATCTGTACGAAAGAAAACACAATATACATTCCATATTGCTCCGGCACTCAGAGCCCGCTCACCCAGGAATCAGGATATCATAAGAGCATAAGCACGAAATACGAGCACACAATAAGAATCCAGTAGATTCATAGCTATACTGATCCTTAAAAAGGGAGAGGAAGAAAGAAAGAAAGGCCATAAAAAATAAAAAAAGGCAAAATAAAAAGATAAACCTCCAACCCACCACCCTGCATTCCTGCAAATGGCTATAGCCTGACCCCACCAGCAGCGTGCCTGTCGCCCCTAATAACAAAAACCCCAAAGGTATGAGAAAGAACGGAGGACGGCATATCCGTGTGGGCTCCCAGCCCCTTTAGACCCCCTGCCGGAAACAGCCACCCCCTATTGCTAAAAACAAGTTTAAGACAACAATATAGATTAAATTAGAGGGTACCTTGAGACACCGCCCAGCCTCTCAGAGCAAACGATTAGAAGTCCAACATTTATGAATGCCAGGCCAACCATTCCCAACCCAGTCGATCTCAACCTTGGCCCTTCCGAACAAGAACACGAACCCCTCCCAGCGAGACCCAAAGGCACACAAAGAAGCCATAAAGGGGCAGAGAGTCATCAGAAAGCAGTCCATGGCTACCGGCAGGCAGTGAGTCCACAGGAACTTTAGACGCAGACAAACTCTCCCTCCTAGTTGAACAGTCCCAATATGTCTTGCACAGGAGTCGCAGCGTCACCAAGAAAGGAGAAGATGACCACAAAAGAAATAGAAAGTCACAGACAAAAGTCTCCGGGAGGGGGGAACGCCTGACGTTATCTCCAAAGCCTGCGGTGGTGGAAGGTTCAGCAATCTCCCAGGGCACCACCCGATGGATTCAACGCTTGTTTCCTCATGGGGCTCTCGCACGGAATCAAAATGGCCGCGGTATGGATGACTGTAGATTCCGGTTCCAACGATAGGGCCGGGCCCGGTCCCACCCGGAGCATCGCAGATAAGCGCATGTCCAATTTGCTCACCAAAGTATCCACATGTGAGCGAAATGCCCAAAGTTCTGCCAGTACTGACCTCAGTGATGGCTCATGCACCGCTCGGTTCATAGTTTCATGCCCGACATCAGTCACAGCCACCTCCCCGGGTGAATCCGGCATCCTCGGGGGCGACAGACAGGACTATGAAAGTACAATTGCGAGGGGTGACCAGTCTTCGTCCGCAGCCACGGTCAACCCGGTGAAGGCTGCAGGCCAGAGACCCCGAACAACTAACCCCGGGGACCGTGAACTGGGGCCGCGGGACGGGGGCCCCCACCCGCAGCAGGCAGCAAGCTGACTCGCCCCTCGGTCGATGCTGAGCGATGGAAACGATCGCTGCCAATTTCGGGCTGAATTAAAGCCTCCACTCCGGTCGACCGGACCCAGCCCGATCCTCCTGGCCGATGTTGTTGCACTACAGCCCGGCTGTGAAAGTACCCCAGGCCCCGGCTTCACCGCTGGAGTAGGCCGCAAACTTCCACAAGCCGATAAAGATATCCGGATTTCACCATTGGAGTGCGGAACAGTTCATGCACACAGAGACTAGGGGTAAAGTTAGGATAGCGTACAGGATATCGTAGCGGGTTACGGAGGTCGGCGGAGCCGGGAGCCTAAGCAGCCATCTTGCTTGCTGATGTAGCTCCTCCTGCAAGCCAGTTTTTTGACGTTTTGGTAGCCTCCGTGTAGCAGGTAAAATGACAGTTCCGGCAGACGAATGGACCTCTGGTGGTGCGTGGGGATGTGCGGCAGCTTTTTTTTTGTCGGTGAGTACGGGGTACAGGGCTCTGAGGACTGTTGTGGTGCAGCTGCATGGGGTGAGAGAGACAGGTTCCTGGCATTGGGCCCAGTCCAGGCACTGATGAGTGCAGACGGCCTGGTGGTGCACCCGCTGTGAGCGTCCGCTGCACCGCCGTGCTGTGGCCTCCATTAATTGGATCTTGGAACGGGGCAGGGCACTGATTTGTGAGAGCGGCAAAATGGCAGAAAGGAGCAGGTGGTGTGAGGGCTTCAAAAAATGTCACGGAACAGGGAAAATAAGAGTTTACCAAGCACAAAATATGTACAATACAATGGACAATGGCCAATTTGGCTAACAACGCTGGCTGAGCTGGATGAACTCCAGTCTTGGCCTTCAAAAATAATTAACTTCTGTAGTTAGGGCAATGGCATGCTACTTGAGTATCTCTCCTTCATTTTGGGCTACCATGGCTTCAAGACAGACGTCGGGCACACAGTACGCAGCTGTTTGTGACTAAAGAAGGTTTCTGTCTATTCCTTAATCAAATTATCAACTCCATCAATTTCAGAGATCTTGAGTGCAATTAAAGAATATAAGTAAAGGCACAGAAATGAAACCACTAGAAATGGCTAAAGTGGACACATGTTTGAAACTTGAGCTTCTTCTTTAAAAAAAATGTTGAGAAATACCCAATTGCTGTCCGAAACTACATAGGGAGGAAAAAACACACACCTGCCACTTAGCTCTGATTTCAGCATTTTACATTGCTTCAGAAATCTGTGGGACTTTGACATCAGATATTTGCTAGTGCTAGCCGCATCCATCACAGAATGCACTTCCTTCCATGGAGAACCAAGTACATATTTTGCAATGAATGGGATTCATGCCATTACTATTTGGCATGCCAAATGGGAAAGAAGGCAATGAGATACACTGCATGCATATCAAGGCAACAACAATCATTCCCGCACACTGTGCCTAGGCATTCAGATCTCAGATAGACATTGTTGCTCTGATTAAAATAGATAGCATGCTGTCACGAGGGATGGATCCTTAATAAACTGCACTGGCCTACAGAAGGGTCAGTGTCTGTGGTGGCTAGTCATTTTTGAAACCGGTGGAGCATAAATCACTTGGCACATTTTTCACACAAATGCAGTAAGCAATGCAGTGCATAGAGTGCAGTGTCTGGCCCATATCGCTTCTGCAACTCTGTGACATTTTTTAGTGGGAAACACTTGGACATGCTGGGCAGTGTGTGGTACTTTTGTAAATGTATTGACCTAACAGATCTAGGTTGTATAAGCAATTTGAAATGACCTCCGTATATTAATCCAGTACAACCTATTTTATTCCTAGTAGTGCTTGTTGTATCTTCCCACACCCACCAAAACAAATGGATGGAATAAGATAAAAAGCTATACAAATTGCTCATTTTCGGACAGCAGTGTTGCAAGCTTTACTTAACACACAGGTACAGCACATGCAGCAACAAATCCAGTATCCTTCACATACACAGTGTTTCGGCAAAGGCAGAAACAGTTCAAGCTTCCCTTAAAAAACAGAACAACGTCCACACAAGCAGCATCATTGGAAGCTTCCCTTACATTATATTGCAAGCTCCACTCACTAATACAAAACGTTTCACAAAGGCAAAAGCACTCGTCTAGCAAAAAGAAAGGTCGTGTTCAAAGTACCCTAATAATCACATACGAAATGCAGTACTGCAAGCATAGGTCCATGCTTCCATCATAACAGGCTGCAATCCAAACAGCTTCTATGCAATCTTCTCAAACATACCCACAGTTGGGTTCACACAGAAGTGTGCAAGCTTTTGCCCCATATAAAGAGCTAATGCCTCTGGGGAAATAGTACACAATTTATCTTAACGCACAATGAGCAAATGCAACATAGGATGAGCGGTTCCTCCATAATAGCAGAAGAGCGCCGCCCCACTGGTCAGTCAGTCAGCGGTCAAGTGAATAATAAAATGACTGCTGACTGACTGAGCCAATGCCAGCAATGTAGGGAGGGGTAGGGCAAGGCATTGCAAGTAGCAGTGGTTGTAAGTGCGTATGTTTGTTAACAGACATGCACACTTAAGTTACTACAATGTAGCTATGTTACACAGCCGGGTTGAAGAATCGTCCTGGCTCCAAGGCACTGTTTGAGCACCAAACCGCACCGCTCAGACCAATCCTGGCGCTTCTATCTTGCTAGGTATAGCATGAGAGCAACGCCAGGACTGGGTGGAGAGCCTGTGTCCCAGTGCATGCTAGGATTAGAGCCAGAGAAGAGCACCGAGGCAGCCATCAGGCAAGTTTAAAATAAAACAATTACAATACACAATTTGGATGGCACATAAATAAAGCAGGAAAATTAGGGGAAGGCACATCCCCCCAGACCAAAACAGAGAAGCCGCCCCAGCGGCGTGTAGGGTTGCCATCAATGAAGTGCTGGCAGCACTTTTACAGCCCATCATGGATACCTATATTTCAATGGTGAAAGATAAAACTACTACTCTCAACACCAAATTTCTTTACTGCACATACACACAACTCACTGAAATATTGAACCCACTGACCACAAATTATGGTATGTGGCACTGAGGCTTTTGAAATTAAAATTAAGAAGCACCAAAAAGCCCTTTAGTGTTTGCGCTTAAAGTGTAGACATGTCCCTTCAAGTGAAAGAAACTCTAAGGGTCCAACACTGACAATCTCAGAAACAGAAATACAATGTTTTTGCCTCAGTACAGAGAGACTGTGATGTATGCAAACAGGAAGGCTTCTGTTGGTATTTTCAGGAAGGTGGCCAGATAGCCTGATCAGTTGGAGTAATTTCATTAAATCTGTTTGTAGTATTCTCTGGCATTTCAGGATACTGTATCACCAATAAGAATATTACACCGAGATCTATATCAAGATTTCATCGCCAAGTTGGCTTTTATTGTTCTCCAACATCCAGGATAATGCCCAAATATGAATGGCCAAGCATCAATTAAACATCAACATCAACAGTTCTTCTTGAACTGCCCCCAAAGCACAACTTCCCTTTTCAGTCATAGATTTAATCCTCTCACCCTTCGACTGTAAAGTGATTATTGTTTATGACGTCAAATTTGTTGGTTTCCTCCTTAAAAATAGGTTTAACTTAAAAGGTCAAACCTCTGCTATGGTCAACCTAGTATACTTGTAGTAGCGAACAGTTTATTTTGGAACAAGACTTAATGACCGTATTGTAGTCGTTTGTATATTCTAGACTGAATGATGACATTACACTCCTGGTTGACCCACCTAAAGTTTATCCGCAGTCCCCGTAGAGCAGCTTAACATGTATCTGAGTGTTTCTCTCTGGTTGTAAGACATTTGACCACATCACACCTGCCTTTAATTCACTTCAGTGGCGTCACTTTGAAGCTAGAGTACAAATCAGGACTACCCTTTCCTATTTGACTGACAACTTAAAAATATGGGGTGGATAACAGTGTTTCTGAAATGCTGAATCTCTCCTACTTTAGCCTCCCACCTTTAAACACGAGTGATATATAAATCAATTATTTTCTGGCATTTTGTTACTGTCGTTTTTGGTTACCTTCTGATCCATTCCTGGACCTACAACCTTTTTAGGATAATTTCATTCTTAGATACTTTGAGACTGAGCACTGCATTCACTCCTCTTTTATCTAAGATTGAAATTGTGTTTTTTTTCAGCATTTCTTATCTGGCGCCTGATTTAGAGTTGGCAGATGGGTAACTCCGTCACACATGTGACAGATATCCTGTCCATCTTATTACAATTGCATTATATGCTATGATGCTTGTAATAAGGTAGACAGGATATCCCTCCAGTTTGAGATGGAGTACCCATCAGTCAAACTCTAAATCAAGCCTTCATTATTTTTGATTATTTGAAAAACCTTGTTATGCTCTTTTGAGAAATTTGAGCTATAGGAAATTACATAAATAACTACAATGTGAGAATCTGCAGTACAATTTATTAAATGAGATTTAGCTTTTAGACGTAGAAATATTCCTCTTTCAACAAAAATATGACCTCCAGAAAGGTGAGAATCACTACATAATGCAGGATGTTCTCTGATGGGGCAAGAGGCCAGTTCAAGGGCCTCCATTGAACCAGCAGGAGGTTGGCTGCTATCCATATGTTTTTAATGAGCCTGTATGGCATTTGCAGATATAATCCTTATTTTCCCACTATCCCTGTCAAATTGTTGGTGACACGCTTATGTTTTGACAAATTACCTTTATACATATTTCTTTATTTTCTATAGATACCGCAACAGCCAACAACAATATTCCAACAGATACCAGGGTCATTTTCACCTATTCCTCAACCATTAGGAAGAGGCAGTGCAAAAGAAGGTGAGATATTTCGTATTATTTGACATAGAATGTGAGTGTGTTTTGGGACGGTAAATGGGCAGGTACCCCTACCCTAAGTACCTAGCTGAATGTGAAACTGGTATACCAACTTATTTTAGCCCTTTCATGCTCACCTAGCATGGGTGCAGAAGCCTACGTATGCCCCTGACATTTTAGGGCTAGAATCAGTTCCGTGACACAGCTGGATCGCTCAAAGCATGCCTCCCTACCAGGCAGTGGACTACTGCCTCTACCTTTGGTACATTACATATAGCCGTGATGGCAGCATACCATGCTTGGTTCATTTAAAGTGTGACCATACCTTTTTCTCTGTGTTAGTGAGAACAGTCAGGTAGCCCCTCTGGTGAAAAGTTCTGCTGTTAGGTGTGCTGACCTCGTGTGTGCATGCTTACTGCATGTTTGCAGTTCATGTACCACAACTGTATTGAAGTAGGAGCGTGTGTTGTTTGAGTATTGAGTTCTGTGGGATCCCATTTGAATTCCCCTCATTTAACATTGCACAATATAGAGGATGAGTATAGCTACCTCTGACAGTGGAAGTGTATTGGCTAAATTCTTGAGGTTGGAGGATGAAGACTCAGTCACAGAGGAAAGGAAGATGGTGATGGGGTACCTTTAGAAATTCCATTAAGTCTTTGTTTCTCCTGCTGACTGGCTCTTATTGAGCACTGCCATTTGGTGGATGGTAGGAGAAGACCTGGGTAAAATGTACATACATATAATGTAAAGTGTAAAATTATGGACTGACAGATATTAGGAACTAAAATATTCACATTATATTGGTAAGTATTTGTATTTGAATGTAGTTAGGGTTACTGTAATTTAAAATTAAATTGCTTTAAAACATGAAAAATGTAAATATTTTTAACATAAAAGGAACATATAAACATTTCTTAACTCTAAATAATAAATATATTCTTCATTATCTATATATTTTATATAATTAAACCAATTAATAAAATTGCATCTTGTTATACATACCCCATGGAAATAGAAATATTTCTCAAAGAAATAATATATTATTAATTCATATTAACTGTTAAAATAAAATGCGAACACTATAAAATGCTAAAGAAAGTAGATTATAATTTTAAAAAACAACATAGAACACAAATATTACAAATACATCCAATTTTAAAACATATACTTTTAATTTAATGTTCATAAAATAGCTTAACAATATTAAAGTTACATGTAACAACCTAACTCCAATACAAAATCATTAAAAAAATAAACAATTCACAAATCAAACTATTTCAACTACAGTCTTATAACATTGAGGAAAATGCATTAATTATTGGGCTAGCTAGGATTACTATTCTATCTCCATTCTTTTTTTTAAACTTTTGAATAAATACTTTTTATTGGCTTTTTGTAAGACATAGAACAACATGTCATTTACACATGTTATTATCCAGGCAGGGTCCGATGTTGCTACAAAGAAACATGAACAAAAAATGCCCAAAAGCGCACACGCCTTAGATGCAAAATGCTACAATTTGTAAAGGCGGGACTGTCAACTTTAACTCTCATAAATGGCAGAAGTTTCAAAAGATCCCTCACAATCAGAAGTGCAACATAAGCAAACCATGAACCATGAAACCCCTGCAGTATGTGATACAAAGCATTGAAACTGCAAGGCTTAGTGGGTAATCCTGGCTACAGAGTTTTCATCTTACAATGAACTTCACTGGGATAGGACATAATAAGCTTACACCCCACACACACTCCCTGGCTCCCTCTTCCCCTCCCAGTTTATTTATTTATTTTATTTTATAGCATTTATAAGGCGCGCAGCTACCCACCAAGGGTTTCCCGGCGCCAGAAACGCAAAACACTCAGAAATCACTGGGGAGAGAACAGACCAAGCAATTATTTATTAAAAAGCCACGTTTTTATGTTCTTTCTAAAGTTCACATAACTTTCCTCCTTGCGAATGTACGAGGGCAGTGTGTTCCACAGCGTTGGCCCCAGGTAGGAGAAAGATCTCCCGCCCATTCTGGCTCTTTTAAACCTAGGTACTGCAAAGTTTGCCGCTGTACCTGAACGCAGGTTACGGTTTGGAAGATAGGGCTTAGCAAGGGCCTGAAGATATTTGGGGGCAGTGCCAGCTTTGATTTTAAATAAGTAGCTCAAGGCTTTGAAACGAATACGGTTCTCGACCTTAAGCCAATGCAGATCCCTGAGATGTTGGGTGATCCTAGCAGATCTGGGGATTTTACAAAGTAATCTAGCCGCGGCGTTCTGCACAAGTTGCAGACGCTTTATCACTGCCTTATTAGAGCCCAGGTATAAGATGTTACCGTAATCAAGCCGAGATGTCACTAAGGCATTGACCACGGTCTTCTGGGTAGTCGGCGGCAGCATCCAGATGATTTTTCTTAACCATTTGATAATGGTGAAGCATATACCTGCCACTTTGTTTGCTTGCTGGGACATGGATAAACAGTCATCAATGGTGACCCCAAGGTTTCTAACCTGCGAGGCTGGAGATGGAAGTTTACCCAATGATGGTGGCCAATGGGAATCATTCCAAAGATCTTTGTTATTTCCTAACAGGAGTACCTCCGTTTTATCTCCATTAAGTTTAAGTTGGTTGTCTGACATCCAGCAAAAAATTTCTTGGAGGCCTACTTTTAATGCAGATGGAGAGGACATGTCAGATTTGGAGAGTGAGAATAGGACTTGTGAATCATCTGCATAGGTCATTAAACTTAAGCCGACATTTTCTACAAGATTGGCCAGTGGACGTAGGTATAAGTTAAAAAGCAGAGGGCTCAAAATAGATCCCTGTGGTACTCCGTGAGGAGAATGGAATACCTCAGAGCAGGCTTCCGAGGAGGAGATCTGGAAAGTACGGAGGGAGAGGTATGATCTAATCCATTCCAGAGCTTTGCCTTCGACACCATACTCCCCCAGCCTGTCCAGCAGTATAGAGTGAGAGATGGTGTCGAAAGCCGCACTGAGATCTAACAAGACCAGTGCTACTGTTTGGCCGTCGTCCATAAGCTCCCTGATCCTTTCTGTGACCCCGAGCAGGGCCGTCTCAGTAGAAAAACCACTCCTAAACCCCGATTGAGACGAGTGTAGGAGATTATTGTTTTCTACATAAGTTGAGAGTGCTTTGTGGATATGCCTCTCTAGGATCTTGGAAAAGGCGGGTAGCAATGAAATTGGGCGATAATTGGCCAATATCATTGGGTCTGCGCCTGGTTTTTTAAGTAGGGGGCTGACCATCGCATGTTTCCATAGGGCAGGAACTATAGCTTGCTCTATGGATACGTTCAGTATTTCTGCTATGGGAGTTAATGCAGCATCCTCTAATTTGTTTAAAATACTGACAGGAATAGGGTCACGTGGGGAGCCCGATTTGATTGATTTTAGTAATTCCTTCAGTATGTCTAATTTAATAGGAGGCCAGGCTTCAAGATGGCAGTTTACTCTAGGGACTAGGGTGGTATTTCCTTGCTTGTCTGTTGACTTGTTAGCATTTTTAATATTAGAGACGATGTTCTCGATCTTATTCGTAAAGAAAGAGGCCAAATCCTGGCATTGCTGGGTGTTGAGAGGGGTAGGTTCTGCTCTAGCGTTCTCCCCAGCTAACTCTTTTACCGTGTTGAAGAGAGTCTGGGATTTGTTTACGGCCATGTTAATTGTATCAGTGACATAGCAAGCTTTAGCTTTCATGCAAGCTGAATGGTAACAATTTCTGGCCTTTCGGTAAACTTCTTTTTGGTAAAGGTCGTAATTTTTTCGCCACTGTCTCTCTAGGTTTTTACAGCTAGATTTTTCTTTCTTCAAGGCTTCTGTGAACCAGGGAGCAGGAGGGCGATGGACTGTCCCTTTGCAACGGGCTAGGGGCAGGCAAGTATCAACGACGCCAGTTAGCCACTTTTGTGTTAGCTCTGCAATGCTATCCATATCTCCATCCAGATTAGGATGATTTTCCTTCAAAGCATTGTTCAGGTCCTCCACATTTAGGAATTTCCAGTTTCTTCTAAATGATTCTGTAGGAGTCGAAATTGGACCTTTTTTGGGCTCTAGCAAGATGGCAAAACTTAGAAGAAAATGGTCTGACCAGAGAACAGGCGTGGTGTCAAGCCATGAAAGTTCTTTCATGTTTGATATTATTGGGTCCAGCAAGTGTCCGGCTTTGTGAGTTGGACCGCTATTTCGTAGTGTCATGTCCAACACCATGAGGTCATCTATTAGATTTTTACAGGTCTTACTTTGGGCGTCATCTAGATGGAGATTCAAATCTCCCAGTACAGTGTAATTTTGGGCTTTTAGATGTTGGGGTAGGATAAAATTTGCCAAGTCATCTTCTTTCAGTCAGTAGGTGAAAAATATCTAATTTATGCTGGGGCAGTGAACGGCAGTTTATCAGAAAGAATAAATATTCTTTTGAACAGACTTTCTGTTGATAGGATTTGAAAACAATCCTCTGTGGGGTATCAGGATAGGGCTGATAGTTATTCAGGGTAAGGGTACACTCTGGGCATGTTTGTGCACCAGCTAGTAGAGGATTCAAAGTTATACAGGTGTCAAGGCTAGAGGGGCGTAACGCCCTAAGTTGGTTACCTGTTAGCATATCTTTACTGTGAGGTGGGTAGAGGATCGTGCCCTATGTCCCGGCCTGGCCCGGACGGGCACAGACGGGCTGACTCTGGCTAGACTCCGGCGATGACGAGGCGCGTCCGCTCAAAACGCGTCCGCTATCGCGGAGTAGGGCTGTTTCCTTTTATCCCTCACACTAGAGCGCTCTCGCTGCTCTGTCCCGCCCCAAGATGGCCGCCACAGATTCCCTGAAGCTCGGTGCCTTGCCCTGAATCGGCAGGCATCGAGCGTGTGAATGCTACAGTGAGTGCAGGTAGCAGGCAAGTGTGCAAAATAACAATATTTTCTATTTTTAATAAAATGCGCTAGGTCAACACAATTACACAAACTATTTTAAAAAACGTTCGCTTCAATAAAAATCGGCAATTCTATTCTACTCGAGTAGGTGTCTCAGCAGTCAAATGACACACTGCCCGAGTGCTCGCTAGGTCGAAAAACTCTGTTTGAGGGCTCCTTTTATCCCTCACACTAGAGCGCTCTCGCTGCTCTGTCCCGCCCCAAGATGGCCGCCACAGATTCCCTGAAGCTCGGTGCCTTGCCCTGAATCGGCAGGCATCGAGCGTGTGAATGCTACAGTGAGTGCAGGTAGCAGGCAAGTGTGCAAAATAACAATATTTTCTATTTTTAATAAAATGCGCTAGGTCAACACAATTACACAAACTATTTTAAAAAACGTTCGCTTCAATAAAAATCGGCAATTCTATTCTCCTCGAGTAGGTGTCTCAGCAGTCAAATGACACACTGCCCGAGTGCTCGCTAGGTCGAAAAACTCTGTTTGAGGGCTCCTTTTATCCCTCACACTAGAGCGCTCTCGCTGCTCTGTCCCGCCCCAAGATGGCCGCCACAGATTCCCTGAAGCTCGGTGCCTTGCCCTGAATCGGCAGGCATCGAGCGTGTGAATGCTACAGTGAGTGCAGGTAGCAGGCAAGTGTGCAAAATAACAATATTTTCTATTTTTAATAAAATGCGCTAGGTCAACACAATTACACAAACTATTTTAAAAAACGTTCGCTTCAATAAAAATCGGCAATTCTATTCTCCTCGAGTAGGTGTCTCAGCAGTCAAATGACACACTGCCCGAGTGCTCGCCAGTGTTCATGAAACTGACCTAGTTCCAGCATGATAAACAATGGAGAAGGCTGGGTCTTTACAAAAGTCAAAAGAGGAATGGTCATGATGAGTTCTCAAGAAGAGGATCCCAGGTGTTGGTGTCAACTTAAGGAAGTTCAACGGAAACATCTTGAGTGTCAAACCTAGCACAGTTGAGCAGAGATCCTATCCTTTGTATCTAATGCATGAAACCAGATCATCAATGTAAATATTGAAGGGCTTACTCAATTTATACAAAATTAATCATAACGTTTTAGCTGTACATCAAAGATAAAAACTAAAAAATAGGCAATTCATATCAGCAAATATGTACTTTTCTAGTTCTCAAAGTCTAGCATTTAAAGGAGGCAACACTATAATGGGTTGGAAGGTCAAGCAACATTCGTAAAAAGTGTAAGGCCAGACGATTTTGTCTAATATGATGCTTAGGTAAAAGTAGAATTAAAAACCTTTCCCGGTGATTACAATTCAATTTACAAAAGAAGAAGATGCGCAAATCAGTTTGACGTGAGAAATCATCACATGGGCAACTAGGGAGATCTTTGGTAGAGTAGACACCAGCAGGATGGCCCAACATACACGGAGTGTAATTAAGGCTAAATCTTAATAGAATAAATCAGTGCTGAGAAATCGTTACAAAGTCCAAGTAGGAAGATATTCCCTCAACCTGTAGTGGGCCCTCAATGTATTCCTTGATAGTTGGTTTATTACAGTGTGCAATTATTCTTCCATCATCGGCTGTGGTTAAATACGGGTTTTTAAAACTTTCTTCGATACAGATACACATTTTCCTGGTAATTCAAATAAACGTCCTAAATCTAGGGTATGTAGAGTATATTTCACATATTTTAACCACTGGGTATTCTCAGTATGTTCTAGGGATAACAAACTCATTATTATTTGTTGGGTAAGGGACACAGTATCTCTGCACCATATAGAAAGTGGATCACTGAAATAATATCGAGGGTCAAAATATCGACTAGCAAAAATATCGTGGACAAAATATCGACAGTCAAAATATCGAGTTTGTATCTACAAACAGGTAAGTACAAAAATATCGAGTACAAAATATAGTTTACAATAATATAGTTGTAAAAAAATCGACTTTATAAAAAACAGTGTTAAATTAAATTAATATTAAAATGTAATTACTAAAATATACTTAAAAATACTTACATTAACTTATAATAATTAAATAATAAATGAAAGTAATAAAAACATTTTTTACAATATTATTTGTTAAAACATATATATATATTAACATACTATAATTAAATAAGATACTGAAAACTGACCCTGAACCCTAAAAATACCCCTTTACCCAAAAACCCAAAACTGACCCTAAACCCTAAAAATACCCCTTTACCCAAAAACCCAAAACTGACCCTGAACCCTAAAAATACCCCTTTACCCAAAAACTAAAAACTGACCCTAAACCCTAAAAATACCCCATTACCCAAAAACTGAAAACTGACCCTGAACCCTAAAAATACCCCTTTACCCAAAAACTGAAAACTGACCCTGAACCCTAAAAATACCCCTTTACCCTAAAACTGAAAACTGACCCTGAACCCTAAAAATACCCCTTTACCCTAAAACTGAAAACTGACCCTGAACCCTAAAAATACCCCTTTACCCAAAAACTGAAAACTGACCCTGAACCCTAAAAATACCCCTTTACCCAAAAACTGAAAACTGACCCTGAACCCTAAAAATACTCCTTTACCCAAAATTAATCAATATTATTTAATTACCAATTAATTATTAATTAACAATAACAATAAAGTAAATATATTAGCACATTAGCTGTAATTAATTTAATAATTAATATTATTTTACCCCAATTAATTACTTTGCAATAACACAAAATTATATATATTTAAAATTTACTCTAATTAATGTAATTAACTAATTACAATTAATTAATTACCAAATAATTACTAATAAAAAATATGTACTAAATTATATTAATTAATTAACTAATTAATATTAATTAATTATCGATTAATTATTAATAAAAAAATATTTACAAACATATATTAATTAATTAATTATTATTAAATTACTTCCCACCCTATTCCCCTATAAACCCACAACCCGCTACAGAATTACATTATGCAATTATTATAAAAACAAAATTCATTTAATAAAATATTTTATAACATTAATACACACTTTTCACACATATTATTACATAAAAATACACTATAAAGTATTATATATTATTAAAATTCGATATTTTTGCTATCTATATTTTATACAGTCGATATTACTTCACTTACCTTAAAAACGATATTTTTGTAGTCGATATTCTGTCCAGTCGAAATTTTGTCCAGTCTATATTTAAAAGTCGATATTATGTCCAGTCGATATTTTGGAGTCGATATTTTGTCTGTTCACCATAGAAAGTCATAGGAGAATAGGGGCTACCTTTATCAAATCAGTTATATAGGAGATATTTAACTCTCGATGTAATATGAAGTTAGGATAACTAATAGGGAGGTTCATCATTGATTTCCAAAAGCAATCCTCTATTGTTTATATATCTTTTACGTTACCAAGGCCCCACATTCCAGAACCATACACAGCTACTGCACGAGATTTGGCCCCATAAACCTTTCTCAAAATATCTGGTGTTCTTGTTCCCAACTTTCTTGAAAATGAACATGGCATTTGTATTCTTTTCAAGCATGACCCCACGATTCGCCACTATATTCATCCAGGACGTTCCATGGTCAAAAGTCACCCCTAGATAAGAAAATAACTCTGACTGTGCCACTTTACTATTAGTTATGAAAAAAAGGACAGGGTTTTTTTCAGCTTTTGGCCTGCAATTATAACAAACGACTTAGATTAGTTTGTGTGAAGATCCAGACTTTTCATAAATTCTTTATAAATATTTAGCAATTTCTGGAGTGACCTTCTCATGTGGGCGATTAAAACTGCATTATCTGCATACAATAAAATTGGGATGCTCATCTTATTTATTCTAGGAACATCTGGTGCATCCACCCTGTTGGCCATACCTTACACATGCTTCAGCTTTCGAATACAGTTGTCTTATAGGTAATTATTTCCTGGTCTACCACCATTTCCCTAATGATCCTCCACAGATGGGAATGGAATATATTGTCAAAGGCTGCACTAAGATCCATGAAGGCCAGATATAAATGACCTTGCTTAGCGTGGGTGTACTTCGCTATACACTGGTCTTGAGTGCCTCTACATTTTCTAAAACCATATTGTGCTGTGGTCAGGATATTATTTGTCAGTGCCCATGCCTCCAATCTATTTAATGCAAAAACACAGTTGATGGACAGAATGCAGAACAATGTCATGCATTCACCCCAGTACAGAGATCTGGGCCTAAATCCATCTTTTTTTGCACTCCACACCACCCCGGTTCAGACATGGCCATATGCAAATCAGCCTTGACCCTGTGCCTCTTGGGAACAGTCCAGCCCAAACTGCCAAGCCATGTCTTTCCTGGACCGGAATCAAGCATCCTAGGACCGGTTTCTGGCTATCAGGTGGCAGAGTGGGCTAAAGAACGGTGATGGGTTAAACCCAGATCTTTTGACTGGGTGTGAGTGTTTGATTGATTCAGATTCTCCGTCCATCACCACCCCCTTTTGTTCCAATCTATTTAATAACACTCTGCCCGTGAGTTTTGCTGTGCTATCGAGGATATGACTAACTTTAGTCAAATTCAAGAATCAGAAAATGGACACATCTTATAACTACTTTCACTAAAAAAGCATACATTTGACGTCCCTCTCAGAAAAGAGAGTATGTTCTTCCAGGGACATTTTCATTGCAAAATCAGCAACATGTGGAAGTCAGACCGCAGAAGGGACTCTTATGGACACATGTGAGGAACCACTTTTGGACCATTGTAAAGTTGAACAACACTGACATGAAGTGCATTTAAACTGGAACAAACATTTTATAAAATAATATTTATTTGTTACATTTTACAAGACATATCCTGCAATGCCACAATAAGTGTTCAGTTATAAATTAAATACAAAAAAAACATACAAAAACAAACAGGACGAGACAAACCCATCTTCATTATCTGGACATGTTTCTACATTTACTGATCGTGAATGAGTTATGTCATGTATGTTAATTACAGTGCGCATTATATTGGTCTGAGGGCAAACACATCTGAAGGTAAACAAGCAGTGCCTCCAGAGACCGGAGCATTAGGACTTAGTAGAGAACCTTTGCTGCATAACAAACAAATGAAGGACTTGGCATTTCAGGGGTTTCCATTAATTGTCCAGTTCAAGTGTTCCATCCCTCCGGTTCGCCTGTCTCTTTCCCAATCAGATATTGCTGATGTAATACACAAAAGCCCTTGGGACAACACTGTTGTGGGAGTAGATCATTGTTTGTATCTGACTGGGTGTTACAATGAAGCATATCATCATTCCATTCCGTGATAAAAGGTATTGGTCCCTTAACCCAAAAAAATAGCTACTCTGCTTTTGGCAAGCGACAAGCCCATCGCCACCAATTTCCTACAGCTATCTCCCTATAATAACCCAACAGTGCAACCAGTGGACTGGGCTCCAAGTGCTGTCCCATGACTTAACTCAGTACAGAAAAGACTTTCTCCCAAAATGCCAAGATGTCAGGACACTGCCATGCCGCATAGAAAAACCCAGCATCTTGCTCCATGCACTGGTAACATCTCGCATTTTCTCATAGCCTGTAGCGAAACAATCTGTTGGGAGTGTAGTAAACCCTGTTGGTCTATCTCCATTCTAACAAACTTTGAGGAAAGTACATATATTGGAGTATTTACTATTTGAGGCCCAGTCTAACCAACATAAGGTTAAGTAGTTAGGGGGGGGGGGTACACATTCCATATTATAAATCAAATTAAATGCGGTTCTCCACCTCCTTAAGCCGGACCTTGCTGCGGTGGCGGTCCTGCTGGACGCTGCCAAAGCGTTTGATTCTGTAGCTTGGCGATATATGATTGCGGTGTTACATCGAACGGGGGTGCCTATTGCCTTCACATCCTGGATCAGTTTACTTTACACCAATCCGATTGTACGGGTGCAGGTCAATGGTCGCGTGTCAGCGCCCTTCTCTATACAGAGGGGCACGAGGCAGGGTTGCCCACTCTCGCCCTTGTTATTCGCCATTGTTTTAGAACCTCTGGCTTGTATTTTGAGGCAACGGCATGCGGCATCGGCGTTGCGGTTTCAGCTCAGGTCACTCTCCGTTTCCATGTATGCTGACAACATGGTTCTGTATGTGCGGGAGCCCGATAGGTATTTGGAAGGAGTGATTCGGGAATATATCCGCTTAGAAAGCTTTTCTGGTCTATCTATTAATTGGGATAAATCCATATTGTTGCCCTTGACGGACATTACACAGCCTGTACAGTTGGAGTTTCCATTGGAATGGGCTACGGAACCTGTTAGGTACCTGGGGATCTGGGTGGGTGCACAGTCAAAATATCGATTCCCTAATATCGACCTACAGTAATATCGAGTTGTAAATATCGAAGGTGAAGAATATCGAGGTCAAGAATATCGTTAGACAGAATATCGACCCTAAGGTAAGTAATATCGATTTTTTTATATCGATGTAAGTAATATCGAAGTTAGTAATATCGATATTTGTTTGTTGTTATGTATTTTATTATGTGTTTTATATGTATGTGTTATAAGTTTTTGTTAAGTATTTTATTTGTTTTAAATTATATGTGCACTATTTATTATATATTAAATGTGTTATTTGTAATTTAATTTTATGATTTAGTACTGGAGCGGGTTGTGGGTTCATAGGGGAATAGGGTGGGAAGTAATTTAATTATATTAAATTAATTTTAAATTTTTAGTAATTGTAAATTAATTTTAATAAATGTTTGCGTTTAAGTTCTGTAGCGGGCTGTGGGTTAGTAGGGGAATTGGGTGGGAAGTCATTTAATTGTAATTAAGTAATTTTTTATCAGTATTGATAATTATTTTATTTCTAAATAATTATTAATTGGTAATTAACTATTTTAATTGGTAATTAATTTTATTAATTGGTAATAAGGTGTGTAATTGGTAATTACATTGTTTAATTGGCAATTATTTTTTTAATTGGTAATTAATTATTTTAATTGGTAATTAAGGTTTGTATTTGGTAATTACAATTTTTAATTGGCAAATCATTTTTTTAATTGGTAATTAATTTTTTGAAATTGGTAAATAATTTTTATTGGTAATTCATTTTTATAAATTGGAAATTTAATTTATTAATTGGTAAATATTCGGAGATAAAAAATACTTTTTATTCAAAAATACATTCATTCTTTAACATTTTTTAATTGTTAATCAATTTGTAATTTTAATATGTTATTTGTTTTGAAAAAATATTTTAGTGTTCAATAATATTTGGTTATTTATATTGATTAATTAATATTTATTTGTATTTAATGTTAATTTATTGTTAATTAAATATTTAATTGCAATTATGTTTTTAGTAATTATCAATGGGATTTGCAAATAAGGTAGTTATTTAAAAATAAAAAATGTATATATTTTATTTAGAACAATTATTTATAAGTATGTTATATTTAACTTCTACGCTATCCAACGCTTTCCTTACTGTTGCACTCTTTGGAGTGGGAATAGTAATTTTTACCCCTACGCTATCCAACGCTTTCCCTACTGTTGCACTCTCTGGAGTGGGAATAGTAATTTTTATCCCTACGCTATCCAATGTTTTCCCTACTGTTGCACACTCTGGAGTGGGAATAGTAATTTGTACCCCTACGCTATCCAAAACTTTCCCTACTGTTGCAGTCTCTGGAGTGGGAATAGTAATTTTTACCCCTACGCTATCCAACGCTTTCCTTACTGTTGCACTCTCTGGAGTGGGAATAGTAATTTTTATCTCTACGCTATCCTACGTTTTCCCTACTGTTGCACTCTCTGGAGTTGGAATAGTAATTTTTACCCCTACGCTATCCAACGTTTTCCCTACTGTTGCACTCTATGGAGTGGGAATAGTAATTTTTACTCCTACGCTATCCAACGCTTTCCCTACAGTTGCACTCTCTGGAGTGGGAATAGTAATTTTTAGTCCTACGCTATCCAATGTTTTCTCTACTGTTGCACTCTCTGGAGTGGGAATAGTAATTTTACCCGTACGCTATCCAACGCTTTCCCTACTGTTGGACTCTCTGGAGTGGTAATAGTAATTTTTACCCCTACGCTATCCAATGCTTTCCTTACTGTTGCACTCCCTGGAGTGGGAATAGCAATTTTTACCCCTACGCTATCCAACGCTTTCCCTACTGTTGCACTCTCTGGAGTGGGAATAGTAATTTTTACCTCTATGCTATCCAACGCTTTCCCTACAGTTGTACTCTCTGGAGTGGGAATAGTAATTTTTACCTCTACGCTATCCAACGCTTTCCCTACTGTTGCACTTTTTGGAGTTCGAATAGTAATTTTTACCCCTACGGTTTTCCAACGTTTTATATAATTAATTTTAAAAATAATAAAAGTATGTTTAATTTTTTTAATTTATTAAACATAATTCTTTACTTTTATTTATGTTTTTGTTTTATGTTTGTAAATGTATTTGTAATTTATAATATTTTTTATTAATTTATAAATTATTAAAATAATTATTACAACTTATTGTTAAGTACATATATATTATATATTTTCTGTATATGTTTAATTAATGTATTATTATTATATATGTATTATTTAATAATTTTACACTTTCTTAGCTCTTTTTAACTATGTTGATTTTATTTATTAGTGTTATTTACTTTATTTTACATTTATATTTTTACAGAAAAAAACGATATTTTTAACATCGATATTTTTAACATCTATATTTTATTTTCAATATTTTTGTACTTACAATGTTGTAGATAGGATGTCGATATTCTTGTCTTCGATATTTTTGCATCGATATTCCTGCACATCGATATTTTGTAGGTCGATATTTTGTCAGTGATCCATCTGGGTGCACAGAGACCCCCAAGAAATTATACGAGCTGATTACGGAGTGGCAATTTCAAAGTTGGAGGATCAGGTGATTCGATGGACGCGTCTACCACTATCATTCGCTGACTGGGTCGCCCTGATCAAAATGGTAGTGCTCCCTAAATTTTTGTATTATTTTGTTAATATTCCCCTCACACTGACGTCTCATTTTTTTGCTACGATTCAGACTTTGTTAATCACTCTGGCCTGGGAGGGTAAGAGGCCATGTGTGAAGTGGGACACTTTGACCAAGCCGTATGAGCTGGGCGGGTTTGTTGTGCCGGGTATGCGTTTGTACTATATATGTGCCCAGGCACACTTCGCTTCCTACTAGATCTCGGCACCTCCATATACTCCTCATGTAGCAATTGAGGCGGGAGCAGTATATCCACTACTCTTAAAGGGGATGGTGGTGAACCCGCATTCGGTATATGAGAAGGGTGAAGTGGACACGGTGCAATGTACTGCTAAAGCTTGGAGGGAACTGGGGAAACGTGTGAAGCGATTGCCGCTGTATGCTCCAGCCATGCCTTTCCGGCATCATGCTGATATCTCAGTGTCAAGCAAGGTGGGGGCCCTTCAGATGTTAGGAGGAGCCGGGGTACAGACCATGGGGGATGCTTTTCCGGCATGCCAATTCCTTCCACTACAAAGTTTATTGGAACATGGATCCAATGGTACCATGGCTACTTTTATGTATGTCAGGCTGCGTGCTGCTTTGCGCGATCTGTACCCTTCTTTCCCCACGGAGCCACCCGTGTTGGGCGCATTACAGTTGATGTACACCACAACTACTCGTGTCAAGTTGGTTTCGCGATTATATAGAGCGTCACAGGTGGATGGTGGGGATACGAATGTGACCGCGAGAGCTCGATGGGACGCCTGTTTGAAGGAACCCCTGACGGATGATGAATGGTCTGACTGTTGTACTATGACAGGCAATTTTGCGGTTAATGGTAATTTTAGACGCATACACTATAAATTTTTACAGCAATGGTACTACTCACGGGCACAACTTACTAAATATGGTCTCCGCGACTCGGCTGTCTGCTTGCGTTGTGGGATGGATGAGGCGGACTTTATGCATTTGGCTTGGGTATGCGCCCGTGTATTTGCGTTCTGGACGGATGTGACTGCGGCGTTATCTGAAATGACGTCGGGGGGGGGGGTGTTTGTTTATACGTTTGTTCATAGGGTATGTAAAATGTAAGGCTGAGATGTATATTCTAAATCAGAACGGCAAAGACTGAATGCACCTATTTTGAACTACTGTGCCGCCGGACCTTTGGTTGTCGGCTGAAGGGCTGTGTTATTGAAACCGCATTATTATGCATCGGTGGTGCTCGCGGCCGGCCCTATTGGGTTGTAGGCCTGATGCTGTGTTATTGCAGAAGGTTACAATGAAGGTCTTTAAAAAAAATAAAAAAATAAATAAATAAATCAAATTAAATTATTTATGTTAGAGCTTCCACTTCTTGGCGTGATTACCCCTGACTTTTTCCATCTACTGCCACAATTTGTGACTGACTTAGATGCTTTGGACACCTTGCCAATGCTGATCAGTGTCAAAGTGAAAGTGCTCCCTTTATAAAGTGTAATGGTAATTGATTGTCCATGATTGGTATTATTATTATTATTAACCGGGTTTTGTAGAGCGCAAACAACCCGAAGGCCTCGTAGCGCTAAGTACCGTCATACTAAAAGAAAAGAAAGGATCAGATGAACAGGTGGGTTTTTAAATCCTTCCGGAATTTTAAGAGGCTAGGTTCACTGCGAAGGGAGGTGGGCAGAGAATTCCATTCTTTTGCAGCGTTCCAAGAGAAGGAGCGCCCGCCCCATCTGGTCCGTCTGATTTTATTGACAGTAGCCAGGAAGGCGGTGCTAGATCTTAAGGACCTGTGAGGAAGGTAGGGTTTTGCCAGGGAACAGATCATAGTAGGGGCATTTTTCCACATAGCTTTGTGCATAAAGCAGAGAGACTTAAACAGCACTCTGGCCCTGACCGGAAGCCAATGCAGTTTCCTAAGGGCAATGCTAGCTGAGTCTCGTTTATTGAGGTCTAACAGAAGACGGGCTGCAGCGTTTTGGGTTACCTGTAGCTTTTTGATTGTAAAAGCAGGAGCACCTAAGTATAGGGAATTCCCGTAGTCTAGGCGGGACAGAATGATGGCTTGAACCATTATTCTGCGGGCTTCAAAAGGGAGAAGGGGCAGCACCTTTCTCAGCATACGCATTAGCCCAAAGCATGTAGCAGAGAGAGTAGTAGCTTGCTGCATGAAGCTGAGGTTGGAATCGAGCCAAATGCCTAAGCTCTTTATATGGCATTTTGATTGAGGCATAGGGCCCATACATGGAGGCCAATCTAGCAAAGGAATGGGAATGGTTGTGTTGCCCAACACCATAAGCTCAGTTTTCTCGCCATTTAATTTTAAATGCGAGGTTGCCATCCACTGAGCCACTGCTACCAGGCAGTTACTTAAATTGGATGAGGACGAGACTGCCTGATTCATAGACACGACTAATTGCGTGTCATCGGCGTAGGTTATTATGTCCAGACCGAAAGAATGGACTATATCAGCCAACGGCTGCATATAAATATTAAAAAGAGTAGGGCTCAACGAAGAGCCCTGAGGTACACCCCGATCCAAGGGCCAGACTTTGGAGTAGGTAGTACCCTCAACTACCCTAAAAGAACGGTTCTCCAGAAATGACTGGAGCCAAAGCATGGCCTTCCCCGAGATTCCCATCTGGTTGAGGCGATGAAGAAGAATGCTGGTGTTAACGGTATCAAAGGCGGCACTGAGGTCAAGCAACATGATTGCTGTAGTGCCGCCTTGATCCATTTGCTTCCTGGCCAGCTCAGTTACCGCCAGGAGAGCCGCTTCAGTTCCAAGTTTTGGACGAAAGCCAGCTTGGGAATCGTGGAGGAGATGGTTGTTCTCTAAAAATTGAGTAATAACCGAGTTGACGTGTTTTTCAAGGAGTTTGCTGATCCACGGAAGGAGGGAAATAGGCCGATAGTTGGCCATATTTTCCGGATCCAGTGTGGGTTTTTTCAGCAACGCCTTAACCTGTGCACATTTCCATGCAGTAGGTACTGAACCTGTGGAAATGGAAGTGTTTAGTATGTTAAGGATTACAGGTTTGACTATGTTCTCAATTTTTACTATCTGAGAGGGGGGGGCAGGGTCTGTGGGGGATCCTGATTTTATTTTCGTCATGATAACCGCAAGTGAGTTTTCATCCAGCAAAGGGAACTCAACTAATTTTGGAGTCGTGAGGTTAGATGGACTGGTTCCCATGTCCTGGGGTAGATTGGGTGGCTGAAAGGCAGAGGCAATTTTTTGTATTTTCTTGTAAAAATACTCAGCTTGACTCTCACATCGAGCCTGGACTTTACTAGGGTCAGCGGGAACCAGGGGAATGTCAATCAGGAATTTTGCTATTTGAAAGATCTCTCTGGCGCAGTTGGAGGCAGTTGAAATTTTTTCCTCGAAGTATAATGTTTTGGTTCGACTGATTTCTAATTTGTACTTTTTAATGGCTTCGAGATGCGTGATTTTATCTACCTTACTACGAGAGATCCTCCAATTTCTTTCGAATTTTCTGCACGCCCTTTTTAGTTCTTTAAGATGAGGGGTGTACCAAGGTGAACTCTTGGATTTAGTTTTTTCTTTAAGGGCCTTAATAGGTGCAATAATATCCAAGGCTGAGCACAGCCATTTGGTATAGTTCTCATATTGCAGTGCTGGGTCAATCGCTCTTAGGGGGGGGGGGGCAGCCGAAAGCAGGTTAGCCCATTGGTCTGGGGAAACTTTAGACCAGTCTCTTCCAGTTAAAGTGGTGCGAGAAGGGGGCTGTAATGGTGTCGCTGGAGTCCACTGCATGGATATTAAATAATGGTCGGTCCAGGTAAGAGGTAGTGGAGTTGCTACTTTCAGTCTGGTATCGTTACTAAGAACACCATCAAGAAGGTGGCCCTTTTCGTGCGTGGGCTCGAAGCCCTTTAATATAATCTGAAGGGCTGCCATACTATCCAGAAATGCCTTGGCCGTGGGGTTGTTAGGGTCCTCTAGGTGGATATTTATATCTCCTAGTATAGAAAAGTAGGATTTGCTAACCACCAGGTTGGCTATTTTAGATTGGAGTGAATCAATGAAATCTCCGATTTGATTGGGGGGACGGTAGATAAGCACACCAGAAAATGAATCTATAGGTGAGAGATCAAGAGTAAATAGCATACTCTCACAGTTAGAGATATCAGCCGAAGAAGTTCTACAGCGGTAGAGGTTTTTGTGAAGGATGCCTAGGCCGCCTCCTCTACCTTCTGGTCTGTCTAGTCTCTGCAAGGTGTACCCCATTTGCAGAATGGAAGTAATATCTGAGTCAGAGGCGTCTTTTAACCACGTCTCCGTTAAGAAAACCACATCTGGCTCTTTTTCCTCCAACAGGAGAGTCATTTGTGTAGCATGTTTGGTCAGTGACCGGCAGTTTAGAAGAAACATTTTGTAGGAATTGCCAGGATGCTTATCTAGTTGGCTAGTGAGTGAAAAAGTGCAGTGAGGGCAGATCCCAGAGGGAGAGTCAGGGAGAATGGAGTGCCGACAGGCATGAGTAGTCAGAGGCATTAAGTTTTTCAGAGTGATAGAATCATACCTCATCGGTCTCCTACAGTCTGGTCCGCCTTGCACAGGGGGTATGGCCCCGGGTCCCGTCCGGTCGCGGACGGGCGCAGACGGGCTTGCCTTTGGCGCGCCTTCGGCGCGCCGCCGGCGCGCCCGCTGCGCCCGCCCGCTGCGCGGACGGGGGATTCTGATGTTTATATCCACTGTAGGGGGCGTGAGGAGGGTGGGATCGTCGATCATCTAGACCGCGATCCTACCCCTACCCAAGATGGCGCCCAAAATGAGTGAAGCGCCGAACGCCTGAACTAGCGACCCTTGTCAGCTAGAGAGGGGGTAGGAGGCCGCCCTGGGCAACGTCGATCTTGCACCAGAGGTAGGACCAACAGGAGGCTTAAAATCGGTTCCAGTAAAATATTTTACAAGTTTTAAAATTGCGCTAAAGTTCTAATATTCCTGTTCGTTTTCAATATTTTAAAAGGAGCAAGAGTGCTCAAGGACCCCCGGCTTCCGCCTCAGGGGTGAAGAGGAGTATAACAAATACCCAGTTAGGAAGAAAAGGGACTCCTTTTATATCTTGGGAGGGCGGGATCGTCGATCATCTAGACCGCGATCCTACCCCTACCCAAGATGGCGCCCAAAATGAGTGAAGCGCCGAACGCCTGAACTAGCGACCCTTGTCAGCTAGAGAGGGGGTAGGAGGCCGCCCTGGGCAACGTCGATCTTGCACCAGAGGTAGGACCAACAGGAGGCTTAAAATCGGTTCCAGTAAAATATTTTACAAGTTTTAAAATTGCGCTAAAGTTCTAATATTCCTGTTTGTTTTCAATATTTTAAAAGGAGCAAGAGTGCTCAAGGACCCCCGGCTTCCGCCTCAGGGGTGAAGAGGAGTATAACAAATACCCAGTTAGGAAGAAAAGGGACTCCTTTTATATCTTGGGAGGGCGGGATCGTCGATCATCTAGACCGCGATCCTACCCCTACCCAAGATGGCGCCCAAAATGAGTGAAGCGCCGAACGCCTGAACTAGCGACCCTTGTCAGCTAGAGAGGGGGTAGGAGGCCGCCCTGGGCAACGTCGATCTTGCACCAGAGGTAGGACCAACAGGAGGCTTAAAATCGGTTCCAGTAAAATATTTTACAAGTTTTAAAATTGCGCTAAAGTTCTAATATTCCTGTTCGTTTTCAATATTTTAAAAGGAGCAAGAGTGCTCAAGGACCCCCGGCTTCCGCCTCAGGGGTGAAGAGGAGTATAACAAATACCCAGTTAGGAAGAAAAGGGACTCCTTTTATATCTTGGGAGGGCGGGATCGTCGATCATGTAGACCGCGATCCTACCCCTACCCAAGATGGCGCCCAAAATGAGTGAAGCGCCGAACGCCTGAACTAGCGACCCTTGTCAGCTAGAGAGGGGGTAGGAGGCCGCCCTGGGCAACGTCGATCTTGCACCAGAGGTAGGACCAACAGGAGGCTTAAAATCGGTTCCAGTAAAATATTTTACAAGTTTTAAAATTGCGCTAAAGTTCTAATATTCCTGTTCGTTTTCAATATTTTAAAAGGAGCAAGAGGGCTCAAGGACCCCCGGCTTCCGCCTCAGGGGTGAAGAGGAGTATAACAAATACCCAGTTAGGAAGAAAAGGGACTCCTTTTATATCTTGGGAGGGCGGGATCGTCGATCATCTAGACCGCGATCCTACCCCTACCCAAGATGGCGCCCAAAATGAGTGAAGCGCCGAACGCCTGAACTAGCGACCCTTGTCAGCTAGAGAGGGGGTAGGAGGCCGCCCTGGGCAACGTCGATCTTGCACCAGAGGTAGGACCAACAGGAGGCTTAAAATCGGTTCCAGTAAAATATTTTACAAGTTTTAAAATTGCGCTAAAGTTCTAATATTCCTGTTCGTTTTCAATATTTTAAAAGGAGCAAGAGTGCTCAAGGACCCCCGGCTTCAGCCTCAGGGGTGAAGAGGAGTATAACAAATACCTTAATAGTAAAGGCCCTAGTAAAGTGCACTATGTGTGCCAGGGTTGGTAATGCAAATGCTACTAGTGGGCCTGCAGCATGAATTGGTCCACCCACACAAGTAGCTTTAAAAAGGAACTCAGGCCTGCCATTGTGAAAGGTAGGACATGCACTAAGGTGTGTGTCATGTTCTGAAAGTGAAATAATCTCTATTTTGTTTTTCACTGTTGAAAGGCCATCTTGTCTACAGGACAGAATGGGAAGGCTGTGTAAAATGTTTTCGGGCCTATCTCCCCAAAGGCTTAAGATGGAAGGGTGAAGTTTAGTATGCCTGACTCACAATGCAATAACACATCTTTTTATGTAGGTGGTTTTTGCATTGTGAGTTTTTGTGCTCTGACATTTCTGTGCGTCTCTGCCTGGCTGTGGATTGACTGTCTGGATTTGAAAGCGATATATGGGCCGGGATGCCCGCCACCCCTTCCACCACCAATCCCAATGGGAGGAGATAGACACAGTTTGAATTTTTGGAAGGCAGGGGGGCCTCACGACCCCCTCGGCCGTATTTATTAAAATATGAAAAAAAATTTAAAACTTTAAATTAAAAACGTTTCATGTATCATGTACAAATTCAACTTCCATTACATTTGATGAAGACAGGTATTCAGGCTAACCTTAACAAATCTCTAATGCAAAGATTTCCTAACCGAGTCTAACATCCTGACAAATGCATTGCATACGAATGTGTACATCCTAACATTAGGGGCCAACGGCAAGGTCTTAACCGGTGTCAGATCCCTATCACCAAATTCCCGCCCTCACATGTGAGTGGCGCATGCGCAGAGGACTTTACCCTCATAGCCAACTGTAACTTCCCTTGTCGTGGGGGCCCCCTTTCACTCGACGCCATCTTAAGGTCGTCCGAGTTCCTGTGCGGGGTATTCGTAAGAAGGACAGCGTGGACCCTCCCCCTTTCCCCGCACTCTCTTCCGCCGGAGCGGATATCCGGCCCCCAGGAAATTCTGGGGAGGGGCATATAGCTGTCTCCCCCTGGGAGGGGCCTATGGCCGTCTCCCCCTGGGCGACCCATCGGTAATGGGTGCCGCCCCCCCATGGGAGGGGCAAATGGCCACCTCCCCCCGGGCGCTCCCATCCATAATGGGTGGCGCCCCCCCTAGGGACCTTGAAATCACTGCTCACCGAACATGACCTTACCGCCCGACCGAAGACTAAATAAATACGACAGTTAGTTACCTACTAGGGAGAAAAACCTATGCTTACTCTTGTAGTACAGCTCGATATATCAACTGACTTCAACATTGCTACAAAGGAAAAAGGTCCCATAGCACAGAACGTTCTTTATTGCATACATTCCTTAACATTTCTACAAAGGAAAAAAGGCCTATAAGCAAGTATTCAGTTACATGCATACTCTGTTCATCGACTTAAGATGAAAGCAACGGTTCCCACAAGACATGTTTTATTACAATCAAATTGCAACATAGAACTTTGTTCACCCCCAAATTTTTGCAACAGGGGCTGGTGGGTGGGTCAAAAAACTGCAGCTTGTTCCCTTGAGGGCTCACGAGCGACGAGTGGTGCAGCCTTCAGAGCGCAGGAACAAGAGGACGCTTCCCTGGATTCCCGTGCCTTTTATCCAGCAGCAGGAAGGCGGGGCCGCGACCCCATCCCGCCCATAGGTGCTTGGACTTCCGGGCATGTGATTAGGACAACCTTTTTAGGCGGCGGGGGCGTGCTTCGACCACGCCGCTATGGGCATACCTGCCGGGGCACGCCCCCCGCCCGCAACGGCTTCCCGGGGGATCGGGGCACCCATCCATACGTTCGGGGTGACCGAGTGGTCTCCCCTTTCCAGTATCTGGGGAATGTCTTTACCCAGGAGAGAAGGTGAGACAGCCACAGGCTGATCTGCATCTGGAGTGTAGGGGGAGGATGAGCCTGGGTTGCTGCTATAAAACAATTGTCCCATCTCCTGCTGAGTGAGTGAGAATCCAGACCCCCACTAATCAAAGGAAGAGAGGTGTAATTGGCAGGGACGCACCCAAAACTAGTTTGAACAGGGGTCAGTGCCCTGTGAAACACACAAACTTCAAAGCCATTGAGGGGTATAACTAGGAGAGCTGAAGCCCCTGAACTTTGGAGAATGGCTTGATCAAGTGTGAACAAGACTGGAGCTAGTGTGGCTCACTGGTTAGAGGAGGCAGACCTGGAAGCAGAGGTCAGCCCGGGACCAGGGTTCAATTCCCGGCTCTGCGGGGTCTTGAGTCCTAAAAAAATGTCCATGGACTCGACAATTCTCGCTCTGGTGCCTACTCGATTCACTGGTTCACACTCTGCGACTCTGGGCAATAGCTTGCTTAATCTCCACAACGGCCCCTTGCGGCGGGATGCCTGGCTTTCACCTTGTGGATACCCTGCCGGGGTCATCTCACAGGGGAATACCCGGACGGGTTCCCTAAGCAAGCGCTTAGAAACCGGTCGGTGATTTGCGCTAAATAAATTCCTGTGCATTTACATTTACATTTACTTCATGGTCAAGAGAACCTTTGCCAAGGAAGAAACAACTGAATAGACTGAAGAATAGACTGGCCCTGCTGTGTGTTCTGAGGCTGGCCTGCAGTTTGCTGTTTCAACCAAGGAAAGGCTAAAGGGATTTTGCTGTGTGATGTGTTCCCATGCTTGAAGGACTTTGCTGTGTGCCGTGTCTAGAAGTAACTTATCCCCAAGGGCCCGAGGTGAGCTGGCTCCCTGTTCGGAAACACAGGTACACAAAAGTTTCCATGACAGTCTCAGCTGCACTGTGTGTGTGTGCTTGTTGTAGCCTGAAACCCTTGAGAGGATTGTCCAGTGATCGTGTGCACCAGAATCCAAGTGTGTCTCATTGATGCTGTGTGCGGGTGCATTGTATACTGTGAGACCTTCCTGAGGATTTGCCTTGTTATCGTGTGCACCGGAATCCAAGTGAGTCTCATCGACGATGTGTGTGTGTGCGTTGTGCACCGTGAGACCTTCGTGGGGGGTTTGCCTTGTGATCGTGTGCAACGGATTAAAGTGAGTCTCAGTGACGCTTTGCATGTGATCTTCGTGCCTGACACCTGCGTGTGAAGTGCTCAGTGATCATGCACCTGAAGCGTAAGGGAGACTCAGTGACGCTGTGCGGGTGTGATTTGTGGCAGCCTGAGATCTTCGTAACTGAAGCGGCCCGGACCGGCAGTCCCAGAGGAACTGAGTTGCCGGCGCGAGCCGCCGTTGCCATTTCACAAAGGTGCATTGGAGGCGCAGCCGCAGGACGAGGAGAGGAGAGTGAATTTGCACCCCCCAGGTAACGTGTGTCGACTCTTAGGTTGGGCTCGGAGGAAGACGCTCTCTGCCTCTCTTTCATGTTGGCAGCGCGAGCCTCTTCTTCGGCTCGTATCGCAGCCTGTATTGCCAAGAGAGTGGCTGTACAGGGGCCGGAGTGCGAAACTGCACTTTTTAGATTACATCATACTGTGTTGGGGGCAACTGTGAGAGTCAGAAGGAGAGGCGGTGATCGGGGACTGAGTGGTATTACGCATTATTCAATTTCTGAAGAACGGAGTACATGACTGTCGCTTTACACATTGCATCATTTCTGCATAATGGAGTACCTGATTAGAGTATTACGCATTGCATTGTTCCTGCATAATGAACTACCTGATTAGTGTATGATGCATGGCTTTTTATCTGAATAACGAACTACCTGGTTGTCATATGACGCATTGCATTATTCCTGCATAACGAATTACCTGATTAGTGTATTACGCGTTGCATTATTTTTGCATAAGGACATATCTGGTGTTTGTATTATGCATTGCATTATTTTAACTTGCAAAGTGCCTGATTGTTGCGTTATGCATTGCATTCTTTTAATTTCAGAGTGTCTGATAGCTGTGTTACTCATTACAGTATTTTTACTTTGCAAAAGTGTCTGATTCTAGCATTGAGACTGTATGACATGATATTAACCGTACCGACGGAGTTCATTCAAACATCGTTATCGCTACTGAAAAACTTTTTTCACATTTGATGAGGATTTCTACCTACAAATCAAAGGGTCAGCCAGGGGCTGTCCCCTTGCTCCTTAAATGGCCGTGCTGTATATGGCCTGGTACGTGCATCGATTTATCTACAACAATAATCGATATATCGACCATATAATACAATGGTACAAATATATTGATGATGTGTGCTGCGTATGGAAAGGCTTTGAGTCATCACTAAAGGAATTCCATGTTTGGCTTAATAACCGAGTCCTGATATCAAACTGAGTCTGGCACACAGCAAAAAGAATCTCCCCTTCCTGGATGTGGACGTTAAATCATCAACGAATGGGTTGATTATGACATTACATATGAAACCAACAGACAAAAATAATTCCCTGCACTTCAAAAGTTACCACCCTAGGAGTCTGAAGAATTATTTTCCCGCTTACACATAAGACGTAACTGTACCAGACATGAAGACTTTGAACAACACACTGAGACACTGAGGAATAGCCTTAAGGAAAGAGGTTACCCCCACAAGCTTCTTAAAGAATCAACGAAACAAGCGTGGTTCACCTCCGCGACATCTGTTGACCAAGAAAAAAAAAACAGCAACTGATTGCATTGTTTGTGTCTCAACATTTAGACCCCATACTCACCTTCTGAAGAAGATCATTAGGACAATTGGCACCTGATTGAGGGTCTAGTCCAAACATTGACCCCCACTATTTGCGCTTAAAAAGAATCACAAAATTTGACAGCAAGTCATACGCTCACCAGCAGCGCCCAAAGAAAGACCAGACACCCTCCTTACTATTCTAGACTTAAAACCCATCCAAGGGCACCACAAATGTGGCAATTGTTCGGTTTGCAATTCTACTATAGAAGGAACCACCTTCACTGATGGACACAGACATTGGTGGCACAATTAATTTACCAATTGTAAGACGAAAAACGTGGTGTACGCCATTGTTTGCCCTTGCAAAAAAAATGGACATCGGGAAAACTAGCCAAGAAGTGAGACACAGGATTGTTCAACACCACTCCAGACTAAAGAATAAAGTTTTTACTGCACCTTTAGTGACCACGTCGTTTCATTAAAGCATTCAGAAAATTAGTTCAATTAGACTGTCCTATGCGTCACCAAACCTAATCTGATGGGTGGCGACCCTGAAGTTCTCCTATCTAAAAAAAAAGCATTCCTTATCATGAAATTCAACACAGCTAAGCGGGGACTTAGTGAGATGCCTGAAATTGCTAAACTGTAAGTCCTGAACTCCAAATCACCCCCATAGTATGGTGTGCACTACGGTTGCCAGAATGCAACATTGCTCAAAATCGAAGCGAATCCACTTTGTGTCTTCCAAATATAGGCTTTGAATTCCAGAATAAAGGCAGAAAGGGACTTGTGACACCCGTGTATACTGACGTGTGGAATTGCTACCAGCAGAAGGCAAGTGGTTTTGAATTTTGTACTCAGCTTTCCATTTGACCAGTGAATCGGAAAGCGTTTCTGTATTGTGCAGTGAAATACGTGCCCCACAGACACAGCCAGCTCCCATATCGAGAGTGCAGCAATCATCTTTGGTCTTCCCCCTCAGATTAAAAAAGACTGGATAAAAAGAAAGTGATAAAAAGAGACTTGTATTCAACGCACTATCCCTGTCACTTCCATTCCAATCAAAGTATGATGGGGGCCTCATTTACTACCTGTTACTTGAGCAATGTTTCCTACAAGTTTCAAAACATTTTTCTAAAAAAAATCTTTTAACACTTGCAGCTACGTCTCCATTTAGAAGTATTCTTTCCTGGCTAAATAATTCCGGATACTTTGGCATACAAGCAGGTGCATTATTGAAATCACACAAATGAGAGAGTCTAACATGGAGAACAGGGTCATTGTAATTAAAACATGTATTTGTTATTACTTTTAGTTCTCAAGATCAAGTCCTAGTCCTGAGGAGAACCCCCCAGCAAGATGGGGTTCGAAACGCATTAACACCAGCGAGTGGGCTGATTAACACACGGTGTGAGGGCCGGTCCTAGGCATGGGCGGTATGGGCAGCTGCCCAGGGCCTCGCGCTCAGGGGGCCCCCTGCCGGCCTCGCAAAGTAGGGAAAAGCGCACTCGCGCAGGCAGTAAGGCACTTAGAGGGGCCTCACATCTTCCCTTTCGCCCGGGGCCTCAGAAGGCCTCAGAAGGCCTAGGACCGGCTCTGTACAGTGCATCCAAGGAATACTTTATTTCTTTCTTCCCCACCCAGACAACACCCTCTGAAATTTCTAACTGCATATCGCAGGACACAGGCAGGACAGTAGGCAGAAGCCTCTATTCAGGAACTTTTTAGTGTCCGCCTAATGAACTTTAGAAGCAAGGACTGATCACTTGTATCGTTTTGAATATCCTGCATGTTTATTGTGTTTTCTTATTGTTTTGCACGGTGTTGTATCACAATTTGTTAAAGTTAAAAAAAAAGAACATTTCTTCGCAAACAAAGTGTTTCTTGATATATGACATGAAAAAAAAAGGCATAACCTTGTTTACAATAAATGTTAAAGCAAAATGAAATAAATCACATGGACTTTGGAATTACAGTCTAAGGTCTAGTTTAACCATTTATATGTTGTGAATAGTCTATCTGGCATCTTGATTTTTGTATACTATTAGAGTGGTTCAGTCCAGGTAGCAATAGGACCCAAGCCTTTTCTTGCACAAATATTCTTGTATTTACAGCGCGCCCACACAGGACAATGGCGGCTGGTTTTTTTATGGAGTGCTAGGCCGCTCTGACTTGCATGCTGAGCATGGCGCCCGCTTCAGGGACACTGCGCTCAGTTTCAGTAAAAAAAAAACTTTAATAGTGAGCGCAGCACCCACTTTAGGGAGACTGCGCTCTGTTTCATTTAATAAACTTTAATATTAAGCGTGGTGCCCGCTTCAGGGACACTGCGCTCTGCAATAGGTTGCACCATGGAAACAAAGAGGCACTCGTTCCTGCGGCTGCCTACTAAAGCATATGTATCATGAGTAAGGCACTCCTTCTTCTGGTTCTCTTTTTCAGCCAAGGGCAAAGCGCTGGATGGCTTTTTTTAACCCATGCGTACAACTGTGAAATTGAAACCACGAGTCCCAGAATGCAACAGTGCATTTGCCAAAAATAAACCCAAGGCTTGCAGAGTATGTCGTACATGTTTAGAGTCCCCATGTTAACTATTTTCTGTGGGTGAAAATGCATCTGTTTCAGAATGTCGGGACAGCCTGAATTTGTGAAAATTAAGCAAAGTTCAAGGAATTTATTCAAGCAAAAAGCTCCCTTCTAGAATTTCTTCCTGCATAATTGCGATCAAGGTTTCTGGTGAATATGTGTTCCGATGAAAGCTGTAGTAAAGTCAATAATGAAAACAGGAATCAAATTGATCATCACAACCCTTTTTATTTTATGTTTATTGTTATCAGTTAGTAAAAACCATCACAATATTTTACAATTAATACAAGATAATAAAACATGTTTGCAATAAAATACTTTGCTTTTCTAAATAATAAGTTTCCTAAATGTGCATGTTGATATTTCAAGGATACATTTGGCATCTCAAACATGTTGTTATTTCATTTTCTTTTGATTATAGCCAATAGGTTTCAGCTAAGTTGTTATAAAGTTGCGGTGTGCATAAAAATAAGAAATTAATTTCTAATTTTACAATGTACGAGGTACTAGAGTTCCATAGTTTTATAGATGTCATATTGTTGTCTTTTACTCACAATCATCTGTTTATTTAGACATTATGTGGTCCCGATTTCTCCTACTGGAGCTATGCCATTGGAGCTCTGTTTGAGTGATTTGTCAAGTGATTGTAAATATTTCAAAAGTTGCAATTTAGCTGAAGGTCCGTAGAGCCAATGCTCCTCATGATTGCTGTTCTGCAGGTACGAATCCCCCTTTTGTTGAATAGCCGTTTTAGGAATATGAGGCATGTTTTCCCTAATATGGGACATATGCAAACCAAATGCAAAAACTCCTCTTTTGGGGGCGCCACATAACTTGCACTTATTTGGGCCTATGTAGCTCAATGAGAGTTTGTCTGTTCAGAATGGCCTAAGTGTATAGCCAAAAACATTTACTTAAAATGCACAGGACAAATTCAAAGAAGATATGCTGCTGGTTGAAAGGTAACGTATGTTTGAATTGTCATCCCGGCATGTGATCGTCGCAAAACTGTGTTTTTATCCTCCACCAATGAGTGAGTTTTTCCTGCTTTATTAATCGCATGGCCTAAAGTGGAATGCAACAGATTTAGGTCCCAAAAGCCGACTATATTGGTTATTTCTAATGAGGATAACAAATATTTGTTGTAGCTCGAAATTGTATCGTTACTCTGTGAATGCCATAAAGTGCTGACTAGAGGGCTGGACTGGTTATTTTGTATCTATGCCAGGATTTGATTGTGTGGTATCTTCTTGCTATCTCTTGTTGCATTAATCCAAATTCCAGGCGGATTTGTGCAGGTGAAGCATTACCAGGAAGACCAAAAACACATTTGTACATGTTTATTAGTAACCTGTCCAATATTTTGGAGTCTTTACCATGCATCACCATACTCCATTAAGTTAACGAGGGAAGCAGTTTTGCATGGATGACCGCGAACAATGGTTGAAAGGAGGGACCTTCCAGTTTTTCACTAGTGCGCTGAAGGCTTGTATTAAGGTGCTGTTTTTCCAACCATATCCTGCTGGTGTGTCTCAAAGTTAAATTTCTTGTCGAAGTAAAAGCCTAGATTTTTGTAGATGTGGACTACTTCTATGGTTGCGTTCCCTAGTTTGATTTTCAAGGGAACATTGGAGTTATTTCCTATTGACATGGTTTTTGTCTTTGTGATATTAATTTATAATTTGTTTACATTTGTGAACATCACAGTTTGCATTAATCTTTGAAGTCCCACCTCCATGTGACTCAGCAACACAATATCATCAGCATTTGACAGATGAGGTATGAATAGTGGACATAGTCTCGGAGCGTGTAAGTTTTCTTGATCAAGGCACCTGAGCCCGGCAGCTGGAAGATGAATCGCTTCACTTGCCCCTCCTACCCCCGACCGTGGACTAACGATGACCCCGACATTGCCCAGGTCCAGACCCTTCTGCAGGGTCAGAAAGGATTCAATCTCCATAGCAGTGCAGTCGCAAGCCTTCCTTTAATCAGCCTTCATGCTGCTAACTGGCTTCTTTATGTGCAGATTTACTATAGACAGTGGATAAACAAGAACTTGTCCCATATGTAGTTTATTCAACGTGATCACTAATTTATGCATTCACTTTGTGCTCAACAGAAAGCTCCACGAACAGGAAACTTACATCCTTTCTTCATCTGTTGATATTTACAAGGGACATTTTCCCACATCACAGTGCCTACACTGCACTGCAGAACGAGGAATCTGCTTAATAACCGAATTAATAACTGTTTAAACTACCGGGAAGGGCAGGAAGCAGAGAGTTATCAAGATTTTAGCATTTTATTAAAGTCTCCCAAAGGTGGTATGGCTTATTTCACCAATCTTGGTACAGCTACCCTAAACCAATGAAGGCGCATATAAAAAAAATACAAAAAATCTAAACATTCAACAAAATCAATAGCTTTCAAACTACATCCATAGGTGCTCACTTGCAAATGTGCACTGCCGCCGGGAACAAAATATTTAAAAAAGTCCAAAGCTAAAGATCAAATATTTAAAACTCTGTCATTGATAATTGTACTCCTTACCTTTTAGACTGTTCAGTGTTCAAGCCATATCTTCATAAAAAATAAAAACATTTAAGAACAAAAAATGTGAAATCGTTTTTCAGTTATGAATTCTTCACACTCACAACTTATTTCTAACTTCCACACTTTGCGTAATCAAGCCACATTTGGAGGAATGGTTATTACGTAAAAAAATCTTCAAATTGTCAATTGTTTATAACAAGTATTTGCAATGCAATAAGTCTTGCAATTCCAAGATTTTGAGCTACTGGCATTGTAAATGACAATGCCTGTTATTTATGCGTTTAAAAACCTGCAATAATAATAGTCATTGTCAGTTACAATACCAATAGGTGAAAGTTTGTAAAATGTGAAGCCTATTGCATTGCAAATGCTTGTTTGTTTTAACTGCAAAGGTAGAGTAAGTACATTAAAATATTTACTTCCTCCATTAAAGGCTTTTGAAAATAATTTAACTGTGCATTAACAGACCACTGTTTTAGTGACTCCTTATGCTCTTTTTTTTCACTTTAGTGTATTTGGTTAAAAGTGCACTCTGGTTAACTTCTAATTTTTCCATCACATCTACATCTTTGCGTAGTAATATGTTCCAGAACAATAAAAATACATGTTTTATATGTTCTCTCTGTTTCCAAACATTTGCTGTGGTGCTTCATTAAGAGCAATTTCCTGTTGATCCCTCCTCTCATTTTTCAACAGTCCAGGACTTTATCATTCTTGTGGTCGGTTAAAAAGGAATGCTCCTCATTCCAAGCTCAACCATTCCTTATTCCCTGATCAAAACTCCACCCATTACACCAATACTCATTGCATTATTAGCATTCAGCGATGCTGACTTCAGTTTGGCAGGTTCTGTCCTAATGCTCATCTTGCCATGCACCTGGTAGAATTCCTTTGGCAGCTTTCGATTTATACGAATACCAAATTGTGCCTCTATCTTACATGTGACTGCCCTTCTTAAGTAGGTTACTCGTCCACAAATCTTAAATACCCCTTTTGCATTCCAATTGGTTCTACCCTGTGACTGATTCATGCCCTTATACCTTCAAATAGTTATTTAATTGTTTTCACTCATCATCTGTGAATTAAAATATACCATCAAGTAATTCCTGAAATGTATTAGAATTCCACATTTGGCTTAGGTAATCAAAATCATTCAGCAGGAATTACACTTTATTATGAAAGCAAACTCAATCTGGTCCTTTATCCTCATGTTTTGTGAGCTGGGCAATTTTTTAGGTCTGGCAGGACAGTGTTCTCTGTCTATCCGTACTTTTGTAAAGAATTAATCATACTTTATACTCGTTTCATGTCATTCATATTGTGGATCAACACAAAGGTGAGCATACATAGATGAGTCAATGGGTCTGTCCTCATGAGGCATTTCTTTGCAAGTGTTAATTACATTTTTTGTCGGCCTACAGGAAATCCTTTTGATGTTTGGGTTGTCAGTTAATTTGAGTGATGTCATTTTGTTTTTCTGCATCTCATTTTGAAATGGGAAAGGTTAATCACCAACAGTTAAAGGATTATGAACAGTTAAAGGCTAGGCTTGATGCTGTGCAATGAACATAACTGCTACATCATGGAAGCTTGAGCAGAAAAAGCAGCTAGACTGGTGCTTACCTTCAGTGTGGGCATCTGAAATGTCAGGAGCTTGTTTGAAAGTCTGATCCTCATTGATTCTCACAGCTGCACTGACCCTCTAATGCTGAGGCTTTGAGGGAACATGTTGCTAAATATATTGTAACTAAGCCTGGGTGTAGTTTGCGGAGTTTCACTCCGCGGAACTCCGAGTAGTGGCAGAAAGACTCGAGTTCTGCCAGTCTAATAAGCTGCGTTGGTCGCACTGATTTCTAGCGGCAGGAGTTTGTCCCGCACTCTAAAATCAGCACGAGCGGCACTACACGTCTGTTGGACATGGGCCTTTTTGGAAGGTTCACCCCTACACTTTTTGCCTTTAGCCTCTGGCATGGTGGTAGTGATTTTAGGCCTCTGAGCACTTTAGCACTGTGGCCCAGTGTAAAGTGCGTGCGCACTCTGTGTGTGTGTGCTGAAAGTGGCCTGCCCTACCATAGGAATGCATGGGGGATATGTGTGCCCGTGGTAATTCCTGATGTTTGGGGAGTGCAAGGTCGAGTTTGGTATGTACAAACTCAGGAGGTTAAATGCTGCGTGATGATGTGCGCGGATTTATTGTGTCTAGTGTAGAAGTGCCACTTTTGAGGTTGGCATTTCTGTGTGCAGTGAATGTGAATTGGACTGTCTGGCTTGTGCTTGACAGGATCTGGCTGGTGTGCTTGGCTCCAAGAGTCAGGATGGGTCTGCCTGGTGGTGAATGGGGAGATCTGCATGTTGATGGCAGGGAGGAGTGCACCTGGGACCTGAATAGGGCAGTGCCTTCCCTCCACAATGCTGACTCCACCCCTGAGGCTGGACCTCAGGGGAAGGCTTGCCTCCCTGGGCCCTGTCCAGCCCCTGGATGATTGGAGGACTTCTTTCTGGGGCCCTTCTGCCTTGCCCTGGAACCCTTTTGACTTTACCTTTATTCCTAGCTCCCAGGACCTTTTGGCGGCATGGGAGTGCTTCGCTGTACCTTTAAAATGATGGCCTGGTGAGCGCTGGATTTTTCATGAGGGAGCGCTTTATTTTCAGCCCTGCAGCACTGGGCTGCATCGTGTGTGACTGGGGATCCCCCACCTCCTTGTGCTCCTCGCAGGTGCCCACCCTACATTATGGCCACATATCTTTATTTAAATTATGGGTGCCCACCCCGTTGTTATATGTTTATCTAGAGGGAGCCTACCCCTCGCTTTTGCCCCCGAGAAAAAGATCGCCGCCGCGGCCCGCTACGAAAACGGAAATCAGGCAGCAATTGCGCCTGGCGGCAGGCGGGACTTCCGGTTTGCCTGAGGAAGTCCGGCACACGCCGCCGCCACCTGAGGGAAGCCCGGGTGAGGAAGCAGTGCGGTCGAAGCAGAATTCCCAGGGGGACTCTGGTAACATGGACGGAGCCCCGCATGCTGCCTCGGTGAAATGCCAGTGAGTAGTACCGAGGAGGGGGGCAGCCTTGCTGTAAATCGGGAGTCCACTTGGGTAGGAAGCTCCCTGTGCACACCGCGGCGTATTCTCTATGTCTGAGCGGGCCGCTCCAACGTTGTCGCCACAGTTGATAAAAGGGCTCCAGTGGGGGTCCCGAGGGCCAGTGGTGCCCGTGCCTTACCTGTATTGTGTCCCAGCCTATCTCCTGAGCGGCCCCTGCCTGATAGGGGGGTCTCTCCAACAAAGGGGGTATATTGTTGTTTAAAGGGTCCAGAGGGGCCCGTATTCTTTCTAACAGTTTGGGGGCAAGTTCTGCCTAGTCCCCTCATGTTTCTGAGAGCCATTCCGCTCCAACGAGGCTCCAGTTGATTTCAGAGCCTAGATGACTCCCTTGGGCAAATTAGGTATTTACTGAGCCTAGATGACTCCAACAGTTTGAGTGATTTGTAGAGACCCTTGTGGCTCCAAAATTTGGTGCATTTTTGTCTAAAGGGCTACTGAGAGCCCATGCCCCATTTGAATGTCTCAAAGCTGCCCAGCAAGTTGTTGGCAGCTGCACCGTTTAGGACCTTTCTTTTAGGGGGACATGCACTTTGAACCCAGGAGTGAGCTGCACTCCTTTGCCCCCCCATCTCTGCCTGCACAGCTGCGCAGCACTTAGTGCCAGCTGCAACGTTTAGGCCTTCATTGAGACTCACAGCTGCCCAGCAAGTAGTGGGCAGCTGCCACGTTTAGGTTTGCGCCAAGTGCACCCCCGTGACTGTCGCTGCTTAGGCAGCGCACCCTGACTTTGGACAGAGGGCATTTAAGCCCCTTGGAGATGGCCAGTTGGCCCAGGGGACTATTAGGTTTATAGGGCGCAAGGCCCTTGTGTAATTGTATAGGTGCTTGGAAATGTGATGTTTGTAGTATGATTTATGCACCTTGATTTATGCTCATAGATGTGCTTTTATGATTATTAGGTTTCACCTACTGTCTTATGATTTATTTTGATTCTCTACTGTGGTTTAGGTTTTATTTATTCCCTACTGCAGGTTATGTTATTAAGTGTATTTCCTGATGTTTAGGAGATTATGGTTTATCCTATTTTAGCTTATGAGGTTGGTGCAGAATAGAGTTCTCGCCTTATGTGATATTGTACCTGTTATGATTTATATTACAGGTTGACGCTTAGTATAGTGTCTGTCAGTGATTAATGGCTGTGTTCTAAGTTCAGATATATTCTCACTTTTTACTATTTCTCTACCAAGTGCTAATTCTGACAGGGGCCCACGTGACCCTGTCATGTGTAAATAATCCCTTGTAAATATTTCCAGTGCCAGTTGGCACAATGTATGTTGTGTGATTACTATCTGATGTTTTTATTATAATACAAAAGCTATTTTTATATATCCTCGTGGAGTTCCTTTTGTGGTGTGCCTTGTGTGTTGTTACCTTGTGTGTTGTGCAAATGCTTTGCACATTGCCACCAAGATAAGCCTAACTGCTCGTGCCAAGCTACCAAGGGGGTGAGCAGGGGTAATCTTTGGCGTGTAACTCCCTTTCCCTTACTAGAGTGGGGGTCTCTGCTTGGCTTTGGCGCAAGTCTCAGCCAACCAGAGATCCCCATTTCTAACAGTGTCACACCAGAGAGGGCTGCTGTTTTCTGCCGCTCGAGTAGACATTCTACTCGAGCAGCAGCTTCCTCAACGCGAGCGGTAGACTTCTCAACGCGAGCGGTTACGACCTGCTGCCACTGCCCACAATGAGAAATCCCACTAGGAGGCCTAGCACGTTATTTTTTCTCTCAAGTGCTCGACAACTAACCATTGTCAATCCGCTTGAGAGAAAAAACTCCACTCCGCGTCACTTTGCAGAGTTTTTCGGAACTCTGCACTCCATGCAGAGCTCCCCGAAATCCTCCCGCGGAGCAGAATTCTTCAACCACCCCTAATTGGAACTACAAGCCTGAGCTCTCTGTACCTTCTTTTTAATCTGTATTCTATGCTCTTCAGAAGATGGACATGCTGCTTTGGGTTGATGACTCAACTTTATGAGGCTCTGATGGAATGGGAAAACTGTCCAGCAAAGTCACTAGTACCTTTCTGACACTTCACAGAGGGAGCCTCCCAAGCATGCTGCAACAATAGCCGTGGCAGCCAATCAGACGGACTTTCTGTACGTACTCATTGCACACTACAGCAACTGTCAATGTGGCAAGCCAGACCCAGCCTGTTATGAACCTGGAATGCTGTGATCTCCTTCTGCCATAAGTTAATTCTTATTAAATTACAAATCAATTCCTCTCTCCTTATGTCTCTCTCTCTCTCTCTCTCTAATGAGCACTCCCTGGGTAGGCCCAGAAACAAGCATGAGACTCGAAACATGAATGAAAGGAGACATGCATGGACACCCAAGGGCTAAATGGCAGTTTGCATTTTTATCAATAAAATGGTACCTAATCGAAGAGGAAGCATACAAGAATAGTAGTCAAATTGTATGCATTCACAAATTAAAGGGGTATTTGGATCTTTAACATATATTGTCAGGTCATCAACATATAAAGCGATAATCAATGGGTGAAGGTGGAAGCCTAATGCTGCTGCAACGTTTTTTTGTCTAATTTTACAAGATCCATTGTGAGTGTAAACACCAGTTGAGACAGAGGGCAGATCTGTCTTGCCCCTCTATAAACTTTAAAAGAGTTTTAAGTGTGACAATTGACACGTACCCTTGCCTCTGGGACCTGGTAAAGTAATCTTATCCATTTAAGAAACTTTTCAGGCAATCCCATGCATTTGAGCTCTGTGAACATGCATAGCCATGCAATCCAATCAAATGTTTTGGTAGCATTCAATAACACCACTGCTGCTTAAATAGTGGGTTCAAGCTGATGAAGCAATTTCTATTTATTTATTTGCGGGTTTGTATCACACTAGATTCGACTCCCGGAGGAGTATCTCTGTGCCTTTGGCAGCCACAACAACAAAGGGGGAGGAAAACCAGGTAGAATGTATGCTAAAATTGGAACAAAAACGTTTTAAGTTGTTTCCTAAATGATAAATGTTCTGAGCATTGTCTGAGAGCTCTGGGAAGACTGTTCCATAAAGAGGGCCCAGCCACAGACAAAGCCCTGCCACCGTGTCTAACCTTCTTTGCCCGGGGGACACATAGTAGGCCTTGGTCACTGAACCTGAGGTAGCGTGTGGGACTATAGGGAGTGAATTTGTTTACTAGATATGCAGGGCCGAATCCATTAAGGATTTTATGAATTATGCAGCATGCTTTGAATTTGGTTCTCTGTTTAACAGGCAGCCAATAGAGTATGCAAGTTATGTGTGGTGGAGCAAGCAGGTATAAATCCTGATTGATCCGGCAATACCACCTGCGGCAGCAGCGGCTGTAATCTCATTGCCATCTATATGTATTAGGGAGAGTAGTCTAAACTGCTCACACTTTTCTGGTGGCTTATCTGGTTTTAACAGTGTGATAATAAGTGCCTCCTTCAGTGACGACGACAGTATGCCACTATTATATGTCTCCTCATAAAAAGCATGTAGGTGTGTAGCCTTTAGGTCAGAGTATTCTTTGTAAAACTCCCCAGTAAAACCGCACATCCTGGACGCCTTAACATTTGGCAGAGCATGTATTGCAGACTTCACATCTTCTACTGTTATAGGTTGTACCAGATACTCTCTCTGTCACAGTGACAATCATGCCAGAGCCACATCATCCAGATAACAGCCCAATTCTGTTACTGTGGCAGTATTTCTGGGTCCATATAATTTGGCATAGAAGTCATTAAATAACTGAAGTATTTCCCAGTTTGAGTAGTTCCCTTTTCCTTCTTCATCTAGCAGCTAAGTTATTGAATCCGCAGTTGCCTGCAGTTTCAGTTTTTGAACAAGGCTATGCCCAGTCTTCCCCCTTCCCCATACGCTCGGGCCATGTGTTGTTTAGAGAGAAACTTCAGTTCTTGCTCCGCCAGCATCTCAAAGTTCAACATGTGTTTCCTAATTTCTGCCAATTTGGATCCTGTAGGCTGCTAGTAATATTCCCTCTCCAGGGATTTTACGGTAATCTCTGTGTTAGTTAGCTGGGTCCTTATATTTTTTAATACTCCAGTTTGGGAGCCTATACATTTGCCCCTAAGTGTTGCCGTAAAGGCCTTCCTCAGGGAACTACTACTATCCACTGAGGCATTATTAACTGAGAAGTATTCCTCTATCGTCCACTCAGTTCCTCCTTAACCGCATCGCTGCTACGGTGATTTTTGCGCTGTGCGGCATTTTTTAAAATACCGCGTTACATGACGAGCTCAGCTCGTCATCAGCACACGCCACCCGTGGCTGATGACGAGCTGAGCTCGTCATCAGCAGCGAAGGGGTTAAGGACTTCATCTACCAGAGTCACTGGTCGGAATCACCAGGTTAATGGCCTGGGGGCTACCTCTGGAACCTTCATCCTTTTCAGGACCGGAGCATGATCGGACAGTTTCTTGGGGAGATGAAGTACGTCAGCTAACCACAGGCACACTTCTCTAGAGACCAGCCAATAGTTCAGTCTGGACCAAGTACCGTGGACAGATGAAACAAAGGTGCCCTCTTGTTTCACAGGGTTCCTCAATCTCTAGGCATCCACCAGGCCAAAGTCGTCCACCCCAGCCTATATTACCTTAGCTGCTTGTTTGCCCTGCGAGGTAGTGTAAGTTGATCAGTCCACCTCAGGGTCTAAATAGGTATTTAGACTACCACCCCAAACAACATGCGTTTGCGCAATACTATGTATATGTCTCCACACCCCTTTAAAAACTTCCGGGTCATCAACATTTGGTGCATGTGTGTCTACCAATGTAATATTTTTGCCTGCCAGATTCTCACATACCAGCCCTGATCATCTTTATGGCTGGGTATGGGTGCAAAGGGAGTCCCTAGTTTAATTAATAGTAGCACATCACATGAATATGTAGAGTAGGAGGAGGGCATACGGTATGTCGTCTAATTGGCTCCCACTCTGATCTCCTGCTTGAACTCTTCTCTTCCTAGGAGTAGAGACTGGCATCCGTTGTACCATCACAATCTAGCTCTTTCAGTGTTTTGCTGTATTAGGCCCTTCCTCAGTAGCTAGTCAGCAGCTTCCCAGGCAGCAGTCTAAAGCTACTATCAGTGGGCAACAATGCAGAGAATGTGAAACCTCTTTTGGAAATGCAGTCCCTTGAGCAAAAAGCTGTGTGTTGGTGACAACAACGAGGGCTACAGTGACTATTCAGCCGCCCTAGCATTTTCTGGTTATGATGAAGGCTCCAGGTGGCTTTCATAACTGGATTGACTGCTATGCTCTACCTATGAAAGACCCTATATTTCATGGTCTCTGAGCCCAGGTTGTCCGATCCAGAGGGTGCCTAACCTTCCATTGTACAGCAATTTACTGCTTTGCTCAAAATAGCATGTGTATTGTCGTGTATGTTATTGCAGCCCTAGGATAATTATCACGGGTCTGTGGGGATCGGCAAGCCCACTGCCTTTTTAGGTGAAGCCTACACAGCGTTTGCGCTGTCAGGTTATCAGTTGTATGTACGTTGTGGGGTTTGACTCCTTCCATCACTTTGGTTTTGTCTATTTAATGGTCTAATATAAATCATTGCTTACTAGTGAGTAATTTGGCTTCCTGGTCCCTCCTTTTTCCAAGTTGTTCACTCCCCTGGAGTATTGCCCCAGGACTTGTAGGCTTCCGCTTGTTCCACTGTAACAACTGTTTAGGGATTACTTATCTCTTTCTCTAAGAACATTTGACCCTAGAGCTTGATGTTTTCAGTGCTCCCAAGGTCCATTTATGTAAACAGGGCTGTCAGAGCTGAAAATCATGTTCTTATCTTTCTACGTTTGCTGTGCATTCATTGACTGTGAACAAATGTTAGAAACTGTTGTCTGAGGGTGCCTGTTTCCTCCCCAATCCCCCCGCTGTTGCGGGTCTCAAGCACCTTGACGCCCTGTTAAGTACAATGCTCACTGCCTACCGGGACATGCAGTTCCTCACTACATGCAGGAGGCTATTCCACGCAAGCGCAGACTTGCAGTGTAGAGGTCAATGGAAAATGCGCGAGGTTATGTACGCCTGCACAGAGCAGATGGCTTGACGTTTTTGCATATGTTTGACAAGATTAGTGAACCGAAGCACATGCGCTTTGAGAATCACAGCACGTTCAATGCGCCTGTCTCTTCATGCATAGAGTCCGTCTACCAACCACATCCGCAGCTTGCCTCTCCTTTCTCATGGTCCCCCTAGACCAGAGTTCTTCATGGTGTCGTGCCCCAGGGGGACTCAACACCATCCTAGGGGGGGGCGCGCACTCCACTTTTAATTTTACTTTTGTTCCCTGCATCTTCGAGAACTCTGGTTTGGCTGGAGGGAGGAGGGAGGAGAAATCGACGGGGCACGAAGTGCCCATGCTTTGTTATGTTAACCGTCCCAGGAGAGGGTTAATTAATGGAGCTGAAATGCTTCAGCTGCAGTGAGGAGGCAGGAAGTCTCCTCTGCTAAAACCGAAGGTAAACGAACAACAAGGCCTGTTCCTCATTTGATATTATATTAGAGGAGACATCTTGCCTCTCAGTGCAGCTGAAGCATTTCAGCTGTATGAATTAACCCCCTCCTGCATAGCTGCCAAGGTTTCAGAGTGCTATGTGTGACATTTCCATAATTTCAGGGTAATTATTAGTGATATTTCAACACGTATGAGTGACACTTTCTCGCGAACAAAATCAAGCCATGAAGACTAGGAAAACATTAAATTAAATTAAATTTGTGCAGCAAGAAAATCTTAATACTGCTGCCAAGTACCAGAAATGCATTATGCCCCAGGCTGAGGCGCAGAGAAGTCTTAGGCATAACATGCAGCTAGGGCACTGTAGTGTTTATAATTTTATAAACACGTCTCTCTCGACACTTAATACAGTTGTTTCCAAGTGTTTCAAGGAATGGCATGTTCAACCTGAGCCTGCTCTGCATGAATTAGTTAATGTACAGAATAAACTCCTGCATTCTCCATTAAATTGTATAGTTTTGATGCACTTCAAACCAGTTTAGTTAGCATTCATGTACCACACGCATACGTCCAGCTACCAGCCGCCTCACAAACATGGGCATCACCTTCACGAGACACCCACCAGCCTCTTGTGAGCGCTGGATTTAATTGCCTATCATCACCAGAGTAAAAAGATATTTGGAGCTGGGGGCAGGCCCAAGGTGAAATAAAAAGTAATGGTGCCAGACTGCAGCACGCACCCCAGGCTTTTGGGCAAGGTGGCCTAAGGCCCTGTGAGGCACACACTTGGTCACAACCGGCACGGCCGGCAGCCTCGAGCCAGTGGGCAATTATGTGGAAGATGAAGATCATGTGTTGTGGCATTAGTAAAACAGTGTCAAGTGACCTTAAACCAGCCGGCCTGAGAAAGGTGTTGTGCCATGTATGTTTTGTGTGTGTGTGTGTCACTGCTGGCCGCTATGTACAAATCTGTTTGTGGCTGCAAGTGTGGGTATGACTCGTGTGTGTGTGTGAAACTTGGAAAAGGTCAGAAGGCAAACCTGGAGCACAGGTCAATTGAAACTTTATGACCAGCAAGTACTCTTATTTTACGCCCCTATCTAACTGCAGCGTTAGGCACCCGCTTACTTTAAATGAAATTGCAGCTCGAGAGCAGCAGCATTTCACTCGACACCTTCTACCTGGCTCCCCTCTCTTTGTTGTGACCGCCCACCTGCATCAGACTCTCTGGGGCCTTCTCAGCTGCTCAGTGAGGGGTCTCAGCAACCGCATTCTAAGAGACTGCGCCGCCGCCCAGGCGGTGGTGGGCCTGGCTGGGACGGTCGCTTGGTGGCCAGGGGTATTTATTATCATGCTGGCAGCGAACCTCATCAACAGCACTGCGGCGGTTAATGAATTCTTCAGCTGTTGCCGGCTTGTGCCACCGGAGGCAGCCTCGATCCTGAGCACTTTGTGTTGAAGGGTTGTTCCATGGGTATTGCTGTGGGTGTTCCCACACAATGCCCATGGAACAAGACACATCTCCAGATTTACGGGGAATCGTAAATCTGGAAATGCGTCTGAATGCTACTCCACCCTAAAGGTGGCTAAGCGAGGCACAACGGTTGTTTTTCCCTCTTTTAACGGGTGTTGCATTCTACAGCATGTATTGAAAGAGGTAAATGCCAGTAGTGATTGTTTATGTGCAGGAAGGTGCCCTTTCATGCACAAAAACAATCTCCCTATCTCCCCATGACGCAGATATCCTTGCACCATGGTGCAAGGATGCCTACGCGAGCGCTTGCCTCAGTTTGTGCGCCAGCGCAGGGGGAAGCACATATATGCGTCATATTCTTATAAATATGTTGCATCCCAGTGCTTAGCCAAAGGGCTTGCAGCGTCACGCTGCGGCACTTCCTTGTAGATCTGCCCGTGGATGTGGAGCACAACCTGAGGAAGGCAGTAGCAAAAATCCATCCACAGATTGACCGTCTGTGGCCAAAAACAGGCACACCCATAACATTTATGTTGGTGGTGTTATCAATCAATGTCATGTGTAAAAGAGAGCATCCTAGTAAAAATAATTTGTGCACATTTTATCTAGGAAAATGGTTGTTTGAGCCAGGGTCGGATTGGGATCACAATGTGGCCCGGGCACTGACGAAAAAAGTGGCCCACGTTCAAGGGACGTGGCATACATTTAAGGGGCGTGGCCTACAGTTAAGGGGCGTGGCCCACATTCAAGGGGCGTGCCCTTTCATGAAATACTATTTGGTTACTCTTTGAGGTCTAATTCGTAAAGAAATATTTAGTAAATTAAGCCATTGGTAAAGACTAGGAGCACTGCAGGTCTGATAACTGAATACTTACATGCAGTCTTAACGTCCTGCACAAGGTCGTTAGATAGTCTTTCCCAACCAGCTAATCATCACATAAATCAGAAATCTAGTACAAAGTCAAGGAGAAAGGGTAAGACTGGAATCTCTGGAAACAGAACATGTAATAACAAAAGTAAGAATTCACAAATGAGGAAAAGGCAGTCTGGGGTGTAAAGAATGCTGAAAAAATGTATCTGTACAATCTAGTCATAAATTTATTTCACAGCCAGCAAGTGATGTCTATATACAAAAAACACAGTTTTATTCACATCTGTTGCTGCCTTCAAGTCTGGGCCATGAGGAGACTGAGGATTACTCAATTAACCATGAAAATGATATAAAATCTGCAAAAAGGAGTTCTAACCTGAACATGCTAGAAAAGTTAATTCTTCTGCAGAGAAAGAAGTGCCAAGTTTGCAAATTTTGCTTAGGCCTCGAACAAGGCCTAGCATAGAATGAGGCTAAACAGCTCTCTTTTGAGAAATCACATTACACAAAGTCTTAGACATGTCCTGAAATCAACACACAAACATGTTGCCACATTCTGGCCTAGGACCTAAAATAGAGTGCAGTCAGAGGCGCAACTAGAGCCGAATTTCGGGGAGGGCTAAGGAAAAATTTCGGGGGGCTGAACCTTTAATCAGTAGGCAGAGTGGAGCTGCAGGGGCTCTTAGAAGGGGGTGAAACAACTGCAAGGCCTAATTAACATTCAAATGGTATTTTAAAGACCTGTGAAACGTTCGGGTGCGGCTCTGTGTGTGCCCAGGATCTGTCTCATCCCGGGCTGCCACACACGACGGGGGGGGCTGAAGCCTGGTGAGTCCAATGGATGTTGCGTGCCTGAGTGCAGTCAGACCTACACACTACAAACAAAAACTAACCAAAACTTACTAATTCATATTTTTGGCATATAGAGAAATATGCCCCTTGTCTGCATTTTGGATGAGGCCTTTAAAATAAAGTTACATTATTAACTGGCACACAAATGAATGAGTAAATTGTGCAAAGAAATGGTAAACAAAATGGTTCCTACCGGTTCCTTCTTGCTTCAGAGGAAGGGATCGGCTAGCAACACATTGCATTTCTGTGTGCTGGATGTGGCAAGTCAAGTACACCTTTGAGGAAGACTTACTGCACTGAGTCTAGTGCAGTATTTTCTGGATTCAGTGGGATGACAATTGAGGCACACTCGATGTAGCTTTGAGTACTGCTTTACTCAGCCTACTTTGGTCAGCCCTGTGGAGAGTGGTATGCCAAGGGGATTAGATGGCCCCTCTTGAGTTAGAGCTTGGCAGTGTGGTGCATCTGGTTACAAGAGTAACCAAATAGAAAAGGCAGGGTGAACACTCTGTAGTTCTGTATGGTAGTGTCAGGACTAGGGTGACCAACTGGCATGGGTGCAAATTCAGGATGGGGAGTGTAAACATTCAGGACAAAGGGTTAAAATTCAGAACAAACCTTCTGGACAAAAGGTACGTTTTACAGACCCATCAGAGGAGGTTGTGCATTATTATGTAAGTAAATAGACAACCATTTAAGCACTAGTCAAAATAAGTTTATATCAGGTTGAACCAATCAGTATGCATGCGGCTTTGATCAACTGTGCAGGTCTTTTTGTGATATTTCATATGATAATAATCTATATATATGGTTACAGCACTGGGTTGTCCAGTCTGATGTTTTGTTTACAATTCATGGTTCTGAGCAGGCATGTTTGATGAGAGAAATGGTCAGGAAGATCTGCTTGGATAGTCATTGTGAGATGTAAAGTGGCAAACATAAGATGCCGCTAATCCAGATCCAAACATATTCAACCATTTGCAAAGCTATCCATCATGTATTCTTCCACCCATCATTTCACTCATCCATCCATTTACCCTTTCACCCATCCAGCCACCCTTTCACTTACTCATCCATCCACCCAGTCACTCACCCTTAGACACATTCACCCTTTCAGTCATCCACACATCCATCCTCACTTTTTCTCCCCATCCACCCTTTCACCCAATCCATCTCTTCACTCATCCATCTAGCCATTTGCCCTCTCACCCATCCAGCCATCCTTTCACTTTCTTATCCATCCTCCCAGTCACTCATCCTTCCACCTATTCACTCTTTCAGCCATCCATTCTCCCTTTCTCTCTCCATCGACCCTTTCACTTAGCCATCCATCCTTCCTTCCATCCACCCAACTATCCATCTACTCATCCACTCATGCATCCATCCATTGACCCTATCACTCATCCATCCTTTCAATCATCCATCCATCTTTTCTCTCATCCATCCTTTCACTCCTTCACTCATCTATCCAATCTTTTGCCTATGTACCCTCCCTTTCACTCACTCATCCATCCTTACGGCCACCCTTTCACACATCTGTTCATCCATTCACACTTTCACTTATCAATTAATCAATCCATCCATCATTTCACTCATCCATCCACCCATTCTCTGTCATCATCCATCCATTCACCCTTTCATCCATCCATTCACCCTTTGATTCATCCATTCACTGATCCATCCAGCCATCCCTTCACTTACTCTCTCACCCACCTTTTCACAATAATTGTGAGCTGAGCCTTTGTACGCAGAGTTGCAGACAGAAGAGACTCATCAGGAACTCACCCCTCGCTGTAGTTTCTAAAGCAAAGGGAGGCGTTCAAGATGCCCCTGCACATAGTCAATCTGAAACCTTGGAAGTCATGAGTCATGCATGATGCACAGTGCCAGGCCCTGAGGTGTCCGTGACATGGTGTAGTTTCCAGGGCTTTAAGTGGGATGACAAAACTGAGGGGTCTCTCCAAAGGGGGTGTTCAATGTAATTATGGGCGTAGCTTAAAACACCTAAGCTACAAATCTGTGCTTAGCATAGTGTGCCGCCCGACTGGTATTTTGCTGCTTCTGTCATTGCGTTCAGATATATAATACAGCAAGTAATGTTACACCTACAACAAGCCAGAACTATAGGTTTGTCAATGGTTGTTAGTTGCATAAAATAGAAAAGCTGCAACCATGACTTCCTTGAATGTAATATTGAAAATGCATCAGTTCTAAAATGATGACACCGTGAAAGAACTATAACCCTTTTTTTAAACTTCTTGCACGGGGGGCGGTGGGGGGCTAAGGTGAAGATTGTGCGCTTTCAAAACATCACCTGGCCCCCACAGCCAGACCCATTCTTCCTCGCCCACTGTGCCCTGAATGTGAGGGGCTGTGGGCGAGGTGTTAAGACTATCACTGTTTCCCCGGCGGCGTGGGCCCCAGGGGGGCCATGGTCAAAATGGCTCAAAAGGCCTGAGAAACACCTGGCCCCCAGGGAGGCTGATTCTTGTAAACAATCACCCCCTCCCCAGCCACCCTCAGCGTGATTGCTTTGCAGGGGAGGTGGTGCAGTACAGGCCACAGCTGATAATCACTGTATGGCCTGCACAGTGAAGCGCTTTCATTTCTGTCTCTGTCTCCGTGCTGTGGGACGTTTATTTTCTCCCATTTCCCAGTCGACAGAAAGCAGACAGCAGAGAGCACTCTCTGTGGGCTGGGAAAGGGGAGAAAAAAAACGGCCCACAGAGGGCACTGAAACAGCGGCCCTTTGGCCGATTCCCGAATGCCCGCAGTGCCAATCCGCCCCTGGTTTGAGCTATGTAATAACCTGTAATTTCAGCACACCCACTCACAAACCTGCACTTTTCTAAATGCTCTTATTGTGTTAGACATTATTTGCAGGATATGGCCCAGGATATGCATGTGGTGGTCAATTATATAGTGTACCAGATTTCAGAAATTTCTGTCAGGTGGTGGGGGAGCCCAACAGCTAAAAAGATTGAGCTGGGGGGGCTCAACCTACAAAAGTTTAAAGACCTCTGTCCTAGACACAGCCTGCTATTCACTCACAAATCTGTCATACTATGCTCCCTAACAAACTGCGCTGGTTTTTCCACACGCTGGCCTCTCGCCCTCTCCTTCACACGCTGAACCTGTCTCTTCGTGCACTGACCTGTCTCCTGCTCCACCTACTCAAACATCGTGCATGTCCCTTCACACAGATACCTCTTGTGGTGGCTCCAAAATCCTGCGCCTGCTTTCAGCTCAACCACAGAGCGGGCCCTCTGCCCTCTCTGGCACCCAAAGAAGTGCCACCTAATCTCCCTGTGTTACACTGAACATCTACCTTATAATCGTACTTTCTGTCAAGTGGGAGGGGGGGAGCTTGGAAGAGGCAGCTCTTCCCCCAGGGAGACAGAGGAGAGGAGAGCTGGCAGTAGGTCCTGATCTGGTCCTGTCCAGAACCAACCGTCTTCTCCTTGGTCAAAACGTTGCTCCAGCACTCCTGCATGGGACGTGCACTGTGCCAAAAATCCGCCCAAGGACCTGCACTCTGCAAAGAAACTACCCACAGCCATGACTCCGCTCCTATTCTGCAACCTGTCCCTGCTGCACACTCTATCCTGAACCTACCCACACTCTGCCCCCTACTGGAGACGTGCATCTGCCTAGGACCTGGGGTCTGCTGCTGACACAGCCTGCACACTGCACACTGCCCCTGCACCCCAACCCCGCGGCTTGCAAATATTCCCTTCCCATCCGTGCGCTCTGTCTCACCCTTCACCAGCTCCAGCCTGTGATATGCCATATGCCCTTCATACAGCCCGAGTCCAGCACTTCTCTCTCCTAGTATCTAACTGTTTCAATCATTCACTGTCGCAGCCCAACCATCACAGCCTCCTTGCCAGGATCTGCACCCTACCCCACTCTTTGCTGCCCAGAATGCCATCGTAAACTCCCTCCGACTGGGTCCTACCCCACTTCCCCACACTGCCCTCCGTGTCTTGCCCTCACCCTAGCCCTCTCCTAAACTCCATCACTAGCCCTAGCCTCTGTGCTAGCCCTGCTCTGTGCTCCTACTTATGGACTCTGTCCCGTCATTCACCGCTCCCCAGTCTTTCAGTCTGCCCACAGTGCTGCCCTAGCCCGGCACTTTGACTTCAGCCCTTTACTCTGCCCCTAAGCCGCCTCTCCCTTTATCCTTTTACCGTGGGCTCAGTGGGAGGTGAAAATAATAAACCCACTTCACCGCCTGCAGGTTGCTGCTCTCGGGCTGCTCCTCCCTTTACCCCTGGTCAGCACTTCACTCTGCCCCAGTCCTAGACAGCCCTTCCTGCTGCCCGAACATAGCCCTCCCTGTAAACCCACCCCCACACACAGTACCACATGCCCCCATTTTCTGATAGAGGAAAGCTGCTTTCCATCCCCAGTGCTCTCTCTGGGTCCCTAGAGTGGGCGTCTGGTTTCTATCCCCAACCCAGAGTCCCAAAGCTTTGTATCCCTTCGAATTACCACGGACTGCCACGGGGATTTAACCATTTCCTCAACGTAGGAAGCGTCTCAGTTCCTTTGAGCAGCCAGGGCCGGCTCTAGGCATGTGCAAACTGTGCACCTGCACAAGGCCACCATACCCCAGGGGCCACCACGCCAATATATATCCTTAATATATTAATCCGCTGAGGATGGATACATATTTGCGTGGTGGCCCCTGGCAGGGATTTGGCGGCATCTGGCTCTGTTCCACTTCTAAACTCCCTGACCCCGTCCCCTCTTTACTGGCCTGCGCGCTCCGCCCCGCCCGGACCCCCTCATCCGGGCCCCCTACCTACGCTCCCTGCCCAGGGCCACCATGAGCCTAGAGCCGGCCCTGGAGCAGCTATCGAAGACAGCCCGGCCCTTTAGTTAGAGGTTTTATAAAGCGCATGGCTGACTGTCTGGAGGATTCCCAGCGCTGGGAGGTCAAGCTGCGGCGGGGAACTATGCCTTTGATCACCAAAGGTTGGGGTGGAAGTGAACCATGAGCATGGGAGTGCTCCAGCACCGAGTACACAACAGTACGTACTTACTGTCCCCTACCCAGTTTCTCCACCAGCTCTCTGGTTCCTCCTTGACACGCTCTACCTGTGTAGTATTTTCCATTCGACGTCAGAATCTGCTTTCGAGCCCAAGTTGCACGGGAAGAGGACGGGCTGACCCTTAGGCCTACAGGGGCTCCTCTCCACCCCACCCCCCGCCTTGCTTTGACATGCTGTCTTTGTTCCGGAATTTCCGCTTGGTTGGGCCTACACACCTGAAGCGACAGACAGCCTCGTCCGTCCGGTTCGAGATGACGTCCTGACAGACATACACGCCGACTTCAAACAAAGAATGGCTGGCTAATTGGCAAGTGACAGACACCAGCAATTAATCACAAGATGGATGGCGGACAAGCTGGCAGTTTCTAAAAGCGCTTTTGAGTCATAACGATTGATTGATTAGGAGAGCTTACAAGGGCGCGAACTGCTGTGTTGATCCGAATATTATTTCTCCAACTATATAGTACACCGTACAAATGGAAACAGTAACTGTTCCTGCAGCCATCTGCACGGGTGGGTCTGCGGGTCACGCCTCGCCCCTTGCCCCCGCACCCTCTCGGCCAGAGTAGGGGTCGGAATTACCACTAAGGCTGCGATTGCAGGACACAGGTCTTGCCACGCCCCAGGGCGCTGTTGTTGCGAACATGTGCTAGTGGCTGCGCTGGAATCAGTCCGCATTCAGCGTCATAGGAAATGTTGCAAAGGACAACCCAAAAAGGTTTTGCGAAGAATACATGTCCTGGCCTAATCCAAATGTTACCCCGCTCTTAAGTAACTCTTTATCCCAGAAACAAGCCTGTGACCATATAGTGCCGTGAAGCGAGGAGAGTACTAGATATATTTATTCAAAGATTCATGTGGCACTACACATCACTGTAGCCACCCCAGAGAGCTAGATAAGCCTCCCCTCCTATCCCAAGTGGGGAGGTCCTAGGCCTTCTGAGGCCCCGGGCGAAAGGGAAGATGAGAGGCCCCTCTAATTGCATATTGTGTCACAAGAAGTGACATCACAGAAAGTGACTTCGCAGGACTTTTGATCTTAGTTATTTGGCATCACTGAAGTAAACTAATGTGGATATCAGTAACATGGACAAAAAGTAGAGGGGATGGAAAACAGGTGAGCTGCAAATATCCATGATTGTAACACTTGCCGGCTCCTTGAATGATCAGTTGGACATGCCCCCAAAAGAAAGGAATTTTAGTAAAGAGCCTTTAACAGTAGTAGATATGCACAAGGCTGGTACTGAAATTAGCATATTTCCTTTTAAGTGCATTGATTTATCATTTGCAGGCAGTGTTTACAGCATTGAAACATGATAGGCATTCAATTATGACAGCATATTTATCGGTTAAATAAATGTGGAAATATAGTAATTTCAGCTTTATTTTTCCACAAAACCATAAATAAATATGGATAAATACAAATAAATTGGCAACAAATAAATGTGGATAAATACAGACAGAAATGCCAAAATAATAAATACCATAAAACCGGGAGCTCTATTCATAATGTACCACATCATACTGGAGAAAAACAGCTCCTAGGCTGACTAGGTTACTATGTTATTGGGTTTCTGCAGTGATTTGCCATGGAAATATATATGTTCACAACAAATTAATTGGTGAAAATGTATGGCAAATCACCAACATACTCAAGCACCATGTGGCACACACTCATCTTTTTCCTCGCGCACCAAAAGCTACAAGCAAAGAGGTGTATTTATGACATTAGTGGCCTTGGGACACCTGCTTAGCACTCATCATGTTCATCAGTCAACTTTTATTCTACTTCATCTGCAAAGGATACATCATTCGAAACATCCAGTGGGTATATCATGCTAATAATCTATACATCATGAGCCTGCACTCTTTATGTCTAGGGGCAATGTGGTGCGTGCGTTTCTGCACACTAGGTATGTCCCCGAATCCCTCTCCCCTCAAACTGGTTTCCTGCATTCCATCACCTCTTGCCTAGGCACGAGAAGCCAGAGACATTGACCCCTGTCCCTGCCCCCTCCACGCACGAAAAAGAGGAGCGTATGGCAGCCTAAAAATGGCTGAAGAGTTGCTGTCTGAATGCAGCTAGGATGGGCAGACATCTGCGTCTGCAGGAGATTCAAAGACAAGCAGAATAGTTCTTTCAAGAGGAACACGGAAGTCAAGTACTTCTACCTTTAATGAACTAACAAAACAATGTTTTACTGAGGTGCGGTATTGCTTATACTTCCAAAGAGCAAAATCCCCTTCTTCATACATTTACTGACAGTGAAGAAGTTTGCAAAACCCGCCACGTCCATGCAGGGCCACCATCCAGTATTTCTAAGTATACCTCCAACAGAATGTTTAATTATATATGTTTGCTGTGTTCCCCTAGTGAAATTTGTCAGCTAAGTGTTTTGCCTGTTCTTCTTCCTGTGCCTCGGGGTGTTGTCGTTTCCTGTGGCAGATGGCATTTGGAGAAAGGCTGTCTTTTTATGACACACACGCCACGTTCATGCGACTTTCTTATTCATTATTTTGAAATGAATCAGCAATTAGATAATGGGTACAGGATGATGAATAAATAATCGGCGATGAGTGAATTCCTGAATGGATGCGATGCACGAAGAAACGCAGCATTGCAGCAAGGATTTCAGGGCTTAATGTAGAAACTTATGAATGACAAGCGATGGACCAGGAGTCTCTCTATGGTATGCAATCATCATGTATATATAGCAGGAGGTCTCGTCTTTCTTACCTTAAGACGTCACGTTAACTTATGCCAACATCAACAACGAATGGGGCCCGTCCCGAACCTACTCCCGACTCCACCCTCCTCCTGGCCAGGGAGCGCGCATACGGGGTTCATGCTGCATCACAGTGCTGTTAACTGCAGAGCGGGGGCTGGCCAAAATGATGTCCAGTGCCGTCATTGGTAGTGCTTTTGCACACTACCAGATTGACGGCTCTGTGGCCCACATCAATAACGGCCTGGCCTGGCGCCCGCGCACTGCGCACGGCACCACCACCACCACTAAGGCACCACCACCACTAAGCTAGGTGGTCACTAAGCTAGGTGGTGGTGTGTGTGCACGGTGACTGACGGACTAGTAACTGCCTTAATACTGTAACTTACTGCCTCAGCTGCGCGAGTGTGCGCATCGCTTTTTTACCTAATTTCATGTCGGGCCGGCCGGCGGTGGGCCCCCTGCTCTGCGATCTACTGCGGGGCCGGCGGCGGGGCACCCTTGAGCACGAGGCCCTGGCCAGCTGCCCATACCGCCCATGCCTACGACTGGGTCACTGAGGTTTCAAACTTCCTCAGCATGGGCGTAGGTATTAATAAATATCAGCGCGCCGAGGACCAAGAATCTGTAGTCCTGAATCCACCCACCGCAAGCCTCTTTAACCCACTATCAGACACTTATTGCCCCTTTACCACTCTTGCAGGCTTTTCTCTCTTTGTAGCGGGTTTTCTGTCCTTCTCATCCTCCTTTTTCCCGTTTGATGGTTTTCGCTCTCTTGCATGTGGGAAATGCCCGATGAGGTAAAATAAGTGCCGGGGTGGCCCCCACCGGCTCAAATGAAGTACTGTATTTTACTTGCCTGCATCAAGGACCATGCGCCCTTGATATGCGACACTTTCTCAGCCCCTTCAAAGCTGTCTGTGAAAACTAAAGCATTTAGCTAATATACTAGGTAATGGGTGTGTTTACAAGCTAAAACCTATTAACCGTGCAATATTTGTTAACTTGAAATAGGTTAATGTGAGAAAGTAAAACATGACAATCAACGTATATCACTCAAGTACTCCTTTGATTCTGTTGGTTCCTGCTTAAAATATTTTTTCAATGTCGTATTCTGGGTTAATTGAAGGAAAAAAAACAGTTTATAGTTTTGGGATTTTGAAAAGCTTCCCTCCTTATTTGCTTGAAATATTAAGCAAACATTCATGGCCCGATTACGATGCAGCCTGTAAAGGCTCCGATGGGGCGCATCGTAATGGGCGGCTCAGTTTCCTTTCCGACCGCCTCATTATGATTGAGGCGGTCAGAAAGGAAACCAGCCATTCATTCCGCCTGGCTTCTGATGGGCTCAGAAAGCCCGTCCACCAGTCAGAAGCCATCTATTAATTTCAAGGGCAGGCCTTTCTGCTATTGAGATTACAATGCATGTTTTCGACATGGTTTCCATGCTGGCCTGTCCAACATAGAAACTGTGACGGAAACCATGTTTGAGGGGGTCCCACCAGGGCCCACTTTGGTGCATGGCCTCCAGTTGGAGGCTGAGGGAACACCCATGGTGCCGCCCTGTTGATCCCTGCACCTCGTGGCAGGCACCTTGTGGCAGGCACCTCAGGTACAGGGAGGAACTGCATCTCTTATTTCACAATGGGAGTATGCATTACGGCAGGTTTACAGCAATAATGCTTGCTCCCATAGTGAAATATAGGAATCTGACTGAACAGTGTTCGGTCACATCCTAATGAGGCTGTCGGGACCGCCGACTGGGTGTTGGTCGGTCCTAGGACCGAGTCTGTGTTGGAAGGAAGGAATTCCACCTGACATCGAAATCAGACCCTGAATGTTAAATTGTGGTGAACTGAAAAGTACCTTTATATTTCATTTTTTCTACATTTCTATGAAAAAATGCCCTATAGTCTGGTTAAGAATTTTGGTGGTTGGATCCCTATATACTTTACTGTCTGTCAGCCAAAACTCATAAACTCGATTAAAATATGTAACAACTGCATTCTGCTCCAGGTGAGCAGTACAGAGAGGCCAAAATTCAAAACACATTTCTGAATGACTTTGTAGTAAAAATGTATTTGTTTTTATGCTATTTATTTAAATGAGAATGCTTCCAAAAATACAGACATTGGCCAGCATGCTTCTAAGGGTGCAGGCTAAAACATTTCTAAGGCCACAAGTCATCTCGTTTCCATACCGCAGTCAGCACGCTGCAAAGGTCAGTGGTCAGAAGGCTTCCAAAGCGATAGACCAGCATGCTTTTAAGAGCTCTGCCACTGACAGACATGCACCTGAGATCAACGCTGCCAAGCAATAGCCACTTGTCACATGGCAATGCCCTTGGCGGAAACTGCCTAAAGCACAGGTACCGAAGCACACACAAAAAGTCTGTATAGTTAGGATAAATTAAAGCAATTAACGTTCTTCTTTTCTCATGGATGGTTTTTATTCCTTAAAATGTGCAATATCATGGTATGTAAAAACCACCTGTTGTTTTTAGTATTGATGACACCAGGCGGGTTTAGTTTCAGGATTTATTGGTCAATTCCAGCATGCATATCTCCAGGTGATCACTGTATATAACTGCTGTTCCTCCAGTCAAATACCCACAACATTCCACAACCCCGCCCTATAATCCCTCCCAGAGCCTTCACATGACATTCTACATGACCTCACCCGCTTACATCACCACTATCAACACCACATAAGCCCTCTAGTTGAGTGGCAATTAAGGAATAGTTTTTCGAACGGGGCGAGTCTCCATGTAGACGCCACCCTATTAACCAACTACATCGCTCAATGATTACGCTGGAATTAAATAAGTCAATCACCCTTAGTTAGGTTATTTTATTTATTTTTTAAACTTATATGGCGCAAACAGCTACCCAAGAAGGGTTTCCCGGCGCCTAAGAATACAGCATCATGGATGGAATAATACAGCAGAGGTTGTTCAAGGTTACTGATCGAACAACCAGGTCTTTATCTCTTTACGGAACCTGGAAAGACTTCCCTCCTTTCGTATATGAAGTGGTAGTGCGTTCCAGATAGAGGGACCCTGATGGGCAAAGGATCTTCCTCCCATCCTGGAGAGCTTGAATCTAGGTACACAGAACTTTTCAGCTGATTGAGACCGTAAGTTTCTTGTTGGAATGTAGGGATGGGCTAGTGTCTGAAGGTATTTGGGAGCGGTACCTGCTCTGATTTTAAACATGTAGTTTAAGGCCTTAAATCTAATACGATTTTCCACCCTCAACCAGTGCAGTTCACGCAAGTAGGGGGACACACTGGTGTTTTTAGGTATATAGCAACGGAGTCGGGCAGCCACATTTTGTACAAGCTGCAATCTCTTTATGACTGCCTTGTTTGCACCCAGGTACAGGATGTTCCCGTAGTCAAGCCGGGATGTAATAATCGGCTTAGCATTGTACACAGGTTTTAATTGTCTTTTTTCAAATAAATAAATCCCGAAGCGTGGTGCAATCTCCCACTTACGAAGCCGTAAAACATGATTTATCCAGGACAGATGTGAAATTAGGATGATTAAATAGTGGTATAAAGAGGGATTGGAACAAAGTCAGTTGTGTGGTTCAAATGACGAAATCCCACATGTCCATGAAGGGGTATATTATTTAGTATGAGACTTTAAACCTACTTCGCCTTGGGAGCCATATAGTGTCCCATAGAATTCCCCCTCCCCCAGAAGACTTCTCTCTATAGCAGGTCCATGCTTTTCACTTATATGCAGCAACCAATGAAACATTATCCGCATCTGGGAGCTGCTTAGGAAGTCTTCATGGCAGGCATTTTTCATACTTTGGAGAACCTTCCTATTTAATCTGGGTTTGCTGTTGTACCATGTGAATTTAGAACAGCTCAATATAAGCTAAGAAACCCCCCGAACATTAAGAGAATGGTCACATGCAGTGCTAGGTAGGTAAGGTGGCGTAGGAGTACGTTCATCTTCAATGTGGACATCTGGCCCAACCAAAATAGGAAAATTGGGCACCAACACAGCATATTGGCTTTCATTTCCCAAATGTGTGTAATTTGCACTGTAGAGGTTCCCCAAGGAAGAAGCCAGTTGGATTCCTAGATACTCGACCGAATTATTCGCCCATTTTAGGGGAGAGAGCACTGTTATTTTACCCTGAGTGGCTTATCCCAGTCTAATACCAAGGATCTCTGCTTTAGGAAGGTTACCTTTGAAGCCTGAGACTTGCTCATGGTGCTGTAGTTGAGGCAACAAACCTTGTATAGCGTTATATGGATCCATCAGAGTGGACGGCATGTCAGCAGGAAAGGGGCAAATTCTATTTTGGATTTATCGAAGGGCATGCCCTGTACCTAATCTATCTGTCTTATTGTTGTGTTTTATCTAGGACTCCGATCAATATTGTGACCTCATGCCCCTATATGGCTGTAATCAATACATATCCCTATAATGGCATAAACGATCAGAGCCATATTTCAGTAAACTCGTCTCTGCAGCTCATGACAGTCCATGACACAGCAGAAGCCACTTCCTTAGATTCCTAGATAACACACCGAGTTCTTTCGACAGCTCAAACCCCCCAGCAACCTGGGAAAGCCCCGCTTGCTTTGTTTTGATTAGTAATAGAACTCCTGCGAGCAATGTAAGAATGACCAGTTCTTAGTGACAACTTTATTGACGTCTTATGTCCAAAAACCTACGTCAAACTCGGCACCTTTCAGGTATAAATATACCAACGTTGCCTTAAGCAAGCACATAGTTGTGGTGAATACTGGAGCAGAACAGCTGTCCCTTGCAGAGCCCAGCAGATGCGAGAAGCCCACGGACGCTGCCCCTCCTCCTCCTTGACGCGCTGGGAAAGACGCTGTCTTTTCTCCTGCCGAGAAAATCCAGCTCCGGCGTTTCCAGCCTACCTTTGCGGGTGACTGGGATATCGGGTCCTGAGAGGAGATACCAGACCTCCTGCATTCTATTCCAGAGGTACGGTGCTGACTAAACCGTTAGAGAGAATTCTTGAAACAAACTCTTGGCAAAACCAACTTAACTTATACTGTTACTTACTCCCTCCCTTGTATTAGGCTTAGGTCAGGTACACCGGGGTAGGCGTAGTTAGAAATGCCAGTTGAGGTCGTTAGCCAATGTATATATGAATGTATATATTTTATTCATTTTAACTATCTTATGGCTAAGAAACCATATCAATGCTTTTACAGTATTATTTCGTAATACTCCTTTTACTGTACGCACTTTTTATAATAACAAGTTTTGCAATTGTGGCAATTCATTTCTCTTGCATGAGAAGGAAGACTGCTCAATAAATAATATCTTTTATTGAAAACGCCCATCTCTCTATTCTCTGCATCCTGGTGAAAGTAAAATCTGCACAACTGACTGAGTGAAATAGCTGTCTATTGTTTCACACAACTCTAGAGATTGACTCTTATTCTGAGGAGCAAAGTTGTCATGTTTATGCGGTTGTCGGAAGCTCAATCCCTTTTTGTCTGAGCCAGGGAAGCTGATCACTTCCTATTCAGTCAATAAAGTTTCCAGTGACCTCTGAGCTAGCTGGCGCAAAACTAAATTAAGTCTAACATAGTCAGTAGAGACCTAGAAGACCGCACTCCTACGTCTACACTGCTGTTTATGTTATTCCAATGCACAGGGCCTATAGGAAAAATAGGAACTACACTACATTATTTGCTGAAAAATGGCCAACAGGGCAAAAAGAAATGGGGTAATGGAAACTCTTGTTGTCATCACCCCATTTGTTTGGATATTTGCCTTCTGCATCGCAATCTCCTCTATAAACTCTAGTCTGTTAACTCTAGGGAGAAAATGGATAGGCAGGGGACAATCTATAATTACCATTGGTACAGGTTGCATCATTCGCCTTTTCAGTATAGCCATCATGAGCATATCAGTCTTGAAAAAAATTGTATATTTTTTTGTTTTCATTCCAATTTTGGTACAATGTTTTGTGAGCAATAAGTTCAGACTACCCTTTTATTTGGTCGACAGAGCAAAAAGAAATGGGGATTTGAGGACCTATTCTCATTTTTTTTTAAATTACATTGGACAATATTGGCAAGTGTGCCCCTTAGAATATTATCGTAGGTTTGACAGTGTTTAATAAAGGCAGAATGAGCTGGGTTATTGAGACCTGGTAGATACCCGTCTACTCTATTTTCCAGAAATTTTGTAGATATTTTATAGTCTGAGTTAAGAAGTGAAATTGGTCTAAAAAGTGTACATCACTCCATGGTTCTAATTGATTTATGAATAAGAGTAATGACTGCCTCTTTCATAGAGTTGGTCACCATTCCTGTTTCTTGTTAGTTAGGTGAGGCATTTATCAAATGCAAATGTTTTTTGAAAGGCATTTGTTGGACCATCCAAGCCTGGGGCCTTGTGGGACGGTAAATGTTTGATCACTCTCTTTACCTCCTTCATTGTAATTTTCTTTTTAAGCTCCAGCCTGTTATGTCTAGAGTGACAGGCAATTGGACAGGCAGGAGGAAATCTGAAATCATCATTGTTGATGGGTCTTCTAATGGTAAAGACGCCAGTAGAAGCCTAGGAAAGCATCCACATTTTCTTGCTCTGTCTCTATCAAAGACCAATTCTGGCACCTGACATTTGGGATGTTAATGTTAATGTTATTGGGATTTGTATAGCGCTCGGCTGCCCCAGCAAAGGGGCGTCCCGGCGCTGCGAGCAAAGCTAAAGACAGAGAAGAAGAAAGCACCAGAAGGGAAGAGGTGCGGTTACTGAAAGAGGTGGGTTTTGATGGCTTTCCTGAAAGCCAGAAGGTCCTGCATGCCACGGATAGTTTCCGGGAGGCTGTTCCAGAGCTTGGCAGCGAGCAGGCTAAAGGATCGACCGCCCATTCTGGCTAGATTGGTGCGGGGAATGACCACCAGATGTTGTCCTTCTGAACGAAGTGACCTCCCAGGAATATATTCCGTCAGGAGGGGGCGCAACATCGGGGGGGAGGCGGTTTTAAGGATTTTGAAGGCAAGGCAGAGTGCCTTAAACTGAATCCTTTTTCCCACCGGGAGCCAGTGTAGTTTTTTCAGAGCTCCAGCCACTGAGGAGTGGCGGGGGAGACCTACTAACGCTCTGGCGGCAGCATTCTGCACTCTCTGAAGTCTGGTAGTTTCCGCCAGGTTGGCGCCCAATAGGAGGGAGCTGGCATAATCCAGCCTAGAGAGGATGGTAGCTTGGACAATTACCTGGCGGGTGTGACAGTTGAAGAACTTCAGAATAGGTCTTAGATTGCGCAGGATGCCGAAGCAGGTGGCTGCGACTTTTTTGGTGTGGTGAGTGAATTTCAATGCTGAGTCGACCCAGACTCCCAAGTTTTTACACATTCCTTGGGCTCAGGAGGTTGGCCTAAAATATCAGGCCACCAATTTTCGCCCCAGGATGCGGTGTTTTTCCCCAAGAGCAGTATCTCCGTTTTCCCCGCATTGAGCTGGAGGAAATTGGCCGTCATCCAGTTGGAGATGTCAGTAAGGGTCTGCTTGAAGTGATGGGCCTCCAGACCGTTGTTACCATTGAGAGCTACCACCAACTGGGTATCATCTGCGTAGGATACTAACGTCAGACCACTCTGTTTAACCACTTCTGCTAGTGGTTGGACGTAAACATTGAACAGGGTGGGGCTCAGTGATGACCCTTGAGGCACCCCCTGTCCAATGTTGTGCTCTTTAGAGATGTAAGGGGGGTGGAGACTTTGAAGGATCTATTGGCAAGAAAGTCTTTAAACCATCCCAGGGCCGTACCTGTGATTCCAGCTTCCTCCAATCTCGTCAAGAGGGCCTCGTGTGACACCGTGTCGAAGGCAGCACTGAGATCCAACAGGATCAGTGCTGCCGTTCCGCCGGTGTCAAGAATGGTACGGAGGTCCTCTGTAACACTAAGCAAGGCTGCCTCGGTGCTGTGACCAGCTCTAAACCCGTGTTGGGAGTCATCCAGAATGTTATTGGTTATGAGGAAGTTGGTGAGGGCGGTGTTAACGTGTGCCTCTATAATTTTAGCTGGCCAGGGGAGAAGTGAGATGGGCCGAAAATTTTCAGGAAAGGTGGGATCAAGGGTGGGCTTTTTCAAGATGGGGGATACCCATGCCTCCTTCCATTTAGAGGGAATTTTGGCCGTAGAGAGAGATAGGTTAATGATGTTCCGTATCGGTTCCGTGACAAGCTCATTGGCTGCACAAAAGGTCTCGGGTTTTAGGGGGTCAGCCGGTGAGCCGGATTTTATTTTTTTACAGATTGCATGTTGCATCCCTTGCCTTTCACAGTGTGGCCACCAAGAGCATATCAGTCTTATACGTTCTTTCGTAAAACTTTTGTTTAATTTAAATAGGGCTTGTACTGGTTTTTCGTGAGCAATACAATCAACTACTCTTTTAGTTTAGTTATTTTCCTCAGGAGCTTAATAGTTTACCATTATTTGTACTGCCATTCATTTTCTCTTCGGTCGGATTCTAATTTGTCTTGCGTCAATGACCATGTCAGCCTTTATTGAGTCCATTTTGCTATGGACTCCCCCCTAATACCCACTTTGAAGTTATCCCAGACTACAAACCTAGTACCTCCACATCCAGATGGGCGGAAAAGTATTTAACGATTTGGTCTTCAAGCACTTTCGCATACTTTCAGAATATCAGGTTCAAAGCACCAAGTCTTACTTTGTGAGCTCCCAATTCAAAGTCCCATATTACAGTGACATGAACCGATTTGGTTATGAGTCTAGTGCTACCATCAGGGTTGTTCACCGAATATTGTATGTCACTTTTGGAGAAAAATGTGTATTCTCCTTACATGAGGTGTCTTTCTCTTTCCATAAATCATACAACCCCAAGATGCTGAGGTGGTCCAGAAGGGTCTGAGACATGAACCCCTTGAGTATTTTTCCAGAGCAAGAGAGTAGGCGGAAACTTAAGTATTCCACACTTTGAACCAAAACTGTAATGGAACCAAGCAAGCAAATATAGTCATCGTGAACCTCCCCATCCAAACGCCTATCCATCCAGCCTTGCATTGTTCCATTAACCTAATGATGCCCACCAATCTTTCATCCATGATTCATTCACCATTTTATTTATGTAGTTATGTTATTTATCAAGTTTTGTATAGTGCAATCCTGACCCGAAGGTATCAGAGAGCTTTACAGAGTAAGCAAAGCAGTAGTACACACGTTGCATTTGGTGTAAATGCAAATGCAAGAAGTAACTACAAATACATAGTAACTGTATATACAAGAAGTGTACGATAGACAGCAGGATATGTGGATGATATAGTTCAGTGGTAGTAAGGAAGTGTGTTGCGAAGTGCAGCTGTTATACGAGTAGCATACTGAGTAACTATACGAGTTACATATGGAGTAAATACACATACAAGGAAGAAATACAAATACATAGTAACAGTATACACAAGAAGAATATGATATCCCATAGGATATGTAGATGATATAGCTCCAAAGTAAACACAGTAGGGTGCTGTGGAGGTGGGGAGAGGAGAGGCCCTGTTTTTCTCCTAAGGAGTAGGTAGTTATGCACAGATTTATTCAGGGGGTTTGGGGGTAGGAGCACCAGGACAGCTGGGGGGTATTTATTGAGAAGGAGAAGTTTTAGGTTTCTTCCTGAAGTTATGGTATGATTGATTGCCAGGTAAATCCCGAGGCAACGAGTTCCAGATTCTGAGAGTGTTCCCGCAGAAGTAGTGGGTGTGAGATTTTCTTTTCTTGAATTTTGGCAGAATCAGGAGTAGACTGTTTGAGCTTCAAAGATGTCTCTTATGGACAGCTTTGATAGTTTGTTTGCAAAGTAGACTAGTTTTCCATGTAGAAAAGATTGTGGGTGATGCAGGCATTTTTGAGTATACCTCTTGCCTTGATTGGTAGCCAGTGGAGTTTCTTGAGAGTGAGAGTAATGTGGTCAAAGCGACTCTCACCCTGACAGTAGTCTGGCTGCTGCTGGAATGTATCTTTCAAAGGGGCTAAGTGTGTTTTTGGGGCACCTGTGATCATTGCGTTACCATAGTTCAGCTTGGAGAAGACAATGGCTTGTACCACAGTCTTTAGGTCTTGGATGTGGTGATGGGTTTGATTTTCTTAAGGTGTTTCAGCGTGTAGAAGGCACTTTTAGCTGAGGCATTCATATGCTCTATCATGTTCAGGTTTGTGTCAAGTGTAATCCCCAGCGATTTGACAGATTTGGAGATGGATAGTTTGTAGTTTAATGCAGTGAAGTTGTCCAGCCAGATATCCGTTTTGTTGGGGTTGAGCTTAAGATGCTTGCTGATTAGCCAGGATTGAACCATGGAGAGACCGCTATTTAGCTGCTGGATGTCTTTAACTGTCAAGATTTTAATGGAGAGTGGGGTGTCATCTGCAGAGAGTTGGTAGGCAATTCTGGCTTGTTTCAGGATCATGGCAAGGGGTCCCATATAGAGGTTGAACAGGGCAGGAGATGCTGTTGTTCCTTGAGGAACTCCATGTGAGACCGCTGTTGCGTTTGAGGTGGAGTTGTTTAGTTTGATTAGCTGTGATCTTTGGTTGAGGAAAGAAGAAAACTGCTGAAGGGCAGTTCTGCTGATGCCTGCACACTGTGAAAGGATGCTTCAGAGAAGGTCATGGTTTACAGTATCGAAGGCAGCCAAAAGGTTCAGGAAGACTAAGAGGTAGGCCTGGACATCATCCAGAGATCAGTGTGGAACACAGATGTTCAGTATTGTAGTCTCCGTACTGAAGCCTGTCCTGGATCCAGATTGCAAGGTGTCGTGCAGGTTGTATTTTTCATAGTGGTTGTTGAGTTGTGCAAGCACACATTTTTCAATGGCTTTGGCAGGCAGAGGGAGGTTAATTATAGGTCTCATAATTGTTAAGGTTGTTCTGGTCACCATCTAATTTTTTGATGAAGAGGGGTGATTTGTCCAAATTTGAGGGAGCCCACTCAAGAAGGAGGAGTTAATGATTTTGGTCCATATTAGAAAGATGAAGTGACTGTGATTTTTGACAAGTGAAGCAGGGAGGGGGTCGCAGTTGTGCAATGTTAGCTTCATGCAGACAAGTCATTTGAGGACTTCTTCTTCAGGAATATAGTCAAATTCAGTCCAAGTTGCATCATTTTTCAATCTCTAGGTGTTGAGATTGATGTTCTGGATCGCTCAGAGGGGGGGGGGAATAGTGGGGAGACAACCAGTAGTTAGAGGGAAGGCCTTGAGTGGACCCTTGTTGCTTGTGGGTCATCCTTGGTGTTGGGTGGGGAGGTTGGTGGCAGAAGATATTTTTTCAGCAAAGAAGGTTGCGCATTTTTCACAGTGTTTAGTAGAGTCATTAATTGGGTGTTAAAGGAGACAGGAGGTTTGCTGTTTGATGATGCTGAATAGGTCTTCAGACCTGGCCCTAGACCAGTCAATTTGGGTTTTGAAGAAGGAGGATATTTGTCTGAAAATGTGTCTTTTGTATTTTAAGCGTTCAGCTCAGAGGATCGAGAGATTGGTTAACAAGGGTTGTTGTCTCCAGTTTCTTTCAGCCTAGTGGAGTTGTCACCTCTCATTGTTAAGTTCTTTATTAAACCAGGGTCTAGAAGAGATATTTCTTGATTTGCTGAGGTTCATAGGGGTGACTGTGTCAAGGGGGTCTGCCGTTTTTTTTTGTACTGTACTGAGCGGTGAGGTCATCAGCATAGGTGAAGTTAGGTGGAGGTGGAAGTTTGGAACTGACTAATCGTTCTAACTCTTACTGGGGCATTCTATGTATGTTCCTCGCCCAGTGCTTGGGACGGATAGTTCGATGGGATTGAGCTGCAAAATAATTAGCTGGTGATCAGTCCAGTCAGTAGGCAGGTTAGAGTAGAGGGATAAGGTGTTGTGCTTAGAGAGGATTGTGTTAAGGGTAGAGCCTTTATGATGAGTTTTTTTATTGCAGTGTTGGGTGCGATCGTTGGTTTCCAGGAGGGTGGATAGGGCTTGTAGTGTAGGGTCTTCGGCCTTATTCAGGTGCAGATTTAGGTCTCCCAAAATAATGTCTGTACTGCCTTTTAGGGGGGTTTGCATTATTAGGACTGTTAAGTCTTCAAGAAAGTGTTGTTTTTCACATGAAGGGTGGTAGATGATATGAAATTTGTAGGGGTTGAGGCCTTTAGAGGAGAGCTGAACTCCTAATTATTTAAAGGTAGGGTATTTAGTGTTGTGGAAGGGAGTTAGGCACAGGTCTTATTTGTGTATAATGGCTAATCCACCCCCAATGCGATCCTTGCTGGTGCATCAAATGATTGAGAAGCCCCGTGCGATGAAAGGGGATGAGTGGTCATTCAGGTTAGAAAGCAGATGTCACTTGTGTTTCATAGGCAAGTTTCAGCTTTGTCAGTTATTGTTATTGTTATTGTTAGTTTAGATTTATAGCGCGCCCAATCACCTACAGGTCTCTAAGCGCAGTCATTGGCATGCTTAACTACTTTTCGACAGTTTAGTAGTATGCAGCAGAGCATAGGTGATGATCTCGTGATGATCTCGTGCCACATGTTAGTTAGTTGGGCAGGTGGCCTGGGAGGGCAAGTGGTTTTCAGGGTCCTACTTGTGCAATGGATTATTCGACTCTTGCAATGGCTGGATTGGATAGGATCTTTGTTATATGTGTTGCTTAGCATTTCAGCTTTCTTCTGTGACATTCCAGTTGTGGTGCGTCTAGGTTTGAGGTGAGGATGAGTGAAGGGGCTAGTTTGCATAGTGGTGAAGGATGGGGGGATCGACATAGAGTATACTTGAGGCAAGATTGGTGCTCGCCAAGGATGCTTGAGGGTGGGGCAGGATGTGGCTGATCTTTGCACCCTTGCCTTATGATGACATAAGGAAGAGGTGTGGCGCCGCAGCTAGGGCGACTGACTCCGGAATCTGAGGATCACGGTTCGATCCCTGGCACCGGCGGCAGATTAGCCCAGCACCATGTGACTCTGGGCAACAGCTTGCTTAATCTTCCCGACGGCCCCCAGCACCTAGAGACCCCTACGGGTGATTGTGCGCTTTACAAATGTGGATTATATGTTATATTATATATATTATATCCAGAATAGTGTTGATTTTGAAGTTTAGCTGGGCTATTATAGGGATATGTTGGGAGGCGTTTGGTTCTGTGGTAGGAAGTGAAATATGATTGAGCTTATTGGAGTATGAGAAGGCTGCTGAGGTAGTATCCAGTCTACTGTGGTTGGAGGGCTGAGTAGTTCCAGTTGCAGGAGATAAATCAAGCTGGGCAGTGGAGGTGTGCGACAGGGAGGGGGAAAGGAATTCTGCAGGATAGCAAAGTCAGCATGGACTAGTAAACATTGAAAATCAGGATTGCTACTGCACGTGCGAGATGGGATGGGCAGCATATGATAGCAGCATTGACTTAAAATAACAGCATATTCATAAAATATCATTACTGATGTAGAATGGGCAGAAAACAATCACAATATAGGCATAGAGTAACAGTGTAGGCTAACACTGTAGACAAAGAGACACAATATACACGCAAAATGACAATATGGGCGTACAGTACCAAGTTCTAATATAGACATGTTCATGCTTCCACATGGGGTTAGTAGGCAATCGTGTTATTTTAGGCAGTATTTATAAATTGCCTGAGGGGGTTGACACTGCAATGACATCCCAGATCAGACACATAAGTGACACAATGCAGGCAGTCCCCAGTTCAGAGGCAGTAGAGATCATCATGTGAAAAGTGTTCTCCAGTTCAGAAGCAACAGCAGAGGCACAGTGCAGGTTATCCCCCACTCAGAGGCAAGGGTGTTTATCAAGCTCAAAGAACTCCCAGATCAGAGGCACCTAGGACACAGTGGAGAGAATCCCAATTTCAGAGGCAGGATTGTTCCTCACATAAGGCTCAGATTTGCAAAGGAACAAGAGGGAGTTAAGGCCTCCGCAAGTATAGAAGTCGTAGGCAGAGCAGGGGGTCAGATTGGGAGATTTTAGACTGATGTGGATTGCTTACTTTAAAAAGTACCAGCGTGACCAGGATCTTTTCCTAATATAGAAAGAACAACCACATAATGCCCGTCCATCAGGGCTCCGTGTAATATGCCAAACTGTGTGTAATAGGCAGACAGCTTCATTGGGCTGAAGAGTGGCTGTAAGATCTACAGCAAATCACGGTGGAGACACGTCAGCAGCAAATGGAGAAAGACATTTGAAGAGGGATCTGTGGGCGGTGGAGTTGAAATATAGCCCAATCAGAAGCCTCTGCTCTTCTCAAAGCACCTCTTCACTTTCATGATGTTATTCAGATCATGACCTCATGTTTAAAAAGTTGCATGTATTCACTCTCAAAGTATAGGAACAGTTTTGTCACAGAGGCACTGAAAGAATCAGTATAGAGCGGTTAGTAGAAATCCTACTGGGTAAGCAGCCTAAACACATTTCTACTGAAGAAGTAGCCCAGTCAAAGTCCTACTGAGGAAGTAGCCCAAACAACTGCCCGCTGAGGAAGTAGCCCAACATTCCTACTGAGGAAGTAGCCCAAAAAACGAGAGGATGAAATCAGACAAAAACCTTAGATTAGGCAAAAAAACATATTTTTGGATAGTAATGCGGAGGGTGAAGGGCATCACTAACACAACCCCAACTGTTCCTCAATTTCCTGAGGGGCGCTCCTTAGGTTGCATCAGACATTTGTAGATTTGAAGGGCCAGCTGTTCAAGCACCATGTTGCCATGGAGAGCTGACTCCAGGGGATCTGCATTCAATGACCCAGAAGTAGGTTTCTCTCATTTCAGTATCTACTTCCCTGTAGAAACACAGTCTACCGCTGTCTACAGGCTATGCCACAGTTATTAAGGGTCAAAAGCATATTAGATGCTCTCATGAAGATTGTTGGTAGCTCAGGCCATTGTCTCCCTCTGAGTGTGCAGGCTGCGACAGACCTGCCTTATCGCATCAATACTGCCCATGGCAGCACCGCAACAATCATGTTCAACTGAAAAGGGGGCCCATCTCCATGATAGCCATTGCAGATTCCTCCTGTGCAGAAGCTTGCATTAAGTGAGGTCAGAGGGCCACCACAAGGCGGGGGCTGCAGAGAATTGCTCAAGGGGATAGAGGGCTTGCCGCATCAGAAGTTAGTTGCAGTAGCACTGCAATGCATGTGCTCCTCGGGGACAAGGAAGGGCTCACCTCAGTGCCCACCCATTGCAGTCTCCTCCGCCACAGCTGCTCGCCTACAATGCCTCCATGCGCAGCAGCAGGCAGAGAGTCTTCATGTCGAGTAATTGGCTCCGGGAGCCAGCAAAGATGCTGCTGCAGATGATGCAAGGATAGCAGCTTGGAGATGCTGCAATAGGATCTTAGCAGCTGTCCAGAGGAATGGCAGATTCCCTTGCCAACCGCAGCGAGGAACCGGCTGTACAGGCCTTTACATCTTCCTAAATCGATTTTAGCGTGGGGTCAATGGAGGTCCTGAGGAGCAGTGGCCAACGAATAGGCATGGGTGAAATTAAAAAAAATACTTACCTTGCCGCCGGACACCCTCAAATTGCCTTTTCCACTTCTGTTCCTGATTTAACCAGCAAGCACAAACAGGCCCCACCTATCTAATTACTATGCTGCAGTGCAGCATTGTGATTGGTCCGCACGCTGTAGTTCAGCGCTCAGACAGGCAGTGGGAGCTTGTATATGTTCCCCACCAGGCTGTGCATTTCAGCCTTGTGAGGAACAAGTGCGCACAACTGTTTGGCAGGCCCAAGACAGCCGGAAAAGCAATCATGCGCACTTAAGTGGCCACCAATCACCCCCTTACTGGCTGTGACACAGCCAAGTCCTGCCCCACCCTGCCCTGTAAACCAGAAAACGAAAATGATAAAAATATAGTGTTATTGTCATTTTATTTTTCCTTTATCCTCTGTTAAAAATACATTGAGGTGACACTCCGCCGCCTTAGTGAAGGAGCCGCCGCTGCCCCGGAGGAACGTATGCTGAAGGCAATTCTTTGTCCCGGGAGCATCCGGAGGAAGCTCCCTAACAGTTGGCCATCTTGGTTACATATTCCAAACCATTCCAAATGTCTGTCTGCCCATCCATATCCAAACCGTTCTACCCAGCTGCAAACATATTCATACATCTATTCTTTCACTTCTCCTTCTCCATTTCATCCATCTACTCATCCATTCAATCATTCATCCATGCCTACTTTCATTTATCCATTTATCCTTTCATCCCATCCATCCATTCACACTCACTCTCCATAATCCATCCTTACTCACTGCTCCCGCTGATTGCTAGCAAGGGTTCACAGTCCTGAGGCGGAAGCCGGGACTTTTTAATTTGTTCTCCTTCTTACTGCTGCTATTTTAGTTTTAACATTTGTGTGTCTTAATGTGCTTTTAGAAGTTGCTTATTTGCACATTGCAGGGCTTGAACTCCGTGACATCGCCCCTCCGGTCCCGCCATCTTGGGTGAGGGAGACGAGTTGGGCGAGCAGTCCAGTGCTCCGCCACGCCCCCCCCCGCCTGCATAAACTCCTCCGACACTCACTGCTCCCGCTGATTGCTAGCGAGGGTTCACAGTCCTGAGGCGGAAGCCGGGACTTTTTAATTTGTTCTCCTTCTTACTGCTGCTATTCTTACTGCCCGCCACTGCCTGCATAAAAACCTCCGATACTCACTTCCCCCGCTGATTGCTAGCGAAGGCTCACAGTCCTGAGGCGGAAGCCGGGACTTTTAATTTGTTTCCCTTCTTACTGCTGCTATTTTAGTTTTAACATTTGTGTGTCTTAATGTGCTTTTAGACGTTGCTTATTTGCACATTACAGGGCTTGAACTCCGTGACATCGCCCCTCCGATCCCGCCATCTTGGGTGAGGGAGACGAGTTGGGCGAGCAGTCCAGTGCTCCGCCACGCCCGCCCCCGCCTGCATAAAATGACACCTTGGCCCAGGAAGCGCAGCGGACGGGTGCAGCGGGCGCGCCGGTGGTGCGCCAAGGCAAGCCGGTCTGCGCCCGTCCGCGCCTGGCCCGCGCCCAGTGCCGGCCTCTATGCACAAACTGAGCTGACAAACTGTTGCAGTTGGTCGAGGGACGGCCTCCTAAATCTTAGGCCTTCATTGTTAGACAGTCATACTAGGTTCGACCCGGTCTCTTCGATGGAACGCTTTACCTGTTCTAAATGCCAGTATGTCCTCCACTCCTCTCCATCTAACTTGGGCAGGGACATAAGTGAGAGTCGTCTCCCCCCCCCCAATGTGAACTGCAGGCATGCCTTGTCAACTGCCGATCTCTACCGAAGCACGCAAGTGAGATCTGGCTCTCGCTCACATCAAACGACTGGGACTTAATGTTCCTCACAGAAACTTGGATAAAAGACGCCTCTAACCCTGATATTGCCCTGGCAATCCCTCCAGACTACCAATATGCTGGGCTAAACAGACCTGGACCCAAAACAGGGGGAGGAATAGCTATTATTCTTAGACCCGAATGGAAAATAGTCTCCAGAAAACTAGATAATCTTGGTCCCATTGAAGCCATGTATTTCAGCATTTCCGAGGCCGCTCTCCTCATCTGTGCTGGAGTGCTAATTTATAATCCTCCCAACACCCACCCTACTCATATTACGGACTTACTCACGATCTTAGCCGACCTCTCACTGAAACATCCTCATTTCACGGTCCTTGGAGACTTTAATCTACATGTAGACAACAGTAACTGTGCAAAGGCGTGCTCCTTAATAGAAACCATGGAGGGCATGAATCTCTCTCAGAAAGTCACTGGCCCCACCCACACAGCCGGTCACACTCTCGACCTTATTTTTACAAATTCTTCTGGCCTCTCTGTCCTTACCCCCCGCCCTGTGACATGGTCTGATCATTCTGTCATTCCTTTTAACATCATAATACCTTCCATCAGACGTTCTGTCTGTAGGACAAAGAGGCTGGGAAGAAAGTGGTTCAAGGTAACGTTGGAGGAGTTTGCACCTGCTTTAGCCAAACTCAACTGGCAACCTTCCACAAACTTAAATGAGGACGTAGCAAACTTAAACCAACACCTCACCACGGTTATTGAGGGCTTAGCTCCTCTCACCGTTCTCTCTTCGGCTAGAACCAAACCCTCTTCACCCTGGTTCTCCCTGCTGCTGCGAGAAGAAAAAAGCAAATGCAAAAGATTAGAACGCCTCTGGCGCCGGACTTATGACCCAGTAGCTAAAATAACATACAGAGCGGCATTAAAAAACTTCCACAAGATTAAACAAAGCACCATGAGGGAGTATTTTGCAAGTAAAATTAAAGCTGCGGATAATTCAACTAAGGCGCTCTTTCAAATTGTGAAAGACTTTACCGACCCCGCTGCCCTCGCGCACAAGCCAGAGCCCTGCCAAGTACTGTGTGATAACCTATCTAATTTCTTTTATGATAAGATCAACCTGATCTATGCTCCTTTTAAGGCAGTAGACAGTTCTGACGCAGAGGCTACATCTATGCCACATACTATCTCTGAGGACATAAGGCTAAATGCGTTTAAGCCTATTACCTTGGACACTGCTCTTAATAAACTTAAGCTTTGTAAATCAGACTCACCCCTAGACCCCATGCGCGCTCAAGTGTTCTCCGTAGTGGCTCCGGCGATTGTACCACCCCTTCTATCAATCTGGAAGTCTTCCCTTCTTTCAGGCCAGTTTCCGGAGACTTGGAAGCAGGCCATCCTGGTCCCCCTTCTGAAAAAATCTGAGGCTGACCCTGCCGTTCTCAGCAATTACCGCCCGATATCGCTGCTACCCAAGCCAGCTAAAATCCTGGAAAAAATAGTCCAAGAACAACTCACGGACTGCTTTGAAAGCAATGATCTCCTGCACGACTCGCAATCCGGCTTTAGGACCGGGTATAGCATGGAGACAGCACTTTTGGAGGTGTCGGAGACCGTGCGGGAGGCGGTGGACAGGGGTGAGACAGCCATGCTTGTGCTTCTCGACATGTCCGCGGCCTTTGACACGGGCTCCCACGACATCCTTCTGACTAGACTCCGAGAGTTGGGGATCAGTGATACCCCGTTAGCCTGGATCACCTCGTTCCTAACGGATCGGACATAACAAGTATGGTGTCGCCCATTCTGGTCCAAAGATAAGAAACCTCTGTTTTTTAACGTTTACGTTGCTCCTCTCGCGAAACTGATTGAGTCATCTGGGGTGAGAGTGATCTCCTACGCTGACGATACTCAGCTGATTTTCTCTTTTAAAGATCACTCGCCCCTTGGTTTCACAAATTTTAGAACTTGTCTTGCCAATATTGTAGCCTGGATGACCCGTAATACGTTAAAACTCAATACGAACAAAACCGAGGTGCTATTTTTTAATCAAACGAGTCCCATGCCACCGGCCACCTGGTGGCCGCCTGAAGTCAACCCAGCGCCCCCCCCAGTCACGGTGGCGCGCAATCTGGAAGTTCAATTCGACAATGAACTCTCTTTTAAATCCCAGATCCAGAAAGTTACCTCAGCATGTTTTGGTAAGCTCTAAATGTTAATAAAAATTGCTCCTTTTCTCCCTACGGAATCACTGAAGACAGTGATACACGCTTTAATTACCTCGCACCTGGACTACGCGAACAGCCTATATGTGGGACTTCCGGCCTACCTCCTGCATCGGCTGCAGATCGTGCAGAATGCCGCGGCCCGACTGATTTGCAAAGTCCCCTTTCAACATTCCATCTCACCCTTCTTGAGGAAACTACATTGGCTCCCGATTTCTGCTCGCGTTAAATTCAAGACCCTGGTACTTGTTTTTAGGGCTCTGAATGGAAAGGGCCCCAAATACCTCAGACATAGACTAAAACCAGTTCACTCTTCTCTCAACCTCAGATCCAACCACCTTCGTCTCCTACTCCCTCCTAGATTTCGACTGGCAAGGAAAGGTGGTAGAGCTTTTGCTGCAATTGCTTCAAAATTATGGAACGCCCTCCCTATTAGCCTCCGTCTCATCGACATTGAATCTCAATTCAGGGGCAATCTAAAGACCTTCCTATTCTGTGGCTGCTAACTCTCCCTTAAATCTGCAATCTCAGCACCGGGACACCCCCGTTGGGGGTAGCCGTGCGCTTAACAAATGTCAATAATTATAATAATAGAAGTCATCATCCATTCCCCTTTTGACTTATTCATCCACCCTTTCATTCAGTCATCTTCCCTTTCACTCATCCATCCTCCCTTAGACCCATCCATCCATCCATCCATCCATCCATCCATCCATCTACCATTCATCCATCCTTTCACTCACTCACCCATCCATGCTTTTAGTCATCCATTCATCATTCACCCTTTCACATATCCATCCCTTTCACTCATTCTTCTATCCACACTTTTTTATTCAGCAATCTATCCACCCTCCCTTTCAGCGATCCATCCATTATTTTACTCATCTATCTTTACATACATCCTTTCACTCATCCATCCATCCTTTCTCTCATGCATTTATCCCTGCTTTGACTCCGTCCATCCAGCCAGCTTTTCACTCCATCATTTTTCATTAATTTACTCTTTCAGTATTCGTCCATCCTTTCTCTCATCATCCATCCATCCCCCTTTCACTCCTCCAGTCATCTATCCACTCAACCTTTCACTCATCCATCCTTCCATTCACCTCATCCATCCTCCTTCCCTTTCACTTATTCATCCTTACTCTTCCTTCCTGCCTTTCTCCTTTTCATGTTAATTATGAGCCTTTGTCTCCCAAGCTACAGTTAGAAGAGGCCCATCAAGAATCCCACCCTGCTGTAGCTTCTAAATCAGGAATTGAGGAAGTCCCTGGTCAAGAGTGGGGTGTGGGTCACCAGCCCACAGTAATTGTCTCCTCGTGTCTCCATAATATTATCTAGTTTTTAGGTCGAGCCTATAGCGGCAGCACGCATGCGCTGTTCGCTCTGCGAAGCATGCAGTAATAGAGTATGGAGTGGAAGCTCCGCCCACTCCCCGCCTATCTTTTTCATTGGCTTGTGTATTTGTCCTTTCTAAATGCTGCCTTCTGATTGGTATATAGGCTTGTTAGTCCCTCCTTCTGACAAACATGTCGTCATTTGTATCCTTCCATGGCTACTGACCCCTTTACTTTGAGTGGTGCATGGTATGTGTTATTTAGATTGTGAGCACTATTTTCTTTCTGTGCATTCTCCCCCCCGAAGTCTGTGCCTTCTCGCCCCTAGCACTTCCTTTGTTTGTGCCTCCTCGCCCCCAAACCCCCGCCCGCCTGCACTCCTGTTTTCAATGCAATAGGTCTTGCGTAAATGCGAGTCCTATTGCATTGCAAATGCTTGTTGGAGGTCCTACCACACTGATTAATATTGGAGGTGTAGGAACCTCTCACTTTGATGTCCTGCCCGCTAAGCAGCTCCTTGATCATGATATAATGCCCTTCTGTGGAATCAGTATCACCTTCCTCTATCTTTAATGGTAGATGGCGTTGAATGACTCCATCACCCCTATTGAATTTTGCAGTTGTCTGCGATGCAAAGAACTGCATGGGGTAGAGTCGTCTCTCATCAGGCTAATGTCTTTGGTCAACAAATGAGAATCCTGGGGCAAACTATATTAGGTGACTCATTGCAGGTGGCCCTCCATATCTTGTTGCTTATGACTGGGGTATTTAGACCCCAAATATTCTATGTTAAGAGTCAAACCGTCTCCTTTTCTAGTGTAACTTGGGCACCCCAGGCCCTCAGGGTCTCTACCGGTCTCCTTAGATCACAATGTTTTAAATCAAATCAGAACATGATAGAAAGGACTTGTGAGTAGTGTTCCCTTTCCCTCCCACAAACTTGCAATTTTTCACTTAGATAAAAACTTGAATAGACAAATTTAGCATAATGCAAATAACTATCGACAAATAGGTATCATGTCTTTGGTGTGTCGGAAAGTCACACCGGTGGCATTCTGGGCCATCTCATCTGCAGTATCAACCTTCTTACATTGACTTTCCTCATGCTGGCTTAGAACTTAGATTTCTGACAGTATATTAACTGGCACCAGTGCCCACTCATGTTTCTGGTCTCCTGTTTCCTCTGTTTCCACTCTTGTTGGATTTTCTTGTTTCCTCCTACCATCCGGTGGACCATATACGCTGATCCTTTGATGTGGAGGATTTCCCCAATCACCGAGTAACCCCAGCAGCTTCAATATATCCCTCCCCTCTTCCAGAGACCTGATCACATTAGATTTCCCATCCATTTTTAATATATATGTAAAGGGTTAGGCCCATTTTTTTTTAAGTTGAATGGCAATTTTCAGAAAGGCCCTCTGTCTCTGTAATATGGCCTACGATATGTCCTGAAATAGCTGGATCAAACATTCGTCCAATTCTATAGACTCTTGTCATTGGGCAGCACTCGGATTAGGGCCTTAACTTTCAATATCACTTACTTGGTGATGATGTCACTGAAAGTTGGCCCAAAACCAGATGTATTGGCCTCACCCAATCTGCCCAGACAATCCCAGTGGTAGCAGGGGCCTGGGGCTCCAAACAAGGACAACAATCTGGTATTAAACTCCATGGTGTCTGATCCCTCCATGTGCTCCCATGCATTGCAAAACCTCAAATTAATTGCTGCTTTGTTTTTGTTAAAACAAGGCTTGAGAGATGAGACACGATCCTCATTTGTGCTCACTTTTGCGCCAATTGCCTGGATGTCCTTTGTCAGATCATATATTGTGAAGTCTGAAGATCTGACAGGGTTGTTGCTGAAGTACAGCTAAGCATGCTTGGAGGTTCTGTTTGGTGAAACTTTGCTGATCAATATTCTTCTGTGCAGCCACCGTATCAAAGACCTGCTGCTGATCTAGAAGTTGATTTCTTAATCCGGGCTGCTTGTGAAAGTCACTCAACCAGCACAACCTGAGGTCTCCTAGCTGTTGCTCACCCCAGACTTCTTCAAGTGCCTATGGAGGTAAAGTCCTATCATGTTTGGTTCCATCTACGGTTGTTGATGATATCTGGAGGTCGTAGTCCACAATTCCCAACCCATATTATCTCAGAAATGCCTTGAGCCTATGGGCTCGCTGTCTCAACCTCTGTTGGGGTCTCCTCGTGATTGCCCATACGAATATTGTATGCCTGCTCTGTGGTTTCGGTCCTGTTACGCTAATGAGGGGGTTAATCTAAAAAAAAAAAAAATCCCCTTCTCTACTTGCTTGTTGCCTGCAATCTTCCCTATCCAGGGATTCCCCTGTGAGAGGGGGCCTCCCATAGTCACCCTATCAGCTTGAAATGTTTACCTTGGGATCCTCTTCCTAGGCTCGGTGTCGTAGCATACCCCTCCTTAGTATTTTGTGTAATCTCAATACAATCAGATTTGTTCTTGAAGCTTTTGTTGATATTTTACTTATTGTGCTCTTTTTAATGAGAGTGGGGTTTTCACCCGCCACCCACCTGTCAGCACTCTGCTCACCTCGTTACTTGTGACAGCGGCATCTTCTTGTTGCAGTATTCAATTGTGCCATCTGAGGTGGTGAGCTTGCACCAGCAGGTGGTAGCAGTGGTTGAGGACCTCAATGACCAAAGGTTGAAGACCCTCAGTGACTGGTCATTCCAAGTGAGCTAATCGTTGGCAGTGTTTTGGAGAGTTTTCAATGTCAATACTTTGTTTCCATATATTTAACGAGATGCTACCATCTGTGCACCACCACCTACTCCCATTCTATTTCTGTGAGGAAGAGCAACCCCTTGGTTCTTCCGGTCACCGACTTGCCTTGTGCTTCTGCAGGTGTTGCCTGGATCAAAGATGGCTGACATCCGCCGAGGCAGAGCGACTCGGCTCCTCTTCAAGAAACGTGCCGTTCATCCTACCTGAGTGCAGTGTCTGCAGCCCCACAGTCATTGCATGACCTCCTAATCCCAGGAAAGCGGTCTGGGGGTGCTTAGAGGGAGCGTCTTTATGGTTTATTTGGGGCCCAGCCAGGAGCTGTCCTCTAGTTTATCCGCACATCCAGGCACTGGCCATGACCCCAACATTCTCAAATAGGTTTTACAACTCTTCCAGTCAGGATATTGCTTGCTGATTTCTCTAAAAAAAAGTCCTCCAAATGGTTTCACGCCAGTACTTTGATTTAAAATGACAAATGCTATTTTTAAAAAGTTCACCTTAAATTGCATTTTTAAAACATCATTCTTGGTTCCTTTAGTCACCGTCTTGCCTTGTACTTCTGCGGTTTCACATGGATCAAAGATGGCTACTATCTGATGAGGCAGAGGCAGAGCGACTCAGCCCAACTCTAAGAAATGTGCCATCCATCCAAGCTGAGTGCGGTGTCTCCAGCCCCTCATCCATCACACTTCCTCCTAATCCCAAGAAAGTGGTCAGGGGGGCTTCAGCAGAGCATAAGGCATAGGTGGGATGTCCTCCTTGCATGCCTTCTCTTTGTTACTGGAAAGTGCCACAGAAGGGAGTGGGGTTTAGCCCTGTTGATCTCTTCATGACCACCCTGTTAGGGGACCTCTTACCCTTGTGGGAGAGGGGTGGGAGCAGTGCTTAATTTGTAAAATATGAAGTGCAGGTGCTCAAATGTTTGTCGGAGGCCACACCTACATTTCTCTGGCTCCACCCACTTCCTCTACTGGCTCTACCCACTTACTATATTTGCTCCACCCACATCTTCAACTGGCACTGCTAAAAGTCAGATGTAATATATACCTAACCTGATCCGAATTTCAGCAAGGGAGCCTTCCTCATAGTAAGGTTTTGATAGGAGGTTCCCCTGCCCTGTGAACATTTTGAAAAAGATTAACTCAAAAGTGCATTTAAAGCCCAATTTTGGAATAAATGAGCTAATATCACTAATGCATTGAAAAGGGAGAATTTTAGTGCTCTGTGAGCTAATGTGGGGAAAGAATAATACTGGGGCAGGGTATGCCATTTTTAACAGAGTCTATGAGTTCTAAGGTACACCTTTTACATGGCTTATGTGACAAAATAAACCAAAAATGTTTTGGGGCATTTGCATGCAGCTCTTTGATGACAGACTAGTTAATAGCTTGCTGTTCTAGGATAGGATTTTAACTTACAAACTGCAAGTAACAAAAGGATCTCTCTGACAGAAGTAGTAACACACTGACCTATTTTACATTATATGCACTTTATGCACTTTTTGATCTGCATTGTAAATGTTCTTTGCAGCAGGTATACAACCCTGTACTACCTTTCAAGCAGTCATAGCTTTGTCCACTGTCTTTTGGCAACGCACGCACTACAGAAATACCACAAACATACAAAGGGGGTTCTTTATTTACCTTGGTCTTGTCTGGTACCCTACTCCTTTGGCTGTTGGGTCCCTCTCCTTTTTCTTTTGAGCCTTGTTCACCACTGCCAGCCTGAAGGGGCAGCATGCTTAGTCTTTGGTGATGGGGTTAGGTTCGTGCCAAAGGAAGAGCTCCAAGAGAAGATATACCTCAACCACGAGCTTGAGCGAGTGTAGAACAGCCTCTTCTTTCTGTATTCAAATAGCTCTACCTTCCCACCTTGAGTTGTGTGCCTGCACATGGACACAGAAGACCGAAACAAAGAACTGGGACAGAGTGAGCACATCTTCTCCTAGTGGCTCATGCAGGACTGCATGCCACTGAGAGTGCCACAGCCCATGCCCAGTCGGCAGAATCAGATTTTGACGAACACAACTTATTGAAGGTGTAATGCACGAGCAGGAAATTGCACAGTGGATTAGAAAATTATTGGGCTCTTTAATCTCTACGAGCACTCCACCAGCCTCCCCCCCCTCCCATGTACCCCAAGAAGCCAGTTGCCTTCTCCTGTATTGAGTGTACCTGTAGGCTAACTTACCTAAAGGGATCAGCCTAAGCTTACAATAGCAGATTCCACTAAAGGTTCCATATATGCCTACATTTCAAGGTCAAATGATTTTCCCCTTAATCGATCATACCTTCCTATTTGCTAAGAAGTAATGTGTAACTCTCAACAAATAAAATTAAAATATGAAATAAAAAGTGAATACCATCTTGCTGAATTGGAAAATGAAGACCACATCTAAACGAATGAACTAGGGTCACGTTAAGTGCCAAAAACAGTTTAATACTGTGATGCAAGTGACACTAACCAGCTTAGTCAACCCATGCATTAAATCAAAACACACTGTACAATCCAATAGGGATTCCAAAGACACTACCTCTTATTGCAACTCCACACAATATGTACACTTTAAATATTGATTTTAATGTATAGGTATACGTATACGGTTGGATTAGACCGAAAATGCAATTCTCCATTCCCACCCCTATTCAACTATTCTCAACCAAGGAAATATCCCATGTCTCTTTAGAGAGACAGCAATAAATAGAAATCAGTGATAAGATGCACTTCTGCAACCATGTTAATCACTGTGGGCTCAGAAAGCAGTGGAGAAACAAATCGGGTTAAGAAACAGAAGGAGAGTCGTGTCACATCGTTGTTCACAATCTGCCATTTTTTCTTGCATGGCTAATTTTCTATCAGAAAAAAAGGTTCAATAATATTGCGGTTATAATACTGATGCTAATTTGTAGAACTGACCCATCCTGATATCCAGAGGGGTGGCAACAATTAAGTTTTTCTCTAGTCGGAATTGGATTTCATTGTTATGTTCTAAGCATAAACTTTTAGGTCACATAGTGCTGCCTTCCTCTCCCTGGCTCTTATCTTAATTTCCTTCCTGAATGACTTAATACTGTGACATGCGCCATCAAAACAGCTGCACTATCAATGGGGGTTTGCTAAGGGGGCTTCTCTAATCTGTACGACACTGAATATGTAGCTGAAGATGTTTCTGCGACCCTGCCACCTCTATCTATCAATAGAAAAATCCAGTGGTTCTGTTTCCTCCACCCCTCCCTGTGCCTCAGGCAATGCAGGACCTTACCATACCTCTGCCTTCCTCCACCCCTCCCTGTGCCTCAGGCATTGGTGGACCTTACCATACCTCTGCCTTCCTCCACCCCTCCCTGTGCCTCAGGCATTGGAGGACCTTACCATACCTCTGCCTTCCTCCACCCCTCCATGTGTCTCAGGCATTGGTGGGCCTTACCAGACCTCTGCCTTCCTCCACCCCTCCCTGTGTCTCAGGCATTGGTGGACCTTACCATACCTCTGCCCTTCTCCACCCCTCCATGTGTCTCAGGCATTGGTGGACCTTTACCAGACCTCTGTCCTTCTCCACCTCTCCCTGTGAATCAGGCAGGACAGGGCCTTACCAGACCTCTTTCCTCCTCCACCCCTCCCTGTGCCTCAGGCAGGACAGGGCCTTACCAGACCTCTGCATTTCTCCACCCCTCCCTGTGCCTCAGGCAGGACAGGGTCTTACCAGACTCTGTCCTTCTCCGCCCCTCCCTGTGCCTCAGGCAGGACAGGGCCTTATCAGACCTCTGCCTTCCTCCACCCCTCCCTGAGTCTCAGGCATAGGTGGACCTTACCATACCTCTGCCTTCCTCCACCCCTCCCTGTGTCTCAGGCATTGGTGGACCTTACCAGACCTCTGCCCTTCTCCAACCCTCCCTGTGTCTCAGGCATTGATGAACCTTACCAGACCTCTGCCTTCCTCCACCCCCCCCTGTGCCTCAGGCAGGGCAGGACCTTACCATACCTCTGCCTTCCTCCGCCCCTCCCTGTGTCTCAGGCATTGGTGGACCTCACCAGACCTCTGCCTTCCTCCACCCCTCCCTGTGTCTCAGGCATTGGTGGACCTTACCAGACCTCTTCCCTTCTCCAACCATCCCTGTGTCTCAGGCATTGGTGAACCTTACCAGACCTCTGCCTTCCTCCACCCCTCACTGTCCCTCAGGCAGGGCAGGACCTTACCATACCTCTGCCTTCCTCCACCCCTCCCTGTGTCTCAGGCATTGGTGGACCTTACCAGACCTCTGCCTCCTTCCACCCCTTCCTGTGTCTCAGGCATTGGTGGAGTTTACCAGACCCCTGCCCTTCTCCACCCCTCCCTGTGTCTCAGGCATTGGTGGACCTTACCAGACCTCTCTTCTTCTCCACCCCTCCCTGTGCCTCAGGCAGGACAGGGCCTTACCAGACCTCTGTCCTTCTCCACCCCTCCCTGTGCCTCAGGCAGGACAGGGCCTTACCAGACCTCTGCCTTTTTCCACCCCTCCCTGTGTCACAGGCATTGGTGGACCTTACCAGACCTCTGTCTTCCTCCTTGGTGGAAATTACCAGGCCTCTGCCTTCCTCCACCCCTCCCTGTGCCTTAGGCAGGGCAGGACCTTACCATACCTCTGCCTTCCTCCACCCCTCCCTGTGTCTCAGGCATTGGTGGACCTTACCAGACCTCTGTCCTTCTCCACCCCTCCCTGTGCCTCAGACAGGACAGGGCCTTACCAGACCTCTGTCCTTCTCCACCCCTCCCTGTGCCTCAGGCAGAACAGGGCCTTACCAAACCTCTGCCTTTCTAAACCCCTCCCTGTGCCTCAGGAAGGACAGGGCCTTACCAGACCTCTGTCCTTCTCCACCCCTCCCTGTGCCTCAGACAGGACAGGACCTTACCATACCTCTGTCCTTCTCCACCCCTCCCTGTGTCTCAGGCATTGATGAACCTTACCAGACCTCTGTCCTCCACCCCTCCCTGTGCCTCAGGCAGGACAGGGCCTTACCAGACCTCTGCCTTTCTCCACCCCTCCCTGTGTCTCAGGCATTGGTGGACCTTACTAGACCTCTGTCCTTCTCCACCCCTCCCTGTGTCTCAGGCATTGGTGGACCTTACCAGACCTCTGTCCTTCCCCACCCCTCCCTATTCCTCAGGCAGGAGAGGGCCTTACCAGACCTCTGTACTTCTCCACCCCTCCCTGTGCCTCAGGCAGGACAGTGTCTTACCAGACCTCTGCCTTTCTCCACCCCTCCCTGTGTCTCAGGCATTGGTGGACCTTACCAGACCTCTGTCTTCCTCCTTGGCGGACCTTACCAGACCTCTGCCCTTCTCCAACCCTCCCTGTGTCTCAGGCATTGGTGAACCTTACCAGACCTCTGCCTTCCTCCACCCCTCCCTGTGCCTCAGGCATTGGGGGACCTTACCATACATCTGCCTTTCTTCACCCCTCCATGTGTCTCAGGCATTGGTGGACCTTACCAGACCTCTGTCCTTCTCCACTTCTCCCCGAGAATCAGGCAGGACAGGGCCTTACCAGACCTCTGTCCTTCTCCATCCCTGCCTGTGCCTTAGGCAGGACAGGGTCTTACCAGACTCTGTCATTCTCCACCCCTCCCTGTGCCTCAGGCAGGACAGGGCCTTACCAGACCTCTGCCTTCCTCCACCCCTCCCTGAGTCTCAGGCATAGGTGGACCTTACCATACCTCTGCCTTCCTCCACCCCTCCCTGTGTCTCAGGCATTGATGGACCTTACCAGACCTCTGCCCTTCTCCAACCCTCCCTGTGTCTCAGGCATTGATGAACCTTACCAGACCTCTGCCTTCCTCCACCCCCCCCTGTGCCTCAGGCAGGGAAGGACCTTACCATACCTCTGCCTTCCTCCACCCCTCCCTTTGTCTCAGGCATTGGTGGACCTTACCAGACCTCTGCCCTTCTCCACCCCTCCCTGTGTCTCAGGCATTGGTGGACCTTACCAGACCACTGTCCTTCTTCACCCCTCCCTGTGCCTCAGGCAGGACAGGGCCTTACCAGACCTCTGTCCTTCTCCACCCCTCCCTGTGCCTCAGGCAGGACAATGTCTTACCAGACCTCTGCCTTTCTCCACACCTCCCTGTGTCTCAGGCATTGGTGGACCTTACCAGACTTCTGTCTTCCTACTTGGTGGACCTTACCAGACCTCTGCCTTTCTCCAACCCTCCCTGTGTCTCAGGCATGGGTGACCCTTACCAGACCTCTGCCTTCCTCCCCCCTCCCTGTGCATCAGGCAGGGCAGGACCTAACCAGACCTCTGCCTTTCTCCACCCCTACCTGTGTCTCAGGCATTGGTGGACCTTACCAGACCTCTGTCCTTCTCCACCCCTCCCTGTGTCTCAGGCATTGGTGGACCTTACCAGACCTCTGTCCTTCGCCACCCCTCCCTGTGCCTCAGGCAGGACTGGACCTTACCAGACCTCTGCCTTTCTCCACCCCTCCCTGTGCCTCAGGCAGGACAGGGCCTTACCAGACCTCTACCTTTCCCCACCCCTCCCTATGTCTCAGGCATTGGTGGACCTTGCCAGACATCTGTCCTTCTCCACCCCTCCCTGTGCCTCAGGCAGGACAGGGCCTTACCAGACCTCTACCTTTCTCCACCCCTCCCTATGTCTCAGGCATTGGTAGACCTTACCAGACCTCTGCCTTTCTCCACCCCTCCCTGTGCCTCAGGCAGGACAGGACCTTACCAGACCTCTGCCTTTCTCCACCCCTCCCTGTGCCTCAGGCAGGACAGGGCCTTACCAGACCTCTACCTTTCTCCACCCCTCCCTATGTCTCAGGCATTGGTGGACCTTACCAGACATCTGTCCTTCTCCACCCCTCCCTGTGCCTCAGGCAGGACAGGGCCTTACCAGACCTCTACCTTTCTCCACCCCTCCCTATGTCTCAGGCATTGGTGGACCTTACCATACCTCTGTCCTTCTCCACCCCTCCCTGTGTCTCAGGCATTAATGGACCTTACCAGACCTCTGTCCTTCTCCACCTCTCCCTGTGCCTCAAGCAGGGCAGGACCAGACCTCTGTCCTCCTCCACCCCTCCCTGTGTCTCAGGCATTGGTGGACCTTACCAGACCTCTGTCCTTCTCCATCCCTCCCTGTGCCTCAGGCAGGACAGTGTCTTACCAGACCTCTGCCTTCCTCCACCCCTCCCTGTGTCTCAGGCATTGGTGGGCCTTACCAGACCTCTGCCTTTCTCCACCCCTCCCTGTGTCTCAGGCATTAGTGGACCTTACCAGACCTCTGCCCTTCTCCACCCCTCCCTGTGTCTCAGGCTGGGCAGGACCTTACCATAACTTTGCCTTCCTCCACCCCTCCCTGTGTCTCAGGCATTGGTAGAGACACCGCTCTTCTTCAGTACTTTGTTTGTGAATTATTTATTACATACCTCGCTGCTGAAATTCACTTTGTCGTTTCTATGCACAGATTGGGGTTGGATGGGATTGAATTCCTGACATAGCATAGCAATTATTCTATGTCTCAAAATTAGCACAATATGGGAAAAAGAAGAGTCGCTTCTCCTGAAACCAGCAGACAAACAGTCTGATTTACCTAATTTCTGTAGTGCTCACGTGGCTGGGCTTGGACAAGTGCACGGGTTCAGGCACCGCTGGCGCACTTCAATCATTACGATGTTAGTAGCACAAATGGTGAGTTGAGGTGGGTAGCAGGTAGCAAGTGAAATGATGGTTGTATAACCTACAAGGCAAATAATGCAGCCCAGACGAACTGCCTACACGAGTAACTCACCATTGAAGGTGGGTGTCCCTTGGCCTGCCTCATACCAGTCATACTGAACTCAACAAGCAAAAATTACAAATACGTATTTATTTTTGCCCCACACATTGCATTTCTTACCCAGAATCATGTGCACATAACTACCTTCCTTTATGTTCAGGAAAGTCACGATAATCTGTTTTCAGAGTCCCTCGGGGATGAATGCATTTACCACAACTCTTGTGAAGCCGCGCTCCGCCCCCCAGTGACTGCTCCCCCAGATTGTGCGCAGTTATGTGGCTGGAGTGCGTCATTACCGTAAAGGTAGGCCGCATTTTCCACAGGGCCCTGTTTGAGTGAGAATGGGGCAAGGGTGCAGCTGGCACTGGATTAGAAGGCAGGTGGCAGGAAGGGTGGCGTTGGAGTGTGTGAAGGGGAGAAGAAGGCATGGGGGACCCTTCCATTAACATACTGTGTGAATCGTGCACAACAAGTGACCAAATCAATCCAGGCATCGTGGCTACTTTGATCGGCGGCTGGCTGGCTACCATGACATGGACGGTGGTGGTGACAGGTGAGCCGCCCTCAGAGCATGCCATTATCAATACAAACGAGAAAAGTAATTGGGCTCAAACAGTGAATATTACAGTGCACAGAAGGGGCCAGTCTTCGAGTCTCGCCTCAGGATGCCTGCCTGTATTGTAGTTCGACTTCGAACCCTGTGCAATGCGGTCCTAAGTCCGTCTGTAGATGCCGTTTCTATCGGTCTAATTGTTAACACTTCAAAACTGTTCTTTGTGCCCTGCAGGAAGCACAGTGCACGTCTTTGTGGAAGGGCGAAGGTGTAATGCGCGACGGAAATGTACAGGCCCCAGCTTTGTGGAACCTCTGCCTGAAAGGGGCACTAACGTCTCATATATACGCATTGGGGGAATAAACGTGAACATTTTACCGCATCGAACATGAAGAGATGAGACCAGTGAATGACTGACATGTTTGGAGTGCGAGTCAAAGAGGAATGATAGTTATGAATGCCGCCTACCCCAGGCCATGCATTGCTGGCCCTCACCTGGTGAGCTATGTACAGTAGTAGTCTACATCTTCTCCACCAAGTCAGCTCAATTCAACGACGTCCAGGTCCCATTCCCGATACTTTCAAGGGTGGCGTTTAAGTTCAACCACCAGTTACTCGGGTGGTGAGCAGGACGACGCGGTGCTAGGGCATGCCGTGGCAAAATTAAAGCAGTGAATGCGTGCGCATTCAATTGCAAAATCTGCGCACGCATCACTGCCACTGGGCGGGCAACACTGATCTGCGGCCGCTGGGCCGGCCCGGAAGTTTTGTCAGTAAAAAAACTAGAGTGTGCGGAGATAGAAATTGAGAATCGGAGTGTTGTCTTAAGACAGTAAGTTTTACATTATCAGTCATCATGATCAAACACAACCAGTATGGCCCAGGTAACTGGCAGCAACACTTATGGTACAGCAGCCAGCAGCACACATGCACACACTAAAATCAATTACTGAAACTGACGTGAACTTCTTAATGCGTGACTCACTGTAGACCCGGCCCTGTTAATTAGGTGCCGGTGCTAAGCACCGGCAAGCACCGGCACAAATTAAGCCCTGGGTGGGAGAAAGATCTGGAAACCTCCTCAGGATGTGGTCAGCTACATACTGACCTTCTGCAACCAGATGTATAGCTTCTGGAAATAAGGCAAAAAGTAATCTTGAAACCAGCCAGAAGGTTATAAAATGCTGGTATGACCACGAAGCCAATCTGGTTGAGTTTCAACCTGGCCAGAAAGTATTAGTCATGGAGCCAGTGAAGCTCAGATCTCTCCAGGATTGCTGGATGGGCCCATGTGATGTAAAAGAGCACAACAGGGGATTCCACTTACTTTGGTGGATTTCAGGACCCATAGCAAACCCTTAGGGGTCATCCATTTGAACTGTCTCAAACCATGCTTTGAGAGGTCCAACATGAGCATTCCCTTGATGACAGACAAGGGAGGGGAAAAGAAGAGAATCGCCTCTCCCTCTCCTCCTTTCTGCCCAGGAGTTTAATGGGTCAGTGGAGGTCATCATCCTATCCCCCACACTGACTACAAAACAGTAGAGTGACTGTCGCCTTATACTAGGGCAGTTTGCTACCCTGTTCTACCCTACACCAGGACTCACTCACCTGTGCGTCCATGAGACGGACCCTGGAGACAGTCTGCCTCTAAATCCAAGAGTTCCAGGTCGTCATACAAGGTGTTATGTTATGTTATTAAGGTATTTAATAAGCGCGCTATCACCGATTGGTTTCTTGGCGCTGAAGTCAACAGTAACATAAGCGTGGATGAGGGGTGGAGAGTTATTAAAGTGCTTGTCTGAAGAGCCAGGTCTTCAAGGCTTTCCGGAAGGGTAGAAGGTCTTGGCAGTTCCGAATCTCCAGAGGGAAGGTGTTCCATAGGCAAGGGGCATGTATTGCAAACCTACGGCCTCCAGCGCGCTTAAGTTTGAAAGGACTTTGTACATGCAACATTGGTCCCATGCATACAAGAAAGTTGAAGAATTATAAAATATAGACAGAGTCAATCTATATTAAGAGTGACATGTCCAGCCGGACAGTGGTCTTTCAAAGTTTACTCAATTTACAAGAAGTTATATTACACAGAGTACCTTCCACAAGTCAGCCAGTGTGGAACACAAGCCTGTGCCCAGCACTTACAGAACGGGTACAGAAAGTGGATATAGAGAGCAAAGAAGGGCTATATAAGGCAAAGCACGTTTTTCTTTCATAAATACAATTGTACAGAATATTTCAACAAAGCACCATTAAAACACATAGTAATCACGTTTAAGTTTTTGGTACTTAAAGGTCGACGGCGTTTCGGACCCCTAGTAAATCACGGGGACCATCATCAGGACATTTTCAGTGAAAGCCTTAACAATAATTTAGCCTCTAAATGTCTAGAAGGGGGAAAAGGAAATATATACATTTAATTACATGGACTAAGATTTCCAGAACAAGTGACTTGAAGTGACCAGTGAACGGTGCGACTATATAGCCGGGTGGGGTTCAAGGAAAATTGTGAAGAGGTGCTCGAACGAGCATGCTGGTGAAAAATGCGATTCCGTGCGTTACCGGTAGAGAGTGGAGACGGTCTCGTGAGTAAGGTCAAGCTGCTATAAATCCACGGATGTCAGGGCTAGTGGTGATTTGTGAGCGGCTCGGCTATAGGAGCGGGTGGATTTCAGGAGAATTGTGGAAAATAAAGTGGCTCGGGCGAGCATGCTGGTGAAATTTGCGGGAGAACAGTTAAGATCGTACGTTGTCGCTAAGGGTGCTGAGGCGATTTCGTGAATTATGCGGAGGTGCATTCTGCTGTTTAAACCACGAGTATCTGGACTAGTGGAGCCGCATGCACGATATCAGACTCGGCATAGTCATCAAAACACAGTTGATGGATTGGTGCCAGTGCGCACAGCCGGGAAGTGAATAAGCGCGCTGTGAAAATTATCATTAATGTGCGCTAGAACACGGGGCAGTAAAAAGGTTGCATGTGAGCGACGCGGAGGCATGCAACAAAAGCCGAATTGAGCAGGCTTACCAGTTATCCTTAATAGGAAACGGTGGTGGAGAGATTACGATCGCCCTAAATAAAGGAAGGATAATTAGGAGATCAGGCTTGTGCGTGGGGAATTAGAGAGGAAGTGAGACCGGGAACTCCGGTTCTTACCGCAAACAGGCGAGAGGTGCCGCGGTACATGATGGTATCCGTCGGGGGCCAGGGGAACCTAAAAGGGAATCCTAGGTGTTAAAACTGGCCAAAAGTCTTAAGCAGAAAGGTGCACCTGTAACTAAGTATTCAAGCTTACCGGCTGAGTCGGTTGGCAATCGTGCTTCCTGGCGTGCTCGTAGGAGAGTAGTGAACTACTGAATATAAGTTGTGCCGATTGGTCGGAGACCATGGGATAAACTGGGGCATAACAATAGAAGACGGACTACGCTCACCGGCCATCCTAGAGGAGTGAAGTGCCCAGGAAGAGTGCAAGTGACATATATCAAGGGAATTGCATGAGTGCAAGTAAAACATATAAACATTACAATAAGTAAGAACGCTGACTCGGAGCCAAAGGCTAGATTAAAGCAGTCCATTCATCCTGCAGGTTAAGTCCTGAGTTGAGACTGTCAGTCTTCAAAATCCATTTGAGCTCCTCTCTGTTCAGTAAGCGGGTGAGGTCACCGCCCCTGGGTGGAACGGTGATCTGAGAAATTACAGTCCAGCGAATGTCATTCTCCGTATGGCCTTTGTCCAGAAAATGTTCAACCAAAGGGGCATTTGGTGTTTTACAGCGAATACGACTCCGGTGTTGGGATATCCTCAGCTTGATTTTCTGTTTTGTTTGGCCCACATAAATCATATTGCATGGGCAAAAAATGGCATAAACGATATTGCAACTATTACAATTGGTAAACATTTTCAATACATTTCTCACATCTTTATAGACAAATTCCTTACCATCTATTGAGTAATCACAAACAACACACGTACCACATCTAGAATGGCCACGGAGTGGTGGTAGTTGCCAGTGGTCATGGAGTCAAGGGTAATGCCGCCCTTACTAGCTGATCTTTAAGATTTTTGTTTTTCTTAAAGGCTAAGAGCGGAGTATCCCAATTCAAAGGGCCTGAGTTCAAAATGTGCCAGTTCTTTTTAATACATTGCTTGACACGATTTGAGATGGGTGAGTAGGTGGTTACACATACCAATTTGTCAGATGGTTGTTTTGGTTTGGGCTCGTGGAGAGTTTCGCGAGGGCAGTACCAGGCTCTTTTCATAGAGTTCTTAATCAAACGCCTTGGGTAGCCTCTTGCTCTAAGTTTCTCAAATAAAGTATTAGCCTCACAGAAGTAATCCTCGTTTTTGAAACAATTCCTCCTCAGTCTTAGAAACTGAGAATATGGCAGGCTATCCCTCAGGGCCCTGGGGTGACAGCTGTCATAGCTCAGTAGGGTATTTCTTTCCGTAGGTTTACGGAACAATGAAGTATATAGAGCGCCATCTTGATGTTGGATATTAAGGTCTAGAAATGAGATATTATGCTTGTTGTGGGATAGAGTGAATGTAAGGCCATTACAGTTATTATTGAGCCAGTGCAGAAGTCCCAGAAGCTCGTCCAAGGAACCACCCCAGATAAGGAAAATATCGTCTATGTATCTTTTCCATGTATGCAACTCTTGGTGGAATGGGTTGCTCGGAGACAAGATGGTATTAGTCTCCAGCGACTCCATGTAAAGAATCGCCAGGGTAGTGGCAAAAATAGCACCCATAGATGTACCCCGCACCTGCTAATAGTATTGCGAGTCATTCATGAAAAAGTTTTGGGTGAAGCAAATCTCCAGAAGCTGTACAATGAACAGAGTAGGGACTCTGTGGGGCTGGGCCGGGTATTGAGAATGCTTTCCATCACGAGCAAGGAGTCTCTCTGGGGTATGTTGGTATAAAGAGACTCAACGTCAAGTGTACAACGAGTCTCATTTTCTGGATCATATGCATGATCTTCTATGAGGTTGATCATATGAATGCTGTCTCTAATGTAGCATTGAGTTACTGGTACAAAGTCCTTTAAGAAATAGTTGACGTAGTGCCCCAGTGGTTTCAAAACCGACCCGCAACCTTACACTATCGGTCTCCCTGGGGGCTTTTCGAGTCTTTTGTGGATTTTAGGCAAAGTATAGATGACCAGGATTCTGGGATTGGTAGTATTCAGGAAGTTGTATTTGTGTTGGCTAATGATGCCACTGGAAAGGGCATACATGGAAAAGATACATAGACGATATTTTCCTTATCTGGGGTGGTTCCTTGGACGAGCTTCGGGGACTTCTGCACTGGCTCAATAATAACTGTAATGGCCTTACATTCACTCTATCCCACAACAAGCATAATATCTCATTTCTAGACCTTAATATCCAACATCAAGATGGCGCTCTATATACTTCATTGTTCCGTAAACCTACGGAAAGAAATACCCTACTGAGCTATGACAGCTGTCACCCCAGGGCCCTGAGGGATAGCCTGCCATATTCTCAGTTTCTAAGACTGAGGAGGAATTGTTTCAAAAAAGAGGATTACTTCTGTGAGGCTAATACTTTATTTGAGAAACTTGGAGCAAGAGGCTACCCAAGGCGTTTGATTAAGAACTCTATGAAAAGAGCCTAGTACTGCCCTCGCGAAACTCTCCTCGAGCCCAAACCAAAACAACCATCTGACAAATTGGTATGTGTAACCACCTACTCACCCATCTCAAATCGTGTCAAGCAATGTATTAAAAAGAACTGGCACATTTTGAACTCAGGCCCTTTGAATTGGGATACTCTGCTCTTTGCCTTTAAGAAAAACAAAAACCTTAAAGATCAGCTAGTAAGGGCGGCATTACCAACAGTAAGAAATGTTACTCTCCATGACCACTGGCAACAACCACCACTCCGTGGCCATTCTAGATGTGGTACGTGTGTTGTTTGTGATTACTCAATAGATGGTAAGGAATTTGTCTATAAAGATGTGAGAAACGTATTGAAAACGTTTACCAATTGTAATAGTTGCAATATCGTTTATGCCATTTTTTGCCCATCCAATATGATTTATGTGGGCCAAACAAAACAGAAAATCAAGCTGAGGATATCCCAACACCGGAGTCGTATTCGCTGTAAAACACCAAATGCCCCTTTGGTTGAACATTTTCTGGACAAAGGCCATACGGAGAATGACATTCGCTGGACTGTAATTTCTCAGATCACCGTTCCACCCAGGGGCGGTGACCTCACCCGCTTACTGAACAGAGAGGAGCTCAAATGGATTTTGAAGACTGACAGTCTCAACTCAGGACTTAACCTGCAGGATGAATGGACTGCTTTAATCTAGCCTTTGGCTCTGAGTCAGCGTTCTTACTTATTATAATGTTTATATGTTTTACTTGCACTCATGCAATTCCATTGATATATGTCACTTGCACTCTTCCTGGGCACTTCACTCCTCTAAGGTGGCCGGTGAGCGTAGTCCATCTTCTATTGTTATGCCCCAGTTTATCCCATGGTCTCCGACCAATCGGCAAAACTTATATTCAGTAGTTCACTACTCTCCTACGAGCACGCCAGGAAGCACGATTGCCAACCGACTCACCCGGTAAGCTTGAATACATAGTTACAGGTGCACCTTTCTGCTTAAGACTTTTGGCCAGTTTTAACACCTAGGATTCCCTTTTAGGTTCCCCTGGCCCCCAACGGATACCATTGTGTACCGCGGCACCTCTCGCCTGATTGCGGTAAGAACCGGAGTTCCCGGTCTCACTTCCTCTCTAATTCGGCACGCACAAGCCTGATCTCCTAATTATCCTTCCTTTATTTAGAGCGATCGTAATCTCTCCATCGCCGTTTCCTATTAAGGATTACTGGTAAGCCTGCTCAATTCGGCTTTTGTTGCCTGCCTCCGCGTCGCTCACATGCAACCTTTTTACTGCCCCGTGTTCTAGCGCACATTAATGGTAATTTTCATAGCGCGCTTATTCACTTCCCGGCTGTGCGCACTGGCACCAATCCATCAACTGTGTTTTGATGACTATGCCGAGTCTGATATCGTGCATGCGGCTCCACTAGTCCAGATACTCGTGGTTTAAACAGCAGAATGCACCTCCGCATAATTCACGAAATCGCCTCAGCACTCTTACCGACAACGCACGGTCTTAACTTTTCTCCCGCAAATTTCACCAGCATGCTCGCCCGAGCCACTTTATTTTTCACAATTCTCCTGAAATCCACCCGCTCCTATAGCCGAGCCGCTCACAAGTCACCACTAGCCCTGACATCCGTGGATTTATAGCAGCTTGACCTTACTCATGAGACCGTCTCCACTCTCTACCGGTAACACACGGAATCGCATTTTTCACCAGCATGCTCGTTCGAGCCACCTCTTCACAATTGTCCTTGAACCCAACCAGGCTATATAGTCGCACCGTTCACTGGTCACTTCAAGTCACTTGTTCTGGAAATCTTAGTCCATGTAATTAAATGTATATATTTCCTTCCCCCCTTCTAGGCATTTAGAGACTAAATTATTGTTAAGGCTTTCACTGAAAATGTCCTGATGATGGTCCCCGTGATTTACTAGGGGTCCGAAACGCCGTCGACCTTTAAGTACCAAAAACTTAAACGTGATTATTATGTGTTTTAATGGTGCTTTGTTGAAATATTCTGTACAATTGTATTTATGACAGAAAAACGTGCTTTGCCTTATAAAGCCCTTCTTTGCTCTCTATATCCACTTTCTGTACCCGTTCTGTAAGTGCTGGGCACAGGCTTGTGTTCCACACTGGCTGACTTGTGGAAGGTACTCTGTGTAATATAACTTGTAAATTGAGTAAACTTTGAAAGACCACTGTCCGGCTGGACATGTCACTCTTAATATAGATTGACTCTGTCTATATTTTATAATTCTTCAACTTTCTTGTATGCATGGGACCAATATTGCATGTACAAAGTATGTTCCCCGAGGTCCCTGTTGACTAATTTGGGGCCCCTTGTTGCTGTAAAATTAAGTTTGAAAGGAGGCGTCAGCAGGAGGCTCTGATGGAGTGAGCGTAGGTTTCGCGGTGGTATGTATCTGGTGATTAGTTGGTCAATGAATTTAGGGCTTTTGCAATGCAGAGATTTAAATATCAGGCAGCCAGTTTTGAAGGAACAGCGCTGAGTGACTGAGAGCCAGTGCAATTTCCTAAGTAGGGGAGTGGCTGCCTGCCGCCTCGGCTGATTTAGAATTAGCCTTGCGGCATAGTTCTGTACCATCTGGAGACGTTTAGATAAGTAGTTGGCAAGACCTAGATAAATGGCATTCGCTTAATCCAAATGGGACAGAACGGTAGAGATCACGACCTGGGTGATTGCCTCGGGCGTGAGTAGGCGACGGACCTTCCGAATTTTGTTTTGCTGAAAAAAACACTTGGAGACCACCTGGCCTACTTGTGCTTTCAGTGAAAGTTCGCAGTCCACGATGACTCCAAGTGTTTTGGCCGATGAAGAGGGTGTCGGAGCTGGACCTAAATCCGAAGGCCAATAATGTGGGCCCCAGTGCTTGACGCTGTCCCCAGTAAGAACCGGCTCGGTTTTTCCTGGGTTCAGTTTCAGCTGGTTTTGGTCCATCCAAGATTTGATGAATCGCATGGTTGACTGAAAATGCAGGATGGAGTTTTCAGTGTTGTCGATGGTGAAAAGTAGTTGTAAGTCATCGGCATAGTTGAAAACCTTCACCTGTTCGTCTCTAAGGGTCTGAATCTGGGGAAGTATGTATAAGTTGAATAGGTGAGGTGATAAGGAGGAGCCCTGTGGCACTCCACATGTGATGGCCCTGATGGGTTGTTTGGCGCCTGTTAGGTCTCCAAGACGTACTGCTTGACTGCGGTTTTCCAGGAAGGACCTCAACCAGCAGGCCGCCGTGTCCCATATGCCGGCCTGTCCGACACGATCGATCAAGATGTTGTGGTCGACCGTGTCGAATGCGGCCGACAAGTCCAGGAGCACCAAGGCCTGTGGGGAGCGTCTATCAGCACAATCTCGCAGCGTATCCAGAACTGTGGTGACTACTGCCTCTGTTGAGTGTGCCGGCCGAAAACCTGCCTGGTGAGAATCAAAACAGGAGGACTCCTCAAGGAAGTTAGAGAGGCATTTAGCCACATGAGCCTCCAGGACTTTAGCCAGGTAAAGCAGTAAGGAGATGGGTCTGTAGTAAGCTTTACAAGCTGGGTCAGCCTCGGGTTTTTTTAGGAGCGGGATGGCCGTGGCCTCTTTAAACGCTGAAGGGACTACGCCGGAGGTCAAGGAGTCATTCAGGAGTGGAAGGGCAGGGGTCGGGTGTGTGGAGAAACACTCTTTCCAGATGTGGGGAGGGCAGCTATCTGAGGGTGTGCCAGATTTTACTCTTGTCAGTAGTTCCTGAAGTTGGTCCTTGGTTATGGGTGAGAGTCTGCTAAGGGTTCCACTGTTAGGCTTGATTGTCATACCAGTGGTAAGAAGGGAAGATGGTTGGGGAATGCTAGCTTTGATATCTGTGATTTTATCAGTGAAGTAGACGTTGAGTGAGTCACAGAGAGACTGGGTGGGAGTTATCTTGGGGCAGACATTGTCCAGATTTGTCAGTTCATTAAGGATAGAAAAAATATCCTTAGATTTATTTGAGGATTCTAAGATTCGGGACTAAAAGTAAGCCGCCTTGGCAGCGGAGATGGCGATCATGTACTCCTTCCTGGCCCTTGTATAGTTCAGTTTTAACTCAGGATTATATTCGCTGCACCATTGGCGTTCTAACTATCGCAGAGCCGATTTCATGGTTTTCAGATCGGAGGAGAACCATCTGTTAGCATTAGCTCTCTGTGCCAGTCTGACTTTTTTATAAGGGGAATGAAGATCGCTGGCCGCTTGTAGCCAGCTTGTAAGAGTGGATACTGAAGAGTTAATCTCGCTCTGAAACGGGGGGATGGTATTAGCTAGTGACTGTAAAAAGGCAGTTTTTTCCATTGCGTTCCAATTCCTAGCTAACCCGCCAGCGACTGGTGCGGTAGTTGTAGCGGGGATAATACATAGTTTGAATTTAAGGAAGCGATGGTCTGACCAGAGGCATGGCACAATGGTAGGGGTGGTTACGCAGGTGGTGTTAGACCACACCTGGTCTAGGATATGACCCTTGCAGTGGGTAGGGAAAAGCACTAGTTGGGTGAAATTTAAGTTGGTCATAAGATCAGTCAGTTCGGCCGATTGAGGGCCCTCCAAGGTATCTTTATACCAGTAGTTTAGGTCTCCTACTAGGAAGACCCTGGCATGTTCGAGTGCTAAATTAGCAACTTGGTCATTCAGGGACATAGGGAACGATGGCATCGAGTTTGGGGGTCTATATAAGAGGACACAAGCTATCGTCATGCGGGGGGTGGTAATTTTCAGCACTAGGTTGTCTGTGTTTTCCAACGAGAGGCCGGTCAAGGTAGTAATGACCAGATTAGAGCGGATAATTGCCGCAACTCCACCCCCCCCCCCCTTTCCCCATGGCACGGTCTGCATGAATAATATAATAGTTAGGTGGAAGGGCCGCTATTATATCGGGGGCGGAATCGGGAGTTAGCCATATCTCAGTGAGTAGGAGGATGTCCGGATGGTGAGGACCAGTATTAAGGAGGAAGTCTCTAAGAAGCTGGCCTTGGGGTGATTGAGCCCTCCAGCAGTCCCTGTTACAGCCTCGTAGTGCTGGCACTCAATGCTTCCCCACCGGCTACCACTCCAGAGCTTAGGTTCTGTGTGGACTACCATGGTATCAACTCTGTCAAAAAGACTGACCACAGCCCATCCCTCAAGCTGATGAGCTCATAGACAGGCTTGGCTCTGCCAGATCTCTCAGTACATTTGATTTAACATCAGAGTATTAGCAGATTGCTCTGACTGAGGGGACAAAAGAGAGGTCTGCATTCTCAACCACAAAGGGCAACTGCTGGTTTAGGGTGATGCCCTTTGGTTTTAATAATGCCCCTGCCACCTTTCAGAGATTGGTCAACAGAGTCCTGGCTGGGAAGGAGGCATTCTGTGCTGCCTACCTGGACAACATAACTGTCTACAGCTCCAGCTAGCAGGAGGCTCTTCTTCAAAATAAATCCACCAAAAATTGTTAAACATCTTCTTCTGGCCCGCTCTCCTCAGGTGTTAAGTATTTAGCTTGGAAGCTGAGAGAAGGGGTCTGCAGGACTATGATTGCTCCAGAGAGGTGGTGGTTGCAATGCAGCAATCCAGAAACCTGTTTTTGAACCCTTGGAATCTGCCCCTACAGAGTGGTTGATGCTTAAGGTTGTCTTCTTGTTGGCAATTAAGTCAGCAAGATGATTAGGAGAGTTGGGGGGTCTTTTACCCTTTTATCTGTAAATCATTTTTTTTAGAAAGTAGTTTTAAAACATGATCTGAAGTTTTCTCAGAGGATACAGTCAAAACTCCATAGACACCAATAGGTCCTTCCAGTGTTTTCCTCTGAGAATAAAGTTCTGTTCGGATTAGACATTGGCAGGGTTTTAACTTGTGCCCCTTTACAGCACAAAGGATATAAGTAAATCTAGTTTTCTTTTGTTAGCCTCTGGGAGGAAAAAACATCTACGCCTACTACCAGACTAGGGCTTATGATAACATGCACTCACTACTCCAAGGTTGATTAAAGGAAGATTAACTGAGGGTTTTAGCTTCATGGGCAGAAAGGGAGTTTCCTTAATGGAAATTTGCAGTGCAGTGACAGTGCTGCCAAAAAGTACCTTTGTAAAACACTACAATATGATACTTGGTTAGCCCATGAATTTTGGTTTGAGCAGGGTGCTATGAAGGAATAGCAAAATATTTGTTGTTTTAGTTGGACAGTCAGTTTGAATTCTTTTTGTGAGCATTGAGAAAAGGTGTTACCCTCGTGTTTCTACTCATAGAGTAACACTGGGATGGAGACAAAATATTTTTATCACAATTAAACATATTATTTACCAGTAATTTTCATTTTGTAAAACCATAATCCTCTCGGACCCAGTCAAGATCCTTCCCACCTTTGCTCCTCATTCCTTAATGCAATGTGTTATGAAGCATTGTTTGAAAGACAGGAGGCAGATTATTGGGACAGCAGAGGGTTGAGTTCTACAAAAGAAATTGTGGAAACACTTACAACCTGTCAAGGAGGCATGCGTCCTTACAAATTAAGGACTGTGGCGGGGAGGAGTATGTTTTCTATTGGTGTGTAATATTGTCCATTACATTTGAATGCTGTAGCTATGTTGGGTCTATGTTAGGCTATGTCCCTGAGTAGCTAACAGGAGTGCAAGAAGCACACGTATTCTGCCCAATTTAAAGCTCCAGGGAGGATGATCAACACATGGGCATAGTCTAAGCCCCTCTCTCAGTAGTTGAGCACAGTTACTTGGTGAGGTCAAACCTTAAATGATTGTGACTCCTGTTTTCTCTTAATTTCCTGCCTTTTTGTGCGGTAAACCTTCTCCACATGTCCCTTCTAACAGCCCAAGCTGTTTTGGTTCAATCTCACGTATTTGCTGTGTTAATCTCTGGCAATATTATTTGCAATACTTTTCTTCTAGAAGATTTTCTGGTTGATGAAAAATTATTGCAAAGGTCCCATTCTTGTTGAAGAAGATAGTTTTATACCAGTGTTTATTGCTTGCTGTAATGCTGAAAGTGCTTTCAAAATGAATTAAACTGATTGTGTGAAGAAGAAGAATTGAATATGAATGTGTGTGCATGCTTTTATTTTACATTTCAGAACCACAGTTAATGGTTGAAAGAAGTCTTCCTAATTATTTTTCATTATATTGAGCAGCAGCTTTGATTCTGAAATGCAAAGCAACTATGTGCAAGCATTAGCTACAAAAGATCTTACATTATTGGTGCAGCCAGTCTTGCCATGTATTGTTTTTCCTCTTTTACCCATGGCAATAAAATCAACATATGGCTTTCTCTGATTAGATTGCATTCTATTACAGTTTTCTCACTTGTGACTTCCATTGTGCATTCATAATTTGTTATTATTCTAGAAAATTACAAGAACAATTAACAGAAATATAGCAGGGTCTTGGAGCATGGCGCCTCTGTTGATTATACAAGCATCATGATATAGCATGTTTATTTGATTAATTTATAGTTTTCATGTATTATGAATTTTGTAGTGCATTTATCCTTTCTTTTTTTCTGATGATGGTGTACTGTGCAAATAATATAATTGTGCACAATCACAATTTTTTTGCATGGAGTGCACTAGACTTATTGCAAAAAACTTTCTTCTCCAGCATTCTCAGCATAGTTTAATACAAATATGTTGCTTTGTCAGTCTTACCTGTTTGAAGTCTTGCATGTTCCGCTACAGTGGCAATGCCATATTCATGTCTTGCCTACCAAAGGTGAAGGCGCCATTGCTGCGAGCGGTATTGTTCCATAAAGGGCTTGGAGCACACTGATCGCCTACCATTCATTGGCATCTTTGTCCCTCTTCTTTGCTGGCTCCAAATTGGCCAGTGCATGCCAGCTGTAACTCTCTTTTTAGGTCTCGGCTAGGCAGCGCATGCGCTATCTCTAAGAGACATGTTGTGTTTAATCTGTGGCTTCTGCCCACCCACTGGCTTCCCCTTTCAATCAATCAATCAGGAGTTTGTTAAAGCGCGACTACTCACCCGTGAGGGTCTCAAGGTGCTAGGGGTGGGGGGTGAGAGGGGTGCAGGTTCCATTACATCAAGGAGGGGGTCTGTCGAAGAGCCAGGTTTTGAGGTTTCTTGTGAAGATGGGGAGCGATGTTGTCTGTCTGAGGTGGAGCGGAAGGGCGTTCCATGCTTTGGCCGCGAGGAAGGAGAAGGAGCGGCTTCCCGATCTGGTCTTTCTGGTGCGAGGGACCACAGCGTAGGAAAGCTTGGCTGATCGTAGGGTCCTTTGGGGTGCGTGGAATTTGAGTCGGCTGTTCAGGTATGCTGGTCCGGTGCCATGGAGGGCCTTGTGTGCGTGGGTGAGCATCTTAAAGGTGATTCTCGCCCCGACGGGGAGAAGTGGAGTGTGCGCAGGTGCTGGGAGATGTGGCAGTGTTTTGGCAGGTTGAGGACCAGTCTTGCGGCGGCGTTCTGGATGTTCTGTAGCTTGCGGATGAGGTTTTTGTTTATTCCGGCGTAGAGTGCGTTGCCGTATTCGAGTCTGCTGGTGACCAGGGCGTGAGTGACTGTCTTTCGGTGTTCAAGGGGGATCCATTTGAAGGTCTTACGAAGGAGGCGGAGGGTGTGGAAGCAGGAAGATGAGACAGAGTTGATCTGGCAGTCCATTTTGAGCTCGGAGTCCAGGATGATTCCTAGGTTGCGTGCGTGGTCTATGGGGGTTGTCGGGTTTCCGAGTGCGGTGGCCACCAGGTGTCGCTCCAGGCGTCGGGGTTTGGGCCCATGATGAGTACTTCTGTTTTGTTGGTGTTTAGTTGTAGGCAGCTGTTTTTCATCCATTTGGCGACGGCTTCCATGCCTTCTCGAAAATTGCATCTGGCGGTGTTGGGCTCGTTGGATAGGGAGAGGATGAGCTGGGTGTCGTCTGCGTATGACACGATGTTGAGTCCGTAGGTTCTGACGATGGGGGCAAGTGGAGCCATGTTGACGTTGAAGAGCGTCGGGCTGAGGGAGGAGCCCTGGGGGACTCCGCAGGTGGTAGATATGGGGTCCGAGAGGAAAGGGGGGGAGTCTGACCCGCTGCGTCCTGCCGGAGAAGAAGGAGCAGATCCAGTCGAGGGCCTTGTCCTGGATTCCTGCATCGTAGAGTCTGCGTATTAGGGTGCGGTGGGAGACTGTGTCGAACGCCGCTGATAGGTCGAGGAGGAAGAGGGCTACTGTTTCTCCTTTGTCCAGTAAGGTGCGGATGTCGTCTGTTGCGGCGAGGAGGGCGGTTTCCGTACTGTGGTTTTTTCTGAAGCCGTATTGGGAGGAGTCGAGGATGTTGTGTTCTTCAATGAATGTGGCGAGTTGGCTGTTGATGGCTTTCTCGATGACTTTCGCTCGGAACGGGAGCAGGGAGATGGGTCTGTAGTTTTTGAGGTCGGTGGGGTCCGCTGAGGGTTTCTTCACTCCATCATCTGTCCCATATTTTTTGTCACCATTTGTCCCTGGCATGCATGGTCATGCCTCTTCTTGTGTTTAGCCCGCCCCCCAGAGCATGGGCCAAGTACTTTTAAACATCCACTGCTCCAATTTTTGCGACCATTTTAAGAACTACTTTTTTCTTTCTTTTCAGCACTTTGCACAGTGCTTGTGCTTTTACCACCTACATCTCCTCCAACCCGCCCTCATGCCCCGTCCACAGATCACCCCTCCCCTGTCACTGCTTTACACTTTGTTGCTGCTTTTGATTTCCCCCACCTTCTTCCTTCCATCACTGCTTGATCCCTCACACCTCCCAGTGCTTTCCCATCCACAGATTGCCCTCTTCCTGTCGCTGCTTTTCCCTTTGTTGCTGCTTTCCATTTCTCTGCCTCCACCCTCCCATCTCTGCTGGCTCCCTTGCATCCCCCGGTGCTTGCACCATCCACAGATCACTCCCTCATCTGTCACTGCCTTTCCCTTCGTTGCTGCTTTCCGTTTCCCCCACCTCCCTCTGCCCATCTCTGCTTGCTCCCTCGCACCTACCCGTGCTTGCCTTGTCCACAAATAACCCCCTCCCTTGACCCCATCACTGCTTTAAACCCCCATTGTAGTCCGTTTCATTCTAGTGAGTGGTGGCGTTCTTCTTTTTAATGTCCTGTTAGTGTATAGCTGACATGCTGATAGGAGCATGTGTGCCTGGGTGCTATTTCATGGCACACGTGTAGTCCTTGTTTATTTTCTGTGTGTATGGGTACAAGTTGTGTGTGCATGTGTACACCATATGTGGTCATTCGGCAATGGTGTTTGTAGCTGAAAAGTCAGACCTTCAGTGAATCAGGTATGAGTTATCACAAGGCATGTCAGAGCTTCTAAAGTACCTGTGCCTTCTGCTGTAATTGCATAGCCATGCTTCTCCTGTGCAAAATGATTGAACTGTTTCTGTCTCACCTTGTTGCTTCTCATTCCATAGGGTGGGACTAGATTCCATCAAACTCCACCCAACAGGACACTTTCTTACTTTTTCCACATTCACAAGTGAAGTGTTTCCATGCACCATTGTTGTTTAACTTGAAATATTTTCAAAGGAGCCAGTCTGAGTCTGGCTGCCCCTCAGTGACCATGGCAAAGGTAGTCCCTTTAATATGGTTGCTGCTGCAATGTATTTCCTCATGTTCACTACTGTAAACCAGCCTTATACTGAGATTCTTTGTTTTTTTTGTTCAGTTTTTATATCGCCAACACTACCCGAATGTAATGGAGCACTTTACACTAGCCCCAGTTACTTTATTTGTGCATTTTTATATAGCGCCAACGCCACCCGGAAGTATTGTAGCGCTTTACATTAACACCAGCTACTTTTAGTTTGTGCAGTTTTACATAGTGCCAAAACCACCTGAAGGTAATGGAGCGCTTTACATTAAAAACAGCTACTTTTCATGAGGATAATGTGTGCTTAGGAAAATCAGTTAATCTCTCTGTGGCAGCCCGCATTTATTGTTGGTTGCCTGTCCCCCTCCTGCACTCCTGCCCATCGCTGCTTGCCCATGCTGAATTCCATTGCACAGGTCCCCTCTTCTGCCAGATCCCCTACTCCTCCGACTCTGCTTTTCACATTTTGATTTTTTGTGCAGTTTTATATAGCACCAATACCACTTAAAGGTACAGGAGCGCTTCACATAAGCACCAGTTACTTTTTTTGTGCAGTCTTACATAGCGCTAAGCACAACCCAATGGTATTGGAGGGCTTTCAGTAGCACTAGTTGGCAGCTGAAACTCAGTGGGCTGAGTAGTCTCTTCAGCTTGTTTCAGCTGTGCCTAAAAGAAGTCATAGATGAGTTAGTACACGTTCCTCAAACAACCTCTCTAAATAAAGCTATTGAAGCGGTGTTGCATATCAAATTCTGATTAAAGGGAAGGAAAAAAGAGATGCGGGTTCAGCAAGGGGGTTACTCGTTTTCCATGCCAAGACCAATATCTACCACCCATACAGAAGAACAAAGGTCCAGTGAGCCCCCTGAGGATCCAATGCGAATTCGTTTTGTATGAGATCCTCTGACAGAAGAGGAAAAACTAAGGCATTGTAACGGGGATCTTTGCTTATATGGTGTAGAGCAAAGTCATCTTGTTTTTTCCCTGTTTGTCAAAATAAGTCAGCGGGAAATGACTAGGTCCAACTGTGGAAACATTATGGCAAGCTTTTGGATTTTAACATAGAAGTAAAGGAATAATCCACCAGTGAACAGTCTTGGTGACCCTAAGGGTGAAAGTCATAGTTATTTAGAGAAGGGAGGTAGCTGCTAAGTGCTACCAGACCCAGAGCCAGAGACAGATGGTCTAATGTATCTGAATTGCTGTACCTGGATGCTTGAATTGAAATTCTGCTTATGGAATCAGTTCTGCAGAAAAAGCATTTTCTCTTTAAGTCATTGGCCGAGTTTAGATTAAAATCACCCTTGAGAATCCAAGGGATGTTACCATACTTCTTTTCTTCAGGTCAAACTGAGCTCTCCCGAAACTTGCAGGGGTTCTATTCTGATCCCTAGCATGTTTGTTGATCCAAGATTCAACGTTGTGACTACAAATGCATGTTTAATGGAGACATAGATTGATAGGCCCGCCTTTGGTGGCCATTCTTTTATGCCCTGCTTGCTGGGGTGTAGAATTCACTAAAAGCCCTCCTTTGTAGTTCTTCCACCTTCCCATGTTTCCTGTAGGCATATCACCACGTGAGAAGTGACATACGTATTTATCGCAGCATCCATGCTAAGCATAAAGCAGGAAGCTTTGGGTCTTTTTCTGGATATAAATTAAACGCACACAAAACCCAAGCCTTGCATAATATTGAGCTGACAACACCTATAATCGGGAGCTGCACTGTGGTAACACATTTGGGGGTGCGGATCTCTGCTGCTGTGGAACAAACATGACGATTAAATTATGAAACACTACTTCAATCGGTTGTAAAAAAACTAAAGACGTGGAATAACATCCCAGTTACTATTATAGGTAAAAGTAACATAATTAAAATGACAATTTTGTCAAACTTCCTATACTTATTTCAGGCTATTACTATACGTGTACAAAACTACTTCTTTAAAAAACTTGAAGGTGTGATTAGTAGTTTTAATTGGGGTTACAAACAGGCGCGTCGGGCGATACGCTTTCTTAAATTTCCTTATAAATTTAGAGGCCTGCAACTCCCGGACTTCAAACTTTGCTTTTGGGCAGCATTTACGGGTTGTTTACAAAGTCTAATAATGGATAAACAGATTTATTTCGGCCTCATTCTTGCACTTGGCACTGATAGTAATACATTTTGTCCAGGATTAACAACACCAACTATTACAAGAGAGTGTGGTTTAAGACCATCAGGGACATGGCTCGTATATGGCATGAAATTCTCGACTACTTTTCCCTTATTTATGAAAATTTTATAAAACACGACCAATTTAAATTATGGAACAATCCATCTCTTCCGATTATATTTCATGATTCGGCTGCTTGTAGCTGGGGAGGTTTCTGAATTGAGAGATTAGGCCAGCTGAATGCTCATACAGGTTTCTCTTCTTTTGCATCTTTACGATTTTTATTTTGGTCTTTCACATCAGGCCTTTTTTAAATATCTGCAAATTAGAGACTACTTTCTGAAACAGCATTGTTACCACATTCTCATGAATTTATAACGTACCTGCTAAATATTGCACATAAAGCTAGAATAAGCACTACTTATCTACATTTTTGCCACCTGAGAAGTGCAGATACTGGTTATATAGCGAGTAAATGGAGTTGGGTACTCAGCATAGCTATGGATGTCTCTGAGATTGTGCTGGCTTTTGAGACTTTAAATAATTCCATTCATTCTGTCAATATAAAGTTGCAGCAATTTCGCACTATCTGTATGCTATATTATACTCCTGAGAAGATCTGTAAATGGCAACAATCAGCGCAGGGATCTCTTCGAGTCGGGGTTGATAAGACATGCTGTCCTAAGTGTGGTCAAAGGGGTGCTGATATTCTCCATATGTTTTATACTTGTTCTATGTTACGGGACTTCTGGGAAAAGGTCATACAATATGTTGGTCAATGTGTAGGATTCAGCTTATCCTTTACTACGAAAGAGATAATGTTGGGGTTAAAGACGTGTGAGAATCTTGCTATCAGGAGTTTTTTATCTATTGTGTTAGTAGCTCCACGTTTGTGCAAAGCGAGAGAGTTGATTTAGTTGAATCCTACTACTTTCTTTGACTGGCTGGTATTTATGAAAGACATTTATGAAAGAGAACGAGCACTAGCAAGAACAAGAAATATACGTGCATTGCAAAAATGTGGTCAAATATGGCAATTCTTTGTGTAAAAAAGGCGGCTTTTATGATTTATGTGTAACTATATGTATTGTTTGAATTATTATCTGCTTTGCAGGACCTAACTTTACTGTAAATGTAGCTTATTATGCTATAGTGCTTGTTATGATTTTTGGGGGGATCTGTTTTTGTGTATATGACTCTTAAATATATTGTACCCTCTGTCAAAATGTGAAACAAACAAAATAAGAAACCTATATTCTGAGGGAAAAATGAGGTGCTGCTGAGTGATGCTGAAGAGGAAGTGAGCTGGTTTGGAGGTGATGCTGAGGAGGTGGTGCTGCACTGGTGCTCAGGTGATGCTGAGTTGGTGCTGTGGTGATGCTGTTCTAATGTTGGGGTGGTGCTGTGCTGATGCTGAAGTAGTGCTGCGCTAATGCTGAGGTGGTGCAGAATTGGTGCGGAATTGCTGCTGAGATGGGGATGGGCAAGTGGTGGTGTACTGATGCAGAAGTGGTGCTTTGATGATTCTGAGATTGTGCTGTGTTGATTCTGAGGTGGTACAGAACTGGTGGTGCTGCACTGATGCTAAGTTGGTGCTGCACTGGTGGTGATGCACTGATGAGGTGGTCCTGTGCTGAGGTGGTGCTGCTTAGGTGATGCTGAGGTGGAGTTGAGACATGCTGAGGAGTTGGTGCTGAGCTGGTTTTCAGGTGATGCTGAGTTGGTGCTGTGCTGAGGTGATTCTGTGCTGATGCGGAGATTGTGGTGTGTTGGTGCTAAATTGCTGCTGTGTTTGATGCTGAAGTGGTGGTGCACTGATGCAGAGGTGGTGCTTTTCTGATACAGAGATGGGGCTGAGCTCATAATGGGGTGGTGCTACGTTGATGCGGAGTTGGTGTTGCACTGGTGGTGCACTGATGAGGAGATGGTGCTGTGCTGATGCAGAGATGGTGCTGAGACATGCTGAGGTGGTGGTGCTGAGTTGGTGCTGTGCTGAGATGATGCTGCGCTGGTGCTGCACTGGTGGTGGTGCACTAATGAGGAGGTGGTGCTGTGCTGATGCTAAGATGCTGCTGTGCTGATGCTGAGGAGGTGCTGTACTGATGCTGAGCTGGTGCTGCTGTGGTGCTGAGTGATACTGAGGTGGTGATGTGCTTGACCGAAGGTAGGTACTCAGGTGGTGCTGGGTGATACTGAGGTGGTGCGAAGGTGGTTCTGTGCTGGTGCTGAGTGACAGAGTTGGTGCTGAGGTGATGCTGGGCTAATGCTGAAGTGGTGCTGCGTTGGTGCTTAGTTACTCCTGAGGTGGTGCTGCGCTGGTGCAGAGGTGATGCTGCACTGGTGGTGATGCACTGATGCAGATGTGGTGCTGTGGTAGTGTTGAATGATGCTGAGCTGGTGCGGGATGGTGCCAAGTAATACTGTGGTAGTGCTGAGTGGCGCTGTGCATAGAGGGGCTGTGGTGATGCTGAGGTGGTGGTGCTGCTCTTGTGCTGCTCTGGTTCTCAGTGATGGTAAGTTGGTGCTGTGCTGATGTCATACTGTGCTTATGCTGACGTGGTGCTGCCTTGTTGCTGAGTTGCAGCTGAGGTGGGGCTGTGCTGGTGCTGAGGTGGGGCTCTGCTGGCAGTGATGCAGTGGGGTAAAGTCTAGTATGAATAGTGTGGTAGTGCACTGCTATTACAGACACCACATCTTCATTTGAAATCACCATTACATCCGACATGCCAGACAGCATGGGCTAAGCATAGTATCCTAAGCTGACGACACGCAGCTCATCCTCTCACTCACGAAAAATCCTGAGAACACCAAGCTCTGCTTCCAGGAAGGGATGAAGGATGTGCAGCCTGGATGAAGGACAGCTGTTTGAAGCTCAACTCGGAGAAAACTGAGGTCCTCATCCTCAAACCCTCGACCTCCACCTGGGATAACACATGCTGGCCCCCCACCCTTGGGAGTCCACCCACCCCTACAGACCACGCACAAAACCTCTGCATCATCCTCAACTCCTCCCTCTCTATGACCTGCCAGATCAACGTTGTCGCTTCCACCGGTTTCACTTGCCTGCGCATCTTCTGCAAGACCTTCAAATGGATTCCCCCGAATGCAGAAAGACCGTCACCCACACTCTCATTACCAGCAGACTGGACCACGACAACGCCCTATATTCTGGAATCAACAGAACTCTCCTACACAAACTTCAAACCATCCAGAACTCCGCAGCCAGACTCATCCTTGGAAATCTGCGTCACAGGCACATGAACCAACACCTACGAGACCGCCACTGGCTCCCCGTTGAGAAGAGGATTGCTATCAAACTCCTCATCCACACCTACAAATCCCTCCACAACATCGGACCCGAATACCTCAATGAGAGAGTCTCCTTCCACGTACCCAGGAGGAACCTCCGCTCCGCCGACCTCGCCCTGGCAGGGATCCTCCGCATCTGCAGAAACAGAGCAGGCGTGAGAGCCTTCTCCTACATCGCAGCCAAGACTTGGAACAAGCTCCCAGTCAAAATCAGATGCTCCCTGACCCTGCACATTTTCAGGAAGAACCTAAAGACCTGGCTTTCGACTGATCCAGAGCTTGCTCCCCCACCCCCCCTAGCGCCTTGAAACCCTCACAGGTGAGTAGTGCGCTTTATAAACCCCCTGGTTGATTAATTGATTTACATAGGCATACACTTTTACTGCTAAGTATACAGTGCACAATCAATAACATGTGGAAATGTTCTAACCTATAGCTCAAGGTATCAGATCTGCGCACAGGTGAGAGAGCTCTAACAATGCTACTGGGTCTGGGCACAGCTGCAGACATACCATCTGTACTGATAGACCGCACAGGTCACCCGACTAGTTTACCATACTCACCTGGGCCCATAAACATATGAAAACGTATTAATCAGGTAACCTGTGCTCTTTACTCCAATCAGTGATTTATATTTCTTTTAGGACCTATACCATTGACTTACCAATCCTTGTCATCGGTACCTGAGTCCTAAGGGATCAAGGGAGTTAGCAAGAAAATAGGTAGTAAAAAATTAACATTTGCACTCCTATAATAACCACAAACTCGGGAAAGGTTTAAACTCTTTATATAAAATTCTTAACTGTCATAATCCAAAGTTTGAACATCAATGATCTTTCAATTAAGAAAGTAACGATTAAACATGAGAATATGCAAAGATTTTATAAGGCAGTCTTTAAACATTTAACATTAGGGAGGGTAGGGGGCGTGGCCAGCAGCATGGCCGGTTAGGACGTGCTACCCCGGAGCTCCCGAAGAGCTGCCTCATGATCCGACTAAATAATCAGTCATGCTACCCCAAAGTTATGGCGAGGGGTCCGGAGATGACCTACACCACATAGGGACAAGAAAATTGGGGAATCTCTGTGCTCCGGCGGAGAAAATCGATCCGGAATCATCCGCTCGTGAGCCTGACTACACCAAGATGGCGGCCTTCGGTGCCGGGCGAAGCCGGGCACAGTAACATCTTGATCCTTGCCCTGATGATTAAGGCAGCCATGCGTGGGGGACACAACGAAGACCCAACCCAAACCGCCCTGAACAGACCCTGGAGGCGGCACCCCCCCCTGAGGAGACCGGGCGCCGCGAGAACACCTTCACCAAGATGGTGCCAGGGGACGCGGTGGTGCTCCGACGGCGCTGAGGGGCCCGATCCCGGTCCCCGACCTGATAGAGTCGGGAGAGTGGTGGTGGTAGGGGGCCTAGCAGGGCGCTGCCGCACCCCTGAGCAGCGCTGCGTGACACCCTCTCGGCGGCTGCGGAGCACTCTGGAGGTGCGGGGTCGGCCGTGCCTGGAGACCTGCACACCGGACTGGGGGGAAACAATTTACATCTGCGGCGAGACTGCTGTACCCAGAGGTGAGACTGGCGGGACTCCGCGACCCTCGCAGGTTACACAGCACCATAACGGCCCCACTCCGGAGGGCTTTGTTCCGGATGGGCGACGGAGGCCTACGGGGGGAGACATAGAGGAATCGGACAACAGCTGCACACAGGTGGCTTCCTCACAACAGAGTGACCGGCCGCCCTCCCCCGCCAAGTTGGCTGACCCCAGGACCACGATGCAAAGCACCGAGAGTGACGGGGAGGGCATAAAAGTCACTACCTGCTCCCCACGAGGCTGCTGATCACCGGGGCACCCCTGAGAGACGCCAACAAACGACAGCAATAAGAGACACCATAGGGGTGCGGAGAGCCAGAGACACGAGATCAACAGGTGTAGGTGAGTGGCCTTGGGAGAGTGAGAGATCTAGAGCCTCTTCAGTCTGGCCATGGCCGCCCAGCCGGTGTAGAGCAGGAGAGAGACCCAACCGGAGAAGAGAGGACGCACAGGAGGGTGAGATGGGGAAAAGAGATCCGGTAGTCAAGCCTGCGAGGCAGGAGACTATGGATAATTATGCCACGGCACGTCTGCAGAAAGAGGTCCCCTCGGTGACAACTGGAACACGCTTGGACACCGCAATGCTGCTGGAGGCGATACAAGCGGTCAGAACGGACGTACAAGACTCGAGGGCAGCCTTGGAGGTCAAAATAGGTGAAGTGGGCTCGGAGGTTCTGCTCCTGCGCCAGGATTTCCGGAACCTAACGGAGAGGGTGACCACCGTGGAGACAAGGATCGGAGAGGCGAAAGACTCTCTCAGCACACTGCGGAAGGACATGGCGGAGCTTCAGGCATCACACCGACAATTGCTCTGGAAAGTGGATGACGCGGAAAACAGAGCGCGACGCAATACCCTCCGCTTTGTGGGATTTAGAGAAGGTATCGAGGGGACGGACATGCTGACTTTTCTGCACTCCTGGTTGAGGAAGAAGATCCCACAGGCGCAATTCTCGAACTGTTTCATCATTAAGCGAGCACACAGGGCGTTGTTAGCGAAACCGCCGGAGGGAGCGAGGCCGAGACCGGTCATCGCGCGTTTCATGATTTTCGCAGACAGAGACCTAATTCTCAGGGAGGCCAGACAGTTGGGAGAGATACGGCTATAAACACACAAACATAATGATCTTCCCAGATTACAGCCAGGAGATCCAGAAACAACGACGCTCCTTCGATACAGTTAAAGCAAAGCTGAGAGACCTACAGATGAAGTACATGCTGCTATTCCCGTCAAAATTGAAGGTAATCTTCGAGGGCAAGTCACATTTCTTCAACCGACCGGAAGAGGTCTGGCAGTGGCTTGAGGAACGTCCTATACTTCGGGGAGCAGCTGATGAAGGCCGCCAGATAAGGGACGAGATGGCAGCCGCAAATCATAGGAGGAGCCCCCCCAAGACCCAAAGAATTAAAAAGCCATGAACAAAGAGACGTACACAGACCACACCATAACCAGGAACCGACATTCCGGGACGAAGAAGACGGAACTCGGCATCCTCAGTGGGGAAAGTAGCAGCGGCGTCTAGATCTAGATTCAGCTGCCTGGCCAATCAGAGGACTTCGGAGGAGGACGACGAATCGGAGGGCCGGACGTCAGGAGCGGAGGATGCAGAAGGACACTCATTACATCCCCTAGAGACTGCTATCCGGGAGCTCGAAAAAGAAACGCCCCGGCGAGATGGAACATCTGGGCAATGGGACACAGGACTCACAATCCTGATGGGGGACAGGACTGGCACCAGAGCAAGCAGCTCATCACTGCAGGGACACGCAAGTTACATACCCCCCTTGTTTCTCATTGTAGTGTGTAATTTATTCCTATGCTATGTTCGTTCACAAGTTGGGCTGATTGGGCAAGAGTGGGAAGCTCAACTGTTATGCAAATTCCACCTTTAGCTTGAGTGGGAGGGACACAGGGGAGGCCTACTCCGCCAACAGTCTTGGTTCTGCGGAAGTTGAGACTGAAGGATGGATGTGGGGTGGGGTGTGGGGGGCAGTTATGGATGTTTCCAGTTAACTGGGGGGGGGTGGGACAGGAGCCAAGTTGGGGAATGGACAGGGAAGAGGGAGGGGGGGAGTTGGGAATTGGAGGGGAGGGACAATCATGTTACGGTGGCCGCACACTTCTGTACTCCAGAAGACACCTTCACACACAGATGACCGACTACAATATGGGGCACACACTCCAGAATGGCGGGTGAGCAAGTAGGACAGTGCCGTGACCGGCGTGGGATTCAGTGTCCTGACGTGGAACGTTAATGGGCTTGGCAGCAAGATTAAGAGGGGATTGGTGAATTCATACATTAAAAGGCTGCACCCCGACATAACACTGTTGCAAGAAACCCGTCTTAAAGAGAGTAACTGTGCTTTTTTGGCCAGGGGTCAGTACAAGGTCTTGGCACACGCAGGATACACCACGGACTCGAGAGGGGTAGCAATTATTATTAAAAAGACTACGTCGTTCAGTATAGCCCAAACCTGCACAGACCCGCAGGGGACATACGTTGGAGTTAAGGGGACTTGGAACAGACGAACGTACACGATACTGTCAGTGTATGCTCCTGCAAAACTACAGACCAACACGCTCAAGACAGTGGCAGAGATACTCCTGGACACAGCTGACGCCACACAGATTCTTGGGGGAGACTTTAATGATGTGATGGATATAGGGCTGGACCGGACGGGAATGGCGTCCAGAGACCGGACCCGGACCCCCCTGTCCCTAATGATGGACAATGTATGACTCACGGATGTTTGGAGATGGCTCCACCCCGATCAGAGGACCTACTCCTTTCTCACTATAGGAGAGTAGGGTCTGCTATCCTATTTTCACCCCAATTTTTGCTTTTTGCTTCACTGGTTTTCGACTTACTGAGGCTGTGGGCCTGCTAATCAGACCCCCAGCCTGCTGTTCTCTCTCTAAATTCATAATACATGTGCTATAGGTACATACCACAATTGGAAATGGACTCCTTGTCAGCCCCTGTACCATGCACTATAGGTGCTCAGGGCATAGGTGCCACCAAGGCCTACCAGGGGCAGAAGCATAGCTTTTGCCACCCCTGGTTGGTTCTTAAATTGACACAACTGGCTGATCACTCAGCTGGGGCAAGTGGGTGTAATCACCCCTTGCTTAGATATAGTATACCTATATCTAAACCTATATCTGGACACATATATAGCCTGTAAGCCACTCCTATGGAAGGCCTCATCAATCCTGGAGGCAGAGTGCGTGGTTTTATGTGAGATGGAGCTCTGGCATGAGCTGAGCCTGTCTGCAGCTGTCGGGAACAACTCCCTAAGCTGATCCGGGATAATGCCATACCATATACTCTTAAGCGCCTTATAATCCTCGCAGTTATATAGCAACTTTGGTTTGGCTTTATCAAAACATGTCGTGTAAGGTGTCATACGAATTGGAATACTACCCCCTCGCCAGTTCTGGCGACGGGGGTAGCATTCCACCCTTCTAGAGGGAGAAGACATGTTACTTTACTGAAACGCGGTTGATTTAAAATGAGCCTCAGATCCACAAAATGGATGCCCCTGCCACAGACACGGGTCTGGCCTCCTGCTGCTGACCGAAACTCAGCATATGGTGGCCTGGACAAAGAGTTTCCTGTCGCAGGGCGGTGTCAAACCACCCCAGACAGGAGATAGTGGATTGTAGTAGGGAGGTTTTAAAGAAACCAGACACTGCCTGGGGAGCACAAGGCTGCCCCTTGCATAATCCGGCCAAACCGGTTCTGGGGCCTCCCAGCCCCTGTCCCAGCGCGGCCTGGATCAAAGGAAAGGGGTGTAACCACCCCCTTCCTGGGTCCCACCCATAGGAGGGGACCTAGCAGGATGTCCAGCCCACCAGATTCGAATAAGAGTGGGAGCAGTGCCAATGCAACTCAGATCATCCTGAAGAAACATAAGAAACGTATTCTGGACCCTTCGACTTTCTACTCAACGCAGAAGACTGAAGAATCTCCCTTGTGGTCAAGGAGTGACCACCCTGTGCAAACAGGCACCACCCAGCCCTCGACCCTTGCTTTGTTGCAGTTCCCGCCGGAACTCGAGCGACAGAGACCGACGAGATCAAGCTTGCCTGCCTTCTCCCAGCTCGATCCACAGTCCCTGCAGAGCTGAGACCAGTGGAGGCGACCGGAAGCGTGGGGCCCGCCATCTTGAAAAGGCCACAAGATGCTGACCGTGCAGCCCACGAGTGACCCTCAAAGCTGTGCACCGGGGTTTGAGAAGCCCCCACCCCGAGCTACACTTGCACCAAAGCTACCCCCTCCACACTCGACGAGTGCTGCGTGGGGCCCTTCTGCTTGTGGCGGCTCGACGCGTTGGCCCGGTCACTTGCCAGCTGGCTTGTGGCCCCTGTGCCGACGAAAACCGAAATACGACTTGCTTTTCTGGTTGCTCCAGATCTGCACCAGCTCCTGTGAAAAGGAGCCCCCACTCTGACCCTCCTGGTTCGAGTGATAAGCAATCTCCCGGTTCCGCGTGGATTGCTTTTGCCAAGTACTGTTTGCTGCAATCTTGAAGCCGACGGTGCTGACGGCGAGAGCCTGTGTGGGACAGATCGTGACCCGCCCCTGGACGTCGCAGATGCCCCAGAGCCCACGTGACAGTGGAGAGAAGCCTATTGACAACCACCTGATTGCGCCCGACATTGCCTGGTTCCGTCCTGGTTCCACCCTGGTCACTGCTGAGTGACCCAGACTCTGTCCCCTCTGCTTTCAGGTACTTTTCTACTTCGATCCACCCTTGGATCGCACCGGACACTTCTGCTTCACATCGCCTGCAGCTGCAACAGCTTCAAGCACCAAGAGCCTGCGTGTCAAAACCCGACGCCACTTCGACCCTGTGCACCCACGGCCTGTGGGTGAGGTAACATTGCAACGCCGGTGTTCCCACACTGGTACACACCTCTAGTGTCTGTGTCTAAAGTTTTGTTCCTCTAGGTTCAGCGGAAGTATCTTTTAACTCACTTCATGTAACTTTTACGCACCATTGACATTGCATTGGTGCGAGCCGCACTTTCCGTGCTGCACCCGTCTCCTGTGGGCTACTCCCGACTTCAGCATTGCTAGTCCTGACTGCTCCCAGCGAATCTCTAGGCCCTAGGCCTAACCACTGTTCGATTGGTATCTCTTATATCACTTTTTTAGTATATGGTTTAAGTGGCCACCGGCCCTTATCCAAAATTGTGCAACTTTATATGTTTTACTGTGCTTTTGATTTAACGCTTGTGCCCCTTTCCTCATAAAGAGTACTGGGGAGTAATTTAGTAATAAATACATATATTTTTATAATATATGCTTGTGTGGTGTCCTTTCATTTGATTACAGGATTGTATGTGGTAAAACAGCTCGCTTAACACGACCTCTTAAGTTAAGCCTTTAAGGCTGCTTAGTCCATGCTACCACTAGGATAGCTTGTCTAACAAGGTTGACTTACAACCAGACATCTTTGGGGTTTGTTTGGACTGATACCAAGTGGTTCCAGAATTGGAAACACTATATATCAGGCCAACTTCTCACATTGGTGGCAGCGGTGGGATTTGAGCTTGCTGTTTGTTTTACCATTGCAATCTTTACATCAAATTGAAAGATCACATCAAGTACCTTAGGTACATATAAATCAAAAGCTTAGCATATTAAGTTCTACTGAACTTAGTAGTTGTAGATTAAAGGGATTAGCACACCCTGACTACAACTCACTAGCAAGGTACAGTAGGAAAACACTTAGTGTAGGTAAGTGCATCACTTACACCTCACTAGCAGTCATGTCTGATACAGGTGGAGCCTCAGGGTCTGCCCCTGTAGCAGTTGACCTTACCAAGGCAACTTCCAGATATGACAACCTTAGCCACAAAGACCTGAGTGCCTTGTGCACAGCCAGGGGGCTAAAAAAGGGCAGAGGCCCTACCATTCCTTCCCTAATAGCTATCCTGGAAAAGGATGACTTAGATAAGGTGAGTCAGGCTCCCTTAGAATCAGGTGAAGGGATACACTCCCCTGAGAATGAGAATCTTCCAGAAGATGAAGAAGAGGAGGAGGAAGAGGAAGAGGAAGGCTCAGATTTAGAAGAGCCTGAAGATCAGGATCAGAGGGGAAACCAGGTACAGGTTGCCAGGCTTAACCAGGCCAACCTGGACCTACATGGGAATGGAGAGGGCCAGCACCACTCCAGATCTCATAACCAAATTCTCCCAGGTAACAGGAGGGTGAGATCTCAATCAGGGGACTCTCATCTTTCTAGTGCCTCAAGAGAATCTCAAAGAGGGATGACTCCCTCCCAGAGAAAAGAGCATAGGGCCAGGATGAGGGCTGTCCAACTCCAAATAGAAAGGGAAGAGGTAGCCTTGGCTCAAGCTAAACTTGCTTTAGCAAGAGAACGAAAATTGTGTGGCTTAGATGCCACTGGTGGCAGCAAAGTTCCTAAAGAAAAAGACAGGGCCTATGACAATAGAAACCTGACAAAAATTGTGCCCCCCTACAAGGAAGGGGATGATATCCACAAATGGATGACTGCTCTTGAGAGGGCCTGCATGGTACAGCAGGTCCCTGAGGATCAGTGGGCAGCAGTTTTATGGTACTCCTTTTCTGAGAAAGGGAGGGACAGGCTCCTCACTGTTAGACCTGAGGATGCCAAAAACTACTCTGTTCTGAAGAGTGCTCTTATTGAAGGGTTTGGCCTAACCACTGAGCAATACAGGTTGTTGTTCAGAGACACCCAAAAAGCACAGACTCAGGACTGGACTGATTTTGTTGATTGTGCCACTAAGGCTCTGGAGGGTTGGCTGCAGGGAAGTAAAGTTTCAGACTATAAAGGATTGTACAATCTTATGATGAGAGAGCAGATCCTTAATAAATGTCAGAACCAGCTGTTGCATCAATACCTTGTTGACTCTGATTTGACCTCTCCCCAAGAATTGGGAAAGAAGGCAGACAAATGGGTCAGAACAAGGATTACGCAGAAAAACCAGAACCAAGGTGACCAGAAGAAAACAGACCAGAAGGGTGGGAATCAGAACGATAAAGAAAAGGACCAGAAGTCTTCAGGCCCCCAAATTAGCAATAAGGAGGGGGGTTCCCAAAATGGAAACAAGAAAAAGAAGAATGATGGCCCAAAGAAACCTTGGTGTAATACCTGCAAATTAGTTTCACACTGGGACAGTGAATGCACTAAGAAAAATCCAGTCCCCACCACTGCAGCTCCTAAAGCACCTGCACCCCCTAGTACAGTTAGCAGTGGTGGTACAGAGCCAAAGGGTTTAGTAGGGTTGACCCTGGGTACTGAGGTGGAATCTGGCCTAGTCAGAATCCCCACACAGGCAGTTCTCCTTTATGATGTGGACTTATCTTTGACCACTGCAGTAAGCCCCAGTAACCTGGGCAAATATAGGCAGACTCCCTTAATCAATGAGAAACTGGCTCAGGCCTACAGGGACACTTGTGCCAGTGTCACTATGGTGACACCTGACTTTGTGGACCCTGGTCAGATTGTACTAGGTGAAAGTTACCTAGTGACCAATGCAAGCAACTCCACTACTTCCCATAGTGTGGCTGTTGGTAACTTCTCCTGGGGAGGGGTAGATGGCCTAAAGAAAGTTGTTGTGAGTGCAGACCTCCCAGTAGACTGTCTGTTAGGCAATGATCTTGAAAGCTCAGTTTGGTCAGAAGTGGAGTACAGGACTCATGCAGAAATGCTAGGGATTTCAGCTCATGTCCTTGCAGTGACAAGGTCTCAGGCTAAGAAGTGCCTTCCTGAACCAGTGGTGGATCTTGAAACAATAGACCAACCACAACCCAAGAGAAGGAGCAAGAGGGTTAAGGCTGTGCCTTCCCACTTGCCCCAGGTTGAGGATCAAGTTTCACAGGAAACTGATTCTGCAGTCCAAGAGGAGACTGTCTCAGAGGAGCTTGAACCTGACCAGGTTGAGTTTCTGGGGACAGGGGGACCCTCAAGGGCAGACCTGGGGCAGGCCCAATTAGATTGCCCTTCACTTGAACCCCTCAGACAGCAAGCTGCTGCTGAGGCTGCAGGGAATGCTCAAGGTACCCATAGAGTGTATTGGGATGAAGGACTCCTTTATTCAGAGGCTAGAGACCCCAAGCCTGGCACAACCAGGAGGTTGGTTATACCTTTGAAGTTTAGGGGTTTCCTTCTTACCTTGGCCCATGGTATTCCCCTTGCAGGACACCTAGGCCAGAATAAGACGTGGGACAGGCTTGTTCCACACTTTCACTGGCCTCACATGTCAGAAAATGTCAAGGAGTTTTGTCGCTCCTGTGTCACTTGCCAAGCCAGTGGTAAGTCAGGTGGCACAACAAAGGCCCCCCTGATACCACTACCTGTGGTGGGGGTACCCTTTGAAAGAGTTGGAATAGACATTGTGGGTCCCATGGATCCTCCAACAGCATCTGGGCACAGATTTATACTGGTGTTAGTGGATCATGCCACCAGGTACCCAGAGGCAATTCCCCTGAGGACCACCACAGCTCCTGTGGTGGCAAAAGCCCTCATTGCAGTTTTCTCAAGAGTGGGCTTTCCAAAGGAGGTTCTTTCAGACAGAGGTACCAACTTTATGTCTGGATACTTAAAAGCAATGAAAATGTGGCGCCTTATCTGGATCCGACAGTAAAAGAGTATATTCCTACCAGATACCTCAAGCAATCAGATCAAAGCAATAACAACTTCATAGAAGAAAACAATAGCTACTATAAAAAGGGGGAAGAGCCTTCTTCCAAAACTCTTCAAATTGAGGAACTCTTTCCTATCGATTCGGTCCCACTCAATAGAGGAAGGATTATAAATTTATTACGACACATAAGGCCCCTACATACAATGACTAGTAATGAAATCAATCTTGTGACCTTCCCTAAAAAAGAGAATAATAAATTGTCAATGGTAACTTTTTGGTCAACAGTCCTTCCAGGCATAATACTAAACGAGAAAGAGATACTACACAAACACGGATATGATGTAATGGAAATTGTAGAATTAAAGGATTATAGTGCCTCCAATGGGCATAATGCCCAAATACAGGCTATCACCAACTCTCAAGTTAATAAATACCAGCGAAATAATGGTATGACCGAAGATCGAGACATCACAAATCCAGGAACCCTTTCTAGAGGGCATGAAAATTTAAAAATTCTGGTGAATAAAGGTCATAGGGCAGTTTGGTACAAAGCTGACAAAGAATTTGACGAGCATACTACTACTGAGTCTTGGGCTTGGGTCTCTGAGACTTTGAATAGCAACTAAGCATGGGCGAATTTTGCGGATCTCGCGTTCGCGAATTTTGCGGATTTGCGAACTCGCAATCCGCAAAATCCGCGAATTCCCGCGAATTTGCGGATTTTTTTTTTTGTGTTCACCCGTGTTTCTGCCAGTTCGCGAGGGTTTTTACAATTTCGCAAATTGCGAACTTACCTGTCGGGTCGCAAGTTTTGCGAACTTGTTGTTTCTACGTGTCCAGCCTGTTTGGGACACTCTTCTTCATCACTGCCACTCTCTGTCACCACTGCCACTCTCTGACTACTCATGCCACCCTCTGGCCCACCCATGCCACCCTCTGTTTCATCACCACACCCTCTGGTTGTCCAGTGTACATTATTTTCGGCAAAGCAAAGCACACCTTCCCTGCCTCAAGTGACCTGAATTAATTTGGGGCTGATTAATGTGTCACAGAATATTTTTTTAGCTGGCACCTGCTTCCTTAGTGCGCCCTGATTAGTGATCTTTTGCACTTGCTAAGTGCTTTCATTGTTGCAAAATTAGTTACAACACCTGCCCTGCCCCAACTGACAATAATGAATTAGGGGCTGATTAATGGATTTTAACTTCCAGCCTGGCTCCTGCTTGTCTCCCTTAGCTGTAATTCAGGACCTTTGTGGCATATGTGTAACTATTCTGAGGTTCAGAGCAGGGTCACATAATAGTTGCAACTGGCAACTGAACTCTGGAGGGGCCCCTCAGGAAGCACTACAGGAAATGGCTACTAATGATGAGCCTGAACTTTTGAACCTGGCAAGTAGTTTCAGTTTTGCTAAGATCGTATTTCTGCAATTTAGCACTTATTCGCGGGGCGCGAAGTTGTACTGGGAAGCCGCGAACTCACGCGAACAGTGCGAGCAGTGCGAGCAAAATCCGCTGCTCGCGGATTTGCGGATTTTGCGGGAGATTTGCGAATCTCGCGGATTGCGAATTTCCCGAAAATCCGCAAAATCCGCGAGCGAAACGGATTTTCCGCCCATACCTAACAGCAACAAAAACTCTAACATCAAACAACATTCTGTTTAGCACGGGACTAAGAATTACATCTTGGAACATCGCTGGCAGATCTGAAAACAAACTGTCCATGGTTATGAGAAATCTCCCAGACATATTGCTTCTACAAGAAACATGGGATACCGTATCTTTCACTCTTAAAGGGTATTATGTATATGAAAATTTAGCAATATCCACTAAACGAGGACATGCCAAAGGAGGGTTGGCCATTTTGCTGAGGGAGGATCACCTGTGGGAACAGGAAATAATAGATACAAAATCTAACAACTTGCAGTGCATTCAAATCTTCGTAAAAAAACGCAGCACTGCTTCACCACAGGCAATCTTACTTTTTAATGTCTATGCTCCCCCTGGGAAAAAAATGACATTACATTCTTGGATATAATGGAAAAGATTACGCACATAACGAAAAATTATGCATATTCATCCTTCTTAATTGCGGGCGATTTTAATAGTAAAATCTCCAACTCTGAAATTAATAGGTGGGCAAATCTATTTGCAGAAGAAGGTCAGGAAATTATAACCCCACAATTCCCTGAGGGTATATTAACTGACAAAAGAGGCAAATTGTTATTATCAGCAATAACTAATCTTAATGGACTAACACTGAATGGGGCTGTTGAGGGGGATATTCCAGCAAAATACACTAGACGAGGCAATGGGACTCTATCCATTATAGATTACGTCATAAGCAGCATGGATCTGCTTGACACTGCTTTGTTTTTATCTAATTATTTTTGTCAAGAGAGTGATCATGCGATTATGCAACTAACAGTAGATTGGATACCTAAACCTTCCCAACCTAGCCACATTATTTATATTGAAAGTACTGTGTTGATAAAAAGTGAACAGAGACGCATCTTCTGGAATTCCTCGACCCTTGATAAAATCATGACAAAGATTGATCACTCTAAGCTTCTAGAGCAGAGATTCTCCAAAAATCCTATAGAAAACTTTGAATTTATAATTAAGGATTTTAAAAAACTTATCCTAAGTATGATATCATTGGGTGCAAAAGGTAACAATAAAAAGAAGGGAGGAAAAAATGTATGTACCTCCAAGAATTCAGAAGTAAAGAAAAAATTAAATAAACTTATACGCGCCCAATACATGAATTTTTCACCTACTGTAAAGAAGGAAATAAACAGATTGAAAAACCAACTGAGGCGCGAGAATCAAAAGGAAAAAAGAGCTATAGAAGATCGAAACTGGGTCGATATTCAGATTGCTGCAAGTAAATACAATCAACGTAAATATTGGTCCTTAATTGCAGAAATAACTGGTACAAAGAAAAAACTACAACCCATCCCGGTCCCTCCGAATGACTGGGAACTATACCTCTCAGATCTTTACAAAGTAAATTTTATAAAACCAAAAGTAAGTAGCAAAGTCATGAATCATGAAAAAGATAAGAGTTCTCTATCACAAACTACAGCCATCTCGGTCGAACTCAACATACGCAAAGCAAGAACTACAGGAGCCTCTGGACCAGATCAGATTCCAATTAAGGCGTTACAAGTCGCACCGAAGGAATGGAGCAAGTTGTTATGCCCTCTCTTTAATCACATCTTTGAGAGTGGACATGTGCCAAAATCTTGGCAGGGGAGCATTATTATCCCTATCCATAAGAAGGGAAGCAGAACCCAAGCTGGAAATTACCGACAGATCGCACTCATGGATGCAGTAGGCAAAGTGTTTGCAGCAGAGGTACTAGATCGCCTGAAAGAATGGGCCTTTTCGTCAGGTCTGATACCCATGTGCCAAGCAGGCTTTAGGCCTAAGCACTCGGTAACAGATAACATAGCAGTTATTCAGGTTATCTTCGACAAATATATTACTCAAAAAGCCCAGGTAGTTTATGCCGCATTCATCGATTATTCAACGGCATTCGATCGGGTTGATCGACCAACCTTATGGAAAAAACTAAGGAGGCTCGGAATCCAAGAAAAACTGCTACAAGTAATAATAAGCCTCCATACCAATACCTGGTGTCAAGTCCAGATGGGGGGAGAAAAAGGACTCACAAAAAGAATCCAAACAGAGAATGGATTAAAACAAGGGTGCCTTCTAGCACCGCTCCTCTTTTCCCTCTACTTAAGTGACTTGCCTCACCAATTGCAAGTTGGTTCTAATTTACCGCCGAAGATAGCCCAGCAAAGCATAATTTCATTACTCTATGCTGACGACATAGTACTACTAGATCTAACCCCTTTTGGACTGCAGGCATCATTGGACATTCTGTATCAATATTCAAAGGAAAATTATCTAGTACCAAATATACAGAAAACTAAAGTGATAGCTTTTTCGGGAAGAAAACAAAGCGCCAAGTATACCTGGAAGATTGGTGAAGAAAAAATAGAAGAGGTAGACAATTATCCATATCTTGGAAGGATCCTCTCCAAAAACTTGACAAACTCAACACAGGTATCAAACTTACAAAGGAAAGCTGATATACACGCCTCTGCTCTCTTGAGACTTTACAGTGCAACAGGGAATAGACACTTCTCTGCACTGTTAGGCACATACAGAGTAAAAATACCACCTGTACTATCTTATGCGACGGAGTATATCCCCATAAAGCAATGGGTTTTCATGGATCAAAAAGAGGGGAAAATCTTAAGAAGGATCATGAAAGTTTCTGATGCTGTACCTGTTCAGGCACTGAGACTAGAACTATCAATTATTAGCTCTTATGCCATAGCTATTGCCAATGTAATAAGGTGGGCCTACAACCTGATACACGCGAAGGAGAACACTCTAAGGTCAGCGTTGCAAAAAGAGTCTTTTGAGGTAGAGTCTAAAAAGCAAATCTTTTTGGAAAATTTGGCTGTAGCATTTCAGATGGCACAAATTAATATAGAAATGTTGCGTACTTGGTCGCCAACACAACTAAAATTGTTCTTAAAAACTTTTACCCCTAAACTGAGCTATGAATTGGACTGTTCACACTGCAACAAATTAACTACCTACAAGCCGTTTGTGGATGTACTTGAATACAAGCAAAGTCGGCCTTATATTGGGTTTACCTTGACACACGGTGTAAGGAGAGCGATTACTATGTACCGGTTGGGCATCTTACCACTATTGGCATATACCTCTAGATGGCTTCCAGGAGGATCTCCTTTGTGCACTTTGTGTGCAGGGGGTGACCAAACTATAGAGCACTTATTACTTGTGTGTCCTAATCATAAAGTAACCTTAGCTCGTACAAGATACCTCAATCCTATATTCCGTTCCTGTAGAATCACTAAGGGGAGAGAACTTTTAGTTATGTGTAGTCAACCTTTGAATGAATTTGTTTGCTACAATTTGTACAAATTCTTAAAACTATTTTTATCCTTGTATTAATATTGTTGCATTTTTATACATGTAAAATGTAAATAATTTCTTTTGTGGTCCTCTGTTGAGTACCAACACAAATAAATTTTTGACTTGACTTTGACTTAAAAGCAATGTGGAAAGAGTGTGGAGTAAACTATAAGTTTACCACACCCTACCATCCACAGTGCAATGGGCTTGTTGAAAGGTTCAACAAGACCCTGAAGGGAATGATAAAAGGTTTACCAGAGAAGCTCAGGCGGAAATGGGACATCCTTTTACCCTGCTTGCTCTTTGCTTACAGAGAGGTCCCACAGAAGGGGGTTGGCTACAGCCCTTTTGAACTTTTGTTTGGCCACCCTGTGAGGGGTCCATTGAGTTTGGTGAAGGAAGGATGGGAGTTACCTCTCAAAAAGCCTAAACTAGACATTGTGGACTATGTAATTGGTCTCCGCTCCAGGATGGCTGAATACATGGAGAGAGCATCCAAAAACCTTGAGGCCAGTCAAGAATTACAGAAAGCTTGGCATGACCAAAAGGCTGTTCTGGTTGAGTTCCAGCCAGGACAGAAGGTGTGGGTGTTGGACCCAGTGGGCCCAGCAGCTCTCCAGGACCAATGGACTGGACCCTACCCTATCATTGAGAGAAAGGGAGAAGTCACCTACGTGGTTGACTTTGGTACCCCTAGGAGCCCCCACAGGGTGCTCCATGTAAACCGTTTGAAAGCATTTGTTGACAGGGAGGACATGAGTCTCCTCATGGCCACAGATGGGGAACAGGAGGAAGAGAGTGACCCTCTCCCAGACCTGCTTTCCCAGAACCCTGATGATGGTTCAGTTGATGGAGTAGCCTTGGCAGGCAGCCTCACTGAGCAGCAACAGGTGGACTGCAGACAGGTGTTGCAGCTCACAGACATATGTTTTCACTCACACCCAGCCAGACTAACTGGTGCACCCATGAGGTGGACACTGGTGACAGTCTGCCTGTGAAGAATAAGATCTACAGGCAACCTGACCATGTCAGGGATTGTATAAAGGCTGAGGTGCAAAAGATGTTGGAGCTTGGAGTGATTGAGCCATCAGAGAGCCCATGGGCTAGCCCAGTGGTCCTTGTGCCAAAACCTCCTACCAAAGATGGGAAGAGAGAAATGAGGTTTTGTGTGGACTACAGAGGTCTCAATGCTGTCACTAGGACAAATGCTCATCCCATTCCAAGAGCAGATGAGCTCATTGATAAATTGGCTTCTGCCAAGTTTCTGAGCACATTTGATTTGACAGCTGGCTACTGGCAAATCAGACTAGCTGAAGAGTCAAAAGCCAAAACAGCATTCTCTACCCCTAGTGGACATTATCAATTTGTGGTAATGCCCTTTGGTTTGAAGAATGCACCTGCCACCTTCCAAAGGTTGGTGAATCAAGTCCTTGCTGGGTTGGATGACTTTTGTGCAGCATATCTAGATGATATTGCTGTCTTTAGCTCTACCTGGGAGGATCACCTGATCCACCTGAAGAAGGTTCTGGAGGCCCTGCAAAAGGCAGGCCTGACCATCAAGGCTACTAAGTGCCAGATAGGGCAGAGCAAGGTTGTGTACTTGGGCCACCTAGTAGGTGGGGGTCAAGTTCAACCACTGGAGAGCAAGATCCAGACCATACAGGACTGGGCTCCTCCAACTACCCAGACACAAGTCAGAGCCTTCTTGGGCCTGACTGGGTATTACAGAAAATTTGTAAAGAACTATGGGTCCATTGTGACACCATTGAATGACTTGACATCCAAGAAGATGCCCAAAAAGGTTCAGTGGACAGTTAGCTGTCAAAAGGCATTTGAGGACCTGAAGAAGGCCATGTGCTCTGCACCTATCCTGAAGAGTCCTGACTACTCCAAACAGTTCATTGTACAGACAGATGCTTCTGAGTTGGGGGTGGTAGCTGTGCTTTCACAACTTAATCAAGATGGTCAAGACCAGCCCATTGCTTTTATTAGCAGAAGGCTGACCCCCAGGGAGAAACGTTGGTCAGCTATTGAGAGGGAGGCCTTTGCAGTGGTTTGGGCCCTGAAGAAGTTGAGGCCATACCTGTTTGGTACTCACTTCCTAATTCAGACAGACCATAAGCCCCTCTTGTGGCTAAATCAGATGAAGGGTGAAAATCCCAAACTGCTCAGGTGGTCCATTTCCCTACAGGGGATGGACTTTACAGTGGAGCACCGCCCAGGGACTGACCATGGTAATGCAGATGGTCTCTCCAGGTACTTCCACTTAGAACATGAAGACGTATCTGGTCAAGGTTAAGTTTAATGTCCCTGCGTTTGGGGGGGGGGGTTGTGTAGGAGAGTAGGGTCTGCTATCCTATGGTCACCCCAATTTTTGCTTTTTGCTTCACTGGTTTTCGACTTACTGAGGCTGTGGGCCTGCTAATCAGACCCCCAGCCTGCTGTTCTCTCTCTAAATTTATAATACATGTGCTATAGGTACATACCACAATTGGAAATGGACTCCTTGTCAGCCCCTGTACCATGCACTATAGGTGCTCAGGGCATAGGTGCCACCAAGGCCTACCAGGGGCTGAAGCATAGCTTTTGCCACCCCTGGCTGGTTCTTAAATTGACACAACTGGCTGATCACTCAGCTGGGGCAAGTGGGTGTAATCACCCCTTGCTTAGATATAGTATACCTATATCTAAACCTATATCTGGACACATATATAGCCTGTAAGCCACTCCTATGGAAGGCCTCATCAATCCTGGAGGCAGAGTGCGTGGTTTTATGTGAGATGGAGCTCTGGCATGAGCTGAGCCTGTCTGCAGCTGTCGGGAACAACTCCCTAAGCTGATCCGGGATAATTCCATACCATATACTCTTAAGCGCCTTATAATCCTCGCGGTTATATAGCAACTTTGGTTTGGCTTTATCAAAACATGTTGTGTAAGGTGTCATACGAATTGGAATACTACCCCCTCGCCAGTTCTGGCGACGGGGGTAGCATTCCACCCTTCTAGAGGGAGAAGACATGTTACTTTACTGAAACGCGGTTGATTTAAAATGAGCCTCAGATCCACAAAATGGATGCCCCTGCCACAGACACGGGTCTGGCCTCCTGCTGCTGACCGAAACTCAGCATATGGTGGCCTGGACAAAGAGTTTCCTGTCGCAGGGCGGTGTCAAACCACCCCAGACAGGAGATAGTGGATTGTAGTAGGGAGGTTTCAAAGAAACCAGACACTGCCTGGGGAGCACAAGGCTGCCCCTTGCATAATCCGGCCAAACCGGTTCTGGGGCCTCCCAGCCTCTGTCCCAGCGTGGCCTGGATCAAAGGAAAGGGGTGTAACCACCCCCTTCCTGGGTCCCACCCATAGGAGGGGACCTAGCAGAATGTCCAGCCCACCAGATTCGAATAAGAGTGGGAGCAGTGCCAATGCAACTCAGATCATCCTGAAGAAACATAAGAAACGAATTCTGGACCCTTCGACTTTCTACTCAACGCAGAAGACTGAAGAATCTCCCTTGTGGTCAAGGAGTGACCACCCTGTGCAAACAGGCACCATCCAGCCCTCGACCCTTGCTTTGTTGCAGTTCCCGCCGGAACTCGAGCGACAGAGATCGACGAGATCAAGCTTGACTTTCCTTCTCCCAGCCCGATCCACAGTCCCTGCAGAGCTGAGACCAGTGGAGGCGACCGGAAGCGTGGGGCACGCCATCTTGAAAAGGCCACGAGACGCTGACCGTGCAGCCCACGAGTGACCCTCGAAGCTGTGCACCGGGGTTTGAGAGGCCCCCACCCCGAGCTACACTTGCACCAAAGCTACCCCCTCCACACTCGACGAGTGCTGCGTGGGGCCCTTCTGCTTGTGGCGGCTTGACGCGTTGGCCCGGTCACTTGCCAGCTGGCTTGTGGCCCCTGTGCAGACGAAAACCGAAATACGACTTGCTTTTCTGGTTGATCCAGATCTGCACCAGCTCCTGTGAAAAGGAGCCCCTACTCTGACCCTCCTGGTTCGAGTGATAAGCAATCTCCCGGTTCCGCGTGGATTGCTTTTGCCAAGTGCTGTTTGCTGCAATCTTGAAGCCGACGTAGCTGACGGCGAGAGCCTACGTGGGACAGATCGTGACCCGCCCCTGGACGTCGCAGATGCCCCAGAGCCCACGTGACAGCGGAGAGAAGCCTATCGACAACCACCTGGTTGCGCCCGACATTGCCTGGTTCCGTCCTGGTTCCACCCTGGTCACTGCTGAGTGACCCAGACTCTGTCCCCTCTGCTTTCAGGTACTTTTCTACTTCGATCCACCCTTGGATCGCAAAGGACACTTCTGCTTCACATCGCCTGCAGCTGCAACAGCTTCAAGCACCAAGAGCCTGCGTGTCAAAACCCGACGCCACTTCGACCCTGTGCACCCACGGCCTGTGGGTGAGGTAACATTGCAACACCGGTGTTCCCACACTGGTACACACCTCTAGGGTCTGTGTCTAAAGTTTTGTTCCTCTAGGTTCAGCGGAAGTATCTTTTAACTCACTTCATGTAACTTTTACGCACCATTGACATTGCATTGGTGCGAGCCGCACTTTCCGTGCTGCACCCGTCTCCTGTGGGCTACTCCCGACTTCAGCATTGCTAGTCCTGACTGCTCCCAGCGAATCTCTAGGCCCTAGGCCTAACCACTGTTCGATTGGTATCTCTTATACCACTTTTTTAGTATATGGTTTAAGTGGCCACCGGCCCTTATCCAAAATTGTGCAACTTTATATGTTTTACTGTGCTTTTGATTTAACGCTTGTGCCCCTTTCCTCATAAAGAGTACTGGGGAGTAATTTAGTAATAAATACATATATTTTTATAATATATACTTGTGTGGTGTCCTTTCATTTGATTACAGGAATGTATGTGGTATAACAGCTCGCTTAACACGACCTCTTAAGTTAAGCCTTTAAGGCTGCTTAGTCAATGCTACCACTAGGATAGCTTGTCTAACAAGGTTGACTTACAACCAGACATCTTTGGGGTTTGTTTGGACTGATACCAAGTGGTTCCAGAATTGGAAACACTATATATCAGGCCAACTTCTCACACTCACTATGTGTTTATATCTCGGCAAAACCTGACAGTAGATGACACGGCGGAATATCAGGCGAAGGGGATTTCCGATCACTCCCCGTTGTTAGCAACGGTGGGATTGGGGCGAAATAAGAAGGGAAGATCCTGAAGACTGACGGCGTCGGAGCTACAGAATGCAAACATTCTCAAGGGTCTGAGAGCTGACATGAAGGTATACATTGCCGAAAAGGAAGGGAAGGTCCCCTCTGGGGTGACATTCTGGGAGGCATTAAAGATGGTGATGCGAGACAGGGTAGAAAGCAGGCTGGCGGAGAATAGGAGGAAGCTCCACGCTGAAAAGACTGTGTTGGAGGTGGCTATTCTAGACCTGGAAAGGGACTATCAGGCTTCAAAAGATGATGAGACACTCAGGAGACTGACATGCCAACAGAAGCAATATAGTGAACTAGTGACGGGAGAGGCCAGAACCCAGGCCCTAGCCACCCAGCACCGCCTCTATGATGAAGGGGATAAGTCAGGCAAACTGTTGGCGTGGCTCAGTAAAAAGGAGCGTGCAGCCAGATAGGTGGAGCAACTCAGGGATTCAGAAGGATTGCATGTTGGGTCTGATGGTCAGATAGCGGAGGTATTTGCTGATCACTATGAATGTTTCTACAGGGCCAGGGACCTGGGAACAAGCGAGGTGGCCTTACAATACTTAGAACAAATAGAACTACCTGCCTTGACCCCTGAGGCTCAGCAAACCCTAGAGTCTGACATCACTATAGAGGACATATCGGATATGGCCCGTTGGAGGCAGCTCCCACTCACACTCTTAGGTCGGGCAGCGATGTTCAAGATGATCACACTGCCCAAGTTTTTATACTCCCTACAGAACGAGTATTATCCACTTCCCTCAAAAGTGTTCGCGACAATACATGCTGAGTTGAGATCCTACCTTTGGCTCGGTAAACAACCCAGAGTATCGCTGAACACTCTCCAGAGACATCAGTACAGCGGAGGGATTTCACTCCCGAACCTGGAAGCCATAGGCCTGCACCCAGTCTGCCTTGCTTTTATCCATTATGCCCAGGGGTACTCAGTGGTGCATGAAACAACTCTCTCTGTGTGGTCTCTCTTCAGCACAGTCAGCCTTAAATTGCCCCGAGATCCTTGTTAACCACTGTCACGTTTGATTGCTGCTTTATTTTTTCTTGACCCTTTTTGTTTTGGAACTTTAAAAAAATCATATTGTGAGTTTACCTTAATGGAGTTTAGTTACTTTTATTTTATCTTTCTTATAAAATGTTACTCTACTTGCAGGAATTGGTTGTGAGATTTTTTGTGTGCTGTGTTTCAATTTATCAATAGTTTTGGTTCTGTTAAACGTCTGCACTATGCCATAAATACCAGGAGTTGTACCCAGGTTTATTTTTTAAACTTGTGTGTTGGACCTGACACTTTTTCGGACACAAACTTGCTAGAGGCTGCACATCTTCACCAACTATTAATCCATTTTCTTACAAGTGGTATGAATGTTAAGTGTGGCCAGAGAAAAGATTCTCCATGTCCCAGCCCTGTCTTACCACAGATTGACAACAATTGGACATGCATCCCAAGTGAAATGTCAAGCCACAGTTTGGTTGCCCACAAGAGTTTCATGACCTGGATAGGAATATAGTGCTGGTCCATATGTATGCTGCATAGCAAGGACATTTATGCAACATGTAACAGGCAAGTTCACCTTGCAAACTACAGCAGCACCCCATGTATGCTCAAGATATCTGCAGCATGACTTGAGAATGCCACTTTCCAACACCTTTGGCCTCTGTGTTTTCTTAAAATTGCTTCTCTTGTTGCACAGCAGTTGATAATTTTAAAGGTGTGAGGAGATTTGGAGAGCAGCCATACATACCATAACTTGAAAAGAAAACATGATCACAGTTGCCTTGTTTCACTGTATCTTTTGTGGTGCTGAGGCATGTCAGTTTGATAGCATGTCTTGAGTGCACATGCATTCCTATGGGTATCTGCTTTAAACCATATTCCCTGGCAAGAAAATGATGTGTAATCTATTAGCTAATTAATCAAATGTAAGAAATGTTTATTTATTTATACATTGCAAGTTCATTGTAACACAATTTAAAAACAGATCAAACACAGCGAGTCAATGACTCTAAATTTAAAAACAAAAGTGAGTGAAAATGTGAAAAATCAATGTACACATTCAAATTAAATTATAAATAAATAAACATTTTTTGCATTTGATTAATTGGCTAATAGCTCCTGTTGGGTGAGTGAATATTGATAAGTTGATATATGGGTTTTGTGAGTTGAATAATGAGCAAACAGTGGTGTGTGTAACGTAGAATTCCCAAAGGGATCTATTTTTTGAGAAATTTAGCATATTGCCAGGGACTGCCGGAGAACCGTTCCCTTCCATTAACAAACATTAACAAACATTATTAAAAGGACATGAGAGGAATTTCTTTGGAGGCGGGGGTCGTACAACCCCCGGCCGTATTTATTAAAACAAAAAAATAAATCAAAATTGAAATAAACAATATTTACACAATTATGCAGAAAACGTTTGATGACATTTGATTACAATTGACATATACAGATATCAGATGGCTAACCTTTACATAATTCTAGTACAAGGTATTTCCTATCCGAATCTAATGTATCAACAATAATCATACAGTAAATTGCTTTTCTGCGTATCCAATTTGGGCCTATGGCAAGGTCACAAACTGGTGTCAGATCCTTATCACTTAACCACGTCAGAGTGTGCATGCGCAGAGGGCCTGTTTACCGTGAGGGTACTTCCCCCCCCAATCCCCGTACGCTCTATTAACCATGCCCTAGCGTCGGAGAGCCCATGCGCAGAGGGCCCGTTTTACCTTGAGGGTACTTCCCTCCCGGTTACCCCCATACGCCCTATTAATTCCATTAAAGGGGGCCCTTGCATCTCTGCGCCATTCACTGGAGTCATTGTGCACGTGCGTGGTGGCCAACCAGCCTAGAGAAAGCGTGACTCCCCACTCCCCCACACCCATCTAGCCAACAGGCTGTAACTGCCCTTGGAGTTCTAGGAGAGACCACTTGCCCTCCCCTTTGGCAATCCCATTCAAGAATGGCGCCGCCCTTTAAGGACCTTAAATTTACTGCTCACCAATCATGACCTTACCGCCACAGCCCAGCGTAGTTGAGTGACTATCTGCCCCCCCACCCTCCTTCATTGAAAAGTCATGCCCTGTCCTTAAAATTTACTAGCCAAGCCATTATATTTTTGTAGTCCGCCTATCAGGCCGCCAAAAAAACTCACTGAAAGGTCATGCCCTGTTCCTATACACCACTAACTAGGCATGAAGATTCTCTGCGATTATTTCTTCACCTGATGTGGGCAAATGGACGCTGTCTTTTAGGATGCACGACTCCCCTGAGAAGCATCCCTGGGCTATAGTCTGTAAGTGTCAAGCCCTAGCTAGCCTCACCAGTTTGTTATAAGTTATTTTTTCCCAGTGGCTCAATGCCCTCACAGACACGCTTCCCCCCTATTGGAATCTCTGCGCTAGGGTGTACCCCGGGCCCAGATATGTCGACCCACCCTTCTACCTAGGCATACCCAGTCCTTCCCCACCCCCATCCTAAGTGCGGGATGGAGATGCTAGGGCTGTCTGACCCGGGGAAGTGGACATACCGCCATGGGGCCACTAAATGGGCTCAATTGATGGCATCGCGCTGTGTCCGGTAAGACACGTCACCCCGGACACTGACACTCCTTGTTGGAGCAATTGGAAGGCTACCCAGGGAACCACAGGCCCCAAGATCTCCCATAAGCTTATCATGAAGTCCGTGAACCACCTACACCTGACCACTATGCTCTGGGAAATGCTCTGTGTATGCCTACCTCCCTACTATTGAATATCCCAGCCCTGCAGTGTCCGCTACGATGGCACCTGCGAGCACAGACGCCGTAAGGTCAGGATACTGTTTTCCTGACAATGGGTATTGAGGTGTTGCATACGCCCGTTACCCCTAGGTTTCGGTCAAGCTGGCAATGCATACACGTGTGAAGCAGCGTACTGCCACCTTACTACTGCTGGCACAACCAATGGAAAACACACTTATACACAACCAATATAGTGCTGGCACCTCTTGAGCCCTTGATTGATCGCCCATCACACTTGATGCCGTCACTTGCCACTAATGTTCGGGACCTACTGGTCCCCTTGGCTGTCCACCTCTTGCAGTTGTTGTGGTGTGGAGCACTTCCCCAGGTATCAGCCACAGACTCATTCATACATAAATGAAAACAAACACAAATAATTCGCGTTTTTTGGCTTTCGGGTGAAAGATCCAGTTCACATGCCAGCCCTACTTCATGAGAGTGACCCCTCTTTTCACCCACACCTCCAGCCTAGGGTGCATAGGTACTGTTGTGACACAACCCCAGACATCTAATATGTCGGCCAACGGCTGCATCGATACTACTTGATACTACACCTGTACCCTTTGCCAAATTGTCCATGCCCAATGGTTCGCAGGTATCGTCTGACAATATAAGCAACCAATTTGCCCAAAGCCCCCCGGTGAATAGGTACCGTGCAACCCAACACAGGATTAGGATGCTTAGTCGTACCGGCCCCAGAACATCAGGAGTATGTGACCCCACGCGGACATCACACTATTTGGGTCTTCAAGCACAGGGTGCAGAAATACAGCGTGACAAACCACAGGCATCTAATGCAAAACGAGGGGCGGTGATACCGTGTGATGCCACACTGCCAATAACTGGACAGGTGCCCAAAGCATTGGTGCAGAGGTACTGTGTGGCACAATGCATTATTGTGCCTCCGTATATTCGCACAAGGGTGTATAGATTCCGTGTGACAAACCACCGGTATACTGCGCATGCAAGTATAAGCGGACCGGTGCTATAGCACTGCGTGACATACCGCACTTCTGAAACACCTGTGTACCTATAATTGGTGCTTCGGTGCTTTTGACATAGACCCCTCATCCATAAGTGCAACCGCACATTCGTGCGGAGGTACTCTTGGAGGTGTGACAACCAGGCCTGGGATGTACAGCTTTGACATCATAGGTGTTGGTAATGTGCCCCGCAGGACTGACCTCGAAGACCTTCGAATCTATTGCTGTAATATGCTAAGCGTAACTCCCCCAGTGGTATTAATCTGAATATATGATTTGTGTTTCTTGTGAACTGGTCCCAACTCAATTAAACCGTGAATGGTCCCTGCCCTAACATTGTAATATGGAAGGCTATCATAGCATTGGTTGTATTACATTGAGATCACTGAAATCAGACAGTCCATGAGCGCGTCTATCATAGCACTAGTTGCATTACCATCCGACTATCAACTGAGAGCACTTGGCACAGCATCAGTTGTATTACCTGGCGAACATTGAAAAAATTAGGCTTACAGTGAGGGTGCCTAGCATAGCCCCAGCTGTATACGTGGGGACCTCTTCCCAAATTACTTGCGAAAGATGAAATGCTTTCCCCAGCATCACCTGTGTGGATGTCATTGATAGGACCCGATAAATGACGCCTCTGACCGGGGAAAGGACAAGTACCACCTCCCAACTTGGACCCCCTTTTGAGAAATGTTGACATCAAAGTGAAATGCCCATGGCTGCGCCCCTGTTTCTGACTAGCGGTGAATGCAATCCAATACTTTTGTTAGGGAACAGGCTTCTATTTAACAGCATACCATGTACCATGTACCCAGCCCACCTGAAGGTGTACTCCATGTGTACGAGTGCCCGACTAATTAAAAAATTGGAATTAGACAGTGGATTATAATATTGCGTTCATGGTTACTTAGGGAAGGTACCGGGTACAGAGTGGAGTGCAATAGCGCACTCATGGTTATTCAAGGAAGGCACAGCACCAGTGACATTTAAGTGAGTAACTTTGACACAGATTCCCAAATACAGGTACCTAGACCAGCACCAGTAGCATTAAGTGAGTAACTTCGAACACAGATTTTTAAAATCAAGGCGCCTAACACAGCACCAGTGGCATCATGTGAGGGACGTTGAAATCAGACTTTCCCATCAAAGCGCATAGCATAGTACCGGCTGCCTTAATTGATGAACATTGAAAACATACTTTCAAATAAAAAAGGCGCAGAGCATAGTACTTGTTGCCTTACTTAATGAACACTGCATCCAGATTTTTTCAAATGAGAATGCTTAGCATAGCACCAGAGGCCTTAAGTGATGCACAATGAAACCAGACTTTCACATGAAAAAATGCTTAGCTAGAACCGGTTGCATTAAATGAGGAACATTGAAAAGAGACTTTCGATTAATAGCATGAGGCAGTGGCATTTTTTCCTTACCGCTGCAATGCAACAGTGCCTGAGATTACATTATGTAATGTAATCCACCATTCCGTTACAGAACAGGCTAATATTGTTCCTGCCTACCATGTCCCCGGCTCCCCTGCAGGTGTACAACAAATGTCTCCTTCCCAGGTGTGCTTGTCCGCATCAGCCATGTTGAGCGTAATAGCGCATTCAAGGTTACATAACGAATGCTGGAGCCAAAAACGTTTGTTCCAACTCAAAGCAGAATCTCAACAGAATTTTCTTGGGGTGTACAGTAGAGCAAAATAACATTTATTACTTCCATAATATGGTTGCTAAAAGCGTTTGGTGAAGCCCAAAGCAGCGTCTACAGCCTCCGATTGGCGTGTCCCAAAGGTCAGACCCTGGGACATTACCTTGTGCAGCACTATACATATTTTCTTTTTTTTTAAAAGGTGTGCTATTAGGATTGTTTCATACCTCCCCGGCTGCAGGAATGAATGGCTTGGAAAACTGGTGGTTTGAGGACTGATATCTATTGCTTTAGATTTGCCCAGATGCACCGGATGTGGACGCGACCCCTGTGCTCACCCCTTGGTGTCCAGCACCCAATTTAGCAGTCTAGCCGTCAGACCACATCCTCTCTCCCTTTGTACTAAACAAAAGGCTTGAAACCTAGAGAACTGAGGTCTGATGCATATTATATTACTTATAGACAGGTATTAGTCCTAGAGCGACCCTTCAAGTGAAATAGCTACCCTTCTCAAGAAGTCTTCAATGTAATGGAACTGTTTAACCGAGATCGGATTTCTAAATATGAAACCACATGCCCTAATGCAAAAATTTTCAATTGAATAGCTATACTTGTAAAGTAGTGCTTACTTACACATGACGACCTCAAGATCGAACCCTGACACCATGCTTTGATCTGGGGCGCCTCCCTGCCTCATGCTATTGTAAACGCATCTTCACAATGGGATTGCTTACCCGAGAGATATTCTTTGCATATCTTAGATCTTGCAAGTGCGCTGTGCCATACCTTGCGAATAATGTCCATAAATCAATCACCATACGCATATCTTGAGTGCAAACTAACAGCCTGATTCATCAATCATATTTGCACTCGCAAAGGGCCAGATTCTGAGAATCTGGCCCTTTGCGAGTGCGATTTTTGCATTTGAATTCATCATCCCAAATGCAAAAATCGGTAATAGCGAATTCGCAAATTTGCGATGAATTACATTTAAGGAATCTCTATTTGAGATTCCTTAAATGCAATTCATCATCCATTTTTAAATTGCGAAATCGCAATCTCGGGCCGCTATTTACCGCGAGGTCAAACCTCGGGGTAAATAGCGAAAACTCAGAAAAATGCTTTTAAAAGCATTTTTCTGAGTTGCATGTTGCACACACACATGTCCTTTGGATATGTGTGTGCGCAACCCCTGTTTATATTAGCATTTAAGGGGTGCTACAGGGTGTCCTCTGGACACCCCTGGCACCCTTTAAATCGCTATCTTATTTGCGATTAGCCAATTGCTAATCGCAAATAAGGAATACTCCCCATTCATTCCTATGGGCTTTTTGGCCCATAGGAATGAATGGGGAGTTATTCCTTATTTGCGATTAGCAATTTGCTAATCGCAAATAAGGAATCGCATTTTTTTTGCCTATTCCTACATGAATCCCGTTTTGCGAGCCTGTAATAGCGATTCCTTTTGAATCGCTATTAGAGACTCGCAAAACGGGTCTTTCATGAATCAGGCTGATAATCCCCCGGGACAAGACTGAAATGTCTCATGCAACCTTTCACTAATGTTTCTAATAGAACCATGTCACAATAATCGCCTGTGGCCAAGTTGGTATTCGCATCTAAGGCCACCCTGGTGCTTACTGTGCTGTAAACGAGCCACAAGCTCCTTTGCAATGCCCATAAATCATTCCACAAAAAAAAAAATTAGGCCTGAAATGAACACCGTTACTATTTTTATAATAACAGCAACTGCGCCGACAACAAATGTACTATCGTGCAGTTCTAGCCCACAGCGTTGGCTCAAACATTCACGCTTGCCCCCATTAAAGTAGCGAAGATGCCGGGGATCGAACTCGGGGCCTCATACATGCATAGCATGCACTCCTCCACTGAGCTACATCCAGCTACCTCCCCTGATCGCATTTTCAATAAGGTCCCTCTGCTCCGTAGAACAGCGCTATTCACGCACCCTCCAGAATCTCCTCGTTTCCTGCCCTATGAGTTTTCACGACCGATGACAACCTGCCCCCAGCCGTGCTAGATCCGCGCTTGCCAACAAAGCGCACTTGCTTTAATTATCGCCCAACATTCAGCAATCTTGCCGTGGGAACGCACTGTCGGCTGTTGCCCAGTGCTCAAAGAGGGGCTGAAGTTGGAGGCAGGGCGCGCCTAAACAGTCTTTTAAAATGCGGGGGGACGTCACGCTCAGGGTCCGCACAGTGCGCTGCTACACCTTTCAGCAGGGCACCCAAAAATTAGGGTAACACGCGAGACACGCTCCTCTAGCTGTACTGCTGCTCCATAGCGCTGTGGGCGTGACAACAAACCTCTACACCACAGCTTTCCAAGCTTTTCAAGTTGGTGACACACCTTTTTGTGAAAAAAAATTCTGGGACATGGTAACGCGAGCAAACGCAGCGAGCTGGCCCGAACCACCCACAACCCCACACACAACCCACACACAACCCCACACACACACATACAACCCCACACACACACACACACAACCCCACACACACAACCCCACACCCATCCATGCACACCCACCCACCCCCACAACCCCCAACTTCCACACACCCCCACACCACCCCACCCACACACAACCCCCACACAACTCCACACACAAACAACCCCCCACACACACAACCCCACACACACAACCCCACCCCCACATCTCCACACACACACACCCACACCTCCGACACACACACACACAACCCCAGACACAACCCCCACACACAACCACACACACACAACTCCACGCACACACACAACCCCACACACCCCCACACACCCCCCACACACAACACCCACACACACAGCCCCCACACAAACAACCCTACACACACACAACCCCACACACACAACCCCACATACACACAACCCCACCCCCACATCACCACACACACAAACCCCCACAACTCCCCCACACACCCACCCACACACACACACAACCCCCCACACACACACAACCACACAACCCCACACACACACAACCCCACAGACACCCCCACCCACCCCCACCCCCAAATAATGTACGTATGTTTTGTATGGATCTGAAGAAAACCCACATGGTTTGTAACAGAGCATGAACAGGAGATTTGCACATTTGTGATAATACATATTATATATTTACAATCTCGATACATTCCACACATATTTACAATTTTATGCACAGTGAGGTCGACACACTTGCCCAGAATCACACATTTTAAAGTCAAGTGCCAGAGCTGGAATTAAAACGAAAAGTTCCAGATCACCAGGTCACCAGTTTCGGCACTAGACTAAATCTCTGTGGTTTAGAATCCCAGATTGTTGCATGTTCTTGGAGGAATTCTGTCTCGTAAAACTCTGCTCTTCATGGGCACACTTTTGATCTAGTATCCTGGCTTCAGCTGGGTTTGCTTTTCCACACAACACGCAAGCCTATTCTTGCCACCCAGTGGCCTAATGAGCTGTTACATCTCGTGTTTCTGTAATTTGCCGAAAGTGGATACCTCCGGTTTTGCAACAGTTAATTTATAAGGGCTAGTGGACGGATAAAAACGTTTGTTGTGACCCCTGAACTCGAATGGCATGGTGAGCAAAAAAACGATGGACTTAGGCCCAGATCTCTATACTGGGGTGAACGCATAAGATTGTTCTACATTCTGTCCATCAACTGTTCTTTTTGCATTTGTCACCCCGAGTGGGCCGGGTATGCCCAGACGTGGGTCCCGTGCTATCCATGCTACTGGAGTCAAGCCATCCTGGCTGATGAGGGGTGATACACCGAAACTGGTCCTAGGTTGCTTAGTTCCGGTACAGGGAAGGCCTTGCCTGGCAGTTGGGGCGAGACTGTTCCCATTGGGTGCAGGGTCAAGACTGATTTACATATGGCTGGGTTCAAACTGGAATGGCATGGTGATCAAAAAGACCATGGATTTAGGCCAGATCTCTGTACTGGGGTGAATGCATGACATTTTTCTGCATTCTAACCATCAATTGTTCTTTTCGCACTTTTCCAAGGGCTAAGCACATCAATTTTCAAGTTAATATCTTTCAAAATTGTAATACTTCATGTTGATAAGATAAAAGATTATATTGGCTGCCTTCTACACTTGTGATTATAATGCTCCCCTATGAATAAAATGTGATTTCCATACATCAATCATATAAACTAATCATGAGGGAAATTCGAGCTTATCATTTGCAAACGTTTCAAGGGAATGTACTTATCCTATGTAAATGTTCACTGCAAATGGTTTCAACTGCACCGACTTATCACACGTGCGTTTTTGGTAGAGCAGGAAGAAACAAGCAGAAGTCTTATAGATTAAGAGCAAAAATGCAAACTGTAACAAATTGACAATGTTAGACACGAGTAATCTTTTCGAAGACACAACCAGAATTAACTGGCGCTCTTTTCATAAAAGTTTCTAATGTGTCAAAAATCCACGGTAGCAACTGGGCCCAGCAGAATCCATCTGTAAGTGGCCGGCTTCGATTTTACCTAAAGGGCACAAACTGAAACGACTGTGTTAAAAAGAAGAATGGCAAGTTGAGGATGACCTTCGAGTACATGTGAATTTATCTGCCAATGTAACTACAAATTGGTAAACAAGGCGCTATATAATTTCTCTTTCTCCCCTTCTGACTGAAATATTGGATTTTATCACTGCATAGCCCTAAGACGATATAAACTGTTGATGGAAGCATTGAACTGCATTTCGTTTTCCAGAGAAGTACAGTACACAAATAAAGACAGAACCAAACACAAGATGCTAGTGGAGTCTATTGTTTGACATTCCAAGAACCCCGCCCCCTTCAGCTTGCGATGAGGAGTAGAACATTTTCCCCCAAATGTTTTTTTTTTACGCTCCTCTTCTGTTTGTTCTGTCCAGGGCTCAAACAAGACAGATCGCCAGTATTGCCGCAGACAGTGCCACCCTCTCGGCTAAGTGAAATGCGTGTTCCCGAGATTGTTATGTTCCTGGAGGTCCGCCCCTGACGCCTCGGGCGTGGGGCGCGCTAGTCATGTGACTCCGGTTAATAAAAAGAGGTCTCGCACGCACGCAGGCATTCGGAGGCGTGCAGACCGAGCAACAAAGTTATTCCCAGTGTCCGACTGAGTTTATTCTAGGGCCACGTGTTAGGCCTAGTCAGGGTTAGATGCCCCGGAGTGTAGGTCCCAGATTGATACCCCTAGGGCGATCACTTCCCCCCTACAGGACACAACAATTGGCGACGAGGGTGGTTGCCGACCCCTCGCTTGGGGTGTGTGTGTGCCCGCTTTCGGGTGAGGCGGCTGCGAGCACTGCCACGTGCTCGTGGTGCTCGTGCCTTGCTGTCCCACACGCCCCCACACAGCGTGCCTGGAGAGACGAAGACTTCCACCCCTGGCATTTTGGAGGTGAGCGGCGCTGCCCAACGCTACCCTGCTGCGCATCGAAGCACGATCTCCCCATCCGGTGCCGCACCGTGCCCGGTGGCACGTGCGTGAAACGCACCTCGGCCCGTCTGGCGAGACGATCTGGGCGGCGTCCGGTCCTGCCTGGCTGCTCGAGGGGACGTGGTGTCTGCCTGCCCCAAGGTGCCGCATTGCCATCCGAATCTGGAGCGCCGGTCGCACGCGCTCCGCTGCGTTTGCTGAGGGTCACACCGCGGTCATTGTCTGCACTGCCGGTGGACATTGACACGTCTGTGCAAGTCCCCAGTCGTCAACGACCTCATCGGAGCGCCACTCCGGACCTCGCCTCGGCCGGCCACGGGCCTGATCAAGCGCGTCCTGGGCGATGGCTACCATTCCGCCCATTGAACCGTTTGTGGTGGAGGGTGCGCCCTCTACTCTCGCCCCGAAATGGAAGGAGTGGGTGGACAGGCTCCTAATATTCTTTGAGGCCACCAAGGTTCACAAGGAACGGAAGCGTGCCATGGTTCTCCACCTTGGCGGCAAAGACATTCATTCCATTGCTCGGACCCTCACAGAGGCGACCCCCAAGACTCATCATACCCTGATTAACGCTCTCAATGCGCACTTTGAGCCCATGGCGAACCAGGACTACGAACGTTTCATCTTCCGACAAGCACGGCAACTGCCGGAAGAGTCGCTGGATGCATACCACTCCAGACTTAAGAAACTGGCATTAACTTGTGGGTTCCAGGATGTGACGGAGGAGATCAGGGGACAGATAATACAGGGGTGCGCTTCTGCAAAGTTGCGAGAGAGAATCCTGGAAGAATCGGGGAAGCCTCTGCCCGACATCCTCACCCTTGGCCGCACGAAGGAGCTGTCCAAGGCCAGGGCGGCACACATGGAGGCTGCACTACAAGCCAATGTGAAGGTGGAACCGATCAATAAGATACAGGTCCAAACACCGTTCAAATGGCCCAAAAGAATGACGCCCCCCCAAGGCGGGGCATCAGGACAGTCATGCGGTTACTGTGGAGGCCCGAGGCACCCGGCACCAGAATGTCCAGCACGGGGCAAGAGATGCTCAGGATGTGGCAAGATGAACCACTTTGAAAAAGTATGCCGGTCCAAGAGGTTCCGCAAGCCACGTCAGACGGTGCACACAGTCGTGGAAGGGGAGCCCAGCAACAGCGACATGGATGACGATGGCGAAGAGGAGCGGTCCGTACACAAGGTGCACATGATCGGCACCGCCACCAGACGCACCAGGACACTGCCCCAATGCTCCATCCAGGTGGCGGATCAGGAAGTCATGGCGGTAGTGGACGGCGGCGCATCTGTAAACCTTATGAGTGCGTCTCTCTACCGAACCATGCCTACACCTCCGAGCCTCAGCCCCACCCCCATCACTGTGTTTGCCTATGGTCAAGACATTCCGCTCCGGATCCGTGGGAAGTTCAGGGCGGCAGTCCGCCATGGGGACAAAGTCACAAGAGCCAACATCTTTGTGTCGGAAGAGGGTCAAGGCATGCTCCTGAGCTGCAGAACAGCCGAGGACCTGGGGGTGGTCACATTCGCCTTTGGAGTACATGAGGAGTCGGTGCAACAACTGATCATGGACTTTCCAGATCTATTTGAGGGAATTGGGTGCCTCAAAGGTCGTGAAATACATATGCACGTGGACCCCACAGTGCAACCTGTGGCCCTGCGACACCGTCGCATTGCATTCCACCTTCGGCCACTAGTGGAAGAAGAATTGCAGAAGCTGGAAGCAGCCGGAATAATCGAGAAGGTATCAGGCCCCACCCCCTGGGTTTCGCCCATCGTGGTCACGCGGAAACCAAAGCAGCCGGGAGCAGTCCGGATCTGCGTAGATATGCGCCTCCCAAATGCTGCCATCAAAAGGGAGCGCCATATCACCCCCACGATAGATGACTTAATCGGGGAAATGGCTGGGGCCTGCTGGTCTTCCAAACTTGACCTTCGTGCGGGGTATCACCAACTGGTGCTGGATAAAGAGTCAAGAAATATCACAACCTTCTCCACCCATATTGGACTTCGCAGATACACTAGGCTTAGTTTTGGGATATCCAGTGCGGCTGAGGTCTTCCAAAATGTCATTCAGGAGCTGATTGCTGGCATACCTGGAGTGATTAATGTCAACGATGACATCATGGTGCATGCCCGAACAATTCCAGAACATAATCACCGGTTGACGCAAGTATTCCGCAGGCTCCGCAGTGCGGGGCTCACGCTACACCGAGACAAGTGTGAATTTTTGCGGACAAAAATAGGGTTTTTCGGATATGCTTTCTCAGCTGAAGGCGTAAACCCCGATCCTGACAAAGTCAAAGACATTAAGGATGCGCCACCACCCACGACGGTCACGGAAGTCAGGAGTTTTCTTGGCATGGTGAACTACTGTGGTCGCTTCATCAAGGACCTGGCCAACCTAACCCTCCCGCTGCGTGAGCTTACTAAGGACTCCACTCCGTGGAGCTGGGGACCGGAGCAGGAGAAGGCGTTCCAGGACATCAAGAGCTCCCTCTCCAGCAACACCACGCTGGCGTTCTTTGACCCGCGAAATTTCACACTAATCGCAGTAGATGCCGGACCGGCGGGGTTGGGGGCCGTACTGATGCAAAGGCCAATAGATGAACTAGAGTGGACCCCAGTTGCCTTCGCCAGTAGGTCCCTCACGGTCACTGAACAGAGGTACTCACAGATTGAAAAAGAAGCAATTGCAATTCATTGGGGATGTCGACACTTCCACCTGTACGTCTATGGTAAGCCATTTACGGTGGTGACCGACCACAAGCCGCTGGTGGCTCTGTTCTCAGGGACTTCATCGAAACCACCCCCAAGAATAGAAAAGTGGATATTGCAACTGCAGGAATACAACTGCAACATCGAGTATCAACCAGGAGCGAAGAACCCGGCAGATTACTTATCTCGACATCCCAGGCCTGCGACTCCGGAAGAGATGGATGAGGCAGAAGAAACAGAAGCGTATGTGAGGTGGGTAGTGGCCAGGTCATGCCCGCGCCCCATATCCCTGGAAGACGTCGTGAGCGCCACGGCCCAAGACGCCTGCATACAACGTGCCAAAGACCTCCTTCGGACTGCCAACTGGCATAAAGCCAAGGAGAGCTGGAAAGTGCTCACCCCGGAGGCTCAGAAAGTAATGGAGAGTTTGTACCATGTAAGGGCTGAACTTAACGAAGATACGGCCGGATGCCTGCTGCGAGGACATCGCCTAGTAATACCCACGGCTCTCACGGGACAAGTAATACAACTAGCGCATATAGGTCACCAGGGGATGGTCAAGACCAAGGCCCGGCTGCGAACCAAAGTATGGTTCCCCCTCATGGACGACATGGTGGAAAGCGTGGTGAGGTCGTGCACTGCCTGCCAAGTCACGGGGGAAGCCTCCCGGGAAGCCCCCATCATTGTGGAGCCTCGACCATGAGGACCCTGGGAGCGGGTCAGCATGGACTTTGGCAGTCTCCCGGACGGAAGACACACTCTGGTGATGATAGATGACCATTCAAAGTACCCCGAAGTGGAAATCGTGACAAGTACCAGTGCAGACTGTGTTATCCCCAAAATGGAAAAGATTGTTGCCACTCATGGTGCCATGAAGGAACTTCGAACGGACAATGGACCACCATTTCAAGGGCAGGATTTGGCTACCTATCTGTCATCTCTTGGGACACGCCACAGGCGCATAACGCCTCGGTGGCCTCAAGCCAATGGGGAAGCCGAGAGGTTTATGAGGACACTGAACAAAGTTATCCGCATTGCTAACGATAAGGGGCAGTCTGTGGAAATGGCCATTTTCACGTTTCTTCGAAGCTATCGCCAGACCCCTCACTCCACAACAGGGGTTGCCCCGGCACATCTTCTCCTAGGAAGAGTGGTGACGGACTCTATTCCACATCATCCACAGTGGTCACCTGAAGTGGTAAATGAAGAGGTGGTCGCGAGGAGAAGAAACACCACATTTGCCAAAATCAGCCAAAGACGACGGGCAGTGCCACCCCAGTTCAGACGAGGAGATGTGGTGCTTCTTCGCAATCGCATAACTAGTGGCAAGTTCAGACTCAATTATGAGAAAAGGCCGCGGCGAGTAATTGGGGTGAAAGGCACCCGTCTCACAGTGATCCGAGGACGAGAGAAGGTGACTCGCAATGTGTCTCACTTCAAACTGTTCCACTCTGCAGCCCCGGAGTCAGAGCATCGGCAGGGTGTTGAACAAACTGAAACTGCAACTAATTCACCAAATGTTGAATCAACGCCCAGTCACGAGGTCAGACAAAGTAACGATCCACAAGCCGCCAGTGAAGAAGTGGGAGGTGACGCGGAGGCCCTTGAGGAGGCCCCAGATCCGGAGGGGGCCGACAGAGAGGCGCCAAGTCACGAGTCCGAGGCTGGAGCGGAAATGCTGAGTCACAGGGGGTCGCAACGTCAATTAAGAGACAATCCCACCCCCTCCGGCTGGTTGCGAGACTACTTCACGTAAGACTGTTCCCATTTGAATATACATATAGCGGAGCAGACTAGCAAGTAAAGTTGTGCTGCAATTAAAGGACGCTGAAAGTGTTGGTCCTAATGTTCACTGAGACTGAATGAATATGTTTAAATTGTGGTTTTGTTGTGGTTTGGTTTTTCCTTATTTTAGGGGAAGCTGTGGGAGTGGCAAAAAAGAATTACAGCCTCCTAGAGGCTGGAGGGGCAGGCTGTGGAGCCAGGAGTCAAAGAGGCAGACTCCCGCGCTCCCTGGCCTTTTAACCCCTCACTTGCCAGGCCGGTTCTACCCGGCCTGGCCTTAGTGATTCAATCACTTCCGGGTCACTAGGAGACCCGGGGTCCAATCAATGTTGAGGCGCGCCTTTTGCGTCATTGCGACGCAACGAGATGCGCCCCACACCATGGAGCAGGTGGGGGCCGGTGTGCCCACCATACTTGCAGCAGGCCTTTCTGGTCGTGTCACACCAGGGTAGACATCCTAAATGTGCAAGTTGTGGCGACTGGCAAAAAATACAGTGTGCATATTTATTTAGTGTTAACAGTGCTGATTGTGGTAACAGTGTGCACCCTATTAGGTTAGGTGTGCAGTTTCTGCTTCAAAGTACATGGGGAAAATTATTTTTACATAGCATTCTTACAATATCATAGTGTGCGGCGATTGTGGATGGTGATGTTCTGCTGCTGGACAATTAAATGTCAACTTTCCTGGAGCATACACAAGGACTGGTCTTCTCTATGATGTCTGCTCCTCAGGAATAATCCAGTGCCCAGGAAGTCCATTGCAACGAGTACCTTGACAGCCAAAAATGGAAATGAAGCTGACAGTTAGTGAAGTTAGCTCTTGCTGCAATGCTGCAAATAGATTTACATTCAGGAAAAATTCCAGAGGGAAGTGGTATATCCCTACATTCTCTCATGGCTTATTTTCTGTAGATCAACTTTCTCCTCCTCAAATAGTTATGTCTCAGGATGTGAGGCACTGCAACATACACTGACACAGACAATGTGGAAAGGAAGTTTAATCTATGGCTGCCTTTTTACAGTAATAATCTGGTGATGGTTAGATAATGTTCAGCTAGTGATGGGTCCCTCCCTTGCATTGCCAGATCTGCATTAATCGTGAGATGTATTTTAGATGAAATTTAATTCAGTGTGTATAAACTTAGGAGGGCCATGATGTATGTGGGTGTGATCACTTTTTTAGGTCTCGCTCTCGATACCTATTGTTGTGGAGATGCCTCTCAAGGGAGACAGACTGGGGCACTCGCGGCGATTCGGGTCTGTGGACCCGCATGCACAGGCACGCGTGCACGCACATCTCCTGTCCCGCAGCCAAACCAGCATTCAGTTTCACTGCTTACAGTGAGACAAGAGATGGCCCGCGCAGCACGCCGGAATAGGAGCGTGCGTGAACACGCGTTCCGATTCCGGCATGCTGTTCACACAAACACACACACACAGGCAAACACACAAACACATACACACACAGGCACACACGCACACACATCCCCTCCCACTCAGCCCCCCCACTCACCGGGCTCTTTCCGCGTGTCCCTCTCCCTCCGCAGCGGGTCAGTCTCAGCAGCAGGCAGACTCGGAGGTCCGCGTGCCATCTCAGGCGATCTTCAGCTGATGTGCACGCTCAATGCGACTGCGTCTCCTGCGCTCCCACTGCGCTGTTTCGCTCCCGGCGATCCTCAGCTTGTTGTATTCTCTGAACGGTGCAGGACGCATGCACTCAAGTAGCAGTGCAGCACAAAATAATTCCATAGTTGCCGCTACTTACGTGGCTGAAACGCGCATGCACTGCAGTATTTGGCTGGTACGGCTTTATTTTAATTGAAACTCTGTTAAGACCTTACACTTGTTTTTCTTCAGCAGCTCTCACAGTGAGTAGCTTTGGGAGCCAAGCGCGCTCACGCTGTGTTTTGGAGGGGGTGTCTGCCCCTCCCCCTGTACCCTCACGCTGCGTGTTCTGCACGACCGCTAACTGGGCACTAATGAGTGTTCAGTGGGGGCTCCTGCTGTTAGAGCAGGAGCTTCCCAGCACCAGCATGTAACCAGAGGCAGCTGCAGGGCTGGGTCCGCCTTCATCCCAGCTCTCCTCCTCCTCCCACCCCTCAGCCCCCCACCCCGCCTCATCTGCCTCACGTTCCTCTCTTCCTGTGCTGCGGGCAGGGGATCCTGTTCTGTTTCTTGGCGGAAAGGTAAGTCTCAGGTGAACCTATCTCCTGTGTCGACTCGCGGTTTTGCTCTCGTCTCCTGTCTTTCTTCCCCTTCTTTCCTGCAGCCCCACTCCTGGTGCTTACTTTCTTGTTTTTCTTACTCTCCACCCCCATTCTTAGTTTTCTGCCTGGAGACTCATCTTTTACAGTTACCGCAAGAAACCTTAAAGCCCCTTAAAGGCAGCGGACCCCCAGCCCTCCTTTCATCCGGTTACTCTCCCCTTCTTTCATACTAATTTTCTTTCCCTGTGCAGTTGAGCCTTCCTTTTAACCCTCCTCTTCTTTCTGTTGTGCCCCATTCTCTTGTTCACCTCCCGTGCCATTTCTCGCGCTCCATCTTTTAATTCTGTCTTCTGTACGCTTTTGTAACCTGCACACATCACTTTTTCCTCCTTTAATGTATCGATTGCTACCTCTTGTATTTTGGTTGCTCACTATTGTCACTTTTGTCGCATGTAATATAACGTTTGCTTTTATAATTTGTTCACTTGTAAAAAAAATTTGTGCCAGTCTCCATTTCGGCGCCCTGCAGTTCTCCCTGCGTTCGATGTCTGGTGCAGGCAGCTCCCCAGGGGTACCTTCACAGCTGCTCCCTAAGTGGTTAATTGGCTGGGAATGGATAGCTGAGCCCTGCTCCCGCTGCAGGCCAGTATGCTTTTCCTGCGCACCTTACCTGCTCTGTTTACTTTGCAGGCAGAAGAAAGCGAATCCCTCTGGGTTATCTGGACAGCGTGTTTAAAGTCCCGTACAAGGAAATCTTTGCCATATTTTCATTGGTCATGCTGGAAGAAGTAATAATGTATTGTCTATAAAGGGTTGTAATGTTCATTAACATTAGTGGTCTCTGAGTGTACCCAGACCATGTTTACCGTCCTCATATGCTTCTCTCGCGAAGTGTCTTCTACAGACTTACTGATGATTCTGTTTCTTTAGTATTACAGCTTGATGTGGACTTTGAAGCACTATACTACACATTATATTAAATATGTGCTCCAGGACGCCATTTCTTCCGAGCTGCTCGCGTTTCTAGAATGTTTTTCAACTATGAAAAATGCATTTGATGGTGTAATTCCAAGAAAACATATGGCATGCAGGATCGATTGAAGCATCCCTAATATGGAGCATCTCATGTTATCGGGGGATGTTTGTAGAATTGCAGCTTGTTGTGCCTCTCCCGGCCCTTCTATCTTTCATGCTGTTTGATTTTCCCTCCTTTTATCTATTTTTCAATTTCTTTTTGCAAATTGTCTTTAATCCGTACTGTGTTACTTTTTTTTTGTTTGGCCCCGCATCAAGCAGCTTTCTCATTGCTGTCCTGCCCCCGGGCGCCGAGCTAAACTTTCAGCATTATTAACACGAGTGCCATATTTTAGCTGACACCCACTTAACTTGCTGATTTTGCCAGTGCTTGTTCTTTCAGTGCGCGCAATCCAGTGTCTATAGTGCGAGCGTGGTGTTTGTTTACCTAGAGAGCAGCCGAAGATTACATGCAGGCTGTCCGCAATGTAAATGCATGTTTTATTATCCTTCCCTGAGTTAGTGAACAGAAGTTTGGATTTCTAAAAGATTCTTGGCATTTTATGAGAAATAAAATCAGGGCGTCCTGCAAAATGCTAATAGGTTTTGCACCGAGGATACCGCACCGAGGCAGCTCTGTGACACGTGCAGGAGGCAGTGTTTGTGAAGCCAGTAAAAGGCCCTATCATCACTTTGTATGAACTTTTTATGAGTTAAAACGCCCAGGTTTAATGGTTATGCTGTGATATAACCACACACAACCAACAACCACACACAACCACACCCGACCACACACACAGCCACATACACAACCACACACACACATACAACCACACACACACACACACATACAACCACAGTCACACACACACATACAACCACACACACAACCACACACACAACCACACTTTCAGTGCACACTTTCAACAGACACCATCAGTCGCCAGTGCACACTTTCACCGGGCACAAACACCACCAGCCGTCAGTGCACGCTTCCACCAGGCACACACCACCAGACGTCAGTGCACGCTTCCACCAGGCACACACCACCAGATGTCAGTGCACGCTTTCACCAGGCACACACACCACCAGATGTCAGTGCACGCTTTCACCAGGCACACACACCACCAGCCTTCAGTGCACACTTTCACCAGGCACACACCACCAGCCGTCAGTGCATGCTTTCACCAGGCACACACACCACCAGCCGTCAGTGCATGCTTCCACCAGGCACACACACCACCAGCCCTCAGTGCACAATTTCTACAGGCACACACACCACCAGCCATCAGTGCACACATCAATTGTTAACGCATCCACAATTAACTATTGTAGCAATCGCAGTATGGCGCACTTTACTTTTAAACATATTCATCTAAAGCGCAGCATGCCACCATTGCTACAAAAATAAATATACATTTTTTTGGTCTATAATTTTTAGACTTTTGTGGCAATTGGTGTTGCAATTTTTAGCAATGCCAATAGCTCAAACTTAATTAATGCGAGACCTATTGCATTGCAAATGCTTGTTTATTTATTCATATGGCCAGCGTGGTGTACTGATTTGTAGTTGATGATGCATGTGATATGTTTTAGTGACAGTATTGTTACCCTTTTGTGTCTGTGGATATCATAATGGTGCTAGCTCTGGATGTAAAAGTAGTTCTTACATTCAGGTAGTGTTGCCCCCTGCAACTAATGACCTCTGTGTGAACCCATTGCTGATCCAATGATCCAATGAGTGAACTGGTGTTCACTTCAAGGTTGGTCAGGAGTGAAATTAATCCTGGTTTGCCTACTGTACTGTTTGAGTAGATGTGGGTGAGAATTATGTGTCTTAAGACTTAATAATCCAATGACCATGCATCATACGCTAGAACTACTGAGGTACTCTTTATTATTATCAGACATGGCTATGTGAATCGACCCGATTAATTTATTTCCAGATACTATTTTTAAAGATTTGTTTTTTTTTCCCTTTGTGGCAGATTTGATTGAACTGATGATGATTCAGAACGCTCAAATGCATCAAGTTATCATGAACAATATGACAATATCAGCACTGTCATCATTTGGGTACAATGCCACACCAGCAACTCCTAAGGTATTGTAGATGATCTGCACCACCAGAGGATAGATATTGGCAAAACTGTTGTCAAAATTTTAACATTGATTTGTCGATTATTGCTTATAATATCGTCTTTCAAATTGTTCCAGAAACATCTCCATCCAATGAGTGACCCCTTTCTGTTTGTCGATGGCATAAAATGTGTCCCTGCTTTCTGGCTTCATCATATGACCTCAGTGCACCATGACCCTGACAGAACTAAAAATTATAAACCATTTTGGGTCTGGCATTAGCAAAGGCCTTTTTTTTAAATGTAAAAAATAAATTCATATATACCTATATAGGCTTTCTGCAAACCCTCTTCACCCATTGGTCTGTTGTCGCATCACTCACATTTTGCTTCTGGCTAGCACAAGATACAGCATTGGGCAGTGGGCCCACACACTGGCTTCCTTTGTTTTGAGTGACAGCATTTCGTGGGTGGGGGGGAGGAGGGGGCAGTCGGGCGTTGAACGGGTATGAGCTTGAACCAGAAGACAAATTATGTTCTTTGGTTCCTGGAAAGCAAATAAACTGATCTGCATCAATAAAGGGAACAAGTAGTCTGGAGCTGGACTTTCCAGCCCTCGAGCTTCTATGAATAAAAGCGACTATGTTCCTTTCCGAGTGCATAGTAAAATATTATTTTTTGTATTTTGCAGTTCCAGTCTGTTCTGTTTCACATGTGTGAGAAATTGGGTTGTTGGTTGAGTGGGGTGTTAACTATGCTCAAGCAACAGTCACAATCCCTGTCAGGGAGAACCACAAAAATCACAAAATTAACCTATGCTCGACCCATTGATAGCTTGGCATAAGAGCAGCCAGGCTTAACTTAGAGGCAATGTGTATAGTATTTCTACAGTGCACAACCAGTAATAAAATGAAAAAACAACCCAAGAAAAATCCCATCTCTATTAAAAAAATTAGGGTCAATTTTAATAAATTGTTTGACACCAAAACAACAAAAATCCAATTTGTAGAACTGAGTTCTGAATTTTGTAAGTTTAAGGTGAAAAATAGCACCTAAAAGATCAAAGCACCACCTGAAGACAACTAGTCACCAAGACTAGGGTAAAATCGTAAGTCATGGCAGATTGTGATGGAGCATGGGTTGGATACAAATAGTGGATTGGGCCCAGACTGCGCTTTCCTTTGGACTTAGAAGCAAAAAATCTCTTAAAAGCTGGAGGTTCAGTGGGACAGGTGGTGTACAAGGAAGAGGTGTCATCGTCGGGGAGTTGCTGGATAAACTTGGAAAAAAGATTTCCATGTTCGGACTCAGTCTCTTTTTTGAAAGTCAAAACTTTCAGAGGAATGAGGCAGAAAGCTTTAGCTGATGAGGCCTGCACAGGTTCAGATATTCCTTCTATGAAGGACTGCTTAATAGGATTTGCTGCTGCTTAGGAAAACGTAGTGAGAGCTGCCGTTAAGTCAACCCGAGTGGTGATGCACCTTGGGTGGATAGACAAGTGGACTGGTCCCAGTTTCCTCTCAGTTGCCAGAGCACTTTTTAGCCACAAATGTTCCCAAAGTCCCACGTTTTGGATTTTGGCTATTTAGAGTAATATTACAGAAGTGCCCTGGGGGCGCAACAGGTGTTAGAGCCTGCATTGCGTGCCCCAGCACTTTTGTATTACAGAAGGGGGCGCAGACATTTGTGTGGCCCCTTCTGTAATACAGATAGAGCTGACGCACATATAGCGCCATCACTATCACCAGAGAGCGTTCCCCCATTTGCATGGGGGATGGACTCATCCAAATGAGGGAATTCCTTTGCCTCTCGGTTCTCTTAAGCCTCACCAGGTCAATTGTAAGTGCCACTGTGCACCGTTTAGGCCACTTCCCACCGAAGAGCACCTTGGGCCACTTCCTGGTCTGTAAGCTGGGGATCTACATATGACCCTACATGTCCCCCAGTGATTTTTAACTGTCAGCCTGTAGGCACACACTGTCACTGTTTGCTTCCAAGCTCTACTAAGCCCATGCCTAAAAAGTCAGTAATTCCAAGGACCCTTCGAGTTGCAACTAGAGGCTGGTACACCTAAAGTGTACCAGGCAGAAATCTGCTAATGTAGACCCCATGTAGCCTGTCCTGCCAACAGGTCAGATAAACAATCCCTAACAGAAGTGTCTTGCACCACCACAGCCTGAGGCTCAGGTCCACTTTCTCTGTAGTAGGCACCACCTGGCCACCTGTTTGTGCCACTTCGGGCTCACCTACCTTCTGTACCACGTCCTTCAAATGGGCCTGTGCCCCAAGGCTAGCATACCAACTGTATACTAGGTAGTAGTCTGCCAAGACAAAGTCATCTGCAGCTTGCCCTTCTGATAGCTCATAGAAACAATCCCAGACAAGAATCTAGCAACAACCCAGACTGATGCTTAGGCTCCCTTCCCTCTGACGTAGGCATAACCCAAATGCTTGGCTTTGCCATTCCATACACACCCGTCTCCTGCACCTCCTCTGTCTTATGGGCCTTGACCCCTTGTCCAAAGAGTCTGATCCCACAGGACCAACAAGAATGGGCTGCGCCACTGCTGCCATCTCAGGATCTGGCAAACAGTCCATAGGATTACATCCTTCACTGTACCCTTCCGGTTTCATACTCTATCTTGACAGTGTCTACCACTAACCCACCTCAGGAATTGAGGGCATGTATCACCAGCTTGAAATCTCCTCTAGGCCAATCACTAGCACAGCTTGGGAAACTAGAGCACTTACTACCTATCCTTCAGATCCTCAGGTGCTATCACTATATCCATCCCTTAAGTGGGTCATCCCCCACCATTGGTCACGGTTGGACAGCTTGCTTGCCCAGCAGATAACCTATTGGGACCTTTGGAACCACACATTTTTCTTGTTCCCCCACCATGGAAAAATGTGTTTGAAGACCAGCCACAATGCTGGTGGTAACCCTTAGTGGTACACTAACTTCCTGGTACTCTCCTGCCTTTCGGTGCTAGTGGTTTTAGGCCTGCAACATTGGCAGAATCAGGCTCCTCAATATAGACATTTGCATTGCCCATGAAATGTCCAGAAATGTCCTGCAGCCCCTCAATCATCTTCTACAACCTATGAAGCAGGACCTATGTCTTGTTCCCAGTCTATGGTTGGATCGTGTTGCTGGTTTTAGTCCTATAGAGAAACAACCTCCTCATAAAGGCCTATTGTGCATTGTTGGGTTTCAAAGGATACTATTGCTTTTGCTCGCCCTAGCAGAAACAGTTCTATGAAATTCCACCCAGCTTTTACATCCCTTCAAAATGACAACTGGTCAAAATAAACACAGTTAATACATTCATCAACAATTTGTGCAATGTGTATATGAGCATGTGCTTTCCTTTCCCGAATGTTGAGCTCATGCAGTCAAACCCATGAACCCTCTCTGAACCTTGCTTTGTGATATTTGCTCATGGATTCATGGGTATTGTGAGGACAACTGAACTTATCAAATGCTATTAGTGTCCTGGAACTGGATAATACTGATCCCAATGCGGGCAACCAAAGTTGGCTTGTACCCCTAGCTTCCGGACTAGGGCACTTGACTATTTTAAAACTGGAAAGTGCGGCACAAGGCTCTTTAGTTTAAAACACAGGGAAGCCTTTCTGCAGTGCATGTAAAGCTGCTCATTTCTTATTCTTGCAAAAACAACAATTGATGGACAGAATACAGAACAATGTCATACCTTTACCCCAGTACAGAGATCTGGGTCTAAATCCATCATTCCTTTGCTCTCCGTGTCATTCCAGTTCAACCCAGCCATATGCAAATCAGTCTTGACCCTCTGCCCAATGGGAACAGTCCAACTCGAACTGTCAAGCCAGGTCCTCCCTGTTCTTGAAACAAGCATCCTAGGACCGGTTTTGGGGTCAGCCAGGACAGCTTGACTCCAGTGGCAACGAGAGCACGGAAATCATGTCTTAGCATGCCCGTCCCACTCGGGTGACAAATGCAAAAAACAACAATTGATGGACAGAATGCATAACAATGTCATACATTCACCCCAGTATAGAGATCTAGACTTAAATCCATCATTTTTTGCTCACCATGCCATTCTAGTTTGAACCCAGCCATATGCAAATCAGTCTTGGCCTTGTGCCCAATGGGAACATTCCAACCCGAACCGCCAGGCCAGGTCCTCCCTGGACTGGAAACAAGCATCCTAGGACCGGTTTAGGGGTTTCACCCCTCATCAGCCAGGATAGCTTGACTCCAGTGGCATGGAGAGCACAGGATCTACGTCTGAGCATACCAGTCCCACTCGGGTTGCCAAATGTAAAAACATCAATTGATGGACAGAATGCAGAACAATGTCATACATTCACCCCAGTACACAGATCTGGGCCTAATTCCATCGTTTATTTGGTCACCATGCCATTCCAGTTTGAACCCAGCCACTTGCAAATCAGTCTTGACCCTGTGCCCAATGGGAACAGTCCAGCCCGAACTGCCAGGCCAGGTCCGCCCAGGACTGAAAACAAGCTTCCTAGGACCGGTTTCGGTGTTTCACCCCTCATCATACAGGATAGCTTGACTCCAATGGCATGGAGAGCAAAGGACCCACGTCTGAGCATACCCATCCCACTCGGGGTGACAAATGCAGAAACAACAATTGATGGATAGAATGCAGAACAATGTCATACATTCACCCCAGTACAGAGCTCTGGACCTAAATACATCATTTTTTTGCTCACCGTGCCATTCCAGTTTGTACACAGCCATATGGACATCAGTCTTGACCCTGCGCCTAATGGGAACAGTCCAGCCTGAATTGCCAGGCCAGGTCCTCCGTGGACTGGAAAAAAGCATCCTAGGACCGGTTTCGGGAATTCACCCCTCCTCAGCCAGGATAGCTTGACTCCAGTGGCATGGAGAGCACGGGACCCTCGTCTGATCATACCCGTCCCACTCAGGATGAGAAATGCAAAAACAATAACTGATGGACAGAATGCAGAACAATGTCATACATTCACCCCAGTACAGAGATCTGGGCTGTAATCCATAATATTTCTGCTTACCATGCCATTACAGTTTGAACCCAGCCATACGCAAATCAGTCTTGACTTTGTTCCCAATGGGAACAGTCCTGCTCGAACTGCCAGGCCAGGTACTCCCTGGACTGGAAACAAGCATCCTAGGACCGGTTTCGGGGTTTCACCCCTCATCAGCCAGGATAGCTTGGCTCCAGTGTCATGGAGAGCACAGGACTCACGTCTTAGCATACCTGTCCCACTCGGGGTCACAAATGCAAAAACAACAATTGATGGACAGAATGCAGAACAATGTCATGCATTCACCCGTCCATCATTTGTTTGCATAGCACATTTCTTATTCATGGCATCAAGCTAATGAGCACACCTCTAGCCTCCCAGGCAGTGCCTACAATTTGAATATTGGCTATACTGTTGCCACAGGAGGGACACAGTATCGCTAAAATAATAGGAGGGGGGGCGTGGCCAAGATGGCAGCAACATAGGATGTGCTTTGCTGCCTCTCTGCCGACTGCCGTTCTATAGCACCGACTTGCAGCCTTCAGGAGCCGTGCTGGTGGAGATGAAGATCTGCTCCACGTCACAGCATCCAGGCCCACTGTAAGGTGACATCTGGTTGTCCTGCATGCCATTGCTTGTGAGATCTGACACCCGGAATTGGCGCTTGCACAATGGCGATGCGACCGGCAACACAGTCGTGGCTGCGCTACCTCAGTACCAGACTTCATCGACCCTCATGGCCCTCTGGGGGCCGCCTAGTGCAATCTGCTGACCGGAGCTGTGAATCGCCTGCCACCCAGCCTTCCTCTTTAGAGTCGGGCCTGCGAGCCCAGATTCTGTGAAGTGCACATTTTTGTCGGCGATGCGGCCTACTCTCCAATGATGGCCCGCTGTATTGGATCATCGGCTCTCATTCCAGCCTAACCGCCCTGTCCTTGCTGGCGGTGGCTCGCTCCGGTGGTGATGGAGACCTGTTACTGGACATCGGCCTGGCGGAATATGTGTTGTGGCTACAGGGGCCCAGCGACTGACACAGAACTCACCGCAGCACCGTGAATATTTTTGGCAGAGGGGGCGACAAAGAGGAGGGCTTAGTACCCGGCCCAGGAAGTAGTCCGCAACACGGGGTGAGTCCACGTACCCGGTGTGGCCACCGGTTGAGCCCTTGAGGCTGGAGGCCCTCTGCGAGACCCTGACATCTGGCCCCTAGTGACACAGCGACACCGTGGCCGCCCGGGGGTAAACTAGCGTCACCCGCAGACCGGGGCTGGTAATTGCCTGCCGCATGGCACCTTGTCTCCATGGCCGGCGAGCCTAGCGGCTGGGAAGCGCACATTGTCGTGGCGGCGCGGCCTACTCTCCAACGGCGGCGGCACCGCATTGAACCAACGACCTTTCACCCGGTCCAGCCACCTGTACTGGTTGACGGGAGCCTGCTTTGGTGATAGCGGAACTCTGCTACCCACCACTGACCTGGAGGAGTTTGCTGTGTGACGGCTGGGGCCCGGCAACGGGCACTGAAATCGCTGCAGTGACGTGGACATTTCTGGCTGAGGAGGCCACGCGGATGAGAGCCCGATGCCTGACCCACGATAGGGCCTACCACACATGGTGAGCCCACGTACCTGGCGTGGGCCCCGGCTACGCCCTTGAGGCCTGAGACCCCTGTGAGACTATGCAGCGAGACCCCTGGCAGCACAGCGACCCTGGCTGGCTGAATCTGACCTGCCCTGTACCGAGGCCTGTGGTGCCCATCACCCTGGGCGTGGAGGGAGCGGCGTGGGCCTGCTCCGTGGCCTGTACTTGTGTGGGGCCTGCAGGCCAGAGGACCCCGCCCTGAGGAGCTGAGTGGGATGACCACCACCGCCTACCGTTGCTGTTGAGGCTCATCTACAGAGTAAAGGCATCTGGCGGTGTGACTTGCGGCAGCGCCGGAGTTACTTGCGGAGGTGAGGAGGACGCGCTGGGGGTCTGAAGCCTGGATCGCGCCTGCAGCGACAGGGAGTGGTGGGACTGCCTGGTGCCAGCAAGTCATTGGGGGGCTCTGCGGGGAGCCCTGGAGCCCTGGCCTCATGCACAGCCCTTCAGTCTAGCACCTGGAGGTGCGGCGGTCCAGACAGACCTACTGGAGCCAGCTGCGCCAGCCTGACTTGCTTTGCTCCAGCCGGGCGTAGGTACAGGCCTGCTCTGCTCACTCCGGGAGGCACAGGTCTGGGATATGACCTCCACCCGTGCCAAGAGGGACAAAGCCAGACCTCAACAGTTAAGGATCTCTTCTCTCGCGCACAGCTGGGCCCCCTCAAGATGGCTCATTCATCTCAAGAGGCTGAGTCCTCCCTCATACCGAGAGATCCCCATGAGGAACCGGTAACACAGGCCTTCCTCGAGTCCCTGTTCATGACGCTCCGGGAGGATCTGTAAACCGCGAAGCGCGATCTCACCTCCAAAATCAAGGACATCCGCAGGGATGTCGATAACTTTGGGGAAAGAGTTGCAGCACTCGAGGACAGAGGAGATGACAGGGACACAGAAATATCCGCGCTCCAGCAGAAGGTCATCCATGAACAGCAGGTAGACCTTCAGAGGCACCTCATGGACCTGGAAAACCGCTCCCGGAGGCACAACATAAGGATCCAAGGAGTCTCAAGGAATGTGGAGGCGGGAGACATCTTAACCTATGTGAGGGGACTGCTCAACAATGTGTTGGGAAACGCACCTGCCTTTGACATCAAGATTGACAGGGCCCACTGGGTGGGGCCGCCCAGAGCTGACAGGGCATCCCCCGGCTGACCTCCTGGCCTGCATCCAAGACTTCAGCACAAAAGAGGAGATTCTCCACAAGGCCAGGTCTACGCACCCAATCGCCTACCAGGACCAACATCCCACCCTCTACAAAGACCTCACGGCAGGTACATTACAGAAGTGCAGGCTCTTCCGCCCTATTACGTCCCACCTCCGCCAACAAGACATTCCTTACTCTTGGGGGCACCCGTTCCGACTGATTTTCGCATGGACGGGAAGCTATACCAGCTCTGCTCCCTGACGGAGGCAAGCAGGGTTCTCGGAGTCGCTATTCCGGACAAGGAAGGAGGGGACTGTGGCCCAAGCCCTGCTACAGATGCTTCACCATCGGGTTGGCAACGATAGCACCGCCAAAGACACCCCAAGCGACCGTACCCCACTGAAATAGCTATGAATCAGAAGACCACCTTGGACTCCCTCCCTGAGGAACTAGCAAATACTCACTCCTCATGACTTTAGATGGGTCTGTCTGTTCTTATTCTACTGTGGCGGGAGGCGGGGAGGGGCTACCCTTGGCCACTCTATGGACCCCTTATCGGACCCTTTCTGTTCATCTCGGGGTGATGTTGGTTGTTGGCGATCCTCCCTTCTCCCTCTGGGAGTGTTTATCCCTCTGCTCCCCCTTGGGACCGATTGAACATTGTCTCTACTCAGGACATTATGGTTCTTATTCTTGTTGGGGCTTCTTTTCTTTTTCTCTGTTTGGTCTTTCTCCTCTCTTTTCTATCGGCGTTCCCCTCGATCTCCCAGTACTGCTGAGAATAGTTCCCCGAGCTGCAGACATGCGCCCCTGACCTCCCTATGCTGTGGCAGCTGCGCACTCATTCCTGCCCCGGGCCACGCATACTTTCCAACGCACGATATCCCATGCTGTACATGCCACCCCTTAGTCTTAAAGTCCTCACACTCAACGTGAGGGGACTTAATAACCCCATCAAACGCAGAGTGATTCTGGCTTTCTTGGAAAGCTCCGGGGCTGACGTCTGCCTACTACAAGAAACGCATTTGCTGGCCTAAGATTGTCACAGACTTTGGTCACGGGCTTTTCTGACCTAGTTCTTCTCCTCAGGATCCTCTAAATCTGCGGAGGTGGCTATTCTGTTATCTAGGGCTTCTAAGGGGAGAGTGGTGTAGAAGGAGGTAGAAATCAAGGGTAGACTTCTCACCTACCAACTCTTGATTGGAGGTCACACGCTGATCTTAGGGTCCATCTACGCCCCTACCATGGGACAGGAGCGGTTTCTCCATGAAGCGTTGACCTAGGCTACTGCCAGTCCTGAGCGCAGGTTACTCTTGGGGGGAGACCTCAACCTAGTCCTTAACAATGAGCTAGATAGGTCGGTGCAATGCTTTTGCCAAGTGGGTGCCCTTTCCATGCTGGACTTGCCAAGCTGGGAGATCTGGGCTTGATAGACCTGTGGAGGGCCCTCCATCCAAACTCTAGAGAATACTCTTACTACTCTGGTGCTCACAAGACCTACGCTAGGTTGGACTACTTTATAGGCACCAAGACGATTGGGGACATCACAACCTCCTCCGACATCCTCGTGGCTACCTTATCGGACCACGCTCCGGTATTAATCACCTTGAATTTGCCCCCCATCCGGCTTCCCACCCGACGGTGGCCATTCTGTGACACCTTCTCACACAGCACGGACACTGTTGCCCAGATTCAGCGCGCACTCAATGACTATCTATTTTGCAATGACAACACCAACACACCTATCTCTACTAGATGGGAAGCCCTGAAAGCCGTGGTTAGGGGAGCAATTATCGCTCTTTCCTCTGCGGACAAGGCAGAACGTAAACACAAGAGGGAGGACCTCACCCAGAGAGCAGGTGAGTTAGAACAGATCCGTCAACTGACTGGAGTGCTGTGCATCTGGAGTCAGTTGAAGGCAGCTAGGTTGCAGTTAGTTGCACATATCGCTATAAAGCTGAATACGTGGCACTACATCTATGCCACTTCTTTTATGTCGGCATTGACAAGTGCAGCTGGCTACTAGCACACAAACTGCAGTAGTCCCGGCTATGTGATGGGGTACAGCAGATCATAGATCAGGCAGGCCACATGCGCACAGAAGACTCTGACATTGCCGAGACTTTCCATGACTTCTATGAACAGCTATATGTTGCACAGCATCTAGATGGACATAGATGCATATCTGAATCAGGTTAATCTCCCCAGCCTGTCCCAAGGGCAAGTGTACCACATAGAGAGGGAGATTTGTCCAGAAGAAGTAATCTCTGCCATCTTATGCCTAAAATTGGCTAAGTTGCCTGGCCAAGATGGCTACATGGCAGTTTTTTATAAGAGGTTCTGCCCCACGCTTACTCCTCTTCTCACGCGCCTCTTTAATTCCTTCGCATCTTCGGGGGCGGTCCCTCCTTCCATGTTTTAGGCGGATGTAGTGGTCATTCACAAGACCGGCAAGGATAAGACGCTCTGCGCGGCATACCGGCCTATCTCTCTTTTAAACATTGACCTGAAGCTCTGTACTAGTATCTTTGCGCTCCCCTAGCTCTCTATATTCCAGTAGACCAGCGACAATACAAAGTGAGTGCTCTACCTCATCGAAAAAGCTTCTCGGATCCCTGGAGTCTATATGTTCTTGGCCATCGATGATGAAAAGGCATTCGATCGCATGCATTGGCCCTACTTTGAGCAGGTGCTGATCTGTTTTGGCCTGGGGGAGAAGATGAGGACTCGTATCCTCAATTGTTATTGTGGCCCTGTGGCTGTTGTGCGAGTGAATGGACATGAGTCAACCCCCTTTCGTATCCATAGAGGCACTAGACAGGGGTGCTCTCTGTCGCCCCTGCTCTTTGCCTTATATATGGAGCCTCTGGTGCAAAGAGTCCGTGAGCACCCGAGGATTCCGGTAATTCCCTTTGGCAGCAATACCCACACCATTCGCTTGTACGCAGATGACATACTGGTGACTCTGATGGAACTGCAACAGCCTTGGGCACCTTCTTGGAGGAGCTGGACTCCTTCAGGGGGACGTCCGGGTTCAAAGTTAATATCACCAAGTTCACAGCTCTAAATCTTTCCTTGTCGCCTCGGACGCTTGCGGACTTACAGGCACGACATTCCATACAGTGGTCTACCAATATAGTCCCCTATCTGGAAATCCAGCTAACCACCACACTATAGGCAACTATAGCATCTTGCAATCTGACACCTGTGCTGACCTGCGGCGTGGAAATGTTACCCTATCTCTTGGCTGGGTCGAATCGCCGCAGTTAAGATAAAGATCCTTCCCAAACAACTTTATCTTTTTCAAACGCTCCCTTTACAACCTCCCACCAGCTGGCTCCAGCGGGTTCTGGCAGAACTTTCTGAATTCATCTGGCAGGGTTGCAAACCGAGGATGAAGCGGTTAGTCAGTTTCCTCCCACCAGAAGAGGGGGGTATAGGGATGCCCGATCTTCCGCTGTACTACAAAGCCGCACAACTCCGACACTTGCTGGAGTGGAGCCGGGCTGAGTCGGAAAAGCACTGGCTTTTCAGGGACCGAACGTTAGCGGGCACTTCCCTGATGAAGATCCCTTTCCTTTGGAAGGCCCAGCGTCCCTCAAATCTTTACGCTTCTCATGTAACCGGCGCTACACTGTTGGTCTGGGACCAGACTAACATGCAACATGGGCTGACAACCTTCCCTTCCCCACTCACTCCTCTTTTTGGCAATTCTGACTTTGGACAGGGTATGGGTGAGACCTCCTTCCCTCTTTGGAGAACCACCGGCTGCCGTGCACTAGGTCCCCTTCATGACGCCGAAGGAGTTGTGTCCTTCGCACAGCTATGCATTGACTATGATCTCCCTGAATCTGAGTGTTTGCATTATTTGCAGCTAGGGTATTGGGCCTCACACCCAGACAATAGATCACAGTCCCATAGACACCTCACCCAGTATGAGAGATGGCTGATCACACATACCTCAGACAAGAAGCTAATCTTGGACCTGTACAGAATACTCCTTTCCCACTACACTCACACCTTCCATGCAGGGCGGGCCCGCTGGGAAAGGGACTTGGGTCGGAATCTCACTAGCAAGGAATGGGAAGGGATCTGCAATAGGGCGAGACATACTGCGACTCACATAGGCTTCACCGAAACCTTAACTAAACTTGTGTACTACTGGTACTACACCTCCGAACGCATACACCACCTCAACAGCACACGTAGTCCGGCTTGTTGGCGAGGGTGTGTGAAGGTGGTTACACTCGTCCATCTACTATGGGAATGCGAACACCTGACACCCTACTGGACTCAAGTCCTTGACGACGTCGACAACTATTTAGACACAGAGATCCCTCGGCTTCCAGAGTATGTGCTTCTGTTGGTCCCCAACCCGCTCACCTATCCACTGAAATCGATGAGAGGGAAACAAATGGCACTTGCGTTGGGCTCTGCCACAGCTCTGCCACACAAAACATTCTCACACATTGGAAATCTACACATACTGCAACACTCACTGGGTGTCTCAACCGTCTATGGCATATATTAGGCATGGAGAAGATTTCGCTCACCACAGCTGGCAAAGGCTCGGGATTTAGTAACTTATGGCAGCCTTTCCTGGCTATCCTGGCACAGGACTTTAGAGAGTTGACATGCCCGAGTTACCTGCGCCTTCTGCGCTTGGCACCACCAGACACTCCCACGCGGGGGTGAGCCATTCTGGCTAGTGGCCACCTACTTATTGACGGGCTGGGTTGGGGCAGGTGGGGAGGATGGGGTAGAGCTCTTTCCTAGTCTCTTTCTCTTCTTTTTTCCTATCTCTGGGTTAGGGTGGTGGGGGTCGTTTCTTTAGTCTCATTCTTATAGTTTGTATCCTCTGATAAACTCATATGTCATTTGTTTGCACTGGAGCCCTGCGTGGCCCACTTGGTTGCACTGCTGTTTTGCAGGCTTGCAATGCATGGCATTTACTTCAATAAAAAAGATTTAAACAATACAATAATAGGAGGGTGGCAGCCAGGAGTTCAGCACCCACCAAAGATGTTTGTACAAAAATCACCCTGTCTCCCAGAGGATAGTTTGGATGATCTTGGTTCCCATACATTTTAAAGCTGTCCTAGAGTTGGTGTTTTTCACACAGAATCAGATGTGTGAAGATCCCTTTTGGTTGGTCCTAAAGCTGCATTGGCAGAAGAAGTAGTAAGACTCTGAATTGTTTTGAAAAAGCTTTATTGCTAGTAATGTTTACAGTGAACTGTAGCTGTTTTAATGAAGAGTAAAAAAATATTGTACATTCCCTATTAAATTCAATGGTGTTATATTGGCTTATTATTCTATATTGCTACTTTTTTCAATGTAGTGCTACCTTGACAACGCCAGTGGGCCTGCGTTCTTGCTAATGAACCTAATAAATACCACTTACATTGTGTCCAGTTTAGATGGGAGTATTTGGATTATAGGCTTCAGTTGTAAAATGCTGTGAGTGTATCACCATAGGTGCATCTATCCACAAATATTTGTAATTAGTGCTTTGTTATTACTATTGGGTGCATTGATAGGTATTGCTCAGCAGCGGATGCTGCCAATCCGACCTTGGGGGGGGGGGTCTGTGGGGGCAGGCCAGGAAAAAAAAGAAAACAATTTAAACAGTTACCTTTCGCTGCCGACACACCTTCTTCTGTTCCCTCACCGGCCCACACTCTTCTGCTCCCTCGTCCTGCAGCGCCTCGCTGCTCCTTGGCTCTACAATCCCTAGCAGCACAGGCTCCCAAACCCCACCCATTTCCAGCACTTCACCCAGCATGAGCGAAGCACTGGGATTTGGAGGTGTGGGCCAGTTTAATTTTCCGTGGGGACTGGGAGCCTGGGCCCTGAGAACTGATGGTATTTCCCAGGAAGAGCATGGAGATATAAAAGTGCGCATTTAGGTTAGCCAGCGGTGGACAGCAGCCAAACCTACATTCGCTTCTCAGTGCCTACTACTACCACTTCTCCCCTACTGATACAGAGACATGGTCCCACCCTGCCCCAGACTCACAGACTAAAAGTGAAAAATAAAATAGTTTTATTGTCATTTAATTTTTTTTATGTGCGTTGGCATTTCGCCAGTGGGGTGACATGTTTCTTTGTATGAGAAAAAACACTAACTGAACAATGATTTATTGAGTGTTGTTGCTGCATATCAGCGAGCTGTGGGCACTAGCCCAAACCTCTTCTCCAAAGCAGGCCTTGGACTGTTCCGCTTCTCTATCCTGGGAAAGACAAGTGCTACAATAGGATACTTGGGGCCCGATGTAGGTAGGCATTTACCGGTCGGTAACGGCCGAATTCGGCCACTACCGACCGGTAAATGCCTTTTCCTATGTAGGAGGCATTTATTTACAGATTCGGTATTTTTACCGATTCTGTATTTACCGAATCGGTAAAATTACCGATTCGGTAAATACAGACTCTGTAAAAATACCGAATCTGTAAATTCTAATGTAGGTAGCACTGTTGACAGTGCTAGAGGCCTCTAAGAATTCGTTATTTACCACCCAATACAATTGGGTGGTAAATAAGGAATTCCTGTGTACATGCACATCTGTGCATGTACACCTGTGCCATGTGGCACGCATACATGCCCTAAGGGCATGTATGTGTGTCACATTGCACATAAGCCAAAAACAGGGGTGCTACAGGGTGTCAAAGTGACACCCTGTTCCCCCTGGCAGGATTCGGTATTTACCAATTCGGTAATTACCGAATCGGTATTTGCCATTGATTCCTATGGGCTTCAAGGCCCATAGGAATCAATGCCAAATACCGATTCGGTAATTACCGAATCGGTAAATACCGAATCTTACCGATTCGGTAATCAATTAGGTAAAAATACCTACATCCCCATTGCCAGTTCTTAAATACCGAATCGGTATGATTCGGTGGTTAAGAAGTGGTAATCTGGGATTATCTACATCGGGCCCTTGGTTCCCAGTAAAGAGAACGTTTGGTATCTATTAATTATAAAGGACACACATTCTGCACAACTAATAGCTCAATTTCTTAGAGAGGGTAGCATTAATATTCTTAACCATATTGCAGTGTGTTTAGGTAATTAAATATAAAATGTTAAAAATGTAGGTACACAAAAAGGATTATTTGTATATTTACCCCATAGTCACCTTAAAATGCATGGCCAACTGTATTACCCTACTTTGTCCACCTAAGGGCTTGGCTTCCCATTATGCAATTTGGTTGGGCCTCTGGAATAGTTTCGCACACGTTGCAGAGGGCATTTCTGATGGATCTTCATCCTGCTGTATGACTTGGGTGACCACCTGCAAATATCTCAGAAAATGTTCAGGTGACATAACTCCGAGGATATCACTCTGCTCTAGTTCTTTGTATTTGGCTCTACCGTATCAAGCATGTACTCAAGTGATGGCCTGATCACTGATCTAGGGCAGATTTGATATAAGAATCCCTTGGAACTAGTAGTTGAAGCGCTATTCAGGGCTCCTGGTATCACCTGCAGTAGAACAGCAGAATTTTATAAAAAAATAAGCTTTGTTTGTGTTTTATTTTAAGAACAACATATTAAAATAAAAATACTTTTCGCTTTCAAAAGTCGACAGTTCAATTTCATGCTGGGATCAGTGACCCAGAATAATCATTTGGTGCCCATTGAAGACCGGGTTATCGGCACTAAATAAAGAAAGGCTTATCATTTTCAAGAAAAAAAAATTATGCTGTGTCAGTTAAGTGTCTAAGGCAGCTCATAAAGAAACTGTATGTTAGTATTTTTAAAGTGCATCAGGTCTAGTGTATTTGAAGGGATTAGAAATGTATGCCAGCATTAACTTCACATGTATCTTCCCATTGGGAATTTCTTTTTTGAGCTGTATGTTGCAATTGGTGCAAGTCAACTTTTGCCTTTCTTTTTACATCTGGCAAAGTCAGGCCTTTCCCATTCTACTCTTAAAGTATTCCTAGCGGCTATCTCAAGATTCCGACAGGATGGTTCACAATCTCTTTACTCCTCTGGGAATATTTAAACAATTCTTCAAAGAATTGTTTCGTATGTTTCCTCCCATCCGCCGCCCACCTCCACCATTGCATCGTAACATTGTTCTGTCTCAATTCATGCAACACCCCTTTGAACCTATTCATAGAGCCGATCTGAAGTTTGTTTCATGGAAGATGTCTCTGCTGTTGGCTCTCACATCAGCCAGGCGAGTCAGTGACATTCAAGCTTTCACTATTAAACCACCTTTCCTTCAATTCACCAGGGACTCGGTAGTGCTCCGCACTAACCCCATTTTTATGCCTAAAGTACCTTCGGATTTCCATCTCAATGAACCAGTTATTTTAAGGACTTTCTTTCCTAATCCTCAATCAAAGGGCTTTACATACCCTTGATGTCAAAAGATGTCTAAAATTTTACTTACAAAGGACATCCTCAATACGAAAATCTGATCCGCTTTTTATAGCATATGGAAACATGCGCAAAGGATACCTAATAACCAAACAGATCATAGCTCGTTGGATTTCTGCTGCAATCTCTTTCTGTCATCACCAAGCAGGTAGACCCCTGCAGGCAACTCCGAGAACACATTCTACTCGAGCAATCTCTTCTTCTACTGCTCTCTTTGCTGGTGTGCCTCTTCATCAAATCTGCAGAGCTGCAACATAATCCAGAAAGCATACCTTTACCAAGCACTAATGTCTGGAAGCTGCCAGCAATGCAGACACATTTGTGGAACAAGCAGTTCTCCGTAATATTTTTAAATAAGGTGAGCCTCTGTTCTTCCCTCCTCCTCTTTGATGCATTCTTCTATACATATGTTTTTACAATTATATATATATTTATATGTTGTTGCAGATATGCATATGCGTATTTTATCTGGTGTTGATTTATATTTATATGCTAATATATATATATATATCTATATATGTGGGCAGAATCCTCTCTGAAGCAAAGAAGGAGAGAGACCACACAGGGGAGTCTGCGGAGGAAGATCTTTATTCGCCAAATTAAACCAAATGTCAGGGCGGATGCATTTCGGCATGGGTTTGCCTTCTTCAGCGCCAAATGGTTTCACAGGAGTCAGACAGTGTGAACGGTTTAAATACCTTTTTCTTCTCCTGCTCGATGTAAAGGTAGCTCCGCCCCCCCAGCAGCATGTGTTCTTAATTGTTAATCGGGTCTCGCTGTAGGACGCCCAGTGCGTCAGAACTACAGAGTCCAGAATGCTGTAGGCTGATCTTTAGTTGCAATGGGGGTAAGTAAAGTCAGGCGGGCCCCCTTTCCAAACATAATGTTCATGGCTGTAACCTCCTCAGCTCCCCGTACTGTGCACATAACAAAGTCCCAGCAACACATTAGGCAGGGATAGGACTGGCATTGCAGTTCACCCAACGTGGGGCACAGTGGCTCGCAGCACTGCCAATTTTCTTTCCGTTTCTTTGTATGGGAACCAGACCATCCCAGTACCCTGGGCAACGAAATTTCTCCACCAACGCGGAAAAGCCAGCTTCGTCCGGTCCACTCGAGGCACAGGGATCTCTCAGAGCGCGTTACTGGAACTCGCGCTTGTGATATGGGCAGAATCCTCTCTGAAGCAAAGAAGGAAAGAGACCACACAGGGGAGTCTGCGGAGGAAGATCTTTATTCGCCAAATTAAACCAAATGTCAGGGCGGATGCATTTCGGCATGGGTTTGCCTTCTTCAGCGCCAAATGGTTTCACAGGAGTCAGACAGTGTGAACGGTTTAAATACCTTTTTCTTCTCCTGCTCGATGTAAAGGTAGCTCCGCCCCCCCCAGCAGCATGTGTTCTTAATTGTTAATCGGGTCTCGCTGTAGGACGCCCAGTGCGTCAGAACTACAGAGTCCAGAATGCTGTAGGCTGATCTTTAGTTGCAATGGGGGTAAGTAAAGTCAGGCGGGCCCCCTTTCCAAACATAATGTTCATGGCTGTAACCTCCTCAGCTCCCCGTACTGTGCACATAACAAAGTCCCAGCAACACATTAGGCAGGGGTAGGACTGGCATTGCAGTTCACCCAACGTGGGGCACAGTGGCTCGCAGCACTGCCAATTTTCTTGCCGTTTCTTTGTATGGGAACCAGACCATCCCAGTACCCTGGGCAACGAAATTTCTCCACCAACGCGGAAAAGCCAGCTTCGTCCGGTCCACTCGAGGCACAGGGATCTCTCAGAGCGCGTTACTGGAACTCGCGCTTGTGATATGGGCAGAATCCTCTCTGAAGCAAAGAAGGAGAGAGACCACACAGGGGAGTCTGCGGAGGAAGATCTTTATTCGCCAAATTAAACCAAATGTCAGGGCGGATGCATTTCGGCATGGGTTTGCCTTCTCCAGCGCCAAATGGTTTCACAGGAGTCAGACAGTGTGAATGGTTTAAATACCTTTTTCTTCTCCTGCTCGATGTAAAGGTAGCTCGGCCCCCCAGCAGCATGTGTTCTTAATTGTTAATCGGGTCTCGCTGTAGGACGCCCAGTGCCTCAGAACTACAGAGTCCAGAATGCTGTAGGCTGATCTTTAGTTGCAATGGGGGTAAGTAAAGTCAGACGGTCCCCCTTTCCAAACATAATGTTCATGGCTGTAACCTCCTCAGCTCCCCGTACTGTGCACATAACAAAGTCCCAGCAACACATTAGGCAGGGGTATGACTGGCATTGCAGTTCACCCAACGTGGGGCACAGTGGCTCGCAGCACTGCCAATTTTCTTGCCGTTTCTTTGTATGGGAACCAGACCATCCCAGTACCCTGGGCAACGAAATTTCTCCACCAACGCGGAAAAGCCAGCTTCGTCCGGTCCACTCGAGGCACAGGGATCTCTCAGAGCACGTTACTGGAACTCGCGCTTGTGATATGGGCAGAATCCTCTCTGAAGCAAAGTAGGAGAGAGACCACACAGGGGAGTCTGTGGAGGAAGATCTTTATTCGCCAAATTAAACCAAATGTCAGGGCGGATGCATTTCGGCATGGGTTTGCCTTCTTCAGCGCCAAATGGTTTCACAGGAGTCAGACAGTGTGAACGGTTTAAATACCTTTTTCTTCTCCTGCTCGATGTAAAGGTAGGTCCGCCCCCCCAGCAGCATGTGTTCTTAATTGTTAATCGGGTCTCGCTGTAGGACGCCCAGTGCGTCAGAACTACAGAGTCCAGAATGCTCTAGGCTGATCTTTAGTTGCAATGGGGGTAAGTAAAGTCAGGCGGGCCCCCTTTCCAAACATAATGTTCATGGCTGTAACCTCCTCAGCTCCCCGTACTGTGCACATAACAAAGTCCCAGCAACACATTAGGCAGGGGTAGGACTGGCATTGCAGTTCACCCAACGTGGGGCACAGTGGCTCGCAGCACTGCCAATTTTCTTGCCGTTTCTTTGTATGGGAACCAGACCATCCCAGTACCCTGGGCAACGAAATTTCTCCACCAACGCGGAAAAGCCAGCTTCGTCCGGTCCACTCGAGGCACAGGGATCTCTCAGAGCGCGTTACTGGAACTCGCGCTTGTGATATGGGCAGAATCCTCTCTGAAGCAAAGAAGGAGAGAGACCACACAGGGGAGTCTGCGGAGGAAGATCTTTATTCGCCAAATTAAACCAAATGTCAGGGCGGATGCATTTCGGCATTGGTTTGCCTTCTTCATGTATATATGTATATATATATATTTCTTTGTTGATCTCACAAGCATCATTATGGAATTACTGCTTTCTACTCTGATTCAAGCATGTGAATTTATGAAAGGTACTCCAATACTGGAGAAGAAAAAATGTGGTTCTCCAGTATTGGTATCTTTCATAGATTCACATGTGACCCACCCACCTCCCCTCAGAGGCTCTCCTAGGCTCTTTTACTCTTATATCACACTTGTGCTGGAAAATCTGAGAGCCTGAGACTCTGGGGAGAACATTCTGGAGAGTGCTATTGCCTGATTGGCTATAGTTTGGACTATATATAATGACTTGGACGAGTCATGAAAGTGGAAGATTTTTTCCTATTAACTTCTAGATATTTTACTTCCTGGTTCTAATTTACCTATGATATGGCTATTTTATGCATATTTATTGCTAATATTATGTACTGTGGGACTCCTACTCCGACGAGGGGGAATGATTCACGCATGTGAATCTATGAAAGATACCAATACTGGAGAACCACAGTTTACAGGTAAGTAACTTTTGTTCCTCTGTAGGTAGGCGCGGCTCCTCCACTAGGGTGGAGAAGCAAAGCCCGACTGCTTTCTTGCAGTGCCATAAAGTCAAAACATAAAATTGTAATAACTTTTGGTTATTACCATTTTATGTTACTTTGCGCATTGCGGATGGGCTTGTGGGTGGAGCTACCCAGCAGGAGTGGTTTGCTCACTCCTGATTGCACAAAGACTGTTTGGTCAGCCCTCTTGGGCCAGCAAAACCAGTCATGCGCACTCTGCCCTTTACCATGTAGTCTGCATTGCAGCCTACATGGAGAACATGCCATCCCCTACAGCCCCTGGCTGGGTGGCATCCAGCGGAGCATTGTGATTGGCTTAGGAGAGGGGAGGGAGGCTGCCTGCTTCCTGTTCCTTTTGGAGGCAGGAGACCAGGAGCAGAGAAGATGCGGGACCAGGGCCAGCGGAAAGGTAGGTTTAAATTCTTCTTTCTTTCAACCCCCTGACCCCCCCAATCCGAGGTCCCTGTGGCCGGCCCCCCACCTGCGAGCCATACCGGCTGCTACTGGTAAGTGATAGGCCTCCAAAGTTCTGAGCCATAAAAGGCAGACCCTACAACTTTGGCCTCATATATCTTTAGAGCTGGGGCTATTGGTTTATTGAAAGATGCACAGTTCTCTTTACAAATTGCACTGGTGCTCTGCCTATGTTTTAAGGTCCTGTTATCCACATGTTTTTTCCATGACATAGCTGCAGATAGGTTAATTCCCAAGTAGTTAAGTGTCCACCCGCTCTAATGTTGTGCGCCCTAATTCTAAGTTCCCTTTAAAAATGTTATGGTATTGAACAATAGAAATTTGGTGTTATCCACATTACTTTCCAACCACGAGCACAGCAATGTTGAAGCCCGCTAAGGGTTTTGGAAATTAATAAGGTTTTGTCCGCAAAAAGCAGTATGTTTTTATTTATTGAAGTGAGTGTGGGGGCATCAGTAGGAAATTGGGAGAGGGTGTGGAGAATATCATTAAAGTATAGAGAAAAAGGTGGGAGCCAGTGCCCAACCCTGACGGCCCCCTTTGTTTATGGGAATCGGATCACACACTGGCCCTGACAGCCTCATCAACTTCTTTTGTTATTGCCTTCATGCAAATAAACAACTAGGATGTGGATATCATGAGACCTACCCATGTCGCAGAGAACCTATCAAAGCTTGCACAGCGTGATTAGGTCAAGCGCTAATTTAAGATCAACAAAGGCACCATATAAGTTGTGCCGGCCGATAACTACTCTCTTTCAATAAATAAGCAAAAATCAGAAGACCTGATCATTAATGCCGGTTTTCTTATGAAAGGGTGACAGTATGTTATTGTCATTGATCCAGTCTTGAATTTTGTTCAGCAAAAGGCAGCTAAAGAATTTTTTAACACAATCATTCAATTTGATTGTTCAATAATTAGATGGTACAAATAATGGAGGTAGCTATGCTAAGATCTTCTCACATCATAAGCTACACACAAGTTAAGGGACGTCAATGTATACAATCAGCAAAGTTTGAAAATTGGTGGTTTGAAGGTATAGACACCCTGCCACCTAGGGTGTTATAGCCAAAACCAAGGAAGCTTTGGTAGGCATACAAATATCAGAGAAAAATGCAATCAAATAGATCACACATTTCTTTCTGCAAAGAACTTTATTTCCGGCCATTTATTTGGGAGACTTCGCAAGCGTGCAGGCTTATCAAGGTCCTACGTTGCGCTTGTAACTTCATATCTTAACATGCTTACATATACTGCATGTGAAGAACATAGAAACCTTCTCAGGAGTCTCACTGATACCTGGTCCTTTTAAACCAACAAAGAAGAAATTGGCACAGAAGCTGAAATATAAAATACATATTTATTAACCTCAGATGAGGGAGACTATGTCGCACAGAACCCTTAGCAACTGTATGAGGCAGTCTAAGGAGTACAGAAAACAGGGGCCTTATATATGCTTAGGGTTGCATAATCAGCATAAGACCAAGGGGAGGTCCTGGCATATGTATGCATGCAAAATGCCTAATATGGGCATGCACGATCTGGTTGCTCAACAAAGTTGGAGGAGAGATACTTCTCCATACATCAGTAAAAATAGCCTGACAGTTGTATAAGAGGAGCAGGTGCATTCTACTCGCTAGACCCTTGTGAGCATGTGCAAGACTCTGAAGAGGGAAACAGCACATGGCGAGCACATGGCTAACTAAAATGGCTGCCAAATACAAAGTGGCTTTCAGCTCATGCTAACAAATCCCTGCAATCTTTAACAGATAGTCCTTTTAGCATGAGCTAAAGACATTCCTATGAACCAGTAGGAACATAGAAAATATTTGCTCATTAATTTTCATAAATTTATCAACATCCTAATTCATTGCTAGGTGGGCATTTTCCATTCTAAACATTTTATTAAGCGGGTATATATAAGGTATAAGCAGGAATACAAAAGGGAACACAGTATTGGGTCATAAAAAACATACAGATAGCAGGAGAGAGTAATGACCATTATCACAAACAGAATTATCATGTTTCCTAGTCCTAAGCAAATCCTAGAACTATCTAGTACAAACATTTTCAGGGCTCCTATGCATTTGAGTGACCATCCCTTTCAATTTCAGAATAGCCAACAGCACATATCTAATAGGGGGGGCGTGGCTACTGGCCAAGCATGGTGGACGTGAACTGAGTTAGCTCCGTCCCATGCCCTGGAAACAAGCTAATTATCCTGTGATCCCTGTTCCCACTGGGCACCCACCTTCGCCCAATTACCTCTAGAAGGGTGTGAGAACTGCGGAAATAACTTTGGCGGCGATTAAGGCTCCTGAGACGCGTGGGAGATGGGCAGAAGCAGAGCGGCCTTGCTGCGGGTCGGAAGCGGCGGACTGAAGTAGGAGGAGGAGCCGGTCCGGGTGCAGCAAACGAGACGAGAAGTTATACCGGCGTCTGGCGGTGTGAGAGAAGAGCTCCGAAGTGAGTGACGACGATAGCGCCCACATCCCACAAACGGAAACCCAAGCTCGGGACGAAGTGCGGTGTGGGGAAGGCAGAAAATACGTTGCTGCCGAGAGACTCAGTGCCCGGGCGCAGACCCGACGGACGGAGCTCCGACACGCAGAGGAGCTGACGCGGCGCTGCCCAAGTAAGCTGTGCGGGGAACAGAGGCTGGGGGAATCTGCAGAACAGAGGGAAGACAGGGAGTCACGTTCGACTACCGAAAGATAGACTGGACGGGGTAATCGTGGAAGATTTTGGCACTAATGCTGACGGACGCCATTTTGTGAAGCACCGAAGGTGGAAAATGAAAGTATGAGCCCCAGAGGGAGCCCTCATTTGGCGGGGAGAAATAGACTGTCTGAACTGTTCTAGGACCCCACAGTGGGAACATACTGGTTATCTGAGGCGGAGTGAGCTGATTCTGCACACCACACATCAGCGTGAGCCTTAAAAGCAGGCGCCGAAACGAGCACACGTACTAATGCGCTGAACTGGGAGAGGAAACCACGGTTCAGATTGCTGCCCGTCACCAACCCGGGAGCCTTAGGGAGTAGAGTTTGGCGCACCCTGCGTATAATCTGGCCATTGCGCAAGTAGCGGTGCCTAGAACTCACACTGTTGTGCGAGCAGGTGCACCGAACGTAAATCACGGTGATGCTGAGGGCCACATAAGGGATGCCCTCCCCCTCTCCCCCCCTTGCTAGACGCAGTGGACGCGAGAACGATCCCACGGGGGTGACTGTGGTGCAAGAGTTACTAAGAGACGTGCGTGAGCACATGCATCCGCAGCAATTGCCCCCGCCAGATAGGGCTCCTGCAGCAAGATCAGAACAATAGCCCCCCCGGCACCTGGAGACAGTACACGAAGACTGCAGATACCAGCAAAGGGGAGAGCCGAGCGCACCCACAAGGAATTAGCGTGCAACGTAAAACCAACACGCAACCATGGTACGCAACAGACTCAGGCAGCAGGACCCAGTGGCGAGCGATGACCTACATTCTATAGGTCTGGGATCCACTGGTTTCTTCCAATATTTAAATAATACCACCGACGGGCAAAGACTCGCAGGAGGCTAAATTAGATCTCATCTTAACAGAAATAAGAGCCTCTAGAGAAGCGCTGGAAACGCGGATAGATGCAATGTCTACGGGCCTGTCCATCCTTAAAGCCGACCACAACAAACTGGCGGAGAAACTCACGGAACACAGAATTGCACTAGACGATCTGATTCCACAACAAACGGAACATTCCACGTGACTTGAGAACATGGAACGACAGCTTAAAACTCTGCAAGATAGAGTGGATGAAGCGGAAGGGCGCTCACGCCGAAACAATGTCCGCATACTGGGCGTGCCGGAACGCAGCGAGGGGAAAAACCCCACACAGTTTGTGGAAGACTGGCTGAAGACAGTGGTGGGACCAACGGACCTCACTCCACTGTATAGTGTGGAGCGGGCGCACAGAATGCCTACGAAGCCGCCCAGACCGGGAGCACCACCGCGACCCCTGATTGCGCGCCTACTACACTATAAGGACAGAGACTCGGTATTAAAGGCAGCCAGAGAGAAAGCTCCTTTGAAGTATGAAAATAAGACAATATCTATATACCCAGACTTCACCCCGGCAGTCCAGAAAACTAGATCGACTTTCCTTGGTGTGAAACGCAAACTACGAGACCGTAACCTGAAATACGCACTCCTCTTCCCAGCCCGCCGAAAAATCATGCACGAAAACAAAACTTACTTTTTCGACTCCCCAGAGGAGGCTTCGGAATGGATGGAAGTAGCGCTAACGCCACTACATACACAAGAGCCCATGGCAGATGAACAGGAGGACGGACCATCTCGCCAAGTGGAAATGCAGCCAATCTCAAGAGACGTCTTAACTGAGGTGACCAGCGAGAAAGGAAAGTGGACACCAGGCAGACCAAGATCGAATACAGAAGTGACTTTGCTGACGACGGATGCACTGGCAGCGCACGATGCCAGGGATAAGCCAGACGTGGGCAGCCACTCGGACTCCCGCACGGAACTGTCGGGCTCAGACACTAGTTTGTAATTGTTTCCAAAAATTACTGCACATGTGGCGAACAAATTCTGACTGTAAATGTTGAAGACACCTAATGGTAATGTATGATGAATGTTTGTAAAGGCGGAGGTGGGCAAGCAGGGAACAGGGTACATATTAGGAACAGGATAGAATGCTGAAATTATCAGCAGATAACTAGTGAGTGTGTGTGGCCGACCACACCCCCCAGGGCGCAGGCACACTTCAGTTTACTTGTTACCCACGTTGGGCACAGATGTTTGGTCCCCAGCTTCTTCCGGATGGAGACCTTCAGGTTGGAGAGTTTAGTAAAGTTCAGGCACTTGTATCACACATTTACATATACAGCGCACTAATTGTACCGGGTTTGACATGTGTAACAGTCACGCACTGCCATGGAGACTCCTGACACATATAAGATATGCACCTGGAATGTGAGGGGTATGGGATCAGTACACAAGAGGCACAGAATTTTGACGCAACTGAATAGACGACAGGTGACTATAGCATACCTACAGGAGACCCACCTTAATGGAGCAGAGAGCACTAAGCTACATAAGAAATGGAAGGGCCAATCGAGGGGGGCGCCTGTCTGGTTCAAAAACTCTGTTCCCTTCAAAATGATAGAGCAAAGAGTAGACAAAGAGGGAAGATATGTGTTTATACGTGGGACATTGGATGGTTCCCCCGCAGTGCTCGACAGAGTGTATGCGCCGAACACTGACGACATGACGTTCCTCGCCAAAATCAGCAGGGTACTTTCTGAATGGTCGGAGTATGAATGGATAATAGGAGGGGACTATAATGCAGTCCTATATCTCTCTCTTGACAGGTCTCACCCCCCACTACATGCAACGAAGAGTAGGAAACAAGCCGAAGCACTAACACAATGGGCTAACGTTTGGGATTTGACTGATGCATGGAGGAGCAAAAACATGTTGCACAGGGAATATACCTTCTATTCTCCACCCCACAAGGTACACACTATGATAGATCGCATCTTCTGCTCTAGAGCTTTACTGGGGTCTATTACATCTGCCACTCACATGGGGAAAACATTCTCCGACCACAACCCGGTAGAAATAACGATACACTGAGGTAGGATCCCAACTCCGATACCAACATGGCGACTACAGCCGGAACTACTGGAGGGTACTGTATTCAGGTCCACACTATCGAATGCTATCACACAATATTTTACTGAGAACGCAGGCACAGCTAGCTCAAGGCAGGTCTAATGGGACACCTTTAAGGTGACCATACGAGGAGTAGCGATGAGTCCGAAAGTGGGTATGCGGCACACAGTGGTGGAGCGACTTAAGGAGGAGGAGGGGAGACTGGCAATGCTGGACAGAGAGGCGGCGGGTACAAATGACCAACTCACACAATTACAGGAGACACACATCAAACACGCAGAATCACTCGAAGAATTGAGGGTACTTGACTACAGAGAATACACATGCAGACAACACGCGCAAGCTGATAGGTCGGGTTATTGTGTTTTTATCTAGGAACCTAAATCGATATTCCTATTTCCTATCGATATTCCTATTTTATGCCTTTGTACGGTTATAATCAATAATGTCCCTATAATGGCATAAGAATTATACATTTTGGAAAGTACGGGGACCCCTACTCATAATATATTCAGTACCAGTAGGGTCTGAAAGAAACTTATTTTTGAAAACCAAAACAGTAGTGAACAACAATTTACGAGCCAAAACCTAGGGGGAGCATACAATAGATTCACTTAGATATTGTGACATGTAGGCATTATTGATAGAAACCAAACATGATTTGAGTAAACAGATTAGTGTTTATAATTTATTTATCATATTTTCTTCATTTTTTTTGGTGATTTCTTTTATAAAAATACATGTGTTCAATAAAATGATCGGCAACATACATTTTATAATGCAAAGAATCTAAAGACAAGTCAAAAACAAGGGAAAGAAAAAAGAGGAAAGACACAAATGACTTAGTTGTTAAGATGGGCTAGTGGAGTTAGCAAAGCGGTGGATGGAAACTCTACGAGCGTTTCGGCTATTGCCTTCTTCAGGAGTCCGTCATTTGCAACAGGACAAAAAAAACAACACAGTTGTCTAGTTATCGATGTACAACGTTGAACGATGCCGATTTCTAAAATAAGCAGTTTACGTTGCCGGCGTTTTCTTCTATGGTGGCTAGGAGGGGATGGTTAAAGCCTTGATAAGTGACGGCTAAATAGAGACAATATGTATTTCTCCTTAGAATTCCTATGGGACACAACGGTATTCGGATGGATGGTAGACCTACTGTATCCAGAAGATGTAGGATCCCTCATTATCCCTTTGCCTTGTCGTTCTTATATGGTCCACAGTTAAAGGAGAGGTGATGACGATGTATGGCGATGGCCCTCTCTCGATTCTGGTTGTCGTGCTTCTAAGGGGGTTCTGATGTATACATCAGAACAAATTGTTGTTCACTACTGTTTTGGTTTTCAAAAATAAGAATTATATCCATATCTAGCTGTAGCCCATGCAGTCACATTAAGCAAGGCTACTTCCCCGGACTCCTAGAAAGCACAACGAGTTCTCTAAACACACCAAACCTCCAGCAACCTGGGAAATCCCCATTTGCTTTTGTTTTGATTTGTCATAGAACTCCTGCGAGCACTGTAAGAGCGGCCAGTTCTTAGTGACATATTTATTGACGTCTTATGTCCAACCTTACGTCAAACCCGGCACCTTTCAGGTATAAATATACCAACGTTGCCTTAAGCAAACACACTGTGGTGGTTTTGGAGCAGAGCAGCTATCTACTTGCCCAAGAGCCCAGCTGATGCGAGAGCCCACGGACGCTGCCCCTCCTCTTTGACGCGCTGAGAAAGATGCTATCTTTTTCTCCAGCCGAGAAAATCCATCTCCGGCGTTTCCAGCCTACCCTTGCGGGTTGCTGGAATATCGAGTCCTGAGGAAAGAGATACCAGACCTCCCACATTCTATTACCAAGGTACGGAGCTGACTAAACCCTTAAAGAGAATTCTTGAGTCAGATTTTTGGCAAAACCAACTTAACTTAAACTGCTACTTAGGATTGAAAAAGCTTTATTCGAGTTATACACTCATAAAAGCACTGGCATATAAATTTGTACATTTTAAAACATCAAACATTCTGTTACAATAAATTTATAATTAGAAATACATAATACATAAGCATTAAAAATTGTTACCAATTGGAATAAAATAAGCTTTTTCATACTATGCGAAAACTAAATGCATGTTGAGGTATAGGGACCTCCGCGTTACGGACCATTCCCAAAGTTTACACAAATAAAAACTCATACCATACATGTTAGCCGCATTTTGTGATTTAAAATTCATATATATCTCCCAGTAGATATTTGCAAGAATTAGTCAGACAAGGAAAATATAAAAATGTAAAGTTCAAAACACATTGGGGAGTAGAGCCCTCCTCCTTATGGACCATGCCCACCCCAGATATTTAGCTGTTCCAACTACGATGGACATTTCAGTGGAGGAACAGATAATTCTCAACCCCTCCACACCGCTTCGGACACCAAGATTCCTACATACTGGAGCCAACCATGATTTTCTTGGAATTGCATAGGACTCACATAAAAACAGGAAATGTGCAATGTTTTCATTGGGGGCCCCACATGACGGGCAGCACAAACCACTACTAGATCTCCAGCCGGACGTCAAGCACCTCAGGGGGAGAGAGCCTGCCCTTAACTGGAAAAATAGTTTCCTGTCTAATGGGACAGTTACACTGTCCCAATACTTTTCTAGGGATGGTCTTTGTTTAATTTCCAGAAATCTACCCCCCATGGATTCCGAGGTTACGCTCCTCCATAGTATCTGGTCAATGTGATCCCAATATATTTCTTTAATATTGGATTTACTAGGGAATACTTCCCCAAGGGGGTTTTCCCATAGTTTGGAGAGCCCAAGTTCAGCAAGGACGTCCCTAAGCGTTTTTAGCCATTTAATTTTACGAAAAACATCTGATTTGGCTAATGCTAGGAACCCCTCAGCGTAGTGCCTTATTTCCACGGTTGTCCAAAGCCGTCTCCAATAAAGGATTGGCCTCAGTCGGGCACGGTCCTTGAGCGATCTTCTACCTAAATCAAGGACAAGCGGTATTAATGGGGTACTTTGGGGAAGACTAGTTATCCCTCTCAAGAACTTGTTCTCAGCTTTTTGAATGGTGGTAAGACTCTCAAAGCCCCAGACTTCGGCCCCATAGAGGGTTGCGCCCAAGGCTTTCGCGTCATAAACCATAAGAACTGGTTTTATGGGCCTGGTCTTGGATTTTACTTGCTCAACCCTAAGGGCTCCTGAAATTTGCTGATGTTTCAGCACCGCCTTCTCTATGTGTCTTGACCAACCAAGTTTGCTTGATATCTCAACCCCGAGGTATGTAAAAACATTTACTAGCTCTAACTTAATATTATTCAAAAATACCCTAGGTTGAGATTGGCGCTTTTGCCCAAAGGCCATCAACTTGGTTTTATTTACATTGACCTCAAGACCCCGTTCTTTGCAAAATGCATCAAAAATATTCAGGGCTCGCTGGAGACCCGACGGGGTCTTGGACACAATCAAGGTACTTACTTACTCCTTCCCACGTATTAGGCTTAGGTCAGGTACATCGGGGTAGGCGTATTTTAGAAGCACCAGTTGAGTACGTTAGTCAATGTATATATGTATGTATATATTTTATCCATTTTAAAGTATCTTATGGCTAAGAAACCATATCAATGCTTTTACAGTATTATTTCATAATACTCCTTTTACTGTACGCACTTTACTTTACATTAAGTATTGCAATTGTGGCAATTCATTTCTCTTGCTTGAGAAGGAAGACTGCTCAATAAATTATACCTTTTTTTGAAAACGCCCGTCTCTCTCTTCTCTGCACTCTGGTGAAACTAAGTACGCACATTTGACTGAGTGAAATAGCTGTCTATTGTTTTCACACAACTCTAGAGATATACTCTTATTCTGAGGGAGCAAAGTTGTCATGTTATATGGTTGTCGGAAGCTAATCCCTTCTTGTCTATCCAGGAAGGTTAAACTCCTCCTCGTTTATTCGAGAAAGTTTCTAGTGACCTCTGAGCTAGCTGGCAAACCTTAAGTCTAATATAGTCAGTAGAGACCTAGTTGACCTCAGTCCTACGTCTACACTGCTGAATATATTATTCCAATGCGCAGAGCCTATTGGGAATATAGGAACAACACTACAGGGTCCTTTGCTAGCACGATTGGTACGAAATATGCCTATGTACACCCCCATACTAGAAGTGAATGACCAACGAGGCACACCGGTTAGGACACAACTTGACATAAATGCTACATTCCAGGACTACTACATGGCACTTTATGGGCCACACCCGCAGTTATCGGACGAGAAGTATGAGTCCTTTATGGCTGACCTCACTATGCCACAGCTCACGGCAGATCAGAGGGAGGATTTGGCACGCCCAATCACGAAAATGAAATAAGGCAAGCGATTCGAGCTCTACCGCGGAACAAAACCTCCGGGACTGACGGCTTACCTATGGCTTACCTATGGCTCACCTATGGCTCTTATATCGACCTGCTTGCACCACAATTGCATGCATTATATCGGGAGTCGCTAGAGTCCAAAGTACTGCCGCCTACGACTCTGCAGGCGCTGATAGTTTCTCTTCTAAAACCCGGTAGGGACGGACTACAGTTAGCAAACTACAGACCAGTATCGCTACTGAACACAATACCTATCACAATACAATATCCTTAGCAAGATCTTGGCGGCACGGTTAGCCCAATATATTCCAAAATTGATACACTCAGACCAATGCGGTTTCGAGTCCCGGTCGGAGTACAGCGATGAACCTAAGAAGGCTCAGTCAGATAATGCTACACGAGGAAGCAAAGAACAGTGCGGAGGGATGTATATCTTTAGACCTAAAGCAGGTGTTTGATTCCCTAAGGTGGGACTATATGTTTGCAACGTTCAGTAAATTCGGAATACCGCCTGAGTTTATAGCATGGATGGCTCTATTATACACGCATCCAACAGCCCGAGTACGCACTAATAAATGTATTTCCGGACCATTGAGTATAGCGAAAGGTACTAAGAGAAACACGGTGATGCACGTAGTGTCAGCTTATGCAGACAACATAATATTATACCTTAAGGACATGAGAGGCTGCCTCAACCCTATACCGGAGATATTTGAGGACTTTCGGGCAATATTTGGACTTACGATAAATGACGCTAAATCCTATGGATATTGTTTTGCTGCCACTACAGAGGACGCGCAGCTACTGTTTCCCCCATATTGATTCCAGATGGCAACAACAACCTTTAAATACCTAGGGATTCAAGTTTACAGAGAGACACAGGACATGCTAGACGGTAACTTGGGGAGAGCGATTAGCGCCCTCAAGACACAAGTACAGTTTTGGAACACACTACCACTGTCAGTGTCCGAGTGGCAATCTCTAAAATGATAGTGCTGCCCCGTTTCATATATTTCTTTACAAATTTGCCGCTTCTGGTCCCAACAAGCACCTTCAAAATGTTGCACACCATACTGACGGAACTGGTCTGGGGATCGGGAACGGCGCATTAGCCTCGCCAAACTGCAGTTGCCGACTGCTCAGGGTGGTATGGGGGTCCCGGATATGACGGCGTATGGGTACGCTTGCCAACTGCAATGGCTAGCCTACTGGCTGGCAGGACGCAACCTTCACGAGCTAAACATGACCGAAACTGACAGAGAAAATGGCGCCATACACATAAACAAAGTACTGTTACAGAAGATTACGGTTCCCAGTTCAGCACCACACTTGCTCAGGCTTGCCATTAGTTGCTGGAGAAAAGCGATAAGGTATACGGATGCGGTGACCTCTTATGCGCCCACAATACCCCTATTAGGGCTTCCCCTTGGAACAGGTATGCTATCAGAACGCGAACTCACTACATGGCATGACGCAGGCGTCCTGCAGATAGGAGACCTATTTGTAGATGTCAGTATTATGTCATATGCGGACTTTAACAGAACACACCAGACTCATGGGAGGTTATTTCTATTATACGCTAGGGTCAAGCACTACATTACTATGACATGAGCACCAACTGGTGCAGAGCCGCCCACGAACCCGCGACTTACTATGCAATATTTAATGGGGACGGGCAGCCACTTGACGAAATGGATAAAAAATGGCATCAGAACTGGAAAGGCAATTTCACTCCAACCCACTCGCGAACGATGGGCGAGAGATATAGGCAGGGAACTTAGGGACAAAGAATGGGAGAGAATCTTGAAATTACCCAAAAAGGTTTCGAGGAATCCTAAATTCAAATTTATTCAGTTAATGGTCGTGTATAGAGCATGCCTCACCCCACACCGAATACACGCCATGTTTCCCGATGCCGCAGACACATGCCCCCGCTGGAGAGCTGACGACGCAGGACTAATACACAAACCGGGGATGAGGACCACCGTTAGAGGAAAGGGTGGTAACCCCCCATTTCCCCCCCTTCCCCCACCCTCCGGTAACTCTTCCTAGTTTGTCCCTCCCTCCCCCTCTTTAACCCCCCTTCCTCACCCCCTCCCCCTCCCTCGTTGTTCCCCCAGGAGCAGCCGGGAACACATGAACAGGTGCAAGAGGAAATAACACAGAGATGATTAGTAAAAGGAGTAGGAACAGAAATGGCAGGAATCACACTGAATGATGTTATTCTAAATAATGCAAACACAGTGCACAGTGGATATGGATAAGACTGTAAAAGTGCCGGGGAAGTTAGCGGGAGGGGGGAGTTGTTGTAATCAAAGGGACCAAAAAAGGAAAAAAGAAAAGCACTGCAATGTCTGATATTTTGTATGGTTATATGGATATAAGGTGCATACTATATGGCTGATGTAATGATTTAAAACTGTAATTGTTAACAATTAGATGCAGAAATAAAAATATTCAAAAATAAAAAAAATAAAAAAACAGCACATATCTAATAAAAACATTTTCACTAGACTTTTACAGTGTTCCCTTTATGAGGGCTAGAACATCAATTATATTTGGGACCAGGAGGACCACACAGGGCCATAGGAATTAGGACGAATAGCTGCAAAGGGCTACTCCTCCTCAAAAATGGTACGATTAAAGGGGTACATTATTAAGAAGAAAAAGAAGAAGTCCTTGGGGAAATTGAAGCCGCTGTACAACCAACCAGAGGGGAGTCTTCTCCCTGTGTCAGTTTGAGCCTCATAGGCAGGCTCTTGTTGTTTCCACGGTGGAACTGCACAATTCGCAACTCAAGAATCACAGCCCAGTTTCAAGGAAACAGTCTCTTCTTTCAGGATAGGGCAGTCACCCACCAGGGCAAATGCTCTCAGCGATCTTGTCTAGTGTCTCAGGCAATGCACCAGTTTTCTTCACTTCCATCTAAAAGGCACCAGAGACACAGGACCTGTTCCCTGAACTCAAGTCTTTCCCTAACTCCGGTATTGCTCTGCTGGTGCACTGCTAATTCGTTGGGGCCACACATTGCATCCAGTGTGCTCAGACCAACAAACAAAGGAGCAAACTTGCATACACTTTAGGACCAGGATTCAGAGGCCTGATGCTAGGATCTCTGAAGCAACCCTTGTTTCAAAAAGGGTCACCTCAAGCAAAGCCTCCTTGCTGTTCTGGTCGGTCTGTGACTCTTAGCTGGGCATCAAAAACTTGATCCACAATTTCTCGTTTCTGGTTTGTGACCCCGTCTTTCGCCCAAGACAGTGGCAGGAGTGCACACTTTATCCCAGGGTTTCTGCCTTCACTGAGGTCCTAGTTGCCAGCCCTGCCTGTGCTGGTTACCTTCACCTTGGCTTCATGCTGGACTGGTGCTAATTCCCCAAGCTGAATCTGATGTCCGGGCCCCTCTGGCAATGGTTGTAAGGCAGCAAATATCTATTGGTGGACAGAACAAAAGGTCTTTAGACAAGGCACAGAAACAGTCTATCAACAAAGAGGAAAGTCTCAGGATACTTCCTAGTCTTGGGACGCCCCATATATTAGCAAGGCACCCAAGAACCACTTCATTTATCTATGTTAGAGTAAACAAAACAATATCCTGGACCTACTGGCAAGTATAAAAGGAACTCTTTGGTGAACTGACAAGAGTAATATATCACCCAATCTCAAGCAGCCAAGGAAGTCTATGTTCATTTACTAAACTCAGAGGAAAAGAGAATAACAACACAGACATACCCTAAATCCTTACATTGGTGTATTCATGTGTACTAATCTGAACACCCACAAGAAAGGAAATATTCTACACTTTTGCTCATAAACTTTACAATACTTGTATAGGACTGCAGGCACTTCTAAAATGATTCTTCCTAATAAAAGCACCTACATTGTACGCATAGGACCATGCTCTCATGTTATAGGAGCAATAGGAAAGTCTAAAACTGCTATTTTAGTTCTTATCTACAAAACAATATTTCCTTCAAAACATTTTTGCTAAGGATCACATGGGCATCTTCCCTGCGTTCTACTTTTCATGATCCAAACTATGCAACTTCAGCTCTATTAACCCTTTCGATGCTGATGACGAGCTCAGCTCGTCATCACCCACGGGTGTCGTGTGCTGATGACGAGCTGAGCTCGTCATGGTGGCAGCAAAAGTGCAAAATCCAGCACAGGGGGGGAAAATGGCCAGCAGTCATGTGGTTAAGCACTGTCAGTTTATTTACACAGACTAGCTAATAAAAAACTAGCAATGCCCTTACAAAACTATGTAGCATGAGAATAACATACAATAATGGTGTTATCACTTTAAGACTTGTAGAACAAAAACTACCCACATCCCCTTAATTTATAGAGGAGCCAGCCTCCTTCCCCCATTTTGACAGTAGGAAACCTGAAACAGGTTTCACTTCTGTCAACACTATCAACCCCTATTTGTAGCAACTGGGCATAAACAAAGTTATAGGAGGTACATAGTACATTTGAGGAGGTAAAGAATATGAATACCCAACCCCCAAACCCTTTAACTAATGCACAAGTGTAACATGAGGGCACACAAATTCAAACTAAATTTCATTGCCGCAACTTTTGTACAGTAATCCTCAGACTAAAAGACTAAAAGCATTAGTGCTGTATAATATGGCAAAGCTTTCTGTTAATCAACGTGCACATATACTATTATATTGCCTTTTTATTCATATCAATGCATCCCTGTTGTCTTTCAAAAAGTTTCACAGGTCAAAATGTCAAAGCAAACCTTCTCTGGGAGCCCTTCTGGGCTTCTAAATATAGAACTGACTTTTAACTCTTCCCAGCTGTCCTATTCTGTGTCCAAGGGTTTCCATGCGGCTTTCCCTAATTCAAAGTCACCCTTAAGACAGAAAGCTGGAAAACAGCCCCATTCCCCTGTTTGTCAGTTTAGAGTTAAGAGAATAACTTCTGCTGGTTTTTGATACATATTTTCATTTGTAAGCATTGTGCAGTACACTTGTCTAACAATATAGAAGTCAGCTGTTTGTGTTATACCTAAATGTATGCATTTACTAAAGCCTAAGGTAGTTTAAAAGCTGCTCTGAATGGCAGAATTTGTTTTCAAATAAGCAAATTTTACCCAATTTCGATTTTGATATTTGGGGCACTTAAAAATGAATATCCTTTAATATTTTTGCATAAGAATCATCTTCAGAATGTTTTCTACACATACCAGAGATGGGACATTAGAAATATATCATATATACCCTTATAAAAATGATTTTTGTACGCCTGCGCAGAGTGACATTTCATATGCAAGTTTCCTCATTATGGAGTACAACACAACTTAAATTTAATTTTGATGCTAGGAGGTCACAGTATGAGCATTAAGCTTTCTAAATATTAAAAAACGAATTTAAAAGCACTTATTTTTAATAATTTCTTTTCCATAATTATTTTTTTTACAAAACCAATCATTTTGATAATTCCACATAGGAAAAGCAAGCTTCATTCCTTGCCTATCATATTTAGACGCAATAATTCATAAGCCTAAGCACAGAAGCCTAACTTGAAACATGAAAAATGTTGTGCCACTTTTTAAAAAGACAATAATTATTTAGCATCAGAACCACGGATATGCTTATGTAAAAAGGCTTTAAGAAAGGAAATCCTTACATTAAAAGTTTTCCTGTTATCCAAAATAATGAACCTGATTTTTGTAACTTTTTAAAACAGCAGTCTAAAATGCAGGGTTTTACACCATGTTTCCAATGACAAAATCCAAGCTGAGTCAACATTCCTGTCTCTCCGTGGCCTACAAAAACGACAGCAGTTAAAACACAGCTGTTGGAAAGCTTTTTTTAGTGTTGAAATGTAAGCACGGTGACAGTCTATTTAAAACTGAGGCATTTCAATGTAGTTCTATAATGTGTGTTTAGGTCAGCAACATCCAATTTACTCAGATGATGTGTTTGCCTGTTAATATCTAACACAATGTATCTAAGGAAAATGCTGTTATAATTCAGTTTATTTATTGCAAAACACACAATTTTGTTTTTGAGGCCTATTTTATTCCTATTCAATATGAATTCTAATTTAATCTTTTTTGCATTGTAGCCGTTTGTACATGTGCATAATTGCTTACTCTATCAATTTAATAGTAACATGTAGTTATTTAGCATATCATATGGTTAATTTCTGGACTTTTATTTAATTTTTATTTAATATTAATTAAATGACATTTTGCATAACAGACTGATGACAGCAAAAAAAACACAAACACATACATTGAGCTCATTCCAGACATATACAGAAGGGGTCATACACTCAGAACACATAATACAGCGCGCTTAAGGCTAGCCATTCTTTCACAAAGAGCGCAATCGCTATTTACTCACAGAAGTATCACTAATGGGAAAACCACAAACCACATAGACATTTAAACACACAATTAACCCACAGATCAACACTTAGGACAGAAACAAAGGATAGCCGTTCAAATCAATTCAAAACAGAGAAAATTCTCCTCATTACCTGCCTATATAATATATATATATATATATATATATATATATATATATATATATATATATATATATATATATATATATATATATATATATATATACATTGCAATTCATATATCAATCACATTCAAATCCAAGTTGGCCAACTCAATTCCAAAGCCACTGCAAGCGTCGCAAAAAGACCTTACCAATCGCAGGCATCAAACCAACAGCAAGTGTTGCATCGACACAACGCCTACCAATCACTTGGTGTCCAGATTCTAACTGCCAAGTTCTGAATGACCCAACGGTTTTTAGAATACTCACGCCAAAAAGGTTCTCAGTCAGGAGTGGTAAACATCATGTGGAGGATCAAAATCAGGAAGACCAGAAATATACTGGGCTGCAGAGACAGAGAATCCCGAGAATCTCTGTGCACAGAGTACCTCCTTAGTAGAATCCTGTCCTGTCCTCCTCAGTAGATTCCTGTCTCCTGTCAAGATCACTCCCTTAGATAGCCATTTCTCTGATGAGGTCCACGTTGGAGCGCCATTTGAAGAACATAGAAACCTTCTCAGGGCTCTCACTGATACCTGGTCCTTTTAAACCAACAAAGAAGAAATTGGCACAGAAGTTGAAATATAAAATACATATTTATTAACCTCAGATGAGGGAGACTATGTCACACAGAACCCTTAGCAACTGTATGAGGCAGTCTAAGGAGTACAGAAAAGAGGGGCCTTATATATGCTTAGGGTTACATAGTCAGCAAAAGGCCAAGGGGAGGTCCTGGCACATGTAAGCATGCAAAATGCCTAATATGGGCATGCAAGATCTACTTGCTCAACAAAGTGGGAGGAGAGTTACTTCTCCATACATCAGTTAAAATAGCCTGACAGTTGTATAAGAGGAGCAGGTGCATTCTACTAGCTAGACCCTTCTGCGCATGTGCAAGGCTCTGACGAGGTAAACAGCACATGGCGAGCACATGGCTAACTAAAATGGCTGCCAAATACAAAATGGCTTTCAGCTCATGCTAACAAATCCCTGCAATCTTTAACACATGGACATTATTAAAAGGCTTATTTAGGCCGCTTGCTCTTATCACTTTTCATTGCTTGTAGTATGTGTTGGTCAGCATGCAAGTAATTTCAGTCAGGTGTTTTCTACTCACCTGCTTAGCACTATTATTGCTGATCCAAATATCTTTTTCAGCCTTGAAAAAGGCTATATGATAAAGCACATGTCAGCTGCCTGTTTGCACCTAATAACACATCCATATCAAGGAATATGAATAACTATGAAGAAAAGAAATCATAGGCAACATAGCTTCTACATCGTGGAAAGAAAATTGTGTTCTATTTGATTGCATTTTTACTTTTTGGACTACTGTGTGTGCTTAAGTATATGTATCTGATTATAATTAGCTGGTACACCTCGTTCTCCTCTTTAGGTCAAGCCCACGCTGCGGATGCGCTGCTCTGCAAGACATGCTGTATCTACACTGTGGGCTTAGAGCCCGCCTATAATTGGTTGCATTGATTATCCTTTGAAATATCTTGCTTACCATCAGTAAATCCTCCTTCGTTGTCCTGCCTTTTTTCCTTTTGTTTTCTCCTAGGAGCACAGCTCCATTACGGGTCTTGTTATGCTTTAATGTTAATGAGTTCATATTGGGAAACTCTTTTTTTATTATTTGTTTCTTGCTCATGTCTTTAGCTTTGGCGCATGTCGCTGCTTGTTTTTTTGTAGGAACGGGGAGAGCTGACTCCGATACTCAAACCCGGGTTCCAGGTTCTAAACCCAGCAGCTCTGGATGTTATACCACATCCTCTTGCCAAAATAATCAGTATTTTTTGTGGTTTCACCATTGTTATGTTTCCTTTTTGCTTGATGGGCTGAGTTGCAGACCAAAGCGCACCTCTGTTGCTACAAAAAAAAAAGGACTTCATCTTGAACACAAGCTGAATGATGGATGCCGTCACACAGGATGCTTCCCGTGGTCTTTGAGTACAGCTCCTTCACCTGGGGCCACCTAGTCTTTTGTCAAATGTGAAGACTTTCAGGCAGACCAATGCTTTTGAAAGGCTGGTAAAGTTGGAAAAGTGTCAGACAGATTTATTTTACACCTTGTACCTTTTACGTGTAATTGACAAAATATCAGATATTCAGTTTATGCAGAAAATGTTGAATGATTAACTGCCGACGACTCGCCCTGCTCTCCTTCTGAGACCAGTTATTTAAATACCATATATTAAGTAATAATAACATTGGTCATTACAGATCCTTGAGTTGGCGGAAGTTGGTATGAAGTGCTGTAGGAATTCAAATTATGACAATGAGGGTGCATCACTCCAAGTTCCCTCAAGAGGACGTTCACTCTTGACAGTTCCCTGACTGTTTTTTGCTAATAATTGAAGCTCTGGAAACACACTAGAACTGTTTACTAAGTTACCATTGTTAGTCTCCACTCACTTCTTGAATGAATCTCGGTTTTAAACACGCAAATACGTCCAAAAGAGAATGTTCAAAAGAATAGCTGCACCCCAAGCCTGCTCCTAGAACAAGACGTATGACCTATGATTCAAGACTAATGCGGGTCAGAAGTGACATGAAATAGGGTGGCATCAGAAGGGGAAATGCTGGGTGTAAAGAGCCATCCGGGCTTTTCAATACATTGTATTCAATGCATGGACTCCTCGGGTGGGCTTTTCCCTAGACATAAATAAACCTCATAAAGAATGCCTGGGGTCTTCCTGCCAACCAGCAAGTAACATGTGTGACTGCACATTATTTTAGTATGGGGCACCACTGCACCCAGAGCAGCACATTGGTGACGAGGGCAGTGGTAGACCAGTACCTGTCTTCGGAACGGAGACTCCTCGTGCCCTCCTACATGCACACATTGGCACGCAGACTGCCCCGGCATCCTGAGCTCCACTGCCCAAGTGTGCCCTCTCCGCAGCCCTGTGGGAGAAATTGCCTGCCCACCACCAAACAGCGCGACTCGCGCTAGAGGTAACTGGCAGTGCCATCGACGATGCCCCGCCCTGTCCTCGCACACTCCCAGGCATCAAGGCAAAATACACGCCCTCCAGCACCGCAGGTGAGCCCGCTAGAATGCCGTGGGGAGCTGGGAGTGTAGCAAAGTGAGGGACTGGGGCCTGCAATGCCCCTAGTGGCCATAGAGGAACATTGCATTGACTAAAGAGGCCACAACGCTCCAGCCACGAGGTGTGCAGCGTGTAAATCGGCACCAGACAAAAGAGAACTCTCAAAAGGACTTAGGCCCTTCAAAACGACTCCTACTTAAAGGGAAAGGAAACAAGGCAGACAGAATGTCACAGTGGCACAACAAGAGGCCCCAGGGCTGCACACGAAAAAAAAAAAGAACTGGAGGACATGGAGGGCTGGAAACACAAAAGAAAAGATAATAATGCAAAGCTTCAACCCTGCAGGGAGCAAAACAGCAATCCAACTCCCAGGAGCAGCCCTGCGCGCAACCCAGATGGAGCTGAAGTGCCACTGCCACCCCAAGTGCATATCCACACCGATGTATCCCGCTACCCCCATTCAGCGAAACTGCTGACACTGCCACTGCAGCCCCATGCCGGAAGGCATGGATCGAACGCCTTAACCATTACTTCAAATGCACAAGGGAGACAGATGGGACAGTGAAGAGATCACTATATTATGGAGGCAGAAAATATATGACCTGTTTGAGACGCTCCCAAACACAGGAGACAATGACGATTACGAGGCCTCAGTTGGGCACTTAATCGGCACTTCGGTCCCCAGCTCAATCGCGACTTGGAACAATTCAAGCTGTGGAAGGCAGAAACAGTCTGACACCGGATCTGTAGACATGTTTTACGCACAGCTGAGGCAGCTGGCAAGCACCTGCACATTCGCCGACCAGAGGGAAGAAATCTGGGCTCAGTTGATTCAAGGGTGTCACTCAGAGTTGCTCCGAAAGCTGATTCTTAGACAACCAGGTATATCACTGGACGAGATACTGGTTGTCGCCTGGTCCCATGAACTGTCAGATGTCTGAGAAGAAGAAATGGAAGTTGCCTTGAACAGAGGTGCCACAGCACCCCATGCTCCCAAGTACCCTCACATCAAAGAGGAAAGAGTCGAGGCAATTCAGCGGCACCGCATCCCGTTCATACTGCTTCCAAGAGGTAGGTCAGTGCGGCATGCCACAACTGAGGAACAAACTATCCCCCAGCCAGGCAATGCTTCACCAAAGGAAAGTCCTGTTCGCGGTGCAGGAAGCCAAACCATTTGCAAAAGTAAGCCAGAGCAGCAGGTCTCGGCCTGTTTTCACAAAGCAACGTGGGCCATCCCACAAATAGGTCACCTGTCAATTGACGACCCTCATGCCCAAGAGGAGAGTGCCTCTCAAGGGTGTCAATTCACCCTGTATGAAGAGGATGATGAGGTGTTCATCATATCCTTCGTGAGTCGTTGGGATAAACACAGAGACCTCCTCACATGTGCACCGTCAAAGTGGCAGGATCGACCGTCCAAGAGCCTCCGTAACTCTATGGCTGAAGTATTTGATTCATTTATTGACTCGGAACAGGTGCCTGTCTCCTAGGGGGAAAGGCATAATGCAGTATTTCTAAAGAAAGAGAAGGGTCCGACCAAATGTGGCTCTTACCTCCAATTTCTCTAATCAACACTGGTTCAAAGACCTATTGATGTATACTCTCTAACCAGTAATCATCTCTTCACTTGGCAATCCTATGCAGCATGATTTTAATTCTGAGTGAGACACCTCCTCGCACTCTAATACAGGTATAACTGCATTAGATGTGTGTGTACTACATGGATTGGATAATTTAGTTCCGCTCAACCTCGAGAAGGCATTAAACAGGGTCTGCTGGTGATTCTTGTGACTTGTTTTGCAGTATATGTAGTTCCTCCCCTTTTTTGTGACTGGATAAGGGCTCTCCATTCACTGCGCAGATTGTTTGTACCGGGGGACTGACTGACAGATAATAGCCACATTTCTGGGGAACTAGGCAGGGTTGCCCTCTTTCACCTGCCACACATTTAGACCTATTCATACAGGCATTGATTCTAACTGAACTGATCATAGCTTTTTTGAATTCAGAAATTTATCCATTTTCGGGTGTAAACTTAACATTGAATGAATCTTAAAGATGACTAAAGACCCAGATATGTGAATTGATTCCCACTGGCCACGTTTGTGATATATTCAGGGATACATATAACGCTTAGTATGATGGATGTATCGATCTAAACTAAAATTCATTATACACCAGGTAACTTGAAACTCCCCAGAAATTAGATAGGTTTCATATTAGCCTCACTGGGCACTGTAACATTATGAACGTTGTTATTCTTTCCTGCTAAATGTATTATATTAGAACTATACCCTTGTATCTCACCAAGGTTTTCTTTCATGAAGTGTAAGGTAGCTGGCAAAAATTTATATGCGAATGTCAAAAGCCAAATGTTCTATCCATACCTTACAGTTATCACGCTGTATGACTATATTTTTGGGAAGCCTTCACTTTTTGATTGTTTACCATCATGGGTGGTCTAGAGTGGCTTTTAGGAGCAATCTTTTTTTTACTATAAAGGATTGGGGAAAATCCAAAGAAATGGAATGACCTATGCAATATTGCATATTTTCAGGGCATTTAATTCAAAACCCCTTCCGTCTCTCAATGATTAGGGATACAAATTAGGAAAATATCAGGAAATTCAAGATATCAGCAGTTTACTCTAATTGGCTTCAAATACCATTCTCTCAGGATCACTACATTCTAGTTTATTATTTTAATGGCAGCTTATCAATCTTTACAAATTTTGGGGATGCAATGGTTTAGGGACATCTCTCCCACCCCTTCGCACCTTTGAACAACTGTGTTATGAAAACGTATTACCTTAGCAAGGAGTTTTTCAACATTTCAACTTCGTTTGCTTTTTTAGAAACTATTCGCTTAAAAGAAATAGAACTGCGGCATAATGAATTTTTGGGGTCCATTATGAAGAAAGCTAGTCCAGGATCAACATGGGTGGCATAAAGTATTTTTATATCAATTTTCTAGCTCTAAAATAGAGTTGGCGTTTAGGCCAACCAGTCACATTTAACAATACATACAAGTGTAATATGTTGACGCATACACATTTTAAAATGGTGCACCTTAATACTTCGCATATTAAGGTGCACCAGATATTTTTTAATGAGTTATATTATACACCTGTACAATTATATAAGTTGGGTTGAAGACAGGATCCTCATTGATTTCTGTGTGCCATGGAGAGAGACGATGTTACTCATATTTTTGCAACATGGCCTTTGATAAAAAAAAATATTGGAATGTTGTCTTTAACACATTGGCTGCTTTGACTTTTCCCCTCCTGTGCTGAGAGGCTTTGAAGCCCATTGTTCATGACGAGCTCAGCTCGTCATAAGTACAGCTCCACTGTGCCTCATGACGAGCTGAGCTCGTCATGAGCATGGAAGGGGTTAAGAAAATAAACAGATTATTGAGGGGACACAAAGCTTGGGATTCTAAATATTCTACGCTAATTATGGTATAAATTAGAAACAGGTGTGGTCTGGCATGTATTTGGCTTCAGAAATAGCCACTGAATTCTTTGGTATGGTGGTCAGAGTTTGTCATCCGTTGTGGTCTAGAAATTTGATTCTCCAATACGATATGCGTTGGGTAAACTTTCTTCGTATCTGGGGATCCCAGTCAAGCCTTGTAGTACAAACTGCTTTCTGGATACGATTCTTAATTGTAGGGTTATGATGCTTCATAGGGGTCATTGACTGTGTCTTTAGGTCATGGGTTACCAATGCTGCTTCTAGATCACTGTTATGTAGTTCTACTAATGGCTGCCAGCTTAGGAAATGTAAATCTTATAAGGTATTCCTTTGGGATTCTTTTTAACTAACTAATGTTTAATTCTGATGCACGATGAGCTTCATAATTTACATTTTGTATTCTCCAATAAAATAAAATTTTACTTCCATGGTCCAGTATGAAGGGGCACCTGAGGAGGCCAGACTAGAGCCTATCAGGGACAATATGTACACCCTGAGACACTTGCCTAAGCTTGCTGGATGGCAAGTTGAGAGTGGGCACAAAGTGAGGAATTATGAAAAGTGCAGAAGGGCTGCCTAAATGTAGGGTGCTTGAGGCGACAAGCTGAGGCCCAGGTAGCTGGTGACAGCTCTAGAGATCACCTCATATATTGCTAGAATGACCTCCTATACAGTGAGCCTAAGGTGTCTTCACCATAGGCAACCCACCTGTTGTGGTCCCCCAATTATACAGGACCGTCTCACTGATTGCGACTCCTAATATACCCCAGACAGGGCAACCGGGGCATGACAAGACCTTTCCAAAGGCTTTTCACCTACTTATGTTGACCTGAATGAAGACAGCCTTAGATACATTCTGTACATCATGTCCCACCTGCCAGGCCAGTGGGTTCGAAACCCTTCATTGCCACACCTTTTCAAAGGGTGGGCATCAACAGTGTTGGGCCCCTGGACCACAAAACTGCCTTAGGCAATAGGTTTATCCTGTATTTCATGGACTATGCTACTATATACCTAGAGGCCATATCTGTGAGATTTGTACCTGCACCTGCAGTGGCTAGGGCCTTGATGAAGATTTTTACCTGAGTGGTGTTGCCTAAGTAAGAGGTGTCTGACGGGGGCATCATCCTCATGTCTTCGTACATGATGTTCATGTGGGATAAGTATGGGTTAACCTTCTGGTTCTCCACACTCTATCAGACAAACAGACAAACAGGCTTGTGGAGACATTCAACAAGTCCCTGATAGGCATGATTGTGGGCCTACCTGAGCCCATAAGGCGGAAGTGAGGTGTCCTACTGCCATGCCTAATGTTTGCCTACATTGAGGTGCCACAGAAAGGAGTTTGGGTTAGCAGCTTTGAGATTCTCTATGGCCGCCCTGTTAGGGATTTCTCATTTTCTTAAAGAAGGCGTGGGCACAATCTCCCAAGAAGTCCCCACCATGATGTAGGCAGCTAAATGCAGATTCTCCGAAACCAGATGCAGCGCTTCTGGAAAAAGAACACAGAGAATCTGAAGGCCAGCCAGGAAGGAATGAAACTCGTGTATGACCAGAAGACGACTGTGGTAGAGTTTTCAGCCTAGACAAAATGTGTGGATAATGGAGCCAGGTGAGTCAGGGCCCTCCAAGTCTGTTGGTCAGAGCCTTATTAGGTGAAGGAAAGGAAGGGGAGCCAACATACTTTGTGGAATTCAACACCCTCAGGAACCCTTTAAGGGTACTCCATGTCAATCTCCTCAAGCAACACTATGAGAGTTCTGAATTCATGATGCATGTAATGGTAGATAATGGGGTCGAAGAGCAAATCACAGCTCTGCCTGACCTCCTATCTTCCAAGAAGTGTAATGGGTTAGTGGATAGTGTGACTCCAGAACAGCAGAGGGACTGCTTTCAATGGTGGGACAGTGTGCCTCCCTGTTCCCCCTTATCCCTGGGCTTACACATTTGGATACCCACGATATTGATACATGAGACAGCATGTCTGTAAAGAACTAAATTTACAGATTGGATGACAATGTGAGGGCATGCATTAGGGAGGAAGTTTCCAAAATGCTTAAATTGGGGATGATTGAGCTCTCCAATAGTCCCTGGTCCAGCCTAGTGGCGCTGGTATGCAAAGCCACCACACTGGGCATCACTCCAGAACTTAGGGTTTGTGTTGACAGCAGGGGGCTCAATTCAGTTACCAAATCCTAGTTCCCCTGTGCGGATGAGCTCATCGACAGGCCTGGAGCAGTCCTGAGTTCCTGAGTACTTTTGACGATCTTCAGAGTACTGACAGATTGCCCTGACTGAGGGGGCTAGAAAGAGATCTACATTTCCTATCCCACATAGCCACTTCTAATTCAGCGTGCTGCCCTTTGCATTGAAAAAGGACCCTGTAACCTTCCAGAGGTTGGTCAACAGGGTCCTGGAAGGAAGGAGTCATTCTTTGCTGCCTACATGGATGGCACAGCTCTCTTCAGCTCTATTGGGGGGAAGAACAGCTGTTTTACCTCCATAAGATGATTCAGCGCTCTGCAGCAGGCAGGCTGAATATCAAGATCAGCAAGGGCCACATTGAACAGGGTACAGTTGTGTAGCAGGGAAACCTTGTGGGCAAGGTGCAGCACCTCGAGTACCAGATAGAGACTTTCCTGACATAGGAGCCCCACAAATCCTCAGACCAAATGTAGGTCCTTTCTGTCTCTCAATGCTTGTTATAGATTTGTTCAGGGCAATTTACCATATCTACCCCCTTAACTGAATTAACTTTCAAGAAGCAGCCCAAGAAGGTGATCTGGACAGAGCCCTACCAGAAATCCTTTGACATCCTCAAGTATGCCATGTGCATGCCACCTGTGCTCAATGCCCCTAACTTCTCCCAGGTGTTCATATTGCAGTCAGATGCTTCAGAACATGGCATAGTACTGTACTAGTACAGTTAAATGAGGGCCTATACCAACCCATAGTCTTCATCAGCAGAATCTTATTCCCCAGGGAACAGAGGTGAAGTGGTGTAGAGTGAGAGGCATTTGCTGTGGTCTGGGCACTGATGAAGCTGAGCTCATACCTGTTTGGGACTCACCTATGGACTCAGATAGACCACAGGCCCTCCACATGGTTTATGCAGATGATGAGTGAGAATCATAAATTGTTGAGGTGGCCCCTCTTCCTACAGGGAATGGGATTTAAGGCAAAATGTCACCCTGGAACTGATCACAGTGATGATAACTTCCATTAGGGTGGGTGGTTCTCCCACTTTCAGCTGGGGCGGGGGCAAATATTAGACCTTATTTCCTTGAAGTGGCTTTCACCCAAACCTTTTGGCTTCACTCTTCCTGTTCTCTGAACTCGTTGTTGTTTGTCGATTTCGTCCGTTACCGACCGGTAATTGGTTTTTGAGATGTAGGGGGCCAGAATTTTACTGAATCTGTAAATTTGCCGATTCGGTAAATTTACAGATTCGGTAAAATACAGACTCTGTATATTTACCGAATCGGTAATTCCAGATGTAGGTGGCACAGTTCACAACAAGCTTCTCCAGATAGCTTGCGGTATTCCAATTTGTTTTCATGCTCTACTGGTAGCATTACTAAACGATGTAAAGTAATTCCTTTAATATTGTGTGCTGCCAATCCAGCTGTTACCTCGAAACCGGTCTGGTCCTCGGATGCTTGATTCCGTTCTGGGAAGGACATGGCTTTTGTAGTTCGGACTGGAATGTTCCCATGGGGCACAGGGTCAGAGCTGATTTGCATATTGCCATTGTCTAACCCAGGGTGGTGTGGAGTGCAAAAAAACGATGGATTTGGGCCCAGATCTTTGGACTGGGTTGAATGTGTGACATTGATCCACATTCGGTCCATCACCTGTTTTGTTTGCAAATTCGCCCTAAGTGCGCTGGGGATGCCCAGACGTGGGTCCCAGGCACTCCACACCACTGGAGTCAAGCTAGCCGGGCTGATGAGAGGTGTTACCTCGAAACCGGTCCGGTCCTCGGATGCTTGATTCCGTTCTGGGAAGGACATGGCTTTTGTAGTTCGGACTGGACTGTTCCCATGGGGCACAGGGTCAGAGCTGATTTGCATATTGCCATTGTCTAACCCAGGGTGGTGTGGAGTGCAAAAAAACGATGGATTTGGGCCCAGATCTTTGGACTGGGTTGAATGTATGACATTGATCCACATTCAGTCCATCACCTGTTTTGTTTGCCAATCCAGTTGGAGCAGTGACAACACAAGACAAATGCGACTCAGTTGTTTTCTGTAGAAAAGTTGTGATTACTTTTATTGAAAAACTTTTGCCTCTTCCAGCTTGTCCACTTACGTACATTCGGATAGGTTGAAATGATAAGCAAGAGCACTCTTTCTTCTCATGAAGTAATCCATGGACAATCTGTTCTCTCACTTGCTCATATATGTGTTTCTGCTCAACATGTAGTTGTTCTTCCAAGTTTCCTAAGTTTGTTACATCTTCTTGAGCTTGATACATTACTGTTTCCACCTCTTCCATAGCAGTTGCTGCTTCATTTTGAACAATAGGTTCTCCTAGTGGATCCTGACTCAACGGAGCAGAAGTTTGACTGTCTTGAGAACTCTCTCTAGCAATCTCAGCTGCAATTGTAGCTTCTTGCTCAATTTCTTCATTCAACATTTTCACATAATTAGCAAAAACAGGACATTCTATAGTATCTTTACTTGCATTGAATGAATCTTCATAGCTCTCAAAATCTCCAAGTAATTCCAATTCTGAATGCCATGGCTTGAAAAGTTGCAAAAGAGCTAAATAGTAAAATTCCCTTTTGTCAGGAGTTTCGCAACTCAGTTTACGGTGATTAATTAAATTTCCTTTTGTTTGTTTCACCAAACATTCTTCAGAACCTGTCACGGCATATATACCATTATTGATGTTTTCTGTAATATTGAGTTTAAAAATATAGTTTTGCAGCACTTCATAGAGACACATGTTCTCAAGATGATGACTTCTATTTGGATAATATGTATCCAACATATTTGTTTTCAAAATTTCTGTACTTTCTGGGGTTTTTTCAGCTAAATATTCAATTTCTTGTACAAATTTAAGTACTCGGTTTCGTGTTGCAACAAGACCTAGACTCACCCAAATGATTCTTCTAGATTTGGAGTATAGACTTGCAGATGATAAGCGATCCGAACATTCATACCCTCCAATTTCTCGATGAGATAACATCTTCAAACTGTAACTATATAATTTCTTACTTAGACTTTTCTCGTGGGAAATCTCTTCCCACATTTTCTTTCAATTCTGTCTTTTCTTATTTGGTTATGTAGGATGTTACATACCGAGCAACAGCAATGGAATTGTCCACAACATATTGAATATCCATGTTAGCATTCCACATGGACAAAATGACTGGGTTATAGGGCCAGATGTAGGTAGGCATTTACCGGTCGGTAACGGCCGAATTCGGCTGTTACCGACCGGTAAATGCAATTTGAGATGTAGGGCCCTGTATTTTACAGAATCGGTAAATTTACCGATCGGTAAATTTACTGATTCTGTAAAATACCGAATCGGTATTTTTTCCGATTCGGTAAAATTGATATGTAGGTGGGACTCTTCTGAGTCGCACAAGCATTACAGAATCGGTATTTTACCATCAAATACTATTTGATGGTAAAATACCGATTCTGGTGTGCATGCACATGTGTGCATGCACACCTGTGCCATATGACAGGCAGACCTGCCCTTAGGGCAGGTATGCCTGCCACATGGCCCCCGAACCTTTTTTGGGGGTGCTAGAGGGTGTCAAAGTGACACCCCCTGCACCCTTGTCAGAATCGGTATTTACCGATTCGGTAAATACCGACCGGTAATGCCCCATTCATTCCTATGGGCTTCAAAGCCCATAGGAATGAATGGGGCATTACCGGTCGGTATTTACCGAATCGGTAAATACAGATATTTACCGATTCGGTAAAAGGAACATCTGGATGTTCCTACATATCCAGCCCTCAGATTTACCGATTTTTAATTACCGAATCGGTAAAATTCGGTAATTAAAAATCGGTAAATCTCATTTACCTACATCTGGCCCATAGTCATTTATGTATTTTGACTCTTCATTTCTTCTTAAGTTGTAGGTATTTTTTGGAGACTTTCTTGTGATAGTATGTCGCAAGGATGACATAAAACTATTCACTTTTCCTTTCGATATTACAGGACGTGGAAATCCAAAATGATATTTGGTGTAGAATTTGTCCTTTGATTTGTACTTTCGATGACAGTATTTACCGCAACGATGGCTTTGGAATTGCAAGACTTGTCTTAAGTCCTTATCTTTTGTACTTTTCGGTATATCACATATTGCATATTCTTCAATAAAAGACAACACAGTATCATCTGAGTCTGTTCCAAATTTGGGAGCATCTTTGATCCATATTAGCATATGTATGTGAGGAGCACTTCTCGCTTGATACTCCTTTCTCCAAAATAAATCCAAAACTTCTCCAAGTGGAGGATTTTTTTTATTGGTGATAAAAAACATCATAGCTTCAAAACTATGATTGAAATACCTGCATACATTAACTGGATCCAAAGAGCACAATTCTCCAGGTGTCTTGTATTCAATGTTTAGCATATTTGGATTTGCTTCTTGAAGAAATTGAAGTAAACCATCCCAAGCATATTCAGCACAGCTTAGAGTAAGGAACCATGTAGGAGTTCCTAAGTTCCTTAGCATACACTTAAGTTCTCCATGACGACGGTACCAGTACTCATTAGTACCACGCTGACATGCCATGAGATTAATTAGCTGAGATTCCAAAACATTATCTTTCTGCTGTACTTTATCCATAAATTGCTTTGCCGAAACATTTTGCAGATGTACACCTGTTTTCAATATATGATTCACTGCATAAGAAAGTCCAGACAAGTCACTCTCAAACAAAAGATGAAACAAATACGGAACATTGTCGAAATCTTGGATGTTCTGCATACAACTTAGATGTCAGGTATTCAGATGCAGGAAACTGCACAGGTCAGTCATCATATCGTCCTCCTTTCCCTGTTGGAAACAACTGAGGGAAACAATGAGCTTCCAAGCTTTTTTCCCATACACTAATGGGACTTCCCTTTGCTTCTTTCATTTGGAATAACTCTATAGTATTCCCCATCACTTCTTTGGAATGAAGTGGATGAATACTATAATGTTCGTAGATCTCTTCAGTTCTGGACTCATCTACTTTTTCAATTTGTCCAGATGTGGAATCACTATCTTCTTCTACAGTTATTTCTTCTTCTCCCACATACATATTTTTATAGTATTGATTATTTTTTAGCAGATACAACGTTGCATTTTTCACTTTCCTAATATCCACTAATTCTTGCCAGATTTTCTTACTCTTAGTAGGAATGCCATTAACTAAAACAACTAGAGGCTCATCTTCAACATTTTGTACACCAATTGTTTCAATATTTTTCTTTAAATCTAAAGGCAAATACACAACTCTTCCCTTTAATCCTCTCTGTAAATCTGAAGGAGGCAATTTCCCTGTCTGAGGCTTCATACGAACAATAGCCTGAAATGGATGCACACATTCAATAAGAATAGACTCATAGGTATTTAAATCCATCAGTTCAACTCAAAATATTATGCACAGCTCTAGTAGGCATTTTGTTATCGTCTAATTTGTTATAACAATATTTACAAATACGCTGATCAGTACCCGGATCAAAACAATTCTCTACCAACAAATAAGTTGCAAAATCCTTTCACTCATTATTATTTTCCTTTTCACTTTTTAAATACAAAGCACCAGTCCTGGCCTGATTTTTATAAGGAGTTCATCGACAACAGATACAAGAATAATTTGGCCTTCACCTGAAATCACCTTAAACTTTGCAATTTCTTGCTCAAAATTTTCTACACTACAACATTGTACATTCTCTTCCATATTTCCTTCTATTAATGTCTCAGTGTCTGCACTGTCTTCCTGAGGACCAAAGTAACTAACCTGAATTTCATCACAAACATTGTTACATCTGATACAGATTCATGCAAAAGAGCACCATTCAACTTTTTTAACATTAGTGCTGGACTTTTTGCATAATACAACGTTCTGACTAATTTCCTCATTTGATTATGATGAACTGCTAACATCCTGAAATGGTGAAAAACATTTTGACATACTTTTTTAGAAAGACAAGCCAGAGAATGACCTTGCAAACCAGTATTTTCTCTCACTCTGCAAGGGTCTAGTCCTTGTAACATCTTAATCTTTTGCTTAACATTTTTCTAAGTATAGTTACGTAAGAAATTGCGTAAAAAAATCAATAGATTCTTGCCGTACACTACAAATACTACTACAATTCCAAGTGTACACTGGAGCTTTAGGACGTCTCCCTAAAACTTCATCACCTAACACCTCTTCTGCATTTCTAGGAACCATTTTCTCTTTCTCAAAAGGACAACCTTTTTTAACCTCATAAGCACGACCACTAGTGTCAACTGCATGCAACAAGTCATTACTCTGAAGATAACTCTCTTCATTAAAAAAGGCTCAGAACTTGAACTATGTTTCCATTCACCCAAGAAAAACTCAGAAAAATTACTTCTGTTAATTACTCTTCTCCACTTACTTTTGGCCTTCATTAAATGGATTGGATTTTCTAGTGATCAAATTTTATTGATTACTAAAACAAATAATTTCTTTTTCAATTCCAAAGCTTTCTCAACTACATTTTCTATACGTTTCTTCTTCTTATAAAATACTTTTTGTTTTACATTTCTTAACTTCCTTAATCAAATTTGACAGAACTCTATTATAAAACATTTTTTTCCTAATTTCCTTAAATAGGTTTTTCTTCCTTTTACTATACACTGTTCAGAAGTTGATTTTCCATGATTGTTCTCTTTATTCTTCTTTTTCTTTTACGTTGCAGATACACTAATAGTATTTTTCTCTTTGTGCACACTACTCATAGTGTTTAATATTTTCCTCAGAAAAGTCTTCATTCTCTTACCAGGACTTTTTTTCTTTTTGTTAACACATTGTTCTTCATGTAAATCTTGTGGATGGCTTCTCTTTAAATAAACACCTTTCTTTTGTTGTTTCCTCTTTTGAGATTTTGTAGGCATGATTAATTTTTTTCATTGTTGATAAACAGAATCTATTATAAAAATATATATAACACATTACAAAAATAAATATATGAAATATACTATTATATTACGTATAAGAAGAGAGGGAGGATTATGAGGACAAAGGTGGGACTATGAAAATAGAAGGGCTTACAACAACAGAAGAAGGAGTATGAAACAAGGGAAAATATGAGGATAAAGGGGAGTATAAGCAGACACTGCAATATAAAGGGATAAAGGGAGTATGAACAGACTGAAAAGTATGAAGAGGTAAAGGAGAGTATGAGGAGAAAGGTGGAAGTATGAGGAAAGAAGGAAGAGTATAAGAAGAAAGGAAGAGAGTGTGAGGAGAGAGGGGGGCACTATAAGAATAGAGAAAGACTATAAAGATAAAAAAAGGAATATGTGGAAAGAGGCGCAAGTATAAGAACAAAAAAGGAATACAAAGAAAGGAGTGTGTGTATAAGGAGAGAGAGGAGAGTACCAGAAGAGAGCACAGAGAATGTGAGGAAAAGTGGAGCATAAGGAAAAAAGGGGTGTACAAGAACAGAGGATACAGTATGAAGAGAAAAGAAGGAGTATAAACAGATGGAAGATTAGGAAGATTGAAAAGTGTATGAGGAAAGAGGCAGAAGTATGACAAGAGAAACAAATGTAAAGAGATAGGTCAGTATGAAAAGACGGGGAATATGAGGAAAGTGCTGCAGAGTGTATGCAGGCAGTTAAGGAGGAGTAAGAGAAGAGAGCAAGCACTATAAACAAAAAGAAGAAGTATAAACAGAGAGGACAGAAACTGAAAACAGAAAAGGAACATGAAGAGATACAGGAAAATATGAACACAGAGAGAAGGAGTATAGGACAAAAGGGAATATAAGAAAAAGGCAGTAGTATGAGGAGACATGGAAAAGTAAGAGAAGAGAGAGGAGAATATGAAAACAGGGGGAGTATAAGGACAGGGGGAGAATGAGGAGAGGAATGCGACAATAAGAAAAGAGGACAATATCAATAGAGAGTGTGGAGTATACGAAAAGAGAGGAGAAGTGTGAGCAGAGAGAGGGGAGTATGAGAAGAAAAAGAAAAGTATGAGAAAAGAATAAGGAGTATGTGCAAAGAATAGCGAGAATGAGAAGAAAGAGAGAATATAAGAAGAGAAGAGTATATATGAAGAAAGAGGAAGGAATATAACAAGAGACAGAGACAACAATGTGGAGAAAAGACAAATATAAGGGAAGACTGAGTGTATAAGGAGAGAAGAAGTACTATGAGGAGACAGTAAGAACTATGAGGACAGTGGTGAATATAAAGACAAGAGAGAATATAAAGAGTAGGAGAAATATGCAAACAGAGGACCAAGTATGAAGAAAAAAAGTATAAGAATAGAGGAGAATATAAGAAAATGAAGGTAGTATAATGAGAGAGGAAGGAGTAAGAGGAGAGAGGAGGGAGTATGACAAGAGAGTGTAGAAAATATGGAAAAAGGGGCGAATATAATTCCTTAATGTACACAGATGCACAGTGTGATATTAGACAAAAAAATATAAGACTATGCATTTTACCAAAACACATTTACTACTGTAAAACGTTTAAAAAGGGGCGAATATAATTCCTTAATGTACACACATGCACAAAGTGATATTAGACAAAAAAATATGAGACCATGCATTTTACTATTTACTACTGAAAAACGTTTAAGTGACTATACACATTCCATGTATATAATTACTACATTTCAGTGAACAACCCTGACTCATTTTCCAGATACATATGCAATTCACTACATTATTTCTGCCAACATCACATAAAAAAACTGACACAATAAAACGACAAAGACGCACAAGGGGCTTGTAAATCTGCCCAGAGTGTATACAGAGGGAGAGTACTGAGAAAGAGTACAGAACAGGGAGTATCAAGAAGAAAATTGAAATATGAAGAGAGAGGGAAGAAAATTAGGAGACAAGGAATAAGAGGAGAGACAGGGAAATATAAAGACAAAGAAGGGCAGTATGAGGACAGAGGACAATAGGGGAGGATGGCAAGAGAGGGTTGAAAATATGGAAAAAGGGACAAATATAATTCCTTAATAATGTGATATTAAACAAAAAAAATAACACCATGCATTATACCAAAACACATTTACTACTATAAAACGTTTAAAAAGGGGCAAATATAATTCCTTAATGTACACAGATGCACAGTGCGATATAAGACAAAAAAATATGAGAACATGCATTTTACCAAAACACATTTACTACTGTAAAACGGTTAAGTGACTGTACACATTAAATGTATATAATTACTACATTCCAGTGAACAACCCTGACTCATTTTGAAAATACGTATGCAATTTACAACATTATTTCTGCCAACATTACATTAAAAAAAGTGACACAATAAAACAACAAAAACACACAAGGGGCTTGTAAATCTCATAAGTTAACAAGGGAGAGAGCAAGGGATCGTGTTCACAGAAGGTGAACAGAGAGTACTCCTGTTCCCCTGAAGAAGGACTTAAATAAACAAAAGGAGGAGTACCATCATTGGGAAGTCACAAGAAATTCCTAATGTGGTGATCAGTGAAACCAAAAGGAAAAAATTCATCCTATTGTAAAAAAAACCCTCACTCACCAGCCTAGTGGTGACATGCTTCATCATCAGGGTCCACCCTGGCGGCCTAGCGTCGCCAGGGTGTGCTGCAACACCTGAATTACAGTGGAGCTGGTTGTGAGTGTATGTGCAGAAAAAAGTGTGTTAAAAATTGTCCTGGTTTAACTTAGTGGGAGGATACATTTTATTCATAAGTAACTGGACAATATTAAAAAAGTGAGGCGAGATACTATGAGAGTATATTAAGGCCAAAAGTATCTCTTATTTTTCTGAAGAAGTGGTGTAACTCCACTTTAAGATTAAAAGAATTGGGCATCGACGTTGGTACAAAAGAAAGGCCTTTTTCTAGCACACTTTGCTCATCTAGGTGCAACTCGTAATTAGAGAGGTTGATTATTGGATTTTCAGGTTTGTGGACTACCATCTGTAGTGTTGCCTCCTGGTTTGTATCTCTCCATGAGATGTCTGTTGGAACTGTGTCTGACCTCTGCTTTTGGGTTTCCCCCTGCCTCTGTTCCAATTCTGTGATCGTGGGCCCCTGGGCCTCCCCCAGGTACGTCCTCGTCCTCGTGGTTCCCACCATTGGTCCTGCTCTAAAAAATTGGTTTGATCTGGGTAATGGTTACCTGAATTGGTTGTGTCAGTGCTAGTGCCTGCTTGTTCAGAATCACTATCAGCGTTGCTGCCAAAAGAGGATCCTGAAAAAGTAGTAAACTGTCTGTATCCTTGTCTACCTCTACTGGAGTAGGTCCCTGATTGTTCTCTTGTGTAATACTCTTCCTGTAGGTATGGGTATACCACCTTTTTGTCGAAAAATTTAATGTCTTTAGCTACCTTATCTAGCTTTGTGGCTTGGGTATACAAATCAAATTCACGTATAGTCTTTTCCACACGCTCTAAGGCCTCTTTGGCATTGATCAAAGCTTTGTCTTCAATAATTTCTTTTTTGAGATCAGCTATTTCCTTTATTAACCTCTCAGCTTCTATCACAGCTGTCTCAATCCCCAACACCATCCAGTGGCGTGAGCATGTGTTGGAGACAAAGCTAAAGTTTTCTTTAAACTTAGGGTTGTCAACAAATATAGCCGGTTCGTTCCTGACTCTTAACCCTACTGGAATCACGTTTGCTTTCAGATATAGGCAACTATGAAAAATTAAAAGGTGACCCGACAAGTGATATATCAAAGAAAATCAAATCCATAACCACACAAGGTTTAGGGTTAGGTTTCATTAACAAACACGAGTACGACTACCTCAATAATAAACACCCTAGAACACCAACCATTTATACTTTGCCAAAAATTCATAAAAGAATGCAGAACCCACCAGGCAGACCGTTCATTTCCGGTTGTGGCTCCCTCCTGGAGCCGCTATGCAAGTTTATTGATACATTTCTGAAACCGATAGCGGAAGACACTGCAACGTACCTAAAAGATACGATGCAAACCATCTTGCTCCTAGATGGACGTCCACATGACCCTAGGAAGAGTCTTCTCGCTACAATGGACATCCAATCTTTATACACAAACATCCCCCAGAAGCAAGCACTGACAGTTATCGAGCTAGTCTTAAATTCACGCCCAGCACCCCATCGTGTACCGACAGAATTCATCATTGAACTCCTAACGCTGGCTATGACCAAGAACTTTTTCACATTTTTGGGCAAGTACTATATTCAAACAAAGGGAGTGGCGATGGGGGCTAGTTTTGCCCCCAATCTGGCTATAATCTTTATGGACGCATTTGAACAGGCAAATGTCCTCAATGAAATGAATCCTTACCTTAACCACATAGGGTTATGGCGTCGTTATATAGATGACGTTTTAATCATATGGAATGGTAACACAGAGGAATTAATTTCCTTTCATGGGTGGTTGAACACACGTTCCCCTGACATCCAATTCACTGTAGAATTTGATAAGTCCAAAATCAACTTTCTGGACATCACAATTAATGCTGATCAGGGTGTGTTATACACCGGACTATATCGCAAGAGTAGCGAACGAAATACGTTACTCCGGTACAGTAGTCACCATCCCCGCAACCTCAGGGATAAACTCCCATTTGGGCAATTCCTGAGGTTGCGGAGGAACTGCACCAGAAAGGAGGATTTCTTCAATGAATCAGCAGACCTCCTAGCCCGCTTGACAGACAGAGGTTATCCAATCAGGCTTCTAAAACAGGCACGTAAACGGGCCTGGTATAACCACAGAGAACATCTTCTGGAAGGACGAGATAACCAAAGACAAAAAGAGGATAGAATAGTGTGTGTTACCACCTATTCTACAAAAAGTAATACGATCAAAAAAATAATTAACCAACACTGGCATATGATTGCTGATGAACTTGGAGATGCCCCTTTACCGCTACATGCCTTTAAGAAGGCAAAAAAAATAAGAGATTATGTTGTGAAAGCTCTACTACCGAGTATCAATCCACCAAGTCAAACTGTTCTGTGGGGGATCCCACCAGTAAAAGGCCACGTGAAATGTGGAAATTGTAAAGCATGCCCACTAACTCAAGAAATAAAAAGCTTCAAACACAACAACCACACACACGTATTGAAAGAACACAGCAATTGTAACTCGAGTGGAGTTATTTATGCGATCACTTGCCCGTGCGGATTTGTCTATATCGGACAAACTACACAAAAGGTAAAGTGTCGCATATTACAACACGTGAGCCGTATTAAATGTAAAACCCAGGGGGCCCCCCTTGTGGAGCATTTCACAAAATTTGAACATACACCTGACAGTTTAAAATGGTGTGTCCTTGAAAAAGTGACACCTCATCCCAGAGGAGGAGACTTCAGCCATGTACTGAGCCTTCGTGAATGCCGCTTTATACATCTATTCGACACCATAAAGCGTGGGTTAAATGAATATGAAGAGATTAGCAAACAAGTGGCAGTACTAAACAATAGATGATTTTTCCGGCAGGGATCTGACAGTATAAGTTCACTTTTTTGATCGATTCCCTGTTTATTGACCTAACCCATACCAGTGTTATGGGTCAGCTGAGCTCTAGAGCGAGTCTTTTTTCTATGTCAATCCACCTTCGAACGCTCAAAACGTCCGAGTGACGTCATTGCGCTACGTGTGGTCCGGTCCTGACGAGTCGCCGGTAACAGACAAACAACTCGGTAAGAAACCGCTCCTTGCCAGCTCCCCCCCGCCCACCCCCCTTTTTTGAAATGGATCCTCTTAGGCTTTAACATGACCATACCGACTTCATTTATGTCTTAATACAGCGCCCCAAATTGCCGGCTTGGACAGCGCCCACTCATGCGAACATTTCCCAGTGAGGGTGGTTATACCGAGGATATGACAAGGTAAATAATAGACAACGGGCTTTCCGTTATGGCCAACATGGTGCATATAGTAAAACATACGACTTAGGTAACACCCATTTCTGTATGCCCTTGTAGTACCGTCAGGCGCCAGGACTAAGATCCATTCGTCCACATCCAACAGTGATGTCCGTACAAGAATACTAAAAGGTAGGAAAAACCCTCCCCCTTTTTCTTATCTTTAATCTCTTGCTAATTACCCAAAGTAAAGAATGACATTGTGGTAAATACACCCATCATGTGTTTCTTTACAGTAACGGACGATGCCCTGTATGAGAGCCGTATTAATTACATCACCCGATTAATTATGTTGAAGGTCCAGGACCACTAAATTGGTAAGCATTTACACCCCTCTGTTTGAGAAGGCAAACCTTAATGATATCCATGCAGCTAGGAACCGATAATCAATATATCGACTGCTCCTTATGAATTGTAGGAGTGGGACTGTGGCCAAGTTTCTTCACGCTCTTCCAGACGCAGGAGGACTGTGAACATCCCATAAAAAGCCAATTGGGTAAGAAAATACTTGAGGTCTATGTGCCTCTTTTTAACAATTATTCCTTGCACCCACCTAAAGATTACCTTAATTTATTGTAGGCCTACAGCTTATTAGCCACGGTACGAAGGCTGTGCCATACACGTCCTGAGGAAGACCCGCAGGTCGAGGTCTCCAGTCACCTCTGTACCCCAAGACGGGTCGAAACGTCGACGCCCCTTTTCCATAAACAGGACCACTATTTTTTCAAACGTTATACATGCCAGTCAAGACTGTATGAATGTTTAAAATGGAATAACATAATTAGTGGCCTTATTGCATAACACGCTGAATCTTTTGCAGCATTTTTTCAACCAAACCAAACCCTATGTCACTTTTCTGTTGAGGCTTACACCCTTTTTCTCCAAACCACTTTTTTCTCTCTTTTTTCCGGCACCCTTGTAGAAGCACGTTGCCTTTCTTCTACCGTTCGCTTTGAATATTGTATAAATGTATATATAAAATTTCTCGCTGTATTTGGAGTAATCTATTAAAACTCCTTTTTGTAATAAATCAGTGTTGCTAGGTGGTTGCTTTCTTAACAGAATGAATATTTTTTGATTAAATCTACTAGAGGAGATTAACTCTAATCCTCACTTAGTCTTGAAAATGATCAACTGTGAGTACATGATTCATTGAGCTGACAATCTATCACGGGTTGGGCCATTGTTTTTGTTGATAATATTGATCACCCAGGTCCAACAACCGTTTTGGGTTACCCCATTTTTTATAATGGAATATGAGGAGAGACAGGGAAATATAAACACAAAGAAGGGCAGTATGAGAACAGAGGAGAATGTAAGAAAAAGAGGGTAGTATCAGAGAGAGGAAGGAGTAAGAGTAGAGAGGGGGAAGTATGACAAGAGAGGTTAGAAAATATGGAAAAAGAAGCAAATATAATTCCTTAATGTACAAATGACGCACAGTGTGATATTAGACAAAAAAAATGACACCATGCATTATACCAAAACACATTTACGAATGTAAAATGTTTAAGTAACTATACACATTCCATGAATATAACTAATACATTTCAGTGAACAACCCTGACTCATTTTGCAAATACATATGCAATTTACAACATTATTTTTGCCAACATTACATAAAAAAAGTGACACAATAAAACAACCAAAATGCACAAGGGGCTTGTAAATCTGCCCAGAGTATATAGAGAGAGAGAGAGAAAGGAGAAAGAGGAGAGAACAGAGAGTATGAACAGAAAAATGAAGTATGAAGAGAGAGGTAAGAAAATGAGGAGACAACTAGAATATGACGAGAGGCAGGGAAATATAAACACAAAGAAGGGCAGTATGAGGACAGAGGAGAATATAAGAAAAAGAGGGTAGTACCAAGAGAGAGGAAGGAGTAAGAGGGGAAAGAGGGGAGTATGACAAGAGAGGGTAGAAAATATGGAAAAAGGTACAAATATGATTCCTTAATGTACACAGATGCACAGTGTGATATTAGACAAAAAAATACGAGAATGCATTATACCAAAACACATTTACTACTGTAACACGGTTAAGTGACTGTACACATTACATGTATATAATTGCTACATTCCAGTGAACAACCCTGACTCATTTTGAAAATACATATGCAATTTACAACATTATTTTTGCCAACATTACATCAAAAAAGTGACACAATAAAACAACAAAAACGCACAAGGGGCTTGTAAATTGCCCCAGAGTGTATACAGAGAGAGAGCAAGGAGAAAGAGGAAAGAACAGAAAAATGAAGTATAAACAGAGAGGGGAGAAAATGAGAAGACAGCTGGAATATGAGGAGAGACAGGGAAATATAAACACAATGAAGGGCAGTATGAGAACAGAGGAGAATATAAGAAAATGAGAGTAGTACCAGAGAGAGGAAGGAGTAAGAGTAGAGAGGAGAAAGCATGACAAGAGAGGTTAGAAAATATGGAAAAAGGGCCAAATATAATTCGTTAAAGTACACAGGCTATATTAGACAAAAAATATGAGAATGCATTATACCAAAACACATTTACGAATGTAAAACGTTTAAGTAACTATACACATTCCATGTATATAACTACTACATTTCAGTGAACAACCCTGACTCATTTTGCAAATACATATGCAATTTACAACATTAATTTTGCCAATATTACATCAAAAAAAGTGACACAATAAAACAACCAAAGTGCACAAGGGGCTTGTAAATCTGCCAAGAGTATATAGAGAAAGAGAGAAAGGAGAAAGAGGAGAGAACAGAGAGTATGAACAGAAAAATGAAGTATGAAGAAAGAGGTAAGAAAATGAGGAGACAGCTGGAATATGACGAGAGACAGGGAAATATAAACACTAAGAAGGGAAGTATGAGGACAGAGGAGAATATAAGAAAAAAAGGGTAGTACTAGGAGAAAGAAAGGAGTAAGAGAGAGGGGAAGTATGACAAGAGAGGGTAGAAAATATGAAAAAGGGGGCGAATATAATTCCTTAATGTACACAGAAGCACAGTGTGATATTAGACAAAAAAATACGATCCCAGCCAGCTTCTTGCGTCCTTCGAGAGCCGGCATTGCTTTTTGTCAGAGAGAGCAGCTTAAATGCTGCTCTCTCTGATGAAAAGCAATCTGCTTTCCTACTTGAAAGAGAGAGCTGGTTAACCTACTCTCTCTTTCAAATAGGAAAGTGGTTTGCTGTGGTAGGGTGAGAGCCGCGAGTGTCCCAGGGATAGGCACCCCGTGACACTACAGGAGGTGGTGGTCCCCAGGGCCATCAAAGGCTCAACAAAGGCATCAAAGATTTTGACCTTGGGGATCATTGTAAAACCCCCTAAGCAGCCCTAGGGGGTCAGGAAGTCCTATAGCAAATAGCAAACTTTTCCTGTTCATCTTCACACTCAATCTACACACATATACAAATAAATAAAAAATCACATTTATTCCCACATTAAATAAAAAAGAAACACACTTTTCTATTGCTTGAACTTTTGAACCCTTTCCAACTGACAAAATGTTCAACCCTTCCCCCATTCCACATTCTGCCAGTTACCATAGAAACACTTCAGGGAACACCTAACTGAGCACACAGGTGAAAAGTTCATCATACATTATTGCAAATTAAAACAGCAAGTGTGCTTGACTTGATAATATACCAGCTTATCTCATGTAAAGTTGTTTTCTATCAGTTTTTCTTAACCAATAAAAATCAGGCTTTTAAAAAACAGAAACATGCATCCTATTTTTGTGTAAAATCATTTCTTTCCGTTTTTCAAAACTGCATGTTGTCCACCATTTTAGAAAAATCTTACTTTTCAAACTGCCATTTCATTTACAGAGACCATCTGAGTGCAGAAATGAATAACAAACAAGAACCTGAGAGGTCTATGAGCCAAATATATTGGCCAAACTGGCATGTATTGCACTATGTCAGTGGGTGCTGTAGTCACCATGGAACAAAGGAGAGAGAATAAAGAGCAAGAGACACGTGTGTAGGAAACACGAACTCTAATATCTAGAGCTCACTCAAAAACTGGTCAACAAAATCCAGAACAGCTTATTTACGGATAACCATCAAACAAACCAAGTAATCAGTCGTATCATTTGGCCGTCCACACTGTGACCTGGCAGGTCCTTAGATCATCTAGCCCCCATGCCACACAGTAAGTTATTAGTACTGGATCAGGTCCACAGTACGCTATGAACCATCAATTGTTGGCCAGTTTATGATGGTTGAAGAAAAGTAGTGAAAACACAGTGCAACTTAACAAAAAAGTGGTGAATTTAAAATAGGGTGATATGTCTAAACAGACTCTTTAATGGGAACAAGGCACACCCCCTAGTTAAAAAACAGGAACAGTGCACACAACAGTATGGAACAAATGACTGTCGCAATTAGGGCCAACATGTTTCTGCCTACCGGGCAAAGCGTCCCTTGGCTTTCATCAGGGCCACTGCTCTTAAATGGTTGCTACTGTAACAAATGTGTGAAACAGATAATACACCAACCTAATCAGTGAAAAAAGTATATATAATAGTTGTAGGGACGATACAACCTGTACCTACAGTTATATACTCATCCTCCTTGTCAAATGGATAATCAACGTGATCTAAAGAAAATATATATATATATGTTACTCTTATTAGTGCAAAACCTTGCATGATTCACAACCACATGTGCTCACATCATCTCTTGTGTACATTGAAAAAATTCTAATTTTTGCTCACCAAGAATGACAGGGGACTGGACCTCACCTCACCTGGACCGTGCTCAGGTATACGAGGCCCCGCACTGTGGATCAAATATATGCAAACAGGGGATGGCATCAAAAATGCACTCTTTGTGTAGAATCTTACGGTGCCTATCTTTATTCCCTGCTGGATTCATCATATTTGTCCACAACTAGATTTAATGCCAGAGCAAACCCCACCATACACTGGCTGCTACCCCCTAGACTAACATTACAAAAATGCCTGTCTTTCATCTCAACGGCACATACTACGTCTTAGAACAACCGTGTTGTCTCACTTAAAGGTAGTGAACAATGCTGTTGTATTCACTCCTTTACTCTAAAGTTAGTTTATTCAATCCTGATCATCCCTTGCAATAATCAGAGTCAATTAACCACTATGTATAGCAACTAAAATGACTAGCCAAGTAGCCTACTCTCTCACCTGTCCATCTGAGTTCATCCAGACCTCTCTTCAAGATGCTTACAGTGTGGATTGTGGGACACAGCTATATTTTCTAGAGCCAAAGGTACACAGAACAGAAAGGAATTCACAAAGACCCAGGTTTACCAAATGTAGACAATAAATGGATTGGACAGAGAGTATTAAAGTGGCACCAATTGATGCCATTTGTGAAATCCTTTTTACATCTCCAACACCTTGACCTTATAATTGTGCACTGTGGTGGCAATGACCTACGCACTTTGACAGAGGTAGGTCTGGAAATGCTTATGAAGGACACCTTTGGACAATTGATGACACTTTTCTCAAAACTGCCTTTGTCTATTCTAATATATGCCAAAGGCAGAAATGGAATTGGTCCTACCACTATTGTCCACAGATTGAGAAAGCTAGGAAACATGTGAATAAATCTGTTTCTGCCTTTCTCCGAGACTATAGAATGGTGTCCATCTACCACAACAATCTGCGTTTCAATATGCATGACATCTATAGGAGAGACGATGTACATTTTACAGATGAGAACTTTAGACTCTGCATTGGTACTTAATTGTAGGTACTAAAATCTCCCAATAAACCCAAGGGCTCTTTTTAGAGCCACCCAACATCTAAACACATACACTTCATAAATATCTGAAAAATATTTTTTTTCTTCCTTAAGTACGCTTATCGGACGACTTCCAATCTTCGCACTGTACGTCGTCCATACGTGCATGGTACGCGTAAGGTAAATCTACCATAAAAAAAAATAGCCTCTATCACTAATTTTTTATAACCCCCGAGGACCCCATCCCCCGGGGAAAATATAACATTGGGGACCGTGGGAGGAGCCCCAAGGCCCCCACGTCCCAGCAGGCTCCCCGCGTCCTTCGGGAGCCGCCATTGCTTTTCGTCACAGAGAGCAGCTTAAATACTTACATTTTTCTTTCAAAGATGGTTTCAAGAGTAACACATTTTATAAAACAATATAGTATTGCATGCTAAAGGAGAAAAGTCAGCACAATTATGATAGAATAGAAAATAAGTCAAGTCAAGTCATAAAATTTATATAGCGCACTACATACCCAGAGGGTTTCAAGGCGCTTAGGGAGGGGAGGAGGATTATTTGTCAAATATCCACGTTTTAAGTTGCTTTCTGAACGCTAGGTGATTCTGGGTGAGGCGAAGGTAAGCGGGAAGTGAGTTCCATGTTTTGGCAGCCAGGTATGAGAAGGATCTGCCTCCCATGGAGGTTTTGTTGATGCGAGGGACAGTGGCGAGGGCTTGGCTGGAAGAGCGAAGATGGCGGGAGGGGGTGTAGAAGGACAATCGAGAGTTGAGGCAATCTGGTCCGATGTCGTAGAGTGATTTGTGTGCGTGGGTAAGCAGTCGGAAAGTAATCCTCTTATTGACGGGTAGCCAGTGGAGGTCTTTAAGGTGACCAGAGATGTGTTCGTTGCGTGGGATGTCTAATATGAGCCTGGCTGAGGCGTTTTGGATTCGTTGTAGTTTCTTCTGGAGTTTAGCGGTGGTACCTGCGTAGAGGGTGTTTCCGTAGTCCAGTCGGCTCGTGACTAGAGCGTGGGTGACTGTTTTCCTTGTTTCGGAGGGGATCCAGCGAAATGTTTTTCTGAGCATGCGAAGGATGTTAAAGCAGGAAGAGGATACGGCGCTGACTTGTCTGTTCATTGAGAGTGAAGAATCCAGGATGACGCCAAGGTTCCGTGCGTGGTCTGTCGGTATGGGTGCATTTCCGAGGGCATCCGGCCACCAGGAGTCGTCCCATGCAGAGGGGGATTTACCTAAGATGAGGACTTCTGTTTTGTCTGAGTTCAGTTTCAGACGGCTTTGTTTCATCCATTCGGCGACTTCTTTCATTCCTTCGTGTAGGTTAGTTTTGGCGGTGCTGGGGTCCTTGGTGAGAGATAGGATCAGTTGGGTGTCATCCGCGTAAGAGATGATGCTGAGGTTGTGTTGGCGGGCGATGGCCGCGAGGGGGCTCATGTATACGTTGAAGAGGGTGGGGCTGAGTGAGGATCCTTGTGGTACGCCGCAGATGATTTCAGAGGCCTCGGACTTGAATGGTGGGAGGCGGACTCTCTGGGTTCTTCCGGTGAGGAACGAGGTGATCCATTCCAGTGCCTTTCCTTGGATTCCGATGTTTCTGAGGCGTTGTAAAAGGGTGCTGTGGCATACTGTGTCGAAGGCAGCGGAGAGGTCGAGGAGGATGAGGGCGACTCTGTCTCCATTGTCCAGTAGAGTTCGAATGTCGTCTGTTGCTGCGATGAGGGCGGTCTCAGTGCTGTGTTTGGCTCGGAAGCCAGATTGTGAGGGGTCGAGTGATTTGTTGGCTTCGAGGAAGGCGGCGAGCTGGTTGTTGACAGCTTTCTCGATGACTTTGGCCGGGAATGGAAGAAGCGAGATGGGGCGGTAGTTTTTGAGTTCGGTGGGGTCTGCTGTTGGTTTTTTCAGAAGGGCGGTGAGTTCCGCGTGTTTCCAGTCTTCTGGGAAGGTAGCGGAGTTGAAGGAGCAGTTGATGACATCTCGGAGGTGCGGAGCTATGACGGAGTCTGCTTTGTTGAAGATGTGATGAGGACATGGGTCTGTGGGGGATCCAGAGTGGATGGAATTCATCAGGCGGATGGTGTCCTCAGTGGAGATTGGGTTCCAGGCGTTAAGGGTGTTAACGGGGGGAGGATAGTCAGCTGATGGAAGAGTGGGTTGGCTCCCGGGTTGGTTGTCAAAGCTGTTGTGGATGTCAGCAATCTTGTTGTGGAAAAAAGAGGCTAGGGAGTCGCAGAGGGTTTGAGAGGGGGTGATGTCGTTGGAGTTGGCCGAGGGGTTGGAAAATTCCTTGACGATGTTGAAGAGTTCCTTGCTGTTGTGGGCGTTGTTGTCGAGTCGATCCTTAAATGCTGTTTTCTTGGCTTTTCGGATCAGTTGGTGGTGAGTACGGATGGCGCTTTTGAAGGCGTCCTTGTTGCTGGTGGATGGGTCTTTTTTCCAGGCCTTTTCAAGGGAGCGGCATAGTTTCTTGGATTTCTTGAGGCCCTCGTTGAACCATGAGGCCTTCTTGATGCCAAGTTTGTGTTGGCGTTTTTTCAGTGGTGCTAAGGTGTCGGCGGTGTTGGATAACCAAAGGGTGAGGTTGGAGGCGGCTTCGTTGGCGTTAGAAGAGAGGGCTGGGGAGGTTTGAAGGAGCGATGTGGAGATCTGCTCCGTGGTGATTTTGTTCCAGTTTCTTTGTAGAGTTGGTTGGAGGTGGATGATTGGTTTCGGCTTGTTGTAGGTGAAGTGAACGCAGCTGTGGTCAGTCCAGAGGAGATCCGTAGTGTGGCTGAAAGAGACATGGTTGCTGGAGGTGAAGATGGGGTCGAGTGTGTGACCTGCGATGTGGGTGGGGGAAGTGACTAGTTGTTTAAGTCCGAGGTTGGCGAGGTTGTCCAGGAGGGTGGCGGTGTTGCGGTCGTTGATCTTCTCAAGGTGGAAGTTGAGGTCTCCCAGAAGGATGTAGTCTTTGGAGGGGAGCGCGTGTGGGGTGATGAAGTCCATGATGTCTTCACTGAATTTAGCGCGGGGTCCTGGTGGTCTGTAGAGGAGGGTGCCTCTGAGTGTGGTCTTGGGGTCGATGTGGATCTGGAAGTGAAGGTGTTCGGAGTTGGCGAGGTTGGCGTCAGAGCTGGTTGAGATGCGGATGGATTTCTTGTGGACGATAGCGATTCCTCCTCCTGTATGGTCGATGCGGTCCTTGCGCGTGATCTTATAGTCATCAGGGATAGCGATGGCGATGTCAGGGGCGGAGGAGGCGTTCATCCATGTTTCCGTTAGGAAGGCGACGTCTGGAGAGATGGTGTCTAGTAGGTTCCAAAGGTCAATGGCGTGTCTGTGGACCGAGCGGGTGTTGAGAAGGATGCATTCTAGGTGGTTGGGGTCGGGAATCTGTGGTGTGGTCGGAGCGGAGATGTCGTCGGTGCCGCTAAATTTGCAGGAGAAGCAGGAGAACGGACCATGGGTGCGTCCAGGAGCGGCTTGGACGCAGTTGGGGGCGCGACCGGGGTTAAGGGCTAGGAGGGCGGGGGCATCGTAGGAAATGCGGGGGGGTTGGGCAGCGCGAGGGGCAGGGGGTCTGGCGCTGGGCGCGGTCCAGGCGCGGACGGGCGTAGACGGGCTTACCTTTGGCGCACCTTCGGCGCGGGTTGGGCGCGGTCGCTGCGCGTGAATGCTGCGCGCGGGAACTCCTGTCATATATGGATAGTGGGGGGGAGGGGCGAGGGCGCTTCAGCTGGGAGGCGGGGCGGGCTAAGGAGGACGAAAACAACAACAAAATGGAGGTGGAGGGGTCAGGGCGGCAGGAGAGCTTGGGGGGGAAACGCAAGGACTGAAACAGGGTCGCGCTGGTAAACAGAAAGCAAATTAGCAAAAGCGGCGATAAGTAAATAAATTAAACTGCAGAGTCACGCTGGCAGAATCACACTGCGAAAGGGCAGATCGTCAATTTCAGCAACTAAAATGGGCAAAGCAGCGAACAAAATGGGCAGAGCGGCAGGAGCAAAACGCGATTATTTGCAGTCTGGAATAGATCAAAAGCGCTGCACAGACGGTACCTTATCAGCAGGGGAGCGACCACTCAGCTCGGAAGCGTAGAGCGAGTCACGGCGCTTCGAGGTGTGTGAGCGCTGTTTGTTGTCTGTGGGAGGGCGCTTCAGCTGGGAGGCGGGGCGGGCTAAGGAGGACGAAAACAACAACAAAATGGAGGTGGAGGGGTCAGGGCGGCAGGAGAGCTTGGGGGGGAAACGCAAGGACTGAAACAGGGTCGCGCTGGTAAACAGAAAGCAAATTAGCAAAAGCGGCGATAAGTAAATAAATTAAACTGCAGAGTCACGCTGGCAGAATCACACTGCAAAAGGGCAGATCGTCAATTTCAGCAACTAAAATGGGCAAAGCAGCGAACAAAATGGGCAGAGCGGCAGGAGCAAAACGCGATTATTTGCAGTCTGGAATAGATCAAAAGCGCTGCACAGACGGTACCTTATCAGCAGGGGAGCGACCACTCAGCTCGGAAGCGTAGAACGAGTCACGGCGCTTCGAGGTGTGTGAGCGCTGTTTGTTGTCTGTGGGAGGGCGCTTCAGCTGGGAGGCGGGGCGGGCTAAGGAGGACGAAAACAACAACAAAATGGAGGTGGAGGGGTCAGGGCGGCAGGAGAGCTTGGGGGGGAAACGCAAGGACTGAAACAGGGTTGCGCTGGTAAACAGAAAGCAAATTAGCAAAAGCGGCGATAAGTAAATAAATTAAACTGCAGAGTCACGCTGGCAGAATCACACTGCGAAAGGGCAGATCGTCAATTTCAGCAACTAAAATGGGCAAAGCAGCGAACAAAATGGGCAGAGCGGCAGGAGCAAAACGCGATTATTTGCAGTCTGGAATAGATCAAAAGCGCTGCACAGACGGTACCTTATCAGCAGGGGAGCGACCACTCAGCTCGGAAGCGTAGAGCGAGTCACGGCGCTTCGAGGTGTGTGAGCGCTGTTTGTTGTCTGTGGGAGGGCGCTTCAGCTGGGAGGCGGGGCGGGCTAAGGAGGACGAAAACAACAACAAAATGGAGGTGGAGGGGTCAGGGCGGCAGGAGAGCTTGGGGGGGAAACGCAAGGACTGAAACAGGGTCGTGCTGGTAAACAGAAAGCAAATTAGCAAAAGCGGCGATAAGTAAATAAATTAAACTGCAGAGTCACGCTGGCAGAATCACACTGCGAAAGGGCAGATCGTCAATTTCAGCAACTAAAATGGGCAAAGCAGCGAACAAAATGGGCAGAGCGGCAGGAGCAAAACGCGATTATTTGCAGTCTGGAATAGATCAAAAGCGCTGCACAGACGGTACCTTATCAGCAGGGGAGCGACCACTCAGCTCGGAAGCGTAGAAAAAATAATTAAATACTTTTACACTCAACAAACTCGTAAGCAGAGTACACAGTTTAAGTTAACAGCACCCTACCACAACTACTTTTTGAAACACATTGTACAGTAAAATACGTCACAAAATTGGCTACATACATGGTGACTGTATCGTAACGTCACATAGAAAAAAGAAAGCCAATCAAAATTAGCATGAAGAAGATAGACGTAAGTAGACAACAGCCAATCAAATTTTTTTCAAAATCTGCAGAAGGAAAGGGACTAATAAGTTTTCTTATAATCCTTCACAACCAATCAAAAATAGATGTTAAAAGTTTTTGTTTTAAACATACGAGTAAATCAGATATTTTCGCATGTACACGAAGCGAGAGGGAATTATTAAAGATGACTTGCTTTTGCAAGACCCCGAAAGGCTTGTTCCAGAATAAGTACGCACTTCACTGCCAGACCCCATTTAATGATTATCCAGACTCTCAACCTAAACACGTCACAAATCATCTATCATCACTTTATCTTCTTTTTTAGTGTATTGTATGAGGTAGAGTCCGTGACCCTATGCCCAGAGCCCTTGAAGGTTCTGGAGACTGCCACGCCCCACAGCCAGCTCCTGCAGTGTCCCGGAGCCACGCACCCCTCTCCCAAAATTTAAAATCCCCGGGGGGAGATGGTAAATTAATCGAGACTGAATACGTTAGTACACGCCACTCTTACGCTACCAGGAAAACACAACAACAGTATAAGGCCCAGATTTCAATTGTAGTGATTTCTTAGTTGCAGGTTTAGTTGTCAGATCGACACACACACTCCCTCATGGCTCGTATACACCCACACCACACCCATCCAGCGCATTCGTCACTACACAAATGACCCTATGTATAAAAAAGACGGTGCGCACGTGTTGTACGCCATTCTGGAGTTGTTCCCAAAGTACCGAACAAGGGGCCCACTACTACATGTGTGGCCTCTTTGGTCACTGACTTAGTGGTGCCCAAAGCACTGAGCGGGTGAAGAACCTGTGATGATGATGATGATGGGAGCACAAGTATTTTGTTAGCCATAGAGATATCAAGACTCGGCACCATATATGAGACTTCTTTGTTGGAGATCGGGACTACTTCATGCAGAAGGTGTCTTTTCCACGAAAAGGTGAGCAGTGAGGCTTGAGTACGCATCGGAGGGAGTCAGGGTTGTAGCAGACTAGATACAAAAACGCGACTTAGCGTTTTAGATGAACACACTCCTATATAGTGTATTAATTTACATGTATACATTTTTTTCCCAATAGCAGGAACGTTTTTATTATCGCTGAAATGTCCGGAATATTACCAATACAAACAGTTCATAGAAATGTGAGAAGGAACGTGTATAAAAGTGCGATGTTATCTAATTTCAAATGAATATAGTAACAATTACCAATCATAACATCTTTCTTTTATTATCTTTTAGATGTAGAGCTTCAGGATGGATTATGTCTGGCACGTGGTGAAAAACACCGGTGACAAAATGGTGAGCTGCAAGTATTGTTTTCAATCACTCTCTAAGTTCCCCTCTCGTTTCATAAAAAAATTACACACAATGTTAACTTCCTTTTTATCTTACAGGTTATGTTTTACAAATTGACGACACAACCCAAAAAGAAACTTACAAAGCTCTACGTTCGTGTATTCTGCAATGATGCGTGGCCATTGTAACAAGGACTGAGAAGCCTGCTTCAACACCAAGTGCTCCCTGTTTGAATGACGGCAATGGCACAAGGTGAGCAAAGAAGCTTGTTTTCGAAAGAACGACAAGTTATCTGTGAAAGGGGATAATGTGTAGTATGCAGCAACGGGGCTTCAGCTAGGATGAGATAGCTTCCTGGGCCCACACACAGTCATACCCGAGTACTTCACAGGTCTTTTAAAGACCTTTTGCTTGTTAATGAGGCTTTGATGTCCCCCCGCTTACAGCCCCTGCAGCTCCACTCTGCTTTTTGCTTGAAATTAAGCCCCCCGAAAAAAAAATCTAGCCCCCGATAATATTGACTGTGGTTGCGCCTTTGGCTTCAGCCACCCCCCCCCCCGTTGTGTGTGTCTCTCCCACATTTTAATGTCCTTTTTTCTCTCTTTCTCTTTCTTACTCTGTCACATCGTTTCTCTTTCTTTTCTAAAGTTTTGGACGCTGCTGTCTCCAGTCTGCTGTATAGACCCTTATCTGAGTTGAAGTGGTGAACTCTCTTGGTTACAGTAAAGGCTACTTCAACATGTAGAGCACCCTCTTTAATTCACGCCAATGGCACTAGATGAGCAAAGAATTTTGTTTCCGAAACAACAACAAATTATTTGTGAGAGGAGAGAGTGGGTAGTGTGCAGCAGCTTCTTTGTGTAGAAATGTATAATTACCTCCAAGCAGGGACAACAGATAGGTTACAACAGTCTTAGAAAGAGATCTACAAGCTTATTGCGCCACTTTTGTGTTACTTTTAACATGGGAAAAGTGGCGCCAGGAGCTTGTAAATCTGCGTCTGACTTGTCAAGAAAAACTGTCAACTACAGACTCTGCGAGTTAATGGGGTGCAATAGTCTAGGTACGCAATTTTAAGAACTCACATTAAAATTCACTTTTGTCAGAAGTTTCGCAACTCAGTTTACGGTGATTAATCAAATGTTCTTTTCTTTGCTTCACCAAACATTCTTTAGAAGCAATCATGACATATCGAGCAACAGCAATGGGATTGTTTGCAACATATTGAATATACTTTGACATGTAGAAGCAGAGTTGAATTCAAGTTGTGAATTCTGGTGGCCGCAGTGTTTATACAAGGTAAGCACAGCGGCCTAGATATACAATGCCTCCATTGCAATGCATTAGAAATAAATCCACGCATTTAAAATCCTGTTGTGCCAATTTTGTGTCAGTAACGCAGTACGCACTTCCACATAGACACCACTTGAACGCGGGACTATAACAGAAGTGAAATGTACAAGGCACACTGCACACGTAATTCATAGTGTTACCTTCACTTGTAATGCTTCACCTTATTTAGTCACATCTACATAATTTTAAACTCCAATTTTTCTTTTCTGTTTTGCAGATTACCTATCCTACGTCTTTTGGAGTCCACATCACAATTTGTTTATAATACTGTTTTATGAAATTTATTTTTTTAGTTGTTTATTATATTATCTTTAAGTTACGTTTACAGTAATAAAAGTTAATTAAAAAACTATATTCTTGGTTTTTTTTTGGGGGGGCGGTCCACAAAAAAAATAATATTTATAACTTGAAGTGCTATAGTAAGATGTTTGATAGTAGGGTTGAAAGTACTAGCTGTACAATAATTTATATTTTCTCTGGATGAACTACAACATAGAAAGGAAATCAAAGTAAAACAAAACAATGTGTACCACATTTACAAACGTGTTGCGACATTTTCACGTGCAAACCTACCCCCCTACAAAATTAAGTGTATGGGCCTCAATGATGCCCCTCAAACCACAAAAAAACCACCCCCCCGGAGATTTCTATATTGTGTGAGGAAGGCTGCGTGGCCCACCGCCTGATGCCCTAGAGTCCACCACGCCCAGACCAGGTTCCTGCAGTGTCCTGGGGGGAAACAGCCGTTACAATGCAGTCATAACCTGAGGTTCTGCGATTTCAGATTTCGTCCCGTATCTGGCCGCCATTTTGTGTCCTGTCGCCAGTCTGCCCTGTTCCCATGATGCACTGGGCCAGGGACAGACTGATTTGCATATAGCCAGGTTCTGAGCTGGGATGGGGCAGCGAGATAAATAATGGTGATGGATCAAGCCCTGATCTTTGGACTGGGTAAGAGTGGTCTGCTTAATTCAGACACTCTGTTCATCACCACCCCCTTTTTCTGAATCGTTTTTGGCCACTATAGGTGTGGCAGGGTATAATCAGACATGAGTCCCTTTCTCACTGCTCCATCAGGATTCAAGCAAGCCGGGCCGAAGACGGCTGAAATGCCAGAAACCGGTCCCCGGTAGCTTGTCTCCTTTCTGGTGAAGAATTGGCTTGGTAGTTTAGTCTGCCCTGTTCCCATGATGCACTGGGCCAGGGACAGACTGATTTGCATATAGCCAGGTTCTGAGCTGGGATGGGGCAGTGAGATAAATAACGGTGATGGATCAAGCCCTGATCTTTGGACTGGGTAAGAGTGGTCTGCTTAATTCAGACACTCTGTTCATCACCACCCCCTTTTTCTGAATCTGTTTATAGCAAGGCAGGTGAGCCCGGGGATTAAGGCGTGCCCTGCGCCGCCCGGCCCATAAGGCCCGGTTCTCCAACTGATGCCCAACCTAGGGCGGTTTCAGTGGTAGCGGTTCAGCCCGAGGGTCGAGAGAAGCCCCGCAAGAAAATTCCGGAGGATTCGCGAGCCACACCGAGTGACCCCTGCATGTCGAAGTGGACCGAAGGTCTTTTGCAGCACGGCTACTCCTTTCCGACGGCTGCTGATGACTGCTGCCCTGACTACCGCCCTGCCTTGGACCTTCTGGTGATGATTGGTATCGCGAGACGTTAGACGGACCTCCGTTGGCGTGAGAAGACCATCTAGTTAAGTATTCGTGTGTAGCGCCCACTTCTTTGTTTTGTTTTTGGTTTTTGTTATTCGCCTGTTGCAATAGTCGAAGCCGAGGGGTGAGCACTTCGCTTTCACTCCTCGATGTTAGTGAACGGATCAGTGTGCTTGAAATGCCTGGTCTGAGCGGACTTAGGAAACTCTGTTGTTTTTGCTGTTCTAGGGATTCCCAGCTTGAGGAATCATGTCCGATTCCTCCGGTTGGAACTCCCACTTATGAGCTCTATTCTAAGCATGGTGTTGGTCCTATTGCTTTTAACGATGCATGGATCCGATACACAAAGAAAGATGGTGTCTTACGGTGGCCACAAAATGGTAGCTTTGAGCCTGACATATTAGATCATTTGGAGTTGATTCTGATATGACGGTTATACAGGAAACAGAGGTGATGTGATAATTTTCACGTTACCTTGTTACATGTTGTAAAAATGGATAACATGTTGATTTGTGTGTCTATGTGTTAGTGTGTCCCTTTCCTTTCTCTACAGGTAACTTGGGCTGCTGTGAATCACAGTGTGCCGACACGGGCAATATCTGTGAGTAATTCCATCATACTCTTTCAATTTTTCACATCAAGTGCCTCACGGGAGGGTGTACCTTAGTGTGTACATACCACCGGAGTGCTAGTGGTCTATGGTCCTGACGAATGCTGTGCGATCCTGCATTTTTACAGCAGAAACATGTTGACCTTATATCTCACTCAAGGACACAGGTTTCTAAATTCAGAACCTTTTTTGTCCGTCTTTTTAATCTGGATACAGGTTGACCCACATTGAAGATTTTGTTCGGGTTTTAACCTAGTAATTTTTAAATTCTACACTCACTAATTTTGCAACACTTTTTCTTTTGAGTTAAACCACTGTCACACTCAACATCAACCCGCTCCGCTGTAAATCAGGCGTTGTAGCACGCTGGGGGGGCATTCGGCCACCCCAGCGGGGACCCTATGATGAAGCATGTCACCAACTAGTGGTGAGTGAGGGTCCTTTTAACAAAGAGGTTTACTTTTCCTGTTCCAGTCATGTGTAGTTACACTATTTTACTGGGTTGCGACCTCCTGATTGCTAAGATTGGATTTTTCCAACCTGACAGTTACGCCAACCGGATAGGGACCATTGTATAACCTAACACATCTTGTTTTGTCTTATTTTGTTTTCATTAATTCACTCCTTCGTTGTTTAAAATATTATTATTGGGGTACAGGAGTGTTTACTCGCGCCCTATCTCTCTTGTTGATTTTGTTGGTTATACAGGCTGCCCAGCATATTAAAGACGATGAGACTGATCGAGCGATTGAGGTCTCGGATAGACAGCATCGGATGGCAATAGATAGGTGCTATCCTGTGTTAACCCCACAACGTAAAGATCTTGAAGAAGATCCTTTAATGTCTCATTTACTGAAATTGCCTCCGCCTTATGCGCCAGGCGCTAATGTACCCGTGCTATTGCCACCTGCGCAGCAACCTGTTCTTCAGCCTGGAGCTCCGGCTCCTGCACCCTTGCCTCTTCCAGTAATACCACCAGCACCTCCTTTGCCACAACCTTCTGTACCTCAGTCTCCATTGCCTTTTGTATCTCTTGTAACAGGTAGCCCTTCTCTGCCTTTGCTTAATACTTAATCTCCAGTTTTACTCCCTACTTCTTGTCCGATTCATAATAGGTTAGTTGATACTGTTTCCGGTCTTTTCTCCCCCCTCTTTGGTTCCTTCAATAGGACTTCTGCTTTTTCTTGAAGACAATCCCATAGTCAACTTCCAGATTCTGAGGAATGGGTTGTATTTGACTCCCTTGCTCATAGGTGGATGATGAATGGTCCATTATATAGTGTGCCCGATATATTGAGTACCTTTCTCCAATGGAATGCGCCTACACAAAGATACGTTTTTAATGTTATGTGTGACGCGCTCATTAAAGGATGGGAGGATATGGAATTGGATTTAACTCCTCAGGGTTTGTTGGAGATACAGGATAAGTTCGATAAGGGACTTATAGTGGGTCCTGATGTTCAGGGTGCCATACAGACACTGGTTACTTTTAGGTCCTTGTATTCTTCCCAGACTATTCCCGAACCTGATCCTACAGTTAGACAGAAAACGAAGAATTATCCTATGAGAAAACTTCCCCCAGTATGGAGGGAAGTGGTTCCCCAAGCAGGTAATGTTCCACCTGTCCCTGCTCATTTTCAGCGAGTATGGGTACATGTTGCTTGGAAGCGAGCTGAAGTTTTAGCACTTAAGCAGTCTTTGCCGGATCCTCGTAAAAATCCTGCTGGTTATTATAAAGAGTTGTCCCAGACTGTTGATGCATGTCTTATGAATTTGGCCGATATTGATATGCTGATGGGTAATGTAGTTCCACAAGCATTGTGGGCTCGGATTCGAAGAGAGGACCACGACCAAGCTTTAGGTGGTACTTGGAATGATATAGTTGCTGCGGATACAGCACAAGTGGGTGGTGCTAAGCCAGATGATTTGATTACACAGTTGCATGGTAGAATTATAGCTTTAATGAAGACAATGATGCCTGCCTTACACGTAAACTGGGATAAGTTGGCTGCGTGCAAGCAGAAGAAAGATGAGAGTGTTTCTGATTTCTTTACTCGGTTTGAAGATACGTTTATTGACCATAGTGGTCAGGACTTGAGTACTGAAGGGGGACAGCGATTATTTGTGGATACATTTGTTTTCAATTTACTTCCTGAATTATCTCATAAACTAAAAGATTCGGAAAGTTCTTGGGCTGTTTCTTCATCTGCTCAAATATTGGCTACTGCTCAATATTATGAGAATAGGGACAAGGAGGAAAAAGATAAAGCTGAGAAGATGACTAAGGATTTAAAGACGAAAGATTTTTCGCTCTGTTTGCCGAACAAAATGGACACAAATCGATGCAAAATCTTTTTTTACCTATTTACTTTCCAGGGCTAAACCTGTTTAGCGCTGGAAAATCACTCTAAAGTAACACAAGGAAGAGCATAGCGCTGTTTTGTATTACTTTGAATCAAGAGGGCGTACCATGGGTGGTGCATAGGCATTCCTATGCAACCACCCAGCGTTTGAGTCAAAGCCCCATTTACTTGAAAAAGTAGACAGGGTTTAGCGTCAGAAAATAGCACCCCTTTCAAAAAGATGCAATGAAGAAGAAATGCTTTTTTATGCGTGCTGAACTCTACAGCACACATACAAAGTGGGAAAAGGTTTAATGTTAGTCTAAGCATAGTATGTTGTACTGTAAGGCTTACCTTCCAGTTCAAAACCTATGCTAGACTCACAGAGACACCCTTGCACAATGGTGGAAAGGTGTGTCTGTGGTGCAAAGTTGCACATTTTTTGGCCAGCGCTAGGGAGAGGGGAGGCACTTGCCAAATTTCTGTAAATATGGCTCTCTCCTGGTCTATCCTTCTCACGCAGCGCAGCACAGCATTTGCGACTGCTGCACTGCGCGATGATTCAGTAAATCTGAGCAGATGTTTCTTACTAATAACAGAAGTGTTGATTACCGACTAACACTCACTTTAGTAAGTGCTGGAAAACAAATGTGCACACATTTTAAGCTGTGCTTTTTAAATTACTTATGAGATAGCATAGTCTTTGATTCCAAGTGCTTTCCTGTAGAAATGTGCACAGAGCTGTTTCTTGAAAAGCCAATAGTTCTCGCCTATTGGCTGTGCTAATGGTTTGTGCTGATGATAAGTACATTGGATGCATACACACAAACTGCTACAAGAAAAAGCAATGGCCAGACGCACAAATATCAGGAAGAGCAATTTTATAATTGAGCTTATCTCCGAAACACTATTGAGAAATCGCTATTCCTAATGCATGAAAATTCTTGGGCTAGATACTCTTTGGCAGTTGCAAATGGCCCATTTTCTTTGCGAATGCAAAAAGACTTTTTCTAATGTATCAAATAATAACAATTCAGTATTTTGAAGTGGTGTGTTTCAGGTGCCCCTTTCAAATACCAAAGAGTAGTGGTAGGTATTGATTTTTTGAGACTGACTGAAATGCGGTTGCAAAGCATTAGTACTTTACCAATAATTCAAAGTTGGTGGCAACCAATTCTCTTTGGGACCTCTTCCCCTTTGAGAATATTTAAAATATTGTTTTAAGAGAAAGCAGTGATCCCATAGACTACTGCCTACTGCTAAAAAATAAAAATGAATAATTTAATTTTAGGTTTTTTAAACGCATCCCGTTTGGGCTGTATTAAAACAAATTATTGCTTTATTTAAAAGCAATCACATACATAGCCATCTGCTGACACCAGCAGTCATCATCCTGTGATGACAGTGAACCCAAATTGTAACCTACCTCATTAAAATTCATGAGGTAGGTCATATTGCAGCACACTACGAATCAGTAGTTTGCTAAATGACCTATTACTACCTGGGTCGCTTTGCAAATTACCACACTGATTGCCAATATACTGGACAAAAATTGCGACCAGTATTTTGCTATCAGTTGAATGTACATCTAGCCCCGTTTTTAAAAATAGCAATTCCTAATAGGTCACAAATGGACCAACCTCATGAATAATGAATAATAATGAGGTAGGTCGCAATTAGCTACCCACTAGGAATCACCATCATCACAGGTATGGTGGCCTCCTTGGGTCAGGAGACCACCATGTTTGTGATTGCTTTTAAATCCCACATTTTATTTTTTATGCAGCCCATTTTCATTAAAGGAAAACAAGGTTCTTGTTAAAAAAAAGGAAATTAAATATTTACTTTTTGTTATTTAAGAGTAGGCATTGGTCCATGAGGCTACTCCCTGCTCCTCTTTAAAAAAAGTTTTTTTCATTCGGGAAGGGGCTTCACGGGGAAATCTTTTCATTTGCAAATTGGTTTCAACTACTTTTGAATTGGTAGTAAAAGTAATGTTTTGTACATGGAGTTTGGTCAACAAATATTAATACATACTACCAGGAATCAGTATTTGTAAGGGACACTGTAAACATGCCCTTCCAAATACCAAATAGCCAATACATATTGCGACTCAGTAGAGAGTAACTTAATTTCAATTTGCCTTTTGTACAATAAAATAAGGTATTTCACGGTTGTAAATGGCCCAATTCTGAAAAGGGGCGTTTGCGACCTAATAAAACCTTTGTACATCTGGCCCCATGTCCCTTATGTAAACATGTGAAAGGATGCAAGTAATCCATTTAACAGGATGGTAAAAATGTTATACTCCAGCTCTAAGAAGAGTATGAAAAAAGATATCAAATAGGAAGCAAATAAATTAGATTGTCGAAAAGGTCAAGAAGAGGAAGAGGAAGACGGGGTTCAGTCCGCTGGAAGACCGGATCATCATCACGGAGGTCATAGAACACCATAAACAACTGTTTGGCACCTCCACTGCGGCACTGGCAACGCAAACGGAAATATGGCAGACCATCGTCACCAATGTCAATGCAGTCGGAGTGTCAAGGCGGTCACTGGAGGAGGTCAAGAGGCACTAGCATGAAGTGCACAGCCAAACCAAGGAGAAGCTCTCCACCAACAGGAAGTCAGCAAGGGCAACTGGAGGTGGAAGTCCTGCGACACTGGAGGAGCTGGATACGCCGGAGGAAATGGTGGCCACAGTCAGCAGTGTGGAGACGGTGGAAGGAATTGGGGCCCTGGACACAGCACGATATGACCTGTCCCAACAGCAACAGGGTGAGTAACAACTAGGGACGGGGGAGACTTGGGGAGATAGGCACAATGGCACACATGCGCAATTATGTATAGCACACTGCACACCCACAATGATCGTGGAACATGTCACTGATAGCCTTGGCACACTTAAGCACACATAGAAATGCCAAACAGGTCCCCATTCACAATGTGCACTAAAGGGCCCCCTCCAGATCACCAATATCACAACAGACCCACGCACATGTGCTGGATCCAGCAAAGCAGCGGCTCTATGACCCACACTGACTATGCAAGTAACACTGCAAGCCCAATAGCATGGCAGCAGCCCAAAAACATGAGATGGCCCACGGGGATCCAGAGCAAGGATAGGCATACCAGCGAGTTGCCGCCACCCACTCAAGTGCAGCAACTTTGTACTCCCTATCACCCCCGTCGGGCAGTAGCTCCTGGTACTACGGGTTCAACATTGCCCAGTACAGGACTACTAGGTCCCACTACCGGCTACCCCCAGAAAAGTCTTGGAGCCTGTCTATTAGTCGTACACTTTAATTTCACACATAGGTCCTGAAGAAGTGCCAACCGATTCCTTTCGAACAATTAGGCACGAAAACATGTCGACCCCACACTAGTGACAGCCTGGTAGGATCATTGTAGTCCGACAGGGCATCCAAATTCCTTTTAATTACGCAGGGTCTACCTTACCATTAAATCTATTGAGCCTAAGACTGACCCTGACCTATTTTAGACCACTTCACATCTGCACCACATACCACATTGCCCCTTACCCATACGTACCCAACGGCTTCTCCTAAAAAGATCTCCCACAAAGAGCACCGGGAAACGGTGAGCCCGTCGAGCATTGCTGCGCCGGCCTGACCAGGAGCAAGGCCCAATGATGAAGCATGACACCTCTCGGGGTGTGTGAGGGCAACATGACAAAAGTTTTGTCTTTTCCCTTTCTCCTTACACCCCTTAGGAACTGCACTCCCACTGTCTGATATGGCCCACGGATCGACATGGAGGTAGCCCAGTACGAATCACATCCATAAAGGAGCATGTCACACTCTAACATGTCCACGTGCACGCACAACCCATGCTGTATGATACAGGCAGCAGACGAACAATGCACCAAACCACAAAATCTGTCCAAGAGCACATATGACCCAAGTCAAAAACAAATCAGGGCCCGAAAAGCACACAATTCAAAGGCACACCACCTCAAAGGGAGAAGGCTACACAAAATCAGAGCTGCTGGGGCAACTCCCCCACAATGCAGCACACACACATAGCAATCACAGAACATCAGCAATGAAGGCAATGTGGTACAAAGTGGAACACCAACAGCATAGGCCACAGCTCACAACTGGTCCCTCATGTGCATAGTAACTGTCCACTCACAACTGGCATTGCCTGACACTGTGTGATGAAAATGCACAGGTACTACCACAGGTCTATCATGTAGTCGAAAAACACACTGACTGCCATCAAATAGCCAGCTCCACCAAAACTGTGGCAATGTACATTGGCATGCAGTCTGAATGTAAACATCTGCAAAAGTTCAAAATACATGTGTGACTCTGTATCTCACCTTTCACATTGCAGAGGGACAAACTACACCTCATGCAGGGCACACAACACCTCACATCATTGATGACAAAGAGGACAACCTGCACATATGTCAAGACACCCTCCAAAGGACAATGGACAGCCTCCGTAACCCATCCCCAGAAGCAGGGCAGGCCAGCTGCCCCGAGGTGAGCCCACCACCTGCACAGACCACACAGCAGGAGACACACACCACCACGGCTGTCTCCCAGCACCCCCCAACCAATACATGGAGTTCTAACGTGTGTGGAGTTGGCAGCTGGATTTGGCTGAACAGCTGCGGGTGGATTTAAAACTCATGGCAGCCAAACTCGATGCCATACGTGGATGTCTGAGTCCCATCAGGGACCACGTACAGTCTCTGGAGCAGATGCAGGCTAGAAGTATATCTGCCACCTCTGGACACCAGCAAGTAGTAAATGGGAACTTCAATGCCCTGCAGTGCTTCATATTGCCATTGCTGTCACTGAGCCGCTCCCAGATGACTGCAGCAGGAACATCGACACACACAGCTCCGACTCCTGATGTGTCCGTGGCACACAATGATGCTGCCCCATCACCCTCGCAGTCTGTTGTGTCAGTGACACACAGTGATGCAGCCATCACCCTGCCACACACACCAGACACAGAACCCTTATCAAGGGAGTAAGAAGGAGATGGGAATTACTGTTTGAGGAAGGAGGCAGTACCATTCATCACCACCATATGCCCTGACCCTGCCTGGTGATGACCTATGCATCATGCTCTGGGAGATACCTCCTACTGACCCCCCAAACAATCAGCGACATCCACATGGACCCTGACACAGTCTCCAATTTCATCACTGCTGGCCAATTACAGCAATCTTGCTGCGGACTACACCCTCTCACTTCCTAATCATTTCTCAATCCCCAAAGGACTGTGGTTTTTGCCCACTACTGAGCTTCCATGTGATGTGGGCTTGGATGACCATCTACAGCTCCAGCTCCATCAATCACCTGTATGTGAATTAAACATTCAGAATCACACAGATGTGTCATTACTATGTTCACTAAAGTATGGATGTATGGCTGGATGTAGGGACAATGATTGCATATGTAGGTACACCATGGTAACTGACATCTATGCACATGTGTATCCCTGAGACACATGGCAAATTAGATAACTGTGAAGGTGAGTACTAGCTGTGGCCCCATTGCACACCAACAACATCCTCACGAACCCCCAACGTAGGTGCAGGTCCATGTGTTGTATAGGGCTATGTGTAGAAGGGACCAAATTGGTAGCTAGCCAGGAGTGGTATCCTACCTCACATGTGACTATAGAACTTCACAACGCATACCTACTTACACAATTGTGTGGAAACATTTTGTTATGATGTATGACATTGCTCTATATGGTCAGAGGTTGAACACCATACTCATATTGCTGAAGTCACGTCAGTGCACATGTCGGCCAGCACCTATCCCAAAACAATGTCTGGCTCACAGAGGTTGCACTTGCAAAAGGGATCCACCCCCATTGCACATGCGTCAGTCAGTTCCTCCCTGTGTAGGGACGATGCTCATTGTGGCACACGAGTGGACAATCAAATCAACACACCTCACAGTTAGACACCAGTGGTGTGGCATAGACTTTATTGGGATGTGCGTGTCAGTGGGGACAAGGTAACGGCCACAACAGGCAGGGACATGCTTAAGACACATACACGCAGCATGGGCACATGTCAAGGTTCAGGAAATGGTGGTGCAAAAATGTACAAAAATCATCACGGATGGCAACTCTCCCAGCCCACCTTGCCTTGCTGGATGTGTCACCTGTTGTGTGGCATCTGCCCATTGCCCCGTGTGAGGGGGCACGACCCACTGCCCATGGGATCTGCATAGTGCTCTGCCTTCGGAGTGCTCCAATCATCTGCTCTGTCGACAGTGTTCAGGTGAAAGGGTCCGACAGGTTCACATGTCGTGCTACATTGCCATGTGTGTGCTCTCCCCCAGCAGTGTGTCCAAATTGGCAACGTTGCCAAACTACGCTGTTTTGCTCCGACCATAGACCTACATCACCTTGCAGAGGTGTGTGCCCCACACAAGCTTCCAGAGTATGGACGATAGCAGATGTGTCCTCTGTTGTGGTGGGATATGTGAGAAATCCCCACGATGCAACAAGTTGTTGGGACATGTGCTGTGGATAACATTCGGATGTGGCTGCAGGGACGTAGTTACTCGTCCATGAACGCCTGCGCTGCTTCATGTGTAATGTGTTCCAACAGTACATTGTTGTCCTGTTCAAGGAACACCAGGGTGAGCCAATCCATTAACTGGTCCAGCCAGGTGTGCTCATCCCACGACGTTTCACTAATCCGCAATACAGCCCAATAGGGGAGCGCCTCTATGTGGTCACTGCACACAAGGAATTGTGCAATCGCCCATGCACAACTGCCAATACATACGCAGTATGTCAAGGCATCCAATGCACAGCTGTCTCTGTTACACTCCTGTTTGTGTCATCCATGGGACACTCGAATGAGCATGTTCGGCAGCATACGTTCCAAGTGACGGGGGTTGTGCATGTGCCCGGTATGGCCTGCTATTGCCTTGGTGCGTCTCATGGAACCGGCACTCTTCTGAACTGGGGCAGTTGTGTGGAGGATATGCCACAACTCTGGGCAATGATTTGAATGTGTGTGCAACTTTGGGGTGAATGGGTTGCTGTTTCCGTGAGTGTCAAGGGCATCCCATGCGGGTGTACCTCCGGCAGGGGCTTCTGTGTGTGGGGTGTAGATGAGTCAGATAGTTTATTTGCGCTATGCGTGGTGTGGGAGTCGTTCACATCTGCCATGGCATCTCTCTCATGGTGTTCCAGGCGCTTTATGGACCAAGGTCAGAGGTGCAGGTGTCCTCCTGCCTTCTTCATTGGGACAATGAAGCTTTCATCCCTGATGTTTGTCTGTCTTCCACTTGCATTTTCGGAATATTATGTGGCTTTGGCGCTGTGATTGGGACATGGCCTTGGGCTCAAGGTGTATGGATTGTGATGCACACACACATGTTGGCATGAGGAGCCAGGTGCCCTGCAGGCCTTGCTCTGCTTGTGCAATTACACTCCGTCTCTCTCCCTCGCTCTCTCGCTCTCTTTCCTTTCCATTGTTGGGCGCATGGCACACCTTCTTCTCTTGGCTTTAGTGATCCAGGCTATGTCCTACGATTGTCCAGTGAGGACCCACTAGGTCTCAGCTTAATGGTTGTTTTGGCATTTGTTTAAATGGTGTTTTGTGTTGGCGATTGCACTGCTGTATGACTCAATCTCCATTTTCTAGCCATGCAAGTATGTTGATTTTCCTGCTTGTGCGATATCAGGCAGAATATTTGTTTTGGGATTTGTGGTGTTTGTGTGCAGTTTCTTGGTCCGGGGTTGGGGTGGGCCAGGGAGAGGGTTTGCAGGCCTGGATGTGGTGTCGGTGGGTGTTGTGGCCCTCTTGGGTGTCCGTGCTGCATGTTCAGTTGTCCTTGGCATCTGGTTGTCTTCAGTTGTGGCTGTGGGCTGTGCTCCCTTTTGTGGTGCAAGCTATGGTCCGACTTTACACCAGAACAGAGCAGGTGTAAAATTCTTGCTGCGAGTGCGCTTTATTGCGTGTTTTGTGTTCTTATCGCCGATTTGGCTGGTCGTTGGGAAAGTTGAGGTGTGGTGTTTTCGCTGGGGTCCTCTGTGGCGATGTTTTTTGCGATTGCTATCGCAGGTAAACTGGTGCTATGGGATGTTAGCAGGAGCTTGTGAATGGTGGGGTAATTTTATCATGACTTTGGCTGCGATATTGTGCCGTTAATTCGGCGATGGCTCCTTCTGTATATACCCCTCAGTGCGCCCTGCCAAGCAAGTGTCTTCATTAGGCTCCCTTTGGAGAACGTCCAGGCGGTTCATTTTCATTTTGATGATTCAAGCTGGGACCAGTTGGAGTTTGGAGTTGGGAGTTTGGAGGCTGGAATGCTGAAATAATCTGCTTTGAAACATTACCTGCTTGTTGTATGGATTAATGCCTGGAGTCCGCCATTTTGTACAAGAGTGAATTTAGAATTAAATTGACCTATGGAAAACTGCTGGGGAAGTTAACGATGAAGACAACAGTGACTTATTCCACAGAGTGCTAAGCGTGTAGCACAGTAACAGAAGAATAGACAGAGGCAGGTGGATAGCTTCCTTCTGTTATATGATCAGGTGTGTGCTAGGTAATCAGACAAGAGAGACCAAAAATAAGTGCAACCTCTACTCCTAGAATGTTGTTTAAGGTAATGATTACAAAATCTGATAAGCTTGACATAGGTTTGACACACATCTTAGGAAGCTGCTGAAGGGCAGAGTAGCAAAGTCATAGGCAAGGAGGTGACTGCTGCCTGATGCCATAGCGGGTAACAGTGAATGTGCGTACCAACGGATTGCACCTTATTTGCAAAGCAGTGACAGGCACAAGTTCTCTCAGCCTGTTCACTCAAGTGCAGGTACTAGTATCTTTTTAGTTGTCAATTATGTAAGAAAATTAACATTATGGAGTAAAGAAAAGATTGTTTTCTTAGAACAAATCACGGTGATGGGTGCATCCTTTAATTCTCTGTACTGACTGTGCCTAAAATTAAGCAGTTGATAACGTGCCGAGGAAATGAGACTTTAAATGCGTATGAGATGTGTCTACAAATGTTCGATCTGCATTATTTAGCATGCATAACCACAATTTTAGAGCAATATAATTTTGAGTTGAGGTCTCTGAGAAAAGAGGAGTCAGTGGACGAATGCATAACTAGTTTGAGAAAGTTGGCATTTACATGAGTAATGTATCTACAGATGAAAGGACATGAGGCCGGTTTACAATCAAATGTAAAAGTGAGTAGAATTGTGGGTAAAAGATGAGCCTTCATTCAAAGAAGTGATTGTGGTAGCAAAAAAGGGTCAGGGGCGGCCTTAGGCATTTGCAAGCTGTGCACCTGCACAGGGCCGCCAAACCCCAGCGGCCGCCACGCCAATATATATCCTTAATATAATAATCCTCTAAGGATGGATACATATTTGCGTGGTGGCCCCAGTGGCAGGGATTTGGCGGCCTCCGGCTCTGTTCCACTTCCAAACACCCTGGCCCCCCGCCTCTTCACTGGCCTCCCCGCTTGCCGTTCCTCCTGGTTCCTGATTGGCTTCTTTTTTCCCTACTCACTGCTGGCCCCCTGGTACAGGCGTATATAAGCCACGGCCACCGCCATCCTTTCATTCCCTGTTACTCTTGCGTGAAAGCAACTATAACCTTTTCCTCTCCCGGCGAACGAGTCATCTTACAAGTTTATCTATAGTTTTTATAAAGTACTGGTGTTAGCGCAATAGTCATAGTTAATATCTGGTGGGATAGGGGGCACACAACATTTGCGTATCCTTTGCAAGCAAAATTAAGAGAATTCGAGTACACGAATCTGGTTATTCGAAACGAAATAGAAAGGCGGCTCAGCAGGCTTTCGTAGCGTCACAGGAAGGAGCAATCCTGAACTTTATCACCCAAGGGAAACCTAAAGATGGAGAATCCTCCATTTAAAGTACTGCTGATGCACTAGGTAAGACACCATATTCGATATGGTATTGATATTAATGTTTCTAGGCAAAGAGTCACTGATTCTTTCTCTGTGGGGGGCAGTGGGTCCGGGGTCCCTGCCATGGCCCTGGCACTTGTGCCAGTTCCTCACGTTGTGTGTCACAATACCCTCCTCCTCCTAAATGTTATCGTTCTAAGATGAATTCGGAAGGGTAAGAGCAGCTGTAGGTACTGGTCATCTAATGCCTTTTCTGGATGTTTTATTAAAACACCTTCATGACTCAGGAAGGTGTTTTAATAAAACGTCCAGAAAAGGCATTAGATGACCAGGTAGGGGGCCCCGGAAGAGGGGGTCCGGGCGGGGCGGAGTCCACAGGAGCTCAGGATTCCGAGGGGCCCCCTACCTTCTCTCACTGCCCAGGGCCGCCATGAGCCTAGAGCCGCCCCTGAAAGGGTAGAGCACTTGCTAAATCTGCTAATGAGTTGAGCAGTGACAAAGGAGGTCTGAGTGTGCATGATGTTTTAACGTAAGAGTTAGTGCTTATGCTAAACCTTAAACCAGAGGTATGTGAAAGAGTTCAACGGAGCATGCTGGCTATAAAACTAAAGCCATAAACTCCCTAGACAACCTTGTTACATGTAATGAATGTGGGGAAAACAGGTTATTTCTACAAGTGTTTCAGAAACAAGTACAAGATAAACCTCACTGTTGGAATTTGCCCTTTCTGCAAAATCACCCGGGATTTTATTCCCTTTTGCTGAACCCTTTTTTTTAATACCACATAAATACACACCACATAAAACCAATCTATGCCACTTAGCAACAATCCATGTAAAAACACTCCACACCATTCCACATAATTCCCATCAGCATAATATCACTTAAACCCACACAGTTCCACGCCACACAATTCAGCTCCATATATTTTCATTCCACACTACATAATTCGACAACAAATTTCCAGTACCCTCAATACCACATAATTACTATCCCTATAATTCAATGTGCACCATGCAACATAATTCCACTTCACAAATATACTCCACACCACACTTTTTCACGCCTCACAATTCCACAACTGACAGGGTCAGTCCAACCCACATAATTCTACTCCACATCACATACATCCACTGCATTAACATAAGTAAAATATGTTGTCCTTTACAATGCCAATAGCTTTAACTTACACAAATGCAAGACCGATTGCATTGCAAAGGCTTGTTTCAGATATGTCAAGGAGACATTTTCTTATTGAACAAGAAAGTAGTCAGCAGTGGTACCGCATGTACCAAAAGGCAAGATGGGCATGCTCATTCAATCGTTAATTTATTAAAGAATGAGGAATGACGTTAAGGCTTTTATATAGCACTGCTTTACAAAAACTCAAAAAATGTATCTAAAAGCCCAGTTGCGAAGCAAGGGTAATTACTGAGGCAGGTTACGTGCCGCTGCTGAACACAGCGTGCTCCAGCGAGACACTGCCAGAGGCAGAAGCTGTCAAAACGTTCACAATGACTTCCGATGACCTGCCAATGGGTGAGCCCGTAACCTAATGAGTAGGCAAGGCCTGGAGAAATCTTCTCTATTTATACTCGGGTCCCAACAGCAGAATCTTACAGACTGTTCGCAGGTGTAATTTCCGAGTAGGAAGCGTCTGCCCAAAAGCATCGTGCTCAAACTTTCTTTGTAAGTATCAAGGCATTGCTCTAAAATCTGTATTATGAAAGGTTATAAGTGTTTTATTGGTATTATTAATGTTTCTTTTTGTATTGATCGGCGAAGAAGTAGGAAACAATGACTCCGGATTTCAGACCATTTCTGAGTCCTGGTAGGCATTGTTAGTAAGAAGCTCCTTTGGAACAGTTTTATTTAATACTTTGGGATAGATGTTTAAAATGCCATGTGATAGTGCAAATCTAGGGATGATTTCTGCATAACTCGGTGCTTTGCCGCACACAATTTATGGGATCGAACTGGTAAAAACTACTTTATGCACTGTACAATTGAAGGAATGTGCAGAATAGAATACCACCAGTAAGATCACAGTTGACCAGCACTTACCAGCACATTTTGCATGGCAGTACAGTAATCAAGCATAGATAACACACATTGGCAAAGTCAATAAGTCTCCACTATGAGAGTTGATTTTTTTTAAAGTGAATTAGTGCTGTGTAAACCACTGACCTTCTAAAGCCTGTCCTATGCCTGGCCAGCCTCATGTTTCCCGAACAATATCATGCAAATAAATATATACATATATGGGAGCACACAATCAACATTCTTTCGTCATTGGTCTGTTGACATGTTACTCATATTCTATTCCCTCCTACTGCAGCAATACATATAGATCAACATACCAGCCCTCTTCTGCCATTGGATGCCTTTACTTTGAGTGACCACATTTTGCCAGTGTACACTAACACCTAAAAATTGGTTTGCTAAAAAAAAGAAAAATTGTTAAACACTTGCACTACCCAATGACTAATGGTCCCTATGTATAGTATGGTTACAACAATTATTTTAACAACTTTCAAACATTTAATGTAAACTACAATGTTCATTCCTTACTATAAACCGGGATAATGAGAAAAGGTAATTAGCGTAGCTAAAGTATCTTTGGAGATTTCAGGTTGTAGCAACACTCTCTAAATTACAACCATTTCCAACTGACAAGAAAGAGTCCTGTAGTAACTACTTGTGAAATTGCATCTCCCCGTTTGGAGTGTTTTACAAGCACTGTCAATATAAAGTAATCACCCCTTTCCATTCAAAGACAAAACTTACACCTACCTAAATATAAAACGTCAAACTATATCATATCATTAGGCTTACCAGTGCATGAACGTTCCTATAAATAGTGGGATGTGATCGCAAACTCCAAAAAACAGAAATGTATTTAAAGGTGTAACTTCAACTCGTTATTATGAAACAGCTATGGCAAAAAACGAATCCTATAGAAAAGAAGCACAAATTATTATAATAGCAAAAGCATGTATAGTAATGACTTGTGGAGCCGCAGCTTTGTGATACAAGTCCAGTTCTTTTACATTTAACTTATGAGGGACACCTAGTAACCACTAGTGGAACTGAAGCTTCATGTAAGAATTTTAATTCTTTTGCTTCTGACTCAATAGGGAAACCTAGTAGTGACCAGTGGAGCTGCACCTATATGTGACATTTTCAAACCTTTTACATTTTACTTGTGAAGGACACATAGTAAGGACTTGTTAAGCTGCATCTTCACAAAATATTTTAAATGTGTTTGCATTTGACTTACAAGGGGCATATAGTAACAACTTGAGGAAAGGCTCCTCCATGAAAGAACATCAAAGCTTTTGCATTTGACTTGAGAGGGATACATAGGGCAATATTTATTAATGTTCTGTGTCGGGTTGCGTCCCATTTATGGTGCAATTCTGATGCAACATCCATTTTGGTATTTACTGAGCCACACAAAGCCACCTTGCATGGTTTTGCATGCTTTACTAAATAAAAAGTAATACAATGCAGTGAATATTGATGCCTTGTGTTGCCTTCGGTTAGGAAGGCATTACATGTGTGTAGCATGGTTATTTCAATGCACCCACCGATGTATTTTGGCACATTATCAGACTTACAGAGGCTTGTAAATGGGAATGCTTCGAAAACATGTGCCTCCCTCAAATAGGTGTAATAAGGAGAAATAGCGTTATTTTTTCTTGTTAATTTCTCTTTCTAGGTGTGCCGCATTAAAAAACATGCAGAGAAAAAGGGATATACCATTCAAGGATTTTTTTTGTTTTGCGCAGGAAGTTGTTCCTTTTGGCACCAAGAACTATCCTGCCTGTACCCATGGTGCAAGGGTGTCTGCGATGGTGCTAGGCTGCACCCAGTGCATTTCGTCTGTCTCCTTTTCATGAAACACAGTGCAGCAACTTAGCTTGCTGTCCTGTGTTCCTTGCAAAAATAGTAAATCTTCCCCACAGTAACTAGGGTAACTGCATCTACATGAAAGGAATTCAATGCGTTTGCATCTAACTCATTGAGAAACTGCAGCTCTCTGGAAGAATTTTGAAAATGTAGGACCTCATTTGCAATATTTTGATACATGACAGCGCAGCGCAGCGTAGAGAAGTGTGGCTAAATGGTTAGAGCGGCAGACCCTGATGCAGAGGTCTGGCCAGAGACCAGGGTTCAATTCCCGCCTCGGCCAGTCTTGGCGGGGTCTTGAGCTCTAAATTCCTCAGACCTGATTTCTCGCCTCGGTGCCTATTCTAATCATGGGTCCCACGCTGCAACTCTGGGCAATAGCTTGCTTAATCTCCTCAACGGCCCCAACAGCGCTGGGATGACTGGCTTCACCTTGGGGATGCCCAGGAGTGGACATTTCACAGGGAAAAGCCAGGAAGGGTTCCTTAGCGGTATGAGTACAAGAGTCGGTCCGGGTCGCTGTGCGCTATACAAGTACAAAACATTTACATTTATATTTACATTTACTGCTGTGTGTCAAAATAAAAGGGCAGGAATGTGCTGAAACTGCAAGATACGGTGCATTCCTGCGTTTCTACCCTGCACCGGCGCGCAAACAGCAGCCATGTGCCAGTGCAGACACCCTTGCATAATTTTTGCAAGGGTGCCTGTGCTGAGGGGATGATTGTTTTTATGTAGGGTGGGACAACTTCCTCCACAAAAACAATCATTAAAGGCATTTTTCTTCTTTCTATGCGTGCTGTAGAATGCAGCATACATAAAAAGAAGAAAGAATTAGGAGAAATAAAAGTATTTCACCTTGTTGCACCGCCTTACGCCTTCTCTCGGGAGAAGTAGGATTATGATGCATTCCCAGGTTACAAAATGTTGTAAATCTGGAAATGCGTCAAGTTCCATGGATGTTGCGTGGCAACACCCACAGCCACACCCAAGCAATGCCCCTTTCACTCAGAGGTATGTGTGAAAGGGACACATATTTGCAAGGCCATGAAAAGTCATGCTGGGTGACTTTACATGGCCTTGTAAATATGGGAAGCCCATTGTGCTGCCTGTGCGTCAATAAAAGTGATGCTGCAGCAGCGTAATGTGCTTGCAAATAAGGCCCTTAGCATTTGACTTGAGAGCGACTACTGTTAACTACTTGAGGATTTGCTAGTCTGACTATATATATGCTCCACCCGAAGAAGAGGAAGTGTAGCCAGTTTGCTGGCCAATTAGAAAGCAGCAGAATAGAATGATAATGAAGCCAAAAAATATTGAGCAATGTGTGGGGTGCAAGTCTCTTTTTGTTTAAAATATCTCTCACAAGCGAGAGAACATGTGCTGTCGCAGGGGAGACCTAAAAATGTTTTACAGCAGCAGTGGTGTTTAGGTAGAATGCTTTACCTGGTATGCATACAACTTGCACACTATAATTGAAATACAAACTGTACAATTCAGTACACAATAAAATAAAGTATAAAATGGCCTGCCCTGAACAAAACAAAACAAAAAGCAGTGGCATTCATCTGAGGCAAAAAATGTTGCCTGGTGCACACACAGTAGATGAGAGGAACACTGCTGGAAAGGAACGTTGTCGATAGACACACATCAATTACATGCAGTCTAGTAAGTTCACTAGCTGTAAGGGTCCACTTGGGTTGAAACACAACTGTGTGCAATACAATCCAACACCATCTAAGACATGCTTTGGGTATAGCATGTTTGAAGCATTTCTATAAATGACAACGATAGTAAATATTCACTGTAAATATTTGATTTTTGTGTATATTTGCATGTGATGTATTACCTGGTGTAATTGTGTGTGTGTGTGCATTGTTTCTGTAATATGTAAGGGGACCCGTATTGTGGATGCATGTTTAGTAAAGGCTGGGCATGTTGTCTACTAGTCTCATTTGCTGTGTACATATGTGTTTATGTGGTATGCGTGTGTGTGCAACATGTGCGTTTGTGTGTGTGGTACAAGTGTGTGTTTAAATATGCTCAAGAAGGTATTATAATACTCAGAGGAGCACAAATCATGCTTTTACAAGGGGAAAGTTGTGTTAATCAGTGCAAAAAGAGTGACAACGTCTGAGTGAGACGTACGCTGAGGGGCATTGTTTGTAACATTTTGGTTTAGGGAAGCACCGCAAGCCTTCTAGCTGTGCTTCCCTACGTCAAAAGAAAAGGGCAGTAATGCACCGTATCTACAAGCTATACAGCATTCCTGTCCTTTCTGCTAGCGCTGGTGCACAAACTGCAGCAGAGCGCCAATACTGGCACCCTTGCATCATGGTGCAAGTGTGCTGTGTTTATGTGATTATTTTTGTGCAGGAAATCAAGCTATCCTTGCAGATGGGGGAGGATACCCCTACACTGGTCCTAGGATGCTTGTTTCTAGTCCAGGGAGGACCTGGCCAGGCAGTTTTGGGAGTGGACTGCTCCAATTGGGCGCAGGGTCAAAACTGATTTGCATATGGCTAGGTTGAACTGGAATGATATGAGGAGCAACAAAAAGATGGCTATAGGCCCAGATCTCTGTACTGGGGTGAATGTATGACATTATTCTTCATTCTGCAAATGCGAGAACAACCTCTAATTTGACCCTATTTAATTTCACAATTGGCAAGCAGCTCAAACCTGGGCATTACCCCATAAACACAGTCTTATCACATGTAATTTGTTGTGAGTATGTTTGTTAGTATGATTGAAGAGGATGAAAGGTGAGAATGCTGGTATGATGGTTTTTTTTGTGGGGGTAGTCACAACTTTGAGATTTGGTTCTTTAATGTATATACTGACTAAAAATTATATGAATTTGTAAATATTGGTATTGTTCTTTGATCTTATGAACACAAAAGGAAGGGAATATATATATATATATATATATATAACACTCCAACCAGTTACTCATGCAACGCCTTTGCACGAGGTCCAGTACGCAGACACAGATGAATGAATCCACAGCCAGTCTTGTTGAGATATCTTTCTTTTATTCCATCAAAAAGTGCAGAGGTGCAACAAAACGCCAAACAGACGCGTTTCGGTCGTGAACGCCCTTGCTCACTGTCAGCGGGTTAGTGGCTGAGTACACATTTAAATACTGCAACAAACAATTACCACAGGGCGCGAAAACGCCAAATTCAATCAAAGACATAGAAAGCGGACTTCAGTCAATGGTGAGTGAGTTCAAACCTTATTTTCATGGCGGCCATGCTTGAAAGGTACATATATTGTATTTGGTGTTGTAATTACTGCAGAAGAGGTATTTCATAGTACAAATACAAATTAACTAAAGGCACATTCACAAAGATCGACTGCCTCAATTCATGGAAATTATGATTTAAAGTGCAAGTGCATTATTGCAATGATGTGCAAAATATCGCAAATAAAAACCGTTCACTGTTAATAAATTGTGCAAATACGCAAATGAAACATTTTCATCACTGTGCAAATACGCTGTAAACATTAATTATCATTGACATAAATTTCCAAAAGGCGTCCATCTTGCCCTTAGGTTAAAGTCATTATTAAAAATTGCTCAATAACAAGTTAGGCAACACCATGATTTTTTTAAAATTAACAAAAAGACTCCACGTGGTGAAACTAGAGCTATGGCGTGTGGTTATAAACACATATCAATTAATGAATGTAAAAAATTCTATAACATGTTGCATTTGGTAAAATGTACTTGTAATCGAATGCTGTTTCAATATCTCAGACCACTAGGTAAATAAATTATACTAAAGTGAAGGAGTGCTAAAATGTCCTGACCAACAGGTATAAGACATATTGGGGTTGAGGGAAAGAATATAAACCATATAATGTTAAAACATGCAAATGCATAACAATCTTATTTAATTGTATATCTTGAAATGCCTCTATGTGTTGCATGGTGGTATATTCAAACATACGATTATAGTAAACATTGGTCCCTGCCACAGACCAACATCATCCCAGTTATATCGTGGGCAAAAAGCGTGGAAACCCAGATTATTAAGGCAAGGGAACATGATATTTTATCCATATAATAGAAACATGCATCTAACTGTTCTGATAATGACATATTTACAGATGGCATATATTAATGTACGAGATGTTGGACTAAAGAAAAGTACTCAGATCTTCCCCCATGTTCAGACCCCCCGGGATCTTTGTGTTGAGGCGAACAATATAAAGGGACTCCAACTGTCTCAACTGTCTCTCGTAGTCTCCACAATTCTTGGAGGTTCTGACTGCATCTATCACAAATATATATATAGATGCACAAAGACACTCCCTAAGCCACCTCCAAATCCGTTAGTTCGGCAAAGCTAGTAACAGGAGAAGGACCACAGGATCTGGTCATAAGATGATTTATTGGCACAGGAAAACAGCCATGACGCGTTTGAGGCTACGTGAGCCCTTGATCACATATATATATTACCTACTGGCGGTCGCCTAGTTTCCATAGGAAATCCGCAACATTCTATTGGGAATAACTTTGGCGCCGGTTGATAAATCTTCGCGAATTTCTCAAAGAAGATGGCCCGCTCCACTCCGCTCCTTCCCTGAAACATTTGGGGGGATTCGTCAAGTGGGGGCTGAGAAAAAATGGGGGTTCCAAACGTGTTTTCCCCATGTTATTTTCCATAGGACGATTAGACACGGCTACAGCCCGAACGGCTGAACGGAATTAACCCAAATTTGGCAGAGAGGTAGATTCGGTTCGCAGATTACCCTTTTGCTTAAATGTTGTAAATCCCTCCAGTAGTTCCTGAGAAAATCAAAATAAAAAATATATATATATCTATAAGCGCGCACCGTACGCGCACGGGTCCGCGTACCGTGTGTGCACCGTACATGTACCATACACGTACGTACACGGACCTTTGCGTGCGCGAGCTGCATGCTGATTGGCTGCCAATGTCTGTCAACACTCCAAAACAGAAATTGTTGGCAACCATCTTGTGCCTCAGTAAACTGAGGCACAAGAAAGGAAAAAAACAAACCTGTAGAACTCAAAAAGGGGGCAGGGTAGAAGCACACTGACCCCCTAGGCCTGCCAAGGAGGTCCCACAAGGACCCCCAAGGTCCAAATATATTTTTTTTAAACCCGGTATGTTTTTTTAAAAATTACCCCCAAGGGGGACCAAATCGCGGGGGCATAGTGATAAAGAAGTGCGGGGGTGACCAATCCCCCCACACTGCCCCGGGAACCGCCGCCCTCCGGGGCAAAGCAACGCAGCCTCCTAGAGCATACTGGAGGCTCCTGGTGGGCTAGTTGACCCCTGGGGACCCCCAGTATGCAAGGGGAATTAGTTCCCCCTCTGCAAACGCCCCAGGGGGCTGCGTTGCAGAGAGATGTAAAAAGGGACATAGCCTCATTACACCTCTCTGCAATGCAGCCCACTGGCGCATACTGGAGGTTCCAGGTGGGCTAGTTGGCCCCCAGAGACCCCCAGTATGCAAGGGGAATTAGTTCCCCCTCTGCAAACACGCCCGGGGGCTGCATTGCAGAGAGGTGTAAAAACTTTTTTTTTCAATTTATATTAAAAATATGTAATGTAATTTAACACATAATCTATGTAAAAATAAATAATTTATAACAATGTAGTAAATCAGTATAAAAAATATAACAATAATACATTTAAAAATTATCATTTACAAAACCATTGAAATTCACTGAAAAAAATATAGGTTTCAGCCACGTTATAGCTAGGAATTACCATTTAAAAAACCTTTGAAATTCACTGAAAAAACCATAGGTTTCACACCAGTTATAGTTAGCTGGTCATTTTACTCATACAAAACCTTTGAAATTCCCCCGTTATAGTTAGTTCAGCTAACTATAACTCGCGCGCCCGTAATGCACTGCTGATGACGTCACATTTTACATCACTCACTCACTCATGACATGGTCAGTGACATCACTCATGAATCGTTCAGTCATTTGTTGACTATGCTTTGCAAATCCGGTATTTCCTCTCTTCTGAGTTGATTAGACCTTTTTCTGACCATTTGTTCAAATGTTGTATTATTGTCTCTCCAATATCCTGCGTGGAGTTTGTTGATAATTGGCTATAGAATTCTTGATTCTTTAGTTGTCTATTAGCTTCTGCTAAATTGTCACTTTTGTCCAGGATCACAATATTACCGCCTTTGTCCGCGGGTTTAATTTCTATGTTGGTATCCTGTTAAAGATTAGATAGTGCTGTTCTTTCCGCTTTTGAGAGATTATACTTTGGAGTATTGAATTTCACTTTATGAAGATCTTCTGTCACAGCCTCGTGGAACATGTCCACTTTGTTGCCCGTGGTAAACTTGGATAGAATCGTGATTTTGGTGTTAATCCACTTTCCTTTAGCACCCACAGGTACTCGTATCCGTTCTAGTTCCAGAATGGCCTAATTTTCCTGCGAGGGTGTTTCAGCTTCCATCATTATCAGAGTTTCTAGCCCTTGAAGATCTTCCGCCAGTAGGCCTTTGTCGGCTGGTATTTTGTTTGCTGATTGTTGTCTTTTTTCTTTATCTTTGTGTATTTTGGCCAATTTGATTTTTCTAGTATATTTGTACAAGTCAATTCTGGTCTCTGTGATATCCAGATGAGCTGTGGGGCAGAAATTCAAACCTTTTTTAAGAACATGTTTTTCTATGTCAGTTAGGGGTTTGGACGAGAGATTGATTACATTCAGTTCTTCTGATCCCAATATTATTGCTTTTTCGGCTGTCTCAGTCGATCCTTTGTCCAAGTGTCCGTTTTGGGTGCTTTCCCTGCCCCTCTTGCCTCTTCTTGTCTTCCTTGAGTTCCTCGCCCCCTGCCTCTGTGGATTCCACCTCTGTGACTGGCTTTTTGTTGTTGTTCTAAGGCCAATCGCATTTCTGTTAAAAAATCGGTCTTTTTTCTCAATTCAGATGCTGCTGCAGGGTATTTTCGCCATTTCTTGTTTCCCCACTTGCCAGAGACTCGAAGCTTGAATATTCTTTGCTTGACAGTTCCAATCTTAGTTTGTTTTTGTGGGTTTCATATTGTCTTTCAAAGGTGAAGATACACCCTTCTTCAAAATCTTGTTTGTCCCTTTGGAATTTCTGTTGTTTGCGTTCTTTAACTCTGTCTTCATGTTTCTCCAAATTTTTGAGGATATCAGATTTTAACTTTACCATTTCCTCTTGTAAAGTCATCTTGTCTATCTCCTCTTCCTTTTCTTTGAGTTTTTTTCTAATATCCTTTAGTGTTTTTTCAAGATGTTTTATTAGTATTAGAATCAGTCCCATGGAAGAGTCCAATAGGTGCTCTCCCCATTCCTGCAACAGCTCTCCGCTTGTATCCTGGTGGCTCGGCATTAGCATGAGGCGGAGGCCTCTCGGGATCCTTTTCACCTCTACATATTTCTTTAAGGTTAACAGTTCCCACCATTTATTGATTTACCTTTTTGAGAGTCTTTCCCAATATCTTAATGTCTCTTTCGTGTTGTTTTGAGGATTTATTTGACCTCTCTCTGGTTGTTGTGAAGTTGGAGCGTCAGTAATGAAAAATCCCGGCATTTCTGCATTTCTTTTTGCCTCTCTTTGTTCCATGCAAAAACCACAGTTGATGGACAGAATGTAGAACAATGTCTTACATTCACCCCAGTACAAAGATCTGGGCCTAAATCCGTCTTTTTTTGCGCTCCACACCACCCTAGGTCAGACAATGGCTATATGCAAATCAGCCTTAACCCTGTGCCTCATGGGAACAGTCCAGCCCGAACTACCAAGCCATGTCTTTCCTAGACCGGATTCAAGCATCCAAGGACCGGTTTCTGGCTATCAGCCTTCTTCAGCCTGTATAGCTTGACTCCAGTGATGTGGAGAGCCTGGGACTCACGTCTGAGCATACCCAGCCCACTCGGGGTGAAAATTACAAAAACCACAGTTGATGGGTAGAATGTAGAACAATGTCTTACATTCACCCCAGTACAAAGATCTGGGCCTAAATCCGTCGTTTTTTTGCACTCCACACCACCCTAGGTCAGACAAGGTCTATATGCAAATCAGCCTTGACCCTGTGCCTCATGGGAACAGTCCACCCGAACTACCAAGCCATGTCTTTCCTAGACCGGAATCAAGCATCCAGGGACCGGTTTCTGGCTATCAGCCTTCTTCAGCCTGGATAGCTTGACTCCAGAGATGTGGAGAGCCTGGAACTCACGTCTGAGCATACCCAGCCCACTCGGGGTGAAAATTGCAAACACCACAGTTCCATGGCAGTAATACTCTCTATATATCCTTTATTTTTATGCCTTCGAAGAAACGAGTTCCTTCCCACGTTTATTCCGATGTAAAAAAAGTGTTCGGTGGCTGCTTACGTTTTTTCAATTCTTCAATCCTTTTTACCAGCAGCTGCTACCGTTTTTATGTGGGAAATGGTTATACGTTAATACGTGTAATCCTGAAGCCCAATGTAGCCACTTTTGCCCGTACTAGTTTTTCGTTAAAATGAATTTGAAATTAATACTTTAAATGAAAAATAAGAGAAAGGAAAAAATATGCAAATGGACATATTTTGCCTCCATCACAGTAAAAGAAATGACTTACTGGTTTTAATGCACAACACAGAGTTAATCACTTACAATCACTATAAACTTGTTTATGGACAAAACTACACTAACCACAATGCACCTTCCACCAAAAACAGGAAGTAACTGTTTCTTGTAGAAATAAAAGAGAATTTTCTCTCTTTGTAATCATCCCGTGATCAAGGTCAAAGTTGTTGACCGAAACGCGTAGGGCATGGCAGAACAAAAAGGAAATACTATCGCCTAAATATTCCTTAAGAATGGAGAGAGTGCGTCCTTCTTTATGTCAAACTGACATGTTAATGAAAATAAACGAACCGGCTTGTCTCTGCCGGTCGAAGTGCGCCGGCGTCAATAGTGTGGGCTGACAAACATATATATAGATATATATATATATATATATATATATATATATAAATATATTTGCTTGATATAAAAAAAAAATAACTGAAATGGAAATTACATGTGATACGACTGTGTTTATGGAGTAATTTCTCAGGTTTGAGCTTCTTGACAATATTGAAATTAAATAGGTCAGATTAGAGGTTTTTCTTGTATTTGCTGTTATTTCCCCCTCCTCTTGGACCTAAAGTAAATAGGGGGTACCTCTCTTCCTATATAATTATTCTGCATTCTGTCCATCAATTGTTCTCTTTGCATTTGTGGAAGAGGTGTGGTGCAGTGACCAGGGTGCCTGACTCCGGACCACAGGGTTCACAGTTCGATCCCGTCTCCGGCAGCAGGTTAGCCCAGCACCATGTGACTCTGGGCAATAGCTTGCTTAATCTTCCTGACGGCCCACAGTGTCGGGACACCTCCGTCTGAGGTAGCTGTACGCTTTACAAATGCTGGCATTTACATTTTGTCACCCCGAGTGATACGGGCATGCCCAGACATGGGTCTTGTGCTCGCCATGCCACTGGATTCAGCTATCCTGATTGATGAAGGGTCAAACCCTGAAACCGGTCCTAGGATGCTTGTTTCCAGTCCAGGGAGGACCTGGCCTGTCAGTTCTGGCTGGACTGTTCCCATTGGTCGCAGGGTCAAGACTGATTTGAATATGGCTGGGTTCAAACTGGAATGGCATGGGGAGCAATACAACAATTGATTCAGGCCCAGATATCTGTACTGGGGTGAATGTATGACATTGTTCTGCATTCTGTCCATCAATTGTTCTTTTTGCATTTGTCATCCGAGTGGGAAGGGTATGCCCAGATTTGGGTCCCATGCTTTCCATATCACTGGAGTCAAGCTAACCTGGCTGATGAGGGGTGTTAGAGATGGGATTTCTGGTTGGCTAGGGCATGCGCCTAAGCCAGGAGGAAACTACCTCTCATGTCAGGGCGAGGGAGATACACGCTGAAGATAACCGCTGCTCACCCCCTTGGTAACTTGGCACAAGTTGTCAGGCTTATCCCAGAGGCAATGGGTAAAGCGTTTGTGCAACACACACACACACAGCAGTGACACACTAGGCACACCACAAAAGAAACTCCACACAAGGTTATATCAAAAATAACCTTTGTATTACTCATAAACACATTAGAATCATATTTCACAAATGTACACTGTGCCACCTCGTTCTAGGCAACACTTTACAGGGGATTATATACATGACGGGGCCTATTGGGTCACTGTAAAAAACATTAGAAATGGTAGTAAAAGATACCACAATCAGTAACTACTGGTACAGACACTTTGCATAAATCACATCAGCATTAAGCATAAATCACAGTATGCATGAATCACATTTGGTAAAAACAATCCTAGGCATGCATCCTACATTAGCAGTGCACCTCAGTAGCACTTAGCATAGACACATCATGTAAAATACCATTAGGCATAAACACATTATGGCCCTCATTAGGACCTTGCACCCTATCAGCACCTCAGGCACTCACAGCCCTGCTGGGCTTCCTCTGGGGCCCATCTGGGACTTCCCCGCAATGCCCTATGTCCTAAAGTCAGGGCTCAAGGCTGCCACTGCAGAAGGGTGCAGGCCTAAAAGGCCGGCACCAGAAATGGGGGGGCAGGGTTTCACTCACCCCTATCTCTCATGAAATGCCAAACAATGCCCCCTTCAACATTGCAGCTGCCCGCAATCGGGCGGTGCATCTGTGTGCAAAAATAAGCACCCACAGTGCCTCTTCAGCCCTCTTACTGGGGCTTCTATTGTGGCCCCAAAAGGAGAAAGGCCCCCATCATTGCAGCTGCCTGCACCCTGGTGGTGCAGCTGTGAAGAATCAGCACCGGCACCAAAAGTGCCTGGGGAGCCCCGTTCACCCGGCTCCTCCTGATGTAATCAATTGGCCCAACAGTGTACCCTGCAGATGCAAGTTGCCAGATAAAGGCGGTCACTGAGGGAGTCCGCTATGCTCCGGTCCTCCTCTCCTGCGACTCTGTGAGCCCGTGAGGCTCCTTCTTCCGTGGCCGGCACGCTTGGCTCTCCTCCTCAGTGTGGAGAGCCCCGCCCTTAGTCAGGCAAGCGCCGCCTGGCTTCTGGTTTGTCTTCGCCTGGCTTCCGGCAGGGATTCATGGAGCCAAAGTCTCTGTCGCGCCTTGGTCCCGACAAGGCATCTCCGAACACACTGCACAACCGCCCACTCCGGACACAGCTGGGACACTCCCCAATAGAGCAGCCCTCCACCCAGGCTGCTAGACAGATCAATGAATGAACACCGTGCTCAGCCAGTCTCTCCCGTGGTACTCCAAGCAGGGAGCTGGCAGCGCTCCTCTCGTGCTGGAAACAGGAGCCTTCCCTGGCTCTCCAGCTCAAAGGGAAAATAAAGAAATCCAGCGCTCACCACGCACTCGCATAGGCCAGCGCTGGCCACAAAGGAGTTCAAAACACAGGAGCGGTTCTCTCCTTCAACCCCAAAGTCACGCAGAGCTGGGCCCAGCCAGGCCCTTCAGCAGAGGGGCATTCCTTCATGGCGGTTCGTCCTGGGGCCCAGCAGCCCTCTTTGCCCTGGTCCAAGCAGGTACAAAGTAGCATACCTTGCATGGGGTCATAGCCCCAATATTTATATCAAACAAGTCTTTGTTCTGCCCTGGCACAGGGCTTGGGGAGCCAGTCCCAACTGGTTCTGGGGAGTACTGAAGCACTTTCTATACTGTGCTCACACCCTCCTTTCAACGTATACAAAGTACCTCTAAATATGACCTATATTGCTTTTTAACAAGGAATAAATCTGAACAATCTTTATACAGGAGAGAATGTCAAAGGGAGAAGCTAACACTTGAAAATATTATCAAAACATATATTTTTTTATTTTTTATATATAATTTATATCGATTTGAAAGTTTTTATGCAACTGCACATTTCATTTTACCAGTTGGCATAATAGACAAAGATTCACCATTTTTCAAAAAACAATTTGTATAATTGGAAAAAGTGCAAAATGAAACAATATGACTTAAGAAAAAGTGCCCCTAACAATCTATTTGATCCTAACAATCTCGCATACACACTTGCATACCATACATACCATAACAGTTATTAAAAAACATTCCTAACAAACATTGGGAAACAAACTAAACACAATGAGACAAGGAGACCCAAAAGGTGTACTTGATAGATTGCATAAAGAACCTAGATGAAGTGGTTCTGCCAGTTAGAAATTGGTCTGTGTAGATTTGACCAAACTATGTCCAGATTTATGGGTGCTGGGCCGACGTACGTTTCCGTGACGATGTCACCTTCCTCAGGGCCAAGGAAAACACATGACAAGGTAACATATAGGCATAATCTTTAAACAAGTTAAAACAACAGGGGCATTGCACAGTTTATTCCTTTTCTGAAAATAAAGAAAACATGTGTAAATATACAAATACTATTTATGTAAATATTTACATACAATCTTTTACATCCTATTAATGCATATTTGGCATTAAATTAGTATTTTCTAAGTTATTTGCACCATCTGCTCAGAATTAGCACAAAGAACCTTGTTAGACTAAGATCTAAGTAAGGTGAAATTTAGAAAAATGCAGCAGAGAGGAGTCTCAGTATAGGGGAGGTAAGGGAAGTTTGAAAGGTATAAAAGAACCGAGTGGTGACTTAAAATTAACACCCAGTGTACTCATGTTATTCTTCTGGTGAGCAGTGCTCAATGTCCCAGGTTGAGAGGAGGGATATAGTGTTGTTAGGTAATTAGAAAAGCTGTGTATGGTCAAATCCTTATGGCTGCTGGGTCTGACTGAGACCTGATCTATAAGAGACGTTAATAATGGTGAGTGGGGATAAAGAAAGAGATAAACCAGTGGATATTAGGTGTTTTTTCGGCGTATTACCTTTGTAGCACAGGGCGCGTCAAACAAGAAAAAAGATCCACAGGTTGATGGCAGAGATTTGATGCAATGGGCGATCAGAAATGAGTGCAGGCGCTATTGGTCCTACTGTATGAGAGAAGGTGGTATCTCTATTAGTATTGGGACATGTCACAAAGAACGTGCATGCACTAAGAGGGCACAGAGAGACATTTTATTTAAGTGTACCTGGGTATTTTCTTTCACGAGGTTGAAAACCTAGCTCCGATCAGCCTCTACATCTGTGATGAAGTAACAAGATTTTATCAGGAAACCTGTATTAAAATCGCTCACGTTTACAGAGGCATTTTGATATTGGAGTTTACAAAATTGAAATTAATTGTGGTCGTTACAAAGAGCATATACAGCTTGAGGGCGACTAGCGCTGTGATAAGAGCATGGTTGCCGCATGACGATAACATTTATAAAGGTGATTGCTCGAAGAAAGGGCAGACCCAAGGCAAGAGTGCGGAGGTCTTGAGGGCACCTGCTTTTGCAGTTACTAAAAGGAAAGGCTGGCGTCTGCTAGCTAGAGCCTGGTGGACCTCATATACCGCGATACATGCATGATGTGTTAAAGAGGGGACCAGGGTAAAAGTTTACAATACCGATAGGCAATATGAAGTGCTCGGGTTGATGGCGGTCGGGCAGTTACTGTTAGCGCGCCTGCTCTGTTTCGCTATGCGTTGCTGAATTAGTGCTTGAGTGCTGACGTAGACAAAGTTAAATTAAAGAGGCCTCAGCCGGTCAAGCCCCTATGTGGTTGCCGGTATTAATGTATATTGGATCACTCTTTCGTGCATAGATAGTGATTCCGAGAGGCTATTTAGGAAGTCACGGAGATTTACATGTAACGTGCTCATACTGCAGGTTTTAAACTGCCAGATTAAGAAGGGGGGAAGGACGCGTTCTAGTAAGCGCTAAAGGTACTTGCATTGCGCGGCTGAAGTCTTACCTGCTTTTACGAGGGCTGGTGCCGTATCTAGGGGTTCCTGGGTCTATCTTGAGAGAGAAAGTGGCAATGGTGGCGCTCGATTTAAATACTTCCCGAGTGTGGTGGTTATTATTTGCAGCTGAGTGCTAGTTAACAGAAACAGAGGACTAGTGAATATGCCTCGAACAGTAAACAAAGATGAGGGACTTAATAATGATGAGTTAAGGGGGCCATATAGGAATGGGTTCCCATAGTTGATTTATTACTGAAATTGGAACAAAAACCTGGACAGTGAGGGTTGATGATAATAGTGGGGATTTTTATAACAACAGAGATAAAGAGGATCATTGCGCTTTGTGGTAAACAATGGATGAGGGACTTAATGATGAGGAGTTAAGGGGGCCCTATTGAAATGGGTTCCCATAGTTAGTCTATTTCTAGAATAGAACAGGAGCCTGGGCAATGAGGGTTAATGCTTATAATAAGAATTTTTTAGCAGAAATATAAAAAATCCTTGGGCTTTGTGGAGATTCATAGTTTCCTAGGTTTATGGTGGTTCATAGGGTGCTCATCATTGGCTGAATATATATGTATACATAATAAGGTGGCTAAGTGTCCAAGATAATGAAGGATGAAGTGATCCATGATTCTATAGTGTGACTATCCAAGAGATTTCTTCGTTAAGTCCATGACGTACAGAGTCCAGATGATGTATCCAGAATGTTTCTCGTTTCTTGCGGACATGTGTTGGTTCTTTGCCTGGTGATACAAACACACGTTCCAGAATTTGCCATCTCATGTCTTTCTCTGTGTGGCCATATTGAAGAAAATGGGATACCATAGGTGCATTTGGTTTTTGAGTTCTGACAGCAGATTTGTGTTAGAGAATCTTGTGCGAAATTCTCTGGATGTCTCTCCTATGTACCCTATCTCACACGGGCATTTGATGAGATATATGACATTTGCGGTTCTGCAGTTTGTCATTTCTTTTAAATGTCCTTTTTTTTTGGCCATATGTCCATTTGTCACCTGTGATGATTTGATCGCATGCGTGGCAGTTTCCACATTTGTGGTTCCCTTTGGGGAGTGGTCTTCCATCCCTTGTGCTCAGTTTGTTTGTGTCTCTGTTTTTCCATCTACTGTGTACCAGTGTGTCACGTAGGTTTCGGTTCCGTCTGAAGGCTATGGTTGGTTTGCATAGTTTTTCTTCCTGGTCATTGGTGTTTAAGATCTTCCAGTTACTGTTTATTACCTTTCTTATCTTGTTGTTAACAGTTGAGTGATTTAGTACACACACAAGCTTTTCTTCTTGTGTTTTCGGTGTTGGGTTGAGCAAAACGTCTCTGTTATAATACTTCGCTCTTTTCATGGAGTTGCGTATCAAGCGTTTGGGATATCCTCTTGCTAATAGGCGTTCTGTTAATTTGGTTGCATGTAACATGAAGTCCTTAGTGGTTGTACAATTTCTTTTTATCCGTAAAAATTCCCCAAATGGGATGGAGTCTTTCTGACAGTTGGGGTGAAAACTTCCATGTTCTAAAATGTTGTTTTTTGCTGTCCGTTTTCGATATAGATCGACTGTCAGTTCTCCTTCTGTATGTCGTATCCATATATCCAAGAATTCCACTTTGTCAGACGAAAAATTGTGGGTAAATTTAAGGTTTGTGTCTGCCAGGTTGAGCCATTCCATGAATTCTTTTAACATATCTTCTGTTCCTGACCAGATGAAAAAGACATTTCATTGAAAATGTTCTTGAGCTCAAATTCTACCATGCATATGATGTGATTTAAGTATACGTTGTTTGCTTTTGTCTCCCCCCTCTGGACCTAAAATTATGTGGGAGAACTCTCTTTCTTTGCCTCACACCCTCCTTTTTCAGGATACGTTCTTGCCCCAGACTCACAACAGGGGGGCGGAGTCAGAATTATACCAGCCAGGCACAGACCTATTCAGGGTCAGGGACTACTCCTCCCTCTACTCTGAATGCTGATCAGCCCATTCAGCCTAGTGCTGACTCACTTAGCCCCTCTGGAGCCACGCACCTCACCAGCCCCTGTCAGTCCAGAGCCAGACATGCAATACACATCAGACAGGCACAAAGACACATAGCACACAAAAAATGCCAACTTCTAAAAGTGTTTCAGAAAAGGGGGTGGTGATGGACAGAGTTTCTGAATTAAGCAGAATACTGCTACCCAGTCAACAGATCAGGGCTTGATCCATCACCGTTTTTTAGCTCACTGCACCATCCCAGCTCAGAACCTGGCTACATGCAAATTAGTCTGTCCCTGTCCCAGTGCATCATGGGAACAGGGCAAACCAAACTACCAAGCCAATTCTTATACTGGGAAGGAAACAAGCTTCCAGGGACCGGTTTCTGGCATTACAGCCGTCTTCGGCCCGGCTTGCTTGAATCCTGATGGTGCAATGAGCAAGGGACTCACATCTGAGTATACCCTTCCACGCTTATGGTGGACAAAATGATTCAGAAAAGGGGGTGGTGATGGACAGAGTTTCTGAATTAAGCAGAATACTCCTACCCAGTCAACAGATCAGGGCTTGATCCATCACCGTTTTTTAGCTCACTGCCCCATCCCAGCTCAGAACCTGGCTACATGCAAATTAGTCTGTCCCTGTCCCAGTGCATCATGGGAACAGGGCAAACCAAACTACCAAGCCAATTCTTATACTGGGAAGGAAACAAGCTTCCGGGGACCGGTTTCTGGCATTACAGCCGTCTTCGGCCCGGCTTGCTTGAATCCTGAAGGTGCAATGAGCAAGGGACTCACATCTGAGTATACCCTTCCACGCTTATGGTGGACAAAATGATTCAGAAAAGGGGGTGGTGATGGACAGAGTTTCTGAATTAAGCAGAATACTCCTACCCAGTCAACAGATCAGGGCTTGATCCATCACCATTTTTTAGCTCACTGCACCATCCCAGCTCAGAACCTGGCTACATGCAAATTAGTCTGTCCCTGTCCCAGTGCATCATGGGAACAGGGCAAACCAAACTACCAAGCCAATTCTTATACTGGGAAGGAAACAAGCTTCCGGGGACCGGTTTCTGGCATTACAGCCGTCTTCGGCCCGGCTTGCTTGAATCCTGATGGTGCAATGAGCAAGGGACTCACATCTGAGTATACCCTTCCACGCCTATGGTGGACAAAATGATTCAGAAAAGGGGGTGGTGATGGACAGAGTTTCTGAATTAAGCAGAATACTCCTACCCAGTCAACAGATCAGGGCTTGATCCATCACCGTTTTTTAGCTCACTGCACCATCCCAGCTCAGAACCTGGCTACATGCAAATTAGTCTGTCCCTGTCCCAGTGCATCATGGGAACAGGGCAAACCAAACTACCAAGCCAATTCTTATACTGGGAAGGAAACAAGCTTCCAGGGACCGGTTTCTGGCATTACAGCCGTCTTCGGCCCGGCTTGCTTGAATCCTGATGGTGCAATGAGCAAGGGACTCACATCTGAGTATACCCTTCCACGCTTATGGTGGACAAAATGATTCAGAAAAGGGGGTGGTGATGGACAGAGTTTCTGAATTAAGCAGAATACTCCTACCCAGTCAAGAGATCAGGGCTTGATCCATCACCGTTTTTTAGCTTACTGCACCATCCCAGCTCAGAACCTGGCTACATGCAAATTAGTCTGTCCCTGTCCCAGTGCATCATGGGAACAGGGCAAACCAAACTACCAAGCCAATTCTTATACTGGGAAGGAAACAAGCTTCCGAGGACCGGTTTCTGGCATTACAGCCGTCTTCGGCCCGGCTTGCTTGAATCCTGATGGTGCAATGAGCAAGGGACTCACATCTGAGTATACCCTTCCACGCTTATGGTGGACAAAATGATTCAGAAAAGGGGGTGGTGATGGACAGAGTTTCTGAATTAAGCAGAATACTCCTACCCAGTCAACAGATCAGGGCTTGATCCATCACCGTTTTTTAGCTCACTGCACCATCCCAGCTCAGAACCTGGCTACATGCAAATTAGTCTGTCCCTGTCCCAGTGCATCATGGGAACAGGGCAAACCAAACTACCAAGCCAATTCTTATACTGGGAAGGAAACAAGCTTCCGGGGACCGGTTTCTGGCATTACAGCCGTCTTCGGCCCGGCTTGCTTGAATCCTGATGGTGCAATGAGCAAGGGACTCACATCTGAGTATACCCTTCCACGCTTATGGTGGACAAAATGATTCAGAAAAGGGGGTGGTGATGGACAGAGTTTCTGAATTAAGCAGAATACTCCTACCCAGTCAACAGATCACAGCTTGATCCATCACCGTTTTTTAGCTCACTGCACCATCCCAGCTCAGAACCTGGCTACATGCAAATTAGTCTGTCCCTGTCCCAGTGCATCATGGGAACAGGGCAAACCAAACTACCAAGCCAATTCTTATACTGGGAAGGAAACAAGCTTCCGGGGACCGGTTTCTGGCATTACAGCCGTCTTCGGCCCGGCTTGCTTGAATCCTGATGGTGCAATGAGCAAGGGACTCACATCTGAGTATACCCTTCCACGCTTATGGTGGACAAAATGATTCAGAAAAGGGGGTGGTGATGGACAGAGTTTCTGAATTAAGCAGAATACTCCTACCCAGTCAACAGATCAGGGCTTGATCCATCACCGTTTTTTAGCTCACTGCACCATCCCAGCTCAGAACCTGGCTACATGCAAATTAGTCTGTCCCTGTCCCAGTGCATCATGGGAACAGGGCAAACCAAACTACCAAGCCAATTCTTATACTGGGAAGAAAACAAGCTTCCGGGGACCGGTTTCTGGCATTACAGCCGTTTTCGGCCCGGCTTGCTTGAATCCTGATGGTGCAATGAGCAAGGGACTCACATCTGAGTATACCCTTCCACGCTTATGGTGGACAAAATGATTCAGAAAAGGGGGTGGTGATGGACAGAGTTTCTGAATTAAGCAGAATACTCCTACCCAGTCAACAGATCAGGGCTTGATCCATCACCGTTTTTTAGCTCACTGCCCCATCCCAGCTCAGAACCTGGCTGCATGCAAATTAGTCTGTCCCTGTCCCAGGGCATCATGGGAACAGGGCAAACCAAACTACCAAGCCAATTCTTATACTGGGAAGGAAACAAGCTTCCGGGGACCGGTTTCTGGCATTACAGCCGTCTTCGGCCCGGCTTGCTTGAATCCTGATGGTGCAATGAGCAAGGGACTCACATCTGAGTATAGCCTTCCACGCTTATGGTGGACAAAATGATTCAGAAAAGGGGGTGTGATGGACAGAGTTTCTGAATTAAGCAGAATACTCCTACCCAGTCAACAGATCAGGGCTTGATCCATCACCGTTTTTTAGCTCACTGCACCATCCCAGCTCAGAACCTGGCTACATGCAAATTAGTCTGTCCCTGTCCCAGTGCATCATGGGAACAGGGCAAACCAAACTACCAAGCCAATTCTTATACTGGGAAGGAAACAAGCTTCCGGGGATCGGTTTCTGGCATTACAGCCGTCTTCGGCCCGGCTTGCTTGAATCCTGATGGTGCAATGAGCAAGGGACTCACATCTGAGTATACCCTTCCACGCTTATGGTGGACAAAATGATTCAGAAAAGGGGGTGGTGATGGACAGAGTTTCTGAATTAAGCAGAATACTCCTACCGAGTCAACAGATCAGGGCTTGATCCATCACCGTTTTTTAGCTCACTGCACCATCCCAGCTCAGAACCTGGCTGCATGCAAATTAGTCTGTCCCTGTCCCAGTGCATCATGGGAACAGGGCAAACCAAACTACCAAGCCAATTCTTATACTGGGAAGGAAACAAGCTTCCGGGGACCGGTTTCTGGAATTACAGCCGTCTTCGGCCCGGCTTGCTTGAATCCTGATGGTGCAATGAGCAAGGGACTCACATCTGAGTATACCCTTCCACGCTTATGGTGGACAAAATGATTCAGAAAAGGGGGTGGTGATGGACAGAGTTTCTGAATTAAGCAGAATACGCCTACCCAGTCAACAGATCAGGGCTTGATCCATCACGGTTTTTTAGCTCACTGCACCATCCCAGCTCAGAACCTGGCTACATGCAAATTAGTCTGTCCCTGTCCCAGTGCATCATGGGAACAGAGCAAACCAAACTACCAAGCCAATTCTTATACTGGGAAGGAAACAAGCTTCCGGGGACCGGTTTCTGGAATTACAGCCGTCTTCGGCCCGGCTTGCTTGAATCCTGAAGGTGCAATGAGCAAGGGACTCACATCTGAGTATACCCTTCCACGCTTATGGTGGACAAAATGATTCAGAAAAGGGGGTGGTGATGGGCAGAGTTTCTGAATTAAGCAGAATACTCCTACCCAGTCAACAGATCAGGGCTTGATCCATCACCGTTTTTTAGCTCACTGCACCATCCCAGCTCAGAACCTGGCTACATGCAAATTAGTCTGTCCCTGTCCCAGTGGATCATGGGAACAGGGCAAACCAAACTACCAAGCCAATTCTTATACTGGGAAGGAAACAAGCTTCCGGGGACCGGTTTCTGGCATTACAGCCGTCTTCGGCCCGGCTTGCTTGAATCCTGATGGTGCAATGAGCAAGGGACTCACATCTGAGTATACCCTTCCACGCTTATGGTGGACAAAATGATTCAGAAAAGGGGGTGGTGATGGACAGAGTTTCTGAATTAAGCAGAATACTCCTACCCAGTCAACAGATCAGGGCTTGATCCATCACCGTTTTTTAGCTCACTGCACCATCCCAGCTCAGAACCTGGCTACATGCAAATTAGTCTGTCCCTGTCCCAGTGCATCATGGGAACAGGGCAAACCAAACTACCAAGCCAATTCTTATACTGGGAAGGAAACAAGCTTCCGGGGACCGGTTTCTGGCATTACAGCCGTCTTCGGCCCGGCTTGCTTGAATCCGGACTGGGTAAGAGTGGTCTGCTTAATTCAGACACTCTGTTCATCACCACCCCCTTTTCTGAATCGTTTTTGGCCACTATAGGTGTGGCAGGGTATGCTCAGACATGAGTCCCTTTCTCACTGCACCATCAGGATTCAAGCAAGCCGGGCCGAAGAAGGCTGAAATGCCAGAAACCGGTCCCCGGTAGCTTGTCTCCTTTCTGGTGAAGAATTGGCTTGGTAGTTTAGTCTGCCTTGTTCCCATGATGCACTGGGCCAGGGACAGACTGATTTGCATATAGCCAGGTTCAGAGCTGGGATGGTGCAGTGAGATAAATAACGGTGATGGATCAAGCCCTGATCTTTGGACTGGGTAAGAGTGGTCTGCTTAATTAAGACACTCTGTTCATCACCACCCCCTTTTCTGAATAACTTCTAAAAGTGGCATTTCTAAAATAGTGATAATAAATCTGCGCACACCATTACACAGCATTTATTATTACTATTCCAAACATACCAAAAACGCTGCTCCTCTCATATTAGGAATTACCACTGAAACACCTATCAGGGAATCCCCAATGTATTCCTACGGGAGGACAGCCTCACAGCAATGAGAAACCAAAATGGCTGTGTGTCATCAACAGGATGTGTCACCCAGTTAAGGTACATATCCTACCTTTTATCTACAATGCACCCTGCCCATAGGGCTAGCTAGGACCTACCTTAGGGGTGACTAACATGCGGTAAAAGGGGGGGTCGCAGACGTGGCACCCACTTTATGTGCCACCTCACAGCAGCAGTCAACTGCCCGCGCAGGCCCTGCAATGGCACAGGCCTGAGACATGTTTGAAAGGCTACATTGGTGGGTGGCGCAATCAGCGCCGCAAGTCCACCAGTAGCATTTAATTTACTGGCCCGGGTATCTGAGATACCACTTTACAAGGGACTGACAGGTAAATTAAATATGCCAAACAGGTGTAGCCCAACCTTACCATGTCTACCATGGAGAGTACACTGGACAGCAGTACTAAAGTGCCCAGAGTCCTAAAACCCCCAACACCATCCCAGAAAAAAGACTAGGAGAAGGTAAAAAATTCAGTGATGACCCTGCAAAAGGGCCGAGTCAAACAAGGGGTGAAATCCCGAACCAGTCCTAGGATGCTTGTTTCCAGTCCAAGAAGGACCTGACCTGCCAGTTCAGACTGGACTGTTCACATTGGGTGCAGGGTCAAGACTGATTTGCATATAGTTGTGTTAAAACTGGAATTGCATGGGGAGCAATACAACAATGGATTTAGGCCCAGAACTCTATACTAGGGTGAATGTGAGACATTGTTTTGCATTCTGTCCATCAATTGTTCGTTTTGCATTTGTCACCCAAGTGGGACAGGTATGCCCAGATGTGAGTACCAGGCCACTGAAGTCAAGCTATCCTGGCTGATGAGGGGAGAAGCCCCGAAACCAACCCTAGGATGCTTGTTTCCAGTCAAGGGAGGACCTGGCCTGGCAATGCGGGCTGGACTGTTCCCATTGGGCGCAGGGTCAAGTCTGATTTGCATATTGCTGTGTTCAAACTGGAATTTCATAGGGAGCAAAACAGCCATGGATTCTAGCCCAGATCTCTGTACTGGGGCAAGTGTACGACATTGTTCTGTCCATCAATTGTTCTTTTTGAAAGGGACATCTTCCAGCACAAAAAAAATCAATGGAGGCATTTTCCTTGTTCTATGGGTGCTGTCGAATGCAGCACACGTAGAAAGAGGAAAAAAAGGAGAAATGTAAAAAATATTCTTGTTAATGCCTGCTTTGGGAAGGCATTAGTTTTTCCACTGAACCAGATTAATGCCATGTTGGAAATCTTGGGCAGTGTAAAAAACCATGTCTGTTGCATAGGAACACCAACAGCAACACTCATGGAACACGCCTTCCACGCAGAGCAAGGCCTTGGTTTACTCCATATTTACAAAGCCATGAAAAGCCACGCAAGGTGGCTTTGCTTGCCCTTGTAAATATGGACAGGCACACTGTGACTCCAGAATGTCACAAAAGTAAAAGTGCTGCAGCAGCACTGTAAATATGCCCATGGGTGTGATCTAGAATTGGAATGAGAGTCCTGGCATTAGAGCATTTTGGTATATTATCATGCATGAATAAACCACACTCAAATAAGATCATAAAAACCCAACTTAGTTGTGAAAATGATTTCTCACTCAATACAGAAGCACAATGCAATTAGAAAATGGCTAAAATGGACAAGAGTTCCTGCTTGGGATCACACAGCTTTATTCCCATGGGAATATAATGCTCCTGGGCCTTCCACCTACTGTACATTAACAGCACCAAACGACTCTGCGAATAGTGGATGGTAAGCTATACAAAAATTTGACAGGAATCTCCCCCGCTCAGTGCAGCTGTGGTTGGGTAAAAGGGCTGCATGGAAAGTGAATGGAGTGCTGAAGCAAGGATTTGAAGGTGCAGGCACAGGCCAATTGGAAAGGTGGGCCAGACACTGCAGAGTTAAAGGGATGGTGAGCAGTGGGCATGTCTCTATTGCGAGGTGACGAACCAGCACTCAGATTTGACAGAGCATTTTCCACAGCATTACACCTCTCTTTAAAAAGGCAGCACACCTGCCCTCACATAGCAGGTGAGCATCCCATTGCAGCAACTCCAATCAGAGCACAACACATGGTATTTATATTGTTAGACCTGTTTTTTTCAGCAGGTTTACCCCCAGAATTTTCTTTTGGTCCTCCTGTTTTTGACCCTGCTTTTATTGGTTTTAAGCCTCTGGGCGTTTCAATGAATGGGTTATTTGATTTACTACCAAGGCCCTGGTACAGTGCGTTGTATGTGCTGAGGGCCTGTAAATAAAATGCTGCTAGTGGGCTTGCATCACTGATTGTGCCACCCACACAAGCAGCCTTTCAAAGGGGTCTCAGACCTGCCACTAAGTGTTTGAGTGTTTGCGCGCAGTCACTGTTGCAATGTCGACCCGGCAAGTGCACCCACTTGCCAGGCCCTAACCTTCCCTTTTTTAACATGTAAGCCACCCTTAAGGTAGGCCCAAGGTACTCCTGTGGGCAGGGTGCCGTATATGTGAAAGGTAGGACATATACTGATGTGTGTGACATATCCTGTTAGTGAAATACAGTAAATTTTGTTTTTCACTATTGAAAGGCTAACTCTCGCATAGATTAGAATGAAAGTTTATTGATTATAAGTGTTAGAAGCTGGCGTTCCCGCGTGCACCGTTGTTGTCAAGTGCGCGACCCAGACCCCCTGCTCCCACGTTAGGTCAAGAAAGTAGACCGTCAGAGACAGCCCTGCTCACCCCCCTTAGTAGCTTGACACGAGCAGCCAGGTTTCAACTGCACTAGTGTTCAGTATGTGCAACCACGCCCACAGCAATCCCTATGATGTCACCACAAGTGGACTCCACACGAGTTTGTACAAAACGAGCATACTTTATATAAAAAGATATACGAAATGACCACACAATACAACTCCCACATATATACACTGGGTAATATTGTTTCTGGTGGGTTGGGCAGTCCTAATCCCCAACCACTGCTTCTAACCAACATTTATGCTGACTTTTCACTGTTCTCAACAGGTTAGGTACGTTGTATCACTAGATTCACACACTTTGCAAAATACAGGGAATACTGCACTACTTAACGATGGGTTCCTATACAGTGCCACAGAGAAACAATGCAATGCGTAGCATCAAGATCATGTACTGAGTCAATACAAGATAATGCAAATCGGTCCGCTACCAGCATGCCCTGTTCAAGGAAGCAATACAGCAACGCGTCACACTGCAATTATGTACAGTGCAATAGAAAAACAATGCAATGCATATCACCACCAGCATGCCCTGTGCAAGGAAGGAATAAGGTAATGCGTCAAAGTGCAATTCAGTGCAGTGCAGTAAACAACCAATGCAGTGTGCTACACTATGATCCTGAGTTCATTAAGCACCTCTACTGTCAGACGTTGTCCAATAGTTTGATAGTTTGTTAGCAGCAAATATGCAAAGTGTTATACAACAGTTTTTAGAAGTTATGCAACCGGTTGCCCCCAACACAGATAAACGATGACATCCAATTTCCACTCTGGGACTTGGCCCCTGTACTGCCCCGTCCGGGACCAGCATGGACCGAGATCTTGGCCGAAGCAACAGGCCCACACAGCTTCCAACAGTGAGAGGCCAAGAGAGTGTGCCTCCAGGCCCGCACCCCGCCCCAGGCGATGATCCACTTTACCGGGGGGGGGGGGCACAACCCCACTCTCCTCTCCTGCCGCAGCAGCCTGTTATGTTATGTTATTACAATTTATAACGCGCACAGCTACTCATGAGTGTCCCGGCGCTGAGCTACAGGTGAGAGAAAAAAAGAGCTTGGCCTCACTCCAGAACCTTGTAACCAGGGGCAAGGCGCGCTCAGCCCCGTAATTCAGCTCCTGCTGGGCTGCCGGTCCTGGGCCTCCAACGTTCAGCACACACTCCTTCCACGAAGCCTTCCACACGACGCCCGTGCTACCTCACGTTGCCTTCAAGGACCCGATCACTTGGCCCTCCTCTCCCGCGCTGTTAGGACTTCTTCGCTCCCTGGTGATCACCGCTCCCCGGTACTCCTCACCAGCACCTCCGGTGGCACCTTTGACACGCACCCCAGGTGCGTCCAAGACTCACTCCGTCTCCTTGTGCACACGGTCTTCAGGCGCTCTCCACTACTGCCCGGCTCGCACCACAAAACGCATGCTGCGCGTCTGAGTCTCACCTCTCCTCCTGGTGCACACAAGGTACCAGGCGCTCTCCACAAGTGCCCTGGCTGCACCATCACATGCTGACCCACGTGTCAGAGACTCACTCCTTCCTAGTGCCCACGATGTCCCGGCACTCTTCACTAGTGCCTGGACTGCACTGTGACACGCACCACCTGCCCGTCCCGAATCTCGGCTCTCTTTCACGATGCCCACAATCCACAGGCACTCCAACACCTGCAGCCGCACCAAGACCCGCACCCTGCGCGTCAGAGTCTTGATTAGCTCCAGGTGCCCATGATCACATTAGGCACCCCTTCAGAAGTCTCAGGCTGCAATGACACGGTCCCACCACCGCGCCACTTGAGACTTCCTGTAAACGTTTATGTTCCTGTGTTTCCGAACAGGGAGCCAGCTCACCTCGGGCCCTTGGGGTATAGGACGCAGCACACAGCAAAGTCCTGCTCAGGAAGAAGGGGGGACATGACACACTGCAGCTCCCTTTCAGTCTCTCCTCGGTTTAGAGCTACAAACTGCCCAAAAGCCCCAGATCATGGAGAAAGGGTCAAGTGTCTCCCGCAGCCTATTCAGCAACTCTTCCTGAGGCAGAGGTTTTCTTCCCGATCTCAGACAGGTCAAAGCTGCCAGAGACTCGACCAGTCTGCGGCGTCTTCAAAGCGCTCCCAGCACTTCTCTGAACGATACCGAGACCGTTCTCGATGACATCATCAACATAACCAAAGTCTTGGGGTTACAGTTCTTCCTGTTATACCCCTCATTGTCTTTGAAGTTTCCTTGTGCTGAGGGGTCCATGACCCCTCCTTAAATCAGTCTTGCACTCCCCCCCCCCCAGTGTCACCATCCTCTCTTTGATACTGGGGGCCTGGATCTTTAATCACTCAGAGGGAGTTGGGTCTATTGTTTTATGGCTCTGAACCAGGCTTCTTCACCTCGCAAAGCCTCTCCTTCTCCCCACTCCAGGTGCAGGGCGACCTGGCTCCGTCTCCACCCTAGGCATTTCTCACTTCTCCCAGATCCAAGCAGGCAATTCACATTCTGCTGAGACACACAAAAAAGGTCTAAAGCACAAACTCAGCCATTTCTTCAAACAGCGGTTTCTGGACACACAGCGACAAAACCATCTATCGAAAAAGATGCGTTATGGGGCTGTGAGTTCAGACATACCAAACTACACCCAGCCTCCCCCATTCTGCCCTATGGGCAGGATGGCCTTTCACCAGGGAAAATGAAATGGAGTATGTTCCCCTGTCAGGGCCTAGCACATAATCAGGCACAGGTCCTGTATTTTGCCTACTCTGCCCCTTGCCTAGGGGTTGCCCAGGATGTCCTACAGGGGTGCCCCATATGTAAGCAAAAGTAAGGCCTGACAAGTGGTAGCACTGGTCAGGACAACATGCTAAAAACGGTCTAGGGGAAAAGCAAAAAGTTTAAGTGAACTTTAGCTAACAAGGCCAAGTCCAACAATAACATCTTATAAATATACCTTCCCATTTGGGACAAGATAGAAAGATGGGGTTTAGTATGCCTGAACTCAGAATATAAAAATGCTTCTTTTAGTAAGGATAGTTTCTACATTGTGTGTTTGAAAATCCCACTTTTAGAAAGTAGGTATTTTCTTGCTTAGCCAGCCTGTGTGCCTCTGCTAGTTTGTTGATTGACTGTATGGCTTTGGAGTGACAGGGGCTTGGGATGTGCATTCACTGTAGACAGCCACTGGGGGAGGGGGGGGGTTGAGGTGTGTCCTGCCTTTCCTGGATGAGCCAGAGTGGGGCTGAATAGACCTGGGCTGCATTTAGAGTAGAGGGAGGAGATTACCTTTCACCTGAATGGGCCTGGTCTGCCTTACACAATGCTGTATCCACCTCCTGACGCAAAGCTGGAACAAAGAGGACAAACCTGGTTTTGACCAAGCACAGAGCCTCTTAGCCACAAGATAACAAAGAGAAATGGTGTATAAATATTAGGGCCCAGACCACAGAACTTTTAGATTACTTCTGGTCTGAAGAGGAACCTCTGCCAAGGAAAAGAGCTGCTAAAGCTAAAGGGGGTTGGCCTGCATTGGCTGTTTCAGGCAAGGAGAGGACAAAGATTTTGCTTTGTGCTGTGTATCCTGCTTGAAGAATATCTCCAAGGGCTTGAAAGCGAGCTTGTCTTCTGTTCTGAAGTCTCCGGGACACAAAGACTTCACCACCAGCTCCCCTAAACTCTCTTGCTGGGAGTTCTAACCTGCCAAGAGGTGCCTGTGCCTTTGTTGGGCCTCAGGAAGTTGTTACTGCTGCTGGGAGCTGGGAAAAGAGAATCAACTTAAGAAGTGTGATGCATCGCACCCGTTTCCGACAGATCACCATTGTGCCGCTGAAAAAACGAACGCAGCGCCTGCCTGCAACTGCAGAAATCACTGCACAATAAATCTTGTGCACCAATCTCTGAATTCCGAGATCACCCTACCAATTTGGATGCAGGCCCTGCTGTGCAACTGCAAGAACCGACGGATGTGGGTTCGTGGCCGGAGAGATCAACGCAGCGCCGGTGCCACTGCATCAAGAATCAACACATCCCTGAATCCCTGCGTATCACACCGGGGCATCAAGTTTGTCGGGCCGCAGTGAGTAAACCAACGCATCACCACCTTTTCAGTAGGGAACCAATGCATCGCCTTCCCTGTGTGGCAGTAAGGAACTGACACATCACCTCCACTGGAGTAAGGAACTGAGACATCACCTTCCCTAATCCTAAAGAACTCATGCGTCACCTTCCCTGCATCTCTTTTTGTTTATGATTTTGATGGATCCAAGGTACTTTTAGTCCCCATTAGGATGTTGGGCGGATCGCCACCGCCTGCATGGCAGTGGCGATCTGCCCAACATCCGCCCCCGCCCACCACCCATTTCCCCCCCACCATATTACTATGGCGGGGGGACCACGGCGGACGGAAAGACTGTCCGCCGCTTTGGAGTTTGATATGGTGGCGGTGTCTGTTAGACACCGCCAACCATATTATGATGGGGCGGACACATGCCTTTCCGCAAAGGCATGCAGGAATCACTTGCGGGGGCCCGTTGCGGGCCCCCAGGGATTCTGGGGGGTGGGGTGTGCAAATGGGAGGGGTACCTATGGTACCCCACTGCATTTCAATATGCAAAGTGGCAGGCCCCTCACAGTGCATGTCACGTTGTACATTGAACTGCCTGACTGCATTTTTAGCATTGCGCCGAGCGGTGCTTTCAGCACCGCCCGCCCCAATGTTAAAAAGACGGGATGCGCCCGCCACTGTGGCAGGTGCATCCTAATGGCCCAAGCGGGACCGCCGCCCTTATGGCAGGCGGTCCCTTTCTGCATCGGGATGGCGGGCAGACAAAGTCCGCCCACCATCCTAATGACCCCCTTTGTGTTGAAAGTATTGCATCTATAGTTTGCTATGGACAGAACTGTTTTTACCTTTTAAAAGTCATATATTGATAACTGTATTGTGGATTTAGATAAAAATGACTTATTTTTCTAAACTAGTGTAGTGTCCATTTGTAGTGTTTTCCATGTATTACTGTGTGTGTGCACAAATGCTTTATACACTGCCTCTGAGATAAGCCTGTCTGTTCATTTCAAGCTACCAAGAGGGTGAGCAGGTGTTATTTTAGAAGTTTATCCCCCTTACCCTGACTAGAAGTGGCGGCTTGCCGAGGGAGTGCTCAATCAATCAATCAATCAAAGACATTTATATTGCGCACTACTCACCCGGAGGGTCTCAAGGCGCTTGGGGGGGGGGGTCCGCTACTGCTCGAACAGCCAGGTCTTGAGCAGCTTCCTGAAGGCAAGGTGGTCTTGGGTCAGGCGGAGGGGGGTCGGGAGGGAGTTCCAGGTCTTGCCGGCCAGGTAGGAGAAGGACCTTCCTCCTGTTGTGGCTCTTCGGATGCGGGGGACGGCGGCGAGGGCGTGGCTGGTCGATCGGAGCTGGCGTGTGGGAGTGTAGAAGTTGATGCGGTTGGTGAGGTATCTCGGGCCTTGGTTGTGTAGGGCTTTGTGTGCGTGGGTGAGGAGGCGGAAGGTGATTCTCTTGTTGACCGGGAGCCAGTGCAGATCTCTCAGATGTCCGGAGATGTGGCTGTGTCGGGGGATGTCGAGGATGAGTCTGGCTGAGGCGTTCTGGATTCGCTGGAGTCTCTTCTGGAGCTTGGCGGTGGTTCCGGAGTAGAGGGCGTTGCCGTAGTCCAGTCGGCTGGTGACGAGGGCCTGGGTGACCGTCTTCCTGGTCTCGGTGGGGATCCACCGGAAGATCTTACGTAGCATGCGCAGGATATTGAAGCAGGACGAGGAGACGGCGTTGACTTGTCATTGAGAGGGAGGAGTCCAGGATGAAGCCCAGGTTGCGTGCGTGGTCTGTCGGTTTGGGTGCGGTGCCCAGGGCGGGGGGCCACCAGGAGTCGTCCCAGGCGGAGGGCGAGGAGCCCAGGATGAGAATTTCCGTCTTGTCTGAGTTCAGTTTCAGGCGGCTGGTCATCATCCACTCGGCTACGTCTTGCATCCCTTCGTGAAGGTTGGTTCTGGCGGTGGTGCGGTCGTTGGTGAGGGAGAGGATCAGCTGTGTGTCGTCGGCGTAGGAGATGATGTTGAGGTTGTGTTGGCGTGCGATGGCCGCAAGGGGGCTCATGTAGACATTGAAGAGGGTGGTGCTGAGCGAGGAGCCCTGAGGAACGCCGCAGATGACTTCGGTGGCCTCTGACCTGAACGGGGGTAGGCGGACTCTCTGTGTCCTTCCAGCGAGGAAGGAGATGATCCATTCTAGTGCCTTCTCCTGGATTCCGATGTTGCTGAGGCACTGCACTAGGGTGCGGTGGCAGACAGTGTCGAATGCTGCGGAGAGGTCTAGGAGGGTGAGGGCCGCTGTTTCTCCGTTGTCGAGCAGGGCTCGGATGTCATCGGTGGCAGCGATGAGGGCGGTCTCGGTGCTGTGGTTGGCCCTGAAGCCTGACTGTGAGGGGTCGAGGGATCCATTCGTCTCGAGGAAGGCGGCCAGTTGCTTGTTGACGGTCTTCTCGATGACTTTGGCTGGAAATGGGAGGAGCGAGATGGGGCGATAGTTTTTGAGTTCGGTGGGGTCCGCTGTTGGTTTCTTTAGTAGAGCACTGAGTTTGGCGTGCTTCCAGCTCTCAGGGAAGGTGGCGGTGTCGAAGGAGGTGTTGATGATGTCCCGCAGGTGGGGTGCGATGACAGCGACGGCCTTTTTGAAGACGTGGTGAGGGCAGGGGTCGGTAGGGGATCCGGAGTGGATGGAGTTCATCGTGCGGATGGTGTCTTTGGTGCTGATCGGGGTCCAGGAGCTGAGGGTGGTGGTGGGGGGCATTGGTGCGGTCATGGGGAGCGTTGTTTGTGTGCTGAAGCTGTTGTGTATGTCAGCGATCTTGTTGTGGAAGTAGGAGGCGAGGGAGTTGCAGAGGTCTTGCGATGGTGTGATGTTGTTGTTTCCGGCGTTGGGGTTGGAGAGCTCTTTCACGATGTTGAAGAGTTCCTTGCTGTTGTGTGCGTTGTTGTCCAGCCGCTCCTTGAATGCTGTTTTCTTGGTGGCATGGATCAGTTGATGGTGCTTTCGGGTGGCGAGCTTGAGGGTGGTCATGTTGTCCGGTGTTGGGTCTCTTCTCCAGGCTCTCTCGAGGGCTCGGCAGTTCTTCTTGGAGTTCTTGAGTTCGTTGGTGAACCATGGGGCCTTCTTGCTGCCGGGTCTGCTGGGCGGAGTCCTCAGTGGGGCGAGGTCGTCTGCGCAGATGCTGATCCACTTCGTGAGGTTGTCGGCGGCCTGGCTGGGGTTCGCTGAGCTGGCGGGAGGGTGCTGGCTCAGGGATGCGGCGAGCTGGTCGGCTGTGATCTTGTTCCAGCTTCTTCGTGCAACCTGTTGCTAGTGGTGGTGGATCGTGGTCCTTCTGAAGCTGAAGTGGATGCAGCTGTGATCCGTCCAGTGGAGTCCGGTGGCGTGGCTGAAGGCGATGTCCTTGCTGGATGAGAAGACGGCGTCGAGTGTGTGTCCGGCGTAGTGGGTGGGGGTGGTCACCAGCTGCTTGAGTCCGAGGTTGTCGAGGTTGTCGAGCAGGGTGGTGGTGTTGCAGTCGTTGTTGTTCTCCAGGTGGAAGTTGAGGTCCCCCGAGAAGGATGTAGTCAGCGGAGAGGAGGGCTTGCGGGCTGATGAAGTCGGCAATGTCTTCGATGAATTGTGTGCGTGGTCCCAGGGGTCTGTAGATGAGGGTGCCTCTGAGGGTGGTCTTGGGGTCAGTGTGGATCTGGAAGTGCAGGTGTTCGGCGTTTGTCAGGGTGTCGTCGGTGTTGGTCGTGATGCGGATGGAGTTCCTGTGGATGATGGCGATGCCTCCTCCCGTCTGGTTGGCACGGTCTCTCCGGGTGATCTTGTAGCCCTCCGGGATGGCGATGGCGATGTCGGGCGCTGAGGAGGCGTTCATCCAGGTTTCCGTGAGAAAGGCAACGTCTGGCGATGTGGTGTCGAGGAGGTTCCAGAGTTCGATGGCGTGTCTGTGGACAGAGCGGGTGTTAAGCAGGATGCACTTCAGGTGGTTGCTGCTGGTGTTCGGTTTGGTGGGTGCTGGTGTAGTGCAGGTCCGGATGCAGGTGAAGTTGCAGGAGTGACAGCTGAAGGGTCCATGGGTGCGTCTCGGGGTGGCTCGGTAGCATCCCGGGATTCGGCCGGTGTTGAGTGCGTTGAGGGTGGCGGCGTCGTACATCCGGCGGGTGGGCTGGGGTCTGCGGGGGCCAGGGGTCCTGGCGCTGGGCGCGGTCCGGGCGCGGACGGGCGTAGACGGGCTTACCTTTGGCGCACCTTCGGCGCTCATTCGGTGCTCCCGCTGCGCGCGTCCGCTGCGCGGTCGTTCTGGGGGCGTCATAAGAAGGGGGACGGGAGGGCGGGTCAGCCAATGGGCCGGTGGTGGGCGGGGCCGCAGGGGGGCAGCGGCGGGAAAACTGGCGAGCGGGCGGCTCAGCTGTGGCTGGGCTGCTCGGGTGGCAGGGGGGGCGTCGGCGGCAGTGGCAAGTAGCTGGGCAGGCAGGCACTGGCGTAGGCAGGAGCAGGAGGCAGCAGGAGCAGGGGAAGGCCCGGCCTGGTGAGAGGCGCAGTGGTCACTCCCGAGCACACCTGGCTGTCCCCTTAAGAAGGGGGACGGGAGGATGGGTCAGCTGGGCGGCCAATGGGCCGGTGGTGGGCGGGGTCGCAGGGGGGCAGCGGCGGGAAAACTGGCGGGCGGGCTGCTCAGCTGTGGCTGGGCCGCTCGGGTGGCAGGGGGGGCGTCGGCGGCGGTGGCAAGTAGCTGGGCAGGCAGGCACTGGCGTCGGCAGGAGCAGGAGGTAGCAGGAGCAGGGGGGTGACCCAGCCTGGTGAGAGGCGCAGTGGTCACTGTGCTGCTGCGGGGTGGGGCAGGGAAGGGGCAGTGTGGTGGGTAGTAAACTCTGGCATACTCCATTACGGAGTTAAGTACATACATAAATAAAACTATTTACATTGCGCGCACTGCAACGCCAACTCGCTGGTGCCTTATTGAAATGCAAGAAGTTTGCGCTGACTCCGCCGCAGCCCTGGGGACCACCACCTCTCAGGCCAAATACTAGAAAGAAGGGGGCTGCGCAGACCCCGAATCCCCAGGACTGCCACCTTGAAATTAAATGCGGGGGCATGCAGACCCCCACCAGCCCTGGGGACAACCACCTCCCCAGGGCTTTACCTAAATTAAATATGGGGGATTGCTATCTCCCCGGGGCGGTGTAGTGCAATGGAGAGGGGTGTACCTCCCTCCTGGAGACATAGATGAACCTGGGGACTGCCACTTCCCAGGGCTTTATTTAAATTGAATGCAGGGTAGCCTCTATTTAGCCATCTCCAGGGGCCAAATTGAGGAAGGGGGGGGGGGGTGCACAGGCCCAAAGCTCTGGGACAACCACATCCCTGGGGCAATATTGAAATTAAATGTGGGGGTGATCTGACACCCAGCAGCCCAAGGGAACGCCACCTTCCAGGGGATTTAGGTAAATTAAATGCGGGGAACCGGCACCTTCTAGGGGCTGTGTAGTACAATTGAGGGGGCGCGTGGCCCCCATCCTTGAACCACAGATGACCCTGTTGACTGCTGTTTCCCAAGGGCTGGCTCCTACTATGCCCCGGGGTGCTGCTCCCGCCAAGCCACAGAATACTTTCCACTTCCAGCAAGCAAAAGCAATAAAAATTATCTTGCTTGCTGGAAGTTGAGCAAAATTGCTTTTAGACATAGAGAAATGCCTTCCAAGTAGCTCCCTATGTCTGAAAGAAATGTTGGCTCCTGCAGGAGGTGGAGAGCTGGCAGGGACTCCAGCAGCCTTTATGAGCCCCCCGCGGCCCTCAACAAAAGTCACTGGGTGCCCTAAGTGGGACCAGGGCACACAGACTAGAGGCTGGGGATGGGGTCCTCAGATCCAACATCGACCCGTGGATGGGGGCCTCATGATCCCCCTCCTCTATCTGTACATTGCCAGGCCCTGTGGGATTGGGTCACCTGGGCCACGTGGCCCATCCCTCCCACTATTAAAAAAAAAATGTTAAAGGCTGGGCCAGGCGTACCGCGCAGCCAAAATCAGTCCAGGAAGAGGAGCCGCGCAGCTTCCTTCCCCTATTATAAATGGCTCGGGCCCCAGGGGGTGAGGTCCCAGGACAAAATGGGCCAGGGGAAGGGGTCCCAAAAGATATATTTTTTAAAAAGGCAGTGGTTCAATTGACCACTGCCTACTATTAAGAAATTAGACTTTAAGGTTTCATTTTTTATTCAACGCATCCCGTTTTCTTTAACGAAATAGACTGCATTTTTAACAAGATTGCTTTAGTTAAAAACAATCACAGAAATGGTGGTCGGCTGGCTTCAGCAGGCAATCATCCCTATGATGGCTGTAATTCCTAATGGGTCACAAACCGTGACCTACCTCATTAATATTCATGAGATAATTCGATTTGCAACCCACAAGGAATCCCTAAGTGTAATTCATTGAGTTTTATACATTAGAAATACTGATTTCCCTTCTATAGAGCCCTTCATAGTCGTGCACAGTGCTACCTTTTAACCAGTCACCTATTATCTTGACTGAGTAGTCAACAAAATCAACCCTGGTTTCACTCGAGGTTTTGTGAGACTCCCTGAATGTAATCCTGTACTATTCAGTGGTTAGTCTACAACCCTCAATCAGGGTCTCCCTCATGAGGTCATAGAACTCAGCATCTGTCTCACTGAGTGCCAGGAGTCTGGAGATATCAACCTGTCATGCAAAATGGTGTGACTGACACAAGGAGCCCTCGGGGCAGTGATTGGGATTCCATTCACCTCGATGTGATGGAAGTGTCTGCTTCAATCTAGAATCCCCAATTCACTTTCTGGTTCTACTTTGCAGAGCTATCCTTATCCGAGGAGCAATTCTCAAAGGCTACACTGAAAACCCCAGTGCCTACTTTTTTTCTTGGGACAAGCTAAGTCCCCTCTGTAGTACCCAACCTGCTGACAATCAAAGCAGGGCTTACTGTTTATAAACTCTTAAAGCCTAGGTTACCACTACTCTGTTTGCCACTAGAGTTGGGGTAGTATGCACTATCCTCTTTTATGAGGGCCTGGGTCCCTGAAGGAATTTTTGGGAGAACTTACCACCTCCATCTTTATCCTTCTATTGGACTAACCCCACTTTCTTAGACTCTCACTTATGATATTTTTTGTGAACCCATCCTAGTCCTAACCTATTCATCAGCCTTCTCAGCCAGCTCGCTGTGACTAGAATGTGATGTATCTACTAGATGCTGATGTAACATTTCTGATGTACAGTTTGCTAAAATGTGCTCCTCCAAAATCAAATTGGAGAGACCTACATAATCCTGCACCGTGTTACCTTTTGACCAGTCACCTAGTTTCTTGACTGAGAAATCAACAAAATCAACACAGGTCTGACTCGAAGTATTGTGGATCTCCCTGAAGTTAATCCTGTACTCTTCAGTGGTGAGTCCAAAGCCTTCAATCAGGGTCTCCTTCATGAGTTCAGAGGACTCAGAATCTGTCTCACTAAGTATCAGGAGTCTATCCGTGCACTTGCCTGAGAACAGCTCTCAGAGAGAAAAGCCCATTGTTTCTGGTGTAACCTTGTCATTCTTCAAGCTCTCTCCAAAGTAGAGAACCAATAGGTTATGTTGTCACCTTCCACATATTTAGGGACAATCCCTTTGAGGATTGTGGGGTCAAAAGCTTAATCTTTCTCCCTATTTAAGATTTTGCTGCCACCAGAGATGGATCCCAAGCCCATTTAAGCTCTTTATTTTTCTATGGCTAAGATTGTAGCCTCAAGGGCTATTCTTCTAGCTGGTCTTTGAAGATCAGGAATGTCCTCTTCTGTTTCTTCAGGGCTACTGCGAGAAGTACTTCCAGTAGGGGTGCTGTCAGTAGGTAGATCTGAGGACTCATCATGATCCTCACTGACATCTCCATCACCTGTCCCATTAGGGCTTTATTCCATTTCCATGGCTTTATCAATTTCAGCAAGCAACTTTTGGAGATGTGCCTTAGTGGGGTTAGACCCCATGGGAAGGTTCCATGCTTTACAGAGGCCCTTAGGTTGGACCAACAAGTTTCTTGTAGGTACACTGATTCAACACATGGTTATGTACCCTCTGTCTCAGACATAACATTAAATCAGTTGGGGCCTTTTTAGGAATTCAATAAAAAATGATATCAGTCCATTTAAGGAATAACTCTCTAGGATACTTTTTAAATTTCAAAACAGCAATGGCTGGTGGATTACCCAAGGCCCTAACTGTTCAAATTAGAAATTTGAAAAATAAAAAGTTTGGAAAATCGAAAAGTATTTTTGGGCAACTAAAGTCAATTGTGGATTCTTTTGTGGAATCACAATACTGATAGAGCGGTACAACAAATGCAAAGCTTTTTATCCCAGCACTGAACCACCAATGTAGAAAGCTTGGGGCATATTATCAAGCCTGTGCGCTAAAATTATCGCCGCTTTATCGGCCGAAAACGGCCGATAAAGCGGCGATAATGGGCTTGATAATATGCTCTATGGAATTCCAATCGAAGCACATGTTAGATGTGAAGACATCTAACATGGGCTTCGATTGGAATTCCACAGAGCATATTATCAAGCCCAATATCGCCGCTTTATCAGCCGTTTTCGGCCGATAAAGCGGCGATAATTTTAGCGCACAGGCTTGATAATATGCCCCCTTGCTCTTTATATAGTGTACTAAAATAAGGTACGCTATGCAGAGAATCCAGCTGACCTTTACCTATTTAGAGGGGTTATAATGATAATCCCTAATGCTCTCTTTTGTGGTAGTGTGGGCGAGAAAGTTTAGGCTTCTCAGAGGATAGTGTTAAGCACTTATTGCACTCACAGAGAAAGTAAGAGAGACACTCAATAAAGACATCCAACACCAATTTAAAAAAAACACACAGATTTTTATATGAATTTAGATACAAGATCATCATAATCAAGTAAGTACTTTTCGAGATAGTGATTTTTCAAGACACATAAAATGCTCTGTATCTGTAGCTTTAAAGTGGTAATATTATCCTATGGAGTAAAACATATACTGCACATGGTCACTTGTCAATGACTTACAGGACTGTTCTTCTGGTCTTAAGGTAAAAATGGGGCAAGGACCAAGGCAGCACCAACAGGTCACCTTGGTCAGCTAGGGGGCATCTAGGTGTGGATGGTTTCTTTTGTTATTGTGCTGTTGGAATCTAAACAGGACCCCCAACAAGCCTTGGATGCTGCAACTGTTCTGGTACCCAGGGTATTGGCGCTGGGTGGCTCCTGGGTATCCTGGCATCTCCAGGTTTGGCAAGAGGATGGATCTGACCTCCTGAGCAGCAAGTCCTTGCTCCTGTCACGCTGCTCCCATGGTGAGCCCAGTGACTTACAACACGGTGGACTTGCAGAAGCTTTGCTGTGCCTGCAGACACTTTCAAACAGCTCCTCTACTCCAGGGGAGCTCTTTCCTGGTTGCTGATTGCTGGAAATTCCTCCAATGGTTTAGGGAGAGTATCCAACTCTTGACGAAGTCAGTCCCAACAATAGTTGGAGTTCAAGCAGCCTGGCAGGATTTTGCACCAGAGATCCTAAGTTTCATGTTCACTACAGGTATCCCACCCTAGGAGTGTTACTAGCCTGGAGGTGCAACGCGCCTCCCAGCATGGTTAGTTCCCCACTTGTCCTGGTGCCAAATGGGCCTCAGGACAAGGGTGGCATCCTCCACGTCTGGGGGATGCCAGGCTCGCATATCAGAGGTGGTGTGGTCTTTGAAGCTCCCCGCCTTGACACGCTAATGTACTAGCGATCCTGCTCGAGGAGGTGTAAACACCCCTTTCCAGAGCAGGAATGGTTTCTGACTTTTGAGAGCCTTCTAGGGGGTCAGAAACATGTATGTGGGGGCAGATTGGACAGGAGCAGTCAGCCACAAAACTAGAGGACTAGTAGGGCTCAGGGAGTACCTATAAGGCATCCTCTGGGTACATGTATTAATAAAGCCACCACAGGAATCAGTATGTGTTTATTAATACAAGGTGTTTGATACCATGTAAAACTTAAGCGTATATGTCCAGCATTTGAAATACATTGCACGTGCTCTAAGACTATTTAGGACCTATCTTGGCGGGTGACTTAAATGCATTAGAAAGGAAGTTATAAGCCTGGCAAATGGTTTATTTTGGCAGGTCAAAGAAGCAGTTTAAGACTGAAATATGACACTCAAATGTGATACCTGTCATACATTTTTGTCGTTATTCTCAACATGTGTAAATGCACTTGATTTTATTTTTATATTCTGGACTTTAAAAGGTTAGATTTCCTTGGACGTAATTGAATCAGTGTGTTTTATTTCCTTTACTTTATCAGCCTCAATAGATGCCTTTTTTAATATAAGTTATTGTGTTGTGTGATATTTATTTGGCTATTTTGGGATTTTATTTTTTAAATTGAATAAAGATCTTTGAAATTAAATTGAATCTGCACACACATGCCTCATTGGCAGACCTGGGACAAGTTTAAAAAGGTTACTTAAGTGAGTAGCCTATAGGGATCTCTACTATCATTTAATTAAAAGCCCCTGGTTACATGCAGTACCACTTACTAGGGACTTACAAATAAATGTAAGGTGCTAATTGGGTGTAAGCCCATTTTACCGTGATCAAAAGAGAGAGCACAAGAACTTTCGCACTGGCTAGTAGTGGTAAAGTGCACAGAGTCCTAAAGGCGAACAAAATGAGTTAATAGAACAGGAGGGGTTGAAGGCAAAAGGTTTGTGAGTTACCCTGCAGAGAGGGCCAGGTCCAGAAAAAATAAATTACTAAAACACTTAAAGTGTCAAACTCTATTTAAAAGAATAACAATTATACTAAGAACCCTAATAACTAAAATTATGTTTTAACTAAAACGAATTCAAAGAATTAAAAATGTTTTTTACAACTCTATTAAAGAAAACTATATTGAAAAACCACTGTTTAAAAAAATATAAAAGATATATACCAACAAAAAAAAGATATATTTGACAACAATATTCTGTCCTGCAATATTTTGGTAGAAACAATATATTTATAAATTCATTATTTCATACATGTGACCATTAAAGTGCATAGCAATAAAATACATGCATACTATATATGGAAATATAGAAACCATAGTAAAAAAAACATTCAAATGCATACCAATAAATGCGTACAGTACATAAGTATATAGCGGCCCAAATAAATACACAATACCAGATTCAGTGGGATTACTAAATTCTCATTTACATTGACCCCTATACAGTCAGGAAACTGCCCTCCCCTCCGTAACAGACGACATCCGCACCCTACTGGACAATGGGGAAACAGCAGCCTTCATCCTCCTCGGCCTCTCAGCGGCTCTCAACACAGTCTCTCACTGCACCCTAATACGCACACTCCACGACGCATGGATCCAAGACAAGGCCCTTGACTGGATCACCCCTTCCTCTCTGGCAGAACGCAGCAGGTCAGACTCCTCCCTTTCCTCTCGTACCCTACACCAACCACCTGTGGAGTCCCCCAGGGGTCCACCCTCAGCCCTACGCTCTTCAATGTCTACATGGCTCTGCTCACCCTCATTGTCAGAACCTACCGACTCAACATTGTGTCATACGCAGATGACACCCAACTCATCCTCTCTCTATCCAACGAACCCAACACCGCCAGACACAACTTTCGAGAAGGCATGGAAGCCTATGCCAAATGGATGAAAAACAGCTGCATACAACTTAACACCAACAAAACGGAAGTACTCATCATGGGCCCAAACCCCGACGCCTGGAACGACACCTAGTGGCCCCCCGCCCTCAGAAGCCCGCCAACCCCCAAGGACCACGCATGCAACCCGGGAATCATTTGTGAGCTAAGAGCTTAAAATGGACCGCCAGATCAACTCTGTCTTATCCTCCTGATTCCACACCCTCCGCCTCCTACATAAGACCTTCAAATGGATCCCCCTCAAACATAGAAAGACCATTACTCACGCCCTGGTCACCAGCAGACTCAACTTCGGCAACGCACTCAATACCAGAATAAACAAAAACCTCTCCCGCAAGCTACAGAACATCCAAAACGCCACCGCAAGACTGGTCCTCAACCTGCCAAGACACTGCGACATCTCCCAGCACCTGCGCACACTCCACTGGCTCCCCATCGAAGCTAGAGTTACCTTCAAGATGCTCACCCACCTCCACGACACCGGACCAGAATACCTGAACAGCCGACTCAAATTCTACGCACCCCAAAGGACCCTATGATCAGCCCAGCTCTCCTATGCCATGGTCCCCCGCACCAGAAAGACCAGATCAAGAGGCCGCTTCTTCTCCTTCCTCGAGGCCAGAGCTTGGAACGACCTTCCGCTCCACCTCAGACAGACAACATCGCTCCCCATCTTCGCAAGAAACCTCAAAATCTGGCTCTTCGACAGACCCCCTCCTTGATGGACTGGAACCTAGGAACCCCCCAGCCCCAGCGCCTTAAGACCCTTACGGGTGAGTAGTCACGCTTAACAAACACCTGATTGATTGATTGATTGAGTGAACTCAAGACAGCTTGTAACTTCAATTGTCAGATCCAAACAATCAGTCTTTGTCAAATGTTTTAAAAGAATCATGACTGCTTCAGCAATATTAAAATTCCAGCACTTGGTTCGGGTCATGCACAGTAAAAAAAATGGCAATAAGCATTATTAAAATAACTGAATTGTACATCCAGGACAACAGGATAAAAACTCCTATACATAAAACGAGTCAATAACATACTGTCATATCAATAAAGTGCTGGGTGCCTCAAAAGAGTCAAGCAATCCTAAATAGGAATTCTTGCAATAACCATCATTTTATGCAGACTGTAATTACAAGTCATATCCATAAAGTGATGTGTGCTTCAAACGGTCAGCAATCCTAGATAGAAATTCCTGCAATAACCCTTGTTTCATCCTGACTATAACTGCATCCCAGATTGAACTAGAACTTCTCGGCTAATCTGGGACAAAAACTTCTGTTGCCTGATCCAGACGCTCATCGAAAACCTACTAACAGCAAAAACAATAGATGTCATACCAGATTTTAATACACTCAGTGCCACCTAATAACGTCTGATTCCCAAGTTACAACAAACCGGGCCAATCCTTTTTTTACAGAAAATAAAATATGTTCTACTGTCTTCAGTCCATAACCACAGGCTGGGCATGTGGCTGTATCTGCATTCGTAACCCATGTGTTGGATGACCTTAGGGGTAAACAACGTAATCTAAATCTCACATTGAGACTTTTCGCCACAGGTGGTGAAAACAGATCATAAAGAAGCTCAAATTTAGGAAAAGGTTTAAAACTTAAAAACGCGTTGGTAAGGTACCCCGCAGTTCTGCTTGTGACGTACCATTCTTCCACAAAGGCCCAAGACTCAGCTTTCACAGTGGCTTTATCTTTTTTACTAATGCATTCCGGGCAGTCCCACAAATGGCTCAACCCCAATGATATGCACCAACATTTGACATGGATTAGCCAGGAAATCCGTTTAGCACCAATTAAAAAAATAAACTTCTTTCAAAGATTCACAATATTCTCCTAACCTCGGAATGGACACTAGACGTATCCAGTAAATCAATTGTTTTATTGCGGCAACACCTCCAATTCTCTTTGGCCCTAAATCAAAAAACAGCAGTCAGCTGAGTGCTAACTGGGAAAGGGACCAGGGATCTGGAGAATATGTTTCCAATTACCACCAATGTATGCTAATCAACGTGACCCCATAGCTCTGCACCACAAAGTGCAGCATTTGGGCTTTCATCCGATAAATGTTCAGGGCAGGGGTAATCCACCGGGACCAAGCCTGTTTATTATATCAGAGTATGGGTTTGAATTTATGGCTTAATGTTAGATAGCTTTTCACGGCTTGGAGTTCCCAGCCCAGGGTTTCGGTTAGCCTTACTCCTAGGTAATCAAACTTAATCACCTTCTCGAGAGGTTTTTCCACTATCTTCACTGGTCTATTTTTGCCCTTGCTCTTACCAAATACCATGTTTAATTCCAGGCCCCTATTCTCGCAAAATGCCAAGAATGTGCCAATTAGCCTCTGGAGTCCCATTGGGGTTCTGGAAAAGAGTAGAGAGTATTCAGCGAATATAATTATTAATTATATGTATGTGCCATGATATTTAAAAATCAACATTTCTGCCAAATACCATCTCTAGACACTGGCAATAAAGGAAAAGATGGAGCTGCTTACCTGTAATGAGTTACTGCAGTTGAGTACTGACGTCGCAATGCCTGCTTCCAGTGTCAGCACCCTGGGTGAAAGACACATAGCTTAGCAAAATTACTGCATATCAAGTATCCCTATTACACATTGTAGCAATAATCAGGGCTATATTTTTTCAAAGCTGTAGTCATGGAAAGCCCAAAGCAATGAGCTTTTGAGTGCAAACCTGTGACATATTATAATCTTTCATTGGTGTTGAAAGAAGACACAGAGTGGTATTGTAATGGTACAAAATCAAACGCAGGCAAAGAAAGAGTTATCTGCAGTCTAATAAAAGACAACCCTATTGGGGAGCAGTGGGCCCCTAAAACACCTGGGCGCTGATGCTGCTGCACTTGTTACAACTCAGCACTCTCAAATGTTAGACACAAAAGAGACAACAGCTCTGTCCATCATATTTGACATATTATAAGCTCAGTCAAAAAAGAGCCATAGTTCATGATCGTATAGAAGCCTTGTGTAAGTGAAATCTTTTTGGCTTTTCTTAACAGTATATGTGCTACAGATGTAAAAAGGATTTGCATATTCAGTTTGAAAATTATGAATGATGCTCACTGGGTGTTTTATTTTCCAGCGCCGAACAACATGGTTGCAATAGTTCCCAAGAAAGATGCCCCAGGGGTGGATTTCTGTGGCGTGAACGATTACTACTACATTGTTCGTTCGGACATGAACTGCTACATGAAGTCGACCAACTTCAACAAGGGAGAAGACCTCAAGGTGTTCAGCCTCCATCAGTCATGCAAGGGCGGCGACCACTATCTGGCCCACGAAGATGACCTCTTTTACATCATCAAGGGAAACAACTATAGGCGAGTGTCCAACATGAACACAGATAGTGGAGCCGTGGTGTACAGTCTGCACCCAAACTGCCAAGGGGGCGACCATTACCTGTCGGCCTTCGGAAAATTCTACATCATCTTCCAGAGTAAAGGCACTTACCGTCGAGTGAAAAACATGAACACGGATGAAGACGCCGTGGAGTATAGTCTACATCCAGACTGCAAAAACGGACTGTACTACTGGGGGGTCAAGGGCTATTTTTACTTTGTGAAGCCTGTTGACGAATGGGGAGTGCAGTATTACTGGTGCACCAATCTCCACGAAAACACAGACGGAAAGCCATTATCCTTTCATAGTGACGTCGTCAGCTTCCTGCCCGGCGGCCTGGCTATCACTAAGGGGGCGGCGTACGGCACCTGGGAGTGCATTAAAACCATATCCAATGATTCGGACTCAACAATACAGTGGAATAAGAAAATTACCCGTAAAGTGGGGTATACCCGTGAGAAGATGACGAGTGTGGAGAAAAACTGGAACATATCAATGTCTTACACCTACAGTGCAGGAGATCTCACGGCAGCATTTGCCAAACAGCAGTTTTCAATGAGTGCCAGTTTCGGGGGGACAAATGTCGATACGGAATCGGAAAACTGGAATGAGGCGACGGAGATAGAAGAATCTATAAGTGTATCGTTAGAGGCTCACAAAAAAATGTTCGTCTGGCAGTACAAGCTTGGGTTTGGCGATAAGGATGTGCTGTTCTGCCGTTCTATGAAATTTGATGACGACCCCTCGCCACCCACTGAAATACCACTCCCACCTTCCAAGTAACTCAAAGGCAGGGAAACAGTCTTTACAATGCAGTCTTTACCAGGCAATACCCTTTACCACGCTGCCTTAGTCATGCAGATAAGTGCCAGGCAGATCAATACCACACAAGCAATTATTTGCCCCTTTAATGCATGCCATTGCCATGCAGACATAGATTTATAAAAATAAATAATACATTGGGCCTAATTTAGATTCGTGATAGGAGGGTAGTGGGGGTATAGGCTGAGCAAAGTTATGTGAAAGGGTAATTAGAGGCCATAGGTTATCAGACAGTGCTCAAAGGAAACTGACAACGACCACCCGACGTTGTCAATTAGTGTAAACAAATGTCCACACACTTATAACTGAATACAAAGTCAATTTCCTCAGCCACAGTCATGTAATTTTCAGCAATAATTAATTCACGTAGTAGTTTTCTCAGATGTTCTTTATTCTGAGTCTTGTCTACATACAATTGCGCTTCAGTTCTTCATCAACACAGCATATAGCCACAGATTGAGCCAACACGTGTTTCGTCTATTGGTAATAGCTAAAGACTTCATCAGGGCGTGAACTGCAATATCTATACAAATAATGTCATTGATGGCCTCTGCCGAAATCAACCTTCATAGGGTTCAACGATCAAAGTATATCCAGTTCTAGCAGTGTCAAGGAAATATTACTAGGCTTTCTCCGATCAACTACCAGCCTTCATAAAATCAGATAGCATCCATAAAATTCTTGCTAACAGTACAGTGAGTACTCTGCATCGATTCTTGGCATGAAGGCTGGTAGTCAGGATAGCTGTCACGTTTGTGATGGAGGAACCTGTTCATCAAACTCAAAATGATACCTTTAAAAAAGGGGTTCAGGTCCGAGTAGAAATACATGGATTGTAAAAGTAATTTCAAGGTTTAGGGGTTGTAGTGGTAAAGAGAGGTAGGGTAATTATAGGGTTTAGGTTTTGACGGTGGTAAAGGGAGGCAAGGGTGATTTTAGGGTTTAGGGGTGGGTAGTGCAAAGGGGAGGTAACAGACATTTTAGGGTTGGGTAGGTAGTAGTAAATAAAAAAGGGCGTTCCCCTAAAAAAAGAGAAAATACAAATTATATATACTTACCTTAAACATACTTAACGCGTGCTAAATACATCTGTGTGATAAATACTGCACGGGAAGGCATATGTGGTAATCGCATGTGCTGTAAAATCATGCCTTCTTCAAACGACGATCAAGCTACACTCCTCTCATGTAAATAATGGCATGGTGGCTTTTGATTATTGAGTTGGGGCTTAAAATAGATTAAGTAATACAAGAATCTGTCACGTGAACGTTTTAAAACCTCACACAGACCAAAAAATAGTGTGTGCTACAATATTAATTAAACTGCAGAAAGCGAAACAGTTTACAATAACAGCTGATGTATTCCATATACCTGCATTCAATGCTCAACCCCTTGTCCGATTTTGAATACACTTTTAATAGGTCTTTACGCTGGTGCAATATTTACTGGGTCAACTGCTCCCAAAACTGAGACTGCAGAATGTGCACCATACCACTGCTAAAATAAAGACAGATGCTCGCAGTCACCAATTGTATTTGTGTGTTTACTGTATGCCTCACTTTATGTTGTAGTTTAAGGTGTCAAGGATGGTTTACTTCAAAGATCCAATCTGCAAAGGTTTTTGGGTTTTTACACCTGCTGGTAATGAACTTGCTGACAGCATTTTGATTATCTCGAGATTAAAAAATCCATGCCTGGATTTGTTTTTTTTTTATTTCAAAGATTTTTATTAAGAAGAAATTTTTATACAGTACAAATCCAAATGTAAATGACAGTGATTGCCAATGGAATGGCTCTGCGACCCAGCATGCAGCTGATGATGCCAAGCAGGTGGTCAGTGGGGCTTCACGCACTTCTAAAAGTTTTGATTTGTTGCGCTTTTCTTGAAAGATACCGGATTCTGAGAGTAAATCAGGAGATATGAGTGATAATGGAGCATAAATAAAAGTCCAGTGAAGAGGATGAAAGATGACATATGCACCTTAATACAAATGTGTTTATGTGATAACTGGCACAGGCAGTGTAGCGCACAAAATATTATGGCTCGAGAAACTTTTAAACTCTTCACCCATCGGATGTGTACTTGTGTACTGTACAGTGCAACTTGTGAAAAGTTGGGAGCAATTAGAACATTTATACTTGTTAATGCCTGTCTCAAGGAGGAGTTATTATCTCTATATATATATATATAAATGTGCCGCCTAACAATTTTAATAGGTATGGCTTTTGCATGAAGAACCATGGTTGTTTGCGTGGGAATGCCAACGTAGCACTCATAGGATACCCCTTCAGTACAAAGTAATACAAAGCAGCTCAAACAGCTGTTTGTGTTACTTTTAAGGCAAATTTGCAGCGTAAAAATATTTTGCACTGGAATTTAAAAAGCTATTATGACTTTGCACTGGTTTGTGTCACCTTGCATGGGCACACAGTCTTGATAAATATGCCCTATGAGTATCTGTGGTTATAAAAAAGATAACAAACCCTTGCTTGCAATACATTTGAAGAATTTTCAGGATAGATAGATTGAGCCAGTGGAGGTAAACATTTTTACCATCGATTTCAACACATTTCTCACCAACCAGTGGGATTTTTCTTTGATTAGTCATTGTAAATGTTATTCTTAGACTGATTAACACGTTCAAACAAAAGTGCAGAAATGCACTGTACTGGCGCACACTTGTCACAAAGCATTACAATTTAATGTAACATGATTACTAGTGTTCATTGGTCAAGATATAAGTGATATTTCCTTTTACCAGCCTCCCCAGAGGATGAGTAAACATGGCTACTTAAACTAAAAGAAGATGATAGGAGAAATGATTGCAAATAATCTAGCTAGCATCTCTACCCATCGCTTTTCACCCTCTGTGCCACGCTAGACAGAAGACCTCTTTGGAACAGTCCATTAAAATCTCTTAAGCTGACATGCTTGGAGAAGAGTTAAGGACGGAAGTTAACACATCAAAAAAACATAGAGAGTTGGAAAAGTCATGGGGTGAGATTGGATAGTGAATGAAGCAAATAACATGAATTTCCAGGAAACATGTGGTGACCGAAGAGAGCCTCCTGTGCCAAGACACAGCTGCACATGGACAGGTTCTGCTATTGCTAGGATCTTACACCAGTTTCAGACACATGCAAGAGCTTAAACCATCACAGTGATAGTTATTCGCTAATATGGCCAGATCCATACGCAGAGCACACACCTACATGCCCAAGTGTTGTTAGTGGATGCCAAATTACATGACCAAGCAGAGTTACAAACCACCCGAGACAGTCTATTACACCTACCAAGTGCTGATTATGGCAAGGCACAATATTCAATAGATTCTCTTGGAGTGTTTCTCTGATGCATAATTTATTTTGTAAGAAACAATATAGTCTTTTTTCTATCATCTCTGAAATCACATTGAAAAGGTTCAATATACGAAAAGTTATTAAGTATGTTTCAACATTTTGCGGAAGAAGGTATTTAACCGGCTGGTTTGAGACGTTCCACAGAGCGGTAACTTTGGTACCGAAAAAAAGGGAAAAACTCTAAAACTGTCAACGTACCAGACTCCTTTCTACCTTTGAGGGTGCTATTTTATTCGTTTCTTCGAAACAATTGAGACTGCTTCATCACGATAAAACACTTGTTAGCCACTTAACGCTCCTGTTACCATTCAAAGGAGGATACAGTGTCAGTAGAATCCTAAAGGCACGGATGTGTGGGCGAGAATCCTTACCCTATATTTTCCAAAATTAACCTTCTTAACTCTATGAAACCACAACCAGCTACCATCTCATTCAAACAACACTTTCATTCAATTCAATTCAATAATAACTTTATTCGGTAGTTTAAAAAGAAACACCATAAAAGTTCACAATAAGCGAATTGCAAAGTTTACAAAGGTTAAAAGCCGGTATAAAAAAGCATTTGTTAAAAAAGCAATTAAAAAAGACGTCTCAGTTTATATATTTTCGACCTTATCATAACATACAGTTTTCCTATTCCTAGCATACTTTCATTTATGCAGAGCTAATATATAACTCGTACTCAAAGGTTCGTACGATGACGAATACAAAATTTGAGAAAACATACAATCGCTTTAGCATAGCTTTCGTTTTCAAGATACTGGATTGCCAAATATGCAGGGCGGCACTGTCGGAGTCCCCAGATTTTCAGAATGGGCAGTATCCAGCGTTTGCGAGGTTCAGTGAAAAATTTACAGAATAACGTTGTATGTATTGTTGTTTGTGGGGACACTAAGTCACACGGACACATGGGGGGTGTGGATGACCAGACATTTTGCTTTGGAAAAGCAACCAGTAAATGGAACAAATCAAATCTAAAACGGGTAAGCAACATTTTTTCATATTGTGTTAAACTAGAGTTCAAATAGGGTTCAATGGTAAAAACAGTCTGCGCTAATAAAGAATGTTGAACAGATGGTTTATGTATCCCAGATAGTAATCGTAACTGGCGTAGGTGTACAAGGCACTCTCTTTTTAGATCCTTTTTTGAGATTTAATTTATCAATAACGGTTGATCAAAAAACTTCCTGTAACCTAAATCTGTTAATAGCGCTTTAACATAGGATAACCATTTAATTTTCTTGTAGTGATCAAGTGTCAAGATATCTTGGATGATTGTCCTAGTTAGTTGGCATTGCTCAGTGACCCATATTCGACGCCACAACATCCCTGGTTGCAATTTTATAATGTCTGTGATATAATCAATGCCCAGTTCTGTGTGGCAGGCATAGGTGGAGCAGCTTTTAGGTACCGCCAACAAGAACCTCAAAAAGGCGTTCTCGACTTTTTGTATTATATCCACATTTGCAAGGCCCCATATGCCTGCCCCATATGTTGCCGTGCTTACACATTTTGCGTTATATATTTGTAGCAGTTCTTTAGGTGGTCGCTGCCCCAGTCTTTGCGAAAACATTTTTAACGAAGTTGTCTCTCGCAAGAATGAAAGCTTCCTTGCGTTGATAGCTGGGTTCCATTTGAATTTCTCGTCAATAACGATCCCTAAGTAGGGATAGGTTGTAGACCTGTCCAGTTGTTCACCCTGTACAAACAGTCTCCGATTTTTGGCATTTCTTTTCCCCCCTGCATGCATAGTGTAAGTTTTCTTTACGTTTAGTTTCAAATTTAGACTCGCCATGAAGGCACAGTATCTATTTAAGGCCAGTTGTAATTCGATTTAACCGGCTGGTTTGAGACGTTCCACAGAGCGGTAACTTTGGTACAGAAAAAAAGGGAAAAACTCTAAAACTGTCAACGTACCAGACTCCTTTCTACCTTTGAGGGTGCTATTTTATTAGTTTCTTCGAAACAATTGAGACTGCTTCATCACGATAAAACACTTGTTAGCCACTTAACCCTCCTGTTACCATTCAAAGGAGGATACAGTGTCAGTAGAATCCTAAAGGCACGGATGTGTAGGCGAGAATCCTTACCCTATATTTTCCAAAATTAACCTTCTTAACTCTATGAAACCACAACCAGCTACCATCTCATTCAAACAACACTTTCATTCATGAAGCTACTTCAGTATGGTAGTTGTGTCTGCTCTATGCATCCATGTGAACTTTTGCACTGGAAACCCTTTTCTGTGCAGATTGTTGGTCCCACTGAACAATATTAGGTCTGTGAGGATGAATACTATCAAAGAGCTGCACTCCTCTATAGAGTGAAGAACCTCCTGGTTTGAGTCTCTTGTAGGAAGCTAGTAGAAAAAAATTGGATGATACTGCACGGTGGTTCCCAGCAAAAGATGAAAAACTGCCCTGCATTGTAGAGTCTTGAGGTGGGCATCTGCTTACATTTTTGCCCACTGTTATCTTATTTCTTCTGTCGAAACAACTAGGAAACACACCATAGCTGGCAACATCAGCAACGTCAATCACGACACTAGATGCTCAAATGGATTGTACATAGGAAAGGACCCAGAAGAAGTAGTATGAAGCAGAGATATGTGAGTTCTAAATGCGCAGAGTAATGGCCACCTCTGGTATGTAATGAGGGTGCCAGGGGACTGCCCACTTGCTCAGAAAAGTGAAAATGGACAAGCCATTGAGCTAATCCTTCGAAACAAATCAAGACTGTGAAGGACTACATTAATCCAAGTCAGTTTAAAAAAACGTTGTCCAATCGTATGCAGAAAGATGAAATACTTGTCAGGGGAAACTTACAAGTTCAACAAGTATGCGTGGGCTCAGACCTTGGTAGCTATGTTACAGAGCAGACAGACTTAACCTAAGGATAATGTTAGCAACGCCAAACAGTCAAAATACCACCCGTTTAATAAAATTAGAGAAAAGTTTAATAAGAAAAATTCGACAGAATAAACAACACCCAATTAAAGAACTGGAGATATGTTTTCTTAAATATTTTTCCGCAAAAAGCACCAGAAAAAGTAAATTTTATCAGAAGTCACTGTTCACTGTTGACCACACTTAGGAGCAGTGTCAGCCATTGTAGGCTGACCATAATAAAGAGATGGTCAGATACCCGAAGCAGGTCATCCCAGTAAAAGCTTTTGCCTTCTAGTTTAGTCTTTATTATGAAAGTCGAAAATCTCCAGCAGAGCAAGGGTGGAGACTGTATCTAGAGAATTTCTCTTGAAGTCGATAGCCATTGGATGAGATCCAGCAGGAGCCATTGGTTTTGGTGGGAAAAAATGAACTGCAGGAAAATTCCAGTTTAGCAGACCATCAAAGTCCTCTTGCCTTGTAGATTCCTTTTCAAGCCTTCATCAGGTCAAGAGTTCTGCATCTGGACTAAGGACCTGATTTAGAGTTTGGCCTCCATGTACTCCGTCATAGATGTAACAGATAGTCCATCCACCTTAGTACAATTGCATAAGGATACAATGCACAACTAATACAGTGGACAGCATTTCTGTCATATTTGTGACCGAGTATCCATCTGTCAAAGTCTAAATTTCCCCCTGAGTCTCTTTTTTTGAAGCTCAAAATACTTTAGTAGCTCACGCCGGGAGGGTAAGGGTTTTTCCTTGAACCAAGAGAATAGAATTGTGTGGTTCAATGAGATCTTGGCCAATCTGCTGGATCGTATATGTGTCAACATAAATAAATATGGGGCACAGACATCTTGTCATTCTAAGGGGAAAGGTTGGTTTGATCTTGCTTGTTAGCAAATGAAAAGTCGGGTGAAAAAAAGAATCCAAACAAGTTAGGCAGTCTCCAGAAGGTGATTTAAATCAAGAGATGTATGGGTTAAAAAGTCTGTATAAGCAGCTGGTTAAAGAGAAAAAGGGCTCTTTTTATCATAATAACTGGGACGATTTGATTAAGGTTATACAAATGAGGGACCAACAAGAGTTCTAGTCAAAAGTACACACATTTTCAAAACCCCCATGGGGGAACCCTTACATGTAGGATCACTGAAGATACCTGGGCTGCATACTTAGATAGTCTATATGGTACCCCTCCAATTTTATCTAGTATTAATTCCACCACCTCTACGAAGTTGCCACTCTCCTCTTTTTCAATGAAAGAAGTAAAGGTGGTAATTGAGTGGATTAAACGATCAAGAGCCATAGGTCCCAATAATACCCCGGCAGTGCTATTTAAGTCCAATAGCACCTAGTAGGCAAGGGTGTTTTTTCCCTTCTGCTCTGCTGGGTAGCCTTAATGGGTAATTATCCCCTGTTTTGAAAAGGCTCAATAGCGAAACTCATCCTGAAAAAGGGCAACTGTTCGGACCCTTCACATTATAGATTAATTAGCCTTTTGGACATCTCTGTGAAGGTATTCTCAAAGATCTTACTCTCGCGGGTGGATGCATGGACTCACGAGCAAAAATTATATAGACTGAGCAAGGATTGTTTTGCTCTCTGCGCCATTATGCGGAAGGCCCTGAAGTAAAGCAAAGGCTGTGCTTTTCCTGTATCAATTTTCAAACAACCTTCGACATAGTAGATAGGGGACTTCTATGGGGGAAACTTGTGACATGGAAGCTCCCAAATTACCTTCTCAGTGCACGACAAGCACTACATACTGACAAGGGGCACAGATTGAGCTGAATAAATCTGGCAGAGCATCACAAATATTCCAATTCATAATCGTCTTCATCAAGGATGGGTATTAGCTCCCTTTCTATTTGGTTTGTTTTTGTTGGACTTTCCAGCAGCCATAGAATTATGACGTTCATTCTCCCCACAAGGTTGGGAAACAGCGCATTCCATGTTCACTATATGCAGATGACTTGGTTCTGCCAAACTACACCCCTATTGTTCTGCAAAGAAAATGAGATAGCTTAGCAAGATAAAGTATGCAACAGTTACTTAAAATTAATCTAGAGAAAACTAAGGTGGTGATATTTGGAATAAAAGTGAATACATTCAAATGGTATACAATGGAAGTTGTGAATTTTTATAATTATTTAGGGCTGTCCTTCTATACGTTCTAAGACGAGATATTCATATGGAGTATGTTAAGTAGAGGTCCATGATGCAAGCTGGGTGCCTGGCTACACTTAATTGGAATCATGGGCCTGGTGTCGGCCTGATCCGAAATGTGGTGAGCCCTGGGGAGGCAGAGTGGTTGCTGGAGAACCTTCCTAATACTGAGATCCCAGGTTTTTGTCTTTATGCCAGCGGGGTCTTACGGAGAGAGCGTGAGCACCCCTTTCTCCCCTCACCCTCCCCTCTATGTCATGCTAGTGTGGGGTTTGGGCCCCCCGATCGAGGGTATCACCAGAAGGAGAAGGGAGTGCGGCCTACTTGTACTCGTGGTTGCGACAGCCTTTCTCTGCAGGCGTGTGCCCAGATGACACAGAGCAATGGAGAGGCTGCTCCCTGGTAAAACCCACCCAGGGGATTAGCTTTTGACTTGACACCTTTGGGGACTGTAGTATCGTAGAGATACGTTCTAGTGTATTTGTATTTGTATTTAAGGTTTTTGTAGAGCGCGTAGTAACCCTAGAGCATCCCAGCGCTAGAACCTGAATTCAGGAGGGAACAGCAGCGGAAGGGACAAGGAATCAGGGGAAGAGAAGATTTTTCAGAGCCTTCCTGAACTGAAGGAGGTTAGGTTCGGTTCTTAGTCTCCGGGGGAGACTGTTCCAATGTTTGGCAGTGTGTACCGAGAAGCGGCGTCCTCCAGACCGAGCTTTTTTGACTCTGGGGACGGTGATGAGGTTCTCTTCGCTTGATCGGAGAGCTCTTGTCGCTTTGTAGGGAATGATGAAATCCTTGAGGATGGGTGGCCCTTTGTTATTGAGAAGTTTGTGGGCCAGACAGAGGGCTCTGAAAGCAACCCTTTCTCTGACTGGGAGCCAGTGAAGAAGCGTCAGCGCTGGCTTTGCCGAAGATCTGGCTGGGGTGTTAGTAAGTAGTCGGGCCGCGGCGTTTTGGATTCTCTGCAGGGTATTGATTATAGCTTCCGGGGAACCCAGGTAGATTGCATTGCTGTAATCTTGCCTTGTCACGATGAGGCCCTGGATCAATAGTTTCCGGGAGGTGGCAGGGAGCAGGGGGAAGACCTTCCTGCATGCCCTGAGGAGTCCAAAACATATTCCTGCCGTCTTTTTGGCCTGAGTTCTGAAGCTCAGATCCTTTTCGAGCCATACGCCCAGGCTCTTAACCTCTTCCTTGGAGGCAGGGGGGTCACCTAGACAGCCTGGCCAGATGTTAGGCGGCAAGGAGGGCCCTTTATGTCCGAGCAGCAGGATTTCGGTCTTAGACCCATTCAGTTTCAGCGCTGAGGTGTTCATCCAGCTGTGGATTTCGGTGAGACAGCTGTGAAGATCGGAGGGATCTTGGTGAGGGTGTGAAAGGATCACCACCAGCTGGGTATCGTCTGGGTAATTGATGATAGTCACGCCAAACGGGGTGACCAATTCCTCCAACGGAGACATGTAAACGTTGAATAACGTAGGGCTAAGAGATGAGCCCTGCGGCACTCCACAGCGGAGGGGGATCGCGGGGGAGTGGCTGTCGTTCTCCCAGACTTGGAAGGAGCGACCCTCTAGGAAAAACATGAGCCACTTCAGGGCCGTGCCGCTTACTCCAATGTATCGCAGTCGCTGGGTTAAGATCTGGTGATTTACAGTGTCGAAGGCCGCACTGAGGTCCAGGAGGATCACTGCCACTGATCCTCCTGTGTCCAGAATGCTTCTGGCCTTCTCCACTGCTGCCAGGAGGGCGGGGTCGGTGCCCTGTCCTGGACGGAAACCCGTCTGGGAGTTCCTGAGTATGTTGTTACTCTCTAGGAATAGTAATAGTTTTTTATTCACTAACTTCTCTGTGACTTTACTGTTTCCAGGGAGGAGGGAGATTGGCCTGTAGTTGGCTAGGTCCTGGTGGTCCAATGAAGGTTTTTTCAAAAGACCTTTGACCACCGCCGCTTTCCAGCTGGGAGGGTCTACTCCCTGTGTAAGGGAGGTATTGATGAGAGACGTGAGAGGAGGGATAATAGTGCTGGACACTTTTTTTCAGGAAGCGAAGAGGGGCAGGGTCGCTGGGGGAGCCACTTTTAATTGTGGCTAGCGTCGCGGCTACCTCTTCCGTGGATACTGGGCCGAAGGTGTCAAGAAGGGGTGAGGGGGCATCAGTGGGATGAGTGAGGTAGTGGGGAGAGTTGGAAGGGTCCCCATCCGTGTGGACGGCGTCGAAGGGGGGTAGGGACGCGAGAATTTTTTGGATTTTCTCGTCAAAGAAAGTGGCCAGTTTAATGCATTTACTTTCGGCGGCTTTGGGGTCCAGGGGTTTCGCCGGGGGGTCTGGAGCATGAAGGAGTTCTTTAAGAATGGCGAAAGTTTCTTGGGCCGAGCAGGAGGAGTTTTTAATTCTATCTTCGTAGAATGCACTCTTGGTTTTGTGGAGCTCCCGTTTATAAGTTTTTATGGAGCCACAAAAATATGCCTTTTTTTGTCTGCAGTCTTGTCTTTTCTCCAAGAGCGTTCATTTCTCTTGCATTCCTTCCGTAGGAGATTCAGTTCGGGGTGTACCAGGGGGAGGGGTTTACTCTCTTAGTACGTTTCAAGGTGCTGGATCTCAGGAGGAGGCAATCCAGGGATCGGGTGAGCCAGGTATTGAATTCTGTGTCAGCAGTAATGGTGTCTTGAGAGGGGGGGGATATCTTCCCTAAGTTTGGCTGCCCATTTATCTGGGACCAGTTTGTGCCAGCGTCTGATAAGGGTTCTGATTTTGGGAGGTTGGAGGGGGGGAATATTGATGTGCCATTCAAAGGGAACCAGGAAATGGTTGGTCCAGGGGAGAGGGAGGTGAGCGTGAGTGATGAGGTCTTGAATGTTTGTGAAGATGGGGTCAAGTAATTGTCCTTTGTCATGAGTGGCCTGAGGGTTCTTTAAGCAGAGACCAGCGGAGGAGATGTCAAGTAAGAGTTCGGCGGCCTGATTGTCGACTGGGTCCAAAAAGTGGAGATTGAGGTCCCCTAGTAAGAGGTAGTTAGAGGAAGTTGTACACTCAAGCGAGATATGGTCGATGAGCTTGCTAGGGAATTCGGCGAGTTGGCCGGGGGGGGGGGGGGGGCGATAAACGAGCAGTCCAGACAGGGATGTAACTGGAGAGATTTGGATGGAGAAATGGCAGCTTTCGCAGTCTTTGATGTTGCCATCTGCGATTCTGCAGGTGAAGGCATCCTTGGATATTATGGCTAGGCCGCCTCCCCTGCCACGCGGTCTGTTCAGAGAGCAGATTTGATAGCCTGGAGGGAGTGCGTTGACAATGTCAGGGCCGTTGTTGGGAGTAAGCCATGTTTCAGTGAGAAACAGAATATCTATGGCGTGGTTTGAGATCAGGAGGTTTATTTCATGGGCATGTTTAACAAGCGACCTGCAGTTAAGTAGGCCTAGCTGGAGGCCACTGCGTTCAGTGTCTGAGACGGGAGGATTACAGAGACTGCAGCCGGTAAATGTGTTATCGCCCATGTGGGTGTAATTACAGGAGGGATGTTTCTGTATGTTCAAGGCCAGAAGCCTATCTCGGGTGTAGGCAGGGCATTTCTTAGGAGAAATGGGCATAGTGTCTGGGCCTGGGTCCGTCCGGGCCCGGACGGGCCCAGACGGGCTTGCCAGACGGGCTAGTGTTCCAGTATGCTTGTCACACACTGAACACCCACCCACCACAGGCGTTATCAATTAGATGACCCTGCCAAATAAAAGGGGCTGAGCACACGTGCTCAGGGCCAGTTAACCAACCATCTAAACTGTGTCTGCGTCCTTCATTCTAGTAGTATGAGGGCCTAGGCCCCCAAGACACTACAAAGGCGACGAGGCGGAAGCTGTGCCCAGCGTGCCACAGCTGAAAATTGTGGGGGAACAGAAGGGGGAGAGAGCTTCCCGCGTAGAAGGCACCCCCGTACTGAGGCGTGACGCACCAAGAAGCCTGTGGGCAGGACAGAGCCCGCAGCGTGACCTGAGGTGACCGGGAGCCTACCCCTCACCTTAGGAACCAGCAGTGAAGTGCCCTGGGAGTAAGTGCAGACCAAGCGGTGCCCACCCACGGTGGCTGCAACCAAGTGACCCCCATCATGGAGAGGCGGTGAGGAGCCCACCTGCATCGGCAGAGAAAATGGCGAGCTAATGCCCGTTGGGGCGAGGAAAGAATAAGCGGGGCCGGACTGTCGATCTGCCGGCCACTGCCACTGCCTGCAGAGAGGCGGCATGCCGTCATGACACAGGTGAGCCCGCAGGCTGCCCGAGAAGCCAGGGTGCGAGCGGAGGTCTGCGGGAGCCCACCCTGCCTCCGTGACCAATGCAATAAATAAGGAGAGTGAGTGGAGGGAGTGGAGTAGCTTACCACCTCCCGACCTCCCTTTGACAAAGAGCGGAGCCCACCCGCAATAGCAGCGACGCTCTGCCAGGCATGATGCAAGCCCGCAGACCGCCCGAGGAGCTGTGACCACCCCCAAGAAGGCCTAGGAGCAAGCGGAGCCCACCCATGGAGAAAAGGAACTCTGCCCCGTCAAGGAGCAAGCCTGCGGAGCAAGCACGGCTACAGCCCCCCCCTCCCTCTGGTGCGCAGCTAAATGAACAGTGTGAGGCTGCCGCGGGAGTTGAGGGGGTGAAAAGGAGAGTGAGTGAGGGCCCGCAGGGATGTGGATCCCGGGCGGCACCGGCAACCCCCCCCGCCACGCAGCTTGTAAAAGGGAAGGCCCGCTGCTAAGAGCGGGAGGGTTTTACAAACAATAAAAGTGACTCACCGTAGTGAAAGAGAGTCTTACGTTCGAGCCGGACTGCCTGTGTGTGCCCCAGGAAGCGGCTGTGCAGGTGGCTGCAACCGGCTGACCAGAGTGCAGCAGGCAATGAGGATAGTCGACCGGAAACACGCCGACAGCAGGGGGACCGAACCGGTATTTTCAGCCCTCGACACATGTCCTCTGCCCAGTGAAAAGAGACAGTGAGAGGTATAGAAGCCCTGGCAGCGTGACAAAAGGTGCCTGCAGGGAAAAGGAAAAGCCCACATACAGGACCCCAGAGGAGAAGCAGTTTCAGGATAGCAACCACAGCACCACCTGGTGGTCCCTGCTACAATGCATCCCACGAACAGCTACAGAAACTGTAGAAGGGCGAAATTACTTTGGCTACAGCCAAGGGAGGAGGAAAGGAGCTTCTCCATGTAGGGCACCTGCATCTGAAAGCCCATATGAGGGAAAGCACAAAGGCAGAACCGTCAGGGGCACCATCACTCTACTGAATGAGGTCAATCTCAGGAGCCCTATCGCTACAATGAGCACAACCGGAGTAAACTGCACACAAGGCATAAAGGAAGGCAACCCCAGGCAAAAGGGGGACTGTCAAGTACACACGAGAAGGTGCAAGAGTCTTGCCATGCAGGAGTGGCATCAAGCCACTACCTAGCTCCGAAAGAAAAAGTGACAAAGCACGAGAAAGCACCAGAAGCGCAAGACTGGCGCAGGGACGCCACACTGCAGCAAGAAAGCAAAAGAGCGACCTAAAGTGTGACACTGCCAGGACCTGCGGGAAAGTAGAGGAGGTGACGCCTGATGGCCACAGGTGGTCACCACAGCGACAACCAAGACACCAGAGCCTATGTCACCAAATGGAAATGCAGTGAGTTCTTGAGGAAGTGCAGCACGCACGTTTGAGTAACGCGATGACGCCAGCAAAAGTAAAGAAGCACACAGCGCAAGGAGGAACGCTACACTGAAGGTGTTCCACAGACGGTACGAAGTGAAGCACAAACTTGCGACCAACAAGCAAAAGGACTTAGGTAGTCACACTACGTGACTCACCCCCCCAAAGCAGCCTGAAAAAGGCCGCGAAGAAGGAACCACGCCACCATGATGGAGAGACGCTGGGAGCGCGTCCTCGGAGACCTGTCAGAAGGTCACAGGGAGATGATGTGCAAGAAAGTCACCGCCAAAAGCCGACCAGCCAGATGGTCGCCCAAGCAAAGAATCCGACCAGTCAGATAGTCGCCCGAGAAGGGAAGAAGAAGCCGACCACCCAGTTGGTCGCAAGGAGGATGAAGTCGACCACTCAGTTGGTCACAATACGGAAGAAACCGATCACCCAGTTGGTTGCATGGAGGAGGGAGCCGACCACCCAGTTGGTCGCAAGGAGAAAGAAGCCGACCACTCCGTTGGTCGCAAGGAGGATGCTGACTGGCAAGAAGTCAGCGAGCAAAGACATCTGACGAGACATCTGACAAGAAGAACAGAGAAGACATCGGTGAAGAGAACAACGGAGGACATGTCCACAAAGAGGACCAGAAAGAGACTGAAGCGAAGTATAACAACGTCACCTAAAAGTCATAAGGAATCAAGCGAGAGAAGGTCGCGACGAGAGGTCCAGTCACAGATGGATATGAAGATTGTGTCCTAGGGGAGGACAAGACCAGGGAGACCCGGGTAGTGTGCACGCTACACGGTGACGCCTGGTGAGGGAAGACCAACCAGATAGTAGACCAGACCCCGTCGAGAAGAAAAGGATAAGAAGACCAATCCTGAGTGGCACGACGCCATGACGAAGGAAGAAGAGAGGAAAGGAGAAGAGCTAAGAGGTGTGCATGGCAGTCCGACACAACACACACCAGAAGGAGAACACCCGAAGAGGAAAGGAGAAGAGCACAGAAGGGTGCGTGACGAAACACCACAACACACACCATAAGGGGAATACCCGATGGGGAAAGTGAAAGGATGCACGGACATCCAAACACAGCACCTAGAAAACATCAGCACCACTGGGAGCACACATCTACGTGCAACCCGAAGATCACCCAGGAACGACAGGGGCAAGCAGGCTGGTCCATTGGTAACAACTACCTCTGGGATGGAGCGGACACAGAACCGTGGATATCCAGGGGCAGAGGCCTCAGGGACACCAGTGGCAGCGGATCCCAAAAAGAGAGATGAACCGTTGAAGCTTGCTCTGAAGGTCCAGGGAGAACAACGGTAGCATGCGACAGAACAAGTGCCAACAACACCCTTTTCAGGTGGAGCTTTGGACACAGAGAAGGGACCCGTAGTGACTCCTCCAACACGCTTAGAGCGACAAGGTGGTAGCCCACCGGTCCAGTGGAAGCCTGGCAGCAAAGGGCCTCCGGGTCGTCCAGTGAGAGGGGACACCCACGAGAGAGGGTTATCGGTGGGAGTGATACCCTGCAACTGCAGACCATGTCAGAGACAGCCACCAGTTGGGGAAAACACCTCAACCAGGAGTATATAGTGGACAGCAGAACACCAATGTTCCACCATGATTCCATCTGCACCTTTTCACCAACTGCGGTGTCGGAAGAAAGGAACTGGAGAGCATACTTCCATGGCGCAAGTACACAAAGGAGCACTTCCACAGTGCACCAGAACATTGTGCCAAGGAGAACTAATGGTCCTTGCTGCAAGGACACCCTCGCCGGCAGATGACCAGCCGTGAAGAGACTATGTGGAAGTCGTCCACATCGAGTTATGTTTGTTCTGCAATTTTGTATTTTTCTCCCGCAGGTTCGGACTTCTATTTGTTTGGACCTTCATTATAGTTTGGGAGGGATGTAGTATCGCAGAGATATGTTCTAGTGTTCCAGTATGCTTATCACACACTGAACACCCATCCACCACAGGCGTCATCAGTCAGATGACCCTGACAAATAAAAGGGCCAGTAACCAACCATCTAAACTGTGCCTGCGTCCTTCATTGTAGTAGCATGAGGGACTAGGGCCCCAAGACACTACAGGGGCCACTGGAGGTATAGCCTTGCTAGTTCTTTTTTCTTGGTGGAACCTGGACAGGAGCAGGATACTTTGCTGATACGAGGCGGCTTCGACCACTAGGAGTATCATGACTGCTTGCCAGTGAGGGAGACGCACCACCCACCTCTTGCATATTTCACAAGAGCTATTAGGGGCGAGCAAAATGACGTCCACCAGAACAAAGAAGGACCCCACTGTTAAGGACTTATTCACTAAGAACTCCTCCAAGTGGGCGGAGTCAACCAGGGAGCCGGACTCACCTACTCACTCCCCGCTGAAGCCAGGCAAGGGCCCAGATGCAGATGAAGAGGCATCGGTCACATGCAGCTTCATGGAATCCCTGTTCAGCAACTTGAGAGATGACGTAGTGACTCTGAAGATGGGAATGACTAAGGAAATAAAGGACTTTGGGCGCAACATGGGGGATCTGGAGCAGCAAGTGGATTCCATAGAAAAGAGCAGTGATACGAGGGAGGACGAGTTGGACGCATGCGCAGTGAGATCATTGAGCTTGAGAAGACTGCAACGCTGATCTCAATTATTATCTGGGGGACTTAGAATACAGATCTCCCAGATTTAACATTAGAATTAAGGGTGTTCTGCCCCAGGCAGATGCAGGCAGTCTGGAAGATTATGTTCTCTACCTCTCCCGCCATATTGTTCTGAAGTTGGCAGAAAAGGAAATTCTCCTGGATTGCACACACAGAGAGGAACACCCCTTTGGGGTGCCAGGATTCCCGCAGGACATCCTTACGTGTCTCAACAATTTTCACCAGAATGAACTCATTATGGATAAGGTATGCAATCAAACCCATGTCCTATTTGGGGGGATCAAGGTGCTCCATTACCAAGCTCTCTCCTTTATCATGTTACAGTGCTGTTGAAACATGAAGCCGGTGACTGCATTCTTTAGAGATAAATGGGCCCACTACAGGTGGGGTCACCCCTTCCATCTCATCTTTGTTTGGGAGGGAGAGACAGATATGGTTTGCACCCCGTTGGAGGCGGTGGTGATTCTGGGACTGAACCTGGAGCAAGATGACCCTGAGCGACTCCCAGTGGCGGGACTCTGGGAAGCAATCTACATCCCATCCTGAAAAAGGTTGAGCGAGCCGACCACAATGGAGAGTCTTAGAGAGAGATTGGCCCATTTTCAGCACCTCGTTTAGAGGGATCAGTCTCCGGAGCAAAAAGAGAAGTGATCGGGTCGCGGTTGAGTGACTCCCAGCGACCTCCTCAGATGCAGATAATGTTGGATCCTTAGTGTCTGCATACAATGGCCCTCCGGACGTCCCTGCCAACAATGGTACTTCTGCTTGAACTTCAGATTTGCCCTGTTTTGCAGTACGTCTGATAGGGTGCTGCAGAGAGAACCCGCAACCTCTACACCCCTATGCTGCCTGACTCGGATAATCAACGTCATGGACCCATAATACATGATTAACTAATTTACACCAGTTGGTGACTTGGTTGTTTATGTCCACTTGTTTTATTTCTTCTACATATGTTTCTGTGCTCTATTAACATGTGACACTGTTTCCTCTCAACACATTTATCTGCAACACAGGTGCATCTCCTCTCCCAGAGAGCTTCTATGGCTGTCCCGTAATCCCTTTGCCCACAGTGAAGATAGTTAGCCTTAATGTCATGGGATTGAATGCTCCAGCGAAGAGAATAGCACCTTTGTCCCAACTGAAGACTGCCCAGTGCGATATATGTCTTCTACAAGAGATGGACCAGTTAAAAAAGGTCTGCAGCCATATGCCTTCCAATTGGTTCGACCGCCAATACTGGTCTTTGGGCCTTGAAAGAAGGCAGGGGTGAAGCACTTAGATAGATCCCTCCACAAGCCGGACACACATGAGCATTCTATCCGCAGGGACTTCAATGGCTGTCAGATCCAGGGCTGTCCGATGCATGGAGGTCATTGAAACCCACCACAAGGGCCTATTTCTTCTTTTAGGCAGCACATAAGCCTTATGCAAGAATCAACAATTTTTAAGCATCCACTCACTTCCTGCCGGAGCTGTCCCATGCAGACGTAGAGGTGGCCTCCATGTCGGACAACTCCCCTACTCCGATTGCACTACACCTCCCCAATAACTGACCGAGATCTAGGGTGTAGAGCATCAATCCTAAAGAACTATCATACGTCCTTTCAATTAAAGAGGTGGTGAGGACGATCATGGAATACTTGGAGATCAGTGAAACGCCCCACACTGAGATAGCAACTCTCTGGAATGCCCCTAAGGTGGTGGTGAGAGTGACATATATATCTGTTTTGGCACAGCTTAATAGGAAGAGGAGAGCCAAACGTTTAGAATTAAAGACACCAGTGAGGGAGTTGGAAGACTCACACAGGCAGTTGGGCTCTCATGGGATACAGCACCAACTTACAATATCTAGAAAAAAGCCTGAGGCCAGTAATATGGATCCAGCGGAACACGCCGTGCTCTGCACAAAACAAAACTACTTTGCAGGGGGCAACAACACAGGAAGACTCCTAGCGCATATGTTCTGAGCTCAGATTCACACTCAGTGTATCGCTCATATATTAGGTCATGCCCAGAACTCCATAACACAAGACACAGACATTGTAGCAACATTTGGTCTGTTTTATGCCCAGCTTGACAGCACAGAACCCCTCCTTCATACAAACTGTTCTGTGTACCTGGAACAGGCTCCAATAGCAAAACTCCCTGAACCTACAGCAGCACTCTTAGAATCAGATATCACAGTGCAGGAGGTCCTGAAAGCAATAGGGAAGCTTAAACCGGACAAGGCTCCCAGCCGGGATGGGTTTACAGCTGCATTTTACAAGAAATTCCCTGTGCATCTGTCTCCCATGCTGGCCCCACTGTACAACTCATTGAGCACACAGAGTGCCCTTACAGAGACCATGAAGTAATTATCACGGTTTAACCTAAACCGGGAAGGACCTCCAACTCTGTGCCTCCTATCAGCCCATATGTTTACCAAATGTGGATGTGGAGATATTTACCAGAATTCATGCTAAAAGACTGGGGTGGCTTTAACCCCAGACTCGCTTGCTGTGATAACACTAAATGCATATTTCACCTAATAGATAAAACAACACAAACCTAGGTTCCTACAATTCTTCTCTCAATCAACGCTGAGAAAGCTTTTGATTGAGTGCATTGGACTTTCTTGTGACTGGTCCTGAAGGCTGTTGGCTTGGGATCCCGGTTCTATAAGTGTATATTGGCCAGCTATTTGGACTGGGTGGCTCTCGTATGCCTTAATGGCTTTTTGTCTCATCCTCTCCCTGTCTCTAGGGGAACACGCCAAGGCTGTCCCCTCTCGGCACTCCTGTTTGTGCTTTATATGTAGCCGCTAGCGGAGTGCATCTGGGGACACCCCTCATTGGGGTGTTTCAGATGGGGGCTGTCTCACAAGATAGAGTTGTACGCAGATGACATGATGTTGGCTATTACTAAACCCCGCCAATCGTTGCACCCTCTGCTAGAGGAACTCAAATCGTTTGGGAGGGCATCAGGTTTTAAGGTGATCGCAACCAAATATCAGCCTTTTAACCTCACCATACCACAGGCAGATCGGGCAACCCTGACCACGACCTTCCCATTCTTATGGTCTGCGCGGGCAATCTCCTGTCTGGGCATTCAATTGTTCGTAACCATAGAGAGGTCTGTGACACACAACTACTCTGTCTTGTTGGATACAGCATACTCCCTAATACAATCCTGGCATGGGGGCCCGCTTTCTTGGTTGGAGAGAATAGCAGCTATCAGAATGTCCCTCTTACCTAAGATGTTATACAGCATGAAGTCAATGCCACTACCACTGCCTCCCTCCATGTTGAGCAAACTCCAGCACTCCCTGGAGTCCTTCATTTGGGGAGGCTAGCGCCCTAGAATGGCTAAAAACCACGCATATCTCCCAGTGGCCAAAGGTGGACTCAGAAATACCTCATCTCTTGCGCTACCATCAAGCAACGCAACTGCAGTTTTTAGAGGAATGGCAATGTCCATATACAGAGAAATATTGGTGATTCTTTGATTAGGCGGGGGTGGGGATTCATATATGAAATAATAAATTTTGTCCTGCAGGCCATCGTTGGGACTTGGGATAAACTTTGTGTCCCTGAGCAACATCATAGGGAATTCAGATTTCCCTCCGGCACTGCATGGCACGTCATATTCCCAGTCACAGGAGGTGAACTGCAAGTGCATAGGGGTTCTGTTTGATGTACGTGGTATGCTAGAGTTTCCGCAGGTGCAGCAGGACTTTGGACTGCCGACTACGTGCACAGTGGCATTACGCTGCCATTCGCCATTGGGTAACCCATCCGCACACAACCACATGCTAGCAGGTTGCTCACCCGAGTTGAACGCTGGATCCTATCGAAGTGGGATTATCGGCATCTGCTGTCGGATATTTATGCCCTCTTGAATAACCCTGCACAATCTCTGATTTCCCCGGCTAGGACACAGTAGGAGCTAGAGTGCGAGTGCCAATTCTCGGACTAGGAATGGTCTGACATCCTGCATCATGGCTCGCACCAAAGCTTTTTGCGCCTCAGACAGGGAGACCCTTATTAAAATTACCAATTACTAGTACTATACACCCTGCTGTCTGGTTAAGTGGAAGAAGGGAAGTGACGACAGGTGTTGGCTTCACTGCAATCATACCGGCACACTATCCCATCTATTGTGTCACTGATCTAAATTAAGCCACTACTGATCCAAGGTACTCACAGATATTGATAACATGTTTAACACTGAACTACCCCGCTTCCGGTCTATATTTTGTTTCCAATATACGGAGCGTAGGAATAGTGTTAGATTTGTGCAGCTTTGACTCAGTCATTCAAAGGGCATATTGCACATTGTGTTCAGAAGCCAAAGAAGGAGCAGATTGAAATGGATAATGACGTATGTTCTACTCATCTGTGCTCCTACATTTGTCTAGATCAAAACAATGCCCAATTTATGACTGGTCCTAGGGCAATACTTTGCGCCCCAAATGCAATGTACAGACATTACATTTTCACCAGCAAATATGACCCATTTTGGCAATTTGTGTATCCATGGTATTTTGGCCTTGGAGTGGCTGCCTCCCTGGAGGATCTTATAAACCTGGACATTTTCTGAAACCTAAACATCCTAGGGGTCCAGAATGCCCTACAAAACCTCAAACGTTGGCTATAATCATGCATTTCCTCACATTTCTGTGTGGGATCGTTACAGCATCTGTGGGAATTCACAAGTTTTCAACCTCCCTGCATTGCCACACTTCTGGTAAAAACGGTACCAAGTTTGTATGGCTCGGCCTAGTGCCTGCAAGACATTAAGTCTCAAACCACAAATGGACACATATTATAAAAAACATACATACATATAATCAATAATTCTGTCAGAAGACTTGTATGTTCTAAATCTTTCCCTATATACATGGAAACCACAGGTTGTTGAAAGGTATAATATGCCTATGAAATATGAATGCCTTCAGTTATTAAACAAACACAGTCACAGTAGATCTCATACAGTATATTCTAGTGATATACTGTTGGACACCAAGCCTATATCAATTTTCACTAAACGAAAAAGGATTGATCATAGATGTTAATTTTTAGTTGTCATGTATACACTGATTTTGAGAAGACACTGGTTACAGTTGTTTATTATCACCAACGCGTTTAGGCAGAAGCCTTCCTCAGGGTTTTCACACCAGTGGTTTGCAGAGCTATTGGATTCACTTTCTGCTTTTCAACATATCAGTTTTCGATAACAGGACTTTTTGTTTATATACGCCGGTATTTAGAATCAAACTTTCTCTAAACTATCTTAATCATATTCTTCGCTAGTTTATGTTCCAACTGTGTTTTTTGCAATTTTCACCCCGAGTGTGCTGGGTATACTCAGACCTGAGTCCCAGGCTCTCCACACCACTGGAGTCAAGCTATCCAGGCTGAAGAAGGCTGATAGCCAGAAACTGGTCCTTGGATGCTTGATTCCGGTCTGGGAAAGACATGGCTTGGTAGTTCGGACTGGACTGTTCCCATGAGGCACAGGGTCAGAGCTCATTTGCATATAGCCAGTGTCTAACGCTGTTTTTCGCCCATACCTGCATCTTGCCACCGTGAATTGTTTTGAGCTGACAGGGGAAGGCTCCCCTCTACAAAACTCTCTGCAGGCTGTTGAGACCCCCCACCGTCTCCCTCCTGCCGTCCTGCTGATTCCAACACCCACAGCGGGGCCGCCGAGTGGAGCGAGGCGAAGGGCTGCCTACAATTCCCGGCAGCCCTCGTGGTCTCCAGCCACAACCCCAGCACGCCGCGCCAGGAGGCGCATAAAGGGCATCACTACTCCCTCTCGCGGGACGCGAGCGGGACGCTGGGCGAAGCCTGGGCCCAGGGTGGGCCCGTCCTAGCCCGTCACAGACCGGAGGAGACCGGGCCGGGCGCAGCCCCCTAACACCCAAGCCAAGGTAAAATTCTGAGTAAAAGATTGCCACGAAGTTAAAGAGTGTTGCACTCCTACTGGGATGCTTCCGAGTAGCCATGCGCTATATAAGAACCTTTCCAATTCCAATTCCAATACTAACGATACATTTCTAACTCAAGATCTATACACCTTACCTTAACTGGCTAATTAATATACAATGACTACAAGAGGTTCCAGAAGCAAAACTATAAAAAAAAACATGACTACCACTGTTGGCCCCATCGAACAATTTCTTCACAAAGTAAATGAAACCATAGATCAAACAGTATTGATGATCGATCGCCGCGTCTCATATGAGCTAGACCAAGCACGGCGTTCATCTATGGGCATGCTGGCACAGGCCCAAACCGCAAATGCCGTACCTCTAAATAAGTCGACTGTGGAAACAAATGTTGAAATACATGCACTACCAAACACTGTCGACCTATCAGTAAACTCGCAATTGTGTAACTCACAATCCTCTCAGGATCTCGAACAGACCCCCGACATCTTTGTAACCTTACAACCAACAAACAATGACTTAACACAGTCAGAATCCAGAGGCATAAGGGAAGGAGCAATCCCTAAAAAACAGATGCATACAGAATCACGATCTAATATTCCAACACACATAATTGTCACAAACTCAGACTCCGATTTGCTCCCTAGTCATCAAATTCAACAGAACATTGTTACTGCAGGATCTTCCAAGGACATTATTTCCGACGTGCTTATAGTTGAAGACCATGCGAACAGACCTAGCACTAAACAGAATCGACAAGAAAAGTTGGTTCCTCGCATGGCAAAAAGCACAAGTCACCCCAAGGTAGATACATTTCTGTTAAATGAAATCTCGGAAATAGTAAAACATCAACTACAACCCCTACAAAAAAGTCTTGAAATAATAGAAAAACAAATGGCTATATTAATTGCCTCTGCCAAAACAACCACCAACCCAAGGAAAAACGACCTTTCTGTTTCTCTAGGCATTGCCACCAACTCCGGAAAAATTAATGCTACCAATTCATCGAAACAATCAGTGAATAAACTGACTACCACTAACACTACAAACACCATAACGAAAAATACAAGAGAATTGGAAAACAAATCAACAAATCAGACTAATTCCGCGAAAACGAAGCCTGACCGAAACAATGTTAAAACCACTTCTGGTTCTCAAAACCAACCAACTATAAACCCCATTTCTACAAAAGCCAATCAGGTAATAACTTCTTCCATTCCACCTGCATCAAATACCCCCAGACTTGAACAAACACAGAGCCATACCAGTAAACCAGCACGACCTAATAAAAGATGGGCAAAAGAAGTAAATTTTCCCCCGGAAGCAGCTCCTTTTGTAGCCATATTAATGGGTGTCCCTGAATTAAGCAGAGACACAGATGAACCCACCTGGTCTCTACTAAATAAAGCACGATACTGGCTAAATATCAACAGGCCCAACCACCCCAATAACATCACCAGAATCACCACGGTAAGAAGGGTCTCTTGGATAGGCCACCAGCCAAAAACAATCCTTGGAGACTGCATAATAGTCAATTTTGAAAACCCACGAGCAGTCGACTACATCTGTTCTTGGGACACTCCAGAAAATAATGAAGGAATAAATGTTAAACGTTTATCCTTTTTTTACCCTCGACAAAATCACCGCTTCGAGGACCCTAACTGGCCATCAAACTGGTCCTGGATCCAACCCGAGCAAGGACCAAGAAACTGGCACCAGGGTAACAGGGGACAGGGAATTAATCAAAGGTACCACCCTCAGGGGGATTGGGGATACGAACACAGAGAATGAGGTGACAGGAATAATTTTGGCAGGAGACCATACCAACAATCGTACAACGAACCGCTGGACTGGAATTCCGACTTTTAATCATTATAGCTGCCTAGACATGGTCGACTGACCACCATCACAGTCTCACACTCCAAGTCATCTGCTTAAAACTAGCGTACATTTACTTTCACCAGCTAGTACCTCTAAATCGAAGACGCTTGGAAAGGTTCAAAGCCCATCACAACTAAGAATACAAGACGCCACCCCAAAACCCGCAATTCAAAACTGAGTCAGTCAGATTAAAGCCGGGCTTTATCATTCCAAATTCGCCTCAGGTCTACAGAAAATGCCACTATCTCCCTTAAACAACCGACTGTCTGAAGGAGCCTTGATTATAGATCAAGCAAACTCAACGGTATATGAAGTACACCTCCCCCTGCTGACCCAACCTATTAACAACACAACTAATGTCGAGAGGAACCTGTTATTCTGGAATGTGGCGGGTCTCGCAACCAAGCATCTGGAGAAAGCTTTTCTGGACTTGGTCCACACAAATGTTTTAATCTGTCTTCAGGAGACATGGTTGAATGATCCGGTACACTTGGTGGGATACAGAACATACTTCTCTCACGCAACAAAATCATATTCAGGGAGAAGCAAAGGGGGTCTAATAACATACATCTCGAACCTTTGGCCCTGTCAGGAAACAACGCCCATAGTACTCCATCAGAACTATAAAGTGATCAACATCAAAGTAACTAATCTAGTCATCTATACAATAATAAACTTTTGCAGCAATATGAGCCCGACGGACTTACTTAAAGCACTAAGCGAAATCAGTGAAGTAACAAATGTGCAAAAAATCAAATATGCCAAAGTCACACACTCAATAATCTGGGGCGGAGATTTCAACCTACACATATGCAGCAAAAGTAACGCACCTACATGCGGGATTACAGATGAACAGGATAATCTTCTAACTCACTTTGCTCACACGGAGGAAGGAACTAACATGCAAGCTGTCATGTTTGAGCTAGATTTAGGGTTTGCGATTATGATAATGACACCGACAACCCAATTTACATCAACCTTCCATGGAAGAGGCGCACAAACATTAATCGATTACATCTTAGTTTCTACCATTAACGCAAAACGCATAAAGCACTTTGAAGTGAATAACAACGCACTCAGTGACCATTATCCACTTAAACTAACCTACCTTAAGCCTGATCACCATAAGAACCAAGTAAAGGATCATTTTACTCTACTGCATCAAGAAACACTCACACTAAACAGATTGAACAGCTTCACCCTAAAGTGGGGTATCCTAGATCAAGAAATGACCAGCAAAAGAATAATTGAAAAATGCAGGACCCATATTGATAATTGCTTAAACCCTATTGCTACTGCAGCAGAAATTCTGAACGGTTACGATGCAATAGTGAAAATTATAGGAAACGAATTAACCAAACCCAGAAAACAAAATAACACACTAAGAAAAGGATGGTTTAACACCCAGTGTACAAAAGCTTATTCGAACCTAAAGAAAGCCCTAGCAAAGAAAGTCCGAAACAGAGAAGAGATAGTGCAACTAAGGAAATCATACGCGCATGCACTTAAACAAAGGAAAAAAGAGATACAATGCAACCTCTGGACTCAGCTTCTAGATAGCAGTACTCAAAAAGATAGTCTAGCCTTCTGGAGAATAGTCAAGACCCCATTTTTAGCCGGGAAAAATGAGGGTCCTTCCTTAGATATTGCAATAAATGCGGAGGACTGGGTGCAGCATTTTTCAGGTGTTTTTGGAGAGGTAAAATCTGGAGACTCAGCCCCTCTACCTGTCCTTCCACTGGTGAAATACCCGTTAGAAATACACTTCACCATCAACGAGACACAGAAAGCCATTAAGTCAGCAAAAAATGGCAAAGCGCCAGGTCCCGACTCCGTTCCCATGGACCTTTACAAATTTCTTCCTGATCTCTGGTCCCCTCTTTTAACCAAGGTACTGAATGCAGCCAAGGAAATTAACCTTCCTAACTCCTGGTCAACATCAACCTTGGTTCCTATTTTCAAGAAAGGCAACAGAGACAGCCCTTCCTGTTATCGACCCATCTCGCTTTTGGACTCAGTGGGAAAGATGGCAGGGAGGATACTTCTTGATCGTCTCCAGGAGTCGTCTAAAGAACACGGGGTACTTTCAGATCTTCAATATGGGTTCAGGGCGGGCCTGAGTACCGTGGACCAAGTTCTGAATTTAACCTTATTGGCCGCAAAATACACAACAGTTAAAAAAGCTAGTCTACACATGGTCTACGTTGACCTTACGGCAGCGTTTGACTGTGTAGAACATTCCAAACTTTGGCTAATAATGTTGGAAATGGGGATTGAGCCTGCAATAGTGGATTTTCTACGTGAATTATACTCTGGCGCCACGGGAAAGGTAAGATACGGTCTGGAAGGCCAACTCACAGATAGCTTCCCAATACAGAAGGGGGTCAGGCAGGGGTGCGTTCTGGCCCCCTTCTTATTCACGCTTTACACTAATGGACTAGAGGCGGCAATGCTACAGGGAGCAAAAGATTTTCCAGCAGCAGGCCGGCGACCAATCCCAGCATTGCTATAAGCCGACGATGCGGTGATCCTCGCCCGAACTCCGATTCAGCTACAGCGAGCCTTAAACAACTACTGTACTTTTATGACTAATCTTAACTTAAAAGTCAACATAAAAAAAACCTTTGTGATGCACGCTGGCATCAAGGGGAAAAAGGTGAAGACAATCTTTGTGGACAATCTGCCCCTTGAAAGAACAAAAACGTATCCATATCTCGGCATCACCATTGATGAGGAGTTCAAATGGAAAGAAGTAATCACCTCCCGTAAGCTATCGCTCATTAGAACAGTGGGCGCCCTAAAAGCTTTCTCTCTTCGCCTAGGAAAAAAAACCCTGGTAGAGATGATAAAGATCTATAATGCAAAATGCATTAGCACGGCCATCTTCGGAGCAGGAGTTTGGGGAATAGCAAACGTAGAACAAATTCAGAAAACCGAAAATTCTTTCCTCAAATTCTTATTAGCGGTCCCAAAGAGCACGACTACCTATGGATGCCACTTAGAACTTGGAGTGGATCATATCTCAGATCTCATTAAGATCCAGCCCATAATGTTATGGCGCAGAATATGGGCTACGGACGAATGCCAACTCACAAGAGCAATTATTGAGGACTGCATGAACCTAGAGCATATGGAAAAGATAAAATGGCTAAGTTACGTAAAATCCTTCCTTGCAGACATTGGTTTCTCGAGGTTCTTTGATGATCCGTAGTCAGTAACAGACATAGCGAAAAAAGAACTAAAAATGATATGCCTGTCTCATTTAACCCAATTACGTATGATGACAGAAATAGGCAAACCATCTGTACAACACTGCCTTATGATACAAACTGCTCCATCTATACAACCATATCTGCAGCAAGACCTGACCCAATTTGAAAAACTACTTCTCACCCGTTTCAGGCTCAATCTTTTCCATATCATGGTTTCATTCCCTACTCAGAACAACTGGACACATAATACTACAGCGTGCCCTTGTGACTTTACTTCCCCTCAGTCCACAATTCATGTCCTTTTCTTTTGTACTTTCTATACGCCATTCCGTAAGAGGTGGATTCTACCAATTTTAAAAGTAATGAAGGTCAGAAGATGCCGCCCAGCATACTTGGCATTGCAGTTTTTGGAAAACACCTTAGTGTCAAAATCTGTGGCACATTACCTTAGAATGTGCCTTAAACATCGTACGAACTTATGAGAAACATAGAAACTGCCTTTAATATGGACCTTAGTAAACGCATCGTCTAATATAAGAGAGATTCATTTTAACACATCATGAACTTTTAACCTTTTTAATGGTTTTTTACTGTGTATATTTGTACTTTTGTGGCTTTCATACTGAAAACCGAATAAAGTTGTTTTGAATTTGAATTTGAATTAAACAAAAACAGTCACAGTAGATCTCATACAGTATATTCTAGTGATATACTGTTGGACACCAGGCCTACATCAATTTTCACTAAACGAAAAAGGATTGATCATAGATGTTAATTTTTAGTTGTCATGTATACACTGATTTTGAGAAGACACTGGTTACAGTTGTTTATTATCACCAACGCGTTTAGGCAGAAGCCTTCCTCAGGGTTTTCACACCAGTGGTTTGCAGAGCTATTGGATTCACTTTCTGCCTTTCAACATATCAGTTTTCGATAACAGGACTTTTTGTTTATATACGCCGGTATTTAGAATCGAACTTTCTCTAAACTATCTTAATCATATTCTTCGATAGTTTATGTTCCAACTGTGTTTTTTGCAATTTTCACCCCGAGTGTGCTGGGTATACTCAGACGTGAGTCCCAGGCTCTCCACACCACTGGAGTCAAGCTATCCAGGCTGAAGAAGGCTGATAGCCAGAAACCGTTCCTTGGATGCTTGATTCCGGTCTGGGAAAGACATGGCTTGGTAGTTCGGACTGGACTGTTCCCACGAGGCACAGGGTCAGAGCTGATTTGCATATAGCCAGTGTCTAACCCAGGGTGGTGTGGAGTGCAAAAAAACGATGGATTTAGGCCCAGATCTTTGTACTCCGGTGAATGTAAGACATTGTTCTGCATTCTGTCCATCAACTGTGTTTTTTGCAATTTTCACCCCGAGTGTGCTGGGTATACTCAGACGTGAGTCCCAGGCTCTCCACACCACTGGAGTCAAGCTATCCAGGCTGAAGAAGGCTGATAGCCAGAAACCGGTCCTTGGATGCTTGATTCCGGTCTGGGAAAGACATGGCTTGGTAGTTCGGACTGGACTGTTCCCATGAGGCACAGGGTCAGAGCTGATTTGCATATAGCCAGTGTCTAACCCAGGGTGGTGTGGAGTGCAAAAAAACGATTGATTTAGGCCCAGATCTTTGTACTGGGGTGAATGTAAGACATTGTTCTGCATTCTGTCCATCAACTGTGTTTTTTGCAATTTTCACCCCGAGTGTGCTGGGTATACTCAGACGTAAGTCCCAGGCTCTCCAGACCACTGGAGTCAAGCTATCCAGGGTGAAGAAGGCTGATAGCCAGAAACCGGTCCTTGGATGCTTGATTCCGGTCTGGGAAAGACATGGCTTGGGAGTACGGACTGGACTGTTCCCATGAGGCACAGGGTCAGAGCTGATTTGCATATAGCCAGTGTCTAACCCAGGGTGGTGTGGAGTGCAAAAAAACGATGGATTTAGGCCCAGATCTTTGTACTCCGGTGAATGTAAGACATTGTTCTGCATTCTGTCCATCAACTGTGTTTTTTGCAATTTTCACCCCGAGTGTGCTGGGTATACTCAGACGTGAGTCCCAGGCTCTCCACACCACTGGAGTCAAGCTATCCAGGCTGAAGAAGGCTGATAGCCAGAAACCGGTCCTTGGATGCTTGATTCCGGTCTGGGAAAGACATGGCTTGGTAGTTCGGACTGGACTGTTCCCATGAGGCACAGGGTCAGAGCTGATTTGCATATAGCCAGTGTCTAACCCAGGGTGGTGTGGAGTGCAAAAAAACGATTGATTTAGGCCCAGATCTTTGTACTGGGGTGAATGTAAGACATTGTTCTGCATTCTGTCCATCAACTGTGTTTTTTGCAATTTTCACCCCGAGTGTGCTGGGTATACTCAGACGTAAGTCCCAGGCTCTCCAGACCACTGGAGTCAAGCTATCCAGGCTGAAGAAGGCTGATAGCCAGAAACCGGTCCTTGGATGCTTGATTCCGGTCTGGGAAAGACATGGCTTGGGAGTTCGGACTGGACTGTTCCCATGAGGCACAGGGTCAGAGCTGATTTGCATATAGCCAGTGTCTAACCCAGGGTGGTGTGGAGTGCAAAAAAACGATGGATTTAGGCCCAGATCTTTGTACTGGGGTGAATGTAAGACATTGTTCTGCATTCTGTCCATCAACTGTGTTTTTTGCAATTTTCACCCCTAGTGTGCTGGGTATACTCAGACGTGAGTCCCAGGCTCTCCACACCACTGGAGTCAAGCTATCCAGGCTGAAGAAGGCTGATAGCCAGAAACCGGTCATTGGATGCTTGATTCAGGTCTGGAAAAGACATGGCTTGGTAGTTCAGACTGGACTGTTCCCATGAGGCACAGGGTCAGAGCTGATGTGCATATTGCCAGTGTCTAACCCAGGGTGGTGTGGAGTGCAAAAAAAGGATGGATTTAGGCCCAGATCTTTGTACTGGGGTGAATGTAAGACATTGTTCTGCATTCTGTCCATCAACTGTGTTTTTTGCAATTTTCACCCCGAGTGTGCTGGGTATACTCAGACGTGAGTCCCAGGCTCTCCACACCACTGGAGTCAAGCTATCCAGGCTGAAGAAGGCTGATAGCCAGAAACCGGTCCTTGGATGCTTGATTCCGGTCTGGGAAAGACATGGCTTGGTAGTTCGGACTGGACTGTTCCCATGAGGCACAGGGTCAGAGCTGATTTGCATATAGCCAGTGTCTAACCCAGGGTGGTGTGGAGTGCAAAAAAACGATTGATTTAGGCCCAGATCTTTGTACTGGGGTGAATGTAAGACATTGTTCTGCATTCTGTCCATCAACTGTGTTTTTTGCAATTTTCACCCCGAGTGTGCTGGGTATACTCAGACGTAAGTCCCAGGCTCTCCAGACCACTGGAGTCAAGCTATCCAGGCTGAAGAAGGCTGATAGCCAGAAACCGGTCCTTGGATGCTTGATTCCGGTCTGGGAAAGACATGGCTTGGGAGTTTGGACTGGACTGTTCCCATGAGGCACAGGGTCAGAGCTGATTTGCATATAGCCAGTGTCTAACCCAGGGTGGTGTGGAGTGCAAAAAAACGATGGATTTAGGCCCAGATCTTTGTACTGGGGTGAATGTAAGACATTGTTCTGCATTCTGTCCATCAACTGTGTTTTTTGCAATTTTCACCCCGAGTGTGCTGGGTATACTCAGACGTGAGTCCCAGGCTCTCCACACCACTGGAGTCAAGCTATCCAGGCTGAAGAAGGCTGATAGCCAGAAACCGGTCATTGGATGCTTGATTCAGGTCTGGAAAAGACATGGCTTGGTAGTTCAGACTGGACTGTTCCCATGAGGCACAGGGTCAGAGCTGATGTGCATATTGCCAGTGTCTAACCCAGGGTGGTGTGGAGTGCAAAAAAAGGATGGATTTAGGCCCAGATCTTTGTACTGGGGTGAATGTAAGACATTGTTCTGCATTCTGTCCATCAACTGTGTTTTTTGCAATTTTCACCCCGAGTGTGCTGGGTATACTCAGACGTGAGTCCCAGGCTCTCCACACCACTGGAGTCAAGCTATCCAGGCTGAAGAAGGCTGATAGCCAGAAACCGGTCCTTGGATGCTTGATTCCGGTCTGGGAAAGACATGGCTTGGTAGTTCGGACTGGACTGTTCCCATGAGGCACAGGGTCAGAGCTGATTTGCATATAGCCAGTGTCTAACCCAGGGTGGTGTGGAGTGCAAAAAAACGATTGATTTAGGCCCAGATCTTTGTACTGGGGTGAATGTAAGACATTGTTCTGCATTCTGTCCATCAACTGTGTTTTTTGCAATTTTCACCCCGAGTGTGCTGGGTATACTCAGACGTGAGTCCCAGGCTCTCCACACCACTGGAGTCAAGCTATCCAGGCTGAAGAAGGCTGATAGCCAGAAACCGGTCCTTGGATGCTTGATTCCGGTCTGGGAAAGACATGGCTTGGTAGTTCGGACTGGACTGTTCCCATGAGGCACAGGGTCAGAGCTGATTTGCATATAGCCAGTGTCTAACCCAGGGTGGTGTGGAGTGCAAAAAAACGATTGATTTAGGCCCAGATCTTTGTACTGGGGTGAATGTAAGACATTGTTCTGCATTCTGTCCATCAACTGTGTTTTTTGCAATTTTCACCCCGAGTGTGCTGGGTATACTCAGACGTAAGTCCCAGGCTCTCCACACCACTGGAGTCAAGCTATCCAGGCTGAAGAAGGCTGATAGCCAGAAACCGGTCCTTGGATGCTTGATTCCGGTCTGGGAAAGACATGGCTTGGGAGTTCGGACTGGACTGTTCCCATGAGGCACAGGGTCAGAGCTGATTTGCATATAGCCAGTGTCTAACCCAGGGTGGTGTGGAGTGCAAAAAAACGATGGATTTAGGCCCAGATATTTGTACTGGGGTGAATGTAAGACATTGTTATGCATTCTGTCCATCAACTGTGTTTTTTCCAACATGAGTGTCAGCATAAAATTAGTTGAGTTAATGATTGAAGTTTGGAAAATGTATGAGGCTTTTAATGTATCGCCTTAGTTTTGTTGAACCAAGTAATATTCTTTCAACCATTTCTGGATATATATCTCTCTGAATGTAGAAGTAATCTATGCGCTCCGAGAGATAGTCTGGATCTCTACATGTCCACGCTAGCGAAATATGTATGGGGAAATAATGATTTATCCTCCATTTCTTTAGCGATCTGAACCATACTTCCGGAAAACAGGAAACAAATCCAAGCAAATCACACCACCCTGAAGTCCCATGCGGGTTCAGTTTTCAAAAATGTCAGGGATTTTCAGCGTTCCCTCAGAGCTGACTTACTTAATACCATATTCACAAACAGAGTGCAATTTTATACAACATTTTGCAGGCGTGCTAGCAATTGCAGAGCTTTCAGTACCCTGGAGTCACCTCCAGCCCAGCTATTGAGAAAATTCCTGCAGAAAAGTGTACAAAGGTCTGACTGGCATCAACGTGGGAACCGAATTTTGGATGGCACCTAAAATGTTTTTCTTGATGTCGTTTTTCCTGTCCCAGAAGATGAGAAGTACAATGGCATTTACAATTCAAACATCTTTATGGTCCGGGATGCCCGCCACCCCTTCAACCACCAATCCCAATGGTAGGAGACAGACACAGTTTGAACTTTTGGAAGGCAGGGGAGCCTCACGACCACCCCCGGCCGTATTAAATATGAAACAAACTTTAAAACTTTAAATTAAAAACGTTTCATGTATCATGTACAAAATTCAACTTTCATTACACTTGATGAAGACAGGTATCCAGGCTAACCTTAATAAATCTCTAATACAAAGATTTTCCTAACCGAGTCTAACATCATGACATAATGCATTGCATACGAATTTTGTACATCCTATTGTTAGGGACCAACAGCAAGGTTTTAACCGGTGTCAGATCCCTATCACCAAATTTCCGCCCTCACATGTGAGTGGCGCATGCGCAGAGGGCTTTACCCTCGTAGCCAACTGTAACTTCCCTTGTCATGGGGGCCCCCTTTCACTCGGCGCCATCTTAAGGTTGTCCGAGTTCCCGTGCGGGGTATCCGTAAGAAGGACAGCGTGGACTCCCCCCCTTTCCACGCACTCTCTTCCGCCGGAGCGGAAATCCGGCCCCCGGTAAATTCGTGGGAGGGGCATATAGCCGTCTCCCCCTGGGAGGGGCCTATGGCCGTCTCCCCCTGGGCGATCCCATCCTTAATGGGTGCCGCCCCCCCCTGGGAGGGGCCAATGGCCGCCTCCCCCCGGGCGCTCCCATCCATAATGGGTGGCGCCCCCACTAGGGACCTTGAAATCACTGCTCACCGATCATGACCTTACCGCCTGACCGAAGACTAAATAAATACGACAGTTAATTACCTAATAGGGGAAAAAAAACCTATGCTTAATCTTAAATTACAGCTAGATATATCCAATGAACTATAAACATTGCAACAAAGGAGAAAAAGGTCCTATAACAGAGAACGTTTTTATTGCATACAGTTCATTATATTTCTACAAAGGAAAAAAGGCCTATAGGTAAGTATTCAATTGCATGCACACTCTTGGCATCAATCTAAGATGAGAGAAACGGTTCCAACAAGACGTTTATCCATTACAATCAAATTGCGAATTAGAACTTTGTTTATTCCCAAACTTCTGCAACAGGGACTGGTGGGTGGGTCAAAAACTGCAGCTTGTTCCCTTGAGGGCTCACGAGCGACGAGTGGTGCAGCCTTCAGAGCGCAGGAACAAGAGGACTCCTGCCTGGATTCCTGCACCTTTTATCTTGCAGCGGGAAGGCAGGGCAGCATCCCCATCCCGCCCAGAAGTGCACAGACTTCCGGGCGGGTGTTAGGACAACCCTTCTAGGCGGCGGGGGGTGCTCCAAACACGCCACTATGGGCATACCGGCCAGGACATGCCCCCCGCCCGCAAAGGTTTCCCGGGGGATCGGGGCACCCATCCATACGTTCAGGGTGACCGAGAGGTCTCCCCTTTCCATATGGTCCAGGATGCCCGCCACCCCTTCAACCACCAATCCCAATGGTAGGAGACAGACACAGTTTGAACTTTTGGAAGGCAGGGGGGCCTCACTACCCCCCCGGACGTATTTATTAAAATATGAAACAAAATTTAAAACTTTAAATTAAAAACGTTTCATGTATCATGTACAAAATTCAACTTTCATTACACTTGATGAAGACAGGTATCCAGGCTAACCTTAACAAATCTCTAATACAAAGATTTTCCTAACCGAGTCTAACATCATGACATAATGCATTGCATACGAATTTTGTACATCCTATCGTTAGGGGCCAACGGCAAGGTCTTAACCGGTGTCAGATCCCTATCACCAAATTTCCGCCCTCACATGTGAGTGGCGCATGCGCAGAGGGCTTTACCCTCGTAGCCAACTGTAACTTCCCTTGTCATGGGGGCTCCCTTTCACTCGGCGCCATCTTAAGGTCGTCCGAGTTCCCGTGCGGGGTATCCGTAAGAAGGACAGCGTGGACTCCCCCTCTTTCCCCGCACTCTCTTCCGCCGGAGCGGACATCCGGTTCGGGAAATTCATGGGAGGGGCATATAGCCGTCTCCCCCTGGGAGGGGCCTATGGCCGTCTCCACCTGGGCGATCCCATCCGTAATGGGTGCTGCCCCCCGTGGGAGGGGCCAATGGCCGCCTCCCCCCGGGCGCTCCCATCCATAATTGGTGGCGCCCCCACTAGTGACCTTGAAATCACTGTTTACCGATCATGACCTTACCGCCACAGGCCAGATAGTTGACCGACTATCTGCCCCCCCCCACACCTCCTATAGGTCATGTCTCCTCAATCCCACTAGCCAAGCTATCATGTCTCCTATCAATAAGTGATTCCCCACCCTGGAATGGTGTACCCCATCATCTGAATAACAGTGGTCCCCCCTGATGCACCCATGAGGTATGCTTTGAAGATGAGCAGAGCGAAACAATTTCTCCATTTTATTGTTGACCCTCTTTACCGAATGGTTCAACGCTGTCGTGGACAATCCACCCCTCCATACCCTCCTCGGAATCATGTGTGACCAAGCTATTGTGCACCCCGGGAGCGTCTTTGCTAACCAACTAACTGCTGAAAGTATGTGCTCGATTAAAGCCCGTCTGCCCAACCTTACCAAGTCATTGCCCCCTATGTGCACTATGACTACTGATGGCGGTGACCTGTGCCACCCTAACAATTCTTCCACAAAACTTTGCAGTCGGTCAATACATAGGCCGCCCTTCCCATGGAAGGACACCCTGAAACCATATTCCTCAGATGTGTGGATCGCATCACCTGTCTTGAATATGTCCGCAGCACACCTCACGTATGAGTGGCCCACGACCCAGACCACTCGTCTTCCATTCCTTGTTCCTGAAGTGGTGGTTGGCTGAAACTGGGCTGGTCCCAATTTACGCCCTGCGTCAAAGGCTCGTGAAACTGTAATCCAAACAAAAGACAACAAGCGTGAGTGCACTTCTTCAGTAACTTACAACATGTGCCGCCGCACGTACCGTTTGAAACAATTCGAAGACCAGCGGCCTAATTGTTTACTATTGTCTGCCCGCAGACCCCCAGCCGTTGCTTCTGTAGCGGCCCCTATCCTGAATGAATGAGTCCCAAAATCACTTGGGTTCAAGCCTGCAGCTGCAATCGTGATTGCCAGCACCCTCTGGAACTGAAACTTTGTTAACGGGGTGCCGTCAGCATGTCGCAGCAAGGGCCCCCCCACGTCGTCAACCTTTGTTTTAGGTAGGCCTCAACATGCCTCACTGGACAACATGGACTACCCGGAGCGCGCTGCAACACAATGCTATTCCCCTGGGCCTCCTGGTCTGTCTTTGACCTGGCTATCGTGATCAGCAGGGAATCCCCCCTCAGTTGCGTGTGGTCCCTGCGCAGACCCCCCTCAGTATCCCTTTTGTTGGCAGCCACTAGTTCGCTTACCCGCAGGGCCCTATAGAACGCCAACGCAAATGCTGGCCGGAATAGGACGACCTCACTAGGTGAGGAGCATGTCTCCTCTAGTTTAGCCAACAAGGAGGTCAATCTGTCAAATCCTATCGGGTGCCTGGTATCCTTTTTGCGGCCCTCTAGGCGCAGCCAGCCGGGCAGCGCCTTTCTGACTATAAAGGAATCCGTCGGGTCCCTAATCCCCTGGAGCTGAGCCATAAACGATATGGCGGCCTTATACCGACTGGCGGTTGCCACCGACCGGCCTTCCTCATGAAGTGCCACTAAAAATTGGGTAAAGGACCCCTCCTGACCCCATCTATGCTCCCATGTAGGGCCCAAAAAGGCGCAGTACGAGCGGAACGCCCCTTCATAAGCTTTTCTTGTCCTGGGCACTAAACTGGCTGCCATGAGTTTTTGTGGTCTGGGGCGCCGATTTGCCATAATGCTTCGGAAAATGGCGCTGCCACTAGCTCCGCTGATGGTAAAAAATCCCTGAAAGCCTGCATTTTGAAACGAGAGAGCGCATCAGCTGCATTATTCAGTACTCCCGGCACATGTTTTGCCCTGAATTGTACATTTAGTCTCAAGCATTTCAACACAATCTCTTTCAACAATCGCAATATCCACTTGCAGCGTGCTGCCTGCTGGTTAATGCACTCGACTATGGTCATGTTCCCAGACCAAAATATCACCGAGCGGTTTCGGAACTCTTCTGGCCAGGCCGACAACGCTACCCAGACGGGGAATAGCTCTAGAAAACCAATGTTGCTCATCAAACCACTTGTTTCCCACCATGCCGGCCATTTCTGGGCCGACCATCGGTTACCAAGGATAGCGCCAAACCCCACACTGCCCGCAGAGTCGGTCCATAAACCTAATTCTACTGACGAGGCCGGGGCTTTGCTCCAGACTACTCGGCCATTGAAATCCGCCAGGAATGCCAGCCAAATGAGCATGTCCTGGCGAACCTCTGCCGACAGCCTCGTACGATGGTGCCCTTCCTTTAGGCCAACCATGGCCTGGGCAATCGATCAGGAGAAAGGGCGAGCCATCGATATAACCCTCAATGCAAAGTTAAGCTGACCCACTGTTCGCTGTAGTTGGTGCAGTGTCACTTTGTCGTTCCGGAGACATTGCAACAAGGAGGCCCTAAATTTGGCGATCTTCTCCGCCGGCAAACGGAAGCAACCCTCCACGGAGTCTAGTTCGATACCCAGAAACTCCATGGAGGTAGATGGACCCACCGTCTTACCTGGCGCCAACAGTACCCTGAAACCTCGCATGAGCACGCAGAAATCCTTCAATGCCCGTGCACAGTCCCGAGAGCCCACTGGGCAGAGAAACAGGAAATCATCGAGATAATGCATCACTGACTAACGGATGGTAGTCTCCAACCCCTAGATATTACGCCCCAAGTTAAGCATGATACATTGTGTCGATTGGTGAGCTGGAATATTGCGGGCACTAGGGCTAAATGGAATGACCCTATATGGTTGGATTTTATAAATGATTTTGACATTATTGCTCTGCAGGAAACATGGGATCCTGCAGAGTATTGTTGTCTGAATGGGTATACTAGTTTTGTTGTGCCTGCTACCCCAGGGATAGCGGGTAGAGCAAAAGGAGGGTTAATCCTCCTTACTTCATTTAGATTGAGAGGTTCTTTAACCAAGGTGGAGACAGGCTCAAAGAATTTCTTAATGGTGGAGTGGGTGATGCCCAATCAGACAAAAATACTTCTGATAAACTTTTACAACGCTAAGGAGGGTGTGCTATTGAATCAGCACATTATTACTCTAGATAGATTTCTATCAGATTACAAAGCAAAACACAATTCTTGAAATTATTTTAATGGGAGATTTTAACATACATTTATGTGATTTACATTGCCAAACAGAGGATGATTTTGGGCCTCCGGGGGTGGCCCATTCCCATTTTGAGCACAATATTCATGGCAATGCCCTAGAGGAATTCTTAGCCTCTATGAATTTAAGCGAGCCTGAGGTAAATGAGAAGGGAGATAGGACTGTTACTTTTAAGGGCACAGAGACAGGCACCGTGATTGATTACATATTTTTGTCACATTTGGTGTTATTAAGTACTCTATCATATAAAGTAGTGCCATCTGCTTTTAGTGACCACAATCCTGTTATCCTAGAGGTGCAATTAGAGGCAGGAGCGGGAGCACAGGATGTATTGATGAAGAAGCTCGGGCACCTGATAGTTAAGGACCAGGGCAGGAGGCTTAAATGGTCGAAGGTGGTTCCCGAAGTATTTTATGAGGATTTTTTTAGTAAGGCAGATGCTCATTTGGCAACCTGCCTTGATTCTACTGCTCAAAGTACGACAGTAATTGACGCTTATGCTGCTATTTGCCAGCAGGTCGCTAAAGATTTGAGAGTCAAAAATGGGAAATCATCTGTTAGAGTGAAAAGATGGTTTGACAAAAATTGTTCCCAAGCTCATAGCGCTCTCCTTGACGAGCTGAAACGTAAACCAAGAAATAAAGGAGCAATTAGTGCACTAAGGAAGGAGTATAAAAGGGCAATCATGAAGCGCAAAAAAGAAATTAAGGAAGAGGCCTGGGATAAACTCCTCTCTGTGGAGGTGCTACGTGATAGTAGCAAATTCTGGACAACCGTAAATCACCCCTTTTTCTCCGAGGATAACAACTCAGCACTAGATTGCGTTATCCCCGACGAAAAATGGTTGACGCACTTTAAGGGGATCTATGAGCAGGATTCTTACTCACTGGGGCAAGAACCAATCATTAATCCACCTGGAATCCCAATTACTTTCAATAATGTAGAGATAGAGAAGGCCATATGGGATATGTCCAAAAATAAAGCCCCAGGCCCTGATGGGGTTCCGGCTGACTTCTATGGCCATTTCCCTCATTTTAGGGCAAGGATTTTAATGAATGTGTTTAATGCCATTTGTGAAAGTAGGGTTCCTGATTCCTGGCTAACGTCAGTCATTGTTCTGGTGTTCAAGAAGGGTGCCAGAGGGGACCCCGCATGCTATAGACCCATTTCCCTGATAGATTCATCTGTTAAGATCTTAGGGAGAGTCGTATTGGGGAGACTCAGGGAGTGGTTAGATGGCAGGGGGGTCCTCTCTGATTTCCAATATGGATTTAGAGAAAAAATAAGCACTCTGGACCAATGCCTGAACCTTCAGCTCTTGATAGGTAAATATACAGTGGCCAAGGAGGGGTCCCTATATTTAGGGTTTATGGACCTCTCCTCAGCATTTGATCTAGTCAATCGAGCGAAATTGTGGTCTATATTATTAGAAATTGGTGTTGACCCTGCCCTAGTTAATTTTTTTGCGGTTTTACATACTGATTTATCAGCAACAGTGAGGGTAAACCAGGAGGGAAGATGCACAAACTACTTTAGCTCTAGGAGGGGCGTGAGACAAGGCTGTATTTTGGCCCCCCTATTGTTTACCTTGTACATCAATGCCCTGGGGGGGTGCCTAGAGCGAGCCACACGGGATGTGCCGCATATAGGAGAATCCTTGATACCGGTCCTCCTATATGCGGACGATGCGGTTCTTCTGGCAAGGACTGGAAATGGGCTCCAGAAGCTACTAGATTCCGTTGGAGAGTTCATGGAGTCCCTAGACCTAAAAGTGAACACCAAAAAATCACACATTATGGTGGTGGGTAAAAATAGTAGGTCCCAAAAAATTAAAACCTTTCACTGTAAGAACATAGTCATCTCTAGGGTACCACTGTTTACTTATCTAGGGGTACTGTTCGATCAAAGGGGGACATGGGGACCTCAGCATAATCACAAGAGTAATGCTCTGATTAGATCTACCTCGGCAGTTCTGGGGTGTGCTAAAAGGCTGGGGACAAAACCCATTGAAGCTCTCCTCCACATATATAAATCTAAATGCCTCGCTATAGCGTCCTATGGTTCTTGTATTTGGGGCTATACATCTCTGGAAAAAATCCAAATAGGTGAAAATAGGTTTTTAAGATCGTTGCTGGGTCTGCCACAATCCTCACCCACCTACTCGGTTCACACTGAGTTAGGATTAGGATATGTGACGGACCGGCTTAGACTGGCACCTCTGACTTGCTGGGTTAAGACCTGGCTAAACCAGGAAGTAACCCTAAATCATCAAATCCCGACGGATTGTTTATCTCTGGATAGGGTGAATACGATCCCCTGGCTTTCGTATTTGAAAACAATGTTTACAAATCTAGGACGCCCGAGATTTATACTACCCCTAATTGTATTAGAAGGGAGGACGTTGGCTGGATAAAGACACATTTTCTTAACATGCTTAGTGTCGAACGAGAGGAGCGGGAACTTAAGAAAGTGACTGTGAGAGCTAATTTTTTATTATCAACATCTCCCTCAATTGAGCCTTATTTGAATATAGTTAATCGCCCTTTTCACAGACAGCTCCTGTCAAAGTTCCGTTTTAACTTAATACACTTTACTCTGGGGGATTTCCCAACCTGGGGAAACCAGAAAACAGTCAACCTTGCAAATGTGAGAACTTTTCTGTTCAGGATACGATGCATTTTATTATGTTTTGTGAATTTTATCAGGAAATGCGAGGCAAATTTCTGTTACCCATCCTGAAGGAGGCTGGCTTTACGGAAGTAAGACCAGCCCTCTTATATTTACAGAGGTTAAGCTGCCCCCGTGACATGTTTTGCGTCGCTAGTTTTCTGGTGGCCGCAGCCCGGAGGAAGAATAAGTTAGATAAAGCAGGTTAAATCTCTCCGATGTTTTTAACTACACTTTGCACTTTTTGCTGAGTATGGGCTGCTAGGTGTGTTATACTATGAAATATGTACTTCGTTTAAAATGTGTCTTTTTCCCTTTTTAAATTATATTTATTTTTATCTTGAAATTTTATGAAATAGTTTTTATTCTCACGATATCTTGACACTTGAATGTATTGTAATTACATCTATTTTTATCTTTTGTACATATATCCAATGATTGAATTCTGTGAAAAATTATGTGTATATATATGTACATATGATTATGCTTGTCTTTTTATGATTTTAATTAATCAAAATAAAGTGTTTTGACTGACTGACTGGCATCACATGTTGGTGCCCTGAGGCCTTCGAGAATACCCACTCCAGAAATGAGCTAAACATTTCAAAATAGGCACAAGAAATTGAATAACCCATCGGAATGCACATATCCATGTAGTACTTCCCCTGAAATGCAAAACCCAACAAGTGCTGATCCTGGGGAAGCACCGGAAGCAACCGAAATGCGGATTCAATGTCCGATTTCACTAACAATGCACCGGGGCCTAGGCGATTCAACATTACCACTGCGTCATCGAATGATGCATACCTCACACTACAAATGTCTGCATCGATCGCCTCATTAACGGAAGCTCCCCTTGGTGCAGATAAATTATGAATGAGCCTGAATTCTCCCAGCTCCTTCTTGGGAACTACCCCTAATGGGGAACACACAAAATTGCCCGTTGGTGGTTCACCGAACGGGCCTGCAACCCGCCCCAAGCGAACCTCTTTTGCGATTTTTGTGGCGGCCAGCGCCCGATTGTGCTTAACAGACTGTTGGTTTCTGCATGAGGGGGCCCCCCGAAATCACGTGCCGGGATCCTGAAGCCATACGAGAAGCCATCTCGCAGGACCCCAGAGGACACATGATCAGGGAATTTGTTCAGCCAGGGAGTCAAAGCCAGAATATCCACGGGCGATTGTTTGGACCTCAGAGGCACCATGTCAATCCTGATTGGTACCCCCTTTTCCTCCAGTACTATTGCCTCTGGATCAGCAGCTAGTTTCGGGATGGGAGGTGTTACCACAACCTGCGCAGGCATGCCTGAACCTGCATGTTCCCTGCGGCCTGCTACACGTTCCCTTGTTAAAACCCCAACATACTCCTCGCTTATTCCCATTCCCGCCCGATCTAGACTGAGTATCTCCCCCGTAGGTTGGTTGAAAGGGCTGTGGATGCTTCTGCTGAAAGGCCCTGGAGCCGTTTGCACTCGACCCTGATCCACCCGCTGAGCCCGGCAAGAACTGCGCATGCCAAGATACAGTATCCAAACAATCCCAAGTCAGTGTTTCAATAAACTCTTTAGCTTTTCTAAATGCCACGTCATACCCTTTCCATTCTTCTCCTCCATACTTCTCATGGAAGCCCGTGATCCTGCTCTGGTAGCAAGCAACGTCTCCCAACAGTTCTGGTGTTTGCTCACCCATAATTGCGACAAAAACAAAAAAAGCCCTGATCCAGTTCATCATAGACTCTTCCACCCTGAATTCTGCCATTTTTGCCCTACATACACTGGGGTGCCATAAATCCTTCTGAGTCTTGGCATATTCTAACTCACGATTGTCTGTCAACAATGAAAAAATATTGATATACTTGTTTGCCCACACCATTTCTTTTGTTGCCATAGGAACATGTTGCGCCAAGCATTCCCGCCTTGAGGGTACAGCGCCCTCCCCCATTATTGGGAGCGATCTCTTACCGGCTTCTGTTGTACCTCCGGTCGTGTCCATCGACTTATTCCAATTTTCGACCACGGCCAGGTTCGCCACCTGTGGAGAAATAGAAGGCACGTTCGCTGCCCCAGCGCCCCTTGTCTGCCTGAGCTGTTCGATAATCTGCCTAGCTTCTTCGACTGGGTCTACCACAGCCACGGATCCCCCCGCTCCCTTCTTCAACCATGGTAACACAGCCGCCAACTGAAGCGCAAGTTCGGGAGGCATTTGGTCGTTATCCAGCGGCGTGATAACCACAGGGATTGGCAATCCCCCATCCGGTGTGGGTACCGGGCTGGATGCTGGTGCTACTGGGACCAGCGGGACCTCCATCGGGACTGGGGCCTCGCTAGGACCCACTTTCCCCTTCTTCTTTTTCCCCTTATCCCCCCCTGGGGTAATGTTTGGCAAAGCAGGCCCCACGATCCTCTTAGGTCGCCCTGAGGGCCCTGCTTGGGCCTCCACCTGTTTCCGGAGGGCCGCTAAGCCGCGACCCATCTGGTCTACTTTACCGAATTTCCTGTCCATCACCGACACTTGGTTCACCAGTGTGCGCAGCATTCGTTCCATCTCGGAGCTCTTTCCACTCTTCTTACCCGGCATATCTGCGTTCTGTTTTATCTCTGTCTGTTTTCCAGTAGCGACTCGAACTCCAGCTACGCCTTGTCGACTGAAACAGAAAAAACAATGATTACACGTTCAAAAACTGCAGCTTGTTCCCTTGAGGGCTCACGAGCGACGAGTGGTGCAGCCTTCAGAGCGCAGGAACAAGAGGACGCCTGCCTGGATTCCCGCGCCTTTTATCTTGCAGCGGGAAGGCGATGCAGCATCCCCATCCCACCCAGAAGTGCACGGACTTCCGGGCGGGTGTTAGGACAACTCTTCTAGGCGGTGGGGGCGTGCTCCAACCACGCCACTATGGGCATACTGGCCGGGACACGCCCCCCGCCCACAAAGGTTTCCCGGGGGATCGGGGCACCCATCCATACGTTCGGGGTGACCGAGAGGTCTCCCCTTTCCATATTCCGTGCTAACAACACATGTACTGGCCAACAAGCCTCATGTGTTGTTAGTACGGAATAAAGAGTTAGAAACTTTGATTTGCCTTGAGTGGGCACCATTTGTAAAAATAAAATAGAAATGCTTATTAAATTGTCTGGTGTACTCCTCCATTTGGATGCTTCGCCCATGAAGGGTCAATGGTGCGAAATGAGCATGATGGGTTTGATATATGTATATCAAACCCGAAGGCTCGCTTCTCCGGCAATGCGACGATTTCAGCTGCGGCGGTAATACGGTTCTTCTTGATGCGTCGCGCTTCCAGCTCCCAGCAGCACGCAAGTGTCTGGAGTTAGAATTCCCAGCAAGGAATTTCAGAGGGAGCTGGAGGTGAAGTCTTTTATCCTGAGACTTCAGCAGGAGGCAAGCACAGTACAAGCCCTTGGAGAATATTCTGCAGATGGAAGTCCTTTAAAAAGTTCCTTCTCCTTTCCCTTGGCAATGAAGCAACCACTGCAGGCCAACCCAGCAAACATCATACTGGCAGAGGGGCAGTTCAAACTCCTGCAGCTTCCTTGGTTCTTCTCCTTGGCAAAAAGGTTTCCTGTTCCAGAAGTGATAGTTATACCCCAAAATCCTTTGTTCTCTGAAGGCAGAGAGGCCTCTGCCTAGTCCAAACCGTTCCTGAGCACTTTGTTTACATGACTCTCTTCTTCCTTTCACTGTGCAGGGCAGAGACATCAGCCGCCCCAGAGGAGTTGGAGCCAGCACAGGGGAGGGAAGATATAGCTCTGGAGCACTTTGTTGACAAGATTCCTTCTACCCTTTCACAGTACAGGGCAGAAACATCAGACAAGCCACAGGGGGTGGAGCCAGCATTGTAGATGGAAGGCCCAGCCCTATTCAGGTCCCAGGTGCAACTCCTCCCTCCTATCTAGATGCAGATCTCTATTCACCACCGGGCTGCCCCAGCCTGTCTCCTGGAATCCCCCAGCCCTGTCACACACACACCCAGACAAGGAATACACAACCTAGCAGAGGCAGGCCTGGACAGTTAGGCAAGAAAAAACCTACTTTCTAAAAGTAGTATTTTCAAACACAAAATATTAAAACCAACTTTACTAAAAGATGTATTTTATTATCAAATTTAAGTCCCTATGTATAACGCACAAAATCTTCCAGGGCAAAGGCCCCCCATTCTAAGAACCTTGATCACTCCTTACAAAGCCAACAGAGAGCTAAGATCTGATCACCTCTTCCTCGCAAACATCCCTTGACCTCTGGTAGGTCGCTCCCCCTCTGCTGCAGCGCCACCAACGCTAGTGCCAGCCTTGTGCTCCTCTGCTGCCTCCTCCCACTCCTGGTGCCTCGCAATCGATCTCCGTCCCTGCCGTCTCCTGCTACTGTGTGCCTGTGCCCCTTCCAATGCCTTCTGTACCCTGTGTGCCTGTGCCCCCACCCATTCTGCCTTCTGTACTCTGGCCTGGTTAAGGAGTTTTTTCACCAATCGCACTCAGAGAGTCATACTGGGTCCTTACCAGTCAGAGGAGGTTGAGATCTCAAAGGGGGTGCCACAGGGCTCCTGCTTGAGCCCAACGCTTTTCAACATCTATGTGGCACCCCTAGCTAACATCATGAGATTATCCCTGTATCGTATGCAGACGATACTCAACTCCTCTTCCCGTTTAAAATCATGACTCCTGAGGTGCGTAACTCCTTTGCACGGGGAATGAAAGAGGTGGCACATTGGATGGCAGCAAATTTCCTTCAGTGTAACGTCTCTAAGACTGAGGTTATGCTCTTTGGGGAAGCCAAACGATTATGGACTCCTGACTGGTGGCCTCAAGATCTTGGCCCAGTCCCTGTACCCAGAATGGTAGTGAAAGACCTAGGAGTTAAGCTGGATCAGGAGCTTGCCCTTAAACATCATGCTAATCAAGTAGTAAGCTCCTGTTTCCATGTTATTGGCCTTCTCCGACGGGTATTTCCCCTGTTACCTGATACCACCAGGAAAACACTAATTCAGTCGCTCGTGCTGAGCAGACTGGATCATTGTAACGGTTTGTTGCTAGCCGCCAATGAGGGGGTCATTGTCAGACTACAAGTCGTGCAAAATACAGCTGCACGGCTTGTTTTCTATGCCCCGGCCCGCACTCCCTCAATTCCACTATTAAATAAACTCCACTGGCTCACTGTGAAACAGAGGGTGCTGTTTAAAACGTGCTGCACCATCCATAAATGCCTCACTGGTAAAGGTCCTGACTACCTAATTAAAAAGTTCATTCCCTACACCCCCTTAAGGTCTCTGAGATCTGGAGATCAAGAATTGCTTTGTGTCCCTAGGTTTTGGAAGTCCAGACAAGGGGGAAGGGCTTTGTCAGTAGCTGGTCCAAAGCTCTGGAATGATCTCCCCTATGATATCAGAGCTTGTAAGGAACATTTTCCTTTTAGGAAAAAACTAAAAACTTTCCTGTTTAATTACTAATTCTGATCGGGCAATTGTTATTCATCAGACAGGGCTCTTGTTCACAGATGTTGCCAAAGGCGCGGAGATACTCCTCAGGGAGTCGAGTTCCTAGCGCAGTACAAGTCTGTAAATAAATAAATAAATAAATAAATATGCCTGGGCCCCCGCCCGCTTCCCTTCTGTAATCCGTGTGCCTGGGTTCCTCCCTTAATTCTGCTGCCGTTCTGCCCGCCGATTTTTCCGCCGCTGCCCCTCCTGCAGAATTTGCTGCCCAGTCTTCCCGATCCCGGCTGACCCTCCCTCCCCACCTCCCCCTCGTATGGCGCGCCTAAGGCATGCCTGTCTGTGCCCGTCCGTGCCTGGACCGCGCCCAGCGCCAGATCCCCTGGCCACCACCCCATCGACAAAGCCCGACTCCACTACGACGCCAACACCCTCATCGCTCTCAACCACGGACGGACCACCAACTGCTACACAGCCACCCAAAAGCGCACCCAAGGCCCATTCACCTGCCGGAACTGTAACTTCGCATGCACCAACGACACAGAGACACCCACTACAATGAAATCCAACCGACTGCGATGCATTCTGCTCAACACCTGCTCCGCACGCAAGCACGCCGTCGAGCTCTGGGACCTACTCACCACCACATCACCGGACGTCGCCTTTCTGACCAAGACCTGAATGAACGAAGCCTCCGCCCCAGACATAGCAGTGGCCATCCCCGACGGATACAAAATCTCCCACAGAGATCGCACCAACAGAGTCAGAGGAGGAATCACTATCATCCACAAGAACACCATCAAGGTCTCCACTAACACCGACGACACCCTCACCACCGCCGACACATGCACTTCAAGATCCACATGGACCCCAAGACCACCCTCAGAGGCACCCTTGTCTACAGACCACCCGGCCCACGTCCCCAATTCTGCAACTCCATCGCCGACTTCATCAGATCGCACGCACTGACCTACACCAACTACATCCTGCTCGGCGACCTAAACTACAACGTGGAGAACAACAATGACAGCAACTCCTCCACCCTGATCGACAACCTCGCCACCCTCAGAATGAAACAGATTGTCACCACCTGACCCACATCGCCGGCCACACGCTCGATGCCATCTTCTCCTCCAGCCCCCACGTTGCCTTCAGCTACGCTTCCGAGCTCACATGGACCGACCACCACTGCGTCCACTTCACCTTCCAGAAACCATCACCCACCATCGCACCCCACAAATCCCCCACCGAAGCTGGGGCAAAGTCATCCAAAGAACTACTAGAAACACACCTCGCGCGCAACCCACCGAGCTGCCTCACCGACCCCGATGAAGGAGCCGGCACCATCAGACTCTGGATGGAAGACTGCACCATCACCGTAGCACCACTGAGACAACCCACCGACATAGACACCAGCCAGAGAGCCAGCTGGTTCACACCGGACCTCCTGGCATCCAAACGCACATGCCGAAAACTCGAAAACACCTGGCTCAGTGAGAGAACGCCCGCCAACCGTGTAGCCCACAAAGACGCCATCCGCAACCATCACAACCTCATCAGGACCACCAAAAGAGCCTCATTCAAAGACAGCTTCGACAACAATGCCCACAACAGCAAAGAGCTCTTCAACATCGTGAAAGAACTCTCCAACCCCAGCTCCTGCACCAACGACATCCAGCCGTCGCAAGCCCTGTGCGACACCCTCACCGCCTTCTTCCACCGCAAGATCACCGACATCTACAACAGCTTCAACCCCCAGCGGCACCACACGGACCTCGCCGCGTCAAACACCCCGAAACCCACCCAACACAATCCACTGACCACATGGACCAACGTGAGCACCGAAGACATAATCAAGACCATGACCACCATCTACTCAGGCTCCCCGTCCAACCCCCTACCTCACCACATCACCAACAAAGCTGACAGCCTCATCGCACCCCACCTACGTAACATCATCAACCTCTCCTTTAGAACCGCCACCTTCCCTGAGAGCTGGAAACATGCTGAGATCAACTCCCTACTAAAGAAACCCAAGGCGGACCTGCGCGACCTCAAGAACTTCCGGCCAATCTCCCTGCTTCTATTCCCAGCGAAAGTCATCGAAAGATCGTCAACACCCAGCTCACCCTCTACGTAGAAGACAACAGCATCCTGGAACCCTCCCAGTCAGGCTTGCGCAGCAACCACAGCACCGAGACCGCCCTCATTGCCGCCACAGACGACATCATAATCCTACTCGACAATGGCGAGAGGGCAGCCCTCATCCTCCTGGACCTTTCCGCCGCCTTCGACACCGTCTGCCACCACACACTACGCACACACCTCTACGAAGCAGGGATCCGAGACAGGGCCCTGGACTGGACCACCTCCTTCCTCAATGACAGAACCCAAAGAGTCCGCCTCCCCCCGTTCCATTCCGTAACCACCAAAACTATCTGCGGCGTCCCACAGGGATCCTCACTCAGCCCGACGCTGTTCAACGTCTACATGGCTCCCCTCACCCGCATTGCTATCTACACAACCTCAACATAATCTCCTACGCCGACGACACCCAGCTGATTCTCTCCCTCACCAAGGACCCCCTCATCGCCAAATCCAACTTGCACCAGGGTATGAAAGCCGCCGCCGATTGGATGGAGGAAAGCAGGCTGAAACTGAACGCGGACAAGACAGAGATCCTCATCCTTGGGACCAACCCCTCAGCATGGGACGATTCCTGGTGGCCAACATCACTGGGAACCCCCCCGGCACCTACAAACCACGCACGCAACTTAGGGGTCATCCTCGAGTCCAAGCTCAGCATGTCCAACCAAGTCAACACAGTCTCCTCCTCCTGCTTCCACACCCTTCGCATGCTCCACAAGATCTACAGGAGGATCCCGATGGACACACGGGAAACCGTCACCCATGCCTTCGTCAGCAGCCGACTCGACTACGGAAACGCCCTCTATGCCGGAGCCCCGTCCAAACTCATCAACAGACTCCAAAGAATCCAGAACGCCTCTGCACGCCTGATCTTAGATGTCCCACGCCCAGACCACATCACCCCCCACCTGAGAGACCTGCACTGGCTCCCCGTCGACAAAAGAATCCCATTCAAACTCATGATCGCACACACAAGGCACTCCGTAACACCGGCCCAGCCTACCTCAAAGACAGACTCTCCTTCTACACACCCAACAAGAAACTCCACTCTGCCGACCTGTCCCTGGCCGCCATCCCACGGATCCACAGAACCACCTCCGGGGGCAAGTCCTTCTCCCACCGTACCGCCAAGACATGGAACTCCCTCCCGCTCTTCCTGCGACAGACCACAGACCTCCCGGCCTTCAGAAGACTGCTCAAGACCTGGCTCTTCGACCACTAACTGCAGCTCCTCCTCCCCCAGTGCCTTGAGACCCTAGCGGGTAAGTAGATCGCTTTACAAATCCCTGATTGATTGATTTAATTAAGAAGGCACGAACAGGTGAACGCCTCTTCTCCTATAATGCCGCAAAGCTCTGGAACTTCTCCCCCTCAAAATTCGCAAAGAAGCCAACCTACTGAAATTCCATAAACTCCTAAAAACCAGCCCTTTCGCCTAGGTCACCCCTGCTCCTTAGCCTGCTCCACACACCTAGCGCTGGGACGCCCACGGGTAGCCACGCGCTTTACAAATCCGATTCCATTCCATTTTATTATTCTGAGTTCAGGCATACCAAATTTGAATTTCTACCGTGTTCCCTGAGTCAGTTAGGATTATAAGAATGTAATAATCTAGCTGCTCATTCTGGTCTATGGAGAACAGGTAGCCTTCAACAGTGAAAAACAAAAATGGCTTTAATTCACTATTAGGACATGCTACACACATCAGAGAATGTCCTACCTTACACTTACAATGCACCCTGCCCTTGGGCCTACCATAGCGGTGTCTAATATGAAGTAGAGGGAAGTTTTAGGGACTGGCAAGTGGGTGCACTTGGCCAAGTCGACATGGCAGTGCTAGACTTCACACAGGCCCAGGCACAGGTGCCCCGCCCCAAAACCAGGCAGTTTTACTATAGGTAATTTTGAGGTCTCCACAGTACGATTTGGGCCATTTCCTTTTGCAGCCCCTGTGCCTACCCAAGGTTTTGGGCCCTTGCCTGTTGCGGGTCCTTGACCCACCCACGCAAGTGAGGTACCATTTTTATCGGGAGACCCGAGGGAACGCTGCGTGGGAGGAAATTTGTGGATCCACGCAGATGCCAGAACTTTCTCGCACAGAAATGTGAGAAAAAGTGAATTTTTCGGCAAAATTAGAGGTTTGCAAGGGATTCTTGGTACGAGAATGATGGGGGAACCACGCAAGACATACCTCGCTGGACTTCCCCACGTGTCTAGTTTCCATAAATGTGTGGGTTAGGTAGGTTTCCCTAGATGGCTTCCGAGCCCTTGTGCCCAAAACTCATGGGACCCCCATGCAAAACCAGGTTTGTTTGTGATAGGTAATTTGGATGTTGCCTCAATAGGTTTTGGGCTCTTTCATGTCGCAGGTCCTCGACCCACCCACGCAATTGAGGAAACATTTTTATCAGGAGACCTTGGGGCATGCTGGGGGGGAGGAAACTTTGGATCCACGCCGATTCCAGAACTTTCCACCACAGAATGTAAGAAAAAGGGTAATTCTTTGGTGAAATTTGTGGTTTGCAGGGGATTCTGGGTAGGAGAATGATGGAGGACCTACACAAGCCATAGCTCGCTGGACTCCTCCGGGTGTCTAGTTTCCATAAATGTGTAGGTTAGGTATGTTTCCCTAGATGGCCGCCGATCCCCAGGCCAAAAACTCATGGGACCCCCTTGAAAAACCAGGTTGGTTTGTGATAGGTAATTTTGATGTTGCATCAAGAGGTTTTGGGCCCTTCCCTGCTGCAGGTACTTGGCCCACCCATACAAGTGAGGTAACATTTATCTTGGGATACCTGGAGAAATGCTGGGGGGTTGGACATTTGTTGTTACCTTCTGCAGTTTGAAAATGTGGGTACAATTATGCAAGGGAAATGTCACAATCACATTTTGAGGTTTGCAGGACATTGTGGTTAAAATAACTTGTTGGGATCCACAAGAGAGACATCACCATGCACTCCCACAGGTGTTTAGTTTACGACAAAAACTACAGTTGTTAGGTTATTCTTAGATGAAATGTACAGCTTGACAGAGAGATAAAATAGACAAAGATTACTGCACAGCCATCTATTCCTCAAGCGCACCCACATATTGGTTGGATTTGGCACGAGGGCAAGTGATGGTTCAGTATATAAAATTGTATGAACAAGAGATTTCACAATTATGGAATGCACTGTCAATAATTGAATGGACAAAAAACTGAATCAGTGACTCGCAGCTCGTGAGCTGTAAAGCCACTTTAGGGCACCAACCACTTTACAGGCGATTCACACTCCTTTCATATATGATACACACAAGACTATTCACACAACCAGGCACAAAACCAACACATTGCAACATTCACAAAAAAGGACAAGGTACACCCTGCTTGACAAAAGCAGAAAAGACACATTTTTATGCAAAATCACCCATACATACTGGTCGGATTTGGCATGAGGGTGAGCGATGGTTCAGTATATACAGTTGTATTAACCGGAGATTTCACAAAAATTAAATGCACTGTTAATTGAGCTGTAAAGCCACGACAAGGCACCAACCTTTTTACAGGCCATTCATACACCTTTCATACATGTGACACATACAAAACCATTCACAATGCCAGCCGCGGACCAAGCACATTACAACACTCACACCAGCAGGCAGCGCCATTCAAGGGCCCATCAATTTCGCACGCCCACATTACTGACACACCAACCACACCAGCTCACGGATTGCGTTGAGTGGCGTTTGGCTAGCATTGTTTGTAGTGACCAGCAGCTAGTCACTACTCACACACCGCTAGCCAAGCGCCAGTTCGCGTACACCGCCAACAGAGCACCAGTCCACGCACACCGCCCGCCAAGCGCCAGTCCACACACACCGCCAGCCAAGCACCAGTGCACGCACACCACCAGCCAAGCGCCAGTCCATGTACTCCGCCAGCCAAGCACACCGCCAGCCAAGCGCCAGTTCAAACACACTGCCAGCCAAGCACCAGTACAAACACACCACCAATCAAAACACACCACCAGCCAAGCAACAGTCCATGCACACCACCAGCCAAGCGCCAGTCCACGCACACCGCCAGCCAAGCGCCAGTCCAAATACTCACCAGTCAAGGGCCAGTACAAACACACCACCAATCAAAACACACCGCCAGCCAATCAAAACACACCACCAGTCAAGCGACAGTCCATGCACACCGCCAGACAAGCACCACTCCACGCACACTGTCATCACATTTGGGATTTTTTTATATAAATAAGAAAAAATAAACAAATGCAAATAGATACAAATCTACTAACACAAAATCTGAACCTAAATAGACTACACAAATGCCAACCTTGAGACTGAACAAAAAATATTAAATAATAGATACCAGGCAAATCACTTTGCCACTCATGGATGCTCCCAAAAATTATTTTGTGTGTGGTACATTCTAAAACAAGCATGCACACACAGCCCAGGGTTAGAAGGACACTCAGGGGAGTACATACAAGTCTCCATCCACATACCTCTTCGCCAACAGACTCTACTTCTCCTACTGGGCAAGTCTTTGAGGGTGTGGGAGGAATGTGATCAGGAAAGTCGCGATCTTTCAATCTAGCAACATTCTCTGGCACTCCAACTGTAGGAACACTTGCCTGTTCCACTAAAACAAGGCTGCCTATTACAGACTCCTGAAACTTAGCAAAAGTCATCTTTGACTCAGGACAAGAATCCTGGAACACAACAAAAGCATTAAAGGTTGCCAAGTGGAAAAGATGGATAGCCAACTTCTTGTACCAAATATAAGCCTTATGAAGAGCAGCGTAAGGTTACAACCTCTTATCTACTCTGTCAACACCACCCATGTGTCTATTATAGTCTAAAATGCACACAGCTTCAGCAACCGGACCCCAAACAGTCACAGGTGCAGTGCTTTCATCATGGATGGTAGTCAGCATGTAGACATCTCTCCTGTCTGAAAACTTCACAGCTAGAAGCTCCTCGCAACATAGCGTACTGCACTGTTCCCACACAAGCTTTTGACAAACAAGTTAATTTGGGAAACCTTTACGGTTAGAGAGGATTGTGCCACAAGCAACAGGGTCCACTTTGGCCAATTCCCTGAACAACTGCACACCACTGTAGAATTTATCTACATATAATTAATATACAGAAGGCAAGAGGGGATTTTGCACAAAAATAGTGTATATAATATCAGAAAATTGGTAGGGTCCTCTAGTCCATGCTCAAAGGGTGAGATACAACCCTTTCCAACAGTTGTAGCTATAGACAAACAAGGTTTGTCTATTTGAACAATTACAAAAAAATCTCCACCTGAGCAATACTAGGAAAAAGTATAAGGGTCAATCCACAAACAATACTCTTCAATTCAATGACAGTAGATAACAGTGCAAGTATTTTCCAATAAGTCTTCTTTATTTGTTCATTTTGTTTCAGTCACTCAGTACTATTCTTCATATTTTCATAATATATTGTTCATTGCCTTTGCCATGCCCTTCTTTATTTCTTCATTTTCTTTCAGTCACTCAGTACTATTCTTCATATTTTCATAATTTATTGTTCTTTGCCTTTGCCATGCCAACACGTGTTTCGTCCAGCTTTACAGCCTAAGGACTTCGTCAGGGCTAGAAGCAAATTAAACATACCTTTGATTACTATAAAGTATATTATGAAACAATTATTAAATATCCTAAATGATGTTAATGGATATGTTTTAGCTGGTGATAGAGGATAATCACTAAACTCATTGAAATCCCAGTTATCCAAATAGTACTAACAAATCCATATAACATTTCAATTGACTCTAAATTACCAAAAATTGAAGCTTGTACATTTCTTTTGGTTCAGATTTACTAGAATTGAAGCGTGTACATACATAGATACATAGATACATAGATACTCAGCTGTTTACTAAAATTAGGAACACCAGTTTGTTGTGCCAGAGAAAAAGATGAGAAAATGAAAGACATATACTAAATGTCTCTGCCTCATTACTAGGCATCTCTTTGTCCCATACTCGTATTGATGCTAGACTTACCAATTTATATCTACGGTCTGTAGATTGGAGAAACCAAAGGGTGATAAAAGACTTTGTATCCTAAGGAGATATATAAGTTTTATATTTAGTTAGGCAGAGACATTTAGTATATGTCTTTCATTTTCTCATCTTTTTCTCTGACACAACAAACTGGTGTTCCTAATTTTAGTAAACAGCCGAGTATCTTTTGTTCGAAGTTGTTGTAGATCTTCCTGTATAGATAAGAAGAAATGATGTACAAGCTTCAATTCTAGTAAATCTGAACCAAAAGAAATGTACAAGCTTAAATTTTTGGTAATTTAGAGTCAATTGAAATGTTATATGGATTTGTTAGTACTATTTGGATAACTGGGATTTCAATGAGTTTAGTGATTATCCTCTATCACCAGCTAAAACATATCCGTTAACATCATTTAGTATATTTAATAATTGTAAACAAAGGTATGTTTAATTTGCTTCTAGCCCTGACAAAGTCCTTAGGCTGTAAAGCTGGACGAAAAACGTGTTGACATGGCAAAGTCAATGAACAATATATTATGAAAATATGAAGAATAGTACTGAGTGACTGAAAGAAAATGAAGAAATAAAGAAGGGCATGGCAAAGGCAATGAACAATATATTATGAAAATATGAATATTGAAGAGTATTGTTTGTGGATTGACCCTTATACTTTTTCCTAGTATTGCTCAGGTGGAGAATTTTTTGTAATTTATCTACATATAAATGGTGGCCTTTGTTCAAAAATCCTCTACCAAGTTCCCACACAATTTTCTCAGTCACTCCAAAAGTGGACAACCGGGGAGGTTAATCCTGGATTCCTTACTAGTGTACACCCTGAAATTAGAGACATATCCAGTCCTACTGTCACACAGCATATACAGCTTAATTCCATAGCGGGCCCTCTTACTAGGAATGTATTGCCTAAAAACCAAGCGGCCCTTGAACAACACCAAAGACTCATCCACTACAATTTCTTTCACTGGAACATATATCTCAGAAAATCGATCAACAAAGTGATCAATGACAGGCCGAATCTAAAAAAGGCGGTCACAATCAGGGTGATCTCATGGCAACGCTAAGCCATTATCGACAAAATGCATCATCTGAAGCAGAAGCAAATACCTATCATGACTCATGACTGCCTGAAATATAGTGGTTGCCATCAAGGGACTAGTAGACCAATATGAAGACATTGTTGGCATCCTTAGCAAGCCCATCAAAAAAGGTAACCCCAAGAACTTCATCTCTTCCAGATTTGTGGGAGTCCACCGGGTAGCTCTAGAGTGGGGCTTAAGGCTGGCACTGTTGTCCCTCAAAAACTGTTTGGCATACAAATTAGTCTGCTCAACAATCTCTGCCAAAAACACATTGTCCATAAACAACTGAAAAACATTTATCGGCAAAAAGTTTTCAGTATTCACTCTGTAAAGTCTGGCACTGCCAGCTTCACCATGCCTGGGGCAACCCAGAGGTCAGCACTTTCAACAGGAAGCCTTGCAGCCCCAGGCTGCAGCTCAGATGCCTCTTACTGCACTATAACATCGGGAAGCCTTGCAGCCCCAGGCTGCAGCCCAGATGCTTCTTGCTGCACTATCGGCACATCAATGTCCTCCTCTAACACAGACACTTCATCCGCACTAAGAGTAGCTTCATTCACACTGAGAGTAGCTTCATCATCCGATGATGCCATGTGGAGAGAAAACTCACTGCCTGAATCTTCCCCTGCCTCCTCTGCCTCAGATGCATAGTCAGACTCTGAACCATGGTCAGAGGAAGACTCAAAAAGCATACAAACAACCTGCTGAGCAGTAATCCTGCGGCTAGCCATTATCCTTACTAAGAAAGGAGACTGCACAAACAAGTAAACAACAACCAACACTGTGCAAAATAAGTAAGTAAAAAAATGTGTGCCTTTATCACAAAGATCAAAAACTATACGATTCACTTGCAAGAGACTGCTACACTCACCAGCACCTACTCTGCAGGGAGACAGCAAAAATGATATGTCACTAGAAAGAAAAAAACCAAAACCAATTACTCACAAAACAACAATATACACATCGAGCACACAAGCAACACGTTTTTGACACTTAAAAAACAGAAGCCAAACATTCTGCAATTTTTACACCATTTGCAAAAAACACATTCATGCAGAGAAATATAAAACATTTACATTGTACAAAAAAAGTCTCTTACCAAACACAAGCAACTAAACAAACAGCAGAACCAAAAATAACGAAACCACAACCTTGAACAGTTTAAAGAGCAAAAGCTGTCAACTAGAACAAAAAGGGGGAAAAAAGCATAACAATTGCAATTCACAAAAAATAAAAGAATTAACATTATAACACACTATGTCACTAGCAAATTGGTCAATCTGCCAGATGGGCCTTCTAATAGGGCTGTGCAAAAATTGGGGTGAACTTGCCCAAGGGATCGGGTGAGCTTGTCTGAGGGTGGGGTAGAAAACAGCAGACAGAAATATGCCCCCATTGCAAAAGAAATAAATCCCTGGTGCCTAGTTGGATTTTCATCCTCCCCCCTCCCGCCTAGGGCAAAAAGGCCACAAAAGAAAGGCAAATCTGTCCCCAGGAGGGGCAGAAAAAACATTAAACACATTTATAAAAAAAGTCTGCCCCATGGGAGTGACTCTTCCCCAAGGGGTCGCTCCCATTTTAATTTCAAATAAGTCCCTGGTGTCTAGTGAGGTATGCCAAATACACAGGCCGATCTGCCCAAGGGGGGCCGAATACACATTAAAATAAATTAGGCCCCTGGAAGTGCACCTTCCGCAAGGGGTCACTTCCATTTCTTTTTAAAATGATCCCTGGCTCTAGTGGGCTTTTCTGCCCCCCCTTGGGGCCAGAAATGCCAAAAAACCAAGTCAAACAGTCCCCGGGGGCGGGGCAGAAAAGACTTCTAAAAAATGTGCCCCCTAAGGAATCATAACTTGCCCAAGGGGTCGCTTCAATTAGATAATAAAAGGACTCCCTGGTGTCTAGTGGGTTATTCTGCACCCCCGGGAGGCAGAAAGGCCAAATAAATGGTCCGATATGCTACCAGGGGGGGCGGAGTACTCATTTAAAAAAAAATAGCGGCCTGGAAGCAACCGTTCCCCAAGGGGTCGCTTCTGTGTTTTAAAATAAAAAATCCCTGGCTCTGGTGGGCTTTTCTGCCCCCCCACCCCCTGGGGCCAGAAACACCAAAAAACCAAGGCGATCTGGCCCTGGACGGGGGAGAAAAGTCTTTAAATTATTTTCCCCCTTTAGGAAGTGGCCCTTGCCCAAGGGGTCACTTCCTTTTCAACAAAAAAGCATCCATGGTGCCTAGTGGGGGCATTCCTGCAGCACTGTTGCGATGCTTTGCACGATCGTGCTGCAGGAATGCCCTGTATTGAGATATCAGGGGAGAGGAAATACTCTTTCCTCTCCCCGATGCCTCAATACTTTAAAAAATCCTCCCCTTCAGCCCCACTGGAGACCAAAACCTACCTCCTCCTGCTTGGTACGCCTGGAAGCAAATGGCTTCCAGGCATCCCAGCGCTTCCTGATGACGTCGGCGCGCGCTGACGTCATGGGAAAGCGTGGGGGGTTCTGGGATGGCAGCAGAAACTCTTCCGCTGCCATCCCCTCTGTGGGGACAAGATCAATGCCCCAGGGTGGAGCGCCAGTGCTTCCCCCACGGGTTTTGCTCATGACTGAGCGGTTCTGTCATGAGTACAGCCCAACCGATGCTCATGACGGAACCGCTCCGTCATGAGCATTGAAGGGGTTAAGTTTATGTTACAAATATTATTTGATCCAGCCAGGTGATTGGTGCTAATAATCGTACCAATTGGTACTCGCTTGCGCTGGTTATTTAAGAAGTCATGAAGGCTCCTTTGTCCTGTCATTAAGGTAGTGGTAGTAGTAGTAATATAAGTAAATTAGCATTCTCTATCCCTTTCTTTCTGTAGCTCGTACAGTTCCAAGCAATCTCCCAGTGATGGAGTCAGTGTAAAATTGAAAGGTATTTTGAAAAAGAGCAGGACCATTGGAATTAAAGCAAGACAATTATCCCTTATGCTACCACATCCGCAGACTTCAGAGAGTAGCAAAGTACTGACTACCAACATGCTAGCTAGCATGCCTCCAGTAATTTAGAATCTTTTTTTTAACTAATGTGCTGTTTATTCTTTCCGAATTTCTTTGAGCCAGTTAGTGCATTTACCTTTTTTGTGAGGCATGTATGAGTAAAAAATGGCTGTGTCTTTTATCACATCAAATTAAAACCGCTCTAGGGGACCAGCAATGTACTGCTACTGTGCCACTACATAATTTCAAACAAGTGCTTTGCACAGAGCATGGTTTACCATGTGTTTTTTTTCTTTCTTGATATAGCTACTCCTGCTGGTCGACCACCCACTAGGCAGGAGATAGCTGCCCGGCTGCTGCAGCAGAGGCTGGAGGCCATACAGGCTGAATTTCAGTGGCTGGTGGTCCTGCAGGAGGAGAAGGTGGAGGAGAAAGATGCAGCTGCCGCTGCCTAGGGCTCCAGCCAGCCCTCAGCTGCCAGTGCCTTCAGCCTCCTGGCAAGAGCAACACTAGCACCGCTGGCAGCCCTTTATCAACACCACCATTGTTGCCCCACCTTTATGTTCAAGCTGCCTTTTTTAGAGCCATGTCCTGCAGAGGCTGGTACGTTCAGGAAGTCAAACTTGTTGTTGGTGGAGAGAGTGGGAATCAGCATGCGAGTTGAGACTGTTTCTTTTGACATTCTGTTGGACTTTTGGACATTGGTTGGAGATGAGAAGTTTTGTTTGGAGAGAGGGCTGGGCCTGTTGTGGGTGGAAGGGGTGGGGTTTACTGTTTAAAAATATTAAAGTGTAATAAATAAGTATTTACTTTATTTATGCCTCAAATCATTTTTTGAGGAAATAGTACCTTGCACTGCCTCTTTTGAGTGCAGCCTGTTTTTTTTTAATCTGCTTAAAAAGGTAGTATACATTACCCTTGTCCTACTACCCTCTGTAACTATATTGACCTCCAGGACTGGATTGCCTTTGCCTATATTGCCTACATCAGCACTCCCTAAGTCCTTTCTGCAGGGTTTCCCAAAGTAGTATATTATGGTGGTGGTAGTAGTAGCAGGCTAGCACGTTAATAGGGAACTAATTACAAGCAAGGTCCCATTTCCATTTAGGTGAACTCCAAGTAGTACTGAATAAATAAATAAACTGAGACCAGAATACCACCGTAACACAACAAAGAAGACCACCTAATATGATAACAAAAACCAGCAATAGTAACTTCTTCTGAGCAATGGGGAGATAGTATTTAATTAAAAATTAACATAAAAAATCCTTGGGCCAGAAGGAGTGGAGTCAGAGTGAGGCGTAGACAAGGTTAACATTTACACAACACGAAGCCTGAATGATGATGTTGGTGAATGTTGTGCTTCTATTTCTAAAATATTGATCCGTGGGTGGGTAAATGGGGCAATATGGGCTATTGTTCATGTAATAGAAGGTCCTGCAGTGAGCTGGTGTCGCTTTCACCACATCTACCCCAACAAGTGTGTCATTTATTTATGTTGTAAATTAAGTTACATATAAAAAAATCACACAGCCCGGGGGGTGAGGTTTAAGGCTTTGATGATTGGATGGGAAAGGGGGATTTGGAAAAAGGTGTGACAAAGACAAACCCTACACAACGACAATACTCTTCTGGGCGATGAGCAGCACATCATTATATATCTGCTGTGGAAGGAAATAAAAGAATTACTATGACTCAGCTCAGTTAAATGCATTGCTAATGGTCCTACAGCCCCAAAGACCCAAGTAATTAATATATATCAAAGTATTCTATCATCTAGGTTTGAAAAATACAAATTATGGAGTATTGAACCCACACAGTTCTAAAAAAATGATTATTAAAAGAAAAATGATACTGTATTGGCAAATTGGGTGCTGCATCTGTATTCTTCTCTGATTGCCTGTTAATCTTGGGTGCCTAACTGAAGCAGTCGAGTGAGGTAAGCAGACGTGTTATGGAGATTTTGCCTTTTTGTGTTATGGATTGTAAAACAGTATCAACATTATAGAGTCAAGGAGAAGGACAAAAGTTAAGCTTCATGAGGAGTGTACCAGAAAGACTCACAGGCAGAGCAAGAGCATTGTCTGCTGCAATCATTCATTTGATGACTCACGTGTGATCGATTAACTGAGAAGTGAGAGCATATTTTAACCAGTGGCTGTATGTACTACTAGGCTGATTAGGCTAACAACTGTAATCATAACCTTTTGCCCAGAGCATGCATAATGCAATGATGTGATATCACATGACTGTCTACAGTTACTTGCATCTACAGGCTCCCCACCCAACCACGCAACCACATAATAGAGGAGATTCAAATTTGAGCCAGCACACCCACTAAGCAGCATTGCATTCCCCTAGCCACCTCTCACTATACCACTGCACTGAGTAGGCCTCTTGGAGTAATCATCATGTTGGTTTCCCTGAAGTTGATAACTTTCTGCTTCTGGCTGATGTTGAGGTAGTCCTGCCCTGCGTCCTTCCATCATCCTCCTGACTCAGAGTAATGAATCTGTCCAACTTTGTCCGGACTCCTGACCCAGATGAGAGATATTGACCTGTAGTGCACTTCTGTTGATGATGAACAAGAAGAGAGACATTGAGTAATTGTTGTGCGTGAATTTGTGTCTAATAACTAAACAGACTGGTGTGGTCTTTGTGGATTGTGAACCAGAAAAAAAGGAGTGGACCGACAAGCACATTTTGCTAAGTGTCAAAGGGGAAAGTCCAATCACCTTCAGGAAACATTATCACCAATCATGCCACAAACATTGCCAGTCATCACAATCAAGCCGGAAAATTATAGTTGAACACCCTCTCTCACTGTCTGCAACCGCATGAATCATACAATTACTCAATAATATATCACTTATTGGTGCAATATATATACCTGTTTCAGTCCAAGCATGGTGGTACACAATTGTTGATCCTCTTTGATGCGTGCAATACACAGTGGGCAGTCTTGCATATCAAATGTTCTGGTGCAGTCCTCCTAGAGGATGAAAAAAGGGATAGGCACGGGACGGAGGCAGGCATTGTTTCTCCAATATGCCTGAAGGGAATTGGGGGGAGGCTTTTTCATTGTACACTGGTCCAACTCTAATCCGGCCATGCATGTGTCTAAAACAGTGGGGCTGAATAAGTCAGACAGACACAAAGAAACACAATATATAATTTTCCACTAGCTATGTCTATTTTCTTTTTAGCAAAGAAGTTTGGCAATAAAGTTCTATATTGGCCTACTCAGTCAGGGAAGCAGAGTTTGTCTTCAAACTCAGGTTTTTCACCCTGGTGTTGGTCAGTCATCACAATATGACTTCAGTCTGACCAATCATCCTCATCCTCCTCCTGTTGAGTTTTAGGTACAGTGTATTTTGGTGGTTTAAAATGTTGGTTCATTTTGATTATGGTCAATCTCTCCATGTTTTGAGGCAAGAGACTGGTCCATCTCACTGTGACCACTGCACCAACTACACTGATCATATGCTCAGCAGACACACTGGCTACCAGACATGCCAGACATGCCAGATACTTTATTGCAAGCCTGCTGAGCTGTGGCAATTGGCGCTTCTTAGCATACCAATACACCAATGGGTTCTGATCCACTTAGACATTTCTTGGGTTATCCAGATACTCATTGAACATCCTCTCAATGGTTATTGGTGCTGCTACTTGCTCAATCTCTTTTGCCTTCGCCTCTGCACTGGACTTAAGCCCTGCTTTTTGATTCAAAGTCAATACAGGGGTTGTGGATGATTCTTGTGTTCCTGGTGTTGCTTCCTCCAGTGTTTTTGTTGCCGGTGTGGACTGTTGTGGGACAGCAGGACTGCCCTCTCTGGAAGGTGAGAGCAGCATTTCAGAACTTCCTTCCGTGAGTGGGGCTTTATGATCCAGCCATTTTTCTTCAAGAACTTGGGCTTGCTCAACAATTCATGTCTTGTATTCTGAAGCATCCCCTTCTGGAAAAAGAATGAAAATGGCAAGTTTATTTTTTTAACGTGGATCCAGTATTGTGGAACAGACGTACTCTTTGGATGACATGATGTCTCTGTGCAGCCTTGTATTCTCAGTCAAGCAAAGGATTAATCTCTGAACCAAGGTGTACACATCTTTTCTTTCATCGTCCACAGCGGAAAACCTGCCAGACACACTTTTTAATTGGTCCTTTAGCAGATACAACAACAGGATAGTTTGGCCCATTGTACTCTCCTTCTTGCTGGCTTCTAGAGTGAAAACCTCAAAAGGAAGTAGAATCTCTGTCAGGCATTTGACTAGTTTCCCTTTGTCCATCTCAATGGTCATGCTTTTAGTTACATCCCCTCCACTTTTCAAAACATACTCATTGATCGGTTTGTACTGCTCAAACAGATGTTGTTACCTGAAATAGGCTGAGTTTCAAAGTGTTATTACCCCCTGTATGAGTGCTTTAACTGGTACTTTATTAGCATGCTGAGTGACTGTCATGGTTCGTTGTTGGCCCTCCTTCCCCTGCCACCTGGGTGCCTGTGTGCGCATGAACATTTCCTCATGCGGAAAGCGATCCCTCTGCCAGTTAGCTGTCCAGCCTTACTTGCCAGAACCGCTTTGACGTCACAGGCGCTTCCGGGGGAATCCCCATATCAGCAGCGGTGATCCCCCGGTTCCGCGCTTCATATTGACGCCAGTCCTTGCCGGATGCCTCCCCAAGTTCCAGGACGCCACTTCAGGTAACTGCCTGTGTTGGAGCACGTAGATTGTATACCGCATTGCTGCCCTGGAGTGCCCTGGAGTGCTTGTGCGTGTATCTGCCGAGACTTAGCCTGCCCTCATTATTGCACCCGCATTTCTGCGCTGGAGCGCTTGTTGCGTGTGCCTGCCCATGACTCTGCCTACCAAGCTGGAGCGCTTGTGTGGTCACCCGTATTTTCATGCTGGAGCGCCTGTTCTAGTTTCCTTGCTCTGATGTGCTGGGGTGCTTGTTTTGCCTCTCCTTTTAAACCTTGCCACTTTGAGCAGGAGCACTTGTTGTTGTGTTTTTCCTTGACCTTGCCACCGCGCTGGAGCTCTTATTGTTATTGGGTTCTTGTTATATAGCACAGGAGTGGTAGTGGATTTGCTGTACATTGCGCAGGAGCACTAATTACGCAGCTATTCTTTTCATTTGTACATTGCACAGGAGTGCTAATTACTGTGGCAGCTATTCTTTGCAGTGGTACATTGCGCAGGAGCGCTAATTACTGTGGCAGCTATTCTTTTCATTTGTACATTGCGCAGGAGCGCTAATTACTGTGGCAGCTATTCTTTTCCTTTCACAATATTGGCGGCAGATCCTATGCTGTCCCCAGATGAGGTAAACGCTGACTTCCGCATGAGTGTGTGTTAGCGATTGGTAGCTGGTTTGTTTGCGCTGATTGTAACAGATTTCCCTTGTTTCCCTGTCCAGCTGGTGCCCATGGTTCATCCAAACAGAGGGACAACCCCTACTACCTTCCTGACGTCATCCTGCCATTTTCTAACTACCTCCCATGCTCCCATATTCATCCTAGTTTGTTGTCTAAGCTAGAGTGGGATAAGGTGGGGGTGATAGCTCATGTCGTCTCTGCAAGATCTCTCCGCAAGACAAAGGTAAATTGTGGGGTATCTGACAGTGACCCTTACTTGCTTCCTGGCTTTAAGAGAATGGATGAAAAGAGTGCAGATTATTCCATTGATGTTCAGTAAGTTGCTGACTGCATCTTCTTTTTTGAGAAAGTCCTACATAATGATGTTGATACAATGCACCAAATACAGGACCATGAAATGGGCGCTGTCTACCATGGCCTCGCCTATATTTCTGCCATTGTCAGGGTCAAAAAACCCAATTATGAGACATCTGGGTCACTGTCATTCAAACACCTTGCTATTAAAGTCTTCCAAGATATTTGCAGCTGAGTGGGAATTCTCCACGGTGAACATGTCTACTGTTGCATGCTGCTTAACCCCCACAAAAGAGATCCAGTGCACAGTGATACACATGTAATCAGTGGCTTGACAACTGGTCCACAGGTCTGGTGTAAGCTGGACAGTCTGAACAGCTCTCTGCTGCATAGCTTTTCCAACCAATTCCAGCACATCGTGATGGAGCGCTTGAACAGCCCCCTGGCAAAGTAGGTCCAGCTGGGAACCTTCCATTTCAGGCAGATGCCCACCACAAAATAAAAAAAAACACTTCTTCCACACAAAAAAGGGAAGAGGTCCAGCACTAACATTTTAGCCAGCTTGCCGTTGTATCAAAGTGCTATTGGGTGATTGCATTAGTAGGGCTCCTCATGTCTTTAAATGCTTGTAATAGTAGCCTGGATTTTTGTCCTTTTGTGGTGCCACTGACCAGGCAACTTCTTGAGAAAACCAAGAGGTGGAATCTCAATGTGAGTCTCGGGCAATTATGTATATTGTTGTTGTTGTGTCTTCATCTGATTCTTGTGTCATTGGGAGGTTGTGAGGCGGGTCATACTGGCACACTACTGGGGACAGGGCTGTTTTGCATAAAGATGCCACCTTGTTATTCCTCATCACCTATACCAACCACTGTGATGGGAGGCTCCAGAATCGATTACCCTCCCACATTACCTTGACCACCAAAACTTGCAGGAAAGTTAATTAAGCTGCACCTCCCAGCGGAGTGTGTGATGTTTTTTCAAATGGTTTGCTTGGCCTCAAGTACCTTAGTGTTTACCATGCTTACTTCAATGAACACTACCATTGCAAATGGAGCATATCGCAATGTTGCCATCCTGCTTGCTAACCATAAAGTAGTCAAAAAGTAGGAAGCTGTACTTTTAATGCAGGCCACTGGTGGCTTTGCAAATGCCCAAAGAACCGGAGGTAGGCAGGGGTGTCGACAATTGGCTCTCTGCAATGTGCACTTCAACTGAGCTAGTGGAGGATGCAGGTCTCAGCATGGGCCTTACAAATATGGAAACCGACACTGGAGGTGGTGGTGGTATCACATACCTGAAAACGGCACCAGTGTCACATACCTCAAATCAGTTTCATTAGGAGGGTTAATGTCGGTCTCCTATGTTCCAGCTTCCACAATGGGTGGCTAGTCATTGCCACCCCCTTCCACAATTGTAAGGTTTTCAGGAACCTTCTTTTTCCTGAGCCTCTCCTGTTGTGCCTCAGACTCAGATGCCAATCCGCATCCAGATTATCAGAAGGGGGCTTTGAGAAGCTAGTGAAGTACCCTTCCTTTTTCTTGCTGGAGACCTGGAAGCAAGTGTTTGGAAAAGAGGAAGTTTTTGCTCAGCAGGCAGCTCAACCTCCTGTCCTGCTCCTATGTCAGGGAGATATATTTCTGGATGCAGCTGTTGTCTACTTTCCTGTAGTGATTGGGCACTACTTTGCAAAAGAGACAAACCCAATTCAATGTCACTGCTTGTTGGTGAAGACATTATTGCAGTGGCTGCCTCGCTAAGAGATATGGCCCTTGGCTTAGGTTCGGGTGCCACCACTGATGTAGGCGTACTGCTCTCAGCTTGCTCATTGGAGGCCAGTGCGGCGGAAGGCACACAAACCATGAAAAATGTTCTGACTGATATGCTAGTGGTGAAAATCTGCTTTTTCTTTTCCTCCTCAATGGCCACTTTCTTGGCAGCACCTTTTTTTGGGCCCATCCTGAAGTTGGCAGTGGCACTGAGCTGCACAAGCGGAAAAGATTGAAGGACTCACCTGACTGTCTGGCAGTGCTGTGGGTGATATCTCTTGCACACCTAAAAGCAGACAAGCAAGAAAAACATTTAGTGAAACATGGCATTGTTGCAGTTTGAATTAGTGCAGTCAATATTATTTAGTGTGGTTACTTAAGTTATCATTATTATCCTAAATAATTAACAACATCAGTGTATTTTAAAGTCAGACCACAGCACCAGAAAATTATATTTAATTTCCAACCAAGTAGCAACATACCGATGTGATTGCAGATGTGTGCATATGGCAGGCAATGGGGTCCAGAGGGAATTGGAAACACCTTAAAAAACTGAATGCAGGTGTGTGTTGTGCACCCATGACAAGACGGGGGTCCAGGGGAAATTGGAATAATAATACTTAACAATGGAATGCTGTTGGGTGGCTGTGCACCCATGCCAGGCAGGTTGTGGATGGATGGTGGAAAAGTGTAAACAAAAGATTTTTTTTAAATGATCAAAAACAAATAATTGCTGGTGTACTAGGGACTATGAAAAACCCATTGAGATGCATGGGGGGCAGGTGAAAAATGCAAAAAAATGCATATAGTATGAAACACTGTTAATATACACATACTACAATGATCCTCAAGGACAACATTAAACTGATATCAGGGATAACAATGGAACAAATACAGAAAGGCATAGCCCTCTTCTATCAAAACTCCTTTGAAAACTTGAAAAAAAAGGTGGCTGAACAAAATGGTGGCCAACCACATCGTAAAACAACAACAGCAAACAAAGAGGTATGGCAACAACAAAGAACACATGTAAGCCTATGCAAGAGCACACTGGCTGGCTACACAAAATGGCCACTAACCACATGGGCAAACAATAATAGTAAGCAAGGAGGCAGTACCACAACAAAGAACACATGCAAGCAAATAGCTAAAAGCACACTGGATGGACTATTAAAATGGGCACTGACCACATGGTCAAACAAAAAAAGAAAGAAAGGAGGCATGGCCAGAACAAAGAGCTCTTGCATGCCTATGGCAAAAACACTCTGCTGGCTACAGAAAATGGCCACCAAACACATGGTTCAACAACAGCAAGCAAGGAGGCAGGCCCACAACAAAGAACAAATGCATGCCTATGGCAAGAGCATATTGCCAGCCAATACAAAATGGCCACAGACCACACGGTCATACAAGAGCAAGCAAGGAGACATGGCCACAACACAGAACACATGCAGGCCTACTGCAAAAGTAAACTGGCAGGCTACACAAAACGGTTGCTAGCCACATGTTCAAATAACAACAAGGAAGTAGTCATGGAAAACAAAGAACCCATGCAGGCCTCTGGACACTGACTGTATGAAATGGCCCCTGGCCACATGGCATGGAGAACAAAGACAAATGGCGGCCTATGGCAAACACACCCACTTGTCAGACAAAAAAGCATTAATAATTTTGAAGAAAACACTACCATTAATTCAGCAATGTCAAAAATGAAAATGAACTGTGCTTTAAAAATCTTACAACAAAACACCACACTTATGTCCGAAACATCAATATTATCCCACGTATACAATTTTTGCACACACAAAAAAAGTCAAATACAAGACAGAAAAAAATATTTTTTATTTAATCCAGTGCCAACTCAGTCCTAAATGATGTTTTAAAACAACATATACCACATAAACAGTTGTTCCATGCATCCATGACTAGTACTAGCCTGGGCCTACTGACTAGGCCACATAGTAAATAAATAAGTATTGCAAATTTAACAAACACGGAGAAAACGTACTGAACTTTGCAACATAATTTCTTTGCAAAAATAGAAAAATTAAATGCAAAAAATAACTAGGCCCCTCCTGAAATTGTACGCCACCCACCACAGTACATTTTAAGAATCGAATAAAAGTACAAATACAAATAAATATTGGTGCATACCCTCTATAAAACACTTAACACCCTTGTGAAATCTAAAAAGAAAATACCTTAAATCCAATGGTATATATGCAGCAGACAAAGAGAGTGATCCTTCCATCTCTAAATAAAAATGAAAAGTGACCAGGAGGTGAAAAAAGCACTGTGGGGAGTCTGCTGAGCAGGAACAGTCGGTTGGAGTCTCTGGGGGCACTTCCTTCTTGTTGGAAAAAAAAGCAAAATAAAAAAAGGCTTCTCACACTAAAAAACAAACTGCAGGTCCTATGAAGTAGAATAATAACTCGATAATTCTTTTTCAATAGATGTAGCTGCTTCTCAAGCAGAAAATCGGCTCAATGTGCAGCCACAGTCACACAATCCCACCAACGTCATGAAAAAAGCACCAAAAGATGTGCTTGCAGTCGTCAATAATCATGTGCGCACTTCCTAGCAAGTCTCTTCGCGCTAACCGGTGTGCGCCAAAAAATGTCTTGCATGCGCCCAAAGAAAAAAACTCTGCTACGTAGCAGAAGACGCAATTTATCGGGAACTCCACCTTGCACGTGGAACAGGAATTCCTGAATTCCACCAACTCCACGAGTGGAGTGAATTTCTCCACCTAGGTCTAGTCAGAAAGTGAAGCTTACTGTTGGAAAGTCATCCTGTGCCCTAGGCACCCCCCAAATGTTTGATGACTGGTACTGGTGATAACTGATTGACTGACCCTGGTCTCTGCCTAACCAGGGCCAGTGCTATGTTGAAAGAGACACATTTAGAATACAGTGAAAACACTTACATACATTAGGGTACACTATGGGTTGGGGGCCCCCTGTGATTGGCATGAACTATCATATAAGGCCCTAGTACATAAAGGGTAGGGGTATTAAAACTACCTATCAGTCCACAGAACATTATAGGGCATGGCAGTTTAGAGGCCAGCAGCCCTCGCTGCACTTGCATGTGTGCACTGAAGCCTGAGGTCAGTTTAAAAGTGGCTCTGTGCTGCAGGACTGCTTTAAAAAAAATATATGGTGCCCAAACTCGACTTTGGTGTTCAAGGCACTTGCACATGGATAACCTACAATATATGGGCATATTAGGTACCCCAAGGGCCTCCCCAAGGTGTTTCCAGGGGTGGGGTATCAGGTATCTACAAGGAGAACCCTAATAAAATGAGTTTTATATGCCCTGGGGTAAAGGAAATTGCACATTTCACTCCACATATTGTGATAAAGTGCTGCCCAAAATCGACTTTGATGCTACGAGGTGCAATATTTTTACATATTCAGAACCCCTAAAGTCTCCCCTAGGTGTTCCTGGGGTGGGAAGATCCTGTATATATATATATATATGTAGTGTACTTATAAAATATGTTTTAATAAGCCCTGATGCTGGAAAAATGGCCAAAGTCATTTTTTATTGCAATCCCATGCCATATAGGTTAATATAGCAAGAAGTTATTAGCTGCTAACTCTTGACAGGGGAAGGCTAAAAATCCCATTCAAAGACTTCCTAGAATGATATTAATAAATCCAACAATATGATATTGTTGAATTTCACCTATAATGTACAGACAAGAAGCCCACTTGTTTGTGAGCCCAGATTTATGCTTCCAGTGGTCTGTCCTGAATGGTCAGAGTTAAGTGTGTTAGCCAGGCTTCTTTGAAGAGGTGATGAAGAGCCCCTGTGGTTAACCAGCTCTGCTGGTAGGGCAGTGTTCTGTTACACAGAAATACCAGATCAGGGGGGAAGAGTCGTAAACAATGGACTTCAGTGGAAGGGAAAGCCATCAGTGTCTTTGAACCCAGCAGATTCTAGGCTTAAGGAAAGAATGAGCAGATGTAAAAGGCAGAGACTATGGAGATTAGCAATCCTAGGGGTGCGTTTAGCCAGCTCTTCTCTCCCTGCTGACAAATCAGCCTTTACGAATTTATTTGGAAGAACTGGTGCACTCTGGGAGAAAATAGTGCTACACTCTGCAGGAAATGGTTAGACCTTTGGGTGGTACCCTGCATCCCATTGGACAGGAGTGACCTCCTGCTTGACCTAGAGAAATTGGAAAAAGTATCTGAGAAGGGCAGAACCCCTCAGATCTGCTGTTTGAAACTTAAGAAAGCAAGACAGGCCATGCTGAGAATTTCGGTGTGCATTTCCAAAGGCCTGCACTCTGAAGATTGCACCTTCAGCACCATCTGGAGCTACAGCCCTGTTGACTATCTTGTTTAAAAAAGGACCCATGAGTGGACTCCCTGCAAGCTACAGGATAACAGAGCTCACCTGGAACATCACCAACAACAATCCTCAACCTGCAGCATGACCAGTGGATTTGTAAGGGTTTTGTCCAAGTGGATTGTGGGGACTGAAGTCCTCAACTTTCAAGGACCATCTTGGAGCTTCCAGACCGTTTGAGTGAGTTTGAGACACTTTGTGACCATTTGGGAAACTTCAGGAAGAATTTCCAGGAGTTTGGAGAACTTTGGAGCTTATTTGGAAAAAAGCTCCACAAGGGGACCTACTCAACTTGGCCAGCCAAGCCATCTGCCTTCAACCGTGAGCTGGACTGGCGTCCAGGTTCATCCTGCTGATAAGCTCCGAAGGTCCCACTTCCAGAGTTTTTCCGGGAGTAGGTGAAATCTTAGGCCAGCAAACCCTCGCCAAATCCGGCCTGGTGAAGAGCATCAAGGGACCCCGCGAGAAAAAGCTCCAGAAAAGTTTCTAAGTTAGAAGGTAAAAACCTTGACCGAGACCTACCGCGAGGGGTTTCTGCTCAGGGCTCCATCGCGGTTGGCCTGAAACTTTGACCCGATCGATCAAGATCAGCTATTCCAATAAGGCGCTTTAAGTTTCTAAGTGCTTTATAATGCAAAATCTTTGATCATTCAAATCTCCGGTTCCCTACATTGGATGTTTATTGTTTTGGTGTCATTTTAAAGATTAACATATGTCCTATCTTTATGAATTGGTGTTGGCTTTTACTATGCATTGTGTATTAGTTATTTACTGGATTGGTGTTTTAAATGCTTTATATACCTGTCTTTGAAGTGAAGCATGCCTGCTCCCAGCCAAGCTACCAAGGGTTCAGCATAGGAATAATTTTCTAATACCTTTCCTGAGCCCTATACTGTCTTAGTGGACCTATTGCCAGTGCCGATATAAATTTACCCCAACTAATTATCTACTTTCCAACACTTGCGATCAGGATGGACTTGATTTCTGAATCCGGCTTATGCCCCATTGCAGTAGGTCTTAAATCATGCCAGTTTCACAGACAAGGTCAACCAGATGGCCGCAGTTGTCGCTCAAGGCTCATTGGCGCTGTTTCAATTAATGTCTCATGTTCTCCTCTTGTTTTTTTCTTCTTTTGGTGTCATTTTGTTAATGAAATTACAATGTTTACAACTTGGAGTGTGATCTCTTATTGTTTTGTGCTTTAGAATTGTAACTGCTTTATTTCTAAATAACTTACACATCTTCTTAAGTGAAGGCTGTCTCTTCCAAGCCACAGCTTCCAGGAGTTCAGGTCAGGTTTCAATTACTGAACGCTTTACTGGTCCTAACAAGAATAATGGCATTATTACTAGGCCTGGCATTTTAATTACCCTTGAATAATCTGAGTGATTTCAGTAATTCTGTGCTAATCTTTGATGCAGAAATTTTAAGGAAAACATTCATACTGCAAGAGCCCATTTAGTGACGGTTAGCAGCCATTTGTGCTTGCTGTTCATGTTCTGCTGCATTTAGACCTATTTCATAGTGCAAAATGCATCAACACGTCCATTTTGGATGAAAGGTGCATTTTGCTCTAAGAAAATACCGCTAAATGATGAGACTAAATCAGTGGGAATCCTATCCAAGACTAAATTTTATGAGTGCAAAGGCCTGCTCACACTCACTATTCACATTCTGTTGCATTTAGCATTATTTCTTAGCACAAAATTCTAATTTTGCACCCATTTTGTATGTGAGGGGATATATATTTAGGAAATAGCGCTTAACACAGAATTACTCTTCTCACATAATTATGCGTAATCTCCAGATTTTGTAGGTAATTCCGTGTGAATCAGCGACATTGAATTACACGAGTTAGGGCCACCTCTAATTATTATTTATGGTGGACTACCATTCACCCCAACTAGTAATTCACTTGCTCACACCAGATGTCACTTTCAAGTCCTAGAAGGCAATTAGTTACCAACAGATTATTTAAAGGATTAGATTTGCTGAATGTGGTAAAAATCTTTGTCAATAATCTGATCTTACTGTAAGATTTTACAATGCGTTTTTTAGGATGTTCCTGACTTTATGTGATATCAAGTTAATTTTGTAATGAACCTTAATATTTATCTTGACATTTTCCCCATTTGGGGGCAAAGAACAATTTTTCACTTTTTAATTTTTGATCTTTGACAGCTGCTTCCTTTATCACTTTCTCCGGATAACCTCTCCGTCTGAACCTGCCAATCATGGCCTTATCTTGCTTATATACATTTTCAACACTGCAATTGCATATTGCTTGGCACATTTCTCCCTATGGGAAACTTCAATTCAACCTATTGGGAGGTTAGCTTGGGCATGTAATATAGAGTTTTCTTCTGTGATATTCCTATATAGTTCCGTGGCTAATAATTTCTTCTGTATCTGGAGGTGTATATCTTGAAAATCTATCCACATTCGGTCCATCACTTGTTGTTTTTGCAATTGCCGCCCTAAGTGCGCTGGGGATGCCCAGACGTGGGTCCCAGGCACTCCACACCACTTGGAGTCAAGCTAGCCGGGCTGATGAGAGGTGTTACCTCGAAACCGGTCCGGTCCTCGGATGCTTGATTCCGTTCTGGGAAGGACATGGCTTTTGTAGTTCGGACTGGACTGTTCCCATGGGGCAACAGGGTCAGATCTGATTTGCATATCGCCATTGTCTAACCCAGGGTGGTGTGGAGTGCAAAAAAACGATGGATTCGGGCCCAGATCTTTTGACTGGGGGAATGTGTGACATTGATCCACATTCGGTCCATCACTTGTTGTTTTTGCAATTGCCGCCCTAAGTGCGCTGGGGATGCCCAGACGTGGGTCCCAGGCACTCCACACCACTTGGAGTCAAGCTAGCCGGGCTGATGAGAGGTGTTACCTCGAAACCGGTCCGGTCCTCGGATGCTTGATTCCGTTCTGGGAAGGACATGGCTTTTGTAGTTCGGACTGGACTGTTCCCATGGGGCAACAGGGTCAGATCTGATTTGCATATCGCCATTGTCTAACCCAGGGTGGTGTGGAGTGCAAAAAAACGATGGATTCGGGCCCAGATCTTTTGACTGGGGGAATGTGTGACATTGATCCACATTCGGTCCATCACTTGTTGTTTTTGCAATTGCCGCCCTAAGTGCGCTGGGGATGCCCAGACGTGGGTCCCAGGCACTCCACACCACTTGGAGTCAAGCTAGCCGGGCTGATGAGAGGTGTTACCTCGAAACCGGTCCGGTCCTCGGATGCTTGATTCCGTTCTGGGAAGGACATGGCTTTTGTAGTTCGGACTGGACTGTTCCCATGGGGCAACAGGGTCAGATCTGATTTGCATATCGCCATTGTCTAACCCAGGGTGGTGTGGAGTGCAAAAAAACGATGGATTCGGGCCCAGATCTTTTGACTGGGGGAATGTGTGACATTGATCCACATTCGGTCCATCACTTGTTGTTTTTGCAATTGCCGCCCTAAGTGCGCTGGGGATGCCCAGACGTGGGTCCCAGGCACTCCACACCACTTGGAGTCAAGCTAGCCGGGCTGATGAGAGGTGTTACCTCGAAACCGGTCCGGTCCTCGGATGCTTGATTCCGTTCTGGGAAGGACATGGCTTTTGTAGTTCGGACTGGACTGTTCCCATGGGGCAACAGGGTCAGATCTGATTTGCATATCGCCATTGTCTAACCCAGGGTGGTGTGGAGTGCAAAAAAACGATGGATTCGGGCCCAGATCTTTTGACTGGGGGAATGTGTGACATTGATCCACATTCGGTCCATCACTTGTTGTTTTTGCAATTGCCGCCCTAAGTGCGCTGGGGATGCCCAGACGTGGGTCCCAGGCACTCCACACCACTTGGAGTCAAGCTAGCCGGGCTGATGAGAGGTGTTACCTCGAAACCGGTCCGGTCCTCGGATGCTTGATTCCGTTCTGGGAAGGACATGGCTTTTGTAGTTCGGACTGGACTGTTCCCATGGGGCAACAGGGTCAGATCTGATTTGCATATCGCCATTGTCTAACCCAGGGTGGTGTGGAGTGCAAAAAAACGATGGATTCGGGCCCAGATCTTTTGACTGGGGGAATGTGTGACATTGATCCACATTCGGTCCATCACTTGTTGTTTTTGCAATTGCCGCCCTAAGTGCGCTGGGGATGCCCAGACGTGGGTCCCAGGCACTCCACACCACTTGGAGTCAAGCTAGCCGGGCTGATGAGAGGTGTTACCTCGAAACCGGTCCGGTCCTCGGATGCTTGATTCCGTTCTGGGAAGGACATGGCTTTTGTAGTTCGGACTGGACTGTTCCCATGGGGCAACAGGGTCAGATCTGATTTGCATATCGCCATTGTCTAACCCAGGGTGGTGTGGAGTGCAAAAAAACGATGGATTCGGGCCCAGATCTTTTGACTGGGGGAATGTGTGACATTGATCCACATTCGGTCCATCACTTGTTGTTTTTGCAATTGCCGCCCTAAGTGCGCTGGGGATGCCCAGACGTGGGTCCCAGGCACTCCACACCACTTGGAGTCAAGCTAGCCGGGCTGATGAGAGGTGTTACCTCGAAACCGGTCCGGTCCTCGGATGCTTGATTCCGTTCTGGGAAGGACATGGCTTTTGTAGTTCGGACTGGACTGTTCCCATGGGGCAACAGGGTCAGATCTGATTTGCATATCGCCATTGTCTAACCCAGGGTGGTGTGGAGTGCAAAAAAACGATGGATTCGGGCCCAGATCTTTTGACTGGGGGAATGTGTGACATTGATCCACATTCGGTCCATCACTTGTTGTTTTTGCAATTGCCGCCCTAAGTGCGCTGGGGATGCCCAGACGTGGGTCCCAGGCACTCCACACCACTTGGAGTCAAGCTAGCCGGGCTGATGAGAGGTGTTACCTCGAAACCGGTCCGGTCCTCGGATGCTTGATTCCGTTCTGGGAAGGACATGGCTTTTGTAGTTCGGACTGGACTGTTCCCATGGGGCAACAGGGTCAGATCTGATTTGCATATCGCCATTGTCTAACCCAGGGTGGTGTGGAGTGCAAAAAAACGATGGATTCGGGCCCAGATCTTTTGACTGGGGGAATGTGTGACATTGATCCACATTCGGTCCATCACTTGTTGTTCTTGAAAATCTATAGCCTTTTTTTACTGATCTCATATGTGAAATGCAAATTATAGTTGCTGGCCTGTAAGTGAGAGATGAACTGTTCCACCTCACTTCTATCACCATTCCGAATAGGAAATAACCTGCTTAATTTAATTTGTTGCTATTTGAGAACTAAGAAAAGGTGTCCTCATTTTAGCTTTATATTACACTAACAATGATTTCTATTAGAAACAGAATCCCCTGATTGATCACTTTCAGTTGTGCTGGATTAACAAGATAGGCCAGGATTTTTTTGTCCTGGAAAGGTTTTTTTGAGCTGCCTCAGCCTCCAGCTCCTTTCTACCATTTCATGGCAGAAGTCGGGCCGTACAAAGAATGAGACTCCTCCACTTGATCTTTTAGCATCAGACCTTGCTTTGTCAGAAATAGTTTGCTGCAGGAGAAAGTTCCAGAAAAAAACTAATATAGCCCATGGTCTGTGTAATGCTTGACACGAATGTTGCCCCAGAAGTACCAGGAAGGTGATGCTCTTTCCCTGTCTCCCCTAACCGGTTCACCACCTGCCAGAATTATATCACTGCACAGGAATAGTGATGCCCGCCAGAGGAACACAGGGAGACAAAACAAAGAAAGTGGGGAAAAAATAAATACACAGATGTCTTCTTTGCACCTGGAGAAGTAATAGTTGTTCCTGGAACCACAAACGTCTGAGTACCAGCTTCCTAGGTGTGATGTAAAGAACATAGGGACAGTTTAGTAAGACTAAGTGTAACAGATACGTGCACTAATAGAAAGAACAGGTACCTACAGGATGGTTGGATGGGAATAGTTGTGTGGTTGTAGAAAATGGAAGGAATGGTATCCAGGAACTGTAACCTCTGTCTCCTGCGTAATATAATACAAGGTGAATAACCTGTCTCTCGCTCTATGCAGGAAAATGTGTCCTTAATCACTTCTGCCTACCTGTGTATTATAAATAGGAGAGCCTCAGAGCCTGGAACTAGAATCAACACTCCTCTAGTTCCAGGTAACAATGATTCAGTGCCTGGACTAGTTTCAATGCTCCACTAGTCCCGGATAAGCAACCAGTATTAAGGCACACTGACTACTAATAACATATCCTCCACACACCGCGTGGACACATCAAAATAACAACCAAATGAGCAGCTAAACAATCCCTTACTCTCAGGGAAAGTATTCAGACTCCACTGACTATAGCAACATAAACGCGTGTCTAAAAGCCCAAACACGCTTCTGAAGTAGCGGATAAATGAGCCCGACTAAGACTCCCATGTGAGACAACGGTACCTTACAAGAGAAGCACCGACGCCCAGCGAAGACCCGACGGATCCCGCAGCTCGCCACCACCGTGACCCGGAACCGCAACACAGGAACAACAAGGAAACCGGAACGGAACACAAAGCGTTCACTGCAGGGATGGGGGGTGGTTAAATGCCGGGTCTGGTCTCTCTGTGCATGCGTGTCTCTTCACGCATGCGCCGTACGCTTGCCAACCATTAGAGGCTGACGCTTGCCAACCATGCATACGTATGCAGGCACGGCAGTCTGTCACCCTCCTTTGCTGGTGCTCGAAGTTTAAGCGGAATGCGATGCGCTCTTTAGATTTCTGCCCCCTAATTCCACTCTGATAGTTCGGGAAAAGCCACCTTAAAAAGGTCAACTATATAACTCCTTGTATCCAACCCTTCTAAACCCTACTGGTCCTCCAGCACTCTGGGATTGTTTCTCCTTTGTCTATTTTCAAACTCTTCTAGTTTCCATTGTATGTCTTTATTTGAGCACCTTGGGCCTCCACCAGGGTTATAGCACTTGTCGCATCAGTTTACGTAACCATAATTCTCTCTTCCAGGTTCGCCACTCTCTCTCCCATATTTGATAAGGCTTTAGAGAGCTTCCTAACAACCCCTTGCATTTTCCTCATCCCCGCCTGAGCTTTCCGGCTATCTTGTCGCATTTCCTCTCTGTGTGCCAGGATATCCAGGATGGGGAGGGTACCGTCCGCTATCACCGGTACTTTACTTGCAGAAGAGCCTGAAAGCAAAGTGGCCGATGAGTAGTCCCATGTCAAATCTTTCCTCCCTCTATTCTGCGTGCCCTTTTGCCCCAAAGATTTTTTGGCTTTTAAGGGGCAGTCCTCATCACTATCCTCCGGGTCTGACTCTAAGCTACCAGCTCCCTGCGACATGCTCATAATGTCATCCGACCATTCTGCTCCCTCTGAGACAGAAAAAAAACAATTGATGGGCTCTTTCTCCACTTCACCCTTATTTTTGTCAGATAGCAGCTCAACTGCTACAATAAGTTTCTTACTTTCTGGCATGGCTACCAAGGGTTGCCTCCTATTCTGATTCTCCTCTTCCTCTTCCTGAGCCCAGGCTGGTCCGACCATTTGCTTATCAATAGTCCCGTTCCCCTTGCTGTCATTCACCTACCGCCAGAACTACCCTTATCACCAGTACCAGAATCCTCTGTTATCACTACAAGATCCAATTGCTCAGTGGGGGTAATGAAGCAATGCCTATTAGAGCGGGAGTACTTTCATCCGATAATACTACACTGTCCTTTTCATTACCCTTATCTCCAGCGCTGTGTATCAGATTACTGTCCTCTGAGCTCACTCCATCTGGAACATCCTGAATCTCCGCCGGGTAATTGTTGGACTCACCTCCTTGTCGCGGGTCCTGGCCCCAACTTTCCCGGAGCTATTCTCGACGCTTACAGCTACTGCATCTGCCTCCACACCAGCAGGCGGTTCCTTCATTCACTGTAGCAGCTACGCTACTGAGGGACCAGCCGGGCGGTTGTTGGCAGATACTTCGCCTCTTCCTCTCCTGAGCGCCGGCCGGTCCGGCGAGAACAGCTGGTTCGGGCGTCTTGGGGAACTTTTCCAAAGCTGCCGGGTCCAACGAGGTATCACCGCGACTCTTACGAGCGGCTGCTGCTGCTGCCTTAGATGCCGCTGCCCTCGTCGCCACTGCACTCGTCGCCACTTTCGGGGCCATCCCCAGACCTCCTCTCACAAGCCGCTGAAGCAGCCGCAGCTGGGAATCTTAGATGCACTGTAGTGTAGTTCCTATATTCGCAATAGGCTCTGCGCATTGGCATAATATACCCTATAGAATTGACGCAGGACTTATGCCGACTAGGTCTCTATCGAATATACTAAACTTAATGGTGAGTGCCAGCTAGCTCAGAGGTCACTAGAAACTTTCTCGAATAAACAAGAAAAGATTAGTTTCTGACATCTGCATAAACATGACAACTTTGTTTCCCCAAGATAAAACTGATCTTCAGAGTCGTGGAAACAATAGATAGATATTTCACTCAGTCAATCGTGCATGCTTCGTTTCACCAGGTGCAGAGAAAAAGAGAGACGGGCGTTTTCAATTAAAAGTATTTATTGAACAGTCTTCTTTCTTATGCAGAAGAAATGAACTGCTACAATCGTAATACTGGTTGCAAAGTATAATGCGCACAGCAAGAACAATATTATAAAATAATACTGTAAAATCATGGTATGGTTTCTAAGCCATAAAATACATACATAAATAAATAAAGACTAAACGTACTCAACTGGTGCTTCTAAAATACACCTACCTGGATGTACCTAACCTAAGTCTAGTATGAGGGAAGAAGTGAGGTGTAGCATAGGTTTAGTATTCTTTGCCAGGAATCCATCCAAGATTTCTCTTAGGGTCTAATCAGCTCCGTACCTTGGTTTAGAATGAAGGAGGTCTGGTATCTCTCTGTCTCAGGACTCGATTTTCCAACAACCCACAAGGGTAGCTTGGAAACACTGGAGCTGGATTTCTCGGCAAGAGAAAAGACAGCGTCTCTCTCATTGCATCTACTGGAGGGTCGGGTTTCTTCGGCACTAGCTGCAGCGATATGCGTCGGGCAAGTAGATAGTCGAACTGCTCCAAACCACTGTGTGTTTGCTAGGGCAAGTTTGGGCATATTGATACCTTGGAGGTGCCAAGTTTGACACAATAACATCATCAAAGAGTCTCAGTTCTTTGAAAACTCCATGAGTTCTTCGACAAATCAATATTCAAGCAAGGGGAAGTCCCTGACTGCTGAAGGCAAGTTTTCCAAGAAATCGTTGTGGATTTTCACAACTAGGGGAAGTAGCCATGCCGTATTTGGACTGCATGAGCTATGTCTAAATATGGTTATGATTTCTATGCCTATATAAGGATAGGGTAAGTTATACCTATATATGGGCATGAATCAGGAACATTACACTAGAGTCCTGAAATGCTATACAACAGTACAGCCTAAATATTTGCGGCGCCGCTTCGGCTCGATGTGTCCGAAATAATTTACAGGAATACAGCATCAGAGGCAGGGGGGATGGGGTCCAGTTTTTTCACCCTAAAATGGGTCTCATACACATTAAAAACACCACTGCCAGCTAGCACCACTGGCGACCTCCTAAGCGGCCGCCATCTTGCCCCAAAGTGATCAATCAGGGCACTACGCGATACTTTTCATCAGAGATAAAAGCAAAAGAGTACCTGGACTCCCTGGACAAATAAAACTGCTTATGCTGCTTCTCACTGTGTGGGACGGGGAGGGAGAAGGGATGGATCCTGCTCACTGGTGTATATAAAGAAATGCGGGGGAGGTTAAGGGATAGGAGGTGGAGATAAGAGTTGGTATTGCAGAATTGGAGTGGTTTGACAATTCTTTAGTTTTGCGGTAGTTTTAAGGATCTATTATAACCTAGTCAATGTTATGTTAGAAAGAAGCCACTGTCCACTCGTACAGCGCACATCACATGCACAGACTATGGTCTGAGCGTCCCTATGGGGTGAAGGGGGAATTGAGCTAGGGAAGGGTGGGGGGCGTTCACATGGGGGGGGCAGAGGGGAAGGGGGGGTGGTGGGTTGTGCTTCACTTGGAAGGGAGGGATAAAAAGGGGGGGAAATGAAATCCTCTGGTGCTATGTTGTTTTTGTTTGGTTTATTGTACTGTTAGGAAATCATTGGTTTCGACTGAGACAATGGTCAGGTGTTATTTTACTAGAGAACAATGGAGAAGCTTAAGATCTGCTCAATTAATATAGGGGGCTTGAATGATTGGAGTAAGAGACAAAGACTGTGGCATTTTGCTAGGTCAAATCAGTTAGACATGATTTGCTTACGGGAGACTCATTTACCCTGGGCTAAAAAGCATTTGTTAAGTATTTGTTGGTATGCTCCACACAGATGTCTACTGTTAGAGGGGTGGCAATACTGGCACTTCTGAAGCTACCTCATGTCCTCGAACCTCCTGGTGTATGTTGACCCCCTCCAAGTCAGGTGCGTGTACTACTCCCTCAGTACTAGATAATTCCTTTTTGGTGCCACCATCTGAGCTGGACTCCACCTCCAACTCAGCAAAGCTCAATCTCTTAGCTACACACATTTCTCGTTGTTGGGCTGAAACACTCATGGCCTCAAGCCTCTCAAGTGCCAAATCAAGTTTCCTCATTATCAAGTCATGCTCAAAGTGCATTTTCTTTTCTTCCAGGGCTAATTTCCTAATTTCTAGCTCCATTTGTCCACTCAACTCGAGCTTGGCCAGCTCCATTTCGTGCATCCTGTTTTCTTTCCCTTCTGCCAACTATTCTGGAGACAGACCATCAGCAGTCACTGTATATGCATCACAAATGCAAGTCCAGAATCCCAACGCTGCTACCAATGTTAGAATTTGGGGTCTCTGGTTGGCACAGGTAGGTACTTGTGACAAATAGGGACCCTCTCCTCTAGTCAGAGTAAGGGGTCTACACTACTAGAATAACCCCTGCTCAACCCACTTGGTAGCTTGGCACGAGCAGGCAGGCTTATCTCAGTGTGTAAAGCATTTGTGAACACATACAGTAATCAAGTGACAACACTACAAATGGACACCACACAGGTTGTATAGTTATAAAATAAGTATATTTTATATAGAGTTACCACAAGGCCATAAACAACAAAAATAATCCACAATACTATTAGAGGTAACCAGGTTGATGCGGAACCAGCGGATATCCGTAAGGTTTTTAAGAATTTTTATCAAAAACTTTATAAGGAAGAGGACAGGGCAGAATTTGCTAGTTTGGAATTTGAAGATTTCGGCCACAATTTGGCCGAGCAGGATAAAGTGGCATTGGATAATGATCTGGCACATCCGCTCCGTCACAAGCCACGGGTGAGCTGTGCTTGTGACGGAACGGTTCCGTCACGGCCCGCTCGCCGCGCCTGCGCGGCGCTGATTTTGCGCCTGCGCTGACGCTTTGATGGGCGGGCGGGTTCGTGACGGAACCGTTCCGTCACAAGCACAGCTTGCCCGCGAGCCGTGACGGAGCGGTTATGTCACTAGTATGGAGCCGCCACGCGGGTGCCCCACCACTTTAGCGCTGCGGCGGAATAGCCGCCGCAGCGAAGGGGTTAATGGCATATTCTGTTCCGTGAAAATTCCAGACTCCTGGAAGAAACTAATATTATTATCTTCCTCAAAAAGGGCTCGTATCGTCCAAAATCCCTCATAAATACGGACGCTAACATTTATGCTAAGGTCTTGGCTAAAAGGCTGGAAGGGATCATTGGCGGTCTGGTCTCCCCGTGGCAGCATGGGTTTATCCCGGATCGAGGGACAGTGAACCATATCAGGTGGGCTATCACGTTGTTTGATGTGCAGGCTGTCACGGGGGTAATCGCCATGTTCCTTCTGGACGCGGAAAAGGCCTTTGATCGCGTCACGTGGAAATATTTGTGGGGGATATTGGAACGGAGGGGCTTTGGTCCTAATATAATGAGTGCTATAAAAGCTATGTATGTTGATCCTATAGCTGGAATTCAATTAATGGGAGGCAGCTCAGATGAAATTTATATTTCTCGGGGGACTCGAGAAGGGTGCCCCTGCTCGCCAATCCTATTTGCCCTGTATATCGATCCACTGGTACGAAGGATATTAGGGTGTGAGGGTATTAGGCCAGTGGTTTGGAATGGGTTTGAAACCAAGCTGGTGGCTTATGCTGATGATTTGGCTATAACAACTATAGAACCAGATGCTGCTATGACAGCCCTTATTGGGATAGCTGCGGAGTTTGGTCGGTGTTCAGGGTATCTTCTTAATGAAAGTAAGACCCAGATAATTTGTTTGAATAATGTTATGAAGCAGGATGAAAGATACACAGATTCAGCAGTTTATCTTGGGGTTAGGATTAGTCCCACTTGTTAACTCAATGGCGGAAGAGTTAATAAGAATAGACTCTATACACCTGTCTATAATAGGGAGAGCCAATGTGCTCAAGATGACCATGCTCCCCAAATTACTGTATCTTTTTCGCTCTATCTTATGGTGGGGGAGGGCGTGTAAAATTCTATTGAGGCAGTTTTTATGAATTGTATCTGGATGTATGGGAAAACTATACGTTCTCTGAAATATCTGTCTCTGCCGCAGGATAAGGGAGGGCTGGCTGTCCCCAATATTAGATTTTATCTTGTGGCTTGTCTTTTTAGTCAGATGGCAATACTATTAGATTGTGCCACAAATTTGTCTGACTGTCTGTTTGGGAATGTAGATCCCCCATCCATCTTTGAATTGGTTTTAGGTAGGGAAGCCGTGGGGTTCTTACTGCGCAAGACTGGCAGACGCTATTATAATAAAAAGCGGTATAAAGTACTGGACAGCGTCTGGAGGGTCTGGAAAGTCATTCAGAAATTGTTGGCAATCCCGAAACTTAATTATGATACTCCCTTCTGGAATTCCAGTATCTTTCCACACCTTTGCAACGATTTGTTGTGGAGATCGCGGGAGTATCAACGAATTAGAAGATTAGGGGAACTATTTGAAGGGAATAACTTGATGAGTTTTGATGATGTTCATCGGAAATTTGAAATCCCAGACAATCAAGTCTTTAAGTTCTTACAAATCTATCAAACATTATTGAGTATTAGGCCACGGATTACCCCAGGAGGTAAAATCAATATGCTAGAGTATGTGTTGGGAGGGGGTATTAAAATCAATATGATATATAAAGCACTAATTTCAACAATGCAAGATGATTTAGATATGGTTGAGGCCTCTTGGATGTTGAAATTAGGGGATTTGGATGTGGACGTAGATAAGGCACTGCAATTGGCTGGGAAACTGTTCCGCTCTACGAATTTGAGAGCTCAACACTACAAAACGGTGTTTATCTTATACTTTACACCAGCCAAGCTATTTGATTGGGGTAAGAGGGAGAAAGATAAATGCCCAAGGTGTCACGAGGGGCCTGCTAATTTTGTGCATATGTTTTACAACTGTAATAGGTTATGTGAGATTCGTGCTCATATCGAAAAAATTTGGGAGGGGCTGCTAGGTGTTAAGATCAACCTATCCCCTACCCCAATGATAATAGGAACCTATTGTAACCTGAGTCTAAATAAGGAGCAGGAAGCTTTTGTTTTTATTTGTGTGGCGGTTCTCCCGATACTGTTGGCTGGAGGCTGGAAGGATATTACCGTCCCCTCCTTTCAGATATGGCTTTCTAAACTCTTGGGGATTCATAACATCGAATCCTCCCTCTAAACCCTGAGAGGCAGCAGAATGAGGGAGATGGGGCAGAACATCTGGGCCCCCCTCAAGGGTTGGAGGGATTCTCGTCTTAAATCGGCCCTATGCTAACATATTATGTTTTTTTTTAACTATTTGCTCCCTGACTCTGAAACCTGTGTAGTAACGCTGCGTATATATATTTTAAGCCTCCTAGTAGCAAAAGCCTGATTATTGTTTACATATTGACATATTGACTGATTCTTATTGTGATAATCAATTTGTGTATAATGTGTTTCTAAATGAGGTATTTATATATTTGTGGTAGAGTGGGTGTAGCGGGCCGGAAAAGCAGGCGAGGAGGCCGTATGTAGTGGGCAATAGCTGGCTTTTTATTACGGTTGTACAGTAGAAATAATTCCAACAGGCGGAAGGTGTGGCTCCAGGCGATGGACTCTGGGTTGATGCTTCTCTCGTACTCGGCGTCCACCGATGGTCCGGGGAAGATTCCGATGACGGGGAGGCTCCCAGGAGGACCGGAAGAGAGAGGAAAAACAAGGGACCGTTAGTTCTGTCCAGCATGTAACGAGAGTCAACTGTATACCGTCACCCGGGTAGTGAGGGAGGGGGCGGAAAGCGACAGTGTGGGAAGGAGGGTACCGGGGAGGTCGGAAGGTAGGACGGGAAGATAGAGAGGGTGCAGGGGTCGGGCGTGAGAGTAGCGGAAGGGTTCTTGAAGTGAAGTGCTATATACGTATTATACAGTGCAGGGGGCGGTGAGACTATGTAGAGAGGGAGTATGTACAGGGACTTTAACACGGACTCCTAATGAGTAGGGCTAAAGGAGGCAAAAAGGCACTCACGCGGTCCGCCGTAACTCTCCAGTGAGTTACGGCCGCTCTCCAGCCACCTCCAAGGGACTCCACCCCTCCTCTGTCCACACTTCGTCCTCGCACGTCTGTTCTCCTTCTCCGTCTCCAGCCAGAGGGTCCTGCCACGAAACTCCGACGACAGGTTGTGTTGAATCCCTGGTTTTATCCTGTGCTGGCTCTGCCTTTGGGGCGGGACTTCCGGGGTCATCGTGATGAGGTTCCTCCGGCCCTGTCGTTCTGGTTGGCTCCTGTGGAAGAGAGAAGGGCGGGGTTTCGTTGGTGATGGCCGGTGTTCGGCTTCCTGCCGTGGTGGCGGCTTTTCCATGACAGGTAGTCAGTCCCGGGGGTGCCGGACAAGGTATGCGAGGGAGAGGGCGGCCTCCTGGTAGGGGTTCGCGGGTCGTCGCCTCACAATATTGTATTGATTGTTGACTGCACCAGGTATTTAATTAAAAAAAAAACAGAAGTATTTCGTCATCGCTGCGGCTACCATCTTCAACAGCAATATTCCAATGAGAGTTACCACCTGGGAAACTGATTTGCTTTGGCCATTGAGGAGGAAATTCATCAAGTCAATGTATTTTCTTTTGCGGAAATACTGAACTATTTGTTTTTTGTTTCTTGTATTTGTATTTGGTAGATGTCTGGTGTGTTTGTTTGATTCTCATGGGCATTTTATGAAAAAAAAGAAGAAAAAAAAGAAAAGAAACATAGGGGCTAGATGTAGGTAGGAAAGATTTACCGATTTTAAATTACCGAATTTTACCGATTCGGTAATTTAAAATCAGTAAATCTATGGGTCCGACATGTAGGTATTCCAGTTGTGCTGGAATACCGAATCGGATGAATTTGGTATGTGCTTTGAAGCCCATAGGAATGAATGGGCATTACTGAATCTGTGTTTACTGAATCGGTAAATACCGATTCACACAAGGGTGCAGGGGGTGTCAATTTGACACCCTCTGGCACCCCCAAAACAGGCACGGGTGCTATGTGACAGGCAGACCTGCCCTAAGGGCAGGTCTGCCTGTCACATGGCATAGGTGTGCATGCACACATGTGCATGCACACCTGAATCTTCTTCTGGCAATTCCTGAGGGCTACTCCTTACATAGGCATGATAGACCCAAACGTAGAGGAGGAGGCATTGCCATTCTTTTTAAATCCTCCCTGCTATGTACGGTTAATTTACTTTCTTCGCCCCAAGATCGCTTCGAAGCTCTATACTTTTGTATTACTTGCGCCCCTTCAGTCTCTTTTACGGGCATATTGATTTACAGGCCGCCTGGTCATAGAGCTAATTTTGTCTCTGATATGTTGAGAATCCTGAACCCTACTTTGGAAAGCCCTCCTTCACCATCTTAGGTGACCTCAATTTTCATCTCGATGAGGTCCATTCTAAGGACTCTCTATCACTGGTTGAATCTCTCGGAGCTTGTGATCTCATTCAGCTTGTTACTAATGCTACCCACATAGCAGGTCACATTCTTGACGGGGTTTTCTCTAATGATCTTAGACTCTCCAGCGGCACACCTCTACCTTTGGTGTGGACAGATCATTTTGCGGTTCCCTTGCATTTAGCCTTCTCCATCTCTCACTCTATTAAGAAAGGGACTACCTCTTTCGTCTCTAGAAGAAATCTCAGAAACCTTACTGATGAGGCCTTTGCCCCTTTTGTTCCTACTCCAGAGGCTCTCTCCTTAAAAGACGCAGATGAGGCAGCACAATCCCTGCAGGATTCTATTACTACTGCAGTAGGAACGCTTGCCCCTGCATCCCTGCGATATGTAGCCCGGCGGAAACCATCAGCGCCATGGTTCTCGGACCATCTTAGACTACTAAGACAGGGCTGCAGAAGCAGTGAAAGGAGATGGAGGAAATCCTGGGATTCTACGGATAGGGAGGCTCACAAGTCTGCTCTACGGGAGTATAAGCAGAAAGTGATAATGGAGAAGCAGGAATACTTCTCCAACCTCACTAGTTCACTCACTTCCTCTAGGGAGCTTTTTAAAATTGCTGACTCTCTTTGCTCCCTCCAACTTCCAGACCCCGTAGTCTGCTCTCAACGTCTCTGTGACGACATTGCAGACTTTTTTCATAAAAAAATTTCTGATATTCATACTTCCTTAGAAGTACAACGCCTCTCCCTGGTTGAAAATCTTCCTCCAGGCATAAGTTCTTCTGAGGCACTGGATATTGCCCCTTCTAGCCTCCTTTCTGTTTTCCCTTCTATGTCTTTGGAGGGATTGAATCTTCTTCTAGACAAGACAAAATCCTCCTCTCCACTAGATCCTCTGCCTCTTAAAAAGCTTAAAGATTGTAGGAACAGCCTTCTTCCTCCCCTACTTGAGGTAATGAACAAGGTAATTGATCAAAGCACCTTTCCATCAATATGGAAGAAGGCCATTGTGAAGCCGCTCCTCTAGAAGCCTTCACTCGATCCCGGCCTCTTGAAAAATTTCAGACCCATTTCTTTGCTCCCTGCACCTGCTAAAATCCTAGAAGCACACCTGAACCGCCATTTATCTTCTTTCCTTGAAGCCTCGGAGTATCTTGATACAACCCAGCATGGCTTTCGAAAACACCACAGCACAGAATCTGCTCTCACCTCTGTAGTCGATAACATCCGACGCAAGGTTGATGCTGGACAAACAACTGTTCTTGTGCTATTGGACCTCACAGCCGCATTCGACACTCTGTCTCCTGCCATTTTAACATCTCGGCTTAGGGAGGCAGGTGTCACTGGCTCGGATAGAGGTGGTATCATATGCCGACGACACCCAGATCATGGTTTCACTTACTCAGTCCTCTGTCATAACATCTGCCTCTAGCTTCAGGTCCTGTATGCAACATGTTGCAGATTGGATGGTTACCAACTTCCTGAAGCTAAATGGCGACAAGACTGAGGTCCTGGTCTTTGGAAAGGACCAAGACATCTGGTCGAGTGAGTGGTGGCCCCCCTCTCTTGGCATCTGCCCCACTCCCTCTCAGTCTGCCAGAAATCTGGGTGTAGTGTTCGATACTTCGCTCTCGATGTCCTTACAGGTGAATCGGACTGTTTCGACCTGCTGGGGCGTGATCAGGACGCTCAACAGAATTCGCAGCTATTTGTCTCCTCAAGCACACAAGCAGATTGCAGTCGCCCTTGTTGGCTCCAGGTTGGATTATTGCAACTCTCTTTACATGGAATCCAACAAGGGCCTCATACATCGACTGCAAATCGTGCAGAATGCCGCTGCACGTTTTGTCCTGGATCTTCCCAGGGCCTCCTCTGCCACTGCTGCGAGGAGAGACCTTCATTGGCTGCCTATTCAACACAGAATTTATTTCAAAATTCTGTGTATGACCTATAGAGCACTCGAGGATGGATCTAAAGGCGCTATCAGCTCCCTCCTTACCCGTTACCATCCCACAAGGTGTTTGCGCTCTTCGGGACTATTCCAACTTGCAGTCCCTCGCTTTAAGCTCACCAGATGGGGAGCCAGGGCCTTCTCCGCCGTTGCTCCTCAGCTTTGGAACATCTTGCCGATGGAGATGAAGACCTTACCTTCTCTAGCGCTGTTTAAAAAAGCCCTTAAAACGTGGTGCTTCTCGAGAGCTTACACAGGTTGAGCTGTAGGGTCCATGTTATGAGCTGGATTTTGAATTAGGCGCCTTGACGCCCATTGGGCTAAGTATGCGCATGATAAGACCCCTTTTATTATTATTATTATTATTAATCGGTATTTTACCATCAAATTGGATTTGATGGTAAAATACCGATTCGTTAAGGCTCCTGGGACTCTGAAGAGTCCCAGCTACATATGGATGGCTCCGAATCGGTAAATTTACTGATTACTTATTTTACCGAATCAGTAAAATTACTGATTCGGTAATTTTACCGATTCGGTAAAATAATGCCCCCTACATACCATTCGCCTATTTATCGATCGGTAACGGCCGAAAATACCGATTTTCGGCCGTTACCGACCGACCTACATCGGGCCCTAGACCCCCTAACTTTGTTCATTTCTAAAGAAAATGCTTTTGGTTTTACAGTTTTGAGTCCATTAAGATTTGTTACAAATGGAGAATCTTTACACTTTAGTTGTTTATTAGAACACTGTCAGAAAGGAAGGGGCAGAGGCACAGACTCAGACAATGGAAGGTAGAGAGATGGAGCAGGGGTGAATGCAGCAAACTGACTATTCTGGGCATGTGGAAGGGGCAGTGATAGCACAAAAGACCATGGATGCTTGACAAGCATGGAGGGCAGAGGGAGGGGGCAAAGGGCAGATAACTAACCATGTAGTATAGGCAAGAGAGACTGTGACAGCACAAAAAAAAATGGAGAGAAGGAGGTATGGGCAGTAGCAGCACTACCGACCATAGAGAGATGGGGTAGAGGCACGGCCATTGGAGGGCAGGAGGTAGGTGGCAGAGGCAACAACAGGCCAGGCAGCAAATGTAGTGGTAGCACAATAGGCCACATTGGGCAGCCGCCAGAATTGCAGTAGCAGCACAATGAACCATGAAGGTCAAGAGGGAGGGGGCATGGGCACGCACGTGCATAACAAAGGGCAGGAGGGTGAAAGCAAAGGCAGGAAATTGACAATGCTGGGCAGGCAAGAGAGTAGGAGTATGTCAACGGAAAATGAAGGGCAGAACGGAGGAGATGGGGGCACCAACTTGTACAGCGGAGGGCAAAAGGGATGGGGCAGGTACAGTGGCACAGGCTGGGACAATAAGCTGACCACAAACACATACCACAGAGTGTGAGGATAAACAGATCATTCAGGGCAAGCGGAGGGGGTGGCAACACAGCAGACCATGGAGGACAGAAGGGAGGGTGCAGTGACAACACAACTGACCTTGGAGGCAGCCGCGGTCGGAAGTAGGAGTTCCTGCAGGGCGGTGACGTGGGGAGGAGAGTAGTAATGTATGGATTCTGAAGTTTCACAGGTAAGTAGACATATAAATTAATAAAATGAATTTAGTTGCACGCACTGCATTGCATTTGGTGATGCGGTGCACGCAACGAAATTTGTTTTATTTATTTATATGTTTACTTACCTGTTAAACTCCGTAATCCATACATTACTACCCCCCACCCTGCCCCTCCCCCTTCCCAGGTCACCGCCCTGCAGGAACTCCTATCACCTACCGCGGCTGCTTGGAGGGCAGGAGGGAGGCTTTAGGGGCACAGACCTGGACAATGGATTTCAGGTAGAAGTGGACAAGGGCAGCAAGCTGACCACACAAGGCAGGCAGAAAGGAAAATGTCAACACAACAGACCATGCAGGGCAGGCAGGAATGGCAGTGACAGAGCAAAGGACCATGGAGAACAGGAAAAGGGGAACATAGGCCTGCACATGGACAACAGAGTGCAGGTGGGAGAAGGAAGGGGCAGGAACAACAAGCTGATCTTGCAGAGCAAGCAGGTAGAGAAGTTGAAGTACAGTGCACCCTTGAGGGCAAGAGGGATGGGATAGGGGCAGGCACACGGACAAAAGGGAATATGGGAGGGGGTCTGATGCAGTGGCAGCAAGCTGGCCAGTAGGTCACGTGGGAGGGCTAGTGGCAGTACAACAGACCACAATAACAGGCAGGATGAATATTGGTAGCCCTATGTTGAAACCAGGTCCCTGAGCACACACTCTAATCCAAAACCCATGCAATTGTGGGTAATTATAAAACACAATCAGTATTTCTTGTTTTTCTTTATTTCTGCCTTCTTTTAGCCAGCCAACATGTGTTTTGTCATGTTGACATATATAATCATACAGTCATTGTTGTTGAAACCATCCTATTTTGATAAGATTAGACATTTCTGTGGTATACATGCCCAATTGTGTGACTCCATGCTGACATATTGAACAATTATACCAACATTACTGATTAACTATTTCGGTAATCTCACTGTACTGATGTGGATCGGATAGGATGTGGCACCAAATTTCATTTGTCATATGTGATTTTACACACCAGTGTATCACCGCAATTTCGTAACTCTGCTTATGTTAAGACATACCTTTATAGGTTCTCACTACCTGTTCTATCAATCCTGCAATTACCAAATTTGATAAAAGTCACCTCATGTATTATGTATTATGTATTAGGAGCCAAATATTGATTCACCCAAAACCATCGGTTTTTCTTCCGTGCTGGTCCCTTGGTATGTTAATGAACTGTCCAATATTTTTATATATAGACAATGACAATGGATTATGAAATCTGTATTATCTATGAGTCCAACATTTGAACACAAATGCTATGGCCAAATCTTACCCGTCTCTGGCTAATTAGAGACGCACTGGAATTGTATCCTTTAAGTTACCAAGTCTATGTCAAGACCCCCGTGTGTATCCAACAAGTCTCCTTCCTAATATGTTTCTTCCGCAAAGTGCGTTCTGGTGAATTAAGGGTAGCTCATTAATGCACATCCCTCCTAACATTATCTTGTCTATTCTGTTAGATCAAATTCACATTTAAATGTACCAGCATGCGAGAGCCTTATCCCTAGATCTAAGGAGTCTGGAAGGATGATAGTAAATTAGCTTTAAGGCTAAATAACTTGGACCCTTTCCTGTCCGAACATTATGGGTAAGGCAACACATTTTAAAAACAATTCTCCTCTGGACTGGTAAATAGTGAAGTGAACGGAAAAGGGGGCAGAGACAGCTCTTTATGGAAGATTACAGATGAGAGGAGCTGTAGTATTCTTTATGGCTTGTAGTTTTGAAAGCAGTGTCTCCTTAGCTGAGGTCAATAGGGAGTTGCTTAAGTCTAATAGGCTACCAACAAGGGCCTTAACTACTGTTTGCCAGGCTGTAAATGGAAGAAGTAGGAAGGTTCTTCTCAAAAAGCACATCTTTTGAAAACAAGAGCCTGTGATGGATAAAACCTGATGTTTCAAAGAAAGGGGTTTGCCAAACCAGACTCCCAGATTCTTGACCTTACGTTTCGGCGTAGGCCCTGTGTTCATAACTGTTGAACCTTGCCAAACAGCATAATCTTGTTGTTCAGCTGGCGACCTTTCTCCATCAACCAGGTACCAATTGCTGTCATTCCAGATAAAAGTTTTTTTTTGCTTTGGTTTGATCTTTAACAAAGAAGATTAAAAGCCGTCTATCGTCCGTGGACAATATTATTTCAAAGCAATGCTTTTGCGGTCTAGGCTAAAGGTACACAGGAGTGCGCCTGTGCCAGCTCTTGATTGTGAATGGCTGTAGGATGTACACTGTGGAGGTATTTGCCGAATATGTTAAAAAACCCTAGAAATTCAAGAAAAATCCAAAGGAAAAATGAAAAAAGTATTTTACCAGTCCAGGCAGAGTACTACAGGTTTGGATTGGTAAAGTACTGTTCAAGCCAACCTGGAACCTGTAAGTATTGTCTTGACTTATGCTGTCTGCTCACTTGGGTCTGGACAAAGCTGTACCTCTCTGATGAGCTCTAATTAGGGCAAAACATGTGTCAGTTGTTGCTTTTATTAATTACAGGTTGGCTTGGATGTTATCTTACCAATTTAGTGATGCCAGTGGCTGGGATTATTTCAAGCATTACATCTATCACCTTGCTGTTGTTGCAGTTGACGTCCTAATTGCAATAAGTATGCTCAGACGCGGGTCCCAGGCTCACTATGCCTCTGAAATCAAGCTATATCTGGCTGATAAGCCTAGAATAAGGGCGAAACCGGTCCTGGATTGCATGTTTTCCGGTTCAGGGTACACCTGGCCTGGCAGTTCGGGCTTGACTGTTCCACTTGAAGCACGATTTAGGTTGATTTGCATATGGCTAGGTCCAAACTGAGGTTGCATGGCGGGAAGAAAATGATGGATTGAGATGCAGCCTGAGTGATTGCTAGTGCCTGAGATACATTCAAATAATTCAAATATTCCATTCATCACCTACTTGTTGTTGCATTTGCCTCCTTAAGGGTGACTGGTATGCCCAGGCATGGGTCCTGTACACACTGTGCCACTAAAATCAAGCTGTTCCTGGCTGATGAGCTCATAACGAGGGTGAAATGGATACTGGGTTGCTTGTTTTCCAGTTCAGGAAGGGTCTTGCCTGTCAGTTTGCATGGATCGATCAAATTGGAGCAGGATCAAGGATGATTTTCATATGGCTAGGTCCAAACTGAGGTTGCAGGGTGGGAGGAGAATTATAGATTGGGATGCAGCCCGAGTGTGATGGGTATGCCCAGATGTGGGTCCCTTACTGTGCCTGTGGAATCAAGCTATTCCTGGCTGATGAGCTCAAAATGAGGGTAAATCCGATTCTGGGTTACTAGTTTTCAGTTAAGGAAGGACCTGGACTGGAAGCTTGGGGTGGACTGATCAAATCAGAGCAGAGTCAAGGCTGATTTGCATGCTACTGAGACTAATTCAAACATTCCATCCGTCAACCTTGTTGTTGTTGCAGTTTCCACCCTATGTGAGATTGGTATGCCCACATGTTGACTAAAACACAACGATTAATGTAATGTGCTGATGATCTTATGTTTTACATCACTTATGACATGACATAATTAAAGACATCACTGGTGACTTCCTAAAAGAGAATGTTGTCATAATGGCAGCGTTATAAGCTTAGTATTAGCATAGGGCCATCCAGAACAAGTTAAAAAGGAACAAAGCTTTTTGCAATTTTTACAGCTAAGTCTTTAAACATAGGGTTTGCACAGTGACAACCATGGCAAAGCTGAAAAAGACAAACACCTTTTACAGTCCAGGCACAGTATTATGCTTTGGATTGGTAAACTACCAGCCAAACCAACCTGAAATGAACGCCTGAAAGGGTATTGTCTTGACTTATACTTGGTGCTCCCTTGTGTCTGGACAAAGCTGTACCTCTTTGATGATTTATAACTACAGCTAAACTAGTGTTAGGTGTTTTATAAATTCGAGGTTGGATTGGATGGTATTTTACCAATTTAGCGATTGCCAACGGCTGAGATAAATTGAAGCATTCCAGTTATCATCTTGTTGTCGCAGTTGCCACCCTAATTTCGATGGGTATGAATTCCGAGATATACTGATCCCCCACTTGGCAGAAATGCTTGAAGAGGCATATGAAGAAGGCGCTCTGCCGGCTACACTAAACGAGGCACTCCTTAGTGCGACTCGTATAGGCCCTTATCTATGATAAATATAGATGCTAAGATCTTAGCTAAAATAATTGTGAATAGAATACAGCCGCTCCTTTGCAATCTAGTACTGCCAGATCAGGCAGGCTTTATGCCAACACAATCTACCACTCATAATATACGCACCATCTTCTCCCTCTACCACCAGCTAGACCCGGAAGTGCCAGCAGCCGTGGCTCTTTTAGATGCCACTAATGGGTTTGATTCGGTAGAGTGGGACTTTATGTTTGTCACCCTCCGCAAGATGGGCTTTCCCGAACACTTCTTAAAGTGTGTTGCCCTACTATATGCAGAGCCCAAGGCGCAGGTCAGAATAAACGGCTACCCAACCAATCCCATAGAGATCATGCGAGGTACTAGACAGAGCTGCCCACTGTCACTGATGCTTTTTGCTATAATTTTAGAGCTGCTGGTGTGTAAATATGTCAGAAACACTCTGACACGGCCCTACAATTTAGCCTCTGACCAATTGGAATAGCACTGTATGCAGATAATATGGTTCTATACACCAATACCCGGCTAGGAATCTAAACCCACTCATTAGAGAATATGTAAGATAATAGCAATATGCTGGCCTCCGTATAAACTGGGATAAGTCAGTTGTGATACCACTTATCATAGCCACATCAGGACCTGATCTGGACTTCCCTCTGAAGTGGCGAACGGACCCAGTTAAATACCTAGGGGTCTGGATTCACCGGGACCCAGACATAGTCATTAGGGAGAACTAGGTAAAGGCAATGCTGAGATTTGAAGAGCAGGTAGACAGATAATTAAAAATGCCATTTTCAATGGCAGATAGAATAGCCATACAGAAAAGGATAATATTGCCTCGGTTCCTCTATCTGTTCTGGAATATACCAATATGGCTAAACAAGGTTTTCTACGATAAACTACGTTCAATCCTCCAGTGGTTGACATGGGCTGGTAAACAGGCAAGGATTGGTTGGAGAGTGCTTACACAACCATAACACCTCGGTGGCTTCGGGCCCCCAGATTTCCACTTATACTTCCTTTGCGCTCAAGCACAACACGCCCACTATTGGGGGAAGCCACATGCGTACATACCTCATATTGGAGTGGAAAAAGATAGTATCTCTCCTACGCCGCTGACAGCATTGTTAGCTGACCCAGTCTATATACGCCAAGGGACAGGATACACACAGGCAAGTGCACCTCAAGAGCATTGCATGTGCTGGCACATAGAGACGTAAACTAGCGGTATACGCATGGGCACTGCCCACGGCGAGACATCCAAAGCTCACAGTGACTCAAGAAAAGAACACACAAGCGTTGCTATGGAGATGGGACTGATCTCTTTGGGAAAAATGTTCCCCCAAAATACATTCATTAATTGGACGGACCCCTCACCATGTGCAATATTTGCAGAGTGTTTAGTTGCTTGGTGTCGGCTGGAAAGGTAGTGTATAGTGACCTGATTGCTGTGCGCAAACGTAAATATGCACATTTTTTCAAAGGGAGTTAAAGGCATACTGAAAGACAACAATGATTATATTTTTGTCCTGATGATGATGCCCCTCATTTAACTAAGGCATCGAAACGTCGTCGACCAAAAAAACCCCTTATGCAATATGACATTTGAAATATTGTAAAATGCAACAGTGTGGTTAGAATAATTTGTGTCTGTAAGACTGACTACAAGTACACAGACATATTTGTGCTTTGCCCTTTTGGCCATTCTTTTCGTTGTTTTGCCTTGGATGTTGTGGGTCACGGCTGTGCCCACTTGTTATTAACTTGTTCATACTGTTTTATCAATCAGATTGCTAAAATAAATTGCTTGTCCGGCTGGACAAAAGACATAACACTTATCAGGTGTATGATTATTGGTTCTGTACACCACTGTGTCCATGATTAGGGACCACTGTTTTATATAATATGATACTGCCCAAGGTCCCGATGGCATACCTTTTGGGTTCCCTTGTTCTTTGTAAACATACCCTGTTGCAGCACTTCATTACGCAGTACTGGCACAGCAAGTGTGGAGAAAAGGTCTAACTATGAACCTTCTATTTTGGGTAAACGTCCTTCCTTCACAAATTGTAGAAAGCAGTCTCATTTCACAAAAGGAAAAGGTAGGAGGTGAAATGCAAAAATTGTAGTCAGCTTTACATTTTATAAACCAACATTACTGTTCGTTTTCAATGCACGGTGATTAGTTGGTAAACATAGCTTTAATAGTGGGCTATTTTTGATGTGCAACTACAGGCACAGGTGAGCTATGAGTGCCAACAGCATGTAAGCTGCCTGCATGTTTTCGGGTGACAGTAACTGTATCCCCTGTCCTCTGCGCCATGCAGCGTACTGATGCTGGCATCTCCTTCTTCCTTGTTGCTGCCTGTTTCTATCACTTTAGCTCATTTTGTCTCACAACCAGCAGCTGTGTTTTTAAGGTTCTCTTTGCCACATGATTATGAGTTATTTGTTCAGATGGGACAGGTAGCCTATGTACCGTAATTCCCACCTGGCTTGCCACACATTACTTTTTTGTAGAAAATGGTAAATGGATCATTCTGTGATGTGCTCCTCACATGCGCTAAGTGTACATAAGTCCCACACTGGAGATGAGAGCTTCTTTATTGTGGCAAAGCCTGAAGGTGAAGCTATTTGGTAATAATATTTCCCTCTCTGCAGGGCTTGCTGCAACTGTCGTTTGGGTGGTGGGGGTTGCTGCAGGTTTTTGTTGATCTTGCAAATATGGTACAAACAGCTAGTGTTGGTGAAATCACAGTTCTCTTAGCAGGTTGAATAGAAGTGAGTCGCACTTCAGCTGTCCCACTCTTCACACTGACAATCACTTGCTCTTCGTCATCACCACCTTCCTCACTTATAAGGCTTTCAGGAACCTTTGTTTTTCCTTTTTCCTCGTCTCACATGGTGGGTCTTGGATTATATTGGGGTCCAATCCATGTCCAGATCATGAGTAAAGGGCAGGGCCGGACTGGGAACGAAAACCGGCTCTGGCAAAGTGCTCGGCCAGCCCCCTCCCCCCCCACCCCTGGTGAGGTGGGGGGGGGGGTGTTGTGGGGTGACCGAGCTCTGTTCCAGGGCCGCTTCTCGGCCGATTTTGTTACAGGGTCGATTTTGCAGCTATGCTGCAAAAAACGCCCATGTAATAAAATTGGCCCCCAGGTGCACCAAACCTGCCCCCACCCTTGCGGCGCACCGAGGGATTGCCCGGTGCCTGCAACGGCCAGTCCGGGCCTGGTAAAGGGTGTGGAGAAGATTGGTGTGTGCCGTTTTTTTCCTTGCTGGAGATTGTGAAGCAAATAAGGAGACAGTATTCTCCTCAGCAGGAAGCTCAACCTCCTTCTTTGCTCCTACTTCTGGAAGATCTGTTGCTGGCTGTGACTGTTATTGACTTTCCTGAGACAATTCCATTTGTCACTACAGCACTGAGAGACAATAACGTAGGTTTTGGTGATGGTTCAGTTGATGTTGGAATGATCCTCCTACTGGCCTCTCCTTGTCCAGAGAAGGGTGTAGCAGATAATCACGTTTTATGAAAAAGTATGAGGACTTGAAACCACATGCTTCTTTTTCTCCTCACTGGCCATTTCTTGTGCTGGGGCCTCCTTCTTTGTGGTGATCTTCATAGCACTAATAGTTGGCATTAGCATAAGCACTTAGCAGAAGACAATTCAGAAGTCACTTTCAGCTAGGTGTGGGCGGAAAATCCGTTCCGCTCGCGGATTTTGCGGATTTTCGGGAAATCCGCAATCCGCGAGATTTGCGAATTTCCCGCAAAATCCGCAAATCCGCGAGCAGCGGATTTTGCTCGCACTGCTCGCACTGTTCGCGTGAGTTCGCGCCCCGCGAATAAGTGCAAAATTGCAGAAATACGATTTTAGCAAAACTGAAAGTAACTACTTACCAGGTTCAAAAGTTCAGGCACATCATTAGTAGCCATTTCCTGTAGTGCTTCCTGAGGGGCCCCTCCAGAGTTCAGTTGCCAGTTGAAACTATTATGTGACCCTGCTCTGAACCTCAGAATAGTTACACATATGCCACAAAGGTCCTGAATTACAGCTAAGGGAGACAAGCAGGAGCCAGGCTGGAAGTTAAAATCCATTAATCAGCCCCTAATTCATTATTGTCAGTTGGGGCAGGGCAGGTGTTGTAACTAATTTTGCAACAATGAAAGCACTTAGCAAGTGCAAAAGATCACTAATCAGGGCGCACTAAGGAAGCAGGTGCCAGCTAAAAAAATATTCTGTGACACATTAATCAGCCCCAAATTAATTCAGGTCACTTGAGGCAGGGAAGGTGTGCTTTGCTTTGCCGAAAATAATGTACACTGGACAACCAGAGGGTGTGGTGATGAAACAGAGGGTGGCATGGGTGGGCCAGAGGGTGGCATGAGTAGTCAGAGAGTGGCAGTGGTGACAGAGAGTGGCAGTGATGAAGAAGAGTGTCCCAAACAGGCTGGACACGTAGAAACAACAAGTTCGCAAAACTTGCGACCCGACAGGTAAGTTCGCAAATTGCGAAATTGTAAAAACCCTCGCGAACTGGCAGAAACACGGGCGAACACAAAAAAAAAAAAATCCGCAAATTCGCGGGAATTCGCGGATTTTGCGGATTGCGAATCCGCAAATCCGCAAAATTCGCGAACGCGAGATCCGCAAAATTCGCTCATGCTTACTTTCAGCCAATTTTCAGATTTAACTCAGGTCCATGTGTGATGTGCAGTGCACCTGCATGTGACCAAAATTAAAAAAGCAGGAAGTCAGTGAAAGGTGGGTGTTCTCGCCAAATGAAAACAAGCAAAGTCATCATCATTATCTCATCATGTTCATTGTCATTATCATCACAAATGCTTAACAATAGTGTACCTAAGCCTATTCATAAACTACATATTTTTTTCATGAAATTAAACAGAAAACGCACCCTTGGGGGAGGGTGGGAAGCGCAGTGAAAAATCGAAAGAATTAATAAAAAATTGCTGGGGTCCATTCAGGGCTCTTGGGCCCCCATGGAAGTCAGTAAGGTGCAGGGAAAAATATATAAATGAATAAAATAATTGCTGGTGTTTATTCAGGTTCCATCGGACTGCAATGGTATATCTAATAAATTAATTAAATATTTGCCGGTTTCCTTCAAGACCCTTGGGAGTCAAGGGGAGCAGGGACACAATCAGTAATTTAATTAAATATTTGCTGGTGCCCCTCCAAAGCCCTTGGAACACTAATGGGAGGTGGGAGAGTGCAACGTAAAATTGAATGAAGGAATGAAATAATGTCTAGTGTGCCTGCGAGGCCCTTGGGAGGTGGGGGTGCTGGAAAAAATTGAATACATTAATTAAATATGACTATGCATAGCGGTGGTAGCTAGCTTGTTCACCACATGGTTACTGAATAAGGAGGCATGGAAAACAAAGATAAAATAACAATGAAACAGACATACACTCACTGTCTCTACAGAATTGTAGTTGCCACAAGGCCCGCATGGAAGGAGGAGAAGAGGACAACAACAAAATGGTCATCTCTCACACACACAGACACACACGCAAACTTGTACTACAAAAAATACCAGCAATGAAGGAGGAATGGAGTACAAAGGGCACATGGTTGCCGATGGAAACACACACAATTGCTTCACAATTAATGACAACCACAACAGGGCCAGAAAAACTCACAAATAGGAGAAGACAAGCACATGGGGAAGAAGGTTCCTGAGAACAAAGAAAGATGTCTCTCTACATGGCCTGGACTCCAGGAATCCATGCAGATAAAGCAAGCATTTGCAATGCAATCGGTCTCGCCTTTGGGACCTTATATGTATTTAGCTATGCAGCACAGTAGCCTGGGTGCTGAAACATCTACTGTTCTTTAACATGGAGGGAGAGTAAGCACCAAACTGAGTGACGTGCCAGGTATGGGACCACATGGAGAGATATATTGCATTTCAGCGGGACATGGTATAGGCCAAAGCACTGTTTTCAATATAAAATCAGGGCCTTCGGTGGTCATATCACTGAAAATCCAAGATTTGACAAAAATATTATTGTCTACAGGTGTTTGTGCACGACAATTTCTATGGACTGGAATCTAGAAAATGCTAAAGTGATTTTGGTATTTTACAGACCTCTGCTGGTCGTTTTCTATCAAGAAAGGTAAAACGAGGCAGTAGCCAGAAAAATAGAAAAAAGAAAGTCCCTCAGCAGAAAGTAATTCTGGTATTTTACTGACCTCTGCTGGTCGTTTTCTATCAAAACAGTTAAATAAAGGCAGTTTAACAGAAAGAAATGTCCCTAAGTGGAAGCAGACAAGTCCTAGGGCTGATCTCCAGAGCCCACAAAGTACATACACATATAAGTATATACTTAAGTATATAAGTATATACACAAGTAGATACAAGAGGTCTACAATGCTCGACCTAAAAACCCTACATTTTACATTTGATACAAGGCCATCCACAAGCCCCTAAATGTTTTTTGTTTTTTTTTTAAATGGCACTGCAGCCGTAAGAATACAAAAATATATCAAAAATATACCCAAGGATTAGTACAGGACAGACTTGACCCCCAACAGTAAAACAACAACATCACAATAAAATGATAAACAAATTGTACATAGCTCTCAAAAGCACAAGGAATGCAGAAAGAGTTTATTTAACCACAGTCCTTCAGCATCCCAAAAATTAAAAAACATTTCCCCATAAAAAAAAGTTAAACCCACAATGGCCCCTACCCACTGACAATGATACAAAACAAACAAAAACTGAGAAAATAGTGGTGCACGTGTCTCACAAAACAATAAACGTTTTCCAATGTGCTGCATTGAACTTCCTTGTTTTTTTCCAAAAGTGAACATTTCCAGAGTGTGGATGAGTGTGGATTCAGCCGTGTTTTTACAAACAAAATGGGAGGGATGCTTTACCTTCAAGTTTCAAAGTCATAATGACCAAGAACTGAACAAATCAAACCAGTGGGAGGAGTCTTCAGGATACGAAAAGGAAGTTCCTACTGTATGTAGAGCAGCCCCTTAGTCTTTGGGGCTACTCTACATACCCTGGCTTCCTGCTTTTTTTTCTATAAAGAAAATAAAAATTTTCGGCCAAATATTATTTCTAATTCAAATGTCATGTCCACATGATTTATCGGTTGTTTGCAATTAAAACACTGCTGCTCGCATCCAGATTTGTAGTTTGTCAATTAAAATTTAACCGAACTGTCCACTCAGGTAAAAAAATCTACCTCAAATGGTTTTTTCGGCTGCCCGCGTTAAAGGAACTGCTGCTTATTTTGGGACTGATGTTGCTCCTGAAGGGATTCAAAATTTTTTGCTCACAAATTTCCCGAATGGTCCGCTCAGTTGTAAATGGTTGTGTTGGCCATCCATATTGAAGGAAATGCCTCTCACATTGGGAAGACTCCTCTTGCATTCATATCGAGTTGTTTCCCTACATTTCGTGGCATGACTTCTCCCTGAACTGAGGTCTCATAATTCAAAATGCCTTTATGGCGTAATCTCTGTAATGACCTATACGTATTGTATGTGAAAATTAAGCCAATGATCAGCATAATAAAACATTTGACCAGGCCAAGACATCAGTTCAGGGATGGGCCACAATGGTGCAAGGTATAATATCATTCTCGGCTCCGGGATTATTAATGATATCATTGCTGGGGCAGGACTTCTGGGCCAGATTTCTCAAAGGAAATAATTTTCTGGTCATATGGGTCGAAGTGGCATCACTTCTAGGGAGGAACTTGTGTGGCTTTGCCACCTGTCACATTATAAAAACCATGTCAACTTCTGAGTTTGAAGAAAGGTATCCCACTTTACTAGTTAGTGACTTTATTACTTTTGGTGGACTCCCAGCCACATAAACACACAAAAACCCGGTCTCTAAGGCAATTTATTTACAAAAGAAGTGTGTTAATCCCTCCGGTTTTCTACTATGCAAAGTGTATATATCACTTCAGTTTTATACTCTGCAAAAAACCCTCTTCTTTATTTCATATGAGGTAGTTTGCAAAACTTTTTGCCTTTCATTTAAAAACCTTTTTCATTAGACAGTCCTCAAGAAGGCATAGAGTGATTGAAGTATAGCTTACACAATTTTCAATGCATTCAGTACACCAAACAATCTTTTGAATGAGCAGAAAGCACCAAATACTTGTGAAAAAATGTGCAAGTGAAAAAAATTACCCCTCACGGGCGCACCACCAATGGGGTAACTGGTAGGTACTCACCAGAAAAGCCCACTATTCTCATCATCGGTGGTCATTTTGTCCCAAACGAAAAGTGTCCAAACAAAGAAAAGAATAAAGCAATAAACTGTGTAGGTGCAGTAGAGTGACAGATAGTCGCACTCCACGATTGTGACAGAAAGTGATTAAAATTGGCAGACACACTTTTATCACAATTACTTTATTATTCACTAAGTGTGATCTGTCAAATTAAAAATCGGCTGGTTGCTATCCATGCATACCAATACCACATGCCAACGTGTTTCTTTGCCACGAAATGTTAGCAAATTCTTCAGGGCCAGACACCGCGTCACAGCACCAGTGTTGAACACACCATTCTAATAGACCTCCATCAGCTTATGTCTCTCATACCAGCTTGTGAGGTAACACTGTAGTTGAACGAACTCCTCCAGTGACTCCTCCTTTTTGATTGACCCTTCAGTCATTGTGTCAATTGGCTGGGCCTTACGGAGCGCGGCGTCTCCTGTTTGTGGCTATTCATTAAGGTTTTGTCTGGGAACTGTGATCCCATAAACACTTGTAAAAGTAATCCCAAACTAAAATGAAAAAGCTGAGTTTCCAAAGTCGCAATAGGAAAGGGACATTTAAAATGGTCAATAATATAACACACAGAAAGAGATATTTTTCCCTGTGTTACAAACAAATTGAATATGCAAGTGCACATTATCATAATAATTCAGCAGGTAGATCATCTGCTTTATGTGCAATGTGTCTTAATCCACAAGGGTAGCAGACATCCGGGAAGTGACCGACTGGCATAGATTTCCAGAAACGCAGAGAATTTTCGAAATCCCCATAAACTCCTATTGTAGTGCATTTGAAGAAAATTACTGCACCACTGCCTTGTTTTAACATTATGATTTACCACCTGTAAGTAAATCAGGCCCTACTGTAGCAAAAGCTTTTTCTCAGCCAGTGTCCTGGTCCTATACAATATTGCCAATGAAGACCTTTTAATGTATTTTGTTTTTTTTAGGAGCTATAAATTATTTAAAATTAATATAAATGTGTGCTTAACAACCATACACAAGGTTATTCACAATCACCACCTTCCGTTCCTCTTGTAGATAAATGTTGTGCCTTTGGAAATTGAAGAAGAGGAGACGGATGTAGTGTACCATCATCACTACGAGCCTTATCCTGTCCACTATCAGTTTCTGCCACAGTGGCAACCACACCAGCCACACCAAGTGCCAGCAGTGCGCCATCTAAACATGGACCCTCATCCTCCATCACCCGCAAGAAATGCAGTACAGTGAGTAGACTCTTTTGGTCGAACTTATTCTACTACCTTGACTTTCAAAGTTTTAACATAGATGTCATATTGGTAAACATTCTCTCCCATAGGAATATTTACTTTTTACGTCATTAGGTGCAATTTTCTAGCAGAATCACCATAACAAGCAATTGTGTTCACTAATGGAGTAGCTGCTAAACAGCACTTCATTTGTGCTTGTTCATTCATTCAGATAAATCTTTCCTGGTGACATAATTTAAACATACTAACTTGATTCGATTTAAGATCTTTATTCGGATTAAAATCAAATCATAGAAGTGCAAAAAACAGTTCACAAGACACAGAAGAAGGTCCCTTGTCATGTGAGTGTTACGTCTGACATAGGGAGTGTAAAATATAACACAGTGCATTGAGAATATTTTAAAACTCTTAGGCAAAAGATGACAATCTATAATACAAGTTGCAAGAGGCAGACTGTAAGCTAGGGTAGCAAACTGCAAACAGTAAAAATAAATAAAAACAGAATATTATACAGATCCTAATATATTCCAATGCTCTTCAGCCATAACAAAACGACTGCACAGACTAGCATATGTAAAACATGGAGCCAGCCAATTCATTGTAGAGTGCAAATGCAGTTCAGTGTGTTTGGATCAGGGCTGTAGAGGATCACAAAGTACCTGCACAGCTTAGTGCATTGATGTAGGGCTGATTATAACCTGACAGGAGGTAGAAGGTGTCACATTGAGGTGAACCCTAGTTTGCCACTAGGTCTATAAAAACAAAAGCCTCTCTCTAGGGCCCATTATGGTAATATAGAAGACATTTGCAAACCCCCTGAACATCTCTCTCAGGCCATCACTGCGGCACTATGAGCCTAGAGTCCCACTATATCATGCTGGTGCCTTCTTGGGAATGGAACAATATGGCTAGTATACCAAGCTGTTGCCCCACAATGGGGCATTAAACCACCTGTGGAAGAAGATAAAGATTTGGCTATCAGGAAGTCGCATAAATAAATCAGAAGATGGGTTGATGCTGGTAATGAAGATGTTTTCTAAGGGATATGGCTTGCTATGTAAAGGAAGGCGCATTAAAACTAATAAAAAGGTCCCCTAGAGAACATAGGTATAAAAACATATTTATGATTCCTGATATCCTTATCTAAAAACAAAGTTTTTAAAGGGAGTTTCCTGAATCTAGTATAAAAATAACAGAAAAGGATAAAATGCATTGTTGTTTGGGTGGATCTTCCATCACACGAAAAGCATGAACTATACCCATTCTTAGTCCTGTCATGACAAATCAAGGTTGGGTGTTAGATGTATATGTTAAGTACCTCTGGAGGCCATCAGTTTGTTCCACAGCAAGGTATCTGACAACTGATGGTTTGATATTAGCATTGGCAAGCTTGGCATCAGACTTTTTTGTGTAATTAATGTTTTAATTTCCTATTACTATAGGATGTTATGGTATCAGGTTCACTCAATGATAGAGGTTGGGCTACCTGTCTGGAGAGCTATGGAATTCTCTGTGCGCTTAGACAATCCTTTATAATAGCTTCGGTGAACTTAGCCTCTACGTTACTCCAAAGTGAATGCCCCTGAGGCTATAAAGAGATACCAACAATTCAGGGTGGGAACCTTACCAATTAATACCTTCGTTTCCAAATGGAGGGAAGGTTTTCCTCCCACCTGTCCTTTCTGCCCCATCCAAAAGGAGTCCTCTGGGCACATCTTGTTTATGTGCCCTGAGTATAAAGTCCCTAGACGGATCTGGTTGATACCGATCTGCATCCAGCTTAATTTCCATACTGGCTGGGAGGCATTGAGGATCCTTACAACTGATACTACCCAGTCTGTGGTTATTTCAGTGGCAACATTTTTACATTGGTTATGGAGAATCCGCTCTAGAAAAATACGCCCAAGTTGATTATTTTAGTCATCTGATGTATACACAATCTATCGATAAACTTTTTAAAGGGAAATATTTGTTTTTTTAAAAACCTTTTAAACTTTATATGTACTATAACAGCGAATGTATGATGAATTGTAGGTAATTGTATTTAAATTATATTTTTAACTATGTAGGACGGATAGCAGTTCGCCCCAAAACCCTGCTGATCTCTCTTCCTAAGTCGGAGTTGTAACTAAATTACTGTACAAGCCTGATTCTGTGCCCTATATTTTAATCATGTTTGTATTGTTTTTATTGCTGTCTTTTATGATCAATAATCGAAATAAAGACTTTTTGATTGATTGAATGCCACAGCTGAAGGGCCTAATCGCTAAGATATCTTTCAGATGGTGCTTGCCCAGTTCCATCCGTGCTATACAGCTGGTGTAGATTGTGGTGTGGCAAGCAGACGCCAAAGAAATATTTTCTCTTGAGTTGTAAAATGGTAATTTCTGTGAAGCCCCACAACCCACTGCCTAACAAAGCTGCATATACACATTTGGATCTATAAATTGAGACTATCTCTCGAATTGGTTTAAAGCATGACATAGTGGCAAACCTAAAAATGCCCTCGCAGGCACGTGTCATGTGTAGCTTGGTATTTTAGTTATGGTTGGTCCAGAAGCCATTAGAGCTGGAGAGAATACCCAGGTAAGAGAAGGAAGTGACCGTTTTGAATGGTGTGCCATTGATTTGGTGAGTATGTGATTTAGAAGCTCCCTTTCCGCAGCTCATCATGTTGGTTTTCCTCAAAATAATTTGGAGGTCCCTGCCCTCCATGAAGGCTACAATGCAGTCCATCAGCCTTTGCAGGTCATTGGTGGTGCCTGACAGGAGGACAGAATCATCAGCATAGAGGAGAACAGGGACTGCCCTTCCTTCAACTCCTGGAGAATCAGCAATAATTTCCTGGAAAAAGTCATCCATATCGGTCATGAATAGAAATATTAAGAAGGGTGCCAGTACGCACCCTTGCCTGACTCCCCTCCGAATACTAAATTGAGGCAAGCACTCCCCATAAAGTCCTTTACGCACACTAGCGGATGATAGTAATGCCAATTTCTGATGGATGATTTACTAAATCAGTCAGTCAGTCAGTCAGTCACAAAAGCTTTATTTGATGTGGGAAAATTATAAAAGCACAAAATAAAATTTTACATTTTGTGTGTTATACATGAAAAAAGTACATCAATGGATCAGCAATTACTGCATCATCTCATAAACTGCAGTTTAGAAATTATCTTGTTGTACCTGTCAATATGTAGTAATCACGCCACGCTGGTATGATGTAAACCAAGTAGGTTTATTCACAGGTTGGTTAACAGGTAGTAAAAGTCTTCATCAAGTAATCATAACAGGTATATAAGTCCTGTAGGTGGAAAATCACAACCCCACCAGGAGCAGCCTGCTAGCTGCTCAGCCCCTCTCAACAACTGTCACTTCTCATCCAGTCACCCAGGCATTTTACATATAGCCCACACACCAACATTCTACCCAGAACACACACACACACAGGCTGAGCAGCTAGGGAAAGAGTAACATAGAAGAAATACCATGACATGAGAATACTACATACTTCTTCCCTAATAAACAGAAGAATGAACAAATGCATAAAACTATAAACATGCAATAAACTATAAACATAAAAGTACATCATACGTAAATAGTCCATAAACCAAAAATGAAGGGAACATCATGAAGAGGAAATGAACTATTAAAAACAGAGTCAAAAGCCCAGACCCAGGGATGACGGGAACACTGCACCACATGATGGAAAGGAAACCAAGACAAGAAGGAAAGATGGATACTGAATACAATATAACCATCCCCCTCCTCAAATAGAGAAAATAAATGTAGATCAAAATGTAATGTGGAATAAAGGTACTGAAACCCAAAATCCTGCCCCCAACATAACCAAGGGACAACAATGTGAAGTCATGTGAACAAAGGGGCTAATACCCTGAGTCCTGCCCCCACCATTAACAAAGGACAGCCGTATGTTCTGTCTGTGAGGAGTATACAAGTTTTGTGGACAAGATAGACTAAAAACTGCCCCAAAATAAAACAAGAGACACCAATGTAAAATCATGTGTCCTCCCATGTAGGAAGACAAGTAATGTGGACAGAAGGGACTTAAACCCAACGTCCTACACCAAACTAAAACAAGAGGCACCAATGTAAAATCATGTGCCCTCCCATATAGGAAGACAAGTAATGTGGACAGAAGGGACTTAAACCCAACGTCCTGCCCCAAACTAAAACAAGGGTCAACAATGTGAAATAAAATGTATTGTGGTACTGGAACTCTTGTCCTTCACAAATTTGGTCGTGAACTTTGCCGGTCCTGGGACGTCCTTTGTCCTCTCCCGGTTCCAAATCTGGGACCTTTGTCCCCTTTATGGACTTTCTGTCCAGACGCTGTCCTGGGACTCTTGTCCCCGTTGTAGACTTTCTGTCCAAACACTGTCCTGGTACCTTTGTCCAGGTTGCAGACTTACTGTCCATCTTGGTACTGAGATGTTCCACTCCTTATTCCAGGATGACCTTTGTCTCCACTTGGATGACCCCTTGCCATTTGGAACGACCCTTGTCCCCACTTGGTTCTGGGACCACTGTCCAACCAGTTTCTGGAACCTTTGTTCTCTTCTTGAACTCTTGGCTCTGTCCCCTCCCGGTGCTAGTTGTGATACCTAGGTCCCCTTTCTGATTCTCAGACCTGGTTCAGGGCTCTTTGACCAGCTTCAAGTTGTAGGACCTTTGTCCCTGTTCTAGGTCCTAGCTTTACGTGCTTTGTAAATTCTGCATGGGAGACGCACCTTCTCGTGAGCTGGTGCCATACTCAAAGCGTGGACGAAATGTGGCATCCATACGCACAATTTCACTGGCTACAGACTTTATTATTTTCAAGTATTTGGCTCACATTTACTCATACTGCCTCAGTTTTGTTTTGATATCCTAATATGGATCCGTATTGTGACCATCCATTTGTACATTCCATGAAAATAAACCACACATGAAATACTTCAAAGTCCACAAGATGGCACTCTCGTCAAAAGTTTCACAGAGTAACTAATTTAAATACACTTACGAGTGCACAGTACTGCTGTGTTGAAAATAAAATGCTCGCTTATCAACACTTTCGGCATGAACCCTGGAGCGCAGCACATTCTTGCCTAAGCAAGCTGATCCTTAATATCTAGGAACGTGCGCTGTCCCAAATGACACACCCATGAGGAAATGCTTTGAAGCAAAAACACAATATTCGTAATACGCAGGCCTAATTCAGTCTATTTCATTACGTTGTGTCCCCGTAGCTTCGTTGTCATGGGAACAAAAATACATGGTGAAGACAAAATGGGCGCTCTACGTTGCGCAATGGCGTTTTACATTGCGCGAAATTCCGGGATGATGCACAAAGCTTGACAAGAAGGAAAGATTACCTCACAACTATGCATGCTGCTCCTCCGCTGGGACCAATGGAGATTCCAGTACATCACCATTTTGAAATATGCCACGGAGAAGAGCGGGTCAGCACGAAGGCAGTCAAACGGTATTCAAAGCCAAATGGAAATTTCACAGTGCAACAGACTCACGGTAGAAGAACTTGAATATTGTTTCTTCTCTTCCGTTCTCCGTTTGCCTGTAATTCACTAGTTTTTGGCAACATTTCTGTCAGTTTTCCATGTGATTCACTCATTTATGGCAGCAGCTGTGGCTTGAACGTTAAAAGTACTTCGCTTTAATCTGTGCCGTTTGTCAGGTCTAATGCTCCATTTGTAACATTACTGGCAGAAAAGGAAAATTCATTGCACCGATTTCTTAAGGTTACTGTTTTCTTTTCATTCTTAAGTGCCAAGTGAACACAACACAGCACGCTTGGGCAGGGGCTGTCTGGTCTGATGGACACTGGTGGGGCTTCTTGGCGTGCTGTTTATGTTCCTTTTGTGGCTCCTTAGTTTGTGGCTCCTTCAGTTTCTGTTCTGAATTTTGTGGCTAAAACTTGTTGTGTCTTGTTGCTGTTATCTGCGCCAGTCATTTTCTCTCTGTTGTACCTTTTTCACAACCTGTTGTGGGAGACATCTTCAGGTTTCTTCATGCTTCTTTTACCACTTTTAGTCCGTGGGAAGGTCTCCAACTCGTCGCCAAAATAATGTAGTAATCACGCCACGCTGGTATGATGTAAACCAAGTAGGTTTATTCAAAGGTTGGTTAACAGGTAGTAAAAGTCTTCATCAAGTAATCATAACAGGTATATAAGTCCCGTAGGTGGTAAATCACTAAGTATGGGCTAATTTTGTGAATCTCGCGTTCACGAATTTTGCAGATTTGCGAACTCGCAATCCGCAAAATCCGCGAATTCCTGCGAATTTGCGGATTTCTTTTTTTTATGTTCGCACGGGTTTCTGCAAGTTCGCGAGGGTTTTGGACAATTTGGCAAATTGCGAAATTGTACAAAACGCGTGCGAACTTTCAGAAACCCGTGCGAACACAATGTGCCCAGTAGGGTATGTGCCTCTTGTGTGAATAAAAGGTCAGAGAAAGATCAGTTCAGCAGATGAAGAGAAAGAAGCTCCTGGTCACAGGAACAGCACGGGTATTGCGCTCGTGAAAGTCAAGGATGCAAAGCCTATCCAGCATCACAGCTGATTTTCCACGGTAGATTTGGGAAGAAGGCACACCTGTCCAGCCTCGACGACTCTCACGATTGTTTTTGGGCTAATGAATGAGTCACTGAATTTGAGCATCAACTAGTTCGAGCGACCATGTGTGTGTTACTATGCAATCGCCCTGAAGGGCGCAGGGGTCCCTTGAGTGAGCTGCAGACCTGTGCCCAGCCATGCAACTATTTTACAATGGCGCCAGCAAGCTGCCAGCGCCGTTGTAAAATAGTTACAAAGTTAGCTTGCACAGGAAGCACTTAGATAAAATAAAGCCGCACCTGCTTCGTTTTATCTAGTGGTTCCTGTGCAAGCTAACTTTGTAACTATTTTACAACGGCGCTGGCAGCTTGCTGGCGCCATTGTAAAATAGTTGCATGAGTGGGGGTTCAACTTTTGAACCCGTTACGTTCGCGGATTTTTTTTTGCGGATTTTGCGGGAAATCCGCAAAATTCGCGGATTGCGGATTTCCCAAAAATCCGCAAAATCCGCAAGCGTAACGGATTTCCCGCTCACACCTATAAATCACAACCCCACCAGGAGCAGCCTGCTAGCTGCTCAGCCCCTCTCACCAACTGTCACTCTTTATCCAGTTACCCAGGCATTCTACACATAGCCCACACACCAACATTCTACCCAGAACACACACACAGGCTGAGCAGCTAGGGAAAGAGTAACATAAAAGAAATACCATGACATGAGAATACTACACAATGCCTCTTACCTTAGTGCTCATAAGAACGTAACAAATTTAAAGGGATTCAGATGCATATAAAAACCAGATGCTGTTAAAGAATGAACAACTAATTGATCAAGGTCTACAGGGGTGCAATAAAATTAAGGTTTAAGATTTTTATATTAAGGAAGAGGGAAATTGTATAAAAGTGCATTAGTACAAGATGTGATCATGAAAATTTGATATGTGATATAAAAAGTAAAATCGATGAAACAAAAGTTTCCTTGATACTCAATGAAGAGCACTTAACCATAACACCTAAGTATAGAAAGTCCCCGTCTTATAAAATTATCAACAGCATAACAGAGTTAGGGGGAGTTAAGGTAATGTAGAAATCTAAAACCTTCTCGATGTGAGCAAGGGCAATGTAATCTGAAGAGAGGGAGGAAAAACTTTATTCTTAGGGTTCTATAAAGTGCACAGAAAAGTAAAAAGTGCAACGTGGATTGATTCAAAGTAGTATCACAAAGGCATAATGGAAGGATTTCCATCTATCCACCTTGAGTTGAAAAAGCCACCAGAAAATGTATGATGCCCAAGCAAAACTTGGTCAAATATAATCTGTACTGTGAGTTTTGGATAAAGGATAAGTAAAATTGTGTCTTTTGGCTAGAAGAAAGTATCATTAAAAGTACCCAGGGAATATTGCTGAGTGGGTGGGCTCTGGTGTTTAGACAACACACTTTCTGTGTATGCTACCTTATTTTGATCTTTAGCTAATGGCGGGATAGGGCTGGTTGTCAAAAAACTCAATGAGGTTCAGCTCACCAAAAGTGCATTTAACATATTTGAGCCAGGGGATTTTTTGAGCATTACACAGAGTCAGGCAGTCCAAAAGGATGGATTTCGAAAATTCTAATTTGGATGTCGTCCATATTTTAACCCACAATAGCAGGTGGGGAATAATATTCTATACATTTTAAACCCACTTCAGCATGACAGAAAGAGGTTGGGGTGCATTTGGGAGCCATAAGGAGCCATCCAAAAAAAACTGTTCGCGACGAACGGTGGTTTGGAATAATTGTAGCCCCAGCCTCCAGCCCCATAAGTAGCAATTTAGAGACATTTGTTTTGTACAGGGTTATCATGTCCCTGAAAGGCTTCTGGCCCAATTTGGCTGTAAAACCGAAGAGTGCTTAGACTGCACTATTTGTTTTCTCTACCCTTAATGTCAGAAGAGGGTCCCACGTTAATTGAGTGTTAAAAAGGATCACCAAGTAACAATAGCTTTGTACTTTCTCAGCAAGATTTCCTTGCATATAAAAGGTTTTCGATCTAGTTGTTTAGAGGCCGCAGACCAATATATAGGATTTCTGGTAGTTTACTCTCATGTCCAAAGATGACATAAACTCAAAAAAGGCATCGAGAGCTTTTGGCACACTGTTGGCAGTCCTTGCTAGAAGGACAGCATTGTCTGCATAAAGAAGTTTGGGAATAAAATTGTTGCCCATTCTCAGGTAATCTAGTTGTTTTGCAGCTAGTATGCCTCCAGTCCACTTGTAAAGCCAAGAAACAGGAAAGGGGCCAAGATGTATCCCTGGCAGACTCTCTCAGTTGAAGCTATTGAGTGTGTGCTGTCACCATCGGGGCCATAACGTATTCTGACAATGGTATTGTAGTGTAGTCTCCAGAGGAGAATAACCAGGAGTTCCTCCAAAACCATATCCCCCATCATGTTCCATAATTTGTCACAATTAACAATGTCAAAAGCACTCGACAATTCAATGAAGGGCAGATGTAATGAGCAATTCATGGACTTGGTGTACCTACTAAACTTTAACGTGAGATTGAGGCACTGCTCAACCGTCCCCATTTCATGCTTGCTAAGCCAAGATGGCCGCCTGGTAGGAGCTCCTCGAAGGAGCTCCCCGTGCTTGGGATCCCTTAAGCGGGTATATCCCTGTTAGCAGCAGCCATCGACCTCCCCAGGAACAGGAGTCTTGTGCTGGACACCGCAGTGACCCGCCAGCATCACAACGGAGAAGTCCGTGAAGGAACGTGCTAGCGGAACAACAACAAGGCGGAGTGAGGCTCGGGTCGGTTGTAAAAGACACCCGATTTCCTCCACAGCCGGGGACAGAACAGAACGCACACCGGAGTGTCCCCTCCCTCCTCCGAACGAAAGGCAGTCGCGGAGATCGGGAGCCAGGGAGACACCTCAGCGGACACCCCAGGACCGAAGGGGGCTGAGGCAACAACAACAACATCGGAACATCCGCCGTTCTGCTGCTGAGGACGCCGTTCGCTGCACCTGCACCGGCATCGACAGGAGATTACCGAGAGCAGCGAGGAGCTAGACGACAACGGAGCCCCCCCACCCCTTTGCACCACCGCCGCAGCAGAGGATTCAGAGCGGGGCAGAGGGCACCAGGAACAAAGCGGAGCATCGGACCCCTCGGCACAGCCGGGAACAGAACAGAACGCACACCGGAGTGTCCCCTCCCACCCCCGAACAGAAGCGGAGATCGGGAGCCAGGGAGACACCTCAGCGAACTCCCCAGGACCGAAGGGGGCTGAGGCAATAACATCAACTTCGGAACAGGACGACAACGGAGCCCCCCCACCCCCTTGCACCACCGCCACAGCAGAGGAATGAGAGCGGGGCAGCGGACACCAGGGCGAAAGCGGGAGAAGCACCGGACACGGTCGGTGGTCGGTCCCGACGGCAGCAAAGGCAGCACCGGGTCACGGCGAACCACCCCCCCCCCCCTCCCCCGCACACCGCAGCAGAGGAGCACGAGCGGTCTGGAGAGCCGGAAGGGACGTTGGTCACAGGTGCTGGCTCACACGGCAGGGGTCACAAGATCTCGAAGCGGAGCCGTGAGAGCTAACACAGCTCACAATCAAAAAGAGCAAGTTAGGATCGGTTGGGGCGGCGGAACACCGAAGTCTGCCCCCGTGACATCGGTATACTGCTGGAATGCATTTTTATAACCAGTCACATACACCCACGAAGGGGAAGGAAGCCAACCATGGATTTTTGTAATGCTTCTGTACAACGCTGCTGGCAAGATTGACTGAATTACAAAACTCAGGTATTTACTTTTCCCACCCACCGGCTCTCTTTTTTGAAAAGCCTAACTCACTGAAAAACTCTATTCCTTTGTACAAAATGGCTGGGGCCATAAAACGGTAGCAATAAATCCCCCCATACCTTCTGTCTTCCACGTGCCCCTTCAACTCAACTCCCCCACACAGAGATAAGATTCCCAGCCAGACTTGAGCTCTGGTTGCTTGAACAGGAAGTGGAATCTCTTCCCCGGTGCTCAGAGCAATAGCAGCAAAAAGAGGACTATTCTCTCTTTCTCCCAGCCTGCTTAGCAACAAACAAAGGACTACTTGCCTGATCTGAACTACTTGGCGGCCATCTTAGTCTAGTCTCTAGTTTCTATGGGATTATAGTATTTTAGACTAGTAGAATAGAATGCCGGCCTATGCCTATATTATTATGCTCTCACTATAGTTTTATTATTTGTTTAGACCTGATTACTACCTCAAATATGAAAGAATGCCTACCTATTACTATATTTGTGCAATATTGCTCTCTTAGCCTTTTCTGAATGTATGTACTACACAGACTGCTACCTCATATAGGAAAGAGTGTTTGCCATCACTGCATTAGTACGCTCTAGCTCTACTCTAAACATTTGTATTGCTCAGATTACTACCTTATATAGGCCAGAGTGTTTACACGTCTTTGTAGTACTACACCTATATCGGTATTTTGAACACCTGTATGCACAGACTACTACCTCGTATATTAGGAGTCCTCACTAGTGCCACTTTCACTTGTATTCTGAACATTTGTAAATGCACAGATTTCTACCTCACAATATTTGAACTGACAATCAGTGTCACCCTCAATTTTTGAATTTTGAGTCTTGTAAATTGTGTATCTGGATCCTTCCTCCATATTCTATCAATATTATCAACTATAGTATAGTGCACTCACCCATTGCACCCTACCCTTATATTTTATCAGTATTATGCTTATTCTTACACCTTGTACCTTACTAGTTACCGTATGTATTTGCCCCACTGCTCACTCTCATTCCCTGGAAAGGCTGGCTGATTACTAGTGTCACTTTGTTTTATAACATCTTGCTTGCTGTAACTTATCATTGTGTTTCCTACTGTAAGCACCCGTTTTTCTGCAAACTTGTCTTTATGCACATTGGTACCACTATAGTCCACTACTGCAACTTCCTATACCCACCTAATCCTGCAACGCAACATGGACCCCATCGGCAAACATACATACAAAATCATATACCCACCATCACTCACCCAAAAAGCCGCCAAACGCTTTAAACACAACTTCCTTAGGTCACACTCGGAAAAGCCCTTCGCTGACACCTACTTCTCACGGTTAATGGATCCCTGAACACCGATATCATTTTCCACACCACACGCAGAGCTCAATGGAGAAAAGCGTTCTTCTCCCTACTCACCGTCTCCTCGACTAGAAAATCCGCACACAGCCAAACTCTCTCCATCTCCCCATCCCGGGTCTTTCCAGGCAGAGCCACCATCACTATTTACAACACCGGGATTGTCCTATTACAGTCCACAGACAAGAACCTGGAACTGCTAGACAACATGTTCCCCACCTTCAAAGAACACCTCTCCAAGTCACGGACAAACACGCATATCTCCCCCAATCCCACCAACCATGACCTCTCAGCCGCATACTTTTCAATCAGGGACACACCTACCACCCCTGACCTCCCATCCCCTACCCACAACCTCACTATCCCAACTCAGCACCCCATCACAGACATAGATCGCTCCCCCTCATACGCCGCCCGCTCCCCCGCCCCCTCCACCAACGTGCGGACCTCCACACATACCCTCAACACACCTATCACACCTACAGCGGGCATTAACACCCCGCTCGGCGCTGACAGCACAATCCCCACACTTAACACTCCCAACTTAGTCCAGCACCAGGACAACACGCATTCTGACAATTCCCACCTGTTATCCCCCCCATTCTCAGTCCTCACTACCCACCAATCAACTGCGCAGAACGTACTCCCTCTCCTAATTTAACGCCCCCTCCCCTTAACAGGATCATCTCCACTCCCACTCCCCCTCCTACTCTCAGCCCCTACTATCCTCCTTCCAACACAGCTACCAGTCTCCCAGCCTACACGTTGTCCCCCACGCCTACCGCCAATGCCCCCACCCATAACATCAATTTCCTCCCTACCCCATCCACTCCCCATCAGTCCAGAACCTCTCACCTCCCTAATCCCATCCCACGCTCCAACACAACGCAGACCTGCCCGAACACCAGCCCTCCCCCCCGCCTGCACACGAATTCCCTGGCCAGCCAATCACCCCTGACTGCCACCCCCACCCCCACCACCTACCCTACGATGGAACACATCATGGCCACCCTCACTCAGATCAAAGAAGACATTCAGGTCATCAAAGAACGACTCTCCACACGCCCTATACACCACCCAGCCACCTCCACCCCCCTTCCCAACCTGCCTCCTACCCCGCCGGCGGTCCCCCACCCTCACCACGCCCCACACCAGGCTTCAAACCTTGCTCATAGGCGCAGCAATTCCCGTAGTCCCCAGCATCGCCCCTGCAACGCCTCACACAGCCACACCAACGCCTCCCCGCCAAATGTGTCCCCCACCTCTCAGACTAACTCTCGCACTCAGCTATGCCCCAAGCTGACATCAATCCCAGCTCTTAATCGCAACAACCGCCCTCGCCGCACCCACAACTCTTCTTCTGACCTCGACACACTCACCCTTCTCCGCTCCTATGATCCAGCCCCCCAAACTCACACATGCACCCCACACCGCAACATTCCCACGATACACCCAAATCCCCTTAGACCACCCACATTAAACAGCAGAGCCTCCATCCCCAATAACCTTAGAAAAGTCCCTCTCTCGCTAGAACAATCTAACACCCTCTACACACCCCGTCTCAAATGCGCGCTTCTCAATTGCAGATCGGCGACGAAACACTCAGCAGCCATTGCTGAACTCCTCTTATCGCAGGACCTTGACCTAATCATCTTGACTGAAACGTGGCTAACTGAATCCTCGACACCCATAATGGACATTCTGGTTCCTCCCAACTTCCACATTATCAGGCTCGACAGAACAGGCCAAATAGGTGGCGGAATCGCATGCATATACAAGAACAACCTCTCTGTTCAGAAGGTCAATTCCACATCCCTGCCATCCCCAACATCCTGTGAATACATCTGCCTCAACATTATTAGTGAGGGCAAACCGATATGCACTCTGCACAGCATATACCACCCGCCCAGGGACAACCTCACCTTCTCCCAACAAATCATGGATATGATCTCAACCAATTCCGGTCGCCAGCTCACCCAAATATACCTTGGTGACTTCAACCTCCGCTGGAATGATAGCAGCGACGCAGTGGTAAACAGTCTTAAAAACTTCCTCGATGCCCTGAACCTCACCCAAATATGCAACAGTCCGACCCATGAGAAAGGCTCTACCATCGACCTGATCATCTCCAAGGAGCATTCTATCCAACTCGAATCCATCCAACCTTGTGACTGGTCAGATCATCACATTATCACATTCTTTATCAACGAAAAAGTCAAAGTCAACCCTGTGCAACTCTCCAAGCCCAAGGTCTGGAAAAGAAACTCGAAAAAGCTCAACCCTGGCTCTCTGCCCCCTAACAGCTGCAATCTCCTACTCCCTCCTGCAGGCGCCTCGGACGTCCAAACGCTGACTGACCACTATCTCAACACTATGACTTCGATAATCAATGAGGCTGCACCTATGCAACTAAAAAGAGTCGCCACTAAAATCTCCAAACCATGGTACGATGGGAGTCTCAACGAAGACAGAAGAGACATGCGAATGGCAGAACGGACCTGGAGATCAGCCCCCTCTGCAATGCACCTAAAAGAGTTGAGGAAGAAGAGAAACGCCTACTTCAGGAAAATAAAACGCTCAAAATCGGACTTCTTCCGCCTCCAACTCAACCAAGCAAAGAACCGCCCGAGAAAACTGTTTGAGCTAATCAAATCTCAATCCAAAGAGCTACCACAACCACTCAACACTGGGCGTGTGGTACCCTCATGTGAAGACTTCGCTGCTTTCTTTATCCAAAAAACCGACAAAATAAACAGCGATCTCCTCACTGACGCAAGCCTCTATTCCAAACCAAAATGCCCAGCACCCGTTGAACCAAAAAACAATGCGACATGGTCAACCTTTGACACATATTCGGAAGAAGAAATTGGCAAATTACTCAGCACCCTGAAACCATCCAATCACCTCACGGACCCCCTCCCTGCCTTCGCAGTAAAAGACTTTACCCCACTGATTCTCCCTCTCTGGACTAAAATCATCAACAGCTCTCTCCAACAAGGAAGCATACCTGACTCCCTCAAAGTTGGTCAGGTCACACCTCTACTAAAGAAACCAACAGCCGACCCCGCGGATCTCAACAACTACCGTCCCATCACCAATATCCCCACTCTCGCCAAACTGCTGGAAAAATGCGCACAACTACAATTGACTAAACACATTGAGCAATTCGATCTCCTCAACCCTCACCAGTCAGGTTTCCGAGCAGGACACAGCACAGAAACGGCTATGACTCACATAATTGACGACGCACTACAAATGCTAGACCAAAATGACACCTGCCTCCTCATCCTTCTTGATCTCTCCTCCGCATTCGACACCGTTAAACATGAGAATCTACTAGAACTACTAAACAAAAGAATGGGCTTATCTGAAACTGTCCTCAAATGGTTCACTTCCTTTCTCCGCAACAGGACGCAGAAATTCAAGAGCAACAACCTGATGTCCACGCCAGTACCTGTAACGCTAGGCGTCCCACAAGGATCTTCTCTATCCCCAACTTTGTTCAACCTAGTCATGGAACCTCTCACCACTTTGCTACAAGAATCCAATGTACACTTTCACATGTATGCCGATGACACCCAACTTTACCTCAAACTGCAATCACCCAATGACATCCTGCTCCTGAACTCAACGATCAGATGCACCCAATCCTGGCTTGTCGACAATCACCTCAAACTCAATGCCCTGAAAACAGAGTTCCTTCTGATCGCACCTCCAGCGAAGATATCCACCACTCAACATTGGCTTAAACTCCTAACCGCACTCAATGTCCAACCCACCATCGTGGAATCAGCAAAATCTTTAGGCATAACACTCGACACCAATCTCAACATGCAGCAACATGTCAGCAAAGCAACAAAGGGAGCGAACTTCCAGATCAATACTCTGAGGAAACTTAAACCCTACCTCCCAGCCAAAGACTTCCAAACAGCGGGGCAAGCACTAATCATCCCACGAATTGAATATGGCATCACCGCCCTCTGCGGACTCCCACTAACTACAACCGCACCACTAAAAGCATCTCTAAATGCTGCAGCGAGACTCATCACGGGGTCAAAAAAACACTCCCACATCACCCCTGACTTGAAATCCCTGAATTGGTTGCCGTTTGAAGCCAGAATACATCTGAAAATAGCCTGCATGACACACAAGGCGGTACACCTAAACTCACCCGGCTACCTTGCTCAGAAATTGACAATCTCTGGGGGAATCAGAAACACGAGAGGCGCAAACAATCTTCTGCTGAAACCTCGAAGATTCCGGAAGGAGAAAACATACAAGCGCTCTTTCTCAGGAATGGCGCCTAGGATTTGGAACTCACTCCCTCCCGAAACCAGGCTTATCTCTTCCACTGCAATCTTCAAAAAAGAAGTAAAAGCTATCCTCATGGCTAAATTCACCTGTACTACTATCTCGAACCCTATCAACACCCTGCGATGATCTGTATTACTTGCTTGACCCCTTACCTATTTGTACGAGCTGTCTTAACACCCACTTGATTGCTTTGCAGCCACCCAATTTTATGATCTGTATTGTATGATCTACTGATTTACTTATTTGACTTTGTTCCCTCATGTTCCCTTCTGTACTGTGTGAACTATCGACCTACCTATTTGACTTTGTTCCCTCATGTACCCGTCTATGTAAAGCGCTCTGATATCTGCAAAGATCTTGTTCGCGCTATATAAAACTCTGAAAATAAATAAATAAATAAAATAAATGACTAAAGCTGTATTGGGTATTCACGAGTGCATTGTTTTCACAAACTCACCCTTCCAACCGTGCTAAGAGCACCCATCTCAGGACCTTGGCTGTTGCAGTGAATAAAGACATCGCCCTGTAGTATACCAGGTAATTTCTGTCAGCTTTTTTTGAAGATTGAGTTCATGGTATCCTCTTCCCAGGATGTGGGAAATCGGCCGAAAACAATGACCCTAAAAATTTTAGTGAGATTTGGTACCCAAACAGCATGATCAATTTTAAAAAGATCAAGAGGGACTCCGTCCGGCCCAGGTGCTTTGCTACGTATACCCTGGTAGCTACGTCCACCTCCTTTACTGAGATGGAATGAATGTACTGGGGGGCCGTGTTCCATGTATTTAATCTAGTCGATGTCCCTTTTCTCTAAGTAAATCATCTTGTTGAAGATGTGTGAAAAATGTGAGGCCCATACTGTCCCTCCCCTGGGATCAAGAAGCCGATTTCAGATGATGAACTATTTGGAAACAATGGGCTATTGACAGCATCCCGACATCTCTCTGTGTCTCTCAAACAACAGGCAGCAAGTAAATCAGACCAAGCTTAATTTCTGAATGGCTTCTGTCATCTGTTATTCAGCGCCAGGACACCTTCGGGTAATCGTGCGCTTTACAAATACACCTGTTATGTTATGCGTCATGCAAATAAACAAAACGGGCTGCAGGGAAGGTGATGCGCCGGTTCCTTACAATCAGGGAAGGTGATGCATCGGTTCCTTGCTCCGAGGGAGGTGATGCGTTGGTTTCTTACTGCTGCGCAGGAGAGGTGATGCATTGGTTCCTTACCAAAGAGGAGGTGATGCGTCAGTTTCTCACAGCGTGTGGAGGTGATGCGTCGGTTTCTTACTACGTCCCGCAATGATGCAACAAATTTGGTGCCTCGATGCAATGTGACAATCCGGAATGATGCATGGATTCTTGCATCCACACAGCAGGCCTTGCATTGAAATCGGTGCGGTGATATCATACATCGGAAATCGGTGCACTCAATATGGTGTGTGGTGGTGTGCAGCGATTTCTCACGCTCCCAGCAGCAAACAGCCTCCAGAGGTCCAAAACAACAGCAGGCGCCTCTTAGCAGGTCAGAACTCCCAGCAAGGAAGTTCAGGGGAGCAGGTGGTGAAGTGTTTGTGTCCCTGAGACTTCAGGACAGGAGGCAAGCTCAATTCAAGCCCTTGGAGATCTTCTTCATTCAGGGGACAGAGCAAACAGCAAAGTCCTTTTCTCCTTTCCTTGGCAGCAAGTAGCCACTGCAGGCCAACCCCAGACAGCAAACACAACAGGGGCAATATTCCTCCTCAGCTTCTCCGGTTCTTCTGCTTGGCAAAGGTTCCTCTTCATTCCCAGATATGATCTAAAGTTCTCGGGTCTGGGATCCAGTATTCATACAAAAAATCCTTTGTTCTCTGGTGGCATAGAAGCCCTGTGCTCAGTCAAAACCAGTTTTGTCCTCTGTGGTGCAGCTTCCTGGTAGGACGAGGAGACAGCATTGTGGAAGGCAGACTAGGCCCATTCACGTGAAATTAAATCTCCTACCCCTACTCAAAATGCAGCCCAGGTCTATTCAGCCCAGCCCTGACTCATAGGACTCTCTGGAGCCACTGCTACTCCCCTGCCCTTGACACTGCAAACCCTGACAGTCAATCCACATCCCAGCGGATGCACACTGGATGGCTAAGCAAGAAAACACCTACTTTCTAAAAGTGGTATTTTCAAACACAGAATGTAAAAATCACCCTCACTAAAAGATGCATTTTAAGATTCTGAGTTCAGTCATACTAAACTTTATTTTCCTATCTGGTTCCCTGGTTTCCTCTCTGCCCACAGGGGTAACTTGGGCCTACCTTAGGGGTGACTAACATGTAAGAAAAGTGAAGGTTAGGGCCTGGCACATGGGTACACTTGCCAAGACGACATGGCAGTACTAGACTGCACATTTACAGGTTGCATATGTGGGTGGTATAATCAAGTGATGCGGGCCGACTATCACCATTTTATGTAAAGGCCCTGGACATCCATGGTGAACTGTACTAGGGACTGACTAGTAAATCCAATATGTCAATCATGGAATCACCTAAGCATAACAACAATTTAAAGGGAGAGCATATGCACTATAGAACTGAATAGCAGTGGCAAAGTGCCCAGAGGCCTAATACTAACAAAAACCACGTCAGAAACAGAGGGTCAAAAAGCAAAAAGTCTAGGAGTAAGCCTGCTGAAAAAGCCAGGTATTACAGCTCCTTTCTGGAATCAATGGCAGCTTTATAGTTTGTCTTTGCTGCAATAACTGTATCCTACTTTCGCAGGATGGCATGGGGAGGTATCTTTAGCTCTTTGTGGCTTCTTGTCCATGCATTATCAAACCATCGGAAGGAAACAGCAGTTGGGTTAGGGCATTTGGCTGTTAACTCAGATGATATAGCTAGGCACAGTATCTAAAGTCCTTTACTAAGGCAACAGGGGTACCCTCAACTGACAAACTTCTATTGATAAGATCAATATTTTCCCTCATAATTTTCTCTTTGAAGGCCTGTGGGTTGACCCACACCCCTTTTAACGTGAGACCTTTGTTCGAATTATGTTTGATAGGAAAAACAGGAAATTGCGAGCCCCCGGACCCACATTTTATGTTTAAGTGGGATACTAGAGGATTGTGATCACTAGCACAGTTCAGGGATACCCTGAAATCAATAATCAGACTGCTATAAATACTTCAAGTCAAGTCAAGTCAAAATATATGTTTATTATGACCATAGTCTTTAAACAATGCAATGAGAATAGCACAGAATGGAGTATGACTTATTATTTTTAAAACTTTGTCCATTTAAGAGGTTCGTACACACCATTATCAAAAGTACAAAAAATCAGTAAAATTTACAATTATCTTAAAACTTATTTTGTCTAATAAAACCTATTCACATTCTTATTACTCCGGACAATTACAATCTGCTAAAAACCCATACAGTACTACATGTTATTCTTTAGCTCTCAGCGCACTCAGAGACACCTTTAAAAATTTCCCGAGGGCAATTGCAATATCGATGTAGGGGATTTCTGTTAAGAGACTGGCTGCCTGTGATCTTGTTTTTACATCATATTTTATAAAGACTGGACGCAGCAGAAGTTTCCTAAAGTCTAGGAGTGTAAAACAGTCTAACAAGATATGCAACAGGTCTCCCTTTGTCCTCAAGTTACACCTGCAGTGACCTTCCTGATCTAACATTTTTGAATTAAGGTCTCTGCTTATTAGCCATGGGTTGATCCCAATTCTAATTCTCAGGATCTCTTGCCTGTATCCGCTATTGGGTAATCTGTCAAGGTAGGGGAACCAATTATCAAGGGACCACGCATTTAGCATATGTACCACTGATGTTTTCTTTCTTAAATAGCCTCTATCAAGCATTTTCGAGACTTCTTTACCTCTTTGCTTCAAATCACCTTTAGTACTAGTGATTTGCAATGAGCTCAGGTCCAAGTCGAACTCAAGTGTGTTACATATTCCCTTCAATTTATCCCTACTGGACTTCGCCCATTTTAGCTCGCTTTTCTGAATTTCTTTGCGACACCAGTATGCCACTTTTTTTGTTTCAGGGTCTTCTAATCTCTTCCAGAATCTGATCACAGCCATCTGGGTTAATATCGCCCAGGACTTTGTGCCTATTTCTGTTCTGATGGCTTGTATCATAGCAGATTGAGGAAGTGATAAGAGCCTTTTTATGCAATTTCCCTCTATGACGTCCCAGGATCCCTTACCGCTCAAATAAAGGATCTCTGCGCCATATAGAACTTGGGGGGGGGATCATTGCCTCAAAGGCTCTGAGCATTGGCCGGTGTGACATCTCCCCATATTCCCCATTGAACCTTTTAAGTCCGCATATGGAGGAGAGTGCCTTTGCTTTTTGCGTTTCCAGATGGGTGTTCCAATTTAGTGTCCTATCAAACCAAATACCCAAATATCGGTACTCATTTACTGTCTCTAATTTAAGGTCACCTATGTACCAACTAAATTTGCTTAACTTTTTCCCGAAACATAGGGTTTTTGTTTTATCCAAGTTGATAGTCATGAATTTTTCAGCACAGTAAGTATTAAAGGCATAAAGCTTCCTTTGGAGGCCTCTCTCGGTCTGATCTACTATCACCAGATCATCCGCATATAATAGGCACGGGATCTTGTTTCCATCCATTTTTGGACTGGCACTGCCCTCCACCTCCAGACAGGCCGGGAGATCTGACAAGTAGATAGAAAAAAGCTGGGGGGCCAGCACACAGCCCTGTCTTAACCCATTAGCTATGGGTATTTTGGGAGTTAGGGAGCCCCCCGTATCTTTAATTACTTGCCCCCAGTTTTCCCTGTGTAGTTCTTTTATTATGGTCAGGAGATCTTTCGGGATATTTAGCCTCTTTAGTGTCTCCCATAGGCAGGCCCGATCTACAGAATCAAAGGCTGCTTTGAAGTCGACGAAACAGCAGCATTGCTTGCCATTCTGTTCTGTCGACTTCCTCGCCAACGCCCATAGAGCAAACCCGTGGTCTATTGTCGAGTGGCCTGCTCTAAATCCACCCTGTTCTGTGGGGATTATTTGGCACTCATCTACCCATGTATTCAGCTATAAATACTTGTTATTAACATAAACTCAATTGTGCTATACTTAGCCCCTCCCGAAAAGGTATGGTAGTGAGTGGAAGATTCTTTTACACAATCGGACAAGAAAGTCTTTTGAAGTTACAATGTTATTTAAAACACCCTCATAATGGGATTGTATGAAATGAGTTAGTGGCTGTCCTGCCTTGCTTTCCACAACACATTACTAAAATCACAAACCGAACAATAAAAATCCCCTACCTATGGTTTACCCAGTGGGTATTTTGAGGCATTTGCCTTTGTGATCGCCTGATTTAACACCATCGCTGCTACAGCAATTCTCCTCCTATGCTGAGTATTATGTTTTCCCATTGTTCATGACGAGCTCAGCTCGTCATCAGCACTGCTCAACCGTGCCTCATGACGAGCTGAGCTCGTCATGAGCAGCGAAGGGGTTAACTTGTCAGTGACTTCTGTGTTTGTCTGAGCAAATATGTTGTGGTAAAAATTCCCGATCAAAATATCCACAGTGGCCAGTCCATGGAGCAATCGCAATTGGTACCCAGGGAAGGAGCTTAGTTGCTTGACTTTCCCCTTTCTCAATTTAAGGGAAATAAGGACAGGCAGACCACCCACGGCCCTCCCTGAAGATGCAGAGTTTGTAGAGTTGTAATAAAAGGGGCACTCATTTATGTGAAAGTATTTTAAGCGCCATGCATCCTGGAGACAAATCAGCTTGAAACCTGAAACAAAGACCAACCAATCCTTATTCCCAAGTTTCATTCTTATTCCTGCCATGTTGTAGGACATCATGGTGAAGGCAAAATCTAGATTACATGTCAATGGGGCAATGCTACCACATGATCCTAAAGCCTTTGGGTTCTCAGGGATCTCCTTGGGGGTCAGGGCTTCAATATTATGTCATTTAAAGGGAAACCTATTTGCAAATGAACCAATAGCAGTCAACCATTCTTTTCCATGTTGTCTAAAACGGAAAAGTAATTATTAAGTGGAAGCCAAGGGGGGTAGCGGGTGGAGGGGGGGTTGGGGGGTAAGGGCCAGCCGGTTGGCAGAGGTCTATGGTTGGCAAGTGCTGCTTCATGCATAACCATTGAGGGAGAGTGTAGAAATAACCCGGGGGTAATGCTATTACTCAATAAGGTAAGTCAGCAAGATGACTTAATGCAGATAGAAGATTCCTTACCATCCCTGCAGATCTAAAGATGACAACCACGTAATCACCTCTAGACTAAATTGGGTAATAATCAACACCCGACACTGCTCTCACCGTTAAAATCTGATATGAAAGACCATTTTTTTCCCAACATTGGAACTGAAGCAGTGTAAGACTTTATTGCCTCAAGTCCTCTTCTGATTCTTTCACCCCCCTTTGAAAAAGAAGTAAACGGTCCAGAATATTAACGCATGGTGATGAATCAGGGGGAGATGTAAGTGTGACTGTGGCGGGTAACTCTCTGAACTTCTAGGTGGAGCTAATTTCAGCTGTTGGCCTTTATAGTTATTAATAGGGGCTTCAGTTACAGAGTGATTATTGACCATATCAGTGGGCAGCTCTGTGGCATAAGTGGGTCGGGGAGCACTAAGTACCTTTAATGAGGAGAGTGCCAGGCCTGAAGAATTGTTCACCATATGTGGTTCTCCCAGGAAGTTGCACTATGTTTGCCCATAGAAGGCTGCAATCTTTTGCAGCCCCTGATCAAACTTTGCCATCAGATATTCTTTTAAAGTGCATTTTAGTGCCTTTTGTTTTAGGGATCAATCATCATGATAATATTTAACAAGAGTGCCTAGTTGATACACTATTTCACTTTGGGGCCCATGATTTGATTGACATTAACTGGACCTACTGGGTCTCTTAGGCTGATGGCGAAGCTTACTCTTTACGAGCTGCTTTGGTAGGAGATGCTTGTTGTGCCTTCTCTTTTTTAGTGGGGTTGAGCAGGACCAGTGATGGGGGTGTGAGAAGCTGGATCAGTATATGATGTACACTTATGTACCTGGACACCTTGCACTAATCCTGACAACCCTTATGATGATTTTAGTGGTCTTAAATATCCTTAGAAAGCTCTCTAAGTGTAAACTGTGCAGAGCAGCCTTCAGGATTAGTCTAGAAGGAGTGTAAAGCAGCATGTTTTACCAGAACGTAATCTTATTGGTACATTTTAAGTGAAAACGAATCACACATTGTATTCATAAAAATATGTATTTATTATAAGACACTAACACCTACAAACAAACTCTAGCTGGAGATATACGAAATGCACACAATGCTTTATAAAGAAAGCAGCACGGAACACACTGTGGTCACCAAGGGGGGACCAAACCATATACTAAAACAGTGGTATTTGAACCACGACCCAAGTCAACACTATATCTAGAAGACAAAGAAGTGCTGTGGACCCAAAGAACCACCTGAAGTAAGTAATCATGAACCCTACAGAAGCTGTATGCAGTGTGAGAACACAAAAGAAGATGGCCCCTTCCCAGTGGACCCTGAAGGAACCTCGTGAAAGACAGAAGGTTGAAGAGCCACCCCATCCGTGGATATCCTAGGAAGCAAGATACCTACACCAGGGAAGCTGACAGACATCAAACTCAATGGAGGAGTATAGGTCGCTCAGGAGTGACCAGGGCCACGGTAGTTATGTGCCCACCAATGTTGGCTGTTGCAGGGAAGTTGACGGTGCCCCTGTTTTTGCAGCTGCGTGGACCAGGCAACACAGAGGACGACCAGGAATGATGAACGAGCTGTCCAATGTCGGATACCAATATCCAACATGGTCGGTGTCTGGCAGGAGCACCAACAAGCCTTTGCGATGGCAACGTGTTCCAGAAGATAACAAGGTACGTGTCGGAACCATCAAGGTCCTGGAGTCTCACTTCATGTATGTGAATCATAGAAGGACCAAGCAACCAGGGGAGCCCACTGAAGTTGAATAAGACCCTTTGACAGGGCCTGAAGATCTCAGGAGACAAGACTTGCCCATCTTTCGCAATGGCCAGCCAACACGGTGCACAAGGATGTAGTTCCGGTTGTGTTGACGAGGGATACTGGCTGCAGACTCGGTCTGAAGACAGTGCAGGCCTCGAGGAAGCTGTAGTACTGTCACCTGTGTTATCTACCCGGTTGAAGACCAGGATCAGCAATCAGTCAGCTGTGTTGCGGTGCCTGTGGATGCAGGGGAGTGACTCCTTCACTCCAAGGGAGATTACATCGGGTGTCTTTGGATGTCCACAGGACCTGGAAAGGTCCTGTATGGGCACAGGCACTGACGGGGTAGTAGCTTGCAGAACAGTGAGATCAGGAGAAGACAAAGTCTTCCCTGTTGCAGTCTCGCTTTCAAGGCGAAGTCCAACTCAGTCAGGATATCCAGATGGTTGAAGAAGACATGGAGTTTGATCTGAATCAAATCCCACGACGTATCTGGGGACCTAACCTCAGGTAACCCCCTTAAGTACCCTTAGGAAAGGGGGGGTCGGACAGTGAGGAGGATACTCCCATGTCCTTTTACCAGTTTTGGAGCAGGAGGGCGGAATCCTTTCTCTGGTCGGCAGCAGCCATGTGTGCTGTCCTGGTCTAAAAGACTGGTCCTGGTAGCCCTGAGAGCCTAACGAAGGGCCTTTACAGTGCTTGGAATCATACTTCTTACACTGTTTATGGTGTAGGTGTATGTGTCCAATATGTTTGATACCAAACATGATAGGGTTCGTACCAGCCAGTTTCGAGATGGTCATCGCGTAATTATGCAATGCCCCTTTATATGTTATCTAGTGGTTGCATTTACAACCAGGGAGAATGGACTCCATAGGCTGTAGGGGTGTCAGCTCATGTAGAGGCACCCTCACAATTTGAACCGAGCACCCTGCCTTCAGGATTGAAAAGGCCTGCTCTAGATGTGACTTATAGGTTTTAAGTGCAGTGGCCCTAGATATAGGGAACTTATATCTTTCGTAAGTGGTGCTAGCCCCCGCTTACACAGACTGCAATGGCAGGCCTGTAGTGACAGTTTGAATGGTCTCTCATGGGTGACATAATACATCCTTCAGATTATCTGGATCGGAGTCAGACTGGTCAGAAACAGCAGAGCACTAGGCAAAAAGTGGGGATAACCATAAAAGTACATCCTACTTTCCGACAGGGGGGGTCAGTGGTAACTGGAGATTAATTTACATCCGAGACCATGTCCCCTCCAGGGACACCCGATGCGCCACTGACCTGTCTCCCCTCTGAATACTAAATGGAGGACAGCACTCCCCATTAGGCCCATAACGTACCCTAGCAGCCATTCCTATGTAACTATGATAGCAACGGCAGAATTTCTGATAGACCGCTCATCAAGGACAAGGGTTTCCATAGGATTGAGTAGTTTACTAATTCAAAAGCACCGGCTAGGTCAACAAAACATGAGAGCAAGTGGCTGGTCCTAGCACTTTTGTATTTCCCTATGAGAAGATCTAAATACTCTGTTCTACTATACTCAGCCCCACCCTGAACACATATTGTGACTGTCTAAGAATTCTGTTATCCTCGGCCCATTGCTCCAAACTTTCTTGGATCACTCTACACAGGAAGTCGGAGCCCTTTTATAAAGATGGAAATTACCAGTGATTCCACCCAGGTTGTCTTGATATAGTAGTTGGCAGCAGTGTTCAAAACTTGGGTCATAATTGGAGCCCATTGGTCCAGTAGGTATTTGTACAGACTCCATCTGGTCCTGCTGCTTTCCAACTGGCACTTTTCTCTATAGCCCGGTTGGATTCTTCTAGGTAGATCATTAGCAACCGGTTCCCAGTGTGGGATTCACATATTTGGTTTAGGGATTCTTCTCTCTGGCATCCTGATACTAGCGGATCACAGGACTTTCAGCCTTCACTGACCTGCTCTGCCCCGCTTCCTGAGCACCGGACACTGTTCGCCGGAACCGCTTCACGGGTTCCGCATCACAAGGGCAGCCAGCGGGGGTCTGAGGCGGCGAAACAGGGCTGCGAGCGTGACGGCGGGGACTCCATTGACCAGGAGTCCCTGCATGGCCAATTGCTGACACCTGGCCCGCTCTCCCTGTAAGCCACGCCCACAGTGCACCGGCTTGTGAAAACCAGCATTTCTCTTCTGACCTGGTGGGATTCTTCTCTCTGGCATCCTGATACTAGCGGATCACAGGCCTTTCTGCCTTCACTGACCTGCTCTGCCCCGCTTCCTGAGCACCGGACACTGTTGGCTGGACCCGCTTCGCGGGTCCCGCATCATAAGGGCAGCCAGCGGGGGTCTGAGGCGGCGAAACAGGGCTACGAGCGTGACAGCGGGGACTCCATTGACCAGGAGTCCCTGCGTGGCCAATTGCTGACACCTGGCCCACTCTCCCGGTAAGCCACGCCCACAGCGCACCAGCTTGTGAAAACCAGCCCTTCTCTTCTGACCTGGTGGGATTCTTCTCTCTAGCATCCTGATACTAGCGGATCACAGGACTTTCTGCCTTCACTGACCTGCTCTGCCCTGCTTCCTGAGCACCGGACACTGTTCGCCGGACCCGCTTCGCGGGTCCCGCATCACAAGGGCAGCCAGAGGGGGTCTGAGGCGGCGAAACAGGGCTGCGAGCGTGATGGCGGGGACTCCATTGACCAGGAGTCCCTGCGTGGCCAATTGCTGACACCTGGCCCGCTCTCCCTGTAAGCCACGCCCACAGCGTACACGTACATAAACAGTACAATACCCGCGCATGCGGGACGCGCACGGAACGAAGCGCGGAGCGAAGCCCGGGCAAAGGGCTGGCCTTTTGAGGGCGTTCGAGGACGGCAGAGACCGGGCCGGGCCACCCCCTTTGGTCGGATCATTCCATCATCCCATTCGCCACAAGGTCCTGACTACATAGACGTCGAGATGTGTACCAGGGAAACAAGGAGCAAATCCTCGCAGGCTGTGGCAAGAGCCGTTAAAGGTACCATCGACAATTACTTTGTCAAAGCAGGATAACTTTTGATAGACGAAATTGCTGTGCTTGAAAGACGCATTTCCCAGGAAATTGATTGGGTGAGGAGATCATCAATGGGCCCAATGGCTCTGGCTAAGACTCCTGAAGGAAGGCCAGAGGCTAACAACTCTAACCATGAGGGCCTGGGGGCTAACCAGTCACCTACTAACCCAGACCTCACTATGGAGGCCTTAAACGATCTCGAGGATATGAGCCTAATGACCCTACCAACGGGCCAAATACCACCTACCCTACTTCTAACCCCCAGCCAGGACTCGGCCATTGTTACCATTAGCGAGAACGTTTCGGATCTTTTAAGGGGAGTAAGGGAAGGAGCAATTCAAAAAAGGTAGAAAGGGGGGCTAACTAAGGGAGGATGCAAGCCAAAAACATCTAAGTCCAACCCTGCAAAGTACATTGCTAGTCCGGCGGCAATACCTCCGGCCAACCATCTAAGATCAGCGCAGAGGCCCCACCAATAGTTATTGTACCCATGGGCACACCTCCTCATTCCATCAATATCTCAATGGAATCCTCCAGTGAGGATATTACACTCGCTGATATAGGCACACTTTTCAGGTCTCTCTTAAGTCCCCTTGAAGCCCGGCTGATAAAGATCGAAGCCAGGCTGGTCAATATCGAAAAATCTACAGTCCAGCTGGCAGATAGCCTGAAAATAGAAACTAAGGGAGCTAAAGGGGGGTTAGATCCAAAGCTTAAAAAGGGTATTGCTCCTACAACCCTAACGAAGAAAAATGGCCCAGCTACTTCTCAACATACACAACAAAAACCCAACCAAAACAAGACCCCGCAACCCTTGGCTACTACAAACAAAATCATTCTACCTACACAAACCCAGGCACCACCACTCCCACCCCCAAACATAACTGCACACCCTAAAGATAATGCCATTTCCTCTGACAAATTGCGGAGTGATTTAAAACCCCTAGATAACATGCCAAATAATCCTCAGAAAATGAAACCTGTGAGTCTACCACCTGAGGCGTCCCCTTACACAGTAATCTTGGCGGGTGTACCTGAGTTAAAATCTACTGCTATAGAGACGACTGCCTCCCTTAAGAACAAGGTCATCAACTGGTTGTCTATATATAGACCTCTCCCGCAAGGCACAACTAGTGACGTTCTTATGGTGAGACGGACCACCTGGGTGGGAAACATTAGAAAAACAATCAGAGTCGATTGTGTTGTGGTTAGTTTTAGAGAACCCAGGACAGCCTCCTACATCTGTAGCTGGGCCCCCGAAGACCAAGGGAGTCACATCCAGTCGCTCCCTCTCTCATTCTTCTACCCATCGAATATGTATACATCAGAGGACCAAAGATGGGGGTATCATCAAGAATTATTGGAAGAGTGGGAGAGCAACCGTCCAGGGAGGAGGGACACTCATTACCATAGGAGTATGGTGCCCGAATATTTACCCCCATATGGCGATGAAGAAGGATGGGAGATTAGCACTAGGAGGAGGGGCGGATGGGGGGAAGAGTGAGAGGAGTCCCGGGGCCATATAGAATTCATCAGCCAGCTTACCTCCCTATCTCTAACAGGTACAGCAGCCTCGAAATGGTTGACTGATTGCCTGAGCCCAAAGGTAGGGACCAGCACCAATCCCACCTAATAGATGGTAGTGAGGATAGAATTACCTTCTGTGAACAAGCCCAGGTTTCACGAGAATTGATAACTGCTCCCAATGATCCTACACATTGTCAGGACCCCAGCCACACTATAGCAGATACATTGGGTAATGGTAGTAATTTAGGGGCTGGTCAGGGGGAAATGTTACAACATCCAATGGTAAATCTTGTCACAAAAGAGAACAACCACTCTGGCACCGTGTCACCATCTCCAAGACCTCCAACACTCAACCTGATTTCATGGAATGTAGCTGGGCTGGGTAAAAAAATAATTTGCCCAGAGTGGGCTTCTTTTATTAACTCAAAAAGTATCTGCCTCTTCCAGGAAACTTGGGCAAGAGAGGAGTACACATGCCCGGCTAAATGGGGCGGAAGGGGACGACCGTCAGGAGGGTTGGCAACTTGGGTAGCCTCTCAATTAGGCTGTCAGGCCAGACGGCTAACTGTTGATTCCGAAGACATACTACCTGTACTGTTAGAATGGCCAAACTCTTCCAAACTGATGATAGTAAACGTCTACTCGAGACCTGTAGTTATACTACGCGAATCGAATACCATTGAGGAACTCTCGGCTTTCTTGAGCAAAATCCCTAGGGACCTCCCTTACGTGGTTGGAGGAGACCTGAATTCACATTACGAGCCACTGCCTGGCCTTCTTGATGGACCCTCCCTAGAGGAGGATTTAAGATGGCTGATACCTGCCATGGTGGCACCCCCACCAGGAGCTTGGACTTCCCTTGCATTGCAGATCACTGCCCTTACCCTCAACCACGGTCTTAGGGCTTGTAATGGGCGTATTAGATCAGATATCCCAAGTAAATGCACCTTCAATAAAGTAGGAAGTGAATCCAGACTAGATTATGTCCTAGTCCAACTGTCTTGCTGGTCACGAATCATCGACTTCAGGGTATTGGATAGAGGGGACAGTGTTCATAACGCCCTCGAACTTGAATATGCCATGCCAGGTATCGAGGGCATGGGACAGGACAAAGAAAGTGCAAAGACAGGGCTACTCCTGGAGAATAACAGGAGGAGAGTTAGGTGGGGAAAATTGGCCACAAGTGGCGTTAAGTTACCCAGGCTTTATGCCAGAATTACCCCTGTGCTTGAAAAGGCATTCGCTCTTGGTAAGGATCTCGGCAATGGGGAAAATAGAGAGCAGCTATGGCGAACCCACGAAGATATAATAAACACCTTGGAGTTGGATCTTTTTGCAAATGGCACAGGTAGAACCAGCGGGACACATAAAAAGTCCTGGTATAATGCCACATGCCGGGACTCGAAACGTGAACTCCTACTCGCAATTAAGGAGCGTAGATGCCGGGAGGGGATACAAGCCAGAAGACGGGCATATAGGACACTGTTGGCAAATGCCAAGGCCGAGTGGGATCAACAACACTGGGAGGAACTCTCTGGTGCATTAGTCACCAAAGACTCTCGTAAATTCTGGCGGCTAGTCAACAATGGGTCAGAAGATCTCCCGTCGGCAATTGAACCCAACATTGCCCGAGCGTTTGGCAAAACCACTTTCAGTCCTTATACGCAATAGAGGACGCGGCCCTTGGAACCCCCCACTGCATTATAGCGTGTGACCAGTAGGGTGAACCCTTTACGGAAAAAGAAGTCCGGGCAGCAATTGCGGGCTTGGCAGCAGGCAAAGCCCCGGGGCTCGACGGGGTGCCAGATCTTTTTAAGCAGGAGCCAGGGATATGGGCCCCCTATCTCTTGCTGATATTTAATGCGGTCCTCAAGGGAATGGAGGTCCCGGATACTTGGCTGGGTGCAGAGGTGGTACAAATATTTAAAAAGGGATCCCCTCTGCTCCCAGCCAACTATCGTCCAATAAGCCTTATCGACGTATCGCAGAAGCTTTTCGGTAGGCTAATATTGGACCGGTTGCAGAACTGGCTCGAGGAAACAGATACCCTGAGCCCATACCAGGCAGGATTCAGGAGGGGGGTCTCTACAATCGATCAAATATTCAGATTAAACCTCATGTATTGGAGGACTACATTGATCGAGGGCGGCACCTTGTACACGGTTTTCGTGGACCTACGTGCCGCCTTCGATCTCGTGCCAAGATCAAAACTGTGGAGGGTAATGGAAGAGTTAGGCGTCCCAAAAGACATCCTCGCAATCCTGATGAAACTACATCAAAACAACTTCGTACGCGTCAGGTGCGGGAGAAGTGGTAATTTAACTGAAAGATTCCCCGTTCGCAGAGGGGTGAGACAGGGTTGTGTGCTTGCACCGACCCTGTTCTGCCTCTTTGTGTACGGGGTAATCGCGCACCTGGCGGGGATTGCTAACACTGATGCCCCAAAATTGACCGGCAGCAGGGTGCCCGCAATCATGTTTGCAGACGACACCCTGCTGCTGTCCAAATCCCCGATGGGCATACAGCTGGTGTTAGATGGCTTCCTGGAATTCTGTACAGAAAGGGGACTTGAAATTAACCCGACAGAAAACGAAATTCATGATCCTAAACCCCATGTCCTTCAAGCGTCCAAACCCTTTGCTTGGCACAGTGCGCTTGGAAAGGGTCAACACAATAGAGTACTTGGGGATAACCCTAAATCGAAATCTTTCGTGGGGGGCACACCAGATAAAAGCGAACATGAAATTGGGCCAGAAGGCGGGTGGTATCATGAGAATTGCGACCAAGTCATCATATCGCCCTCTCAGCCCCGCTATTCAAATTTATAAAGCACATGTGCGGGGGAGTTACTTATGGGGGAGAGATGTGGGGCCATATTCCATCGTCCAATGTGTTAACCACAGAAAACAAATTTCTGAGGCAGCTGACAGCTCTTCCTCCAAGCACTCCACTCCTGCCCCTGAGACTGGACCTGGGTCTGAGGCCTATGACGGAGGAACTAGGGCTTAAACCATTAACATTTTGGCATCGTCTTTGGAGCAGCCAAGATCTTATCTCCTATAGATCTGAGTTACAGGAATTTTTATCCTTACCCAATGCCACCAAGACCCCTTGGTTAAAATACATCAAGAGAACTTGCGAGACCCTTGGACTACCAGAACTATGGTCAGACCCGGAAAGCACAAGTATCAGGATTCCAAGGAAAGCGCTGTCCAGAGCATACTATGATAAAATGCTTCTTCGAGCCATGGATAGCGCACATGAGGGATCTCTGACACACTGCTTCATCACAACTAAAGACTTATATAACCTTGAAAGCGTTTTGGATGGCATGACTCCTGCACTAACAAGAAAACTATTCCTCCAATGGAGATATGGGACCCTTCCTTTAATGTCTTTTACTAAAGCATGGTCCTGCCGATCTCCCACAGAGACGTGCCCGGCATGTGACCACACTAAGGAGAACGATGTGCACGTGATTTTCTTCTGTCGAGCCTATCAGAAAAGCAGGAAGTTCTGGCTCGTCCCCCTCCTTAAAAACCTGGGTTTTAGAACATTTTTACCTGCATATAGAGTTTTAAAGACAGATCTATCGTCGCCAATTATGTTTGCCTTGGCAAAATTTCTAACTGCAATGTGGTATATCCGAACCCGATTGATAATGATGGTTGGAGACTCCTGAAAATTCTTACCCCTTGATTCACTGCCACCCCTTTTATTATCATTTTCTTTTTAAACCTCCAATGCATTTAACACTAATGACTTACTGATACCTTGGAATTTTAACTGATGTGGTAATTTTGTATATCTTTTATGATGATGCGATCGAAATAAAAATTTGAAATTGGAATTGGTTTAGGGCCATGTCTGGGTGGGCAGGTATTACTGATGGACTGAGTTTACCATAAAAGTGAAAGTGATCTACCCATGTTTGCATCAATCCATAGTAGGTTAAATCAGGTGATGCATTCTCTTTTAGGGAGGTGGGATTCATTGTCTTCCAGAATAAGACACAACTATTTGTGGTATCACCTTCAAGGTTTGACCAGACCTGATCTTGTAACTCCTTCTTCCTTGTGGACAGTGTTTCCTTGTATTGCCTCCTACATAATGAAACCTTGGAAGTATCTCTTGGAGAAGAATTTAGGGCATGTTGTAGCATTTTTTAGGTGAGTGAGCAAGAATGGTCAAACCAATCCTTCTGGCCTGTCTTACGATTCCGAGTATTCAATGTAAGACAGTCATTAAAAGAATAAGTTATTCTCTCAAATGCCAAATGTATGCTGTTATTGACCCTTGAGGCTTGAGCCGGGTGGTTATTTTTTAATCTGTTCTCAAAATTACACTGTGTGCACTTTCCTTTGTGTCCTTTCCTCCCCCTGCACTAGCGCTTGGCGCTTGGAGACCATTGCGGCGCTGCTGTCTCACTTACTGATTTTAGGGTGAAGGAACCCAGCTAAGTTTTGAAATATCTCTTAATGCACTTAATTTAGTGCAGGCAGATCTACTTGCCTTTCCCTGCAGCGACCGGCCGATTGCAGGGCGGTCATCCCTTGGGGCCCGGGCTGAGTATTCAGCGGTGGCCATTTTGGATAGGGATCTCCTCTCCTGGCACTCGAGTCGTGGCTATAAAAACAGAGGACGCACTACAATTGCGAGACTGCTGTTATTGACCCCTGAGGCTTGAGCTGGGTGTTTATTTTTTAATCTGTTCTCAAAATTACACTGTTATGTTATGTTATGTTATGCTATAGATTACTTATTTAGCGCCTAACAACGCCGGTCTCTAAGCGCTTAACAGAAGAACATAACACACTGGTACCCAAAAAAAACCCACATCTGTTCCACCGCCTAAACTGGCATAAATGCCTTTCTGAATAGATGGGTTTTCAGTTTTTTCCTAAAAGGTAGTAGCTGTGATTCTTCCTTCAGAATGGCCGGAAGCTCATTCCATAGTTGCGGGAGAAGCACAGACAGGGCCCTGCCTCCTCTGGTTTTTAGTTTGAACCAGATTGGAAGTTTTTCCTGAGCGCAAAGGTCTCCCCGGAACATACCTCTTCAAACGTTGCTTAATGTACTCTGGGGCTTTCTCAAAGAGTGCCTTATGGGCCACACAGAGACATTTAAACTGAACTCGGAATTTCACTGGAAGCCAGTGCAACTTCTGAAGCAGGGGAGTTGCGTCGTGCGAATTTCTGGGCAGTGAGTGGATCAGCCTTGCTGCGTTGTTCTGTACTACCTGCAGATTCCTCAGCAGCTTCTGTGGCAGGCCGAGATATAAGGCATTGCCATAATCAAGTCTCGAAATGACTGTGGCAGATACGATTGACTGCAGGGTGGAGGCAGATAAGATGGGGACTAGCTTACGTAATTGCCTTAACACATCTATGCAAGATCCGACCACAGCAGAAACTTGAGGGGCCATCGAGAGGTCCGCATCGATCCTCAGCCCCAGGCTTTTTACCACTGATCCGGGAGAAGGGGTGGTTCCTAACTCTGGGGGTCAATACAGGTCACTCCAGGGGTTCTCTCGGTTGCTGATCACCAACACCTCCGTTTTATCAGCGTTCACTTTCAGCAGATTGTTAGTCATCCAGTTGACCGTGAAGCTGAGCAGGTTCCTCACTGATTCCTGGGCCTCTTTAGTGTCTTCCAGCTGGACCAATAGCTGGGTGTCATCTGCGTAATTGAAGATTTCACAGTTCATACGCATATGCTCCTCCACCAGCAGTTGTAAATAGATGTTGAAAAGCAGGGGGGATAAAGCCGACCCCTGGGGCATCCCCCAGGTCACATCAGTGATCCCAGACAACTGGTCTCCCAGCTGCACTCTCTGAGTTTATCCTGACAGAAAGGATTCCGGCCACTTAAACACCTGGCCTGTGATCCCCAGCTTCGCGATACGGTCCAGCAAGATGGTGTGGCTGACCGTATCAAAAGCCGCCGATAAGTCTAAGAGAATCATGGCGCATGGCTGTTTATTGTCAGTCCAGACTCTCAGCTCATCGGCGACCGAGGCCATGACTAATTCTGTGCTATGTTGGGGCCGAAACCCAGCCTGCCTGGCATGAAGGAGATGGTGTTCCTCCAGATGATCATCTAATGTGCTCAGGACGTGTTTTTCTAGGATCTTGCTCAGGAATGGTAACTGCGAGATAGGCCTACCGTTTTTTAAGGCTTTCGTGTCCGTTCCTGCTTTCTTTAGAAGTGTGGAGACCCTAGCTTCTTTAATCTGAGTTGGAAGATAGCCTGCTTTCAGTGAGTTGTTCAGTAGACTCAGCACCTGGGGCTGGATGCCTGGCAAGGCCATTTTAAAATTTTTTGGGGGACATGGATCTATATTAGAGCCTGACTTGATTTGTCCAACAAGTTCCGCTAGGGACTTATCGTCGATGGGGGGAAAACTGTTCAAGGTCCTAGACGGCACCTGGGCAATCTGACTGGGAAGCATAGTTGCAACTGGCCGTGCAATGATATCAGTAATGATATCCTGTACCTTCCGAAGAAAGAAAGTTTGGAAGAAATCACAGTCTGGTTGATCGCACATAGAAATTTTCCCTTCTCGTTGCGTGAGTTCCCTTAATATCATAAATGTCTCTCGCTGTATGTTTATCGCCTCCCTAATTCTTCCCTCATAGAAAGCTGCGCTGCACTGTGTGCACTTTCCTTTGTGTCCTTTCCTCCCCCTGCACTAGCACTTGGTGCTTGGAGACCATTGCGGCGCTGCTGCCTCACTCACCGATTTTAGGGTGAAGGAATCCAGGTAATTTTTAAAATATCTCCTAATGCACTTAGTTTAGTGCTGGCAGATCTACTTGCCTTTCCCTGCAGCGACCGGCCGATTGCAGGGCCGTCATCCCTTGGGGCCCGGGCTGACTGTTCAGCGGCGGCAATTTTGGATAGGGATCTCCTCTCCTGGCGCTCGAGTCACCGCTATAAAAACATGCAGCCATGACTCCGCGCAGCGGACGCGTACAGCGGGCGCGCCGTATTTGTGCCGGAGTCAAGCCAGAGTCCTGCCCGTCTGCGCCCCTCCGCGATCGACCGGGGCGCGGGGCAGGACCCCCTGGTCCCTCCGAGCCTCTTGGCACGATGGGTATGTACAGGTACCGGTTACATAACACCAAACAGGATCTACTATCCTTATGTCCTAGTCCCGTAAACAGCTGTCTCCATACTTTACAGGCTGACTCATTACCTCCTTCTTGTGAGATTTGTGACCAGACTTTTCAATTTCTGAAGAGGGAGGAGCGGGAAAAAGCTAAGCTAAACATGCTACTATTGAATTGTAGATCCATGAAAAAACATAAAATTGAGATATATGATTTATTGACAAAGAGCGGCCCGGATGCGCTGTTTGTCACCGAGACGTGGACGGACGAAGCATCGTCTCCGGAAGCTCTCAAAGCCATTCCTCCTAGTTACGGCCTACTTAGATTAGACAGACAAAAGCAGCGAGGGGGGGGGGGGTTAGCCCTCATCTATAAATCAGACTTAGAATGTACTCTAATGAAAGCCACACTACCTAATAGTGAGAGTGGCCTCTTCACTATAAAATTTGGACCCAAAAACGTTGTTAACGCATTGTTGATATACCGCCCGCCGGGTGGTGCAGCACAGTTTGGGGACCAGCTTCTGGAACTGATAACTCAACCGGCGCTCAGATATAAAAGATTTCCCATCTTGGGTGATCTAAACCTCCACTTCGATGACTTAGAGTGCGGAGAGGCACAAGCTGTGGCTGCAGCATTAAAATCTTTGGGGCTTAACCGGCAATCCACAGCCCCCACGCACCAACTGGGCCATCTCTTGGACCCTATTTTTGCTAATTGGGAGCGTATTAAGGTCTCCTCTCCGGTCCGAACGATCTGGTAGGATCATAGTATTATTCCGTGCGAAATAGAAAGTGTGTCTTCAGTAACTAGATTCAGGAAACCCCTACCCCAGAAGCGAATCGATTGGAAAAAACTCAAGCAAGAAACGTTTGAAAATGCCCTATTAGAACATCCCCCGCCCCTAAGCAATACTTTACAGGAGGCATGGAGCAGCGATGAGAACTGGGTGTCCAATGCTTTGGACGCGGTAGCGCCCTGGACACTTAAACCTCCCGCAAGACAATCTAAAACTGCTCCCTGGTTCTCGGAAAAACTTAAATTAGCCAAAGCCAAATGTAAAACCATGGAACGAAGCTGGAGGAAAAACTATGTTCCAGAATACAAAGCACGTTACAGAACGGAATTAAAAAAATATCAGAAACTAGTAAGATTAGAGAAAAGTATCTATCTTAAAAGCAGAATTGAGCTAGCGGACAATCCCACCAGAGAACTCTTTATCATCTATAAAGAGCTTACGGTTCCATCTAGACTTGAAGCTCAAGATATCTACTCTAATGAGATATGTGATTCTATAGCTGATTTCTTTGTAGACAAGGTCGACAAAATCCATGCCACCTTTACTAATGGCGTTGACCTCTCAAGTAACCATGTGGATGTAAGAGATAGCTCCAAAGGGAAATCTCATCTCACATGCTTGAAAACACCTGAAAGACAGGAACTATTACGCGTCGTCAACAGCATACAATCTGGCTCTCCCTGCGACGTGTGCCCACCTGCACACTGTAAAGGAGTCATGGAGAGCACGATGAACGATTATATTAGTCACATTGTGACACTGTCTTTCCAAGAATGCAGCGTTCTTGATGCGTAGAAAACAGCCCAGGTTATTCCTTTAAAAAAGAAACCCAATATCCATATCTCTCAACTTAAAAATCTTCGCCCCATTTCCTTCTTCCCTTCTGCTCAAAAATCATAGAAAAGGTGGTTAATGGGCAGCTCATGGAATATCTTGAGGAGGAATCCCTCCTCCATCCCTCACAATCGGGATTTAGACCCGGCTACTCTAGTCAGCCGTTCTCTATTCCACTGAGTGCCTTAGACAGATAGTGGATGAAGGAGAGACAGCAGCGTTGGTTTTATTAGATCTCAGTGCAGCTTTTGACACCATGCTACACACAACGCTGCTGTCTTGTCTTTCTGATATGGGGGTGATAGGATTGGCACATGCCTGGATACGATCCTTCCTGGGCAATAGGAGCTTTCAGATGCACTGCTCGCCTTTCAAATCTTCCCTCAGAAAGGTGGCCCATGGGGTTCCTCAGGGCTCGAGTTTGAGCCCTACTTTGTTTAATATCTATATGGAACCCCTGGCTCACGTAGTGGAGGCATTTGGGGTGGGCATTGTTAGCTATGCTGATGATACCCAACTGATGTTCAAGCTTACGCCCGACCACAGAGAAGATGCCATGAACTTTTCCAACTGTTTGTCATCAGTGGCATCATGGATGAACAACAATTGCCTGCGCCTAAATGGCGAAAAAACTGAACTGCTGGTGGTTGGGAAAGCAGCATCAGCATGGTCTCACATGTGGTGACCCACTGAATTGGGCAGCCCTCCCCTTCCTGTGGAGTCAGTAAGAAATCTATCTTGGCGTAATGCTTGACTCAGACCTTTCTTATAAGTCCCATGTTAGCAAGGTGACTGGTAGGTGCTTCAGCATAATGAAGGTTCTTCGAAAGGTTTTATATCTCCTCCCTATTGGAGCCACAAAGACTATTGTCCATCCCTTGGTGACCCCCCACCTTGACTATGGGAATGCTCTGCTTGTAGGTCTGAGTAAGAGAAGCCTTCATCAACTTCAGTGCGTTCAGAACGCCGCCGCACGCCTTGTGCTCAGGCTTCCTCGCAGAGCATCTAGGAAGACCGCTCTGGCTAAGCTTCACTGGCTTCCAGTCAGGGAACGGATTAAGTTTAAAGCCCTTTGTTTTGCGCACCGTATCGCCCAGGGCAAAGGCCCAGGCTACTTGAAGAATCTTCTCACTGCACATCGCCCTATCTGGAATTTGAGATCGTCCGTCGCGATGCTGTTTAAACTTCCCCGTATCACCAGAGCCAGGATGGGTGGCTGTTCTTTTAGGTACCTGGTTTCTAAACATTGGAATGAACTTCCGCTCTACCTCCGAATGGAACCCTCTTAAACTAGATTCCGTGGGAAACTTAAAACGTTTCTGTTCCCTATTTCTGTCTTCTTCCTTCTCTGGCTTTTTTTAACATCTGCCTCTTGAAATCTAGCAGTAGTTAGCGCGGGGACGCACTGTTCTCTGTGTAGCCAGGCGCTTTACAAATGGTTTATTATTGTTATTATTATTATTATTATTATTATGTTCCTGTAGTTGACTACTTCTCATAAACAGGGCTCCACGTCCTGATTATTGGAATAAATAATGCCTTTGATAAGCGGACTTGGTTCAATACTGGTCCACTTAAGACGAGGCCCATTTGGTCTTACTACCATAGTACTATTTATAGTATTGTGTTTGACTTGCTCACCAATTCAAAATGTATTTTGAGTACCAGCAGGCTATGATCACTTACAGAATTAGGCTTGATTGCAAGATTAACCTGATTTGGGATTCCATTTGTTGACAGTATAATATGATCTATAATAGTATTTGCTCCCCTACCGATAAACGCATGATAAAGAACAGACTTAGCGTTTCGTTTGCCTTCCAAAAGAGATAGATCATATTTTAATAAAAAGCTATTCAAGAAGCGCCAATATGCATTGTGAGGAGAATGTAGCTGACCTTGTAGAAATATTAAAATTTCCAACCCAAAGGAGTGTGTATTGTGATACCTTAGATAAGATAAATAAAATCATGCCTTCTTCCAGTTTAGTGATTACAATACAATATGTAGATTTGGGGATGTTGTCATAAAAATTAACAATAAGCAGAGGGCAATCATTTTTAACAGAAATGAGCAGCTATAAGAGATAGGTGTCCCTATGGTGGGCTCTGAAACAGACCCTCAATGTGAACTTCTTCCATAGCCCAAGTATTTGAGCAGATGTCACTAAGGTTTGCAAGTCAAGGGACAATATCTTGCTCCTGAGACCAGCCACAATCCATGAAATAATTTGTATATGATCACAGACCATGGCGCTGATATTGCCTGCTTTGAGGCCATTATGACAAGATGAAGCGGTGGACTTGTGATGTTGACTGGAGGTAAGAGACAAGGGAGGATCAGGACAACCTGTAGATTCACTTGGACCTGTGAGGATACCAGCACCAGAGGCAAATCTTGAGTCTGTAACAATAAAACTGCATCCTCCAAAGCATTTGTGGATTGTGGAGCAAGGCTTATGTCAACCTTGCCACCAAAGGGGCTTCGCTGTTCATTCTTGGCAGGATTGATTGAGCAGGCAGAATTCTTTGAGCCTCGTCATCTGGTGGAGTGTTGTTATTGTTATATGCATTTATAGCGCGCTCGGCTACTCCAGAGAGTGTCCCGGCGTGAAACCTGAGAGGATCGTGTGCCAGAGTTTAAAAGGAGAAGGTCTTCAGCTTTCTCTTAAAGGTCTGGAAATCTTGGATGCTGAGGAGAGCCTGTGGCAATGCGTTCCACGCCAGAGCGGCTTTCCGGACCAGGGAGCATCCATAAAGCCTTTGATGCAAGAACCAGCGGATCTGAACCAGTAATTGGGAGGGGGGCACAGCTGTCTCGCAGGGACATAAAAGGAGAACGTCTTTTGCAGATAGCTGGTCCCCCAGCCATACAGGCTACTATGTGCAATCAACATGATGTTAAATTTAATCCGCACCTCCACAGGAAGCCAATGCAAGTGGTGCAGATGGAGGCGCACACTATTCCTTCTGGAGAGGCCCAACAGGAGGCGGGCCGCTGAATTCTGCACTACCTGGAGCTTGTTCAACAAATAGCCAGGGGTCCCGACATACAGCGCATTAGCGTAGTCCAGGCGGGACAGATGAAAGCCCCAACCACGGTTTCCTTTGCAGCCTTTGGAAGAAGAGGGAGAGACTTCCTCAACGTTTTTAAAATGCCAAAGCAGGAGACCATAAACTTCTTAATCTGGGTTGTTGCTGGTAAAAGAGCAGGTGGGGGATAAAAAGGGTTGGGCCGAGGATTTTTTGTTATAATCAGACAGCAAAATAAAACCGCTTAGCAATTTGTGGTTAGAATTGGGGAAGGAATTGGTTTTAAAAAGTGATTTAATCATGGAAATCAACTAATAGACCTAATGTTGCTCTGTAGGTGACTATAAAAAAACCCTAATTGGAAGTAACTTGATGGAGCTCAGAGAAGCGCGGATCAGGTTACATTTGGATGGCAGATAGAACATTGATCAGGCTTTCCTATCTGCAGGTAATAACCACACAATCACCTTCAAAGTTCTTTTTGGATGACCAACCCAATTAACCCTGCAAACCATTAGAATGTTGTCGGTTTTGGAGAGGGGAAAATGTATTTTTGATTTTAACCAGTGAATTACCTTGCTCTTTAGTTAGCCATAGGATTCGCCAAAGGATTCATTGGAATTTGTAGAAAGGGATGGAACATTTATAATGACCACCACATAAGGGCTAGAAGGGAGGAGGAGGTTAAGTCTAACAGTGTGTGACAGAAATCCAGATGATATCTTCCCCTAGAGCAGAGGTCTTCAATCTGTGGGGCTCGACCCACAGGGAAGCTGAGGTGGCCTCCAACCCAAAACGTTTTCTTTCATTTTGGATAAAGACAGCTTTCCTGGGATGGCTAATTTAGATCATTATCAGCTGGAGTTTTACTGTTATCAGCTGAATTTTTATCAATTGAGTCTCTTGTGCTCTGAAACGTTTTTTGTGCCAGGGAGCCGGCTTGCCTGAGTAAGAGGCAAATGTGCCTATCAGGTAATCTGCAAGTGTAAAGCGTGCTTGGGAGCTGGTTATGGCATTGATGGATATAATAACCCCAAGCTTTTGGATGACAAAGATTTGGTTTTCTGAGTGGTAGTGCAAAGAGTTAACAACTGAGCTGTAAAGTGTGTGCTTTTAAATGTAACTGTATTTACACATCCCTTAGTACCCCTAAGGGTGTGTTGAAGGGACAGTTAAGTAACAAAAAATTGCATTGCATACACTCTGGTATTACTAAAATCTACATTTGGAAGCACCATTTTATTGTAAAAATATTTGCACAGTTTGCAGCACTCTACGTACACTGTGTGTAATGCAAGTATAAAGTAATGACTTACATATTTACAGTGCTTTATGTCATAGACTGTGACCTTGTAGCTCTAAAAATACACATCACTATTCTCCACTGCACCAACCAAGATTTAATTATGTGGCTCTATGGTAATACACGCAGACCTCTGCAGTGCATTAACTAATTGAGGTTTCATAATCTACTACAGTGCATTTCCCACTGAGTAACAACTTTTAAAATGTATTTTTCATTTATGCTGCCCATTGTTTTATTTGTAGATACCTGATAACGAAAGACCTAAAAAACAAAACAGAATAATTTGGGGATTATTTATGAGAGCCTTGTATCGCAGAGCATCACTTTTTTTTGATGCTCCGGCGACGCAAGCGTCTCAACCATACCTATGAGGCTGTGCAAAGTCACCCTACATGTCTGTACATGGCCTCATTGATATGGAGTAAGACATAGCAACAAAAGTCACTATGTTTCTTAAGTCTGCGTCAAGGATGTGTTCCAGTGTTTCAGTTGTTTTATACAACTGAAACAATGTATAAACTAACGCACTCCAAAGTATGTAATGTAGCTCTTTTCAAAAGGTCGGTGGTGTTAGTAGGTGAATTCTCCTTAGTGTGAGGCTAGTCATACAAGATGTCAGGGGCGTCTCCAACTAGCACTCAAATAAAGATCAATCAATTTATCCTTTCTTGATTAGTTCTTCAACAGTTATTCAATTCATAAATGTATCATTTGGAAGGTGGTAGGTTATTCAATTATAACTGAAATTCCATTTGCGGTGAATAACGATGTATAGATGTACCTGTTACATGTGCCCAATGCATTTTGGGCAATAGCCCTTCATCAAGGGCTCAATATCTGTAATGTAGAAGAAACTGGACATCACTTAAAAGAACAATGGTGTCTGCCAATTATTAGTACGGCGATGTTGTTCCATGCAGGAAAGTCAAGTGCGAGAGTCACCAAATATAGATGAGGTGGAAAAATCACCCACACCTTTCACAACTATTTTTTCCACCTCATCTATATTCGTTGACTCTCACACTTTACTTTCCTGCATGGAACAACACCCTCATACTAATAATTGGCAGACACCATATCTTAGAGGCCAGGAGGCTTGAAGAAACTATACCTGAAGAAGAATCGGCCATGAAGGGCCTGGGAAACTATTAATGTTATTATATTTCAGAATTTTAAAATTATATAAAAATTCACAATATATATATATGTAAATGTTTTATATAATTCCAACGTTATAAAATAAATTAAAATTAATAGTTTATTCATTGTTTTAAAGGTAATTATTTTTAATAAATACATTACAAGTAATAGTTCATCAATTGTTTTAAAGTAAATATTAATCAATTATTATGTATGTGTGTAACTTTTTTAATTAGGTTTATTTATTATATATTTGTAAATCTATGATAAATCTTATTTATATAAATTTGTATTATTAAACAGATTTAATATTTATTTTATTGTGTATATATATATATATATATCTATATCTATATATATATATATATATATATTTTTCAGCAAAACCGTTTCAGTAAAGAAACACGCCGCACACTACTCCATAGGTTAAATGCTTGGGTTTATTTTCTGTAGGATCCCCACCTACGCGTTTCGGACAACAATCTGCCCCTGGTCACGGTACAAACATTAGTCCATCATTGCTTTCCACATTATATACCTGTAGTCACCACTTGGCAATTATGGTGCATTGTGGGCACAGTAGTTTTATGGATTAGTGTAATTCCAAATCATGCAAAGTAAAATACCGGATCCCAGCATTTTCACGACACCATTAGTACTCACTTTAATTGTATTTAATGGTGAATGCCAAGGCGCAAAACGAGGTCCTAGGACTGTTAGTGATGTGGCTGAATTTGGTCACATCTATCGCGCCAATTCTCACCTTGATTTAGAGATACAGTAGTGGACTGAGTGTCCCTGTGTTTAGTAATGGCTGAGTGCCTGTGAGTCTTAATTCTGTCGCTACATGCTGTGGATCAAAAGTAATTATATTGCATGAACAATTAAAATCAAAATCAATTCATTTACTACTTATCACATACATTGAATTCATGTTGTTCGACTTAGTAGAAACAGAAACTGCTTTGTTGCTGCAATATGTCATTCTTTCTATATTGCAACAAAAGTTGAGGACTGTGTCAATTCTTTGTCAAAACCAAATACAACAGCATGAGTGCAGGCATCTATCTTATAAATGTACATAAAGTTCCTCATCGGCGTTGAGCCCCCAAGGGCTTCTTGTTTTGAATCTGATTATTAATTTAGACTCAAGCCTTCTCAAATTAGTTACTCGGTCACCACCTCTCTCATTGTCGCCAACCAACGCTATTCCTGAATATTTCATATCCTTCCAGGTTCTCCCTGGATGTGAGTTCAGATGTTTTGCTGTTGCGTAGGTTGGGTCATTGTTCTGGATTGCTCTCGTGTGTTCGAGAATTCTCTTCTTTAATGGACAAATTGTCGAGCCAATATATTTTTTCCCACAAAAACATTGAATTTGATACACAACAAATTGTGAGTCACAAGTGATTTTGTTCCTGATATCAAAGGTTCTGCCCCTGGGATCAATGAGTGATTTCATATTTTGACCAATTTTACACGCTTTGCATGTCATGCATTTGCTGAAACCCAATTGTCTTTTTTCCAGCCAGCTTTGAGTTCTTATTTGTTTGAAGTGGCTGTTGACCAGAGTATCACGGATTGATGGAGCTTTGCGATATGTTACTAATGGATTATCGCCAATTAGACCGCCTATTTCATTGTCTTTCTTTAACACATTCCAATATTTTGACAATATTCGCCTGATGTTGTAGCTTTCCTTGGAGTATGTTAATATTAGTCGTGGTTGCTCATCTTCCTCATTGCATCCAGTCGGATTTTGTCTTGTTATCAGTGTTTCTGCTCTAGTCTTGGCTCTTGCTTCTTGCTCATCACTAACAGTCCTAGGACCTCGTTTTGCGCCTTGGCATTCACCATTAAATACAATTAAAGTGAGTACTAATGGTAAAAAAATTACATTTTCTTTACAGCTCTATCACATTTTATACAATTTGTGCAAATTCGCATGTGCAAGATAGTACTTCTACAGATTTTTATATTACATATGTATAGTATCTCTAAAATTAATTTGTTGGAGCCATTTATATGTTCTGGACAGATTCTAATGTGATTAAAAAAGTCCTATTCAGAAGCCTCTGATAAGGATGGTGTTACAAAAGAAAGAAAAAGTGTTGTCGTGTAAACCCTGATGACAGTGAAAAGAAAACTCCCTAAAAAGTGTTGCAACATACAATTCACGATTTTTATATTTATGAATTGTTTTATTAAAAAACAGTTACTACTAAAAACTTTTTTTGCTTTATTTTTTGTTTTCTATTGAGGCTATGTTTGTCGTGATACACTCAATTTCATTTGTATTTACCAAGGGAGTTGTTTATGGGTATATGTTTTTATTCTATTTATTCAGCTATACTCCATTTTAACAGTATCATTACTACCTACTTCTTGACTGTTATTATAGGCTTGTATACAGATCTTCAGTTATATTAAGCCCATACGGTTGTTTAGAATCTAGCTTTAATATATAGCTAGTTTCCAATCTTCTTAATTTTTCATCCCGATCTCCTCCTCTCTTACTTGGGGGTATTGTGTCAATGAGGTAGTATTTAAGTAATTTAACATCTCCCTGGTGTTTTTCATTAAAATGACGGGCAACTGGGTAACACGGGTCTTTGTTTTTAATTGCACGTATATGTTGCAATATTCTTTTATGTCCCTGCAGTTTTGTGCTTCCCACATATTTTAAATTGCAGGGACACTCGAGGATATAGACCACATATTCCGTTTTACACGTTAGCATGTGTTTGATTTGTTGGTCACCTTTTCCAAATGCTAGTGTAAAACTCTTTTTGTTCACCCCATTCAAGCAAGCTTTACACGTTTGACATTTATAGAAACCTTGTCTCTGGTTAAACCAGTTCTTTTTGGGGATTTCTATTGGATTGTTCACTACTAATCTGTCTCTCATATTTGGTGCTCTTCTATGAGTGACTGTTGGTTTGCTTGGTAAGTATGGACCTAGTATTGGGTCATTCTTAACCAATGGCCAATTTTTTCGAATAATTCGACCAATATCTTTATTTTGTTTGTTGTAGCTTACAATCATTCTGAAGTCGTCATCTTGTGGTATCTCTGTTTTTGATACTTTCGTGTTTGTCTTGGCTAAAGCTGTTTCTAAAAGGGAACTTCTGTCTACCTCGTTACTTTTTGTTATTGCCTTTTCAATGCATGTTATTGAATACCCTCGTTCTAAAAATCTGTTCTTACTTGATTCTTGTGCTTTAGAGAGTTCTTCTGGTGTACTGCATATGCGTTTAATTCGTAACATTTCACCGTATGGAATGCTTTCTATAAGATGTTTCGGATGATGGCTGGTTGCATGTAATATGGAGTTTACAGCTGTTGGCTTTCTGTGTATTTTTGTCTCCAAATTCCCATTCTCTATATAGACCTCAACATCTAGAAATGTTACATTTGTAGGGCTGATATCTGCAGTAAAGTTCAAGTTGATGTCATTCTGGTTAAGCTTATCAATGAATGTTTCAGCCTCTAATTTGGTGCCTCGCCATATAATAAACAAATCATCGATATATCTCCACCAACATTTTACATGATCACTCAGTATGTTAATGAAGTTACGATGGAGAATCAATTCCTCCCACCACCCCATATGGAGACAGGCGTAGCTAGGGGAGAAACTAGCTCCCATAGCTACGCCTCTTATCTGTTGGTACAGGCTGTGCTGGAAGAGAAATATGTTATTATATAAGCAGAATTCCATCATATCTAATAACATTTTGCTGTGTTCTGCATACACAGTATCCCTTTGGTTTAGATAGAATTCTGTAGCCCGCAAGCCATCTCTGTGACTGATGCTCGTATATAACGAGGTAATGTCCATTGTTATCAGCAGGAAATCTGATTGCCACTTTATATCTTTTATTTTGGCCAAAAAGTCTCCTGTGTCTCTCAAATATGAGGATAAATGTTGGACATGTTCTTGTAGAAAGTGGTCGATATATTGCGACATATGTTCTGTTAGGCTGTTTACTGCAGAAATGATCGGCCTGCCAGGTGGATTCAGATTATTTTTGTGAAGCTTTGGTATGAAATATAGCACCGGTGTTGTTGGGGTGTTATTTTTCAAAAATAGAAATTCCTCTTTATTTATCAAACCTTTGCTTTTCCACGCAAGTAGCTTGGCATACAATTTTTCATTTGTCAATTTCAAAATGTTTTGGTCACATCTGCGGTAACAGTCCTGATCCATAAGTTGCTTTTGGGCTTCTAGTAGATAGTCTGTTTTTTTCCAGATAACTAGATTGCCTCCTTTATCAGCATTTCTTATCACCACTTGTCTATTTTTAGATAGTTTGCTCATTAGTTGTTTATATCTTTTTTCCATATTTCTTTTCTTCCTGTTTTTTGGTTTGTTTATAGCCATGTTAAGGTCCTTCAGTTCTTTCGTGATTTGTTCATGGTAGATGTCTATCCCATCTCTTGGCATTATTGGGACAAACTTAGATCGAGGTTTGAAATTAGTAGTACAAGTTCTGGTTATTTCTGTTAGATTTTCTAACTCAGTATGTGATTCACCGTCTTGTGTTTGTGTCGTTTCCATTTCCGCCAATTCCTCAATGAAATGTCTTTCTTGAGTGTTAAACATTTGATCTCTTTCGGTTTGTTCATTTGTCAAAGGTGTTTCGGGTGTATATATATCTATATCTATATCTATATCTATAGCTATCTATATATATATATATATATATATATATATATATATATATATATATATATATATATATATATATATATATATATATATACTATATGTTTTACTTCAATATTTTTTTAGATATTTTAGTACTACCTGTTCAAGTATAGGGAGTCGATATTTTTGCATTCTATATTTTTTACATCGATATTTGGTCAGTGAACCGAAACCGCAAGCTGTTCACACTTTAAAAATAATGAAATAATGGATATTGTGAACGCACAGAAAGAAAACGTATTTGCCATTTAGTCTGAGTGCCTGCACCCCAACACACAACCGATCTCACAGAGCAAGTATAGCCTGAAGAACTCAGGTCACTAGCTCACATAAGAAGTGTCTTTTGTGGGAAATCGATAGAAATAAAATCACTTCCTTATGAATGTCGGTTACTAGCGGTAAAGTATGTTAGTTATTTACAAGTAATTACAAACAAACAAAATGTTAACAACACAAATTAAAAAAAAACAAAATAATATATAAATATTTTAACATTTTAAGTACAAATATATTTAATATTAATAAAAAACATATAATATGAAATACATATGACAAACGCTTACAAATATTATATTAAATTAAAAAAACTTTCAAAACAAAGAGATAGTTTTAATTAGAAAAATATTTAGAAACAAAAACAATAATTATTACATACATTTCACTAATCTTTTTAACAGTTTTACGGTTCATTAGGTACTCATATCCCACAATCATGAAAATTGGCAAACATTTTCAAGAAAAGTGATCTGATGTCCCCAAGGTGCTACATGCTTATTTACATATAACATATCACTGTTAAAATCATTTGTAGGGTTATTTACAACCTCTTTGCTGCATGGGCTCAGGGACAGCAAATGCTGTCCCTATTACAAATTGGGTTTCATGCAGGATTGGGGACAACTAAACAATGTTTAAATTTTAGCCTAATAACTTATAAGTACATCTCAGTCAAATGCTACCCTCTATATGGCCTTTATGGACCTTTCAACAGCATTTTACTCTGTTACCAGGTCCAAGTTGTGTCTAAGGCTTCTGGATATGGGTGTTGCAGCATCTCTTGTGAGACTTTTGCATATTTTGCATATTGATCTGGTGGAAAAAGTGTGTTTAAGCCCAGAAGTTGAAATGTCCCCAGTATTCAGCCTCAACCACTGTATGCGCCAAGGATGGATTTTGTCCCCAATACTTTTTATTTTATACATTATTAACCTTTGTCCTCACTTGACCTCTGTTCAGGTTGACACCCTTAGAGTCACTGACACCCAGGTTGCTGCACTCCTGTATGCAGATGATGCGGTCCTACTGGATTGGACCAGAAATGCACCGCATGTACTAGTGGACCGCTTCGTCCATTTGATGGAGTGTCTACACCTGGCCACTAACTATGGCAAACCCCACATCATGTCCTGTGGACCATGTAGAATTCAACCTCGTAGAAATATTATAAAGCTGCAGCACTTGCATAGTGTAAAAGATTTTTGTTATCAAGGCGGCATATTTAATTCCTAAAATTTGTTGCAGTCCCAATTCACTAGTTCATGCCTCAAACTTAGTAAGACAGCTGGAGCATCCTCAATTTAGCTAAATTGAGAGGAATGGGAACTATCACCCCACTTCTTAAAATTTACAATGCCCAATGCTCTTACGTATGGGCGAGGATATGGGGATTTCATAAATGTTCCCTCCTTCAGCTTGAGGAAAATCACATATGCAGAAGTTTTTTACAACTTTCCCTGCCACGTCTAGCTTTATCTTACACGCGGAGTTAAATCAGTGCTACTTTGAGAATAGTGTCCAATTGGCCCCTTTGTTTCTCTGGGTCAATATATGGACAAACTTTCTAGCGCAGTTCTGTCAGGACATCATCACAGATTGTCTTAGTCTGGATAATTGGGGCTCAATCTCCTGGTTGAAATACATCTCCTCAATATTACAGGAGTTGGGGGTGTCTTCTTTGTTCTTGTACCTAAACATTTTTTACAAAGCAGATAAATCATGGGTAAAGAGCTTGTTTTGGGAATTCTGTGCTGATAAAGGTTGCAAAATGAATTGGTGAAAAGTACTGTGATGAGTTATTTTCCGACCCTCTTTAGCCCAGAGCCTATTTTATACTTTTTTAGTATTAGTGCAATGTGAAGGGTTTCTTCTTTTCCGGTTGAGATCTGGCTCAGTGTGGCGCCTTATGAGATTCAGAAAGCTTACCAATGCCTTGGGCGCAATATCCTGTGCTTGTCCTTATGACCGGGTCTCTATCTATCAATCAATCAATCAATCAATCATTCAATCAATCAATCAATCTTATCATTTGTAGAGTGCACTTCTTACCCGTGAGGATCTCAAAGTGCTGGGGGAGGTGGGGGTGTGCTACTGCTCGAAGAGCCAGGTCTTGAGTAGTCTTCTGAAGGTCAGTAGGTCTTGGGTCTGCCGTAGGTGGTTGGGGAGGGTGTTCCAGGTCTTGGTGGCGAGGTGGGAGAAAGATCTGTCACCGGAAGTCGCTCTTTGGATGCAGGGGACTGCAGTGAGGTTGGCGGAGGGGAGCTGGCGGGTGGGGGTGTAGAAGCTGAGTCGCCTGTTGAGGTGCGCTGGCCCGGTATTGTGGAGTGCTTTGTGTGTGTGGGAGAGGAGCTTGAAGGTTATCCGCGTGTTGAAGGGGAGTCAGTGCAGGTCTCTCAGGTGGGGTGTGATGTGGCTGCGGCGGGGGATGTCGAGGATCAGACGTGCAGAGGTGTTCTGGATGCGTTTCAGCCATCTCAGGAGTTTGGGCGAAGCTCCTGCGTAGAGTGCGTTTCTGTAGTCCAACCTGCTGCTGACAAGGGTCTGGGTGACTGTTCATCTCGTATTGGTGGGGATCCACTTGTAGATCCTGCAGAGCATACGGAGGGTGTTGAAGCAAGAGGAGGAGATAGCGTTGACCTGCTTAGTCATGGAGAGGGTCGAGTCGAGGAAGACCCCTAGGTTGCGTGCGTGGTCGGTGGGTGTTGGGGTTGTTCCCATTGTGGTCGGCCACCAGGAATCGTCCCAGGCTGAAGGGGTGAGTCCGTTGTCCGAGTTCATCTTCAGTCGGCTGTTCCTCATCTTTTTGGCGACTGCCTTCATTCCTTCGTGGAGGTTGGTTTTCGCAGTGTGGGGGTGTTTGGTGAAGGAGAGGATCAGCTGGGTGTCATCAGGGTAGGAGATGATGTTGAGGTCGTGCTGTCGGGCGACGTGGTCGAGGGGTGCCACGTAGCTGTTGAACAGCGTTGGATTGAGGGATGAGCCCTGGGGTATGCCGCAGATGATCTCGGTGGCATCGGAGCAGAAGGGGGGAGGTGGACGCTCTGTGTTCTGCCAGAGAGGAAGGATGCGGTCCAGTCCAGGGCCTTCTCTTGGATCCCGGAGTCATGGAGGCGTGATCGTAGTGTGCCGTGGCTGACCATGTCAAAGGTGGCTGATAGGTCCAGGAGGGTGAGGGCCGCTGTATCTCCGTTGTCTAGCAGGGTCCTGATGTTATCGGTGGCAGCGATGAGGTCGGTTTCGGTGCTGTGGTTTATGCGGAATCTGGACTGGGACGGGTCCAGGATGCTGTTCTCCTCGAGGTAGCGGGTCAGTTGTTTGTTGACGGTTTTCTCGATGACCTTTGCTGGGAACAGGAGCAGGGAGATTGGCCGGAAGTTCTTGAGGTCCTTGGGGTCCGCTTTGGGTTTCATGAGTAGGGCGTTGATCTCGGCATGTTTCCAGCTTTCTGGGAAGGTTGCTGTCTCAAAGGAGATATTGATTACTTTCCAGAGAAGGGGCGCAATGGCTGTCCTGGCTTTGTTGAAGATGTGGTGTGGGCATGGGTCTGAGGGTGATCCAGAGTGGATGGTGTTCATGACCTTGCTGGTGTCATCATTGTTGAGGTAGGTCCAGGAGAGCAGGCTGTTGGTGCAGGTGGTGGTCGTGGTGGCAGAGGTCTAAGTAGTTGTCGGGGCGGTCGTGACCTTGAAGCTGTCGTGGATGTCGGTTATCTTGCGGTGGAAGAAGGTGGCCAGCGAGTCGCACAAGTCTTGTGAAGGAGGGATGTCATTGGTGTTAGAGCTGGGGTTGGAGAGCTCTTTCCTGATGATGAGAGCTCTTTGCTGTTGTGTGCGTTTTTGTCTAGGTGGGCTTTGAAGGAGGTCCTTTTAGCGGATCTGATGAGGTGATGATGTCTGCGGGTGGCGTTCTTGTGGGTTGAATAGCTGTCTGGTGTTCGTTCGCGGTGCCAGTTCTTTTCCAGTATTCGGCAGGTTCGTTTGGAGGCCTGGAGGTCTTCGCTGAACCAGCTGGCTTTCTTGCTGGTGGGACTGCTGGAGGTTTTCTTGAGCTGGGCTAGGGAGTTGGTGCAGTCGTAGATCCACTGTCTGAGGTTGCGGGCCCCGGTGCTGGCGTCGGTGGGGTCGGAGGGTGGGCTCTGAGTGAGGGTGGTTGTTAGCTGGTCTTCGGTGACTTTGCTCCAGCAGCGGCGGGGCTTCTGTTGGGTGCGGTAGTGCGTGGTGGGCTTCCTGAAGACGAAGTGGATGCAATGATGGTTGGTCCAGTGGAGTGCGGTGGTGTGGTTGAGGGAGACGTGGATGCTTGCGGAGAAGATGGGGACGAGGGTGTGGCCGGCGGCATGGGCGGATGTTGTGACGAGTTGTCTGAATCTGAGGTTGGCCAGGTTGTTGATCAGGGTGGTGGAGTTAGTGTCGTTGTTGTTCTCGAGGTGGAAGTTCAGGTCCCCGAGGAGGATGTAGTCCATCGATTCCAGGGCGTGTGTTCTGATGAAGTCGGTGATGGAGTTGCTGAACTGTGGTCAGGGTCCGAGAGGGTCTGTAGATGAGGGTTCCTCAGAGGGTGGTGTTGGGGTCGGTGTGGATCTGGATGTGCAGGTGTTCGGCAGTGTTGAGGGTGTCGTCGGAGTTGGTAGAGACCTTGAGGGTGGACTTGTGGACGATGGCGATTCCTCCTGAAACTCGATTGGTGCAGTCTCTGCTCATGATCTTGTAACCATCCGGGATAGCTATGGCGATGTCGGGTGCTGAGGCGGGGTTCAGCCAGGTGTCCATCAGGAAGGCGACATCTGGGGACGTTGAGTCGAGTAGGTCCCAGAGTTCTACGGCGTGTTTGTGGGCGGAGCAGGTGTTAATGAGGGTGCATCTGAGGTGTTGGGTCCTTTCCTGTGCAGTGGTTTGGCGGGGCGGATACTAGTGAAGCTGCAGTTCCGGCAGGTGAAAGGTCCTTGGGTCCGCTTCGGGTGGCCCGGTAGCAGGTGTGTTCTCATCCGGGGTTGAGTGAGTGGAGGGTGCTGGCATTGTAGCGGAATCAGGCGTTGTGGCGTTCGTGGGGACCAGGGGTTCTGGTGCTGGGCGCGGTCCAGGTGCGAACGGGCCCAGAAGGGCTTGCTTTCAGCACGCCAGCGGTGCTGCTGCACAGCGGCCACCATAGGAAGGGGAGGGAGGAGGAACTGGGAGGGGAGATCGGCTAATGGGAGTTCGAGGGGGGCGGGCCACAGGGGACGCTGCAGCGGGATGCGGGACCGGCGAGGAACAGAATGCAAAACGGGCACAACAGCACAAAATGGAGGTACAGAAGTTAAAGTAAAGCACAAAATACAGTTTACAGAAGGCAAAGAGAAGCACAAAATACAGTTTACAGACGGCAAAGAAAAAACACAGTAGCCAGGCAAAAACAACCCAAAGTCCTACCACTGGCCACCAGGGATGTGGCGCAGGTGGTAGCCTGCGGGGGGAGGTGGGCCTCGAACTACAGCAGCAGCTGGGACTCAGACACGGGCACAGTCAGCTGGAGTTGTGCGGCGTGGGGAATCACCTGCCTGGCAACAGGGTCAAGGGTCACTCCCCACGCCGCGCTTCTATGCCCTCACTACTGCATAATGTTCTTTTGCAACTATTTTAATTATTCATGAAGTCATTTTCTTAAACCCCGTTAAAAACTTTAGGGTAACATAGATGTGGGCAGGCTCTGCACAAGTTGCAATTCTTGAATATGCCAATTATCTGTTTTAGGCTGAGTGTTTTTCTTAAAGCTGCAATTCGAGCCAGAAATTCAATGGAAGGGTAACAATTTCTGTTTTACTGGTGTAATAGCACCTCCGTTTTATATATTTATAGTTTTTAATCATGCTGTATTTACACTTCATATGCATATTGCAATTTTTATGTATGCTGCAAGTGTGATTCATAAGCTGCTGTTATACTCTGTTGAGCGCTTTGCTTATATATAATAAGGATTAGCACATTATGTTAATGCTTTGTTGCATTGCAAGAGATGATGTTCTTTTTAACCTGTTTTATAAAAAAATGTGTGTATTGTATTGATATGTGTCTTTTATGGCCTTGATTGGTAGATTATAGAGTCTTTGAATTGTATTGAGTTCCTAAGATCCTATATTGTTCATTTGTGTATATGTAGGATATATGCTAAATAGTTAGTTGGATGATTGAGAAATGTTTTGATAATTTTAGTTTCACCATGACAACTTATTCCTAACCTAGGAGGAGACACTAAAGACCATGCAACTTTTGTAGAAGCTTTAGTTGTCTGGGTACGGAGCTCCAAACTCTTTGTAGCCTTCATCGCCCTGGATCATTAAAAAGGCACATTTGATTGAGTTGAGTGTCAATTTCTCTTGGCATTGATGAGGTGCCTGGGTTTTGTATCCTTGTTTATAAGATCCAGGCACTTTATCAATCTACCTGGTCTAAGGTAACAACCAATGTGAACAACCTTGCCCATTTCAACATTTGAGGCAACACAATATGTTTTGTTTACCAGTTTGACTAAAGAAGGGAGACTGAAGAAGGGAGACCTACATAAAGGAGAGTATAACGATTTAATTTTTGCAAATCCATCAGCTGAAGGTTTTTTAATAATCCATCAAGAAACATTGGAGATATTGTTCTATGGAATGGTATAGCCACTGATTCACTGATTTTGTCCATCCATTTGTGGATGGTAGTTGGTACACTTTCATTGTCTGATACCCATTCTGTTAATCAGTTTTTTTACAGAAGAGAGGTGTACATTGAGGTCCCTGACAATAGTTTTCAGGAGCCCATGTCAACTGTAACAGAACTGCAACGGAAGATGTGAAGGATGAAGATTTCTACTATTTCTACTGTAGGGGTAGTATCTTGAAAGGAATGTTATGTTCCATTTTAGTGATGTTATCCATGAATACAAACAATGTTTTGGAAGCATTCCATGGGGTAATTCGACAATAAAGTCGATAGAAAGCATGTTTCAGGATTGTATTGGAGTGGGAACAGGCTGCAGAAATACAGTTGCAGGCATATGCAATGACTTGAGCTTGTGTGACACACTTCTGAAAATACTTCCATTATCAATGTTTTTAGACATGATTACTAGAATTATGATGCTATTTCATAACTGTGAATCAAGGCATCTTGCAGGGAATAAATAGTGCTTCGCATGGATATAGCAAACCTATCTATAAAGACCTCCTGCCAGGTTTGTTGATTATCCGTTTTTTGAGTTTCAATAGTCTGTTATTTTGTCTTGAATAGCAAACTAGAGGAATCTGAGGTAAGTACAGCAGGGGTATACAAAGCAGAGCTGAGTATTTCAGAGCCATCACTTTGCCAAGAAGGCTCACCAGGCTTGCCATGTTCTTCATCCAAACTAATAATGTCTATTCTTTGTCAGCTGAATGATAGACTTGGTGATGGCAGAGAAGTCCTATATGAACTTCAGATAAAAATAAGCAAACCTCTTGCTTGATCATCTGTATGTGAAGAGACTGATTATTAACAACCAGTGATCGCATTCAAGGCCATGGTGTTATTTTCTCCTATTAGACCTGGCATCCTTGGCGTGGTTTCCCTCGTCTTTTTGCCTCTACCTCCTATGGTTTTGGCTGTGTGCTGGATTTTGTTTCTCCTGGATTAGGCACTCTGGACCCTTTGTCACTGTTCGTCAGTGCCAAAGTGCAAGAGCTCCAGGTCTAAATTGTAATTCTGATTGGTTATCCATGCTTGGTATATTTTATTTACTGGTAAGTCCCTAGTACAGTGATTATTAACAACCAGTGATCGCATTCAAGGCCATGGTGTTATTTTCTCCTGTTAGACCTGGCATCCTTGGCGTGGTTTCCCTCGTCTTTTTGCCTCTACCTCCTATGGTTTTGGCTGTGTGCTGGATTTTGTTTCTCCTGGATTAGGCACTCTGGACCCTTTGTCACTGTTCGTCAGTGCCAAAGTGCAAGAGCTCCAGGTCTAAATTGTAATTCTGATTGGTTATCCATGCTTGGTATATTTTATTTACTGGTAAGTCCCTAGTACAGTGCACTGTGTTGGCCCAGGGCATGTAAATCAAATGTTTCTAATGGGCCTGCAGTACTGATTGTGCCACCCACACCAGTAGCCTTTCCAATGTGTCTGAGGCTAGCCACTACAGTGTCTCCACGTGCAGTTATTAACTGCCATGATGCATGGCAAATGCACAACTTGCCGGGCCCTAACCTTCCCTTTTCATACATGTAGGTCACCCCTAAGGTAGACCCAAGGGACCCCCATGGGCAGGGTGCAATGCATGTTAACGTTAGGACATGTACTGGTGTGTTTCACATGTCCTGATAGTGAAATACTGTGTATTTCGTTTTTCACTATGGCAAGGACTAGCTCTCCCATAGGATATCATTGGAGCTTCTTGTTACATTTTACAAGTGTAACTTTCAATCTGGAACAGCTAGAGATTTGGGGTTTGGGCTTTCTGAACTACTGTTAGAAATGGGGGTCTCTAGTTGACAGAGGTAGGTACCTGTGTCCTAATAGGGACCCTTGGTTCTAGTCAGGGTAAGGGGTATACACACTTTAGATGACTGCTGCTCACCCCCTTGGTAGCTTGGCATGAGCAGACAGGCTTATCTCAAAGGCAATGTGTAAAGTATTTGTTCCTACACACACAGTAACACGGTGAAAACCCCACAAAAGGACATCACACCAGTTTAGAAAAATAAAATACCTCTGTCTAAATAGGACCAAAACAACAAAAATCGAACATACACAGTTAAAAATATGACTTTCAAAAGGTTTCAAGAACTTGTTCCATAGAAACTATAGACACATGATTTTTCGCCAAAGTACCTGTAGATGCGTAAAAGTTCCAAAAGCCAAACAGCTGCAAATTAAAAAACAAAGCGATGCAACACTCCTGAGACCTTAGGGAGGTGATGCAACAGTCCCACTGCACCTTGAGAAAGGGTTGCATTGAATCCGATCTGTATGGGGAGTGATGCGTTGATTCTTTATGACAGTTCCAGTCTGCAGGTGAGGCGTCGGACAAACTTGCCACACAGGTTCAATGCGTGGAAATTTGGGATGCGTCTGGCATCGATGCAGCAGCAGTGTATGGCACAGCATCAGTTTTCTTTAGCTGCCACCACTCGATGCGTCGATTTTTGCAGCGCTGATAGGTGCTGAGTCGGTTTTCACAGAGGAACAGCGATGCGTGGAAATTCTTCTCGCGCAGTGGCAATGCGTCGGAAAAACAGCTGCTGGAAGAGCAATAGGTCGATTTTTGCAGCTCTGTAAGTTTCTTCTTTCTTCTAGCTCTCAATCAGCAACAACAACGAACTTGAGTGGTCCAAAACTGGAACAGGCACCTCCTGGCAGGTCAGAACTCACAGCAGCAAAGTTCAGGGAAGCTGGGGATGAAGTCTTTGTGTCCATGAAACTTCAGAACAGGAGGCCAGCTCACACAGGCCCATGGAGATCTCCTTCAAGCAGGGGGCACAGCACACAGAAAAGTCATTCTCCTTTCTTTGACATGAACAGCAACTTCAGGCCACAGAGCACACAGCAAAGGGGCAGTACTTCTCCTTCAGTCTCTCCAGCTCTTCTCCTGGCAAAGGTTCCTCTTGAATTCCAGGAATGATCTGAAGTTCAGGGGTTTTAGGTCTAAAATGTATACCCCAAAATGTCTTTGTTCTCTTTGTGCAAGGCAAACTGAGCCCAGTTCAAACCAGTTCTGGAGGCACTTTGCAATTGCACCACAACCTCCATTGTCAGTGTGAGCAAAGGCTCCAGACACAACACAGAGGAGTGGAGCCAGCATTGTGGAAGGCAGGCATAGCCCTATTCAGGTGCATGTGCTACTCCTCCCACCACTCCAAAATGCAGATCAAGCCTATTCAGCCTAGTGCTGACTCATCCAAATTCTCTAGAGCCACTGCACATCCCCAGCATCTGTCACTTCAAAGCCAGACAGTCAATCCACAAACTTGCAGAAGCACTTTGAATGGCTGAACAAGAAATTAGCCAATTTTCAAAAAAGTGGTATTTTTAATCGCACAATTCAAAAACAATCTTTCTAAAAGATGCGCACTAAATTCTGAGTTCAGAGATACCAAACTCAATTTTTCCATCTTACCCCTATGGGATGATTTGCGTGTAAAATGTTACAAATCATTTCCCATTCTGTCCTATGGGCAAAAAAGCCTTTCAATAGTGAAAAATGAAATTTGGCAGAATTTCACTATCAGGACATGTTACATTCACCAGTACATGTCATACCTTTCACATACACTGCACTCTGCCCAAGGGGGTACCTTGGGTCTACCATTGGGGTGTCCTACATGTAAGAAAAGGGAAGGTTAGGGCCTGGCAAGTGGATGCACTTGCCAAGTTGACATGGCAGTTAGCACACTGCCCACAGACACTGCAGTGGCAGGCCTGAGACATCTTTTCAGGGCTACTCATATGGGTGGCACAATCAGTGCTGCAGGCCCACTAATAGCATTTGATTTACCAGCCATGGCACACTTAGTGCACTTTATTGGGGACCTGCTAGTCAATAAAATATGCCAATCATGGACAACCAATCACAATAACAATTTACACAAAGAGCATATGCACTTTAGCACTGATTAGCAGTGGTAAAGTGCCCAGAGTCCTATAGCCAACAAAAGCAGGTCAGGAAAAAATAGGAGGAGGAAGCAAAAGGTTTAGGGATAGCCCTCAAGAGAGGCCATTACCAACACAACCCCCTTCCAGGCTAAAGCCAGGGTAGACCAATCGATACCGTAATGGGCTTCCCTGCTTGGGGCGATAGAACATGGAACCTGGCCGGCAAAAGCAGAGGTTTATTCCCATTCTACGCCTTCCTGAACCCAGTTGGATCCCTCTATCCAAAATCTTAGGCCCACTAAGCTAACCCGTGGGGAACCCTTCTCACCTTTGGACCCCATATGTGCAGCACCTAAACTTACTTTGCTCATTGATGTGTCCCAACAGGCAGTCAGTACCCACATGGCTAACACAGTGCTGTGGCCTAGTTCACCACCAGGTTGTGACTCCTGTCCACCTCTCAGGGGCAACTCATTACACCAGAACAACATGCCACAGTGGCCACTGACAGCGGTCAGTCATGAGAGCCAGGCCTCATGCCTTTCAGGCCTCTCTAACCTCTGTAGCATCATAGAGTGGGGGACAGAAGCTCCAGGTTCCGGGAACCCTTTGTCCACTCTCCCTCCTGCCAAGTCAGGTATGGCACCCTGACACTGGGCCACCAGCCCAGAGTCTGTACCCTGCAGCTGGACAAGAGACTGGAGTGGCTCTCCCACACCCTGTCTTCCTCCCTGGGGCTCTGCACCCTACCACTTGGAGTGGTACCCCAGAAGACCAACAAGTAGGGGCACTGTTAGCAGTCATCCCATGCTCCTGGTCCGGGGGAACACCCTGAACCTGGTCCTCCACCCCAGGGTCTGTCTCCTTAGGCTGGACCTGTGCCTGGCAACGCAGGGCTTCCATTGGAATCCACCACACACTCCTCATGAGTTGTGGGACAGTCTTCCTGGCACAGCTCTTCAGCCCTCTGTCGACCTGACAGAGAATGAAGACCCCCCAAGGCCAACCATGGCCTCATCAGGGCCAGCCTTAGTGACCTCAGAGCTGGCAACCCCTGACCAACTGTTCCTACCACTGGGGACTGCGTCCCCCTTTACCCTTTTTTCTGGACTCATGCACCTTCCTCCTTGGAGCTGTGATGCCAGACACAAGAACTAGTGGGATGCTTTTACAGTAGTTTCCCCCAGTTCACCTGACACTTTGGTATGCCCCCCAGGGGATGACCGCCTGTGACAGACTAGGTTGCCCTCCTGGTGTTCACTCATGCAATCAACCAGGCCCTGGGTTTCAGGCACCTTAGGACACAGTCCATCCCTACTCCTTCTCCTCTGAGACAGGCTGTGGGACCCTACACCCCTCCCACTACACCGGAACCTTTCTGGGCTACCACTAACCTCCTCTACCTCACTTGGTTGGTGAAAACCTGAGCCACCCCCTTCAGGATCACTCCGAAAATGTTCCTCAGATCCTCTGGGATCCACCAAAAGGTCTATCTCCAGTGTAAGCTCGCTGGGGCTAGAAACCTCATACTGTACAGGGTGTTGGCATAGCTCTGGAAAACAGCGACATAACATATGATCTCCAACAATTGAAACACACAGCCCCACATCGTTATTAACTAAGCTACTCTTTGCCTCACTATCCAGTGCCTCACACAAGTGCCTCACATCACGCTCCTGAGACTGGCAAGAAATAATCTGACTGTCTTTGACACTCAACCCACACTCTTCTGGGCAGTCTCCACACTCACATGCCAAGGTTCTACCATGGGGGATCCTCTCTCCCTGCACCTTTTATCTAGAGTCAGTTGAGCATCCCTCCCACTATTAGGACTATGAACCCCTGTGCTAGTTTCCTAATCTACCTCAGAGACACTGCGCACAACTGAAGCTACCTCATAATCCCTAACCCCTTGGTGCAAGTCAATCCCCTCTTTAAAGTCAGGCATCACATCTCTGGGTGTGTGTACTTCTCCAAGCCCCGGATTTCCATGTATTGTGCCTTCGCACCATGCACTGCTGACACAGCACCCGCAGACCAGAACAGCCTTGGAATCTATGCATTACTTCCCCCTATAGTCCCGATTTGATGTATCACTTTGCCTGCGTGCAGCAGAACTGTTGAATCACCTCGGAAAGGACCCAGGAACTGACACATCACTGGGTTTTCTGACTCTTCCCTCCTCTGTGGCTGTTTTGACATATTTGAGATACTTTGTGTAAAATTAGTGCATCCATAGTTTTCTATGGACAGAATCGCATTAAAAAGTCATATTTTGAGTTTTCTATGTTGGATTTTTGCAATTTTGATCTTTTTTGGTTTAGATCAACATATATTATGTGTTCTAAACTGGTGTGGTGTCTATCTGTAGTGTTTTCACTGTGTTACTGTGTGTGTTATTTACAAATACTTTACACATTGCCTCTGAGATAAGCCTGACTGCTTGTGCCAAGCTACCCAGGTGCTGAGCACAGGTTTTCTTAGGTATGTAATCCCCTCATCCTGAGATCCTGAGTAGAGGGAAGGGTCCCTGCTTGAACAGAGTGTATGCCACTTCCAAATAGAGACCCCCATTTCTAGAACTGGTGGTTAGTGGTGAGGATTATGACTTGTGTTTTTACTTTGACATACAGTGATCAGTGTGCTCTACTACTTAGTGCAAACCATTAGGTGAGCACTTACTGTTTTTGACTTTTTGTCCTACTTTTGTGATAACCCTTGAAGTATCCACGTGCCATTCCTCTCCGTGGTGAATCAGCAAGTGAGGTTGCAGGATTGGCGTTTGAGATTGGAATGTTATACTGTTACAAAGTAGATCAGCTCAAGCTATTTTGCAATTTTGCAAAGAGTTATGATGTTCCATGAGGAGCTCCGCCAGGAAGGAGGAGCTTCAGAAGGACTTGAGTGCCTGATAGGCAGACTGAAAATGGGATGTGGGGGTTGTAATGCTCAGGATTTGCATGTTTGAGCATCTTCTAGGAATTGGCAGCAGTGTGTCATCCAGGGATCTATCTTCAGAGGAGCTGGAGATCAGGTGACAGAAGAGGAAGCATGTGAGAGAGCCTGAAAGTCTCAAGTTTGAGAGCAAAAGGTTTGAAATGGAGCTCCAACAGCATGAGAAAGAGAATGAGAAGCCCCTTGCTCTGGAACAGAATGGTCTGTTGTTGGCTCATGAGTTAAGTTTGAAGGAACTGGACATCAAGATCACTTCAAATGGTGGCAGCATGAAGGCAGTGCAGTGCAGTCTGTGAGAAGGGTGAACATCCCAAATCATTTGGTATACGATGTTATTAAGGGTGATGACATACACGCTTGGTTTACCGGATATGAGGTAGTCTGTCATATGAATGAGGTCCCTGAGAAGCAGTGGGGAGGGGTCCAGTAGAACAACTTTGAGAAGGAAGGGAGGGGCACTTTGGCAGCCCTAGGGGACACAAACACCCTCACCTAACCTATCATGAAGGAGGCCTTATTTACCAGGTATGGGCTCACCCCAGAGCAGTATAAGGAAAAGTTTGGATGTTTCAGGAGCACTGATTCTCTTACTTGGTTGGAATGTGTTAATCATTTTTTTCATATTACTGGATGTTTGGATAAAGGGCAGCAAGGTAACTGACTATCAAGGGTTGTATGATTTGATTGATTGGGAGACTTGTGTAGTCTTCGTTTGCCAGAGTTGTGCCAGCATCAGGTAGATAACAATTTGAGTGACCCCAGGAAGCGTGCTCAGGAGGTGGACTGCTGGACGGCGAGTACCAGAATCCACAAGGGGTATGTAGGAGCCCCAGCAAAGGGTGGGTAGGGTCTCTAGCAGAATAGTAGGGGGATAAGGGTAAACAGAAGGTGTTTTCTGAAGGGCCCCAATCTGGTTCCTGGGATAAAGGTTCTCAGTCCCCCAGTGGTAAGAAACCTTGGATCTCTAAGGGGAAGCCTGCAGAAAGGGATCCAGGTAAGTGTTTTGCATTTGGTCAGGAAGATCACTTGAGGGGGACCCCAAGTGTCAAAAGTACACACTGGCACCCACTGGTGCACAGTCACGAGGTTTGGTTAGTGTATTGCTTGGGGAAGAGTTGGTCCAAGGTGATGGGTATGAGCCAGCTGAGATGACCCTTGTCTCGCTAGGGGACAGCGAGATTGTCCAGAGGACCCTTGTTCTCCAAAAGACCAAGAAATACAGGCAGTGGGTGACCATCAACAGAAAGAGACTGGAGGCTCTGAGAGACACTTGACAGTGTGACATCCCTCAGGTGTCAATTGGTGTCTGAGGAGTAGGTGATCCCCAATGTACTTCACCCTGTAGTTGCAGTAGACAACTCTGAGCACCTGTGTAAGGTGGCTCAGGTTCTCTTTGAATGGGGTGGAGGGGTCTCAGGTACCTTCAGAGTAGTTGTGAGTCCAACCATGCCTGTTGATTGTTTGCTTGGCCATGATCTGGAGAGTTCCCCTTTGGAAAAGGTTGAACACCGGTCTCATTTGGAGATGTTGGGTCTGACTATGTTGGCGTGTGTGACCACTTTGTCAATGGCAGCCAGTAGGGGTGATGAAGAGGACCTTAAGCCTGAAACAGGGGCCTAGGTGCCTGCCAGAAAGAGGAAGGGCAGGGGGCATGAGAGAAAGGGAACCTTCCTCTGAAGTTCCCCCAGTCCAGGAGTAGGGTGACCTCGAGAGGGATGCCCCAGAACCTACAGGGGAGCAGGTAGCTGAACTGGAAGAATTACCTGAGCTAACCCAATGGCAGCAGAAAGGGGGTCCCACCAGGAAGTAGTTCTGCAAGGAGCAGAGGGCATATTACCTACTCTTGTTGGTTTGTGGCAGCAGGCTGCAAACTAGGCAGCTGGCGATCAGTCTGGATCACATTGGATCTACTGGGTGAACAGTCTCCTCTACAGAGAGCTTAAGGTTGCTGAGCCAGAGTCAGCCCATGTGCTGGTGGTACCCCTGCGTTCAGAACCTTCCTACTGAGTCTGGCTCATGACGTGCCTTTGGCAGTACATTTGGGGCAGGACAAAACCTTTGACAGGATTGTCACCCACTTCTTATGGCCCCCAGATGTGAAGGTACTCTGATGCACTTTGTAGGTCTACACATGCTCGCCAATCAAGTCTTTTTTGAGCAGAATTGACATTGTAGGGCCGCTGGACTGCAAGACAGCCCTAGGCAGAAAGCACATCCTGGTATTGGTGGACTATGCCACCTGGTGCCCGAAGGCTACATCTCTCAGAACAATGACAGCCGTTGTGGTGAGTCGGGCATTGATGGGGATCTTTTCCCACTTGGGTTTCCCCAGAGAGGTTGTATCTGACCGGTTTACCAACTTCATATCCAAGTATATGACATTACTGTGGGAGGATTGTGGTGTAACCTATAATTTCACCACTCCTTCCCACCCGCAAGGAAACAATTTGTTTGAGAGATTCAACTGAACATTGCAAGGCATGATTAAGTGTTTAACAGGTATAAGGGGCTACAATATTTATGAAATTTGAACATTAATTCAGACAGTGGCGTAGGAGAGAAATAAACCAAAAGATTAGATAGGCTAGACTTCGTAAAATTTTTAATCAATAGGGTTAACGCTTTAGCATTATCAATCAGAAATAATCCTGTGTATGAAATTTCTAATTGATTATTAAAAATAATCAAAACACACGAGATGATGGATAGAATGTTGCTCATTGGCAAAACATGCACCCCAAGTCACATATCTGGGTTTAATCCATCATTATTTTGCTCACCAGGCCACCCGAGTTCAGACATGGTTATATGTAAATCAGTCTTGACCCTGTGCTTCATGCGAACAGTCCAGCCCGAACTGCCAAGCCATGTCTTCCCTGGACCGAATCAAGCATCCTTGGACCGGTTTCAGGGTTTCACCCCTCTTCAGCCAGAATAGCTTGACTCCAGTGGCTTAGTGAGCACGGGACCCAAGTCTGGGCATACCCCTTCTACATAGGGCGAACAGCAAAACACAAAAGATGATGGATGGAATGTTGCACATTGGCAAAACATTCACCGCCAGTCCCAGATCTGGGTTTAATCCATTGTTATTTTGCTCACCAATCCACCCCAGTTCAGACTTGGCCATATGCAAATCAGTCTTGACCCTGTGGCTCATGGGAAAAGTCCAGCCCGAACTGCCAAGCTATATCTTCCCCGGACCAAAATCAAGCATCCTAGGACAGATTTCAGGGTTTGTGCCCCAAACATCATAGTTGTTATTATGTACTTTACCCATACTTTCAGACAATAAAAATCAATTCTTCATGAAGAAGAGGTAGATGCAGAATGACTAACTCTCACAAAGTCGGTTACTATCCAAAAGGTGGGGTTGGAAACTGTTGTTTAAAACTAAAGTTGTGGCCACAGTCATGGATAAATACCACTTCTATGGAGAAAATATTACCTCTTTTTTTACTCTTCCTATCTGTGATTCATAATGGATCACAAATCTATTTTCAAGTGAGAAAAAAGGTCTGGTTCATAAAAGGGCTTTGATGCATTTAAAAAAAAATATGCCCCCACAAAGTACCTCTGTACAGAAGGTCCTGAGATTCACTCACAGACTTCTATTTGCTTCCACAGAAGAGCAGTGCCTCCACCTCCCCCTCCGAGTGCCACAGGGACAGTAGGAGCTGACGTCCCACCTGCTTCAGGTAGGATTTATATTTCAAGTAGCAATGTACTGTTTTCTTTTTTAATGCAATTCTGAATAATTCTTCATCACCCTTGCAATTATAATATGCATATTAAGTTGGGTTATTATTATTTCTTTTTTAATGTTCATTCTTTTTAATACAAACTTCACTTACCAAATGTCAAATAGATAAAGTAAACAGCAGAGCTAAAATGGTCAACAGTGAAAAATACATAACCAGTTATGATAAAATACTAATGCTTTCCTTTAATATCAAAAGTTATATTGTGCTACTACATTTTCTATGTATGGTGATGTTGTCTCGAAATGTAGTACTACAGTCCTGATGACTTTACACCAGTGGCATTTTTCCACCTAAATGTATCTATACTCTTGTTGATGTTGCAACAAGGCTGGTTTTACATTTAATTGTGTCTTATACCTTATTTCCACATCACTGCTGATATTGCGCAAGGTTTCATGGCCTGATTGCTGACTTTAATGGATGCTTTGCACAGTGTTGCATGCCTGCCTCAATAAAATAATCATAGAAATCTGGCTAAAAGCTGAGTCTACATACTGCTTCCAGCAGGAGGTACAGAACTGAAACAGAGCGTGGCACAGAGTACGGGATCAGGTGATGACGGTCTTTATAAACAGCCAGTGCAAGTCCTACCTACCTAGTATTAGCGGGGAGAGCCAGGAATCTTGGAGATGTGCTACTGAGACAGACAAAGATGAGGTAGAAAGAAGCAGGTCCATGAGTCGTCCACCCTCAGTGTGAGTGAATGTTTGGAGCTGGTGGCCCTGCAGCGAACAAAAACAAAAGGCCATGTGTCAGTGGATACTAAAGGTCCTGGGAGATGATGCATCTCTTTACAGCCAACATTGATACTAACGGCAAAATATGAGAGAAAAGTCAACCAGAGAATAACAACAGAGTACCCGGCTTATTAAGATGCAGGACAGCCCACCTGGCACATAGAAGTAAGTGATCTCTGCACAAATTAGTTTATTGGCTATAGAAGGCACAAGAATTTAAAATAAAAACCTTGAGGGGTGATCTGGATAAACCATGATACATACAAAGCACCTAAGGCAATCCTGGCTGATGCAGGCATCCCCACGGACACGGTGACATAGTCAGTAGATAATGTGAAGCAATGGGGACATGTTAATATGTAATAAACCTGGAATTGAGGGGCAACATGGACTTGTTAATATGTAAGCAACCCTGAGTTAGTCATTGCTATAAATGTGAGAGATGTTCAGATCACCTACATGGCAAAATATTGCAGCTATTGCTAATGAAGGAGTCTGGGAAGTCATTACAGATTTACGGAATCCTCGAGGAGATAGCAGGGACAATTCTGAGCGCTATATTTGACTAGAATTGCAGTGAGGAAATTTTCGGCAGCAGTGGTTGACACATCTCACAGGTACTATACGGTGGAACATTCTTTGCTGGCTCCCAGGTTATCACTAGAAGACTTTTAGAGCAATGTAATGCTGTCCTAATTTAATTGAAGACGAAATAAACAACAACACATGCACAGATGGACCAGATGAAAGCAACACATCTGATTGTGTGCTGTATATGAGATGGTGAAGATGAGCCGATATCCGCATCCGAAGAGTGACCTCCGGCGGCAGATCGTTCACCCACCTCGCTGCCAAGACCTGGAACACCCTCCCCATCCACCTATGGCAGAACCAAGACCTGCTGACCTTCAGAAGACTCCTCAAGACCTGGCTTTTTGAGCAGTAGCAGAATTCCGCCTCCCTCCTCCCCCCCCCCAGCGCCTTGAGACCTTCACGGGTAAGTAGTGCGCTTTACAAATGCTACGATTGATTGATTGATATTGCTGGCTAACAATTATCTCAAACAGAAATGGGTCTATATCAAGCCCTTCAATGAAGATTTGGACACATGCCTCCAGTGAAATATCAGAAGAACAGTGGATGTGACAGCATCCATAGCTATGGGGGGAGTGCAAACTATTCGTTGAGACATGACTGCCTACGTTTTTAGGGGATGGGCCTGTTTCTTGGCGTTGTCCATAGTGCATGAATTATTGATGGCAGGATGCTCCATGTGGCCCCTCCACGTAGATCTTCCTTAGGCTGATAAATTACCATGCCCTCAGGATGAAAAGGGAAAAAACCTCAACAGTATTGGTGCTTTACTCCATTAAAAGGGGAGATAAGATGATTCAGGATTATGTGTAAGTCACTAAGGATGAGAGCCCTAGCGAAAAAACTACAAGGCAACCCAGAGAACCCACATAGGGCAATTCACAGATGAAATCTACACTGGAAAATGCACACGGCACATATTTCGAGTGCAAACCATAAAGGTTTATTTACAATTTAGCAATCATTACAGAAGGCAAAAGGCCATGGTTAGTCTTTTCAATTAAAAATACTCAAAATGCAAATAAAGTTGGAATCAGCAAAGGCAATCTTAGCTCAGATATTACATAGTCAAAAGCCAGAACCAAATATGGTCTAGCACAAACAATTAATAAATAAAAAAGCAGATATCAATAGGGACTCTGCAGTTTTAGGCAGGAGAGAATCATGAAAAATATTCCAAGATCAAAGTCAAACAGTCTGTCATGGAGTCCGTCTCCAAGGGTGGTGATAACAACTTGGTACTTTCTATGTACCTAGGCTCTTCCGCTTTCAAAAATTCATCAGCCACCATAAAATTATAACTACATTCACTTTCTCTAGTCATTTCAAGTATTTCAGGATTTTCAGATTTCTTCACCTCATACACATAACGTCTAACTACTGTTCAATTCTAAGTCTAGAATGCATCTTTGAATTTCATTCACATATCTGCTAATTTAGTCTCTTCTCTCAATAAATTCTCTAATAAAGTTCTGTTCAAAATAACTCAATCTGCACACACTTTCTCAATTTTAATGTTAGTTATGTCACAATGCTTAATTCATCTTACACAGTTCGAAAGAGAACCTAACTGCCAAGACTTTGAAAGTTTCTCTAATGGAATATTTGAAAGAGGATTATTTATTTTCAAGACGTCTTGACCACAAATAATAGATACAAAGACACTACATGTTAAGAAAATGGAAATTCTCCCCTCTGAGACATAAGTTGCCAAATATGTTCCGACACAGTTTGTAGTATTCATAAAGCCAAGATAGCAATTTGAGAAACTTGTTTATACAATTTCTCATCCCAAGAATCAGCTAAATGAATAATATGCAATTCAATTTTAGATTTAGGAGAAACGTATCCTACCGCTGAATATGAGAACTACTTTCTGCATACAAAGCAAACATGAGATGAGGGAATCCACTAGCATACTCTTTTGAGGTGTCTTGAACTCCTCTGTACTGTCTATATATTTACATCAGTCTCTCATAACATGCCTGTACTCACTCCTTAGGCTCTTGTGTTCCTAGTTGGTGACCAACTCATTTCTCTCTGTCGAATGTTAGGGCCCAATTACAGTGGCGGTCAGAAGAGCATCCGACGCCCATCACATCGGGTTGGAAACCTTCTGACATGTTGTCGGCAGTTCCACTCTCCGAATTAACATGCAATCACTTTGTAGGCAGTCGGAAACATCCCCTTTTCCATTTCGTCTTGTGCTGTGGTCTGGTGAAAGGGCCGCAGCACAAGCTGCAGTGAAAAAAGGGATATTTTGAGACATCCATGCCCCATGTGCTAGGCACCATGTGGTGCATGGTACACGGGACATGGATGTTTGGGGGAACACCACAGGTACCCCCGGGGCCATATAGCTGAGGCCCACAGGAGATGAGGTCCCTAATAGGGGCCCCCGAAGTACCTTTCTAACTGCCTTTCCATGGCATTGGACTGGTTAAGTCTCCAAGTATTCAATCACTAAATTATATTTCTGAATATTCTAGTGTGTTACTCAAGGAGGCTCTGTAGCTGGCCATCCTACAATGCTTCTGTAATCGACCCACACATCTTTAGAAGTGATAATGTCAAACTTTGTAATCAAATCTATCCAAAGTACTATGGAACACGGGATATGGATGTTTGGAGGAACACCACTGGTGCCCCTAGGGCCATATAGTGGAGGCCCAGAGGAGATGAGGGCCCTGCTAGGGGCCTCCAAAGTCCCTTTCTGACAGCCTTTCCATGGCCTCGGACTGCCATGGAAAGGATGTCGGAAAGGGACATTGTAATCCTTATGGCAGTGCATGCCCAGACACCGCCTGAATTGTAGAGATTATGATCTGACCGAAAGCCTTACGAGCTCCTTGAGCCTGTCGGACTCATTGGTGAGTCCCTCCGTCTGCATCGGTTGGACTGATAGCATCCTAATGTGGCGGTCGGACCACTATACCGGATGGCGGTTCGACCGCACCGATATATAATTCTCCAAATGTTCAATAACTAAATTATATTCAGGAATATTGTAGTGTGTTAGTCAAGGAGGATCTGTAGCTGGTCATGCTACATTAATTCTGTAATCAACCCACACATCTTTAGAAGTGATGATGTCCAATATTGTATGCAAATCTATCCAAAGTTCCTTTGAAATTGTTACAAACATTTCCCCCTCTGTATACCATTTTTCTGACCATTCTCTAAGCTCTACAAATGTTGTATTAATGTTAAAAGGTTGAATCTCTTATATGGTACATACACATATTTTCCTCTATGAACTTCTCTCATTAGATATACAGCAACCACTGCATACTCACAATCCCTCATGCTAGTTTATTTTTCAGATTTTCAGATGTTTTTGTGTTTCCCCTTCCTTCGACCAATTAGCTCTAAATCCTTTCAAATCTTCCCACTTATTTATACTCCTATTTTAAATCTCTAATGCGTGTTCTCAATATAATGTCTCATTGCTGGTATTTCGTCTTCCCTCATGTCATTCTTCAATATCTTCATCATAACAGTTTATGAAAATTCTATTCACCCACCAATTCCCCAAGCTTCTGGTATGCGTCACACACACACCTAGCTGCTTCCTTACTCAGGAATCTCAATTCTTCTTCATTATATGATGATATCTGCATTAATACTACAAATGAACATTTCTCCAAATTCAATTTTAAGTCTGTAAATGTCAACGTATTTTTGCTACCAGCTTTCTCAGTGTTAGTACTGATAAACTAGATCTTTGAGAAGCAGGACTTGGCTTTCCAGATCAACTTTCCTGCTCCTTTTATCTTGTTTCACCATTATATAAAGCAACAAACATCTAAAAACACATCCTCGTCATCAGAATTGCTAGAAATAAATGTATTTTTTCACTTTGGATTTCATTATTAAAACTCATTTTTATTTTCTCTGCTTCTTATTTAATTGCATGAAAATCATGCACACCATCTACCATGTCTTTTCTACACTCCTTTTTTTGACTACACCATTTCCAATCCAAACAATTGCTGCTACATTTCTGGCATGGTCATTTATCACTTTCATTCGCCACATGATCCCACTCATTCAATCACTCAACCTATGCATGTCTAGGCTGTGACTTTGTTTCACAGTAGCACTCCTCAAGTACTCCATCTATCTCACATTAAAATCACTAGTCAAAGGAAATTGCATGTTTTGTCATCAGCAGAAATCTTATACGAGCCATAAGTAAGTGTGATGTCCTGAGCTTATTATTACAAAATGCGTAAGTGAGCCTTCACATTGAAGATTATCACGTTATTATCAAATTAGATTGAGCGTACATGTATCATCAACACAAGCAGTAAAACAATCTTAATAACATTTTAAAACTAGTCTTGAAATGCAACACACAAACAAAATATTTTTCTCTCAATCAGAATGTAGGAAACTAAATCAAATTAGGGAAAACACTCAATTCACCTTGGGATTGAAGGTGTTCAATAACACTAATACATATATAAATTTCCTACCACACGTAATCTGACTTTGAGACTGTGTGTTTATTTCTAGTGCAGAAATGAATGGCACAGCCCTGATTTACTCAAACGCAACTAGACCTTTAAGGACTTATTGCACTATAATCATACGCCTTCAGCAGACAACTTAAATATTTATTTGAGATCATGGATTTCTTTGAATCCCCTGAACCAAAAAACAGTTTAAATCCTAATATTCTTATTAAATACGAATGAAAACAATGTCAACAATTACAATACAATGCCGGTTCCAGCTTCAACACATTAAACGTGTTGACGTAGAAATCTGTATTATATTTTAATTGTTAACATTTCGGGTTGCATTTTGGAAACTGATCATCATTTAGACATTAAATTACATAACAAAAGCTCACTCTAAAAACCCTCCCAAACTTAGCGCAATCAAAACGTTTAGCCTACAGCAAGTGGGAAACAATATTTCATTGCTAAGAAATAGCTACTTGAAAATTTGACTAAGCCACAGTTCTACTAGGGAAGATATCAAACTTGAAAGTTTAAACATTGCATGCAAGTTCCTCAGGCAGTGAGCTGATAAATTCTTACAGGTAAAAAAATAATCATTACCAAGACTATTAAGCTGCTAAATTATCTACGATATTATAAAACACTGAAGGACATTTTTTAACTTAGCTGCGCACACAGAAAAGAAAAACACATTAGCCCTGTGCAAGATACAACATAGCAAAATGGATTTAAAGCCTTTCAATGTCAACTTAAAAAAAACCTCATTATGAATATTAGAATGCATTTGCTCTGTTTGAGACCTATTTATTTGTTACTTAAGAGCATTAAAGTTAATTCTAAATTAGCTTCACCAACAGTATCACAGTAACTAATAGTTCTGTATTATGACTACACAGTGGTGTTGCAAGATGCTAAAAAAGCCTTCAAGTAGTTAAAACTGGCAAGTGACCATGAGGTATTGTACTTCATGCAATGCACTGCTTCATTGAGCTATGCAATGTCAAAACTAAAAAGAATGATGCTGTCTAATGATGCTGTCTTAAACTGTTACAATGCTTCCAAAACACCAGCCACAGCTGGACACATGAGTAACAATTACTAACAGGGACTCCATGATGGTTCCTATTGCTTCATTAAAAGTGCCACTGAGTACATGGGTGATGTACCCATGGTCTTCTTGCTATGCCATTCTTTAGAAAAGGTAAACACTCACAACTGATATTGCAGACATGAGTCTGTAGGAAAATGCCTATTTTTGCATGATAACCCCCACTGTTTTAGACTAATGCTGCTGGTTTTTCATGGAGGCCTGCTAACCGGAACTCAGTGCCAGTGCCCCGACCCATATCAAATATATGTGTGATTGGCTTATACCCAAGTGGTGTACCTTTACTAACTGATATGTCCCTAGTATATAGTACCAGGGCATGTAAGTTAAAGTGTCTCCCTATGGCTGCAGCAGTTATTGTGCCACCTTGAATGTGACAGAGTAAATCATGTCTCCCACCTTGCCACTGCACACTTGTAGAGCAGTTGTGTACTGCTAACTCAACTCTGCCATTTATACTAATGGCAAGTGCAAACCCTGTCTTTTGAATATATATATACGTCAACGTTCTAGCAGGCATATTGAGTTGGGTGTTGTATATTAAATAGTAGGACATGCATGTTTATTTGTCCTAACAATAAAACCTCTCAAATTGCAATTTTTACTGTGGTCAGGCTAGTAGCTGTAGCGTCCTCCCCAGCCCGGTAGTATAGAAATGACCAAGCTCCACACTGAGCTTTGTGGTACATATTTGTATTCTTCAGAGTGCAACCGTTAAGTGCACACGTTTCATCATAAACTTTATTAACCACACCCAGACACACCCAACGACTTACGTCATTCTCTTATGGAGTCCATCAGCATCCAGAAGGGTTCTGCTATTCATATTTTCAAGACACTACATTTCCCCCTTTGTTAAACAAAACAAGTACAAATATTACATATATACGTTATATTTCCTTAATGGGTTATCAAGGTGCTTGCAACAATCTTTCAGATCTTGTTGTGTGAAGTTGATGATATGTAGAAGAGGGGCCATCTCAGGTACAGGTGATGCAGAGGCAGGTGTATGAGTGGGGTTCTCTGAACTCTCAGGTGGATATGTCTCACTTCTAACATTTTTAACTGACGGACATCGAGGCAGGAAATCCGAAAAGTCTCTCATGATTGACTTTCCGGGATGCTGAGCAGTCCCCATATGTTCTTCGCTCATCACAGCCATCAGTGGGTCAGCATCAAACTTGCATTTCCCTTTGTCCAGGAGCCGGTCTCCTTCTTGAAAACCGTGCCCGAGCCATTGGTGTGTGTCAGCATGGGTTTTTATTCTGGACTTGTGAAAATAATCTGTTGTATGTGATCTCATCTGCATTGATCAACTTATTAGTAGTCCATTGTGGCAATTATATTTCCATGGCTCTCCCAAACATCAAGGTGGTGGGGCTTTCACCTGCCGTGGGATGAGAAGCTGGCCTGTAAGCACAAAGGACTGAACAGACTTAAGGTCACTTCCTTTCAGTGCAGCATGCTGAACTAATCTCTTGAAGGTACCCATGAATCATTCAACAACACCATTTACCTGTGGTCATAGAGGTGTAATTTTCTGATGTTTAACATTCATGTTAGTAAGAAAGGTAGGCCATTGTCAGATTTAAGAATGGAGCAAACCACCCATTTTGCAAAGATGTCATTTAATGTCTCACTGACCTTGTCATGTGTGTTTAATGATCGGCCTTACACAGGGGGAAATCGTGAGTTCTCGTCAATCACTACAATGAGATGATGTCCATTGTTGAGGGGTTCAAAGAAATCAACTGTAATCTCTCTCATACTTGCTTCATAAGGTCATACAAAACTTGTGGATGCTGTGCTGATTTGGGAGATAAGCAGTTACAAAAATGACAGGCTGGTGACCACACACAGTCTGGGAGATCTGTTTTAGTGGCAACAATGCTACGTTGACCCTTGTGGGATAGTTCAATGACTTTTTTTCTCAAACTCTCTGGAATGACAATTCTCATACCCCCTACTATTTTGCCTTCTTGAGTAACAGAAAGTGCCTCACCCACATTTTCTAACTTTTGATATTCTAAGTCATCCCTTAGAGGTCACGTATGTTTCCTCCAGGATGGCTGTGCAATAGTATCAGTCAAAGAGGTCTTTATTTCGATTTTCATCATAAAAGACATACAATACAGATACAGCACAAACCCTAATAAATTTCCAATAAGATCCATAAATACAGAGCATATTAAAAACAGGAATAAAAAAATATTAAATATGCATACAAACACTCACGACTGAAGAACTCAATAAAATATACAAAGATAAAAAATTAATTCATATGGAGTAGACAATCGTGCTAACCTGCCTTCTGCTTAGTGTACACAATGTGTTAAGAGCTCAAATACGGGATCCGAATTATCCAGGACCAACTGACAAATTTAGATACACATATTACAATAAATTTTGAAGTGTCAGATTTCAAAATTCTACTTGCAGCCTGTGCGGATCTGGTGCCCAGCGAGCAACATACGGACCTCAGCCAAACTCGTCTGGGTTGTGTGTACATTGGACAGCAAAAGAGGAAATGGTCCACTGATTCTTCCTCCTCCACACAATGGGGACATTTATCAGTGCCAGGAGGATTCCAAGAGCATGCTAACCCTCTGAGCGGGAGGGATCCTACTCTTAACTGATGGAAAAGTTTACGATCTGTTGGTTTTGTTATAATGTCCCAATATTCCTCATAGTGGGGAGTGTCCTTGATAACAAGGAATGAGGTAGTCATAGAACTTCCCTTAGCAGACGCCAATCTCTTTTCCTTAATCCTACTCCAGTAGATTTCCTTAATAAGCTTCTTAGAGGGGAAGAAGGCAGTTACTGGATCAACCCACAGGGACCCCAACCCTATATCCATCAGGGAGGCCTTTATTCCTGATACCCAGGGAATCCTGGATGAGCCCCATAGCCCTTTTACCTCCAAAAGGGCCTCAGCGTACATGGACAGTTCCGGTGTCGTCCACAGGCGCCGCCAAAATGCTAGTGGTCTATACCGAATTACGTCCTCAACAGGGTTACATCCTAAGTCCTATAATAGGGGAATGTGAGGTGTTGAATGAGGTAGCCCTATTGCCGATCTGAGAAAAGTATTCTGGGCAACCTTAAGTTGGGACGTATCACTGAAGCCCCACAGTTCTGCTCCATACAAAATGGCCGGTAATATTTTAGAGCCATAGATTTTTAACATGGGGGCCAGTGGTTTGTTTAGGGAGTTCCTGTGCTCCTTCAACAGAGCACCAGATTGTTGGGCATGCTTAAGGGTGAGGAGGTCTATCTCCGGTTTCCAGCTTAAGTTTTCACTAAAGGTAACTCCCAGGTACATGAAAACAGCTGTCTGGTCGAGGATGACCCCACCCATTTTGACCCAGCTTTGACTGGTCTTGGACCATGAAGGACCATAAATTTGGTTTTCCCTACGTTGACTTACAGCTCATGTTCGCGGCGGAAGAGCTCAAAACGAGACAGTGCAAGCTGTAACCCCTGTCTCGTCTTAGAAATTAAGAGTGTATCGTCCGCGAACATGAGCAGTGGGACTTTCTTGCCAGCTAGGGAGGTTGCGTCCGTCGGGTGGTTAAAAAAATAGTTCGTAACCCCGTTAATTAACAAGGAAAACAAGGTGGGGGCTAACACACACTGTTGTCTAACACCTTTAGAAACCTCAATCCTATCGGTCATCTCCCCGGGTTTGCTCCAACGAACTTTAGCATGCGTGTGATCGTGCATGTTGATAAGGAAGACTACCAGCTCTTTGGGCATGCCCATCCCCAATAAAACTTCCCACAACTTGATCCTGGGTACAAGATCAAATGCGGACCTAAGGTCCACGAAGGCCGCAAAAAGCATGCCACCTCCCAACAAAACATCTTTCTAGTATAGGAGCATAACCCTAAATGCTTGGTCTAGGGTACCAATGTGCGACCGAAATCCCGCTTGAAGCGATGATAGTACATCAAAATCGGCTATCCAACCCTGTATACGACCCAAGAGAAGACGGGCCACAATCTTTTGTACCGCGTCTATAAGGCTAATTGGGCGATAATTGGCCGGGCCAGAGTGATCGCCCCTCTTGTAGATTGGCAATATCTCTGCCCCAAGCCAAGAATCGGGGACCAATGCTCCACTAGCAAGGGCGTTAGCTAGCATTTTCAAATATGGGATCCATAGATCTTGCTCATGTTTAAATAGATCTGCAGGGATACGATCGGGCCCCGGTGCTTTGCCACTTGGTATGCCCTTCAGGATAGCCTTCACCTCACTGGGGACAAAAACCAGGGATACCCCGAACATGGGGGTCTGTGTCACTACTATGAGACTACTCTGTAATTTAAACTGATTTTCAAAGTACGAGACCAAAGCATGTGGCTTCACATTATTTGTGGGAACCATATCTTGTGGGCAGTTGCCCCAATTTGAGGAGGTGCCAAAATTGTGTCATGTTCCACCCCACATAAGCCTGAAGCAACCCCCTCCAATGGTCCTCGTCCCAGTTCTTTTTGGCAGTTTTTTAGGCTGGATTATAAGTAGCCCTACAACTTCGAATGTCATCTGGTAGTCTAGATTTAATGGCTATAAGCAGAGCTCTTTGTGCCCGTCTACAGCCATTGTCATACCAGGAGCAAGGTCTCAACTCTTTTTTTTATTGTTAGGAGGTAAACTCCTAACAAAAAAAGATTTGAGTTCAGAAAATAACCCATTGTGAATTCCAGGGAATTTTTCATTATTCTCAGCCTGCGACTTAAAGCTATTTAGTTTGACCGCTGTAATAGTGAGCAGATTCCTTATTGTGGCCAAAGATCCCTCATTCATAGCTATTTTCTGCCAACGTACCCTTTCTCATCATTACTAAGAGTTACCTTTCCCTGTACAATGGGGACAACAACCATGTCAGTATCGAGAAAACTGTTATCTGTCAGAGAAAGGACTAGTGGATTATGGTCACTTACAGGTCTACACGTGACCACCATGTCTGCAATGACCGACCACGTCTCCAGGTTAGCTAGTATATTATCGATGCGGGACCCAGATCTTCGGTTATCAAAAGTCATTGACCCTGCCCTATCTGACTTTGTTCTGCCATTACCAGCCCGCATGCCCTTATCAAGACACAAACCCTTCAAAAACATAGCCGCTTGCGTCCATTTTTTAATGGGCGTCAGCTCCAGCTGGGGAATACCCCACATAAAATCTTGTCCCTCTGTAAGCTTCACATCGACCATACCAAGTGGCTCAAAACCCGTGTTGAAGTCCCCAACCACAACCCTGTTAACATTTTTAGGAGCTGTACCAAAGAAATTAATCTAATAAAAGGGCTGTTGGAGAACATCTCCCACCAGGTAGCCCCCTCAGATATCGTTGATGATAATAATATTGAGACCCTTTGTGGAGCTAATCCTTATGGCCATAATGTCCGAACAGTCTATCGGGATCTCAACCACAGAGACGCCCACACGTTGACATACCCATATCGACAAACCACCCACCAGTCTTCCCCTACTACCCTTGGCTGCTGGTTTTGAAAAGTTCAATAGCCAGAGCGGAAAAGGGGGGCAATTGCCCAAGTTTCCTGAAAGGACCAGATATCAGACTCATCGATTAAACTAGCCCAGTCCGGAACGTGTAATTTAGATACCAGACCCGCAATGTTCCATGAAGAAACCTTCTCCATGGGAACATCCGGACCAGAGATCGCCTCCGTACAACCCCCCGACGGGCGAGGAACATAACCCCCGTGACAACGCTCTTATTAGTTGGAGTGGGGGACTGGAGAGGGGAACAGTCTTGAGGCGGTAATATATTACTACTAATATTTACCCCAAAACTTCGAAACAGACTCCCATTAGGCTTTGACCTATCCAGTACCTTACCATCCCCAAGTCAATCGTTTTCCTCTAGGGTGGATAGGGGAGCAAATCGGTTATAAGTAAAAATGGGGTGGTTGAAAGGGGAATTCAGTTGATTAGCCTGGGGGGGATAACACTCCACCCTAAATGCAGACGTAGGGTGTCTAGAGGGCATTCCATTCCAGTTACGTGAAAACAGAGGGATAACTGTGGTTGATCGAGGATAAAAATAGCTCAGATCAAGAGTTTGAAACCCACCTTCCCCTCTAGGTTCCATCCCTTTGCAGATTAACCTAACTGCTCTGGGGTCTCTAAAATTTACGATTATACAGTCCCCTACCAGGTCCTTACGTCATTAACAAGTGGGTAGTGCTTTGCATATAGAAACACATGGAAGTGTTCACAAGCCCACACTACAGCTATGCTTTCTTTCTCTGTTTGGAAATGAGCACATTCAGTCTGTGACAGACTCCAGCTCACATAAGCCACAATGTGCTTCTGAGCATTGTCATGTCCATGGTGCTGGGAAAGGATCGCACCTAACTTGCATATACCAGAATCTCAGTATGTTGTTTTGGATCAAAATATGCCATTTCAGTCACATTGCCGATTGCAGGTTTGATTTTCTTAAAGCTCTGATCACATTCATGTGACCACTTGAACTGAGCATTCCATTTTGTTAAATCTCTGAATGGGCACTGACAATAGCAAAGTCATAAATATACCTGGAGCAGAAACTGGCCAATCCTGTAGCATGGTCAAGTCTTCTGAAGGTCAGCAGGTCTTGGGTCTGTCGTAGGTGGATCGGGAGGGTGTTCCAGGTCTTGGTGGCAAGGTGGGAGAACGATCTGCCGCCGGAGGTTTTTCTTCGGATGCGGGGGACTGTGGCGAGGGCGAGGTCGGTGGAGCGGAGCTGGCGGGTAGGGGTGTAGAAGCTGAGACGTCTGTTGAGGTATGCTGCTCCGGTGTTGTGGAGTGCCTTGTGTGCGTGGGTGAGGATCTTGAAGGTTATCCTCTTGTTGACGGGGAGCCAGTTCAGGTCTCTCAGGTGGGGTGTGATGTGGCTGTGGCGGGGGATGTCGAGGATCAGGTGCGCTGAGGCATCCTGGATGTGTTGAAGCCATTTCAGGAGTGTGGCCGAGGCTCCTGAGTAGGGAGCATTTCAGTAGTCCAATCTGCTGCTGACGAGGGCCTTGGTGACCGTTTTTCTTGTTTTGGTGTGGATCCCCTTGTAGATTGTGCGGAGCATGCGGAGGGTGTAGAAGCAAGAGGAAGAGACGGCGTTGACCTGCTTAGTCATGGAGAGGGAAGAGTCGAGGATGACCTCTAGGTTGCGTGCATGGTCGGTGGGTGTTGGAGCTGTTGCCTAGTGCGGCAGGCCTTCAGGAGTCGTCCAAAGCCAAGGCAGTGTGAATCCGAGGATGAGGACCTCTCTCTTGTCCGAGTTCAGCTTCAGTTGGCTGTTACTCATCCATTCGGCGACGCCCTTCATTACTTCAGGGAGGTTGATTTTGGCGGTGTCAGGGTTCTTGGTAAGGGAGAGGATCGGTGTAGGAGATGATGTTGAGGTCGTGCAGTCGGGCGACGTGAGCGAGAGGTGTAAGGTAGATGTTAAACAGCGTTGGCCTGAGGGATGAGCCCTGGGTACGTCGCGGATGATCTCAGTGGTTTTGGAGCTAAAGGGGGGGGAGGTGGACGCTCTGTGTTCTGCCGGATAGGAAGGAGGTTGTCCAGCCCAGGGTCTTCTCTTGGATCCCGGCGTCATGGAGGCGTGATCGTAGTGTACAGTGGCAGACCGTGTCGAAGGCGGCTTACAGGTCCAGGAGGATGAGGGCCGAGGTTTCTCTGTTGTCTAGCAGGGCCCTGATGTCATTGGTGGTGGCGGTTTTGGTGCTGTGGTTGCTGCAAAACCCACACTGGGAGGGGTCCAGGATGCTGTTCTTCTTGAGGTAGCGGGTCAGTTGTTTGTTGACGGTCTTCTCGATGACCTTCGCCAGGAACGGGATCAGGGAGATGGGCAGGAAGTTCTTGAGGTCCTTGGGGTCCGCCTTGGGCTTCTTGAGTAAGGCGTTAATCTCAGCTTGTTTTCAGCTCTCTGGGAAGGTAGCTGTCTCGAAGAAAACGTTGATGGCTTTCCGGAGATGGGGTGCAAAGGTGGTGCTGGCTTTGTTGAAGATGTGGTGTGAGCATGGGTCAGACGGAGACCTGGAGTGGATGGTGTTCATGATCTTGATGGTGTCGTTGTCATTGATGTTAGTCCAGTAGAGCCGGTGGTTGGTGCAGATGGTGGTCGTGGGGGCAGAGGTCTCCAAGCTTGTTGGGGCGGTCGTGGCGCTGAAGCTGTCGCGATCTTGCGGTGGAAGAAGGTGGCCAGCAAGTCGCACAGGTCTTGCGAAGGTGAGATGTTGTTGGTGTTGTAGCACGTCCACTGTCCTTTTTTGGCACTACCACTATGGGCGTAACCCATTGGGTCGGACCAGTAGAGCGTTAAATGATATCAGGCTTCAACAACGTTTTGAGTATTTTTCCCAACAGCTTACTTTAGATGTAATGTCATTAGAAAATGTTGATGAGCATCAGGACACATTTCCTCACTAATGTGAAGTTGCACTTACTCATTTCTAGTCCATAAAGCAACAACAGGACCTGACTCACTATCTAGGCATGTGCATCCAGATTATAAATGATAGAGATCAGTCCCATGTCAGCAGCAGTACGGAAACATGCACTCAAATTTAGTACCTTGAAGAACATGAATTGGTGCTTGTACTGTCTTCTTCTGTTGCATGCTTGCTACAAATGTTCCTTGACATTGCAATGGTGTGGAGTCAGCCCACATGTACACCTTTGTCTTCAACCATATGAGACTGGGCACTGAAGACAGTTTGCTGTTTTTTCTACCGGCATGTTTATCGATGCAGCATTAATGATGATGATGAAAGGTATGGAGTAGCCATTAATCGTTACAGCCCAATTACAAGTTTAGGCGGTGCGGGCGGGTGGGACACCACTACTGCACCCTACACTCGACGCCCGCCAGATTATGACTATAAAGCGGTCTGGCATGTGGGGTCATGGTGGTCCCAAGTCGGTGCATCATTTAAAGGTGGCAGTGCCTTTTAAAAAGACATTGCAATAGGAATGCCTCACATGGTTCCTGCACTGCATGAACCCAAAAGTCCATACCGTGCAGGAAGTGTTGTGCAAGTACACAGGTGGCCACATGTAACGCCCGTCAGTGTGCATTCACAAGCATAGGAGGCACGGAGGGCCCATTAGGGCCCCTTTTGTTTTCTCTCCTTCAGGGTTTACATGGAGTAAGAACCTTCATGTAAACCCTGGCAGAGAGGAAACTCGTAATATGCCTGGCACTGTCCCGCCAAGCATATTGCGGGCTCCTGTCTGCCATGGCACCTTCAGGGAACAGCGGTTTACTGGCCGCGGTGGCGGTCCAACCACCCAACTTGTAATGGGGTGGTTGGACCAGCGATATCACCACCGCCGCGCCCCTGCAAGTCTAGCAGTCCCTTGCCCACCAGACTCATAATTAGGCTTTAGTTTGATCTTTCAGCACTGCGCAAATTAATGTTGTTATTTCACATGGTAATCTCTCTTATACTGGGGTTTTTCTCTGCTTGTAGCCAAACCTACATGTGCATGTTGTTTAGTGGTTGACATCATCATTGCACAGCCATCTTCTTCACTATCACTTGAAAATTACGTGGAAAAGCCTTTAGAAGAAGACTTTGTGATGACAATCAACTGCATTTTGTTTCACTTGCCTCAATTGGTGTCACCATTTGGACTTGTGGATGTGGCTGGGAGTACTTTTGAAAGTTTCTGTCATCCATTTTCTCTTCTCCAGTTGACGCAGTTGGTTGCTCTTTCACTATGCAAACCGTTATGAAATGGTTTACTTTTCTGCAACCTTTGCTTGCTTGTCCAATGGTGGGACGTTTACCTTCGTATGGGAAAGTGAATCCCCATTGGAATCACACAATTTATTTTCCCTCTGAGACATCACTTTATCACTTTTGACTTTGTCTTTCTGCTTACTTTACATATTCAATGCGGATTAGCTCTGGCGTATTCTAGATTCTGTTTCAGCAGCTTGTTGATCTGCACATTCCTCTGCCCTTGCAACCATGAGTACCTTTTCTAGACTTAGCATATCTCTCAACATACATAGTCTAAATGAGTTAGACAGGCAACTATCAATGACTCTGAGAAGCATGGCTTCTTTTTTTATTAATTTGTTGAATTTGCAGTGCTTGATGAGGGTATCAAGTCTTCTAGCAAACTTATCCATTGTTTCTCCAGCTTGCCGTCTTGATTTTTTCTTGGATCCTTCTGTGAGGGAGCTTGCGCATGTTTTTTTTTGTTTTATCTGCAAATTCGCATATCAGATTCAAACATGCGGCAAATATTTTGACTTTTTTGTCATGAAAGGGTCCCGGGGGAGCCCAGCACCAAGGCAAGGGGGTCTGAGATTTGTTCTCAGCCCCTTTTCTTTTTTTCGCAAGACGGGGCTTGGCACGGTGTTTGGTGCATATACGGGGTTAGTCGTAGGCTGGGCCCAACTACCAATCACTGCCATGCATGGCTGCAGGCCATGCGCAGCGGTGGTTAGGTTAACATAGAGTAATAAAAGTTACTTTATATTTTTAAAAAATTGAAATTCACTCAAAAAGCTGAAGTTTACAGGGACGTTATAGTTAGGAAAACATTTTCTAAACAGCATAGAAATTCACTTAAAAAAACAAAGGTTACAGGGACACTATAGTTAGGTTCTGAATTTAATCGCAGAAAATAAAAGAAATTTAGCAGTTATAGTTATTGTTAGCTTCAGTAACTATAACTTGTGCCCTAAGGTCACTATACCTCACACACTCACCATGCACGGCTAATTACCGAACATATTACAAAACTGAAAACAATTTTAATAACATCAATAATAATATGAAAGTAACATTGTAGTAATATTATTGAGGATAAAACTGTGCATGGCAGGGGCTACCTGTATTGGTAAATGTTTCCATATGTCATGTTCTGCTGCTGTTTTATTGTTTTTAATTTCAATAGCCTGCCACCGAAGTTTGATTCAGTAGTTTTGGCAAGCATGCATATGTTGCATATACTCCAAATAGACTGGACTTCGGCAGAAGACTCGGGATTATCTAAGCCAAAATAGTTTTTACATTAGATGACTCTCGCCTAATACTGTCTTTGTTTCAATGTATGCCAATAGGAAAAATGAAGTGCCCTGATTTATTTTTTCAAAATCTCCATCTCCTACCACAAAATGTTTGGCATGCATGCTGTTGTGACCAAGGGCTAGATGTACGACCGTTCCATTCTAAGACTCGTAGATTGCGACGTTTTGTGACTTGCAATTTGTGACTTGCAAATTGGAATGTACAGCAGTGTCTCAGACACTGTTTGCGATTCCTAATGGGATCGCTAATGACCTACCGCATTAATATTAATGAGGTAGGACACATTGTGCGACCCCTTCGGAATCTTACATATCACAGGGATGGTGGACTGCTGGGGAGAGCAGACTACAATGTCTGTGTTTGCTTTTAAATAAAGCAACATTTTTTTTTTCAAATGGGTTTAAAAGTAAAACTGAAAAGTGTTCTTTTCCTTTTTTAAGGGCAGGCAGTGGTCCGTGAAACCACTGATTTCTCTTAAAAAATATTTTCCTAGACATTCACAAATAGGGAAGGGGTCCCCTGGGGACCCCTTCCCATTTCTAACTGGCTTATCACCTACTTGAAGTAGGTGGCAGCTGCAATTGTTTTGCAACCGCATTTGTGGTCACAAAACAATGATACATACCAGTGTGACTCACTATTAGGAAGGGCGCACCACTTCCTAATAGCGACTTGCAAACCCTATTTTGCGAGTTGGTGATTGGTTACTGACTCGGAAAATAGGGTTTGTACATAGCACAACCCTGTTTAGTGGTCTCAAACAGGTAGATTTCCCATTTGCGACCGCTGAAAAGAGTTGTACATCTGGCCCTTAATGAAGAATGACTTGACAGAAAGTGTTTTTCGCATCACTAGTTGGTTTCTGGCAAATGGGTTCTTAGAAAAGTTATAAAGGAAAGTATTTACAGAAAAAGAGAATGACACATTTGTAGCAGGGGCAATTTGTATCACAAAGGCCAAATGTAGACTTTCAGGGTGCAGTGTTTGTGAAAGGTAGGACATACCCTGATGTGTATGTTAGGTCCTAATAGTGAAATACTGTCAATTTCGTTTTTCATTATTGAGAGGCTATCTGTCCCATAGGATAGAATGGGAGTTTATTTAAACATCTGATAAATATAACTTTCCACTGAACAAGATACAAAGTTGGAGCTTAGGATGCCTGAACTCAGAATATAAAAATGCATCTTTTAGTAAAGATGATTTTTATATTGTGTGTTTGAAAATACCACTATTAGAAAGTGGGTATTTCTTGCTTAGCAATCCTGTGTGCCTCTGCTGGTTTGTGAATTGACTGTCTGGGTTTTGAATTACAGGGGCAGGGGATGGGCATTTTCTCAGACAGCCACCAGGGGGTTGATGTGGGTCCTTCCTTTCCTGAATGAGTCAGGGCTGGGCTGAGTAGACCTGGGCTGCATTTAGAGTAGTGGGAGGAGATTTCTTTCAAACCTGAATGGGCCTGGTCTGCCTGGGACAATGCTGTCTCCACCTCCTGCCGGGCAGCTGCTCCAGAGAGGACAGAACTGGTTTTGGGTGGGCAAAGAGCCTCTCTGCCACCAGAGAACAAAGGAATATGTGCCATAAAAAGTGGGTCCCAGACCCCAAACTTACTGCTGAACTATGGAACCTGCCAGGAAGAAGATCCGGGAAAGCTGAAGGAGTAGTACTGCCCCTTTGCTGTGTGCTGTGGGGCTGGCCTGCAGTGGATGCTACTGTCTTTGTCAGGGAAAGGACCGGACTGTGCTTTCAACATCCTGCTTTTAGAGTTTTCTCCAAGGACTTGAAGTAGAGCTTGCCTCCGGTTTGAAGTCTCAGGGAAAGAAAATACTTCAAAGACTACTTCAGGAATCAAGAGGATCCTTTGCCAAGGAGAAGAGCTGGGGAAACTGGAGAAGGAGTACTGCCCCTTTGCTGTGTGCTCGCCAGGGTTGGCCTGCAGTAGCTGTTTCTGCCAAGGAAAAGACAAGGACTTGGAGGTGTGCTTGTCCCTCTCCTTGAGAAAGATCTCCAAGGGCTTGAGTAGTGCTTGCCTCCTGTTCTGAAGTCTCAGAGACACAAAGACTTCACCCTCAACTCCCCTGAAATTCCTTGCTGGGTGTTCTGACCTGCCAAGAAGTGCCTGTGACTGTGTTGGGCGTCTGGGGGTTGTTCCTGCTGGTGGGAGCTGGAAAAGCAACAAAACTACAATGACATCGACTTATCGCTCTTCTTGCGTCTGTTTTCATGATGCAGCACCGCTGTGCAAGAAGAATCTCCAACCAGTGCTTGTCGCCACTGCAAGAACCGACGTATCAAGGGATAACCGCTGAAGAAACCGACGCAGTACCGCTCAAAGATGTTGCATCGATCGCGGCGCATCCCGGATTTCCACACATCGTATGTGTGCAGCAAGTTTTCCTGAGACATCACTCAAGGACCAGAACCATCCTGAAATCAATGCATCACTTCCCCCTACAGACCAGATTTGACACATCACTTCTCCTGCTTGCAGCAAAACTGTTGCATCGCCTCTCCATGGTCTCAGAACTGACCCATCTCTTTGCTTTTCGAAGCTCCCCATCTCTGCGGCTGTTTGGCCTTGTGAATTGTGTCGCAACCACAGGTACTTTTAGAGAAATCGCGCATCCATATTTTTCTATGTTATATTCTTAGTTCATGTATGTTGGATTTTTGTTGTTTTTGTCTCGTTGAGTTTAGATAAAGACACACTTTTTTTCTAACATGGTGTGGTGTCCATTTGTGGTGTTATCACTGTATTACTGTGTGTTTTGAGTACAAATACTTTACACATTGCCTTTGGAATAAGTCTGACTGCTCATGCCAAGCTACCAAGGGCGTGAGCAGGAGTTTTCTAAAGTGTGTATCCCTTTAAACTGACTAGAAGCAAGGGTCCTTATTTGGACATAGGTACCTACATCTCCCAACTATAGACCCTAATTTCTAACAACCCCATTCTATGTTTAAAGTAAATGCAGAGTTGAATCATGTTTCAGCAATTTAATATATAATATCCTTCAAAAAATATGAGAGCAAGTTTGCCTTCATTAACAACCCAATAATTTCCAAGTATATGGCTGGTCATGGTTCCCCACTCCCTGGGGGCTGTTTTTGTTACTAGGGACCGGTTTTGCAGCTGTGATGCAATATCTGCCCCAGTAACAAAAGCAGCAGTGCTGGGGGCTGGTTTAGAGAAGCAGCAGTGCCTCACACTAGCACTCTTGCCTAACCCCTCCTGACCCTCCCACACCGGGGGCCAGACCCGATAGAATTGCCAAGGGTGCTTTGTGTTCTCAGTCAGCCCATGCGTCCTCCACGACGGCAAAGACTGGAGAGAAGTCAAGGTGTAACTAAAAAGACCGCTCTGTTGAACTCAATGTTCAATGTAATCTGTTGGTGGTGTAAAAGCAGCAGTCTTCTTAACAAACATTGGTAAATGAATTAGGTTTTGCCTATGTTATTGATAATATATATGCACATTTTTTGTAAGCTTTAACTTGGTGAGCAGTTTTGCAATGTAGGTTAGGGAACTCCAGAAAAGTGTTATGACTTGTTTCTTGAGAAAGGCAGTACATTGTGCAGTATCTGGTGATTATATAAAGCGGTCCTGTACCTTAAAAAAAACAGAAAACTCATTCCTGGCCCGTACTTGGTGAGGTAGCCCAGTCACTTGCATGTATTACTGTGCAAACAAAAACCTAGGGGATTCTTAGTAGCGCCAGTCATGCCTGTCTATTTTGCCCAGTACTGTTGAAGTGTAAAGACTTCGGTCAAATTGACCATTTTCTTTAAAGGGCAGTTTATTCCCCCAAGCCAACAGCAAAGCCGGAGCTCCAGACTCCAAATCAAAGTACCTAAAAAGTGGCCCACATTTACACATCACAGCAGTTTTAGCCGTGTAAAAGACACGCTGAATATATGTTTTGCAATGTATGTGAGACTGCATGCATTTGTGCCTGCTGCAGACACTGTTTGGAGTAATATTTAGAAACCAACAGTAAACAAGGGGAAACATCCTTTACAACTCAACTTTTACCACGCAGTGCTTTTACATCGCAACTTTTACAACGCAAACCATTACAATGCATTGCGCTGGGGGGGCGCTCTAGGATAGGGAATAGATTTAATTTACTATCCAACACCTTCCCTACTATCCACGGGGACTGGAGTTGGAATAGTAAATTAAACTGTTTCCTATCCAGCACCCCTCAACACTAGGCGTTGTAAAGGCATGCGCTGTAAAAGTTGCAATGTAAAAGCATGCAATGTAAAAGCATGCGTTCTAATATCATACATCCGTAAACAAGCATTTGCAATGCAATAGGACTCGCATTTACACGCACAGGGGGCAAGAAGGCACTGACAGCTGGAGTGCGGGCGAGAGGGGGTGGGGGGCGCGAAGATACGGGGAGGGGGAAGAAGGGACGGGAAAAAATAGTGTTCTAAATAACACGTCCGTACAGTGTAACACTCAAAGTAAAGGGGCCAATAGCCATGGGAGGGTAAAAATGATGACATGGCATAATAAGGCGGGACTAAGAAGCCTTATAATAAATCAGAAGGCAGAATTTACGAAGGACAGACACATAAGCCAATGAAAAATATGGGCGGACAGTGAGGTCAGCCTGTCTCCCATACACTACTACTGCATGCCTCGCAGACTGAGCATCGCATGCGCGCTGCCGCTAAAGCTCTACCTAAAAGGTGCTAAAACCATGTTTATCTCTTTTCAATTTTTAGTTTAAGCCATGTAGCACAGCAGCTCAACTGTTGCGTGACATGTAAATAACACTGACAAAGCCAAAATATTTTGCATAGGCGAAACCTATTGGCTTTGCCAATGCTTTTTTTATCACAAGAGCAAACACTGTGCAGGCAATAACTAAAAATGCCACTGATTTTGTTTCTTGTGAGTTTTAGCTTGGTGAGCAGTTGTGCACTATATGTTACTGAAACGCTGTCAAATTGTTATGAATTATTTATAGTTAAATTTTAAAAAATTGAATATGACACCACGGAGTAGTATAAAGAGATGCCATATAAAGAGTTCACATGTGGAAGTACCCTGATGCAAAATGGAGTATTTCCCATATATCCAACTACTGAGTCTGCAGGGGACTAAGAGGGACCCTGGGGCCGCTTGGGCACAACAGGACCACAGGGGCTGCCGAAGGGTGAGAGGAGGAGTGAGGCTGGAATGGGGCTTCAAAGGCAAGCTCAGTTTGTGGATGCTGAGAGGGCATGGGAGTGACAAGGCTCTGGGGGGCCGGTTAGAGGAGTACTGACTACTGAGGCTATTGGGAGGTTAGAAAGGTTGTGCCCTGGTGCTGCTGGAAGACAAGGCTGTCAGAGCGTCATTTGGAACCTTTGACTGATGTCTTCCAGTCCCTAGTTTCCCATTGAAACACTATCAGCCAGGGTCGAAAAGAGGTTACGACGCCACATGCTGGAAAGTAACAAGCAATGGAAGAGTCGTGAATAGTTGTTGGGCTATTCGTTTTGTCTAGGACTTGCTACCACAGTGTAATATCTCAGTAAATAATGTGTTTTTTATGGTCTTAGAAAGGGCTCGTTGTATTTACCTCTGGAGAATTGCTATCTCAGCAGGCCCTACAATACAGCAAATAAAAGCTAAAACAAGCCTTATCATTAAACAATCAAAACAAATATTTTAATTAATCTCTTCTCTGGGAAAGCATTTTCCATTAGGGGAGAGGTATTACAACTTCATGCAACCACCATTATGTAAAAACATAATAAAGTGTCCCTAAACTTATTTTTTACAGTTTTATATAGCGAGAACTTAACCTGAATCGGGTATCAAAGCGCTTTACAAAACACCAGTTGCATTACTTGAGAACACATACATTTTTGTTAGGCACATGGAGAGTAAGTGATTTGCCCAGAATCACAGGGTGTTCAGCGTCATTGCCAAGATTCGAAACCAGGTCTCTAGATTTGAGGTCGACTGCCATCAGGCCCGGACTGGCCATAGCGGGCACCCGGCAATCCCCCGGTGCGCCGCAAGGGTGGTGGCCCCGTTTTGAGCCCCTAGGGGCCGATTTTGTTACAGGGCCTTTTTTGCCCTGCAACAAAATCGGCCGAAAACCGGTCCTAGCAAAGCGCTCGGTGGCACCTCCAACCCCCTCTCTCCCGAGTGGGCGGGGGGGGTCGGCCGAGCACTTTGCCAGGGCCAGTTTTGGTTCCGAGTCCGGCCCTGACCTCCATAGCAATTAGGCCAACTCCTCTCCCCTAATTAGATGCCTACTTTTATTAAAAGGCCCAGTTTTTAATCATGCATCCTGAACTTGCATATTTGAAGGCGCTTTCGCCTGAGGTACTGCACACAGATCTAAAAATATTGAATATGACTCATTACATCGTATAGCAATACCACGCATGCCATTACAACACGGGTATTACTACGCAATGTCTATTACAATGACTCCCATTACAATACAAGATATTACCATGACTACGCCTTTACCAGACATGTCATTTCAACGCAAAGGCATGAGTGGTAAAGGTATACTCATGGTAAACGTTTGCAAGGTAAGTGACTCCACCCTACCCTACCTTGAACCGTAATGTAGTACCATTGCACAACCCTCCCCGACCCCCATTCCTCTCCCTACAATTACACTACACTACCCTGCATGACCCCCAACACTACCCTAAACCCTAAAACACTACCCCCAGCATGACCCTCCCTAACACCAGTCCGGTTCACTGCACTCAAACACTACCCTGCACGACCCCCAACACTACCCTAAACCATAAAACACTACCCTACACTACACAAACACTACAACACTACCCTAAACCCCAAAACACTACTCCCAGTACGACCCTCTTCACCCTCCAGTCCGGTCTCTATACTGAAACTCTACCCTGCACGACACCCGGCCCTACCCAAAACCCTAAGACACTACCATAGACTACACAAACATCACAACACAACCCTAAAACACTACCCCCTGTATGACCCTCCCTCTTCCCCAGTCCGGTCCCTACACTCTAACAATACCCTGCATGACCACCGGACACTACCCTAATCCACTACCCCACACTACACAAACACCACAACACTACCCTAAACCCTAAAACACTACCCCCCCGCACAACCCCCAGTCCGGTCCCTACACTCTAACACTACCCTGCATGACTCCCCAACACTCCCCTAAATCCTAAAACACAACCCTTCATTACACAAACATTACAACTCTACTTCGACACCACCCTAAACCCTAAAAAAGTAGCCCCCACCCCAAGCGCAATCCCCCTTAGCTCTCTTTCCTCATGGTTGCACTCTCCTGGTTCCAGCGTTGTCTGGGGACCGGTGCACGTCATTGTGAGGAAACAGAACAGCCTCAGTTTCCTCACAGCGATGTGGATAGCCATTATATCGCATGCGTTGTAAAAGCGCATGCGATGTAATGGTATGCATAGTAATGCCTATGTGTTGTTACATCGCATGCGTTGTAATGCATGCAATGTAATGACTTACGGGGTAACAGCCTCTTTGTAATGGCTGTTTACCCAAAATACCTAAGCAGTTGAGGCAGGGAAGATCGGAGAGCTGGCAAAGCATGGTGCCTGGTCATGACAGCTGTAGGAAGTATGATCCAATGTAGTCATCAAATTATTAGTCCACAAATTGTAGAGGTTGGAAACTGGATTTATTCCACAAGTAGGACCCACGACATGAGACATGAACAGCAAGGCAGTAACTGAATCATAAAGGCAGTGACTGAAAGATGCACTTAAAGAATTCCAGAATAGAGAATTAACAGACACAAACCTTCCATAAAGAAATACACTCTCTACACACCCCCCTCCTTATAATAAACTAAAACAAAAAAAAACAACAAAAAAACACATTCAATAATACACAAAATCATCAGAACGGAAAGGATTTCTAACACGAGAACTGCATCTAGTTGGTGCATGATCCCCAGAATTACCAACAATATTTTCAACATTTTCAGCATTTTGACGAATAACAGCATTAGAATCACCACCACCAAAATCCAAAGAATGAGAAGAAGTATTCCCAATATCATTTTTCTGACACATCTTTTCAAAATCAAGCCAACTAGAATCAGCTTTTTTAACAGATCTATCACAAATGATTTTCGCTTGTTCTTTCGTAATCTTCACTACAGCATTTGTGTTCCACCATCCACGACCCTGCAACATAACAGCCATCTTAGAAACTTTTAAAACTTTTACAGGCGCTGAAAATTTTGATTCACCTTTCGTAACTCTTATGGGTTTTTTAATGATAACCCAGTCTCCAGGAGATAAGGAAGTAATTTTAACATGTTTTCTTACATCAAAATTTCTCTTATATGTTTCTTGTTTGAGTTCAACCTGTTTCCTGACTTTGTGAATATCCAAACCAGGACATTTCTCACCAACTTTCCCCTTCAACCAAGCAGGGTTAAGAGAAGAAACAGGTTTTCTAACCCTGAGCAAAAAATAAGGAGTGACATCTGTGGTAGAATGTGGAGTGGTGTTGTAACTCCAAACCTTTTCACAAAGATACTTGCAAACATCCAAATTATTAGAAACAGCAGTTTGAACACCTTCCTTCAATAGACGGTTAGCCCTTTCCACCAAACCATTTGACGAAGGTCTATACAAGGGTACCAACACATGTTTAACCGAGGTACCACTTAGGAAATTCTCAAATTCACTGGAAACAAAATGAGAACCATTGTCAGTTATAATTTCAATAGGAAAACCCTCCACCATGAATAAACGTTGCAAAAACGTAATTACAGAAGAAGAATCTGGCCTCTTGACAAAAGAAAAATAAAGCCACTTGGAAAAGTAATCAATAATTACAACCAAATATTTATTGTCAGAACTAAGCAAGTTAAAAGGACCTGAAAAATCTAAGCCCAATTTTTGCCAAGGACCAGCAGGCCAATCAACAGGGCACAAAGGTGAAGCAGACAAACGCCAATGCTTATCAGAACAAAGACATTCTGGACACTTGTTAACAAAGTCCTTCACCTGTCCATGAATGCCAGGCCACCAGTACAAATCTTTAATCTTCCTGACAGTGCTCGACATCCCTAAATGCCCCTCATGAGCAAGTGAAATGATCTTAGAACGAATACCTTCAGGAGGGACCACTTTGTCTTCCCTCACTAAAACATTGTCAACTATAGACAAATCAGCAGCCACCTGAGCAAAACATCTATCTTGCATTGGCAAACTTCTATCACAGGGCCAACCGTGCACCAAGAATTTTTTAACCCTGCGGAGACACGGATCATTGTCATCTGCAACTGACCAGTCAACTTCCGAAAGCTTACCACACTCAGCCAAATCAGATATGGTAAAAACAACATCAAAATCATTACTCTTCACCTCAGGTTCAGCATCCGTCACTTCTAAAGGGGTACAAAACAAACAGTCCGCCCTGACATTTTTCCCACCAGAAATATATTTGATGTCGAAATTGTACTCCTGTAATCTAGCCAATAATCGAACCAGCCTAGAAGAAGCTCTATTAGAAAAGCTATCACCTAACATATAAATCAAAGGCTTATGATCAGTGAAAAGCTGAAAACGAGAGCCCCAAACATACATGCGGTATTTCTCAACAGCCCAGCAGCATGCTAAAGCCTCGCGTTCTATCGTGCTATAGTTAGACTCCGCACTATTTAAAACTCTAGAAGCAAAGGCTATAGTGTATTCTTGACCCCCAATCATTTGACTCAACACAGCACCGAAACCTCTTGAACTAACATCTATTGTGACAATAGTGTGCTCTCCATGAGAAAAAGCTCGAATAGCAGGTGCATCCAAGATCAACTTTTTAACATTAACAAAAGCTTCTTGTGTACTCGTTGACCAAATATATTTAGCATGTTTTTCAAGCAAATCCCGGAGAGGTTGTACAATAAGGGCATATCCCTGCACAAAACGAGCATAATACTCACTGAGTCCTAAGAACGCACGCAAAGCATCTTTATCCTGAGGCCTTGGTGCATCCTTGATTGCATTAATTAAAGACATCTTTGGTTTTATACCCTCAGCAGATATATTGTGACCCAAATAATCAACGCAATGAGTAACAAATTTACATTTCTTCTTGTTAACAGTCGTCCCAACATCCTGAAGCTTTTGTAACACACATTCAAGAAGACTGTAATGGGAACTGCCCATTTAAAACTCACCGGCATACTTTGTGGTTGCGTTCACCAGCCCGTCCTGCATCCCCGGACCTGTGTGTGCTTCCCGCTCTCCCCCCGGCGCTGCAGACCAACAGCAGCTGACGAGTGAGGGAGAGTGAGAGGGAGCCTGACTACAACCCCCAGCTGCCCTTGCACCGGGACCGGAAGGGAGGAGGTCATCCAGTGCGCCAGGCGGCGTTTAAATTCAAGGCTCCACATCCGCGTCGCGGGAGCGCGCGGGAGCGCCGGGCTAAGCCCGGGCAAAGGGCGGGCCCTCTGAGGTCCTCAGAGACCGCAGGAGACCGGACCGGGCCACCCCCCTGACATTTACCATTCCCGGCTTTCCTAAGGTATACAACCCATCTTTTGTGATTATATACAGTAAATATTGGGTAACAGGCCCGATGGAGGGCAAAAGTAAAAGTAGGGTGGCGGTCAAAAAAACACCTATGCACACTCGCTCAACTACAAGAAAACAAACCTTGGCGCCAACCCCTTTACCCACCCTAACTGCAATTGATAGGATGTTGCAACAAACAATTGGCGTTGTTGTTAACGCTATTGAAAGTACTGAAAGAAGATTATCATTACCAGCGAGTATGTGTTTAATAAATCAAACGTCACAAACTATTAACACACATGTTAGCGTTCCAAATGAAACAACAATATCACATGACTCACTTCTATTGGAATCATTTGCAGGTTTGCCAAGGTATGATATAATTCAACCTGATGTACCACAGCTTTTAGGACCCACTGTTCCTTGTACTAGAGAGTGTAGATTGTCTATAACACCTGACCTGTCAGCCAGCATATCACCACAGCCCCTAATGCCTAGTGTTGTGACTGTAACTAATGGGGATTTGGATGGCTGTGTTACTAATCTTGTCATTCCAACTGTACAAATCAGTGAAATTAGTTTGTTAAGTAGCGAAACTGACTGTGAGCCTGTACCCTTTAAAAGGAAACTAACCCAAAGTCGAAAAAGGTTAATAATAAATAAACAGACTAAAATACATAGAAGAAAAAGGAAGAGGGCCATACAAATTCTTGAAACCAACGAAAGTGAAGGTGAGATACAGCAGAACAGTGGAGGGAGACATGTAAAAGATATAAAATTACTGGAAATGCAAACTTTAAACAAAGCCGAGGCAGTCAAAGAATGTCTCGAGAAAATGGTAAAAACCTACATCGCACCAGTGATGGAATCTTTAGAAATTCTAAGTAAAAAAATAGAAAACCTAGAGAAACTGGGAATAGCTAACTTGGATGTCCTAGAACAACTGGGTTCACAAATTAGACCTCATTCAAATAAAGTAAATTCTGGGACCCAGAGTAATAGTAAATCAAGTGCAGAAAATCGCACTCCTAGTGTGCCCATTGTGATGGGAAACCCGGTACCCTCTACAAGTGGAAGGCAGAGGCCAATAACCATCACTCCCAAGGTAGCACATGGGCAAAAAGTAGATGAGGGCCAAAGAAACATCAATGAACCTGCCACCACCTATAAGAGCCTACCTGTACCGAGGTCCCATATTAATAATGTCATCCCAGCCACTATTAATCTGCCACCTGATTGCAGACCATTTGTAGCGATACTCGCGAATGTCCCCAAGCTGCTGCCTAACCAATTTGAAAATCAAGAAACCTTGAAAAATAAGACCCTATATTGGTTGGTGAAAAATTGTGGGTTCCCAATGCGAGGCGCGGATGAGATCATAACTACACAGAGGGTAGGTTGGGTAGGGCCTAATAAAAAGGAGATAGACGGGGACTGCATAATTATAAATTTCAGGACTACAGAATGGGCGAGAGATTCGATTTTACATGCACCTATGCCATCGAATCATGAATATAACATCACACTGTTCCCACTGGATTATTTTTATAGGAACCAGGCAGTAAGACAAATTACTACACATAACTTCCAGCATCCAAGAGCGGCTTTTATCAAATACCCTAATGTTGTATCTATTTGTCCCCCTCTACTGCCTAACCTGTATGACAACTTCTTGGTCCCAACCTCTAATAGATTCCAGTTGCTCAGCTCACTTGAGGAGAATGACTGACTGTGCGATCCATGCTTGACCCCGAGTTCTGGTAGTTCTGTAACAGGTGATATATTAACCTTAGAGAAAGAGCGGGGTGATGAAAGCTGTGCAAATAATATAACTGAGTCGCAATTAATTTCATCAAATACTGTACTATGTATAGGCAATGTTATAGACAATGAACCAACTGTAACAAATGATAATGCTATTGTTACCCCGATCGTAAGCTTTGAAGCTTCACTCTTGACTAATCACTCTGAAAGTATAGGATCTAGTAATGCTGATTCTCTTGTATTTAACAGCTGGAATATTGCCGGAATTGCCTCTAAATTATGTACCCCATTTTGGGATGACTTTATCATATGTGGTTATGACATTATTTGTTTACAAGAGACATGGCATACAGGACCAATAGAAGTTGAAGGTTACACCTCCTACAAAGTGGCAGCAGTAGCTTCCAAAGCTGGTAGAGCCAAGGGAGGCCTACTGACTTTGGTTTCAACTAAATTAACAGAATTTATTCTTGGGGAACACTCTATAGTTTGTCAGCATGCGTCTATATTGCGCCTAAAACATAGCCATGGTAGGGATCTAATTATTGTAAATTTTTATAATAATATTGTGGGCCCTAAACGTGATATGATTGTTCCCGATGTTGAACGTGCTATTGAAGCTGCAATCACTCTCTCCAAGAACAATTTTGTAATCCTGTGGGCAGGTGACTTTAACATCCAAGCTTGCAGATATGCCCGGAAGGGGATATGTGGTCACCGCGAGGATTATGTAGGGGGTGACAGTGTTTATGTTAATCATTTCCCACACAGTAATTATGGCAGCGCACTGAACAATTTAATAGCCAAGTTCAACTTAGAATTGCTTGATTGTACAAAAAACAAAAATAATGAAATTTGTCCAACTTTTAGGGGGAGAGATGCCCATTCCAATATCGATCATATTTTGGTGTCCAGCGGCTCAATTTTTACTAATGTTTGGGTAATAGAGCAGCCTGTGAGCGATCACAACAGCATCTCTGTGGAGTTAATGGGTTGGGGTCAAAAAACGGTTGTGAATGGCAAAGCTGTCCATGGGATCTCCGTTGAGAGACCTAATGGCACGAGAATTAAATGGATTAAAATTGACCCTAACAAACTAACAAAGGATATTATTTGTAAATGTACCAGAGAGGTTGAATACTGCCTTGCACCTAATGTGATAGCGCCCGATGTCCTCTCCAATTTTATGAAAATTACATGCACAGTTGAAAATTCCCTGTTAAAAAGAAACAGAAGGGTTAAAAGAAACAAAACTGTGTGGTTTGACAAACATTGTGCAGAGACTCTGAAAAGATTAAAAAGTGTACTTAATGCTAAACCTAGAAATAAAGAAAGAGTCAGAGAAGAACGTATTAATTATAAACTGGCCCTGTCAACCAGGAAAATGGAGCTACAGGACGAGGCCTGGAATAAACTTGATATGGCCGCTGTAACTAAAAACCATAAACTCTTTTGGGAAACGATAAATGGCCCATTCTTAAAGAATGAAAACATTCCTGAGGTCAGTTCGCATGTCAGCAGTCTTGCATGGATTGCACATTTCTCTGAGATTTTTAATTCTGATCTTAAATCTGATGGGTCTATTTTATGTTTTAATTGGAAGAAAATGCAGTTGTTTTTAACTTTAAATGAAGTGACAGACGCAATCACAAATAGTAAGGGTGGTAAAGCACCCGGGCCCGATGGAGTACCCATGGACTTTTATAAACATGAAATAACATTATGGGCCCCAATCCTAACTCGTTACTTTAATGCTGCGGTGGAAGATAACTTACCACTGACATGGGGCCAATCAATTATTATACCCCTTTATAAAAAAGGATCCAGGTCAGAGGCAAGGAATTATCGTCCAATCTCTCTTTTGGACTCGACAGTTAAAATCCTTAGTCGAGTCCTATTAGTGAGATTGGAAGCCTGGGCCGAGGAGAATACCATTCTGTCCCCAGTGCAGTATGGGTTTCGTAGGGGATTAGGAACAATGGAGCAGTGCGTGAACCTGGAACTCATAGTTGGCAAGTATACCAAAGCTAAATCTGGTAATCTTTATTTATGCTTTGCCGACTTGAGTTCCGCGTTCGACCTGGTGGAACACGCACTGCTCTGGCCCATACTACTAGCAATGGGCGCCCCCACTGAAATTATCCATCTGCTAGCTCGCTTGTATAGTAACTTATCAAGCAAAGTAAGGTTTGGAATAGATGGAGAGTGTACCCCTTTCTTTGAAGTTAAGCGAGGCATCCGTCAAGGATGCGTACTTGCCCCTTTACTATTTTCACTTTTTATCAACCATGTGGATACATTTCTGAAATTGATTAATGCAGATGCCCCAACTATAAATGGTAACCCCGTCCCAGTCCTCTTATATGCGGACGACGCGGTCCTCCTCTCTAGGACACATAATGGACTGCAACAATTAATTGATCAATTCCATATTTTTATTAAGAGTAGGAATTTGAAAATTAATAAAGGGAAAACGGTTACCATGGTTTGTGGTAAGAAACCTAGAAAACACAAACCCTTTTTTTTAGAAGGAGAGAAACTAGAATCTGTTAATAGCTTCTGCTATTTAGGCATCACCTTTTCGGGAAATGGGAAATGGATTAATGAACAAAACAGTGTCCTTTTCAAAATGTCCCGGAATACAAACTGTATATTTAGATTTGCCACTAAATTAGGGGATCGCAGAATTCGTGAAATGCTATCCCTTTTTAATGCTAGATGCGTCTCCTCAGCTATATATGGAGCTGGAGTATGGGGGTATGATGTACAGTGTGCTAAATCTATCCAGGTGAGGGAGAATGTGTTTTTAAAAAGATTAATTAGTGTTCCAGTCATGGCTTCAACGGAGCTAATACATAAGGAACTTGATATGTACTATATCAATGATCTAATTGCCCTTCGTCCTCTATCCTTATGGCGCTCAATATGGGCAAAGGAGGAAACCAAGTTTACGCAGGACGTAATAACAGATTGTATCAAACTTGATCGCCGATCAAACATCCCCTGGCTGAAGCATATACATCATTGGTACAAAACATTATATGGACTGGACATTTATAATGAACTAATAATGGACCCTATTTTATCAAAGCGGGAACTGAAAGTTTTGTTTATGAAATTTACAGAAGAGACTAGGATGGAAAAATATACCAAACAGAGTACATTCAATCTTTACCAACAACATAATATTAATGTAGGCTTCCAATCTTATTTTGTAATAGTTAGTATTCCCTCCCATCGATTTGTTTTAACCCGCCTCCGCCTAGGAATTGTACATCACCTTGTGGCTTTCCCTGTGCCTAAAAAACCTGGAACTTGTGTATGCCCATGTGATGGCAAATCAAAACAGAGCACGTGTCACTTTATGTTGACTTGTACTTTTTATACTTTTTTAAGGAAATATTATTTGAAACCCATCTTTTTAAAATATAATACGCATCATCTACAAACAGCAATGACACTAGTGTTTAACCTAGAGTCCCCAGATGTTTGCTTTTATGTGGCTACTTATATTTTAAAATGTATCTCTGCAAGAAAATCAATTATTATATGAATTTCTACTGCTAATGTACTATGCACTTTAAATTGATGCTGCTGAATTATGTATTTGTATTTTTGCACACATATGTTTGTTGGACTAATTGCTGCTACTGTACTAGATTTATCATAGGATTGGCTTACTACTTGCACTTTGTTTCATATTATTGTTTTTAATTAATAGATAGTCTAGGTGCTGCTAATTGCATATGCACTTTAGAATTGCCAATTTGCACATATACTAATATAGAGACAATATTTAGCACTTTAAATTGCATCTTTGCACATAATTATAGGTCGCAGGATTGTTAAAATCTTAGCCAAACTTGAATGACCTAATGACTATGCACTATTGATACTGTAAATGTTTCTACAACGAGCGCTACTGTGTAAGACTGTTTTTTTTTTTTTTTTTTTTTGACAGCTTAATTTAGTATTGTGTTAAATTTTATGTGTATGTTGCTATATGGTTGTATTTTTTTACAAACCGAATAAAGCACCTTTTGACTTGTAATGGGATTCAAGAGAGGTAGAATGAACTAGAATATCATCTTGAAACACCTGTATGCCTTCAATATCAGCAAATAATTTATCCATAAGACGTTGAAACACGCTGGCCGCGGAAGCCAGTCCAAAGTAACTAAATCATAAAGGCAGTGACTGAAAGATGCACTTAAAGAATTCCAGAATAGAGAATTAACAGACACAAACCTTCCATAAAGAAATACACTCTCTACAACAACACAATTAAATATATTTATCAAGGTGCCTCGGGAGAAGGAGAAAGGGAGAAACTCAAAGAGGGAGAGAGAGAGAGGGAGAGTCCTTTCAATCTTTATAGCAATTGTAGCAGCTGTTCAGACGTTTTCCTGGTGTTTCAACATGTGACAACCTGCACTCTACTCCACACATTGCGTATAAAATGCTGCAATCCTCGTGAAACTTTTAAAGTTGAAGTATGAATCAAGTTTGGTGGAAGTAAAATTTTATGTGAGCACAACATCCGCAAAAGCAGATATCTTTCCCTGAGCATACCTGGGGGCAGATTTACAATAAGTGGCGCATCCCTGCATATCAGCAGGGATGCACCACTTATTGTGCGCCATGCCTTTGCCACCATGGATGCACCGCATTTACAATGCGGCGCACCATGCGGCAAAAACGGCAAAGATGCATCATGCATCTGTGCCGTTAAAGTGGCGCATTGCTGGAGTTGCGTCTTAAGCGTGACGCAGCTCCAGCAATGCTCTGGGGGGCCCTATTCTTACAATAATGCGTCAATCCTTACGCCTGCTTCAAGCAGGTGCAGGGATTTGATGAAGCATGGGCCCCAAAGTGACTGAGTGAAATCTTGTAGATTTCACTCAGCCACTTTTAGGAGGCGTTCCTGTGCCCAAACGCTCCCCCACTCCAGGCAGGAACGCATCCTTCTGGCGCAGGGCTTTACAACGTGACACATCGCCCACATGCATCACATTGTCAATACCCCGCACCATGGCACATCTTTTGCACTGTCGCTGCGTCACAAAAGTGACGCAATTGCGGCATAAAAGAGGCGCACAGGGCTTGTACATCTGTCCCCTGGTTGTTAAGTAGAATGATTAATGGAGAAAGCATGCACTTACAATTCAGAGAAATCCCACTGTAGCATGGAGGAGAAATATAGCGGAAGATTGCATTCACCCCATAATTATTCACAGCTGTTCAAATATAAGGCTGTGGACACTGTGATGATTGTGAGAGGCACTGCAGTCTGCACACCTGGTCACATTCTCATCTCATCACCTCAGCAGCACCACAAAGAGGCCACCCTCGAACTAGAGACATGACAAGAAACGCTGGAATGAAAACACCAAATGGACTTTTGGAAGTCACGCTATGCGCGTCATTGGTCCGTCAATTAAAGCTCCCTGTCTTTTTGATTCTCTATTTGCTCAGGTGCGCATGCATAGAATATGTCTGTGCTTTAAATAAATTCTCGAGAAACCAGTATTTTTCAGCTCCCATTCACACGTCATGCTGCAGCAAGAGGCTTATTTTCTCTTCGCTCCGTCCCATCTAGGATGAACTCACTCGTTCAGACACACGTCGCCGACAGGACACAGATGCACACGCGCTTCCCTTGACTCCTTATGACGTGAATACACAACATCTTCTAAACTGTACTTATTGCATTGGGTGCTTAGTCAAGCCATCAAACATAGACAGAGAGCAGATGCTGTTCTGGTGCCTGTCGTGTCCGCCGTGTTTATCGGGCGGCAGGCACACCAACCAAAAGATCAGCATGCAAATTCAGGGAATGGGCAATCAGGCCAGATAACTAAATACACAGAGGCGGTGGTGAGGTACGATAGAGCTCACGCATATGTGCATCACTGGTATCATATCCGCACTGGCTCATTTGTATTAGTTATGTCATGTGACCCCCAGACTGGGCCATTAAAACAGGGAGCCTCGGGCACACATTCACTCAACCCCGTACGGCTCCTCACAGTGGGCCTAGCCCAGGTCACCCCTATTGCGTCATAGGGGACAACACTACATTACTTCCCCAACAGTATCAAAACTTTACCCATTATAGCAACAAAACACACAACATCAATAGAAATACGTTACTGGAACAGGTTCATACGACATGATCCTTTAGCCGGCAGGATGGGACTGGGTTTTTCCGCAGACAGTACTGAGAACCTCCCCGGCCTCCTACTGGGCTGGGCAGACTGAGCTCCTTGGTGCCCCTTGTAGTGCACCCACTGGTCGGAGACATCTCAGGATTAGCACCGTCCACTGTCGGGCAGTCCACTTCAGTTTCATCCCACTCATCAGTATCAGGCGACACTGGAGACAAAGCCCTACCAGACTCAAGTTAGCTAACCTCAGGGGGAACATCTCGTTGTGGATGAAAAGTCTTGAAAAAGGACACATTCCTTGTGACGGTTTCCACACCCTTCTGGGCTGTGACCTTCATGCCATTTATGTGGGTGACAGTCCATGGCACCTTTTCATACCGCAGTCTAAACTTGCTGTGGTCAACTTGTTTTTTAGAAAACCAGAATCACCCACTTTGAGAATAAGGGGTCATGATCGCCGCCGTTGGCTAGCATTATCGTTTTGATGTGGACGACGTGTTTGGATCTGCAGGTAATTTGGTGACTCTGGATACAACTTCAGATGATGGGGAATGGAGTCTGCAACCACCCATCCCATAGAGAGATGCCCTGGGGCCACTCCGGTCGTAGAGTGTGGCGTTTGTCGTACATTCTGTGGAATGAGAAGATGGCCAGTTCCAAGGACTGTTAAGGGTCATGGGCAATGCGGATGACTTTGTTTAATGTGCGCATAAACCTTTCCACTTCCCCATTTGCTTGAGGCCATCAGGGGGTTATCTTCTTGTGGGTAATACCTAGAGACGGCAGGTAGTTGGCTATTTTGTGTCCCTGGAACAGGGAACATTGTCAGTCCATATCTCTTGGATGAGCCCATGAGTGACCATCACTTTCTTCAACTTTGGGATGACCTTGCCCTCCATCAGTGATAGCAATATTTCCATCTCAGGATTTTTTGAGTGGTCGTCAATCAGCACAGAGGTGTGTCGTCCATCTGGAAGGCTCCCAAAGTCTAAACTGACGGATGCCCAAGGTTGGTCAAGTCGATGTTCTGTTGTTATTGGAGCTGGTGAGCTATTGTCCCCGTGGGCATGGCACCATTGGCATGACCTCACTGCCTCCTCTACTTTCCCATCCATCAGTGGAAACAATATATTGTCCCCGGTGGCCTGGCACCATTGGCATGCCTCACTGCCTCCTCTACTTTCTCATCCATCAGTGGAAACAATACTTTTGTCCTCAGGCGGGTCTTAGTTTTCACCATTCCTTGGTGACCCACATGCGCCCGTTGGATCACCTGATTGGTCAGGGCCGAGGGTATCACCAGGCGGTGACCTCAAAATAGGCATCCTGTGGAATCCTCATTGAGTTCCTGCCAGATATTGTACAGGTTTCCATGATCCTTCTCGCTTCCATCATGAGGACTTTCCAGTCACTCCTTGCACTTTGCCACCGGCCATGCTTCATGATCTCCAGTGCCCACTGAATGCACTCAACCCGTCTGGTTTCTTCCCCTACCACTTTCATGGACAATGAGATGGGGCACAATCTGGCCGCAATGTATCGGACGTATTCTTCCGTGTCCTCTACATAATACTCCTCTTCCGGGGTAGCAGCCCTGAGGTGATGGGAGAGACAGTGAGCTGGGTTCTGCACTGGGTGATATTCCATGCGGCAATTGTAGCCCTGCAGCTGCATCATCCACTTTTCTATGCATGGGGGTGGTTTGGCGGCAGTTCCAGCAAATAGTGACAGAAGCGGCTTATGGTCAGTAGCCACAATGAAAGGGTGTCCATACACATATAAACGGAAGTGGCGATACCCCCAGTTTTCTATTAGGGAATATCGCTCCTTGGTGTCTGGCAATGACTGATTGGCGAAAGCTACTGGTGCCCAGTCTTTCTCTGCCTTACTCCGCTGCAGTAAGACCGCTCCCAGACCCTTTGGTCAGGCATCGACCACAACCATGGTCAGCTTCCCTGGGTAAAAAAAAGCCAGTGTTCTATTGGCAGGCAGGGCATCCTTCACCGCTTGGAACTTTGTTTCCTGCTAGTGGTCCCAGACCCAGGGTACAGAGCCTTTGGTAAGTTCTGGGAGCAGCTGGGTGAGGGTGGTCAGGTTCTGGGTAAATCGGCCATAATATTTCACCATACCCATGAAGCTTTGTACTTCGGTGACACTGGTGGAGGCAAGGGACAACTTGATGTTCACACCTGAGGCTTAGAACACGTAGCCAAAGAATTGGATTTTTTGTTTAAGAATTCGCATTTGCCTCAGTGGAGTGTGAGTCTAGATTTCTGTGTGCTCTGAAGTACTTGCGTCAGCCTGGCATTGTGTTCCGCGATGGTCCTAACATAGATGGGAATGTTATCACTGACGTTCACCACCTCTGGAAGATCCGTTAGCAGCTAATGGATTACATTCTGAAAGACCTCCGCTGTGCTTGACACTCCAAAACTCAGGCAAGTGTACCTCCTCAGGCAAACGTGGGTGGAAAAGGTTGTGATGTAGCATGACTCTTTGTTCTAGCACCAGCTGATGATATCCCAACTGAAGGTCAAGCTTTGAGAACCAGCACGCTCTGCTCAGTTCTCCAATCAGGTGTTCAATCGTGGGAGTGAGGTGTCTTTCTCTTTTTACTGCTGCATTTGGTAGCCTCATGTCCATGCAGATTCACACCTCACCCGGTTGCTTGTGCTTCCAAATGACCACGATAGGTGACACCCAGGGGGAGGACCTGTTAACTTCTTAATGATGCCAGCTGCTTCCAACTTGGACAGTTCCTTCTCTAATAGTGGCCTCAGGTGAAAGGCAACGCGACTGTGCCGTAGGGTGACTGGCTGAACCGTGGGGTCAATGTGTAGATGTACTTCTTTTCCTCACAACATTCGAATCCCGTGGAATACATCTGTGAATTCGGCCAGAATGTATCTTACTATCTCTTGGTGAATCCCAAAAGTGAATGTCACAACCCTTAGATCTTCGGTGGACCGGCAGCCTAACAGCATGACCTGTCCATCTTGTGCTACGTAGACCTGTGACCTTAGGACTATAGAGCCTTGCAAGATCGTCATCTTGAATTTTCCGTGCATCACCAGGTGTTTTTCTTGTCCATACGCGAAGACTTTGATCGCTGTGGTGTTTTGCACTGGAGCCGGCTTCATTGACTTATAGAATTCCGAGGACATGATGTTGATTGTGGCCCCTGTGTTTGACTGCAATGATGTCTTGTTCTTCCACCCATATTTGATATTGCGGCAGCCGACAAGACATCTGAGTCACCGTTCCAATCATATACATGGTATGGACCACTTGCTCATCTCTGTCATCATGGTCCTTGTCACAGTTCCTACTTGGTGCTTCTGGGATGAGGTTGACAGCTGGCCGGGTTTGTCTGTTCCTTCGCGACCTGCACACTTGTTCAAAATGATTGAATTTGCCACACCCAGTGCACTTCTTCCCTCTTGCCGGACATTCCTGAGCCCGGTGTAGGCTTCCGCCACAGTATCCGCAGCTTGTGGGCTTTCCCGACTCCTTCCAGCTTGCTGTTGCAGCTGGGCATGTTGTTACCGCATTGACAGGTTATACTTTCACCAGTGCATGTAGTGCTGCCTCCATGTGGGCCGCTCAGGCCCACAATAGTTCCTTGGTTCTCCCTAGGGTTAGGATATCAGCCAGGGACTTCCCCGATTCCTCTACTACTCTCTCCCTGAATTTTGCGGATGCGCAGCCTTGTACGACTAAGCTTCTGATTTCTTCTACTTCATCCGCGAACACACAGGTGCTTGCTAGTTCCTTGAGTCAGGCGTGAAATGTGTCAATAGACTCATATGCCTGTTGGCGCGCGTGCCACAAAACAAAACGTTTATAATCTTGATTCGCCATGGGTTCAAAGTGCGCCGCCAGGGCACCAAGTAGTGTGAGTTGAGTTTTTGGGGCTGGCTCATGCAGTGATTTTGCGATCCAACAGATGTCCTTCCCCCTATGTGCAGGAGCATGACCCTCTTCTGGTCATCTTGCACCCCAGTGGCTTTAAAGAACAGAAGCAGCCTCTCTACCCATTCCTTTGATTTGGGTCCTTGGGTGGAGGGAGGGCCCTCCACAATGAAGGGTCAAATGGGTTGAATTGCAGACATATTGCAGGCATGGTGCAAAGATAGCCAGATGGTCTCTCCCTCTTTCACTGCTCCAGCCCTACAGGAGGAACCACACTTTTTTTCTGGTGGAGGGACTCTTTCGGGGCCTGTCCCTCCTGCAACTGGCAGCCTGGCTTTGGCGCTTGTGGGAGAAGCAACTAGCTGGACAAAGCTCTCAGGCCTCAATGTCCCCAAAGAAGCTCACCTCAGTGAAGTCTGCTGGCACGCTGGCAATGGGGTTGCACCCCTCCCCCCACGTTCCATGGCCATCTGCCATGTGGTGACACCAGGGATCCAGAAGCCAGCTACAGGCTCTGCCTGCACATGTAGCAAGTCGCGTGGCACCAAGGATCAGGAAGCCGGTTGCAGGCTCTGCCGGCACATGGAGCAGGTCGCGCCACCAGCTGGGACCCACCGCTTTGTGTTCCGTGCTGCAGTAATGTTAAACTCCGATCCGGGGATGATGCGAACTCGCGCGCTCCCGCTCCGAAGGCACGAGCACTGCATGTGTCGAGGCAGCACTGCGGGCGCCAATGAGCGAATGTGGGATGTGGTCGCCCACCACTCATCGCCATTGTTGTGTCCGCTGTGCTTATCGGTCAGCGGGAACAACAACCTGAAGATCAGCATGCAAATTTAGGCACAGGGCAATCAGGCCATATAACTAAATACACAGAGGCAGTGGTGAGTTATATTAGAGCTTACGCGTATGTGCGCCACTGGTGCCACATCCCTGCTGGCTCATTTTCATTAGTTATGTTATGTGAACCCCAGACTGGACTGTTAACACAGGGAGCCTTGGGGCAGACATTTGCTCCACCCGGTACGGCTTTTCACAGTGGGCCTAGCCCAGGTCACCCCTATTACGTCATAGGGGACGACACTACAGTGCCCAGCACCTCGATGACCATTGGCTATCAGTACACGCTAAAAAAAATAAACACTGAAACTCAGCTACTTGATTTAAATAACAACTTCAGTAGCTTTAGTGATGTAGACTCCCATCTTGACCATGGTTCTTTGTGTAAGTTGATAATGAGACCAGCGTACATGAAATTGAATGCCTATTCTACAAATATGCTGCATGGGGGAGACAGGGCCTAATTTCGCTTTGTTTCTCTGATCTTCACATGTTCTACCATACACAAAACACAGCAAAGAGTTAACTTTCAGTTGCATAAACAAGTAATGGATAATTTAAGAGACTGCACTTGAACCAGATATGTCAGTTACCCTCAAACCATGGTGTCCATCTTTTCACACCAGATGAGCACCATAGACTGTATAGACAAAACGTTGCAGCAAAAGGCCCAACAGCGGAATTTGACAAATCCAGTCTTTTTCAACTCCTGTTGCCCATCAGTCAGCAGGGAGAGGCCTGTAAATAACTTAACCAAATTAACTCCAGCCCTCATCAGCCAGGATAGCTTGACTCCAGTGGTGTAGCGAGCACGGGACCCACGTCTAGGCATACCCTTCCCATTTAGGGTGAAAATACAACACAAAATGATGATGGACGGAATGTTGAACATTGTCAAACATTTACCCCCAGTCACAGATCTGGGTTTAATCCATCATTATTTTGCTCACCGCGCCACCCAAGTTCAGACATAGCCATATGCAAATCAGTCTTGACCCTGTGCCTCATGGGAACACTCCAGACGGAACCGCCAGACCATGTCTTCCCTGGACCGGAATCAAGCATCCTAGGACCGTTTTCGGGCTTTCAGCCCTCATCAGCCAGGATAGCTTGACTCCAGTGGCGTAGTGAGCACGGGACCCACGTCTAGGCATATCTTCCCACTGAGCAAAAAAACGATGGATTTAGGCCCAGATCTCTGTACTAGGGTGAATGTATGACATTGTTCTGCATTCTGTCCATCAACTGTTATTTTTGCATTTGTCACCCCGAGTGGGACGGGTATGCTCAGACGTGAGTCCCGGGCTCTCCATGCCACTGGAATCAAGCTACCCTGGCTGATGAGGGCTGAAAGCCCGAAACTGGTCCTAGGATGCTTGTTTCCAGTCCAAGGAGGACCTGGCTTGGCAGTTCAGGCTGGACTGTTCCCATGGGGCACAGGGTCAAGACTGATTTGCATATGGCTATGTAAAAATTGGAATGGCATGGTGAGCAAAAAAACGATGGATTTAGGCCCAGCTCTCTGTACTGGGGTGAATGTATGGCATTGTTCTGCATTCTGTCCATCAACTGTTGTTTTTGCATTTGTCACCCCAATGCTCAGACATGAGTACCGTGCTCTCCATGCCACTGGAATCAAGCTATCCAGGCTGATGAGGGCTGAAAGCCCGAAACCGGTCCTAGCATGCTTGTTTCAGGTCCAGGGAGGACCTGCTTGGCAGTTCAGGCTGGACTGTTCCCATGGGTCACATGGTCAAGACTGATTTGCATATGGCTAGGTTCGAGCTAGAATAGCATGATGAGCATAAAACAGATGGATTTAGGCCCAGATCTCTGTACTGGTGTGAATGTATGACATTGTTTTGCATTCTGTCCATCAACTGTTGTTTTTGCGACGTATTTACATACCTGGGGATAACACTAGGTAGGAAACTAAATTGGAAGCCTCAGATTGATATGTTGGTCCTCAAACATGTGCAATTAGCTGGTGTATTGATAAAAGAGCAGAGGCTCTCGCAGACCAAGCCTATTGCCCCAGCCCTAAAGATCTACAATTCTAAAATCAGTACCTCAATACTATATGGTGCTGAACTTTGGCGCTTTCAGGACCTATCATCCTTGGCACTAGCGCAAAATACATTTGTGAGAAAATTAATAGGCCTCCCGCAATCTACACCACTCACCCCCTTATACCTAGATTTGGGTTGCTACAGCATAGAAGACTTAGCTTCTTTTAGACCCATAGCATTCTGGATAAGGCTCTGGGCCACTCCTGAGCTTTCACTGTATGCCAGGACTCTCTTTGAAGTTAGGGCGTTGGGTTGCTTACGTAAGATCTCCTGGTTAAACAACATCAAAACCACCTTGATTATTATGAGGATTTGCATTTTGTTAGAGGACCCAGCTGAAGACTTATTTCCATCAAAAAAACTTTAAGGCAGCATACTGAAATATGGTTAAAACCAAGCGCTTTACATCCCGCACGAGGCCCACTCTGGTAAGGGAATTTTTGGAGGTTAAACATGATATCAAGTTTCAAATCTATTGGGACCTTATCACCAGACCGAATGATAGGAAGTGTACTACCAGTTTAGGGTGGGTTCACTTCCTATAAAAGCACTTACTAGTAGATGGCACCCCCCCAACGGATGACAAATGTTTTTCATGTGCAGCCCAAACTGAGACACACATTTTGTTTGTTTGCCCAGCCTATAAGTCACCTAGGAACAAAAGGCTCAAACATATATGTATGAACCTGGGCACAAGAATAGCTATGGAGGCACTAAGGATTTTAAAGACAAACACTCAGGAATCCATTGTGATTGCTGTGGCAAACTGTTTGAGCTGAATGTTGGTCATCAGAGCTAATAAGATGAGGGTACATGAATTTTGCCAGTCTTTCTGTATGAGGCATTAGACATCATGGCCTGGTGTTGTTACCCTATAATTTGTTTAGGTTTTGGTAATCGTTATCCAGGAATGACTTACTGTCTGTCCCTTGCCGAAATATGGGCCTAGTAACATTGACAAAAGACAGGAAGTATTTGTCTGTCACTTATTTATTGTTTTTAAGTATTTTATACATTCTTATCAAATCATTTTAATTATATTATAACACTATGGGGGTCATTAGGATGTCGGGCGGATTGCCCCCGCCAGGCTGGCGGTAGCCACCGCCAGTCTGGCGGGGGCAATCCGCCCGACATCCTCACTCTTTTTCCCCCCGCCATATTAGTATGGCGGGGGGACCTCGGCGGACGGAAAGACCGTCCACCGCTTTTCCGCCCCGGTCGCCTTGCGGCCGGGGCGGAAAAGGAATAATATGGTGGCGGTGCCTATTAGGCAAAGCCAGCCAGATTACAATGGGCATTTTACAATGCCTTTGCCGCTACGGAAAGGCATGCGGTCTTCACTCTGGGGGCCCCCTGCGGGCCCCCTGAGTGAAGGAGGGGTAGGCGCTGCACACGGGTGGTGCCTGCTTTGTTTATGCAAATGCTGGAATGCATTTCTAGCATTGTGGCGACGGTGCTGAGAGCACCGCCCGCCACAATGCTAGAAATGCAGGATGTGCCCGCCACTGTGGCGGGCACATCCTAATGCCCCCCACAGGACCCCTGCCCTTATGGCGGGCAGTCCCAATCCCCGTCAGGATGGCGGGCGGGCAAAGTCCGCACGCCATCCTAATGACCCCCTATAGGTTTTACATCATTGTGGATTTATTGTAATCATGTTTTTTTAATACTTGTTCATATAACTGCATTTTTTTAATAAAATCTAGATGGACGTGGATATATAGGAAAGCTTTTGTATTACAAATTTTCCAAGTCTCACTTTTAATTGTAGATGTATTTTGTCTTTTATGATTGCGACAATCGAAATAAAGACTATATTGATTGATTGATTGACTGGTGTGATAAAGAATTACTTGTGTGCATCTTTCAAGTAATGGGAGGTCATCTCATCAGGGTCGGATCTACTTTCCATCCTTCTGAAGTCAGAAGAGTCAATACCATTGAGTTGAGTCATAGTAATAACGCCTAGCTAAAGCACACTAGAAATATATATATATATAGAAGTATTATTTACATTTTGATTCACTTTAAAATAAATAATGATTAGCATTTATTTTTAAAAGGAAATTCTGGTCAGGTGCCCGACCCCAGCACTCCGGTGGGATAAGGCACCTGAGGAGGGCTTCAATGGGTGTAGAAAATGTTTTTCCACAGCACAAAACTTACAAGTTGGCAATGTCAAGATGGGCAAAAAAGATTTTTTAGATTCCGTCTCCAGACAATCACATTTGTCAAAAAACTGAAAATGTGATTTAGAAGAGTTAAATGGCAGAGATACACAATAGTGTTACTTGTTTAAATTTCCCTTTGAAACTATTTTAATCAATGGGAGCTCCAGAACTACTAAACAGATATACACTAAGCCAATAAAAGCACACTCTTGGGATAACGTTATACTTTCATGCAAGATTTGGTGTAAATTCATTTAGCCGTCGTTAGCAGGTTGTATGAGTGGGCAAAGTGTTCTTGGGGAGCTAAAATGTTAAACAAGCATTTGCAATGCAATAGGTCTCGCATTTACACAAGTTTAAGGTATTAGCATTGTAAATGGCAATGCTTTTTATTTATGTTTCCAAAACATAAATAAAAAGCATTGTCATTTACAATACCAATAGCTCAAACGTGTGTAAATGCGAGACCTAGTGTTATTGCAAATGCTTATTTTATAGGGCCACAGGTTTTCACCAAACCCCCTGATCTGGAGAAATTTCATCGTTTCAAGCCCTTGGTGTGAATGAAATAGGGTCCTAGCTTTTCCCAGTGACAGGAGGCTGTGCAGAGGTTGGAAAGATTGCAGTATTTGATTGCAAATGTTCCGTCAGAGCACTGGACTCCGCGCCATCCCCCTCCCTCCTCCTCAAATTGGAAACCGTGCCTGTCTCAGCACTGTGAATGGGAAAAAGAGCAGCCGACACATCTGTGTGTTGGTACCCTGGGTCCTATTAAAAGGAGCCCACCGTTGCAGTGCCTAGAAAATAGTAGTGATGTCATGGATAAGAAAGGTGGTCGTGTAGTCATGACCATGTTGAATCTACAGAGATTCTACTGTAGTCAGCTTCTTGTGTCTTACTCCTCCCCTTCTGTATTGGCCTTGTACAGTATCCTTTCTTTGATGGCTTTATGCTTTATGTTTGCACACTCTTTGCAGTCTGTATGTTGGCTTTTCAAATACGGAGGCTGACGGCCTTTCTTTTCTATTTACTACTTTTGTAGCATTCGCAGCATGCTGTGCTTTAGCTTCTCATGTTTAAAGCTAAAGCTTGGCTTGCCGCAAATGCTACAAAAGTAAAGAAATAGAAAAGCTGCCTTTACATTATTGCTGACTTGGAGGTTTGTACCTTCAACTTTAGCTTTAAAAATGCTAGCCGCCAATATTTTCTATTTATTTATTTATTGTTGTACCATGTACATGTACATGTACATATGAAGTTCAAGCGCAGCAAGGTGCTGCGAGCTGCAAATGCTACAAAAGAAGATAAATATAAAAGAAAGGCGTGGAGGCAACATGATTAACCCCTTCGCTGCTCATGACGAGCTCAGCTCGTCATGAGGCACGGTTGAGCAGTGCTGATGACAAGCTGAGCTCATCATGAACAATGGGAAAACATAATACTCAGCATAGGAGGAGAATTGCTGTAGCAGCGATGGTGTTAAAGCAAACGCCAACGTATAAGCTGCAAACATTGCCGGCTTTGGAGCTTCTACATCAACTTTAGCTTTAAATATGGCGGCTGCCTGCCTTTCTTTTCTATTTATTGACTTTTGTACCCTTTGCATCACGCGTTGACGAGGATTATTGGGTGTACTTAAATCACGTCAAGAGAGAACCTGGGAATGTGTAAAGTGCTTGTGATGGATTCACTCACGTGTTTTCATCCATTGTTTCTTTCTCTTTTTCTCAGAATACTATGATCTCGCTGCTGGGAGATTGTGAGCGCTTCCGGCCTGGAGCCCCTTGTTTTACAACTTGACCTACTTTATCACTAAGGACACACCAGCGGTGGAAGCTCTGAAGAACTGCCAGCAGCTTCCCTCGGATCTCACATTAGTACAACTGGAATGTTTCACGTTGTAATGCATGCTTACGTGCTATTTGATTTGTTTCCTGATGCGGCGGTATTTTAGATAATAAACTATACCTTAAAATGAATGTCCGTGTCCTTCATTCACCAACCAATAGATACAATTTTATCTTACTTTGCACGCTATACTCGGCTATTCTCTCTTGAAAACTCCCGACAGTTAATGTATTTTTCTTTAAAACACACTCATTTTATTGAAAGTTTGTTTGGCAACATTGTGTGGAAGATCCTCGCCGCACCAGACACCCGGACATTGTGCTCCTTGCCCTCCTCTCCCCTGCCGCCGCTATGAGGGGGGAGCCATCACGGACTACACCTCCCAGCGTCCTCTGCTCAGGACACGGGGACACCGCCTGCAGCGTCACTTTCCCGTGCACGGAGGCTCATAAGGCCGACCCGCTCCTCCCGCGTGGCGGGAGTCGCCGGGCTGAGCCCAGGCAGAGGGCGGGCCGTCTGTGGCCGTCCGGGGCCGGACAAGGCCGGGCTGGGCCACCCCCCTTGCTCTTGACTTACCCAAAAGGTACATTATCTTTGACTCTGCTTATTAACTGGGAGGATAACAATACGACGACCATACTATTGAAATATCTGATAAAGTCGTCATAAATGATATAATATTGTGGACTGTGGGAAGGGAAAGAAGTGACTGTCTTAGCATTACTGTAATACATTTCTCTAGGAAGCCCAGGTTCGGGAGATAGTGTATTAAAAAATTGTAATCATGTCCAAACCTCCAAAAACGCACTCGGCTACGAGTAAAGCACAATTAGCCGGTACGCCAAACCAGGTCAATTTAGAGACAAATGATGTACTACCCAATAAAATAAAAAAACCTACCGCGATTGATCTGATGTTGAGGAAAGTCTCTGGGGATATTGAGCGTATGGAGAGGAGTCTGTCCTCTTCTCCAATTCCCATACTAGTCACCCCCACACAATCCAGGGATTTAAGTATTTCTGAAAGTCCCAACACGGACATAGTGAGCATCTCCATCGAGGGCATTCCATGCGCACAACTGGTAGCTAAGATATGGGAAGACGATACCAGGGACTGTATTTCTACCACATACAGCAGACCTAAACAACGGGGGCGCAGCAAGGGCCATCTCAGAAAAAACAAATCAAACACAGTAGCTTACCGATCCAAAAGTAGACAAGAGGTAACCCCTGATGAAGTAGCGTCAGTCCTTACAGGACCACCAGGATGGATGGACGAGGTAATCGGAGACCTAAAGAAACATCTGGAAGCCTTCATCATTAGCCAAATAAAACCGATTGTCAGTAGGATAGACAAAATAGCTAATGAATTGATTAAATATGGCAAGACTAAGGGCCCGATAAGCAGACATCCTACCTCAGGCCCTAACCAACCCACAAACACGGCCATTGGCCAAATAGCGGCCAAAAACAATTGTGTTAGTAATACGCAACACACGATCGCTCAGGTACATGACTCATCTAAATCTCCAGCACACCTAGAGAGGGGAAATGCTCAGAAGAAGGGAAGTAAATACATAGACAAAGTCCAACAGCAGACACTCACACAAATGAGGAAAGAAGGGCATCACACAACTCAGGGCCTAACTAGCTTACTTCAAAATGACTATGCTGTATATGAAAGACCAGAAAGTCCACCAGCACATATAAATCTGCACCCGGAAGCATGCCCCTACGTTATCGTATTTGCAGGGGTTCCTGAACTCAGGGCTACAGAAAAAGAATCACATCTAGAACTTAAATCCAAAATAATAAAATGGCTGAATATTCATAGGCCCTTGAATACCGGGGAAAGTGGGGAGATCCTACACGTAAGACGAGTGAATTGGCTAGGAGGAAGAAAGAAAGACATCATAGGGGACTGTATTGTGGCAAACTTTAGAGACACCAATTTGGTGGAATATATATAGGGAAACACAAACAGAAACCACACCAGTATTATTTGCACCCTTCCACTGGGATACTTTTATCCGAGGAGGCGGAGCTCTTATAATTTGACCTATCCCAAGTGGAGTACAGGAAGGGCACCTCCTAGACAAAGGAACAGAATGCCCAACCACCCAGGCCAATTTTTACCACCTCGAGATTACCCACAGTGGAGAAATAGATTCACCCCCTACAGTCGCTTGACGAAAATGACTGACTACCCCCAGCAGAGAATGGGCAAGAAAAGATAACTACAGGGGACGTACCTGAATGTACCATGAAGGGGGCTGGGGAAAGCCTGGAAGAATTGAGGACTGATGAACCCCCAATACATAGGGGTGTTGATCTTAGTGAGGTCAATCTGTACAAGATAACTGATTGCAGACTCAATGATCATGTTCCAAAGGGAGGAAAAGCTTCTAGGGCAGGGCTAGCTCTACTGTCCTGGAAGATAGCGGGCCTGGGGGGGGGGGGGATTTGATAGCAAGGACTGGAGGGAGTACATTAGTGGCTTCCATATAATAGCGCTTCAGGAGACTTGGTCAAGAGACCCTTCTCCTTACCAGCTGGATGGCTATAAATGCTTCTCTGCGCCTGCACAGGAAGGTAGATCAGGCAGAGCGAAGGGAGGGATAGCCTTATATGTTGGCCTGGACCTAAAAGGCATATAGACGCAACCCCCCTGAGCATCACACACTCTACAGGCAGCGGCATTCCAAGGACAAGGTCAGAGGTTCCTAATATTAAATTTTTACAACTCAGGGCCGATTGATGGGAATTACCCAGTAATAAAGGAACTAGAGAGCAGATTAAATGAAGAAATTGACCAAAGGAAGGGGGCCCCAGAACCAATTATTTTGATCATGGGTGACTTTAACTGTCATCTGTGCCCAAAACTTCTCCCCGTTAGCCCTGACTGATCCTCATGCCCAGTAGAAAGTGGACCACATTTTGAACATAATAAAGAGGGAACACTATTAATGAAGCTACTTGACAGGTTTGCTCTGACACATACTATTGATCTGTTGGCTTTGAGACCAGAAGACACTCTCATACCAACATTTAAGGGCAGAGGCTGTTCATCCATTATAGATTTCATTATAATATCCACTTTCACAAAAGAACAGGTTAAAGAGGTGAGAACGGACTGGAGTCCCTTTAGCGACCATAATCCCCTAACTCTTGACATTTTATACAATTGGCTGTCATCAAGGAATGTCCTTATAGAGACTGAGATGCGCCCAACGGACCAGGGTAGGTGCTTAAGATGGTCAAAGATCAATGCTCAATAATGTTATAGTACCCTTATGGAAAGAGCAACAAATAGGGGCCTGCCTAGAACTTACAATAGAGGGCAGAGATGTGGTCTCAGCATTTGAGTCGATAACTAAGGTGGTCAATGGACTATTAAAAACTAAACACCCTGTAAAGGATTCAGTACTTCCACGATGGTTTGATTCCAATTGCTCAGGGGCACTGAGGGAGCTAAAACTCTGCCTTAAGACGCTCCAGAGAGACAAGCATAATGTTGCCCTGTGCAGGAGTAATTATAAAATGCAGGTCAAACAGAGAAAGATTACGCTCCAAAAGGAAGTTTGGGCAGACCTGAGGGAAGCAGGGGAAAATAGTGACTATACCCAATTTTGGAAAATCATCAATAGGCCCTGTTTTCAAGATTCCAGTTCCCCGGTTATCAGAACCAATATACTCCACGAACAATGGGTCAGCCATTTTGAGAGTCTATATAATCACTAGGGTGACACAGCCAGGGTAGAACCTTGGGAGGGAGTGCGATGCACGGAATTAGAATTCTCTCTACACGAAATTACGAAAGCAATTAAAGGTCTGACCCGTAACAAGGCACCAGGCCCGGACGGCACTCCCCCAGATCTCTATCTAAGTAATATTGAACTATGGGTGCCCATTATGACCAGAGTATTAAATGCAGCGATAAAATCTGGGCTCCCGCGATCTTGGGCTACAGCATTGATTGTCCCTATCTATAAAAAAGGCAGTAGGGACAATCCGCAATGCTATAGACCAATATCGCTGATAGATGTGTCTGCTAAATTAATAGGAAGGGCAGTCTTAAATCGCCTTACCGAGTGGACTGAAGAGCACCACACCCTGGCAGATACCCAATACGGATTCAGAACGGGCAAATCAACTTGTAATTAATGTCTTAACCTCTACCTCCTAGTAGCTAAATACACAAAAGCCAGCCACGGAACGGTGTATATGGGGTTTATCGACCTGGCTGCGGCCTTTGACATTGTAAATAGAAATAAACTTTGGGCTTTGATGTTCAAATTGGGAATTGACCCGGAACTCATAAATATTTTAAAAGAACTGCATTGGAACACCACTGTTAAGGTTCGCTATAGCGCGGGGGGTGAGTACTGATTCCTTCCCGTGCACTAGCGGAGTGAGACGGGTGTATCCTGGCTCCATTCTTATTCTCACTCTACATAAATGACCTAGAAAGCACATTGATGGCTTTGGGGAATGACTGCCCTAGAGCAGGATCGCGCCATATACTAGTACTGTTGTACGCGGATGACGCGGTCCTGCTTGCACGAACAGCACTGAGTCTGCAACATCTTGTCAATGGATTTGTAAAGTTCATGGAGAATCTTTCCGTGAACCTGACCAAATCCTTTGTAATGGGGGCAGGGAAAAAAACCCTAAGAAATATGTATTCAAAATAGGAACCCATGTGCTAGAAACTGTTAACACATTTTCATATTTAGGTCTCTTGTTTGATGGAGAGATTAGGTTTGCCTCCTTGCTCGAGGAAAGGTGTAGGAAATTGGTCTCAGCAAAGGTGCTATTTTAAACTTTGCCCGTAGGCTGGGCCACTGGTCACCAGAGCAAATAATGACGTTGTATAGAGCTGTTAGCACCGCCAAGGCCACATATGGGGCAGAGGTGTGGGGCTTCAGGGATGTAAATCACTTACAAGTAGAGGAAGATAAGTTCCTACGTAAGATCCTGAAGACACCAGAGAGCATCCCAGCAGCAATTGTACATACAGAACTGGGGATTCCTTATATCACCGACCAGATAAAAGTGAGACCCATCCTGACCTGGCTGCGAATCTGGGTAAACACAGAAGCGGAGCTAAGCAGGCAAATAGTCAAAGACTGCCTACAGAAAGACAAGTGCCTTCAGATCCCCTGGATAAAATACGTTAAAGATACATTAGGGAGCATAGATCATCAGATACTGTTCAGCGATCCTTCTTCGATTGACACTTCTTGTAAATATCGGACCAAAAAGCTGTTATTAGGAAAATATGAACTGGGCAGGAAACAGCTTGACTCCACAAAAACATCTGTAGTTGCACATCGCTCAGTAAGCAACGGAGAGGGCATGGAATCATATTTATTTTTAATGTATAATCAGCAAGATAGAATTTTAATGTGTCGTTTTAGGCTCAACTTGTTACCTAATATTTTAGCCTACCCATCTGGTTTTACCTTAACAATTGAGCAGAAGGGTGCCTGCGGCTGCGACAATAGGTCTCCGCAGGACACCCTCCATTTGTACTTTTATGTTCTTTTTATCAAACCCCTCGACGCAGATTTCTTGTAGATATTTTAAAAGAGTTAAAATTTTGTCATGCTAAAACTGCCTTACTTTTCCTGCAAAGAGCTTCTGACATGCGTACTTTATGCTCTATCATGAGTTTTTTTAAAGTTGCTGTTAACCTAAGAAATACGAGAGGTTGACTTAGGACGCACATAATTCTACATGTTTTTTAAAATTGTTTTAATTCTGTTTTTAATTGCATGGTTCAGAAATGTAATTGATGATTTTTGTATTTTTATGATGGTTTTTAATCGAAATAAATTTACTGAACTGAACTGAAGTACCAGATGCAATCTGATAATTTCGGATTTTGTTACAATGCTATGATCGCAATAATATTTTTGTTGTAGCCATATTTCTTTGCTGTCACCGTTTATCTTTGTATGTATATAAAGCATTCGACAAACAAATAACTAAAATAAAAAAGAGTTTAGATTAGTGAATGTTGGTCTTTGTATATATAAGATTGTTACAACTTGCCATGCAATGGGATTTTGTAGTGTTAGGCAGGCTTGGCATAATACAGTTGATATAAAATACTGTCAGAAAATGTAAATTGAATATGAATTTCGCTTTTGCTAACTTAGTGAGAGACTTGTCAAATCAGGTGTTCTGTAACAGCTAGACCCTGCCTTCAACACGCTGCGAGTGCATATCTCCCACTGGACACAACGTTCAGGCTGGGTGCAGCGCCTAGCCTACTGCTATGCCCTTAAACCCTTAACCCTCCTCAGTGCCCGACTCCAGCAGCAAATGGCTTTTGATCATGTGCAGCAAAGTTTTGAGGCAGGGCCTGGCCTGCCTACAACCAAGCAATTTACCCCTACCTGCATACTTTCTGCACACATCCATAAAATGGATTGTGGGATCGCGATCTCATTTTGAATAGTGAGCCAGGCATTTTGTTGTTTGTTTTGTTTTTCGTTGTAGTATTCCAGTTTCCCATGCCTCTGAGTTACACCCCCTCCACCCACACCCTCAGCACTTCGGTGGGTGTAGAAAAATGTTCCACACCTCAAACCTTCACCGTTGTCAATGCCAAGATGACCAAAACAATTTTTGGGGATTCCGTCTCCAGTCAATCACATTCGTTCAAAACTTTAAAATATGATTGAAAGCAGTTAAAATGCAGAGATAAGCAAGTGTTACTTGTCGAAAGCCCCTTTGAATCTTTGTTAAACAATGATAGCCCAACAACTACTAAACCGATACACACCAAGCCAATAAAACATACTTTTGTTGTAAAGTTCTACTTTCATGCAAAATTTGGTGTAAATTCATTCAGCCATTCGGACTATATGAGGGAGAAAAGTTTTCTAGGCAATCTAAAATGTGAAAAGGTGTAACCCCGTACCATTTTTAGTATTTGCCTGCCTTATGAAATGTAATATTTTTGGTATATCTTAAGAGGGCCTTCGCTTTGTATTGGTCCTTATACTTGCCAGTTTACTTTTCTCCGTTCAGTTGTAGCCTGTTCTCCCTTCGGTGACCGAACTTTACTTATTACGTTGATAGTTCAAACTTTTTTCCTTTTGCTTAGCGCTGCATACCGTTTACTTTTTATATTTTGTTATGTTATGTTTCCTGCTAAACACCTAATATTGCTAGATTTTACTACTAAACAGTCAGTCACAATTGCAGTTGCCTTGCAGTTAAAAGGGGCTTGATTTAAATGGTGCAGCAGTGGCAGGAAGGGGGGGGGTCAAAAGGTCTACAGACCCCACTAAAAACAGATTACTGGTAAATTTGACTACTAAACAGACATTTACAAGTGCAGTTATCTAGCAGGCACTAATGTAGATGATGAAGGATACAAAAGCACAGGTGAACAACAAAACAAGCTCCAGCAATATTTTAAGAACTTATTATAATGATCACAAGAATAGAATCCAATGATTTTGATTTCTTTTTATTCCAAAGCGTGGTAGCAGAGAATGTACAGCTGACGCGTTTCGTCCCTCTTGGGACTTCTTCAGGGCAAGAAGAGGTTGTCTTCCAGGTGTAACCAGTAGATCGAATGGAAGCGACGAGTCAAAAATATATGTCGAAACTGCGCCTAGCGGTCAGAATTTGAGAGGGGTATGTATATCCCAGAATGCAAAAGTAGGAGCAATAACTCAGACGTCTGTGTTGTTTGTTAAGTATATAAAATGGTAAGTAAATGACTGGAAATGAGGACAGGACCACAGGCAAAGGTTTGATGATTCACAGTATCTATCAGTATGAGAAGTTCTATAAGTTAGACGCGCATTCTCATATCCTTTATCTCCATAGGGCCCTATAATGCTAGCGTGTGCTCAATGCCCCATTATTTATACGAAGATATCCCACATCTCCTGTCAACAGCCGGCTCGCAATATATTCATCCACGGCCCGACATGTCTTCCTTCATATAGAGTAACAGCAGCCTCCGATTACGTATAGCACCAGTAGATGATTAGAATGGTGCAGCACGTGCAGTGACACCGGGACCAACAGCTCACCGCACACCACTAAACACCTAATAACGCAATATTTTATCACTAGAAAGGCAGTCACAAGTGCAGTTATCTTGCACACAATAGGGTCATGATTGAAAAGATGCAGCAGGTGCAGTGGAACCGGAGCCAAAAGTTGTCATAATTCCTCTAAATACCTAATATTGCTAAAATTCACTACTAAACAGGCAGTCACAAATGCAGTTATCTTGCAGATTCTAGGATCATGATTACAATGGTGCAGCAGGTGGAGTGACACCAGGGCCAAAAGCTCTACGCACACCACTAAACACCTGATATTGCTATATTTTGTAACTAAAAAGGCAGTCACAAGTGTAGTTACCTTGCACACAATAGGGTCATGACTGAAATGGTGCAGCAGGTGCAGTGGATGGGAAACAACCATCACAACGCAACTTTCACAACGCACTACCATTACAACGCAACTTTTACAATGCAGGATTAATTACAACGCATGCCATTACAACGCACGCCATTACAACAAAGGTGCTATTACAACACATGCCATTACAAAGTGAGTATAGGTAAGTATATAATTATATTAATATTAATTTAATTTTAATTACATTTTTTATTAATTTTCTTTAAATAATTATTATTTAATTTAATTTATTATAATAAATTTTAATATTTTAATTTCATTTTATTTAAATGAAGTACTTAAAATTAATATTTAATTAAATAAAATGTATTTTTAATTAAACCCCCTGGAGTTAGAATAGTAATTTTTACCCCTACACTATCCAGCACTTACCCTACTATTACACCCCCCTGGAGTTAGAATAGTAATTTTTACCCCTACACTATCCAGCACTTACCCTACTATTACACCCCCCTGGAGTTAGAATAGTAATTTTTACTCCTACACTATACAGCACTTATCCTACTATTACACCCCCCTGGAGTTAGAATATTAGTTTTTACCGCTACACTACCCAGCACTTACCCTACTATTACACCCCCCTGGAGTTAGAATAGAAATTTTAACCCCTACACTATCCAACACTTACCCTACTATTACACCCCCGTGGATTTAAAATAGTAAATTACATTTTATTCAATAAAAATTAAAATTAATTTAAATACATAATTTAAAAAAATTGTAATTAAATCAAAATTAAATTTATATTAATGAAAATATATACTTTCCTATACTTACGTTGTAATGGCATGCGTTGTAATGACATCTGCATTGTAATGGCATGCGTTGTAATAGCATGCGTTGTAATGGATCCTGAGTTGTAAAAGTTGTGTTGTGATGGTATGCGTTGTGAATTTATGCGTTGTAACGTCATACATTCGTGGAACTGGGTCCAAAAGTTGTCATAACTCCTCTAAATACCTAATATTGCAAAATTTTACTACTAAACAGGCAGTCACAATTGCAATTACCTTGCAGTTAGACGGGGCTTTATTTAAATGTGCAGCAGGTGCAGTGATACCATGGCCAAAGCTCTAACTACCCCACTAAACTCTGATTATGCACAATGTTACTACTAAACAGGCTGTCATAAGTGCAGTTATCTAGCAGGCACTAGGGTAATGATTTCATTGGTGCAGCAGGTGCAATGGCACTAGGACCCACAGTTCTAAGCACCCCGGTAAGCACAGATAGTTGCTATATTTTACAACTAAACAGTCAGTCACAAGTGCAGTTATCTTACAGGCTTTAGGGTCATGATTTGAATGGTGAAGCAGGTGCGGTGGCACTGGGGCCAAAAGTTGTCAGATTTTCTCTAAACACCAAATAGTCTCAAGTACTTTTGATCTACTGGGAGGGTTTAAGGTATTCCAGAATTGGACAGGCGCGCAACCAAGTAACCGCAGAGTATTGTAATGTTATGAGGTATCAGATTCCAGGCAAAAGGGCGGGCGGTAATCCCTCGTAACCGCTCAAAGGTGGATCACAAAATCCACACAAATTGTACCAAAACAACAAAACCCCTGCCCTGGGAAATTAACAATAATGTCTGAGTGATTTCTAGTTATAGTGACATAAGTAAAATGTGCACATCGACAGTGTTTCAAAGTCAATAGATTGCAAGGTGCCGAGAAAGGAATTTCAATGAAGTAGAATTCTTGGTATAAAACACCGGTTTATTGTTCCTCTTGTACTGGCCAACACGTGTTTCATCGCAGGGAAACAGACTGCGAATCTTCAGGGCCTTTTGAAAGAAAGAACCGGAAGTGGTGATGTGGCCAACGCCCGAGAGGGCGAAATATGGGTGATGAACTTTATTCGCGTAGTTTGATGGTTCCTTAGTGTAGTCGTAATGAGGCCATAACCGGGAGGAGAAAAGATTGAAGCTGTAGAGCTCAAAAAAGGTAGACAGGCGGATACACCTGACTGGATCTGTTCCCCCTCCTGTGGTTCCCGGCGCCGTTTTTCAAGGATGGTCCTTGAAAAACGGCGCCGGGAACCACAGGAGGGGGAACAGATCCAGTCAGCTAAACAGGCAGTCACACATGCAGCTACTTTGCAGCCAATCTGGTCATTATTGTAATGGTGCAGCGGGTGCAGTGGCACTGGGCCCAAATATTGTCATAACTCCTCTAAACACATCATTTTGCTATATTTTACTACTAAACAGGCAGTTACAATTGCAGTTACCTTGCAGCTTAAAGGGGCATGGTTTGAATGGTGCAGCAGGTGCAGCTGCACCATGGTCCGCAGCACTACGGAGCACACTAAACACAGATTATTGCAAATCTTTACTACTAAACAGACAGTCACAAGTGCAGTTATCTAGCAGGCACTAGGGTCATGATTACAATGGTGCAGCAGGTACTTGTATAGTGCACTACTCACCCGCAAGGGTCTCAAGGCGCTTGTACGAATACCGCTGTGGAACCCATCCTGGCTTTCCCTGTGAGGCCTCCACTCCTGGGCACCCCCAAGGTGGAGGCCAGGCATCCTTAGCGTTGTGGGGGCCGTTGTGGAGATTAAGCAAGCTATTGCCCAGAGTTGCCGAGTGGGACTCCATGATTGGAATAGGCACCGAGGCGAGAATTATCAGGTCCATGGAATTTTTGAGCCAAGACCCGCCGAGGCGGGGAATTGAACCCTGGTCCCGGGCCAGACCTCTGCATCAGGGTCTGCCGCTCTAACCATTGAAACAAGTCTGATGGGGCACATCACTCCTGTGCCCGTTTGTCGCACTGCCATTGGGGATTGATGGGTTGATTTAAAGTTATCAGTTTGAGTTACACAGAATTCTCGAGCAGCCAGCTTATCTGTTTCTTTTACTTCATTTTCAGTTAATCCCCCAACGAAGAATTTTTAATTCGAAATGCATTGGGAGAATGTTGACGTCATTTAAGCAGTATTGAAATATGTTTGTCCTCACATGCCCTCGTAGAAGCCTATGGCAACGTTCTGTATTTGAAAATGATGAATAAACAATTCAATGCAACAACATCATGTCTCCGCTGTGATGTAGATAAGTAAGATATGTGGAAAAAATGTTGGACTAAGTAAGATAACCAGAAAAAATTGACTATTCAAGTAAAGTCACATACAGGAATGATTTCCCCAATGGCAATTCGACAAACGGGCACAGGAGTGATGTGCCCCATCAGACTTGTTTCACATTCAAACCGTGAAGAGGCTTGACACGGTTTCTGCTCGCACGCATCTCACCATTTAAGTTGGTACATAAGCGTAAATAACCAAGGGAAGGAGTGCAACTGCTCAAACTTTGAAAGAATTGCTCTAACCATTGAGCCACACTTTTGTCACTGGTGCCACTGCAACAAAAGTTGCCATAACTACTCTAAACACCCAATATGTCTTTATTTTACTACAAAACGGGCAGTCACTATTGTAGTTACCTTGCAGTTAAAAGGGGCTTGATTTAAATGCTGCAGCAGTTGCAGTGGCACAAAGGCCAAAAGCTCTAGAGACCCCACTAATTACAGATTGTTTTTAAATTTCACTAAGAACAGACAATTACAAGTTCAGTTATCTAGCAGGCACTAGGATCATGTTTACGATGGTGCAGCAAGTGCTCAGGCACCAAGGCCAAAAGTTGTAATAACTCTTCTAGATACCAAATATTGCTATATTTTGCAACTAAACAGGCAGTCATGAGTGCAGGTATCTAGCAGGCTTTAGGACCATGATTTCAATAGTGCAGCAAGATCAGTGTCACCGGACCTAAAGCTCTAGGCACCTCACTAAACACAGGTTATTGTTATATTTTACAACTTAACAGGCAGTCACAAGTGAAGTTATCTTGCAGGCACTAGGGCCTTGATATTGATGGTGCAGTAGCAACTGGCCCAAAAGTTGTGGAGCTGTTTTCTTAGAATAAGGATGCACAGCTTTTACTGCTTACCAGTACCTATCATCCCCTGACTGCACTCATTTAAAACATGCTTTTTAAACTCTGTTCTAGTTGGTGGAACTTGAAACAAATGTTCCCATTCTATATGATATTGTTCCTGTAATAAAATTGGTTGCTTTTCTGTCAAGTGTTTGTCGCTAATAATTTTTTTTTCTGTGTCATATATTTGTTGTGGATGCATTATGTAGCGGAAACCTGAATGAAGTGATTACAGTGCTTTACATGAGCACACTCTGTGGTGCTCTTAAGGGATGTTTTAACCCCCTTTATCCATTGGGACAGTTTTTGGTATAACATTACAGTGGCAGACAACTGCTGCAGAGACTTGGATTGTAAACACTGTCATGTGCCTGTTCTAAAAGTATTCCTCGACTTTTGTGATTGCAGCCGGTTCTTTCTAGTGGCCTGGAAGGGAGCTACGCAAACAAATGATGGACGGAATGCTGAAACCATACATTCACCCCAAGTCAAGAGATCTGGGTTAAAAACATTGTTTCTTTGCTCACCATGTCACCCCAGTTTAGACCCAGCCATATGCAAATCAGTCTTGACCCTGCGCCTCATGGGAACAGTCCAGACCGAACTGCCATGCAAGGTTCTCGGTGGACCAGAAACAAGCATCCTGGGAAAGTTTCTGGGTATTACCATTCATCAGCCAGGCTAGTTTGGTCCAGTGACACAGTGAGCAAGGTCGCATGTCGGGGCATACCCATCCCACATAGGGTGAAAATGGCTTCGCAAAGAAATGATGGACAGAATGCTGAATAAATCATACATTCACCCCCAGTCAAGAGATTTGGGTTAAATCCATTGTTCTTTTGATCACCATGCCATCCTAGTTTAGACACAACCATAAGCAAATCAGTCTTGACCCTGTGCCTCATGGGAACAGTCCAGAACGAACTGCCAAGCCAGGTCCTCCCTGCTCTGCTTCATCAATGTTCATGGGACTTAATCCCAACTTGCTTGTTAAAGGCCCCTTCAATCGGCCAGTTTTAAGGTGGAATCAAAAGTCAAGGAGAATGCACAGCAGCCATTCGATTTGCGCTGCGTGTCGAGTGCCAGTTAATCAATCAGTCACCCGTTAGGTCCAAGTAACTCGGCGTTCAGTTCCGAGTGATTCTATCATCCGTCATAGAAAGTGAAGACGGACGGACTAGGTCAGAACGACGGACTGAATCCGACCAAGTTCTAATACCTGCAATACTGGAGTTAACCTACAACCCAGGCTCACCTTGTGAATAAGGTATTAATTCCTTATCCCTGGGTGCGAAATTGAAAACATCACCCTTCCCACTACCTTCATTGGTTAGGGCTTGTGCTACTCTTCAGGCTGCCCATTTCAATAGTCCTGATGAAGACTCGCAAGGCTAAGGTTTAATTTTCCATAAAGCCCTAAAGACGAGTCGAAACGTCGACGCCATATAATTGTTTCTGCCCTGGATGTTGATATACACTTTCATGTGCAATATAATTGTGGAAGCAATGTCTCCATAAAAAAGTGGCTTGAATCTGTTCCACACCAGGTCATCTGTAAATTGTACATTGTGCGAATCTACTGCATGTATATAAAAATTTGAAGTACTTTTTACTCTATGCTCCTTTTACACTTTCTCCTTTTCTAGCACTCTATATTCATTTTCCTGCACATATTTCATTTGGGCGACATAAATTCTCTTTTTTATATTGAGATAGCAATGATTGTAATGAATTAAATATTGCCCTGGATTCATATTACTGCTGTTGTATACTAATAATCATTGAATGTAACTGGGCTGATCCTTTGACTGAAGAGAAGGTTATCATTTATTGAGTAGTATTAAGTATAAATAAGTGTCTGAGACCACTGTCTTTGTGAGCAAGCCTGTTCTTTTTTCTGGAAAGTATTTATTATTTTGGAATATTTTTAAATAAAAAAAACTTTTTTTTCTTCTTTGGTGTGAGTGCTCCACTTTTTTAACACCGCATATTTCGCTTAGTAAGCAGGTAGGTGGTAATTCTGGCTTTTTTGGGACTGGCCCTTACTATGCAGATTGTATTGTTCTAGCACCTAAAACATGTTATAGAGTATGCTGTATTTTCCGTGGGCCATATGAATAAGCAACTCGGAAATTGAGTGATACTCTGTAAACTGAAGCAGGATTTATTTCCTAATAGTGGGAATTTTGCTGTTCATCTTTCCATGGTTGTAAAATCCATTCATAGTTATTTGCATACTTTTAATGGATGGTATTTTAGCTTAATACTTTCTAAAAAAGGGTTTGAGTTCTCTAAAGTATTTTAAACAGCCTCCTGGTCCTTGGATGCTTGTTTCCAGTCCAGGGAGGACCTGGCCTGACAGTTCGGGCTGGACTGTTCCCATCAGGCGCAGGGTCAAGACTGATTTGCATATGACTGTGTCCAAACTGGAATGGCATGGTGAGCAAAAAAAAGATGTATTTAAGCCCAAATCTCTGTACTGGTGTGAATGTATGAAATTATTCTGCAGTCTGTCTATCAAGTGTTCTTTTTGCATTTGTCACCCCGAGTGGGACGGGTAAGCCCAGATGTTTGTCCTGTGCTCTCCATGCCACTGAAGTCAAGCCATCTTGGCTGATGAGGGCTGAAAGCCCGAAACCGGTCCTAGGATTCCTGTTTCCAGTCCAGGGAGGACCTGGCCTGGCAGTTCAGGCTGGATTGTTCTCATTGGTCGCATGGTCAAGACTGAATTGCATACGACTGTGTCCAAACTGGAATGGCATGGTGAGCAGCAAAACAATGGATTTAGGCCCAGATTTCTGTACTGGGTGAATGTATAACATTGTTCTGCATTCTATCCATCAATTGTTCTTTTTGCATTTGTCACACCGAGTGGGACAGGTATGTCCAGACGTAGGTCCCGTGCTCTCATGCCACTACAGTCAAGCTATCCTGGCTGATGAGGGCTGAAAGCTAGAAACTGGTCTTCGGATGCTTATTTTCATTCCAGGGATGACCTGGCCTTGCAGTTTGGGCTGGACTGTTCTAATTGGACGCAGGGTCAAGACTGATTTCCATATGGCTGTGTCCAAACTGTAATGGCATGGTGAGCAAAAACACAATAGATTTAGGCCCAGATCTCTATACTGGGGTGAATGTATGACATTGTTCTGCATTCTGTCCATCACTTGTTTTTTTTGGCCTGGAAGGGAGGCTGTATATTGTCAAGAGCAGTGCATTCGAAAATTGGTGCTGCTGGGCATTTGTGTCATATTGCTTCAAAGCTTGTCTTTGTGAGCAAGCGTGTTCAGTTTGTATGGGGTTTGAGCTGCTGTTCTTTAATATTTTGGAATATTTTTAAATGAAATTTTTTTTTTCGTTGTTATATAATATAAAAAAACACAAACTGCACATTTTTTAAATAGACAAAGTGCAGTTATCTAGGATGCACTAGGGTCATGATTTAATAGTGCAGCAAGTGCAGTGGCACTGGGACTTATTGTAACAAAGGACTGGAAAAATATAGTACTTGTTACAACTTGTAAACCTCAAAGTATATAGCACATTAATTGAACATGACAGTTTACTGTTTAAATAAAGAAAAATTGTAAACCATAAGTAGCACAATTCCAATGACCATGCATAGGCAAATATTTTCTATATGCTCCTTATTGTTTCAGAAAAATTAAAAAATAATACTTTGCAAGAGAAATATGTACTAAAACACTAATATTAACACTTTCCCATTTCAATAAAACAATAATTTCACTTTCAGTGTCCTTCTTTCACTTCTATTGCGCAATTGCTCAAATGCTTATTTGAAAAATGTAAACTTCTTTTTCATTTGTTAGGTTAACAATGGACAGCAACAAAACAACACCTTTTCATCGAGTTTTCACAATCTTGTGATTTTTGCATTTACAAAAATATTGCTAATGCGGCTTTGCATGGTTTTTCATTGACCTTTTACCTATTGTCACCTTTGTACATCACTTTCAGGCCTACTTATCAGGTACATATCAGGCACATGTTTTGTATCTTTGCCCTCCACCATTTACCTAATTCCCCCACTTTGTGATACCACTAGTAACAGTACTATATATTGCCTTTTTGTACATAAACAAATCATAACACTTTAACAGATTGTCTGTAACTTATATTGTACAAACACTCAGCAAGCTACAACTTACAACAGATAGAGTTTATTATTATTCACATGGCGAAACCTAAAGCATTTACTAGGGCTTGTTTTTTCCTGCATAGATCTTCAAGAAAATGTCATGCCCATGGTAGGCTGAATAATCTATTGGATTGGCAAATTTAATGGAAAACCAGAAATAATGTCAAATGTTAGAGACAAATAAAATAGAACCTTTGCAACTGAATGTGCATCTTAACATCAACTCCGCAGTGATGACCAACACTGTGTAATATGTGTACATATATATTACATGTTTAGCTGCTTTTTTCTACAAAATGTTGTTGTATGAAAATCTACATTACACAGTGTATTATGAAATATGGGAAATATTTCAAAGGTGCCTAACAGTTATGTATTTCATCTTCATAAAGACGGTGAGAAAGTCATCCTTTTGGCCCTTATCACCCCCAATTTTTTCACTGATACTGGTTGTAACTGACTCTGACTGTTCCACAGTTAAGAGCTATGGAAGCCGTGAACACCAGAGGGCTTACAGGCGAGTGACAGACTCCAGAGGGGGTGAGTAGGCTGCTGAGAGCTTCCTGGGCCTCACCAACCTTGATCCCTCACCTTCTGAGAGAGAGGGGACCAAGAAAACTGGCGCAGGGAAGGAGGAACAGTCCTCATTTCGGCCCTCCCGACCCAAAAATGGTGGTTGGAACTCCCCACACAGAAGATTTCACAGGAGACACCCACAAAAGGCCTGGGGGTAAAGGAGAGCTTTACCGAGGTACCCTGAATGGTCTTGGAAGGAATTGAAGAAGGCCCAGGTACAGGGAGACACAGTAACACACATCCCTTGCCTGACCCTAAGATGGCCACCATGAGCCACTGCTAAGTTCTACCTCGAGGAGACCCACCATTTCAGACTCCAAGAAAGACCTAGGCACCCACCAGAGTCACCTCTCTACAAGCCCGACTGATCCCCACAACACGGAGAGGGATACCCCAGAGATCTGATCGGCACAGGATTCCCTGGCGGTGGGCAGTGATCGCATCTTTGCCTCCTAAAATAGCCGTAATCAAGGTGTCAAACTACTTCACACTGGCATTGAAAAAACAGGTGGGCGACCAGGTAAGTGTTGAATCTAGAATGGCGCTGACCAAGGAAGACCTGTTAGCGTACCTGACGGACTTCAAGACTGAACTTAACACCAAGGCCACAACCCCCCTGCCTGTCCTCAAGATGGCCGCTTCAGCTGGTCTCTCAACGATGCTCTACCACTCCAGGACAATAGAACTGGCCATCGACCAGATTTTAACCACATCCCTCACCTGACCTGGATCCTGCTCTCATTCCAGGACATGTTCGCTTTGAACTTTTCCTCGACCGTGGAGAACATGGTATTTGACCAATGCCCGGCGGAGCTACCTGTTAACTGAAGAGGAGACGGGCTGTGGATCCCCCCTCGGCCGTCATCTACCCAGCCGGACATTGGGCAGATGTTCCTTCATCTCTATCGTACCCCCCTCTTACCCCTTCACCCTACCCTCTTCCCCCTCTACGCTCCCTTCTTCTTCCCTTCTATCCCTTTAACGTGTTTCTGTTGAGACCTAGCTATTTGACCGATGCCCGGTGGAGCTACCTGATAGCTGTAGAGGAGATGGGCTGCAGATTCCCCCTCGGCCGTCACCTACCCAGCCGGACCTTGGGCTGACTTTCCCTTCGTCTCTCTGTCGTATCTATTCCCTACCCCTTTTTTCCTTACCCCCTCTCCATTCCCCACCCGATTTACCTTTTCTTCTATGCTTCTTAAATGTTTTTACTGGTATCTTTGGTAACTTGTAACTGATGGTATTTTGCAACTATGTGGAACCTTATGTAAAGCGCTCTGATACCTTCGGGTCTAGCCAGCGCTATATAAAACTCTTTCAATAAATAAATACATTCCCAGGGTCAGTGTTCTTAATAAAAAGGCATATGGTAATTAGGTGTAATTACAATTGGGACTGACAGCCTCCCTGTGAGCAATGCTGTGTTGCCTACTGTCATTTTAAACGCCAGCCTTGCTTTGAAAGCTGCTATTGAATTGAAATTATACTCAAATTTGGCTTTGAATTTAAAGGAACTTCCAAAGTAGTAAAGTACCTTATTTCTACAAATAAGTCACCCCTAAGTTCTACTCTAGATGTCCTCATGGTAGGGTGCCATGTAAACATAAGCAGGAACATTTTCAAATATTTTTTATATGCCCTGGTGAGGGAAAAACTGCCACTTACGTTTTCCCCATTGTAGCATTTTAGCTCCAGAAGCTAACATGAGAATAATTTAATAAAGTATAACTATTTACAGGAGTGAGCTAAAATAATGTTTAAAAGGCTTAACAGATTGGTAATGGTGAATCTAACAACTTGCCACTGTTGAATTTATCATAACTTGTACAGAAAAGAAGGTATTGAACTTTCTTTTTGGACAGCCAAAATCCTGTCTTCTAGCAGCCTCTCCTGATCTGGCTGATCAAAACTACTTTAATGCGGGGGCCTGGCCAGCAACATGGCTGACTGAGACGTGTCACTGGAGAACTCCGGACGGAGTGATGAATCCGTGATGAATCCTGCTGCCTGATGTACTCCAAAAGGTTGGGAGACTACATAATGATGGTCTGAAACAAGCTGGAGTAATAAACACCTGTCCAACTGGCCCACGGAGAGGTGGCAACAGAGAACCGGTGTGGCCAGAGCGACGGCAGTGCTCTGTGGCCTGAGGAGGGAGTGCTGCAGCCGGATAGGACCACCACCTCCATCCCCACCCAAAGCAAGGAGACAATAAGAAATCTGCCGACGACACCCGAGAACTCCCCAGAAAGGGTGAGCGGACCAGGAGCAATGACTGACTCCCCACAAAAGGCAGAAAGTGAGTGAAAGGCTGCATGAGGACACACAGCGGTGGCTGCGACTGCAGAGACAGCATTGGGCCTAGGTGGCGAGGATTGGGCCCAAGCACCCCTGCCATCTCACAAAGCAAAGCGAGGGGAACCACCACTGGAGACGATGGATGGTCCTGGAGGCTGGGAACCCCACCCTCCCCAACTGCACTCCCACTCCACCCACACCCCCTAGGAAATACACCTAGGACAAGGAAAGGAATGACCCAGGCCCTGTAAGTGGGGGGACTGGGAGGCAGCAACGAGCAGCACAAAGCAGGCTGTGGGGTCAGAGGGTGAGCAGGCGCCTACATTGCGAGAGGCTGTGATCTCAAAGGTCGGATCAGTGCACAGCTCCTACCGAGCCTGAGGATCGCCCAGTGTAGTGTGGGCGGCCGAAGTAATAGCAGACTTTAAGGTACACATTGCCTACCAGTAGGAGGAGGGGACACAAGGACAATAGTGATGCACCCGAAGGAACGAGAATCCGCCAGGCGAACAGGAAGGTGGGTCATGTACAGTCAGACAAGAAGGTGTACAAGGAGCAAGTCGGAAAGTGGGCAGAGGGAGGCCAGAGAAGCATGACGCCAAGAGCCAGGAACCCAGTGGACACCATGAGTAAACAGAACACCATTTGGGCTGCATTGCAGGGAACAAGGACAGTGACAAAACAGAAACAAGGTGTGGGTTTGGGCGTAACCCCCACGAGACACAGGAGCTCACACGTACCCCCTTCACATCTAAACATGGATTGGAGGCAACAGAGGGGACCGTGCATCAGAAACTAATTACCTGGGGAAGAGAGATAGAAGGTCCACCGCAGGAACCGCCCTAGAGAACACAACCAGGTACTGACAGAACCAGACTAGACCCACCGGACAGGGTGAAATATGGGAGGGCCAGCAAGAAGGGAGGCCAAGAGGGTCAAGAGACCTATGACGCAAAGAAACTCCCCAGAAGACACCATGCCAGCCTGAAGATAAATGGACTCTCGGGGAGAGGGAGACTGATACCACACACCGTCTTCCGGGAGCAGGGCATACAGCCTAACCCCTTGAGTCAGGAGGACGCTGGGGAAGAAGAGAACTGAAGAACACCACCGCAACGCACAGTCCAGACACAGAGGGCTGGAGTTGGATCACAACAGGCTTTTAACGGTTCCCACAAGATACACCACTGCAGCGGAGGGGTAGGGAGAGCTGCCCCACACTCAGGACTACACGAAATCACGTAAAGGGAAAATTCCCCCATCCCATGCATCCAACGATGGGGAGAGACAAAGAGCCTAAATCCCCATGACAGGGAAAAATGGACCGCTATACAAAGCCGGTCACCCATCCTGAACTTGCGCAACTACCATTATCAGACACAGCTATGCTCCTCCAGGCCATACAAGCCTCCAGAGAGATACTGGAAACGAAAATAGGGGAAGTAGGATTGGAAGTAACGCTGCTGCGCCAAGACCTGAGAAATGTGTCAGAAAAGGTGGCAGCGGCTGAAAAACGTAGAGCGAAAACTGAAGAAGCACTAAAGGGGATACAAACGGGAATGGCAGAGCTACGGGAGACCAGCACGAGCATGCTCTAGCGCATTGAAGACGCAGAAAATAGGACACGAAAGAACAACCTCAGATTTGTGGGCTTTCCCGAAGGGGCTGAACAGAAAAATGTGTCAAACTTCCTGTCCACCTGGCTGAAAAACATTATCACTGCAGAAAAATTCTCCACCTGTTTCATGATCGAGAGGGTGCTAAGTGAACGACCCCCACCAGGCGCTCCCGAGATCAATCATAGCAAGGTTTCCCAACTTCCTAGATAGGAATATGATCCTGAGGGAAGCCAAGAGACTGGGAGAAGTGTGATATGACAATTAAAAAATAATGACCTTCCTGGACTATAGTCGTGAGGTGCAAGGTCAAAGGCGGACCTTCGACGCACTGAAGGCCAAACTTAGAGCCTACAACATACACTACATGTTAATGTTTCCGGTAAAACTCAAAGTCATCTTTATGGGCAAGATGTACTTTTTCTAGTCCCCAGAAGAGAACTGGATGTGGGTGGAGGAACAGCTAGCCCTTCACCCCTTGAGTGGGAGAAGAACTGGATTGCGTCTTCCAAACCCAACGTCTGACGGAACTTCCAGAAAGATACCCCGCAAACGCAAATTTGAACACTGGAGAAGCCAGGAAAAAAAGGGCACCCCATATCCACTAAGAGCAGCAATGAGATCTGGTGGCAATCCCGGGAAAAAAGGGACACCCAGTCTAACGCAGACACCTGTTAACCTTTACTCACCTGAAATTCCAGGTTGTTCCACTTGAGAGATTTGTGGAATTTTCCCCTAGCCCCCAAAACCTAATTCAACCTGAACCAAATTTGAATTAACAGTTTGGTTAAATTAGATTTCCAGTGGATGGGGATAAGGGGACAAAATAACGATAACAAAATAAAAATGAGAAATAACACTCCAGCACTGCCAATTTTTCTAAGCACGATTTTCCTCTTCGTCACTGTGGAGGATGTTGTCGTTCTTTCTTCTTTACAACAAATAACAACAGTGTGAAATAATTGTTACTTATAATGATTGTAATTTATACCATATAACTCTTTATATAGAACATTCATTCATAATAAGTACCTTCTTGGCCTCACTATCATTCATGGTGAGATCACTTTTCTTTTACTATAATTGAAAGAATTTCACAAGCGTTTTGAGTCTAATCTTAATGATGCTGAAAAAATATGAAAACCATTATTAAATAAAATATCACAAACTACAATGTCTCTAACCCGGACATCTTTCTTATGATCTAGACACTTACTAATAACCTGTGCACCAAATTCTGTAATTGGGTTCTTATCTTCTATAAAAAACGGTCTTTAGGCAGTGACTTTTTTTTATGTCTTTGTCTCTTTCAGAATAGTCTCTGAAGCAAAACAAAAATTGTGCCTGGAGTTCAGCAGACCAAGATAAGTATAAGTTTTACTTTTAGCATGTTCTTATGCATAAGATTCTGTTGAGCACTTTTTGTAAAGGAACATCTTACTTGAATGTGTTTTTCTTTTTCTTTCAGCTGATCGGGGAGTTTTCAACTGTGTCACCAGAGCGGGAGCGGAAGCAGAAGACATCCTAGATCAAGAAGTTGCTAGGCGACGAGGGATTACAACAGGAAGCTCTCCTGCGGGCGTAGGGAAGACTGGGAAAAGCAGGAAACACTCCGAGAACAGAAGCGGGGATGGGAGAAGTTGGGAAGCACTCTGGAGACGGAAGCGGGAACTGAAGAAGCCGTCATCCGATGCCGGGAAATACTCGCGCTGGAATTACAGGTAAGGAAGGGGAATACAAGAACGAACGCAAGCGCATATCGAAGGAGCAGCCAGCCTTTTATGGGCAGTCAGTGGGGTGGGGTTCACATTCATGTGCGCTCATTAGTCAGCACTTATCTTTACATACCAACGTGCAGAGAACGTGTTTGGATTGCAAATTAGCTCCTCACATGCAAACTGTCTCTGTGACATCACAACTCGATTCACTGCCTGCATTAATACAAAATTTTGACAATGCAAGTTTCAATAAAAGAAATTACATAAACAATACAGGGAACAACATAAAATAATATGTGGCCACACTTTAATATCTCCCAAGATCAATGCCAAGCATGGGTTTGAGTCAAAGCTTGTGTACAAACCTCAACAGTCGCTCCCCTCAAAGGCCGCCCTACAGGGATAGGTTTTCGAGGATATTGTAAATGGAATTGTTTCACAATTTTGGGGGCATGAACAAAAGAAGCTAGCTCCCATGATTTTTCTTCTAGGAATAACCTTTCCAGCCTATTAAATAATGTAACTTGCCTTGTATTTTTTGGAATCTAGAATGCGCCTTACCTCATATTCCAAGTGACCATTAATAGGAATAGGTGGAGGTGGGGGTTCTTGTCTTGTATTTGGATGAAACATTTCTAACAAGGAAACATGGAAATAATCAGGGGGCAAATCTAACTGTACAGTAACAGGAGTTATAATTTTATTGATAGAAAATGGGCCTATATATCTTGGTTGTAGTTTCCATGAACCCATAATACTGAAATTCTTAGTAGACTACCAGACTTTCTCTCTTACATTAGAATTTGGGGCTGGATTTCTATGCTTGTCTGCTTGTTTCTTAATTCCTTCTTTTACAGATTCAAATGCTTTTTGGCTTTTTCTTGAATTTCTAGCAAAGCATGCAAACTCTCTGTAACAGCAGGTAAAAGGGAGGTTTCTACTGAAGTTGGTAAGGCCTTGCAGTGATAGCCACTCAAAAAGTAAAATGGGGTGCATTGAGTAGCTGAATGGACACTATTATTATAGATGAATTTCAACAGTGGCAAAGCTTTATCCCATTCACTAGTAAATTTCGCCATCAAGCATCGTAATGTCTGTAATAAAGTCTATTTAGCCCTTTCTGTTTGCCCATCTGTCTCTGGGTGAAAAGCAGTGGACAGTGCTACAGCAATGTTTAACCTTTTACAAAACTGTTTCCAAAACGTTGAAACGAATTGACTGCCTCGGTTGGAAACAATCTTAGCCGGTAATCCGTGCAAACGTACTATGTGTGTCATAAACACTTGACTGAACTCATCTGCAGTTGGGAGTTTCTTTAGTGGAACTAAATGTGCCATTTTTGATAAATAATCCACTATTACCAGAATTGTTGTATAACCATTAGCAACAGGGAGATTGGTAATAAAATCAACACAAATGGTATGCCAGGGACATGGGGGATTGTATAATGGTTGCAACAATCATGTTTGTGCTTTGTGTAATTATTTATTTAGTGCACAAATAGTAAAGGATGCTACGTAATCTTGAACATCTTTTGCTAATTCTGGCCACCAAAAATGTTTCTTACAATGATCTAAAGTCTTTTGATTTCCTGGATGACCTGCTAAAGCAGAATCACGATTCAATTTAAATATTGTTTTCTGTAACTCAATTCAATTATAAATAAAAGATTATTATGGTAAAACAATCCATTTTGAATAGTATTTTTTGAATGTTTTAACCACTCCTGTACACTTATCTTCAAATGGCTCTGTTTAATTTGTGCCATGAAATCGGGTTGACTCAATGGCGTTAGTATTTTTTATGGTGGAATAATGGGAGGATGTTCAACCTCTCTTTTGAATTCAGTAGGATGTCCATACCTTGATAAAAATCAGATTGAATTTGCTTAGAGCCTGGTCTGTATGTTGTAACAAAATCAAAAGTGCTAAAAAAGTTCAATCATCGCATTTGATGCGGTGTTAAGGCCTTAACAGAACTAAAGAACTGTAAATGTTTGTGATCTCTAAATATAGTGACTGAAATTTTTTCTCCCATTAGATGGTATCGCCATTCGGTAAAGACTAACTTGATTGCTAAAAGTTCTCTCTCACCCACAGTATAGTTTTGTTCTGCAGGAAGTCGTGTTTTTTAGAATAAAAGGCAACAGGGTGTAACTGACCATCCTGTTCGCCTCTTTGGAAGAGAATGCATCCTACTGCAACCTGTGAAGTGTCCGCTGCTACAGAGAAAGGCAATTCTGGATCTGGGTGTTTTAATAAAGGTTCAGAAGTTGTCACGGCTGCTAATCCTCAGGGTCGGAATGATGCTCAAATGGGGTCCACCTCCAGACGTCCCTGCACTCCAACTATCTAAACCTTCAGAGTGCAAGGCAGTCAGGCGAGGGAAAAAAGGTAGGAACAGGAACATCCGGGATAGGGACCTGAAATGACAAAAAGGGACACGTTAACCTACCACTCTCTAGACTTCCTAGTTCAGTCTCATGAGGACTTATAAGGACCCTCACCTGATAATGCTCAGGAGACGACCCTTCCCTTGTTTGTATCCCTTCTTAGGCTAAGGGAAAGAAAATGAAATAACAATCAGGGCCCTCCTACAATCCCTATGTCTCATGTGTGTAATTCACCCTTTCTTACAACCCACATTCACTCACCAGGTGCCATGAGAAGGGGAGCTGTAAGGTATTCTCAGTTGGACTAATGGAAGATCAGTCTCTCCCCAAGTTCCTAGCCAACTGATGAAACAGCATCCGATGTTCCTTAACAAATGATCAAAAAAACAAACTTAAATGTAGCCAGCCGGCTCTTCCTGCTTGACTGAAATGATCAGAGCAAGAACAAGTACTAACAACAGGAGGGTGCAATCCCAGCGTCTCCTTTAAATAGTTATTAGACTCTGAGTACAGTACTTAGTCTCGGTATACAGTGGAGGGGGAAATCCGAGCGTCTCCACCAACACCCGAAGGAAAGTTAAAGGAAAAACAACACAAAGGCGCGGAGGGTGAAATCCTGCGTCTCACGCGCATACAATGAACCACAGCACCAGCCGGTGTCTGTAACGCGGTTCTTTTACCGCGTTCCGTGAGTGAAACGAAGGGGGCAATCCGGCGTCTCCAAAATCACTCACCTCTCCCTTATCAATGTCACCGCAAGGGCGCCGAGGGGGCAATCCAAGCGTCTCACGCGCCTCGCGGGTAACAAACTGAAAACGATGACAAGCGGCTCTGTCTTCACTCGTCTCAGCACAAACTTGCTCCACAGCCGCAGAGCAAAACAAACCACACCTTCCCAGCAGATCCGCGGGGACAGGGCATCCGCTAACAACAGCATTCAATAGGACAAATCACGAGCACCAATTGCTGGCTTCCCTAGGACTTTATGCTCTCTGAAGCCAACCCACTACATGCAAGGCATTCTGGTAGATGTAGTCTATCCTCTAGGCAGGCACCTCAGTCAGACCCTGACAGAAGTAAATTTGTGTTTTAGGTAAAGAAAAGCTTGAGCTGCTATTTCTGTCCAAACAAAGGTTTGTCCTTTTCGTAAAAATGTAGTAATTGGAACAACAGCATTTAAGCAAAATGAGGAATAAAACGTCTATAGAAATTGGCAAACCCTAATACCTTTTGCACCTCTGTCACAGAAATAGGTTCTGGCCAATCCATTATTGCACTTACCTTTTTTTTATCCATCATAATTCCAGCAGGTGAAAGACAATACCCTAGAAACTCTACTGTCTTAGAATTAAAGATACATTTTTCCAGTTTTCCAAAAAAGATGGTTTTCTGGCAATTTTGCCAATACACCTCTTACTTGATGAAAGTGATCTTTTCCGTCTTTAGAATAAATGAGTAGATCGTCAATATATACTATTACACAGACATCAAGAAATTCGTTCAAAACTTCATTTATGAAGAATTGTAAAGCAGCAGGGGCACTGCACAGGCCAAATGGCATGACGGTGTACTTGAATAACCCAAACTTAGTTCTGAAAGCAGTTTTCCACTCATCATCCTCTTTGACTCGAACAAGGTGGTATGGCCCTGTTAAATCCAATTTAATGTATATTGTTGAGTGTCGTAACTGATCAAGCAAAACAGGGAACAGTGGTAGTGGGTACTTATTTTTTAACATATCCTTGTTTAATCCACGATAATCTATACAAGCCCTCAACCCTCCATCATGTTTAGGAATTGAAAAAAACGACGAGGAGACGGGATGTTGAATGACTTATGAAACCGGATGCCAATAACTCATCTAAGTATGTCCGTAAATATTTCGTTTCTTCTTCTGAAAGAGCATATACCCTACTACTAGGAAGTTGGGCTCCTGGAATTAAATCTATACGACAATTGTATGATCTATGAAGAGGTAGGGAAGTTGCTTTTACCGGATCAAATACATCTTTATAATCTTGGTATTCTGGAGGAATCATGATAGAAGTTGACGTAAGATTTGCACAATGTAACACAGTCTCTAAGTCATAATGAGCTTCCTGATAACAGTTAACTTTACAAAAAGAAGAATGCAAGGAAACTGTCCGTAAATCCCAATTGATTTTAGGATTATGCAAAGTTAACCATGGTACTCCAAAAAATAAACCAGAAGTAGGAGTATTAGTCAAATCAAAACTTATAATTTCAGTGTGTCCATTTTGACATACCATGGTAATAGGGGATGTTTGTTTTGTTATCATTCCTGAAGCTAAAGCAGTTCCATCAACTGCACAGACTGGATCTGGTTGTGCTTTTAAAACAGTTGAGATTTGTATTTTTGAGCTAAACCTATATCCATGAAATTGCCAGTAGCTCCTGAATCTATCAGGACTGAAACCGTGGGTCTAAGTTGCGTGATGATTATTAAAATGACCTGAATGAGAAAATGTTGAGGTATTCGCATTACTGTGTTGGCTAGATAGTGGGAGATCTTAGGAAGACTTCTTCTCGTACAAGTGATCTCCACCCTTGACAAGCTTTTTAGTATTCCTGTTCTGAGGGGTTAGAAACTACAGCATTTGTTTTCTTAGGAATCTTTGGCTTGTTGGGACAGTCCTTTGCAAAATGACGTGAACGGCCACAATACAAACATAAGTTTAATTTACGTCTTCTCTCATTTTCTTCAGTAGTTAAAGGTCCTTTAATACTTCCAATTTGCATTGGTTCTGGATCAGGAATTTTACTCTCTAAATCTTTCTTTTCGTGTTTAAACACAGAAAACCTGTTTTCTGATCTAGTCTAATCTCCTTTACGTTCTCCTATACGATGATTCGGTTTTACCACTAGGTCCACAAACTCTGAATAATCTTCTGGTAAATCCACAATATGGGCTAAGGCATCCTTTAAATCATCATGCAATCCCCTATAAAATAGGGAAGTGTCCTTTTCTTCTGGTCAATGAGTTTCTATTAGTAATCTAATTAACGCTGTTACATATGTCAGCAGATCTTTGCTACCTTGCTTTAGATTTAACAATTTATTATCACTGGCTTGTACATAGGTATGTTTTGCAAATAATTTGGCCATGGTTATTTTGAATAAAGGCCAATTGTGCAGAATTGGATCATCTCTATCAATGTAGGGAATAGACCAATTAGCAGCTGTACCTCCTAAACATGAAAGTATGAAAGCAACCTTTGTAAAGTCTGTAGGAAAAGATTGTGGTTTACAAATAAAATGTAATTGACATTGACTGATAAAAATATTAAATTTTGCACTATCCCCCCAAAAATGTTCTGGTACTCATCGGGGTACAGAGGTAGGAACGGCTACCGTTACTTGAACAGGTGAAGATGTTGTATCAGATGTCAAGAAAGTACTTGACGTCTGTGATCTTGAACCTGATTCTAAAGAAGTCTTAAAAGTTTTTGGAAAGGAACTATCCCACAAGTTTTCTCTTGGTTTGTAACAAATGATTTCCTGACGTAATTCAGTATTCTCTTGTTTTAATCCTTCTAATTCTATTTGCATTCTTTGCAAAATTTAACTATCGTACTATCTCTTTCAGTATCTTCAAAAAGGGCTTGAGCCGTGGCTTCACCATCAATACGGTCACTATCTTGATCCATATCTCTCAAGGACAACTTAAATTGTTGTGAAGGCTTACGTTTCTGTTCACCTTCACTCACCTGAAATTCCAGGTTGTTCCACTTGAGAGATTTGAGGAATTTTCCCCTAGCCCCCAAAAACCTAAGTCAACCTGAACCGAATTTAAATAACCAGTTTGGTTAAATTAAATTTCCAGGGGATGGGGATAAGGGGACAAAGTACCCATAGCAAAATAAAAATGAGAAATAACACTGCCAATTTCCTAAGCACGATTTTCCTCTTTGTCACTGTGGAGGATGTTGCTGTTCTTTCTTCTTTACAGCAAATAACAACAGTGAGAAATAATTGTTACTTATAATGATTGTACTTCATACCATATTACTCTTTATATAGAACATTCATTCATAATAAGTACCTTCTTGGCCTCACAATCACTCATGGTGAGATCGCTTTTATTTTACTGTAATTGGCAGAATTTCACTAGCATTTTGAATCTAATCTTAATGATGCTGACAGTTCTGTAATTGGGTTCTTTATCTTCTATAAAAAACTGTCTTTAGGCAGTGACCTTTGAGGTGAGCAAATTAGAGTCAGCGTGAGTTCTTGCTGCTCGGCCATCCCACGCCGGATGCGTGATGATCGGCTAGCTGCCCTGTGCTGTTCGAGGTGATGCCGGTCTGTCGAACGCGCCGAACACAGAGGCTGCCTAGAACGCTGCTACAGTGGCCGCTTTCCCGTGTATTAGGTTCTCTCCAATTGCACTCTGGACGGCTAAGCACTGGTGAAGCGACCCGCAAGGCTTTCCTGGATTTGTCTGCAATTTTGTTGGATCCACGCGCACTGGTTATCCTTCATTTTATCGCAGCAGCGATCCTTTCTCAGCCTCCTTTCACGTCTGCTGCCTCTGCTGCCTCCTACGGTCCTCCTTGCAGCTGGGCTTGGCTTTTTTCCTCTATACAATGAAGCAGACCCGACATGAGTGCCCGGGGGACATGGAGAGGTGGCAAGCTGAAAACGCTGGTGGATCCCAGAGACGCTGCAGCTGCGGCTACCGAAGTCTCTTCCAAAACCAGGCTAGAGGTCAGTACTGATAAAAAACTGTTGAGAAAAACAGGGGAGGGGGAACTTTGCCTAGACTTAAAAAATCCTGACACCGTACGCCCCCCCTGGCGAAAATATTCCTGGGTGCCAAAAATCAGCCCTCTAATGCCAAAACTAAGACCCACGCGCCCTCTACTGAGCATACACCCTCAGGAAAATCTAAGCCAGGATTACAGCAAGAGGGCGGCGCAGTGGAAGGCAGGCCCATTGGAACTCTGCCTGCCAACACTGACACAATCATAGATGGATCTTCTGCCGAAACAACTGAGCCCACCCTGAACCAAGACTCCCCCCCCTGCGGCACTTGCCTGTGATCAATCAGCTGGGACCACAGTACATCTACCGGTCCCATCTCAGTCTCTCTCGTGGCACAAACACAGGTGCAGGACAAAAAACCCAGCGATGGCAGCCTTGACACCCCGCCTACCACTCTAGACGCACAGCTGGCAGGTACAAACAATGTCATTCAATGTCTAGTGGTTCCTCCCGGCTCGCAAAATGCCAGGACTCCTGAGGCAGGGCCTGAGCATTTCTACTCAGTCTCAGACAGCATACCTACCTCATCTGAAGGGGGGGGTCTGTGAAAGCCAGCGAAGGAAACAGCGAGGTCTCCCACAAGGACACAGGCACAGTCTTGCACCCCAAAAAACCCAGAAGCAAGAGCAAGCGCCATAGCCGGCTGCAATGGGATTATTCTGAATACCAAATGTCATATCCTCTTCATGAAGACGATTCTAACACGACACAGTGGGGGAGCTCAAAGAGCCGTCAGGCAGACACAATAGAACCCTCCTTATCCTCTATACTGGCCTCCATCAAAGAATTTCATGAAGAGGTTCGGACTGACAACCGCGCTGCCAAAAACGCTGCCAAGAAGCTGCATTGCGGACTAAGACGCCTGAACAAAACCTGCACCGATATCAACGACCGGGTCACCATGGTGGAAGCTCCAACTGAGCATTTGGAAGTTGAATCCTTGGCTACTAAACAACAGGGGAAATCCAACACCGACTGCTTGGTTGATCTGATGTCCAAGATGGAGGATCAAGAAAACTGTCAGCGCAGGAACAACCTATGCCTGCTTGGTATTCCGGAGGGGAAAGAGGGGGACGATCCAAGACTCTTCATAGTCAAACTATTAAAAGACTCTTTTCCTGATCACCAGGGCTGGGACTGGGATAGGGAAGTGCAGAGGGCACACCGCTTTCTTTTCAACCAGAAATGGCAGTACAACAGCGGTAACGCAATGGGAGCGCAGCCAAGGGTATTCCTCGTTTATTTCGGAAACTTTCTCCTCAGATAGCTGATATATGACCATGCTCACTCTAACTCCAAGAAAGGGGCCAATGGGATAAAAAATATTGCCAATCCAGACTTAGAACGGAGATGGCGTCTGAGACAATTGATCTACCCTTTTCAACAGTAGGGGGCTGAAGTCTACCTAATGATTCCTGCTAGGCTCAAAATAATCACAAACGGGACTTTCAAGGTCTTTCTATCAGAAATAAAAGCTGGGGAGTATCTGGAAGAGCTGAAGTCTAAGAAAAGCAACAGATGAAAAGTCCATTCCCCGCTCTCTCGCAATTAATCCCACTTCATCACAGGTGGGTTTCTCTCTCAGACACTGCTCCTGCCACAACGAACTCTAATCCTTTGTCTTTCTCTTTTTTTTCTCTTTCTCCTTTTTCTTTCTTCTTTTCCACCGCCCGGTTACAGCATCACTGATCAATCTAGCACTAATCCCTCTGCTGTCACGACGCAAAAATAGATGCTCCTCTGTTTGACAGTGTTTGACATTGCTTTTTCTCTTTACTACTCAAAGGGCCTCTAGCCATCTGAAAGTATAACTAGTTTTTCCTTTTTGTTCCGGCATGGTAGGCAGCCGGGGCTCATGTTGACTATCATCACTCAGACTTTACCTGATTGCTCGAAGAAGGGGTGGAGGGTCGCGTCGGGCACGTTAATAGAATGAATTGGCGCAGCAGTATTATTGATTTCTTTTGGCACACATACATACACACTCTTAATTCTACCTACTATGGTTTAGGGCAGGATCGAAAAATCTTGACTACTCTCTTCCTCTTATAATTGGATAAGTTAGATTTATTAAGAATTATTTCTGCTAACATTTGTGGGCTTAATGATCCCTCTAAAAGGCAAAGTGTGGCTCTAGGGCTACGATCCTTGGGGGGGGGGACATCAACTGTCTACAAGAAACCCACATTAAAGGCTCTCAGAAGCATCTACTAGACACCCTGGGATTTAAAGTCTTGGGGGCCACTACACAGGGTACCAAAACAAAAGGGGGTGAAATTCTGGCAGACAGAAGATTATCTCTCAACACTCCTTGGGCTAAATCCGACCCACTAGGCAGATGGGTTATAACTGAGTGTCATCACAGCCCCCCCTTTACCCTCTGCTCAATGTATGGGAGTAATGCTGACGATACAGGTGTTATTAACCTGGTCTCAGGAGAACTAGCTCACTGGCCCACTCCCATTATTCTGTGTGGCGACCTTAATATACATCTGCCTTGCAACTGGGAGACGGATAGCAACTGGAGATACATGGGCAGGAAACCCGAGGCCTTTCAGGCACTAGCCTACCTTGCCCAGGCCCACGAATTAAGAGACACATGGGCTAGATTAAACCCCACTCAGCCTGGCTACACTTTCTTCTCCGCCCGCATCACTCCCTAGTCAGACTGGATTACTTCTTTCTTTCATCCTCACTTGTTAATAACTTCACCATTGTAATAGCTCCCCTCTTTATGGCTGACAACAATCCTCTTATCCTTGACATCAGGGGATTAGGGAAGTGGAAAGAGGCGCCCACATGGAGTTTTGAGAAAGCTCTTCTGCAAGATATTAATTACCAAACACATATTCAAGGATGGATCCAGGAATTCTTAGAATTAAACATTGGCTCTGCTTTGTTAATGACTGTATGGGATTCTTTAAAGGCAGGGGTCAGGGGCGAGGCTTTTAGGTTTTCAGTCTGTAAAAATAAAAAAGAGAAGCTTCTAATCAGTAACCTACAGGGGAAACTAAAGACAGCCGAAACCAAACTCGTCCAACTTATCCAAACAGGACAAGATATTGAAAACGTTCAGAAGGAAGTAGTTGTGGACAAGGCTGAGATTGGGGCAGTCTTCGCGGAAAGAACCGCAGCCAAGTGGGCAAGCTCTCTCGAAAAAACTACTAGTGTAGTGATAGCATTGGGCACCACTTGGCCTTCAGGACTAGGCAACAGGCTTCCAGTAGTGAGATACATACAATAAGACTCCCATCAGGGAGTGAGACCAATGATTCCAATCTAAGTTGTACACCGAGGAAAATCACTGTGCCAACGATACACTCGAAATGGAGATCGCTCGCTATCTTAGCGAGATTAATCTCAGACGACTTAGCCCAGACAATAGTAGCCTACTAGATCTAACTCTAACCTGGGATGAAACTATGGAATCCCTATCCAGCCTTCCTGACGGGAAAGCCGCAGGCTTGGTTTGCATTCCTGTAGAGTTTTATAAAATATTTGCCCCCCAAATTAAAACAATCTTTACAGAGGTAGTAATCTCTATTTTCAGCTGGGCTCCGCCTCCTGCTTCTTGGTCTAAGGCCAGAATAGCTATGTTCCCAAAAAAGGACAAATCTCCATTAGAGATGAGCTCCTATAGGCGTATCACCCTCATCAACTGTGATTAAAACATTTTCTCCAAAGTACTAGTAACTAAAATCTCCTCCGTGACTGAGTCCCTAGTCTCAGAAAGGCAAAATGTGTTTATCCCAAAAAAAGGTACAAAGGAACACGTCAGGCGGGCCATTACCCTATTCGACGCCGCACAAGCAGCCGGAGACCCGATGTCTTTAATACTACTCGACGCTGAAAAAGCCTTCGACCGGGTCTCCTGGCGATTCCTGTGGGCTGTCATGAGTAGGATGGGCTTTGGGCCAAAACTCACGCAGGCGGTGCAAGCTCTTAAACCTATGGCCTGTGTATCCATCAATTGGCAACCTACTGACCAATTAAACATCTCTTGGGGAACCAGGTAGGGCTGCCCTTGCTCCCCTCTGTTGTTTGCCTTCTATCTAGACCCTTTCATCAAACAAATTGAAAGAAACCAAGACATCCCTGCAGTTAGCTTCCAGGGGAGTAATATCAAAATCATGGCCTACGCCGACGACCTGGCCATCATCTCGCCTGACCCCTGTAATACCATACTGGCTTTAGAAACTGAGGTTCTAAAATTTGGGAAATTATCAGGATATGCAAAACTCAAATATTAATAAATAGTCAAATTGCCTGGACTGATGACAGGGTGGTCCCCAAGGCGAAATATCTGGGGGTTTCCATCTCTTCCAATATGGACGAAATTGTAACAGACAACTTATCCCCTCTTGCTGCTCACACTAGTAAGGTCCTAAAACAAATTGATAACCTACACCTAACCCTTGTTGGAAGATGCAATGTCATAAAAATGACATACTTCCCTAAACTCCTTTTCTTTTTCCTCACAATACCTCTGGAATTTAGCAAAGCTAATCTGCTGAAATTTCAACAAATCTTCACACAGTTTATATGGGCATACTCCCAACCCAGGAGGACATTAAGACAGTTATCTCTCCCAAAAGAAGAGGAGGTTGGTCCTTTCCTAACATTACACTATATTACTGGGCCTCTGTCCCACAGTATAGCTCCGAACTGGTAAGGGACCCACCTCTCCCCCACATCCCCGGGCCTGCCTCGCTTTTTCCACTTCTGCTGGGAGAACAGCACTGGGGCTGTCTACTCCAAGAGACCTCATACGGATACTACAAACGTGTGAGATTTAAGACTTTAATGAGCTCTTACAAAGTCTTTCGTAACATCCGTAGAATTTTTGGGCTGGGCAGATTTAACCACTATTCTCCCACTCTTAATAGCAACAATAACCCTGCTATCTTTGGAAAGTCCTATTTCTCAGACTGGCAAAAGGCTGGCGTCATGAAACTGGGAGATCGTATAACTAGTGAAGGAGTTATGCCGTTTTCTATATTACTATCTAAGTTCAGCCTGAAGAACCATGATGCCTTTAAGTATCTCTACATATATGCTTTCTCTCCAGGAAGGTTGGGGGTGCTGCAGGGTTTATGGAAGTAGATCTTCTAAACACACTGCGCAACTTGACTGCCCCCGAATTGGGGGTCGATTAGGATCGCAGATTTTCCGCATCCTCCGGGCCGGCGGAAGCCACCGCCGGCCCGGAGGATGCGGAAAATCCACTGGGGACCCACCAAAGACCCACCGCCACATTAGGATGGCTGGTGGGTCTTCGTTTCAGTCCGCCGCTTTTCCGCCGCGGTCGGCTTACAACTGCGGCGGAAAAGCTCTAATATGGTGGCGGTGTCTCTCAGATACCGCCAGACATATTAGGATGGCTTCCCAGACATGCTTTTCCGTGGCGGGTTCTCCGCCGTGGAAAAGCGTACGGATCTTCACTTTGGGGGCCCGTTGCGGGCCCCCTGGGTGAAGGGGGGTGGGGGGTGCACATCGGGGGTACCTATGGTACCCCCCTGCATTTACATGCAGAAAGCGGCAGGCACCGCACGGTGCCTGCCACTTTGTGCATGTAAATGCAATGCATGCGTTTTTAACATTGCGGCGGGTGCAGCTTGAAGCCGCACCCGCCACAATGTTAAATATAGAGAATGTGACCGCCATGGTGGCGGTCACATCCTAATTGCAGAGGAGGGAACGACGCAGCACAGGCGGACGTTCCCTCCTACTCAGGGCTCGCGGACGGACGCAAGTCCGTCCGCGATAGTAATATGCCCCTTGGTCTGCTATATAACATCATAAACAGACAAACCCCAGACGACCTACAAACCACAGCAGACAAATGGCGTACAAAACTTGACTACCCATGCAGTATTTTCTTTAATTCACAAGCCCTCTCTCAAAACATTTTATTGTCAGCCAAGCTGCAGGCACAACATTTTAAAACTATCTTTTTCTTGTACATTACCCCCAGTAAGATAGCAAAGTGGGGGGGTAGGCAAAGGGACTTTATGCCCTTGATGCTCGGAATTTGGAGCCGATTCAATCCACATATTTGCAACCTGTCCAAAGCTTGGCGCAACATTAATCCGCGTACAGGAATTCCTAAGGGAAGTTACTACTCAGCATATGTCACTAAATTCCACTGTTATTTTACAGGGCACACAGTCTGAAATCCCTAATGTTAAAAGCAAGGGACTAACTTTCATTGCAATGGCAGTATGGAGGATTTGTGTGGCCTCCGCCTAGCTTAACTCTGAGTCCCCTTCATTCTCTAAGTGGCTGGCTAGGTTTGTTGCCACTTACCACCTAGAAAAAGCTGTCTGTGCCAAAAAGGGGCGTAAGGTCGGAAAAAGGGCCTGGAGGTGTGAAAAAAATAACAACCTGGCTGGAACAGCCGGGATAATTCCCTGATTCTCTGTCTTCTTTTATGGCTTGTACTGTTTCTTTACAACGCTGTCTGTCTGCTCAAACCTTGTTTTTGCTTTTTTCCTACTTTTACTTTTTTTCTAAAATTCTATGGATTTGTGCCACCTATGTATTCGGTAATTTTGTTGGATTACTTTTTTTACTTCATCTCTCCTCTCTCTTTTCTTTCTGTCTGCGCCTTTCATTCAATTCACATGTTGTTCTTTCTACTGGGTGGGCGAGGGTGCGGGGGGTCGCTCCGACTTGAATTGTTATGCTCCTGTACTTATCTTCACTATTGCTAATAAAAAAAACTTTTTAAAAAAAAGGCAGTGACCTTTTGTTTTATGTCCTAGTCTCTTTCAGATTTGTCTCTGACGCAAAACAAAAATTGTTTCTGGAGTTCAGCAGACGAAGATTAGTATAAGTTTTACTTTTAGCAGGTTCTTATGCATAAGATTCTGTTGAGCGCTTTTTGTAAAGGAAAGATCTTACTTGAATGTGTTTTTCTTTTTCAGCTGATCAGAGAGTTTTCAACTGTGTCACCATAGCGGAAGCGGAAGACGTCCTAGATCAAGAAGTTGCTAGGTGACGAGGGATTACAACAGGAAGCTCCCCTGCTGGCATAGCGAAGACTGGGGAAAGCAGGAAACACTCCGAGAACTGAAGCGGGGACCCGGAGAAGCTAAGAAGCACTCTGGAGGGGGAAGGGGGAACTGAAGAAGCCTTGGTCCAATGGCGGGAATCACTCCCGCTGGAATTACAGGTAAGGAATGGGAATACGAGAACAAGCGCAGTCTTTTATAGGCAGTCAGTGGGGTGGGGTTCACATAGACGTGCGCTCATTAGTCAGCACTTTTTTTTACAAAACAACGTGGAGAGAATGTGTTTGAATTCCAAATGAGCTCCTCACATGCAAACTCTCTCTGTGACATCACAACTCGATTCAATGCCTACATTAATACAATATTTTGGCAATGCAAGTTTCAATAAAATAAATGACATAAACAATAAAGGGAACAACATAAACTAATATGTGGCTGCAATTCAATAGCTCCCAAGATCAATGCCAAGCATGGGTTTGAGCCAAAGCATGTGTACAAACCCCAACAACACGCAAAGGAACAGATGACTCCAGCGTCCGAGAATCCTTCTCTGAATCGGACAATCAAGATGCATCCTCAGACAACGAAACCACACATCCATTGGTTGCTGAAATAAGACATTTGGAGCGCAACTCAGACCCTTAACATCCAGCACCATGGGAGGAAACTACCGAGCCACCAAAGTCAGGAGAATGAACGACAAGGTCGCTCCGGCAGACAAGGCTGGAGCACTGTACCTCGAGATTACATATTTATGGCCCTCATATGGTACTGCTGCCTTGAATCCTCCAGAGGTAATGAAGATACGCTCTCAAAGTAGACTGTTCCAATTGTAGGCTGTAAGAATTTGCACTCGTAGCACAAAGTTGTTTGACGGGGGGGGCAACAGACCTCTCCTTCTCCTCTTACATATGAGCTTGATGGTTGGGGGTCAAGTGATATGAGATGGCTACGGGGGTAAGGGTTGAGAACCTGATGTCGCACAATATAGAAAAAGGTTTTATTGTACAGTCCTAGTGAGTCAATGGTATAGACCTTGAAGGTCACACTCTCAGTACATGTTACACGCATCGATGGGGAAAACAGATGTTAAATACCACAAATGGCGGCCCCCATAGATGGACATGTCCCTAGCCCGCACCGGAGACAGGCCACAGAAGACCCCACCTACAGCACTGGCACAATTTACAAGCACAATGTGATTGGTGTTTGTATGGCGGGTACAGAAATCACAGGCCAAACAATACTCATACTTCTCCAGGTTACATAATGTTTTCTCAAGACAAGATTATACCCTTATTCCAAAGGGGAACATGTGGGAGGTCTGAGAAATAGAAAACCAAGCCAGAGAGCTGTCTGACCACTCACCACTGTGTACTAAAATAGGGAACAGACAGCAGAATGTCAAGGTAGTGCTTTTTCTCAGGACTTGCATGATGCTATAATGGTCCACCTCCAGGCCGCTCCAACTCTGGATGTCGTAATGACACAGAGGATTAGAGTGGCCAGGTGGGGGAAAGGGAGATAGGATGGGAACAGCAGGGACGGAGACCTGTAAGAAAACAACTAGAATATTAGCGCTTTGTGTAACCTTCAAGCTGAAAATATTTGAGTATTTAGGAAATATGAAACCCAATAATATCCACCTTAACAACCCTACTGTTACTCGCTTTGCCTCCTGAGACTATTGGCTAGAGTCTACTTTTCAAGAACGTCAAATCATAACCAAAGGATCTCTTCTGTTGGCACAAGAATAAACGGGACCAGCCTCGCAACTTTGTACAATAATGGAAAATGTTCATCAAGTCTCCAAGAAAACCTTAATCCAGTTTTTTTTCAATAATGCTGAACACAATTGTCTGTAATTCCACTCAGAAAACCAATTTCCTTTTACAGTTTCCTTTTTCTTGTCAAAAAGATCTTTCCAAAGTTTTGAAAGTAGAAATCACAGCAGAGTAAATGTTGAGTATTGAAGTTTATTTGCAGGAAAACGACCCCTAAGATGTTCACAGAAGAACAGCTATCATCCAAGTGCTACAACAACATTCTGGCCTAGATCATGAATGTATTAACATTCCAATGGTTTAAAGAAACACCAAAAGAGATAATGTAACACATCTTCCCTTCTAAAAATTAATAAAAAAAACAACAACAACAAAAATAAAATAATAATTAAGAACATAACATACAATCATGAATATAACATATAATCATTGAGCTTGACAGGCTTTACAACAATCCTTCCAGATAATGTCCTTGAACTAGGAACATCTCTCTTAATAAAATTGGAAGACATTTGTTGAACTTTAACAGGAGATGTTTCTGTTGACACAGGAGGAATAGTGCAGGAATTAGGTGACATAACATTTGGATTGGTTTTGGCTGCAGAAGTATTGTTATTTCTGTTTAACCATAACTTTCGTTCCAACTCATTGCATAAAACAATGTTACACAAATTTCATTTGCGACCATCATCTAACAGCACACAATTTCCCATAACCTCCAACACCTTCTTTGGATGAGACCACTTGGAAGAACCATCCTTTGACAAACCAAAACGAGACGATCTCACAAGATCACCTACATGAAAAGATCTTTCCAATTTCTTGATTTTATTGTTGTGTCTATCCACATATTTCTGTTGATAAACATGCATCCTATCACTGAGACTCTCTTTTTGAATAGGACTTTTAGAAGTTCTGAGCATCCATGCAGGAGTTACTCTATTGCCCGCAGAACGTCCTTTAAGAAGATGGAAAGGTGATACCAAAGTTGCAGAATGTGGAGTATTGCGATAACTTCAAATCATATCCTTAACCGCAACTTTACAATCTGCACCTTCAGCTATAGCCAATTGTATGCATTCCTTCAATACACGGTTGAATCTCTCAAACATACCGTTCTCTCTAGGACAATAAACTGCAGTAGTAATGTGTTTCACACCACACAGGCGTAAATATCCTTGAAACTCACTAGCTACAAATTGTGGACCATTGTCTGTAGTGATAGTTTCAGGAAAACCCTCTCTATGGAACAACTCATCACAAAAATTGACAATATTGGAAGCTTTGATCTCCCTCACAAATGCTACTTCAGGCCATTTACTGTAATAATCCATTAAAACAATGGCGAATTTCCCGGCAATGTTACCAATGCTAAACGGACCACAAATGTCCATAGCTAATCTTTGCCATGGTTTGTCTGGAAACACAACTGAACTAATGTTAGATTCTTGGGAAACATGAGATTTATCACTGCAAGTGCATGCTGAACAATTCCTAACACGCCTTTCCACATCTTTATCCATACCTGGCCACCAGAAATCACACCTACATCTTCTCTTCATACCAGACATTCCTGAATGCCCCACATGAACAAGGTCTAACAATCTTTCCCGTAAACTAGACGGTACCACAAGTTTATATGCTCTTCTAACAATACCCGTTCCCACGTTATAAGATAGTTCTGGTCACACAGTTTTATATTCAGACAATTCACAATCACTCCATGAGAAATTATTGCACGGTGAGGTTAACCGTTCAATTACCTCCTTCAAAACAAGATCATCTTGAACTGCTTTTTTCCACTCTACCTCATCGATTGCACCATTACAAACTTCTTGTACAGTGGTTATTGACCATTCCTCATCTTGATCCAATACAGAATCCTCATCACGGATAGGAAGACGAGATAAGCAATCAGCATTAACATTTTTAATGCCTGGTACATACTTCATTAAAAAATCATACTCCTGTAGTTTATAAATCCACTTTGCAATTCTAGGAGTAGCCTTTCCAGCACCTTTGGTTGAAAATATATCTACCAGGGGTTTGTGGTCAGTTCTTAATTCAAAATGTGTGCCCCACACATAATTCCTAAAGTAATTTACCCTCCCAAAAACAAGCCAAGGCTTCCTTCTCAATGACTGAATACGAAGGTTCAGCACCCTTTAATGTACGGGAAGCAAAAGCTACAACCCATTCCGATTTGTCCTTACCCTGCATCAAAACCGCTCCTAAGCCATATGCACTTGCATCAACAACAATGATTGACTTTTTGTTGGGATCAAAAGGTTTAAGTGCAACAGCATCTATTATCTCTTTTTTTACATCATGAAAAAGTGACTGGCATTCAGAACTCCACACAAACTTAGTGCCTTTTTTTACATTAATGATCTTAAACAAAAAACTTTGGAAGCAAAATTCGGCACAAATTTAGAGTAATACTCCGCAAGTCCTAAAAAAGAACGAAGTTGATCTTTATCAGACGGAGATGGAGCATTTTTTATAGCATCTAATAAATTTTTCTTAGGCTTAACTCCTTGGGCTGATAAAGTGTGCCCCAAGTATTCAATTTCACTAGTAGCAAATTTGCATTTCTCAGCAGCAACAGTTAAACCAGCACTCTGAAGTTTGTGTAAAACATCATTTAAGATTTTGTCTTGCATATTTTTGTCCTCCCCCCACACTAATACATCATCTTGAAAAACTAACATGTTAGGTATTCCCTCAAGAACCCTACTCATAACTCTCTGAAAGACAGCTGATGCAGAGGACACCCCAAAAGGCATTCTTAGAAACTGAAAGGCTCCCTCAGGAGTAATAAAATACGTTAAATGGCGAGACTCAGGATGTAATTTTATCTGATGATAAGCATTTGACAAATCAATTGACGAAAAATATTTAGCATCTCTAACAGAAGCCCCCATCTCATTGATTTTGGGTAAGGGATAGCGATCTACCCAAATGTTCTTGTTTAAATCTCTTAAATCAACACACATGCGCAATTTGCCGTTGGGTTTTCGTGCCAAAACGACTGGACTAAGCCAATCAGATGCTTCGATGGGTTCAATAATGTTTTGTTGACATAAACGATCAAGTTCTACCTTAAGTTGAGATCTTAACACTAAAGGAACATTACGTACTTTGTGGACAATAGGTGTACAGTCTGGTTTAAGAATAATACGATGCTCAAATTTTTTAAGACATCCTAATTTTGCACTAAATAAATTAGGAATTTTTTAGTGCCATTCTGAACTTGCATCATCTTGAGTTACTAAAACTACATCCGAATGTTTTTTGTGCCAATTAGGAGATAATAAAACTTTATCAGGATGATTAGGATCAAGAGTCATCCCTAAATTCCACAATGGTTTAAAGAAACACCACCATCCTCGTCGCTACTTTTGAAAGTAGAAATCACAGCAGAGTAAATGTTGAGTATTGAAGTTTATTTGCAGGAAAACGACCCTTAAGATGTTCACATAAGAACAGCTATCATCCAAGTGCTACAACAACATTCTGGCCTAGATCATGAATGTATTAACATTCCAATGGTTTAAAGAAACACCACCAGAGATAATGTAACACAAAGCGGTGTAGAAATCTAAAAGCAAGTCCTAAAGCAAGCACTCTTCTATGAAACACTTGCCTTGTGAATTATCAGCAAATAATTTCTTATCACAGTCTTTTAGCAGGAATAACCTTTGAACTCAAAATGTATGTGTGTCTGAAGCATATTGCAATATCCAAGAAACTAAACTGGAGCGAACTTAACCCAGATGCTTCTAACTCAATGTCTAAGTGTTCTATTTTTCATCAGGAGATTCCGGTGATAGCTGAGCCCAAAATCACTTCAGCTGGAGCAAAGTTAAACAGAGAGCTGCCTTCACGGACGCTAAAGGAATACTGAGCATGCATCCTTGGGCGTGGTCCTCTTTTATAGATGGAACCACGTCAGGCGTCAGAACCACGAAGCAAGAAGGATTTAAACATGCACAGAATGTTTTTCTTTAAGCATTTAGGGAAAGGCAATATTTTAGTTACAAAAAGCACACAAAAGAACAAGTGCTTGTACTGTGGCAGCTGCTACAAATATGAACCTTAACCAAGCACATTGTCATAGAGCACCAGCAAATCTAAGCATGCACATTACTTTGTGTTTACAGGGGCACTTACAAGGATTGTTCTAACGAAAAAAGAAATAGCAACATAGAAATACAAATGTATCAGTTTAAAGAACAGAAAGCACTTATTTATCATGATGTCCTCTTTGCACTAATAATAAGCCCCGGTGTGACAATGCCACAATAGTGTGGCGATGAAAAAGAAAAATTAGCTTTGCCACAAGGCCCACGTCTATTTTTGAAGCGATAGGTGGTGGCGCCCCTAGAGCCTCAGCCCATAATCATGACAGTACTCCCCCTGTCCAAGCGGACTCTAGGGGCGGGTTTGCAAGGGTAGGAGTCATGAAATTGACGCACCAAGCCTGGTGCACGAACATCTGTAGCTCGTTCCCATGAGTCATGCTCCGGACCATAGCCTTTCCAAGAGATCAAATACCACAACTGTCTGTTGCGTCTACGAGAGTCCAGAATGCGACGCACTTCAAATTCTTCTTGCCCATCCACCAACAAAGGACCAGATGGGGAGGTACAATGTTGAGGCGCTGGTTTCAACAAAGATGTATGAAATACTGGATGAAATCGTAATTGAGAAGGCAGTTGCAATTTGTACGTCACTGGATTTATTTTCCTGACAACAGTATATGGGCCAATAAACTTAGGGTGAAAGGTTTTCTTGTGTTTGAAGTGAATGTTTTTCATGGACAGCCAAACTTTATCTCCAATGGTGTATTGAGGATCAGACTGTCGATGTTTATCTGCTGTCCTTTTGTATTTAGCTTTAGCTGAATCCAGATTGTGCTTGATCTGTGAATGAATTTTATGACTCTATCATACTCCAAAGTCGATTGAAGGAACTAAATTGCGACTTTCAGGAAGAATTATTAGGAGGTAAGAAGGATGGAACCCATATGTAGAATAGAATGGGGAGGTCTGAATGGATGTGTGATGAGCTGCATTATATGCAATTTTCCCAAGCCATAATAACTTAACCCAAGACTCTTTGGTTGAAGTATTATAACATCATCAGTATTGTTTCAGTGTCTGCTTGAGTCGTTCAGTCTGGCCATCTGTTTGGGGATGATAGCTGGTTGATAGGACTGGAGAGATTTGTAAAGCACGACACAATTGGGACCAGAACGTAGCAGTAAATTGAGTCCTCCGGTCAGACACAATCTTTTTCGGAATACCATGTAAACGCACCACATGCTGAAGCAGTAAATTCGCCAATTCACTGGAAGTTGGTAATTTTTTGCAAGCGACAAAATGTCCCAGTTTGGTGAAACTGTCTATGATAATCAAAATACAAGTATGGCCTTGATCATTTGGTAAATCTGTGATGAAATCAATAGAACAGTGTTCCCAAGGTCTGAGTGGGGTCTGTAAAGGTAAAAAATATCCTTTTGGTTTTTCATGTTCACTTTTGTTGCGAGCACACACTTCACAATTGGCAACCTATTTGATAATGTCTTGATTCAGAGTGGGCCACCAGAAATTTAGTGGTATGGCGGTTATGGTTCTCAATTGACCTGGATGACCTGAACTTGGACGATTATGATACCAATCAAAAACAGTTTTCTGCAACTGTTCAGTAGGTACATTTAAAGCTGACTCGTGAAAAGGTAAATCTTCTATAATTTGCCGATTTGCACCTAATTTCAACCAGGTCCTCCATTCCTGGATGGGAAAATGATCACGCACTGTGTCTAAAAATTCCTCTGTGGAAATAAGACAGATGACTTTGCCTAGATCTATTATTGCTTGAGGTTTCTCGGTTATTGGACTTAGGGTGGAAACTTGACAGGTTAAAGCATCAGCCTTCCTATTTTCATTACCAGGGCAAAAAGTCACCACAAAATCATATTCAGAAAAGAAAAGCACCCACTGCAACAAGGGAGGGGTTAGTACACGAGCAGTTTTCATGAACTGCAAATTGCGGTGGTCTGTATACACAGTGATAGTATGACGTGCCCCAAGTAAGTGCTGTCGCCATTCTCTGAAAGCTTCTTTCATGGCCAACAGTTCTTTTTCTGCAATTGTATAGTTCTTTTCTGCTGCAGATAGTTTTTTAGACATAAAAGCTACAGGGTGTAGTTGTCCAGTGTTTTCTTTTCGTGGAGATAGAATTGCACCTAAAGTAATATCTGAAGCATCTGCTTCTACAATGTAGGGTAACTCTGGATTTGGGTGCACGAGAATGGGAGCTGAAGTAAAGGCCTTTTTAAGTTGGTCAAAAGCTTGCTGAGCTTCTGGACTCCAATGAAAAGACACATTCTTTCTTAGAAGCTGAGTGATGGGTGGAATTGTTAGGGTAAAAAGATTAATAAACCGACTATAAAAATTTGCAAAGCCCAAAAAGCTCTGGACACTTTTTACATTTTTGGGACTAGGCCAATTCAAAACTGCTGTGACATCTGAAAACCTCCAGGAGACAGTATGATTCCGAGGAATTCGACTTGAGTGACGTGAAATTCGCCTTTACTCAACTTACAGTAGAGTCCATTTTTCTGTAGTAGTCCCAAGATTGTGAAGACATGCTGCTTATGAAGGTCGTCGGATTTAGAATGAATCAGAATATCATCTATATAGACGATAACAAATTTATCCAAACATTCTTGTAAGATGTCATTTAGGAAAACTTGAAACGCTTCTGGGACGTTACAAAGGCCAAACGGCAAAACAGTGTATTCAAATAGGCCATATCTGGTCTTAAATGCTGTTTTCCATTCATCCCCTGACTTAACTCGAACCAGATGGTATGCTCCTTTCAAGTCCAATTTAGTATATACTTTTGCGGACTGACTTGATCAAGAAGTACAGGGAACAGTGGCAAGGTATTTTGTTTTTTATTGTTATTTTATTTAGTGCACGAAAGTCAATACAAGTGCAAAGTTTGCTGTTCGCTTTAGGCACAAAGAAAAGTAGTGATGCTGCTGGGGACTTGGATGGTCGAATAAAGCCATTAGATAAATACTTATCTAAATACTCCCGTAAATGTTCATTTTCTTTTTCAGTCAAGGCGTCGATGCGGCAGTTGGGAATCACAGCACCAGGCACTAAATCGATTTGGCAATCATATGGCTGATGTGGTGGAAGAACTTCAGCTTTTTGTTCGCTAAAGATGTTTTTAAAACGTGAATATTGAGAGGTCAACGCTGTTTCTTTTTCTTCCGCTGTTGCTACAACATGGTTTGGACTAGGTGGGTTTTGATCTTTCTGAGCTGTAACACAGTTGTTCAGACAAAAGGAAGACAAACCAATAATTTTTCTTTGAACCCAGTCTATATGCGGAATATGTCTTTTAAGCCAGGGCATGCCTAAAAAGAAACCATATTGAGGAGCATAAATCAAGTTAAATGAAAGCTTCCCAGTATGTTTCATAGAATTCACTATGAATTATAGTTGTAAGTCTTGTATTTGCTTAGTAACAGGTCTGGATGTTAAAACTCTACCATCAACAGTGTGAACTAATTCAGTTTTTTCTTTTGAAACACATGGTAAAGACAACTTCTGGGTTAAACTTGAGTCCATGAAATTGCCTGTTGCCACAGAATCTAAAAGTATCTTAGGGCCATATGTAGATGGCCAAATACCGATCGGTAACACCGAAAAAGGGTCATTTTCGGTGTTACCGACAAATATGTAGCCATGTGAGATGTAGTTACCGACTCGGAATTACCGAAACAATGAATTCCGAATCGGTAGAAACGATTCGGTAAAACCCCCAAATATGCTATGTAGCAAACCCCGTTAATACCGAATTTGGCCAAAATCGGTAATAACGATTCGCTATTTACCACGTTTCAGGAGCATGTGGTATTCAGGAGGAGTCTATATAAACAGACCCAAAATGCATCTGTATGAACACAATGGCAGGCCTCTATCTCATAGCAAGGCGCCTACGCCTGAGAGCAGCAGGAATGAGGATCTGGAGATGTGAGGAGCAGGTGTACAGAGTACGCATCACTCTGTTCCAGTTGACAGACGCTGAAATAAACGAGAGATACAGATTGCACCCAGACACCATCCTGGAGCTAATACAGGACCTAGCACCCTATCCGGAGCATCAGACGCCAAGGGCCCACGCAATCCCCACCCATGTCCAAGTACTCTGCTGCCTGCACCTCCTTGCATCAGGAAGTTTCCAGGGTGTGATAGCAGCAGTGGGTGGAGTATCACAGAGCTGCCTATCCCGGTTCTTCAACACCTTCCTAGACGCCATGATGGACAGAATGGAACATTACATATCCTTCCCCAGTACGCAGGCGGAGCTGCAGAGAACCAAGCTGGAGTTCTATCAACTTGCCCACTTCCCCCACGTCATCGGCTGCATCGATGGGACCCACATTCCCATCTGCCCACCTGCAGCAAGTGAATACATTTACAGGAACCGCAAATCCACCCACTCAATCAATGTGCAGGTGATCTGCAATGCCAAACACATCATCACAGACATCGTGGCAAAATACCCCGGGAGTACCCACGATGCTTACATCTTCAGGAACAGTGACATACATACACGTCTGCTTGCTGGTGAATTTGCCGACGGATACATACTAGGTAAGTAAATGTCACACACCCTGATGTACACCCTGCCACAAGCTGTTGGTCACACCAATCAATGCCACTTACTTCTCTTCATAGGTGACAGCGCATATGCCCTCAGGCCGTATCTCCTCACACCATACCTGAACCCAACCACCCGAAGGGAGAGGAGATACAATGTGGCACATAGGAGCACACGCAACGTGGTGGAGCGCACTTTTGGTTTGCTCAAAAGCAGATTCCGTTGCCTCCACAAAACAGGAGGTGCGCGTCTGTACAGCCCCATCAAATGTTGCAAGATTATTGCTACGTGTGCAATGCTACACAATATGGCCACGAAAAAAGGTACTGCAGTGGAACTAACTGAGTCAGATGACGAGGACGAGGACAACCCTCAGCCAGAGCCCAGCGCGGCTGGTGCTGCTATTGAACATGATGGGAGACATAGACGGGCAGAGATAACATCACACTATTTCTGAGTGAGTAACGACACTGAGGCATTTCAAATTGCATGTACAGGTGTTTATTTGGCACACCTCCAGCATTGTGAGCAATGTCCAATTGGACATGGGCTACATCACCCATCACATGCATGTGGACAGCCAGTGTCCTTCACTTCTTGCGTCCCCGTGCTGCACGTGCATGTTCCCCATCCACACTGACTTGTGAGTTAGACCGTTCCTGTGCTGGGACAGTACGTCCACTACGCCTCCTGCACTCGGTGGGTGAGGGTGTAATGCTACCACGGCTGGTAGCCTCCTCACTGTCCCCCCCCCCTTCCATATTTTAGGCCTTAGCATTCTGCATGAGCTCTAGCACTGAGGTCATGGACACCATCCCCCTGGCCACATCCCTGCTGCAATGCGCCATCTCCTCCTGCATGGCGATGGACCGGCGACACATCAGTGATGTTGTAGTGGCCAGCCGGTTCACCGACTTGGTATAGTCTTGGAGTCTCAGTCTCTGTCGGCGCATGCCAACACGGTCCTGCTCCAGCTGGCTGCAGAGGTTACCCACCGAGGTTGCTACCCTCTCCATCCCTGCAGACATATTCTCCCCCATGGCACTGATACCCTTCTCCATCTTGTGCATATGTCTGTTAATGTTTGCCACCTCCCTGTGTAACGACTTCATCTCCCTCCATTGCAGGCGCTGGACCTTCAGCATGTTGCCTTCCAGTCCAGCAAACACACTGTCACCCTGCTCAAATGCCACTGGACTGTCCGGCCTTGCCCTGCGGCGTCGTGATGAGATGTTCGCACCCTCGGATGCTGAACCAGCCCGCTCCCTGTTGGATCTCTCTACGATAGGACTTTGTTCGCGCTGGCTGCCCTCCTCCTCCGACGCCTCCATCTGCTGGAGGGTGATCACGGCATGCCTCCTGCCTGACTGTGGTTGTGGTGGTGGTGGTGGTGGTGGTGTTGGTGAACGTCGCAGTGGTGACTGAGTGAGAGGGGATTGCGGCCCTCTCTGGCGCTGTGGTGATGTCTGTGGTGGATGATCGGCTGGCTGCGATGGCGCAGAGCTGGTGTTCCCTGCAGCCATGCTGTCTTCATCCTGTTCACTGCCCTCTGGCCTGGCTAACCTGCCTCTGCTGCCCTCAGCTGCACTGCGAGATGACTCGCCTGAAATGACACAAATGTAAATATTCTCAATGCTCTGTCTGCAATGCCATTGCATTAAAGTACATGCCAACAGTGCACAGTGGTTATCCTGACCTATCCAATTCTATTACCATGCTATTGTGTTAGCTGCCCTGACAGTCCTGATCATGATTTCACACTGACTACATCACCCAGAATGCATTGCAGGTAAGCAGTAAGACATGTTGTGGAGTGGGAACACTGTTACCACTATGGGGGTTCGGGTTGGGGAGGGGTTAGGGCAGCATGCTGGGCATGCTTCTTACCTTGTTTTCTAGCTGCTCTGGCGGAGCTGTCTGCGTCTCCTATGCCACTCACACTCTCCCGCTGGATGGTGGACTCCACCATCTGTTCCAGTGGTGTTGGTACTGGGGCTCGATTTTTTCCTCCTCCAGTTTTCCCTGCCAGCCTATGTCTCTCTGCCATCCTCTGTTTTGCAGTTTTTCTGAGGTCGTACCACCTCTTTCTGATGTCCTCTATGGTGCGCAGGGTCACACCTATGGCATTTATCTTGTCCCGAATGCCACTCCATATTTGCCTCTTCTGTGCGTCTGGCACTTGGTGGGACTGGGCTCCAAACAGCTTGTGGTACTCATGGGTGACATCCTCGATCAGGATCTCAAGCTCCTTATCGCTGAACTTTAGTTTTCTTTTTCTTTCACCTCCCTCATTCTCCTTGTCCTGGCTTGCCATTTCAATGCTTGTTCAGTGGTTTATCTATATTTTTTTCTTGGCTGTGTTGCTGCTGCCTCCTCAGCTCTCCTGCCTACCTGCCTGCCTCACAGTGAGCTCCAGGCCCTGTGCACCTGGCTGGGTGTGGCAACTTCCTGTTTGGGAAGTAAATGGGTGTATCAGGATTGGCTGATTCACCAAAACGCTGTTTTTTAAATTACCGAATCGGTATTTCCGATTTTGGGTGTGGATTCGGTAACACCGATTCGGTAATAGCCTTTCAGTATGTATTTTTATTACCGATCTGTTCACAATCGTTATTTAATACCGATTTGCAACGAATCGGTAATGTTTAACGAATTTTTACCTACATCACGTTTACCTCATTCTTAATACCGATTCGGTATGAATCGGTATTAAGGAGTCGGTATTTGCAATATACCTACATATGGCCCTTAGTGTTATATTGAGTGTCAGCAGAGATTACTAAAAGCATGTTCAGAGTCAGATGAGCTACATGTTCGTTGACAGAGGGGATTTGCCATGCACTCAAAAGATCCCCCTTCTCATCTTTTGAGGCACCTAGTTTTCCGTCAGAGATTCTAGTGAATTAACAGATTTTACTGATGGTGGATCTTTATTTTGTGGTTTAGTAGGACAGTCTTTTACAAAATGGCCTTTTTTACCGCAATAAAGGCACAATCCAATTTTACGATGAGACTCCTTTCCTATCCTTGACTAAAGCAGGCTGAACTGACCTAATTTCCATCGGTTCACTGTGATTCTGGTGACTAGGAGTATTGATAAAGGTTTTAGTACGTTCGAAATTATAGCCACCACAATCAGAACGCTTACCCTTTCGTTCTGCCAACCTATGGCCTAATATTAAAGTAAGGTTAATTATTTCTGAGCAGTCTTCTGGTTGCGGATCAATTTGGGCCAGAATTTCTTTTAGGTCATCACGCAGACCTTGATAATAGAGTGCAGCTCTTTTTTCTTCAGGCCACTTGGTGTCAGACACTGGGCGATTATTTATTTATTTATTTATTTATTTAAAATATTTATAGAGCGCGGCTGTCACCTGGCAGGTATCCTGGCGCTGGTTGCTAATTCCTGGGTTTTTAGACGGGGGGGTAGAACTATGGCAGGCGGGCTTAGAGGGGTGGAGGAAAGAGCCATGTTTTGATTCGTTTCCTAAAGGGTAGGAGATGAGGGATTTGGCGAATGTCGGCAGGAAGACTGTTCCATAGCTTGGCTGCAGCTACTCTGAACGATCTTCCTCCAGTCCTGGCCTTCTTATATCTAGGCACTTTCACAAGGCAGGCGGTTGTAGACCTGAGTGTTCTGGAGGGGGAGTACCACGAGAACAGACGTTGAAGAGGTCTGGGTCCTGTGCCGTGTAGTGCCTTAAAGACCAGGCAAAGGGCTTTGAAGGCGATGCGTTGCTTCAAAGGCAGCCAGTGCAACTCGGCCAGGGCAGCGGTGGCCGAGGATCTCCTGGTCCAACCAAGGGCCAGTTTGGCTGCTGCCGACTGTACTCGTTGGAGTCTGTCCACCAGTGTCGCAGGGGATTCAAACAGAAGTGCATTACAGTAGTCAAGGCGACTAAGAATAGTGCACCTGACTATCAATGCTCGGGCAGAAGGTGGTAGTAAAGGCAGGACTTTGCGCAGTGAGCGCATGAGGCCTGAGCAGGTGGCGACTGTTCTTGAGACCTGCGTTTCCATGCTCAGTTGGTGGTTTAGCATGACGCCCAAGTTGCGAACACTGGTAACAGGTGGCGGGTTGTTAGAGTTTTCCGGGGGCCAGAAATTGGCAGGCAGAGGGCCGGGTATGCGGCTCGCGGGACAGAACAGAACCTCGGTTTTCGAGGAATTGAACTGGAGGGAGTTCCGATGCAACCAGCCTGCGGTATCTCTTGAACAGTTATGGAAGGCTTCTAAAGAGATGGAGTCTTCGCCTTCCCAAGAGAAAAGGAGCTGGGTGTCGTCCGCATAGTTTACTGTGGTCATATTGTGCGATTTAATTAAAGTGACCAATGGTTTCAAGTAAACATTAAAAAGAATCGGGCTGATGGAGGAGCCCTGAGGAACACCGTGAGGGACAGGGGAGAAGACCGATTGGACGGGGGGTAGGGATACAGCCTGTTTCCTGTCACTGAGATATGAATGAAACCAAAGCAGGGCCGTGCCGTCGATCCCTGCCTCTCTCAGCCTCTCAAGCAAGGTCCTATGGTCGACAGTGTCGAATGCGGCAGACAGGTCCAATAAAATCAAGGCCACAGCTTGGCCACTGTCTGCACGCATTCGAAGCTCCTCCATAGCAGTGAGCACAGCAGTTTCAGTGCCATGGGCTGATCGAAAATCAAATTGGAATTCGTCCAACACGTGGTGCTGCTCAAGGTGGGCTGAGAGGCAGTTGCTGACCCAACGTTCAAGCACCTTCACCGGAAAAGGCAGAAATGATATGGGGCGGAAGTTGGATAAGCATTCTGGGTTTAGTGTAGGTTTCTTTAATAGCGGGGTGATGAGCGCCTGCTTCCAGGGGGTGGGAACGAAACCACAACTGAGGGATTGATTACAAATCATCCGAAGAGTGTGGAATAATTCGTGCCCATAAGCTTTCCAGATTTTCGGAGGCAGAGGGTCAAGGGGAGATCCCGAGGTAATGCCCAGTGCCACTTTCTCAAATTCTGCTTGAGAAATCAAGGGGAAAGCCCGGAGGGTATCCGTAGGAGGGCAGTCTGGCCTTGGAGAGTCAAGATTGGTGGATTAAAATGCGTCAAATATGTTATCAAATCACGATTACCCTGCCTTAGGTCTAACAATTCTTTGTCAGCTGATAACGTTGCTGCCCTTCTATCAAACACTTTTTCAAATTCCCTTACAAAGTTCTTTCAGTTTTGGAGAATGATATGGTCTGTGCGTACAAAGGGAACAGCCCAAGCTGTGGCATCTCCAATCAAATAAGAAATTAAAAAAGCCACCTTTGATTGAGCGTCTGGGAACGCTATAGGTCTACAGGTAAAGTGTAACTCAATCCGAGTTAAAAATATCAGAATTTTGTTTGGATCTCCAGAAAAACTTTCTGGTGAAGCTAATGGAATTGGGGGAGGAAGAGTTACAGAAATCGGAGTTACACCTCCACCAGAAGTGCCTTGTCCCATGGTATGCACGACACTGGGAAACTTTCCAAAAGGAACGTCAAACGGATTTCTTTCTGCCTTTTCCCTGACATCAATCTTATGTTGTAATACAGCAACATTTTCAGCTAGAGCAGTCGTTTGAACCTTTGAGTCTGCAAGCTCCTGCTGTACCTGACCTAAAGCCTTTAGAATATCATCTAGGGTAGCCATTGTAACACCGAGCAAGCCAGGAGGAGAAAAAATTTGTGAGCTCAGTATTCTGTGAAGGTAGTGGTTTTCCTCGGGACTTGCACAACGCTATAATGGTCCACCTCCAGGCAGCTCCAACTCTGGATGTTGTAATGACACAGAGGATTAGAGTGGCCATGTGGGGGAAAGGGAGATAGGATGGGAACAGCAGGGAGGAGACCTGTAAGAAAACAACTAGAATATTAGCGCTTGTGGTAACCTTGAAGCTGAAAATATTTGAGTACTTAGGAAATATGAAACCCAATAATATTCACCTTAACAACCCTACTGTTACTCGCTTTGCCTCCTGAGACTATTGGCTAACGTATACTTTTCAAGATCGTCAAATCATAACCAAAGTCTCTCAAGAATAAGCGGGACCAGTCTCACAACTTTGTACAATAATGTAAATTTTCATCAAGTCTCTGAAAACCTTAATCCAGTTTTTTTTCTCAATAATGCCGAATACAATTGTCTGTAATTCCACTCAGAAAACCAATTTCCTTTTACAGTTTCCTTTTTCTTGTCAAAAAGACCTTTCCAAAGCTGTGCAGAAATCTAAAAGCAAGTCTTAAAGCAAGCACTTATTCAAAGTATCAATAATGTCTTTTCTATGAAACACTTGCCTTGTGAATTATCAGAAAATAATTTCTTATTTCAGTCTTTTAGCAGGAATAACCTTTGAACTCAAAAATTATGTGTGTCTGAAGCATATTGCAATATCCAAGAAACTAAACTGGAGTGATCTTACCCCAGAGGCTTCTAACTCAATGTCTCAGTGTTCTGTTTTTCATCAGGAGATTCCGGTAACAGCTGAGCCCAAAATCACTTCAGCCGGAGCAAAGTTAAACAGAGAGCTGCCTTCACGGATGCAAAATGAATACTGAGCATGTATCCTTAGGCGTGGTCCTCTTTTATAGAGGGAACCATGTCAGGCTTCAGAACCACGTCAGGCGTTAGGAACTTTCCAGAAGCAAGAAGGATTTAAACATGCACAGAATGTTTTTCTTTAAGCATTTAGGGAAAGGCAATATTTTAGTTACATAAAGCACACAAAAGAACAAATGCTTGTACTGTGGCAGCTGCTACAAATATGAAACTTAACCATGCGCATTGTCATAGAGCACCAACAAATCTAAGCATGCACATTACTTTGTGTTTACAGGGGCACTTACAAGGATTGTTCTAAGGAAAAAAGAAATAGCAACAAAGAAATACAAACATATCAGTTTAAAGAACAGAAAGCACATATTTATCAACATTTCTTCTTAGCACTAATAATGGGCACCGGTGTGACAATGCCACCAATAGCGTGGCGATGAAACAGAAAAATTAGCGTTGCCAAAAGGCCCACGTCTATTTTTGAAGTGATCGGTGGTGGCGCCCCTAGAGCTCATAATCATGACATAGAAACAAAAACACAATGGAGGCTCAGGACATGGGACCTCAAAAATGAATACATTATCCGTGGCCTAAGGGACGACTCTGAGCTTTTCTTTAAAGAAAACAAGAGAACGGTGGATTCAAGGGTCAAACTCACTTCAGCCGGAGCAAAGTTAAACAGAGAGCTGCCTTCACGGATGCCAAAGGAATACTGAGCATGCATCCTTGGGCGTGGTCCTCTTTTATAGAGGGAACCACGTCAGGCGTCCGAACCACGTCAGGCGTCAGAACCACGAAGCAAGAAGGATTTAAACATGCACAGAATGTTAAGCACTTAGGGAAAGGCAATATTTTAGTTACACAAAGCACACAAAAGAACAAGTGCTTGTACTGTGGCAGCTGCTACAAATATGAACCTTAACCAAGCACATTGTCATAGAGCACCAGCAAATCTAAGCATGCACATTACGTTGTGTTTACAGGGGCACTTACAAGGATTGTTCTAAGAAAAAAAGAAATAGCAACATAGAAATACAAACATATCAGTTTAAAGAACAGAAAGCACTTATTTATCATGATGTCCTCTTCGCACTAATAATAGGCCCCGGTATGACAATGCCACCAATAGCGTGGCGATGAAAAAGAAAAATGAGCTTTGCCACAAGCCCCACGTCTATTTTTGAAGCGATAGGTGGTGGCGCCCCTTGAGCCGCAGCCCATAATCAGGACAGTACTCCCCCCTCCAAAGCGGACTCTAGGGGCGGGTTTGCAAGGGTAGGAGTCATGAAATTGACGCACCAAGCGTGGTGCACGAACATCTGAAGCTCGTTCCCATGAGTCATGCTCCAAACCATAGCCTTTCCAAGAGATCAAATACCACAACTGTCTGTTGCGTCTACGAGAAGAAATACAAGCATATCAGTTTAGAGAACAGAAATCACATATTTATCATGATATCCTCTTAGCACTAATAATGGGCACTGGTGTGACAATGCCACCAATAGCGTGGCGATGAAACAGAAAAATTAGCTTTGCCAAAAGGCCCACATCTATTTTTGAAGCGATAGGTGGTGGCGCCCCTAGAGCCGCAGCCCATAATCATGACACAGAAACAAAAAACACAATGGAGGCTCAGGACATGGGACCTCAAAAATGAATACATTATCCGTGGCCTAAGGGACGACTCTGAGCTTTTCTTTAAAGAAAACAAGGGAACGGTGGATTCAAGGGTCAAACTCTTGGAGGCAAACGAAATGGGGCTGAGAGACAAGGTGCAAAATTGTATAGCCTTTACGCCTTGCAGAACAACTATCATCCCCTCACATGGACAGTATTCTGAGGTATAGAGGCTGAGCTGCATTCACTGTTCTAGCTCAGGAAACACCCACAAATAGCGTTACGGACACTACAGCGAAACCTGTATGATGGGGGCCTCACAATACCCGACATAGAAGTAGAAGCATGCTACTGGGTCGAACACCTCATGCCCATAAATGGCTGGGTACACATAGCTGGGGCCCACCGCACATATAGGTTAGAAAGAGAAACACCATTGCAGCACATTTTCACCCATTACCTTTACAGGGCATGAGGGAAGCACAGCCTCCTCCCAGCCACACAACCTACACTGGAAACGTGGGAAAGAGCCACTAAGATCCTAGGCTGGGATCATAAAATGACTAAAGCAACAGCACTCTGGAAAGGGAACTGGTAGAGGGAAATAGGGAAACTTAAAGGCTTTAGACAATGGGACATAGTAGGAATCTTGACTTGGGGGACATCATAGATAAAGGAGTCCTCAAAACCTTTACTGCATTACGCTTGGTATATCAACTCCAAACCACCCAACTCTTTAAATATGTACAACTAAGGCATACATGGGTAACAGAATCCCTGAATGTAGAGACCCTCCAGGAATATGCTCCATTAGAAGGCTGATTACTGCAAGAGTCTCTCACCCTGAAAGCAATAGCCCTCACAAATAAAACGCTGAACAACAGTATGCCAGAGATCTAGGTAAACTCCGGGCTGAATGGGAGGAGGAAGTAGGAGAAATGTAGAACATAGACTGGGAAGCTGCCCTCATGGACCCCAGAGAGGTGGTGATCAGGGCGCAATTACGACTTATCCAATATAAGATACTACACAAGGTCTATTACGATAGGGTCAAGCTCCATAAAATAGGACGAGCCAGAAACCCACAATGCCTAAGATGCCAGGGGGAGACAAGAAATTATTATAACACAATCTGGACATGCCCCAGGATAACGATATACTGGGAGAAGATTATTCAAGAACTAAAAGAGGTGCTCCAAGTTTTCCCTCCCTTTAGAACCGAAAATTCTCCTACTGGGAATAAATAGTGAAGTAGACGTACCTAGACCACAACTATTGTTCAGTGCGCTGGGGTTAATATTGGCGAAGGGAGACTGAGCACCACATTAGGGAACACAGGACACACCAACACTACAGCAATGGAAAACAGGGATGGATCAATGTATGGCAGCTGAAAGGGTGACGTATAAAAGTAGGGGATGCCCAGACAAGTTCCGGAAGATATGGGGAAACTGAATGCAACATTATGGATTGGACTTCATTGACGAACCCACTCAAACCGTATGTGGGGCTGAGACATAGGCATAAGGGATAGGAAGGGATAGTATGAGGGGAACACCGTTGCAGAAAGGTGGGAAAAAATGCAAATGAATGTAAAAAATACTGGAGAATGAACATATACAGGGAACAAACTGAGAACTTTAATAGACAAATGTCCCTGACTTGTGCAATTGCTGTGTTGTTACCGAAAGGAAATCAATAAAAAAATATATATTTTTAAAATGCTTTAATGTGGTGATAAGTGGCCTGCATGGAGACAGAGGCTATCTGGTAGGGGGAGATCTGTAGCTTCGTGAAACAGGCCAGGAAGGGGGCTGCATATTCAAACTGATCTTCAAAGAGAGCAGAGCAGCAAGAGTGCACGCCTGGTCTACCCCCATGTGCTGTACCCCCAGTCAGATGGGACCCCCAGGAATGGAATTTGCAGACGGTCAGGAAGTGGGAGTAGTAAGGGAAAGGAGCCACACGATTAGGTTGGCTTAGCCAGGTCTTCACTCCATGGAGAGAGAGCCTTCATTTTGAATTTTAAAGTACAGTGCTTTGTGGGACGATAATATGCAAAACTTTGGAGGAAGCTGTCATGTTTTTGGATGGAACCTTGTACCCCATTGTTCAGTGGTGCATACCCCCATATTGTCACAGCACTACACTGGATAAATATGAGAAGCTGCATAGCAACTTGGATCTGCTGCCTGAAACTACAAGAAGAAGAGGGACTTCACTGCTCAAACCATGGCCTGCACCAAGAGGACTACACTCTGAATGACTCACCTGCTGCACACTATGGAACTATAGCCCTAAGGACTTTGCTTTGCTTCAACAAAGAGAAGGAGTGGACTCCCTGGAGAGCAACAGGTTAAAAGAGCTCCAGTTGCATCATCTCCACTAAGGTCAATCCAGCTGACCGCCTTCAGCTGGACGTTAAAGGATTTGGCCAGTTGCATTGTGGGCAACTGTTGTCGTAATGTCTTAGGAGCAACTCAGAGACTCCGGAACCTTGGATGTGTGTTTCGGACACTGTGAACACACAAGAGGAAGATCAGGAAGAACAGGAAAAAGTTCGAGAAGTTTGGAGCAACTTTTGGATAAAGCTTCATAAGATGACCAACCTGACCTCTAGAGTCAAACAGACTACTGACCTCAAGAGTCAAACAGACTACATTGAATGGCGACCCAGCCTGGATTGCAGGTTTGTTCCACTTAATGCTCCGGAGCTAAAGACTTCCAGGAGTGGGCCGGGGGCTCCTGCTGAACCAAGCCGATAAAGCGCTGTGAATCTGGACTGCTGAAGAGGACTGCAAGATGCCGAGAGAAGATCATCTAGAAAATTTTCTAAGCGTGAAGGTAACATTTTTACCCAGGCCTCCCACTGAGTGTGTCCAACCAAGGCTCCATAGCAGTCGGCATCAAACTTTGACTTTGTCCCAGTCAAGAGCAACCAGACGTTCAAATGTGGCACTATTGGTTATTAAGCACTAGAAAGTGTTTATTCTTTAAAAATTCATAGCTTCAGTACTCTACATTGGAATTTTTGTAATGTTGTTGTCATTTAAAAGATACAAATATTTCCATTTTTTTTAAATTGGTGTGGGATGTATATTGTGTCTTGCTTATTTAATATATTGGTGTTTTAAATGCTTTACACACCTGTCTCCTCACTTGCTCATTGCCAGCTACCAGGATTGAGCAAGATAATCATTTATTAAGACCATGTCTGGATCTTATATTGCATTGGAGCCTTATGGCTCATGGTAGGTGCATACTTACCCCTGCTAATAATTCAACTTCCAACAATGCCATTCCCCAAATCACTCTGCAGAGCTTTGCTGTTACCTACTAGGATTATGTGGCATGGAAGAATACATTTTGTGATAATGTCTTCTAAATATGCAGCAAAGATAAAATCTGTGCACCATATTCTATAGCAGTATTATTTGCATCCATTCAACAAACAATCAATCAGAGTACTTGTAAAGTGTGCTACTTACCCGTGAGGGTCTCAAGGTGCTAAGGGGAGGGGGATGCTGCTACTGCTCAAAGAGCCAGGTCTTGAGGAGTCTTCTGAAGTCGAGTAGGTCTTGGGTCTGCTGTATGTGAATAGGGAGGGTGTTCCAGGTCTTGGCGGCGAGGTAGGAGAAGGATCTGCCTCCGGAGGTCGTTCGTTGGATGCGGCGGACAGCGGCGAGGGCGAGGCTGGTGGAGCAGAGCTGGCGGGTGGGGGTGTAGAAGCTGAATCTGCGGTCCAGGTAGGCTGGTCCTGGTTGTGGAGTGCTTTGTGTGCGTGGGTGAGGAGCTTGAAGGTGATCCTCCTGTCCACGGGGAGCCAGTGTAGGTCTCACAGGTGGGGGGTGATGTGGCTGCGGTGGGGGACGTTGACGATCAGTCGAGCGGAGGCGTTTTGGATGCGTTGTAGTCGTTGTAGGTGTTTGGCTGGGATTCCTGCGTAGAGTGCGTTGCGGTAGTCCAGTCTTGTGCTGACGAGGGCCTGTATCACTGATCTCCTTGTTTCCTTCTGGATCCACTTGTAGATCCTGCGGAGCATGCGGAGAGTGTTGTAGCAGGAGGAGGACACGGCGCTGACCTGCTTTTTTATTTTTTTTATTTTACTTTGCATTTATTTCAACAGTCAGCTGTACAATGAGCAGAAATGAATATCAAAACCAAAGCAAATGAGTAAAGATATTGGATGAAAAAATGATACTTCTAAAATGCAAGCAATTATTATAAGGTACTTAAATCACATTAAACCCAATTAATTATAGGTTCCCATATTTTTAAACCCAATAACCTTCTTTTTATCCCTTTAAGTTTATACATTGCAATTTATAAACGATAAATAGAGAGCAATTTAGAACGCCAATGATGAAAGATTGGAGGTTCAACATCAATCCATCTAGAAGTAATACAGTAACGAAAAATTGACATACAGATAAACAAAAAAGCTTCTTCAGATGTCGATCTAGTACCGATGTGATCTGTTTGTATACCTAAAATTACTAATTCAGGGGTTAGCTCTACATCAAGTTTTAACCAATTATTAATAAAAATTTCTATATCAGCAATAAATCGTGAAAGTTTCCTGCATTTAAAAAACATGTGGATAGAATCAGCCCCGGTCTCGTCACATCGGTTACAACTATCATCAGCATCTGTTTTCCATCTTGCTATTTTGATAGGAGAATAATATAAATCAAAGATTGACATGTAATGTTGACTTTGTAATGAGCCGTTAAAAAGAATCTTAATTGATAATTCAATAGATCTTCCAATATCAACGCTCTCAAGTTCAAATTTCCTTTTCCATTTGCTCTCTATTGATAAAAGATAGTCTTCAAATTGATTAATTGCAGTAGCGTAAACTGAACCTATTTTTTTTAATTTTCTTACTTTTTTCTAAAATAGAATTTCTATTCATACAGCTATGATCAAGAAGGCCTTTAGATTCTAAAAAACTCCGGATCTGGAGGTATTTAAAAAAATCATTTTTAGACAAACTATATTTAACTCAGAGATCTGCAAAAGAAATAAGTTTAGAATCTTGATATAAATCTCCTAATACGTAAATGCCGGATTGATACCATCTTGTGATAATTTGATCATGAAAAATTGCTGGCAAGCTATGATTGTTTAAGATAGGAGAATAGTAATGAAATTCTTTTAAGCCTACCATTTTCTTCCTTATTTGTCGCCAAACAGTAAGTGCCGCTAAAATAATTTTAAATTTGTTTTTTTTGTAATAGCTGGGTTCTAAGATTTTTACCAAGCTTTCTGATACTTTATCACCTAACAGTAATTCATAGACTGACTGATATATTGACTCTTCAATGGTAAAATCCTTAAAAAGTAATATGCCCATATGTCTCAAAAAAATAAGCCAATAATACAGCCGGAAATTAGGAACTCTCCAGCCGCCTCTTGATCTTGGCAGAATACACCATTTTAAGGCACGCCTTGAGCGATGATAGCCCCAGAGGAACCTAGATACCATTCTATCTATTTTAGTAAAGTAAAGTGATGAAATTAGTAAAGGAATTGTGCGAAATAAGTATAAAAACTTTGGAAAAATTACCATTTTAATGACATCACACCACCGAACAAAGAAAGGTGTAGGTTATTTCACCTTTCTAACACCTTGTTAGAAGATGTTAGAACAGGCTCGATGTTAAGGCGTATGTCATCAATCTTGGGGGAAATAGTTATCCCCAGGTATTGGGCTTCTGGAGCAAAAGCTATTTCGTGTGGTCGCCCCCAATCCGAGTGAATCAATTGAGTTTTGGTTATATTTAATTTATAACCAGAAAGTGCTCCAAATTCTTTGGCTAGACTGATTATTTTTGGGAGTGCCCGTCTAATATCTGTGGTGTTAATAGCGACATCATCTGCATAAGCAAATACTTTAAAGCGGTTCTCACCAATTGTTACAGGAGTGATGTCTATTGCGGTGCATAGTTTACGGAGGTAGGGTTCTAAGTATAAGGCAAACAACAAGGGGGAACAGGGGCAGCCTTGCCTTGTCCCCCTTGATATAGAAAGACCTTCAGAATTGGTATCTGTAACCCTAATAACTGCTTTGGTATTGAAATAAAGCGCTTTTACTGCAGTGATGTAGAGATGTGGAAATCCCATCCAAGTTAGTACGGACCACAGAAACCCCCAGGTGACCCTGTCGAACGCTTTTTCAGCGTCCAACAAGGCAACCGCAACGGGGGACTCTGAGGCCAGAGCCCAATCCAGCAAGGCTTTTTTTAACATGATCAGTATTGTCTCTTTTGAAAATAAATCTGTGTTGTCTAATATAAACCAAAGATGGCATTAATGTATTTAATCTATTAGCCAAAATCTTAGAAATGATTTTCCTGTTGTCCGTAATAAGAGAAATGGGTCTATATGAGCCTAACTCTTCACTATTTTTACCTTTGTTTTTAAAAATGATTATTGTGGCGGACGACCATGATGCTGGTGGATAGCCGGCAAAAGGCGACTGAAAAATCTTGGTCAATTCTGGCTTTAAGACAGTCATGAAGACCCGATAAAATTCCGATGGAATCTGATCTGGTCCCATTGCCTTGCCGGCAGCTAAGCTAAGAATGGCTGATTCTATTTCTTCCCAGATAATTGGAGCGCAAAGTATCTCTTTTTGTTCAGTCAATAATTCGGTTCTAGGAATTGCGTCAAGGTATTGTTTAATATCTAAATCAGATGGCTGGTTAGCTTGGTGATAAAGTATTTTATAAAATTCATTAAATGCAACCACAATGTCACCTTTCGAGGTTTTCGCATTTCCATTTATATCGAAGATCTTGAGATCTTAAAGATCTCATTAGACATTGCACGCTGATGAAGTCTTTGGGCCAGAACTTTCCCTGTTTGTTCGCTCAGTTCATAACTTTCTGTACGATATTGAAAATAGCGTAATGCTAACTGGTCAGCAATGTGAGAGTAAACTTGATTAAGTTTAATGGATAAATCAATTTGAGATTCTTCTACATTCTTATTATTTTTAATATTTTTTGCCAATCGTAATTCTGCTTCTAGAACCAACTCTCAATCTTTTTTAAATTTATCACGATTGCATTTATGTTGAAAATTCGAATACTTTAAAGTTTCACCTCTAATAATAGTTTAACTGTATCCCAGACTATCGGAATTGATGCGGATCCATTATTTATCTGGAAGAACTCTTGAATAATATTTGACATGAAAAGTATATAATCTTGCTGTAGTAACAGATTCCTCTGGAAAGACCAAGTTGATTGCGAGGACGGCCCAATAGATGGCAAGTTAAAACTGAGAAGAATAGGGTTATGATCAGACAATAATTTTGGAAGAACTTGTATCTTATATTTATCAGAAAAGAACTGGGAAAGAAAAAAATAATTCTAATTCTAAAAAACTCAGGATCTGGAGGTATTTAAAAAAATCATTTTTAGACAAACTATATTTAACTCAGAGATCTGCAAAAGAAATACGTTTAGAATCTTGATAGAAATCTCCTAATACGTAAATGCCGGATTGATACCATCTTGTGATAATTTGATCATGAAAAATTGCTGGCAAGCTATGATTGTTTAAGATAGGAGAATAGTAATGAAATTCTTTTAAGCCTACCATTTTCTTCCTTATTTGTCGCCAAACAGTAAGTACCGCTAAAATAATTTTAAATGTGTTTTTTTTGTAATAGCTGGGTTCTAAGATTTTTACCAAGCTTTCTGATACTTTATCACCTAACAGTAATTCATAGACTGACTGATATATTGACACTTCAAATATGCCCTATTCGTAAAAATACCACCTCCCCATGGACAGAACTCTCCAACCTCCGTCCCATCTCCTTGTTGCCCCTCCTGAGTAAATTGGCCGAAAAACATGTTAACATCCACTTGTCCAGGTTCATTGAGGCGACAGGGGGCCTGGACCATTCCCAATCTGGGTTCAGGCCCAACTACAGCACCGAATCTGCTCTCCTCACTGTGACCGATAACATCAAGATGTCACAGGATAGAGGAGGCTCAATGATTCTGGTGCTGTTAGACCTGTTGGCCGCATTTGATACGGTGTCCCATAAGATCCTCACGAGCCGTCTACAGGGTGTGGGCATAGGAGGTCAAGCCCTCTCTTGGCTGGAGAGTTTTCTGTCCGGGCGCTCACAAGCCGTCAGCCTGGGACCTTACCGCTCTGCTTCCAGGGTGCTCACGAAGGGGGTGCCACAGGGCTCATGCCTAAGCCCCACATTGTTCAATGTGTACGTGGCCCCCCTCGCTGAGATTGTGAGAAAATATGGATTCACCCCGGTGTCTTACGCTGACGACACCCAGCTCCTCTATCCTTTCCATTCCTTCAACTCCAACGCCAGGGACAACTTTGCAGAAGGAATGAGGGCCATCTCTAATTGGATGGCTGTCAACCGCCTCCAATGCAACGTTGGAAAAACGGAGCTAATGCTTTTTGGGAAAACATCCTTACTGTGGTCCCCCGACTGGTGGCCCCTTGACTTGGGACCAGTACCCACCCCTAAACTTACAGTAAAAAATCTAGGGGTGAAACTGGATCGGGACCTTACCATGAAGGAACACGTGAATGCAGTTGCTGGGTCTTGCTTTCACACCATCGGCCTATTAAGAAGAGTCTTCCCCTACCTTTCTGACAGCTACAGAAAGACCCTAGTGCAGACTATGGTGATCAGTAAAATTGATTACTGTAATGGACTCCTTATTCAAGCAAATGAAAGTGCCATAAATCGCCTCCAAGTAGTCCAAAACACTGCAGCAAGACTGGTTCTGAATGCCCCCCCCAGAACTCCCTCTAAACCCTTGCTGCGTGAACTGCACTGGCTGCCAATAAGACAACGCACCAAATTCAAGATCTGCTGCCTTGTCCACAAGTGCTTGTTCGGGAAAGGTCCTGACTACCTGGTCCAAAAGCTACCTGTCTATAAACCTGACAGAGCCTTGCGGTCAAGCAATCAACTGCTACTCAAAACCCCTCTTGTTAAAAAAACCAGACAAGGGGGCAGAGCATTCTCTTTGGTAGGGCCCAAGCTCTGGAACAACCTCCCAGCTGACCTCAGACAAACCGACAATCACTTCTCTTTCAGGAAGAAACTAAAAACTGTATTATTCCAGGAAGACTAAATACTCCTAAACATCAGTGTTCATCCACATTCTCTGTTCTATAGCAACTATTCCATCCTGCGAGCAAAGCGCGGAGATACCTCGTAAGGGGTCGATTCTTGCGCTATATAAGAACATAAAATAAATAAATAAATAAATAACATCCCTAAAAAGTAATATGCCCATATGTCTCAAAAAAATAAGCCAATAATACAGCCGGAAATTAGGAACTCTCCAGCCGCCTCTTGATCTTGGCAGAATACACCATTTTAAGGCACGCCTTGAGCGATGATAGCCCCAGAGGAACCTAGATACCATTCTATCAATTTTAGTAAAGTAAAGTGATGAAATTAGTAAAGGAATTGTGCGAAAAAAGTATAAAAACTTTTTTTAACATGTGGGGCAGAAAAAAAACTATACGCAGGAACTGCAGAATGTAAAGTGTGCCAAGCATCAAAGAGACCATTATCTATATTTAGAGCCAACATAATTTTCATTTTTCCTAATATTAAAACAAGCTTCCAAATGAATGTTTAGGTCTCCATTAAAAATAATAGGAATATTACATAATGCTAGCTCCTGGTTTAAAGAATTAAACAATTCTGAGTCATCGAGATTAGGGCAGTATACAGAATAAATCATAACCTTAGTCAGAGATAGTAGAATTTCAGCCGAGGCCCACCTACCCCACTTATAGTTCAAGTTCAAGTTCAAGCATTTATATAGCGCACTACTCACCCAGAGGGTCTCAAGGCGCTTGGGGAGGGGGTTCATTATTTATCGAATAGCCAGGTTTTAAGTTCTTTTCTGAAGGAGATGTGGTTCTGTGTAAGGCGGAGGTGAGTGGGGAGTGAGTTCCAGGTCTTGGCCGCCAAGTAGGAGAAGGATCTACCTCCCATGATGGATCTTTGGATACGCGGAACTGTGGCGAGGCCTTGATTGGAGGATCTTAGTTGGCGGGTGGGTGTGTAGAAGGATAGTCCAGTGTTGAGGCATTCGGGCCCTAGTTTGTAGAGGGCCTTGTGTGCGTGGGTGAGGAGACAGAATGTTATTCTCTTGTTGACGGGAATCCAGTGGAGGTCTTTCAGGTGGCCGGTAATGTGATCTTGGCGAGGGATGTCCAAAATGAGTCTCGCTGATGCGTTTTGGATGCGCTGGAGTTTTTTCTGTAATTTGGCTGTAAATCCGGCGTAGAGGGTGTTTCCGTAGTCTAGTCGACCCGTAACCAGTGCGTGGGTGACAGTCTTTCTTGTCTCGGTGGGGATCCAATGGAAGATTTTTTTGAGCATACGAAGTACGTTGAAGCAGGAGGATGAGACGGCGTTGACTTGTCTGGTCCTCGAGAGGGAGGAGTCTAGGATAAAGCCTAGGTTACGTCCGTGGTCTGTGGGTATGGGTGCTGAGCCCAGATCCGAAGGCCACCATGAGTCGTCCCAGGCAGAGGGGGATGATCCTAGGATGAGCACTTCCGTTTTGTCTGAGTTAAGTTTTAGGCGGCTGTTTTTCATCCATATGGCTACTTCTTTCATGCCTTCGTGAAGATTGGTTTTGGCGGTGTTGGGGTCTTTGGTGAGGGAAAGGATCAGCTGGGTGTCGTCAGCGTAGGAGATGATGTTAAGGTTGTGTTGACGCGCGATGGAAGCGAGTGGTCTCATGTAAACGTTGAAGAACAGTACCTAAATTCCGCCTCATAAGTAAAGCTACTCCCCGTTTAATTCCTGTTTGTTTGGAACAAATCAGCAGGCTAAGTCCCAGATTCTTTAATAGATCTCTATTCCCCCAAGAAACATGAGTTTCTTGGAGGCAAGGAATATCAATTTATAACAAATATATCATTTTGGCAAGGATTCTTACCATCATTGAGTCCGTTAACATTAAAGGTACAAATTCTAATTTCTCTACCCATCAGCGAAAATAATAATTGAATATTGGCAAGTCCTCGCCAAGGACCAAACATTTATTAATTTTGCCATTAGAAAATGTATTTATTAGAGATCTCCTTGTGATACTATTATCAAGACTTTTAGTAAGACAAATTAAACTATCTGAAAATAGAAAACCGTACAAAATAAGTACCATATTATACAAATTTTGCTCAGTTCCAGCTGTTGTTGATTTACACCCCCATCACCACCCCCCCAATCCACCCAAACCCACCCAACCACCCCACCCACACCCCCAACCCACCTTATGAGGCACAGGGACAGCCAGTCCCTGGGATCACCGAGTGCTTTCCCCCCCGCCTCCCATCTGACTCAAAGGAAAAAAGAAAGAAATTTAAAGCTAAACAAGAAAAAAAAGGCAAGCAGATTGACAGCCTACCCCGACCTAACCCAGCTAGGACCAGCCTAAAAATTCTAAATCAGCATAGAGTGATCGTAGTTAAATACACCCAAAATGAAACTATGTATAACTACACATGATAATGCTTATCTATACGCATTTAGCAACATATTTAACAAACAGTCATAAAGAAGCTAGGTATTCTTTAGCAACAATCTCAGACACAAAAAATCTTGTTTGTCCTTTTACAGTAACTTTCAGTTTGGCCGGATTCTGAAGGTAGACCGTGTCGCCCTTTTCTTGAAAACCAGAGATTAGCTGTCTAAGATGCCAGCATTTAGACACTGTTGCCTGGCAAAAGTCGGGTCTCACAAAGAACCTACACCCTTTTGCAGAACGTTTTTTATCAGGTCTGGGTAGGTCAAAGACGGCTTCTCTGGCCAGAAAGTTATTAAACCTAACCAAAATCGCTCATGGATAGTCCCCTTCTTTTGGCTTTGATTTTAAAGAAAAAGGAAAACGATGAGCACGTTTGATTACCACTTGCCAATCCCAAGAAGTAAGTTCAGGTAATTCTGAGGAAAATAGATCACACACAAATTTACGAACATTAGATCCACCTAAATTTTCTGGAACCCCCAGAACTCGTAGATTATTCCTCCGAGACTGATTTTCAAGCTCGGTGACTTTAAAACTAATATCGTCTCGTTGTGCTTTAACTTGTTTAAGTTCATTTTTTTGAGTGGCAACTTCATCTTCTAAGGTGGATATTCTATTCTCAGCCTCTGATACCCTAGCTGACATATCGGTACATAATTTGGTGATACGTCGAACAGCGTTTTTGACTTTTTGGCAAGTGGCTTGGGCACGTGCAATCTCGGTTTTTATGTCGGATCGATGGGCAAGCATAGTTTGGTAGATCACTGACAAAGTCACCTCTGGGTCAGAACTAGAGTCAATTGTTTCTGAAAGTACTTGACCATTTATAGAGCATGATTGTGTCGATTGCTGGTCTTCCTGGTTGCTTGATTTGTTTCTCGAGGATGGTAGTTTCCTCAACCGATGTTTCTTGACTGTAATAGTCGAGCCGAGCGAGATCTCGCTAACTCCATCATCTTCTTCCTCTTCCATGCTGCTATCTTCTACTGGATAATCAGACCAATCTTTATCCAGGCTCTCATCTGATGTTAAATCGGACATGGAAAAAAAAATGTCATTAGCCTCCTGTAAAGTGGTTAGATTTGAAGCTTCATCACCTTCTCGGAGTACATCAGATTCCGCCACTAATTTAGTTATGTCCCCCTCAGATGTAATAGAGTTTTTGTTAAGGACTGCAGTTCCAACAGTTCCAACAGTTCCAACAGTTCCAACAGCACCAACCGCATTAGATTCAGAAGGGACTACAGGTCCCAAAATGCCGTTTGATGGTGAGTCAAAATCTAGCCGGGGATCTGTGGCAGAAATTATATCCGGGGCTATATCCTGTTCATTTATAACTTCAATTATAAATTCAACTCCAGGTTGAGATTCAGGTTCAGGTTCAGCTCCAGGTTCATTACCCCCGGTCTCCCCAAAGATTAGAAGATGCCCAGCCAAGCTTTCTGTGCTCTCTGAGGGAGACGACAAAACACCATCCGGGTGAATAATTTGAGAAGATTGCACCAAAGCATTTTTTGCTGCTTGTTTCTCAAAAAGAGCAGGTAATGTTTGTGATACATTCTTACTACTATGCTCTCCTCCCCGTTTAATTAGTAAAGCAGCAGCAGACTCAGTAGTTTTTTGAGCTCCCCGGGCTGAGCCAGTAGTCACAGTCTCTTCAACCCCGTTCAGGTCCAGTACCGCTACTGACTTCAGTTTACCGCTCCTGGTGTTAGGGAGTTTCAACTGAGCATTAGCATTCTTTGGAGGCATTGTAGAAAAATGCAGGAGATTAAACGGTAGCCGAGCAAGGCGCCAGGAAGGAAATCGCTGATATGAGAGTGTATGCGGGGAAATCCGCCGGGAAATCCGACAGGAGTAAAGCCAAAGGAGCAGCTGCATCAAATTCCACACGACAGGTCCTGGCGTTGCACCAAAATCCTGGCGTCGTATTCAAGAAGAGCGCCGGAACGGGAGCCCAGCGTCAGGAGCCAGAGAAGCCAGAGAAGCCAGAAAGCCGGAGAAGCCGGGGAGACACAGCCGGAGACGCCGGAGGAGCCGGGAGCCGGGAGCTGCAGCCAGAAAAGCCGGAGGAGCTGGGAACCGGGAGCTGAGAAGGAGGTAATGCCGTAATGCCAAGAAAGCCAAAACCGCGAGCAGGTATTCAGCGGCCCGTCTTCAAGGACTAGCAGGGTGGTGGCAGCTCTCTGTGTGGTCTCTTACCTAGCGCTTGTGCAGATTGCGAGGGGCTCCTCCTCTGCACGCTACTGATGCCCTCGAGATTCGTTTTCTAGAAAGAACTACTTCCCAAGATCGTACCTTTCACTGTTGCAATAGAAATAATTGTAGACTTTTAAAAATGTTTGTTTTAAACTCACCACTTTGGTTGTAAAATATCACCCTTAGCCCCGTTCCATCGCGGCTCTGTGCCGTTTGCGTGGAGGGCAGGGTCAGCTCCACTGTGCTGCAGCGTGAGGTCACCTATTGGACGGAGGGAGTGTCTCAGCTGGGGGCGGGGCTCAGGACATAAGTAGGAGCGTGATTGGCGGCACGATCGACTAGCAGGGTGGTGGCAGCTCTCTGTGTGGTCTCTTACCTAGCGCTTGTGCAGATTGCGAGGGGCTCCTCCTCTGCACGCTACTGATGCCCTCGAGATTCGTTTTCTGGAAAGAACTACTTCCCAAGATCGTACCTTTCACTGTTGCAATAGAAATAATTGTAGACTTTTAAAAATGTTTGTTTTAAACTCACCACTTTGGTTGTAAAATATCACCCTTAGCCCCGTTCCATCGCGGCTCTGTGCCGTTTGCGTGGAGGGCAGGGTCAGCTCCACTGTGCTGCAGCGTGAGGTCACCTATTGGACGGAGGGAGTGTCTCAGCTGGGGGCGGGGCTCAGGACATAAGTAGGAGCGTGATTGGCGGCACGATCGACTAGCAGGGTGGTGGCAGCTCTCTGTGTGGTCTCTTACCTAGCGCTTGTGCAGATTGCGAGGGGCTCCTCCTCTGCACGCTACTGATGCCCTCGAGATTCGTTTTCTAGAAAGAACTACTTCCCAAGATCGTACCTTTCACTGTTGCAATAGAAATAATTGTAGACTTTTAAAAATGTTTGTTTTAAACTCACCACTTTGGTTGTAAAATATCACCCTTAGCCCCGTTCCATCGCGGCTCTGTGCCGTTTGCGTGGAGGGCAGGGTCAGCTCCACTGTGCTGCAGCGTGAGGTCACCTATTGGACGGAGGGAGTGTCTCAGCTGGGGGCGGGGCTCAGGACATAAAATGGCGACCCGGAAGCGCAGCGGTAGAGCGCAGCGGGAGCGCCATCTCCGCGCCGAAGCCACGCCTAAGGGGTGCCAGTCTGCGCCAGTCCGCGCTGGGACCGTGCTGCGTGCCAGTCTCTCTGGCCTCCACCGTCCCTAACACATAGCAAAGGTACTGTCCTACTCACGTACACAGCTCCTGAGTATAGGAAATACTTTACGTGACAAGAACTGCTCTCACTTCGACTTTGGATCATTGTATAATTATGCTCACATTGCTTGCCCAAATTTTGCGCTCACAACCGCATCACCCCTTTTTAAACACTTTCGTACCCCTTCCTCCAGAGACAAAAGCGTTAAACATTTAAGCTGCGTACTTATAAATACACGCTCTCTCATAAAACACAGATACGATGTCCCAGAATTAATAACCAGTCAAAATATTGATGTCATGTTTGTTACCGAGACTTGGGCAGATCTTGCATCTGGCCCAGACTTTAACATCGCCACCCCAGATGGCTACCAGGTAACAAGACTAGATAGATCATCAGGGAAAAGAGGGGGGGGACTAGCTATTATATGCCGAGACAAGTTTGCCATAAAAACTGAACCCCTTGATTACAACTTCGCGGAAGCCCTTGCTTTTACGATCTTTGTCTCCCCTATACAAACTTTTAAAGGAACCCTCCTCTATCGACCACCCACCTCACGCACTCTCTTTCTGAATTCTCTCATTCAGTTATTAGAGCCAGTACCTGCTAACCAGGACTACACTATACTGGGCGACTTTAATTTTCATTTGGAGAATGACAATGATAAGGACTCGCACACTCTTATTTCTGACTTCCTGGCAGCAGGCTTAGAACAACAGGTTAATATGGCTACTCATCAAGCAGGACACACGCTAGATGGCGTATTTACTAATAATGCCCATATAACATTCTCTACAGTGCTCCCACTCACGTGGACGGATCACTTAGCTGTTAAATTCACCATCTCAGCCAACTACTCCAAGAACTCGTCCACCTGGCCTTGCCCTCCGATCCTAAGTCGAGATTGGAAAAATATTGATGTCACTGCTCTACAAAATATCTTGGAATCCACGTCACCGGCAGAATTATCCACTCCTCAGGAGGCTGCCTTGAATTACCAACGATGGCTACATATGGCACTGGACCAGGTAGCCCCTTATAAAAAATTGCAGCCAAACCGTACCAAACCTTCCGCGGCCTGGTTCTCGGAGTCACTTAGGCTCGAGAGACAACGCTGCAGAAATTTGGAGCGGCGGTGGCGCAAATACTACGACAACAATGACAGAGACACTTATAAGAGTGCCTTGCTTAGCTATAGAAAGCTGCTCACTGCTGAAAAACGCACCTTCTACAGCACACAAATAGAACGTGCTCTTAATTCGAATAAACAATTATACCAGGTGGTAAAAGATTTAGCCAATCCTCCAGCCCCCCCCCCAATTGAACCATCCCAAATATTCTGTAACAAGGTGGCAGACTTTTTTCAGGCCAAGGTTCTGGATATTTTTGACAATTTTACTACAATAACGATCACTGACCCTATCATCACGGAATCCCCTCTCATGCTGTCAAATCCTAAACTTGAGGTCTTCTCTCCACCCCTGTCCATGGTGGATCTCATAAGCAATGTTAAATCAGGCTCGCCACTGGACCCATGTCCCCCACGTATCCTCAAATTAGTACCCAACCTAATAGCCCCAGTACTCAGCAACATCTGCTCTTCCGTATTCCAGACAGGTGTTTTTCCCCTTGTCTGGAAAAAAGCTATTGTGACACCTCTTTTAAAAAAACCTGCTCTAAACCCTTTAGAGCCAAAAAACTACCGCCCTATCGCCTCTCTCCCCTACCCTTCCAAAATAATCGAAAAGGTCATGAACCAACAGCTGTCGACCTTTATTGACCAGAATGGTCTACTCGACAACACGCAGTTTGGTTTTAGGAAGGGCCATGGGACGGAGACTGCCTTGATAAAAGCTGCCGAGGAGGTCAGGATTATCATGGATAAGGGTGGTGCAGCCATCCTGATACTCCTAGACTTATCCGCGGCCTTCGACACGGTCGATCACACCATCTTGATCGACCGTGTCGCCGCCCTAGGCATTCAGGGCAGGGCAAGAACAACATTAGCATCTTTCCTGGCCAACCGAGTACAGTCTGTTAAGATGGGATGCTTCTGCTCTCCTGATTTCACTCTCCCGTGTGGTGTTCCCCAGGGCTCCTCGCTAAGTTAGACACTCTTTAACATCTATGTGTCGGACCTGGCGAGGGTAATCAAGTCGTTCGGCATTGGCTTAACATCTTATGCCGACGACACACAGCTGGTCCTGGAGATACACAAAAACGGTGAAGCAGTGGCAGCGAACTTTCAGGAGGGCATGAAGGCCATTAGCTCATGGATGAACCGGAATTGTTTAAAGCTAAATTCCGACAAGACGGAGGTGATAGTTTTTGGCAAACTGACCCCGTCTTGGTCTCCGGTCTGGTGGCCCTCTGAATTGGGAGCTCCCCCATCACCTGTAACCAAGGTGAAAAACTTGGGTGTGCTTTTTGACAATAAGCTCACGTTCTTAAGCCATGCCAACGCGGTGGTGTCAGCCTCCTTCTTTATCCTGAGAATGGTGAAGAAACTGCTCTCTTTTCTTCCCCCAACCGCAGGCAAAACCTTAATGTCCTCCCTGGTGTTATCTAGGGTGGATTTTTGCAATGGTCTATTGCTTAATGCACAAGAGCAAGTTCTGAGCAAATTACAGCTTGTCCAGAACGCTGCTGCAAGAATTCTCATGGGTATACCTAAGCACGTTTCTATTTCTCCCACAATTCGCGAGCTCCACTGGTTGCCAATAAGAAGCCGGATAAAGTTTAAGGCCATGTGTATCATTCACAAGGCCTTAAACAATAATGGACCTGATTTTTTCAAAAGTGCATTCAAACTGTACAAACCCAGCCGAACGCTACGCTCTTCTTCGGCCCAACAGCTCCAAATCCCACGCACAAAAAAAGTATCTTGGTGAGATAGACGCTTTGTAGTGGCATCATCAAAATTATGGAATCAGATCCCCTCCTCTGTTAAAAATCAATCGTCATTACTCTCATTTCGCAAACACCTCAAGACCTGGCTCTTTAACCAGTAAGATGTCAGTAGAACCCCTGCAATCTGCAAACTCCAGCGCCGAGACACCGAAAGGTATTTGCGCGCTTTTAGAAATTTAAAAAATAAATAAATAAATAAATAAATAAACAAGGGCAAACAGGGTTCAATTCCTATCTGCTTCAAGTCGGGAGCAAGGGAAAGAGCAGCTCACACCGCTAGCGTAGCGGCCGCCATCTTGCCTCCCGGGTCGGCGTTGACCTGCTTAGACATGGAGAGGGAGGAGTCGAGGATGAATATTAGGTTGCGTGCATGGTCAGTGGGTGTTGGTACTGTTCCCAGTGTGGTCGGCTACCAGGATTCGTCCCAGGCTGAGGGGGTGGGTCCAAGGATGAGGACCTCCGTCTTGTCCAAGTTCAGCTTCAGACAGCTGCTCCTCATCCAGTCGGCGACGGCCTTCGTTACCTCGTGGAGGTTGGTTTTGGCGGTGTGTGGGTCCTTGGTGAGGGAGAGGATGAGCTAGGTGTTTTTCGACGTAGGAGATGATATTGAGGTTGTGATGGTGGGCCACTTGTGCGAGGGGTGCCATGTAGACATTGAACAGTATCGAGATGAGTCCTGGGGGACGCTGCAGATGATGTGGGTAGCTTCGAACCAGAAGGGTGGGAGGCAGACACTCTGGGTTCTGCCGGAGAGGAAGGACGTGGTCCAGTCAAGGGCCTTCTCCTGGATTCCAGCTTCTTGGAGGCGTGTCTTTAGAATGCGATGGCAGACCCTGTTGAAGGTGGCTGACAGGTCCAGGAGGATGAGGGCTGATGTTTCGCTGTTGTCTAGTTGGCGAGAGGGAAGAAAGCGTGGCACTCACTGCAGGGCAGGGAACAGTCAAATGAGGGAGGAGGAGGAGGAGGGCACATTGTGCACTTCAACGACCTCTTTTCATTCAGACACAGAGATTTGTTCCCACAGACAGAAAACGTGAATGCCAGTAATAAAAAATAAAACATTCTAGCTATCACACAAGTTTACTAAGTCACACACTGGTTCTTCTCACCAACAGAAAATGTCATTGACACACACACACGTTCTTCTCATAGACGGGTGAGATCATCTTTGCGAACAAGTAAGTACATCTTTACTGACACAACACAGATGCTGTAGATTCTTCATCACAGGCAAATTAGTTAATCCTCACAGACACACAAGCACATCCTCACACACAATCAAGTGCATCCGCACAGATACAGAAGTGCATCCTCCCAGGCACGAATGTGCATTAATAGATACTCACGTGCATCCTCACAGACACAATAATTGATTAATACAAGTGCACAAATTCATCCTTGTTGTTGTAGTATATAATTATCACATGCACACATGTTTCCTACCAGACACCTACAGTTTTCTCTCGTATATTCACCTTCGTAGACATACGAGTTCATCATCAGAGATGCACAAAGTTCACTTCTATCCAGGCATGTTGCCAGCTGAGATCCGTAGACTGCAGATGCAACTGACCCCTGGCAGGCTGCTTGTGGCTTTTGTCGAGAGAGACATTTGTGTCTGACCTTGTTCTTCTATGTAGCTCTGTATGTTATATCTGTTGACTTGTGACCGTGTAAATGAGGCATTTTAAAATGTGGTTGGCATAAGATTGCTGACCACATGGTATGAGTCTGTGTCAGAGCAATTGAAGCTATGTTTAGATGATTATGGCTGTAGCTGTTCGCTGCCTGCATCCCTTGAGCGTTTCTCTCTGATAATACGCCCTGCTCATCAATTAGGATGTGTATCGCTGGTCTGATTAGCCTCTACTTGTTATATGTGTTTTGATCTTCTTGTTAAACAAGACTGTGGCACTTTCAAACTTGCTTTTGATATTTCTTTTGGGATGTGCTATTGCTGCATCGTGACCTCGGCTGAGATATAACAACGAAGAGCTGGCGGCAGGGACATCCACCCTCTGCTGTAATTAACGTTACTTGTATCATCTGACAAAACCCTGAGCCTTGTTTGAGCAAATATTTAATTTGTTTACTGGGGCATACTTTCCTAACCTTGCCATTTCCGCTGTAATATTTTCACCCTTTCCTACTTGCATCGCCTGCCTTTCTATGCCTCCTCCTCCCAAAGGCAACGTTTACACAAACAAAGCCCTTCACAGAATCAGTCATATGTACCTGCATTGCCCTGTCAAAGAGAAACACTTAACTATCTAATTTGCCAAAAAGCACAACATTTGCACTGGTATGAGAGTGCACCAGTTACTTCATGGGTGAGCTGCATATGTCTCTTACTGTATACAGACAGCCAGTAGCAGACCATTTTCTCTGCATTCCTGTATTGAGCTTTATGGCAAGGGCATCATAGCCTACCAACACAGCCCTCTATCTCCGACCACCTGGCTTCGCTGGGAGTTAGGCGTAACCTGGAGCCTCGTGACTGAGTGGGATGGAGGGGAGACAAGACAATGAAAGCTAGAGCGCTGTGCTGATACAAAGACCTCCTAGTTAGAGCCCATGCTTGCAGTTCTTCCAAAGGCCAGAACCAGTCCACGATCAAGGCACAGACTGCCTCCACCTCCAATGTGCACATGCACCAGCCAAAGACACCCTTCAGCTTGCAAACTTTAGTAGACACAGACACTGCAAAGAAACATCAAGGTGCCCGAAAATAAAAAAAGCTGATGCAACTGTACAACCCCTTTCACCGACTTAATAACTCTGGAAGCACAGCCAATAAATGAAAAAAACAACTTTTCTCGTTGTAGGATTTAACTGTATGGAACAGTCAGTCGATCTCAAACAATACAAAAAAAACAACAGCATATGTTATGTTATAGATGATTTGTAGCACCCACTGATACTTGGGAGTGTCCTGGCGCGTAGGTAGGCTGAGGCTGTAGAAAAAAATAACAAATGAGGGTGATTCTGAAGGCTGGTTAAAAAGATGAGTTTTGAGCAGTTTCTTTAAGATGCGGAGGCCCTGAGTATGGCGTAGGCTGTCTGGAAGGTTGTTCCAGAGAATGGGGGCTTTGGCCAAAAGAGACTGGCCCCCCAGCCTAATATGACGGAAGCGTGGCACGACCATCCGACGATGAGAGGCCGAGCGAAGTGTGCGGCTAGGTGTATAAAAAGCAAAACGCTTCCGAATGTAGGAGGGTCCCTGGTCGTGCAGTGCTTTATGACCTAGGGTGAGGACCTAGAACTGAACCCTCTGTGCTACGGGGAGCCAGTGCAGATCACGCAAATGCGCTCTCACACTAGATCTCTGAGAGATGTTGAATAAGAGCCTGGCCTCCGCATTCTGAATCAGCTGAAGTTTATTCAGCATATAGCCGGGGATGCAGATGAAGAGGGAGTTGGCATAATCCAGCCTCGAAAGAATGAGGGCACGCGCAACAATTTCCTTGGCCGGCATAGGAAGCAAAGGGAAGAATTTTCTCTGGGATTTCAGGGTAGCAAAGCAAACACCTGTAAGTTAATTAATGTGTTCAGAAAACCGGAAATCTTGTCCGAACAGCACACCTAGGCTCTTTGCTGGGCCACCCTCATGGGAAGGTTGTGGATAGTCAGGGGGCCGTGGGGCTTCTCTAAAAAGTGGGAGAAACTGACCGTACAGCAGTACCTCGGATTTTTCCTCATTGCACTTGAGTTGGGCCCGAGCCAGCCAGGTGAATACAGCTGACAGGCACCTATGCGCAATGCCTACATCTAAACTAGCCAGGTTCTGAGCTGGGATGGTGCAGTGAGCTAAAAAACGGTGTTGGATTAAGCCCTGATCTCTTGACTGGGTGAGAGTATTCTGCTTAATTCAGAAACTCTGTCCATCACCACCCCCTGGTGTTTAATTATTTTGTCCACCATAAGCGTGGAAGGGTACACTCAGACGCGAGTCCCTTGCTCATTGCACCATCAGGATTCAAGCAAGCCGGACCGAAGACGGCTGAAATGCCAGAAACCGGTCCCCGGTAGCTTGTTTCCTTCCCAGTGAAAGAATTGGCTTGGTAGTTTGGTTTGCCCTGTTCCCATGATTCACAGGGCCAGGGACAGACTAATTTGCATATAGCCAGGTTCTGAGCTGGGATGGTGCAGTGAGCTAAAAAACAGTGTTGGATTAACCCCTGATCTCTTGAGTGGGTGAGAGTATTCTGCTTAATTCAGAAACTGTGTCCATCACCACCCCCTGTTGTTTAAACATTTTGTCCACCATAAGCGTGGAAGGGTATACTCAGACGTGAGTCCCTTGCTCATTGCACCATCAGGATTCAAGCAAGCCGGGCCGAAGACGGCTGAAATACCAGAAACCGGTCCCCGGTAGCTTGTTTTCTTCCCAGTGAAAGAATTGGCTTGGTAGTTTGGTTTGCCCTGTTCCCATGATGCACTGGGCCAGGGACAGACTAATTTGCATATAGCCAGGTTCTGAGCTGGGATGGTGCAGTGAGCTAAAAAACGGTGTTGGATTAAGCCCTGACTCTCTGGCTGGGTGAGAGTATTCTGCTTAATTCAGAAACTCTGTCCATCACCACCCCCTGTTGTTTAATTATTTTGTCCACCATAAGCGTGGAAGGGTATACTCAGACGTGAGTCCCTTGCTCATTGCACCAGCAGGATTCAAGCAAGCCGGGCCGAAGACGGCTGAAATGCCAGAAACCGGTCCCCGGTAGCTTGTTTCCTTCCCAGTGAAAGAATTGGCTTGGTAGTTTGGTTTGCCCTGTTCCCATGATGCACTGGGCCAGGGACAGACTAATTTGCATATAGCCAGGTTCTGAGCTGGGATGGTGCAGTGAGCTAAAAAACGGTGTTGGATTAAGCCCTGATCTCTTGACTGGGTGAGAGTATTCTGCTTAATTCAGAAACTTTGTCCATCACCACCCCCCGTTGTTTAATTATTTTGTCCACCATAAGCGTGGAAGGGTATACTCAGACGTGAGTCCCTTGCTCATTGCACCATCAGGATTTAAGCAAGCCGGGCCGAAGACGGCTGAAATGCCAGAAACCGGTCCCCGGTAGCTTGTTTCTTTCCCAGTGAAAGAATTGGCTTGGTAGTTTGGTTTGCCCTGTTCCCATGATGCACTGGGCCAGGGACAGACTCATTTGCATATAGCCAGGTTCTGAGCTGGGATGGTGCAGTGAGCTAAAAAACGGTGTTGGATTAGGCCCTGATCTCTTGACTGGGTGAGAGTATTCTGCTTAATTCAGAAACTCTGTCCATCACCACCCCCTGTTGTTTAATTACATCTAAATCAGGGCCATTCCAGGTGAATAGTAGTTGGGTATCATCCATGTATGCCATGGTATTTGCACCCAACTCCTCAGCCAGAAAGATCAGGGGCGTCAAATAGACATTGAAGAGCAGAGGGCTCAGGGTCGAGCCCTGTGGGACTGCGGTTGCTAGTTTCCTATCGGTGCATGAAAAGGGGGGCATCCACACCTGTCGGGAACGATCGTCTAGATAGGATTTAAGCCAGGCCCACACTGACCCCTTAATGCCAATAGAAGATAGACGGGTGAAATAAAGTAGTAATCCAGGTTGTAGTAAAATTCAATGAGCTTTATTCAAGATCTTAGTAACAGCATCAACCAGAGAAAGCAGCCTCACAGATCCACAGTTCTCTCTGTAATTCCCTACTCTAGCTGTAACATTCTATGATGTCATCACTTCTAGTATTAACATTCCTAACATTACTAAATAGGTCAAAGAAGCATTGTTCAGTTCTTTATTTATTTCGGGGGTTAAAAACCATCATAAAAATGCATATCATGACATAACCACATAAAATCATACTGAACATAACAATTAAAAGCGAATTTAAAAAAGAGTTTTGTTATTATTATATACAGACTTTAAGCATAGAAGGGAGCAGTAAATTTCATTTTATCCTCCATCAACCCCTTGTATTTCTTAATTTACAAGCATTGATAAATTACAACACACATACTCCTCCCTAAAATAAAAAAAATAAAAAAAAATAAACATAAACAAACTTAAAGCAGATCATCGTCTTCAAACTACAAAAGTGTACTCATATATTCCTGAGATCCACTACAAAACATTTGAAACTAACTCAGATCATAATCCTTAAACTTTAAAGGTACAGTCTGAGACCTTTGAGAAGATCTTAAAGGAAACTTCTCAGATGTCTTCAAAGGATTCATATCTTCTAGATTTTGCTTCTGCTAAACTTTACAATTTACTAATCTAGACATATTCCATGTATTTCCATTGTATACCTTCACAACATTTTTCTTGATAGAAACAATCTTGTATGGACCAATAAAGGTGCTCATTCCCTTCAATGTGTGTCTAGAATTCTTTACCAAAACACTATCCCCAACATTCCATTTCCTATACCCAACATGCATTTTGGTATCATATCCAACTTTATACTTTTGTTGATAATCAGCAATCCTGGAACGTCGCTCTTCTAATGTCAAACCTTGATCTTCACAATGTGGTAACCAGTTGGGATTCAATTTAGAAATTGCTTTCCTTCCTCTCAATGCCTCAAAAGGAGACCTGAGAGTGATCGCATTGGGAGTGGTACGATGTGCCCACCACTTCTCTCTTAAAATGTTGGTAAAAGATGACCTTGTGCTAAGAGCACGCTGAGCACAATCTTTGACTAATCTATTCATCCGCTCCATCAAACCATTGGCTTGCGGAGAATATAATGCAGTTTTCTGGTGAATTATATTGCTCTCCCTGAGACAATCACTCATCTCTTGAGAAACAAATTGCAGACCGTTATCAGTTACTAGGAATTTGGGTAAACCTTCAGTGGCAAAAACATCCTTAAGAAACTCCACTACAGATCTGGTGTTGACAGAAGGCATTTTGTGACGACCCATTTCGATGTATAATCATCTAACAAAACGTTCATAGGAAGGTAATAACTCAAATGGTCCCATAATATCAAGACCTAATTTGGACCAAACAATGTCAGGTACCTCCACAGGAGACAAAGGTGCATGTTTGACTACATGAGATTTGTCACTTTCCGCACAAGTAACACAATCCTTTACCACCTCTTCAATCATGCGGTCCATGCAAGGCCCCCAATGTCTTTCCCTTACCCGACTCTTGGTAAGACTCCTCCCCAGGTGTCCATCAGAGCGGAGTTAATAATCTTATTCCAAAACTTACTCGGAGGAACAACCCTGTCAACCCTCATTAAGTTCCCTCCAACAAAAGACAACTCATCTCTCACAGTCCAGTAGGACCTTAAATTCTGGTCTAAAACTTTGTATTCATGGCCAACCTTGACTAATCATCCTCACCAACACCACATTCCCACTCTTCCTTGGTCAGAGAAGATTCAGCTGTCCACAAAACATTAACCTCACCCACACAACAGACACTCTCCTACTCATTCATATCTTCATCCATAGTTATAGACAACCGTGAAAGTGAAAGTACTGCACCTTGAAATTATATTCTTGCAATCCCTCACTCCACCTTTTTATCCTGGGAGTAATGTTGTCACTGTGTCTACAAGAGAAAATTTGAACTAAAGGACGAGGGTCTGATTGCACAAGAAAAGGAATTTCCCATAAGTAGAACTTGAAATGTTGTAAAGCCCAGAAAACCGCTAAGGCTTCTCTTTCTACACAGGAGTAATTCCTCTCAGCCACTTTTAATGCACGCGAAGCGAAAGCAACAGTCTTCTCTTCACCATTAACACACTGAGAGAGTACTGCTCCCAGATCTCTCAAGCTCGCATCAGTAGACAAAACAGTTTTTAACTTAGTATCAAAATGTCCTAAAGTAGGCATATTACCAATTTCCCCCTTGATAATATCAAACGCCTCTTGACAACCACCAGACCAAAGAAAATGTGATCCCTTCTTTAATAATGACCTGATTGGCTCGGTCAAACTTGAAAATCCACGCACAAACTTTGAATAAAACTCAGCAAGTCTGAGGAAATATCTCACCTGATCCTTGTCACTCGGTACAGGAACATTTAAAATGCTCTGTGCCAATTCTAACTTCGGTTGTATTCCCTTACCTGAGATCACATGACCAAGATACCTCACACTCTCCAGACCAATGCGACACTTTTCACGCTTGACTGTCAAACCATTATTCTTGAACCTCTCTAGTAGTTTTAACCAAAATATTACCATGCTGTTCATTGTCACGGGCATAAATCAAGATGTCATCTTGGAAAAACATTATGCCCTCAATGCCGTCCAGAACCTTCTTCATCACTCTCTGGAAACATGCTGCTGCAGATGCCAACCCGAAGGGCATTCTCTTGAAACAGTATGCTCCCAGAGGAGTGACAAAGCATGTAAGGTGTCTAGAATCCTTATGTAAAGGTACCTGATGATAAGCGGATGACAAATCCAAGACACTGAAAATCTGTGCTCCTTTGAGAATACTAAGAGACTCCGAGATGTTTGGCAGGGGTTGCCTGTCCACCCAAATCCACTAATTTATGCTTCTCAAATACACACACATTCTGACGTTGGCTCCACCATCCTTTGGGGACAAAACAATTGGGGCCAACCATTCAGACGCTTCAATTTCCTTAATGACGTCTAATTTCAACAACCTCTCTAACTCCAACTTAAGGGGACCCATCATCATATTGGACACCTTCCTTACTTTATGTACTGACGGTATGGCATTTCTTTTTAAAATAATACGATGCTCAAAACCCCTGAGACAGCCCAGGTCATCAGAAAACACCTCAGGAAATCTACTGAAGTATTCCTCTCCTAAACCTTTTGAAAAATTCTGAACACTTTCACAACTGATCAACATGACTTGATCTTTTGGGTTTTTGGCTCTAGGATTCAACATAATCCCCAAATCTTTTTGATGTCTCCATCCTAGTAGATTATCTCCTCTTTCTGCAACGTAAATTTTCCCAACAGTCTCTCTGTCCTTCAACGTGATACACCCTTCAATATATCCAAAAACATTAATCTTGGTTTTGTTATAACCAACAGGATTAATGTCTGGTTTAAGTAACGTCATATTCTCCATACCCACAACCTCATCCCATTGTTTATTACCCATCATGGTAAAAGGAGACCCAGAATCTGCCAAAACAACAAACTTAAAATTGTTAATCATAATATCACATTCTGGTAATGAAATTTCATCTGCGTCCACTAGACCATCCTCAACACGTACACTATTAACCACACTGCCATCCATAGCCATACCCTCAGAAAGGGAAACTTCTTTATTATCATTTTGACTACAATCAACACTGACGCAGCTGATAACAGTACGTACAATGTCAGTATTCTTGCTCATACTCTGAGTTGACCCATTTTGAAATGACCTGCATACATGCGCGTAATGTCCTTTTATCCCACACTTCATGCAAATAGAATCTTTTGCAAAACACTGAGGATAACTAGAGAGATGCGAAAAACCTCCACACCTGAAACACTTCAGCTTAGGAGCTTTCCTAACACTCTTCTCTCTGCCATGGTTCCACCTAAAACGTGTTGTTCCTAATGATTCACGTTCAGATTTAACAGTTGGAGATTTCAGGTTAGGTGTGCGTGAATCTTTCTCAACCTTCTTAAACTTTTGAAAAGATGAGACTTTAGATACTACTTCCTCTGAGTTCTCATCTGTAGTAAGAGCATGTATACTACTCAAAGGTTCTTTCTTATCAGAAACATCATGACTTTTTTCATCTCCTTAACCCAGGAAGATGTGTTCTCCATCCCCTCAACTATAGCAACTGCCTCGCTCAGAGTAGGGTTTTTTTGACAGCAACTTTTTTTGCACTCTAGTGGTATTAGTGCATCGCACTAATTGATGCCTGACTATTGAGTCTGATAATTCACCAAAATCACAAGTTCCGGCCAATGTCTTAATCGAACCAACATCACTTTTGACAGGTTCATTAGTGCCCTGGACTCTTGTAAAAAAAGTATGTCTATCTAGGACAACATTAATTCTAGGGCCAAAGTAAGGCTCTAACATTAATAAAGATATTGCATAGACTTAGGTTCTCCCTCGCCATTGCCCAAAGTAATGGGATCCATGCTGTCATAAACTTTTCTCCCCTCCACACAAAGATTATGTAAAAAAACAGCTTGTTTTCTAAACGCTGAAACTTTTTCACCTCCAATTGCTACAATGTAAGAGTCAAACACATTTTTCCAGCATTTCCAAGGCAAAATCGGTTCGCCTTTCTCTGAAAGAAAAGCAGGTGGTTATGACATACTAGTAGCAGAAGCCATAATAATTATGTTAAAGTCAACTACAACTAGCTAAAAATTAAATAATGTCACAATAGTCCAAGAAAAATAACTAATTAAAACAAATAAAGTTGTCACCGCTGTCAAGGTTAGCTTAAAAATAAAAGAATGAAAATAAATAAAGTAGTCACCGCTGTCTCTCCATCTCTTTAGCCAATTTACAGGGTTAATTGTGAATGGAACAGATGCAGTGAGTTCATTATTTATTCTCACCTGAAAGTTGCACTTCTGTGAAAATCCTTGAGTCCAAACATTTCAAAACAATAAAAAAAAAGAAAATGCGATATCAAAGTATTTAAGCGCTGTAAATATTGTGAACCAAGAATAACATTCGCTAAAAAGGAAGACTTCCGACCTCCGTGGTCGTTGCTAAGCAATTCTTGACACAAAGAAAATAAAATGGCCACTGCATCGGTGTGCGTTATGCAATAACGTCACACGCTACCCAGAATGCAGTAGACATTACCCAGAATGCAAAGCAACACTCCCATGATGGCGTACAATCATGAACAAGACTCTAATCCAGAGGTCTTCAAACTTTTTGATGCCGAGACCCCCTTGTAAAACCTTTTTAGGAGTAAGGACCCCCTTCCGACAAAAGATTCTAGAAACTAGTACTCCTCATCATAAACAACTATCGACAACCATAAATGCGCCTGTTAGACCTCATCACATCCATCCATCCATCATTCATCCACCCACACTTCCACACATCCATCTATCCTTCATCCATCCACCCTTTTATCCATACATCCATCCTTTACCTATCCACCCGTCCATCCACACACCCACCTTTTCACACATCCATCCATCCATCCATCATTCATCCATGCAACCTTTTATCCGTCCATACATCCATCATCCATCCACCCTTTCATCCTTCCATCCATACATCCATCCTTTACCTATCCACCCGTCCATCCATCCATCATTCTTCCACCCACCTTTTCACACATCCATCCATCATTCATCCATGCAACCTTTTATCCATCCACCCATACATCCATCCTTCATCCATCCACCCTTTCATCTTTCCATCCATACATCCATCCTTCATCCATCCTCCCTTTCATTATTCCATCCATATATCCATCCACCCTTTCATCCATACATCCATCCTTCATCCACCCACCCTTTAATCTATCCATCATTCATCCCCCACCTTTTCACACATCCATCCATCCATCATTCATCCATGCAACCTTTTATCCATCCATACATCCAACATCCATCCACCCTTTCATCCTTCCATCCATACATCCATCCTTTACCTATCCACCCGTCCATCCATCCATCCACCCATCATTCTTCCACCCACCTTTTCACACATCCATCCATCATTCATCCATGCAACCTTTTATCCATCCATCCATCCTTCCATATATCCATCCTTCATCCATCCACCCTTTCATCCATACATACATCCTTCATCCATCCACCCTTTCATTATTCCATCCATATATCCATCCACCCTTTCATCCATACATCCATCCTTCATCCACCCACCCTTTCATCCATCCATCCACCTATCCATCATTCATCCCCCACCTTTTCACACATCCATCCATCCATCATTCATCCATGCAACCTTTTATCCATCCATACATCCTTCATCCATCCATCCACCTTTTCATCCTTCCATCCATACATCCATCCTTTACCTATCCACCCGTCCATCCATCCACCCATCATTCTTCCACCCACCTTTTCACACATCCATCCATCATTCATACATGCAACCTTTTATCCATCCATCCATCTATCTATACATCCATCCTTCATCCATCAACCCTTTCATCCTTCCATCCATACATCCATCCTTCATCCATCCAACCTTTCATTAATCCATCCACCCTTTCATTATTCCATCCATATATCCATCCACCCTTTCATCTATACATCCATCCTTCATCCACCCACCCTTTCATCCATCCATCCACCCACCCATCCTTCATCCCCCATCTTTTCACACATCCATCCATGCATCCATCATTCATCCATGCAACCTTTTATCCATCCATACATCCATCCTTCATCCATCCACACTTTCATCCTTCCATCCTTCCATCCATCCTTCATCCATCCATCCACCCTTACATCCATCCATCACTCATCCACCCACCTTTTCACAAATCCATCCATCATTCATCCATGCAACCTTTTATCCATCCATACATCCATCCCTCATCCATCTACCATTTCATCCACCCTTTCATCCATCCATCCTCCATCCACCCACCTTTTCACACATCCATCCATCCTTCATCCATCCAACCACCCTTTCATCTTTACATCCATCCACTCATCATTCATCCACCCACCTTTTCACACATCCGTCCACCCTTTCATCCTTCCATCCGTCCATCCATACAGCCATCCACCCTTTCATCCATCCATCCATACATCCTTCATCCGCCCACCCTTTCATCCATCCATCCACCCATCATTCATTCACCCACCTTGTCTGTGCCTCTGTCATGGGGGGTCAGTCTCTCTCTGCTTCGTCTTCCTCTCTCATGGGAGGGCATCTCTGTGCCTCCCTGCTTGGGGGGGGGGGGGGGGAGGGGGGTTTACAGCCGGCTGTGAAAACATCTCACCATGAAGAACAGACTCTCAGCCACATTTCTCCTGCACAGGCACCAGGTATGAGGGCTCATGGGACTTGAACCAATGATGTGATTGTAATGTCCTTCTGCTGTCCTTCTGCTGTTTACAGTGTATTTGTAAAGCGCTCTGATACCTACGGGTTAAACTAGCGCTATATAAAACATTAAAAGTAAAAATAAACCCACAGCTAAGTCCATTGACCTCAAAGGGCTACAGCCTCCTCCCCCACCCCCCTCCCCCCCCCAGCTCCTGTATGTCAGCCTGGCTGAAACAGCTTGGACACACACAAAGGCACACCAGAGTACTATCACAGGTCTTTAAAACACCTTTACTTGTTAACGAGGCTTTTATGTTTTTCACACCTCGGTGTGAATTAGGCGGCCTCCGCCTTGAGCACCCTCGATCAGCGCGACGCCAGGAACTGCACTCTGGCAGAATCTGCGACCCCCTTCCCAGGACTCCCCGACCCCCCTGTGTGTTCACCGGCTCGCACCGGTGATTCTGTCTGCGCTCACGCTCAGTAAGTTTGAAAAATGCCCAGGATTTGCGTTCACGACAACTTGAAAGACGCAACCTTGAAACGTTTATGTTGAAATCCCCGATACAATGAGAAGCCAAAGATAAAAAAAAGACGCTTCTTAAAACGTAGTCAGTCCAAATTTGTACCCATGTGTCATCGGGTAAAATACAGTATGATAAAAAACAAAAAACATTCAAATCTTTCATTAAAAGAAAATAATCAATGTTCAAACAGCGAAAGTACTCACAATACTTCTAAAAAGAAGCTAGAATCGAAAATCCAGTAGAAATAATCCAGAAAAATAAGATTGAGTCCATTTGAAAATACGTTTTCCTCAGTTGAAAGTTCATTTGAAGATCCGTTTTTCAATCCATTTAATGTGATAGGGGGAATTGATGCTGAAAACCTGTCCCCAATCAAGTAAGGCCCTCGTCACCAGTGAAATAAAGTAGTAATCCAGGTTGTAGTAAAACTCAATGAGCTTTATTCAAGATCTTAGTAACAGCATCAACCAGAGAAAGCAGCCTCACTGATCCACAGTTCTCTCTGTAATGCCCTACTCTATCTGTAACATTCTATGATGTCATCACTTCTAGTATTAACATTCCTAACATTACTAAATAGGTCAAACAAGCATTGATAAATTACAACGGGCAAGAAGAAGCTCGTGATGCACCGTATCGAAGGAGGCGTAGAGGTCAAGCAAAATCAAGGCTGCTCTGCCCCCGCCATCCAGGCACTCTTTAATGGCCTCCGCCATTTCAACTAGCGCGGTTTCAGGGCTAAATGCTTACCTGAACCCTGATTGAGCGGGCTGAAGAGCCCCTGTCATTTCTACAAAAGTCTCCAGCTGGTGGAAGACCACTTTTTCACATACTTTGGCTAAAGCTGGCAGTAACGAAATCGGACGGTAGTTGGAGAGTACGGAAGGGTCCGCAGTGGGTTTTTTGAGAAGAGGAAGAAGTTTGGCCTGTTTCCATTTTGCCGGAACCCTGGCCGACAAAAGGGAGAGATTGATAATGGCAGCGACTTCCAAGTACACCTTCTCCGCCACTTCCGCTAAAATTCGTGCAGAGCAAGGGTCCAATAAGGAGCCAGATTTGAGAGATTTCAAGATGGCAAGAATATCCGAACCCTCAGCAGGTGAAAACTGAGTGAGCTCTGACCTGAGAAGCATGGAAGGCAAGAGGTTAGTGGCAGAGGGGAGCGGCTCGGCTGCCAAGGAAGAGCCTAGGCTGTCTTGAATGGACAGTATTTTATTAATAAAAAAAAGCTCTTCACACCACTGAGTGGAAACTGAGAGAGTCTTTTTTTCCGCACCAGGGCCCATGAAACTGTTGACTATAGTGAAGATCTCCTTACTATTGTTGTTTGCTTTATCGATCCGTTCAGCATACCAGGCGCTCTTGGCGCTCTTGACTGCTGCATAGTAGTCTCTTTGAGCTGCGCAGAGTGCAGATTTGGCATTAGGGCAATACTCCAACCGCCATAGCCGTTTGAGTTTTTTACACTCTAGTTTCATCTCTTTTAGATTGGGAGAGAACCAGGGGCAGGAGGGGGAGGACCGGAGAGATCTGCAGGCCAGTGGGTGAGAGAAGGGGTCAATTCCCGACTAACCCAGGCATTAAAACTATCCACCGCCCCTCCAAGGTCTGACGCCGGACCTGGATGTGAAAGTGACAGTGCTTCAGAAAGCGCAGAAACATTGATCTTACGAGAAGGAGGACTCAAGGCCAGTGGTCAGTCCAAGGAACTGGAAGTGGATCGGTGACCGTAATAACAAAATTGGAGCACACCAGATCAATCAGATGCCCCCCTGTATGTGATGGTCCAGTAACCCACTGAGTCAGCTGGGTCAGCTCAAGTAAGCCCAGCAGGCAAGCAGTATCAGGGCCTGTAAGAATATCCAGATTAATATTAAAATCACCGAAAAGGAGAAATTTAGGAAAGTGAAGAGCACGTGAGGTGATGGCCTCACTTAGAGCCCTCTGGAAAGCCCCAGGAGGTCTGGGAGACGATACACCAGCGTCCCCCCATCGTAAAGTGAGGCGAGAGGAAAAAGGTGAAATCCAAAGCCTCTCCCTCCCCCAGCTCTCTCACAGTTTCGCACGTAAAAGTCCAAGTCTCCCTAAAGACCACCGCAGTGCCCCCTCCTCTCCCTGAGGTGCGGTCAGCCCGGGCAATACGATACCCTCTAGGGACAGCAACTCCACCACTGGTGCGCATGATTCACCAAGCCAGGTTTCCGTGATGAAAAGAGCATCTAGCGCATTATCTATGATGAGCTCATGGATATTAAGCGCATGTTTCACCATTGAGCAGACATTGATAAGAGCCGCAAAAACCCGAAGCCCTCTGACAGCTTGAGGCCCTGGGACTGGGCAATTAGATTTAAAACAGAATTTACAAATAGACAGGTTGGATAAGACAGCCCACTGTTTGTTGCCAGCACAGGGGGGGGAGTCAAGGGCCAATAGTTCATCGCGGCTTAGGAGACACCAATCCCCCAGCATATCTGGACTGAAGGTGGCATCATGGCTGGCACTGGGCGCTCCCGGGGTGTGGGGCTCAGATGGGCTTGCCTTTGGCACGCCCCCTGCGCACGTTCGCTGCACGTCTGAGAGATCATGTGCGATTTATGCCTTTCCCTCCCCCAGCTGGAGCACTGACTTGCCTCCCTCCGGGATCTTGGGACACCCAAGATGGCTCCCTGCCCTCCACACAATCGGCACTAGGAGCCGCGGTGAACCTGGGCAGGGACAGCACACCAGAACGAGTCCACATACCGTATCGGACGTGTGTCTGCAACACATTTTTAAAACAAACTCTGCTAACAGAGCGGTGAAATTGGAAGGAAAACGAGTACGCAACAAAAGAAATGCACTGCAATTAAAGCACAGCAGGACAATCTCAATTAAAACTAGCCGCTCAGTCAGCATGACGTGAGGTTTCACTGCGGCGCCATGTCCCACACTTACACTGAAAGCACGATGCAGATTGAAAACAAGTTTTGTAATGTTTGTTCCTTTTAACATGCATCAGCCTGCTCTTCCCCCTTAACGGTGCCTTGGCCTCTTCAGGGAACTGCCGTGTAACTCAAGCCTGCCTTCCTCCCCGGCCCCTCCCACTCTGCCTCCAGCGGTGCTGAGCTGTGTGTATACTCATGCCTGTAAAGGCTGCCAGTATTAAGGTTCTGGTAAAACAATTTTTTAACACAATAACTGTCTCCTGCCTGCAGCGAGTGCAAAAGCCAGCCAGAGTATGGGTGGATACTGGCCCCAACGGGAGAGCAAGCAGGCTGCATGCTACACAAACAAGGCTTCAGACGCCCTCCCTGCTGCTACTGATGTCTGGGACACCAATGTGCATGAATTTTTTGTAAAGGTGCTCCACGATCAGTTAAAGGAGACCGTTAAAACAAGCGCAGATAAGGGCGCGGAAAACACCTTCCTCTGTACATGCAGTGGGCACTGCAGTTAGCTCGAAAAACAGCAAATCCTCTTTCAATAACAAAAACAAAAAAGTGTTACCGACTTAAAAAAAGCTGTTGCCACACCACGCCATTGTGTGAATGAAAATAGAAAGAGCTCACCCAGTAATTAGAAGACACTGTGTCACGCAGCGGAGTAAAAGATCCAGTCAGGGTGGGCGGGGCAAAAAGTGGACAGGGCGGTAACCAGGAGAGACTAAAAAGCCTCAGTCATAATTAAAATGCACCGTTTACCATAAACAATGATGCAAAATGACGCACACCAATGGAAATAACGAGCGGAGCCGAAACATAGCTTCTCAAAGAAAATTGATTCCAAGATGCCCTTGCAGAGCGAGCGGCGCATCCGCGCTGCATCGCCAGGCAGGACCTAATAAAAATTACATTCTAATTTGAATCAGTTCCCATTGTTAACTGCACTTTGAAGACAAAAAAACGTTTCAAGCTAACTTGCAAAATAAACATTTGCAATGGCTGAAAAAACAAACAAACATGATGGTCTTGATGCCCCTTCGCTTCATCAACAATACTGATGAATAACATATTATACTCTTCACTACTACGTACATAGGTCCTTTCTTGACATTTGTTCATGCGTATTGATTTTAACATGAACTATTTAAAACCAGGATAAGAAGGGTTATGTATGTGCTATAAGGTAAATTCACACTGAAGAGACCTCACAACTTTTGCACTGTTTGAAGAATCTGCACAGATGTTTCCAAAAATAATGCATATCTATTATTGGCCATCTCGTGGCAAGTGTTATGCAAATCCATCAAGACTAGACCCAAAAAGGGATTGTCCCAAAAGCGACATTTCCTATTTTAACTCTTAGTTGATTGTTTGCTACTCAATACAGAAAAAACAACAGAACATATGTAACCAGATCTGCTGTATCTGTAGAAAGTTAAAAATAAATTACTTTACTTTCTTTGGTTTTAATTCATTCAGTAATTGTTGATAAATTATGCTTTAAAAAATTGTTCTGTCTAGGCATGAAGAGGTTATATTTTAGAAAGCGTTCATCATTTATAAAGATGTATTTGCCTACAACATTAGCGCTATTTGACAAATTTGCCCCACATTTGAAATATAGTCAGAATGTTTAAGCTACTTCTGGTACTTTTAAACTTTTCAGCTTTATCAAGGGATACATATTTGATGAGGATGGGTTCAGGGGTAATAAAAAATGAGTTCATTTGCTAATAACGGTGGTATGATATGACAAATCCACTCTAAATTTGGTGGATATTTAGAAGTTTAGTATTCTATGGGTACTGCAGTCATTCATTCATTTTAGTTTATTTGTTACGGACTCCAACGGAGGTCCACAAAAATGCACTAATGCAATAAAAAAGACATACTTTATAACAAATACAAAATTCTATCTTAAACTGTTAGCATAAAAAAGGAATTCTAATAAATAACCAGGAATGTTTTAAAAAATTTAAATATTCTATAACAAATCATTTCATTTAGAGGGGACAACACAAAAGATTGTGCCTCTTGAGCAGAACGGATATTATATTTGATAAATAAGGGTCTCAGAACCATTCACCTTGCCCTTAGAAGTTCTGGACACACAAATAGCACATAATTGAGATCCTGTATTTGGGAACAGCACAGTTCACAAAATCTCTCCTCTCTAGGAGTATTTTCTCAAATGCCCGTTACTTTTCTCAGGGGCAACAAGTTAGTTCCTAAAAGTAGTATTAGCCTTCTGATTCCATGTGGAATATTCCATGAAAGATAGGGCTGGAGTCTGCTCCCCGTCGCACTCACAGATCATCCCATTATGGGCTTTAAGATGACTTAAGGCTGTATCTCTTGCTGTACTAATCATGCTTATTGACTTCTTTAGTAATGACTTCAGTACAGGCTTTGACATGGGTAAATCACAGTTTAAATTAAGCCCAAATAAAGGGTTTGCAAGGGCGAATGATCTAAAAAAAGCTGATTTATCTTTTAATTTTGCAAAAATTTCCAACTTCAAGGCGGCCCTTAGAGTGCCCTCATCCTCCAAAAAAGGGAGTTCCCTCACCACAGAACTGCTGCCAAAGAAGAAGTATAGGAAGAAACTAAATGGAATTCCAAACGAAGAACATGTGGGGCAGCCAAGGAATTTAAATTACAAATTTGACGGAAAAACCGCCTTCAGCCTTATCAAAAGAGAGCCAGTAAATCCTATCCAAAACTTCTGCGGCATAAGTTAATGTCGGGAGGATTTTAACCTTAAAGACTGCCAGAACATGATTAAAATGACGTCTCCCACAGGTCTTATAAAATCTATTTAGAGCTCCAGACTGGGAGGCGGCCTTACCAACACACCATTTGATGTGCTCTAAGTCACGACCGTTTTTTGAGAAAACCTTCCCCAGATACGTATTGACCAATTCAAATTCTACCTGCCCAAGCAGCCGCTTATACCCTTTCTTTATTGAAAAACCTTTCTTGCGAAAGACTACAATTTAGCTTTTAGCAATATTGATTTTCAAACAATGGTCCTCCGCATATTTAGTCAAAACATCCAGACGACGCTGCAAGCCAATGGGGGTTAAGTCAAAAATTGCAACGTCATCTGCATATATTAAAGAGCCGATGGACATTGTACCAATTTTAGAGGCATCCCTCTTTACTGAGTTTAATTTCTCGGGGAGTTCATAAATATAAAGAGAAAACAAAAGAGGGGCCAACAGGCAACCCTGCTTGAGACCATTATGTGTATTAATCCTACAGGAAAGCCCCTGCGAGCCACCCATCATCACTTGACACCAAGTGTCTGTGTGTAATTCTATTATGAGGCCCAGGAGATGGTATGGCATACCAAGAAGAGAGAGCTTTCTCCACAGCGTCTGACGATCCACTTTGTCAAACGCCGTGGAGAAATCAATAAAAGCTGTGTAGACTAACATGCTTTTTAAGAAAACATATTTCTCCACAATGGTCTGGACGACCGCGATGCTATCCAGTGTTCCGTGGTTCTTTCTGAAAGCTGCCTGTTCTGGCGGTAAGATGTTCTGGTCTTGGGCCCATTGCTGCAAATGCTGAAGTATACTTTTTGCAAATAATTTGCCCGCAGCGTCCAGCAGCGTGATCTGTCTAAAGCTAGTAGGTGACCTTTTTTAACCCTTTTTATACAACGGAAATACAATGCTCCCCTTCCAAGATGAAGGAATAGTAATCGATTGAAAGCAGTAGTTAAATAATGGCACCAGGAAGGCTCCCCATCCAGCTGGGTCCTTTTTAATTAGCATAATTGGTATACCATCCGGTCCTTGTGCACCGGAGGTTCTAGCGTTCTTTATATAGCCTATCACTTCAGCACGTGACAGGGGACCATAATCAACACCCTCTATTACAGGCATCTGAAAAGGCACTGAGCTGTTAGATTTATATAGTAGTGAAATGTAGTCCACCCACTCACTTTCTGGAATCGGAATGGGGAGTGCCCTCTGTCTAGAATCACAATACTCTGTGATCAGGTGATAATACTTTTTTGTATCTTTGGCTCTCGCTGCTTCTCTCAACCCTATCCATTTTGCATCCATCTCGCCTCTCTTTACTCTTAACGCCCTCTAACTCGCTTTAGACGATTAATTTCCTGTTGCACACCTTTAGAAAATTGTTTATATTGCTTCCGAACTAAATTGTTAATTTCGCAATTTAAAGCTTTCAGTGTAGAGGGAACCTAATTTATTCTACATCGGCCAGAGGGTACTGTGCTTAAATTTTTTATCTTGCTCATTTGTGCCTCAAAAAATTGCATAGTATTAACGGAAAGGCTACCATGCTGTTCTGGAAGAGTTTTTTTCACTATCGTGCCTACCTCAACCATATTTTTTTGTGTCCAAAATGAGCGTTCATTAGATTTATTAAACACAATTGTGCCCTTGCACAACTGCACTTGATTCAGTGCGGATAGGTCAAAGGCCAAAGTCAAGCATATTACACTGTGATCACTCCAAACTGATGGGATAACCTCTAGATTTTCACAGGCCCCACACATTTGACACGAAATGGCTACATAGTCCAATAGGCTTTGTGTACGAGAAGACTGAAAGGTAAATTGAGCTGTTTTATCGACTGGCATCCTCCCATTTAGGATGACCAAATCTGCACTTCTAATGCTATCGAGCAAAAGAAATCCCCGTTTGTCTGTTTTTATTTTATCCGGTAAAAGGGACTCGGGAATGTGCCAAATTTCCTCCTTGTCTGGGTTAGCATATATTAGCTGCGACGAATTAGAGATTTTAGCATTTAAATCTCCCACTAAGACCACTAGAGGACATTCTTCCATGATGGCTATCTCCCCAATATATGAAAAAAGTGAACTCAACAGATGGTCGTAATTTCTCCCTGGGGGGATATAGACATTTGCCACCAGGAAGAAGGTGGGCCTGCCAAACTCTCCCAGGCATGCCAGCTTCAGGCAAATACAGAGATTTGATGGATGGTAAAAAACTTTCTGGTTCCAATTAATACTGTTTTTAAGCAAAATGGAGACATCCCCTTTCAGAGTGCTTAGCGTAACATGAGAAAGTAAAAATCCCATTACAATCAAGATCTTTACACGTCCAAGTCTCTTGTAAGCATATAATCAGAGGGTATAAAGATTTTAAATAATTCAATTTTTCCTCATCGTGCCCCGGACCGGCCATGTTCCAGGACAGAAGTAGCCCCCCCTGGCTACCTTAGAGGAGCACTTCTTTCTACCTCTGGACAGTTGGTGTTCAGGGTTTCTGCTACCCAACTCCACTGTGCTAAGTCATCTTCTTAATTAGGGGAATGACGGGCGACTACAGAATCAGACACCAAATTTATTAAGCGGTCCTTTTTATTTAATGAGACCATGATATTTTTAGCATTGCCCAGAGGAAACTCGAAGTCGGGCCCATGGCGTCCAAAACCACGGAATTACCCAGCCTCAGATCCTGTGAGCGTAGGATTGTACTACACCTGGTAGAATGATCCTCAGAGTTTGATGCAGAAGTTATATCTAACCCTCGTTTTAAAAAGTGCTCACAGTTCTGTATAGCTAAGCGGCCACTAACAAAGAACAGAAGGTGACTCTGGAGAAGGAAATATTCTCGTGCTGGATAATATTCACATTTAGAATATCCCTGCTTTCTAACAACTTCAGTGCCTCTATTTCAGAAAAGAGTTTGAGAAGGAGACCTCTATTTATCGGATCAGATTCCGTCTCAAATAGCCAGATGAAATCCACTATGGGCGATGAAGCGGTCTACACCATATTGACTTACTTTACTGCATCTCTTTGGGGAATCCATAGAGGCACCTTATCACCATTATTAACCACCTGTACCTTCACATTGGACTCAATATGCGTGTGGGACCCCACCTCTAGTTTACCATCTAGTTCGACCCCCGAGCTGTGGACCATGTTTGCAATAGAGGATCTCCACCTCCCAATATTTTTCTCCTCCCCAAGGGATTATCTTCCTCACTAAGCAGAAGAGGGTGAGATACTAGAGGGGACTGCAGCGGAAGACTTGATGATGCTGTTGCTACTCCAGTAGCCCCAACTCTCCCTTTAGGAGACGGAAGTACTGCAACTGGGTTCCGGGGTGCACCTTCCCCAATAACCACCCTCCTCCGTTGCAGTCTGAGCAACACTCTGGCTATCTGGGATCTGAGGAAAGTGTAACTTTAACATTTTTTGTTTAGGTAATTGTCTTCTCCTTTTTTGTTTCTTCTTCCTATTTTCCCCTTTGCAATTTGTTACAAGCCCTCCCCTCTTCCCTTCTTTCGTTCCCAAGTTCGTCAAAGGATTCGGATGTTGGGCCTGAGGGTCAGATGGAATTGGGGCCTCCCCCTCTGTCCCTCCCCCGCCTTTTAGCCCAACATAAGCCTCAATTTTCTCTACTTCCTTAATGGCTTCACCGGCCCCCCCTTTCCCCTTAATAAATAAAGGGTAAAGTTGTAGTGGGACTTGTCCCGGAGGAAGGCCCACTGCAACTTCCTCAAAGAGTAAGCTTAAACCTAGCTCTTCATTTTCGAGATTGCAGGAAGATTCTATTGGGGACAATGGGAGGAGGGGTGTTCCTGCTTGAACAGACACATCTCTCTACTCTACACAGGGCGCAAGTAAAGGGGGACTAACATCAGTTTGTTCATCCAATCGCACTGGTATAATAGGGGGGGGGAATAATGGTGCCTAATTTATTTACTTTTTGTATTTCAAACAACATTACGGAGATCATTTCCAGCATATGATCTGAACTAATAACAGATTTCTCCAATAAAGACAAAATATAACTTAAGAGTCTTTCAATGCATACAAAGAAATCCGAAGGCACACCATCCCTCTCGTTATCCAGCTTTGGTTGTGAACAAGGCAAAAATACATCATGAACATCGTGAGCATCGTAGACGGACTCCACTGAATTACCATTCAGGGAACTTGTACTACTATATAATAAAGGCAAAGAGAGGCGCCTGAGGGGGGAGTTTGTGGTACAAGTGTTCTTTTCCTTCGGACTGCTCATTGGATACCCGCTCTTCTCAGAGTTCTTCACAGGGTGTATGTCGATGGATCCTCACCCCCTTGTTTGTACATCAATGTCAATGTCTGGAAGTGTAAAGTCTTCCCTTAAATTGGGTTCTCCACAAAATGAAGCCTTTTCCACCATTACAGCACTATCCTTCCATGCATCCTCCCTAGTTCCTCCAACACCCCCAAGCACACCCTCTACACTGAGTCCCTTGATGATGTTCCCCTTCATAGGGGCGACATATGCACCCACGATCTTACTAGATGATTTTTTTCTGCTCAATGAAGTGGATTCCTGATTCAGCTGGTTAAAAGGATGATCCGAACCCATCACTACGTGCAGATCAGTGTACAAAGCAACAGGTATACCAACAGCAGGAAACTCCATTTTGAATTAATTCAAAGGGGTGTATAGGCTAAGGTGTGACTGTCGGGAGCATTGGATTGAATCATTACCACATGGAAGATATATCTGGTAAAGAGCTAATTAGGTCATCTTCCGCGCCTGTTCTTTTCAGGCCCCTTGCCCCTTCTTGGGACATTTTCAGACTCCCCGTGGAACCATAAGGGTTTCCCTGAGTTTCCCCTGTAGACTGGAGGGGCGATGTTACTGAGGCAAACTTGGAATGCATACTATCTTGCCCCAATGTTGACTGCGCAGGAACAGTTGAGGGAGCTTTCTGAAAAAAACCTGTGATAGTTGATTGAGATTGAAATTTATAACAGAGGTGTTGTAAATTTTTAGTTCCACTATACGATCTCCTCAGTTTCCTTATACAGCTAGGAGATGAGGTAAGTACGCGACCAGAGCGTAATTTTCTTGAAGTAATCAAGCGCATAGGATAGAGACTTACGCCTCTCACCCGCTACCACCACCTCAACCGCTGAAAATGCTCTTGAAGTATAAAATGTACCCCCTGTAAACGTCGACCAGGTAGCGGCTTGGCGTGGCATGGCGTGCAGTGATGGGCTGAGATAGTCCGTAAATACAAGAACTTAGCTCAGCTGCTCATCAGTTTCCACATACATCCACATACATCCACCATCTGCCATCCGCCAGTTGCGAGTAGCGGCTACCGGTGTTGTGGTTTCACCGAACAATTACCGATGTGCTGCCGCTCTCACTCTGCTCTGTTCCCGCTCGCAAGCTCTTGCTCCTGCAAAAATCAGGACTGGACTCCGTCTGACAATCTGTTACTCTGACAATGGGCGCCCTGCAAGTTTTGTGCAGATTGATCGGGGTCAGTGTTCAAAGGAGGGTCAAAATTATTTCCTGCGGCAATACCCATGGTGTTCTTTCATGAATATGCATGAAATTTGACAGACTGTTTGCATGAGAAATCCAGTGTAGAATTATTATGATTCATGCAAGGGGGGTTGGGGTAGAAGTTTAAAGATGGGTTTCGAAAATCATTTATTTGCAGTTTTATGGATCTGCACAACACTTGCCAGACACCTTGCATGTTCAGATTACTTTTAATATTTTGAGATTTTTGCAAGTCCATCAAGTGTGGACCCTCCTGACTCGCTCAGAAACGGTCGCTCCCCACGCTCCCCACGCTCCCAAGGCTCCTGGTATCATAGCGCTTTCTAGCTCATCACCGCTGCTGATAGTTGGTCTACGCTTCGCTCGCTTTGCTGGCATTATCATTTGCGCTTTTTGTTTGTTGTTGTTTGCGATTTCGTAGCACTATAGTGCCTTTACATTGCTCTCATTGCCTGCATTGCCATTTGAAGCTGCCTGGTAGCTTGAACCTAGATTTTATTGCACTGCTCGCATTGATTTTAAAGTGAATTGTGCCCGATTGTGCCTCTGCCCATATCCTGAGACACCACAGATTGTGCCCCAGTCTCGCCCTCTTTCGCTTTCTTTTTTGCTGCCATTTTGTTGTTGTTGTGCCTCATAGCCCGTCTCTCCACCCCGCTCCCGCCTCCCAGCTGCTCCTCCCTCGCCCCGCCCCTCTCCACTATCCACTTATGTCGAAGGCATTTGCGCGCAACGTTCACCCGTCTACGCCCGTCCGCGCCTGGACCGCGCCCAGCGCCAAATCCCCTGGCCCCCGCAAAATCCACTCCACCCGCGTAACGTACGACGCCGCTACCCTCTCGGCACTTAACCCCGGCCAATTCCCAAACTGCTTCCAAGCCGCCCCAGGACACTCCCATGGATCCTTCACCTGCCACTCCTGCAAGTTCGACTGCATCAGGACCCACACCAAATCCACTAACTCCAAACAGAGCTCCGACACTAACCACCTGAAGTGCATCCTGCTCAACACCCGCTCGGTCCACAGACACGCCATTGAACTTTGGAACCTACTCGACACCACATCGCCGGACGTCGCCTTTCTTACAGAAACCTGGATGAACGCCTCATCAACGCCCCACATCACCATAGCCATCCCGGACAGCTACAAGATCATCCGAAAGGACAGCATCAACCAAACAGGAGGAGGAATCGCCATCGTCCATAAGAACACCATCCGCATTACGACTAGCTCCAATGACAACCTCAAAACCGCCGAACACCTTCACTTCCAGATTCACACCGACCCTAAGACCACACTCAGAGGCACCCTCATCTATAGACCACCCGGACCCCGCACACAATTCAGTGAAGACATCGCTGACTTCATCAGCCCTCATGCCCTCCCCTCCGAGGACTACATTCTACTGGGAGACCTCAACTTCCACCTGGAAAAGAACAACGACAGCAACACCACCACCCTTTTGGACAACCTCACCAATCTCGGACTCATACAACTTTTTGACATCCCCACCCACTATGCCGGGCACACACTCTACCCAATCTTCACCTCCAGCAAGCACATCTTTAATCACACCACAGCTCTCCATTGAATGGACCACAGCTGCGTTCACTTCAACTACAAAAAGACTACGACCCACACCCACCCACAACCAATTCCCCGGAGAAACTGGAACAAAATTACCACCGACCAGCTCTTCACATCGCTTCACCAAAACCCTCCTGCTAAATCATCGGACCCAAACCAAGCAGCCACCAACCTCACACAATGGATCACCCACAGCGCTGACGAATTAGCACCCTTGAAAAACCATCAAATCAAGCAAGGAAGCAAAAAAGCCCCCTGGTTTAATAATGACCTTAAAAAATCCAAGAAGCTCTGTCGCACCCTCGAGAAAGCCTGGCGAAAAAACCCAACCATTGACAACCTGGCCACCTTCAAGAACGCCACCCGCAAACACCACCAACTGATCCGATCCACCAAGAAATCAGCATTCAAGGATCGACTCGACAACAACGCCCACAACAGCAAAGAACTATTCAACATCGTCAAAGAGTTCACCAACCCCACCGCCATGCACCAATGACATCACTCCCTCCCAAGACCTCTGCGACTCTCTAGCCTCGTTCTTTCACAACAAAATCGCTGACATACATAACAGCTTTGGTGACCAGTCCACCCCACCCACCTCCGAACTAAAAACCCCCTCCAACAACCTTTGCGCCTGGAACCCAATCACCACTGAAGACACCTTCCGCCTGATGAACACCATTCACTCAGGATCGCCAACCGACCCATGTCCCCACCACATCTTCAACAAAGCAGACTCCATTATCGCACCCCATCTCCGAGACGTCATCAACTGCTCCCTCAACTCCGCTACCTTCCCGGAAAGCTGGAAACATGCCGAACTCAGCGCCCTCTTGAAACAACCTACAGCAGACGCCACTGAACTTAAGAACTACCGCCCCATTTCGCTCCTCCCATTCCCTGCCAAAGTCATTGAGAAAGCTGTCAACAGTCAACTTGCCGCCTTCCTCGAATCCAACAAATCCCTCGACCCTTCACAGTCCGACTTCCGCGCCAAACACAGCACCGAGACCGCCCTCATCGCAGCAACAGATGACATTCGAACTCTACTGGACGACGGAGAAACAGCTGCCCTCATCCTACTTGACCTCTCCGCAGCCTTCGACACAGCCTGTCATAGCACCCTTATACAACGCCTCAGCAACGTCGGAATACAAGGAAAAGCATTGGAGTGGATAATCTCGTTCCTAGCCGGAAGAACCCAGAGAGTCCGCCTCCCCCTTTTAGATCAGAGGCCACCAAAGTCATCTGCAACGTAGCTCAAGGATCTTCACTCAGTCCCACCCTCTTCAATGTATACATGAGTCCCCTCGCATACATTGCGCGCCAACACAACCTCAACATTATCTCCTACGCAGACGACACCCAGCTGATCCTATCCATCACCAACGACCCAAACACCGCCAAAACCAACATACACGAAGGGATGAAAGAAGTAGCTGAGTGGATGAAGAACAGCCGTTTAAAACTGAACTCGGACAAAACAGAAGTCCTCATCTTAGGATCATCGCCCTCCGCCTGGGACGACTCACTGTGGCCACCGGCCCTGGGAACCGCACCCATACCAACGGATCACGCACGTAACCTGGGCTTCATCCTGGACTCCTCCCTTTCGATGACCAGACAAGTCAATGCCGTCTCATCATCATGCTTCAACATCCTACGTATGCTCAAAAAAATCTTCCGCTGGATCTCCACCGAAACAAGAAAGACGGTCACCCATGCACTGGTCACAAGCCGACTGGACTACGGAAACACCCTTTACGCCGGAACCACAGCCAAACTACAGAAAAAGCTCCAACGCATCCAAAATGCCTCAGCAAGACTCATCCTAGACATCCCCCGCCAAGCTCACATTTCCGGTCACCTGAATGACCTCCACTGGCTCCCCGTCAACAAAAGAATAACGTTCCGCCTCCTCACCCACGCACACAAAGCCCTCTACGACCTAGGACCCGAATACCTCAACACGCGCCTGTCCTTTTACACCACCACCCGCCAACTTAGATCCACCCTGGGGGGAAGATCCTTCTCCTACTTAGCGGCCAAGACCTGGAATTCTCTCCCCACCCACCTCCGCCTTACACAGAACCACCTCTCCTTCAGAAAACAACTCAAAACTTGGATATTTGATAAGTAAAGCTCCCCCCCCCTCAAGCGCCTTGAGACCCTCTGGGTGAGTAGCGCTATATACAAATTTAAAACTTGAACTTGAACTTAATGGGATGGTTAAAATGCAGCATTTTTCATTTTAAGTCCCATAGGATACAGAAAGAAATGGACTGGATCTGCTTGAACCCTTAGATTCCTGCACTGGGCTTAACTTGGTAACAGCTGGTCAAATATCATGCCAGTTCATTGATTGGATATAAAACTATTAGCTTATGTCTGGCCCTATAACCAAGTGTAATGTACAGCTGATTGCCCAGTGCAGTTTGGGTTGGCAGCCTTTTGTAGATTGGCATCAAAGCCCACAGCTTTCCAGAATTTGTCCCTCAGTATCCTGGTTAGATTTGAGCTCTGACTCTTACTGAGGTTTCCCCAGTAATACGTTTTCATAATTAGTAGCCCTTAATTTTGACGTCCAAAATGTATCCCATTTGTTTTGTGGCAGCCATTTCTTTTCAAAATCATAGTTTTGAGGCAGGATTTCTGTTTTCAGTAGAGAATCTGTGAGAAATCTCCTGAGCACAAGGAACAATGAGATACTGTACAATTCACTAAATATATGTAACCATTTTTGAGTGTGTCAGGCTAATTAAGTCGCAACCATTGGTCAATATGTGCTTTGTCTCAAGTTTCTGTTTAAGAATCCTATGTACAGTCCCTTTTCCAATACTTTTCTGCTGGTGAGTCCCTTAATCTTCTTAGGAGTCTGCTTGAGTTCTTGATGCCTTCAGTACATTTCTTAAAGCACATGCCTGCGAGTTGGAAATAAAATCAAAGGTTGGTGAAACCAAACCTCAGTAAAAATGCTTATTACAATTATGAAGCCTTGAGTATAATAAAACCAGTTTTAAAGAACGAATATTTATTTATAGGAGACATAGGGGCATATTCTCAAGGACTTATCGCCGAGTTATCAGCACTTTATTTCAGCTAAAGTGACAACAAATGGTGCTAACAGCCGACCCCAGCAACTAACGCTAATGATATGCAGAGTAGGTATTCCCATGCAAAAAGCAACAAAAACACCAGTCTGCAATTTTCTCTACGACCGGCCAGATCAGTGATAAGATCCCAAAACAGGCGATAAGGCACGTTAGCAGCAGAGATTTAACACCTGCTCCTACCTGGTGTAAAGTCAGATGACAACCTGCACCATAAAAGGGAACCCAGCCCAGAGCCACACCAGAAGGACAACAGATTCCATGGAGCTACTGATCATGCAGCACGGAGCCCCAAGAGGGCCACAACATCTACCGCCCGACCCCCAGGGCCGCTACCCCCTCGAGACCCCTGCACTTCCCCCCCCCCGCCCACAGTCTACCTCAGAGGCAGCGCAGACAAAGACAATGGACCTTCAGAAAATGCACCATCCACACAGACCTAACACCAGAGGATGTCATTGCCCACTACAGGCTCAAAAGTACAACCTTCCTCCGCATCCTGACCATCATTGCCCACAGGCTGACAGGAACAACATAGTGGACAACCAACATTCCTCTGCAGACTCCTGCATCTGTTGGCCTCTGGTACCTTCCTACCAACAACTGCCAGAGTCGGAGGAGTGCCATAGCCAGCCCTATCAAAGTTCCTCACCACTGTCTTGGATGCCATCATCAGCTTGGTAATACAGCACCACTTCCCCTACACTGTACAGGAACAGGTGGAGACCAAGCAAAGCTTCTACGCCATAGCCATAGCTGGCTTCCCGCACATGTTGAGGGCAATTGACTGTACACATGTCCTACTTGTGCCCCCTGCCGACACTGCACACAATTACTGCAACAGAAAGCACACGCATTCCATCAATGTGCAGGCAAGATTGGACCACCATGGACTCTTCACCAATGTCATCACCAACTACCCAGGCAGTGTGCATGATTCCTACATCTTCCGACAATCCAACATCAACCAGCGCTTCCAGGATGGCACTTACGGAAATGCTCTGCTCGTTGGTAAGTACTAAATGAAAACACCACACACCCCAACTCCAGAATCATGCAATTCACAACTCTGGGAATGCCCACATTACAAACTCACATACAACATGCCAAAAACTTGCCCATCTACCAGACACGACAGCACAACTTACTGTGGTAACCCTGGCTAGCCATGTACATGTGCCATAAATGGCATGGCACCTCAGCCACACAATAGCAGATTGTGGGGACAGTGGGAACCAGGCATGTGCGAAAGAGGCAAGTGACCCATAATTGAGAATGTACACAATGCCATGTGTGGTGTGGATGTGCTGACCATAGACATATCCATGTCAACAAACACTGCTGGTGTTTGGAGTGTAGTGGACAGTGGATGCAACCATGTTGCCTCAGCCAGTTGGGAGGATCGCGGAAATGTAGCTTGTTACGTCCATAAGGTTGAGCTGAGTGGGCTGGCCCAGCGTGGGCCAGACCAGCGTAGGATTGTGAATAAAAAGCTGGTAGCTCTGGGCGTGGATCTCTTCATGAATGGCCAACGTGTCTGCCAGGGTGGTGCCAGCGACGCTGTGAGCAGTGTTGCCTGTGATCCTGTGCACCTGCTGCACCCCAGGCCGCTGGTTCCTGCACACCCATATGGCCCGCCCCTGTGCAGCCAGGCCTCACTGTTCACCTACCGACACCGGCCTGTGTCAAAGAGGGCCCACCACTAGCCGGTGCAAGCTCCAAGTCCAAGGCCCATGACCTTGGCAGCCTCCTTAGACCATCGCTAGCCTCCGCAACACAGGCCCCTAGCACTCCTTACTAGTTGATGTACTCCACCTCTGTCTCCGGCCTACACCAAGGTCAAGTAGGTCACACATTTAGAACTGAGTCTTGATATCCTGATGGCTGAGTTCATATGTTAATGGGACGTTTGATATCACTGTACTCCCTTCGATGTGGTGCCACCAACTTTGTGCATAACATTCCAACAACATGTGTCAGTTGTCCCTTGCTGACTACTGCCTTCGGCCCACACTGTGGTCCAATATGTCGCACATTTGGAACTGAGTCTTGATTTCTCAATGGCAGAGTTCATATCATTGTATGCAAGGACAGGAGTAAGAAGAAGACGCGGTTCAGTCCGGAGGAAAAAAGGATCATCGTTACAGAGGTGATCAAACACTACCAACAACTGCTCTGGTGTCACTAATTCTGTGCATCGCAAGCCAACGACACATGGTTGTGTGCCCCTGCTGTCTGCTGCCTCTAGCCTACACTGCTGTCGAGTAGGTCACACATTTGGAACTGAGTATTGATTTATTTATCGTAAATGCCTCATCCCAGAATGCATGCTCTTCCAGCTCCGGTGCCACTAACTCTGTGCCCGACATTCATGGACACTCACTGGTTGAACTTTGGTGGCGTCTGAGTATATGACCTGGGGGTTGTCTTCATCATCATGTAGCTGATACAGACTTGGTGGGCAAAATGAGTCTGTAGCATTCATCTCCTCCACATTGCCTGTTTCTACTTGGTTCTGTCCTCTGTGTCATGCCCTGGAAGAACACCTTACACTGTTGTAGTGAGGCTCGAGCCTAGTATTTATACACTGTTATGTTAGCATGAGCTTATTTGAAGTTTAAACGCCATTTTACCTTTTTGCTGCTTTTTGCACACGACACTGCCTTTGGCTGTTATTGTAACTTAGGCTGCACACATTATTTCGCATGAGAAGGGATTATTTTGCAGCATCCCTAGAATTACATTGTGTCCCTAGTCTGCACAGTGAGTGCTCCAGACTTCAAGGTTATCATAAAAGAGTGGCTGTTTTACGAAGTGATGAGATCACGTTTTTAGCCATAACACAGATGCAGGTGTGCGTCAACGGAGATTCTGGCGCCTTTAATATCACACTCTAACCATGATTTCACACACTTGGAAGAATTCCGTTTCCAGAGAGAAAGAGATTTTGCAGATTCCGATGTGATTCATGCCCGTTGATCTTAGAGGTATGAGGTTCCCTCACACAAGCCTAAGAGGCCTTCTTTACTTTATAAAACATAGTTCCTATCTACATAGGGTGATTTACTAGGCGCTATAGTACCTATGTTCACTATCATTATAATATGTTTTCTCCTTTTGTGTTTTATTGAATTGGAACAATGCTGATCAAATTATTTCTAATCATATGTATGCTTATGCTATCAAAGATACTGCGTCTGAGAGCATGTCGTTAAAATAAATATTTGAACCCTTTCCGTGTCTCTTTCTGACTCATGTTGTGGACTGGTATGAGAGTATAGCAAAAGAGTGTTCTTGCCTCCCACCCTCAGTGAGTGTAATTTAAGTCACATGTTATAGGTTGTCTAATCATTAGTTCCTTTGCTATAGGACAAAGAGCTAATGAGACAATGATGCTAGCTGGTTAGGGTTTCTAGGCACTAAGGTGAGTTTTTTGGTACACCACAATTCACTGAGGTCCTGGGTCTCTGTGCACAGTTCTGTGTAGGAGCAGAATCCTTGCAGCACTGTCCCCCACAACCCTATGCGACATTCACCTTGAACATCGACGAGGACCCACTCAGCTCAAGTGGCCCTACCTCAGAGCACCTCAAGTCACCGTCCTGTGGCGCTGTACCTGTGTCGGCCGCAGTGCATCCAGTGCCACTAACTCCATACAGCTAATGGACCCTTGCTGTTTGGACTTTGAACTTCTGATTGCCTGATCACTGTTGTAGTTGTTGCCAGCATCAACCAGGCCCTGAAGGGTAGCTTACACTCACCTCACACCGATCCAGCAAAGGCGTCACTGGAATGTGACCCTGGCAATAAAAGGGGACAGGCGCACATGCCCATAGCTATTCCCACAAACCATCTAAGTGTGTTTGTGTGGTCAGTATGTATGCATGAGGGCCCGGGTTCTACCACATTACATTGTGCTGTGTACAGTGGAAACAACCATGTCACCTCAGGCAGTGGGGTAGACCTGGGCCATGTAGCGGTGTCAACCCCCATGTGAGTGTAAGCGGAGTGTACTGGTGTAGTTAATCAACCCGGGGCTCTGTGCGTGGTTAAGTTTTGGCCTTGCCAAGGAAGTAACAAATGCGTTTTTGCCTCTGTTGAAGTGTCTGCGTCACCCATCCCGTGATGGACAATGTTGCAATGTAGCATGCCCCCGGTGTGCAGGCTCGGCCAAAGGGGTAAGTGAGGAAGCGCAAGCCCGCTCGCGGTCAGGGATCATACATGCCATCTATTGTGTGTGTCGCTATTACCGCAGCATAAGCCAAAGGTCTACCCTCAACCACATGTGGAGTTCAGCCAGCCATGAGCTCTACATCTGTGTCTGCCCTATCCTTACTATTGACCTACACACGTGGCTGCCCTCCTTCAGCGCACAACATCACAGTGTTGTTGTTAGGCTTGTGGACATGTGCAGAGAGGCATGACAATGGTGTGCCATAAGAGTGCAAGTGATGGACCGTGCTATGCACACTAGGAATAGGCCTGGGGGATGGTGGTGCAGCAATGAGGCTGTGCAATACACATTGATACCGCTCATTTAGTACAAGCAGTACAAGTCTAACAGGAATCACTAAGTCACACATATCACACACCAATATACAAGTGAGCCTGCCAACACATCATGCAGAACAAATGATTGTCTCATGGCTCTCTTTTACTGTCACAAGTGATCAAGGATATGCACTCTGAGCTTGGATGATGAACTCCCTCCGAACGCCGAACACACAGAGGCAGTACAATGTGGCCCACAAACGCACCAGGGGCATCGTGGAATGCATATTTGGCATGTTGAAGTCACGTTTCAGGTGCCTGGACATCACAGGTGGCTCCTGTACAAGATGTTCGTTGCATGTTGTGTGTTGCACAACCTATCTGTACGCACAAATGCCCCATGGATGCAAGATGCACCGGACGATGATGAGTAAGCATGGGCGGAAAATCCGTTACGCTCGCGGATTTTGCGGATTTTCGGGAAATCCGCAATCCGCGAGATTTGCGGATTTCCTGCAAAATCCGCAAATTCGCACGCAGCGGATTTTTTTGGCGGCGCGCGGCGTTGGTGATACAATTTTTGCGGCGCGCGGCGTTTATCATCGTTTGCCGAGTTGTTTTTTTCGATAGTTTGCGAGTGCTGCGCCATTTTGGATCTTGCTGTGTGATCCCGCGGGAATTGGCGAGCGCGATTACGTCATCGCGGCTTGCCAGCGATAGTTTGTCAACGCGAGTACGGCGAGATCACGTCTCGCGGTACTTCGCAATTGCGAGATTTGAGATGCGGCGAGCGAAAATATAAATTTGCAATTCTGCACAAGAAATCCACCAGCAAGCAGCATAAACCTTCTAGAAATGATGATTTTTATGTGAATAACTCCTTAGTTTGACATTTGCCTGCACTTTTTTGGCGAGGAGTCCATTTTGGGGAGGGGGGCAGGGGGGTGGGAGGAAGGAAGTGCCCCATAGTCTTCAACTTCCTGTTCCTGTTCAGCAGGCTCCTCCCAGTGCTTTGTCCATCTCCTGGTCACTTTTCATTTGGATGTGGACCTGGAAGGATTACTTTTTGTGGATGCTGCTGGATCTTTGGATTTGAGGCCTTTTTGACTTTCTTTGGATCACTGTTGGATTAGAAATTTTACAAGTAAGTTTGTTTGGGGCATTACAGTTGCTGCAACTAAAATTTTGGAATTTTCGATTTTTGGGCTGTTTTGGGGCCTTTTGCCCAGGGGTACTCAGTGGTGGGTGGACTGATTCTTTCTGTGGGTTGTCTTGAACTTAAACATCATGGAGGCCATAGATGAATTGGGATTGTGCTGATTTTTCTGTGTTTTTCGATTTTTTTTTTTTGTAAAATTTTGTGTTTTTCGATTTTTGACCTGTTGTTGGGGCCTTGACCAGGGGTAGTGAGTGGTGCATGGGCCTAGTCTTTCTGTGGGCTGTCTTGAATTTAAACATCATGGAGGGCATGGATGGAATGGGATTGTGCAGATTTTTCAGTGATTTTCGTTTTTTGGGCCTGTACTTGTGGCCTTTTCACCAGGGGTATTTGAGTCTAGCATGGGCCTAGTCTTTCTGTGGGCTGTCTTGAATTTAAACATCATGGAGGGCATGGATGGAATGGGATTGTGCTGATTTTGCAGTGTTTTTCGATTTTTGGGGGTGTTCATGGGGAGGGACATGCCATGTGGCTGGTGGCCATTTTGAGTGCAGCTACAGGCACTGGCCATGTGCTGGCAGGCAAGTGGCCATTTTGAATGCAGGCTTTGTTGTTAGGCCTCCAACCATTTTGCCTACTTTTCAACCTTTATTTATGCCCAGGGGTAGTGAGTCTTGCATGGGCCTAGTCTTTCTGTGGGTTGTCTTGAATTTAAACATCATGGAGGCCATGGATGGAATGGGATTGTGCAGATTTTTCAGTGATTTTCGTTTTTTGGGCCTGTACTTGTGGCCTTTTCACCAGGAGTATTTGAGTCTAGCATGGGCCTAGTCTTTCTTTGGGCTGTCTTGAATTTAAACATCATGGAGGCCATGGATGGAATGGGATTGTGCTGATTTTGCAGTGTTTTTCGATTTTTGGGGGTGTTCATGGGGAAGGACATGCCATGTGGCTGGTGGCCATTTTGAGTGCAGCTACAGGCACTGGCCATGTGCTGGCAGGCAAGTGGCCATTTTGAATGCAGGCTTTTTTGTTAGGCCTCCAACCATTTTGCCTACTTTTCAACCTTTATTTATGCCCAGGGGTAGTGAGTCTTGCATGGGCCTAGTCTTTCTGTGGGTTGTCTTGAATTTAAACATCATGGAGGCCATGGATTGAATGGGATTGTGCTGATTTTGCAGTGTTTTTCGATTTTTGGGGGTGTTCATGGGGAGGGACATGCCATGTGGCTGGTGGCCATTTTGAGTGCAGCTACAGGCACTGGCCATGTGCTGGCAGGCAAGTGGCCATTTTGAATGCAGGCTTTGTTGTTAGGCCTCCAACCATTTTGCCTACTTTTCAACCTTTATTTATGCCCAGGGGTAGTGAGTCTTGCATGGGCCTAGTCTTTCTGTGGGTTGTCTTGAATTTAAACATCATGGAGGCCATGGATTGAATGGGATTGTGCTGATTTTGCAGTGTTTTTCGATTTTTGGGTCTGTACTTGTGGCCTTTTCACCAGGGGTATTTGAGTCTAGCATGGGCCTAGTCTTTCTGTGGGCTGTCTTGAATTTAAACATCATGGAGGCCATGGATGGAATGGGATTGTGCTGATTTTGCAGTGTTTTTCGATTTTTGGGGGTGTTCATGGGGAGGGACATGCCATGTGGCTGGTGGCCATTTTGAGTGCAGCTACAGGCACTGGCCATGTGCTGGCAGGCAAGTGGCCATTTTGAATGCAGGCTTTGTTGTTAGGCCTCCAACCATTTTGCCTACTTTTCAACCTTTATTTATGCCCAGGGGTAGTGAGTCTTGCATGGGCCTAGTATTTCTGTGGGTTGTCTTGAATTTAAACATCATGGAGGCCATGGATTGAATGGGATTGTGCTGATTTTGCAGTGTTTTTCGATTTTTGGGGGTGTTCATGGGGAGGGACATGCCATGTGGCTGGTGGCCATTTTGAGTGCAGCTACAGGCACTGGCCATGTGCTGGCAGGCAAGTGGCCATTTTAAATGCAGGCTTTGTTGTTAGGCCTCCAACCATTTTGCCTACTTTTCAACCTTTATTTATGCCCAGGGGTAGTGAGTCTTGCATGGGCCTAGTCTTTCTGTGGGTTGTCTTGAATTTAAACATTATGGAGGGCATGGATGGATTGGGATTGTGCTGATTTTGCAGTGTTTTTCGATTTTTTGGTGCTCTATAACTGAACTGATGTTCCTCTGTCTTCCATTTTTTTTAGGTGCACAAGACTCAAGAGAACCACCAGTGCCTGGAAGAAGTCCTGCAGCGGTGTGTGTGTGCAGCATAACGTCACGCGACGTCACGTCTGGCCTCAGACAACTCTACAATTCGTGCAACTGCGGCCTGCTGTCTGACCTGCTCTGAAGAAGATGGCCCCGCCCCCAAAGAAAGTTCTCCGTAGCTCCTCTAGCAAGAAAGTTGCTAGTAAGGAGCAGAAGAAGCAAGTTACCAAGGAGGCTGGTGTGCCACCCGCCACTTTTTTTGGGAGCAAAAAAAAAAGTACGCCTGCAGCAGCAGGATCTGCTGGGGACCAAGCTGGGAGCAGCACCCCTGCTCCATTGGGTTCAGTGCCTCCACCACCACGCCAACTTAAGTCAAAGCCCTTGAGTGCTTCAGAGGCAGTCAGTGTACTTCTCCAATCACCATCGACCAGTGATGTTGGCTCATCGCAAGAAAGTAGCAGCAATGTCCCTGAATCAACACAGGTTGTTGTAACTCATCTGACAAGTGTTGAACAACCACAGCCGCAACAACAACACCATGTGCAAGTACACGCCCAAGTACATGTGGAAGGAGAGGCAGCAAAAGGAGATGCGCAAGCAAAGGTGCATGGAGGTTCACAAGTGCCCACAATAGTTGTTCCTCCCGAAGTAGGGGCACATCAGGAAATCGACAATGAAGCCGAGGTATCATTGGAAGCCACTCCTCCTGATGATCATTCATTGTCTTCCACATCCCTAGCAAGGAAAAGATCAAGGGGGGTGTCTACATCTTCTTCAAGCCCACCTCGTTCTGATGCAAGTGATCTGTCTTGGGAACCACAACTGCGGTCTGACAGTGAGGCACACCATGATCTGACACCGGTACCTAAGCGTAAAAGGAAGGTCGTCCAAAAACTCAAACCTATGGAGTGTGATGAGGCTCAACAAGAAGTGACAGATACTGCTGGTGATGAAGCCTCTCACGATGACGACGAGCCAGTCATCACAAAGGTCACTGCAGCCCCACCGGGCATGCAGCAAAGAGACATTTTGACCCTATCCCGAGAAGCTGCTGAGCGTGATGATGATGTCGGCGAGGAGGCAATGATAATGGAATCATTAGATTTGGAGTTAAGTAGTACACCAAAACCTACCGCTTCCATATTTCTTCGCAAGAAGGTACCCACCTCGTCCTCGACCTCAATTCGTGGTGGTGAAAGTGCAAAACGTACTGAAGTTCGGCAATCCACATCCTCCACTTCATCTGGCATTAGCAGCAGGACCACCACCACCAGTATCGCCGCCTCCTCCGGCCCCCAAAGACATTTCAAGTCTCCAGTTTGGGACTTCTTTAGTGTTTGCCCAAAAAAGGAAAACGTAGCCATTTGTAGCCTTTGTAAGCTTCGATTTAGTCGTGGTAAGCTTGGTTCTAACTATGGTACCGGAGGCCAGAGAGGTCATCTTGAGAGAGCGCACCCTGTCCAATGGTTTCCGCACCTAGAGGCGGTCAAGAAAGCCGGAATTGCACGTAATGAAAACGTTGATTTTTCATCTGCTGATGACGAGGAGGTAGAAGACGATTCAAACACTTCACTTACACCCAGTTCCCATGTCAGCAGCACACCCCATGGGAGCCACGCTAAGAGTGTGGGAGAGAGTGAGACATCAATGCGGAAAAGTTCATCAGCGAGCGTAACTGGGTCGAAGAGATCATCATCATCCCGTAAATCCTTGGTCCAGGGCAACATTAAAAAGATGTTGTTTACAGAAGCGCAATATGAACGCAACCACCCAATGACCCGTCTGTATAACACTAAGCTGGCTAAAATGCTAGCTCTGGACCTTCTCCCTTTTTCTTTTGTAGAAGGGGTTGGTTTTCTAGAATTAGTGACAGCGCTCTGCCCTAAATGGAAGGTTCCTAGACGGTTCTATTTTGCCCGAGTTGCGGTTCCAGCACTACATGAAGATGTTCTGAAGGTGATTGGGGCAGCTTTGCAGAAGAGTGCTGTTCACACTATACATCTGACAACAGACATGTGGACCAGTGGCGCAGGCGCTGATTACATGTGCATCACTGCACACTGGGTCTCTTTTTCAGGGGCTAAAGCAAAGCTAAACTCAGGTGTTGACACTAACATTGTTTTTAAAGGTGCTCGGAAACATGCAACACTAGCCATGTTTGGTTTGGAGAAACGTCACACAGCAGAAAACATTTTGGATGTCTTTAACACAAAGGTCCTTAACTGTCTGTCCCCACTAAAACGCAAGGTTGGTTATGTTTCCACGGACAATGGCGCCAATATAGTTAAGGCCATGAGGGACGGTTACTATTTCAGAGTGCCGTGTTTGGCGCACTGTATAAACCTGGTTGTCCAAAAATTCTTGGGTAATAAACGCAGTGCAGCGTACAGTGTATTGGAGACCTGCCGAAAAATTTGCAAGCATTTCAGTCATTCTTTTAAGGCCCGGAAGCAGCTGAGGAGCCTGCTATATCAATGTCAAATGCCAGTGAAAGCACTCATCCAGGAGGTGATAACACGTTGGAACTCAACCTTCTACATGCTTGAGCGTCTGTATGAGCAGTATACGGAACTCGATCAATATTTCTTGAAAGAGGGTATAGAGGAGCTGAGGATGGGTGGGCCGCAATGGAACATAGTTGAAAGCCTGACACGCATGCTTCGTCCTTTTGAGGTCTTCACACGTGCAGTCAGCAAGGAGGACTCTAATTTGGGAAAAGCTATCCCATTGTTGTACATGCTGGAGGACCAACTGAAGGAGGTGTGTTCTGTGCTTGGAAAAGATGACAAAAAGCAAGACTCTTTGCTTTTGGCTGAGCAATTATTAGAGCTCCTACAAGGTGATGAACGTCTTAAAAAGATCCACTCAGAACAGCATTACATTTGTGCTACTATTCTGGATCCACGCTACAAAAAGGCGCTGGCAGGCCAAGCATTCTTTCCTTTTGATGATGAACATGTTCCAAAGTACAAACGTTGGCTAGCCTTGTCAGCCAAGAAGTTTGAAATAGAACGGCTGGAAATTGAAGGAAATGGCAGTACATCAGCAGGCCATCCCCAGTCAAAACAATCCACTTCTGCACCTGTGGCTGTGGCACAAGTGACCTCTCAGCCGTTAAAGACACCGGCAACCGGATCATCTGCACGAAAGACAACAGAAACATTGGAGGCTGAAGAGGATTGGCTAGCTCTGCGTGGGTTTGGTTCTCAAAAGGTCAGAGGCACAGCAAGAGCTAAGCAAAGTGGAGGTACCTTGGATGAGGACCTTGAGTCGATGGTGAAGGACTATCTGAATGACTCAACAGAGGTCTATGTTAATTCTGACCCATTGGCGTATTGGCATGGGAAAAAAGAATTGTGGCCACAGCTCACCAACCTAGCTTTAAACTACTTGTCTTGCCCACTCGCAAGTGTGTCTTCTGAACGGGTTTTCAGTGCAGCTGGTGGGATTGTAACTCCCAAACGGAGCCGCCTCTCGCCCAAAAATGTGGAGAGGTTAACAATGATCAAGATGAATCAGCACCTCATACCACCAGATTTCAGAGTACGAGAGAGCGTGCCGGATGAAGAGGAGGTGGCCAGCAACATAGATGAGGGAATTTCTACTCTGTCAGGTGACACTGACCTCACCCTGCCTGAATTCGCAGAGTATGATGACGAAGCCTTATTCTTATTCCTGGACCGTGATAGCGACTTCGAGCCCTGAAAATGAGACAACGAATCAATAACTTTCTTTTTCATCCTTATTCACTTTTATTCCTGTGTGTCTGTCTTTCTTTGTTGTGCACAGTTAATATAATTCAAACTTTAATCAGACAATCACAAAAACAAGCCCATCAGCAGAACTGTCTTCACTTGTTTGCTAATTTATTTGAAGGTGCCGCAGTCTGCATTCCTCAGGTTCACAAGTTCAGAAGAACATGCTCCTCTATCCTCCTCCTCCAGACTCCTATTTCCATCAAAGCAGAGGGCTGGTTTACGCCCAATGAAGTAAGACTCAGCACTTGTGGGGGTGTTGTTCTACCTCTTTGCAGGTGAGTTGACGGGTCTGGGGCCATTGCTGGGAAGCACTAAAAGTGGTTTGGACCAAATCCGAGGCGGAATTTTTTTTGTGTTTTTGATGACTTGCTTGCCTTTGAGGTGCTCTTAGGGGGGGTTCCGTCTGTTTGTGGGTGAGTTTCGTGGTCTGGGAGCATTGCTGGGACACTCTAATCTTGATTGCATTTGCTTTTCAGGAAATCCGTCGTGCCAACCCCGACTTATGGCCTAGCTACGCAGCGCGTTTGGACCGAAGGCCCAGAAATATTGCAAGTATGAGATTTTGCTTTTGGCCTGTTTGGGGGTGTTATGCTTCTTGGCGGGTGGGTTGCCGGGTCTTGGGGCATTCCTGGGAAGGTCTAATACCGGGTAGAAGTGGTTGGGACAAAATCCAGGCCGATTTTTTTTTTGGCTATTTCTGACATTTTGCTCTATGTAGCGTTTTCGGGGGCCTGTTTGGGGGGCTTCCTGGTGTTTGTGGGTGAGTTTCGTGGTCTGGGAGCACTGCTGGGACACTCTAATCTTGATTGCATTTGCTTTTCAGGAAATCCGTCGTGCCAACCCCGACTTATGGCCTAGCTACGCAGCGCGTTTGGACCGAAGGCCCAGAAATATTGCAAGTATGAGATTTTGCTTTTGGCCTGTTTGGGGGTGTTATGCTTCTTGGCGGGTGGGTTGCCGGGTCTTGGGGCATTCCTGGGAAGGTCTAATACCGGGTAGAAGTGGTTGGGACAAAATCCAGGCCGATTTTTTTTTGGCTATTTCTGACATTTTGCTCTATGTAGCGTTTTCGGGGGCCTGTTTGGGGGGCTTCCTGGTGTTTGTGGGTGAGTTTCGTGGTCTGGGAGCACTGCTGGGACACTCTAATCTTGATTGCATTTGCTTTTCAGGAAATCCGTCGTGCCAACCCTGACTTATGGCCTAGCTACGCAGCGCGTTTGGACCGAAGGCCCAGAAATATTGCAAGTATGAGATTTTGCTTTTGGCCTGTTTGGGGGTGTTATGCTTCTTGGCGGGTGGGTTGCCGGGTCTTGGGGCATTCCTGGGAAGGTCTAATACCGGGTAGAAGTGGTTGGGACAAAATCCAGGCCGATTTTTTTTTTGGCTATTTCTGACATTTTGCTCTATGTAGCGTTTTCGGGGGCCTGTTTGGGGGGCTTCCTGGTGTTTGTGGGTGAGTTTCGTGGTCTGGGAGCACTGCTGGCTATATATACTTTACTTTGCAAGAGGTTTGAAGCAAATCCATGGTGGCAGAGGGGACTTAGGGCCTAGCTGCAGAGCGCGCGCGGAGTGATTTGGGAAATTTGTGAAAAATTGACTAAGCCCCCATTTTTGGACTTTTGCTCTTTGGCTGTTGGGGGGTCTTCTACTCGTTTTCTCCTGGGTTGACGGCTCTGGGGCCATTGCTGGGAAGCTCTAATACCGGATAAAAGTGTTTTGGACCAAATCCCAGGCGGAATTTTTTTTGTCTTTTTGATGACTTGCTTGCCTTTGAGGTGCTCTTAGGGGGGGTTCCGTCTGTTTGTGGGTGAGTTTCGTGGTCTGGGAGCATTGCTGGGACACTCTAATCTTGATTGCATTTGCTTTTCAGGAAATCCATCGTGCCAACCCCGACTTATGGCCTAGCTACGCAGCGCGTTTGGACCGAAGGCCCAGAAATATTGCAAGTATGAGATTTTGCTTTTGGCCTGTTTGGGGGTGTTATGCTTCTTGGCGGGTGGGTTGCCGGGTCTTGGGGCATTCCTGGGAAGGTCTAATACCGGGTAGAAGTGGTTGGGACAAAATCCAGGGCGATTTTTTTTTTGGCTATTTCTGACATTTTGCTCTATGTAGTGTTTTCGGGGGCCTGTTTGGGGGGCTTCCTGGTGTTTGTGGGTGAGTTTCGTGGTCTGGGAGCATTGCTGGGACACTCTAATCTTGATTGCATTTGCTTTTCAGGAAATCCGTCGTGCCAACCCCGACTTATGGCCTAGCTACGCAGCGCGTTTGGACCGAAGGCCCAGAAATATTGCAAGTATGAGATTTTGCTTTTGGCCTGTTTGGGGGTGTTATGCTTCTTGGCGGGTGGGTTGCCGGGTCTTGGGGCATTCCTGGGAAGGTCTAATACCGGGTAGAAGTGGTTGGGACAAAATCCGCGCGGAAAAGCCTTTAGTTTTGGCACTTTTTGTAACTTAGGGTTCGTTAGGGTTAGCCCTAGCAGCAGGATTGCATGTGTTTCGGGGTGTTCTAGATTTTTCCAACTGAGTTCTGGGGTCTTAGAGCACTCGTGAGAATGTGTAATTTTGGTTGCAAGTCATTTGAAGAAAATCCATGGTGGGAAAGGGGGGATTTGGCATAGTTAAAGAAAGCCTTTGCCACTATTCTTAACTTAGGGTTCATTAGGGTTAGCAGTATTTCTATTGCATGTGTTTGAGTGGGGGGGATTTCGAGTCTTGGAGCGATGCTGGCTATGGCTACTTTTGCTTGGTTGCTTGCAAGTGGTTTGAATGCAATCCACGGTGGGTAATGGGTAATTAGGAAGGGGGTACTTCGGCCTACTTTTACTTTCAAAGTAAGTTTTGTCACCAGTTTTCTGCTAGGCCTCGTTTTTTGAGATTTGATTGGGGGTCTTCTACATTTTTGCGACTGGCTTTAGTAAGGGTCTGGGTGGGAGCACTGCTAGGAAGATCTAATTTTGTTCTAAAACACAGTTTACAGTACACCTAGCTTGAGGGGCAAGATCCGCTACATTAATTTGCCCATACTTATTTATCCTTCAAAAGGTGACTCAGAGTACGCACTTTCAAAAATATTGTACTGTCTACTAGGAAAATCAAATTGTGACTTTTTGCACTCCACAGCCTACATACCTTATATTTATTTATCAGTGGTGTTGTAATATTATATCACTTCCTGTTTTTCGTTGAATAATTACAGGCCGGGTTTCAGTCTCTGCAATGGGGAAAAAAGGATGGAGTCAGGCTTCACAGTAGCGAGCCACAATTCAGCATCAGGCAGGCAGTGGACAGGGTGTCTTCTGGTGACCAACATCGATGGACGAGGCGTCGGCTGCAATGGAGGAGTGCCGCTAATAGGAGGATTTTTTTTTCTGCAGGCAACTTACTTACCACTTCCAACAGGACCACTACAACCACATAGATACAGTATCCCTTGCCTTTTTCTCTGACTGTGACTGCATTTCTTGGCTCTCTCTCGGCTTCTACATTGATCCCTTAACACATCACTTAGTCCACTCCACTATCACATCTGCACCACACATAGTCATTTGTAAGTGCTCCTACGTAATTCGCAAGTCGCAGCACGCCCCAGGCCGTAGAGGACTGGGATGGCCCCAATGATGAAGCATGTCACCAAGGGGCAACCCTGGTGAGTGAGGGGACACCTAGAAAAAAAGCAATTTCTCCTTTTCTATCTACTATACCTTCCAGACCAACCCCACTGAGTGTTGTTGTGAATGGATTTATAGTGACCAGCAAGGCTCTCGGGTATCTGGCTACAGAGACCTTATGTTGAATATCGTTATCAATAATTTACACATAGGCCCTTTACTGCTGCATTCTTTCTTCCACAGTTGTCGAATGTACTACTTACTTTTCACTGACATGCATGCAGTAGTGCATGCACTTTCAAAGATTGATGGATAGGTTTGTACCCAAAGAATTGTTTATGTTCAATTGTTTGTCTATGCTGTGCTTTTTTTTACAGGGTGTCTTCTGGTGACCAACATCGATGGACGAAGCGTCGGCTGCAATGGAGGAGTGCCGCTAATAGGAGGATTTTTTTTCTGCAGGCAACTTACTTACCACTTCCAACAGGACCACTACAACCACATAGATACAGTATCCCTTGCCTTTTTCTCTGACTGTGACTGCATTTCTTGGCTCTCTCTAGGCTTCTAAATTGATCCCTTAACACATCACTTAGTCCACTCCACTATCACATCTGCACCACACATAGTCATTTGTAAGTGCTCCTACGTAATTCGCAAGTCGCAGCACGCCCCAGGCCGTAGAGGACTGGGATGGCCCCAATGATGAAGCATGTCACCAAGGGGCAACCCTGGTGAGTGAGGGGACACCTAGAAAAAGAGCAATTTCTCCTTTTCTATCTACTATACCTTCTGTCAGGTTACGCAGCCCCTAAGCGCCTACCGTACTATGAAACTACATTTCCCATGAGTAGGCGGGAGACTTGCAGGAAGTTTATCTGGGGAACAGACGCGCTTCCTGTTGCGCGTTATTCTGGTTTCTGTTCTGCACCGGCATGAGAGCGGACGCTCTGCATGCTTTTCTATCGTGTCTCCTGTGGACTATCACCTTCCCCCCCCCCCTGAGGCTCAGTGGGGAGCGCTTCCGTGTTCTGTCCTTGGCGGTAGACGGACTTCACGCGTCTTCAGGTAAAGCCGCTCTGAACTCTTCGGCCGCCCGTGCGGTCAGCTGATTACTGCCTGAACGGATTGTTAAGGGAGGTTCTGTGACTGTTTTCTAACAGAATTCTAGCTTTGATGAATTCCTGTTTGGTTGAATTGTGTGTGGCGGAGCACAGTGGCGGTCTATACCACGTGTTAGCGTTCACATCGGGGATCGTTTTTGTACTATTAAAACGGAGCGCGGTAGTAAGGACAACTACGCGTCTCCGTTGTATAACTGTGTATTTCAAAGGACCTCCATAACTGGGCATGTAGTGAGGTAACTACAGGCTACCCCAGTTCTCTTTGTGTAGTGCACCGTGGGGTGTGTTGTTGGCAGAATTCAGTGGTGGTCGCAACAGCAACTACGTTTTTCTGTTTGACCTTCACCAAAGATTCTCTACTGGGTCATTACTTAGAGAGCGCAGTGTTGTAGTTCTTGCTTCCTACACACTACCGTTTCCCTCTTCCTTTTTGTTGGACCATACATCTTTGCTTTGACTATTTGGAACCCCCTTTGTACATTGAGTCCTCTACCATGTTTGTGGTATGTTGTGAGTAGTGGGTTTGATGTCTTAGTATAACGCGAGTGTGTTTGGTGCGACAGGAGGGTGTTGGTTAACTATATGTTTATGTGTTTCTTAGGCCTTCCTCACAGATTGTGGCAGAAGGGCTATAGTATTTCCTATCCAAGGTCATGTTTTCTTGGTGCTCAGGTACTTGTCTACTTCCTTGGTTATTTAGTGAGACTATATGAGAGTACCCTTGTATGTTAGGACAGCACTTCACTGATGCCTGTCTTGTCTTCTGTTACAGGTATCCTTTCCCTGCTGACCCTACCTTTACCCATCCCACATTTTTTATTTTAGTTTGTTATTTTTCTCCCCCGCCTAATGGCTCGAACACCCTGTGTTTACACTTCTGGGTGTTGGTGACATTTGGAGGTGGAACCATATTTGCATCGACTGGATCACGGGGAGTAAACCTGACACCTTCCAGACCAACCCCATTGAGTGTTGTTGTGAATGGATTTATAGTGACCAGCAAGGCTCTCGGGTATCTGGCTACAGAGACCTTATGTTGAATATCGTTATCAATAATTCCACACAGGCCCTGTACTGTCGCATTCTTTCTTTCCACAGTTGTCGAATGTACTACTTACTTTTCACTGACATGCATGCAGTAGTGCATGCACTTTCAAAGATTGATGGATAGGTTTGTACCCAAAGATTTGTTTATGTTCACAATAGTTTGTCTATGCTGTGCTATTTTTTCTTGTCTCCCAAAACCTTTCCCAAAAACCCCCGTACCCATCCATTTTTCAAACCCTAACCCTCTTCCCCCGGGCTGTGTGGTTTTGATTGATGTGTGACTAAATTATTATTACAGCAATAAATCCACACACTTGCTGGGTGGGGAGGATAAGGTGATAGCAACAGGCTGGTGAAGAAATCCGAGGATATATTCTTACTCTGCTTGACAAAGAACCATTGCTAATGTGAAAGAACTTCAACCGAATTAGTAGTTATACTTTACCATTTGTTAGGCTACAATGTGGCACTGCTCTACTGTACTTCTGTCACCTGCTATATTCTCAGTTGTACCGTTGAATTGCTCAGGAGGACAAACCAGATTTCATTATCTTTTTTTTCATAGGCATGCAACTGCCACTGTGTCACAGCACTAGTACCACCGCTATGAGGAAATTTTATCCGACCAAGATTGCCAACGTTATTCGGTGTTTCCCGTGGAGCCAGCCCTGGGTCTAGCCCTACTTTCAAACACAAATTACAGGTAAGATAAGCGTTTGGTGGTTTGGGGGTATAATGGAGTATTAGTACGAGAGACGAGAGACTGAAGGTAGTACTACTAAAGTCCTAGGACTCTTGGATTCACTTCACTTAGTCTGTGAGAGGCACTTAGTGTTGAAAACATTTGGGCATTTACACTTAAAGGAAGAAAATGGAACTAAACTTTCAGGAAAACAGTCAACGTTAAACCCCCACCCACCAGGCAAGCAGTAAAAAACAGGTATGCTCAGATAAAGTTTGAAAAAGTATATTTATATCCCTAACAAAATAATCTCCCGCAAGACCCTCCCTAACCCCAACGATTGTCCTTCAAAAGTCCCCAAAAACCCAACTCCCAATTCCCACCCCCCAAAAGTCTCTAAAAAAGGGGCAAGGGACACTATGGGTGGATGCTGTTAACTTTTTGGGCCAGGGCATCATGCTCCTCGCGGAGCAAGGCGAGCTCCTGCTGAAGGCGGGACACCATCAGGGTAGTGCGGCGCAGGCGTGCAATGCCTGTGAGAGGCAGCTGTTGGCCTTGCTGCTCGGCGGTGGCGTTTGCCTTTGGCAGCCCGGCTCAGTCTGGGTGGACCACTGTGCTGGGTGGCAGCCCGTGGGGCCACGGAGGCCGATGCAGACGACGTTGTTGTAGTTGTCGACTGCACACTTTCCACGTCCTCCAGGGCCACCAGCCGCCGATATTCCGCAACAGTGGCCTCGATCCTCCGTTGCCGGGCCGCTCTAGCCAGCTCCTTCCTCCTTGTTCGTTTGGAAGGAGAACCTATATGAAGAAAGAAAGACATAGTCTGTAACCAATGCTCTTTAAGATTAACTCAATCATTCAGCAGAAATTTGTGTTGCAGTACAACTAGCAACTTGCAAGCGCATTACATAACTATTGAGGCCAGTATCTATCTAACCTCACACTTCTTCATCCTTGCTCTAACATTAGTGGGAGTTTAAGGAACAAATTCTACGAGCACTGTGGACTTCCATTGGAGTCGACTATGAAAGTACACCAGTCTTATTCTTCTTCTTATCTCTTGTTGTGGAAAATTGGTACGTTATTTTCTGCAAGCCGGCATAATGCCAGCGCAGTAAACTTGCACCCGAGAAAAAGAGACGCACGCCATGAGGAGTGACCTAGACTTGCGTTGCCGTTGCGTTACTGTACCCGTCCAGTACATGCAGGTGGTAAAGCTCTTACTTTTCTATTACGGGTGGCACTGAGAATACTCTGTTACAACTCAAGGGCTACTGCTTAATTAATTTAACTTTCACCCTACAGTGGAAATGAGTACTAGAAATGGAAAATTGAAGAAGATAAATAATCTGATTATCTATCACTTCACATGGGATGTTTTTGCTTATATATGGGATGACTTTAGGTGCTTTGCTTTTTATTGAGTGACCAGTGATACATCCACACATGAATGACTGAGTACTACTAAACTTATTAAGAGAGGTAGGGAGTGGCCACCATAATAACCGGATCTATGCAGTGCTTGCAATACAAACTACTGCTACTATTTATGGTAGTATTTGGACAAAATTAAAAGTTCTTTTCCTTGCCTTTCCTACACTGGAACGGACGTGCGGGTGCAGTGTTACATGCTCTTCAAAGTTACACTTAGTTCATCCACTGACCGTCTACTCTCTCTAGATCATGGGTACTCACAAACTTTCTCTCAGGGGCTACATTTACAGTGTAGTTTGGGGCCGAGGGCCGCACTGGTGGGGGCGGAGTCAGAGGGGGCGGGGCTAAAGCAAAACGATAACTTGTGACCATGAGGTTGCACACAGGTCCCTGCAGCAGATGCCCTCATCCACTGAGCCACCAGACCCAGCATTTACATACATCTCTCTCCCTCCTGCTCTCCCTCCTGCCCTCCCTCTATCTCTCTCTCCCTCCTGCCCTCCCTCTCCCTCCCCCTCTGTCATCTCACTGTGTGTGTGTCTATCTGTGTCAGCCTTCAGCCCGGGTTGAGACCGCTTCCTCAACGCGCACACACAGACAACAACACCAAAGTACTTAACAGGTTTTTAAAAGACCATTAACATATTATTAAGGCTTTGTTTGTTTTAGCGCCCCTGCTTCTCCACCCTGACAATGACTGCTTGCCCGGCCCCACAGAGCAGAGGCTTTGTTCTATTTCACCTCTTTGTGGCCTTGCATCTCCACTCTGCTCTGTGGGGGCCGGGGGAGCAGTGATTGTCAGAGTGGAGATGCAGGGGCGCTAACAGGTGAAATACAAAAAAGCCTCTGCTCTGTGGGGGCCGGGGGAGCAGTGATTGTCTGCAAGGTCTGCGCACTGCCAAGGAAGGCTTGCCGGGCCACCACCGGCCCGCGGGCCGTACTAGGAGTACCCCTGCTCTAGATACACATATGCTATCTAAGAGTCAGATAGTAGCATGATCCAGGTATATGGACACATACAGTTTCTGTGTCACCCACCCAGGCTGTTGTCCTTCCACCCATCATTGCTTCATCATTCACCCAGCCATGCATCTCATATTCTTGCCTTCCCAGCTAGTCTTCAATATCAATAAGTAAGGAATATATAAGAGCTTACCTCTGGCCGCCACCACCACCGTCTCAACTCTCACAGCCGCCGCCGCCGCCTCCTCCCCTGAAGAATCGCCCTCCGCCTCCGTGTCGAGCACCACCACCTCCACACTGGCCCCGCCACCAGATGTTCCACCTACAAAGTACATTTAAGAATGTTAGAATAAAGCACTCACTAGTCACTAGTATTTGGTCTAGGAATGAAGACATGTGAAAACAATGAAATTTGTGACTGTCTACGTTAAAGTTAAAAAAAATGTCCCTTTTTCCAGGGAAGGTTGTCTTGCTGCACTTTTTGGCACAACTGATGAAGGCTGTTTTTTTAACACGCACCATTTTTCTCCACACAGACAGAAGATGGACTTATAACAACAAGATCAAGTTGAAACCAGGTGAGAGCTCGGCTCGACCACAAGAAATGTCTTCAATTAATCGTCAGCACTAACCACTTTTCCATTATCAGTTAAACGTTTAGTTTTATTATGACTTGATTTTAATAAATGTGTTTACTTTAATAAAGCTTTTAAACTTAAATACAATCTGTGTTTTTTGGTCCAGACTAGAGTGACTGAGCGAAAGGTTTTGCAATTTTTGCAAGCATGAGTCCAGATAGAACACTTCAAAAGACATTATGGACAATCCCAGAGGACTGCACTAAGTTGATAGAGCTATTGCTGACTAGAATCATGGGAGTTTCGCCAACCGTGCAATCTTAGTTAGCTACACAGACAGACTAATAAGAATAATCTAGTAATACCACAGGGAGTCATAGTAGAGGCAGGATAAGAATTTAGATACAGTCTACAAGAAGCGCAAAGACAATTTTGAAAAAAGTCAAATAAGGAACGCTAGGAAAAATAGGTACTAGTCTAAAATGAAAACTTACTGGGGCCAGCAGAGGAGCCCTCGCCTGCCCGATCCTGGCCCTGTTGAACAGCATCCGCCGCCTGCTGCTCCTGTGTCCTCCTCTCGCCCCTGGGGGGAGCTGACGTACAACATGAAAGAAAGAACAGAAAACATGGATGATTGTTGCTTGTCAATGTCAAAAAAATCAAACATTTCAAAAGAACAATAACAAAATATTTCCGCGAAATTATATTGATTATGGTTACTTTTCATTTATTTGCGGACCGGTGACTTCGAAAGTCACGTAACTCACTAAACAAAGTACTGAAACGTTCACCTAGGACTGGCAGGCAGCAGTCCGCAGGCAAGACGCAAAGTGACAGACAAACTCCATTGTGATTTCAGTCAGATCAGTGACAACACTAACAGTTGCCTGCTACATTACCAGTCATTTAAATAGTCAAACTATCAATCCACCGCCACTATTTTTCTTATTGTCAGGGTTACAAAGGAAGGGGCAGATTTAAGCCCTTGCGGCTCTTTTGCGCCGTTCTTGCGTGACTTTTGTGACGCAGCAGCTAAACAAAAAAGGGCGCCATGGTGCGGCGTATAATATTATAACAACGTGACGCATTTGGGAGATGCATCCCGTTATAAAGCCCTGCGCCATCAGGGGGCGTTCCGGCGCAAGGGAGGGCATTCCTGCGCTGGAACACATCCTAATATTGGCTGAGGGAAATCTACAAAATATCCATCAGTCACCTTTAGGACAATGATGCGTCACACAAACCCTGCACCTGCTTGAAGCAGACGTACGGCTTGACCCAGCATTGGGGAGATAGGGTACCCCAGAGCATTGATGGAGCTGCGCCATCGTTGCGACGCAACTCCAGCAGTAAAGCTTCGGTGACGTTTTGGGCCCATGGTGCGCCGCATTGCAAATACGGCGCACCATGTTTGGTGGTGGTAGCGGGCCGCACAATTAATGGCGCATCCCTGCTACTTTGCAGGGATGCGACGGTAATTGCAATTCTGCCCCTTAGGGGCATACTTACTTACGCGTTCTGGCGCATCTCCAGAGATGCGCCAGATCAAATGCGTCAAGCAAAACTACCCTTGCGACACGGCAGATGTGCCTCATTTACAATGCGGCGCGCCCTGGCGCAAGGGTAGGCACTTGCGTGACACATCTCGTCACGTAAGAGCGGCGCATCGCTGGAGTCACGTCGCCAACGCAATGCAACTCCAGTAATGCTCAGGGCCACCCAATACTTAACATGCTGTGTCAGTCCTTTCGCCTGCTTCGAGCAGACATAAGGAATTGAATTGACGTAGCAGCGTCGCAGAAGTGCCTGCGTTAAATCTTGTACATTTCACGCAGGCAATTTTGCGAGGCGCACAGCCGCTGGACCGCCCACCCTGCGTACTAGGAACGCACCCATTGTGGTGCAGGCCCATGGCTTTATAACGTGACGCATCTCCCTAGATGCGTCATGCTGTAAATGACTCGCAGGGATGCGGCACGTTTACGCCACTGTTGCGTCACGCAAGGCAACGTAAACGTGGCGCAAGGGGCTTGTAAATGTAATCTGCCCCCTAGTGTCTAGCATTACGCAGTTCTGTAAAGTACACTCATACATAATAGTTACTCAGGCCAATGAGACCACGAAATAGAAAACAAATAAGCATAGTAGCAACGCCACTGAGAAGGAGAGCAGTGCACCTGAAATGCACAGAAGATTTTGAAATATAATTTAACTACAATGTAATCGTCATCAGCGGCATTATTGGCTTGCTCCATGTAAAAAACAAATATTTGCAATACAACAACACAGAGCAGGAGAAAACATCATAGTAGTGAGTGATTAAATGGCTACTACTACTCACCAAGCCCGGGGATCTCCAAGCCGAGCTGGTCCAGCAGGTCGCGCTCGCGGTCCAGGAGGTCCGTCCAGCGATGGGTGACCTGGCTGTAGGTGCGCTGGACCCCGTAGAGGTGGGATATGGCCCAGCACACCTTCTCCCACCGCTTCCGGCGTTCCCGCATGTTGTAGCCGCCGGCCGCGATCCTGCCGCCTCCCGCGATGGTCCTGGGCAGGCGGCGCTGGACGAAGTAGACCAGCGCGCCCACTTCCTCCGGGCTGAATATCTCCCGTCGCATCACCTGCTCCCCCCTCAATCTCCCGCATGCTGTCCTGCCACTGGGTCCAGCACTACTCCCCGCCGCCGCTGCGGCCCTCAAGTGCCTGGGCAGCTTCACGGCGCCTGGCTTGACCATGGTCTGGGCAGGTAAGGTAGGAAGAAGTAGAAAATTAAGAAAGAATAGGATAGGGAAGAAGAAAAGAAAAGAGTTTAAAAAAGTAGTTTAAAAGTAAACAAAAATAGCAGAAAAGACAAAAATATACAGCTAGGAAAAGAGAGGGATAGATAAGAAGCAAAATCGTAAAAAAAAAACTGAAAACAAGCAAAGGATGGCAAAGATACCAAGAGGATTAAACACCATGCCCAGACACAGGAAATGAATGAAAAACAAGATGGCCGGCGCCCGTTCACGAGCGCGAAAGAAAGTTTGCGCGAGATTTTCCTCGCGATCTCGTGCGAACCTGTAGATTTCCCGCGCGATCTCGTGCGAACCTCTACTCGCAATGCGCTTACTGCGCGAGATTATACATAGCGGGCGGAAACGGAAATACGTCACGGAAACAAAATGGCCGCGCCCGTACTCGACCTTGGGGTAAATTCGCCTGTTGCGCTGCAAGCGGCTCGGGAATACTGCAAAAAAACTCGCGAAACAACAAGCCGCAAAAAAATAAAATGCTCATTCGCACGAATTGGCGGCTTCCGCGGTCGGTTTCGCACGACGCCGCGCCCCGCGAATAGCGCGAAAAAAACCGAAAAACGATTTCAGCAAAAGCAAAAGCAATGAGCAGGTGCAAAAGGTCAACCTCATGATTTGTAACGATTCTTTGTAGTGCTTCCTGAGGGGGCCCTCCAGAATTCGGTTGCCTGCTTGCAACTATTTTGTGTGACCCTGCTCTGACCATAACTGTATGCCACAAAGGTCCTGATTTACAGCTAAAGGAGCAGACAAGCAGGTGCCAGGCTGGAACTTTAAATTCTTTCAGTGACACATTAATTAGCCCCTAATTCATTATTGTCAGTTGGGGCAGGGCAGGTGTTGTAACTAATTTTGCAACAATGAAAGCACTTAGCAAGTGCAAAAGATCACTAATCAGGGCGCACTAAGGAAGCAGGTGCCAGCTAAAAAAATATTCTGTGACACATTAATCAGACCCAAATTAATTCAGGTCACTTGAGGCAGGGAAGGTGTGCTTTGCTTTGCCGAAAATAATGTACACTGGACAAACAGAGGGTGTGGTGATGAAACAGAGGGTGGCATGGGTGGGCCAGAGGGTGGCATGAGTAGTCAGAGAGTGGCAGTGGTGACAGAGAGTGGCAGTGATGAAGAAGAGTGTCCCAAACAGGCTGGACACGTAGAAACAACAAGTTCGCGAAACTTGCGACCCGACAGGTAAGTTCGTAATTTGCGAAAGTGTACAAAACCCTCGCGAACTGGCAGAAACACGGGCGAACACAAAAAAAAAAAAATCCGCAAATTCGCGGGAATTCGCGGATTTTGCGGATTGCGAATCCGCAAATCCGCAAAATTCGCGAACGCGAGATCCGCAAAATTCGCAAGATGAGAGAAGTGGACCACACCCCACTGCAGCCACAGCAGAAATAGCCCGTAGGAACACCATCATTGGCAATTTCTTCACATGAGCACTTCACATTGTGACAGTCTTTAGTAATCATGGGACAGTAAAAAATGACCACAGGCACAGCAAGTGCAAATAATTGCATTCCAAGACACATTACCTGAGTGCATGTCACTCATCTGTACAAGCACATCTAGTGCTAACAATTTCATAATTTGATAATAGATTGTGGATGTGTCATTTCTGTACAGAGAGGCTGATTAGGCTGGTTAGGCTGTCACTTATTTGAAATTCCATTTCTGTGTGTCACAGATAGTACGGAATCCCACTCTTCAGCGTTTCACATGTGTCCCAAATCATTACATATAGGCTGTCATTTGTGACCTACAAGTGACAACAGGGCTTCTTTTGGGTCAAATATGTACCACCATAATGCAGGCATGCACCCTGTGACTCAAGTCCCACAACATGAGCAACATGTACGTAAGGGGGAGTCACTGCCCCTATTTTCGTCCATTCTTTCATACTTGATTGATCATAGACATGACATGTCTGTTTGTATTGTTTACCTTCAGTGGAGTGTTGAAGCCGTCTTAGTACTGGGCCATGCAGAAAACCCTTTACAATGTTGGCCCGTGGGGGGCCAGCCAGAGTCCTTTAGGGATTGACAAGTTACTCGGAAGGGGAAGAGTCGAGTCCGCAGGCTGATTACTGTGTCATTGTTAAGCAAACAAAATATGGCATTCCATGTCGAGGTCCAAGGTTAGCGTCTCAGAGTGTATCGGGGGACGGTGTTCTTCCAGGGCATGATGCAGAGGGCAGAACCAAGCAGAAACAAGCCATATGGCGGAGATGAGTGCTACTGCTTCCTTCTTACCACTAAGGCAGATTCATCCTCATCTTCGTCCTCTGACGTTTCATGTGCCTCACATGTGGGTGTTGGTGTTTGGTCTTCAGCACTGTGTGACACTGACGCCTCAGGGGTCGGAGATGTGGATGTAGAAGTAGCAGCAGCATTCATCTGCACAATGTCTTGTGGCATCACTCTCATGATGAGGATCTGCAGGGCACGGAAGATACCATCTACAGCTTTCTCGCGTGCAGCCTTGATAGCCATTTTTTGCGCCTGCATCCACTCCATGTTCTCCATGAGCCTCCTTAGGTTGCCCAAATCACGGATGACATTGCTGTAGCCACTCAGACTAGACACTTGCTGTAGTCTCTGAGTCATGCCTCCAGCGACGCCAGCCATAGATTGTTGGAAGGCATGGGGCGGACTGAGGGTGTCCGTTAGGAAGTGTAAGTGGTCCCTGATGGGACTTAAACACCCACGTATGGCATCTAGTTTGGCTATTTTGAGGTCGAACCTCACCCGCACCTGTTCAGCCAGCTACTTCTGGCTGTCTAACACATGGGTTTGGAACGCCATGTGTTCTTAGGTGAGGTGCTGGGAGACAGTCGTGGTGGTGGGTGCCTCCTGCTGTGTGGTCTGTGCAGGGATGGGCTCACCTCGATGGTGCTGGGCTGCTCTGCTACTGGAGGTGGGGTGCTGAGGTTGTCCATGAACTGTTGGAGTTCGTCGTAGTCGTTGTCCTGGGGGTCGTCTCCATGAACACTGACGTGATGTAGGGTGTTTACGCATTGGCGTAGTTTATGTACGGACTGCATGACATGTACATTGTGACTGTTTGTGAGGAGATGCCTATTTGGTGCGGGACAGTGGACATTTGTTCTACATCATGGATGTGAGGTTGTACTCGTACATTGTCATCTCACCATTTTTTTTCTCTGTTTTTATGGTGCATTTTCTTGCATGACGCATGGAAATTGCAGGCCTGTCGCTGGTTATCACTGATTATGTATCGCGGTTTGGAACTTTTCCTCTTTTTTCGCATTCATTTTTCACATTTTTGCGGTGTCTTGTTGATTTTAACTGAGTCATTTGGCTTATTATCGTGAGACTATGGCATGGTACCACCGTGTTGAGAATACAACGTTAGCACAGAGTTATTATCCCGTGATAAACTGCGATGTGAAGAGTTGCGTTAAGCTAATTTTGCGATTATTATCACACGTTCTTGAGAATATCCCCACTGTTTTACAGTTCACAGCATTTAAGAAAAATATTGAATAAAAATTTGCTTCCTGTTTCATTTATGAGAAAACTCGCAATACAATCACAGTTGAATGACAATTACTTTACACATTCCATAGCATAATTAGTTTACACAATCCATAGCATAGAACTCTGTTTTTTTTTATTCTTCTTTACTCCTAGCCTTGATTGTCAACGTCCCATTCATTACTTGTGAGACAAACTCCACCTTCTGAGACAGAAAAAAGAGCAGGAAAGTTAGTATGAATAACCCTCCCTCTAAGACTATAAGGCTACCATATTCAGCATGCCTTCTGAACTACCAAACCTATGAAACACAATATGAAGGCCCATAATCTGAGAGTGGAAAGGGACATAGTTAATGATATTAGGACAATCAGGACAAGAAGTAATGCAATGAATATTACTAGTAAGTAATTGGACTATTAGCTCCATGTACTCTTGTCCTCAACCCTCTCATTACTTGTTAGGAATACTAAAGCAACTTACCACAGCCTTCATATGTCAAAGAAACCATAATCACTTTTATGCTACACCGCATAGTGCTTACTTCCAAAACATCACCCTTTTAAAATAAAAACAGCATTCAATACACCAACACAAACATTTGGGTAATTAGTCAAAACATTTTGAAGGTGATAATGCTTAACATGAGTGTTGTGTGCCACCCATGTGGCAGCCCTATAAATCTCAGAAATTAACACCCCCCTCCCCCAATTCGGCCTAAGAAACTGATGTCCCTCTACTAGAGTTCCCTGTACACCAGTTAAATGGGAGTCCAGACTCATTAATAGGCCAGGGAAATTGCCTCTTTTATTCACCTGTTAATGAGGTGAGCAAAGCTTTTTCTTCCCTGATCGATGACCCAAAAATTTAGACTAAAGAATTTGACTTCCAAATAGACTTATGCCTTTCCAAATAAATCTGTAAGACTCTTTACACATCTAATGCTACTGTACCCAAAAGAAGAATCTGATAAGTCCCTTAGGGCTGGGAGGACTATCTCATAGTTTCTGTGAAACAAGGAGGACATTTGGCACAAAGGCAGAATCCATTTTGAGCTCCAACTCATCCTCAAAGAATGGGAGAAAGGGTTCCTCTGCCATAAGAGCACTAAGCCCACCAATTCTTCTGGTAGATGTTTTAGTCACTAGGTCTGAAACAAAATTCCCTTTGGGTTGTTTAAAGCATTCCTTAATAGATACACATAGATTTGTTTTGAAACAAACAACGCCTGAATCACGCCAGGAGACTACTGAGTCCGGGTTATTGGCTTTGCTACAAGGACTAGTGACTATTAAAGTAGCCTTGTGACAGGGATTGGAAATCTTTTAGACTCGCCTTCATCCTGAGCCAGAATAAGTAGTGGCTGGACACCCATGGGCTTCATCAAAGGATAACAGCCAGAGCCCTTCTTCGTTCTTAATTTATGGTGGACTGAGGTATCCAAAGAAAGAAGATGCATTGTTTGGATGGAGACAGACTTCTCTGTTTTATTATCTCATCATTAATTTTGATTAAAGTGTTGGGAGAAATCAAATTGTGTATTTTTAAACCAGAAGAAGGTGGTTGGACTACAATATACCACGGAAACGCATTGCTACTTGTTTTTAGCGCCAAGGCAAAAGGGTTTGCACTGACAGAACAACAATAGAACATCAACAAGTGTCAAGCCTATCACATTCTGTGATTCATGTACTTAGTATGCTTACTTACAACCTGTGGAGGGGTTCTGCCGAAAGGACACCCCCTTCAGCTGAGATTATTGGATAAACCACCACTTTAGTTCCCTCCTGATATTTTGTGTGACTGGAACTACAAAGTCAAACTACTCTGACTTTGGATCCCAAAATGTGTTGCCCAAGTGGGCGTAAAAATAGGACACCATGAAGACACATGCATCCATGTATCCCCGCTGCCTTATCCATTGCCATACTTTGATTAATTTGCTTAAATGGTGTATAATGCTAATTTTTCAATGAGACTGCTAGAGTTTAGGGGAGGAAAACCTTGTTCAAATTTTTGCAAAATCACACCATTATGAAAGTCATGTCCTTAGCTGGAATCAGATTGCATTTGGCTTCGTTCAACAGGAAGTCATGGGATTGATTACAGTTGCAGACCACTGCCATTTCCTGAACCAGCTGATCCTCTGACAGAGCAGGCAGGAGCTTGTCCTCCAATTAGGATTAGATCTCTATGCCTTGAAGATGAAGTGAGACCACCAAAGGAAGTACAGCTTTCATAAATCCGCTAGGAGCCCTCTTGAGGACCAAAAGGTAGGAACTGGAATAGGAAGTACCTCCCATGTACACAAAATCTTAGAAACTAGTGATGGCTAGGCCAGGTCTACAGATAGAAGTACAAATCCTTTAAATCCACAATGCTCATAAAGTGGTCTTTAGTTACTAAAGGAATTACATCCTGCAATGTCTTCATTTAAAGGGTTTTGATGTACTTGTTAAGTTGTTTTAGGTCCAACAACTGCTTGTACCCCCTGTTGACTTCTGCACCTGAAAGATTATAGTAAAAACTGGGGTTTCCATCTTCCTGAAGTAGAAGAGAAATTATTTCCTTCAGCAGACGCGCCTTTATCCTCTGCTGAAGTGCTAGCCTTTTCTATCTTGTTGGACAACTGTTGGGGATGACATCCTTGGCATGGTTTTCTCCCACTTTTTGATTTCAATAATCCTGTTTTTACTGACTTTGCTTTTGCTGGCCCTAGGACTCTGTTTATTTCACCAAAGCCAACCAGTGCTAAAGTGCGTCTGCTCATCTCTTAAAACATGGTAACATTTGAATAAAACCAATTGGCACCATTTATATACTTGTAGGTCCCTAGCAAAATGGTACTAGATGAACCTAGGGGCTGTAGATTAAATGCTACTGGTGGGCTAGCAGCATTAATTGTGTCACCAACTTAAGTAGCCCTTAAATATGTCTCTGGCCAGCCATTGTAGTCTTTGGGTGCAGTTTAAACTTCCATTTCGATCTGGCAAGATAAAGCTCTTGTCAGGCCTAAACCTTCCTTTTTGATACATATAAGTCACCCCTAGGGTAGAAACTAAACACCCCATAGTGCAGTGTATTCAAAAGGTAGCACACATACTTTCAACTTTATCATGTCCTGACAGTGAAAAACTCTTAAATGTGTTTTTCACTACTGCATGGTCCACCTCTCCCATATGATAACATTGAGTTACATTATTACATTTAATAAGAGATGGCTTTCAATTAGCAGCAGGTATGAAAGTCAACTTTGGTCAAAAAATTATAATATAAAACCCTCTTTAATGGTAAAAATGGGTCTTAAGTTCTGCTTCCGATAATGCTGCTTTAACCCCTTCCATGCTCATGACGAGCTGAGCTCGTCATGAGGCACAGTTGAGCTGTGCTGATGACGAGCTGAGCTTGTCATGACACTAGCAAAATGGCAATTTCCAGCACAGGGGAAAAATAACCACAGCAGCGATGTGGTTAAGAAAGTACGCATTTTCTTGTCCCAACTATTTTGTGCCTGTATCCTGGGTCACATGACTAAGTGTTGTTGACAGTATTTCTTTGTGTATTACTCCCAGACAGTAAAACAATGGGGGAAAAGGGGTTGACAGGATGGGCCACCTCTGTCAGGATGAGGGGTAGGACCTATCACAAAGGTTCTGCCTTAGCACACTTGCAAAGGGTTTCACGGCTTCTATCGTGCCCCAGATAACCTGGGGCCAGGACAGGCAAACAAGACATTCCTGACACCTTTGAATGAGGAGGACTTTAGAAGCTGTTCCTACTTCAAAGCTGGCACCATGTTCAAAAATTGGACTCACAGACACAGTTCCTCATCACATTTCTAGACCTGTCGAAGACTCACAAGAAGGACTGCTATGCTGCTCTGCTGCAAGAAAAACTTCTGCCCTGTTTCTCTCGTGCTTGAGTGAGAAGGACTGGACCTGCATCTGTAACCGAGGGCCACCAGAGTGACTCTAAGGGCTAGTTGGCTGGACTCCTGATCAGAGACTCAGGGACAGAAAAGGCTCCATCTTGAACTCTGTATCTGGACTCTGCCTCCTGTGAGTCGGAACCCCCCAAGTGGTGCCCCTACATTCCTGGGATCTTGAAAGTGGGCTAAAGGTGACCTGCCAGCCCAACCGTGGTCTCAGCTGGACCAGCACAGCATGTTGCAAACCCAATGCAGCTCTTTGCAGCTCCTTATTGAAATAGACGCAGCGCAACACTGCCTCGCGGAACCAACGCAGCTCAATGCAGCCTCACTCCAAGCACACATCGCTCCCCTCACATCTCCTGAGAGCTATTCAAAGACCTCAATGGGCGGATTGCCTTCTATGAGATGTGACCACTTTCCCCAAATAATAAGTCTGAACTTTGTACCAAGCACGGCACCTATAACGACCTCCCTGTTGCATCACGCATCAAACTTCAACTTGAGGAAACTAAAATGGCGTGGAGAGGGGCTGGGAAAAATTACGGACGCAGTTAAAGCCCATATGGACATCTTAGGAACACAAAAGGAGGAAGACCGAGTATCCAACTGGGAGCAAATGATTCAGGTCCTGCAGCAAAAGTTTCAAGCAAGGCCAGGGATTTACTGAAATCTCAACAAAAAGAAGGAGCCTTGGTTCAACATGGACCTAAGAGCAAAAAAAAGAAAGGTCGCAAAGGAGGCCCACGCCGTCGTAAGACAAAAAATATCGGGGTCAGTGGCAAACAAATCCGATCTGAGAGAAGCCAGGTGCATCTACAGGAAGGCACTGAGGGCCGCAAAGCATCTATACAAACAAACCATCTGGAACAAACTTCTAACTGCCGGGACTTCTGGGGCATCATAAATGAGCTTAGCCAAGGGGCAAAACTCGAACAAGAAGTTGGGGTTGATGCAGAAACCTGGACCAGACATGTGCAAACTTTATACAGCAGCACAGTGACAGGCCACGTCAACGGCTCAGGGACAGTCAAGGATAACACGGAGGAACTGAAATATGTGAACTACAAGGAATACGGGGAATCCGAGTGGGAAAAACTCCAGAAGGTGCCAACTTAGCCAGATGACCTAACCTTCAAAGATGAACTTATGACAATAATTTTAAGATTAAAGTTAGAGGGCGCAGCAGGACCAAATGGGCTGCCAAACGCGATTTTTAAGTATGACCCGGGCTTGTGGTCAGAGACCCTAACGCCCATGTTCAACCGAATATACAAACAAGCAGAGTTACCCGCCTCCTGGAAAGGCAGCATTATCCATCCCATATTTAAGCATGGCGATCACCGCAACCCCACAAATTTCAGACTGATATCCTTAATCGACGTAGAGGCCAAAATCTACGCCTCCTGCATTTTAAGGGAATTACAAGCCTGGCTATTAGAAACAAAGATCATGCCAAAATTTCAAACTGGATTCAGGCAAGGAATGGGAACAATAACAAACCTCACTTGCCTGTCCATCCTAACGGACAAAGCGGTAGCAAAGGGCATCCACTTATATGCCTGTTTTATAGATATCAAGTCTGACTTCGATCGGGTGAATAGAGAGCGTTTGTGGAGAAAACTAGAGAGTTGGGGGTTGCCACATCAACTCTTAACAGCTATCAAAGCCCTACACCACCACACCTGGGCAAGAGTGAAACTAGGAAATGGAGGCTATACAACCAGGTACATCCAAACGCACCAAGGCCTAAAACAAGGCTGCGCATTAGCCCCCACCCTCTTTAATCTTTTCCTCTCTGACCTCACAAGCGCGATCGAATCAGCAGATAGCCATTCTCCATCTTTGGCAAATAACCCAATACACTATCTACAATACGCCGACGATTTTGTACTGTTGAGTAAAACACCAATCGGACTACAAAGAGCCATCAGCAAATTAACATCGTACTTAGAAAGGGAAAGCCTGGAATTAAACAAAGAAAAAACTAAAGTGGTCCGTCTAGTAGAGCTGCAAAAGTTAAAGTACAAATGGATGGCCCAAGGGACAACAGTGAAAGAACAAGAGTACTATAAGTACTTGGGAATAACAATATCGAAAGGTGCAAACTACAAGGATCACAAAACAGCACTAAAAACAAAAGCACAATCTTTAATTTTTGCGCACCAATCGTTAAAAGAAAAAATGGATTGCCCTAACCACAACCATCTATTAAAAGTAATGGCAGCGCAGAATATGCCCACTCTATCTTATGGCCTAGCTACATGGTGTGGCAAGGAGGCCAACCTCTTAAATGAGCTACAAATTAGAATCTACAAAGCGGTCTTCAACTTGCCAAAATCCGCCTCTGCCTCACAAGTCAGGCTGGAATTTGGTCTGCAAAATCAGAAGTTCCGGAGCATGAGCGGCTTCGTGAAACTCTGCAATAAACTTCGCTCTGCAGACCCTGATACATTGGACTGGCTATGCTGGGAGGAAATTAAAAAACGGGGGGAATCTGACACCCCGAACATCTGGGGAAAGTATCTTAAACTCTGTGTAGAAAAGTTGGAGCTGGAATCAGTCTGGAAATCTGGGACAGACAAAGCAAGTCTAAGCAAACTAGCCAACTCAGCAGCAAAAGGTAAATCCTTTTTGGAGGATAAAGAGTCATTGGCAAAACGTCGGCATGGCTGGACTGTTATGAACTCGTTTACAACTCCAAAACCACTAGCATATCTAGTAGCCCACTTCAGTGACCATCTCAAAAAATCCTTCATAGCCTATCGGATGAGGATGCACGTCTCCAAGGACCTCTCACCGTCCTGGAAACAGTCCCACCAGACGAAAGAATGTCACCTCTGTGGGTACAAAAATTAAACCCTCGTCCACCTTTTCTGTATATGTCCGGCCCTGAGAATTCAGAGACAACTCATATTGAAATCCATTCTTAACGCATTAAACATCTGTTCTTGCAGACATGCAGTTACAAGCTGGCTCGAAGGCTCCTCCATAATTCTGGCTTGCCGCGGAGTTAAATTTATGTCAGAAGCAAGAAAACGCCTAGAACTAACTGAACAGGAGGTCCACCCGTTGGTGGACTATTAGGGACACCCTAACTTTTAGATCTTCATGCTTCTGTCCCCAACAAAACCGCGGCTGAGAGACAATAATTTTAGTATTTTTAATACATTTTGCACTGTTATTTTATTAGGAGAATTTTGTAACCATTTTAATTAATTATGCAAATAAACCTTTTTGACTTTGACTTGACTTTGTATCAGTTGCTTTCGCAACCAGAAACTCCTGGAGATTCCAGAGTACTATGGGGACTTCTGCTTTGCTGTCAAGGAGAGTCACTGCCCCGCTCCTGCTCAATAGGAGAATTGTCACTCTCTATGTCAGCTCTCTTCTGTCATACTGCTGATCAGATGATTCCTGAAAAGAATGAGGAGAACGTGTATCTGGAAACTGATACCTGTCTTAGGGCATGATTTTAGTGCAATCATAAAAATTGTACTGCTCCTGAGAAGACTCTGGGATTGGAGAACCTCCTCAAGGTTTACTTTTCTGTTGTTGTTACATGTATTCCATGTTTGTTTAACAAACTCAAGGGCTGGTCTGGCATCCTTGTCAGTGCTAGGCTTGCCAAGTGGTGGTACTGAAGGTCTGGTTCTCAAATGTTTGCACCCCAAAATAGGGTCTATATGTTGTAAAAGGGGAGTTTTGGGCTTGGCAAGTAGTTTTAAATGCCACGTCAATGTTGCAGTAAACTGTTCAGGCAAGTCCTGTAGTGGCAGGCCTCAGGAAGTTTTAAAAGACTACGTTTGGCACAATCAGTGCTGCAGGCGCACTAGTGCAACTGCAACAAATGATGGACGGAATGTTGAATGATTCACACATTCTCCCCCAGTTAAGAGATCTGGGTTGAATCCATCTTTTTTTTGCCTACTACGCCACCCCAGTTTGGACCCAGCCATATGCAAATCAGTCTTGACCCTGTGCCTCCTGACAACAATCCAGACCGCACTGCCAAGCCAGGTCCTCCCTGGACCGGAAACAAGCATTCTGGGACTGGAATCAGTGTCTGTCACCCTTCATGAGCCAGGTTAGCTTGAATCTAGTGGTACAATGAGCAAGGGATCCACATCTGGGCATACCCGTCCCACTTAGGGCGAAAAGTGTAACTACAACAAACGATGGACGGAATGTTGAATGATTCACACATTCTCCCTATATTAAGAGATCTGGGTTGAATTCATTGTTTTTTGCCCACTACGCCACCCCAGTTTGGACCAAGCCAAATGCAAATCAGTCTTGACCTGTGCCTCATGGGAACAGTCCAGACCGTACTGCCAAGCCAGGTCCTCCCTGGAACGGAAACAAGCAGCCTGGGACCAGTTTCGGGGTATGTCAGCCTTCATCACCCAGGCTAGCTTGAATCCAGTGGCACAGTGATCAAGGGACCCACCTGTAGCATTTAATATACAGGCCCTGAGTATATTGGATAGCACTGTACAATGGACGTACATGTAATCAAATATGCCAAACAGGTGTAAACCAATCATACTATGTTTTAGGGTGAGAACACATGCACGTTAGCACTGATTAGCAGTGGTAGAGTGCTCAGAGTCATAAAGCCAACAAAAAGAAGGTCAGAAAAATAGGTGGAAGAAGGCAACAGGTTTTGGGATAACCCTGCAAAAACGACCAGGCCCTACGGTAGCATTTATTGTGTTTATGTTTCAAGTCCAATGTACTTATACTCCTTTTAATATAAGGGTATGTCCTCTTCCCTGGGGTCCTCAACGCATCACCATCATTGTTCTAAGAATTTCAGATATTTCATAAGGTGTTGCTGGTAAACAACTTATAATTATTTTGAAAATGCTAGCTTTACCTAAGAAATTATTGCTTCTGTCTTTTGTCTGTTCAAAATAACAGTAAACCTTCCCCTAACTTGGTTTCGGAAATGCGAAGGGTTGTTAGGGTTTTCTGATTGCCAATAGACACAGAACCCAAAGACTTAAACTATTCCCTATGGTCAGTGAGAGGAATCTAAGATTTCTTTTGATGTAATATCGACATTTGGATTGACAGAGAGGAGGTATAATACCTCCCATTGGTCTATACTGTCTTGTGCCCACGGAAAGGTCTATTGTCAAGATGGTCCAGTACCCTATCTCATTTAGTCTCTTTCTTTGTAGTCTGATAGGCTCTCAGCCCACCTTGTTCAACAGACTCTGCCCATCCCAGGGGTAGGATGTGTTTAGAGAACCCATCAGGCCATCAAGGATAACATTGAGCACCAGAATGGGGTGCTGGACATGCCTATTCTGGTACTAGGGTGCAGCTCCCAGCTTCAGTCACTATTCAGTCTTTCGGTCCCGTATAGGGAAGACTGGATGGTTTGTCTTCTATCTTCCTTCTCCTATGGGAAAAAGTCCATTAAACACCAGGAATTTTTGTCAAAATAAGGAATGGTGTGGGACAATGGCTGACTTTGGCACCTTTTTCTAGATCTCGGCACCAGATAGTCATTGTTCTACCTGGGAGAAGCATAATGACCATATGTGTCAAAATGACACCCCTGAGAAATGATATTTCATTTTAATGGCCATGGAGATGGCTGCAGCATTTAGGCTCAAGGCATCTGAAAGAGGGCTTGGTTAGAAAATGTTTGGGCTTGAGTGGTGGGTGTTGTGATGTGATGCTAGGATGGACTGACCTGCTATATTTTTACTAAACAAAATCCAAGAAATTCATGGCCGAATTACACATCAGAAGCCATCGGGACGCTGCGGTTAGGTCCTAGTTGCCGTGTACGTGTGTGGTCTGGCCCGGCTTGCCCAGGCGGCTAGGACATAACTGCAGAGTCCCGACGGCCTCTGGATTCGCTCCGTGGACCTTAAATCCCTATCTAAGGTACCCGCCTCGGGGCCTGGGCAGTGGATTGGGGCTCCGACCCTGCCTACATTCATCCTGCCTCCCAGGGCACCCCTATTGGGACCCACACAGTCGATCGGGGACCCGACCCTGCAATCGTACTTCTCTTCCTCCACGACGTTGGACACCATGGCTGCCGACTCCTCCAAGAAGTTGCCACCTCATTCAGCACCACCGGACCAATGAGTCCCCCACACACTGGCTCACTTGTTTCATCACCTTTAAATATGGCAACCCGGTCCTGAAGATGATCCTGACTTGATAGGATCGAAACACTGTCGACCGATCATAACAGTGCAACTCACGGCGCATCCTCAACCTTGGTTCATAAACAGTTATATATCTTCCAATCAATGAAAAGGAACCATTGATTTTTGTATATAATTTTTCTTCACCTTGTCACCTTGCATACTTCGCTGTCTTTCCACTTGTCACTCGCGCGGTCACTCTTTGTATCACAAGCACTACGTACACAAAGTTCCCTTGGGTTGCCTTCGCATTTTATGCCCTCAGTGCTGCTATAACTGTCAAGTATAAACTGTGAACATAATATATGATGCCATGAGCACTTTTGAAAAAATTCTGGGAGTCTCTCCTTTTTCCGCTACCTTGTAATATTGTGTACATACTTATGTATCTGCCTTCCTCATTGAATCCGGTTGAGACATTGTTGTTTAATTACGTACGCTTACCCAGATCTCAACCTGGTCTATGGGTTATACTCCTGTTGCTTTTTACCTGATTATGAAACGAGAATTTACAATGGAATAGGTCTCACATTCCCGCAGGTTTGAGTGAATGGCATTGTAAATGACAATCCCTTTCATTTAGTATTGGATTTTAAAACATAAATAAAAGACATTGTCATTTACAATACTAATAGCTTAAACTCTCACAAATGCGAGACCTATTGCATTGCAATAAAGGGCCTTCTTGACCACTTGTTAGATTGTTTGAAATCCGAGGAAGGGACCGGCATGCGAAATCTTTAAAAAAAATTATAAATAGTGCGGTGAAGAAGATGTGTAAGTATTGTAAATTACACAGACACATAGGGCCTGATTCAGATGCGGTTAGGAAGGCCTCCTAATGGCATTTGCTCCTTCCAAATCGGATCGGGAACATGTCTTCCCGACCCAGGGCCCAATTATGATGCGGTTAGGAACATATGCTCCCATTGAAGTCAAAGGGAGTCCAACCAAATCGTATCTGGAAGCATCTGGATGCATCGTACTCCGTAGGTCGGACTCTCCCGATCCGGGTGAGTCGGAAACCATTTCCAAACCGATTCAGTCGGGAAGATTTCCAACCCGCATCAGAATCAGGCCCAAAGAGTGAAATTAAGTTACATAGGATCTGAGCTATAAACACTAACAAAGCTTTTCAACACCTTTTGCTCTGTGATTAGACTGTCTCGGCTCAGGAGGAAGAGCGGGATTAGGGGGTCTATTTTCTGCCCTCTCTGTGATTTGAGTGTGCACTGCAGTGTGGCATTGCGTAATGTCATTGCTATCTTTGGCCTAATAAAAAACACTCTAGCTGTAGTAGGGCTCTGGCTTCACCTCCTGGTGTTTGGTGGGCTGTGCTTTATGGCAGGCATGGATGGAGGTCTCGGTTGCAGTTCCGGCCTCATACAGTGCTGAGGTGGTGATATTGGTATTGGTGGTGGTAGCATGAGCGCTGGCTCAGCCTCGACCTAGGAAAAGTTACTAAGGAACAGACAAACCTCAATGTTGACATTTTCTTAGTTCTCTTAAAATTCAATTGCATTCCTGTGGGGGGGTGGGGGGGGGAAAGTTTCCAACACTCTTCCGCCTCCACCACCCACCATGAGACATCAGCTTACAGAGGTCACTTGGGACCCAGTTCTTTCATCAATTTCCAAAGAACTAGGGGGCTGCAACACCTAAAAATCTAGTGCTAGGGACAATGGATTGAGAACCCGCTGAATAGGATCACATAACTTATACAATGTATTTGTTTTTTAAAATGCACATTAGAGAAGAGTTTTCTGTTATGTGTATGTGGTGGGTATGCTCTGTGGAGAGCCACTGAGCCATGAATGGAAAGTAGCAGGGCCTTGCGTTTGGGACAGTGTGGTGGCAAAAAATTGAATGGGATTGTGTGTGGTGTTTCAGCAGCAGCACATAAGGTTGTATATGACGGGAGCAGAAGGATAGTAGTCATGGAACATTAAGGCTGCCTCAGGCATGCTGCTGCAGGCATCCCTGCCACACAGGTGGTGCAGAAAGAAATGTTCCATCCAGACATTGACGGGTATTATGGGATTGGGGGGGGGGGTAATACTGGAGAGCAAGCAGTAGAGGAGTGAGGTTGAGGAGTAGTAGGGTTTTCCAGTGCACACTGGGGGGGGGGGCACAGTGGTGAGTCGGGCTGTTTAAGGCAGAGCTGTGTGTTGATGCGCCAAGCTTATCACTGGAGATGTCCTATGTAGGGAAGCTTCACCTAAGCTGTGAGTCAGGCAGTGCGCACTGCACATTTTAACGGGAGGGTGCTTTTAGCACACTATCTAGAGATGCATTTTTATAAAGGGTACTCTTGAGGTGGGGTGCCCCAGGTGCACCGGGTGGGAGGGGTGCACCTGGGGCACATGTCTGCAGTTAAGGTTGAACTTGGCTTTTGGCATCTTATCAATGGGATACACCTAATCACTGCTTGCAGTGTGGGCACCCTATCTGGCACAGTGCCACAGTGGAAGTACTGTGCATTGGTATTGGTGCATTTCCAAGCAGCGCTGCATGGTGGCACTGCTCCTGGCACATTGATGGGATGCACTTTTCCTGGCACCCCAAGGGCGGGGGTGAACTTCTGCTGAAACAACCTCAGTCACAATTATCTGTATTACGGAGGCAGAGTACCTACAATATCAGTTTTGCTGCTACCACTCAGACAAGCATAGTTAAAACAAAACAAAAGACTTGCAATACTTTAAATGAACACAGTGCAACTTAAACCATTAGTTCTTTTACTAAAGCACATGTGTTAGGTTTGCTCTTGTGGAAAGAGAGCAATTTATTGTTTTTTTGGGGAGAGATATGGCGCTCCTAAAAATTGCTGAGAAGCGCTCCCCACCCACTAGAGTGGGCAACCTGGGACAGTGCTAAAAGGGACCCAACTTCTCTGGAAAGGGAGTTGAGTGGAAATTCTGGGAGCTTGGCCGCTGGTTCATCTGTCTGGAGTGGGACTTGGGCTCCCGTGGCTTGAAGAAAGAGTCAGGCAGCTTCCCTAGGTGCATGGGCACTGTTTGTGGCAACCCCCCAGTGCTTTTGGGGTTCATGACAGCGTTGAAGAGCACCTCCAGATCCGTCTCCGAGTCCCCATGGACGTGCACAATCTGGTGTCCCACTGGCGGCTGTGATGCGGGGCTGTGGGGCTCGGCTGCTGGATGGGGTCCATGGCTGGCCGAGCACGGGGCACTGCCTTTTCGCTCAGGTACCTCAGGCTCATAGGCACCAAATCTCTGCACAGAGGAGCGTCTGCTCAGGCAGCGAGGCTGCGGCTCGAGTTGCGCTTCATTCCTGGGCTCTGCCTCCTATTGTCCACGCCGATACGCCCACACTTTTTCCCTACTGCTCTGCTATGAAAACTTCAGACACAAACTTCTGTTTTATTCTTTGCTCCCACAGTGCCCCATCTGGCTGCGGCCCGGGCTGGGGGATGGGGTGGGCGCTGTGTCTCTCCTCCCTGTTCCCAAGGGGGGGTTGGGGACCTCACACACCGGGGTGCCAAATCCGCAGCTTGGACCCACTTTGATCAGGGAGAGTGAAAATTAAAGAAAAAAATATTTTCAATGCAAGAGGTCTTGTTTAAATGCGAGACCTATGGCACTGCAAACGAGCGGCCGCCATTGTCCCGGCTCAAAAAAGAAAAAGCACATGTGCAACTGTGGAAAATGATTATTTTTTATCGTGTTATGTCCCATCATACACCCTCTCAGTCACGTCCCCGAGCCCATCATGTCAGAAACGAGCAAATGAACACACGAGCAAAACCGATCACTCGCACACAAAGTTGCACACGCATTCTCCTTCCTCTAAAATTCAAAGGTACATTCTGATGGTCAGGGCGATTCCGAGAAAGAGTTTCCTCACTCAAACTGTACATTCCTATGGTTAAGCCGATTCCGAGAACAAGACCCCCCCATTTGTAACCATTTCCCTATAATCTGGCCAATTCCGAGAAATAGGCCCTGTTTTGCTAAACCACGACAACCAATTCCGAGAAGAAGAGCCCCCGAATGCTGAAACACGACAAACAGACATCCTGTCACGACCATCTCTCCCTTATCTAAGGAACCAGCCTAGGGTTATTTCTCCACATTTCTGCTTCTCTCGTGCTTCCTCATTTAATCCTGACGCAGCCTCATCTCCTCTGCCATGTTTCCTCTTTTTCATGACGCAGCCTCTTTTCCTTAGTCATGACTTCTGTTTTAGTGCAACATATGACACGTGCCTGCATTAAAGGGAAGCTCCTTCCTCTTTTCTATGTATAAATACTATATTTTCTGTGAATAAACCAGAGAGCCTTCCCGATCCTCCTCAGGTGACGGAGCTCTCCCTTAACTCGAGTTACTGAATAAAGACCCTGAATTCGAACCACCACGGACTCTGCTCTTCATACTTGACCTTATTGATATTATAGAAATTCCGATCAAGGTAAATTACTAAAATATTTACCACAGCAAATTGGCGCCCGAACAGGTACTTCCCTTTCTCCCCACACGCCTGGGATGCGGTCCCAAACCGGTCTCTTCAAGACATTGACGGACTTCAAAAGAGTACACGCTGCAGGGTGTTCCTGCATGAACTCCTTCGTGTCCGAGAGAGGCTGTACCGAGGTCTGAGCATCCATACGAGGCGGTGTGGACGACAGGGAAAGTCTCGACCCAGAGCCCGAAACCCGTGAAGATTGCCGAGTCCGAGGTCTTCTGAAACCCGACCAGTCCCTGTCCAAGAGTGCTGCATAATCAAGTGTCCAGATCTTCGAGGTCTTCAAGTTCTCTGCACCTCGGTGAGTACTGCTGGAGAGTATCAATACAGGTTCTGATTTTTCAGAGCACGGTCAAGACGGGTTCTGATTTTCAGAGCACGGTCAAGACGGGTTCTAGGTTTCTAGAAAACGGTCCGTTTGTACTCTGATACTCAGAGTATATCAAGTTTTTTCAAGTGTAAATCTTATTTGTATTTAATACAATGCCTTTGTTTTCAAAACTGTGTAAACTGGGTACCCGGAAGGGGTTACTGGAACAACATGTACTAGTCCCCCCAAAGGATACTCCAGGTTATTTCATGTATACAAAGTACGGCCTTGGTGCCATCTTGTACTTAGATCTTTGGAAGAATTACACTCAAGATTTAGACATTGCGATCAGATGGCCTAAGAGTGGCACATGGGATTTGAATTGTATTATGGCAGTTGAAAGAAAATGTTGGGAAAAGAAAGCAAGATCCTCGATGTTAGAAAGTGTAGAACTATGGCGCAAAGAAGCACATCGAAAGGAACAGAAAGAACAAGGGAAAGTTGAGAAAGCACAGAGAATGTCATAAGAAAGTAAGATAAAAATGTTACAAGATCAGAATGATGAAATTAATCTTGAGCAAAAGAGAAGGGAGGTCTCGGCCTCCATAACGGGTATGTATCCTGTCCTCTCACCAAAGACAGGGTCCGAGGTTAGCTCAGACTCTAGTATCCTTACGGCACCTCCACGTCCTAAGGTTCCTTCTGTACCCAACCATTTTATTACTACTTACTTAATGGAACCTCCTCCTGCTTATACCAATCAAATAACAGCCAGACGTATAGTCACCCAGACTGAAACCATCTCTGACACCTCAAGCGGAGTTCCACCCATGTTAGAATGTGATTACGACCCGACCCCAGGGGAAGGTTCACAAGCGGATATCTCCCTTCGCCTACGAGAGGCTCTAGAAGGTATACCGGAGGTACCAAATGTCACAAATTGCCTGAACAAGATTTAAGAGGCTCTTCGAACAGGAGAAAATTTAGAAGCCCTACAAGAAGCTATTAAAAATAGACCTATAGCGCATAGAAAATGCCTCTCACGATTCATGATCACTTGTTTTATCAGAATGATAGCTAGTGCAGGAAAAAGAGTTCCTGATGATTTATTACAACTAGATCAAGCAGTGGTTACAGGTAATTACAATAAAATAAAATAAATAGATCTTTTTATTCCACTCTTTACAAGCAAGGTTTCTGATTCTCATCGAAAAGACACCCTTACTCAGGAAATAGAGAATGAGAGTACAGACAGGGAAGAAGAAACTGCCTTTCAAGGAGCAGTACGCTCCCGTATCCCTCGTTCCCAGAATAGTGGACAATTCAAAATTAAAACTAAGAAATTGTCAGCTCCTACAGATAGGTTGTTCCAATGAACACAAGAAGCTCTAGATGATTGGATTGACGACGAACCTCCACTCACTACCCAAGAAAAAGAACTAGCTCGATCAAGCACCCATTGGGTATCTCAATACTCCATATATGGCCTTGATATAGTCGCTCAAATGCTTTTATCAATCCCTCTAGCATCTCAAAAGCTAGCAAGCATCTATATGGTTCAACACCTCATTACGATGTACGAAGATTCTGGTTGCCCGCCCAAAAGGTTACATCCTCTCTCACGAGACTGCTTAGAAGGGAGGTGGGTGGCCAGGGGACAAGAGTTCCTTAATATCTTCCTCGACCTACGACAGCGATATATTCAATACTTTTCAGACAGTTATGACACAAATCCCCATCACTATGACCAAGGACAGTTCCCCCTCCGAGAAGTACACCCTGTTGTAGATTCTGCAGGAAAGTTACAGCAAACATTTGTTTACACTCCCTTGACAAAACTAGAAATACTAGAAATGAAGAAAATGGTCCCTTCTCACAAAAAAGATCCTTCAGGTTTCCATAGGGAACTCAAGGATATTCTCCAAATGGGTTCCTTTACCTATAAAGATCTCAACATTCTCGTTAAAGTCCTACTGCCTCTAGGGACATATGACAAATTAAAGGGAAAAGATTGGTAGGTTGACGGGAAAAAGGTAGCATGGGCAGCTCTGGAGGCAGAGGAAAGTGCCCGTGATCCTGGACAAGACCTGGGATCTCTAGTTCAGGAACTCCCTCGCCTTCTCTCTAAAATACTCTCCCAGTTGCTGACCACTAAGAAAGAAGATTGGGATGCTATCTCTGCATGCAAACAGAAACCAGATGAGGATATAGGGGACTATTATACAAGGTTAGAGAAATGTTTTCTCATCAACAGCGGCCTCTCCTTAGGTGGAGACGCCTATAGTCGATTATTTGTCTCCAAATTTGTAGAGAATGCCTTGCCTACGATCAGAAATAGAGTACTGAAGGTAGAGAGTACTTGGCAAGCAAGCTCCCCTTCACAAGCACTTCAGATGCTCCAATATCACCAAAATAGAATTAGAGATGAACAAGAACAAGAAAAGAAAAGAACAAAGGATACTAAAATGAAGGTATTGGTAGCACAGACTAATACAATCCAACAGTCCCCTAAACAACATCAAGTGTCACAAGAAAAAGTTACTTGCAATTATTGCAAAAAGCCAGGTCACTTTGTGCGTGACTGTCCAGTATTACAACATGATATTGCCACTGGGAAAACCCAACCTCGTAACTATCCCCCACGACCCTCTGCTCCCACATCAGCTTCTCCAACTGATACTAAACCTGCCACCAAACTCTATCAGTACCCAGTGTCATCCTATCCTGAATTCCCCTCAATTTCATGACACAGCTGGGAGGAACACGATAGTCGTCCACTGATCTCGGTCCCGGTCGACCAAAAGGGTCCCTATGTAAATGCTAAGCTCTTTGGTAAGGAAACAAAATTTCTAATAGACACCGGGGCCAGTAGGACGACAGTACAACACAACGAAGTTCCCAAGGCACCCCTCTCTGGCTGGAATAGTATTTCCTTGGGTTTTTCAGGTACACCAGTCATCAACAAGGTTTCTGAACCAGTATCACTTCAAGTTGGTCCTCTTACAACATCCACTGATTTGGTACTTACTAAGTCATGTCCCGAAAACTTACTCGGCATCCAGACGTTAAAGGAACTGGGTGCTGTTATATGCTGTTCCCCGGAAGGAATACAACTATTCCTCCGAGATTTCAAAGGCCATTTCACCACACGAGAATTAGACGACAGACTAAGAGACATTCCTGCTACATTATGGGCTACAGATCCGACTGACATAGGGTTCATGGACATTACACCACACGTGGTCACATTAAAAGAAGGTGTTGTCCTACCTCATGTCCGACAATACAAGTTACTCCAGATGCAGAACAAGCCCTCATCCAGATTATTGATGACTTAATACAGAAAGGAATAGTCAGAGAAGTACCTTCCAACATATGTAATTCACCAGTCTTACCAGTAACAATGATCACTTGATTTGAGCTCTAATGTCAATGGGGTCTTGGACCTGCATCTCTGTTTTTCATTGTCCCATAGTAAGTGTATGTCACATAAACCCTAGTTACATAACATTATTCATATTCTGAAAATTTCAGTGCGTGGCCTCTTTGTCCTGAGCGAGTGCCAGGCGAGGTGAGACTGTTCCTCCCTACAATTCTGGGTGAGTGAAAAATATAATGGATACATTAAGTATCAACACAATGGATGCGTTTGTTCATGTTTTGACATCTGCACTGTTTTGCGTGTTTTCTTCTTTTTATTTCCTGTTTCATAGGAGAGGTTTTGAAAAACAAAGATATGTGACTACTTCACAATTGATATGTCTACATAATCGAGATTATTTATCACGTCACGTGGTAAGTGTTGCAGTAGTGAACATTATAGGTCCTGATGAAATCCCGTGGGGGCTGAAACATGTTGACCAACTACCATTCATGGTGAATAGTAATTCTTTACATACTATTTCCACTCTGCTTTTAATTATGCCATTTTGATGGTCGCATCTAATAAAGTTTTCTGAGACATCAAGACAGGCATTTTTAGATCACCACTATACCTGTTTACACTTTTTCACACTTTCTAAGCACTGCAACTTGCCCTCACAGCCTCAAAACTCTCATCTTTTGGTTGATGGTCCAACCTGTGGATCAGACATTAGCTATCCTCAGGAATTTTCCTGTGGAAGTGCTTATCGGACACCAACTCTCCACAAACAAGCCAGATGATGAAGTTCGCTATTATGTAGGCTGATGGGTACATTTTTCCTTCATCTTTGAACTCTCGTTCTTTTTTCCTCTCCTTTGTAACCTCTTAAATAACCTTTTGGTATGTGTGATTTTGGATACTAAAAATAGGTACCGAACACTGACAAAATTAGAAAAGACCCTTGGTATCTTTCTTGTGTTATATTGTCCCTCTAAGTACACCAGAACACACACTGTTTGTAGACGGTTCCTGTATGCGCCTCCAATCAGGCGAACTTTCAGCAGCCTATGCTGTCACTACAGAGAACACAGTCCTCTTAGCAGCTAGAATATCCATACATTCAGCACAAGCAGCAGAACTAATAGCTCTCACACAAGCATGTGAGTGGTCTAAAGGAAAACGAGTCAACATCTACACCGATGCGCAATATGCGTTTGGGGTAGTCCACAGTTTTGGCATCCTGTGGAGAGAGAGAGGTTTCCTAACCTATCATGGAACAAAGATCCAACATGGAGATCTTATCCTCCAGCTACTAGAAGCAATACACAGACCCACAGAAGTAGCTATACTAAAATGCAAAGCACACACCAAAGTCATAGACTCTATCAATAGAGGTAATGCTCTGGCGGACGCCACAGCTAAACATGCTGCTCAGACAGGAACACTAAACACCGAAACCATCATTAGAACTATCTGTCCAGTTATTGAGCCCACCAAAGATGTAGTAGACATCTAAAACCAAGCTACAGAGACCGAAAAGATAAAATGGGAGGAAGAGGGAGGTTCACACACAGATCAAGGTTGGGTAACAAAAGACAAGTCCAAATGGTTTCTCCCTGACATAATGGTTCCCGTAATTATAGAAACTGCCCATGGTCCCGCCCATCTAGGAGAAAAAGGAATGTTAGACAGTCTGAATTTAATATGGCACAACAAGCATCTACGTGTAGCAGCCAAACAAAAAGTACGAAACTGTATGATTTGCTGTCAGTTCAATCCCGGGAAAAGTGTATCAGTTGAACAAGGAGTGTTCCATCCTCCAGATCACCCCTTTGAAGTCCTCCAAATGGATTATATCCAAATGGAAAGATGTCGAGGATACAAGTATGTCCTCGTAGTAGTCTGTACCTTAACCCGATGGTCTGAAGCTTACCCTGTCCCAGACTGTGGTGCCCAAATGACAGCTAAACAATTGGTGAGGGAATTTTTCCCTAGATATGGGTTGCCCAGAGTCATCTACTCTGACAATGGACAACCATTCTCCTCTAAATTAATGGAAGCAGTCTCCCTACTGTTAGGATACACCTGGAAATTTCCCTGTGTTAGACATCCCGAAGCAGCAGGCCTAGTCGAACGACACAACCATACATTAAAAACCAAGTTGACAAAGATATGCGCTGACAAGCAAATAGACTAGGTGACTGCCCTACTAGTTGCCCTGTTCTACATGCGAATGGTGGCACATTCTCGGACGGGCCTGTCACCCTATGAGGTCAGATATGGGAGACCTCCAAATATCTGGGGTGTCCCATCTCCTAAAAAGCTAACTGATATTGATGCAAATGTACTGACGGATTACTTGGCTTCTTTGATGTCTGCACTATGTTCATGCCGTTCACAGGTGGCTGCAGCCTTTCCAGACAAGACCACGTCCGACGAGCACTTCCTTCAGCTTGGACACTGGGTGCTCGTCAGAAATTTTGACCGAACCAGCCCTCTGGAAAGAAGGTGGACGTCTCCCAAGTTGGTGCTGCTCACGACGAGGACCGCCGTCAAAGTCGAAGGACGAAAAGGATGGCTCCACGTGAGCCACTGCAAGCCCTTCTACGGACCAACTCCTTCGGACGCTGTTGCTGATCCCGAGACCAGAGACACTAAAACATCAGACTTTAAAGACACTGCAACTACAGATTTTATTTCACCCCTTCCAGAACTTTTGCCCAAAGAAGAGTACAAATCGCGGCTGCGATCTTATTCAAAACAGACTTGAGACATTGCGCCTGACCTCGGCCTGCCAGGGGCTATTTAAGCCCAAGACGGAAGCTTGGTGAAGCGGTTGCTGAATAGTGTCCGGTCACTGGTGCATACTTTACTCAGATCAAGCAGCTGAAAATCATGAAGACAAAGACTCATTGTGCGAAATTGTTACAGAACAAAGTTTCCATTTTCCTTTCTATCATGATTTTTATTTTCTGCACCATGGCTTGTCTAAGTTGGTTCCTTCATCTAGCTTTTTCACTTTCTTCCCCAACGCTTTTGAACAACACTGCTATCCATTCACACGTAGATCTTCCCCCGCATCTCGAAAGTAGGAGAAAAGAATTCTTCAATAACACATTCATCTCCACACTCCATCAACACAAACTAGTTATCAACAAAACCAACTGTTGGGTCTGCGGCTTAATGCCACACTCCGTACACGGAGGTATGCCTTTTATCCCTCTCCCTTTCGGCTATGCTGGATCTACCTATGCTCTCTCTATGATATTCTCCGCCTCTGTGAGAAACATCCCTGAGACCAAGACCAAGAACACTAGTACCTGGAACGAGATAAAAACAAAGACTGTGCGCGCTGTTCAAAAGAAGATAGATTTAACCGCAACATGGGGACGAGCAGATAATAGTGAAAATACCAGTTATTCCCTCTTTAACGACACTACCTCCTTTAGAGAAACATTATCAGTTCGGAAGAGACAGACAGAGCAGGGAGGATGGGCTGTGCCTCATAAGGGCCTGTTTTGTGTAAGAGGTAAGGGCAAGGGTCAGAAGATGGGAGACAGTGAGTGTAATAAGACGTACAACCTACCTGATTTATACTCCCCAACAATGACCACCGCCCCCAACACTTATTTTATTTGTAGACCTCACGCACGTACGTGGCTACCTCAAGGCTGGTCCGGGAAGTGCTACATTGCATTTCTCCTCCCCCTACCTACACCGCCCCAGCAGATTATCATCTAAGTGATCCTCCGACCGTGATTAATAGACGGCGAAGGGGGGTCATAGATGCTGAAGACGCAGTGGATCAGGAGGCTGGCGATTTCTTCAAAGGAATCATCCCTTTCTAGGGACCCATGATCAATAGCCGCCACATAAGACAACTGACTCGTGTATTCCAGGGAGCCATAAACGAAACAGCTGGTGCATTAAGTAACATCACCGCTGAGATGGCTTCCGATAGACTTATGATGTTACAGAACCGTATGGTCCTAGATATCATATTAGCGGACCGTGGTGGCATATGTGAACTGATCGGATCCGGCTGCTGTATGTACATTTCAGATAATGCTCCCTCAGTATATTCTGCCATATCCGGCCTTCATGTACTTTCAAAGAAACTAGACGCAGACACTGCTGCCTGGCCCCTGACGGGATGGCTCTGGGGCCTCCTGTCCTCATGGGGATGGAAGATCCTTACCATAATAGGTTTTGCTCGAGCCATTCTCTTCACCTGTTGCCTCTGTATTCAGTGTGGCCCAGCTCTCTCTAGTTTCTGTATCACTGCCTGCATTCCCAAACCCCAGTCCAGAAAGAAATACAAGGAAAGAATCATGTTACAGGAACAAGTAGACGGCCTAATGAGTATAGAAGTAGACTAAAAAGAAGAAGAATTTTAAAAGGGTATATTATGGGACAAGGAGGGAATGTGGAAAATGATTATTTTTCATCGTATTATGTCCCGTCATACACCCTCTCAGTCACGTCCCCGAGCCCATCATGTCGGAAACGAGCAAACGAGCACACGAGCAAAACTAATCATGCGCACACAAAGTTGCACACGCACTCTCCTTCCTCTAAAATTCAAAGGTACATTCTGATGGTCAGGGCGATTCCGAGAAACAGTTTCCTCACTCAAACTGTACATTACTATGGTTAAGCCGATTCCGAGAACAAGACCCCCCCATTTGTAACCATTTCCCTATAATCGGGCCAATTCCGAGAAATAGGCCCCGTTTTGCTAAACCACGACAACCAATTCTGAGAAGAAGAGCCCCCGAATGCTGAAACACGACAAACAGACATCCTGTCACGACCATCTCTCCCTTATCTAAGGAACCAGCCTAGGGTTATTTCTCGACATTTCTGCTTCTCTCGTGCTTCCTCATTTAATCCTGACGCAGCCTCATCTCCTCTGCCATGTTTCCTCTTTTTCATGACACAGCCTCTTTTCCTTAGTCATGACTTCTGTTTTATTGCAACATATGACACGTGCCTGCATTAAAGGGAATCTCCTTTCTCTTTTCTATGTATAAATACTATATTTTCTGTGAATAAACCAGAGACCTTTCCCGATCCTCCTCAGGTGACGGAGCTCTCCCTTAACTCTAGTTACTGAATAAAGACCCTGAATTCGAACCACCACGGACTCTTCTCTTCATACTTGACCTTATTGATATTATAGAAATTCCGATCAACGTAAATTACTAAAATATTTACCACATAACAACCAAATAAGGGGGCCAGTGTCCATGGGAGGATACAAATGACGGCATGGCCGTACTAAGGAGGGACTAACAAGCCTTTTAAGGAATCAAACACCAGCATTTACGAAGGACAAAGACTCAAGCCAATGAAAAATATGGGCAGGGCTTCTCCTCCATAATCTCAACAAATCACCAGGGCAGTGCTTGCGCGCGGACCCAGGCTTGACCTAAAAATACTACTGTCTTTAGTTCATGAGCAAGCTCTAGGCGTTAATGTTTAAGCTGACATGAGTGCATTCTTGAAAGATATGACCACGGTCTGAAATTGTGTCTCCATCTTTCACTTGAAGAGGACCAAACTCCATGCTTCATTCCCAATGGGAACACTCAGGAAAGCCTCTGACTGTTATTTGCCTCTGTTACCACATCTGTAACATGGTGCAGATGGAAAGGAAAAATAGTCCAAGGTCATAAGGAGCACCCCCGGTGCACTTTCTGTTATAGAGCACTTTGCTGCTAGTTCACTTTCTACCCTCCACTCGGACCACTCCAGCCAAGGGGGTGTTTAGTAGAAAGACTGATGGCCTCAATGGATGGGGGTGAGCCATAGAGGCGGGACCCTGCCCCATTTTTAATCAATATCTGTCCCTGGTGTTTAGTGTGTTTTGCTGCCTATTTGAAGGGAAGATTAGTCCCTTCTCAGGCGTGCAGAATGACTGTTAAGGCTTTAGAGGTGTGGGTTCTGCCTGGTGCCAGAGTTGCCTAGTCTTCTCACCATGCTTTTTTCAAAACATTTGTCTGTTCTTGCTGTCTTATGGGCTTTCTGCACAGCTGGTGAGGGCAGTTAGGGGATACATCCTATATCTGCCCTGTGGGGTCAGAGAACCTGCCTAGGCTCTGGTGGTGGGGGATATGGCACAATGTCAGGATAGACCAGCCCTCACCCCATTCACTTTTTTGAATGTTCAAACCCTGACATCTAGTTGGTTCTGTTCCCTATGGATAGGCCATATTGAAAGTTACCCCCAGTTCTGCCTTGCCCAACGGAATGGAAAGAATAATGTGTGAGAGCTATTGGATATGCCTGGTGGCAAATAGGTAGAGCTGCTCATGGGATGCCTTGCTGCAGATTGAGGAGATTCTCCCCTTTCCAACTGTGTCTCTCAGTTTGCCCCTTTATATGGTGTAGATAAGCATTCACATCTATTTAGGAAAGGCTGAAAAGCTGAGAAAATATGGTTTGTAATAATCCACTCACCCCTTTTAAGTGTCGCTTCATAGGGTAAGCTGCCTGTTAGAAAGGTTGCGAAACAACACTCAAAGATACTGCATCAATCATTGTTTTTACAGCTTGTCAATCACATCAGCCCAGAACATGATATCTCTCTTTAAATATCATGATACTGCCTCTCAGGCATCTTCTCAGTGGTTGCTTATATTGCTATACATGGGTGAATTGTTTTCAGCGTGTTGCCTGGGCTATTTGGTGAACAAAGAATCCATCTTCAAAAGAAGGTTTCCCCCACTAGAAGAAACACATTTTTCATGATGCTTAAGGTATGATTTAAATATTGATTGCCAGTGTTAGCTTCAATTATATCTTTTTTTCTGTGTAAAGAAATGCTACATACAAATGTAAAGCAAATTATGAAATTAAGGGAAATACCACTTGATCCCCTGCTCAGCTTGAAATCCTTTTGGAACATTGAGCCAAAAGTGAGCGGAAGCTTCATGAGGGTTCTGCCACTCACCTTCTTACCTCTTACCACTCCTGCAGCAGAGGAGGTGCTACCCAGTGCTGTGCAATGCTTGTTTTGCAGATGGACTAGTAGTGAAGACCTTGCAGAGTGGCCTGAAAATGCACAGAGAGGGCTGTTATGCTGATGGTTTTTCCTCAATAGGTAAGCCCATATGAAACGCTGCCCCTCAACCACGGTGTCATGAAAAATGCAAAAAGATAAGTGTGTAGGAGTCTGCCAACAGATGAGCTCTATATTCACTCAGGGCCTGCAAACTCTAAGGTCTCTTTCCGATCTTTCTTTTGTTAATTCTTGCAATTTCCTTCACTGAGGAGGGTATTGAGCTGCATCTAAAATCTCCTTTATTAAGTCTGGGGGAGCAGGTGATATTAGCATTAACTTACTGCACCCAGCCTGTCCTTAACATAACTTTGTAATTTTATCTAAGCATTCTTGTTTCAACTTGATTTAAAATGTAAGACATGTATTTATTCAATACTGCTGTAGGTACTGAAAATATCTAAGACAAGAATAGACTTTAACTTGAAATGACAGACAGCAAGAGATACCGATCTACTGACTGCGCTTTATTAATATATTATAAGGCATTTATAAAGTGCAATGGTTACGCCATCTCGTCATATCCCCGCTCTTCACAACATGAAACCAGGAAACCTTGGATCAATCACTGCTTCTCTTCTTGATTGATCCCAGGCAATTGCCTTGCTTCACTGTGTCTCTAAAGAAGAGACACAAAGGAAGTTTACAATATTTATTTAAACTAGCATGCTCTAATATGTAGTTTTTGCATCACAATTAGAAAACAAATGCATACCAAAAATATCGTTAGCATGGTTAAACAACCATATACCACAAAATGCCCTGTCATTTTATAAGACAGATCAGCCTACCCCCCACTTTTCTACCTAAGCTACATGATTATATAGCACAGATCTCTGCGATCCCATACCTTAGCATACATAGTTGGATGTTGTACATCTCAGCTAGGTCAGTAATCTTGTTTCTGGACTTTTGCACAGTGTGTTTTTGAAATCCTGTCTTCAGTTTTATGACAAGATGTGTGCTCACAAACAGCAGCTGCTTCTCATGTTATGGCCAAGTGCTAGTGTCTGACCAGGCAGAATAACAATAAACATTGTTGTTTGACCTTGTCTATTGTGTTTAGACTAAATCCCAGGAAAAGAAGAACACAAAAACATTGGCAGGTTCTGTGTGAAAATACAATATGGCACAAAAGCAAGTGTGTTTATGTAGTAACGGTGGCAAAAGAAACGTGGCCTACAACATGCACAATTAGGCTAAGAAAGGAAAATGACAATGGGTCATACTGTAAACATAGGACAATATCTAAGTTCATTTTTAGAAACTATTACTTCTTATAAATGGCCCTCAATACAATTTTATGGCCTAAAATTGAATGCATCTTCATATTAAAGAAATAAGTTGTTTTGTTTTTAAACATAATTGAAGCCTTTATCATATGTTTACATGATGTTTATTGAATGATTTACATGCCAAACATGTTGAAGGTTGGCTCATGCTATGGCATCCTAGAGTCAAGCCAGACTTTTGGCCATTCTCTGGCTTGGCTCTCTCTATAACAATACTACATGCCAGCTGCAGTTCTATTCTTGAATTCGTTGTGATAGTTGCTATGGATGACCCTTGAGCCTCTGGGCCGGTCACCCCACGCACCGCGCACACTCCCCGTGAGTGAGCCCAGGCTGCCCACGATCCGGCCGAGTGCCGCCGCTGCTCGCAGCTGTGCCCCTGATCGTTTGTATTCTGTGCCTTGCCACTATTGTTTTGTATTTTGTATTTTGCCTTTTCTTTTCGATTACCTGTGTTTCCCAGCGTGTGCTTGCCCCACTTGCTGTGCCCAGCGCCTGCCGCATTTCCCGCCCTCTCCCTGCTCCCCGCCGCTGCTCCTCTGTGGCCCCGCCCCCTTCTTTTTTGTGTCCCTTCCCACTCACCGCCCCGCTCCCGCCACCCAGCTGCTCCTCCCTCCCACTTGGCCATTTATGGCGGAGTGCACGTGGCAGTGAGTAGTGACCCGTGACCCTCTGGGCCGGTCACCCCATGCACCGCGCACACTCCCCGTGAGTGAGCCCAGGCTGCCCCCGATCCCACGAGTGCCGCCGCTGCTCGCAGCTGTGCCCCTGATCGTTTGTATTCTGTGCCTTGCCACTATTGTTTTGTATTTTGCCTTTTCTTGTCGATTACCTGTGTTGCCCAGCGTGTGCTTGCCCCACTTGCTGTGCCCAGCCCCTGCCGCGTTTCCCGCCCTCTCCCCGCTCCCCGCCGCTGCTCCCCTGCGCCCCTCCTTCTTTTTTGTGTCCCTTCCCATTCGCTGCCCCGCTCCCGCCTCCCAGCTGCTCCTCCCTCCCACTTGGCCATTTATGGCGGAGTGCACGCGGCAGTGAGTAGTGACCCTTGACCCTCTGGGCCGGTCACCCCACGCACCGCACACACTCCTCATGAGTGAGCCCAGGCTGCCCCCGATCCCGCAGAGTGCCGCCGCTACTCGCAGCTGTGCCCCTGATCGTTTGTATTCTGTGCCTTGCCACTATTGTTTTGTATTTTGTATTTTGCCTTTTCTTGTCGATTACCTGTTTTGACCAGCGTGTGCTTGCCCCACTTGCTGTGCCCAGCCCCTGCCGTGTTTCCCGCTCTCTCCCCGCTACCCGCCGCTGTTCCCCTGTGGCCCCCCCCCTTCTTTTTTGTGTCCCTTCCCATTCGCCGCCCCGCTCCCGCCTCCCAGCTCCTCCTCCCTCCCACTTCGCCATTTATGGCGGAGTGCACGCGTACGCGCAGCGGGCGCGCCAATTGTGCACCGAAGGTGCGCCAAAGGCAAGCCCGTCTGCGCCCGTCCGTGCCTGGACTGCGTCCAGCGCCAGGACCCCTGGCCCCAGACGATGCCTACCCACACGACGGACGTACGACGCCGCCACCCTCATCGCACTCAAACCCGACCGACCCAGACCCTGCCACGGAGTCACCCAGAGACGCACCCACGGACCCTTCACCTGTCAAGCCTGCCAGTTCACCTGCCTCCGGACCTGCACCGCATCCACCAAACCGAGCACCAACAACAGCCACCTCAAGTGCATCCTGCTCAACACCCGCTCCATCACAGACACGCCATCGAACTTTGGAACCTGCTCGACACAACTTCACCAGACGTCGCCTTCCTCACAGAAACCTGGATGAACGCCTCCTCTGCACCCGACATTGCCATCGCCATCCCAGACGGGTACAAGATCACCCGGAGGGACCGCGTCAACCAGACTGGAGGGGGCATCGCTATGGTACACAAGAACACCATCCGCATCACAACCGACTCCAACAATACCTTCTCCGCCACCGAGCACCTCCACTTCCAGATACACACCGACCCAAAGACGACCCTCAGAGGCATCCTTGTCTACAGACCTCCGGGACCACGCACACATTTCAGCGAAAGCATCTCGGACTTCATCAGCCCGCACGCCCTCCCCTCCGTTGACTACATCCTCCTAAGGGACCTCAACTTCCACCTGGAGAACCACAAGGACCGCAACACCGCCGCCCTGCTGGACAACCTCGCCAACCTCGGACTCAAGCAACTGGTCAACACCCCCACCCACTACGCCGGCCACACGCTTGATCCTGTCTTCTCATCCAGCAAGCACATCACCTTCAGCCACTCCACTGGCCTTCACTGGACCGACCACAGCTGCGTCCACTTCAGCTTCACAAGAACCACGACCCACCACCACCAGCAACAGGTTCCTCAGAGGAGCTGGCGCAAGATCACCGCCGAGCAGATCACCACCTTCCTCAGCCAGAACCCACCCGCCAGCACAACGGACCTCAACGAAGCAGCCCGCAACTTCACGCAGTGGCTGACCACCTGCGCCGATGACCTCGCGCCACTGAAGAACCATCCCAGCAGACCCAGAAGCAAGAAAGCCTCCTGGTTCACCGAAGAACTCAAGGACTCCAAGAAGAACTGCCGCACCCTCAAGAAAGTGTGGCTCCTCGACCAGACCACAGACAACATGACTGCCCTCAAACAAGCCACCTGCAAGCACCACCAGCTTATCCGCACCACCAAGAAGAAATCACTGAAGGAACGACTGGACAACAACGCCCACGGCAGCAAGGAACTATTCAGCATCGTCTAGGAGTTCTCCAACCCCAGCACCGGCAACAACGACATCACTCCTTCACAAGATCTCTGCGACTCTCTCGCTCGTTCTTCCACCGCAAGATCACCGACATCCACAACAGCTTCGGCGCACCATCCACGCACCCAACCGTCGAACCAATGCCCCCCACCGCCACCCTCCGCACCTGGACCACGGTGACCACCAAAGACACAGCCCGCACGATGAACACCATCCACTCCGGATCTCCAACCGACCCCTGCCCCACCACGTCTTCAACAAGGCCGACTCCACCATCGCACCCCAACTCCGGAACATACACCTCCTTCAACACCGCCACCTTCCCGGAGAGCTGGAAGCATGCCGAGCTCAGCGCCCTACTGAAGAAACCAACAGCGGACCCCACCGACCTCAAGAACTTCTGCCCCATCTCGCTCCTCAATTTTCCTGCCAAAGTCATCGAGAAGACCGTCATCAGACAGCTTGCCGCCTTCCTCAAGACGAACGGAGCCCTCGACCCCTCGCAGTCCGGCTTCCTAGCCAACCACAGCACCGAGACCGACCTCATCGCAGCCACCGACGACATCAGAACCCTGCTCGACAACGGGTAAACAGCGGCCCTCATCCTCCTGGACCTCTCCGCAGCGTTCGACACTGTCTGCCACCACACCCTAGTTCAACGCCTCAGCAACATCGGTATCCAAAAGAAGGCACTGGAGTGGATCATCTCGTTCCTCGCCGGAAGAACACAGAGAGTCCGCCTCCCCCCGTTTCGATCAGAGGCCACCAAAGTCATCTGCTGCATACCGCAAGGATCATCACTCAGCCCCACCCTCTTCAACGTCTACATGAGACCACTTGCAGCCATCGCACGCCAACACAACCTCAACATCATCTCCTACGCCGACGACACCCAACTGATCCTCGCCCTCACCAGAGACCCCACCACCGCCAGAACTAGCCTACACAAAGGGGTGAAAGACGTCGCCGAGTGGATGAAGAGCAGCCGCCTGAAACTGAACTCAGACAAGATGGAAGTCCTCATCCTGGGACCATCGCCCTCCGCCTGGGATGACTCCTGGTGGCCCCCCGCCCTGGGCACCACTCCCAATCCAACAGACCACACAAGCAAACTGGGCTTCATCCTGGACTCCTCCCTCTCGATGACCAAACAAGTCAACGCCGTCTCCTCATCATGCTTCAACACCCTATGCATGCTCCGCAAGATCTTCCGATGGATCCCGACCGAAACCAGGAAGATGGTCACCCAGGCACTCGTCACCAGCCGACTGGACTACGGAAACACCCTCTACGCCGGAACCACAGCAAAGCTACAGAAAAGACTCCAACACATCCAGAACGCCTCCGCCCGACTCATCCTGGACATCCCCCAATGCAGCCACATCTCCGGCCACCTGAGGGACCTGCACTGGCTCCCCGTCAGCAAGAGGATCACGTTCAGGCTCCTCACCCACGCACACAAGTCTCTCCATGACCAGGGCCCCAAGTACCTCAAGACCGCCTGACCTTCTACACGCCCACCCGCCAGCTACGTTCTACAAGCCTCACCCTCGCCGCCGTACCACGCATCCAAAGAGCCACCGCCGGAGGAAGATCCTTCTCCTACCTGGCAGCCAAGACATGGAACTCCCTCCCCATCCACCTTCGGCTGACCCAGGGCCATCTCGCCTTCAGGAGACAACTCAAGGCCTGACTGTTCGAGCAATAGCGGACCCCCTCCCCAAAGCGCCTTGAGACCCTTCCGGGTGAGTAGTGCGCTATACAAATGTTATGATTGATTGATTGATTGATTGATTGATGTACACTAGTTAACCTGTCCCTGTTGCATCAGAGATAAGCTCCCGCTATCGCTTCTGACCTTTTTCTTTATCTCCATTTGATTCTTCATTCCTCTCTCACCATCCCTCTTTGTTTGTTCATCTCATGGCTGCAGTTGTAGAAGCTTTGATAGCACAAAGATGGGGAAAAATTTAAATAATCTAATCATCAAGCTCCCGCGCTGGCTTCAAAGTACCACTCGCTTCGGGTCACGGGTCTTTGCTACCGTGTTTTGTACCAGGAGCTATTTCATTATCATAAATACAATTCTAATGTTCAGTCAATGATGAACCTTTGGAATAGTTTTGACTGTTGCATTTCTCATTTAGAGATTAGTCAGTACCTTTTTATTTCTTTTATTCAAATTTGTCAATAAACAAGTAAGTTTATAGAAATCTCATCAAAAAAATTGGTTAGAACAAATAATCAAATAATTTAGAAAGTGCATTCCATAAGGGACTAAACTCCCTATTTTAAAGAACAGGATACAAATTCTAAAGTCAGTAGAACTCATAAAGAGTTCAAGTTCAAAGGAAAAGAGTGAGATACAGAGAACATAAAGGTCAACATTAGCAAAAGTATACAGTTGCAGTAGCATCTGTCAAAATTCAGCATCAACATTTATTCAAAAGAAGAACAGCAGCAGTGGTCACCGCAACTGTCGAAAAGGAACAAGGAAATGGGTCTCTGGGACAAGCTGTATGGAAAAGCGAGCAGGATACAGCCTGCAAAATAATTGTATTGTGCTATACAAAGCTTCTAACTAGGAACACACAATAATATAAAAGGCAACCATAATGTTGCTAAATGTGTAGCTGGTCTCTCCTGGAGAACCGGGCCTAATGGGCCGGGCAGCGCAGGGCACGCCTTAATCCCCGAGTTCACCTGCCTTGTAAAAAACAGAGACACGAGACACTCCATTGAGCGTGGAAGCCAGGTTTATTAGCTGCAGCTAAGCACAGTTGTCCCAGAAGTTACACTCGAGGTGGGTTCTAAGGAGACTGCCACTTCAATCCGTGGCGCACAATCTTTTATAGTAACATATTTACAGCACCTCACTTCTTACACATACAAAACGAACCAATGAGAAAAGTTGAAAAACAAGCTATCAGGTGAATCAAATACGCCCCTCTCTCAGACCCCATGTGCTACCCCTCCCAACAAATGTATCAGTGATGTTGCCAACAATCCCCTCTTGCAGGTGGCAGGACGTATTTGTGTGCTCCAAAGGATAGTTGTGTAATAGGAGAATACAAGGAGAGAATAGCGAAGGCCAGTCGGATAAGATAATATAAGGAAAGAATAGAAGAAGGCAAATAGTTGGTCGAGACAGTGATCAATCGAGCCAGACATGGATTAACAAACTCAGCCAGACTCTGACATTGGGTTTCGTGGACAAGGGTAATGGAGTTACTTTTTAACTAAAAGGACACATAGCAGCTGGAAACGCAAAAACACATCGTTCGCCGTGCTGCCTAAGTGAGGGCAACACAAAATGGCGACAAACTAAAAAAATGGCGGCTGGATAAAGGACGAAATCAGAAATCGAAGAACCTAAGACCCTCCTTTTGCCATTACTCAGGCAAAACACCAGGGACTCAAATCAATCTGAGTCGATATCAATGGCCATGAGGTCATCGAGCTGTTGCTGTAGCATCATTCTAATATTCTCTGTTTTCTGTGACACGGGCTTCGGTACACACATAGTGGCACAAAGACCACATAATGCAGGTCCACACTGTACACAGAGACAACATGAGAAAATGATGGGCAAAATCATTCCAAGGAATGATTTTGTATTTTCCATCCCCATGTGGACAGTAGTTTCCAAAACCATCCCATCACAGACCCATCTCCTGTGTCCTGATGTATAGACTCTGAGATGATATGTAATTTAGAGATAGCTTGGTATACTGTAGGGACATTATCAGGAATCTAAACACAGCAACTAGACCCAATCAATTTACAGACTCCTCCACGATCTGCAACGGTAATATCTAAAATGATCCGAATTTGCAACGTCATAAGACGATCCGACTGAAGTTTGGCTAGCAGATTACTCAAGGCTCTGAGGTTCCGTGGATTCTGAACCCGTTTCATAAAGGTTGTCGTATCGAGACGATTTTGGTATCAGCGGACCGCAAATGACGAGTGCGGCATGTACGAGTGTTTTCGTCATAAACGATCAAGCGAAACACTATGTATTCAGAGATTTCGTTTGAACCTTCGGGTTCCATTTTGTGTGCGGCAGCCATTTTGTGGTTGCCCTCACATAGGCTGATGACTGTGGCCGAACAAATACTTGGGACACGTACACCTTTAGCTGACTTCTATGTGACCAGAGCAAGCTGACTCCATTGCCCAAGGCTAAACTTGTTAGGCCAGTTCCTTGTTCGGCAGCTGGTCAAGATAGAGATCAAAGAGCAGGACATTGCTGAGTTTATGGTACACGCACACACCCTTCTATCTTGCTTCTCATCTGTTTCTGTTCCTTCCCTTTTATGGCTTAATTATGGTTTGGGTTGAGACCCCTTTTTGGGTTCGACCGGCCTGTCCGAGCAAGTATGTTGGATTTTGCCTAGTCATCACTAGTGGGCTGGACAACGGAAAAGTGGGTTTACCGTCATGCGATATGTTTGAAATGTAACTATTTGATTGGCCAGTTTGAAATGTAATTGATGCTAGCCAGGAATGTGAATTTTAGCATAAAATATGATGTCTCGCTCAATGAATTTGTGCAGTCTCTAGCGAACCACCCGTGTTGTGCTTCGTAGACCTCTGTTCCTGGTTGCAGCCAATAAATTTGGTCTTTGACGTCACCTAGAAGTGTCCCGTGTCTCTGTTTGCCAAGACAGGTGAATCCGAAGACAAAGGGCGTTTCCCCTGATGCCGCTGGGTTCTAAAAATCCGTTTTTTTTAGTTGGCACCCCACGTGGGGCGACTTCAGCGGTACCGGTCCAAGCCTGAAGATCGTGAGGAGCTTCGTGTAAAAATTCTGGAGGAAGGCCTACCACTTCATCGACCCATGTATGTCGTTGTGGTCCGAAAGTCTTTGCTGCGAGGCTCCCTGCTTTCCGACGGCTACGAAGGACTGCTGCCCTGACTGTCGCACTGTCTTGGAAGCCTTTTGACGATTTGTATAGAGAGACAATAGACGGGTCTTCTGGTGACGCCATCGACATTTCAGTTAAGTATGAGTGGAGTGTCTCCCAGTCCTTAGTTTTGGTTCTTGGTTTTTGGATATCTCCTTGGGATCTTTGATTTGGTACTTGCAAGCTCCAAAGCCGAGGGACACGTGTATTCACGAGGCTATCGTGTTTGATAATCCCTTGAAGTTTGAAGCTAGACTAGTGAGGGAAGATGCCTGGTCTTAGCAGACTTGGAAAGATATTTTGTTGTGGTTGTAAGAGGGATTCCCGATTGGAGAACTCGTGTCCGGTGCCTCCGATTGGAACTCCGACCTATGAGCTTTATTTAAAACATGGCGTGGGCCTTATCACGTAAAAGGAAGTATGGATCAGGTATAATAGGAAGGAAGGTGTCCTGAAAGGGCCCCAATATATGGTAGTTATGACACAGAAATATTAGATAATTTAGAAGTTAAACTTTTCAAGAAGAAAGCCCGGCCGGCAATGTTTGACTCTTTTCGCCTATGGCGACAGGAAGCCAAACAGAAAGAAATTAATTTAGCGAAGAGAAATAAAAGAGAGAAGGGTATTTCAATAATGCAAGCTGCTATACAGTTTAAAGATAACAAAGAAGAACAAGAGAGTAACAGTTGCACAGATAACGTAAACTGGCGATTGATAAATGTTATCCAGCTTTTTCTCCTCAGCAGGATGCAGCGAAGGACCTTGAAAAAGATCCTTTGATGTCTCATCTGTTGAGTTCGCCACCCCCTTATGTGCAAAGTGCTACGGCAGCTCTGCAACCTTTAGTCGCGCATCCTCCGCAACCTTTAGTTGCGCCACCTCCGCAACCTCCGGTTGCTGTGCCTCCTATTATTGTACCACCGCCAGCTCCTCTTCAGTTGGCTCATACTCCTTTTGTGTAGCCTTCTCAAGGGTTGCCGACTTTTCTATCTCTATCTCCATCATCTACGATTCCTACTTCTGTGTTGTCTACTTCTTCTGTTCCTGATCCAACTTCGGTTCCTTCTCATTCTGCTTTGTCTCCTTACCTGTTATCGACTTCTCCATCTGTTCGACAGAGGATGACAGATACTGTTACTAGTCTCCTGTCTCCTTTCTTTGGGTCATCGAGTACGACCACTGTTTTAGAGCGTAAACAATTGCGTAGCCATTTGCCTGGTTCCGATGAGCGGACAACGTTGGATCACTCAGTATGTGAATGGGTTACTAATACTTTGAGTCATGATTTGGAGTCCGTTATGGATGTCTTCCGGCAATGGGAAGAACCAAAGCAGAGATATGTTTTTGGGATGATGTGTACTTTCCTTCGTAAAAAATGGGAAGATGGCGATTTGGGACAGACTCCGTCTGAGTTGTTCCGTGTACAGTCCGAGTTTGCGAAGGGAACTATAGTGGGTCCCGATGTTGAGAGAGCAATTGCGACATTGTTATCGTTCAGGAGTGAAGCTCCTTCTCAGTCATTGTTTGGGCCTGATCTCTCTGTTGGAAGGAAGGTGAGACAATATCCAATGAGAGAGGTTCCACCAGTTTGGAGAGAAGGGGATGCAGCAGCTGTTCCACCTGTGCCGCCTCATTTTCAGCGTGTTTGGGTACATGTTCCTTGGAAGCGAGCTGAAGTTTTGGCCCTTAAACAGACTTTGCCTGACCCCCCGTAAATCCTGCAGGGGACTACAAGGAATTATCACAGACTGCAGAATCATGTATCATGAATTTAGCCGATATAGATATGCTGTTTGGAAATGTGGTTCCACAACCATTATGGGCGAAGATTCGTCATGAGAACCATGCAAATGAGTTAGGTGATACGTGGGCTAATCTTGGTGCTGCAGATGGCAGACAAGTTGGTGGTGCTAAACCTGAGCCTGTAATTGCGGAACTCCCTGGTAGGATTATTAATTATATGAAGACTTTAATGCCTGCTATGCGTGTTAACTGGGACAAATTGTCTGCATGTAAGCAGAAGAAAGACGAAAGTGTGTCTGATTTCTTCACTAGGTTTGAAGAAACATTTATCGACCACAGTGGCCATCAGTACGGAAGGTGGTCAAAAGGTTGTTTGTTGATAAGTTTGTACATAATTTGCTTCCCGAGTTGTGTACTAAGTTGAAGGATTCAGAGAGTGCTTGGGATGTGTTGTCGTCGGCACAGATATTGGCTACTGCCCAGTACTACGAGAAAAGAGATAAGGACGAGAAAGATAGAGCCGACAAGAAGACTAAAGATCTGAAAACGAAGGTTCTTTTACAGCAAGCGTATACGCCTCATAATAATCAGCGTGATTATCCGCAACCTCAGCAATATCAGAGAAACTCGCAAAGGTTCGAGTCTTCTCAACAGCGTTTTCCTGTAGGCCCTAATCAATGTGCATATTGCAAAGAAGAGGGCCATTTTAAGAATAGTTGCCCGGTTTTGTTACAGCACACGAATAGTGTTTCTGGTGTGAGAGGTCGAGGTGTTTAGCAAGCTCCTAGAGGTAGGGGACGTGGTGTGTTTCCCCAGAATGCGCGTTCCTTTCCTCAACAAAATTCGATGAATTGTTTTGATCAGCAGAATGGTGCGTCTGGTAGGACGACTCAGTACTATGCTGACGACTATTATGTCGAAGGTGAGAATATGGATGGTACTAATTGCTAGGACAGCCATAGACAAAGAGAGGGAGTTATTTCAGTTCCAGTAGATCAGAGTGGACCTTATGTTGAAGGGTTTACATCAGGTGTGTCAGAGCCTTTTCTGTTGGATACTGGTGCTGTGAAGAGTTCTATCATGCACTCTAAACTCCCTGGCGCGCCTTTGTCTGGCTTAACAAATGTTTCCGTAGGTTTTTCTGGCGCCCCAGTTAGTAATCCGATCTCTAGTCCTTTGTCTCTTTCTGTTGGACCTTGTGATTTCGAAGCACCCCTCATTCTGACGACAGGTTGTGGTGAAAATTTGTTGGGATTGGACTTGTTGAAAAGATTGTATGCAACGCTATATTGTTCTCCTTCAGGAGTACATCTTACATTGGGTAAGAGAGTGATCTCTCCGATATATTTGTCCAAAGATCAACTTCCAGCTGAATTGTCTTCTCTCCCTGATTTTCTTTGGGCTACTGGTACTAATGATGTGGGTCTTTTGGAAATCCTGCCATATGTTGTGACGCTGAAAGCGAATGCTAGATTGACTCGTATTCCACAATATAGGATTTCTAGTGATAGTGAAAGAGCACTTTTAGCGATCATTTAGGATCTAATTGAGAAAGGTGTGATCGAAGAAATGAGAGGTAATGTGTGCAATAGTCCGGTTTTGCCTGTTCTGAAATGAACTAATTCTTCTCAGTCGCCTGTGTACAGGTTTGTGATCGATCTTCGCGAGGTGAATAAGATTGTAGTTCCGCAATTTCCAGTTGTGCCAGATAACACTGCTTTACTGACTCTGATTCCAGCTTCTGCTACCTGGTTTTCGTTGATTGACTTCAAGAATGCTTTCTTCAGCATCCCCATTGGCGAGGAGAGTAGGGATATTTTTGGCTTCTCTTTAGGAGGCCGAAGTTTCCGGTTTAAGCGCGCTCCTCAAGGCTATTGTGAGAGTCCATCCATCTATAGTCAGGCTTTGAAAACACAACTTGATACGATTGTTTTACCTGATGGTGCTGCCCTTTTTCAGTATGTCGACGATTTGTTAGTTGCTGCCGATAGTGAGGAGATTTGTAAAGAGGCTACTTTGTCATTGTTGCGTCATTTGGCTGACTTCCATCATAAGGTGTCTCTTTCGAAGTTGCAGTATTGTCAACAAGAAGTAACCTACTTAGGACACCTCTTATCGAAGGAGGGAAGAAGATTGACTCCAGAACAAATTCAAGCTATTGTGGAAATGAGTGTGCCTACGACACAGAGAGAAGTACGTGCTTTCGTAGGTATTACGTCGTATTGTAGAAAGTGGATTCCAAATTTTTCACTCCTTGCGAAACCTTTGATAGCTCTTACAGTTAAGGATACTCCAAATCCTATTCCATGGACTGACGAATGCCAGAAGAGTTTTTCTGAATTGCGCAATGAGTTGTGTTCGGCTCCTGCGTTGGGTACTCCCGACTACAGTAAGCCTTTTACACTCTATGTCCATGAGAGAGAGGGATGTGCATTGTCAGTTTTGACTCAACAGTTTGGCGATAAGCAACGTCCATGTGCATATTTTTCGTCGACTTTGGATCCGGTAGCTAGAGCATTGCCGAGTTGTTTGAGAGCTACAGCGGCAGCGGCTGTTTCTATTTGACAGTCTGCTGGTTTGGTGATGGACAATACACTGATTGTGATGGTTCCACATGCAGTGGATACTTTATTGAATCGTACCAAGACACAGCATTTAACTAGTGCTCGGTTGTCAGGTTATGAATTGACACTCTTAGCGAGTCATGTGCATATAAAGAGATGCAACACGTTGATTCCAGCCACGTTGTTGCCGATTTCAGTTGAGACAGATGTTTGTGAACAGCACGATTGCTTCCTTGGGACAGAAAAAGAAACAAAAGGGAGGATAGACCTTAGGGACACTCCTCTTGCAGAATGTGATGGTACTTTATGGGTTGATGGTTCGTGCTTCAAGCTTTCGAATGGTGATACGACTGCGGCATACGCTGTTACGACTTTGCATACGATTGTTGAAGCTGCACGTATCCCACATAATTCAGCGCAAGCAGCAGAGTTGATTTCATTGACAAGAGCGTGTGTGTTGTCAAAAGGGAAACAAGTGACTGTGTATACCGATAGCCAGTACGCGTTTGGTGTGGCTCATAGTTTTGGACAATCGTGGAAAGAGCGTGGGTTCCTGACTTCACATGGGACTAAGATTCAGCATGGTCAGTTGGTGAATGAACTCCTTGAGTCACTTACTTTGCCGTTGCAAGTTGCGATCGTGAAGTGCAGTGCGCATAGGAAAGTTACTGATGATGTTGGTCGTGGTAATGCGTTTGCAGATGAAGTCGCGAAAGAAACTGCGAGAGATGTGATGAGTCGAATGTATGTTGCGGGTCCGGCGAGATGGGTTCCGGATAAAGGTATGTGCGAAGATACGATAGAGAGCGTGAAGTCTTTTCAAGCTGAAGCTACAGAGAAAGAGTTGAATGAATGGAGAGAAAGTAAGGGTAAATTGGATTCGAATGGTTGTTGGATTGAATTGTCAGAGCATCAACAATGGCTGTTACCCGATGCGTATGTGCTTCCAGTGGTTACGATGGCGCATGGAATGGCTCATATCAGTGTGAAAGGGATTTGTAAGTTGTTGGCTTCAGTATGGCAAAATGCTGGAATTCCTAGGTGTGCAGAGAATTTGGTCAAGAACTGTATGGTGTTTGATGTACAATCCTGCTAAGGGAACTCCAACTCCAGCTGGTCATTTTGAGCCTCCGACGTATCCGTTCGAGGTTTTGCAGCTAGATTTTATCCACATGGAGAGGTGCAACAATTTAAAGCATGTGCTTGTTGTTGTTTGTGCCTTTTTGAGATGGGTATAAGCATACCCCCTGAAAGATAACACTGCCTTATCTACAGCTAAAGCACTTGTCAAGGAATTTTTCCCTAGGTATGGATTGCCGAGAATGGTCTGGAGTGACAATGGAAGTGAATTTGTGGGTCAAGTGATGAAGAGAGTGTGTGATGGCTTAGGAATACGCCAAAAATTCCACGCTGCAAATCATCCCCAATCAGCTGGTCTAGTTGAGTGCTACAACGGCACTCTTAAATTAAAGTTGGCTAAGATACAGGCGAGCTCTGGTCTTCAATAAGCATGGGCGAATTTTGCGAATCTGGCGTTCGCGAATTTGCGAATTTGTGAACTCTCAATCCGCAAAATCCGCGAACTCTCACGAATTTGCGGATTTTTTTTGGTGTTCGCAAGGGTTTCTGCCAGTTCGCGAGGGTTTTGTACCAGTTCGTAATTGCGAACTTACTTGTCGCGACTTTGTTGTTTCTACATCTGGTTCATCATCACAGGTTCACAGCACCCTCTGTTTCACCACTGCCACCCTCTCATTCACCCATGCCATCCTCTGGTACATCACTGCCACCCTCTGATTCATCACTGTAGATTATGGGGGGGAAAGCAAGCACACCTGCCCTGCTTCAACTGACATGAATTAATTTGGGGTTGATCAATGTGTCACTGAATTTAAACTTCCTGTCTGGCACCTGCTTCCTTATCTGTAATTTGCTTTCTGTTGCAGTGCAATTTTTTTCCCAGGACCTTTGTGGCCTACTTGTAGCTATTCTATGAGCCTGCTGTGAGGGTCAGAGCAGGGTCATAGAATAGTTGCAAGTAGGCAACTGAACTCTGGAGGGGCCCCTCAGGAAGCACTACAGGGAATGGTTACTAATGATGAGTTTGAACTTTTGCACTGCTGAGTGCTTTCAATTTTGCAAAACTCGTTTTTCTGCTGAACAGCAACTGTAATGCCCCAAACAAACTTACTTGTGAAAGTTGATTTCTAATCCAAAAGTGATCCAAAGAAAGTCAAAAAGGCCTCAAATCCAAAAAAGTGCAGGCAAATGTCAACCTGAGGAGTTATTCTGATAAAAATCATCATTTTCAGAAGGTTTATGCTGCTTGCTGGTGGATTTCTTGTGCAGAATTGCAAATTTTGTAATTTTACGAGTGCAAGATTGTTGCTGCCCGCCGCATCTACATGTTCGCAATTGCGAACTCTCGCGATGCGTCGCCAAACTCCCGCGGGATCCCGCAGCAAGATCCAAAATGGCGCAGCACTCACAAAATATCGAGAAAAACAACTCGGCAAACGCTGAATGACGGTAAGTGAACGCTGCACGCCGCAATGTTGTATCACCAAGCAAAAAAATCCGCCGCGTGCGAATTTGCGGATTTTCGGTAAATTCGCGAGAGTTCGCAGATTGCGAATTTACGCAAAATCCGCGAGCGGAACGGATTTTCCGCCCATGCTTAGTCTTCAATGGCCTGATGCTTTGCCATTAGCCCTTCTGTCCAAAAGCATGACTGTGCAATCGCGAATGGGACTTAGTCCGTATGAGGTAGTGTTTGGTCGCCCGGCAAATATTTGGGGAGTGCCGCGGCCGACAAAATTTAGCGAGATAGAACATTCTGTATTGCTTGATTACCTTTATGACTTGACGGCTAAATTGCGTGTTTTGCACCAACAGGTTCATGATTCACTGCCACAAGCATCTGAAGATCCAGGACATGCTATCGAACCTGGTTCCTGGGTCCTCGTGAAAAATTTCCAGCAGCCCCGCTGGATTGGCCCCTACTTGGTGCTTTTGACCACATGTTGAGTAGTGCGAGTGCACGGTAAAAAGAACTGGATCCACGGCGTACATTGTAAGAGGGCCCCTTTGCCTCTGCCGTACGACCGGTGGGTCCAGAACGGACTTCCTGGCTCTGAAACTGAAACCGTGCCTCGTTTTATGCCTTTTAGCGATGCACGTTTGATTGGAACGAACACTGAACGAGAAAGCGACGATCTGCTGCAAGAAGCTGTGCCTCCGCCAAATCGTTTGGATACTTCTGAACCTGAGCTCCTGTTTCGTGAACAGACATTACCTGACAAAGAGCGTTATAATTTGCGACCGAGAGTCGTGGAACAAATAAAAATGTAAATTCTTTCTCTGCTATTTTTAAGGTTTAGCTCTCCTCCGAGGAACTATTTTGATTTTTGTTTTTCGAACCGCCATCCGTGTTCAGCTGTAGGGTCGCGGTGCAAAGACTTTGGAGTGCAAGCCGAAGACGTTAGGTCGACGGTTCTGGTTGGTCTAAGGGCGTCCCCTGGATTGACAGACGCATTCCTTAGCACAGAACACCCTACCGCCGCGAGCAGCATGATTAGAGGATGGAGTTTTTCGAGATGGAGAGACCTGTTGAAAGAATAAGCTTTAAGAGCAAAATATGTACAGTTATGAGCAGAAAACGTTTTTTAATATTGTGTTTGTTCATGTTGTTAAGTTTAATGATGTTTCTGATGGGATATATTCTATTCTCTTTCAAAGTGACGTTAGCACCCACTGCACAACCTATGCCTTCTTCTACTGTTTCCTCGTATTCTTTTCACCCTCTGCCTGAACATGAGTCCATTAGGAGATTGGAATTTGTTAATAACTCCTTTGTTCAGCTTCTGCACCAACACCAACTAGTAGTGAACACAACTAACTGTTGGGTGTGTGGCCTTATACCTCATACTACTGGTAAAGGTATTCCTTATCTGGTCCTGCCATTTAGCTATAATGGTTCTGTGTGGGCATACAGAACGATGTTCATCTATGCTCGTGAAGTCTACCCCCTACGTTCTGTGAAAGACAATCCAAAGAATAGTGCTCTAGTCAAGGGTATAGTCGATATGATTAGAGGAGCTAGTTCCTATGAGACTATCCCGAGAGATGAGATGCTAGCGTATGTTGGATGGAACGTTACTGGATCTGGAGTTAGTCTGAGTGAGAACCAGCGAGCGAAAAGATCCCCTCAGATTTGGATAGTGCCCCAACAGGGTCATTATTGTCTGTGCGAGGTAACGGCAAAAATCTGAGAGCTCAGTTAGGGAAGAGTGTTTGCACTGAGATGTATGTTTTTGCGTCCCAGACTTCGCCATCGTTTCTAGCAGCTAAGGGTACCTATTTCGTCTGTTACGATAGAGTGTAAACATGGTTGCCCCCTGATTTCTCTGGCACATGTTTTGTTTCGTTCCTGTTGCCTCCCACGTATACAGCTGCGGCAGATTACCACAAGACGAGAGTTGTCAAAGGTGTCTTCAGTGAGGAAGATACCGCTGGACAAGAATTGGGAGATTTCTTGAAGGGTTTTCCGCCATTTTGGGGACCTATGGTTAACAGCAGGAACATACGGTAATTGACGAGAGTGGTTGAGTCCACCATAGTTGAAACTGCCGGTGCCCTTAGTAATTTGACTGCTGAGCTCCAGTCAGATCCCCTTATGACTCTTCAGAACAGAGTTGCGTTAGATGTCATACTTGCGGATAGAGGAGGGGTATGTAAATTGATTCATTCGAGCTGCTGCATTTTCATTCCAGACAACGCTCCGACAGTGTACCAAGCCATTTCCAAGCTACATAAGATCTCCGAGTCTGTACATATGGACGAAGGAGATTGGTCGTTGATGGGATGGTTATGGGAATTGTTATCCACGTGAGGATGGAAGATTCTGATGATCATTGGGATGATTTTAGCGATTCTTTTCCTGTTCTGTCTTTGCGTACAGTGTGCTCCTACTATATGTGGCCTTTGTGCTACTTCGTGTTCGAGGAGACCTGTCCAGAGAGAGTTACTAAATACTAGGATGATGCTACAGCAACATCTTGATGATCTGATGAATATAGACCTGGATTCAGACTGACGTGAGTTTAGGTTATTACCTATGTAAGGGCAAAAGGAGGGTCTAAGGTTCCGTGGATTCTGAACCCGTTTCATAAAGGTCGTCGTATCGAGATGATTTTGGTATCAGCGGACCGCAAATGACGAGTGCGGCATGTACGAGTGTTTTTGTCATAAACGATCAAACGAAACACTATGTATTCAGGGATTTCGTTTGAACCTTCGTGTTCCATTTTGTGTGCGGCAGCCATTTTGTGGTTGCCCTCACATAGGCTGATGACTGTGGCCGAACAAATCCTTGTGACACGTACACCTTTAGCTGACTTCTGTGTGACCTGAGCAAGCTGACTCCATTGCCCGAGGCTAACCTTGTTAGGCCAGTTCCTTGTTCGGCAGCTGGTCAAGATAGAGATCAAAGAGCAGGACATTGCTGAGTTTATAATACACGCACACACCCTTCTATCTTGCTTCTCATCTGTTTCTGTTCCTTCACTTTTATGGCTTAATCATAGTTTGGGTTGAGACCCCTTTTTGGGGTCGTCCGGCCAGTCCGAGCAAGTATGTTGGATTTTTGCCTAGTCATCTCTAGTGGGCTGGACAACGGAAAAGTGGGTTTACCGTCATGTGATATGTTTGAAATGTCACTATTTGATTGGCCAGTTTGAAACGTAATTGATGCTAGCCAGGAATGTGAATTTTAGCATAAAAGACAATGCCTCGCTCTCTGAATTTGTGCAGTCTCTAGCAAACCACCCGTGTTGTGCTTCGTAGACCTCTGTTCCTGGTTGCAGCCAGTAAATTCGGTCTTTGACGTCACCTAGAAGTGTCCTGTGTCTTTGTTTGCCAAGACAGGTGAATCCGAAGACAAAGGGCGTTTCCCCTGGCGCCGCTGGGTTCTAAAAACCCAGTTCTTCAGCTCCAGAAGTTTCATTTATGGTAGCCTCAACAACACAAACTAATTGTCTGATGTCTCTGCTATTGGCCATTGGGCCCCGGAAAGGAAGCAACCCTTTAATAAAGTCACCTCCCTCCTGTCCTGCTGTGTCTTTCTTCTTTCTGATCAATAACTCCCCTGCCATGTCTTTTCCTGAAATGACCTGAAGGAGCAGTATACGTTGGGGGAAGAAGAAAAGCCGCATAACAAGTTCCTGAAAAATAAGTAGGAAGCCATGTATAGGCTCTGTCGTGACAGATAAAATATGTGCCTGGTGATGGCACTAGTGGTGAGGGAATCTGAGGTGTATAGACATAAGTATGAGAACAGACACTCTTTTCCTGCAGATTTTTAACATTCTGGCCATTAATTTGTAAACAGAAATTACCTCTGTGAGGTACAGTCCAAATTGGCGGAGAGCTCCTTCGCTTAGCCTTTTCTGTGAGGCTAGTAACATATCATGTTATATTCCATCCATCATATGCTCTTTTCTCATCTATGGGAATCTTACTAATCTGAGCAATTTTAGCCATATTCACTGTTCCCTTAATCAAGGAACTGTGACTGAAGACTGCTCAACCACCATATGGACTACCAGGAGGATACCATAGCTGATTCTGATAAATGTTAGAGAACATAGCCAAATAAGCCCAGGCAGAACCTTCATAGGAGAATGGAAAGACTAAATACGGCATACCTCTCTCTGTATTATGAGGCATGAGCCCACAAACCCAACAATCAGTAGTATTCATTACCAGTTGGTGCTGATGCAATAACTGAATAAACAAATTATTGAAATATTCGGTTCTCCTAATCTGTTCGTGTTCTGAAAGTGTATATAACCGATGTGGGGAGACAGTAGTAGGAAAAGATAAAGAGACAGATGTTGGAACAGGTGCTTGCTGCTTAATATAAACAACCCAGCTTACACAGGCTAATGAAATACATAAACATAATAAAATACATACAATTATACCACATGGACTAACCATCAGTCCTTTACATTTTCTTTTTATCTTTACATTATTATCATTATTTCCCACTTTAGTATCCATTACTCTAAAGCGTTGCTCACAGTAGCTGTGACTGTGGTTGTTAGCCGTCCTATGACACTGCAAGTCCTGCACACCTATGTCACTACTCAGGTCACAGCTTAAGACTCCTATCGTGATCCTGCAACTTGATGGATAGTGGAAGAAAAAACATTAATGTCTTTCAAAAAGTATAATCAGAAAAATCGGAAAAAGAAAAGTTCAATTGTCTTTGATCACTCTTGGCCGTAAATTATATTGAGTCTTATTAGGGATCGTCTGGTCTTTGAACAAAGCTTCTGGATTCGCTGTGTTCAAAAACAAATGTAATGGCACGGCTTCTTGTAACACGTCGTCGTCTTCTTTCTCAGAATTCGTTTGGTCCAGGCGTGCACTACTGAACGGTACAAATCTAGGTACTTTTTCACTTTCGCTGTCGCTCACGCCCTTACGAATCCATTGGTCAAAGGGTAAAGGCAAAGGTAGCCTTTTGCAATGAATCCAGTTCTTTTTCCCAACGACTTTCACTGCTGTACGTGTCGTTAATAAAACTTGCCACGGCGGACCCCAACGAGGTTCCAGATTCTTTTACCGCTGAAAGTTCTTCACGCAGACCCTGTCGCCAGGTTGGATGGAATGACCTGGATCTGCGGAGGCCTCTGGCAAAGGGTTTTGAACCTATTGATGAAGAACACGTAATTTATTGGTGAGGTCATGCAAATAGTCAATCAGCATTGGGTATGGAATATCAGAATACTTCTTAGGTCGAGGGACTCCCCAGACATTTGCTGGGCACCCAAAAATGATCTCATACGGACTCAGACCTAAACGAGAATATACAGTAGTTCTTGTGGACAGAAGTGCTAATGGTAGGGCGTCAGGCCAAGTGAGACCTATGCTCGCCTGAATCTTTGCCAATTTAAGCTTGAGAGTTCCATTATAACACTCTACCAATCCTGCTGACTGAGGGTGGTTTGCCGCATGGAATTTCTGTTTAACACCGAGACCTGTACACACTTTCTGCATAATTTGGCCTACGAATTCACTCCCATTGTCAGACCAGACAATGCGCGGCAAACCAAACCTTGGGAAAAACTATTTCAAAAGGACTTTGGCAGTAGACAAAGCAGTATTGTCCTTTAGGGTGTAGGCCTCTATCCATCTGGAGAAGGCGCAGACCACCACCAGAACATACTTGAGGTTATTACAACGATCCATGTGAATATAATCGATTTGTAATACCTCGAAAGGATACGTAGGGGGAGCAAAATGACCTGCTGGAGTTGGGATTCCCTTTCCTGGATTATGCTTTAAACAAACAATGCAATGCTTCACCACGTTTTCTGCACATTTAGGAATTCCTTCATTCTGCCACACTGGAGCCAAAATCTTACATATGCCTTTTGCACTGATGTGGGCTGGGCCATGCGCCATAGTAACTACAGGTAGTACATAAGCGTCTGGTAACAGCCATCGTTGATGTTCTGACAATTCCGTCCAACACCCTGTCGTATCCAACATTCCCGTACTTTCTCTCAACTTACTCAGTTCTTTCTCAGTAGCCACTTCTTGAATCATTCTCACACTTTCTATTGTGTCCTCACATATTCCTCCCTCTCTGACCCACCTTGCCGGGCCCGCAACACACATACGACTTGTAACATCTCTCGCTGTCTCCTTTGCTACTTCATCTGCAAAAGCATTTCCACGACCCACATGATCAGTAATCTTTTTATGAGCACTACACTTGGTTATTGCTATTTGTGTAGGCAAAGCAAGTGATTCGAGAAGGTCAGTCACCAACTGACCATGCTGTATTTTAGTCCCATGGGAAGTAAAGAATCCTCTTTCCTTCCACAAGCGACCGAAACTATGAGCCACACCGAAAGCATATTGGCTATCAGTGTAGACGTTCACTCTCTTTCCTTTTGCCAACACACATGCTCTCGTCAAAGCAATTAATTCAGCTGCTTGGGCTGAATTCTGTGCAATGCGCGTTGTCTCTACTCCCGTATGTAAAGTAGTAACAGCGTAAGCTGCAGTATTCTCACCATTTGGAAGCTTGAAGCAAGACCCATCCACCCATAGGATTCCATCCGGATCTCAAGTGGTGTGTCTTTTAAATCTATTCTGCCTTTCGTTTCCTCCTCTATTCGAAAAAAACAATCATGCTGTTCTTGAATGCCTTTCTCATCCGGGATAGGCAACAATGTTGCTGGGTTCAAAGTATTACACCGCTTGATGTGTATATGGCTAGCCATGAGCGTCAGCTCGTATCCAGACAGACGAGCACTCGTGAGGTGTTGTGTTTTCGTTCTGTTCAAGAGGGTATCTACTGCATGTGGTACCATAACAACAAGAGTGTTGTCCAATACCAATCCAGCAGATTGACGAATAGAAATCGCTGCCGCTGCTATAGCTCTGAGACAACTAGGCAATGCCTAGGCTACTGGATCCAACGTAGCCGAAAAATAGGCACATGGCTGTTGTTTGTCTCCAAATTGTTGCGTTAAAACTGACAACGCACAACCTTCTCTTTCATGAACGTTGAGTGTGAACGGCTTACTGTAATCTGGAGTACCTAACACAGAAGCAGAACACAAAGCAGTACGTGAATCAGAAAAACTCTTTTGGCATTCGTCAGTCCAAGGGAGAGGTTGTGGCGTATCTTTCAACGTAAGTGCCAGCAAAGGTTTAGCTAACAAAGAAAAATTCGGAATCCATTGTCTACAATAAGAATTAATGCCCAAAAAGGCACGTACCTCTCTTTGTGTGATTGGCTCAGACATATGTGCAATCACTTGAATTCGTTCTGGGCTCAACCGTCTTCCCTCCTTCGACAAGAGATGACCTAAATAGGTAACCTCTTGATGGCAATATTGCAACTTAGAAGGGGACACCTTATGATGCAGGTCAGACAAATGACGCAACAAAGAAACAGTCACATCCTTACAACCATCCTCTGAAACAGCAGCAATCAACAAATCATCAACTTATTGAATAAAAGTGGCACCTGGAGGTAGAATGAAAGCATCAGGCTGAGATTTCAAAGCCTGACTGTAAATGGAGGGACTTTCACAATAACCTTGAGGTGCACGCTTGAAGCTACTTTCCTCAGCAATAGGAATACTAAAGAAAGCATTCTTTAGATCAATAACAGAAAATCATGCAGCTGAGGTGGGTATCATAGTAAGCAAAGCAGTGATATCTGGGACAACAGGAAACTGGGGGAAAACAATCTTGTGAATCTGCAACAAACCAACATCATTCGGACCTGTAGCCCAAAGTGTAGCAGGAAGAGATTGCAACTCAGGCGGAAAGCTATCTTTCGATAGGTATGTAGGAGAAACCAATTTCGCACACAAAGTAAGACGCACACCAGAGGGGGAACAATACAACGTTGCATGAAGACGTTTCAGCAGATCTAAACTCAACAAGTTTTCTCTGCAACCAGTCGTTAAAATAAGTGGAGTTTCCAAATCGTAAGGACCAATCGAAAGAAGAAAAGGACCAGAAACTGGGTTAGCAACTGGGGTGCCATAAAATCCTACAGAAACGTTCGTTAAGCCAGACAAAGGTGCCCCAGGGAGTTCTGAGTGAATGATAGAACTTCTCATTGCACCAGTATCCAAAAGAAATGGCTCTGCAACACCCAAAGCAACTACCTCAACATAAGGTCCATATTCATCCACTGGAACTGATATGACTCCCTTACTTTGTCCATAGCTGTCCTAACTAGAATGAAAATCCTAAACCTCACCTTCAACACAATAATCATCATTGTAATATTGCGCAGACTGAGTATTCTGCTGATCAAATTAATTCGAAGAATTCTGAGGGGGAAAGGAACGCTGCCCTTGATGCAACGCACCTCGCCCTCTACCCCTAGGTGCTGATTGAAAACCACCACAGCCTCGCGGTCCTTGAAATCCACCATTACGCTGCAATAAAACCGGACAGCTATTCTTAAAATGGCCTCCTCTTTACAATAGGCACACTGATTAGGACCAAGCAAAGGTTGCGGAACAAAAGGCTCAGGTTTCTGAAGCAACCTCTGAAGCTGAGGAGGTTGCTGAAACTGACGCTGGCCAGAACGAGGGGGATAAGCCTGCTGAAGAAGAACCTTCGTTTTTAAATCCTTAGTCTTCTTCTCAGCCTTATCTTTCTCTTCTTTCTCCCTATTCTCATAATACTGAGCAGTGATCAATATCTGTGCAGATGAAGAAACAGCCCAAGAACTTTCCGAATCTTTCAATTTATGCGACAATTCTGGATGTAAATTAAATACAAATTTATCCACAAATAATCGCTGTCCACCTCAGTACTCATATCCTGACCACTATGATCGATAAATGTCTCCTCAAACCGAGTAAAGAAATCAGAGACACTCTCATCTTTCTTCTGCTTGCACGCAGCTAACTTATCCCAGTTAACGCATAAGGCAGGCATCATCGTCTTCATTAAAGCGATAATCCTACCAGGCTACTGCGCAATCAAATCATCTGTTTTAGCACCACCCACTTGTGCTGCATTTGCAGCAGTTATAGCAGCCCAATCACCACCTAAAGCTTGATCGGGATCCTCTCTACGAATCCGAGCCCACAATGCCTGTGGAACCACATTTCCCATCAACATATCAATATCCGCCAAGTTCATAATACATGCGTCAACAGTCTGGGACAGCTCTTTATAATAACCAGCAGGATTTTTACGAGGGTCCGGTAAAGACTGCTTAAGTGCTAAAACTTCAGCTTGTTTCCAAGGGACGTGTACCCATATATGCTGGAAATGAGCAGGGACACCGTGAACAGCGCCCGCTTGCGGAACTGCTTCTCTCCATACTGGAGGTACTTCCCTTATAGGATATTTTTTCATCCTCTGTCTAACTGCAGGATCAGGTTCAGAAATAGTCTGGGAAGAATATAAGGACCGAAAAGTAACAAGAGTCTTTATAGCACCCTCAACGTCAGGACCCACAATGAGTCCTTTATCAAACATGTCCTGTATATCCAATAGACTCTGAAGAGTTAAATCCAACTCCATATCCTCCCATCTTTTAACAAGTGCATCACACATGACATTAAAAACGTATCTCTGCGTAGGCGCATTCCACTGGAGAGAGGTACTCAATATATCGGGTACACTATACAGTGAACAATTCATCATACATTTATGAGCGAGGGAGTCAAATACAACTCATTCCTCAGAATCTGGAATTTGACTAAGGGATTGCCTTCGGGAAAAAGCAGGAGTCATATTAAACGGCCCAAAGAGGGGGGAGAAAAGATCAGAGACAGTATCAACTAACCGATTACCAATCGGAGAAGAAGTAGGAAGTAAAACTGGAGACGCAGTATTAAGCAAAGGAAGAGAAGAACTAGCCATTGCAAGAGAAACTGAAGGCAAAGGAGACTGAGGTACAGAAGTTGGGGGCAAAGGAGGTGCTGGCGGCAATACAGGGAGAGGCAATTGCGTAGGAGCCGGAGCTCCTGGCTGAACGACAGGTTGCTTCACAGGTGGCAATAATACAAGTGCATTAGCACCTGACGCATAAGGCGGAGGTAATTTCAACAAATGGGACATTAAGGGATCTTCATCAAGATCTTTGCGCTGGGGATGTAACACGGGATAGCACCTATCAATTGCCATCCGATGCTGTCTATCTAAGACCTCAATTGCTCGATCAGTCTCATCGTCTTTGAACTGCTGAGCAGCCTGTATAACCGTCATATCTTTCACTTTCTTATCTCTTTTTGCTTGTTTAATTTCTCTCTGTTTGGCTTCCTTACGCCAAAGGCAGAAAGAGTCAAACATTGCCGGCCGGGCTTTTCTTTCAAACAGAATTGATTCCAAATTATCTAATATATCAGGCTCAAAACTACCATTTTGTGGCCACCGCAAAACACCATCTTTCTTCGTGTATCGGATCCATGCCTCATTAAAGGCAATGGGGCCAACACCATTTTTGGAATAGAGCTCATAAGTGGGAGTTCCAACCGGAGGAATCGGACATGAATCCTCGAGCCGGGAATCCCTAGTACAGCAAAAGCAACAACATTTCCTAAATCCGCTCAGACCAGGCATTTTAAGCACACCGATCTTTTTACTAACTTCAAGGAGTAAAAGCAAAGAACACGGTACAGTTGTACTCACCCCTCGGCTTCGGCTATTGCAACAGTCAAATAACAAAAGTCAAAAACAAAACAAAGAAGTGGGCACTACCCACGAATACTTTACTAAATGGTCTTCTCATGCCAACAGAGGTCCGTCTAACGTCTCGCGATACCAGTCATCACCAGAGGGTCCAAGGCAGGGCGGTAGTCAGGGCAGCAGTCATCAGCAGCCGTTGGAAAGGAGTAGCCGCGCTGCAAAAGACCTTTGGTCCACTTCGACATACAGGGGTCGCTTGACATGGCTTGCGAATCCTCCGGAATTTTCCTACGGGGCTTCTCACGACCCTCCGGCTGAACCGCTACCACTGAAACCGCCCCACGTTGGGCGCCAGTTGGAGAACCGGGCCTTATGAGCCTGGCGGCGCAAAACACGCCTTAATCCACGAGATCACCTGCCTTGTAAAAAACAGAGACACGAGGCACTCCCTTGAGCGTGGAAGCCAGGTTTATTAGCTGCAGCTAAGCACAGTTGTCCCAGAAGTCACACACGAGGTGGTTTCTAAGGAGACTGCCACTTCAATCCATGGCGCACAATCTTTTATAGTAACATATTTATAGCATCTCACTTCTTACACATACAAAACAAACCAATGAGAAAAGCTGAAAAACAAGCTATCAGGTGTCTCAAATATGCCCCTCTCTCAGACCCTGTGTGCTACCCCGCCCAACAAATTAATCAGTGATGTCGTCAACAATCCCCTCTTGCAGATGGCAGGACGTATTTGTGTGCCTCAAAGGATAGTTGTGTAATAGGAGAATACAAGGAGAGAATAGCGAAGGCCAGTCGGATAAGATAATATAAGGAAAGAACAGGAGAAGGCAAATAGTCGGTCTAGACAGGGATCAATCGAGTCAGACATAGATTAACAAACTCAGCCAGACTATGACATCGGGTTTCATTGACAAGGGTAATGGAGTTACTTTTTAACTAAAAGGACACATAGCAGCTGGAAACGCAAAAACACATGGTTCGCCGTGCTGCCTGAGTGAGGGCAACACAAAATGGCAACAAACAAAAAAATGGCGGCTAGATACGGGACGAAATCAGAAATCGGGGAACCTCACTCCTCCTCAGAGCCAAATGAGTAACAGCATTTGAGTGAGAGTGAGTACATCTTTTCCTTTCCCATGAAATAACATGCATCTCACAAGGTTTTATCTCAACGTTTGTTACAGGCATCTTACGAATGTAGCCTTTTGGTCCATAGTTCTCTATTACCATAGACATTGAGCACAGTTTCACTTTCTAATGTTAAAGTTTGATTGTGTACACAAAGAACTATGCTAAAGAAAAGAAACATCAGTTTTTAAAATATACTGTTTAGTAATGCATTTCTTTAACACAAACAATAAAATTCTGTTTTAATTTGTGCAACTATTCTATTCAAGCATTATGTGAAATATGAGGTAAATAGGATGTTTGTTTATCAGAGTCAAGATTCAATACTCTTTATTTTGGCATTACGCCATGAAAGTACAAGCTAATGAGTACTTTAAAAACACAACGACATTGCAAATAGTAAAACGTATACTCAATCATTGGAGTTAGTGGAAGCAAAACATTTAGAAAGGAGGGCTACCGCCACATAAATAAAATAAAAGTATATTTAAAATTGATAAAACACTGTCGTCCCTATACATATAATAAGCCAGTTAAAACAACAGTAGGCTCTGTTAGATTTAACACACAGGTCTAATCATGTGATAGCAGCAAAGTCCTAGGAAAAGTTGGCAGCTATATAGTAAAAGCCTAGGGCCTCATTTATGAAAAGTGACGCATCGCTACAAGAAAACAGCGATGCGTCCCTTTTTATTGCGCCCTCCTTGCTCCCCCAATGATGCGTCATATTTACAATATGACACATCATTGCGCAAGGACTTACAAATACGTCAGTATTTCTTACGTATCTGTAAGAGCAAAAGTGACGCATTGCTGGAGTGTGTCACAAAAGTGACGCAACTTCAGCAATGCGTCCTTTCACATGGGGCAAGCCCCATGTGAAAGGGCCTGCGTCAGTCTTACGCCTGCTGTGAGACAGGCGCAAGATTTTGACGCAATGGCGTCCTAGAAGTGATGCAGTGAAATCTCATAGATTTCACTGCGTCACTTCTACGACCTTTCTTGCGTCAATACGCCCCCCCCCTTGCATACATTATACCTGGCGCAGGTATAATGTAGCGCAGGGGTTTACAAAGTGACGCATCTACCTAGATGCGTCACTTTTTAAATATGGCGCAACAAGGCGCATATTTTATGCCACTGGTGCATCACAAAAAGAGACGCACCGGTGGCGTAAAAGTGACGCAAGGGCTCCTAAATGAGGCCCCTAGTTCTTCATCATAAGAATGTGCAAAAGAATCATTTGTGCTAGATAGTTTTAGCATTGCAACAGTTCAGCCTCTACATCCCTTCCAGTAACTGGTAAAAAAAATAGTGTTTGCCTATTTCTACACACTGCAAGTAAATACCTTGAAACTGTTATATGTTTATATTAAAATCAACATGCTAGTTTATCATGTAAAGGTTCAAGGTAGTTTGCAAATCGTGGCATAGCAATGTGATGTCATGGAATAGAGAATGTTTGGCAATGAAGCCAGCACTGGCAGTTGCTGTCCTGTTTTGCCAGTGTTGGTCGCACACTTGTTCTTGGTTGAAATAAACCTTTCAAAAAGGATTTGGTGGAGTGTGGATGGTTTCATATGCGAAGAGGGTTGGATGTATTCCTGGGAATACCAACCCTATCTCATTTTACGTGGGCAGATAGCTGTGGCACCAGCAGCGACTCGGTGGAGCTCTGCAGACCAGGAGACAATGTCAGGACAAGTGGCCCGGGGTACTGACAGCTATATACTAGTGCTGCGGAGCGGTGATTACATTATTTTGAAGATCTGGACTGAAGTAACAAGATATTGGCAAAGGAGAGCGAGAGGCAATGGAGTGTGCATTCAGCACGAGCAGTGTTGAGGGAAGAATGTATTTCTAAGAGAGCACGAGCACATTCCAATGCATGCCAGTGTTTTCGGGGGCAGGGCAACAGCCTTTACGGCTGCATAAAGGTGCATGCCAGGCGAGAAGGTATGTGCACACGGGCCGTATTGTAGTTCTGTGTGCACAAGCACATTCCTGTGAGTGCCGGGGTCCTCGGGAGTACAGAGGGCCACATTGTGGGCATGTCAAGCCTGTATGAGAGGAGTCCAGAGCTGCAGGGTGAAGTATTTCAGGCGCCCTGTGGTGGATGTGCGAAGGCTATATAGATGTGCAGAGTTGACAGGAGTTACAGTGAAAGGCCAGCTTTATGATTGTTTAGTGATCAGGGTGGAAGACAGTAGTGAATCTCACTGGTTTGTCAAGTATAACTGTCATATTAAGCAGGAAGTAAGTATCTCCTTTTTCACATGACCAGTGTGATTATTTGAGATGACACGAAGTTCCTGTTTGTTGTCACGAAATAAAATTAGACCGCTAAAGAAAACCAGTTGCAGTAAGAGGAAGGGAGTGTATTTGTGAATAAAATGACTAGACTGCCAAGAAAAGTCTGCTAAAGTACAACTTGATGGATGTAGTGTACTGCTCAGCCAGGATGTGTGATGATGCGTGGAACGTTGAATGTTAGAATGTTGGGATGTTAAGATCAGTTGCTGAATGGGCTAAGCAGAGCACAGACTGCTCCTGGCGGGGCTCTCCTTCATCTTGAATACAACTAAAATAAATACATCATTTAAATCACAAAGAATGGACTTATTTCTGTTCATTACATTGGCGACGATTTGGAAACGCCCTGCGCGTCAATTTTCAAGCTACCTCAAGATTCAAATTCATCAGAAGCTCATCTCTAATGGCACCATGAGCCCCGCCAGTGACCTGTCACCGGTCGCCCTCGACATCAAAAGTACCATTTTCAACATACCCTGCTGCCTCCCAGCTTCGGTCTACAGTTCCTGCCTGCATGCCAGTTCCTTTCTCATCACAGTCAGGTACTCCAGAGATCCACAGTAAACCTTTACCACCCTGATGTGTGTGCACGCTACTGGTTATGAGTATCCAGATTTCCTTTGGACGCATGTAACCTCTCATTTCTGCCTTAGCTGCCTAAGAAGTTACCTGCCTCCCACCCTGATGTCTTCTTCACATTAACGGATGTGAGTACCCGGCTTTGCTTCCGAGGCATAGAACATTTTCACACTGCGATTCACCAGTGCCTCAGACTCACCATCCATGCCTGCTTTGACCTGCATTGGCATCATTCACACGAGATAAGGAGTGTCAGACTGCAAAGTGCGAGAAGAGTTCCCCGTGTCAATGTCTTCAACAACCTCGGGCGTGACACAATTCTCCGTGTTTGTCTGCTAACATTCTTTTAAATTAATCTCCATGTTTGTAATGGTGAGAAAAAGGGAACTGGTGTATTTTGTCATTAACCCTGAGTACATTTTATTGTTATTCTCCATAAGTAGTGCCTTCCCTATGGCAGTTCAACCGCAATTTAGAACTGCCATCCCTCTTTCAAACATGCCACAAGCTCACTGCACGCATTTAAACAGCGCGTGCAGTCCTCACCTGTGTCGTCCTTCTTGCTTCTATGGCGACTTCCAGCAGCATCACCACAGCTGTACTACGATGTCAGGAGCACCTTCCTGCCGAGATCCTCCCGGCATCTCCCACTTTGACGTGCCGCCATCTTAGTTTGACAGCTAAAATATTCACTGGATATTGCGGTAGGCACGCTTTCTTATAAATTTGTCTTCTGCATTTCAGTATTTACAACAGCGATAGGCACGCTTTGTTTTATACTTGCCCTTCGCATTTCAGCATTAGCATCACAGCGATGGGCACGCTCTCACTACTTCTTCAGCCAAGCTTATCAAGGATCCCTGGCTTGCCTTTTTACCTACAATTCTTCTCACATATGTTTGTCTTCGTGGATCCCTCACAGGTACTGTTTCATTGCGTCTCATTTGGAAACTTTTCATATCACTTCGATCTTCTGATTCTCCAACTACTGTACTTAATGTTTTAAAACACTGCCACCTAGCGGTTACTTTTTTCACCACCGCATTATTACCAGCATTATTCCCTGTTTTAATGCCTGTTTCAAGTTTTCCTTGTGTAATTTTAATTGAAGTCGATTTTATTGATTCCAGCTACGCATGAAGTTACCGCAAGGCTCATATAATTACCATATGGAATTTTCTATTTTCATAACCTTAATAGAAATTTAATGTACTTTCTTTAACTGGTTTTCAGTGCTAACTGATACTACATTTTGCATTTTTACTGTGTAGTTTGTTAAAAAGTGGTGGATAGTTATCACCAGTTATTGTATGGTTTTCCTCCACATCTTCTTTTTCTCTGAAAATGCTGGTTTCATTTTCTACGTTTACATGTGTGGTATTTCAAACTACATACACTGTTACAGTACATTGCATTATAAGTTTAGTGTATGTGTATCTTTGTTCTTCACTTCATTTTACGTGGTACTTCCACTTCTAATGCCCATGTTGCATTTCACATTTTTGTTTCATGTGGTCATACTCCACATCCATTTTCAGTTTCAGGCATTACACTTTGCCATGTGCCATTCATGCACACCTTGCACGTCACGTTTCAGTGCTTATTTACTAAACACAACTTTTCGTTGCGTTTTCCCACAGTACCTCGCAGTACCCATTTCACACTCCCTTTGCGTGGGATTTATTGCAGTTTGTATTTCACCTTACATCGTTTCATGTACATGATTACTACTGTCTTGTGGATTCACTTTGTCAAGAATCCACCTAGGTGTATCTCACACACCTTTCTACATATTTTCTTTCCATTTTCTCCTGCATTCACTTTTCATTTTCTCGCCACCTCCACACTGGTCTGGCCAACCAGTGTGCTCTGGTGGTGATTACTTTGTCTATTCTTCATTTTTCATGTCTTTGTATCACCATTGTTGCGCAAATCTCATCTTTCTTCTTGTTTTTTTTTTTACTTCACTCTTTCATTCACCATGCAACACTTGCATCTTATTCACATCTGTTTTCTCTCTATAAGGGGGAAGAAGGGTTGGTTTATTTCTTAATTCATGCTCATTCATTTATTTACATGTTTTGAAACTCTTCACCTTAAAAAGGTAATCATCATTCCATCCCTTCTAGATGTTTAATTTTAAAATTTTGCTTGTAACTTTTTGTACATCTTTAAGTTCTTCCTTCTCATTGCAAAGAAGGGAGAAGATGTAGTGTACTGCTCAGCCAGGATGTGTGATGATGTGTGGAACGTTGAATGTTAGAATGTTGGGATGTAAAGATCAGTTTCTGAATGGGCTGAGCAGAGCACAGACTGCTCCTGGTGGGGCTCTCCTTCATCTTGAATACCACTAAAATAAATACATCATTTAAATCACAAAGAATGGACTTATTTCTGTTCATTACAATGAGCTTGAAAATTGTAAAGTTGTGAACAACGGTGGCTACATTTGTTATATTATCCCTAACCTGTGACCCGGGTGACTACTTTTGTTGTGTAACTCGTGTGGATTTGGGAAATACTTGCACAGGATTAAAATATGCAGGCTATTGCAACTCTGCCTGCCTTCCTGGATGCCTCAGGGGATCCCAGTATGCCATTGGAGGCTTGGCAAGAAGCATTTAATCCTAATTTGAAGCTTTATAGGGAAACATTTTGTAGCCAAAAAGAAGCTGTCTTTACTAAAACATAGCTTGGGTGTAGAGAGAAGGACAGTATTGAGCACATTACCATGCGGAAATATTGACACAGGATATAATGATGAGATGGAGGAAGAGGAGAAAGAGGATGATGTATATAGTATTGCTGTGAAGGCGTTGGAAGTGCACTTTGGGAAGAAAGTCAGTATGGTGGTGGTGCAACATAAATTTCTTTCACAAGCGTAAACAGCGAGTGCATCTAGTAAGATCAGTACGTGAGTACACTATGTACCTTGTATGTCACTTGTAATTTCCTTAATACCTATGAGGAGATAATTCGAGATCAGCTGATTAATGGTATGAGGAATATGAGGGTACCCTCAAATGGTTTAGTTTAAAGGACCCATTGTCAAATAAAGCCATTGCAGTTGCTAATCATGTAGAATAAACATTGCGCTATGAGTAGGAGTTAGGAAAAAAAGATGATGATGATGAGGTAACAATACAAGTAGTAAACAAGGATTTGGTAACAAGGTAGATAGGAACGAAAAGGGAGAGGTCAAAGCTGGGAAAAGTAATGAAGGAGAAAAAAGAGTTCATGATGAAGGAAGTATATGAAAAAAAAGTGAGTATGTTAGATGATAAGCTATACAGTCCTCCTAAATGTGTTGTGTCTATCAATGACTGTTTTACCAAATGTTAACCCCTTCAAACTCTTACTCCACCCTTCCTGATACATAAAACAATTATAGTCCCCTATACATACCAGTAATTTTCCTGCCGCTTATGCAGCAGCAGAACCTCCTCGTCTGTGCTTAGACACCAGTCTGATCTGAATCTACAAACCCAACTAACTTTAACCATACATTTCCCTCCCCACCTGTGAACAGCTAATTCAAAGCCATCACGTGACCGAGTGCCCCCACCCTCCAGAATCCTCATCTACACAAAACATACGAAAGAATTACCTCTGAAATCCACACTTGGTGCAATGCAATTTCAACCACCCATGTATAACCCTAAATATTTCATGTAAAATGACAAACAAAACAGATGAGGTTTATAGACGTAAAGTCCATTAGAAATTCTTTTTCAATCCTGTATTTGACCTCGACTCCATAGTTCTTCCGTAGCCATGCCACTTCCTGGACTACCTTTGACGTGAAAATGTTACAATAAAATGTTCATACTTTCTTTTTCATCGTGGTGCTATAACAGGGTTGGTACGGAAGGGTATCAAATAAACTTGTGGATGACCTGAAGCACACCCTGTTTTCATTCGTAAAGTTCTTATGTATTCCTTTTTTGTTGTTTAGCGTGCAGCACTCGATTTATGCGCTCCAGCCCCAATGTGCATGTGGAAATCATCAAAGAGTGGTGACGCACTGTTTGCGGGTTACCGACGAGTTGCACAGCATCATGCACCACTTGTATTACAATAAATACTTGTAATCAAAATTCTTTCAAATGTTCCATCCATTTTATTTCCGCTAGCGAGATTCTAAAGCGGCAAAAACGAGTGAGACGGCTGGGCTCGGGACAGAGCCGCGAGGACCCAAAATGGCAACGCCCTGATATGCAGAGGAATCAGAACGAAGAGGGGTTACAACGAGACGTGAAAACCTGCGGTGTTACATGTAAGATGGCGATTGAAAGATATCCGCTCCGCAAAGCACAAAGTCAGCCTGAAACACAGCGAGAGCGAGGTACTGCTAGTGTGTGCCCCATATCCCAGCACGCATGTAGGGAGCAACAAAATGCCCTGTGGTGCCTGTCTTTAAGATGGCCGCCCCCAGCCCCGAATATCTTTAGCACCCCCCCCTTTTAAACATGCATCCAAGATCTAAGGAGGCCCGACCTCAGATTCCTCAGACCCCTAACCTTGGCCATTTACCGCTGGCTTTGAATTGGGCAGAATTTGCAAGACTCGCTCAGGTTTCCCAGATGCCTGACCTTATGATTACCGCCCCCCGGGACTGATCTAGAATGGGTGATCTATGGCGCCTTATCTCGACACTGAAAATAGAGGTACACGAAGATATCAAGGAAGGCTGATATCTCGATACTCTATTGAGTATCGAGCTGTTCTAGGAGCCCGTGTGCGTCAGGATGTCTAGAGCCTAGAGGGCCCCAATGTTTGGCGCGGTCTGTTTAAAGGACTACTGACAGGCCCCTGCTGCAGTTTGCCTCCTACAGCTGCCCTGCAATTAGTGGGCAGATGCACTGTTTAGGCGCAATCCTTCAGAGAGTCCATGGAGGGACAGAAGTGGCACTGAGGTGTCAGGCCTTTCACAGCTGTGCAGCATTTAGGGCCAGCTGCAGCGGGTAGGCCCTGTTATTTTTCTCAGCTGACCAGCAAGTAGTGGGCAGCTGTAACACCTAGGTCCGCGCAGATGGCGCTCCCCTGACTGGTGATGCATAGGCAGCGCGCCCTGACACTCTGGACACAGGGCCTTTGAGCCCCTTTGGAGATGGCCAGTTGGCCAGGGGGGGTCAGATAGATGGATAGGGCGCAAAGCCCTACTGTGACTTATGTGCTAATGCTTTTGGGGTGCTAGGAAATGTATATGGCTTATTCGGCTGCCCAGCAAGTAGTGGGCAGCAGCTCCGTTTAGGCGCAATCCTTCAGAGAGCCCCTGAGAGGGACAGAAGTGCCAGGCCTTCAACAGCTGCGCAGCACTTGTTGCCAGCTGCAGCGTTTAGGCCCTGTTGTTATTGTTCTCAGCTGCCCAGCAAGTAGTGGGCAGCTGCAGCGCTTAGGTTTGCGCAGATGGCGCATCCCCGACTGGCGCTGCATTGGCAGCGCACCCTGAGATTCTGGTCACAGGGCATTTGAGCTCCTTTGGAGCTGGCCAGTTGGCCAGGGGGGAACTGGTAGATGGATAGGGGATAAAGCCCTAATGCGATTTATGTGCTAATGCTTTTGGGTGCTAGGAAGTGTATTGTGTATAGTATGTTATGCGCACCCTGTTTTGAGACCCCCTGAGATCAGAACTGAGAAAAACAGCTCTAGAAACAACAAGAAGACTGCTCCATATACCAATGCAAAAACACTCTGCAAAACGGGCAGACATCTTCAAATGGCACATTAATCATTAGTAACCCCTCAAATTTGGAAACAGACACCTGGAAACTTTGGGATCAAGCTTGTTAACAAGAAAAACGCCATATTCCCCACAACTCTAAAAGTAGCACTAATCAGAATTATTAGCAAAAATTTTACTTGTCCCTGGACATTATTTGGATTTTTCTTGTCCCCGGACTTCGAATGGTCGGGAGTGTTTGACGCTGTGGCCGCCGTTCCTACCGGTCATAGCAACACAAGACTTCTGGCGTAACTCTCACGCGGCGTTTCAACCTCAAGATGGCGCCTGTGAAGAAACGGACCTGGTTTTTGAAAGCCTCGCAGCAGATCCATGGAAACGTTCTTATTTTTTTACTGAACTACCTACCCCCTTACCCTCCCTGCTCTTCTCCTTTCCTCTTTTCTGATACTAACCTTTGCCCCCACCTGTCCTTACCCTAGTCCCCGCCCTGTTTACCTGTGAATTTCCCGCGTCATTTGAGAGCTTGTTATTTTGTCTGATGCCCGATGGAGCTACCTGGTTTAGCTATAGGGGAGATGGGCCATGGATTCCCTCCTTGGTCATCACCTACCCAGTCGGCCTTTAGACAGATTTAATTTCATCTCTCCTTGTAAATTGTAAATTGTAAATTGTGTGTGTCTTGTAAAGCGCACTGCTACCCGCACCGCAGGCCTCGTAGTGCTATAGACCGCTGGGGAACCCGTCCTGGCTTTCTCTGTGAGATAGTCCCTCCTGGGAGTCTCCAAGGTGAAACCAGGCATCCCCGGCGTTTGTGAGGGGCCGTTGTGGAGATGAGGCAAGCTTAATGCCCACAGTTGCCGAGTGTGATCCCTGATTAGAGTAGGCACCGAGGCGAGAATTATCAAGTCCGCTGATACTGGTCCAAGACCCTGCCGCGTCGGGAATCGAACCCTGGTCCCAGGCCGTTCTCTGCTCTCGGGTCTGCCGCCTCTAGCCAGTGAGCCTCACCACTCCTTGTAATCTCTTCCCATATCCTCCCTTTCTCACCTTCCCAGTTCCCTCCTCTCTACACTCCATTTATTTTACCATCCATGTTAAATAATGTTTCTCATTGAGACCTAGCTATTTGGCCGAAGCCCGGTGGAGCTATCAATCAATCAATCAATCAAAGACATTTATAGAGCGCACTACTTACCCGTAGGGTCTCAAGGCGCTTGGGGGGGGGGGGGGGGGGGTGCCGTTACTGCTCGAACAGCCAGGTCTTGAGCTTCTTCCTGAAGGAGAGGTGGTCTTGGGTCAAGCGCAGGTCGGCCGGGAGGGAGTTCCAGGTCTTGGCGGCCAGGTAGGAGAAGGACCTTCCTCCTGTTGTCGCTCTTCGGATGCGTGGGACGGCCGCGAGGGCGTGGCTGGCTGATCGGAGGTGGCGTTTGGGAGCGTAGAAGTTGATTCGGTTGTTGAGGTAGCTCAGGCCTTGATCGTGTAGGGCTTTGTGTGCGTGGGTGAGGAGACGGAAGGTGATTCTTTTGTTGACAGGGAGCCAATGCAGGTCTCTCAGGTCTCCGGAGATGTGGCTGTTTCGTGGGATGTCGAGGATGAGTCTGGCTGAGGCGTTCTGGATCCGCTGGAGTCTCTTCTGGAGCTTGGCGGTGGTTCCGGCATAGAGGGCGTTGCCGTAGTCCAGTCGGCTGGTGACGAGGGCCTGGGTGATGGTCTTCCTGGTCTCCGTGGGGATCCACCCGAAGATCTTCCGTAGCATGCGCAGGATGTTGAAGCAGCTGTTTGTTGACGGTCTTCTCGATGACTTTGGCTGGAAACGGGAGGAGCGAGATGGGGCGGTAATTCTTGAGTTCGGTGGGGTCTGCTGTAGGTTTCTTGAGTAGAGCGCTGAGTTCGGCGTGCTTCCAGCTCTCAGGGAAGGTGGCGGTGTCGAAGGAGGTGTTGATAATGTCCCGCAGGTGGGGTGCGATCACAGCGTCGGCCTTGTTAAAGACGTGGTGAGGGCAGGGGTCGGTCGGAGATCCGGAGTGGACGGAGTTCATCATGCGGACGGTGTCTTCGGTGCTGATCGGAGTCCAGGCGCGGAGGGTGGTGGTGGGCGGCGTTTCTGTGGTCGTGGCGTGCGTCGGTTGGATGCTGAAGCTGTTGTGTATGTCCGCGATCTTGTTGTGGAAGTAGGAGGCGAGGGAGTTGCAGAGGTCTTGCGATGGGGTGATGTCGTTGTTTCCGGGTAGCTATAGCTTCCATGGTAGCTATAGAGGGGATGGGTTTTGGGATTTCCCCCTCGACCGTCACCTACCCAGCCAGTCTCTGGACAGACTTTCCTTTGTCTTTCTGCCGTATCTCCCTCCCATCCTGTTTTTCTGCAATCCTCTTCCCTCGACATTTGAGACCGAACTACTTTGTCTGATGCCCGATGGAGCTACCTGGTTTAGCTATAGGGGAGATGGACCTGGCTTCCCTCCTTGGTCGTCACCTACCCAGTCGGTCTTTAGACTGACTTCCTCTCGTCTCTACTGTTGTCTCTTCCCTTATCCTCACGTTCTCACCTCACCTACCCCCCACTTCCTTCCTCTCTCTCCTTTCTTTCCTCTCCTAATGTATTGCTGATTGTCTGATGTAATGTTGTAATTATTGATATTTTCCTGTTACACTGTTAAACCACTTTGTTGCACTTCCTTTTGTCCCTCCTGTTGTCTTCTCCCGCATCCTCCCTCTATTTATGTCTCTCCTTCTCCCTTCTCTCAAAGTATTGAGACAGAACTTTTTTGTCTGATGCCCGATGGAGCTTCCTGGTTTAGCTATAGGTGAGATGGGCCGTGGATTCCCTCCTGGGTCCTCACCTACCCAGTCGGTCTTTAGTAGGTTTTTAGACAGACTTTCTTTTAATCTTTCCTTATTGTCTCTTCCCTTATCCTCCCTTTCTGACCTCCCCTGCCCCCTCCACTACTTTTCTCTCTCCTCTCTCTCCACTCCTAATGGTATTGCCTATTTTTCTGGGATTTATTGTGTAATTGTTGAACTTTTTCTGTTACATTGTTGATTCTCATGTAAAGCACTCTGATACCTCCGGGTCTAGCCAGCGCTATATAAAAATCTTTAAATAAATAAATAAATAAATAAATATGTTAACAACACTTGTCCATCACGTCAAAGGTACGAGGTTTCAACGTTTTTTTGCGTTTTAATTGTTCAAGAATTGGCCATCCGGGCCTATTCACAGGCATAAAACGAAACTCGATTCATCCAATGACGTTGGTGGTAAAAAAGAAGGCATCGCTGCCATAGTGCAAAGTGGCAGTCCGTTACTGTAACATAATTGGTCAGAATACACTCTAGATACTGTACGTTATGTGATACACTGCATGTGCAGATAGACGCATTCTGTCAATCACAACATTCATACCAATTACCCCTTTCAAAGAAATGGAGTGCTTCATCGGCAAGTCCTGGCTGTTACGAAAGGAGATACCAGTAGAATGGTAATCAAGTTGTGAGCCCAGAGCATGGTCAAACATACCTGTGGTCTCATGAGAGGCAGAAGAGACATACTCACAAGTTAGCCCTTTCGTTGCAGCCCAATACCTGCTCTGCCACGGATCGGACACTAGTGGATTACTGAGGAGCATCCAAACGGTTTATGACTGTGCTAAGGCAGAAGTGACATGGCTATTTCTGGGGGCGTGATTCATGGATGGAAGGGCTACGGAGAAAGACTCTAGCGCAAGCGCAAGTCTATCATGCCGAAAATGGCGGCCATCTCGGAATGTGAACGTGTGTATTCACATATGTTCTGGCACGCCTAGGCTAGGTTAAAAACCATGCTTCGTGGAATTATAGCTGCTGCACAGAAGACAGAAATAACTGATTGTTAAAACTCACTTGGACATCTAGTTCTTAAAAGTAGAAATAATAGAGATCAGGATTGCTAGACGCCATGTTGAGATCGTGTGGCGGCTGCCAGTATGTATGTAGCATGTCCAGAGGTGCACTCTGTGCAATAGAATGATCATGGTTGAGATTTATGTGGCATATAATTATAGTAACCCTGTAAATAAGGTAGGTACCCACATAAATGTGGTGAATGGAAAATCCATGTAGGGCTAATATTAGAACCCAGATGTGTTATGGTACAGACTTATTCTAGGAGGTTAGGTACCCGCACATGACAAGTGTATAAATGCTAACTTGGTTCTGGCTGGTGATTAATAAGTATCTCTAGGTAACTCAGGTGATGAATTCGGCCCAGGGTATCTCATCATTCAAACCCATGGAGTTGCACCGTAAGCATGAAATATGCCCCAGGATTCAAAGCATCACCATGCATTTGAGTTAGCACTGACAGAATGCAGCCCTCCCACCCACTGCAAAAGAAAGTAGACTCTTTACTATAATCTGGCATTTCTATTGCTGGGGCATGACAACGTCAGATCTAGGAAGGCCTTCGCACATTTGCTGTCCCATGGAAGATGAACAGACACATCTTTGTGTGTCAGCCTCAGTAAAGGCTTTGCCACTAGCGAAAAGTTTGGTATATGCTGTCTACAATAGCCAACCATTCCCAAAAACAGTCTCCTTTCTTTCTGAGTTCAGTGTGGATCTGTCTAAAGAATTGCTTGCACTCTCTTTGGTGACACCTTTCTAGCTCCTTTTTCAATGATGTGTCCCAGCTATTAAACTTCTTTCTGACAGTACTGCAGTTTACCTGGAGACACTTTGTCCATTATCAGCCAGGTGATTTACTAACACAAAGATATCTTGCTTATAAGCTTGTTGTGTCTCCAATACCACCAAAAGGTCATCAGTATATTGTGCGAGTACTGATCTGTAGGGCATCTGTATTATCTCTAAATTCTTTTTCAAGATTTGAATAAAGATATATCGACTCTATGAATAGCCTTGTGGTTCTCAACTTCATGCCAAAACTCAATGCCAAAACAAGAGAGAGAAAATAAACTGTCTATCTTCATGCAATGGCACTGAAAACAAAGCCAGACAAAGATCAATGACAGTAAACCATTTTGCAGTCTATGGAATTTGGAAAAGTATTGTCGCTGGATTTTGTATCATGGGACAACTATCTAGTTAATCTTCCTAAGACCTTGGACAATCCTATACTTTCCTTTTGGTTTCTATACACCCATGATCGGAGAGTTACATGGACTTCCAATCAGTTCCCTTAGAATTACTCTCTGTAGCATGTCTTCTATTACAGGTGTTATTCCTACAATTGTTTCTGGGGTCAAATGGTATGGTGGTGTGCTTGGATACACAGCATTTGCCTGTAAGGTCATTCAGATGGTTCTGCACCTTTAATCAGTCCAATGCCTTTCCCAGGGAGATCACATATTTATGTGTTTACAGTTTCACACCAATCAGAGGGTAGTTCTTCAACTGCAGTGTAGTTCCTATATTCCCAATAGGCTCTGCGCATTGGAATAATATATTCAGCAGTGTAGACGTAGGACTGAGGTCGACTAGGTCTCTACTGACTATATTAGACTTAAGGTTTGCCAGCTAGCTCAGAGGTCACTAGAAACGTTCTTGAATAAACAAGAGGAGTTTAACCTCCCTGGATAGACAAGAAGGGATTAGCTTCTGACAACCATATAACATGACAACTTTGCTCCCTCAGAATAAGAGTGTATCTCTAGTTTCGTGTGAAAACTATAGACAGCTATTTCACTCAGTCAATTGTGCATACTTAGTTTCACCAGAGTGCAGAGAAATAGAGAGACAGGCGTTTTCAATAAAAGGTGTTATTTTATTGAGCAGTCTTCTTTCTCATGCAAGAGAAATGAATTGCCATAATTGCAATACTTAATGTAAAGTAAAGTGCTTACAGTAAAAGGAGTATTATGAAATAATACTGTAAAAGCATTGATATGGTTTCTTAGCCATAAGATACTTTAAAATGGATAAAATATATACATACATATGCATTGACTAACGTACTCAACTGGTGCTTCTAAATACGCCTACCCCGGTGTACCTGACCTAAGCCTAATACGTGGGAAGGAGTAAGTAAGTAGTAGTTTAAGTTAAGTTGGTTTTGCCAAGAATCTGAATCAAGAATTCTCTTTAAGGGTTTAGTCAGCTGTGTATCTTGGTATTAGAAAGCAGGAGGTCTGATATCTCTCTTTCAGGACTCGATATCCCAGTAACCCGCGAAGGTATCTGGAAACACCGGAGCTGGATTTCTCGGCAGGAGAAAAGACAGGGGCGTCAAAAGGGAGGGGCAGCTTCTGTGGGCTCTCGGGCAAGTAGATAGCTGCTCTGCTCCAAAACCACCACCGTGTGTTTGCTTAAGGCAGCGTTGGTATATTTATACCTGAAAGGTGCCGGGTTTGACGTAAGGTTGGACAGAAGACGTCAATAAAGATGTCACTAAGAACTGGCCATTCTTACAGTGCTTCACAGGAGTTCTAGGACGAAATCAATACAAAAGCAAATGGGGATTTCCCAGGTTGCTGGAGGTTTGGTTTGTTTAGAGAACTTGTTGTGCTTTCTAGGAGTCCGGTGAAGTAGCTATGCTTAATGTGACTGCATGGGCTACAACTAAATATGGATATGATTCCTATGCCTTTATAGGGATATTATTGATTATAACCGTACAAGGGCATAAAATAGAAATATCGATTTAGGTTCCTAGATAAAAACACAATACAACTGTTATTAATGAGAGCAATCCTACAGTTGTCTTTTGTTGAGCCATTTTAAATTCCACATCCTGATCATGAGTCTGAGATTCCACATCATCTGCCATACAGTAACTTGTATAATTTAACTTGCACAATAAATGTATCCCTAACAAATTCACATGACTCGTACACATACAACAAACTTTTGATTGTCCTTAAATGAACATATTTTTACAGGAAACATTTCTGATACTGAATTTGTAATTTGTTTATTTCAAACTCCTACAACTTGGGTCTTCTTCCCGAGATGGGTAGGTTTGGACTTCCACAGTTCTAATAGTGGATCTGGTAGATCCGGTATCTATTAGGAAAAATACATGGTGTCCATTCTCCCCACCTTCTATAAATGGACCACTCTGATCTACCTCTAAGACTGCCCCAAGAACACAATTTTCCTCCCCCCTAAGACACCGTTATTGGGAAATGTCAAAACCTAGTCCTGTCATGAGTCCCTGGTTGCACTCACAGTGGATGGGTAGTGGATCCACTCTGTTCTACTGTTCTGGAGTGCTGGTTGCCTGCTTTGGTTATTGATGATGCAGTAGATATATACAAAATACTGTATAGTTATGTCCTTTGTACTTTGCTGTTACACTTTGTCTTTCAGCATTCCGAGAGATGGACGGTACGATGCTGCAAGGTTAAGTTACATAATGTTGACCATGAATGTTGGACGGTATACATTAATGTACACTGTAATTCATGTTATGCCTGGAATGGGTCTCTCTACTTGATTTTTAATTTTCTTTGGCATTTTGTGTTTGATTTTCTTTTTTGTGTGTATGTAAATTTAATAAAAATAATAATAAAGAAATGTAGAAACCTGAACTGTCATTATCAAAACAAGAAATTGCTGAAATTGATTTTGATTTTCGTTCTGGAATGAGCTTAACCCCTTCACTGCCAGGCCTTTTCACCCCCTGTGCCTAACCTTTTTTTTTTTTTAGCTATTTGGGGTAGCTCATGCTTAGGCCCCAACACCATTTTGTCCATGTAGGGTATCCATGAACAATGTGCATACTTTTCTTCCAGAATCCTCAGGATTCTAAAGGTGCCAAGGGTCTATCGATTCCCTAGGAGTGGGCCAGAAATTAGGCCAAATACAGTTAAATTTAGTTTTTTGGGTAAAAATAGGAAAAAAGTGCTGCAGACGACATCGTCTGTTTTTGCCCAGCAATTGGTATCAACAAAGGGTTTGTGGTGCTAGAATCAGCATCTTCCCAGCTTTCAGGAACAGGCAGACTTTTGTCAGAAAACCAACGTTGTGTACACAGTTTTGACATTTTAGTGGGACATAGAGTGTTTTTCCTTTTGTTTGTGCTTTCCACCTCCCTTCAGTTAGTGGTGAAAGGGGTGGAAACCAATAATGTATCCCAGAAAGCTATACATTCCTGAAAATAAGAAAGAAATATAAATTCAGAAAGGGTTGTTGGTGTAGATCCTTTCAGGTTTTCCTATCGAAAGTAACAGTTGAAATAAATAAATATTGAAATTGAGTTTAACAACAAACATTTGTGCCTATATTTTCACCTGTAACTAATTTTGTTAGACTTTTGAAAGCCATATATGGTAATGTCTTCAGGACACTTCTTGTTGTGGGGGTATATCAGGCTTGTAGGTTCAACAAGAACACGAGGTACCCAGAACCAATAAGTGAGCTGCACCTTCCAATGGTTTTTCATATTGTAAAGGGTATACAGTAATTAATTTGGTAAAATATAAAGAGTTAAAAATAGTTATGAAGAAAACCAATGATTTTTTAGATGGGAACAAGATATGGAGTTTTAAAGCAGTAGTTATTTCCACATCTCTGAATTTATGGGTAGCCATACTAGCATATGAATTAGGGGGTATTCTTCAAAATGTCTTCTTTTTTACACACTGTCTTACATTTGGAAGGCAGAAAGGCATAGAAAAACAACTAGTAATAGAATTTGTTGTACTACCCCAATAAAACAATACCTCACTTGTGTGGGTAGGACTAGTGGCCGCAACAGGAAATGGGTAAAAATGCAACATGGACAAATCACATTTTTCCATCCATAAAGTACCCTTTCTAGGCAACGTTTCTAGCTGTGGATTTTGAGCACTAGCTCAGCAAGCACCAGGAGAAACCTAGTAAACCTGTACATTTTTTTATAACTAGACACCCAGGGGAATCAATGATGGGGTGATTTCTGGGGCTCTCACCAGGTTCTGTTGCAAACCTTGAGGTTCCGTGGATTCTGAACCCGTTTCATAAAGGTCGTCGTATTGAGACGATTTTGGTATCAGCGGACCGCAAATGACGAGTGCGGCATGTACGAGTGTTTTCGTCATGAACGATCAAGCGAAACACTATGTATTCAGGGATTTCGTTTGAACCTTTGGGTTCCATTTTGTGTGCGGCAGCCATTTTGTGGTTGCCCTGACATAGGCTGATGACTGTGGCCGAACGAGTCCTTGGGACACGTACACCTTTAGCTGACTTCTGTGTGACCTGAGCAAGCTGACTCCATTGCCCGAGGCTAAACTTGTTAGGCCAGTTCCTTGTTCGGCAGCTGGTCAAGATAGAGATCAAAGAGCAGGACATTGCTGAGTTTATGGTACACGCACACACCCTTCTATCGTGTTTCTCATCTGTTTGTGTTCCTTCCCTTTTATGGCCTAGTTAGGGTTTGGGTTGAGACCCCTTGTTGGGTTTCGTCCGGCCTGTCCGAGCAGGAATGTTGGATTTTGCCTAGTCATTTCTGGTGGGCTGGACAACCGAAAAGTGGGTTTTACCGTCATGCAATATGTTTGAAATGTCACTGTTCGATTGGTCAGTTTGAAATGTAAGTGATGCTAGCCAGGAATGTGAATTTTAGCATAAAAGACGATGTCTCGCTCAATGAATTTGTGCAGTCTCTAGCGAACCACCCGTGTTGTGCTTCGTAGACCTCGGTTCCTGGTTGCAGCCAATAAATTTGGTCTTTGACGTCACCTAGAAGTGTCCCGTGTCTCTGTTTGCCAAGACAGGTGAATCCAAAGACATCGGGCGTTTCCCCTGGCGCTGCTGGGTTCTAAAAACCCGGTTCTTCAGTTGGCGCCCAACGTAGGGCGACTTCAGCGATACCGGTCCAAGCCTGAATATCGTGAGGAGCTTCGTGTGAAAATTCTGGATGAAGGCCTACTACTTCATCGAACCCTGTATGTCGTCGTGGTCCAAAAGTCTGTGCTGCGAGGTTCCCCGCTTTCCGACGGCTATGAAGGACTGCTGCCCTGACTGTCGCCTTGTCTTGGACGCCATTGACATTTCAGTTAAGTACGAGTGGAGCGTCTCCCAGTCCTTAGTTTTGGTTCTTGGTTTTTGGATATCCCCTTGGGATCTTTGATTTGGTACTTGCAAGCTCCAAAGCCGAGGGACTCGTGTATTCACGAGGCTATTGTGTTTGATAATCCCTTGAAGTTTGAAGTTAGACTAGTGAGCGAAGATGCCTGGTCTTAGCAGACTTGGAAAGATATTTTGTTGTGGTTGTAAGAGGGATTCCCGATTGGAGGACTCGTGTCCGGTGCCTCCGATTGGAACTCCGACCTATGAGCTTTATTTAAAACATGGTGTGGGCCCTATCACGTATAATGAAGTATGGATCAGGTATACTAGGAAGGACGGTGTCCTGAAATGGCCCCAATATGGTAGTTATGACACATAAATGTTAGATAGTTTAGAAGTTAAACTTTTCAAGAAGAAAGTCCGGCCGGCTATGTTTGACTCTTTCCGTCTATGGCGAAAGGAAGCCAAACAGAAAGAAATTAAGTTAGCGAAGAAAAATAAAAGAGAGAAGGGTATTTCAATAATGCGAGCTGCTATACAGTTTAAAGATGACGAAGAAGAACAAGCGAGTGAGCAGTTGCATAGGCAACGTAAACTGGCGATTGATAAATGTTATCCAGCTTTGCCTACTCAGCAGGATACAGCGAAGGACCTTGAAAAAGATCCTTTGATGTCTCATCTGTTGAGTTCGCCATCCCCTTATGTGCAGAGGGCTACAGCACCTCCGCAACCTTTAGTTGCACAACCTCCTCAACCTCGGGTTGTTTTACCTCCTGTTATTGTACCACCGCCAGCTCCTCTTCAGTTGGCTCCTGTTCCTTTGGCGCAGCCTTCTCTAGGGTTGCCGACTTTTCTATCTCCGTCATCTACGATTCCTACCTCTGTGTTGTTTACTCCTTCTGTTCCTGATCCAACTTTGGCTTTTTCTCATTCTGCTTTGTCTCCTTACCTTTTATCAACTTCTCCGTCTGTTCGACAGAGGATGACAGATACTGTTACTAGTCTCCTGTCTTCTTTCTTTGGGTCATCAAGTTCGACCCCTGTTTTAGAATGTAAACAATTGCGTAGCCAACTGCCTGGTTCCGATGAGCGAACAACGTTGGATCACTTAGCACGTTAATGGGTTACTAATACTTCAAGATATGATTTGGAGTCCGTTATGGATGTCTTCCGGCAATGGGAAGAACCGAAGCAGAGATATGTTTTTGGGATGATGTGTACTTTCCTTCGTAAAGAATGGGAAGATGGTGATTTGGGACAGACTCTGTCAGAGTTGTTCCGTGTACAGTCCAAGTTTGCGAATGGAACTATAGTGAGTCTCGACGTTAAGAGAGCAGTTGCACCATTGTTATCGTTTAGGAGCGAGTCTCCTTCTCAGTCATTGTTTGAATCCGATCCTTCTGTTAGGAGAGAAGTGCGACAATATCAAATGAGAGAGGTTCCACCAGTTTGGAGAGAAGGAAACGCAAATGTTGTTCCGGCTATTTTGCCTCATTTTCAGCGTGTTTGGGTACATGTCCCGTGGAAGCGAGCTGAAGTTTTGGCCCTTAAACAGACTTTGCCTGACCCCCGTAAAAATCCTGCAGGGTACTACAAGGAATTATCACAGACTGCAGGATCATGTATCATGAATTTAGCCGATATAGATATGCTGTTTGTAAATGTGGTTCCACAACCATTATGGGCGAAGATTCGTCATGAGAACCATGCAAATGAGTTAGGTGATACGTGGGCTAATCTTGGTGCTGCAGATGGCAGATAAGTTGGTGGCGCTAAACCTGAGCCTGTAATTACAGAACTCCTTGGTAGGATTATTAATTATATGAAGAGTTTAATGCCTGCTATGTGTGTCAACTGGGACAAATTGTCTGCGTGTAAGCAGAAGAAAGACGAATGTGTGTCTGATTTCTTCACTAGATGACATTTGACGAACGAAGGATATGCCAAAGCTGAGCTACGTGATTGATTGCAAATCACGCCGCCTTTACTTTTAGAAACACTGAATGCGAGCCGAGCAGCGCTGAAAAACAAACGCATGTTCGAGCGCGAATAACACCAACCTTTTTAAACTCAGCGCGTCGATTTGATTTAAAAAAATTGCACTGTGTGATGTTAATATTGTGAAAGTACCTCGGTAAGATCATCCTTTTAAAAACACTTTGTGACCCCTGTAGCCCCGGGCCACCGCAAGCGCTAGGCTTGTTTGTGTGGAGGGTGCAGGGCGGTACCTTCGTCCGGCTTCCAGGCTGGGGCAGGCACTGATTGGGCAAACGGATGTGTAGAGGCGGAGCTGAAGACTAGCCCATCCTCTACATAAGCCCTTTAATATTTTGCATTCCTCCTGTTGACATTTGACGAACGAAGGATATGCCAAAGCTGATCTGCGTGATTGATTGCAAATCACGCCACCTTTACTTTTAGAAACACTGAATGCGAGCCGAGCAGCGCTGAAAAACGAACGCATATTCAAGCGCGAATAACACCAACCTTTTATACTCACAGCGTCGATTTGATTTAAAAAAATTGCACTGTGTGATGTTAATATTGTGAAAGAACCTCGGTAAGACCATCCTTTTAAAAACACTTTGTGACCCCTGTAGCCCCGGTCCACCGCAAGCGCTAGGCTTGTTTGTGTGGAGGGTGCAGGGCGGTACCTTCGTCCGGCTTCCAGGCTGGGGCAGGCACTGATTGGGCAAACGGATGTGTAGAGGCGGAGCTGAAGACTAGCCCGTCCTCTACATTAACCAGACACGCCCTATGACGCGCAGCGAATACGCGCAGCAACCGCGCCAAAGCCACGCCAAAGACAAGCCTAAGACCTGCCCGTCTGGGCCCGTCCGGGACGGAACGGGGCATGGGGCAGGGAATTATTCCCCGACAACCCACCCTACCTCAGGTATGAGCTCCGGTCAATTAAGAGCCTTATGCCCTGCAGTACATTGTGATTGCATCGTGCTTTCGCCATCTGGTTGCACACACTGTACAAATTGCAATGTTTCCATCACTAATATCCAACTACATCCTGATCCCGAGACCTGTACACAAATACCATCCCAACGCTCAAAGCACACCTCTTGCAAATACTCTTTTTTTAGAGTAAACTGCAGATCTCTGCCACAACATAAACTCGACATCCTCACCTTTCTGCTAGACGAAGCACCTAGTGCCCTGTTCCTAACGGAAACATGGCTACATGAAAGCTCCGGCCCAGATGTAGCAACTGCCCTCCCATCTAACTACGCCATCGTGAGAAGAGATAGACAGGGCCAAGTAGGTGGAGGTATTGCTATTATCTTTCGCAAAGATTTTACCTGTAATATGCATCCAGTCAATATTTCCGACTGTGAAGCCGCTTCTGTTAGAATCACCCTAAACCCCAACTTCACTTTTTCTGGCCTCCTAATATACAGACCTCCTGGAAATGCCAACACATGGACAGCTAACCTAGCAAACTATATCATCCCTTTTCTTTTAGACTACAAGAACTTCACACTCCTCGGGGACTTAAATTTGTATCTTGATGACTCAACTAATGTGGCATGCTGTAACCTAATTGACTCAATAAACAACAAAGAGTTTGCTCCTAATCAGTTAGGCTGAGCATTTAAACATAATAGACCAAGAAATATGCCAAAACTGATGTATGAATTCAACATTAGATTTTGCTCATAAGTTAGAAAAACTCATTCCAACCTAAGATGTTGCTAATAAATAGCGGTTTATTCAGTTAATTCAAAGAATATTGTTTCAAACGAATTAATACATTTTATACAACACTACACCATTATAATATACAACATTCATTCAACTAGTCATCCATATCACATACAACCAAAATCAGACATCCATATGTACACAGAATTAAAGAGTTATCACAAGGGAAAAGAAACAGAACAGAATTCAGAAAGAAAGAAACAAAGGCTGCTCAAACAATACTCATCTGTAATATACCATCTATCTGTACATATATACACAACTAGAGACTAATCATGAACAACTTAAATGATGTCACACATTGTATATACACAGGTTAGAGCATTCAAGTTCACACTTGTTTGAATTTTTCACTTTAGAGAGAGCAGCACTTTGCAGGGGGCCTACGCGTTTCGAGTCCTATACAATGAGGGGACTCTCATCAGGGCCGGAGGAATTATCCTACTGGTCTGCTAGGCCACTTGACAGGTGTAGAAAGCAGGGATGCGGTCGGTAGCGCTCACTATGGGGGATAGCGTTGTCACACTCGCTTATTCAAAGTGGACCGGGGACGGAGGGGCTCTCAACTGTAGTGATCCAAAGGTGGATGTGGACGAGGTCAGTGGTGCCTGTACAAAGTAGGCTTTTGGACTCAAAAGGCAAACGTCCCACACGAGTTTAGACGAATCCTCCAGCGCATGCGCGAAGGATCAGCGCTTCGGAGACGCCGTACGAGACGAGGAGATCCCTTCCTTTAGGAGTCTAAAGATTATTACCCAGCATTCGTCTAAACTCGTGTGGGACGTTTGCCTTTTGAGTCCAAAAGCCTACTTTGTACAGGCACCACTGACCTCGTCCACATCCACCTTTGGATCACTACAGTTGAGAGCCTCTCCGTCCCCGGTCCACTTTGAATAAGCGAGTGTGACAACGCTATCCCCCATAGTGAGCGCTACCGACCGCATCCCTGCTTTCTACACCAGTCAAGTGGCCTAGCAGACCAGTAGGATAATTCCTCCGGCCCTGATGAGAGTCCCCTCATTGTATAGGACTCGAAACGCGTAGGCCCCCTGCAAAGTGCTCCTCTCTCTAAAGTGAAAAATTCAAACAAGTGTGAACTTGAATGCTCTAACCTGTGTATATACAATGTGTGACATCATTTAAGTTGTTCATGATTAGTCTCTAGTTGTGTATATATGTACAGATAGATGGTATATTACAGATGAGTATTGTTTGAGCAGCCTTTGTTTCTTTCTTTCTGAATTCTGTTCTGTTTCTTTTCCCTTGTGATAACTCTTTAATTCTGTGTACATATGGATGTCTGATTTTGGTTGTATGTGATATGGATGACTAGTTGAATGAATGTTGTATATTATAATGGTGTAGTGTTGTATAAAATGTATTAATTCGTTTGAAACAATATTCTTTGAATTAACTGAATAAACCGCTATTTATTAGCAACATCTTAGGTTGGAATGAGTTTTTCTAACTTATGAGCAAAATCTAATGTTGAATTCATACATCAGTTTTGGCATATTTCTTGGTCTATTATGTAACCTAATTGACGACCTAGCTGCTCTCAACCTGACACTACTCAACTCAGGACCTACGCATAAGGCAGGACACTTATTAGACCCCATCTTCACCAATATCCTAGAATTAAAATGGATTCAAACCAGCCCCATATGTTGGTCAGACCATCATCTCCTTAGCTTATGCCTAAATTGAACAAACTCCCCCCAAAATAATATAGCATGGCCAGCAAACTCCATGAGAAATTGGAAACTCCTTGACATAGAAAAATTGAATCAAACCTTAACAAATAGCACACCTACTCATGGCCGGGATATGGAAAGTCTAGCCAAAACCACGAACCTATGGCTAGAAAACGCAGCCAATAAATGCCTTCCTCAAACTCAGGCAAAAAGAAACACCCATCGCCCCCCAGCCCCCTGGTTCAATGAACTTCTTAAAACCAAAAAATCTAAATGTAAAGCCCTAGAAAGGCAATGGCGCAAAGAATACAATCAAGAAAAAAAGATAAAATACAACAAGGCCAGAAATGCGTACCACTCTTCCTGCATTAAGGTCCGTGCCCTATATGTGGCCAACCCCATAAACAATGCAGCAAATAAAGCTAAAATCCTATTCAATACAGTAAAGGACCTTGCAGGTGCTCAAACAATTGCTACAACTCGTCCTTTAAATAAAAAACAATGACAGGACCTTGCCTCCTTTTTTAATGAAAAAATAGAAAAAATCATCCTTAACATCAGCTCCATCTCCAATGGAAAAGGCCCACAGGATGAATTCCCCGTGTTACCTGACAAATTGAACACCCTAGAGAAATGGCCCCCTATAACCGTGGACTCCCTAAAATCCTCCTTGAAATCAATTTCATCAGGTTCCCCTCATGATCCACTACCCGTTAGTATCCTAAAACAGCTTGACACCACCTCCCTGACCATTATAGCAGACACGCTAAATTCATCTCTCAAACTCTCCACAGTCCCGTCATGTTGGAAACACGCAATGGTAAACCCACTCCTGAAAAAGCCCTCAGCTGACCCCGCTGTCCTGACAAACTATCGTCCAATATCTCTGCTCCCAGCCTTTTCCAAGCTCATGGAAAGGCACATACATTCTGCTCTCACCCTCTTCGCCGAGGAAAACGAACTCCTCCATCCCACACAATCGGGTTTCAGAGCAGGATACTCTACGGAGACCGCTCTTCTGGGTGTTATGAAAAACATTAGGAAACTCCTGGATGAGGGACAAATGGTCGCACTCATTCTACTAGATTTGAGTGCGGCGTTTGATACCATCTCTCACAATATTCTCCTGGCCACACTAGAGAGAAACGGTATCCGCAGTGATGCTCTGAAGTGGATTAAGTCCTTCCTAACTGATAGGACCTTCCAGATCAAATCTAGCTTTGCCTGCTCAGACACTTTTCACGCCCCACATGGAGTACCACAGGGCTCCATTCTGAGCCCGCTGTTTTTTCATCTGTATATCAGACCATTGGCTGACCTAGCGGACTGCGTAGGACTAACCCTAATGACCTACTCAGATGACTCCCAAATCATTTTCTCATTATCAGTGTCAAATCCCTCAGTTCCTTCTCTCCTCAAAATTGGGCTCCAGAAAATCTTCAACTGGATGACCATCAACCAGTTGAAATTAAACGGTGATAAAACCGAAATCCTCCTGCTAGGAAAAAATAAAGAACTCTGGAATTTCTCTCATTGGCCCCCCGAACTGGGAAATCTCCCCACTCCAGCAACCCAGGTTAGAAACTTAGGAGTCATCATTGATAATGCCCTGTCAATGAAACAGCAGGCAAATAAAGTCGCAGGCCTATGCTTCACCATAATAAAATGGCTGAAATAAATAATATGGATGCTGCCCCCCCGCCACACAAAAGACCGTAGTCAACGCATTAATTACATCGCGTATTGACTACGGCAACATCCTCTACCTGAGTTCAAACCAAGCAGTCATCAAGCGACTTCAACTGATCCAAAATTCAGCCGCAAGACTCCTGTGTAGAATACCAAAAACCGCAAGAGTGTCAAAATATCTGAATGATCTACATTGGCTCAGGGTAGAACACCATATCAGCTTCAAAACCCTGAGCTACATGTTTAAGATCAAATCCAAAACGGCACCAACCTATCTGCAAGCATTAGCCACTCCCTACCTACCAGCAAGAAACCTGCGCTCCCAAACTGCAGCAAATTTCGCTGTTCCCAGGTTTAGATTGCAAAGAATTGGTGGAAGATCGTTCTCTGTCAGAGGGCCTATCCTGTGGAACACACTTCCCTTACATATCCGGAAAGAGGAAAACTACGCCAGCTTCCGGAAAAATATAAAAACTTGGCTTTTCCAGAAACAACTGTGCTAAAACCATGCTCATCATATACCTTTGTTCATCCATATGCCAAAGGCGTCGGGAAACCCTTCTTGGGTAGCTGCGCGCCATACAAATGTAAAAAAAAATTAAAATAAATAGGTTTGAAGAAACGTTTATCGACCACAGTGGCCAAGACATGAGTACGGAAGGTGGTAAACGGTTGTTTGTTGATAAGTTTGTACATAATTTGCTACCCGCGTTGTGTACTAAGTTGAAGGATTCAGAGAGTTCTTGGGCTGTGTCGTCGTCGGCACAGATATTGGCTACTGCCCAGTACTACGAGAATAGAGATAAGGACGAGAAAGATAGAGCCGACAAGAAGACTAAAGATCTGAAAACGAGGTTCTTTTGCAGCAAGCGTATCCGCCTCGTAATAATCAGCGTGATTATCAGCAACCTCAGCAATATTAGAGAAACTTGCAAAGGTTCGAGTCTTCTCAACAGCGTTTTCCCGTTGGCCCTAATCAATGTGCATATTGTAAAGAAGAGGGCCATTTTAAGAATAGTTGCCCGGTTTTGTTACAGCGCACGAATGGTGTTTCGGGTGTGAGAGGTCGAGGTGTTCAGCAAGTTCCTAGAGGTAGGGCACGTGGTGTGTTTCCCCACAGACTTCTATGAATTGTTTTGATCAGCAGAATTGTGCGTCTGGTAGGACGACTCGGTACTATGCTGACGACTACTATGTCGAAGGTGAGAATATGGACGTTAATGATTGCTAGGACAGCCATAGACAAAGAGAGGTAGTTATTTCAGTTCCAGTAGATCAAAGTGGATCTTATGTTGAAGTGATTACATCAGGTGTGTCAGAGCGTTTTCTGTTGGATACTGGTGCTGCGAAGAGTTCTATCATACACTCTAAACTCCCTGGCGCACCTTTGTCTGGCTTAACAAATGTTTCCGTAGGTTTTTCTGGCGCCCCAGTTAGTAATCCGATCTCTAGTCCTTTGTCTCTTTCTGTTGGACCTTGTGATTTCGAAGCACCCCTCATTCTGACAACAGGGTGTGGTGAAAACTTGTTGGGATTGGACTTGTTAAAAAGATTGTATGCGACGTTATATTGTTCTCCTTCAGGAGTACAGCTTACATTGGGTAAGAGAGTGATCTCTCCGATGTATTTGTCTAAAGATCAACTTCCAGCTGAACTATCTTCTCTCCCTGATTTTCTTTGGGCTACTGGTCCTAATGACGTGGGTCTTTTGGAGATCCCACCGTATGTTGTGACGCTGAAAGCGAATGCTAGATTGCCTCGTATTCCACAATATAGGATCTCTAGTGATGGTGAAAGAGCACTTTTAGCGATCATTTACGATCTAATTGAGAAAGGTGTGATCGAAGAAACAAGAGGCAATGTGTGCAATAGTCCGGTTTTGCCTGTTCTGAAATGAACTAATTCTTCTCAGCCGCCGGTGTACAGGTCTGTGATCGATCTTCGCAAAGTGAATAAGATCGTAGTTCCGCAATTTCCAGTTGTGCCAGATATCACTGCTTTACTGACTCTGATTCCAGCTTCTGCTACCTGGTTTTCGGTGATTGACTTGAAGAATGCTTTCTTCAGCATCCCGATTGCCGAAGTGAGTAGGGATATTTTTGGCTTCTCTTTAGGAGGCCGAAGTTTCCGGTTTAAGCGCGCTCCTCAATGCTATTGTGAGAGTCCATACATCTATAGTCAGGCTTTGAAAACACAACTTGATACAATTGTTTTACCTGATGGTGCTGCCCTTATGTCGACGATTTGTTAGTTGCAGCCGATAGTGAGGAGATCTGTAAAGAGGCTACTTTGTCATTGTTGCGTCATTTGGCTGACTTCCATCATAAGGTGTCTCTTTCGAAGTTGCAGTATTGTCGACAAGAAGTAACCTACTTAGGTCACCTCTTATCGAAGGAGGGAAGAAGATTGACTCCAGAATGAATTCAAGCTATTGTGCAAATGAGTGTGCCTACGACTCAGAGAGAAGTACGTGCTTTCCTAGGTATTACGTCGTATTGTAGACAGTGGATTCCAAATGTTTCGCTCCTTGCGAAACCTTTGATAGCTCTTACTGTTAAGGATACTCCAAATCCTATTCCTTGGACTGGCGAATGCCAGAAGAGCTTGACAAGAGCGTGTGTGTTGTCGAAAGGGAAACGAGTGACTCTGTATACCGATAGCCAGTATGCGTTTGGTGTGGCTCATAGTTTTGGACGATTGTGGAAAGAGCGTGGGTTCCTGACTTCACATGGGACTAAGGTTCAGCATGGTCAGTTGGTGAATGAACTTCTTGAGTCACTTACTTTGCCATTGCAAGTTGCGATCGTGAAATGCAGTGAACACAGGAAAGTTACTAATGACATTGGTCGTGGTAATGCATTTGCAGATGAAGTCGAGAAAGAAACTGCAAGAGATGTGATGAGTCGAATGTATGTTGCGGGGCCGGCGAGATGGGTTCCGGATAAAGGTATGTGCGAAGATACGATAGAGAGTGTGAAGTCTATTCAAGCTGAAGCTACAGAGAAAGAGTTGAATGAATGTAGAGAAAGTAAGGGTAAATTGGATTCGAATGGTTGTTGGATTAAATTGTAAGAGCATCAACGATGGTTGTTACCCGATGCGTATGTACTTCCAGTGGTTACGATGGCGCATGGAATGGCTCATATTAGTGTGAAAGGGATTTGTAGGTTGTTGGCTCCAGTATGGCAAAATGCTGGAATTCCTAAGTGTGCAGAGAATTTGGTCAAGAACTATATGGTGTGTTTGATGTACAATCCTGGTAAGGGAACTCCAACTCCAGCTGGTCATTTTGCGCTTCCGACGTATCCGTTCGAGGTTTTGCAGCTAGAACTGGATCCACAGCGTGCATTGTAAGAGGGCCCCTTTGCCTCTGCCGTACGACCGGTGGGTCCAGAACGGACTTCCTGACTCTGAGATTGAAACCGTGCCTCATTTTATGCCTTTTAGCGATGCACGTTTGATTGGAACAAACTATGAAAGAGAAAGAGACAATCTTCTGCAAGAAGCTGTGCCTTCGCCGAATCGTTTGGATACTTCTGAACCTGAGCTCCTGTTTCGTGAACAGATATTACCTGGCAAAGAGTGTTATAATTTGCGACCAAGAGTCGTGGGACAAATAAAAATTTAAATTCTTTCTTTGCTATTTTTAAGGTTTAGCTCTCCTCCGAGGAACTATTTTGATTTTTGTTTTTCGAACCGCCTTCCGGGTTCAGCTGTAGGGTCGCGGTGCAAAGACTTTGGAGTGCAAGCCGAAGACGTTAGGTCGACGGTTCTGGTTGGTCTAAGGGCGTCCCCTGGATCGACAGACGCATTCCTTAGCACAGAACACCCTTCCGCCGTGAGCAGCACGATTAGAGGATGGAGTTTTTCAAGATGGAGAGACCTGCTGAAAGAATAAGCTTTAGGAGCAAAATCTGTACAGTTATGAGCAGAAAACGTTTTTTTAATATTGTGTTTGTTCATGTTGTTGGGTTTAATGACATTTCTGATGGGATATATTATATTCTCTTTCAAAGTGACGTTTGCACCCACTGCACAACCTATGCCTTCTTCTACTGTTTCTTCGCATTCTTTTCACCCTCTGCCTGAACATGAGTCCATAAGGAGATTGGAATTTGTTAATAACTCCTTTGTTCAGCTTCTGCACCAACACCAGCTAGTAGTGAACACAACTAACTGTTGGGTGTGTGGCCTTATGCCCCATACTACCGATAAAGTTATTTCTTACCTGGTTCTGCCATTTAGCTAGAATATTTCTCTTTGGGCTTTTCAGACGATGTTCATATATGCCATTGAATCCTCTCCCCTACGTTCCGCGAGATGTAACTCGAGTAATAAAGCCTTGGTAATGGGAATTACAAATATGAGTAGAGATATTAACTCGTATAGAGCTATTCCCAGGGATGAGTTACAAGCATACGTCGGATGGAACTTGACTGGATATGGAGTTAGCCTGAGCATTAGTCAGCAAGCAAAGAGATCCCCTCCGATTTGGATAGTGCCCCAACAGGGTCATTATTGTCTACAAGGTAATGGCAGGAATCCGAGAGCTCAGTTAGGGAAGAGCGTTTGTAGTGGGACGTATGTCTTTGCGTCCCGGAATTCTCCATTGTTTCTGGCAGCTAAGGGTACCTATTTCGTCTGTTACGATAGAGCATATACATGTTTGCCCCCTGATTTCTCGGGCACATGTTTTGTCTCGTTCCTGTTGCCTCCCGCGTATACAGCTGCGGCAGATTACCACAAAACGAGAGTCGACAGAGGTGTCTTCAGTAAGGGAGATACAGTTGGACAAGAATTGGGAGATTTCTTGAAGGGTTTTCTGCCATTTTGGGGACCTTTGATTAACAGCAGGAACATACGGCAATTGACGAGGGTGGTTGAGTCCACTATAGTTGAAACTGCCGGTGCCCTTATCAACTTGACTGCTGAGCTGCAGTCGGATCGCCTTACGACTCTTCAAAACAGAGTTGCGCTAGATGTCATACTTGCAGATAGAGGAGGGGTATGTAAATTGATTCAATCGAGCTGTTGCATTTTCATTCCAGACAACGCTCCGACAGTGTACCAAGCCATTTCCAAGCTACATAAGATCTCCGAGTCTGTACATATGGACGAAGGAGATTGGTCATTGATGGGATGGTTATGGGAATTGTTATCCACGTGGAGATGGAAGATTCTGATGATCATTGGGATGATTTTAGCGATTCTTTTCCTGTTCTGTCTTTGCGTACAGCGTGCTCCTACTATATGTGGCCTTTGTGCTACTTCGTGTTCGAGGAGACATGTCCAGAGAGAGTTACTGAGTACTAGGATGATGCTACAGCAACATCTTGATGATCTGATGAATATAGACCTGGATTCAGACTGACCTGAGTTTAGGTTATTACCTATGTAAGGGCAAAAGGAGGGCCTGAGGTTCCGAGGATTCGGAACCCGTTTCATAAAGGTCGTCGTATCGAGCCGATTTTGGTATCAGCGGACCGCAAATGACGAGTGCGGCATGTACGAGTGTTTTTGTCATAAACGATCAAGCAAAACACTATGTATTCAGGGATTTCGCTTGAACCTGCTGGTTCCATTTTGTGTGCGGCAGCCATTTTGTGGTTGCCCTCACATAGGCTGATGACTGTGGCCGAACGAGTCCTTGGGACACGTACACCTTTAGCTGACTTCTGTGTGACCTGAGCAAGCTGACTTCATTGCCCGAGGCTAAACTTGTTAGGCCAGTTCCTTGTTCGGCAGCTGGTCAAGATAGAGATCAAAGAGCAGGACATTGCTGAGTTTATGGTAACCGCACACACCCTTCTATCATGTTTCTCATCTGTTTGTGTTCCTTCCCTTTTATGGCTTAATTAGGGTTTGGGTTGAGACCCCTTGTTGGGTTTCGTCCGGCCTGTCCGAGCAGGAATGTTGGATTTTGCCTAGTCATTTCTGGTGGGCTGGACAACGGAAAAGTGGGTTTTACCGCCATGCGATTTGTTTGAAATGTCACTGTTCGATTGGTCAGTTTGAAATGTAATTAATGCTAGCCAGGAATGTGAATTTTAGTATAAAAGACGATGTCTCGCTCAATGAATCTATGCAGTCTCTAGCAAACCACCTGTGTTGTGCTTCGTAGACCTCTTTTCCTGGTTGCAGCCAATAAATTTGGTCTTTGACGTCACCTAGAAGTGTCCTGTGTCTCTGTTTGCCAAGACAGGTGAATCCGAAGACATTGGGCGTTTCCCCTGGCGCCGCTGGGTTCTAAAAACCCGGTTCTTCAACCTCACGCTTTGTAAAACAAGCACATTTTCTTCATTTTTCAGTGATAGAAAGTTTTGAAATCTGCGGGGAGCCCCAAACTTCCACCCAGCCAGCATTTCCTCCAGTCTTTCGATAAAAATGGTACTTCACTTGTATGGGTAGGCAGTAGTGCCCGCAACAGGAAATGGCTCAAAACGCAATGAGGACACATCACATTTTTCACAATCAAAAAAGTAAAAATAAGAGGCACAGGATGGTAAAGCTAAAACATACAACTATTGTGCTCCAATAGATTTAAATATAAACTAACCCTTTAAAAAAAAAAAGTGGCTGCATGTGGATTTTGGGCCCTATCTCAGTCAGCACCTAAGGAAAACTAGTAAACCTGTACATTTTTAAAACTAGACACCAAAAGGAATCCAGGATGGGGTAACTTGTGTGTCTTTCACCCAAGTCTATTACCCAGAATCCCTTGCAAACTTCAAACTTTGTAACAAAGACACATTTTCCTCACCTTTCTGTGATAGAAAGATAAGGAATCCACAAGGATCCACAAACATCTACTCACCCTGCATTCCTCAAAGCCTCTTGATAAAAATGGTACCTCACTTGTGTGGTTAAGCCTAGTTTCTGCAACAGGAAATGGCCCGAAACGCAACGTGGGCACATCACATTTTCCCTTGTTTTGCAATGGGCCTAGCTGTGGATTTTGGGGCCTAGCGCTGCTGGCAACCAGGTAATCCTAGCAAACCTGTACATTTTGAACACTAGACACCAAGAGGAATCCAGGTCAGGGTAAATTGTGTGAAAAAAAAACATTTTCCTACACTGATTGAATAAGCACTTAAGAATATGATTGTAAAGGCGCATTTTGTATTATTTCCAGCCCTGAGGAAGCCGGTTGGTGATCCTTACCGCGGTGAAACACGTTGGCATAAGGGATTAGAGTTGATGAAATTAAAAGATAAAAAGAGCATCAAGAGCCTAATCAATCATTGTGGTGTTCTTTTGCTGGATATTTTTCTAATTGGATTGTGATAATTGGTGAGCTCCAAACATTGTTGAAATACTGTGCAATCCCAGGATTGCATTTAGGGAAGTAGGGTGTTCTGTTCTCTTGTATGGTTTGGAAGTGCCTGTATGAACTTTATTTAGGACAATACATGAAGTGAGATTACTATATGAGCGCCAGTGTCTTGTACACCCAGTGTTAGAGAATCTGAAATGAGTTGTGTTGCTGCTTTAATCAGGCTCATTGAGTAAATTAAAGGCTTTATTTTGAGTATTGTGAGGGATCATTACTCTATCAAAGATGTGGCTGCTATCCTTCCTTTTGTATTGCTATTAGCCATAATGCATTTGGCATACAGAAGTAGGATATCTGACCGTGAGTGAAGTAGTATGCCATCTGCCAAACACTAGATAAGCCATAATTCTGAGTTTATCTGTAACATTTGTTGTAGCATATGTCTGTGGCATAACGCACAATTATGACCCCCCCCGCAGAATGTGATGAGGGTCCCCCTGAGTCTCCCACTTATCACACATATTCATTGGCACTGAGCTTATTGTAGGTCTCCTTAAGGGAAGTGGAGGGGCTGATTGGTTGGGGGCCCGTTACACCCTTGTCTGATGTATATGTTTTTCTGTTGTTTTAATCATGTAATAAGTGTATAATACATGGAAGCCTGCAATACATTTATAACAAGAGCGTTGCATTTTCTTATTGCAGGTTAGTTGTGACATCTCAATTTCCCTGTAATAAGAAAATGATGTAGCTACTCTACTGTAATAAGTTATTCTACCTGAGTTCTGACTTTAATATAACTGTATCACAAGTTACCTTGACGTTTTATGCCCTATTAAATAAACTACAAATGCATTTGTCTGTATTGCTACAAAAATCGTTGCTGACTTGTAATGAAACCGTAACGTATTCTGGTATACTACATGGAATTTTATCTCAAAATGTATCGCAAAGCGTCTGTAATGATGAGGAACACACAATGATTGACAATCTTCCTGTATTGAAAAAATAACTGCTTTATTTTGCAATACAAAGACAGGCCTGTGGCAGCTGGTGACATATGAAAGTGGTGGGGTAAACGTTCGGGATGACTGCCCTGTGGTGAGTGAGCGTAGCGAGCGAGTCCGACTCTCATAAGGGGGGTTCAGGTGTGTTCTCTTGCTGAGACAATTTTTTAAAGTGGGCAAATGGTGCATTTTCATGCAAATATGAGAAAGTAAGAAGGATAATAAAGCAATTCTGAAACTGTAGTTATGAAATCAATATAGAGATTTCATATTGGTGGGGAAAACTAGAGATTTCATGGCTGGGCAGAACAATTTGTCCAAAAATTTAACTTCATGCCCCGCCTGTTATATGTTTTTCAAACTCTTCGGTTGGTCCTTCCTTCCAAGCTATGCAGACATATTCGTACAAAAATGTTTGCCTTTGTCTGCGGAGGAAAATCTCCTTGAGTGGAGAGTGCGACATTAAGCAAACAAGATGTGGAGGATGGCTTGGGCTTCCCTGACATTTCCTCCTATGTTCTGGTAGTATACAGTTCCACCCTTCCCTCGACAGGCCCTGAAAAGCAACCCTGGTTCAAGTGGAACATCTTTTTCTCACTCCCCTCTACAGGGTTCTGCTGTGGCTTTCAATGTTCTTTGTTGCAAAATCTCCCACATTGTTACCATTGACTTCCTTGCTCTTAACATACTGAATGGAAGTACGACAGCATAGGGCTTATCCAATATACTCTTTTCGCCTCACTCCCTTGGTATGCAAACCTGATTTACCCCCTGGTATGACCCACTCTAGCTCTTTTTGTTGGGCCCAGGTCAATTCCCCTACCCTGGGTGACTTATATGACTGTGGGGACTTATGTTCCAGAGATGATTTAATTGCAAAATTGACCCTAGCCTTCTGTAACTATTTTATACTGAGCCAGGCTCTCCCTGGTAAGGTAGACCTCCCGCGTGGCAGGCCCTCCAGTGCGAAGTTCCTAAATCTCTAAAACGTGAGCCACAAAGGCATATTGTGGCTTACCGATCCATTTTACAGCTGACTTCTCCTAAAATACATGCTTATGTAGCACAATGGGCAATGGATTTAGCTATGGAGATCCCTAACAACACTAACCCCTAGATGCATCAAGCACCCATTCTGCGAATCCCAAATAGCGAAAAATAACGAATCGCTATTTAGAAATCGCAGAATGGGATGCCTCATCCAAATCGCTAAATATCTGCAATTCGCAACCGCCCGCAATCGACAAATGTGAATCCGCAAAAGTCGGCTGTTTCCAACCACCTAATAGCGAATCCGCAATCACCGAAATCGCTATCAGGAAGTAGCCTGCTCCATGCATCATTTGGATCACAAAGCTGGATACAGGAGGAGGCAGAGCACTGAGCTCCAAAAGACACACCCTGCAGTGCCAATACAGGATTGAAAAAAAATACAACAATGTCCCAGGAAGCTGCAGGACAAAGTGAAAAACCCAGGCAGCGCAAAATAAAATGAAGTGAAAAAGAACTTGAGTACCTGATAGAAGGAGTCAGCAGGGACCACGACCAACTGTTTGGGAAACTGTCCCGGAAGGTGCCCGAGGCTACCAAGAGGCGCATCTGGGTGCGCATCAAGGCTAAGGTGAACGCGGTGGGAGTCACGCACCAGTCCATTGATGACCTAAAAAAGAGGTGGTACGACCTCAGAGGCAGTGCCAAGGAGCGCATTGCTGAGTGACTGGGGAATAGACTGGCTATGGGATGTGGACACTCCACAGTCCCTGAAAACACACCCATGGAGGACCTACACCTCCCGCACCACACACCAATCTCAAGGTAAGAGCCATGCTACTGCGACCCCGTACCCTAACGATGCCCATGCCCCCAGTGCAATCTATATTTGTAACCCCAGTAATCCATCCCTGCACCTCCCAAACGCTCAAATGCATTGTGGAACCTGTAGTGTGTCAATGTGCCCTGATAGCCACACACAGTAAGAATAGTCAAGGATAGGATACAAAACTCCAGAACGATATAAAAAGATACAACAAAGAGAACACCTATCCGTATCTAAGAAAGGACTTCTATACATCACAAGGTCCTACCAATCAGTCTTCCAAAAGAGTTACATTTTCTGAAAGTGGTTCTGAATCTGGGGGTGACAGATCGTTTAATTCCAATTATCGTCACAACGACCAAGAACCCTCAACATCCCATCAATCCCCTTTTTTAGGACAGGGCCAACGAGGCTCCAGACCTCCAGGGCGACACCAACCACCGAAACGGGGATGGTACCGAAAACAATATACCCCGGGCTTCCGCCAAACCCGGAACCGGTACTACGAATGGTAAATCAAAATCTTACAATTCCAATCTTCAACCTATCAACCTACAAACTTTCCGAACAAGAAATGGCAGTCCTTTCAAATGGCCTCAGTTTTGTGCCAACTTATAAGAACGACCTGTTTCAAACAAAATTGGAACTGTATCGCTTCTTTCGAACAGTCAGATTGAAAAACTTTTTTGCAAACAACACATCTGATCCCAAACTCGGCTATACGGGACTTAGGAACCCCTCTACCTTTTACCCGCCCAATGCCATGATTAACAAAGACATCATTACCTTTGAGAATGCAACATTACTGGAGATAGATAATCTCTTTAAAACTCCATGCAGATTCAATTCCAACTTACCAAAAGAACAACAGGTAGCCCTTCAAAATCTTCAGAAGCTACCAGATGTACTACTTAAGCCGGCTGACAAGGGTGGTGGTATAGTCTTATGGCAGAAATCAAAATATGACGATGAAATGCTCAAACAACTTTCCGTCTCTGCCCATTACAAAAAACTGTCCTGTGACCCGACTAGAAGATTAACTACTGAAATTATAAACTTAAGCCAAAAAGGTTTAAAGGGAGGATGGCTTAATGAAAAAGAGGCCTCATTTCTGGTTAATAAAACACCTACCATACCAGCGATTTATATGCTCCCAAAGGTGCATAAGGACCTAAACAACCCCCCAGGGCGCCCAATTGTTTCGGGCTGCAATTCAGTCCTTAAACCATTGGCGCAATACGCAGATTTTTTTGTGAGACCTTTTGCTGTTGAACGCTCTACATACATCAGAGACACAACAGCAGTAATAAACGAAGTCGAGAAATTCCATTTTGATTCATCAACCAGTATACTTGCTTCTATGGACATAGAAAGCTTGTACACTAACATTCCACAGAGTGAAGTCCTAGATCTACTTTACAAACTTTTGGAATCTAGACCAAGACCCCACTCTGTACCTACTGAATTCATTATAGAGTGCACAAGACTACCTCTGTGTGAAAATTTCTTCCTATACCAAAACACGTTTTACCAACAACAGAAAGGGGTAGCCATGGGTGCAGTTTTTGCACCAGATATTGCTAATATCTATGTTGCCCAATTTGAGGATAACCACATCTGGCACTCCTCTAATCCATTTTCATCAAGAATTCTAAAATGGTTGCGTTATATTGATGACGTGTTTTTAATTTGGGAGGGCACTGTGGAACAACTGAAAGAATTTCACATATGGCTAAACTCCAGAAATACCAATCTACAATTCACACTTGAATATAACAATACTGAAATGCCTTTTCTGGATATCAAAATTAAGGTGGATATGAACAATCAGCTTTTCACCACCTTATTTACCAAAAAAACTGCACGAAACACCTTGCTTAAATATACTAGTCACCACCCACAGGCGTTGAAAGATGGTCTACCTTTTGGACAGTTTCTTCGCCTTCGGCGAAACTGTACATATAAAGAGGATTACTTCCAAGAAGCCAAAAAGCTAAAGGACAAACTATTTTCTCGTGGCTATCCAGGCAAACTATTGAGAAAATCAATGAAGAGGGCCTGGTATCAAGATCGTGATGCTTTACTGACAGTAAAAGAACGAGCAAATGAAACCAACATAGTTTGTGTAACAACTTTTGGCACGCATTCAAATGCGATTAAAAAAATCGTGTCAAAGCAATGGAATCTACTCCATTCATTTTCTGAATTCAGGCAGAAACCATTATTTGCTTTTAAAAGAGGCACCAATTTACAGGACAGGTTAATTCGTGCATATGACAACCCATCTGCAGATAACATCGTAGATAACATGAGGCAACTTAGCCCTGTAGTAGGCCACTTTAAATGTAACAACTGTGCTGCCTGTGCTACTACTACAACAGTGAAAACCTGCACGATCAATAACATCAAGTTCACAAATAAAAGTTTCTCAAACTGCAACACCACCAATGTGGTATACTGCATTCAGTGCCCCTGTTTGCTACATTATTTGGGAAAAACAATTCAACCCATAAAGAAGCGCATCTTACAACACCAGTCGCGCATTCGTTGCAAAAAGGAAACAGCTCCCTTAGTGGAGCATTTCCTGCGTCTGGGGCACAAAGAAACAGAGATGACATGGTGGGTGTTAGAAGTAATTAAACCCAACAAAAGGCAAAACAATGTCAATAAAATATTAACATTGCGAGAAGGCAAGCTGATATGCCTCACCGATACTGTAAAGCGAGGATTGAACTCAGCCACAGAATGGCACGCTCTTGCATGCCTCTCGTGAACTCAGCAGTCTATTTTTGCATTAGGGTTACATGACCCACATTGAATAAACAAGCACCTTGACCTTCACTGTGATCTACATGTGTCCTACCATTTGCACAATATACATTGTATACTGAAATGATAACTAAATATATCAAAATGAGCCTGTAATGATATATTTTCAGTGTAGAAATGTCATAATTGTTAACTGTGGTTTTGTTTCCAAAAATTGTAATAACGGATGTTCTATGAATAAATCCAATATATCCCCCTATTATGTCTAAATTCGACCCTATTTATTCACCAAATGTGACTTAATACACTTACAAGTGTTACAAATACCTATTGACTAGTCCAATATGGCAGTCGATTCTAGTCCTACCTCGATTTCTAGACACTGACCCGATTCATTCACTATATGCAACTTGATACACCCATTGACTAGTCCAATATGGCGGTCAAATCTAGTCCTATCTCCATATCCTGATACACCCATTGACTAGTCCAATATGGCGGTCAAATCTAGTCCTATCTCCATATCCAAACACTGCCCTTTAAAAACGCTCGTTTCATCGGTCACAATTTGTGGCTTCATTTCAGACGGGACGTGTTTGTGATTCCACTTCGCCAGAATCCTTGGTAAGAATAATGAGAGTGTTCTGCGCTAATGTAATGCAGTTAGAATTATGCTTTGCTCTTTATTTAATTACTTAAGAGCAGATAGAAAACTAGATCTTTATTTCATGACCATGCTGCAACCCCCGTTTTTTACTCATCCCACGAATAATCGAAATGCCTCGGAGTTAAGCAGTAGGTTAAGAGATATTTACTCAAATAAGCAAGCAGACACAATCTGAGCAGCTTATACATATTCTTCACTTGCAACTAGCTATGACTTGGCTGCTGCCTCCAAACATGCGTCTCTGCCGCTGTTTTCACTTTAAGTAGTGCATTTGCTAGTAATTTAAGCCACGGTAGGATATACAGATAGACGCCTTGTTACTTGCCTAATGCTATAAAGGCCACTATAACTGCTACAAGTTCGGTAGCGCTAATACATATAGACACACGCCTCGCTAATTGTCTAAATGCCTATTATAACTGCTACAAGTTTGATAACGTCGAGACATTTGTGCACCTAACATGCACATTTTTTTGTATTATCTGACAGGCGCTGCAGGACAAATGACTGTTTACTGACCTGTTTAAAATTCATACTGGTCACAATTACTTCAGACTGTGTCTAAAAAGCAGATAAGACTCCGCAAGAGTGACACCGGGTAAGACCTATTCCCTAGTACAAGTCGGTTCTTTTCCATAGGTTGACACAAATTTAGAAAATGTTCATTATTATTCTTTGTAGGCGATTTCTGCGTTATATATACATGCATGGGAGTGAAGATTTGACTTCATATCCAGCCTTGATGAGTGCTTTCCACATCCACTAGGTATGTCTACTGATAAATAAATAGGTCTGTTTTGAGTGAATTTTTTCCAGTCCCTAAACAATGAATTTTAACTTTCAGTTAAGGCATTAGGATACTGTGATCCACCAACGTTTTCACTGCGTGAAACTGTGATTGCGATTTGCGAGCAGGTATTTAAACTATTTAGATCAATATGTGTATGTTTACACTGTTTAAAAATGGTGTCATATAACATCCGATACACAACTCCTTCAACTAAATGAAAAATAATAATGTCCAGAATGTAATCATGAAGTAATTACACCAGTGTCTTTAGTTTATACAACCATATAATTGATACTACTGATGTGGTTTTAACAAGTACATGTGATTTACTCTAACTGTCTGACATGCAGGAATTGACCTGGATGTATTAGAGGCTTTCGATCTCAATGGTTTTATTTGGTTTACTTCTGATTTAATGGTGCGAAAAGATGATAAATGATGTTTCAGTTCAGACAAAGTGGCAGCAACTGATGAAATGCTTTTTTTGTCTCTAAACAAACCAACTAACTTCCTTATTGTTTGTAGGAATATGTCTAGATTTATGTTGTATATATTATGATGTTGTCTCTTGTCATGACAGTTTAGTCTTATTGTTTTGTCACCAAGGTGTTACATATAGAGTCAATACACTATTGTAATTGTAAATATCTTTTGAATTTCAGATTACAATATTTCTATACAGATCAGCACTGATAATGGTCCTGAGGATGGTTTCATCAAATCATTATTAAGAAACCGAAACGTCGACAATACATCTCATCCCCCTCTTTGTTTTACTCAATGTGTTTTGGGATAGGTGTTTTTTAGGTTCTGTTGAGTCACTTAGCAATTTATTTATATGTGTACCCACAGTCCTAAAATCTTATTTGTTTATTTATCTGTATATGAAGTTGTTTTAATGAACTATTTGATAAAAACCTTTTCGTATACACCTTGTGTCTTTGTTTATATGTTATATGTTGATAATATAAATTGATCAGTTTTGATTAATTCACCCCAAGGATGATTCATTGATCCTTTCTAGAATAATTTCAACTAACAAATATAGACTGAATAAGTCCCTTGAAGGCAATTTTACCCTTCTACTTTCATTACCCAAGCCCTCGAGGGTATTCCGGGTTGCTCACTTCCTTGATTAACATCCTAAGTCAGGCACTGATCCAGATAAAATAAGATCTTTTTGCTGGGCACAGCGGTACAGGGATTGAACATGGAAATTCCATGGGAGCAGGCCATAATTTAGTATGGGATGAGAAACCATAACCTGACTCATTTGTTGGTAACCATGACTAAAATTGTGTATAGACAATAATGAAATGTGTACAAAAATCAATGTTGTCTTATTCTGTCTTGATTTATCTGAAAACTCGAGTAATACACATGTTGTTCTTCTAAATATGTCCAACCCTTCATAGAGTTAATAAGACCACAACCTACTTCTCCTACCTTAGATATCTCCATATCGACTTTGGCAACTCTTAGAACTATCTCACCTAAGGTGCTTTGGTTTAATAAAGCTACAAGTATTTTCTTCACAATATACACTACGTATCACATAAACATCTGTAATATTGTAAATATTATTATTTTTTATAAGTTAGTAACGCTAGTGGACACATATATGATGCATAATAGGATTCGAAATATACCTTCAATACGACATGAGAATTCTAGATCGTATATAATAATATCTACAATACATGGAGAAATAATGAATATTCTCCTCAATTACGAAACATGATAATTTCGTATCTAGACTCCGTTCAAATATGGCGGTACTGTTGCGTGTTTATCTAGGTTCCTGATCGATACTGTGACCTTATGCCCCTATTCGGCTATAAATCCATTTATTCCCTATATTGGCATAACCGTTCAAGTGCGATTTTCTGAAAAGTCATCTCTGGCCTCACACGAACAGAGCCACATTCCAGCATAGTTCTCTCTGCGACTTCCTTTGCGACCAATTAGTGCAATGACAGAGCAGTAGTCACTATCTGATATTCCTAGATAACACTCTGAGTTCTTCAACAAGATAAAAACTCAGCAAACCTGGAAATCCCCGCTTGCTGTGTTTTGATTAGTAATGGAACTCTAATGAGCAACTGATAACTATCACTTCCTAGTGACATCTTTAATTGACGTCTTATGTCCAGCAAACTTGCGTCAAACCCGGCACCTGTCAGGTATAAATATTACCAACGTTGCCTTAAGCAATGTGAGCTGCAAGCTACTGTGGCTGATGCTGGCTGCCTGCAAGACCCCGTGTTGGTAAATCTAGCACTCTGTCGCTGCAGCCTGCTATCCTGTGGTGGTGAAGCTGCTGATACCATTATCGCCGCTAAAGCGCGAACTATGGTGCAGTACGCTTAAGGAGCTGAACAGCCGTCCCTCTGCGAAGACATTCAGCAGATTCCAGCTGCCCGCGGACGCTGTCCCCCCTCCTTCCTCGACGCGCTGAAGAGACCCGCTGCCTTTCTCGTGCAGAGAAATCCAGCCACGGCGTTTCCGGTTTACCCTCGCGGGTGACTGGGATATCGAGAGAGACCCCTGAAGGAGATACCAATCCTCCATCGTTCTATTCAGAGGTATGGTGTTGACTAAACCCTTAGACGAGAATTCTTGAAACAAACCTTGGCAAAACCAACTTAACTTAAAGCTACTTACTTACTCCCCTTTCACATGTTAGGCTTAGGTCAGGCACACTGGGGTAGGCTTAGTTAGAAGCACCAGTTGAGTATGTTAGCCTAATGTATATATGACTGTATATATGTTTTATTACTTTTAAACCATTGTATGGCTAAGAAACCATATCAATGCTTTTACAGTTCTATTTCGCAATACTTATCTTACTGTACATACTTTTTATAATAACAATTATTGCAATTGTGGCAATACATTTCTCTTGTACGAGAAGAAAGACTGTTCAATAAATATTAACCCTTTATTGACAAACGCCCGTCTCTCTATTCTCTACATCTCGTGAAAGTAAACTGCACTAGACTGACTGAGTGAAATACATGTCTATTGTTTCACACAACCCTAGAGATTGACTCTTGATCTGAGGAGCAAAGTTGTCATGTTGCACGGTTGTTGGAAAACTGAATCCCTTCTTGTCTGTGCCAAGGAAGCTGATCACTTCCTATGCAGAGAAGAAAGTTTCCAGTGACCTCTGAGCTAGTTGGTAACACAACCCAATTAAGTTTAGCATAGTCAGTGGAGGCCTGGAATATCCGCAGTTCCACGTCGATACTACTGTTTATGTTATTCCAATGCGCAGGGCCTAGTGGGAAACTAGGAACTACACTACATGGCGCCCAACGTTTGGTAAGGCGATAAACTAACGCAAGACTTTTAGAGTAACTCAGTCGTGCATATTTCACAGACCCCTTTCTCCCGTAAATACTCCAATAGACGTCTGGAGTGGGTGAAAGGTTAAAATCCGCCCGAACTCAGTAGGAAGAGATTCCTATGTAAAGCTCTGGTTTATTCAACGTTGAAGGGTACAGTGTTCCAAAATATTGTGCATCTAATCTTTGTCTCCTTGGAGACCTACTCTGCAAAGCCTGCATTTTTAAAATGTCAGACAGTGAAGAAGAAAGGGAAGCAGCTAGGCTGGCTTCCATACTAATAGAGGAGGACTCGAGTCTCCTACAGGCAGACCCGGATGCTATTAACATCCCGGTCCACTTAAGAAGATCTATAACTTTAAAACTTATAGAGAACGGACTGACACCTCAAGGTGGTACAGTAATTTTCGTGATAGAGGCTCACGAGTATCGGCAGACAGAGGTATTCTATTCATGGATAAACTTTCCAGCGGTAAACGCTATAACAAAAGAGTTTCACTATTACAAAATAGAGGAACCTCCGGGAGAGTACGCTCCTTTCGAGGAGATTGAAATCCCACTTAAATTTCAAGAGCACCTGCTCTGGTTTAATGGCGCCCTAAAACACAATGATCACATTACCAGGCTCGGTCCACTAGGTAGACCAGGAGCCACGTGGCCGGTTCTAGCCAGCTACACACCATATCCCGACATTGTAAAAATGTCTAGAGAAGAGCTGTTAGTACAGCTAAACACATTAATAAAAATACATAGGCAATTAGTCCAATATGTAATGCGGACTGCAACAGTCCAGCCAGCTGTTAATGTACCACAGCTGACCCCTCATCAGGGGAACACAAATAAAATTACACCACAGAACATACAGTCATGTCTTGGTAAAACACCCGTAAAACGGGAACAAATTCCTTTCTGGTTAGCACAGAAAATCACTCAAATAGAGGCAGTATTTCCTGATACTACCCCTATTGAGAAACACAGAATCTTGACCATCTGCCTTCCTATGGGAATCGCACCACACGTGGAGGACTGCGACACTTGGGGTACAGTCTTTGCTTCCATTTACACAAAAACACACGGTGTTCCGTCTATGGCGGTAATACCAGAAGTGCTAAAACAGATTCAAAATGAATTCGGTCCAGAGCCCGCTTTAAATCTAGGTATGAAATTACTGAAAGACTTCAAGCAGGTCACGGCTATATTATTAGCCAATATAAGAGGAGAAGCAGCATCTGTGGCGATCCGCCAGAAGTTGAAGGAAACAGATATAAAAGATCCTGTTGAGCTTGCAAAAATCATAGAAAAATGCTATGAAGAATTAGGTAGAGACAGCTTGGGTGGAAAACCGGTAAAGCCCCAACTGCTCGAAAATCCTGAAAAATTATTTATTAAAAATAATTCAAACACTCCTAAAAAGAGCTGGGATGGAAATAAACAATCCACTCCCAAGGAAAAAGTTTTCCAGTCCAGAGGAAGGTCTCCTCGACGGAGGGAAAGAACTCCGACTCGAGAACGCCAGTCTCCCCAGAGGGAGCCCTCTGAGAAAAGATATAACCTTAGAAATAGGGATAATCTGAAAAAACCTGATAGATATCAAAGTATTGATACACGTCCCTCTCGATCTTTTCCACAGAATTCGGAAAGAAGAGGACGGTCAGACCCAGGAGAGCACACCAAGTCCAAAGACAAGGAACTTGCTCAGAGTAAAAAATCTCAATTTCAGAAAAAGAAGGTAGCCAGTATTAGAGTAATCAACCATGCCGAGAATACTGAGGACACAGTTGAAAAACGGGGAGTGGGCATTGACAATGTTGGACAGTGCAGCAGAAATCAGTATAGCGCACAAGATCTTGATGAGTCATCTGGAGACAGTGGACACGAATGAATACATTCAGGTTGAAACTGCCGACGCCAGACTTAGCGAGCCCCATAAAATATACGAAATAACATTGCGTATAGAGGGTGATAAGACTAGGAAAATTAAGGGTCTATTTTGGGATAAGCTCTCAAAAGGCTATGATATTCTGTTAGCTGAAAAAGATTGGCCCCAGAGTTTGTCAGGGAGTGCCCTCGTGGCGAAGAAGTGATTATGCCTGCCTTCTCGAATCACATACCGATTCACAAAAAATATACATATGCAAGGAAATGGGCAGTGGCCCAGGCACCTGCATTATATAAAAATCATGTAGGATGGGATGAGGATTCACCTCCTCACAAAATCCAATTGAAAAGTGAACCAACTGCCCAACGGCAGTATCCCATAAAGCAAGAAGCTAAAAAACAAGTCAGGGAGATCTTAGATCAACTTGAGTACCAGGGGGTGATTGAAACATGCACCTCTCAAATGAACAATCCTTTGTTTCCTGTCTCCAAGCCAGACAATTCATATCGTCTAGTTTTGGACTACAGACATCCTAATACATGTTGCAAAACATTTGCAGTACAAAACTCGCATAGTGCAGCCCTAATGAATAACATAGTTAGGAAAAAATATAAAACGACATTAGACATTTCTAATGGCTTCTTTTGTCAAAACATTGCACCAGAAAGCAGATATTTGACCGCTTTCTCTGCATTTGGGTCACAGAAAAAATTCTGTCGACTCCCACAGGGGTTCAAGAACAGCCCAGGACTATTCTCAGCTAGGGTAACAGAGTTACTACAAATCTATGATGATGAAGCATTATCTTACGTAGAAGATATTTATCTCACAGACGACGACTTGGATACTCATTTGAAAAGAGTGAACACCATTATACTTGGGTTCGCAGCAGAGGGTTACAAATTCAACTTTAAAAAGTCCCGAATTGCCCATCTGACAGTACTATTTTTAGGGTACGAATTATCAAGTGAAGGGAAAAGCCTAGCAGACAACTTCTTAGAGAAGTGCGCTGTACTCCAAGCTCCAAAAACGCTGAAGAATTTACAATCCTTACTAGGTTTTCTGAATTTCGGAAGAACTTACATACTAGATTACGCAGAGAGGGTTAAACCTCTCTACGAACTAATTAAACCTGATTTTAAACAAATCAAATGGACTCAAAAACACACAGAAATTTTGAGATCACTGCAAACAGACATGTTAGCAAAAACAAAATTAGATACACGTGACAACACACGTGATCTTGTAATCCGAGTCATCCCAGGAAGATGCGGATTCACATACCTAACCTCTAATGAGGGAGAAAAGGTACCAATAGCTTACAAATCACATTTGTACACAAAGGCTGAAATAAAATTTAGTTCAACGGAGAAAATTCTAACTGCGGTTCAGACTGCTGTAGCGAAAGAAAGGCCCCTAGCACAAGGTAAACGAATAATAATCGTAACTCCTTTAGAAGCGGTAACTAAAGCAAGCATTCCTAATGCTAAAGCTTTGCATCCGAGATGGATTCAGTGGGTTAATTCTCTTGCTGCAACAGACGTAGTTTACGAATTTGATCCTAACTTAAAAACACAGGAATTTTTACAATATGAATATGAATGTCCTCTGCCAATTGAAATCCTGCCTCTCGAAGAATACGGAAGTATTATATATACTGACGGATCAGCACAACCCGCAGTTGGGGGTAAGCAAGCTTACAGTGCTGCGTGCGCGATTGTAAAAGGTCGCTGGCACAAAGGAAAATTCAGACCACTGGTCACTAAAACTCAATCTCTAGGAGATTGCTCGGCTCAACGAGCTGAATTAGTAGCATTTAAGATGGCGCTAGAAAATACCGATCGCGAATTCCCCACACTAATAGTGTGTGATTCTTTTTATTGCGTACAATCTTATAATGAATACTTGCAGAATTGGGTGGAAAATGGTTTCAAAGATGCAAAAGGTAGCACAATAAAGCATAAAATGCTTTGGGAACAGGTAGTTCTTTTACAGAAAGAACTACAAAAGACTCACGTGATACATACACTGAGTCATCAACGTGATGGCGTTCACGTTGCAGGGAATTCATTGGCTGATGAAGCCGCGAAGGCAGCTGTGCAAACGGCTTCCGTAGCTGCGATAACTCGGTCACAAACAAAAATAGACAGCGATATTCTACAAACTGTCAGTGCGTCAGTAAATAATGATAAGAAAACACTCCCAAAAGGCTTTCCTGAAAAGTACTTGTACTTAACGGATACAAATAATGTTCCTTTTGCTCGAATCCCTGGAGTGGGGGATAGAGTAATTCCAAACAGGGAACACAGACTAGGACTAATCAAAGCGGCACACGAAGGGATTGCTTCTGCACATGCTGGCGTTTCCGCAACAATATCACTATTAAAACAGAGATATTGGTGGCCTCGCTTGAGAATACAAACTAAAAAGTATGTATTAGAATGCGACATATGCCAAAGGATAAAAGTATCAACAGTAAAACGACCAGCGCAGACACCCCTTCTCATCTCGGATAAACCATTTGCATGCGTTTACCTGGACCACTGTGGTCCCCTACAAAGGGACGGTAACTATGGATATATCATGGTAGCAGTGGATTCCTGTACGAGGTTCATATGGATGTGGCCCCAGCGCTCGGCTGACGCTAGAACGGTTATAAAAGATTTGCGAGTCTTTATCGGCACATACGCAATTACCACGTTCCATTCTGACCAGGGTCCTGCTTTCAGCTCTCGAGCCTATAAGGAGGCCATGGCCAGCATGGGAATTGGGTTGCGGTATTCTTGTCCGTCATACCCCGGAAGGGAACAGTGTGGTAGAAAGAAAAAACCGTGACATAAAGCAATCTATAACAGCGAAGGTATTAGGTTCAGGCGCTGGGTGGGTCAAACATTTAATAAGTGTCCAGACTAGTCTTAACAACATGCCAAGAAATTCTCTAAAAGGTTTCAGCCCATACGAACTATTGTTCGGAATTAGAATGCGAGTTCAGGACCTCGATAGTCAGATGTCAGTGGTACAAGAAAAAACAACAGACTTTGACATCAAAGATCGTTTGGCTGTTTTACAGGAACTGAATGAAACAAGAAAATCATTAAGCAACATAAAGTTAAAGCAACAGCCAAGTACCACTGACGAGGCACCACCCGCAACAGCCCCAGCAAGGCCTGTCTGGATTCCAAAGATTGGGGATCTAGTCAGAGAAAAGATTGCGGTTAAGAAGGAATTTGGGCCTTCTTACAGAAAAGCAGTACCTGTCTTGGCAGTCACCGGAACAAGATCAGTTGTGCTACCGCCCCTTGCTGGTAAAAAGGAGAACAGAGTCATGTCTATCGATCTGGTAAAACCACAAGCATGTGGCCTATAATCAACAGTAGGCCCAGTGGACTCCCAAGAAACAACAGAATACCCAAACTTGCAACAATCCAAGAGGTTCAAACTGAAAGACTAATCACATTCGATCAGCCTGCAGTGCACAATGAAGGACTATGCAATAATGCCATGGAACTCGTGCCTCTTGAAACACAGATTGAAACAGTTCGTCAAGAAACAACACCAGTCTACAATGATGTGGCATCAGAAAGTGCTACCGATAGACAGATTGAAAGAACAATCCCATCAATTGACAGAACTGCCTCTGGTTATTTCATCAACTTCGACAACTTCTCTGAAGATTTAAACGACCCCGAAGTGATGCCAGAAACAAAAAAGATTTCTAAAGAAAATACAACAGGACTCCTTCAACAAATCAAAGAACTATATCTGGATTCACCGTTGATTGAGCATTGGATTATCTCAAGGGGTATTCATACTCCTACTATGCCTAATTTTAGTTTTAATTTTAGGAAAGTTTATTACAATTGAATGGACACAGCAAGTCAGAACATCAACCTAGTCCTGAAACCACACAGATCATCCCACGTGAAGAAAAGAGAACTGTCAACAGTAAATGTCACAGCAATTCCAATACCTGGTGGGGTAGTATGGGAGAAAACAGACTATGAGATCTATGGTCCGGTCGAAATCCTGAAGTGTCCTCATCAACTAAAGGTTTCCTTAAGTGACTTTGTGACACCTAGTACATTCTCTGATGATTGGGACTTTAACAGTATTAATGACATGATGTCTGATTTAGTAATGTCAGCTAGATTCACAGATCATGATTATTTACAAGGTTCATCTAGTTATGAGCAGTTATTCTGTTACACCCACTATGGGGATCACTACTTGCATAAATCTGCACAGCCTAGAAATGTTTTTATGTATAATCAATGGGAACATTGTCCTACACCACCTAAAAGCAGTTCTAAAGCATTTTTTGAGAAATTCAAATACTTCTCAGGGTTTAACACCAGTGATGCAGAAACGTTTTATTACAAACTGTTAGATAAAACAGGAATGAAAATAATGCTGACAAATTCTAAATTGATATATTCAGAAGCATTTTATGACAAAATGATGACATTTGGTTTTGATTATTGGAAAAATAATATTGAAACGAAAACAATTTGGGGTACAAAAGATTGGCAGGTGCAAGGCATTGAAGCACTATTTAGAACCTGCATGATACCAGAACAAATGTTATTTTTAAATGACACAATACACCAAACATCTTGTCTTGGCCTACCTTAAAACACCGTCTATTCCGAAGCCAATACCAGAAAATGCAACCGCTGATATTGAGTTAGACGTGTCACAAATTTTACATTTCAACAGAACACATCCTGATTGGAAAAGTGGTTAATCTGGCCTACAGACACAAATAGCTGTCAAGATAGATTCCTGAATAAAACACAGGGGTTAAAAATGACCAGATTAGACCCTAGATATTCCCAGAGACAACATCCAGGGATTATAACAACATACAGTGTAGGGAAACTCTGCCTTGAATGGCTAACTACGTCCACACTGGCTGAAATTAAGCAACACTTGTCTTTATTAAAAGAGGGTGCTGATTTGCGCGATTTCATTCTTGGACCACGCAAACAGCGTCAAAAGCGTTTCATAGCGACCAGTATCTATGCTGCTTACAACGAGGCTTGGAAAGTAAAGCAAATTGAAACTGCTGAAAAAATACGAGAAATTGATCGTATTAATTTAGAGAAATCACTTTCTGTGGTAGACAATGGGTTAATGACTCTGTCTTCCAGAATATATTCGTTGGACAATATTGTATCCTCTGCCTTTGATGTGATAGACAGAGACTTGCTAAGGTTACAACATGGCCAGTCTCAACTACGCTCTATTATAGAATTAGGCTGGATGCTGCAAAATCTTCGTTCAGGCTATGTGCCTTGGCGTTAATCAACACAACGTCATTATTTTCCAGTTTTAACCTTACTGATAAACAGATCAGTTTGGCACAGAAAGGAGCAGACTATACAATCCTGAGCATCGAAAAACTCGAAAGATTACCATTGACAATGTCAGAGAGTCCTGTCATTGAATGGATAATACACGGAATTATCACAATTCCGATAACAACTTTCCGATTTAAAAAGTGCCTTGAGTACATACCTGCTGGCCAGTATGAACAATTGGGTAAAGGATATGTAAAATCCGAATGGAAATTACCATACACTCATTCTTGCTATAGTGACAGTGACAAAAATGTATTTCTTAGTGGTGACAACTGTAAACACTCACTAAGCGGTATACTTTTGTGTCAGGGTATTAATTTACACGGAGCATGTGATGGAAATTCAAACAACCTTTCATGCCACCAGCTAGTCACACCTGCAACTCAGATAGAGCCCTTCTTTATGCAACTCGCGAACGGGAGTTACATTCTTAGAACGGATCACAGATGTTGTGGCCTCGTGCCAGGGAAAAGTTATCTAGTAGAAGTAACATCCATGGTCAAATGCTGTATGCAAGCATTGTTTCCGAGTGGGCCTCCAGACATAGTGACTCCCATCTGGCCTCGTCTGAATCTCTATTCTATACGAATTGATACATTAAGCAAAATGAAATCTGTACTTTTACAGACAACAGTGCCTATAACGTCATCTAAAGAGACGTATGATCTTCTAGTTGCAAGGACAGCTACTGAAGTTCATGACCTTTTATCAACAAATTGCCCCGTGCATTTCGTAGAAATGTTCAGCCAACTCCTTAACATGTCTAGTGCAACAAGCATCCCAGGCATATTTAAGACAGTCTTTACGGGACTGCTAACACCCTTCCAGGCAATTTTGGGAATCTTTCCTAATTTTGTGCACTCCATATTTTGTCGGCATACCATTATTTTTGGGACTCGTCGCAGGGATTCTATTTTTGACCCTCCTGCTACGTTATGGCAAGCCTCGGCTCAGACATAGCTCCCATGGGAATGGAAGAGACAATCCTAGCAATGCGCTACCGGGACAGGATAACTAACGGCTCTGTCTTCCTCTCTTCTAAACTCTGCACCCATCTTAGAGGGCTTGTCTTCCATCGCTCAAGCCACTGCCATCGACACCTGGCTCGCTGGAGGCTGCGATTCGGTAGCCCCACTACGACGGATATCTACCCGAAGATCAAAGGAATCAAATCGGTGGTTTGGCGACGATTTGAAGACAAAAAAGCTTACCCTCCGGCGGGCCGAGAGGCAATGGAGAAAGGATTACTGTCCGTTACTAAGAACTCACTACCTGACCCTGCTGAGTGACTACAAAAGGGCCATATTGAGTGCTAAAACCGCACACTTCTCAGCAAAAATCTTAGCAGCGGAGAATAAATCCAGGGAAATATTCTCCATCGTTCAGGACCTGGCATATTCTGACAGGGCTACCCTTAAGCCCCCCCCTTCTCAGTCCCTCTGTGATTCTTTGAATTTTTATTTTGTAGAAAAAATTGTCAACATTAAAGCTAACATTTCACTCCCTTCCCCTACATTCATTGAGCCTTCTCCCCCGACTATTCACAGCCGTCTTTCTTCCATCCCGCCGCTCACCGAAGAAGTGTTCTGTGCAATACTCCCCAAAGTTAAGTCTGGTTCCCCGGCAGACATCTGTCCAGCCCACATTTTGCAGGAGATTTACTCTGTTTGTCCTAAACCCCCAATCTCCCTTCTTAACAGCTCGCTGGCTCAGGGGGTAGTAATACCAGCTCTTAAAGCTGCCACCATAGTCCCCATCCTCAAGAAGCCTGGCGCAGACCCTTCTGCTCCAGCCAATTATCGCCCCATCTCTCTCCTGCCCTATTTGGGCAAGGTGCTGGAGCGACATGTAACATCAGTCCTCAGTGCCCATGTAGAAGCTAATGGGGGCCTAGCGTCCCGCCAGGCAGGCTTCCGGCCGAGGCATTCCACCGAGTCTGTCGTGGTGTCGGTCCTGAACAACCTCAGGGAGGGCATGGACCAAGACAACCACCAGGCCCTGGTGCTCCTCGATCTCTCCGCCGCCTTCGACACGGTGGACCATTCCATCTTACTTTCCCGTGTCGGAGCGGCGGGGATCGAGGGCTCAGCCCTGGTCTGGCTTTCGTCCTTCCTGAGGGACCGCACCCAGGAGGTCCGGCTGGGGGATTTTTCGGCCACCCAACTCAAAGTCACTTGTGGTGTTCCCCAGGGTTCTTCTCTTTCCCCTCTTTTGTTTAATCTTTATATCTATCCTTTGATCTTTGCACTTCAGCAACTGGAGGTCACTGTTTTCAATTATGCAGACGACCTCCAGCTTATTTTTAATTTGTCTTCTTCCCCACATTCCATCTCCAATTTTCAGTCTACTATGATTTTCATCAGGGACTGGATGAACCACAACCATCTGAAGCTGAACCCTGATAAAACAGAATTGGTCCTTACGGGTGGTTCCTCCAGTCCCTGGAACTCTTTTTTCTGGCCTTCTTCCTTAGGTTCTCCCCCCATACCCTCTTCCTCAGTCAAGACTCTGGGCATCAAACTTAATAATCATCTCAACCTTCACTCACAAATTAATTCTGTTGTTTCTTCCTGTTTTCTTGTTCTTCGAACTATTCGATCTGTTTCTCGTTTCTTTTCTCCCCTTGCACTTAAGTTAATCATGTCCGCACTGGTTGTCTCCCGGCTGGATTACGCCAATGCCCTCTACAACGGCATCCCAGCGTATAGTCTGCGGAAGCTCCAGCTGGTTCAAAACCAGGCGGCTAGATTGGTATATGGTCTCCCCCGCTCCCATCATTCTACCCTCCTACTAAAGGCACTACATTGGCTACCTGTCAGGGAGCGATCCCTGTTCAAAACCGGTTGTATGGTCTTTCAGGCGCGCCAGGGGACTGCCCCTGCTTTCATCTCCTCTCTGATAAAAGAGTACATCCCCTCCCGTGAGCTTCGCTCTTCCACACAATCTCTCCTTCAGGTACCCCGATACAGACGCAAGAAATGGGGCGGAGCTAATTTTTCAGTACTAGCTCCATCCTTTTGGAACTCCCTCCCTGATCACTTGCGTCTGGCTAGACACTATTCTCTGTTTCGCAAGGATCTTAAGACTTTTCTTTTCACTCAGGCTTTTCCCTAATGTGAATTGATCCTAATTTTCTTTCTGCATTTGTTTCTTTGTCCTGCTGCTAAATTTGCCTCCACAGCGCCAAGAAACCGTATGGTGAATGTTGCGCTATACAAATATTTTAAATTCAAATTCAAATTCAACGTCCTTGGATTGGCCAGGCTGAGAGATCTAAACATGACCTGGTTCCTTTCATTCAGACCGATATGGCAAAATTGCATTTTACCTGTGCTACGGTGTATGCTTTGCGGCGATGAATGCGTGTTGGACATCTGTCTTTCACTTCCATCAGCAGTACCAATGGACGTCGATACTTTGCTCAGTCCAATAACGGCTCACGCATTGTGTTGTCCCCAGCGGCTACCAATCCTGATGACGGCATTCGTGGAGACTCCTGTGCTACAGCCAAGTGGTAACAGTGGAGCGAGTGACAAAAGCAACATCATCCAGGTACAACGTTCTGTGAGCATTGCTGGTCCTGCCTTCGATGACAGCAATCATTCTCACACCTGCCAAGTTACAGCGCTATCTAATTTGGTTGAACTATCACCTGATTTTGTAGACCAATTCTTTGAGAGCCTGTCTGATATGATGTTCTCACCCATACAGAAACAATAACTTTTGAGAAGCTTTCCGACACACAGCGTTCCCATGAACTCTGAATTCGGCCTTCAGTTTTGATCAACAAAAACTGCCAAGAGCTTTGGAAATCTATTTTCTTTGAATTGGACAATTTTTCTAATATTGACCTTTTTTGGCACGAACAATTCTTTGCTTAACGTAAAAACTATTCTTAGAGAACAGAAGCTTCACACTTCTATTTCTAAACACATCTAGAGACATAACACCAGCCTCTAGCACACATGTTATTACAATGCATTTTTATGTGATGATTTATCTCGCCCTTCTTCTGTCAGAGATACTTCATGTGTAATTGCTTTTGCATAATCGTTCATTGATTTCATATGCAATAGTTTTTTGAATGATTACTATGCTTTAAAAAACGTACAGTACCTAAATTCATGTATTACAAGAACGCCTATTTCGAATGCATTTATGTATTTTGGGGTGGGCAATGTTACACATACATTTAATTGCTTTAGTTTTAGTAATTTTGATGGACATTAACCCGTGGAGTGGGTGTTGCGTGTTTATCTAGGTTCCTGATCGATACTGTGACCTTATGCCCCTATTCGGCTATAAATCCATTTATTCCCTATATTGGCATAACCGTTCAAGTGCGATTTTCTGAAAAGTCATCTCTGGCCTCACACGAACAGAGCCACATTCCAGCATAGTTCTCTCTGCCACTTCCTTTGCGACCAATTAGTGCAATGACAGAGCAGTAGTCACTATCTGATATTCCTAGATAACACTCCGAGTTCTTCAACAAGATAAAAACTCAGCAAACCTGGAAATCCCCGCTTGCTGTGTTTTGATTAGTAATGGAACTCTAATGAGCAACTGATAACTATCACTTCCTAGTGACATCTTTAATTGACGTCTTATGTCCAGCAAACTTGCGTCAAACCCGGCACCTGTCAGGTATAAATATTACCAACGTTGCCTTAAGCAATGTGAGCTGCAAGCTACTGTTGCTGATGCTGGCTGCCTGCAAGACCCCGTGTTGGTAAATCTAGCACTCTGTCGCTGCAGCCTGCTATCCTGTGGTGGTGAAGCTGCTGATACCATTATCGCCGCTAAAGCGCGAACTATGGTGCAGTACGCTTAAGGAGCTGAACAGCCGTCCCTCTGCGAAGACATCCAGCAGATTCCAGCTGCCCGCGGACGCTATCCCCCCTCCTTCCTCGACGCGCTGAAGAGACCCGCTGCCTTTCTCGTGCAGAGAAATCCAGCCACGGCGTTTCCGGTTTACCCTCGCGGGTGACTGAGATATCGAGAGAGACCCCTGAAGGAGATACCAATCCTCCATCATTCTATTCAGAGGTATGGTGTTGACTAAACCCTTAGACGAGAATTCTTGAAACAAACCTTGGCAAAACCAACTTAACTTAAAGCTACTTACTTACTCCCCTTTCACGTGTTAGGCTTAGGTCAGGCACACTGGGGTAGGCTTAGTTAGAAGCACCAGTTGAGCATGTTAGCCTAATGTATATATGACTGTATATATGTTTTATTACTTTTAAACCATTGTATGGCTAAGAAACCATATCAATGCTTTTACAGTTCTATTTCGCAATACTTATCTTACTGTACGTACTTTTTATAACAACAATTATTGCAATTGTGGCAATACATTTCTCTTGTACGAGAAGAAAGACTGTTCAATAAATATTAACCCTTTATTGACAAACGCCCGTCTCTCTATTCTCTACATCTCGTGAAAGTAAACTGCACTAGACTGACTGAGTGAAATACATGTCTATTGTTTCACACGACCCTAGAGATTGACTCTTGATCTGAGGAGCAAAGTTGTCATGTTGCACGGTTGTTGGAAAGCTGAATCCCTTCTTGTCTGTGCCAAGGAAGCTGATCACTTCCCATGCAGAGAAGAAAGTTTCCAGTGACCTCTGAGCTAGTTGGTAACACAACCCAATTAAGTTTAGCATAGTCAGTGGAGGCCTGGAATATCCGCAGTTCCACGTCGATACTACTGTTTATGTTATTCCAATGCGCAGGGCCTAGTGGGAAACTAGGAACTACACTACAGTACCGCTAGTCATAACTCTTCTACCTTTGGTAATATCGCGATGCTTGAAAGTAAATGGGCACGCAAACATTTAGCCTTTAAATACGTAGATCATAATGGCACTTTTAGTGTGAACGGTAAGACGGAAGACGAACCAGACGGGTCTGCACGAGTAATATCATGCAAGTAAGTTATGGGAATACGCCGTAATTTTATGACCTGAGCTTAAATCACGGGAGTCAGAGGCACACGCACCCTTAAATAATGATCCAGGGGGTTGGTTTTGTTAACTCGACGTATGATTTCTTAATCGTACAGGGGATATAGCCGCACTAGAAGTGGGTCACAGCCGAATAATAAGCTTTAAAAATGATCTGTGAACTTACATTAATGCAGGATGGAGTAATAATTTAGGGCCATTACGAGGCGTCAGTATGACCATCGAATAGTAAGCCCAGATAAAGTTTATTGTATTGACATTTTGTCAGAAAATACATGGTAGATATATTGGTGAGATGTATATTCACCACATAGATACTGATACAGGGCATTTATACAAACATGTCGAACTATCTGAAGCTCACTATAACTACCAGGTAAAGAATAGTCAGATAAACCCTTATGTTATTTTTTGACAGCACTGGGCACTTGACGCAAGCATGGGCGAATAGATAGACAAGAATTCCATCTGCACGATCTAAAAATATAAGAGTAACACGAGACTAATGCAGGTATGTAGAAACACAACCTAGGCGTATAGCTGGTATGACGAACAACAAATATTCAAAAGCACTAGTATGGTTCTATCATTTCTCACCCCTGTAGATTGGTCCTTTATTTTTGCCGAACTGGGAGAAATTAAAATGCACGGGCATTTGATTTCAACCGTCACTTCATTTCCGCAGCTAATCTATACTAAAGCTGGAGAATAATACAGGTAATTCATGGATATGCCACCATTATAGCTCCTATTAATCAGATAGGAGCGAGAAATTATGGCAATTGGATTTATCATCCTTTTTAAATATGATATAACCTGACCTTTGTCAATTAGTGCCCATAGTTGCCATTACTAGATAAGATAGCCACCCTATGTTTTGAAATATTGGTTGTAGGCATAGCCTTTTTAGGCTTGGACATATTAAATAGAAAACTTACACTAGATAAAATGTGTTGATAAATTGGGTATTAAAGTTCAAATGTATACATGTAAATATTGTAAATAATGTACAGTTGATGGTAGCAAGATAAACAATAAATATGTAAATATGTATAATAATGGATTTGAAATTAAGAGGGAACGACTGGTGACACAGTGAGACTTAGATCTACTGGTATAGGAGAAGAGTCATATTCAAAGGAATTATAAGATTTGTTACAAGTGTAAATAATGTGATCTGCTTGACGTTTACATTTGATTTATGATTATGTGAACGATTAATTGAAATATGTTTTTAATTCATAGTTACCAGTTATGTGAAAGAAACACAGAATTCCTGACGAAGACGCAAGCCGAAACGCGTTAAATGAATGGAATTGTGGTTCTGTATAGTAACTTGAATAAATTTGATGTATTTTGTATAACCTGAATTTAATCATGGCTGGAACAAATTTTTGTCATATATTTATATATAAAAAAAGACAGAAAAAAAGATAAAAAAAGTGTTATCTGAAAGAAATCTGATGAAATGATGATGAGATAATAAAAATAATATAAATAAGTAACACAGCCGTCTTTTTTTAAGATAAGGTTACAGGTCAGCGTCATTTAGACTATTTTATAAAATGCACAAAACCCGGTGCTGAATTCCACTTTTTTCTAAAAAGAATAGTCAAGTAACACAGACCCCTAAAGCCAGTCAGGGAATGCAGACATCATGCAATAGCGAGCCTGCATGCATGTTGCTACATCCCAGGCGCCTGAATCATATAATTAATCATGCACTCATCCACATCACAGGTGCTGCGGATGGTGACACGCCTGACAGTGAGATTCTCCACATTGCGGAGACACCTGAAGAGATGGAGGGGGAGAGCCAGCCGGCACCTGCACCTGGACCTGCACCTGCACCGAGACCCAGGGACACCCCTGCAGCTACAGGTGGAGCACAACCTCACCACTCAGCTCGCATGGCAGTGGAGCAGATCCCACCCCCACCCAGGAGGCAGACAAGACGCCCAGCAAGTGTGCGGGCCCATGCCAGGAGCAGGTTATGCCAGCAGCGCTCTGTGCCCACCACAGCAAACATGGAGCAACATGCACACAGCTTGGGTCTGGGCATTGAGATTCAGATGCTTGCTGTTCACCGTAAACAGGCGCAGCACATGGCAGCAATGCAGCTGCATCTATATAAAACTGCACGCAACATTAGTCTTCTCACTGAGAGTGTATAGGAACTGACCACAGCGGTGAGGAAGAGCAACCAGCTGATGGTAGCGCAGCAGAACATCACCCGCAGACGCCACAGGCAGCTGCTCACATGGCTATCAGCCGACACTCGTTCAAATCAGCTGATTGGGAACGCCACTTCCCAGCACTCATGCAGATCATTGGCCATGCAAATCCAGATGGTTCAATGCTGTGCTGACGTTGCAAGGGCCCTGGAGCAGGTCACCAATGCTGTGGAGCTCCAACAGGCGGCAGACCATGGCAATGCAAGGGGGGGATGATGCCAGCGAAGGGACATCTAGCCTCAACAGCCTGTCTGTCTGTGCCGGTGCTAACAGAAAGGCGGCACAGTTCCCGGCCCAACACTGCATCACGACAAAACCAGCCTAACGTGGAGGGTGAGAGGCAACAGGGTGCATCAGGCAGTAGGTGCTAGTTACTTGACATTTCCGGCAGTGCCGTGGTGAGGTAACCATACACGCCAGCTCAGGTTACATGAGCTTGGATGTCTGAATACAGTACCACTATTTTTTGATGATGAAAGCACATTGAGAGCTTGTGAATTAAACAAATGCTATATTTTGAAAACAAATCTTCCTCATGTCAATCATTGATGTGGCTTGCATGAGTACAGTGTTGTGTGAGGGGTATGGGTGCACTAGAAATAGTTCTGTGTGATGTTGGCACAGCGCCTGTGACATTCAGCAGGATTCTCCCCTTGTGCATGATGCACATGTGCAGGTGGCAGGCCGTCCCCCTCCGACTCACTACCAGACACCTCAACAGGTATACTACGCTTGGTGGCAATATTGTGCAGCATGGCGCAAACGGCAACGATGCAGCAGCAGATCTCGGGCCGGTATTTGAGGGCCCCGGCAGTCTTGTGGAGGATGCGGAATAGACTCTTTAACATGTCAAATGTTCGCTCTATCACATTTCTCGTGTGTATATGCGCAGCATTGTACCTCTGTTCCTGTGGTGTTGCTTGGTTGAGGTATGGGGTGAGGAGGTATCCACGAAGGGCATAGGCGCAGTCACCTAAAAGGAGGAGCAGATGGTCAGTGCCTGTTATGCGCAGCAACATGGACTTAACATACTGTATGTGGGCATGTGTACTTACCTAGGAGATGTCCCTCGCCAAATTCACCCCTGACCAAGCGGGTATGTATGCCACTGTGCCGGAAGATAAAGGAACCATATGTGCTCCCTGGGTATTTTGCCACAATGTCTGTAATTATGGTCTTCGCATTGCAGACCATCTGTATGTTGAGGGAGTGGTATGACTTGCAGTTACGGTACATGTATTCGGCCTCTGCGGGTAGACAGATGTGAATGTGGGTGCAGTCGATGCAGCCAATTACATGGGGGAAATGGGCGGTGTGATAGAAGTCCAGTTTTGTATGCATTAAGTCCTGTTGGGTTGTTTGGAAGTTGATGTAGTGTTGTATCCGGCTCAGCATGGCGTTCAGGAAACTCTGTAGGCAGCGTGACAGTGTACTCTGGGATATACCCCCTGCATATGTGACTATCCCCTGGAAGCTGCCGGAGGCCAGGAGGTGCAGGCAGCACAGGACCTGGACATGGGTAGGCACAGCATTGGTCTTCCGTGTTGGGTGCTGCATCAGGGGGTCAAAGTCTCTGATGAGCTTCTTGATCATTGCCCCATTGAGCCTGTATTTGGAGTAGATCTCCTCTTCAGTCTGTTCCAGGAGTGTAATCTGCCGCCGGAAGATGCGCTCCTGGATCCTGCGTCAGTTCTGGGCTGCAGCCTGGAGCCTCAGCCGCCTTGCCACTATGTAGAGAGCTGCCATTGTGACTTTCCTCATGCTCCTACTGAGTCTCCTTAAGTGTGTTTGATTTACCCAACACCTGTTTGTTGTTTGCAAATTTCATTTTTTTTCCAATTTGACTTCATGGTTACCACCTGATTTTGCTTCTCCTTAAATTGCGACTCGTATTTAGCGATTTATTTAATTGCGATATCACTAGTGCTTTTGCTAATTATGTGGGCAATTGCTTTTAAGGAATCGCAATGGGGGTTTCCAAATGTTTTAGCGATTCTTTGTTTTGCGAATTCGCAATTTACTGCTTTTGTACTTGATGCATAGCGGAAGTTGGAATTGCAATCGCAATCACTGTTTCGCAGCGATTGCGATTGCAATTTCGCTTGATGCATCTATGCCTTAGTGTGCTATCTGGCAATGCACCACCAAATCTTCCACTACAAAGAAAATGCATATAAATTATTGACTCGCTAGTACCTTACACCATTTCGATCGGCCAAGATGTATGGGGGTTCGGACCTGTACTGGAAGGGGTGTAGATTGAGGGGCACCTATCTGCACACCTGATGGTCTTGTCCAGCGATTCAGGCATAATGGGTTGAGATTCCGAGTATATTATAGATGATCACCAACATCCATCTTCCATTAGCAGTACTCAAAACTCTTTTGGAACACGGGGAGGAGGGGATCTTTCCCACGACAACCCCGCAGGGCTGTCTCATATCCCCTCTGCGCCTCCCAGCACTTTTGTGCGTAGTACAGCTGTGGAGGCAGTCAGTACCTCCTGCTTCAAAACTGGGGGTTGGGAAGATTTGGTCAATATATGCTATGGAGAAACTGTTCTTCAAGACCAGGTGGCCAAATTTGATGCTACATGGCGTCCTATACCTACTCACATTAAGCGCCTACAGAGGTCAGTAAGTCCGCATTTGACAGAGTCCAAATAATTGCACATGTCTGATATTCATATTATGTCCTCATCAGCTTCAGAGGAAGACTCAGTTGAAATGTAATTTTCAATTGACTGCGAGGAGGCGATGTATAGGTTTGATTTCTCCATTGGATATGGGTGTATGTAATTGACAAGCCTGTCATTTTTTGGTATGATCATCTCTTCAACATGGAATTGTTCAATATGCCACGTGTATTTGTTTCTTTGAAACTGCAAAATTTAAACGTTAAACAAAATAAATAAATAAAGATATTTCATATGCTAATGACGTATGTAGCTGCTTATTCGGTATAAGCAGAGAACGTCTAACTAATTTTGAGATAATATTGCAGTGAGTCCCTCACATATTTCTTTATTTATTAATGTACCTTTCCAAATGAAATCTACTCAGGAAATACAAGTTATTGTGATTTGTCTGACTGGACCTGGTAAGACAGCAAGCAATAAACATTGAAAGGCAGAAGGGGGTGATTGAAGCTGAGGGATATTTTTTTTTTTGGATTAAATGTTATCTTTGGCCCAGAAAGGAAAAGTGTTTTCATTTTTCTAAATGAGATGCAATTCGATTCAAAAGGCTTTATTCGAGGATTAACTCATAAAAGTACAAACATACATTTAAAATACATCATTGAATAATTGTTTCCTCGTTGAATACAGTAGTTTTAAAAAAGATTATACAAACATACACAATTGATCAAAAGCAAGTAAATATAAAACTTTGATACATAATTACACAGGTGCCAGAAAGGGTGCCCCCATCAGTGTACTCTAGGCGACAGCCCTCCGTCTAATAGACCATGCCCAGCCCAAATACTTTGCTGTTGCAATAACTACTGGCATATGGGTGGAAGTACAAATGATTTGTAAGGCCTCAACACCGCTGGATGTCCCTAGATTTTTACAAACAGGGACTAACCAAACTTTCCTCGGGGTAACATAGGCTTTGCAAGAGAATAAAAAGTGGCCTATACTTTCATATGATGCACCACAAGCTGGACAATATGGGGTGGAAGAACTCCTCCACCTACCTGTCAGTGATCTCAGTGGAAGGGCACCTGATCTTAACTGAAAGAAAAGCTTCCTGTCCCCAGGGTTGGTTATGCTATCCCAGTTGGGTTCCAGGACTGGATACAGTTTAACTGCCACAAAGCGCCCCGTCATGGAGTCAGATTTAGTTTTTCTCCAAACTCTTGCAGCTACATGATCCAAATATAGGTCTTTAATCACTTTTTTGCTTGGAAAGAACTCCCTGGTTGGATTATCCCATAAGTTCGAGAGACCAAGATCACACAGAGAAGACCTAAGATTTTTTAGCCAATCTATCCTATGAAAGCTATCAGCGTTTATTATGCCTAAAAACCCCTCTGCGTAATACATGATCTCCGGGGTAGTCCAGAGGCGTCTCCAATAAAGAATCGGGCGCAACCTCGCTAGATCACTAACTGCTCTCCTCCCCAGGTCAAGACCAAGGGGAATCAGTGGGGTGCTCTGCGGGAGTCCTGTAGTTCCCCTAAAAAAACCTGTTCTCGGAGGTCTGCAAGGGGAGAAGCTTCCCAAAGCCCCACAGCTCTGCCCCATATAGAGCAGACCCAAGAGCCTTGGCGTCATATACTGCCAAATCGGGTTTTATTGGTTTGGACCTTGATTTTTTGTGCTCCACCCGAAGTGCCCCCGAAATCTGTTGGTGCCTCAAGACCGCCATTTCTATGTGAGGAAACCATCTTAAATCATTTGTTATCTGTATCCCAAGATAGGTAAATACAGTAACCACCTCAAGCAAACAATTGTTCAAAAATATTTTTGGCCTGGGTCTGCGTTTTGGTGCAAAGGCCATCAGTTTGGTCTTACCCACATTGACTTCTAGGCCCTGTTCCCCGCAAAAAGAATAAAAGATGCTCAGAGCTCGCTGCAGACCGCCTGGAGTTTTAGATAGGATTAGCGTATCGTCGGCGAACATCAGGATCGGGACCCTGAGGCCCGCCAACGATGGCGCATCTACACTGGCGTCCAACATTCGAGCAACAATTCCATTTATGAATATTGAGAAAAGCAGGGGAGCCATTGCGCACCCCTGGCGCACTCCGCGTTCAACCGGGAAGTCAGCAGAGGATTCACCATGCATGCCCCATTGGATTTTGGCAAAGTTGCACTCATGCAACCTCATTACCAGGGTAAGTAGCACAGCCGGGAGACCCATTTTGCTCAAAACTGCCCAGAGCTTTCTCCTTGGGACCAGGTCGAAGGCAGCCCGCAGGTCAACAAAAGCAACATACAGGCTGCCTTCACCTAGCACCACCGTCCCCCACTGTAACAGAGCAAAACGAAACACCTGGCCACCTGTACAGGTGGCCTGCCGAAAACCAGCCTGGTAAGGGGACAGGGCATTGTTCTCGTCAAACCAATCCATCAATTTGTTAACCACTATCCTACCTACCACTTTTTGGACAGTGGCAATCAGGTTTATCGGCCTGTAGTTGACTGGGAGAGACCGATCCCCTTTTTTGTATATGGGTATGATGATCGCTCCCCTCCATAATTCCGGGACGACCGATCCCTTCGCAATGGCATTTCCCAAAAGGAATATATATCTGGCCCGCCGCGCCTTGTCATTAATGAAAACATCAGCTGGTACGCCCTCTAAACCCGGGGCCCTTCCCCCGGGGACAGTGCATAGAGCATCTTCGGTTTCTTTAAGAGTAAATAAATTCCAATATGCAAAGAAAATTGCTTCCACGCCCTTATGCTGTGCAGTCTCAGCATATTGGGGTTTAAAGTGATCTACCCAGGCACCCTCTGGGACGTTGTTACCGGGTTTATCTGGAATTCCACCTCTACCCTACTTGGCAACGTTCCAGAATAGCCTAGAATCCTTAGCCCCCAAGGCCTCCTTTAAATCGACCCAATGTTGTTCATCCCATAGTTTTTTAGCCAGGGATAGGCTGGCCTTGTAGTGCTTTCTGGCGCCACTAATCACTACCCTATACCTACTCCGAATTGCTCTGCCCATGCTTAGCCTAGCTTCCCTGCACTGGTGATTATACCATTTAGCTAGCCTAGATGGTTGTTTGCTATTTATCTTGCGGGGCCTCAGGAAGTGCGGTTTTAGGAGGGAAAAGAGTTTATCATGGATATCAGTTTTTTTCCTTGACCCTGGAGTTACTGAGGTTGCATCTTTCATAGCGGTGATTGCAATATCCACCTCGGAGATTATGAAAGCCATGGATTCCACGTTAGCCAATACACTCGGCCATTTCAATCTACGCATGTCATTGGTCATGTCAGGCAGCGGAGCATTGATCAATTGGGAATCCCCTATTGTGACCGACCACCAGTTGTGGGTCACACAGAGAGAGTTGTGGTCACTCTCCAATCTGACCTTTACTTCCATGTCATATACCAGCTGCTACAAATTCAGGCTACAAAGGACATAGTCTATCCGACTTTGGCTACGGCCATTGTCAAATGTGCAGGAGCCTCCTCTGTCACTCTTCGTTCTCCCATTTAGGGCTCTTAGTCCCTGTTCCATGCAGATGGCATTCAATCGTATTATGTCGTTGGTCCACCAACTAACCGGGCCAGATCCAAAATTGGGACGCCCCATTGTGTGTCCTCCTCCCGCCCCAATGGATCGTCAGAGATATCTAAGGGTTCAAAAGTCCGATTTAGATCACCAGCAACAATAACTTTGTTGCCCAAGGACTGTTTTTCCAAAAGAGAGGACAAAGCCTCTAAGGTAGGTGACTTTCCTCTTATATTGCCCCTAACATAGACATTATACATGTTTAGTCCTCGCCTAGGGTCTGATACCATTCTTATCAATTGGATATCATTGCTACCTGATTCCACCATATTGATTGTAACGGGTAGACGTTGGCGGATCCAAGTAGTTAGACCCCCCATGGGTCGTCCCTTGACACCTTTGCTAGCCGGAATTGAGAAATTTAAGTAACCCGGGAGGAATATAGGCTCACAGGTCCATGTCTCTTGGAATAGACATACATCGAAACACTGATGAAGTCTATCCAATTTTGGGATGCCAGCTTACTACTTAGTCCCGCGATATTCCATGAGACCATCTTACCTATACTGGAACCATGTGCGGGAGCTAGTCCTACAGGGGGCACCCCAGGATGACTAGTTAGGATTCCTGCGTGCCCCTCCTCATCTAGGTTTTTGTCCTCGTTATTGTTCTCAACATTCTGAGTGCCAGGAATGCTAGTTTCATTTAAATCCTCATTTCCTAATGCCCCGGGAAATGATACAGACTCCCCAGACCTTTTGTCCTCATTATTATTCTCAACATTCTGAATGCCAGGAATGCTAATCTCATTTAAATCCTCATTTCCTAATGCCCCGGGAATTGATGCCAACTCCCAGACCTTACATCCAAATTCATACTTCCCCGATTAGTCATGGTGTAATATGAGTTACATTTTTCATGGCCCGATCCCTGACAATTGTTACCATTTTGTCAATCAACCCACCCCGGATTTGCCATCATTTCAAAACAATTAGAAGTTGGTACATTATAAAGGTTTCCCTGATGGTAAGGTATGGTGAAAAGGTTGAGCCGGGGAGTGGGAAGGTTGTGATAGCAACCTACTTCAGGAGTTATGCCAAAGTGAATACCTGGTGGTCTCGGGTAGAAGAAGGTCAGGTCGACTACACCAATACCAGCGCTACTTATGCCCAAGTTCTGCCTCGTAATTAGATGTGCTACCCTGGAATCCTTGAAGTTGACAACTACACAATCCCCCTCGAAGCGCTTAGGGGTGCTACCTACCCAACCTATCCTTCTAACACCAATAATCAGCCCATCCACTTCCCTGGGCAGTGGTCTGTTAGTCCTTAGCCAGTGCATTGCTTTGTTTTTCAGCATCTGGAAGGATTCTTTCTGCCCAGCCAGCAATGGTGGTACGTTGGTAAGGATGGCAACAAAAGGATAGGAGTCTGGGGGCAGACTCATGGGTGGTATCCTACGGGGCACTCTAGTAGGAATTGTGTCGGGCAGACTAGAGACGAGAGTAGCAGGGCAGGTCGTAAGGATTTGAGGAGGGGCGTTGGGATTATTGGGTCCAGGATTCCCAGTTTTGGATCTATCATTAGTACCCGTGACCACAGTATCTAAGCGTTTTTTGGGTTGAGATGTGTTAACCCGTGGATAGTCTGATAAGTGGGAAGTGATCTTGGGAATTTGCCCTGAAAGACAGTGCCCCGTTTTTGTAGTAATAACAACAGGAGGGAAGGGCTCTGGAATAGGTACTCCACTAGCAAGCTCACTTATTTTAATGGGATTATCACTGTCCCCCGTCCTATGGTGGGTTTTAATTAGGGATTTAGTTGAAAAGAAGTTGTCTAGAGTAGCCTGTTCAAAGCAATCTAATCGGTCAGCTAACCTTTTAACTCGTTCTTCAATGGGGGTCAGTAATGACTTCATCAACTTCTCTAGCTGCATAAGCAAAGGTAAATCTAGAGACGCAATCTCAGCAGACCCTGTCGCCGGAGAATCACTAGGGTTAGATACAAAGTTAACCGGGGTGATTCCATCCTTAACAACATGAGCCCCACCTAAACCAACCCCTTTAGGCTTACAAGGAGTTCCCAAACCTGTTCCAAGTTTCCTAATTCTCTTAGGATGTTTAGAAAGACAACTCTTCCTCAGAGTAGTGTGTCTTTTCCTTTTAATGCGAGAGTTATTAGAAGCCGCATGGGGTAACACACCCGATTGGGCAGTATTTTCCTCATCAATAGAAGAAACAGTTGGAAAAGTAGGCAAGGGGGGAGACAAGATGGTCGTGACAGCGACCGAAAGAGTATTTCTGGTCTGGGGGTCTGGACCTAACTTGCCCTCCACCCTGACCAAGCTAGGCAACAGAGAAGAGGCATGAGGCTTTTCTGCTAACACTGGCAGGGTTAAAGGAGGTGAAGGGGGAACCGGTGCCAGAGAACCCAAGGGTGGCCGTTTCTCCAAAGGAAGTTTAAGGAGTTCAATAGATTACCTGCGCTCGGCGCGTCTCTCAGCTAGGGCAATCTCTTTATCAATATCACGAGTAGCCCGGCTAAAATACTTGTCGAGGGGACCCAAAATTGTTACCCCTGCCGTGGGCTGGAGGGGACTCAGTACAGGGGTGGTTGGGGGGGGAAGACATACTTGGTAGTCAGTGTCACTTGAGAAGGGGGGAAAAAACAATATAGACCAGAGCGGGACTTCTCGAAGCACAGGGGCAACCTAAGACTATGGCCAGTGAATTAAGCAAAACAAGATGACGAATTGCCTCGCTAGTTGCAATGATGACCGTATAGTAATGTAAAATGTCAGAGAGTGGGCCCAGCCCAGCCTCCTGCAGCCCCTGACGGCCACAGACGGCCCTCCCTTGTCCCGGGCTTCTCCCGGGACACTCCTGCGCGCTCCCGCTCAGCGGGAGTAACGATTGATTTATATAGGGACCTTAGTTAGTTAGGCGGGGCAAGCAGGGAGAGCAGCCCAGGTGATAGCAATTCGGGCTAGCGTGGACTCCTGGGAGATGCAGTCCCAGTCCCGCTGCTCGCAGCTCTGCTACGACCCACATGCCCACAGCACACTCCAAAGGGTTAGCGCTCCCTAGTCCACAGTTCAGAGACAGCGCACACCACGAAGCGGGATCCGCGAAGCGGGTACCGTGAGGCGCTGCAACACAAGGAACAGGAATCAAAGCACAAAGTCTCGGCAGATAGGAAGGAATCCACAGAGAGCTATTTGTAAAGTGTCTCGAAAAGGAAAGAGGGAAAATCGGCTTTCTGTTTCCATCCACATCTCCAGCCAATGATGCAATTTCCTCAATAATAAATGGTGATAGTAGTGCTATAACACACCCTTTAAATGGTAAACTGTCAAAATATCGATTTTTTTATTTCGACTTACACTTATATCGAGTTGCTAATATCGATGGGACAGAATATCGATGTCCAGAATATCGATGGCCAGAATATTGACCCTAAGGTAAGTAATATCGAAATTACTTATATCGATAGCATATATATCGATGTAAGTAATATCGACATTACTTATATCGATAGCATATATATCGATGTAAGTAATTTCGATTTACTAATATGTGTTAGAAATATTAGTTAAGTATTTAAATTAATTGTTATAATATGTGTTTAATAAGTTTTTATAAATAAAAAATATATAAAAGTAAATAATATGTTTTACTACCAGAGCGGGTTGTGGGTTTATAGGGGAATAGGGTGGGAAGTAATTTATTTGTAATTAAATAATTATTTTTCAATGATTAATTTATTTTGCAATTAAATATTAATTGGCAATGAATTATTTTAATTGATTAATTGATTAATTAATTGCTAATTGATGTATTCTTTTAAGTAAATTATATGTTTTACCACTGGAGTGGGTTGTGGGTTTATAGGGGAATAGGGTGGAAAGTAATTTATTTGTAATTAAATATTTTTTTTTCAATGATTAATTTATTTTGCAATTAAATATTAATTGGCAATGAATTATTTTAATTGATTAATTGATTAATTATTTGATAATTTATGTATATTTTTAAGTAAATTATATGTTTTACTACTGGAGCGGGTTGTGGGTTTATAGGGGAATAGGGTGGGAAGTAATTTATTTGTAATTAAATAATTATTTTTTAATGATGAATTTATTTTGCAATTTAATAGTAATTGGCAATGAATTTTTTTCATTGATTAATTGATTAATTAATTGCTAATTTATGTCTTTTTTTAAGTAAATTATATGTTTTACTACTGGAGCGGGTTGTGGGGTTATAGGGGAATAGGGTAGGAAGTAATGTAATTGTAATATTTATTATTTTTGGGTAAAGGAGTATTTTTAGGATTCAGGGTCAGTTTTTAGTTTTTGGGTAAAGGGGTATTTTTAGAGTTCAGGGTCAGTTTTCAGTTTTTGGGTAAAGAGGTATTTTTGGGGTTCAGGGTCAGTTTTCAGTTTTTGGGTAAAGGGGTATTTTTAGGGTTCAGGGTCAGTTTTTAGTTTTTGGGTAAAGGGGTATTTTTAGGGTTCAGGGTCAGTTTTCAGTTTTTGGGTAAAGGGGTATTTTTAGGGTTCAGGGTCAGTTTTCAGTTTTTGGGTAAAGGGGTATTTTTAGGGTTCAGGGTCAGTTTTCAGTTTTTGGGTAAAGGGGTATTTTTAGGGTTCAGGGTCAGTTTTAGGTTTTTGGGTAAAGGGGTATTTTTAGGGTTCAGGGTCAGTTTTCCCTACTGTTGCACCTACTGGAGTGGGCATAGTAATTATTGTTAAGTAATTATATATTATATATAATTTTTAATTATTATTTTTTAAATTAAATATGTATTATTATTTCTTTTACCATTATTACATATATTTAAATATGTTTAAGTAATTAATAAGTATTATTTACAGTATTTTTTATGTTATTTTAAATTTAAAAAAAACGATATATTTAACAACGATATTTTTAACATCGATATTATTTTTTCGATATTTTGGTACTTACCATGTTGTACATAGGGCGTCGATATTTTTGCTATCGATATAATTACGCCGATATTTGTGTAGGTCGAAATTCTGTCTGTCGAAATTCTGTCATAGATCCCCTTTAAACATCAAATTTAAGAACATGAGATAAGGTGCCAATAGGCACCGATGGTGAGCCACTGTATTTTGAACACATTAAAAACTCCAGGCCTTAATAAATTAAGAAGCAATTAACACCAACAAGAAACATTTAGCTTTAGCTACTTTTACTAGCAAACGTATGCCTATTGCAGTCAGAAATCCTTTAAAGATGTTGAAAAGGTACAGCAAGACATCCCTCAAAGAGGTTCAAACAATGCAGCCAAACATCCCTCAAAGATGTACAACCGGAGCAGCCAAAAACACCTCAAAGATGTTCAATAGGTACAGCCAGACACCCCTCAAAGATGTTCAATAGGTGCAGCCAGGCATCCCTCAACGATTTTCAACAGATGTACTGGCGGTGGCTGTGCTGTGCTAGGAGTTGATCAGTGGGATGAAGTGGACATGCTGTAAACGAAACAGTACTACACCCTATGGTCACACCAAGCCCCTCTCCCAGGGGTGTCCAAAGCAGATCCAGCAAAACCAAACGCATTCCAGGTTTTGACGACATCAACACAAGAGACATGTAAACAAACAAATAACCTGAATGGACTCATTTATGTAGTGAGTGATTATCCTGTAAATTTTACTTGGTACCAGCCCCCCTGGGCCCAGACTGGACAGCCATTGTCTTGATACCAATGGGGAGTAAATACATGGGAGCAAGAACACACGTAATAAGGGATTTCACCATTGATTCGAGAAGAGCAGGATATGCAAACCTAGAACCTGTGCCTCAGAAAATCCAGCTGAAAATTCCTGCCCCACCTATCCGAGATCCGACCTCTCACTATAAGCAGTTTTGCAGCTCATGCAGAATTCAGTATCAGAAAGTCTTTGCACTCTAGAAAAAAAAATATTTCAATATCACGAGGTCCCTTAGAGCTTGAGAGATATGAAGCGCTGTCAATTCAATTCAAATAAATTTTATTCGATTTAGGTTGATAAACCATAAAAGTTACACAAACAAAGATAAAATACATTAAAAATAGTCCACCACTACATCCAATCAATAGTTAATTTACATTGGGAGGCAGAGGCTTCCAACTTTTTTCTAATAGGTGAATATTTGTTTTGGCATCTGTGTAGATGAAATGTTACAGCTGATAACAATGGCTGTTATTTTAAGGGCCCTTATATATTATGGTACCACAATGTCTCTCAAATCCCAGTGGGACCTCATATTACAAATATTTTGTACCAAAACAATGGTCAGGATTATTGACTTTGGGAACTCGCTGTGCAAAGAAGCCGCTGTCAACAATAATTGACATGGCCTGATCTTGTTTGCACGTACCGTGCTCTAAGTCATACTCCTTAGAAAGTATATTACTTCTTGAACCTATGCAGTAGAAACAGACACTGCTGGCTGTCTATCTGCTGTCTGTCAGGAATATGATGCATGGATGCAAAACCTCGGTATTGCTTTGCCCAAAAGTTCCCCTTGAGCGCTTGAATTTCCTCCTTTCTGAATTTTCCTAACAAAGATCTCCTTTGCATTCCTTGTTTCTTTACCACAAGCCAGGATTCATGAATTTAAATAGCAGCTTTTTGAATGAAAGCTGTGCCTGCCTGCCATCTAGAGGGCCTACTGAGTTGCATGCCCTACAGAGATCAAAGAACTCTAAAATCCACCAAGAAGAGAAGAGACTTACACTTTTTTAGTTTTTACTTAGGAATCAACCTTTTATTAATATAATGGTAAGACACCTTTCAGAAGCATTATTCACGGGATTACAGATACACTGTGCTGCAAACAAGTTCTAGAGCATCCTTCGCATTTCTTGGTGCCTGCCTTGTTCTTAGCTGGATCCAGGTAATCCCTAATAGGCCTGAGATCACAGTTCATGCAATCAGCAAAGCCGTCGGCATCATACCCCTCCGTGTGATGCATTACTTTCAAAGCGTTCATTTCTGAACTTCAATACCTATGTTCAGCTTCTGATGTACTTATCAGCGATAACATCCTTTTCCTACCACATCACGTCTTTGTAACCCTGTTTAGCAGAGGTGAATGATGATTGGTGCTTTTTTTTACAAAGCCCGTGTTCCGAGATGCCCATTATGCAGTCGGTCTTCTTTACAGTGCTGCTTTCAAATGAATACCGCAATTTGGAAGATGGACACAAAAGGCGCCATTTTTAGCATCTCCCATTATGCATCTTGGGTCGGTCTCTTTAATATGCAATTTGCTTGCACCGGAGCAATGCTGGAGGACTTGAAAAGGAATGTTATATCTAGTTCATGAAGCAGTAATGATGAGCTGAAATGGGCGACAGAAGCACATTCCACGGGATCAGTGTGATTACAAAGAACTCAAAAATCACATGTTGCCATCTGTTAGCTATCGGTTTTCACGCGCGATTGTGCAACTTCTTAGCACAGTAAAGGCAGAAGAATCCACGAGCAACTCAAAAGATTAAGGATCAAAAAGTTAATCTTTGGGAAGGGTAGCTCTTAAAAAAAAGTTTTGAAAGCTTTTTAATTATAAAATGTTTTATTCACTTCATAAAGGAAGGGGTTAGCAGGTCAATTGTTTTGTGCTGCGACTCAGATTGTTCTGTCGCCAAAAGTGGGAGTTTCTGTTCTCCAAATTTATTGTAAAGATTTGTTAGCTGACTGCAGTCGCGGTACAGAGATAAACGAGTTAATCTGGGTGCATGTGAATGAGGTGTACGAGAATATTCCGCGTTGTGTGCTATTGTCATTGCCTTGCATACATTTGAATACATTTAGGTACTTACCTATCAGTCACTACAGGGATTTAGAGGTGGATAACATCTTTCCTGCAGTATTGGCCAGTAATGAGGCTGCCTTGCCTTATTTTGCAATAACTAATGCCTTTGTAAAAGTTTGGCTGGAACTCCCCGTAGCCCTCTAGTGTTGACTGAATCAGATGGATGTCATTTAGCATTGATAATGTAGTAACATTTTGGATTTGCATCAAGCAGGAGCTAACTTCTTTTGAGCCCAGACTGCCATGCTTCATCTATCTCAGTCCCAGGCGTTTACAAATATTTCTGTTTTACTATCATTTTATTTAAAAAAGTTATTGACCACACACCTCAGAAACGGAGTCAGGTAACCTACCAGATATCTGTTCGCTAGATACTGATTATTCGCCGCCTATTGTTTATATAAGAAAACTCAACTGGATATTATTAGCATAAGTAAATAAAATGAAGCTCCCACTGCATGGAAGATTCTAGCCAATGCCTGCATGTATAAATTAACAAGCATTTGCAATGCAATAGGTCTCGCATTTACTTAAGCTTGAGCTATTGGCATTGCAAATGACAATGCCTTTTATTTATGTTTTCGTTTTAAAAACAAAGAAAAGGCATTGTCATTTACAATGTCAATATCTTAAACTCCCACAAATGCTAGACCTATTGCTTTGCAAATGCTTTTTTGCTTTTAGTTTGCCTAGTGGAAGCACGTACAATGCTTTTACTTTCTGGGCCATATGGTTAATTGAATGATTTGTGCACCCACACATCAAAGCACACCTGATGCGCAGACCTCTTTTTAAAGACCCAAAGAGGTGGCCTCTTCACACCACCCAAATTAATATTTCATAGCCCCATTACCGCCACCAAAGCGCCTGAGCCAGGACTGGTAAATGTGCTCTGAAGTTTTAACGTGATTTAATGAGCTAAGAGACCCATGGAAAGGGGCGACCACTCGGTCCCCCCGAACGTATGGTTGGGGGCCCAAATCCTCCCGGTAAACCATTTTGGGCGGGGGGCGTGTCACGGCTGGTATGCCCGAAGCGGCGTAGCCGGGGCGCGCCTTTTCCGGCCCAAGAGGGGTTGTCCTAGACACCTACACCGATGGCCACGCCAAGTAGGCGTACCGGCGGAGGGTACACGCCCTCCCGGAGAAGAATAAAGAGAGCGGGAATCCGAAGAAGCATCCTCTTGTTCCTGTGCTTGGAAGCTGCACCCACTCGTTGCACGTGAGCCCTCGACGGAACAAGGAGCAATTTTGAGAATTTTATAATTCTTGTGTTTTTCTTTCAGCGACTTTGTGGCTAAAAACGACCGGGGCCCGTTTCTGATCGTCTTAGAGTGACTACTTGAAAGGAATGCCGGGCAAAAAGGCAGGAAAGAAGTCCGAGACTGAACAGATGCTCCGGATGTTGGTTGGTAGAATGACGAAGATGGAACGAACCGTGGGACGCGATATGGCGACCATGAAGAAGCAGATGGCTGCGATGAACAATCCAGGTAAACCAAAGAAGGTAATAGGCCCAGCATTGCCGGGTGTTGCCCAGGAGGGTAGGGGGAAGCGGGTCAGGAATAGGGCCCCAGGGGGGGAGGTCCCCGTCCCCGAGGTACCCCCGGCGAGCCCTGCCATTCCGGTCGAGGCCCCTATACCCCCAGACGCGGGTCAGCCGATACCGGTTGTGATTACGTCCGCTAGCGAGGAGGACATGCCGCCTGAATTGGCCGCCCAGTTGGCTGCATGGCTCGGCAAGAACACAGGGGGTGCTACGGCACCTGGAGACACGGCTGAAGAGGCCAGGTTACTAATGCAGCAGTTGCGGCAGACGCGAGATGCCGCAAAGGCGAATCTCCCTCTTCTCCCCCCACAGGTAACCTCGGAAGGACCGGTGGCCGGCGTGGAAAAAACAGCGGGAACGTCAACCTTGCCGGGTAAGCAGGCATTGCCAATGGCGGGGGGGGGGCTCATTGCCCTCAAGGCGGGAGAAAGTGGTTCAACATATCCCATTGGCCACGAAAGAGTTAATTTGGGCTGACAAGTATGTTAATATGTTCTCTTTGTTAAATGACCATCAAGAGATGGAGTATGCTAAAACGCAGAAGGATTTTTGGCACCCGAGTGTATGGCGAGCCAAGATGGCCGGTTTCAGGGTGGATGAGACAATAACAAATTGGGCCAAGGCCTTTGCAATGTTTACTGCCATTATTGGAGAACGTAAGCCTGAAGTTTTGCCTGAATTGTCTTGCTATCAGGCACGAATAATGGATTTTTACGAAACATATGAGGGTAATGAATGGATGGGTTACGACATGAAGTTCCGTAAGGCCAAGGAGTACGATTCATCTCTGACGTGGGATTGTCTCGACTCGATCTCTTGGCAGAAGCAGCTCCTGCCGGGCGCGACGAAGGCGTCCTCGCCTGGCGGGAATGGGTTGGGGGATTCCCGCCAACAGCCCGTGGTGCCCTTTCGAGCGGGCTCCGGTGGCGATCACCAACCAAGGCCCGGGGGGAATGGGGGAAAGCGGGGGGTCTGTTGGAGCTTTAATAGAGGCAACTGCTCCAGACCGCAAGGGGCATGTAAGTTCAGGCATGCATGTGCGGGTTGTGGGAATTCCTCGCACCCGGAAATTTCGTGCAGATCCAAAAATGGGGGGTCGGGAGGTAAGGGGGGTCCAAACAAGACTGAGGAGGGTCACTGTGTACCGTTACCTACCCCCGTTGATATCATGGCAATAACCCCCTAGCTAAACGAATACCCTGATCATGTCTCCGCTGGAGTGCTGAGGCACGGATTCTTATATGGTTTCCGCATTCCGGCGAGGGATTTTCGTGGGGAATCACTTTGTAGAAACCAAATATCGGCCCGGCATAATCCGGCGGTGGTAGAGAAGAAAATTGAAAAATAAGTTTTACTAGGCCGGGTGGCGGGCCCATACCAGCACCCTCCAGTGGCAAATTTTGTCTGTTCCCCGTTGGGAGTAGTCCCCAAAAAAGACCCAGGGGAGTTTAGGATGATCCATAACTTATCAGCACCGAAGGGTCTCTCAGTGAACGAAGCAATTGACCCAGGAGTTTGTTCAGTGCGGTACGCATCCTTCAATGATGCCGTCACGATGTTGAATCGCCTGGGGCCCGGAGCGCTGATGGCGAAGTCAGATATCGAGTCGGTGTTCCGGTTGCTCCCGGTACACCCACAGGACCAGCGTCTGTTAGGCTTTGTGTTTCAGGGACGTTACTACATGGATAGATGCATGCCTATTTTGAGAAATTCAGCTGTTTTTTGGAGTGGGCATTCACTGAGGCCACTGGGCATAGCCATGTTATGCATTACTTAGATGATTTTCTGTTCTTGGGGGCAGCCGGCGACACGACATGTGCGCAGGCTCTACAGGAGTTTTGCATCCTCATGAGGGAATTCGGGGTGCCATTGGCACCAGGTAAGACGGTGGGACCATCTACTTCACTCGAGTTTCTGGGAATTGAGCTCGATTCTGTGGAGGGATGTTTGCGTTTGCCGGTGGAAAAGATAGCAACATTTAGGGCTTCCCTGGAACTGTGCCTTAGTAAGGACAAAGTGACCCTGCATCAGTTACAACAGGCAGTGGGTCAGCTTAACTTTGCCCTGAGGGTGATACCAATGGCCCGCCCCTTCTCACGCTCTATTGCACAGGCTATGGTCGGTCTGAATGAAGAACACCACCGCACTAGACTGTCTGCAGAGGTTCGCCAGGACATGCGTATTTGGCTAGCATTCCTGGCGGACTTCAACGGTCAAGTGGTGTGGAACAACCCGCCAGCGTCTTCGGACGAGCTAGGTTTGTGGACTGACTCGGCGGGGAGCGTGGGGTTTGGCGCCATTTTTGGCAATCGATGGTCGGCGCAAACATGGCTGACATGGTGGCACACCAGCGGTCTCACAGGTAACATTGGTTTCCTCGAGCTATTCCCTATATTGGTGGCTCTGAGGGCATGGCCGGACGAGTTCAGAAATCGCTCAGTGGTATTTTGGTCAGACAATATGACTGTTGTTGAATGTATAAATAATCAGGCAGCACGCTGCAGGTGGATATTGAGATTGCTGAAAGAAATTGTACTAATTTGCATGAGACTAAATGTACAATTCAGGGCAAAGCATGTTCCGGGGGTACTGAATCATGCTGCTGATGCACTCTCTCGTTCACATATGCAGGCGTTCAGGGGTTATCTACCGACTGCGGACCTAGCGGCGGCACCATTCCCCGAAGTACTCTGGCTACTCGGTGCCCCGGATTACAAGACCTCGTGGCAGCAAGCTTAGCCCCTAGGTCAAGGAAGGCATAGGAAGGAGCGTTTTGTTCCTATTGTGCATTTGTGGGTCCGGCAGGGGATCAGACATGGGGTCAGGAGGATTGCTTCGTGAGGTTTCTGGTAGCATTACATAGGGAAGGCTGATCAGTGGCAACGGCCAATAGGCACCGGGCGGCCATTTCATTCATGGCGCAAGTGCATGGCGTCAAGGACCCGACATCTTCCTTTTTGGCAACGAAAGCTCTTCGGGGCTGGCAGCGCCTTGAGGGTCGGAGAGTAGACGAGAGGCGCCCGATTGGGTTAGAGAGGTTGTCCATGCTCATGGCGATACTACCCACAACATGTTCCTCCCAATTCGAGGCAGTTCTGTTCCGGGCCGCATTTGCATTAGCATTCCATGGGGCTATGCGGGTGAGTGAACTGGTAGCAAAGAATAAGAATGATGTGAAGGGAGGTCTGTGTAGGAATCACGTCCTGATTAGGGGTGATTCAATGGTGGTTACAATAGCTAAGTCCAAGACTGACCAGACAGCTATGGGAGACAGTTTTGTGGTCCAGCGCATACAAGGGTCCCCCATGTGCCCGGTAAAGTGCATTGAGGAATATCTGGCGCTGAGAGCGGATACGTGGGGTGGGAGTCTGCTGAGACACATCGATGCCACCCCACTGACGAGGTTTCAGTTTCAGAGGGTGCTAGCATTGGCAATCGCAGCGGCGGGCTTAGACCCGGGCGATTTTGGGACCCACTCTTTCAGGATAGGGGCTGCTACTGAGGCTACAGCCAGGGGTAAGAGTGCCGAAGAGGTGAAACTGTTGGGACGATGGTCCTCGAATTGTTTTAAAAGGTATGTGCGGTTGCACATGTTGTGAAGTCAAGTTACATGCACTCACGCTTCTTGTCTTCTGTTTAATTTACAGTTTTGCGAGCATGTTATGCGGGGCGGAATTTGCAGTCGACCCGGCTCCTGGGGACCAGCGGTCAGAGATCACCGCCTGAGGAGAGAGTGGTATGGGTCGTGGGCCACTCATACGTGAGGCGGGCCGGGGACGTATTCAAAGCAGGTGACACGACTCACGCAGCTGGGGAATACGGGTACAGAGTGACCTTCCATGGAAGGGGCGGGCTCTGTATTGACCAGTTCGAATCTTTTATCGAGGGACTCTTAGGGCGGCAGAGGTCCCCGCCATCTGTAATCATAGTACACCTGGGGGGCAACGACATGGTGACACTCGGTAGGCGAGTATTACTCGAGCGAGTTTTGTCTACCGTTAGCTGGCTGGCGAAAAGGATTGCATGGTCCCACATGATTCCCAGGAAAGTATGGCGGGGGGGCCTTTCGGTGTCAGCATTGAACCATTCAGTAAAGAAGGTCAACAACAAAATTGGTAGGTTGTTTCGCTCAGCGCAGTTGCACAGTATTCCGCATGGGTGTATTCGGGGCGATCAAATGTATCTCGAGGATGGGGTTCACTTGTCCCGGGAGGGGAATGTCTTACTCATAGGAGACTTCATAGCATAGCTAAGGGGTTTAAGAAAGCATGACCTTTAGAAGGAGTTTGTGGGGGGTCCGGATAGCCGGTCAACTATCCGGCCTGTGGCGGTAAGGTCATGATCGGTGAGCAGTAATTTCAAGGTCCCTAGAGGGGGGCGCCACCCAATATGGATGGGAGCGCCTGGGGGGAGGCGGCCATTGGCCCCTCCCACGAGGAGGCGGCACACACTATGTATGGGTCGCCTAGGGGAAGACGGCCATAGACCCCTTCCAGGGGAGGAGGCTGTTATATGCCCCTCCTCCGAATTTCCCGGGGCCCGGATATCCGCGACGGCGGATGTGATAGACAGTGTGGGGTGGGAGGGGGAGTCCACGCTGCCTTCTTACAGACACCTCACACGGGTCCTCGGACGACCTTTAAGATGGCGTCAAAATTAGATGGGGGGCCCCCAACAAGACAAGGGAAATTGGAGTTGGCACAGAGGGTACAGTCCTCTGCGCATGCGCCACTCACACCGTGAGGGTGAGAGTTTTGGTAGTAGGGATCTGACACCGGTTGCGACCTTGCCGTTGGCCCGTAATGCTAGGATGTACAATTTTAATTTAGAAAGTATGCATTTGCAGGATGTTAGACTCGGCTAGGAAAACCTTTGTATTAGAGATTTGTTAAGGTTAGCCAATGAACATGTCTTCATCGAAATGTGATAAATGAAAATTGTACATGATATGAAACTTTTATTTAATGTTTTAATTTTGTTTCATATTTTAATAAATACGGCCGGAAGGGTAACTCCCTCCCGCCTTCCAAAAGTTCAGAACAACGTCTGTCTCCCATCATTGGGGATTGTGTTGGGAGGGGGTGACGGGCATCCCGGCCATATGGAAAGGGGCGACCACTCGGTCCCCCCGAACGTATGGTTGGGGGCCCAAATCCTCCCGGGAAACCATTTTGGGCGGGGGGCGTGTCACGGCTGGTATGCCCGAAGCGGCGTAGCCGGGGCGCGCCTTTTCCCGCCCAAGAGGGATTGTCCTAGACACCTACACCGATGGCCACGCCCAGTAAGCGTACCGCCGGAGGGTACACGCCCTCCCGGAGAAGAATAAAGAGAGCGGGAATGCGAAGAAGCATCCTCTTGTTCCTGTGCTTGGAAGCTGCACCCACTCGTTGCACGTGAGCCCTCGACGGAACAAGGAGCAATTTTGACCCACCCACCAGCCCCCTATGGCAATGTTTTTCTGCAATAAAGTCGTTTTTTTGATAAACATCTTCTTCCCTCAGGTGTTGCGATGTATGAAGGTCTAGTTTAATGATATGATTTCTGTCTGAAGGTACTGTTTTCTTGTGGCATAGGCAAACATGCAAGTAGATAAGATGATGGTTTTTTCTCTTAGTAGGTAATCAATGTCGTATTTATAATTTTTTGGTCGGGCGGTAAGGTCATGATCGGTGAGCAGTAATTTCAAGGTCCCTAGAGGGGGGCGCCACCCAATATGGATGGGAGCGCCTGAGGGGAGGCGGCCATTGGCCCCTCCCACGAGGAGGCGGCACCCACTAAGTATGGGTCGCCTAGGGGAAGACGGCCATAGACCCCTTCCAGGGGAGGAGGCAGTTATATGTCCCTCCTACGAATTTCCCGGGGCCCGGATATCCGCGACGGCGGATGTGATACACAGTGTGGGGGGGGAGGGGGAGTCCACGCTGCCTTCTTACAGACACCTCACACGGGTCCTCGGACGACCTTTAAGATGGCGTCGAGTTTAGATGGGGGGCCCCCAACAAGACAAGGGAAATTGGAGTTGGCACAGAGGGTACAGTCCTCTGCGCATGCGCCACTCACACCGTGAGGGCGAGAGTTTTGGTAGTAGGGATCTGACACTGGTTGCGACCTTGCCGTTGGCCCGTAATGCTAGGATGTACAATTTTAATTTAGAAAGTGTGCATTTGCAGGATGTTAGACTCGGCTAGGAAAACCTTTGTATTAGAGATTTGTTAAGGTTAGCCAATGAACATGTCTTCATCGAAATGTGATAAATGAAAATTGTACATGATATGAAACTTTTATTTAATGTTTTAATTTTGTTTCATATTTTAATAAATACGGCCTGGAGGGTAACTCCCTCCCGCCTTCCAAAAGTTCAGAACAACGTCTGTCTCCCATCATTGGGGATTGTGTTGGGAGGGGGTGACGGGCATCCCGGCCATATGCAGTGATGTGTTACTTGTAGGTCACGGGTTCTGTTCTGCAGATATAAAAATGAAGCACTTCTTAAGGGGCACTATGAACGACAAAAATGTTATACCAAACTGAAAACTTAAATTGAAACAAAAGGAAACTAACATGAAATGGACCTGAAATTCCAACTTCCTCAACGTGGTATACGGTGTTTTACTGGGGGGCTTGGCTGGGCTTCGGTTGCTCTGCAATAATGAAGTGATGGGGGTGGGGGCAGTACAGACGGGAGCTGAAGCTGAACAACCACGGACAGAAGCAAATGTAAACAAGAGAGTAGGAAAAAACATCGAACCCACTGTCCAAGTGAGGAGAATCCTGTCAAACAGAAAATACAACTGGCCCAAAATATAAATTTGATGACAGTAATGACAGCCTTCAAGGGCATGGTGTACCAACTGCATAAGGGAGACTGCTTGGTTACATTCCTGAACAGAAATCACATCATGTGATCAGACTTTTTACTCTCGCACATGAGAAATGAATTTAAGATTCCAACCATTCCATACATGACTGTACAGAGAGAAAGCAGTCTTTGCTTTATCTTTCCTACCCTGCTGATTGTAGCAAATGAGGTCAAAAGAAGTTGGAATGTCACTGTGTAGTTGGAGAGTAACTAGTAACATCTTCTACAAGAAACCTACAACTTACGTTACTACATGAGGAGGTTACCCAACTCCCGCTTTGATAGGCAGTACCTTCATTATAACAAGTGGCCTTTAAAGAAAGCACTAAAGATTTCTAATCAGCGTAAGCTTGCTAGAGCTTTCTGCAAATTTGTATTAAGAGCCCTCAATCAGCCCCAAAGGGTGGTGATCACAGGGGGTGTCAGGGTGGGGGATGGATATGATTTGAATGAAAGACAACTCAACCGTCCTGTTATAAAAAGGCCACCGATCCGTGAACCCATTTAGCCCTGCCTCTCTTCCTAAACCCTCCTCTTCGCCTCCAAAAGGAAGGACTGAACTAACAGCACCTCCACCATACATTTGGAAGTGGATGGGTCTTCTCACATTTGTCACCATGTGTTGTGTGGTCTGGCAATAAAAAATAAAGACCCACAACATGCAAAGTGGAGCCGGCATAGGCCTTTCATCTAAGTGATCTGAATGGCATGGGTGATGGGCACAGGGCTCGGCTGGCTATTTCGGCACTCTGAAATTTCCAAGGTAGGTTGCAAGCTACAGGGCTGATTCTGGAGCAAGATGAGCAGCAATAAACCAACCATGTGAAATGGTCCATTCAACTCACAGCTTCCTGCAGTGAGGGGCTAGTTCTCTTGCTTTTGGGGAGGCTGTGTTTTTAGTTTCCAATACTGCCTGCAGCCACATAGGGCAAGGCAGGAGAAATCTGTGACCCTTTTATTTCCAAGGATTACCACAGGAATCCTGGCACCCAAATCCCCACCATTGTAATAATAATTGTGCGTTTTTGGTGGCAAGGTAAAAGATAATTTGACGTTCATTAAGAATTCCGGATTGCAATCAGCAGTTTATGCATTTCTGGCTTTTTAGGTTTGGCACTTTTACTCTTCATCAGGGTCCCGTAGTATCTAGAGTCTCCCAATGTTCTGTATGTCTTTGCTGGTGGTCAGATGCAACGGTACGGTGGTGTTTTGAGGGATATTGGGGAGGGAGTGTGTTGCAAGTGTACAGTGGATGTCTGTAGATAGTTACAGTTGATGGGAGGATGAGGTCCTGACTAGAGCTATGTACCCAATGCTGTAGCAAAGGGAGTAGCTTGTCAATAAACATGATACCTTCAATCTACCAGTCTAGCTCCTGACCCATCTTTAGGACCATTTCTTGAAACTTCACAGGTCCAGCTTCCTTAACTCACATGTTATAAGTAAAGTTAGTGGTGCTTTGGTACATCTAAAGCTTAAAATGCAAATACGAAGTATATATACAATCCCCTTGAAACCCTTGGCACATCACCAATCAGAACATGTGTGGCATAAAGGTAAAAAAACACTGTGCAGCACTCCAAACAGTCTGCAGGTCAGTGTCTGCAGAGTTGGCCCCTCTGCAAAAATGCTGCAAAAGTTTTGATTTCCATTACCATGTCCAGTGCAGGAGGAAATTAAACAAGTATACGACGCAAGTGCGAATTTATCTGCATTTCAATTATGTGGGTGGCATAAACATGAAATTAAGGAGGCTACACGTTGAGGGGGAAGTTATTTCATAGTTTAGGGACCATGTCTCTAAATCCCAAACGCTATGATCAAAATGTGGGTAATTGGCCCATTGGCTCTAGTGGCTGCAATCATGGGTCTCGTTTTTTAGGTCTCGCCTGTCGATGCGCATGCGCATCGAGCAAGCGAGACTATAGGGGCTCATCTACTCTTTATCTAACTTGCAAGGAATCGTGGCGATTCCTTGCAGTGCACGCGAAATTTAAGCTCAATGCGCATGCGCATTGAGCTTAAATGCGCGTGCACATGCCCCCAGCCGCCTACTCTCTCTCACAGCCTCCCCCAGCTCCGCCCCCTCACTACTTGATTGCACGGCCGCTAGGCCGTGCCCCCCTACTCTCCTCCCCTGCCTGCCTGCCGCATTTCTCCTCCCCCTCTCTCCCCTCCGTCTCGTTTCACACACACCCTCTCCCCCGCTCCGCCCCCTCCCCGCCAACACCGCCTCGCGAGCTCGTCATTCCAAACCCGCCCTCCCCCGCCTGACCCCAGCGCATTTCTCCTCCCCCTCATTGCTCCTTCTCAACGTTAATAGCTGCTCTGCTCAACCTCGTTAACTGATAAAAATGTTTGGAGAAAGTGCCTGGTGGCCATGGCTTGTCCTTCGCTGGCTTTGTGACTGCAGTGTGGCTAAGCGCTTCAGAGCTTCCCTTCTCCCACGTCCTCTCAGAAATGCCTACTCTCCTCCCCCCTCCTCCTCTCCTCCCCTGCCTGCCTGCCTGCCTGCCGCATTTCTCATCCCCCTCCCCTCTCTCCCCTCCGTCTCGTTTCACACACACCCTCTCCCCCGCTCCGCCCCCTCCCCGCCAACACCGCCTCGCGAGCTCGTCATTCCAAACCCGCCCTCCCCCTCCCCGCCAACACCGCCTCGCGAGCTCGTCATTCCAAACCCGCCCTCCCCCGCCTGACCCCAGCGCATTTCTCCTCCCCCTCATTGCTCCTTCTCAACGTTAATAGCTGCTCTGCTCAACCTCGTTAACTGATAAAAATGTTTGGAGAAAGTGCCTGGTGGCCATGGCTTGTCCTTCGCTGGCTTTGTGACTGCAGTGTGGCTAAGCGCTTCAGAGCTTCCCTTCTCCCACGTCCTCTCAGAAATGCCTACTCTCCTCCCCCCTCCTCCTCTCCTCCCCTGCCTGCCTGCCGCATTTCTCATCCCCCTCCCCTCTCTCCCCTCCGTCTCGTTTCACACACACCCTCTCCCCCGCTCCGCCCCCTCCCCGCCAACACCGCCTCGCGAGCTCGTCATTCCAAACCCGCCCTCCCCCGCCTGACCCCAGCGCATTTCTCCTCCCCCTCATTGCTCCTTCTCAACGTTAATAGCTGCTCTGCTCAACCTCGTTAACTGATAAAAATGTTTGGAGAAAGTGCCTGGTGGCCATGGCTTGTCCTTCGCTGGCTTTGTGACTGCAGTGTGGCTAAGCGCTTCAGAGCTTCCCTTCTCCCACGTCCTCTCAGAAATGCGTGTTTATAGAGAGCAGTGTGTTTGATTATGGCCAATAAACACCTACTGGCAGCTTAGATTTGCCTCGTTTTTTTTATGTCCCTTAAATTTTGCAGAAGAATTGCATGTCGGTCTCTGAGTACACAGAGCCAAGCCCCGGCTGATCTGATAAGAGGCACGGTTTACTGTTTTCTCAGTGGGTGAATGCATCACTTGTTTTTATGGGGACTTGAAGGGAAGCTTGGTTGACTTAGGAATTTCGTTTGAGCCAATGGTTTAGTTTTGCAACAACTCCTCCGCTGTACCAACAGCTTTGCTTTCGATTTCGCTACGGCATTTGTCAAATTGCAGTAGTAGTGCTCCGTGACTCCTCATAAAACACTTAGCGTTTTTTTTTTACTTTCCGTTTCCACTATCGCATTTCTTAATCTGCATTTTTAGTTGTTTTTGCTCCGCTAAAGCAACTGCTTTGCTTTGGCCATGTTTTACATTCAATTTTCGCTATCGCATTTATCTGCCCACATTATTAGTGTTTTTTGTTCCAAAGTAGCAACTGCTTTGCTTTTGGTGTGTTTTTTATTCGTTTTTCCTTACCCCATTTCTCAACCCGCTTATTAGTGTACTATTGCTAATGTCTCAAATGTTTCTGCTGGCAAAAATAGTGTTCCAATTGCACTTTTTTGGGGTAATCTATTCTTTTACTGCTAATCGCATAATGTTTATAAATGTAAAATAGTTTTCGCGTAGAGCTATCATGTGATTTCCTCTGCACACAAAGTTTTTTTTAAAACTAAGTTTGTGTCTGTCCCAACATCCGTTTCCTTGTAGCCACAGATTAAAAATTAACAACACTTATTTTCATTCTGTGCTTCTCTTTTACAATACAAACTCATCATTGCACCCTTGCTGCTTGTTAAACTTCTTTGGCTGCGTCCGATTCTTGCTCCAGGCAACAATCGGACGCAGCCAAAGAATCGGGCGGTCCTATAAATCAGTCACTAGATCCAAGCACACACCTTTAATATTCTGGCACATTGAAGGCACAGGGACTGACCACGGGCAAGATTAACCCATAAAGCAAAACAGTGATAGGCGTCCTGGCCAGAGTGAACCAATTTAAAAAAAAAAAAAAAACGAGAAGCTGGTATTGAGCAGACCACACATAAGTAGATGGTGCAAACTAGTTGGCTTTTGTCTGGCAGCTAGCTGCACGTTTAACTAATTCACCTACCACCATTTGCAGGACAGACAAAATATATTAGTATTTATATGGGAAGTAAATCATCAGCACCAGGCATACCCAGCCTCCGGCCAGAGCCCAGGCCCACCCCCCAGCCTCCGGCAGGCCCAGCACCCAGCCACGCCAGCCCCCGCACCCAGCCTCGTCCCAGTGATTTAGTCCTTACTCCCAAAGGATGAAACCATTCTTATTATTTTATAAGGTGGGTTGTGCGTCCGCAATATCAGTTTGGTGAAACGGAGACTGGCTGTAACGAGAGAAGCTAGAATAGTGTGGGTAGTGGACGTCGTGTATGTTTACTTACCTGGAAAAAACTATAGCAACCTAATTATTTTGTTAGTATGACATAGTTAGCAAGTATTTATATTTTTATTCTTTACTGGTCTGTTACCTTTCATACAGTTGAAGTAATGGTATTAATCTTTTACAACCAAGTACAGAGTACACGAAAATGCAATACCGTAAATAGAAACAACATTAGTCCGTTTATCCACGCAAGTATTCATGGTAGCATAGGAGAGGAGTTGCTCGTTTTTAGTGACACAACTTATAATTTCAGAGTTGATGTTTAATTTTTGTTTGTGAACATGGCAAATTAAGTTCTTCCTGGTGTGACTTGCCAGTGACAAAGTTTGAATCTCGGCAAAGTCTAATCTTTTTGATGCACTGCACAGATTGTAGCCCGCTGTCAAGAGGTCCCCCTCTGCATGACAGACTGCCCCTGCTGCAAAGTCCCCCCCGTGGGCAGCGAAGGGATTCCAGCTGCCAAAGGAAGGTGCCCGACTGCAAAGCGTAGGTGTCCTGCTGCAGAGTAAGGAGGGTCCCGCTGCACCCACGTGAAGCCCGGGTGCCTGTGTGCCGCACAGAGCGCCTCCAGTTTGCCTCTAGAGGGTGGCCTGCTGCTCGCGTCTCCTCATTCTCGGTCAGTGGCCCCCATTGTAGCAGGCTCGACCTGCCTCCCGAGTTTGGAATCACAGTCCTCTGCCTTCAGCAGCGCCGGCTCCCGCGCCTCCCCTCTCCATCCCAGCTCCTCCCATCCGAGCACTGGCTCCTCCTCCCCACAGATCGCAGCGCCCCCTCCTGGCCGGCTGCAGCAGCAGCTTATCCCGCGCCCGCCACACCCCCGGGAACACCGACCTTACTCTTTGGAACAAAGCGCCTCCTACCTTACCCGGCGGCTAGCGCCTCACCGTGAGTGAATGCACCTGCAGTATGTAGAGCAGCCAGGATGTAAAGGTTTATTAATTAATTCATTCAAAAGCGGCCCTTCTATAATTAGCTGTTTCTTGCCCACTATTCATGCCCAGCCCACAAAACCGGGGAACTAGCTGTAGAAACCTGATGAGAGCTGTTAGAACTCCTGGTAGCTGACTCACCCTCACCCTCACTCGCCCTCAACCCCTCACTCACCCTCACTCACCCTCAACCCCTCAAACTCACCCTCAACCCCTCACCCTCACTCACCCTGACCATCACTCACCCTCAACCCCTCACTCACCCTCAACCCCTCACTCACCCTCAACCCCTCACTCACCCTCAACCCCTCACTCACCCTCACTCTCACTCATCCTCACTCACCCTCACCCTCACTCACCCTCAACCCCTCACCCTCACTCACCCAAAACCCCTCACCCTCACTCACCCAAAACACCTCACCCTCACTCACCCTCACTCACCCTCAACCCCTCACTCACCCTCAACCCCTCACTCACCCTCAACCCCTCACTCACCCTCACTCTCACTCATCCTCACTCACCCTCACCCTCACTCACCCTCAACCCCTCACCCTCAACCCCTCACCCTCAACCCCTCACCCTCAACCCCTCACTCTAACTCACCCTCACTCACCCTCACTCACCCTCACTCACCCTCACTCACCCTCACTCACCCTCACTCATCCTCACTCATCCTCACTCATCCTCACTCATCCTCACTCATCCTCACTCATCCTCACTCATCCTCACTCATCCTCACTCATCCTCACTCATCCTCACTCACCCTCACTCACCCTCACTCACCCTCACTCACCCTCACTCACCCTCACCCTCACTCACCCTCACTCACCCTCAACCCCTCACCCTCACACAGTGCAATAGGTCTCGGAGCATTTCAGTTAGAGCTTTTAGAAATGTTTACGGCTTTTTTTTTTAATTCTTTAGCATTGGCTACAGGAAACAAAAATGCTAAAGATTTACCAAAAAACCCATAAACAATTCTAAAAGCACTAACTCTAATGCTGCGAGACCTATTGCATTTCTAATGCTTGTTTTGTACTATACACCCCCTACTCTAAGTACGGACTGCTGGAGCAAGTCAACACAGATGCAAAGAAAACGTACATTAGGCCCTGCCAATCCTATCTACAGAGGACAATCCGATTTCTGAATGTCTCTTGTGATCCACCCCCACCCCTCAAAGCCCACAACCTCACATGTTGAAATAAAAGCTGCACTTTCAACCTTCAAAGTGCCCCGTTGCAATGGTAATTACGCTGCACCATGGGGTTCTGCAGCTGTCGCAGGCATCCTCGCCTGTCACATCCACTCATTTGAAGGCGGAATGCCTTCTCTGGAACCGTCACCACTGGAGCTTTCAAGCTGCTCGCATGGCCAGTGAAGAAGAACATTCAATGTCCTCGTTCCGCTGTCCCTCCGACTTACACTGCCTTCCGCATCCCTGGCGTCTGTGCCAATGCTCCAGACTCAACCACCCCTGGCAGTATCATTTGCGCGTCTAATTGTTTTTGCCACATGTCGTGCCAATAAAGAACATGGCTGGCGTTCTAACACTCATCGAAAGCAACTTAAAGGGGTGCACGATTTTCAGACCACATGGAAATATACAGAACATTCAAGTGTAAGAAAAAATACAAGTTCGAAAAATACACTCTGCTTTAAAGGAGGACTGATATATAGCAGAAAATTACAACCATGTGTGCCAAAAATGAGCAATCACCCAATAGAGACACCCAAGGCAGCTGCAGGAAGTGAAACTATGAAGCCACTCGAATTAAAAGTAGTGAATGCATACCAGCAACCTGAAACTCTAGCGATTCTGGCATGTCGGAATCCCAGCTATGGCTAAATGCACTGCGCTTACAATATCGCGGGCGCACTCTGGAAGTCAGGCAGCCTTTGTTTGGACGTGGGCGGGGCCCATCAAAGAAACAGGAAGTAACCGTCGAGGAGGACGTCCAGAAACATGCAGGCTCCACGCTGAAGTCCCGGGGCGCTTCAGAGAGACCGGGCGAAAGAGCGAGGGCAGACTGCATGGCAACAGAGGCAACACGGGGCTCCCGAGTGGTGAGGAGACCCCTGCGGCGTGCCAAAAGACGGCCCAGGAACCTGCACACCGAGCCGGTAAGTGAGAGCTTGCAGGCTGTTAGAAGAAAAGTGTGCGCGCACGCGTGTGTGTGCGCGAGTGAGTCTGTGTCTGTGTGTGTGTGTTTGTGCGCGTGTGGGCCTGTGTGTGTGCGTGTGTCTGTGTGTGTGAATGTATGCATGCATGCATGCGTGCGTTTGTAAAAAGAGCCGGTGACTGGTGGGGGATGGAAAGTGAAAGTAACCAGCGCGAGTGTGTTTTAGTCTGTGTGGTGGCTGGCTGTGTGCGCATGCATGGACGGAGCCGACGTGCGCGTTCGCGCACCCAAATCCTGGAGAAAAGCTAGTAACACCCTCTTGTCCCTCATTCCCCCGAGACAGGCAACTTAAAGGCTCCAGCTGGACGCATCCTTCGGATGCAGTACCAGCGAGCCCTAAAAAGAACGGGACAGCAGTATTGGACCATGTGGGATGCCACAGCTGATTGTTTTCGGGCTAGGAGGAAGGCTTGATGACTGACTGAGATCTTTTGTAAACAAGCATTTGCAATGCCATAGGTCTTGCACTCACGAGAGTTAGAGCTATTGGCATTGTAAATAACAATGCCTTTTATTTATGTGTTTTGAAAACCTGCAAGCAGTGCATAAACACGCGCTTTGTACTTATACAATTTAATTGGAAATGCTTATTATAAACTTGCAGTGAGAGGAGTGTTGCTGATTCCAAGTCCAGGGCTTAATAGGGTAATGTGCTGCAAGTAGCAGAGCAGCAGTTCCTTCCTTTTTCAAAGCCCTACGGCTCCGACACTGGAATTTCATCACCTGACTAAGGGGCCTTGCACTGTCCTCTGTTGCACAAACCCCCTGATTCTTAGCTGATGACCACAGGAAAGGAAGTCTCCTATTTCACACCACCTCCTACGGGATCTTTACTAGGGTTTCCTGGGCTCGGTGCAGCAATCTGAAACTCTTACTCATGGATGGGACTGGCACTTTGATACAGAAGTATGTCAGCAATTTTAGGCTCTCACCTCTCAAACAGGGAACCTAAAGAAAGGAAAATCCCTGCAAGTCTGCACTTGAACACTAAAGAGACAGCAGAGGGGAGGCATGTATCATGTTATGGAGGGCGAAGGGCTTTTCCTAGCTCACCAAATATCTTCTCTGTGGTCCTATAATGAATATGTTTAGAGAAATCAATACAAACAAGGGGGTTGCTGTTCCTAATAGGGCAATATTAGTGTCTAGAGAAAGAAGAGGGTAGAGTGGATAGCTAGGTACTGTGCCAATCATAAGAGGAAACTCAACAAGATTGTCTTAGTTGCCCTCACACATCCCAAGGGGGGGGTGCTTCTAGTCAGACTCGTGCTGCAATGCCCTATGTGTCCCTCAAAGGGTCACTTTAGCAGAGATCTTTTTATTTTGCCATTTGATGCGGGATAACCCAAGGGTTTTGATATGCTGATTCCCCTGTCAGAGTAATAAACCTGCCGGTCAGTGTTACCTATGGGGTAATAAGACCCCTTGTAGCTAAAAAAAAGGAGAAGGTCAACATGTTTCGTGCCTGAAATTGGTCAAATTGGTCCTCGCCTGTTTCATCAGGACTGAAGTGAATATAAGATTTTAATGAGTCAACTCCAATCTTAGACTCAGAACGAGCGGTCACCTTTTCTTTTTGTAGGGTGGTACCTGCTTATGATAAGTATCACCGTTGGTTCAAACTTGTGCCACTGTCTCACATTCCTTTTTGAATTATCGTACTTTGTTTCTTACACTATTTACCCCGGGTTTGCATTCCATCTATACAAAAGGCTCACTGAGATACATTTAGAACATTGGGGCTCATTACGATGGCGGACAGACTTGATACTGTCCACCATCGCCACGTGAATTGTGACCGACCACCTATATGGTGCCGGTCCCGGCCACGGAATTACAATGCGACCACCACGGTGTGGTAACATTGGGCATGTTTACCATTGCGGCGGGCGCTGCAGGCTGCAGCACCCATCTCTATGATAAACATGAAGGTCTTGCATTTCTCTGCACTACGTTGCAGGCCCCATGTGGTGCCTGCCCCTTAGTGCATTGAAATGTACCCCCTCAGTGCACCCACACCTCCCCCAATACAAGGGGGGCCCGCAATGGCAGAGATAAAACTTCCTAAAATGGCAGACAGTGCCTGCTATGCACTGCCACAATTCTGGGAATGCTTTCCGGGTACGCCAGGCATTCGGAATGATTGCCTGTGGCAGACCTATGGTGGATGGAATTCCCATCCGCCAGCAAACCGCCTGCCATCATAATATGTCAGGCAGAGAATGGCTGCAATTTGGGACTAAATCCGCCACCGGCACCGTGCCGGTGGAGGATTCACCACTATTGTAATAAGCCCCTTAGAGTTGATACACACCACATGATACACAGCTTCTTAACTTGTTCCTACTCTTTAAAATTGTATCAAACATGGATTTGAAATAGAAGTTTGCTCAAATCTGTGACTGTGCTGTAGAGTGTTGACTTTTTGTCGATTTTCATCAACTGATGAGTATGGGAGTCCCTACCAGTAGATATATAAGTGGGCAAACATTATGGCTGTCTTTACAAGTTAAGCAAAAGAGGGTGAGGCATATACTGCAGCTGAAAAATAACATTATTTATGCGTTGGAGTATTCCCCACATTTGGTGAACGCCTCCAATTAAAGTTTTTAACTTGCAGAGGCGACTTAGCATGACAAGCATCGGCAATGCCAATCGGTCTCGGCATATTGATGAGTTTAGTGTAGTTTCTAATAAAAATGATATTATAATAGTAAATCTATGAGATGCAGAAGTAATGTACAATACAATACAGTATATAATTGTTGTTAAGTTTAATTGTGAAAGATAAATGTTAATAATGGTTCAGATTGTAAAAAGCTTTTTTATTAACACGCCAAAGTTATGTACTGTAGTTTTAAATTTTTAAGCATTAAAACAGTGAGTAACATAATATTTAAAGGTTACTGTTATAAAATGTTATATATATTGTGTAATAGTATTTACTATAAATGTAAGTAATTAAAAAAAAGTGTGTATTAACATTTATAAACAGTGTATTAATTAACATTTTGACATTTTACACTTTTGTTTTGTCAGTGTAGCATTCAAACATTGAAAACAAATGATATACATGCATTTTTTACATGTTTACGCTTATTTTTAAAGTTTTTCTTTTAGCCCCAGCACTTCATTTTTTATTTTACAAATTAAGCACTGTAAGTAGGCCTTTATTTGGGACCCATGTGACTGTAGAGTGCTGAAGAATATAATGTTACAGTTGCTGCTTTGCTTTTAGCCCCGGCACATCATGTTTTGTAGATTACGCACAGCTCTAAATACTCCTTCTCCTGAATGAATTGTCTGCAAATTATTTGCAATTAAATAAACAAACTTGCCTATTAAAAATAAAAAAAGCAGCAACTGCTATGTTTAATTGTCCATCACTCTGCAGCCACATAAGTCCCTTATAAAGCCTACCCCCAGTGCTTAATTTGTAAAACACGAATTGACGGGGCTAAAAGCTAAGCAGAAAATGCCATGGTTAACTTCCCAGCACTTTGCATTCCCCTTAATCACAAATAAAGGCCTTCGAGTAGGCCTTTATTTGGGACTTATATGGCTGCAAAGTGATGGAGAGTAAAATATCACATTTGCTACTTGTTTGATAGGCAAGTTTTTTTTTTAATAACAAATAGTTTGCATTCTTTTGTCAGTAAGAAAACTTTATTTGGTTAATTACAACCTTAAAAGTATACCCTATACATAAAATTATAAAAGATCATATTAAAAACATGGCATTTGTACTTCCCGTAAAATAGTACATTCCTTCGTACTAAATACAAAAATACCCCTAGGGGTAATTAAGTCAGGTAATTTCCATCAGCATCAAATCAATTCCAAAGGTTCCAAATCACAACGTTAACCTTTACATGTACAGGCTCATCCTCCCCCCATGAGCGCCGCCTAAGATATTTACTCTGAACACTTTAGAAACAACTTGACTTTACACAAAAATTTCCCCATAGCACAAGCAATATCTAGATACCTCATTTCAGCTATAAAGCTAGCAGCTTGCATCCTATTTCTGATCCTGTATTTTTTAAAAATCGGACATAACATTTATTTTCGTAAATCTAAAAACATCATACAATCTAGTAAAATGTGTACAATATCGCAGTGGGTACCCAACCCGCAAGTACAGGTTCCATTATTATTCAACATAAAATTTTTGGCTTCCTTATTCCCATAGCAGGGGTTTATCCCCATTCGCACTTTTAAGACCTCACGTCTTAGGCGGTAGCTGGGCAATCTGTCTAAATAGGGGTACTGTTGGTTAAGTTCCCAGGCCAGGGTCATATATGACACCGAAACTTTCTGCGAGAGATACTCTCTATCATATGTGCGGGACGTCAATTCCTTCCTAGCTATATGTGGATGACTCAGTTCCGGGCATAGTTTTAAACCCAACACACCATAGGCTTCACTTAGTGCGACTCTTGTTTCTTTCGCCCAGGTCAGTTCGCTAGCGACAATTTCACTTTTACACCACTGTGAAATTTTTAAGTGCTCTCCAGACCCTAGGCGCTGCCAAAAGCGGATTAGTGCCATACAGGCAGTTACTGCCCAGGAGGTAATTCCCAGCTCCAGTCTTGCAGCATGTACCATAGAAGATTCAATTTGCATTCAATTTTTTTAAAGGAAGGAGTATTTGGAGTGTGGTTTTTCATCTTATTTTTGGCATGTTTTGGGTAATTTTTAAAGTTTTGGTTTTAGGCCCGGCACTTCCTGTTTTACAAATTAAGCACTGCTCCAAATACTCCTTCCCTTGAATGAGTTGTATGCAAACTATTTGCATTTAAATTAACAATCTTGCCTATTGAAAATCAAACAAGCAGCAACTACCACGTTTAACTTTCCAGCACTAAGCAGCCACATAAGTCTCAAATGAACGGCTACAGTCAGTGCTTAATTTGTAAAAAATGACGTGCAGTGCAACAGACACGTTTAACTTTCCAGCACTCTGCAGCCACAAAAGTCCCAAATAAAGGCCTACAATTTAAGCCTTTATACAGGACCTATATGGCTGCAGAGTGCTGGAAAGTAACACGTGGTATTTGCTGTTTGTTTTTTGAAAGGCAAATTTGTTTATGTAATAGCAAATAGTTTGCACACAGTGCTTTCAAGAGAAAAAGTATTTAGAGTGTAGTTTCACATGCTTTTTTGAGGTATGTTTGGGCATTTTTAAAGTTTTGCTTTTAGCCCCAGCACTTCATGTTTTACAAATTAGGCACTGGATGTATGCCTTTTTTTTGAAGTCATGTAGCTGCAGATTACTGCAGAGTACAACGTGGCAGTTTTTGCTTTGCTTTTAGCGCAAACACTTCATATTTTACAAATTAGGCACTGCTCTAAATACTCCTTCCCTTGAATGAATTGTCTGCAAACTATTTGCAATTAAATAAACAAACTTGCCTATCATAAATCAAACAAACAGCAACTGGTTCGTTTAATTCTGGACTGTTCTCATGAGGCACAGGTTCAAGACTGATTTGCATATGGCTGGGTCCAAACTGGGGTGGCATAGTGGGCAAAAGAACAATGGATTTACCCAGATCTTTTGACTGTGGGAGAATATTTATATTGTCAGCTTTCCGTCTATCATTTTTTTGCTCCGGCTAAAAGCAAAGCAGCAACTGGCATGGTTAACATTCGCACTCTGCAGCCAAATACGTCCAAATAAAGGCCTACATGTAGGCGCTGCAGAGTGCTGGAGAGTAATACATTGCATTTGCTGCTTGATAGGCAAGGTTGTTTATTTAATAGCAAATATTTTCCACACAATTCATTCATGGGAATAAATATTTACTGTTTACTTTGACATCGAGTTTTTGACATGTTTTTGGGTATTTTAACATTTTTGCTTTTAGCCCCTGCACTTCATGTTTTACAAATTAAGCACTGCCAGTAGACCTTTATTTGGGAAGTGTGTGGCTGCAGAGTGCTGCAGAGTACAACACGACAGTTGCTGCTTGGCTTTTATCCCTGGCACATCATGTTTTAAAAATTAAGCACCGCTCTAAATACTCCTTCCTTTGAATGAATTGTCTGAAAACTATTTCCAATTAAATAAACTAACTTACCTACCAAAAATGTAACAAGCAGTAACTGCCACGTTTAACTTTGTAGTATTCTGCAGCCAAATAAGTTCCAAAAAAAGGCTTACAACCAGTGCCTAATTTGTAAAACATGAAGTGCCGGGGCTATATGGCTGAGATACCCGCCACCCCCTCTCAACACAATCCCCAAAAGGAGGGAAACCGGAAACAGTTCTTAAAGTTTTTGGATGTGGGAGGGAGTGACCCTCCCGGCCGTATTTATTAAAACAAAAAATTAAAACATTAAACGTTTCATGTTATGTACAATTTCATTATCACATTGCGATGTTTGGCTAACCTTAACATATTCTCTAATACAGAGGTTCTCCTAGCCGAACTAGCATCCTACAAAAACATTTCTCTAGAAACACTGAAATTGTACATCCTAACGTTTAAGGGCCAACGGCAAGGTCATAACCGGTGTCAAGATCCCTAACCAGACTTACCCCTCCCACTTGGGAGGGGCGACAGCACAGAGGCTTACCTCAAGTGCAACTACTGACAATTTCCCTTGGCTTGACGGGGGCACTTAAGACTCGACGCCATTTAAAGGTCGTTCGAAGACTTGTGTGTGGTATCTAGAAGGTATCGTGGACCTCCCCCCACCCCACACAACTTACCGCATCTGCCGTCGCAGATGACACTGGCCCCGGGAAATTCCCCAGGAGGGGGCTGTAACCCCTCCTACAAAGGAAGGGGCCTTGACCGCCTTTCCTTTACTTCCGGCGACCCGCCCTTAGACGGGACCGCCTCCCCATTGAGGGGCCAATGGCCACCTCTCCCGAGCGCTCCCATCCGTGTTGGGTGACGCCCACTCATAGGGATCTACCAATTAGTGCTCACCGATCATGACCTTACCGCCTACCAAACTAAATACGACAATTCTTACTCAAACCTATGAAAACATTGGTCGCTACGACCGAAAGAACATGCTTAAAATGCAACAACACATATAATCATTTTAATCGTAACAGCTTACACGATATTCACCATACTTTATTATGATCAACAACAAACTGATACTTTCACAGCCTGTAAACGAAACGGAAAAACATACTTATAAAATTCACTTTATTGTACAACAACTTGCTGTCTTCAGGGGCTGGTGGGTGGGTCAAAATTGGCTCTTCGTTCTGTCCCGAGCTCACGGGTAGCGAGGAGGTGCAGCTTCGGAGCACAAGAACACGAGGACGTCTTCTGGTCTTGCGTCTCTTTTTATCCGTCTTCAGGGCGGGCGAGAACCCGCCCCTGCCTGCCCCTGGGGCGGGGCTGGCTACGTCGGTGTCTAGGCCAGCCCACTCTAGGGCGGGAAAAAGCGCGCCCCGGCTACGCCGCTTCGGGCATACCAGCCGAGACGCGCCTCCCGCCCAAAAATGGCTTCCCGGGGGGATCGAGGCACTCCGCCATACGTTCGGGGGGACCGAGTGGTCGCCCCTTTCCAAAAGCACAACAACAACTGTCACATTCTACTGAAACATAAAGTGCTGGGGCTAAAAACAAAACTTAAAAAATGCCCCAAAACATTTCAAAGACGCAATGAGAAATAAACTACATTGTTTGTGCCATATAAAGCTACATTTAACTTTAAAGTTTTTAAAAGGCTGAGATGGCTGCCAGCTGCCAAACAAGAATGTGAAATTAAGGCAGACAGCAAATAGAAGAAAGAACAGACTTGATCGTTTTGAAGATTAGGTCTAAATGTGTATATAATTCACATGGAGAATGTAATTCAGTAGCAATAAAACTAGCCATAAAACACACCAGAGAAAGCTTTGAACTGAAACTGCAAAGTATTCACAAAACAAGCAAGATGTTTATCGCAAGTGTAATGCAACATCTGATGTTTTTGTTCTTAGCAACACAACATGTAGCAGATATTGTATAAAGCTAACAATTATGTTAAATAAAAAAGATGTAGTTAATGCTTTTAAATACAACATATTTAAAACAAATAGTATCTAAAAACTAAATGAAATTAACTTTACACCCAGTGCTTAATTTGTAAAACATTAAATGCTGTGGCTAAAAGCAAAACTGTAAAAATACATAAAAATACATCAAAAACGGGATGACACTTGTATAGCTATAATAAATGTAAATTCAACTGCAGATAAAACCCCAAAACTTAACCTGCCTATCCAATATATAACAAACAGCAAGTTCTATGCTCCAGTACAACCAGCAACTGCCACGTTCTATTCTTCAGCACCATGCAGGCACATTAGTATCAAATAAGGGCTTACAACCCATGTAGGTCATTATTTGGGAATTGTGTGACAGGAGAGTGGTAGAGTGTAAAACATTGCAGTTGCTGTTTGTTTGCTTTTTGATAGGCAAATCTGGCATTTCATTGCAAATAGTTTATACACAATTTATTCAAAGGAAGGAGTATTCTGAGTGAATTTTCTTATTTCATTTTTGACGTGGTTTGGGGCATTTTTAGAGTTTTGATTTTAGTTCCGGCACTAAAGAATTTACAAATTAAGCAATTCAGTACTAGCGATTCAGTATTACTGAATCGGTAATACCGGGAGGTATTTCAAGGGTGCTAGGGTGTCCAAAGGACACCCTGTTGCACCCCTGAAATGTGCGTGTGTGCACATGTGGCGCACATACATGCCCTAAGGGTATGGATGTGTTGCACATGGCACTTTTAAAAAAGCAAAAAAGTGTTTTTTTAAAGGAAATCGGTAATTGCCACCAACTTGAAGTTGGTGATAATTACCGATTTCCTAAGGCCCAAAAGCACTCTTTACTGTGCTTCCTACATTGCATTTAATGAATCGGTATTACCGATTCCTTAAATACAAGAGCAATAAGGAATCAGTATTAAGGAATCGGTATTTACTGATTCCTTATTTACTGATTCCCTACCTACATTGGGAATGGCTAAATACCGGTCGGTTACTCTGAAATTTACTGAATTTCCCCTTTACTGATCGGTATTTAGCCACCTACAGCTGGCCCCAAGTGTCTATAAGCGGCTCTCATTGCATGAATGGCTTTTCAATATATCCTCATCAACGGTAGTCCTTTCTCGAGCAAATCGCATGTGATAAATAATCATGGTAATTAATTAAGGATGTTTTGCTAAGCCACCCCAAATTTATTTTTGAGGAAAGCAAAAAAAAGTGATGGGTTAACAGCTTGAATTAATCTCAGGGAGAGGAGACAAGAACCAGCCTTTTAGAAGTAGGTCCTGGTCCTGCTCTGATTGGAATAATGCAGCCCGAACTGTGAGGCCAGGTTCTCTCCTAATGGGAACATAAAGTGGCTGAGATTAATTCAAGGAAGACACATCACTTTTTTGTTTTGCGATGCCCTTAGTGCAGTGAGTATGACCAGACGTGGGTCCCATGCTCTTTGTGCCATGGGACTCATGTGCACCCTACAAAGAGGCTGAAATAGGGCAGAACCAGTGTGAGGTTGCTTGCGATCGTCTTCAAAGTGAACTTGGCCTGGCAGTTTGAGCTTGACGGTTCGTACAAGAGCAGGACCAAGGCCGATTTGCATATGGCTAGTTCCCGTCTGAGTTGGCATGATGGGCAAAAAATTAAAATGTTAGATGGGATTGCAGCACACAGTAATTACCAATTGCTGAAATTCTATTTCAAATATATTTGTAGATGCTCAACTTTTTTTGAACAATGGTTTCATCTTTATTCACATTTTGGAAGCCAATCGCTGAATTATTTTCAAACTATCTTTACAGAGCCGAGGCCTCAAATAATTGAGTTAACACTATGTTTGGAGAAAACCTAGTGATTTGCCTGGATGTAAACTAAACTGTATACGATAGTTATAGCTTTCACATTCAGCCTGACATTTCTCTTTCTACTTAAGTCACAGTGTTTGGATCATAACGCAAGATGTGGTTAAAAAATGTTGACAAGTTAACCTGACTTTAATTAAGACCAGCTGTATACAATGGTTGAGCCATCATCACATAAACACCCACCCCAATGAGAGTAGCCACCACTGGTTAAAATTATTGATCACATTTTCGGTCAACATTGCTACTGACCTACTCAAATTAGCATCCCTTTGCAGACCATCCACAAAGCCTCTGGGTTATGCTGTTCAAAACGCCAACACCAAATTTCACTTATCCTCATAAACCCTTATCAAACCTTCAAGGCTAAATTCTGAATCCTGTACAAACGATTGTTTGCACAGGCATATGAATTACGAAAAGCCTTGTTAAAAAAAAGCAAACCATGCCAGATTCAGTGTGGTTTTTTAGGTCTCGGCTAGGCAGCGCATGCGCTGTCTCGTTGAGACATGCAGTATATGCTTATTCAAATGTGTTCTTTTTATTTTCTATTTAGTGTGCCTTTTAAAATGTTGTAGTTCTTATTGATTAATACTGTTCCAAGTCCCTGATTTTTTACTGCGGGCATGCCTATGGCTATTGGCTCATTTACTTGTATTAGTTTGGCGTTGTTGTTGTATGCTGTTTTTTTTTAGACTTTTTATTTAAGGTGCCTGGCTTTGTTTTCCGTCTAAGGCAGGGACATGATGCCCATAGGATTCAAAGAGTTTCAGCCCCTCCCGATCAGGGGGCTTCATGGGCACACACACATAGCTGGAGGCTCGCAGGCTTTTTGCAGACAGACCTGAGTACTTCACGGGTCTTCAAAAGACCATGCACGTGTTAACAAGGTATTGCTGTTTTTTGGTCGAGCCTCAACCTGTTGTATCCTCTTCTATGGGCTCTGAAAAACTCACCAATTGCTATTGGCTGTTATGTTTGTCAATTACAAATGCTGGCTTTCTATTGGTGCATTTGTTAAAATGTCCCTCCTTTGAGGACTTAACTCCCTCGCTGGCGATTTCACTCGGAGAACATTTTTGTTTGGCCATCACACTATACAGTGATGGCCCCCTCCTCCTGTATGGGCATTCCAGCCTAACACTACTTGTTTACTTTTACGTTCCACTGGTGCTCATGTACTGCAAGAGGCATGCCTCCTCATCCTTCTTCTTTGTTTAGCGTCTGTTTCCCTCTGTCAATACCGACCTCATGGTTGGGGGACCTGCCGGAAGTAGTGGGCTGGGCCGTGCATGGCTCGAACTGAGGATTCAAACAATGCATGCAGCAATGCCGTCATTCAGGAGAAGATGTAAAGCAAGGTTTGTTAGTGACCGGCCAAAGCGATTCCATTTGTTTTCCTAAAAAGAAAAAAAAAACTGCTAATTCATAAAAATAAAAAATAAACAACTGCTAATTGTGATCGTGACAGAATAAGCGCTTCCGACACTGCAGAAGGAATGCTTTTTGATCTGATATGACGTTAGTTCAATATGAAAGGCAGGCGGGCTGTGGCGGCGAACCCAGGGTGCGCTCTCATTCCCCAATCATGTGAATTAGGTGGAGTGGTGCTGGTGCAGTGGTCTCCGGTCGTTCAGTCATGCTGCAGTGTAAACTTCAATGTCTGCATCCACGGTGCGATGCATAGCTGCAAGGTAGAAAGTGCACCTCTGTGAGGATGCAGAGTTGGTGTCCCGTTACATTGCTCATCTTCTGCTGCAAAGCTGGGGTTGTCTTCATGCTGCCCAGTCATACACATTGACTTTGCAGTGCAGTTAATCTTTTTGAGAGTGTCATACACAGTTAAAGCTCTGTACCGCTCTATGAAAGATCGAGCTTAGTTACGTAATGTTACTTATGCACATCCTATTGTCCCTTATGAAAGTGGCACATGACCAGGGTATTTGGAGAAATGCCATCAGCCAGGACATGGCAGGGAATACATTAAATCAAAGCAGTATGAAAGGGACTGGAAACTTTATAAATGCATCTGCATCACAGCACGGCTGTGAAAGACATTTCAAAGTCCCCCTTCTTTCTATGAATAATTTGAACTGTGTGTTGTGCCTAGGATCTGGTTATCTAGGTCAATTATATATGTCTTGGAAAAAGAGATTCTTTTATAGGAGCCCCACAAATCGATTTGAACTAGGACTTGTTTGCTTTTAATCAGCTGGCATGTCCTTATCTTTGTATACCTGTTTTTCCATTACACGAAACATTCCAGAGTTTGGGATCAGGATTGTGAAGAATTCATTTGTTTTAATCATTCATAGCTCTTAAAGGTCTGGAGCTTGGTTACTTGCTCTGCCCCTGATGGTAGTATGTAAGATACAGTTGCATCAGTTTAGCACAGCTTAAATAGTCAATATTGACGTTTTAAAAATCCTTGGAACGTATTTGACCTTACTGTGCCATAGAGATGAAGGAGTACTGGAGAAACACTCTGTTATTACGTTTTAAAAACATTTACTTTGTATGTTAATAAGATGCATTACTAGTTCTTTCACTTCAGAGGGAGCTGCGTAAATATGCTTTTCCTATAAATTAAGCCAGTGATATCTGGGTTTTCTAAGGAGCAGTGTTTCTCTTGTGTTTTAGCTCTAGCACAAAAAAACGAAATGTGTTCTTTCAGGACTCACATTGCGTGGGGACCGTGAATGCAGTCGTGGTAGCTTAATCTGCATTGAAAGCCACATGCAATCATTAATTGATGTATTGGTTTACTGCTTAAGGGATGCACTACAGGCATTCATCTGGTGGTTTTTACCAGAAACCTGGGCACTTCGATGTAATAAAAAACAGAAATGCTGTTTTAACAATTGTGTTTGTGTGTGACTATAATTTTACACAAGTGCCTTCAGGCGAAACAACCTTTTGTAAAGCAAAAGTACCACTCATGGGGAAATAATCAAGAATTTTTTTTTCAGGCTAGGTTTATTTTGTCTGTCTATTTATGGGTGCTTGTGTCTACGAATATGCATGTGCCTGCATGTACTTTTGTTTCTACCTGTGAATATATATGCTGGTTTGAAAGTCTGTGTGCATGTGAGTGTACATTGTTGTGTGTTTGTATCCAACCATACCTTCAAGTGTGGAAGCTGCATTGGTGCTCCTATACATACTCGAATGCATGCACATATTTCAGTACATAGGTCTATTAAAACGCACACATATTTTTACAAATGTGTTTGTCACTTCTACAGCTCATAGAGTGTACAAGTTTGGCACATTATGGCATACATACAATTATTGTTTGGTGTACATGAAGTGCTATGGTAAATCTGGCAGGAAGATGACCTTGTCAGGAAACACGCCACTTCCGGTGGAGGAACAGAAAGTTGTCACCTTTCTTGGAGAAATGTATTGCCCATTTGTACGTGTTCTGAGATTCTGATAAGCAGATATTTGAATATTTTCATCTTGCATTTCTCATTTTGTGTGTGTTCATCTGCTATCTCTTTAGTGCAAACCTAGCCAAAGAGTAGAGGAGTGCTGCACATGGTCAACGTCCATGAGTAATAGGCAAGGTAACTGGTTTGTGGGCTGTTTATTTGGTAGCAGAGTAGTGCAAGGTGGGCCTTTTTGCCCAGCTTACTGTGCTTATTGTTGGTGGCTTTACATGGAGAGTAACATGAAAGTTGTGTTTGTGCAAAGTAACTCTCACTGCAACCACTGCTTTGTTCTCACTTTGCATGAGCATAACTTACAACACATACTTTGAATTGTTTTCGACTGTGCCACAAGCTCATTACGTGCTCCAGACTTTCTCCAGAAGGTAGTTTATGATTATCAGACCGTTTTCATTTAATTTTTTCAGGCTTTGCAATGCTTTGGATAGTCTGATAATGTGCTGCATAGCTAAACAATTATAAGGACCCAAATGCGAGACCTATTGGCTATGCCAATGCTTGTTCTACTTCGATAGAGGCCCTGCATCTCCACACGTCTATTGCTGGAAGAATTAACTCTCCCCGTAATTTGGCTGTAGGTACTACTCTGGTCTGAGGTGTTTCCAAACTAATGTGATCCCTGAATGTAAGCTGCGCAATAATGCAGGATATGTGCGTATGCGCTTTGCTTCATTTCTGTGTGAGGTGTTTTTAAACTAATGTGATTGCTTAATGTAACAGTGTAATATTCCAGAAGGTGTATGTATGTGCTTTGCTTTGTTTTCCGTTTGTGCTGTTTTGGAAGTAGTGGGATTGCTTAATCTTAAATGCATTATATTTTCGAACATGTGTTATGTTTTGTGTTAAATGAATTGTATTTGATTTACTTTTCTTTGTTTTTATGTTTGTGAAATAATGCGTAGTGTAATGTGAGTAATGTTACAGAGCATGTACGTTTGTACTTTAAAACAACATGTAACAGAGCACAGTGTCAAAACATTTTTTCTTTTCCGATCAATTTCAAGTCCGACTTGTTTTTTTATGTCCAAATTCAGAAATGTCACATATACAAATCAAGTAGCAAGTATTTTGACAGCCAATAATAGTGCAGAGAAGTTGAACTGCGTTTGTTTGACAATCCACAAACGAAAGATCCACAGCTGACACGTGTTTCGTCGCAGATGTGACTTCTTCAAGGCTCGATACGCGTTTTCTGTATCAATGAATCAAATCTAATCTCCATAGTCACGTTGAGTTCTTGTGCAGTTTATCACATATGAATCATGTAATCTTTAAAGGTATATGGCAGTACTAGAAAGTAAAACGTGGTAGTTACTGTTTGTTTGCTTTTTTATTGTTAAGTTTGTGTATTTAATTGCAAATAGTTTGAAGACAATTTATTCAAGGGAAGGAGTATTTAGAGCAGTGCTTAATCTGTAAAACATGATATGCCCAAGCTAAAAGCAAAGCAGCAACTTCCGCGTTGTACTCTGCAGTAATCTGTAAGTTCCAAATAAACGCCTACATCCAGTGCTTAATTTGTAAAACATATTGTGCTGGCACTAAAAGCAAAACTTTAAAAATGTCCCAAAACACCTCAAAAAGCATTAAAAATACACTCTAAATACTCCTTCTCTTGAATGCGTTGTGTGCAAACTAGTTTCTATTACATAAACATACTTGCCTTTCAAAAAACAAACACAAAGCAAATCCCAGTGTTACTTTCCAGCACTCTGCAGCCACATAGGTACCAAATACAGGCTTACATGTAGGCCTTTATTTGGGACTTTTGTGGCTGCAGTGTGCTACAGAGTCAAACGAAGCAGTTGCTGCTTTGTCTTTAGCAAAGAAGGCCTTTATTTGGAACTTATGTGGCTGCAGTGTGCTACAGAGTCAAACGAAGCAGTTGCTGCTTTGCTTTTAGCCACAGCACTTCATGTTTTACAAATTAAGCACTGGGTGTAGGCCTTTATTTGGTAGTTATGTGGCTGCAGAGTGCTGCAAAGTTAAAACGTAGTAGTTGCTGCTTAGATTTTAACCCCGGCATTTCATGTTTTGCAAATTAAGCATTGGCTGAAGGCCTTTATTTAAGGATTATGTGGCTGCAGAGTGCTGAAAAGTTAAACGTGGTAGTTGCTGCTTTTTTTAATATTTAATGGGCAACTTTGTTTATGTAATTGCTAGGAAAGGAGTATGTAAAGCAGTGCTTAATTTGTAAAACATGAAGTGCTGTGGCTAAAAGCAAAGCAGCAACTGCTTTGTTTGACTCTGTAGCACACTGCAGCCACATAGGTCTCAAATAAAGGACTACTTACAGTGCTTAATTTGTAAGGCATGAAGTGCAGGAGCTCTAAGCAAAACTTTAAATCCCCCAAAACATGTTGAAATGCAATGAGAAATTACACTTTGAATACTCCTTCCCTTGAATGAATTGTGTGCAAACTCTTCGCTATTAAATAAACAAACTTGCCTATTAAAAATCAAACTAGCAGCAACTACCACGTTTAATTTTCAAGCACTTTGCAGCCATATAAGTTTAAAAAAAAGGCCTACACCAAGTGATTAATGTCCTATTACTTACCGGTAATCTTCATTACTCCGGGTCCCGTAGTCCTCGACACCTTCATACTAACAAGTGGAGATAACCATCTCCAGACAGAAAAAAAAAACAAGAGGAATGCTGGGACACTAATACTGCCCCTCCCCCCGGGAGTACATAAGCAGTACTTACCCAGCAGACCTCCTGTACTAACAAGCCCAGACAGGAAGGCCGGCCGCCCGGGAGGGAGGGAGGGGCGCATGAAGGTGTCGAGGACTACGGGACCCGGAGTAATGAAGATTACCGGTAAGTAATAGGACATTACCCCCAGGTCCCTCCGTCCTCGACACCTTCATACTAACAAGTGGAGAATACCAAAGCAAAAAACCCGGCCTTCCGCACGCACAAGCACACCCAGGAAACCACAACAAAAGCAGCCACCCAAGGGAGCACCGAGAAGGAGGAAAGGAAGACCGCAGGAACAGGTCGGCCCGCAACCCAGAACAGGACAGCAAGGACAAGGACCGGAGCCCCAAAGAAAGGAGGCCACCAACCCGAGAAACCGGTAACCGGGACCTGGACCAGGACCAGGACACCAAGACAAGCCAAAACAACCCACCGGAGAAGACCGCCCAGGCCAGAACCAGCAGGAAGGCACACAGGGCCACCAGGAAGACGAGACAACCCGGAAGAAAGCCAAAGAAGGAACGGACAACAGAGCGCAGGCACAAGCGCCCAGCCCTAAAAGGAAGGAGAAGCACAGGCCAGAAACACGGCCAGACTCCCAAAAGAAAGGACTCAAGCCCAAGAGCACCGAGGAGGAAACCCCACCGCGGAGGCCCAGTAGGTAACAAGCACCCAGGAGCCGAACAGGACCTAGAACCCGACCCAAAAGACAGGGATGGGAAGGAACCCCAGAACCCAACCGAAAGCCCACCAAACAAGGAGAGGCCAACAAGACCGGAAACCAGCAACAAAGAAAACTCAACCAGGACGGGAACAGAGAAACCGACCACAAGCCCCGAAAACCCCAACCCCAAAGGGATGGAACACAAGGCAGGAGGGGAGCACAGAGCAACCGGGAAACCCCAGCAGCCGGCCAACGAGGCACAGAGGGCAGCACAAAGAAGGCGCCCAAAAGACACAGGAATCCCACACCCAGGCCAGGCAAGCAGCAAGGGCAGGAGCAGCGGGAAAAGGAAAGCCCAGGGAGCACAGCACCCAGACCACAACCACAAGGCCCCAACCCAGCAACGCCGGAGAGGAGCCAAGCAAACCACAAAAAGAGGCCAACAAACCCCAACAGAAACGGGAAGCCAGGACCAGAGCCAAGCAACCCGACCACGCAGAAGAAACAGCAGGCCCAAGCAAACCCCGAAGGAAAGCAGAGGACCAAGCAGCAGGAAACCACAGATAACCCGCAGCCCGGAGGGAGGGACCCGCAGAGTCACGAGCACCACAGAACAGCACCCCAACCAGAGAGGGAGGGGCAGCCAAACAGACCCACACAGGGAACAAAGCCCGGGAAAGCAAGGGAGGAAGGAGCAAGCCAGGAACACAGAACCAGGAAAGAACCTGGAAAAGGCCGGCAACAAACCCCCAGAGCAGGCCAAAAAGGGTCAGCACAGCCCGAAACTCAGAAGGCACAGCCCGAAGCCATACACAACCAGCATGAAGCCGGCAGAACCTTAGCCACAGAACCCCACACAGGCCCCCAACACCTGGAAAAACAAGCCCGGGAAGAGAACCAACAGCATGAGAAGGCCCAGAAGGAACCACCACGAAGCGGCCCCAATGCAGAACACCCCGCCAGGACCCAAAGGGACACCAGCCAGGAAGCAGAGCCCAAAAAGGAGCCCAACAAGCAGGAGCGGCACGCCCCAGCCAAAACCTCAGCCAGGCACCCACCAAGGGAACCAGGCGAGACCAGAACTACTCAGCGAGATGACAGCATCCAGCAGCCCCAGGAGGCCAGTTAGGCACCAACCCGGCCCAACCAAACACAAACACCGCGCAGACAGCGGAGCACGGGGGCAGCAAACCAATCCGGAGAACAGGAGGCACCCCAGGAAACGGCAGCAGCCAGGAGGCCCCAGCCAGGAACAAACCAGGCAGGCACCATGGCTGAAACAGGAGGGGCGGACAGAAAACCCAAGAAGCAAGCCAAAGGCAAGCCCAGGGGGAGCCAGCGCACAAGCAGCCCAGCCAAGCACACAGAAACGGCCCCCGGACAACACCAGAAGCCACAGGCCGGAGCAAAGGGAGGCTTCAGGAAGACCCAGGCAGGCACCCAACCAAGCACCCGGCAGGGAACAGACGAGAACAAGTGCAGGCAGGGAGGAACAGAACCCCAGGGGACAGATCACCCCAAAGAGCCCCCGGCACGGCGCAGGCAAGTATCAACAGGAACCAGGCGCAGCCCAGGGGACGGGAGGAACCAGGCCAGAAACCAGGAGCCCCAGACACCCACCATCCACACAGAAGCCAGCAAGGGAAAAACCAGGACACCCAAGCGGAACAGAGGCCACAAGAGCCAGACCGCAGCGGAGGCAAGGGAGAACAACACGGCAGGCCAACCCGAACCAGGGGAGCCATCAGGCCTTCCCCCCCCCCCACGCATGCAGCGGGCCAAGGAGCAGAAAACACCGACCCACCAGCAGGCGGGGCAGGGAGCCCGAAGCGGACGGGGAACAGACCGTACCCCCAACAAGCCGACGCTGAAGAAGAGAGAAGCCATACCAAAAGAACAGCAGAGGGCAAGGGGCAAGCCAGCAGGCAGGAAAACCCCAACAACACAGGGAATCCCAGGAGCAAGCAAAGGCAGAGCCAGCGAAAAGGAAACAGCCACCAGAGAGTCGTCCAGAACCCACGCCAACCCGAGACAGCCCTTAAACAGAAAGAGCAAACGCCCATAGAGCCATCCAGAGCCGGGGCACCCCTGAAGAAGAGACCCAGCAGGAGAAGACCCCTGGAACGCCCACCACCGCAGAACAGCAAGACCCGGGGCGGGCCGGAGGCAAGGAAGAAATGAAAAAGACGCACTCCAGAAGGCAGGCCAGGCAACACCCCAGGACAGGCAGCAGCCAGACAGCAGGACAGCCGGGGCCAGACCCGAACCCACGGGCCACGAGCAGAAGGCGCAGGCCAACGCCAAGCAGCACCAAGAAGTAAAAAAGGGGGTGGCGAAAAACAGCCAGAGCAGGGGCTAACACCACAACAAGGCCCCCACCGCAAAGAGACCAAAACCAGGTCAAGGCTGAGGCACTGCACCCAGGACATTCAACAGAGCGAGCAGCAGGAAGAAGGCGCCAACAGTCAGCACTAGCGGAGCAGAAGGCAGGAGGGTCGAACTGGAAGGTCCATCACAGCAAGTCGTAAACCCCCACAAAACAGGAGCCCGCATCAACGGTACCACAGCAGGGAACGGAAACAAAGGGATGCGACTCACACATCTCCCAAAGTACACATGCCTCGGAGAAAACAAACAGAGAGCACATGGGGCGCAGCCAGTAAAAAAGCCACTGCACCACACATAAGCACGTACACCTCCATGCCCAAACTCGAAAATTGCGAGACCGGGAAAGAGGGACACACATCACACCACGTAATACACGAGGACATACAACCCTCCAGGACGGCTCAGGGAGACCAAGCGAAATGCCCAGAATCACAGGACGTATCAGGGACATAACCGAGACTCGAACCCGGCACCACCTAGACTGAGGACGAGCGCCCCAGCACCAGTCCGACTCCATACCTGCGGCATACATGAAGATACCCAGCAGCTGAAAAACAGACAGGGAGAAAGCGACCCACACCCGCAACATAACACCCTGCAATGATCAGTGTCAGGCTGGACATAAAACAGAGTCACGCAGCAGACGATCCCAATATGATAGTCCGACATCACTCAACATCATGCAACAGTAGACATGAGCAGGAAAAGCGATGTGCAAAGAACAGGATACAAAATGGATACCCAGTTCCAGCGTAGAATCACCCGTCCTAGGAGGAAAACATGCACAGGAGAAACATAGCCCTCTGACATCCCGGCACAAACCTCCGCACAGTACAGCTCAGTGGTAGAGTGCATGCATCCCATGTATGAGGCCCCGGGTTCAATCCCCAGCATCTCCAGGAGTCTCCGTTCAGAAACTTGGCATTTTACCAGAAGGCTAGCCTGCCATCAATCCGGAAGCACAGCAAACGGAAAGAAAACGGGCAGGAACCACCCATAGGCCGACAGCAGCACCAAAACTGCAATCTCCGTCCCGCCGTGGAAAGAGCCGTACACGACAGCGTACCTACGAAGACAGGAAAACAACATACAGAAGAACAAAAAAGACCCTGAAACGGGACACACCCAGAGCGGGGGCCAACCCCAGGAACAAGGCCCCCACCCCACCGGTGTACTAGAAACCAGCAGGAGTCAACCCAGCGAGGCACACAAGGAAGGAACCCGCACGTAGGGCACACAGAGAGAGAGAGCAAAAACACCGCAAAGCGGGACTCACCCGGAGCGGGGGCCAGAGCATCACCAACAAGGCCCCCACACAAACAGCCGGCACCGGACTCCAAGCATCCAGCGCAGCGCGACTCCCACCCAGCCAAGCTCGGGGAGACGCGCACAGCGACCCGGAAGCAACCGGGAGGCGGCGCACCAGCCGCAAAGGGCCGGTAAGAATCCGGAATAATAGCCAGGAAGAAGCCATGCCTCCCAGCAAGCCCGGCAGGCCGGGAGGCAGGCACACCAGGAAACATCACCACTGCCCGCGAAGCCAGGCAGCCGGGCAGAGGGAGCAGAGAAGAACCTGCACGCCACCCCAGCCCAGCAGGAGCAGGTGCAGGTGCAGCAACATCAACAGCATCCATCAGTCCATTCTGTCGAAGACAGAAAAAAAGAACAGGAGGTCTGCTGGGTAAGTACTGCTTATGTACTCCCGGGGGGAGGGGCAGTATTAGTGTCCCAGCATTCCTCTTGTTTTTTTTTTTCTGTCTGGAGATGGTTATCTCCACTTGTTAGTATGAAGGTGTCGAGGACGGAGGGACCTGGGGGTAATTTGTAAAATATGAAGTTCGGGTCTAATAGCAAAACAGCAACTGCCAAGTTCTACTCTGCAGCACTCTCCAGCTAAATAAGTCTGATATAAAGTCCTACTTCCAGAGCCTAATTTGTAAAACATGGGGTACTGGGGTTTAAAGCAAACATTTAAAAATACCCTAAATCATGTCGAAAACGCAATGTCAAAATAAACTCTGAATATTCAATCCCTTGAATTAATTGTGCGGAAACTATTTGCTAGTAAATGAACAACCTTGCCTATCAAACATCAAACAAGCAGCAAATGCAATATTTTACTCTCCAGCATTCTGCAGTGTCTACACGTCGGCATTTATTTGGATGTATATTGCTGCATAGCGCAAAGGTTAAACATGCCAGTTGCTGCTTTGCTTTAAGCATGGCACTTTATATTTTACAAATTAAGTACTGGGTGTAGGCCTTTATTTGGGTCTAAAGTGGCTGCAATGCACTGTAAATTTAAACTAGGTATTTGCAGCTAGTTTGATTTTTAATAAGCAAGTTTGATTATTTAAATACAAATAGTTTGCAGTTAATTCATTCAATGGAAGGAGTAGTTAGAGCAGTGCTTAATTTCTAAAACATGAAGTGCAGGGGCTAAAAGCAAAGCAGCAACTGCCACATTTTACTCTGCAGCACTCTGCAATCACATAGGTCCCAAATAAAGGGCTAATAGGCTTTCTTTGGGACTTACGTGGCTGCAGAGCACTGGAAAATTAAACGTAGCAGTTACTGCTTGTTTGATTTGTGACATGCAAGTTTGTTTATTTAACTGCAAATAGTTAGCAGACAATTCATTCAAAGCAATGAATATTTAGAGCAGTGCTCAATTTGTAAAGTATGGGGCTAAAAGCAAAGCAGCAATTGACAGGTTGTACTTTGCAGCATTCTGCAGCTAAATAAGTTTCAAATAAATGCCTACATCCAGTGCTTAATTTGTAAATCATGAAGTTCTGGGGCTAAATGCAAAACGTAAAAAATGTCCCAAAACACCTAAAAAAAGCATCAGAAACTACACTCTATAAACTCCTTCTGAACTGGGGTGGCGTTGGTGAGCAAAATAATGATGGATTAAACCCAGATCTGTGACTGGGAGTGAATGTTTTGGCAATGTGCAACATTCAGTCCATCAGCTTGTGTGTTTTGCTGTTCACCCTATGTGGGAAGGGTATGCCCAGACGTGGGTCCCGTGCTCACTATGGCACTGTGGTCAAGCTATCCTGGCTGATGACGGCTGATAGCCAGAAACCGGTCCTAGGATGCTTGATTCCAGTCCAGGGAAGACATGGCTTGGCAGTTCGGGCTGGACTGTTCCCATGAGGCACAGGGTCAAGACTGATTTGCATATGGCCATGTCTGAACTGGGGTGGCGTTGGTGAGCAATATAATGATGGATTAAACCCAGATCTGTGAATGGGGGTGAATGTTTTGCCAATGTGCAACATTCCGTCCATCACCTTGTGTGTTTTGTGGAAAGTTACACGTGGCAGTTGCTGCTTTGCTTTTAGCCCCAGCATTTCATATTTGATAGATTAAGCACTAGCTGTCGGGCTTTATTTGGGACTTCTGTGGCTGCAGAGTGCTGGAAAGTTAAACGTGGTAGTTGCTGCTTGTTCTAATTTTGATAGGCAAGTTTGTTTATTTATTTGCAAATAGTTTGTAGACAATTTATTCAAGAAATTAGTGTTTAGAGTCTAGTTTCTCATTTTGAAGTATTTTTGGGCATTTTTAAAGATTTTGCATTTAGCCCTGGAACTTTATGTTTTACAAATTAAGCACAGCATTTATTCCTATGGGCCCCCAAGCCCATAGGAATGAATGGGTAGGTATTCCTTATTACCGAATCTCAATTACTGATTCGGAAATAACGAATATTAAGGATTCTGTATTTTTTACCGAATCTTTACCTACATAGAAAATACCAATTTCTTTATACTGAATCGGAAAAATTCGGTATTAAGACATCTCATTTAAATGTTGAATCCACCAGCCAAGGTAAGATGCATGCCAAATGCAGCCACACACATCACCATCCCATTCACACAGTCAGGAATGCAACAAACGACATATGTCACTCCGGTCCACTTTTTCCAGCACAAACAGCAATGCATCATGGGAGATGTAGTCAGATGCATAACAGTGGGGCAATGAGACCTAGCAATGTTAATGCAGTATGTGAATTCATGTACAGAGGAAAAGTAAGAGATAGTAGTTAGCCAATACAAATGCAGAAAACTTTATTGAGTGAGAAATACAGACAAAGTCACAAAATCATATATTCCCCATTCCATCCACAGCACAAGCCAGGACACAAGAAGATAACGCAGGCTGTGAGGAGTCAGAACATTTGGATGACCAGGCAGGTCATGGGGATTCAGACTCGGACACAGAGGCAAAACCTATCCCACGTAGGAAGCGCACCATCGTGCCACCACTGGAGGATGAACCACAGTCCACAGGGTAGGAGGATGGACAAGCAGAGCCAGGGCAGCGTGCCACCCAGGTGCATGAGCAGCACACACCCCAACATAGGGAGTGAGGAGCAGTCAGACCCAGGTCAAGGGCCAGGACCAGCTGTGCCACTGACGAAGATGCCACATTGTTTGCAGGACTGGAGGGCAGCATGCTGCAGATTCAGCACCTGCAAACAAATCAATGAGGTTCATTAACCGTCAGCTATGCCGAATGAACAAAAGCCTGCACTACATGGGGGAGGGCATGATGGGCATGGCAGATGCCATCCGTGAACTCTGTGCAACATTAAACAGGGACCAGGCAGCCAGGCACAGGGCTAGCCAACCCTCAAACCTCTGTCTGCAAAGCTACACCAAGGCGGTGAACCGCCTGTGCACTGCCACTAGCCAGCTGACATGTCGCAGCGTCAGCATGCAAGTGGAGATGTCCCACTGCTGCCACAATGTTGCAAAAGGCCTGGCGCAGGTCACAACTGCAGTTGAACAACTGCAGATGGAAAAAGCAGGTAGCACAGCACTCATGGCCACAGGGGAGAGTGAGGAGACATCCAGTAGAAGCAGTATCACCCCACCCGTACCAGATCCAAGACGGCACAGTGGGAGACAGGGTGCAGCAATCAGCCCCCAGAACGGCCTGCAGCAGTCCGACCACAAAGGAGGTGAATTTGGAACAATGACTAACGCAAATGGGTGTGGCAACCCATTCCTACAAGACTCAAGACTTACCTGACGACCTGCAGTGTGGACCTAACATGTGCTACGGACAGCAACGCTCATTGTGTTGGTCAGACTGTGTGACAAACTTTCATCCTGCAGTTAAAGGTGTGAATAAACACAGATCTGCTACAAAATGTATTTTGTCTCATGTCATCATTACTCACTCACCTAGAAGTAGTTCACTTGCTAATCAACTTCACGCCATCAATTGTTTCATTTATAGGCTAATGTGGAGTATGATCTTACAATGTATCCACTATGAACCTTTTGGTCCACCATACTGTATACGAATAAGAATTACAGTTTTCCTTGATTCGCTGATTTTACTGTCACTTATTCCTTTTCACTACCTTATCCTCACCTGATCACTCTCCCTCACCTTCCCTATTCCACTCGGGGCACTGTACAACCAACTGTACTGTTTGATTGACTCTTGTGTATATTCAATATACCCAGTCTCATTGTGATTAAAACCATGCTGACTCACTTAATGTGTTGTTATCTATTTGTTTCTATTGTTTAAAAATGTATCTCGCATAGACACTGGGACTCCCCCCCCTCTCAGTACTTAGTTAACCCAGGTCCCAGTGACTTTATTTGGGTAACCCCCTAGTTCATACCCCGTTGTAGCGGTTGTAGCATTGCATCTATGAAAGCATGGAAGAAGCGCGACAGACAACTCTGTGAGACCCCACCTGCCACTGCTATCACCCCTTGAAAACTCCATGAGGCCAGTTGGTGCGGTGAGCACAGGACCTACACATGGGTGGGAATGGTTTGGGTCCTGCGTGTTAGGTGTTCAAGATAGGATTTCAGCTCCCCCATCAGGTCTAAAATGGCCTTTTTGTCCAGCCTGTACTTCTCATGGATCTCCTCCTCAGTCTGCTGGAACAGAGTGATGCGCACTCTGAAGATCCATTCCTGTCGCCTCCTCCTCTGTGCTGCTGCCTGAATTCGCAGTCTCCTGCGTTTATTCTTACATTCCTTAGCGACTTCTTAATTTGTGATTTCTCAATTTGCGATTTTTGCAGTCTGCGTTTATCTGACTGTGAATTTTCATGGATATTTGCAGATTTCTGGCCTTGCAAGTTAAGAAATCGCAATAATTTGCATGCAAAAATGTGTGATGCATCGCGTTTCTCTATTTCGCATTCGCAAACTCTTTTTGCGATTCGCAGCGTTTGCCAACGCAAAATAGTGTCATGCATATACCCCTAAGTAAACATGTAATTAAGTAATCATGTCAGCGTTGCTGTCAATCCCTTACAAAGAGAAATGGAGAGTGGCTGGATTGTTTTAGATGGCAAAATGAAACCAGAACAAAACAAACGCATATTCTTCTATTTCTATTTCTATTTAAAAATATTTATAGAGCGCACGTACACCAGCGGTTTCATGGCGCTAGACTGACAGATGGCTAAACCTGGGGGGAGAAGCTGGGGGAGTTAGTTAAGAAATTTTGCAAAAAGATGAGCCTTAAGCTGTTTCCGGAACAGTAGGTACGAGGTAGAGGTACATTCTATTGGTCCTTTGGGCTTGAAAGTTTTCGAACAACTACCCAGTGTTGTAGGCGTTGGTGATGTTAATGTTTTCGAAGCTGCGATAGCTGTTTTGACAAGTATTTTGCACCTAATGTATGCATTGGTATCATTAGATAATGTTTTTTTAAAAGGAAACAAAATGCTAATGAAAGTGTGGATGAGTACGTAGCAGCTTTACCTAAACTATCTCTTGATTGCAAACTTGAGGGTTTACAAGAGCAGTTTATCAGGGACCAAGTTGTAATGCATGTGCATGATCCAGTTACCCAAGACAGGCCCTGGATTAATGGTGACGCAAATTTATCTGACATTCTAGCCATTGTACGCAAAGCTGAAATGTCAAGTCGTAGTTTAAAGGAGGTTATGGGTGAAGCTTCTAATAAACAGGATGATGCTATAAACAAAATTAAAGGTAACAAGGAAAAGAGTTATGTCACTAATGATAAAATTAATGACAAAGAGAAACTTGGTAAAAATATAAAATTTCAACCGAACAAAAAGAAAAAGATTTTATGATGTTATCGTTGTAACAGAGAAACACATTTAGCACATAGTAAATCTTGCCCTGCTCTTAAAGTTAAATGTTCTTCCTGTGGTAAAATTGGGAATTATACCAAGGTATGTAAGTCAAAGAAGACTACAAAAGTGAAGTGTGTTGAGGAAAGTGATGATTCCGATACTGTAGAACTGGTCAATAGATTCTTTTATACAAAGCACTCATTTTTATTAATTGTTAATGATGGTGAAATTGTGAGGAAGAAACCTATGTGTTCAATGAAAATTGCCGGTGTTCATATCAATATTTATGCCGATTCAGGTTCACCCTATACTATTATTGATGAGGATGTGTGGAGAAATAGTTTTTTGGAACATATTGGTTAAAAATGATTCCCTACTGATATTAGACCAGAATGTTTTTCTGGCAAAAAGAATGATATGCTGGGTTACAGACCTTCACTTTTCAAGTTCAAGGATAGAGAAAGTCAAGGTCATTGGTATATTGCAAAAAGAGGCCCCTCAGTATTAGGTTGGCACGATCAAGGCAACCTTGGGATTATTCTAAATCCTAATTCTGCTGAACCTGTCATGATTGTTGATGGTGGTGAGAGAATAAGGAAAGTCATACTTGAGAAATGTTCCAAAGTTTTTTCGGAAAAATTGGTAACCATACTAATTTTGAGCATTGTACTATCCTTAAGGACACTGCTCAGCCCAAAGTCCATAAAGTTAGAAACATTCCATTCTTGTTGAGGGAGGCGGTACAAATGGAGTTGGACAAATTATTACAAGAAGGCATAACTGAAAAGATAGATGCATCTGAATGGTTATTTCTGGTGGTTATTGCCAGACGGAGCAAGGGCAAAATTAAGCTAAGCATTAACTTGAGCTATCTTAATAACAACATCATCATCGACAAATTTCCATTGCTCAAAATGTCAGAAATGCTTGCCTCTGTGAATGGTACAAATGGTTTACCTCCCTTGATTTGTCTGCAGCATATCATCAAATTTCATTACAAGAGGAGTGCAAAAAGTACACTGCATTCATCACCCCAATGGGTTGCTTCCAGTATGAGAGTACGCCGTTTGGGCTGGCATCTACAGCCGCAGTCTTTCAAAGACCCATGCATCACCTCTTTGGAAATTTAAAAAACTTCAAATGTTTTCAAGACAATATTTGAGTCTACAGTAGGGGAGTTAGGCAGGGGTGCCTTTTAGCACCACTGCTTTTTATTATTTATATCAATGGCCTCAGAAACTATCTTTGAAAATTCTACACCTGATGTTCCTATAATAAATGGCAAATCGCTACCCGCTCTTCTTTACGCAAGGGGGCAACAAGCTTTGCCGGGCACCAACCCGAGCAAGAAAATGGTGATTGACCTCCCCCCGATGCTGCCCCTTTGGTGGTGGTCTTAACTGGCGTACCAGAGCTTGATGCCTCCACCAAAGAATCATTTGCATCACTGAAAAATACAGTGGTTGGTTGGTTAAGTAAACATAGACCACTCCCCCCTAGGATTTCTAGTGAAAACCTGATGGTCCGAAGGGTGGCCTGGGTGGGTAATATCAATAAGAACACCAGTGGCGACTGTGTCCTGGTAAACTTCAGAAACCCAAGAACTGTCTCTCACATCTGTAACTGGTCGCAGGGTGAATTAGATACACTAATTCGGGCCCTCCCGTTAGCCGCTTTTCATCTGTTTGACTCGGTGCGGCCCATGGAGGGGCCACTAGGGTAGAAGCAAGAGGACAAAGCATTGAGTATATAGGACAAAGCCCTATAATTCCTATACACACAGTCAACCCTTCTATTGTAATAGGTTCAGTTGCTTGGACCTGGTTGACTGACTGCAACATAACTGGGGGGCACCAACTTCTCCCAAGTTAACGGGGGTCCCTATTAAGAACATGGCACACCACAAGGTGATTATAAACTGTTGCAGTACAGACAGGCCTTTAGGCTTTCATCAGGGGACGTCCAGTTACCCAAGGTCACTGGAACATTTACCCCCGTGACTATTGACCAAAGTAATTCGGCAGATGCTGCAATCATCACAGATATCCCTCTGGTAACTTCAGTGGTACTGGGCCCAAAGCTCCCGCCTAAAGCGATAATACACAAAGGTGAACCAAACGTTTTGTCAATTCTGTCATGGAATCTGGCTGGGTTGAGCAACAAATTGTCTTGTCTTGAGTGGGGGTCGTTTATCGACAAACAAGGCGTCTGCCTGTTCCAGGAAAACCTGGGCTAGAGAGGATAATCCACGTAATGGATTTGCTACATTTTCAGTCTTGGCAAAATGGGGGGGGGGGGAGGGACGTCCATCCGGTGGACTAAGCATCTGGGTGGGTTCACACCTAGGATGCAAGGTCAGGACCCTGAATACGCAGTCGGAGGATGTCCAATGTGTGCTTTTGGAGTGGCTGAATGCATCTAAACTTGCACTGGTCAATGTGTATTCCAGACCTGTTAATTTAACTAATGAGTCTCGAACTATCGATGAGCTCTCCGTATTCTTGAATACCATCCCGCAAGGTACATTGTTTCTGGTAGGGGGTGATTTTAACTCCCACTTTGAGCCACTACCGGGTCTGATGGATGGAGTATCTATAGAAGAGGATGATCAGTGGGCAATACCTCCATCAGTTGGCGCCCCGGCTAAGTCTTGGACCCCGTTAGCCGTCCAAATAACGGCTCTGACTCTTAACCACTCAATCAGAGCCTGCAATGGACGTACCCAACCAGACACTCCCTCCAAACCTACCTTTAACAAACCTGGGCAGAAGTCATGCTTGGATTACATCTTTGTCGAATCACGCGCTTGGGATAAGGTCATTGACTTTATGGTCATTAATAGAGGAGAGAGTGACCACAATGCGCTGATTGTGGTATTTTCTTTACCTGGTCTTCCAAACGGTACCCTGCGGCCTAATGGTGAGAGAGATTCTAGAGCGACCCTCTCTAGTAACAGGCGTAGAGTCAGATGGGCCAACATAGTAGATAACCCCAAGGTGATTGCCGAGCTTTATGCTCGGATTGTCCCCGTATTTGAAGGCATTGGTGATCTAGCTTCTCAACCCCGCTCCTCTGAGAATGATAATAACATTGGGGCTCTACATTGGGAGCTAATTAGTACATTTGCAGAGGTGCTAAATCCCCCCGCGACAAAAAAGACACCTAAGCTCGCCAGAGCGTCCTGGTATAACGCCGCCTGCAGAAAGGCCAAATCCGATCTGCTAGCATCCCTGAAACTAAATAGTAACAAGGTGGTAATTAAAGCAAGGAGGTCAGAATACAAACACCAAATACAATCTGCTAAAGCTGATTGGGACCATGATAACTGGATAAACATGGTGGTTGCTCTAAAAACTAGAGACCCTCGCAGATTTTGGCAAAATTGTGAAAACAGGGTCTGGCGAGCCGATCGCCGCTGTTGAGGCAAACATTTCTGCGGAAGTGTGGGAAGAACACTTTGGTGTCCTGTATGAAAAACCAAATAGTGACCAAGCAGGGGACAGAGGGGAGGTTTCTCTACACCCCGACTTCCAGTTAGATTGGGATGGATTTAGTGATGCAGAGGTTAGTGCTGCAATATTAAAACTTGCAGCCGAAAAGGTCCCAGGGCTGGATAAGCTCCCAGGAGACCTTTTTAAGCACGAGCCTGAGATATGGGCACCTTATCTTATGGTTATATTCAATGCAGTCTTGGGGGGGGTGGCGGTGCCTAGTACTTGGCTGGGAGCAGAGATTGTCCCTATCTTCAAGAAGGGCTCCCCTCTGCTCCCAGCCAACTACATGCCCATCAGCCTTATTGATGTGACACAAAAAATCTTTGCAAGGCTGATTTTAGACCGCCTCCCAGACTGGGTGGATGAGCACTCAATCCTGAGCCCATACCAGGCAGGGTTCAGGAAAAATGTATCCACTACGGATCAAATTTTTCGTCTGACCCTTTTATATTGGAAAACGGTTAAGTGTGAGGGTGGGAGCCTCTACACTGTTTTCGTAGACCTACGTGCGGCCTTTGACTTAGTCCCACTGGGGAAACTTTGGTCTGTGCTCTTAGATTTGGGCATTCCACCCCAACTATTGGGTATAAGCATCCATCTTCATACGGAAAATTTTGCGCAGGTTAGATGTGGCAAGTATGGTGAGCTTTCAAGTAGATTCCCCGTTGACAGGGGGGTGAGACAGGGTTGTGTTCTGGCTCCGACCCTGTTCTGCCTCTACGCCAACGGGGTAATCGCTAACCTGAACTCGGTTCTAAATAGTGATGCCCCCAAGCTTGCTGGTAATAGGGTGCCCGCGATTATGTTCGCAGGTGACACCCTCCTACTGTTTAAATCGCCGATGGGGATCCAACGTGTGCTTAATGGTTTTGAGGCATTTTGTGTCGAACATGGCTTAGAGATCAACGCGCTCAAAACCAAATATATGATCTTTAACCCATCATCATCCACACACCCAAACCAGAGTATTGGCACAACTAGGTTGGAACGTGTTAAGACATTCGAATTCCTTGGGGTGACAATAAATGAATCAATGACGTGGGGACACCACCAAATCAAATCCCAACTTAAATTGGCTCAAGCAGCGGGAGGCATCACTAAACTTGTAAACATGAACAAATCCACTATCAAACCAATTGGCCCACCCCTAGAGATATACAGACTTCAGGCAAGGGGCGCCGTATTATACGATGGCGAACTCTGGGGCCATATGTGTCGAAATGAAATTCTTGTGAGAACAAATTTTTAAGGCAGCTCCAATAGATGAGGACTTGGGCCTCAAGCCTCTCACCTTTTTGGCGGAGACTCTGGTCAACCCCAGAGCTATTGAACTTTAAGTCTTCCGAAAGTGGGTAAAATCCCTTGGCTCAATTACGTTAAAAATGGCTTTGGGATGTTGGGCCTACAACTATTGTGGTCTGACCCGGAGACCGCTTGTAGTCGGGTCTCACGTAAGCATCTGGCTTCTCTGTATCACGAAAGTAAAATCTCGGCCTCTATTCGAGGCACACAGTCTGGCACCCTTTCAGGATTATTTTTAATGACCAAAGACTGCTACCAATTTGAGTATGTTTTAGATGAGATTTATCCTAAAATTACCAGGAAACTATATCTGAAATGAAGGTACGGAACATTGCAGATTAGAAATTTTACAAGTAAATGGTCCTCGACCTCCCCAAAAAACTGTCCTGGTTACAATTATGAGCAGGAAAATTATATACATATATTGTTTTTTTGTCCATCTTATGGCAAAGCAAGAAGGTATTAGATCATACCGACTTGCAAAAACATGGGCCTCAGACATTGTATGCAGGCATATAGGATTTTTAAAACAGACTTATCATCTGCAATTGTCTTTGCTGTAGTGAAATTTCTGGAATCAATGTGGCTTAGGCATAGACTGTTTATTAATACCAATTACATTTTGCCTTACTGGTATAAACTTTTCTGGTGGCAAATTCCCAAGTGAATGGTAGGCTGCATTCCATTCTCCTTTTTATATTGTATTTATGATGAAATCTTATTTTTTAGCCCATGGGGCACTGTGTCAAATGTTACACTATCCTGCTTGTACTGCGAGTTGATGTATTTGATAACTCATTATTACCGTATTGCTTTTAAACTTTTATGTTGCTGTGATCTCTTTTATGGTAAAATTGCCAAAATAAAGCAATAAAGAAGAAGAAGTATGCAGGGACATTTACTGGTGCCTGGAGTTGACCTGATTTGCCTGGCGGCCCCGTTGGGCGAAGTCGGGACAGCAGATTGCCGCATTCCCAAGGTAGGTGGGGAGGCCTACGTCCCCTGTTGGGTTGAGTGCCGGGCCTGCGCTGCTGGGCCTGCCCCCTGTTTGGCATTGTTTGCCTTTCAGGCTGCTGGGCTGCTGTGCAGACCGGTGATCACTGGCCTTGGCTGGGGTCCCTGCCGGCCACTTACTTGAGACAGTGAACAGGTTGGGCAGTGGTGGGAGGTTTGGTGGGGTGCCGGTGGGCCAGAAGTAGTTCTGGACCTCTCGTGGCTTAGACATCTGGGACTGATCGAGTTCTGCATGGCTCGGCAGGGGCCCTCTCTGCCTTGCTCCTCGGCCTGCCAGAACTGCTGCTGCCCTCTTGGAGGCTGCTGGTGGAGTCAGGGTGCTAGATGACTGGGGTCACGTTGGGATCACCACACCTACTAAGGCCTTACCCCATTGTGTCTGAGGAAGGGTTACGGTGTCAATGGCCCATTTTACGGGGGGCTGCCTGCCATAGTTGAAGTGTACTGTGGTCTGCCTGACCTGTGCCCTCCTGCATCACTTAGTCACCATTCCCCTCAGCCACTGCTGATAGCTCATCTCTGCCTACTGCCTGCTGGGCAGCGGTGTGTCGGGCCATGAGAATGGAGGACCCCTGAGTGCTACCTGCTATATCATTGGCATCCCCCCTGGACACATCCCATTTTCATGTGAGGATCTCGGCCTACTGTTTGAACGACAATATGGGCAAGACGGATCCCAAACAACCAAAATTCCCCTTTCAAACTAAGCGCCAGATGCACGCTGTGAATCCTCCGCCAGAGCATGAGGTGACCCCAGACCTGCAACATGGTGCAGATTCCTCGGTGGAAGACTTATGTTCAACACTGCTCGAAATGCGATCCAGCTTATAAACTATAGATGGGAAAATTGACTCTCTGACATCCAGTTTGGATGCCGTAAAAAAACAGTTGACTCTCACGAAACCCGCCTCGACCTCCTTCAACACAAACTTTTGGACACACAGGAATCACACTCTGAGTCCAAATTGCAGATCTTAAATATGGAGAGAATCTTGGAAGTCATCAGAGCCAAGATCGAGGACTTGGAAGCTCGATCTTGTCGAAACAACCTTAAACTCCTTGGCTTGCCGGACTCGACGGCCATATTGAAAATGGAACCTTATATAACCATTTCATTTCATTTCAAATGTCTTTATTTCGAATATTTCATCATAAAAGATGCTACCATAATAAAATACATCATATTAAAAAGGGAATACGCATCAATTTAAAAAAAAACATGAAAGTAAGTTATGTATGCACTCATAACCTTACATAATAACATATTAAAATATAAAATGAGATTGGTAAGCCTCAAAAACGAACAAAACGTGACTACATAAAACCTATCCATTGCTTACTGTTTAGCCCTAGTAATCCACACCCATCCTAAAAATTTCGCTACAGCGATTACAATGGGTTCACTCGTCCCTGACCTAATGATCCTTAAAGCTTCCAACCCGACCCTGTTACCCATGTTACAGCAAATGGGTTTAAGCCATTTTGCCCGAGGGGCTACATACGCTGGGCATTAGAAAAATATGTGGCCAACAGACTCCTTACGGACAGGGCTCCAGCGACAGAATTCAGCCTCCTGGCCCTTCCATTTTTTAGAAAACGTTCTAATTGGGAGAGAACCAACCCTCAGCTGATGGTAGAGTTTCCTATCGCTAGGCTTAGTGATAGTGTCCCAATAGTCTTCTAGAGATGGATCAATTTTATGCTCCAGAAACAAACCCGACAGAGAAGTAGCTGATATTTGTCCAATGTGTTTCAGGTGGACAGCTGACCAGTATAGACTTTTAAATACCTTTTTAGATGGAAAACAGTTATTAACAGGGTCAGTCTACAAATTTCTCAAGCCCATGGTTTCTAAGAGGAGTCTGACTTGTTTAAACCAAGAAATGTTACCCGAACCCATTATAGATCTAACATTCAAAATTGATTTTGCAAAGAGAGCCAATTCGGGGGTTGTCCAGATCCTCCTCCATAAGGCCACTGGCTTAAAACGAGCAATGTCATCTATAGAGTGACAGCCCAAATCCATTAATAGCGGCTTCATGGGACTAGAACGGGGAAGGCCTGTTAAATTCTGTAAAAATGTGTTCTGGACTTTGACCAACGGGGAAAGGTCCGCAAAACCCCAAAGGTCCGCTCTGTACAGGATCGCTGGACCTATCCTGGAGTTATAGATTTGCAAAGCTGGACCTATCCTTTTGGTCTGGGACGATCTCTGTTCTTTGACCAGACACCCTGAGAGCCGGGCAAACTTGAGAGATGAGGTATTAATCTGGGGTTTCCCACTCATTTTACTCTCTAGAACAATCCCCAGATAAGTCATGACATTAGTCTGCTCTAGCTTAGTGTTGTTCATCATGACATGACTAACCACATGTCTACTTTTTGTAAGGATCATGAATTTAGTTTTGGTTACGTTAACCTGCAAATCATGATCAAGGCAGAATTCCTAAAATTTGTTCAACAGCGCCTGCAGGCCCACCTGTGTCTGCGATAATATAAGGGTGTCATCCGCAAACATGAGTAGCGAAAACTTCGTGCCACCCAGAGAGGGGGCATCTGTGTGAAAGGCTGAGTAATATTGCACAACCCTGTTTATGAATAACAGAAACAGGGTTGGCGCTAAAATGCACCCTTGTCTGACACCACGTGACACCGGAAATCTATTGGTAACCTGCCCTTGCTTACCCCAGCGGACTTGTGCAAAATTCGCCTCATGTAAATTATTTACGAAATTCAGAAGCTCCTGTGGCATCCCCACATTTCTTTTGGAATTCCCCCCCCACGCTTTATTTTGCCAGTAATTGGTTGAGGTTTACTAGCTTTTCTAGATTTGGGCGCTGTTAACACACTAACCGGGGACAGGTTGGAAATGATGGAAGAATTAGAATCTCTTGGTCTGTTTCCTAATATAGAAATACTATCTATGGTTGTGTTTGGTGAACTACAAACCAAAGACCCATCTGGCCCCACCTGCTCTATACTAGTTCCCCGGCGCAAGTCGCCATTGACCAAGTGCTGCTCTGGGGTTACGGCAGCCATGATTGTACCCAATGAAGATCTCTTCGATGGAAGGAGCACTAAGGATAACCTCTTTTCCGTCAGTTCAATTTCCCGTTCTAATACAACTGCTGCTCTAGTAATAAATTGATCTAAGGTTCCGGACACAGACCCCCCAATGTTTTTGAATGAAAGCTTCTTCACGTTCCTTGGGCGGACCGCCATAACAAGATGCACCAAGGCGAGTAATAGCGGTAGGAAAGGGCTAAGCAATATAATTGTACAAGCCCCAGACAACAATAATACTTGAAACCGTGAAAATTAATAGACAGTACATGAGTGTCTCACTTCTTAGGGCTCAGGACGAAAGGGGGGTGGCCCAGCCCAGCCTCCTCTGGCCTCGGACAGCCGCAGACGGCCCGCCCTTGTCCCGGGCTTCTCCCGGGAAGCTCCTGTGCGCTCCTGCGATGCGGGGGCTCTGTTTGAATTTAAGCGCCTACAAGGCGCGATATAGGCGGTGGCGGCTTCCGCCGCGATTGCTCCTGGGAGTTGGAGTCCATTCCGATGGAGTCCACTCTCACTCTGGCCGCGCCGCATTGTTACAAGCTGCGGCAGGAGAGGACTCGGGCACAGAGCGGTGAGGATGTGGGGGGTAGCGGAGAAGTGACCAGCACGCAGGTAAATGGCCCCCAATAAGTTTCAAAAAAGCAGCCTCGATTCACCCCAATATATAACTAATCTCCTGCAAGATCTGTTTGGCTCGGTTCTCTCACCTATTATGAGCATCGAGCACACTCATCATTTGCTGGGCCCAAGACTGGTGCCTGGTGCTCCACCACAATCAATAATAGCGCGCCTAATCAACTATGCGGACAGGGATGCGATACTAAAGGAGGGTAGAGCGAAGAGTCCCATGACCTATCAGGGTAATACCTTATCCTTTTTCCTAGACTACACCCCCACTGTGCAAGCCACACACAGAGAATGTCTTCTGACGAAAAGTATCCTGCAGTCCTACTCGATCCCATCCATTTGCGATGCTATATCCTGGTAAATTGAAGATCATGCACGATGGACAAGCACTCTACTTCACAGATGCTAAATCAGCACTGAAGTTCGCAAAACACATTTGTTCATATAAATCTCAGCACAACTCTCCATGAAGCAAGGAAAAATCACTGTCTCTAAGTGATAAGGATTAAATTTGCATGTTCCCACCATGCTGCACTCACTGTTATGAATACCATCTATTTGCTGCTTTACTATGGCTAATATGACTATGTTTATTATCAATACTTATATGCATTAGCAGTCAATTGATGAGATGGACTTAGCAATTTGCCCGTGCTCTCAATATCAATTAAGCTAACTTTCTTCCTACACCCAAGACGAGTAGGTTTGTTCTTCTTGTTTTAATGTTGCTCTTAGCCTGGCCATCCTGCCAAAGGGCGGGGCTATGCTATTGTTCCTAGTCTCCACAGGGAGATCTCCCATGAGTTTGAATTTATACTGGGTTTTTGAGAAGTTTCAAGGATCGGGAGGGCACACATTCTTGACCTGGGGAGCTTGTAGTGGTGGGGGTGCGGGATCAAGGGTTCACAAACTAAGAGATGGCAATCATTGGTTTATGTTATTCTTACAGGACATGAGGGCACTTGGAGTCGGCACAGTAACACTATTTCTAAGTGAAGCAATTTGTCGTTCCTAATATGAAATGAAATGAAATGAAATGAAATGAAGAAGGTTCTTGATAAAGCGCACTGCGACCAAGCGGCTTCCTGGCGCTAAAGGTAAAGAGCTAAAGAGAATGGGAGTTGCCGAAGGAGATCATTAAGAGTATGCTATAGAAAACAGATGAGTCTTGAGAGCTTTACGGAATTGGGAGTAGACTGGGATAGATCTGAACAACAGAGGGAGGGAGTTCCAGAAGCGGGGAGCTAGTACAGAAAATCTAGTGCCTCCAGTTTTAGATCTACGGAACCGCGGAACAATGAGGAGAGATTGATTGGAGGAATGAAGGGCACGCTTGGGAGTGTAGGGGGCAATGAGAGAATTAATGAAAGCCGGGGCAGGGTAATATGTTATCTATTGTATATTTCTTCATCATCCATGTATACCACCCCCTATGTCGGTTACTAAATTCTTAACTTGGAACATACGTGGGCTCAGCGACTTCAAAAAGGTACGGCTAGTACACTCATTCTTACGTAGACACAATATAGACATTAGTTTTTTGCAAGAGACACACTTATTACCCTGGCGGACATTTATGGTTCTAACACGGATGACTCGCAGTTTTTTCTAGACATTTGGGCAAAAATTGTGGCCATGGGATGTGATACAGTTGTCTGGGGGGGGGGGAGACTACAATGCGGTACTTGATAACACCCTGGATAGAGAGGGGGTCGCCCGCAACCCACACCTCAAGGCCACCCAACTACTGAGCACTATATTACTGGAACACAGGCTGCTAGATGCTTGGCGTACACTAAATACACTCCTAAAGGAAGGTACTTGCATAGCCCGTACCATCATGCTTGGTCTCGTTCTGACCATGCGCCTGTCATGCTACAATAGCACATTCCCAGCACATTGCCTCGTGCCTTCAACGGGCGACTTCCCCCACACGCTCTCTTAGACTCTGCTTTTAAGGAAAAAATTGCCCAAGAAATCCAACACTACTTCAGTACTAACTAAGTCTCAGTAGACTCAGCCTCAACCTTATGGGAGGCCTTTAATGTTGTTATACGAGGCGCATGCTTATCCAAGGAACCGGGTGTCCCTGGCTCCATACGCACCACTTTGACAAAGCTTGAGCAAAATATCAAGGACCTAGAAACCCAATACTATTCCAATAATGAAATGACAATTTAGCTTCAATTTGCAGCGCCATATGCAAAATTGAGGTAGAGGCTGAAAGAGAAACCAGATTTTTTGACAAGGAGGCGGGAGCCAGGGAGTGTGGGGAGGGCGATAGGACAGGAAGAACACTTGCAAATCTATTGAAACAACACACTGCACCTACTTATATTTCCGAATTGGCAGATGCAGATGCCCCGCCTATCCACGGTCAAACCGATACACATGCCCATCTCAGTACTTTTTACTCAACCTGATACACAGCTACGCAGAGATCATTCCCTCCCAATCTAATTGAGTATCTGTACTCCTGGAGCTATTGTGGTTAAGTCCCGTTCATAGAGAATATCTCGATATTCCCTTTACCGTAGAGAATATAATGCAAGTTATTCAAAGTCTCCACTCAGGCAATGCTCCGAGGTTAGACTGACTAACCATGCTTCTCTACAAAACCTATGCGGAGGCACTTGCCCCTCACCTTCTTGATGTCTATCAGGAATCGTTAGAGGCAGAAGTTCCCCCCCCATCGATGCGAGAGGCCGTTATTATAAACTTACTGAAGTCAGACAAATCACCAATGCATTGAGACTCGTACAGACCCCTGTCACTGATAAATGTGGACACTAAAATACTGGCGAAACTCATCATCAACAGGCTAAAACCCCTATTATTGCTTATCGCCATACCAATCTGGATTTATTCCAGGATGGTAACTGCACATAATCTGAGAACATTATTTTCCGCCCCCCTTCAAATAGATCATAAGCTCCCAAGTGTTGCTGTTTTTGTAGACGCACTAAGGCATTTGAATCCTCAGAATGGCTATCCCTTTTTACCATACTGCCCAAGACTAGGTTTTAACCCTAATTTTATCAAATTAATCAAGCTACTTTACACGAGGCCCACTGCTCGCCTACTTGTGAAGGGGCTCATATCAGACGCTTTCCCACTTTCCTGTTGTACGCGGCAAGGCTACCCTCTCTCTTCCCTCCTATTTGCTATTGCAATGGAGCCACTGGCAGCCCGGATCCATCAGCATCATCAAGCATGATATTTGGTCTTCACTGACCGTAATTTCACCATATCTATGTATGTTGACGACATCACCTTATGCATCAGACGACCTGATGAAAACCTTAATCCGCTGTAAACCTTAATCCGCTGTTGAGAGAGATGCTCCGCTTCCATTCTGCCATTAACGGACGCCCCATTACATCGAACCCTAGAATTCTTACTGATGTGGCGGAAGACTCAGTAAAATATTTGGGTATATGGCTCAGTAGAGATATGCAACTTATTTGGTCCCTCAATTTCGGAAAACTGCACAATTGGTTCACAGATCGAATCATGTTCTGGTCTGCCCTGCCCCTGTTGCTGGCTGGCAGAATAGCCATCCTAAAGATGATTGTCCTCCCTAAATGTTTATATTTATTTGTGAATATTCTGTTGCCCGTCACACAGGCCATCTTCTCACAGCTACGTTCTGCAGCGATCTCTATGCACCACTGGGTATAGCCTTTTCCTTTTCAACCCCATGTTGCAACTGAGAGAGATATCGCTCATCTGATTGCATTACATATGGACTTATATCACCCCTACCCCAGGACTCCTAGCAAAATCAACACTGTTGAAAGGGTGTGATGGACCTGGCAAGGCTAAAGAAGACGGGCCCGGGTGCCTCTGCTCCATGCACCCACCATACCGATTGCACAGCACCCACATTTTCCTTTCCTGCAGGATAAGGGCGCCATAACTAGGGCACAGGATATGGGACTCAAAACAATGGGAGACCTTTATCCAAACGATACTTTCCTTGATAGGACAACCAAACACCGGGGGTCTCATTTATGAAAAGTGACGCATCGCTGCGAGAAAACAGCGATGCGTCACTTTTCATTGCGACCTCCTTGCGACCCCAATGATGCGTCATATTTAGAATATGATGCATCGTTGCGCAAGGAATTACAGATACGTCAATATTTCTGACGTATCTGTAAGCGCAAAAGTGACGCATTGCTGGAGTGTGTCACAAAAGTGACGCAACTCCAGCAATGCGTCCTTTCACATGGGGAAAGCCCCATGTGAAAGGGCTTGCGTCGGTCTTACACCTGCTGTGAGGCAGGCGCAAGATTTTGATGCAACAGCGTCCTAAAAGTGACGCAGTGAAATCTCATAGATTTCACTGCGTCACTATTATGAGGCTGTTTGCGGGGGAACGCCCCCTCTGCATACATTATACGTGACGCAGGTATAATGTAGCGCAGGGGTTTACAAAGTGACGTATCTGCTTAGATGCGTCACTTTGTAAATAGTGCGCAACAGGAGGCATGTTTTACGCCGTTGATGCGTCACAAAAAGTGATGCACCGGCGGCGTAAAAGTGACGCACGGCCTCATAAATGAGGCCCATGGAGGGGTCTGCACCATTTTTGGAGTGGTTGTTATTACATCAGCTCAAAGCCGCCTGCAAGTCACAGCATCCCACTTTTCCAGCCTCCCCCCTACATTGCACTCATTAGAGAATCTGCTTACATCACCATCATTGAAGAAACTGGTCACTAGAATTTATACTTACACGCAATCATACACGAAGTGGACAGATCCAGGGGCGCTCAGACAGTGGCGATTGGACCTACCAGATCAGCTATCGGACGACCAGTGGGCTTTCTGCTGCGCACAAATGAGAAATCTTTCCCCAAATTATAAATTGAGGCTAATCCACTTTAAGTTTCTCCATTGGTACTACCGTACTCCCTTACCACTATTTAAATTGAAACTTAGAGCCGCCCTTTCTGCATGTAGCATGGGAATGCCCTGTTATCTCCCAGTATTGGGGGAAGGTGTCAGATACGATTCAGGCTGTTACTGGTCGGCCACTTGAATGCTCTCCAGTGATTATGTTATTGGGTTATATATGCGCAGACCAAACCAGAACACCGCCGCTTAACAGCAATGCTACTAGTACTTACCCGGCGCCGTCTGGCTACTCACTGGGGGTCCCCGATGGGTCCACCAGTGAAAACTTGGATACAGGATGAGGCATATTGTCAGGAGCAGTTTGCCAACTACTCGGATCTCATGCCCACTGCATCCCGCCCCAAGGACCTCTGGGCACCCTTTAAAAATTGGCTTTGCCATAGAGACAGCTCCCTTGGCGGAGACGATTCAATCCATACAGCGGTCAGCCCCCCCGCTCCTAATTAACAGGGGTACTGGAACATATGTACTACACCGACACTGGCTCACGATGTATATATCGGCACTAGACCACACTACTGCATTATCCAATCATGTTACTGTACACTGTTCGCTCATACGCTTCGCTGACCATCGTCCTTTGATACCCTATGCTGCAGACATGCATGTTTTGAATGTAATACTGTATTGTAATCTACATGTGTCCTGTTATCTGACATATCTGCCCATTATAGATGACTCTTCTGATTGTCCTAACTATGTTGTATTGACTGTCTCTTACAAATTATAAATAAAGTTATTAAAAAAAAGAAATCTTCAACTCCTGGCTCAGTGTCACCTTTAGGGCATAGTTATTATTTAGTTTCAATACGGAGTGATATGAGAGTGTAAGCTGGAAGTATGAGATGTCTGTCATCCACAAGGTCGCATCTGTGAAACAATCCACTGATCTATGTGCAATATGTATTCATGGACAGAGACATAGAATGAAAATTCACGTTTAGTGTCATGTCTGACCTGTTATGTCTGCCATATGTAGCAGGTCCCTGCTTCTAATCCTGCCTGCCTGCTTCGTGTGCCCAACTCCTGGCCTGTATTTCACACTGGACCTAACACCAGCTTCATATTTTCCCCCTGCATCCTCTCCAGAATATGGTTCCTTCCTCCATCCCAGGAATATTGTATGTACCTTGACAAAGAAGTTCAGAGAGTCTACATTGGGGCTGTTTGTGTTAAAAAAAATTGACTTCCCAGTATAGTCCCCACCACAGTAAGTCATCTAACCTTTGGGTTCTCGAACATCTCTCTGAGCTTGAAGTCCAGCAACTTACAGACTAGTTGACATACCACTCTAGAGCATAAGCAAAAGGAAAAAGAGCCTGTTTTATACACATTTCCTCGTAAAACGTCTGTTGCTTCGAGTTTAAGTGGCTGTCATGGAGCATTGCCAGGTTCACCCATGCCTGTCCAGTTGAACTATTTGAAGTCAGTGGCCAACAAGGGGGTTGCACATAAAATACAGTGTATTTATTCTAAATGTTTAGGCGTCTATGATCTAACACAGTGAATCTAAAAATAAAAATTAAACAGAATCAAGTGTTTAACCGTATTAAAGCAAATATACAAATCAATTGATTGGGATAAGCAAATTAAATCCTGAATGAAACCGTGAATAAAATACAGGTGTTAAAAAATAAAGATATTCCATTCACTTTCTGTGTGTTACAAAATAACATGAGTTAGTAGGGGTACAAAGAAAAATACAATTAGACACACTTGTCCAGTGTGTAATATATCCATGTTGCTTCAATAACGACATGTGAGACAAATGTATGTCAACTCCACTCAAAAAAATAAACAAGAACACATCTTTGAGCTGTAGAAGTCGTTCTTATTGTAAGCAATTCAAAGAAGAGTAGTTGAACTGTGTCGGTCTCCATAGTGTTAAGTACATGAGACCATCCTCTGGAATAATTGCATTTGTGAAATCTGAGGTCCTTTCAAATGTCTCTAAATTGAACGAAAACCCAGAGTTAAAGGGGCGCCTCTATTTATAGGTTACTAACGTTAAGATAGTGAACACTGCAATCGTGAAGGTGCATGTGTCTCACTGCAATTGTATGGTGCAGGCAGGACCGTAGGGATAAAAAGTCAACCAACTGATAGAAAAGTACTCACTAAGTATTACTGGTAAAATATGCCTAACAATGGCAGGTTCCTTAGTTGTATTTTGGCCAGGTAACAGCTATGGAGTAAAAAGTGAAAACCCATAAAAATTGTCCCACCATGATCTGTGAGCTCTGTATCAGAATGGAGAGTACCCTGTGCTGCACTTGCCTCTAGTCTGGTGTGGAACACACACCAGTGGCCAGCTGGGAATAAAACACGCCATCACTACCTTCCTAAGAGTTGGTGAAGGGAAAGAACGTCAGCATCATGTTCATTAATAAAGGGCTGCACTGGTTACAAATGGAATGCAACTGGAATGTGGCTGAGCATGGCGGCTATGATTTGTTGGATTCCGATGAATGGAAACATGTTTTTTCAATCAGATGTCACCACACTAGTATGAGGAAAATGATCTATTTGGGGAGAGACAACACTCATTGTTTCATTCATAATGTGGTGTCGGGCCTCAGGTCCACATTATGGAAATGATGGACACAGACACCTGGTTGTGTAGTACAGTAAACTGGCCACGAGCACATACCCCCAGGCCTTTTGATTGGTGGGACCACATCACTCATGACAGCCGTAAAGGATGGGTGGGGGTGTAAGTGTGTCCAGCCCTTAAGGCAGTGGCTGGGAACTACTAAAGACTGCAAACACTAGAACGTGTCCCGCAGGACACTACATTCCTTCCCAACTTTGATGAAGAACAACAACAATTAGTTCAACCTATGGGGACAGTCAAACAGTCAACGGAACACCACAGGGTCCATCAGCCTTACGAGTCAGACATGGGCTGGTGATTCCGCCTGCTGCGGGCCATCTCGGCGGGCCCTCGTAGTTTAACCTGAGGGGTTTAGGACATGACCGCTGGCTTGGAGACGTCCGCTGCATACCGTCAGTTCACTTGATGATGACATGTCTTGCAGTCCTGCATGGCTCCATCTTGCTAACATCGGGGATGGTCTGTGGTGAGTTCCAACAGTTCATACAATAGGATGCGTCATGAGCATGGATGGAGTCCATGGTGAGAGTTCACTGAGGTGTTGCCTGATCAATTGTCTCTGATGAACCGCTTGGCTGTAACCGATAACCTGTCGGTGGGGCAATGTCTCTTCTCACTTTTCCTCCTGGGGAGGCCCGTTGTGAGGGTTGCTGCGGGACTGCAGGAGAACTGCGCTGGGCCAACTTGTGTGCCGACTGGGGGCAGCTGCATGACCACCAATGAGCCATTACCTAGTCGCACGCTCAGCCTCCGAGGGTGGAAGAGTCTTGGCCAAGACTTGCTCTCGCTACCGCAGTTCAAGTGTAGGCCAGGTTCACACATAGTCTCTGGCTTCTTTTGTTCGCTGGTGTGGCAACGGTGTTGGACTCCAGTCCATCGGTACTCTGGGAGTGGTGTTGCTTGACGCATCTGTTGAGGGCTGGGGGATGGCGGTTGCCAGCCATGTGGTGAGCCGGAATGACAGGTGGTGGTGGCTTGCTGGGAGAGTTGGATGTCAGGAGGGACTAAGCAGCCATGTGTCTCTGCCTTGCTGAGGTTGACCTTTGGTGGCAGCTTGACACGTAGAGTGTGCAGATCCTTTCTTGCCTGGCTTGGGGCCACTGCCGATTCCATCCTGAGGCGGTGTGAGGAAAGACACTCGGTGCTGATCTTCACCCATGGCATCTGCACTCAGAAGCACGGATGCTATTTGACGTAGACTGCTGACACTCTGGGACGGACAGTCGCCTGGGGAAGCATTGGGATGAGACGTGGTTTGCGCTTCCTGCGGCTTATGTTTGGTTCTCCCGTGAGACTGTATCCAGGGACGTCGGTCCACCTTGGCGGCTGTCTGGTGTGTCAGGGTGTGCTCTTGGCTTGCTGTGTGAATCCTCGGTCTTCTCCCCTTATTAGTCTGTTCAGCACACCTGTGGTCATCTAGTTTCTAGGGTGAAAGGGTTGTCACTCTTCTCCCCTTCGGGGTGACAGGGCTGTCACTCTTCTTCCTTCGAGAACGTTGCGCTTGGACCTCCAAGTGGCGCCATTGTGGCGCCTGCTTCTGTCATCACTCCGGCGTGCTTGTCGGGACTGGTCAGTTTGTGTGACGTGCTCCTTGCTTGCTGTGCAACGTGACGTCCAGTCATGTGTTGCTGGTTGTCGGAGCACCTGTTGCTGTGGGGGCCTGGCATGTGGAGTATGCAACTCCTCTCTTGCCAGTTTTGGGTCACTGACTACTCTGTCATGAGGCAGTGCGAGGGAGGACACTCTGTGTTGTCTTCGGACCACTGCGGGGCTTTGCTGTTGCAGTAGAAATGCAGTTACTCTCTGTGCTGCGTTCAGCAGGGCTTCTTTGCAGGATATGTCTCTATTTCCCAGGTGCCTGCCCGTGTTGTCTTGTTCACTGGCATGGCCTTCTGCGGACCTTGGACCAAGTGCGCTCCGTCTTCTCCGAGGGCGCTCTCTTCTGGCACTTGGTGTGCCTGTGGTGTAGCTTGCGGTTGTGCCTGTTCCCCAGTAGGAGAGAGTAATGCGATCTCTTCTCTGGCATTGGGCAGCCACGTGTGGTGCACGCTCTGCACCAGTCTTTTCTTGCGCTGTAGGTGGGGACAGGTCCTTTGAGACGTTGCTGTTCTGGCTAGTCATCCACCCTTGCTAGTGGGGATTGTAATACTGTGTCCTTGCTAGAGGTAGAGTCAAGCAGCCACCGGTGGCGCGCGCTTGGCACCAGTTTCCCTCATTTCTCAAGGTGTGCCAACTACCTGGAGACTTTGCTGTCTTTGAGGGTGTCCTTGCTGTTCTCACTTGCAGGGTGTAGAGGGCCACTCTCTGAGCATTCCTCTATGAGGGCACGTCTTGCTGTGCCTGATGCAGTCTGTCTCAGCAACTGGGTTTGAGCAGGCAGTCTTTCTCCTAATGGCGGTGTGCACTCTTAGACCTGGTGACTGTCTTTTCCCTTGTTAGCAGGGCCTTGCAGTGCTTCAGGAACCACTGTGTTGCCTGCCTGCGGTGCGAGGGGAGCTCTGGCGTACTCTTTGTTGATCAGGGTATGGTTGCACAAGGCTGTTAAAACTGTGGCCATTGATTTGCAGACTTGTGCTGTGCTCTGGTACCCGTGGTCTTTAGGTGGCAGGGCAGCCACACTCCTCAATGCTGTGCCTTTGACTGTTGGGTCAGAATGGGTTGTGAGGGTACTGCTGGCAATTTTCTCAGGCCAGGCAGCATGTCTGTTCCTCAGCACGCTGCATCTGGGAGGCCACCAGGTGGTGCTGTGACAGTTCTTTTCCATCGGTCCCAACTGATTCCTGAGATTCCGGCCAGGAGTTCTTATTTGCAGAGAGAGAAGGCTGTCCTGATGGCCGCAGGCATTTTGAGGTAAGCAGGGGCACTGCTGGCTCTTCTGCTTCGTGACTTTCTGCGCCTGATGGGTTGTGTTGACAGCCACGTGTTCGACTCTCTGCGGGCCGCCCGTTGAGCTGAACTTTAGGCCGGGGTTGAGATGTGGTGAGTGTTCTTACTTGAGGCGTTTGCCTTTGACCCAACGGAGGGCGTGCTGCGGGCATCACAGTGTGCTGAGGATGCTGGCAATTGTGGGGGAATTGTGGGGGAAGCTACTGCTGGTGCGCTGTTCACAGAGGGCAGTGCAGGCCTGCGGCCACTAGGGGATCTGCGCTTTGGCCTCGGCAACGCTTGTCCTCCTGCGCACCAGCCATATGGGTGCAGGACAGCTTCTACCTCTCTGTAGGCTGGGGCTTGATCAGACGGCTAACACAGCCAGTGCAGCGTCGTTGGGCCAGCTACCGTCTCGTATCCTTGATGCACCATGAGGTGCATGGCAGACAGGCTGGGTAGCTTGACGTGATGCGACTGTGGGGTGCCTACAGCTGGCCGCTAGGTGGCACGATTTCGTAGGCCTCCACAGCGTTGCTGATGCCCTGGGCCTTGCGCTGTGGGCACTGAGATTGCTAGGCCCTCTCCTTCAGAGTTCCGGCAGCTGCTCAGACACCACATGTTGTCCGGCCCCTATGAGCCTCTCGGGCGCAGCTGCAGAGAGGGAACAAAGGCTCAGTGGGCAAGGCTTCCCGCTCACCGCCTGGCACAGGATGGGTGTCATTGAGGCAATTACGGCGTCTCCGGCTGTACAGTGAGAGGGAGCCGGCGGTGACTTAAGTGTCTCCTTATCGCCGCCCTTTGCAGTTGCCCGGACCTCTTGTTTACGGAGGCGGCCGCCTGAGTGCAGCAGCGGGCACAGTGCAGGCTTTGCAGTGGGGTTTTGGCGCCCTCCCTGGACTCGGGCAGTTGCTGGGTCACCGGTGAGCTTGGCAGTGGATGCATTGCTGGCATTGCGGGGCACTCGCCCTCATCAGGGTCGCATGACCTCACCTCCATCTCAGATGCCAGCAGGGATGAAGCACATCTGGTCTCCGGTCGTCACTCCTTGGATGCAGAGATCAGTGTCACGTCCCAGCCTCACTGGCTCCTTAACTCCCCCACGAGGAATGAAGAAGGGCAGAACGGCAGGCATGCAGGGTTGATTACCCGCTTCATCGCCAAAGTGGTGTCAGCCTTCAGGCCCACATTATGGAAATGATGGACACGGACACCTGGTTGTGTAGTACAATAAACTAGCCATGAGCACGTCAACCCGGGCCTTTTTATTAGTGGGCCACGTCACTCGTGGCACCTGTGATGGATGGGTGGGGGTGTAAGTGTGTCCAGCCCTCAAGGCAGTGGCTGGGAAATACTAAAGCCTGCAAACACTAGAACGTGTCCCGCAGGACACTACACATAATTGAATTTGTTTATCCCATTCAATTGATTTGTGTATTTGCTTTAATGGAGTTAAACAGTTTTTGGTGTTTAATTGATTCAATGCATCACGTATCAAAGTAACTTAAACATCTAGGGCCTTATTTATGAGGTCCCTTGCGCCTCCAGAACGTCAATTTTTGTGACGTTCCGTGGCGCAGGAGCCTGTGTGATATTTATCGGGAGGCACTAAACCACTTTTTTTGTGGCTTAATGCTGCCTGATAAATATCAGTCCCTTCATTGCAGTGTTCTGTGTTAAAGGGGTGTGCAATGGGTGTTGCTGGGTGCATCCATGGCCTTTTGACACTGCCCCAGATTTACGAGCAATCGTCAATCTGAGGCAGTGCCAAAAGCGTACGCCTCCCCAGGGGTGGCGTAAGGGAGGCACAACAAGGAGAAATATCTTTATTTCTCCTTGTTTTTCCTCTTTCTATGTGTGCTGCATTCTGCAGCACACATAGAATGACGAAAAAGCCTTTTTGTGAATATTTTTGTACAGAAAGGTTTCGCTTCCTGTACAAAAATAATCATCCCCGCAATGCAGGCACCCTTGCACCATGGTGCAAAGGTGCCTGGGTTGGTGCACCGCAGCTCACTGTGCGCCAGCGCAGGGGAAAAGGACAGGAATGCGCCGTAACTTATAGATAACGCGCATTCCTGCCCTTTTCTTTTGCCGTAATGGAAGCGCAGCAGCAAGGCCTGCTGTGCTGCCCTACGGCATAATCTCATAAATGAGGCCCCTAGATTGAGTATATTCTATTTTATGAGTGAACCTCTTGTTGGCCATTGAGTTCAGCTGATTCTTTTACTCAAGCTTTCAGGGAGTTGTTAGGTTGTCCTTACTTTGGTATATGGAAAATGAAAAATGTCCATTTAAACCAGGATCTGCCTTAGCTTTTGAAGTTTAAGGCCCTCTAGTTCTATTTGTGATCACTGCACCCATGTACTCACTTAAATTGGTCCTTGAATTTCATTCTCATATAATTCAGCCAAGAGTAGCGGCGATCTTCGTCTATGCGTGCATCCATAGACATCCTCAGCCTTTCCTAGCCTGGAGAAAGGGGTCAAGTCATATCATTCTATGCCGCTGGCAAGTGCAGTTGTCGTTTCCGAGTCTGTACCCTCATTCTGCATTTTTTAGGGTCTTATACATTATTTTCACTAAAGCCAGTTTCTTGACAAACGTGGCAGCATCAGGTCAAGCCCTGTTCCTTCGGTGTTACCTACACTCAAAATGTAGTACATCCCTTTCTGATCCTTCCTCCCTTCTCAGCTCCACTGTCCTTCTACAAGGAAGGGGGACAGATCTCGACTGAGCACACTTTTCTGGCTGCTACAGCATCCTGCTCCTCTGCTGCCATCAGTGTCACAGGTGCAATCTCTTCACTCTGGGTAGTTTCTGCATGCCAGGCACAGACGTCATGCCTCAGGTTGTGCATGTGCCTCTGTGGCCATGGGCCAACAAGGGCCCTCATGTCTGCATTCGTTGAGCTTCTCATCCCAGTTCTGCCAATTACCTGTACCTTGATGGCATCAAGTTTCCAGGATGCAGAGAACAAATGTGATGGATAGATGTTAAGACGGCGAAGTCGGATATGGAGCTCTGCTCCAGACGCGTTCCCGCAATGAGACCAACACTACTGAAAGCAATTTACCAGAGCGAGGCTCCTTTCTTTGGACTCAGATGTTCAAGGGTTCTATGTAGCCCAGTAGTCTTGACGTGCCTAAAGGTGCATTTCTTCAGGACAAACATCAAGAAGTATTGTTAATTAACTTTTTTGTGTTAAATGTTCCCACTCATTCAGTTTTGAAATAATATATTTTGTGAAATTGTAGAACGCAATACCCTTATTCACCAGTATTGTCTGTTAACTCCCAAATATGTGTAATATTGTGATCTGCATTTCGTACACCTACCAGCATTTGTTTTCCCCTCTTGCCTATGTAGACATCATAGATCTCTTGTAGGATTTTGCAGGCATAATGCCATTTCTCTGTGCTCGCTTACACTTTTTATGCACTCCAGGAAACTGCTGACATTAGCAATATGACATATGAAATGGGTAAATGTACCCCTACTATGTTCTGCACTCCCTTGTTTCCTCTAGTGATTTGATCTTGCTTGACTTATAGTAAATATTCTAGCCGAAATAAAGTTGCGAGTTGTAATTGTTTCTCCATTACATATTAGCTGCAACTGAGCGGGCCTCATAAATCAGCATAATTTGTCCGCGGGCTCCTGCTATACCTCAGAATCTCTCTCTTGGTCTGCTGTGGTATCCGTAGTCACTATCGCTGTTTCCTGCACCCTGCGTGCATTAGCTGCTGCATAGGATTTAAAGGCAAAAACTCCTGTGTGCTGGCTTAATGGTAGCATTGTATGGAGAAGAAATTCTGTTACTACCATATCTTGGAATTCCATATATTATGTACATTATTAGTCAGTACTGTGCTTCTTGTCCAATTCCTCTTATTTATCATTGTTATGATCTGAAATTGTCATTCTTGTTTCCTAGTCCAAGGTGACCAAACTCTTTCTTGAGCTGTAACATCCTGCTTTGCAGTATAAAAGGGGGGAGGGGGCAATTTTGAGTCCTTTTCCTTCACAGTTGATTCTGCTAGGTTGTTTGCTCTCTGGGCTCCATGGATTTTCAGCCTTCTCCCGTTTTAGCTTGTCTTTCTTCACCTTGCTGCTTGTCCTGTTAATCTAGAAGGCTTTTGTGGTCTTCGGTTTTTCCCTTCCTGCTGGATATTATTCCTGGAGCAAAATCAGATTCCCAGTTTCAACCTGGTGTCTGTCATTCCCACTGCACTGGAGGTACTAGGCTTTCCTATGTACGAATAAAACTCTCTAAGAGTTTCTAAGACAAGGTTTTGACGGTTAGCCACACCAATGGAATCTAAAGATGGATCAGATCCAAGAACTGTTGAAGGCAGTTAAAAACGGAAGTCCAAAGTGTTTCCACAGAAAAAGCCTTGCTACCTCAAGTCTCTTTCTATTTTACAAACTAGCTCTTTAGCTCCTCCTTGAGCTGGTTTGGTAGAATTGAATGTTGGTGGAAATCCTAGGAAACATTCTCACTCATGTGCTCCTCCCCCACCCACTCCTTGTTACTTCCTCACTCTTTGCTTCTCCTCCCCTTCTCTGCCCGTTTGTGTTTCTTCCGTCCCCCTGCCCTCCCTGTTTCTTCCCCACAGCATTTTCTGTGTCACCCCACCCGTACTCTCCCCACTTTTGCATTTTGTTTTCTTTTTGTTTGCTGATCCAGCTTCAGCTTGGATCTCCATCTAAAAAGAACAAAAATGAACGTGTCATTTTCTAGGGGTAAACACGTGCGGTGTGCACTTTCAAAATGACGTGGCAGGCTGTTCAATAGGCTTTTATATTTTTTTATTTAGCCAAGCTGCATAGCATCGAGGATGCTGTACAGCATAGCTGAAAAACAATTGCTAAAACCAATAGGTCTCACATCCAAGACCTATTGGCTATACTAATGCTTGTTAAGGTAACTCCTATAATTGAGTGTTTACCTAGAACGTCAAGAGAGATGCATTCTAATGTAGAACAAGGCGCAAGTGTGAGCAGACTATAAAGAGATGTTACCACATAGGGAAACTCTTTCAAAATAGGGTGCATTTTACTGCGTGCTTTCAATGGTAAACTTTAAATTGTGTTTTGTTTCAGAAAGCATTAAATAATACATAAATTGGCAAAGCCTGTAGGTCTGCTGTTTGCTTCTACCATTTTGGCTTTCTCAATGCTTATTTTGCTCTATCATACATTTGGTAGTAGAATGTTTATAGATACAATGCTTAGTATATGAAGTCATATTTAACAATCATTGTAAATGAAGGTTTGTCATATAGCAGCAGACCGGTTATCTGCATTTATTTTGCAATAATATTTTGTGTCCACAGTCTATTCTTTAATCATCTGAGGAGATTTTACATGCGTCAAATAGTCTATTTTCAGCATGAGGTTAACCCCATCGAATTGTGTTCCAATAGGGCCCTGGATTTGAAAAGGACTGGGCAGTTCAAATCTATAGCTGGCCGTATCTGAGCAGTGTGCCATGGTGTTCAATGTTTGGTAACCCCCAAGTTGCCTTCTTCTGTGGGTTTAAAAAAAGGGTGGCTCTGCATACTAATATGGGTTTAGTTTTGCAAACAAATGTTATGAGTTTCTTTTGTATCTGAGTCACTATTGATTTTGGATGTTTCACCATAAGTGTATGTGCTGTATATATTAAACAGGGAAGAAATCAATTTTTTAGGGTTGAGCCTGCTAGCGCATGTGTCTCACTTGTGAGACACTGTTGTATACATAAGAAGCATGGCGTTGCCAATAGGTCTCGCAGTAGGAAAGTTGGAGCTATTGGTTTTGTAAATGACAAAGCCCTTTATGTTTTTAAAATGAAAACTAAAATAAAAGGCATTGTTATTTGCAATTGTAATAGCTCCAACTTTCCTACTGCGAGACCTATTGGCAACGCCAGTGCTTGTTTTGAGAGTTACGTTTTCTTCAATGATTATTTTTTTAGATTACCAAAATCGTTTCTGTGCTTACAATAAAATGAAACAGACAACTCTTACTTACATTCAACTACAGTTCTATCGAGTAACTAAGTGCAGAAAAAGAAACGTTTGAAGATGAAATAATGCACATGATATGTTGTTCAAGCAATTATTAAACATGTTGCATTAAAATATTCTGTTTTAATTTCATGCTGCATCTTGTAGATAAAGGCAAGTTGCTTGAGAAAATATTGAGTGAGAAAAATAGCATATTATCAAATATTCAATTTTTCTTTAAACTGATTGTCGCAAAAATCTTTATATTTCTTATTATTATCATTGTTTAACTTTCACTGTTTGCATTCTTTCTGTACATACACTTCTGGCCTCCTGATTGGGTGTTAACGGGTCCGTGCCTCTGGGTGGTAAAGGGGGCCAGTGCCTCTGGGTGTTAATTGTGAAGGGGTAAGTTACAGTACTTCGGGTAGAAATGATAAAGGAGTCAGTACCTCTGGGTGGTAACGGCTCGGGAAGAAGGGTGAGAGCAGCTGGCCTGCAGGGATGATAGTTTAGAGAAGAGTCTGGGCCCAGAGCCACCCGCTGCATTCTCTGCGACCTTTCAGTGTTTGCTCAACCACGGTCGCTGCTTCGCACTGCTACCTCACGGCTAACGCTCCTACTGCTGCTTGGTTAAAGTGTCAGCAAAGGTGCCTGTCGGGCGAGCAGCACATTTTTAAAAGTGGCCGCAACTACACCACACTACTGCCTCCTGCAGTGTTCGGAGTTCTTCAAGGTTTTGTATCATTGCGTGTTTTATTTTTTAATTGCACACCCATTCAGTAAACATGTACGGCATTGCAGTGAGATGGGCTGAGTGCCAGATCACCGAGAGCCGCCAGATCACCGAGAGCCGCTTTACCACCGTCCCGTGTCCCACAGCTGCAGCCGCCATGTGTACAGATACAGTTTGGCACAGAAGATATATAGTGCCAGAAAGTAGATCGGCAGCGCCGCTGCGGCTTTCCTTAAGGTGGACATCCAAGCAGCAGCTGTTAAGAGCACTCAATTCACTTCCTGCCTTAGTGCGGAAGCTTCGGGCTTAGCTGCAATAAAAAAAGAAGAACTGAAGAGACATCGCAGACAATGAAAGCCATCATAGTAAAAATGACTGAGCATCAGAGTCACAGCTGGCTTTGTCCTGGACTCTTTACTACGGTATGCAGTGAGCAATTTATGCAGTGAGTCACTTTAAAAAACAATGGAGAGAAGAACACGGGGAAACTGAATGAAAGGCCGGCCTGCGGCCGGCCATGAAAAATTAGGGGAGGAGATGTCGGGAAACTGAAAGTACGGCCAGCCTGCGGCCGGCCATGAAAAATTAGGGGAGGAGATGCCGGGAAACCGAAAGTACGGCCAGCCTGCGGCCGGCCATGAATAATTAGGGGAGGAGAAGCTGCAGAGCGCACGCTGGGCGAAGCCCTTTGATGTGCTGTGCGGCCGTGAATGCGCGTGCTTGTTTAATCACGTGATTCACATGAACTTAAAGAAAACCGCAGCTGAAAGCCTGTGGTTTGACTTGTATTTTGCCGACATGAATTCTTGCTCCGCTCAATGCGCTTGCGCGCATTGATAGGTCGCGAGACCTAAAAATGCTTGGAGCCCGCCCGTTGCTTACATTTGTTAGCTTGTGTTGCACTCTTCTTTACAGCCTCATAATTCGTCAAGGCAGGTCTAAAATCATTTTCATTCCTCTCTGTGGAGCAGGGACCAAGCACTGATTGGTTCAATTTAATCAGTTCCCGTAGGGTGCTGCTCCCGAAGTGATTGAGGTACTATTTTGTTCTGTTTAAAATTTAGTGCCCTGCAAACAGAAGTCTTGTGAGTGGCAAAAACGTGCCCAGCAAGACAAGCAAAATTGCAAAGATTTATTTTCTATAGTTTAGTTTCTTTTATTTTGCCAAGTCTTCTTTTCTCAGTTTACACACATTTTTTCTTTTGTTTTTGCTTGTGGGTGCTGTTCTCAAACGATGAGGAATATTTTATTGCAAAGCCACATTGTTTCCTTGTTATGTGAAATTTCACTCCAATCTGTCCCACTCCATCCATTCTACCCCCGACCAATCCACTCCAATACAAACCACCCACTCCAATCCACCACACTCCAGTCCACAACAGTTTGCCCCTCTACAGTCCACAACAGTCTGCCCTGCTTAAGTCCACAACAGTGCCCCACTCCAGCCCAATGCAGTCTGCCCCACTCCAGTCCGCAGCAGTCTGCCCCACTCCAGTCCACAGCAGTCTGCCCCATCCAGTCCACAGCAGTCTGCCCCCTCCAGTCCACAGCAATGTCTCTCCTCCAGTTCAAAGCAATCTGCCCCCCTCCACTCCAAAGCCATCTCTACCACTTTAGTCCAAAGCAATCTGCACCGCTCCAATCTGTCTTGCTATAGAACCATCTGCCCCGCTCCAATCCAAAGCCATCGACCCTGCTCCAAAATACCCCACTCCAATCCACCAAACTCCACCCCACTACATTTAAGTCCACCACACTCAGCCAACCCACTTCAACCCACCCTACTCACCCGACCCTACTTCAATCTACCCTACTCATCCCTCCCCACTTCAATCCACCCTACTCCACTGCAGTCCAATCCACCCTAATCTACCCCAACCGAACACACCCCACCCCAGTTCAGTCCACCCCACTCTACCCCACGCCAATACACCCCACCCCATTTCAGTCCACCTCACTCTACCCCAACCCAATACACCCCACCCCAGTCTACCCCACGCTACCCCAAACCAATACACACTACCCCAGTTCAGTTCACACCACTCTACCCAACCCAAAACACCCCAACCAAGTTCAGTCCACCCCACTCAATCCAATCCATCCAGCCCACAACAATCCAATCAACCTCACTCCAATTCATTCCACTCCAGTACATTCCAATGCACACCTCCACTCTAATTCACTACACCTCAAATGTAAATGTAAATGTGGGATACTTGTAAAGCGCACTGTTACTCTACCCGAGTGTCCTGGCGCTATAGACCGCTGGGGAACCCGTCCTGGTTTTCCCTGTGAGATGGTCCCATTCTGGGTATCTCCAGGGTGAAACCAGGCATCCCCGGCGTCTGTGGGGGGCCGTTGCAGAGATGAGGTAAGCTTAATGCGCAGCGTTGCCGAGTGTGTTCCCTGGTTTGAGTAGGCACTGAGGCGAGAATTATCGAGTCAGTTGACCCTGGTCCGAAGCCCTGCTGCGTCGGGAATTGAACCCTGGTCCCAGGCCGTTCTCTGCTTACAGGTCTGCCGCCTCTAACCAGGGAGCCACACCACTCCACTCTAATCCAATCAAAACAATTGCAATTCAATCCACCCAATTCCAAATCAATTGAATCCACCCCACCCCAATTCAATTCCATCCACTCCGGTCCAGTCCACCTCACCCCACTCCAATCTACCCCATTCAGTTTACCCACTCCAATCCACCCCAACTCACTCCAACCTACTCTGCTCCAATCCAGTCAACCCCAATCTACTCAATCCAATCCACCCCACTACCTCAATCCACTCCAACTCACTCCACCCTTTCCAACCCACTCCACAGCACTCTATAGCACTCTCTGCCACTGAACTCTACTCCCTTCTACTCAATTCTACGACACTCTACTTCCACACACTATTCTAGAACACTCTACCCCAACAAATCCAGTCCACGACACTCTACTCCCCCCTTCTACTCTAGGACACTCAACACCACTAACTTTAGCCATGCTGAACTGAAGCCACAGTGTTTTATAGCATGGCAAAAACACACTGGAAAAGCCAAATGTACTTTATGAAAGGCGAGACATATTGGTTTTGCCAATGCTTGTGCTACTTTCAATAGATAAGAGAAAGAAGCAAAGAGTTTGAAATTGAACCCTGGTCCCAGGGCGTTCTCTGCTTACAGGTCTGCCACCTCTAACCAGTGAGCCAAACCACCCCTCTCTAATCCAATCCAGACAATTGCAATTCAATCCACCCAATTCCAAATCAATTGAATCCACCCCACCCCAATTCAATACAATCCGCTCCGGTCCAGTCCACCTCACCCCACATTATCTACCCCATTCAGTTTACCCACTCCAATCCACCCCAACTCACTCCAACCTACTCTGCTCCAATCCAGTCAACCCCAATCTACTCAATCCAATCCACCCCACTACCTCAATCCACTCCAACTCACTCCAACCTTTCCAACCCACTCCACAGCACTCTATAGCACTCTCTGCCACTGAACTCTACTCCCTTCTACTCAATTCTACGACACTCTACTCCCACACACTATTCTAGGACACTCTACCCCAACAAATCCAGTCCATGACACTATACCCCCCCCCCCTTCTACTCTAGGACACTCCACACCACTAACTTTAGCCATGCTGAATTGAGGCCACAGTGTTGTATAGCATGGCAATAACACACTGGCAAAGCTAAACGTACTTTATAAAAGGCGAGACGTATTGGCTTTGCCAATGCTTGTGCTACTTTCAATAGATAGGAGAAAGAAGCAAAGAGTTTGAAATAAATTGGCTGAACTGCCAATCACTTACAACTAGAGTTCTTTAAAAAAAGAACATTATAGCATGTCATGCAGTATTTTATTTTCCAATGTTATCTTGAAGAACATTTCAGAAAAAAAAACTTTCTAAATGTCAAAAGCATCATTACATTTATTAAAAGATATGCTATTCTGACAGACAATTCACATATTTTTTCATGATTTGGAGGAATGTTATTTAGAAATCAAAATGGTTTAACCCTGGATGAGCATGACAAACTAAAGTATTATGTAACTCTTTGCATTGACTAGCTTAGAGATAGATGTGACACAATCACATGCAATTAATACACAGCAGATTTGAGGAATTTCATTTGATCCATTTGTTCACCCTGATGTGTTTGGTTCTGAAGCACTGGATTTATAGATAGATAGGTAGATAGACAGACAGACACAGATAGATAGATAGATAGATAGATAGATATATAGATAGATAGATAGATAGATAGATAGATAGATAGATAGATAGATAGATAGATAGATAGATAGATAGATAGATAGATAGATAGATAGATAGATGGATAGAAAGATAGATGGATGGATAGATAGATAGATAGATAGATAGATAGATAGATAGATAGATAGATAGATAGATAGATAGATAGATAGATAGATAGATAGATAGATAGATAGATAGATAGATAGATAGATAGATAGATAGATAGGTAGGTAGATAGGTAGGTAGATAGATAGATAGATAGATAGATAGATAGATAGATAGATAGATAGATAGATAGATAGATAGATAGATAGATAGATAGATAGATAGATAGATAGATAGATAGATAGATAGATAGATAGATAGATAGATAGATAATGATATGAAAGTTTTGTTTGTAAAGCATAACTGTCACTTAAAACAGAGTATCCTGGCCCTATGCTTGGAATATTGTGGATTCCTGAGAATGAGACAGATAAAGTTAGATTAGTGGGATGCAGAGAGAGTCGAGGGCCTTAAATAGCCATCTTTTAAGTTCTTTATTAAACAATGCTACACTGCTTCATATCTGATGGAACGCATATTACTAGGAAGGAGGTTCCAAGCTATAGGGTCTAAAACTGCAAAAGATTATCCGCCTCAAGCTTTTAATCAAAACGTGGGAGGTCAGTCAATCCGTTCTGAAAATTGGTTTCTGAGTTGAATTAGTTTTTGTCCAAAGACAGTATCAGTTGGGTATCATCTACATAGGATGTAGTAGCAATACAATATGAAGAAATTGAGGAGTTCAGGAGAGTCGTATGGATATTGAAATGAGTTGGGCTCAGTGAAGAGCCCTGTGGTACTCCCATGAAGATATTTCTTTCTGGTGGCATATATTATCTAAGAGCGACCATTCGCCTACTGTTGAAAAAAGAGTTTAGCCAAGCAAGGGCAGCGTGCAAGATCCTAAGGGTCTGAATGCACTGCATTAGAATGACATGTGAGATGATAAAAAATGCGGCAGATTGGTCCAATAGAATCAGAAAAGCAGAATATTGTTGAGAGATGAACTACCTGGACTTAAGCCTTTGATGAGTTCATTGATTCGCTGGAAGAAGCAAATGACAAAAAAGTTCATTAAGTGTCTAAAGCATTTGGCGGGTGAAGGATCAAAGAAGGGATAAAGAAAATACTATACAGTGGTGAAGTAATATACCATCAAATTAAAGAAGCTTTGAACACCAAGTTCAATCCAATGGCAAATGTCCTCTATGAAAGGTAGATTTTCAGTCAGGAAAGGCGGAGAACTGGTAAAATGATGGAGAGGCCATGCATCTCAGAGTAATATATGGTTGTTTCTCTGATTCCTTCAGAATGCAAATTCTGAAAGAAGTACTCAGCTTAGAGAGAGTACTCATGGCTGCTAGAGCAGAAGAAAGAGCTAACAGACAAGTAGCTAACATGGAGGCTGGAATAGCCCAAAATGTATCAGCACTGAGTATGAAAATCAAGAAGAAATACAAAGTAGAAGGCCAGAAAGCAATGTCTTCAAAGAAAAAAGAAATTGATTTCTCTATGTGGAATTTCCTTTCCACATGAAGGTAAATGCTCTTCCATTGAACAGATATGCAAAGGCTGCAGAAAGAAAACCATTTCTTAATTGCTTGGAAAGCAAGAGAAAAAATAAGTGCATCATGTCGAGAAAACAAAATGAAGGAAATGACCAAGTGCGTCACTTCGAGAAGACAAAATGGATGGCAGAAAGTTCCAGAGATGCACCAACCATGCACACAAGGCCAAGCGGCAACACGAGTTGAGGCAAGTAGAAACAGAATGACATCGATTGTCATCAGATTCCTTGTCTAAACATTTGTCACTGTCATTGTTGAACAACAGTGAAGAAGATAGTTGTGCCTTGTCAATGTTGACCACTAAACGGCATGCGCATGTAGGATTAGCTTCTTGCAAAGAAGAATGCCAGTCAAAGCTAGATTGACAAATGAAATTGCAAAAGTAATTGGAACCTTTCTCACAATCACACTGGAGGTGAATGGGTGCTCCATACCGTTTATCATAGACAGTGGCATGTCGATAAACATTATTCCAGTGGAGCATTACAATGAACTGTCTCCAGTGCCATTTTTAACTCTGTTGAAAACCAGAGTGTATACTATGATATTCTCACACCACTACAAAATCAGGGTACATTTATAGTATCTGTGAAACATAAAAAGGCAAAAGTATAAGCACCAATTCATGTCCTGCCAGGCACTTCATCGAGTGCATGCTTACTGACATGGGGCTGATTTATGTAAGCTACAAGGTCAAACATGAGTTTCCATCATTGTTTCATGGACTAGGAAGACCTAAGACAGTGAAAGTGCAAATTGACATAAATGAGGACATCCGCCCTGTTGCTTAACAACATTGTAGAATTGCATTCCATTTACAAGGGGCTGTTAGGAAAGAAATTGAGACATTATTGAAACATGAAATCATTGAGCGTTCCACTGGCCCACCGCTATGGGTGCCTCGCATTGTGGTAGTGCCGAAGAGGGATAGTAGAGGTGCTGTGTGAATCTGCATTGATCTGTGCCAAGCAAAAAGGCAATTGAAAGAGAACGATATCGAGGTTCACACAATGCTGACATGATCATGCAGCTGAATTGAGCCAAAGTCTTTTCCTGCCTCGATTTGAACAAAGGGTATCACTGTAGTATTTCCACATATGAGCCCACTTTGGTTCTCCGTTGGTTGCTCATAGTAGCAGCTTTAGGCTGCCTTTGCTATGTGTAACCACACATAGGGACTCATTACGATGGCGGTCGGAGCGACATCCGCAGTGCTGGCGGAAAATGTCCTTTTCTGCACTCCATTGGCTGTCCTCGCGTCCGCCATATGACAATGGGCAAACAAAGCCTATTTCCCGTCCACTGCGGTGTTACGGGAACCGCCTGATTTTTCCTACCGCAACGGTGGCGGAGGGAGCCAATAGAGACACACCACCATGCGGGGTGACCTTCCGACCGCCGTACAAATCATGATGCCCCAAACAGACCATCATACCGCAGAGGAGAATACAGCCACTCAGGGACAGCAGAAGCACTACTGCGGAGAGCGAAACCAGAATCCCGGTCACCTCTACACAGTCCTGACCGCGATGGGTCCAGCTCTTCAAGCCCTTCCGCTGCTGTACCTCATCCACTACCAGCAAATAAGATGTTGCCACGATCAACACCACAGGTACGTAAAAACACAACTCCGCATACACACACAACACACAACTCCTGTGCTGAAATACGGTTCCATTCCATATCAGACTCTCTGGTGGGGACAGGAACATATCCCCCAGTGTACTCACACATATCCTGCCTGCCCGAAATCCACACATCCGCATCCTGGTCAACCATCAACCGCTAAATTATTGCAACGTCCCGGGCAAGTCACCGCAGCGGTGAAGATGCGGCAAAACATGAAAACAATGTATTAGGCAGTTCTGGCAACAGGCAAGGTCATTTTGACCTGATTCACAGGGCTCCACTTTCACCCTACTCACAGTACGCTTCCCACACACATTTGGGCACATGCTGTGTGCCCCCCTGTGGCCTCCCACCCCATGCACATTTAATCAGCCAGGTGTGGCTAGACCTTGCACCTCACACATCAAAGGGCAAGGTACAGTGACTGGGAAGGTGGTGGTGAAGATGAACACCCTGCACAGAAGATCAGGGGCTGGACAACCCTCCACCTCACACCTCCCTTCCACTCATGTGAATCAAGCAGAGTATAATTAAGAAATGAAGACTCACACTGCATATGAACAACCACTGAACACTTCACACTGCTTGTCAAGTCCCTCTGACACACTGACACTCTGCCATATACACATACCATATGTCAGCAGCAATGTAGGACAATAAATGGGCTAGCCCAAAGTGAAGTGGAAAGTGCTGGAAAACCATGGAGAAAGCCACATAGCATGTGTACATCACATGCAAGAGGAGGAACATATCACACTACCCTTAGGACCACATGTCAGACATGGGTGGTACAGTGAGTGAAATTAAACCACAGTGACCTTTGTGCTCTGATACCTACCAGGCACTATATAAAACTCAAATAAATAAATAAATAAAATAGGCACAGTAATGATAGAGAGTGTCAGAAGTCATACAGTGAACAGCCACACATCTGTGTCAACTTACTTGACATGTGTATGCGACCAGCACAACAAACATGGCTCAATGTCACACTCCCTGGCTGTCAAACATAAGTCGGATCTTCACACATGCCCCTCATCTACCCGTCTCTCACCTGCAACACAAAAACTCATGTGAGAAACACACATAATGGTGCAAATCATGCCTTATGAGTTCAATGACAACCAATCACACACCCTGTGGTGCATCTACAAATGTCAGACTCACACTCAGGGATGTCTGAATCAATGCACACCCAAAAAGAACGGCCAAACACAAATCCTACAAACAACATCCACAGAATACCAACAAGCCCAGCCATGTGCAGCCAAACAGTGGAAAGGCAATGTGATCCTTGGCAGAACAGGAATACATAACATTGTCACTCTGGACCAATGCTCAGACATCATACCCCAACACAAACAAGAATTTCATCATCAAAAGACAAACACAAACACCAACTTGGATCAAGGGAACAAATCAGATAACACAGACAGAGACACCACACCAGTCATCAAGTGAACATGGTGTCATAGTGTACCACAAGCATGCACATGCACAAACCTGACAAGTGATAGGTCAAAAATAGAAGGAGAAACCACTATTGTACACTCAAAACAAGCTCTTGAACAAGAATCCACCTTTCTGCATGTGACATACGCACAAGAAATGCACACCACACATGCAACACACACCTGAATCTATCACAATGCACAAACTACTCACACACAATGTCATGCAAATAGAACATCACACACAGATTGCACCTGACTGTAGAAAGAGGCAACACAGGCCAAACACGGCATACATCCACAGCAAAAACACAATTGCTGCACATACCAACCCATCACATTGCAAACTCAGCTGGACATCAGGGGAATGCACACCAAGCAAGTACAAGGCAACATACACTAACAGCACTGCATGCACACCAAGCAGTGTGTGCACACAAATAAACCAGTAGCACACATATCTGAGTGCTCCACCATTAACTCACACAAAACAAATCATCAAAGCACACAGATAACATCACACTCAAGAAGGGTAACAGTACCTCAGAAAACAAACATACACTTTAGCCCTCACCCACAACTCAGGGAAATCCAGATGCAATCAACATGATAAGAGGACTGTGCTGCTCAAACATATGCACTGCTCATGATCAACAATGACTGCAACCAAATGTAAGAAAATAACACATAACTAATTGTGAAACTGTCCTGAGTGGCACATTGGTCCTCTACACAGATCATACTCCCACAGTATAGTGTCACACTTTGAAGTGGTGGGGAGGGTCACACACTGCCAAAGCATGGGTTGAAAGACTAAAGTGGTATTGGACAGGTGAGGAGTCTACAGTGCAAAAACACATAGAGGAGAAACTCACAATGTGTAGGCATCAAAGGCACCTATAAGGGATGGTATGACTCCTCATACCACATACTATACCTGTCTAAAAAATGTGTCAAGTAACAGCAATGCATGAGAAAATTCACAAATAATGTCAGTGTGGCTGAGCAGGTCAGCACAGTGAGCACAAACTTTAACAAGACACATGCATGATCAACAAAACACAACACTTACTTTGCAGTCTCTCACTCTTCATACTCACAAGTGACAGTGACAACAAGTAGGTGTCCCACTGGAGTGCAAGGACACACCAACACACTGCACAGTACTCCACATACAACTCCTCCATGTGCCCACAATCTGAAGCACTTGTCTGACAATTTAAACAAGCAGTCACTCATTACCTGGATCATACATGTGTGTAGTTGGCATGTGCAGGGGCACATACACATCAACAGCAACACTACTGACAATGACAGGCCATTCACACTGTATGACTACTCAAGTGCACACATTCTAATGTACCCATGTGACTATGAACACAGGCCCACACAAGATGACTACACACAAACACAGCTGTGCAGACATCAAGAAAGAGCCCACAGAAATGCCGGACCATGGCCACCCCGCAAAGAATCCTGTGGATAGCATTCACCTCTGTTCTGGTATTGCATCCTGACATGACGTGTATAATTTAGCAAACCTGAGCACAGAATTATTAGGAGAGGAGTAGATCATCACAAACAACAATCATTGCACCCTCAAGCCTCAGACTCAAGAAAAACAAAAGTGCCTGTTACCTCTGGAAAGCTCTGAAAAAGTAAAACAAGTAATTGGCAATGTTAAAGTGGCATACTGAGCATGTGGCACATGAACCGATATACTTACATAAAACCGTCAATTTAGCAAGGACATTGACAAAGCAGACAACGGGAGTAACAGTCTTTATTACATAATACCTAGATAGGCATCAAATGTACAAAACAGCAAGGCCATTGGGCAGTACAAATTCAAAGTATGCACATGTGTGCATGAGAAACTGCACAGGGAATGGGCATCCAAAGTGACAAACAGCAAGGCCATTGGCCAGTACAAATTCAAAGTATGCACATGTGTGCATGAGCACCTGAACAGGGAATGGGCATCTAAAGTGACAAATAGCAAGGCCATTGGCCAGTCCATAGTGCCAATGTGCACATGTGTGCATGAGAAACTGCACAGGGAATGGGCACCCAAAGTGACAAACAGCAAGGCCATTGGCCAGCACAAATTCAAAGTATGCACATGTGGCATAAAAAAAGTGCACAGGGAATGGGTCACACAGTCCACTGCCATGGGAATCAGCCCAGATCAGGGGAGACAAATGGGCAGTCCAGGCCTGCTGTGGGAGAAATATTATGGGGAGGTGGAAATTGCATCAAATTTGGCTATGAGTGGAACTGGGAGGTGGCTGATTTTCGGGGCAAGTTGGAGGACTGGACCTGGAAGAGAGATGATCGGTGAGGTAGAGTCACAGGGGCCTGTGTGGGCCTGAGGGCTGCTTGGACCGGGTGGTGTGGTGCCACGGGGAAGTAGAGACATGCTGCCGGTAGGCACAGTGTATGAGGGTGAATGTTGAGGGCTAGGTCTCAACTTCTTGGGGATTCAATAGCCCACAAGTATCGTGCCCGGATCGGTGAGTGACATGGGCACAACAGACTCGCCTTGTGGGGTTTTGCTGGATCTGGTGGTACGCTTGGGGTGGACTTGCCTTTTCCCCTCCTTCCCCTGTTGTCCAGGTAAACCCCCCACTTTGCTCCCCTGTCCCAGCTTAACCAAGGGGTGGGTGGGTAGTCATGTTGTAGCTATATCCTCCTTAGATATGTCTTTGTGCTAAGTTGCCGCAGGCACCAGGTTCACAGCAGACAGGGTAACTGTTTGTTTGTCTTTTGGAGCAGCTGTGGGTATGGAAGTGCCCTTGGATGGGGGTGATTTTGATGATTATGAGGTTGATGCCTGCTTTTTGGCCTGATGCCCCTGAGTGTCACGTGATGGGCTTTTGCCTTTGCTCTACTGTGTGACTGTTTTGTATTGAGGGGATGATGTCTGTGGCCTTAGCCGCTTGGAATGCTGCTGTTGTGTGCTGCATGTGGCTGGCCTGGTGCATGAGTGCTCTGGCATGTGGGCAATGCCTTCAGGTGGTGCCACTGGCAGGGTGGTTGCTGAAGGGACAGGAGCTGGACTGGGAGCCTGTGACTGCTGAATGCTGCCGTCACTGTGGAGGACAAATACTGGACAGTTTGGTGCAGCCCACCCAAGTCAGAATGAAAGCCCTCATGAAGGCACTTACCTGTGCCAACTTCTTGTCATGATCCTGGAGGGCATTCAGGAGAGCAGTCTGACCCACACATAGCTGGCACAATAGGTCAACTGCCTCAACTCTCTGAGGGCAGCAGGGGAGACAGGGACAGGGGCAGCAGTGCCTGGGGGGGCAAGGAAACTCAAGACTTCCTGGCAGTGCGTGCAGACCCAGGACTTGGGAGAGCAGAACGGAGGGTGGGCACTGGATGATGAGGTTTAGGTTGGTGTTTCCAGCCATAATTCATCTAGGGCACTCCTGCCCCCTTCCGAGGCACTGAACACATCAGTGTCAGTGAGCTCATGTGTAGCAGTCATTCCAAAAGCTTCCACACTGGTGTTGGTCCCCTGTCCTTCCGTCCCCTCTGTAGATGCTGCAAGAGACAGAGACATTTGATCAGTATAGTTCCATACTCACAATTATCATATGCAAGCAAAGCACCAATCTAGAACATTATACCCCAATGTTGCCCTCCACCATCTGCAGTCAGCATGTGCAACCTTCATGCAACCATCATAAGATACATGCAAACAGTCATAGTTGACAATAATGCCCCATGTGACATTGACACAGCCAAATAGGTGGCCCGCGCCTGCTTGTAACTTAACATACTAGTCACTGTAAGCATACCTACATGCCTGTAGGTGAGATAGATATACATCTCAACTTGTTGCCTCTGTCACATATGGAGTCACTTTAAGGGAACACCACAGATACAGACTTTCCAAATGTCCTTTTGCAATGGCCATGAGCTCCTGCTATCCACAAAGTTGCGCTTTGAAACACAACTACGGTTGCACATTGGTGTCAGCTGTGTAGATGTCACAGATATTAAGTTGCGCACAGCACACATCTATAAATGCACACAAACATAATGCTCACTGCTGTTCACTGCCAGGTAATGTCTATGCCACTCATACTGCTGGCATATGTCACAAGGCAACATCTCTTCTTGCATTGTCATTGGTCATTGTATTAAACACATGAGAAACTACATGTAGTGATGGGGCATAACAGATCCACTCAAAACAGAGGCCACTTAGAAGCCAATGCATCAAACTTGAGACATCACAGAGCTCCACAATGGCGCAGTGTTGGGATTCATGCGGTCACTCGCACACAAAGTCACACTTAGCAGAATACACCCCCCCAACTTACTGCGGATGTGCCCTTAAACGTCCATCCACCTCTGGCTGTGTCACTGCCAAGATGCGGGCCATTAGTGGTGTCATGCTCCTGCATGCCAACCTGCCACTCTGAGGGAGTACCCCCAGCGTCATCTCTGTCACGTTTTTGGTCATCCGGAGGTTGTCATCCCATCTCTTGTGACAGTGTCTGTGCAGTCGGTTGGAGACACCCAGAGCCAGCACCTTACGTGCAATGGCCTGCCATATCGCCTTACGCTGGTGGACCTTAAACTGCAGGCATGGGAGACAAAAAGAGGAAGTTCCAGTGACAATGTGTTATGTACCACTGTGTGTCAGTACAGGTACATAGGAAACCATTACATAAATGTTGAGCAGAGGCCATACAGCATGACATGCAGTGTACTTGCATCACGTACTCTCATATAAATGTTTACATCTATAATTATGGACACAGTACCTGGCCATCGCATACACATGCTGACTGCCAGCACAGAAAACAATGTGAAGAAGACCTTCATCTGTGTTAGTGAGAAACACATACAATACAATACAATACAATTGAAACAATGTTTCGGGGTAGACTCACTGTGTCTAACACTACACACCCCTCAATGTGCTTGGTCAGTGAATGACTCCCTGTGTCATGTAGGTCACATTTAGGGACATGGTCTTACATTCTCACACTTCTCTCACAAGGTTTAGGCCTGTCTTGTGCCATCCTCAGGCCTAACATAGCTCATTGAGAAATATAGTTGCGGCAACACATATGTTTCACACAATCCATTTACTGACCTGTCCTTTTAAAATTGGGCAGTTTCTGTGCAGGCCAGGGGGACTCACACTGAGGCCTAATGTGGTCCACATGAAAATTCACATGCATATACAAAATGAGAGTGCAAGCAGTGCCTACACATGGAGACAGAACATACAATTAGAAAATTGGAAGGATGATATATCCAAATTATATTTCTCTGATGTGTCATAGGTGAAATACCACCAACAGTGTTATAACTTAGGCATTTTTCGGTTGTGCATAATGCAGACATATTCATGGGGGCAATATGAAAACTGTAAACCCATTCTTCACTACCCTCTGTACGAAATACCTTTGTGATGTCACAAATGAGCATGTGAAAACCTCATGGACTATGACATCACATAGCACAGGCAATGTTTTTTCAGCCTTCGACTGTCCAAACCAGCAGTGTGACTGTATGGCTGCAAAAACACTGCATGTCCCTCCCATCCTTCAATGCAGCCATGGATCTTTGGAAATAAGGCTACCCCTTTTGCATGAAGTCAGCATGCTAGGCAGTGTATCACACATTTATATTTCCCAGTCTCAGACCGACATTTGTATTGACTTGCTGAAGAAGGGCTGTAGAAATGTCCATGTTGTCATCCTCCACAAATACTCAAATGCAATATCAAATAGGCCATTTATGGAGCATGGTATATGAAAAATTAGGATGCATGCACATTAACCTGCACTCACAGAGCAATATCATTGAGCACCTTGAGCACTCTCAAACTTTCACTCTCAAACACTTACCAGTACATCTGGCGCACCAAATAGCCTCCCACACTGTGAAGGGACCTTGTCCACCAGGACCTCCAGCTCCTCTGTGGTGAAGGGACGGGCCCTGATGTTCTCAGTTCTTGCCATCAATGGGTCCAGGAGACAGGAACAGCAGCAGTTGTTGTTGAAGAATGGCAGGCAGCAGTTTCTGGATGCAATTGAAATATGTGGCTCTCTCACGAACCTATATAGCCCCCTTGAGTTGTTTCAGTGGAACTCAGCTGCTGCAATTGGTGTTCCTGGTCAGCATGTTTCAAATGTAACCAATAACAGGGCCCGCGGTGGCATGCACGCCTATCGCGATTCTCAAAATTGTATTCCACTACCACAATTGCGGTTCCCATTGGCTGCAACGGCATTGGTGGTGAACCCCCAGAAGCAGCGTAATTAGGGGAGATTTAGGAGGGGAGATTGTATTACCGCTCGAGGAAACTGCTAGAGCGCTCCACCTTAAAAATCAGCTTTACCTGACAGCGAAATACGTGTCAAGCGCCCATCATTTTCCAGCAAAACCGCGCTAACGTGAACGTTCTTCTTTCCATATTGGAGAAGATTCTCCACTCGATTTTAGAGATGGAACTTGATTGATCTCCTTCAGGAACCATTTTAATTTGTACAACGTCGTAATCTATAAAGTGACATCATTCAACATTCTGAAGAGATTATACAGGGGAATTGTACAGACCCTGAAACAAGACAGACATCGAACCTTAGTCTTGATAAAGGTGGAACATATTCGTTTCAGAACCACCGAAACGCGTCGACGCCAAACTCCTGTACAATTCAAGTCCTCTCCTCCCCTGTTGATATCCAAATTTGTGCCCATAAAACTAGGGAGTGATGAAATTGTAGTATTGAATGTACCACTTGTATTTTACAATTTTTTATGTTTTACAACAAATTTTTGTCTGTCTGTTGCATTGTGCAGGTCACAATAGATTGTATTATTAGTTGAAATTTTATTTGTTTCTTAGTAATTGTATGATGTAAAATGTAAACTGTTTTTATTTCTGTTACTTTAATAAATTGATGTGTACCTTATGTTTAGAATTGTATTAGTTCATGATTTTATCGTTGGTTGCTTTAAAGCTAAGTTTTAGCTTATCCTGTATATGTCTCAAGGGAACTAGTTTAATTGTACCCAATGACCATGCCTGCGGTGGTGGTGCATGTCTACCTCGGGTTTCCAAATTGTATTTCACTACCGCGGTCGCGGTTCCTATCAGCTGCAATGATATGGGCATTGGCGGTGTACGGGGGTTCGCTAACGCTAATTGGCATTTTTCACATGTGGGCAATGACCATGATTGCGGTGGCAGAGCACGCATTCTGCTACAATGGACACATATTGCTCTAGCAATGACCAAATCTCATCATGGAGAACTAGACACTAGAGCATGCATGGCTTGTTGGTGAGTACGCAGAGTCAAGTAGTGTGCTCTATGTGTTACATGCTGTTCTCAGCTACTGTTTATATTACAAAACTGCTCTCTGTATCTCACAGCTAGGTGACTCTGCGTATCCCAACTGGCCTTGGTTGCTGAGGCAATAAAGCAGTGGTATTTGCTTTAGGAAACAAAGCGCCATATAGAATGATTACACAAATTATTATAAAGAACCCAATATTTGACGGTGCTACAAGGTGAGGAGAACCACCCCACTCCTCAGGATAGGCCTCAGCCTTTTCAGAACAAATGACACTCCTTAGCACACATATACTTTTAAAGTAACATTAGTATGTAAAGCGTTTCCACAAATTCAAAATCTGTAATTCCGACCGATGACGAGCATACTCAGCATCGTTGATACGTGGTGGCGTGGCGGAGGACTCTCGTAGAGTGGAACAAGCACTGAGAGGATTGTTACTGGAAGAAATAGAAACCAGTGAAACTCGTTCGTAATTACAGACGCTACCACACCTGAAACCCATTGCGGTTTGGAATTATCACCGCATAAGAAAATCTGTTCTCATAACAGGAGATAGCCTTGAGGAAGTAGTGGGACGACCTCCCGTTAACGACGAACCTGTCGAGAATTTCTGGGAAGACTTGCACATAATAAAGTGACCGACAAAGAAGAAGGAAGACTAATCTTTTGCGCATTATTTCATTTTGAATTTGTGGAAACGCGTTACATACTTATGTTTCTTTAAACGTATACTAAGGAGTGTCATTGGTTGCTGAGCCCACTGAGAAATCCAAGGACCCCGGGTGAAATCTGCTACAATGAGGCACATGGGAGTGCACGTTGTGTGGTGGAGTGTACTTTTGGTCTTCTCAAGTCTAAATTCCAGTGTCTGGACAAGAGCGGAGTTGCACTTCTGTACTCTCTCCAAAGGTGTGTCATATCGTAGTTGCATGCTGCATGCTCCACAACCTGGACTCGCGGAAAACAGATCCCCCTGCTCCTGGACGATGATGAGCAGCAGATGACTCCCACTGCAAACACACAAATGCCCAGTGACGAAGATAGTGGAGAGGACGGAGGTGTTGACCTGCGTGAACAGCTCATCAACAACTTCTTCCCTTGAGTGTGAGTGACATTGTACTACAGTAACAGTGTCCGTTGTCTTTGGTAGTAGTGGCAAGGCATAGAAGAACTTTTTGACTGCTGGGTGTTGTTGGTGCTGTGCTAATGGCTGATGTGTGATGTGTGTGACACAGGTATTTTTTAGCTAGGGACCTCATGACTATGTTGATGTTGTTACTCATTATTATGTGTGCTGTTTTGTGTACCTTGATGACTAGTGGTGTGTTGTACATGTAATGGCATCACCTGACAAGTAAATGTCTTTCTCTTGTGTCTTTCTAGGTCCCTTCACCCTCGCAATGCCTTATCACAATCAGAGCTTGTGGTACATTGGATTCAGAGTTGACGTTTTAAATATTGTGATTAACACAGAGCTGATTCAAAGATATGTAAATGTAAATGTAATTGAGCTTATATAGCGCACAGCTACCCACAGTGGGTGTCCCGGCGCTTGCTTAGGGAACCCGTCCTGATATTCCCCTGTGTGATAGCCCCAGCGGGTATCCACAAGGTGAAAGTCAGGCATCCCGCCGCAAGGGGCCTTTGTGGAGATTAAGCAAGCTATTGCCCAGAGTCGCAGAGTGTGAACCCGTGAGTCGAGAAGGCACCGGAGCGAGAATTATCGAGTCCGTGGAATTTTTAGCCCAAGACCCGCCGAGGCGGGGAATTGAACCCTGGTCCAGGACCGATCTCAGCTTTCGGGTCTGCCGCCTCTAACCCCTGAGCCACACTTCTCCACAGAAGTGTGGATATAGGTGTGTAAAGAGTGTTTATTAACAATGATAGGCTTTCCTGTTTCAGGTTTCTATTTGTGGTTATTTCTGGTGGGGTTTTTTCAGTGCTTTCAGGTGATTTCAATACCTTAAAAAACAGTGGTTACACATTTTCGCGCTATTAACACCTTGACTGCTACAGCAATTCCCCTCCTGTGCTGGAAGTTGCTATATTCCATGGATCATGACGAGCTCAGCTCGTCATGAGCACACAAGCAGTGTACTGCATGATGAGCTGAGTTCGTCATGAGCATGGAAGGGGTTAACAACAACAGTAACAGTGGTTTTCCGGTGAATATGGAACTTTTTGTTTTTGCTAGAGCATAGTATAGACAGTGTACATAGTACATATAGTGTATATGAGGTCCAAATAAATTTTTACAAATCAAACTTATAGTACACCATACAATACTACTTCAGTGAGTGTTTGGTCATGCACGGTCACTCTTTCCCTCCCATGTAAACCTTTATCTGTGAAAATTCCCTCTCAACATTGGCACTTGAGCCAGGCAACTCCAAAATAGCCAGTGCACAATTTGCTAACTCTAGCCACTGACATAATTTTCATGCCAATACTGGTGCACCTAAAGATTGTGATTCTCTGTTACAGGTTCTGCAACATTTGTGTTGAACTGGGCGCATATGCCCTAAGAGTTACTGAAGCAGTCAAGAATTAGGTGGCACTTTGAAAACTCCGGAGAATATTTCCATTTACGGAAGGGAGCTATGACTTGTGCAGAGTACCACAGTGAGGCTTCATAGACTTCAAATGCCATGGTTGGTGAAAGGCTATTTCTCATCATTGTAAAATACAAGTTCCTGAATTGCTCCTCAAAATTTCTTTGCTTACCAAGTGGCAAGCACTCTAACATGGAACATGTTGCAGTGCAAAAGTCACTAAAAGTATTGCCCAGATTACTCTCAAGGAGATGTTTCACATCTACACGAATAATGCAGAACACTTGGTAGACAAGGGTGTTTTCAGTCTCTAGTTTTTTTATTAGGTGCACTACAGCAGTCATGCTTTCCTGTAGAAATCTAAGAATGTAGTAGAGTGTACTTTTTTCAAATCACATCAATATGTGACCAACGATCTTCACGTGTCTTGCCGTTTGCATCATTACTCAGCAAAAGGTCTGTAAGCGGTTGCCACATGGATAGTTATAGCATTCATGGCTTCTAGCACTGAGAACCACCAGCTAAGTGACACAGTTAGGATGACTCTTTCTTTGATGCCACCCAAAGTACAAAATGAGAAATAGTTGCATTTTAGTTTCTGGGGGTAAAAAAACAGTACACCAGAAAGGACTAAGAAGTCAATAGCATTCTTCATTAACTGTGAAGATTGTAAAGATGCTTTCAGAATACCATCCAGCAAGTGGCAAGGATCTCTTACAGGAAAGCACTTCAGCTCAGGTATTGATTTTGACAGGCCATCACACAACTTTTTCATATACGTAGCTCACTCACTGCAAGTACAAACAATATCACTCCAATCTTTGTTGAACTTGGTAAGAACGCTTTGCAGCAGCATTCCAAGTGACACTGCATTCCATGTTTTCCACAAGTCTGGTGTCATGTTTTCACCAGAATCCCAGATGCTTTGTGACTGCACTCTTTTCACATATACCTGTCACTATACCTTGCATTGAATGTTTAAAGCCTGGGGTGTTTGGCAATTCACATATCAATACTGACTCATTGGAAAAGGGGGCTGATGTATCAAGGGCTTTTACCCACTCTCTGTGGGTAAATGTGATGGTACATATTGGAAAATATTCTTATGAAACCAACATTTTTCCAATCAGCTTGAGCTGTCCTTTGGGCCGCATATCTGTCCGTCAGAACACCCGCAAGCTGGCCTATGAGGTTCACAAGTTGTCCCATACATGTGTCTAAGGACGTCATCAGTAGGTGGAGTTCACGCACTTCTTACACAACCTTGCCCAGCTGTCCCTGGTTCTGCTCATATGCCCCAAGGACTCTTTCAATGGTGGCTAGGGCTTCGGTCCCAGTGTCCTCCTGTATCTCTCTCACAGTTGCCCTCCCACCTGCTCTGTTGACCCAGACCTGTGTCATTGGCACTCAATGCCCCCGCAACTCTCCCTGGCCTCCTCTGATTGTGTGGTGGTGTTGGTAACCACTGAGGTAGGGAGAATCTTGCAGGCAGCAGTGGTGGTGGTGGTTGAGGCAGCACAGGTCACAGCAGCAGGGGCCAGCGCTGTTGTTGCTGCTGTGGTGGTGGCAGTGGTGGTTGGGGTAGTGGGGACAAGGACGTGTTGTGGCCTGGCAGTCCGGATGGGCTACTTTGGTGCTCCTCATCCGAGAAATGTAGGGAGTCTGCATTCAAGAGTTAATGTTCTGTGGGAGGAGACTGGCTCTGCATGTTGGTGTTTTCTTCAGCAGCTGTTGTGTGTGAATCTCCTGTTGAACAGAGATAAAATGATCATTGAAGTGCACTCCACAAGCATGGTGTTCGACATTTGAATGTTACATGTGATACACCACACACTTTACTTTGCAATCAATTGGAATGGCTGCAAGATACCGGGCATCAGAACATGATGTTTAGTTACATACATTACTTGTCCATGGTGTGACATGTTAATATAAACCATGTGCCACGCACAGATTGTGTGCTTACAGGAACGTGTCATCATTTAACAACTTGCGGCACATCATCTTTACGAGAGCTTTTTCTGGTTTGCTCCACATGGAATCACTTTCACCTATGCAAGAACTAGCCATCGTAATGTTATACATACCTTTTTTCATATCATGTACTTAAAATTGTTTGTCTGATTGGCCATGCATGTTGTGTGTTCAAATGAACCTTCATGCTCTGACACCATGGCACTTATGCATTGCATTCTGTGCTGTGAATGATTGTGCCCTGTTTTTCTTCAACATGTGACTCAGTGATTCAAAGTATAATTTCTGTGACAGTTACGTACGCTAAGCTGTCTGCACACTGGATGTGACTTTTGGATATATGGCAAGTTGGAGGACATATTTGTGCTGGAGTGGTCATATGGCTCCATGCATTTTGTTAAGGGTGGCAGGGTGCATGCACATACTATCTACCTGTATGTCAATTATAGATAATGGGGTAACCCAGAAAGTCAAACGGACCTGGGTACAATGCGGGAATAAATAGGTGGTCCGTGACCAATGCTTGTCTCCAGAAATCAATTCAATGTTCACAATGTAGGTTTGTATGCAAATTACAAACAGTAGTACCATATACTCCCAAATTGCTTGATGCTTGTATTAAATACCTTTTTATGCATATATATTTCTAAAGAACACACAGACAAAAATAATTATTTACAGCCCAAATCAGTTCAATATTATATCCACATTTATTCTGAATATATATCAAATTTCTCAATTAGCATAGGTTGCGCGCAGAAGGGGAAAAAAGACAAGTAGGGTAGTTGTGGCGGGTAGTGAAAAGTGTAAATCATATGTTAAAGAAAAACAGATAGATACTTTTGATACACTGGTAACTCAAGACCAGACAATGTGACCTGTCCAATGGTGGACTCATTTTTAAATGTAATCTGTAAATTAATATAAGCAATCAATGCATTATCCAAGTGTGGCTGATGAACAATTGGTACAGGTCTAGTGGGAAAGGGCGTTGACGTTTCGACTCGACTGAGGCAAAGAGGCGTGATTGTGTCCTCCGCTGCGAGACTTCATCAGGACAATGAGTGGCAACCTCAACCTTGTGCGAGGCCTGGCTACATAGGTGATGGATCCGATAGTGAAAATTGGCACAAAATCGCCAACTTGGCAGTTCTATCCAGGTGTGTAGTCAATTACACTGTTAAACTCCTCCTCATCCAAGGTTCATGATGAATGAAGGGGTGGGGCGGGCCTGGACCAGAGAGTGTTGGTACATGGCCCGGCACACCTTCTCCCACCGCTTCCGGTGCTCCCGGATCCCGTACCCGCTAGCGATCTTGCCGCCTGCCTGGGAAGGCGGCGCTGAACATAAAAAACTAGTGCGGCCACCTCCTCTGTGCTAAAGATCTCCCGGGCTGTGACCTGCTCCCCCCTCAAACACCTGCACGGGAGCCAGGCACGGGGTGCGGGACCCTTCCCCTTCTCAGGATGCTTGCCGGCTCCCTTTACCATGGTCTGGGCAGAAAGGAAGGTAAATAAGAAATAAGAAATAAAATAGGGAAGAAGAAAAGAAAAGAGTTTAAAAAAGTAGTTTACAATTAACCAAAAGTAGCAGAAAACACAAAAATATAGAGCTAGAAAAAATGAGGGATAGATAATAAGTAAAATAGATAAAAAAAAACTTCAAACAAGCAAAGGATGGCAGAGATTCAGAGAGGATACAGAAAGCATGCCCAGAACCATAGCAATGAATGAGAAACAAGATGGCCGCGCGCGTTCACGACCCCGTGGGTAAGTTCGCGCGAGATTTCCCTCGCGATCACACACGAACTTGTACTAGCGAGCCGCACACTTTGCGAGATTACACATAGCGCCCGGAAACGGAAATACGTCATGCAAACAAGATGGCCGCGCCCGTGAACGACCGTGAGGGTAACTTCGTGCCGTTGCGCTACAAGCGGCTCGCTAAAACGCACAAAACTTTGAGAACTAACACGCCGCAAAAAAAACAAATTGCATATTCGCACGAATTTGCGGCTTCCGAATTTGATCTCGTGCAAATTTGCACGCCGCGAATCCCACGAAATTGCAGAAAAACGAGTTCTGCAAAACTGAAAGCACGCAGCAGGTGCAAAAGTTTATAATCTACAGTGATGAACCAGAGGGTGGCAGTGATGTACCAGACGGTGGCATGGGTGAACCAGAGGGTGGCAGTGGTGAAACAGAGGGTGCTGTGAACCTGTGATGATGAACCAGACGTAGAAACAACATAGTCGCGACCGTTGCGAGCCGACAAGTAAGTTCGCAATTGCGAACTCGTACAAAACCCTTGCGAACTGGCAGAAACCCTTGCGAACACAAAAAAAAGAAAAAATCAGCAAATTCGCGAGAGTTCGAGGATTATGGGGATTGCGAATTTGTGAATACGCAAATTCGCGAACCACGAATTCGCAAAATTCGCCCATGCTTAGAATTCACAGCAGAATCCCTTCCATCGCATGATATCCCACAAAAACCGTCAGGAGACACTGTTGAACGCCTTCTCGGCGGCCAACAGGATCACCCCCCAGTGGGGATTCAGTAGCCTGAACCCAAACTAACAGAGCTAATACTCTTCTAACATGATCGGCAGTATCCCTACCCGGGATAAACCCATGCTGATAGTCGGATACTAAAGGAGTGATAACCATACCTAAGCGACCGGCCAGAATTTTTGAGAAAATCTTGCTATTGGAATTGATAAGCGAGATAGGCCTGTATGATGAAGGGTACAGCTCAGGTTTATCCCTTTTTTTAAAGACAATTATGGTGGTTTTGCGCCAAGAATCCGGATCCAAGCCAAGTTGAGCAGAAAGAAACAATAGCCTAAGTTCCAACCGAAGCACATGTCGGAACATCTTAAACTATTCGAGAGGGATACCATCTGGGCCTACCGCTTTGCCTGTGGCTAAAGACAATATTGCTCCCTCCACTTCTTCCCAGGTTATACTTGCGGCTAATTTCTCATTTTAGTCTTGAGTGACCTTATTTGTTGCTATTCCACGTCTAAAATCCTGCATCATATCGTCTACACTGATTGTCTCTTCTTCTGTATATAAATGATGGTAATACCTGCTAAACACGTCCAGAACTTCACCAGGGGAGTCCTAAATCTAATAAAGATGGTCCTGAATTTTTTGGATTCAATTGGTTATTTACCTTTGCTCCAATCTCTTTGCTAACACCCTATCGATATTTTCCCCAACTTCCTTTACTCAAGTCCTATAGAGGACGGATTTAGCAGCTAACTTCATAGCAATGTGTTGATAATCTTTATTTTTTGAATAGCAATAGCTTTTAGGGTAGCCTCACTGTTTCGTTGCCGAGTTATTTCCCCAATAAGATCTATTTCTAAGATTCTTAGCTGATCTATCCAGCCTTTAATTTCCACCTGAATTTTCCGCTGTTTAGCTATGGAATAGCTAAGTGTTTCACCCCGGACCCCGGCCTTAAAAGCATCCCATACAATAGGGTCAGATGCTGTACCCCTGTTGATTTTAAAGAACTATTTGATCCAATTACCCATATGTGCACAATAATCGGAATCCAACAAGAGTTTGTGTTCAAATGTCCATGCCTTCTGTTGACTCCTAGGAGGACTGATAGCGAATTCTAAAACTACCGGATTGTGGTCTGAGATGATCCTAAGAATAACATCTATCTAAGCATTCAACACTTTTTCAGCTGGATAATCCAAGCGCACACATTTTTTATTTGGGGCTGAATAAAAAGTAGCTCCAGAGTCACAACTCTTATGGGTGTACCATACATCCACCAACCCAAGTTCTCTAACTAAGCCTTGAGTAGCTTTGAAGACCTTAGTTTTCATACCTCTATATGGGAGATTGCTTGTTATATCAAAGCAACTCTCTAAATGTAGATTAAGAGCTCCACAAAAGATCACAGGGGATGATTATAAAACTAGTTCAACACTCAGATAAAACATCACTTCTGGATCATCTAGGTTAGAAGTAGAAGTAGGTGAAGTAGTGTGGCTCACTGGTTAGAGGCGGCAGACCCGAGAGCAGAGGACGGCCTGGGACCAGGGTTCGATTCCCGGCGCGGCAGGTTTCTGGACCAGGGTCAGCGGACTCGATAATTCTCTCGCCTCGGTGCCCACTCTGATCAGCGATCACACTCGGCAACTCTGGGCATTAGCTTGCCTCATCTTCACTAACGGCCCCACCAGACCGCCGGGGATGCCTGGTCTCACCCTGGAGATACCCATTAAGGGACCATCTCTCAGGGAAGCCAGGAAGGGTTTCGCAGCGGTCGAAGCGCGGAGATACTCCCCCGGGAGTGATTCTAGCGCTATATAAACACGCAAATTAGAACCATAAATGGAACAAATCGTCAATGGAGAACCATTAATTTGAATCTCAACAATGGCCCATCTCCCCAGGGTGTCCTCCTTTACCCATTTGCAAGCCCCCAAACCATACTTAATCATAATCGCCACCCCCCTAGTAGTGGTACTCTGTCTGGTAAAAGTGAGCACTTCCATGCCAAGATCATTCAACCAGCTTCGATTATTCCAGGGGATGTGGGTTTTCGTGTATACAAAGCGCATCAATCCGCATAGTCTGCAATATTTGAGCCATTACCCCTCTTTTTCTCTTATCAATCAAGCCATATACATTCCATGACCATATGCTTAGTTTACTGGTCGTCATTATATCTAAACATCATCAATTCCTGTCTACCCAGCCCAGAACCAAGACTACATTTCATCACCCCCCAAAAAATTGTAGTCTTTCATATTGAAAAAAGTACCATAACCTAAATGCATGCCAACAAATAAACACAGACCTTGCATTCCCCCTCCCCATCTCTCCCCATCCCATACACACCCAAACCTCCCACACCCCCCTCCCCCTCCCCTCCCAAATGAGGCATAAGGACCTAGTCCTCTTTGATGGGAAGCGGATAGAAGAACACTCTCCAGGCACCCCCCCCCCTAAAAAGCTTGATACCAATATACTGGAAAGAAGAAAAGAAGAGGGAAAAGCAGTCGAAGAGAAAAATATACACATGAATAAAAGGGCAATACACATAGGGATCACTTAATATTGTCTATTTAAATATTAACCCTATTATCCCTCAATTCCCATCAAATTGTACTCAAGAATTCCTTTGCTACAATTTCAGATACGAAAAACTGCACCTGACCCTCATGGATAATTTTCAATTTAGCTGGGTTGAGTAAGAAGGCCTCTACCCCCTTCTCCTTAAATAGCGGAATCATTTGGGGCAGATGCCACCTCTTTTGCACTGTCACCTGACAAAAATCAGGACAAACAAAACATTCACATCCTTTTCACCCTCTCTTACTGTCTGTTTATGCTAAATCATAAATTGCTTCCCTTGACAAAAAATTATTAAGGCTAATCAAAATCTCTCTTGGCCTCTCAATAGAGCCCCCAGCTCTAGTCCGCTGATTACATGGAAACCTATGAGCTCTCTGAAGTTCTACGTTCCAATCCGAATTCTTAAGCTCTGGAAAGGCTAAAATAGATCAATTACAAACTGCTGTATGTCTTTGCCTTCTAGTCCTTCAGGTAGTCCCAAAATCCGTAAATTGTTCCTTCTGGAGCGATTTTCCAATTCCGTCAATTTCCAAGTTGTATCCTCTTTCAGAGACTGCAGGGATGCAATAGTGGCCTTCTGCTGTACTGTTTCATCCTCCAATACTTAAATCCTGGCCTCAGCTTCCCCGATTCTTACTGAAAACTCAGTGCAGGTCTTTGCTTCTTGGCGCACAGTGATTTGTAGTTTTCACACTGCGCCCGGAATCCGAAGCCCTTCAGCCCTAGTCTGTTCTCGATGGGCTATTATGCTTTGGTAAATGGTTGAGAGGATAATTTCTCCTAGTACTGGCATATCTAAACTTGCAATTTCTCTAGAATAAATTCCTTGTTCCACATCACCGCCAGATTGAGGAGAAAACGAATAGTCCCAGACTAATGATCCTGCTAGGCCGACAGCACCTTTTTCCAATGGATGATGTGATTCCCTTTGTTTACGAACAGTTCCCTTACTGATAGAGGTCTCCTCACTCATCTCATTTTCATCTCTAACCCCCTCTTTAGACAGTTGTTCCATATTCCGTAGGCGCAAAGGGCCCGATGTAGGTAATCCTCATTTACCTACTCTAAAATACCTAATTTTACTGATTCGGTATTCTAGATTCGGTAAATGAGATGTAGCTAAAAATTCGGTATTTTTTACCGAATCGGTAGGATTCGGTAATTTATTTGGTAGTTGCCATTGATTCATATGGGCCTTGAGGCCCATAAGAAATAATATCACCTACCGAATCGGTAAATACCGATTCAGTAAAAATACCGTATTGTCAAGGGGAACAGGGTGTCACTTTGACACCCTGTAGCACCCCTGATTTTGCTTGTGTGCCATGGGACACACATACATGCCCTTAGGGCATGTATGTGTGCCACATGGCACAGGTGTACATGCACAGATGTGCATGTACACAGGAATTCGTTATTTACCATGCAATAGTATTACATGGTAAATAACGAATCGGTAATGGCCTGTGGCACTGTTTGAAGTGCCACCTACATCTGTATTTATCGATTCGGTAAATTTACCGATTCGGTATTTTACAGAATCGGTAAATATACAGATTCTGTAACTATAAGGCCCCCTACATGTCAAACAGCAAATCGGCCATTACCGACCGGTATTTGCCGTCCTACATCTGGCCCTAAGTCTCTTCAACCCTCTCCAAATGGCTACCGTCCAGATTATTTATATTCTCCAGAGCTTGAATAACCTCTAAAAAGTTGGACAAAGGCATAGCAGCTGGAGCAGGTATCATAAATTCCTTTCTTGTTGTTACGTCACTAATGATCAAACTCCCAACCGGAGCCAACTTACCCCTAGAGAAAGCAAGTTGTATGGTTCCTGCCTTCCCAGCCTTAGAACCAATACTTTGCATATCGCCACTTGCGTCCGCTGAGCTACTCTGAATGGCACCAGTGCAGCCGCTCTCTGGCACCCAAAGTTGCAACAGTAGCAGGATCATTACTGTATACTGGCAGAGGTAGCGGTATTGCAGCTGCAGCATTGTTGTTGCTCATAGTTTTGTTACAGCCATCCCCCAATGAAACACTCAACTCCGTGTCCACCGGACTCTTCCCTTTTACCAGTTGCTTTTTTAACAGCCCAGGGACTGTTTTGTGTTTTCGGACGGTACTGCCTCTTTTCTGCACCGGGCCTGGGGAGGAACCACTAGCACCACGTCGTGCTCCGCCATCGACGCTTCTTCCGAGACCAGCCTTTGCCGGACTCTCGGTAGAGGAGACTGTTGTTGTTGCCGGAGGGCCCCGGGTCTTGGGGCCGATAGCTACATTCTTCGGAGCTAATACAGAAGCTGATGAGCATAGGGAGAGCACCCAGTGTGGCCAGCATGCAGAGCCAGCACAGCACCAGCTCAGAATGCCGACACGCCACAGACCCCACGACCAACTAGGTACAGTTTTCCAAGCGTGCAGGAACCAATATTGCCAGAGCATTCCTTACTCCGGGAGAGCGTCCAAATCCAGCTTACTCAGCTGAGCGAGCGGTCGCCATCTTGCGCCTCCGCGTTCCAACAGTTATTCTACTGTTGCAGTTAGTGGAGTGGAAATACTAATTTTTACCCCATTGCTATTCAACATTTTCTCTACTGTTGCACTAACTGGAGTGGGAATTGTAAATGTTACCCCTCCACTATCCGATACTTTCCCTACTGTTGCACTCACTGGAGTTAGAATAGCAATTCTTATCCTTCCCTTTCCAGCAATTTCCCTACTGTTGCATTCACTGGAGTGGGAGTGATACATGTTAACTCTCTGCTATCCATTACTTATCCTACTGTTGCACTTAGTAGAGTGGGATTAGTAATTTTTACCCCTCTGCTATCCAACTCTTTCCCTACTGTTGCTCTTACTGGAGTGGGAATATAAATGTTTTCCCCTCCGCTATCCAAAACTTTCCCTAATGTTGCTCTCACTGGAGTGGGAATAGTAATTTTTACCCATTTGCTATCCAACACTTTTGGAAAGGGGCGACCACTCGGTCCCCGCGAACGTATGGTGGAGTACCCCGATCCCCCCGGGAGGCCATCTTGGGCGGGAGGCGAGTCTCGGCTGGTATGCCCGAAGCGGCGTAGCCGGGGCGCGCCTTTTCCCGCCCTGGAGTGGGTTGTCCTAGACGCTGACGCCGCCGGCCACGCCCCCGGAGGCAGGCGGAGGCGGGTTTACGCCCGCCCGAAGACGGATAAAAGGAGCAACAAGCCAAGAAAGCATCCTCTTGTTCCTGTGCTCTGAAGCTGCACCTCCCCGCTGCACGTGAGCTCGAGACGGAACGAAGAGCCAATTTTGAGCGTTGTAATTTTGTTCTTGTTTTACAGATATCTTCGTTGGAGAATGCCGGGCAAGAAGGTCGGAAAGCGGGTCGGTACCGATCAGATGCTCCGCATGCTCGTGAAGGAGGTAGCCGAGTTGAAGAAACAGATGGCGATAAAGAACGGGGAGGGAGGCCCGAAGCGAATCGTCGGACCAGCATTGCCGTGAGTAGTCCCTAGCGGGAGAGGCAAGAGGTACAAGAGGGGGGCACCTGGGGGGGAGGCCCCGGTTCCCGATACACCGATAGAGGAGCCAATCCCGGTTCCGAAGGAGGGGCATCCGATCCCCGTGGTAGTCACCCCCGTGAACGGGGAAGATATGCCTCCCGAGTTGGCTGCACAACTGGCAGCGTGGTTGGGAAAAGATAGTGAGGGCACCACGGCGGACGACGCCAGGGCAGTAATGAGACAATTGCGGGAATCTAGAGAGGCTGCGAAGGCACCATCTTCTGTTCCCCCACAGGTTCCGGTGGCTGAGATTGCAGCAGGCGCGAGTTCGGCAGCAAGTACAGCACCTAGTTCAGGTAAGCGGCTACTGCCGATTGCGGGGGAGGGGTCTGTACCCTCACGAAGGGAGAAAGTGGCCCAGCATGTTCCACTCGAAATTAAGGAAAAGATTTGGGCTGATAAGTATGTGAACATGTTTTCTTTGCTTACTGACCATTACGAGATCGAGCATGTGAAGGGCCAAAAAGAGCTTATGCATCCGAGTGTTTGGCGCGCAAAAATGTCCGCCTTTAAGGTCAACGAGAACATAGGTACTTGGGGCAGAGCGTTTGGCATTTTCACCTCCATTATGGGTGAGCGAAGGCCTGAGTTGTTGACGGAATTACCTATTTATCAGACACGTATCATGGAATATTCTCTAGCGTACGAGGGCAATCAGTGGTTTTGTTATGACAATATTTTTAGGAAGGCTAAGGAACACGACCCAGCCTAACTTGGGATTGTTATGACTCCATTTCTTGGCAAAAAATGGAGAATTCAGGCATGTTAAAGGTACCATTGTCGGGGGGTATCGGGGGTGAGTCTTCCCGCCAAACCTCTGGGACACCCTTTCGGACGGGTGCAGGTAACGAGCATCACTCGAAGTCGAGTGGCAACGCAGGTAAAAAGGGGATTTGTTGGAATTTTAACAGGGGAAAATGTACAAGGCCTCAGGGGTCATGCAAGTTTAGACACGAATGTGGGGGGTGTGGACAGTCCTCTCATCCCGAGACCATGTGCAGAGCCAAAACGGGTGATAACGGTGGTAGGGGAAGCGCCAAACAGGTCTGAAATAGTCCGAGGGGCGCCTTTACCTACCCCGGTTGATACCATGGCAATGATTCCTTGGCTCAATGAATACCCGGATCATGTCTCCGCTGGGGTGTTGCGAGACGGGTTTTTGTATGGTTTCCGCATTCCAGTGGGGGATTTTCAGGGTAAAACAAGTTGTAAGAACCAACTGTCGGTCCTGCAGCATACGGCGGTGGTACAGATAAAGATTGGGAAAGAGGTAACTCGAGGGCGGGTTGCCGGTCCATTCGAGTTACCACCGGTTGCTAACTTTGTTTGTTCCCCCTTAGGGGTGGTCCCCAAGAAGGACCCGGGTGAGTTTAGGCTAATACATAATTTGTCAGCCCCACGAGGTCTTTCCGTGAATGATGCGATAGACCCGGAAGTATGTTCGGTGCGGTACGCATCTTTCGATGAGGCCGTCGCCATGTTGAATCGCCTGGGGCCCGGAGCGCTGATGGCCAAATCGGACATCGAGTCAGCGTTCCGGTTGCTCCCGGTACACCCAGACGATCAGCGTCTCCTTGGTTTCATGTTTCAGGGTCGCTATTACATGGATAAATGTATGCCAATGGGTTGCTCCATATCTTGTGCTTATTTTGAAAAGTTCAGTTGTTTTTTGCAATGGGTATTCACAAGAAAGACGGGTTTTCAGCATGTGATGCATTATCTCGATGACTTTCTGTTCCTGGGGGCAGCCGGGGATCCAGAATGTGGACAGGCTTTAAAAGAGTTTTGTGTCTTAATGAATCACTTTGGCGTGCCTTTGGCACCAGGTAAGACTGTGGGTCCCTCGACTTCACTCGAGTTTCTGGGGATCGAGCTCGACTCGGAGGAAGGTTGTTTTCGGTTGCCCAAAGAGAAGGTATTGAAATTCAGGGCATCCCTTGAAACATGTATTCGAGAGACTAAGGTAAACCTGCATCAATTGCAACAAACGGTGGGCCAGTTGAATTTTGCCCTTAGAGTAATCCCAATGGCCCGCCCCTTTTCCCGCTCGATTGCACAAGCCATGGTCGGCCTTAAGGAGGGACATCACCGCACGAGGCTCTCGGCAGAGATTCGCCAGGACATGCGCATTTGGTTGGCATTCCTGGCAGATTTCAATGGTCGAGTTGTCTGGAACAAGCCGGCGGTGTCCTCCGAGGAGCTGGGGCTGTGGACAGATTCGGCTGGGAGTATAGGTTTTGGCGCCATATTCGGTACGCAATGGTCGGCTCAGAAATGGCCGTCATGGTGGCACGAGTGCGGGCTGACAAGTAACATTGCTTTCCTCGAGCTCTTCCCTATTTTGGTGGCCCTGAAAACATGGCCTGAGGGGTTCCGAGATCACTCTGTGGTGTTCTGGTCTGATAACATGACCGTGGTTGAGTGTATCAATAGTCAGGCAGCACGTTGTAAATGGATTCTAAGACTGCTTAAAGAAATTGTATTGTTGTGTATGCAGTTGAATGTGCTCTTTAGGGCGCGACATGTCCCAGGGGTGCTGAACCAAGCGGCTGATGCGCTTTCTCGTTTCCGTATGCAGGCCTTCTGGGGTTTTCTGCCCACAGCGGACCCGGTGGCGGCACCCTTTCCCGAAGCTCTCTGGTCTCTCGTTGCCCCGAACTACAAAACCTCGTGGGAGAGAGTTTAGCACCCAGGACAAGGAAGGCATATGAAGGGGCGTTTCGTTCCTATTGGTCCTTTTTGGGTTCTGCTAGGGGGGAGCTTTGGGGCCAGGAAGAGTTTGTCGTAAAATTTTTGCTGTCCTTACATCAGGCAGGCAAATCAGTAGCTACGGCCCAGAGGCATCGGGCCGCCATTTCCTTTATGGCAAAGGCTCATGGGATCCAGGACCCGACAGCGTCTTTCGTGGTGCAGAAAGCGCTACGTGGGTGGCAACGCCTTGAGGGTCGCAGAGTAGATGAGAGACACCCGATAGGTCTGGATAGGTTGGCCCTGTTATTTTCCGTACTCCCTGCGACGTGTTCATCCCAGTATGAAACAGTATTATTCCGAGCCGCTTTTGCGTTAGCATTCCATGGGGCTATGCGGGTAAGCGAACTGGTGGCAAAGAACAAGCAGGATACGGTGGGGGGACTGTGCCGAGAGCACATACAGGTTAAGATGGAGAGGATGACTGTCTCGTTTGTCAGGTCCAAGGCCGATCAGGGTGCGATTGGGGACTGCATAGTCATACATAGGATTCCCGGATCTCCCATGTGCCCTGTTGTTTGCGTAGAGGAATATTTAGCGCAGAGGGTGGCATCATGGGGGGGGACCTTGTTGAGACACTCTGACGCCACCCCACTGACGAGGTTTCAGTTCCAGCGGGTGCTTTCAATGTCAATTTCGGCCGCGGGTTTGAACCCCGGCGAGTTTGGGACCCATTCCTTTCGGATAGGGGCTGCTACTGAAGCTACAGCCAGGGGTCTGAGTGTGGAAAAAGTTAAACGTTTGGGGCGTTGGTCCTCGAATTGTTACAAGAGGTATGTGCGGTTGCACATGTTGTGAAGCGGTAATCATGTACTCACGCTTCTTGTTTTTGTTTGGTTTACAGTTTCGCAAGCTTACGAGGCGGGGCGGACTGAGCAGTCGACCCGACACCTGGGAACCACCGGTCAGACATCACCGGCTGCGGAAAAAGTGGTGTGGGTCGTGGGCCACTCATACGTGAGGCGTGCCGCGGACGTATTCAAAGCAGGTGACATGATTCACACGGCTGGGGAATACGGGTACAGGGTGACCTTCTATGGAAGGGGTGGGCTCTGTATTGACCAGTTTCAATCCTTTTTCGAGGGTTTGTTAGGGCGGACAAGGTCACCACCGTCTATAATCATAGTCCATCTTGGGGGTAATGATTTGGTGACCACTGGTAGACGACTGCTTCTCGAGGCAATGCTTTCCACTGTAAGTTGGTTGGCGAGAAGAGTTCCAGGGTGCACAATTGCATGGTCCCATATGATTCCACGAAAAGTGTGGCGGGGGGCGATTTCGGTTTCTGCTCTGAATCACTCAGTGAAGAAAGTAAATAACAAGTTGGGTAGATTGTTTCGTTCAAGGGCACTGCATTCTATTCCGCATGGTTGTATCAAGGGGGACAGTATGTATTTGGGAGATGGGGTCCATTTGTCCCGGGTGGGGAATGAGTTACTCATAGGAGACCTCATAGCTTGGCTAAAGAGTTTAAAACATGACCTTTAGGCAGGAGTTGTTGTGGGGGGTCCGGATAGCCGGTCAACTATCCGGCCTGTGGCGGTAAGGTCATGATCGGTGAGCAGTAATTGGAAGATCCCTATGAGGGGGCGTCACCCATTACGGATGGGAGCGCCCGGGGGAGGTGGCCATTGGCCCCTCAACGGGGAGGCGGTCCCTTCTAAGGATGGGCCGCCGAAAGAAAAGGAAAGGCGGTCAAGGCCCCTTCCTTGATAGGAGGGGCTACGGGCCCCTCCTGGGGAATTTCCCGGGGCCAGGACACCTGCGACGGCAGATGTGGTAAGTTGTGTGGGGTGGGGAGGGGGTTTACGCTACCTTCTAGACACCTCACACGAGTCCTCGGACGACCTTTAAATGGCGTTGAGTTCATTGGGGCCCCCGTCAAGTCAAGGGAAATTGGTAGATGCATTTGAGGTACAGCCTCTGTGCGGTCGCCTCTCCCAAGTGGGGGGGGGGGTAATTCTGGTTTAGGGATCTGACACCGGTTACGACCTTGCCGTTGGCCCTTAACGTTAGGATGTACAATTTCAAGTTAAATGTTTTGTAGGATGTTAGTTCGGCTAGGAGAACCTTTGTATTAGAAATATGTTAAGGTTAGCCAAACATCGTAATGTGGAAATGGAATTGTACATAATATGAAACTGTTATTTTAATGTTTTGATTTTGTTTCATATTTTAATAAATACGGCCGGGAGGGTCACTCCCTCCCGCCTTCCAAAAGTTCAGAACCGTTTCTGTTTCCCATCCTTGGGGATTGCGTCGAGAGAGGGTGGCGGGTATCTCAGCCATATGGAAAGGGGCGACCACTCGGTCCCCCCGAACGTATGGTGGAGTACCCCGATCCCCCCGGGAGGCCATCTTGGGCGGGAGGCGAGTCTCGGCTGGTATGCCCGAAGCGGCGTAGCCGGGGCGCGCCTTTTCCCGCCCTGGAGTGGGTTGTCCTAGACGCTGACGCCGCCGGCCACGCCCCCGGAGGCAGGCGGAGGCGGGTTTACGCCCGCCCGAAGACGGATAAAAGGAGCAACAAGCCAAGAAAGCATCCTCTTGTTCCTGTGCTCTGAAGCTGCACCTCCCCGCTGCACGTGAGCTCGAGACGGAACGAAGAGCCAATTTTGGCCCACCCACCAGCCCCTGAAGACAGCAAGTGGTTTTTTAAATAAAGTTTTGACGCGGTAACTCTATTTCTTACAGGTTGTGATGATTGACTTGTCATTTGTATATGCAATAAAGAGAATAATCATTTAGAGTATGTTTTTTCGAATAAAGTTTTGCACTAGTGTTGATCAGTAATCATACGTGAAGTAGTTATGGTTGCTTTTTTACTTTAGTAATTTAGTTAATTGTCGTATTTATTTTGGTCGGGCGATAAGGTCATGATCGGTGAGCAGTAATTGGAAGATCCCTATGGGGGGGCGTCACCCATTACGGATGGGAGCGCCCGGGGGAGGTGGCCATTGGCCCCTCAACGGGGAGGCGGTCCCTTCTAAGGATGGGCCGCCGAAAGAAAAGGAAAGGCGGTCAAGGCCCCTTCCTTGATAGGAGGGGCTACGGGCCCCTCCTGGGGAATTTCCCGGGGCCAGGACACCTGCGACGGCAGATGTGGTAAGTTGTGTGGGGTGGGGAGGGGGTTTACGCTACCTTCTAGACACCTCACACGAGTCCTCGGACGACCTTTAAATGGCGTCGAGTTCATTGGGGCCCCCGTCAAGTCAAGGGAAATTGGTAGATGCATTTGAGGTACAGCCTCTGTGCGGTCGCCCCTCCCAAGTGGGGGGGGTAATTCTGGTTTAGGGATCTGACACCGGTTACGACCTTGCCGTTGGCCCTTAACGTTAGGATGTACAATTTCAAGTTAAATGTTTTGTAGGATGTTAGTTCGGCTAGGAGAACCTTTGTATTAGAAATATGTTAAGGTTAGCCAAACATCGTAATGTGGAAATGAAATTGTACATAATATGAAACTGTTATTTTAATGTTTTGATTTTATTTCATATTTTAATAAATACGGCCGGGAGGGTCACTCCCTCCCGCCTTCCAAAAGTTCAGAACCGTTTCTGTTTCCCATCCTTGGGGATTGCGTCGAGAGGGGGTGGCGGGTATCTCAGCCATACCCTACTGGAGCAAACTTTGGCATGGAAATGGTATTTTCTTCCTCTCCTCTATCCAACACTTTCCCTACTGTTGCACGTACTGGAGTGGGAATAGACATTTTTTCCCCTCCGCTATCCAACACGTTTCCTACTGTTGCTCTCACTGGCGTGGAAATAGTAATTTTTACATCTCAGATATCCAACACTTTCCCTAAAGTTGCACTTACAGTATTGGACAATTTAGGTTCAAATATATTTTTTATAGTTTCATGTTTTAATTTATTCTAGATTGTTTTTTTATTAAAATTATTTATATATATATATTTTTATTTCTATGTAAATGTAAAATGTTAAAATAAATTAAAGATAATAGTTTATTAATTATTTTAAAGTAAATGTAAATATATGTATAAATTATTGTTTGTGTGTTTATTTTATTTTTATTAATTTGATTTGCTATATTTTGTAAAAAACATATATTAAACTTGATTAATTTTGTTAAAATTATTAATAACATTTTATATATTTAATATATATTATTTTATTTTATATATCAATTTAAATCAATAATTTTTACAGTTATATTTTTTACATTTATATTTTTTGCATCAATATTTTTGTAATTTCCTGTTCAGGCATCGGAGTTGATATTTTGTAGTCTATATTTTTTCAGAATCCTGGAAGCACACGTCGTGCTTGTTGACTTTATGCATTTGGTTCCCTAATAGTGCGCGGCTGCAGGTCTGATTGTGGGTCTTTCAAACATTATTCATGTTAATTGCAATTAACATGAATACCATCTCAAAGGCCCACATCAGCCCCGCAGCTGCGCACTAATAAGAAAAGAAATACAGAAAGTCAACCAACAGGATGTGTTTTTTCTGAATCCTGAAAGCACACGTCGTGCTTCAGACATTTTTGTAAGTTGACAGGCATTTCCTCTTACGAACTTAGGCCCTTTGAGGGTATATATGTGACTGTCCTTCTTTTTAGGTGTACTTGAATTTAGATGCATGATTCCGGCACGTTTTTTTGTTCGGTGTGGGTATTCTTTTACGTCTGCTTTACTTCTTTTCTGACTGGGTTTCTCACCTGACTGTGTTTCAGCAACCATGGCATTTCTGATAATTTTAATAAAGTCATCGGTTAATTGGTTTCTCACAGGAGGGACCATCTTAATTTGTATGTATCCTAATGTGGTTCATTGTGTAAACTGTGTAAATTATGTACATATCTTTGTATATATTTTCTATATAGGTGTTCCTTCTTTCATTGTGTCGTGAAGAGGCCTATAATTTAAAGGCCGAAACACGTTGACACCCAATTTCTTAAGTCTCTGGAAGGCCTGGACAATTGAATGTATTAAATACACTGTTTGTTGCGTTAAAATCCAAGATTTCCTCTCTGCAAATACACACGGACCTCAGAGGCTATCGCTTATAGTGATTGTACAGAAATTGTCTGCACAGCCTCCCGCAAGTAGATGTGTGGAGGATAGGAGTCTTTTTTATAGGAACCATACTTGGTGTTGTATTGAGTTATGTAGTGTTTTGTTCTATTTTGTTTAATTTCTGTATATAGTGGAATTTGTATTTATTATGTATTACAAATTGCAACTACTCTATTTCAATCTAGAAAAATATGAATACTTGGAGAGATCCAATGAAAGAAAGATCTCGAAATGTTCGAACTGTGTCTTTGATTAATTGATGTAATCATTAGAATTAATATTAGCTGTATCTTTTCCTACTTCTCAATGTTATTCTGATTTCCAGTATATAACTAGCCCTTGAGAAGCAGGGTTACTAGGGCCAGCCAGTCCTTTTCTTTCAGCTTTAGATTTGCTGCATTCATTTTCCTAACAATCTGTGGGTGCGAAGCTGCTCTGGGCCTTTGAAATAGTATTCATGTTAATTGCAGCACCTGTGTGAACTACAATTAACATGAATACTGTCTCAAAGGTCCACATCAGCCCCGCAGCTGTACACTGTTAAAAAATAAAATGCAAAAAGTCAACCAACACGACGTGTTTTCGGAATCCTGACAGCACACTTTAGATTTGCTGCATTCATTTTCCTAACAGTGCATGGCTGCGAGGCTGATGTGGGCCTTTGAGATAGTATTCATCTTAATTGCAGTGCAAACTGGTGCTGCAATTTAATGGAATTCTTTCAAAGACCCAAATCAGTCCTGCAGCCGCGCACTAATAGGAAAATGATTGCAGCAAGTGAATGCTGATGAATGTGAGCCCCCCCACAGGCTGTAAGGGAAAAAAACTTACCTGCTGCTTCCTCTTGTCACCGCCGCCTCTTCCTTTGACACCCGCAACAGGAAAATTACTGTTTTTCGCTCAGCTCGTGTTATAAAAGCAGCAGCGCGAATGGTCTTGCAGGATGTCACATGTGTGCGCTAAATTAAGGACACTGAGTGCTTGGGGTGACTTTGGTGTGCATGCGTGCACCTTATAGGAACAGTGCTTGCCACCATTGAATACAGGCAGTATAACTTCTGCTGTAGGTTGAAGGTTTATTGCTTTCATAACTAGAGCCTTTTAACTGTGTGCAAAGAGGAACCAGCTTCAGTGACAGAACCATAACTGGGTCTCTCTTCAGTCACTGTAACTTGTTTTTGTGCATTCAACTTGTGTGCCTTTAGCAATGTTCAACCTGTCTTTTGCTTTGATTCCTGGATATGGTCTGTGTTTGGATTTTGAACCAATCATCATCAGGGTCAAACCACAAAGGTCCTAAAACTAACCTGTGCTTAAACCTCTCTCATGTAGACTGGCACAAAAGCTGTTAGGCTTACTTTAGAGGCAAAGTTAAAGTGTTTATGCACCACTTATACTGTGATAAAGACACAACACAAGAAAAATCTCACTTCAATTTACAAAAATGATGAACATGCTAATTAATTATTTGACACCAAAACAGTACAAATTCATCAGTAAAAACAGAGTTATGATTTTTTAAAGTTTAAAGTGAAAAATAGCACCTAAGAGATCAAAGTGTCAAACACAGATATCCTGCTGTGTGAAACGGGGGCAAAGTCAAAAGTTGTAGCCAACTGCGATGGAGCATGGGTCAGATATACGACGGGGATTGACCCTGGTCTCTGCCAGTGGCGGCTGGGGACATTTGAAAGAGGGAGGGCGTAAAATTATTGTGGTACTGCACTGAGGCGAGCGAGCGCGGGGAGGGTGTTTCTCCCTGAGACAATTTTGAAAAAAGTGTGGATTAATGGAGCATATTCAAGCAAATTTGAGGAAGCAGGAAGGTTGATAATGCAATACACCCAGCAATGCCCCAGCCTCCTCCTTATGACCCCTATTACCCTTCCATCTCTCTCCTTTGCTTCTCTTCACCTCTCTCAAGTACTGAAAGAGCAGCAGCACTTTAATCAGGTCCTCTGGAATTATGCAACAGGAAGTACCAAATTATGCAGCAGGGTTTGCTACATTTTACAGTGTAATGCAGGGTAGAATTATATGAGGGCCAGCAGACGACCCCCCAGCCACCAAACAGCACAAGAGCAAGGTATGAGCCATGTCCCTACTTGATCAGAGCATACACCTTGTGTAGCGCCCGTTCATTTCATGTTTACACCCCACCATCTAGCTCGCCCTTTCACCTCATGTTTACCCCCTGATCTTAGCTCGCCCTTTCACTTCATGTTTACGCCCGGCTCAGTCACGTGATTCCCTGCGTTTTTCCTAAAGCCAATCATGGATTTATTTATAACTTGGTGAATGAAGTTGGCCTGCATCTGAGTCATTTCTACTGTCAGCGAGATCAGTGAACAACTGCCTTAACTAAAGGTTGTCTGTAGTTTGAAAAGGTTGCATCAATGATTCTAAACTTTTTGAATTTTTCAGACTCCCACTGAATAACTACTGATAGCTGGGGATCCTGGCTTCAGCAATTTCTACAATTTGAACTCCAAAACAATATTCAAAACACAGAAACACTTATGCATCAAACATATATACGCATTAATAAATAATATATGTAACTCACAAACATAAAAACCCCTAAAAAAAATCGAAATTTTAATGGGATGGTTGAAGCGGATCAGAATGTACTTTTATTTCTAAAAGACGAAGCAGTATAGTAGATTAAACGATATTCCTTTGTCATGTTTGCGTCTACTGCATGCTCTAAATTTGACCGCGCATACCAGTCCTTCAGTGGGGGGGAGGAGGAGGGGGAGGGGAGAGTGACATTGTACATAAATAAGATGCACATACGGAGATCGCATTGTGCATAAGAATTTATATGGGGAGAGCGACATTGTACATAGTATCACAAATGAGGACAGTGACAGCTCTGTTCTTCGGACAAAAGCGAAGGCCAGAACATTCCAGCATTCAGACTTTACTCCATCGATGCTAGTGTTATTTTCCTCCTGTGCTGAGTTATGTTGATTCCCATTGTTCATGACGAGCTCAGCTCGTCATGAGTGTATGGAGGTGTACACCATGACGAGCTGAGCTCGTCATGAGCGTCGAAGGTTAAATTGCTGCCATCCATTGGCTCAGGAAGCAAAACCCCCACTCTATCGAGATTTTCATTTCTTTCCCAAGTCCCAACAATAGAATCCAAAAAAAAAAACACACACACACAGAGACAGACGCCTGTAGCCAAAACGCGTGCACTAATATTTTCGAAGAATGATAGGATATTTCACCCTCTGGCCATTTTCTGCAAATGTCTGGCAACGATGGCATACCAGACCAGCGCTGTAGCTACTGTGCACGCTCACAGACGTATCAGCACCTTTCAAGCAGTGCGTTTGGCCGCGCGGCACAGAGAAGCGTGCCTGGTAAAAGTCATTTAACTACTGCACAGGCTGTCATCATGGTCATATTTCTTTCAATGAGCATCATTGTAATAATCTGCTTTTCAAATAATCATCGGACTATTTGATATATTACAGAATCATCCATGATGAATATGCCTTTGTGTAAATGCTGGCAAGAAGTCACTCTACAGTATATGTGCGAGAAAAAAAGGACTACGCATGATGAACAGTACTGGTGTGAGAAATTGCTCTTTGGGCGGAGAAAAAAGGCTTAATTTAACCCGAGAGAAATGTCCCTAATCCGTTTGAGTCATCTGCAGTTAGCTTCAACACTCAGATGGTGAATTCTAACACAAATACTGCAGCGCCATGCAGCGAGTTTCGCCTCTACGTTTGTGAAGAAAAGGCAAATACTTTTTAGAAAATGGTAAAAAAACATGGAGGGAATCAGAAGTCGATCTCACCTCACTTACATAGTTAAACAAATTAAGTGCAACGTTACAGTTTTTTTTTGTTATCTACTGAAAAAGAGAATGCTAGTTTCCTTCCTCTTGTCCTCATAATTAACACATCAAAAAATGGGCAGGTAGTGAGGAAAACGGTCAAGGCACAGAAGAAAAGTATAAATGTCGCCTATCCACCTTATTGCCGGTGGGCCTAGTTTTTGGCCTTTCTTTAGATATTTGTCATTGTCTGGACTGTTACCAGGATATCAATTCCCTGGCAGTGTGTATGTATCATGAGCAGACAGAACAGTTGGCGGCTCGGGGGTGGGGAGGTGGTGTCGCGGCTAAAGAGGAGGGGAAGAGGGGGAAGACAGGGAATTAAATATAAAAGAAAAGTATACTGAACACTAACCTGACCGCCGGCCGGTCCGCGCCGCCTCTGCTCTCCTTGGCTCCTTCACAACGATTGCCAGCCCCTCTCAGCCAATCCTGGCGCTGCCAGCAGCCCCAGGCTTGGCTTAGGGCACAGCTACTCTTCGCCCGCAGCACGCCCATTAGGAGACCGAGGGGCTCCTAATGGGCATGCGCAAACCACTTCAAACACAAGTGCGCATGAGTGGGCACGGGTAAGAATGTTTCACTCCATCCCCACTCAAGCGCACTTATGTTGTGCTGCTGCATGCCTCTGGTGTTGGTCTGACAATCATGTTAGTCAACATGACGTCGGACTGCCCACCCCGGTCGGCGGTCTGACGTCATGCTGACTGACATGATTGTCAGTTCTCCCTCGGCCTCTTTGAACTTAAGTAAACTGAATCAGTTTACTTAAGTTCAGAAACGCCGAGGAGCTGCGGGCCCCACGCCCCAATGGTTGCACCGCGCCTGGTCTCTGGTTCCCCTAGGACTTAGAAGAGATTTTGGAAGAGAATGCCTGAGAAACAGGGTCTCCGCAGCTGGCGGTGTCTGAGGAGGAGGTGTAGTCATCGGGGAGCCACTGGATAAAGTTCTGCTGATGATTCCTTCATTTGGACTTAATCTCTCTTTTGGATGTAAAAAATTTCCAGTGGGACAAAGCTGCAAGCTGTTGTTGAGGAGAGCTCCACGAGGCAGAATAGCTCTTCTGTGAAGAGCCGCTGAACAGTATTTGCTGCTACGGGAAAGCACATAGTGGGAGCTGCCGTGAAGTCAGGCTGACCGATGGTGTACCATGGGGGGATTGACAAGCAAGAAGGTCCCGGTCCTCTCTTAGTTCTCAGAGAACATTGTTGGAAGAAAGGTCCCAACATTTGTCTGGTTTTGGTTTGAGATGGTTTGAGCATTTTCTGCCCCTGTGTTTGCAATCAGGAGACCAGCAAACTAGCCCTTGGGGTCAATCTTGAATTACTGGGTTCAAGTAGAAGAGTGAGGTTCAAGCAAAGTGGGGGCTCAGAGCAGGCTTCAGGCAGCAGAGCAGTCATTTTTGGTGCAGCAAAGCAGTCATTCTAAAGTACACATCAGGCCACAGCAGCAAGCGGTCTTCTGAGAGTCCTTTAGCAGGTCCAGAACTGAACTGTAAAGTGGGTCTGAGGGATCTATTGTTATAGCTGGTGTCCCCTTTGAAGTGGGAGAAACGTTGGGAGGCTTCTCTTCACAGAAGTGTCTGAAATCTCCTGCCTCCCTGCCCTGGTCCCAGTCTGTCTACAAGTACAGTAGGCTATTGTAAAGGTATTTGCATGGGTGCAATGAACAGTCTTTTGAAGTTCAAGAGAAGCTATGGACAGCACCGCCCCCAGCCTCCCTGAGGTGGCTCTTCCAGGCACACCATTTTCGTCTACTGTGGGACTAACTGGGAAGAATACACACAGGCCAACTACCATCAACACTCAGTCATGGGACCCAGGAACCGACCTATGAACAGACTGTATCCACCAAATGGTCAGGACAAGAATATGGAAACTTTCTAATAGAGGCATTTTCAGAATCGTGACTTAAAATCCTACTTTACCATTAAAGAGGATTTTAGACACCAACCGTGACCTTTCTGCCTGCTCCCAATCAAACATTGGCACTTATTGAATGTAAGAAGGTAACCAAATGTTACCCTATGAAAGGGGGCAGACCTCATAGTACTGAGAAATGAATTGGTGAGTTTTCCACTACTAGGACATGAAAAACATAAAGTACTTGTACAACTTTTTAAATACACTGCACCCTGACCTAAGGGCTATACATTAAAAAAGTAGTTTTAGACCTGGGAAGCGGTTATTTTGCCAATTTGAATTGGGAGTTCCAAATTACATATAGGGTGCAATGGCAGGCTTGGGATATTGAAGGGGCTCCTTACATGGGCTATACTATAAGTGCTGCAGGCCTACTGGTAGCAATTCATATACCAGCACTTGGAATATGATATGCCACATTACTGGGACTTGGCACGTACAAGTAAACTAAATAAGCCAATCAGGTTTAGGCCAAATTTACCATGTTTTAAGGACCAAGCACTGATTGTCAGTGATAACATGCACAGAATCCATGTGGCCTTCTGGAATCATTGTAGGCGTTAGTTTTTTTGTGCCAACGGGATAGACTGCATTGCCGTAGTGAATAAAAGTGATGGAATGTGAGAAAGTCATATTTTTTGCCCTTATCACCCCCATTTCTTTTACTGATACTGGTGGAAACTGACTCTGACAAGGTCATGGGCTCACCTATCCAGGCCCAAGGCCAGTGCTCTGATTAAAAAGTTATATGGTAATTAGGTTTAATTACAATTAGCAATGGCAGACCCCTGTAAGTCCCTGGTATACAATAAGCAAGGGGGATTCAAACAAACTGTAAGTCCCAAGTATAATTGTAGGCCAATATCGTTGCTGCCTTTCTTCTCCAAGTATGTGAATGTTGTCACCACTGACTTTGTGGAGACAACCAATGAACTACATCCGAACCAGTCAGGGTTTAGAACCAACTTTAGTATGTAGACGGCCTTACTGGAAGCCTCAGAGACAATTTAAACTACTCTTGATAGAGGAAGAAAAGCTGTACTGATATTATTAGATCTCACGACTTGCTTCCGTGCAGACTCCAAGGCTGCAGCATTGAGAGCACGGTCCTTAGGTGGTCTCCTCCTTTTTGGAAAGCCACCAGCAAACAGTTTGGTCCCCTCCTTTTTCATCCCTCATATCTCCGCTGAAAGTAGGAGTGCCACAGGGCTCTGCTTTAAGCCCAACCTTGTTTAACATATATATGCCCCCCTTGGACCCCTGGCAGAGGAACATGGGGGCAAAAGTAATATCCTAAACCAACGACACTCAGTTGTTGTTTACCTGCGGGAAGGATGAAGCGCTAAGAGGAAATTAAATTAACAGGTGCTTGGCTATGGTGTTTGCCTGGTTTAGGCAAAATCAACTGCTATGTAACTCAGAAAAGTCAGAAATTATTTTCTTTGGACATACTTCAGGTGATGAATAGTGCCAATGGTGGCCTCAGAATTTGTTCCCTCCAGTAAGCCCAGTCACCACCATAAAAACACTGGGGGTGAAACTGGACATTGATATGTCCATGAAGTCCCAGGTCCAATTAGTGGCCGGCATTTGTTTTGGGCTATTAAAAATTATGAGGAACTTCCTCCCCTTGCTTCCAATTTCACATAGGAAAACCGTGGTCCAAGAGCTTATTACATCAAGGTTGGATTATGTCAATGTGTTGTACTTTGGAGTCCCTGATTACTTACTAAGCCGCCTGCAGGTGGTACAAAACGTGGCAGCAAGGGCCGTACTTATGTTCGGACCCAGGACACACATGACCCCTTACTTGAAGTCCATGCACTGGCTCTCAGTGCAAAAAAGGGTGCATTTGAAAGCCTTGGTGCTGGCCTTCAAAGCCTTTTACAACATTGGGGCCCCTTACATTAGGAAAAGAGTTCAGCCCTATACACCATCCAGAACCTTGCGGTCTTCAACCCAGTGCCTAACGAGTGTGCCAAAGTTTTTTGCGGTCACGAAAGGGGGGACGCTCCTTTCAGGGGGCGGCATCTAAGCTATCAAATTGCCTACTGCCTTTCCTGAGACAGGTACAAGACCTCCTGATTTTCAGGAGAATCTTAAAGACTTGGCTCTTCCAACAGTAATGAGGGCATCTGCTGTTGTGTTTCACTGCTCTGTTAAGGGGTCACTTCAGCGCTAGGACACTCACAGGACTAGCCGCACGCTCTACAATACCCTGTAACATAACATAACATAACATAACATAACATAACATAACATAACATAACATAACATAACATAACATGATATAACATACCATAATGGGGCAAGGAGGTTTACAGCACCAGTAGATTTCCTGCACTGGAGTGTGAATTGCTGTGTTGCCTGCTGTCAATTGAAAGGCAGCCCCGCTTTGCAGACTTAAAATTATTATTCAACATTGGAATTAAAGGTACTTCCAAAGTGGTAATCAATCTTATTTTTACATATGAGTCACCCCTGGCATCTCCCATGGGTGCCACATGGGTGGGGTGCCATGTAACTAAAAGCAGGGGCATAATAAGATATATGTTATTTGCCCTTGAGAGGGAAATACTGCCAATTTTGTGTTGTCCAATTGTAGATACTTACCTCCATAGGCTAACATTTGAATATTTTATTTACATATATTTGTTGCTAGGAACCTAAAAGCTTGGTAATTATATATCCAACAACATGCAAAAACAACAATTGATGGACAGATGGCAGAACAATGTCATACATTCACCCCAGTACAGAGATCTGAGCCTAAATCCATAGTTTGTTGATCCAACAACATGCCACAGTTGAATTTATCAAACCTATAACGGAAGAGAAGTTACAGGACTTTCTGTTCTGTGAGCCATAATCCAGCCTTCGAGCAGTCTCTTTTGATTGGTCATTCTAAGCAGGCTTAGCCAAGCTGTTTTGATGAGAGCAGAGCGGAGTAGAGTTTATCTGGTGGGGGAGCTCTCCAGCTGCAGAGAACAGGTCAGGAAGGGCGCAGAGTAAATCAAACTGGGCTTCAAAGAGAGTAAGGAATTCCAGCCAGGTCTACTCCCGTCTTCCTGTATCCCCCAGTTGGGTGGCAGCTTCAGGAATGGAATTTGAAGGAGGGCTGGGAAGGGAAATAAGCTACACCAGTGGGTTGGTTTAGCCAGGTCTTACTCCAAAAAGAGAACATCTCCATCTTGAAATTTAAAGTGCAGTTCTTTGTGAGACAACAATATGCCACACTTTGGAGGAATCTTTCATGCTTTTGGGTGGCACTCTGCACTTAATTGGACAGGGGTTCCCCTCTGCTTGTCGCCCAAGATCATTGAAGGAGTATATGAGAGCAGCATAGCAACTCTGATTTGCTGCCTGAAACTGCAAGGTGAAGAAGGGCTGCCCTGCTGGAATCCTTGTCTGCACCCCTAAGGATTGCAATCTGAATGACTGCTCCTGCTGCACACTTAAAACTACACACCTGAGGACGTTGCCTTACTTCAAAACTGATAAAGGAGTGGACTTCCTGAAAGCAACAGGTTAACAGAGGTTCGCTGCACCATCTCCCTCAAGACTTCGCCAGCTTGGAGGGCGGCCAGTGGACTTTTAAGGCTCTCTCTGTAATTCCCTGGCCAGCTACTTTCAAGGAAATGTGTGCCAAATGTACGCCAACTTCTCTGCACAAACAGATCGGGACCCCCTGATGGCACTATTGGGTTACACTAAAAAACTACCCAGAGCAGTTAGATGACTGGTCGACATAGGTCTTCTAATGGCCCGCAGAGTACTTGCATGCTGCTGGATGAGAGGCCCCTTACCTGTACTGAAACGTTGGGAGCGTGACATGCTCTGCTGCTGCACTCAATCCAAAAATTACAGCGAACTTCAGCCCCCCACCAGCAGACGTAAAAATTTCTGGTGTCTCTATCACACATATTTAACGAGCAAACGTAATGACGGCGCTCCTAATTTTCACGGGGAGAGGATTTAAGTGCTGCCTGTAGGGTGCGGGGCAGATCTGGGTATCGTTTGAAGGTTATAGCTACGAGTCTATCACGGTGTTAGCTACAATCCAAGTGACAAGCAAATGTGGTGGAGTGCAGCCTGCACTCTGTAAGGGTTGTTGGCTGAATGGCTGTGTATATTATGGACCGTACCGATGTTATACTGCTAAAGGACAATTGGTTGTTGGCTTTAGTCAGATCGGGGGAGGGGGATCCACGTTGGGGAGTTAGAATGTAAATGTATGTGCTTTCATCTGAAATGCAATAAAAAATTTAATTAAACAAAACTTCTCTGCACAAACAAAGGATGGGACCCACAAGGACAACCTCAGCGAGAATGTATCCTCCCCTACCTTCTCGGAATTTAATCAGGTCTCTCTGGAACAGATCACGGATCTGATTACTACAGTCAAATCTGGTTCGCCTGACGACCCATGCCCTCCATCTATTTTTAGACTGATCCCTGACCTGATAGGCACTAACCTTAAAAATATCTGCAACTTGATGTTTTGTACAGGCAACTATCCCTTCATCTGGAAAAAGGTCATCATCAAGCCTCTGCTAAAATAGAATAATCTTGACCCAGCAGAGATTAAAAACTACAGGCCAATAGCATGTTTATCATTTCCAGCAAAATTCTTTGAAAATATCATGAACACTCAACTGGCTCATTTCATTGATGAATACAACATACTAGATGAAACACAATTTGGCTTTCGAAAGGGCCATGGCACGGAGACCACCCTCATCAAGGCATCGGATGAAATCAGGACGATGTTAGACCGTGGAGGCGCCACGGTCCTTGTGCTGCTGGTACTATCTGCAGCCTTTGACACGGTTGAACATGCCACTCTGATTGATCGTGTCTAAGCCATTGGCATCAGACACAAGGCCAAAGCTCTTCTGTACTCTTTTCTATCTAATCGGACCCAGCTAGTGCGCCTAGGTGACTCCATCTCCACACAGTTCGCTCTCCCGTGCGGCATGCCGCAAGGATCATCATTGAGTCCGACCCTATTTAACATATATGTGTTGGACCTGGTGCGAGTAATCAAATCATATGGTTTGGGATAGATAAGACTGAAGTGATGATTTTTGGCAACCTTTCCCCCTGCTGGTCCCCAGCTTGGTGGCCAACTGCGTTGGGTTTACCTCTGTCCCCTGTCAAAAAGGTTAGAAATTTGGGTGACATGTTCGACGACAAGCTGTCTTTCATACACCATGCCATTGCAGTAGTCTCCTCATCCTTCTATATACTAAGGATGATAAAATAACTTCTACCTTTTCTTCAAGTTGGTGTTTGCAAAACTCTTATAAGCACACTGGTAATGACAAAAGTCGACTACTGCAACGGTCTTTTCATTAATGCTCAGGAAAAGGTTCTAAGCATGCTGCAACTGGTGCAGAATGCAGCCACGAGGATACTCTCAGGTACCCTTAAGTTTTTGTCCATATCCAAGGTGGTCAGACAGTTAAATTGGCTGCCCATAAGAAGCAGAACCAAATGTAAGGTGCTTTGCATTATCTATAAGGCAGTGTGCTTTATTGGCTTACCCAGATTGGGCCTCAGTTAGGACATGAGGCCATCTTGTTTAAAATGGATATCTCTACATGTTTATATTTTGTGCATAGATCTGCTGCATACAGTCAAGCATTTCCAAATGACACTGTCACCAAAGAAAGCTCTCTAGCATGAGCTCATTATTGTAACGATTCCTCAAGGACTTTCTGCTTCCACACAATATTAATTTCATTCACAATGGTTTGCTGTTGTTTATGTAATTCATTTGTTCTGACATTTGTGGGTGATATTAGGTCACAGAACCAGCCGCCACCACTGCAGGTAAGAGTCGTGGGGGGTGGTACCAGGTGAGGGGGGATTCTATGTAAACCCTCTACTTTTGGAGTGAACCAGATCTCCCTTAGGACCTTTCCTATGCTGTTTAGGATGGTGTCTGGTTTCTTACTGATTTTGCTGCACATGTAGGACTTAGAAATGCTTTGATGTTCTCACTATTGTTCTGCAATGATGATCTTTATGGTAAATAGATGTAAGTAATACAACAGTTTCTGCATTTCTTTTTCCATGCATTGCACTTTGAATTTTTCTATTAAACCTTAAATGGTTTCCATAAATTCCAGTCTAAAACTTAATTTTTGAGTCAGGTGGACCTGATCTAAGTTCTAGATCCTACCAGATTTCCACAAGGTGACTTTGTCACTTATGTACATGTTCTGCCATTTATTTCGGTCGAGACCACAAGTCATTTTCTGCTACACACTCTGCGTGCATATACCCTCCATTTCCAAATTAAGGTCCAGAAATACCCATCTAGTCTTCACTTTCAAAGCAGTTTAAGACTGTCTTATTAATGTATACTTTTCTGCAACATAAAACATCTTGCTGCTCTCCAAGGCACTCTGCACTCTTCCTTGCCCCATGACTGCTGCAACTCACCTCTTATCTGACCCTATGTATCATGTCAAACTCAACTGATCATATGCCCCAAACTCACAAGCCAACTTTGTACACACATTTCTTATACCACTTTCTCAGCACTCCAGGAGCCCTAACCCTAGCCACAAGGTACACTGGTCATAAGGCAGAAGGGACGTCCACCACATTTGTGACATGGGCACACACCACATTTGAATCCATTTCACCAAATTCTAGATAAGGCCATTGGGGCCAAATGTACATAAGTTATAAATTGTGACTCAACATTGTGAAAAATGAACAAATCACAATATATGAGTTGCAATTTGTAATGTACAAAAGACCCTCTCTTCAAAATAGTGATCCAGACATTATTCACATACATTACCAGTAATGACTTCATATGAATCAGAAGTTACACACAGGTCACGGAAGGATCTAGAAGTTCTCAAGTAAAGAGTAGAGAAAGACAGAATATTGGAAAAATGCTTTTTGAAGATGGCAAGTCTCAGGAGCCACATGGAGAAAAGGATTTTGCCAGGTGAAGAAAATGCAATTAAAGTGACACAGATCTAGAAATTCTGGTTGATGAATGTGTGAAGGAAAAGTATAATCTTATTTATAAAGTATCCATAAGTGTCCAAAAACTTCAACAGCACATAAATAGTGTAGGGTTCATAAATCGAAGTACAGATTAGATCACATACTAAAGAGCAACTATTGACTCGATGGCAGGAAGTATCGACCGTGGTGGTCCAAGCAGACTAGCTCCATTTACTATGAGTTCATTTTTCGGTCTGAATGTTGTCAGCAATATTGACAAATCTTCAACAACAACTATATTATTATACTTTTAAATTGATAAAAAAAGTGTTTTCAATAAAAAATATTTCAATTGAATGCGGCAATTCATTTTTTCCTTATTTCTAACATTCAAACATTCATAAAATTCAAACACAATGCATTATGGTACTTGGAGTATTTTTTATAGAAATGCAATACATTTAATCTTTGGAACATGATGACAATGTGAATACCCAATTGAAAATATATTTTAACGTTTCATAAGTATGAATATGCAGTGGATCATAACAGCATGCATTCAGAACACTTTAAAAATGCGGCAATGTATATTATGTTGTGCACAAGATTTTTTGCTGTAAATTTTACCATAATTCATTATGTCAGGGAGTTGAATAGTTGCACTATAATGAATCCCTAACACACATGCCATCAATGCCATGTTAAATCCTGTCTCAAAAACATTTGGGTGATGAACTGAGAGGCATAATAATACTATTGAAAAACTATTCAGTTGCACTGTGAACAGTCATTTTAAAATTGTAGAAATGATGTTGTAAGAACTTTATAACAGGTAACAACTGCTCTAGAGGAACTGCAGATGTAGATGCTGCTGTTAATGTTGCTATAGGGCAGGGGTAATCGAACTGGGGGGCGAGCCCACCTGGGGGGGGCCTCAAGTAAACCCAGGCAGGGCCCCAGTCTCTAGCCAAAAGAAGCATTACGTTGATAACGTGCTTTGTTTTCAGCAGTAAGCCGCTCTGTAACGGGCCATGACTAACTTATTTTGTCATTTATATTCTGGCTGGGAGAAAGTTTCAAAATGAAAGGGATTTTAAATATCCTTCAAAACCCCCAATTGTATTTGTAATCATCACACTGTGGATAATTTTACATTAGTAAGGCCTGCCTGACCAGAATAGTATGTATGGCAATCATGCATTTGATTGCATATTTAAAACGGCAACACAACTTAAGTGCAATATTTAAATACATTTAGACATATTTAAGCATTGACAGTTTAGTAGATTAGTTGTGTAAAATTTTGAGCGGGGGGCGCTGAATTGTTTTCCCAATGGGTGGGTGCGGCATTAAAAACTTTGAAGACCACTGCTATCGGGGTGGTTATTTCTGTTACAGAAACTAAGTAGAGATCCACCTAAAGTGGCAGGTCAGCTTTAGCAGTAAATAAAGTACATCACACCAGGAGGCACTCAAGAGCAAGTGATGCTGCTCTACCAACACAGCGAAATGAGTCACAAAATGTTACCCTTAGGAGAAGGAGAAGAGTTGGTGTTTACTGAGACACATTGAAAAACAGTGTATCTTTTAATCACGTGGTTATGTTTCAATAATTTTACAAGACTGTCTTACTTGTTAATCAACATAGCATACGTTTAATTAAATACTATGACTTTCACATTTAAATTGTTTCTGGTAGTGTATTTATTGATTTAATCATACATTGCATTTTATAATTTTTGATGGATTTTTGAAGCTTGTGATTATTTAAAAAATATATATTTGCACGTGGTTGCCGCCTCTTACCATCTGATGCTAAATTGCAAGTGCACAAATGTCCTACACATGTGCAATTGTAAATCTTTAATAAATATTGCGTATGATTCGTTAATTGATAATCACTATTTAAGAAATAGCTTTTCTTCATGTGCTATTTAGCAATTCTATATTTTGTTTTCTCAGTAAGCTATTTTTTATTTAAATAAATCCTTTCATTCCAGACATTCATACATCAGAAATAATTTAACACTATTTTATCGTTACAAATCAGTGGTCACAGATTGGGATGCAAACAAACCCCATTTCCATACATTTTCGTACATCTGACCAAATTTATGTACTAGCTACTGCTGCTCATAAAATACTGATCATAATTTGGGACCACTGGTTTTTGCAATCAGCAAATACTTTTCTGTGCCTCAAGCTTATTTGTAAAAATTCTGATTTGGAGTGAGTTGCAATCCATCCTACCACACTAATATCCATAAGGCATTATGCCTACTGTAACTCGCTGCAATTTGAGGCCATCACATTGATGCTGGTCAGCTGGGTCAGAGGACTACCATGTCTGTGTCTGCCTTTCATGAAGTAAACTCCATGCAGTTTGTTTTCCATACCAGAAATGGAACTGCATTAACTTCCTTTAGAAAGCGTGTTTGAGAGGTGGCAGTGAACCACTGCCTATTCCCCAACATCTTCTTTAAACGTTTACAAAGTGGAAAAGTTCCAAAGGGTACCCCTTCCCTTTTGCAAATGGGTTTCTTTTAAATTATTTACAATTGCTATTCTGGTCCTAACCATTGATACATATGGACAGGAATTGCTACTTTGAAAGGACATCTTTAACATGCACCTTATTTTAATAGCAATTCCTTAACCTAACTCATTTTGTGGAAAAAGTGATTTATCATTGTATGACCGACAAACAGTTTTCATGACAGCTTAATTACTGCACCCATCAAGACCTTGGCCTTATTCTTCCAACACCTCAAATATGAGGTTTGTATAAATAACACTTTCTCAAACCTGTGTCATACTTTTCAATGTCATATTTTTATTTAGCAGTGCACATCAGTACATGCAGAAAAGAAGCATGGCTTGACTGTGCTCGTTTTAGTTTATTGCACAAATTATACAATATATACTTTTTAACTATCTGAATGCAAATGTATTTCAATATTTAAGCATCAATGAGAGAATCCCTAATGCTGAGGATAGATATAACAGGAAATAGCTTCAACATCATGACTTCTTTCTCTGTCTCTGCCCCTCATTATAATGTAAAGTACCTGACAAAGGATGGAGACATACAAATGGTGTAGAAACCCTTCAGCTAGAAAAACATACACTCACAATGTGTCATGGTCACAAAAAGCTAACTTGGAAATGTGGAAATGTGCTCCTAAAATATTACTACAATATTTGGAAAAAATGTGCACTTTTGTTTGATTCAGAAAGTGTTGCGTGCACAGCCTCGAGCGCTTCACGTCTTCCAAGCCCGAATGAAAGACGGGATCTATGGACAAGGGCCGCCGTCATTTTCCGCGAGATGTGGGAGCTTTGGAGAGCCCGGAGATCACAAAACACAATTCCCAGCTCTCTGTGCGGGAGAAGAGGAACGCGCATAGGATATGACGCGCCAATGAGCTTCCGGCCGGCTATGTAAACCGAAGCCGAGGAGAGGAAGCTCGCAGATTATCCCAGTTTTGCTGCGAGATGTTTCGAGACGGAGTTTTGGGCTTCTTCCATTCCCGGTGGGGTAAGGGTGTCGGTGACACCGCCAAGAGTCATTCATCTGTGATACTTTAATTGCGCTAGCAATTGCTAGCCTGTCCTGGGTGTTGGTGACACCGCCAAGAGTCTATTGCCGCTTATCATTTGATTGCGCTAGTGAGTGCTAATATTTCCTGACATTGACTTTGTGTAAGAAAACTTAGTACAAGCCATCGCTATTAGTTTGGAGTTCAAACATTTTTTGGGTCACGACATATGCTGGACAATCCAGGACATTCTACTGGTATTGATGCCAGGTGGTATATTATTCTTTTTCTCTCTACTACGTGGTACAGCACTTGGGATAATTGCGGAGGGTACCACAAGCCAAAAATGGATAAAGGCTGTTAAACGTACTGTCAAAAATGTTTCATGTGCAATAAGTGTATGTGTTTGTGCTTACCTTCTAGCAGGGGACGTAGAGAAGTAGCTGCCATAAAAGCTTATCCTTCCTCCCTTGTGAGGCTTGCACCCATACACTGACCGGTGGGTACTGTATGTAGTTTATACTGGTTACAGAAGTGCATTGGTCATATTCCCGTGTGCACTGTTTATGTTTCCTTGTTCCTTTATTTTCAGTCTCCACTTGCAACCACATGTATCTGCCATAGGACTAAGCCAATACAGGATAGCCAAAGAGAAGGTCTCGATGACTGCCAATCGTCCTTCTTCTTATGGTTATCAGAACGGACTTCCTTTTTCTTTACAGGTAGACTTGTGGTGGCAAAAAACCCATATAGCTTTGAATTGGCCAATATTACTATTAGCGCAGTGTGTCTAAATAACCTTTTTTTCATTTACAGGTCTCCCTCCCTGCTGTTCCAATCCTTTCCTTCCCCGATTGACCTCCTTGATCTTCCGTGCCATCACGGCAATTCGGAATTGAGGTTGTCAATAGGTGGACCCCATTGAGCAACGAGCCGATCCTGAGAGGTCGCCGAGGGACCACAACAGAAAGAATCCAAAGACCACTTCTGGAAATCTACGCACACCATATATTTCCAAGAGTGTTTGTATTTGCATTTTGAACTTTGTTTTATTTCTTCCCTTCCCATTACGAAATTCGTGTGAAACGCTGCAGATACATTTGCAATATTATGCCGTTCGCCTTCAGCGCCCAGTGGTGAAAACTTGTAAATGCGTGTTTATGTTGGCGCTGCACCCCATATCGAAGATGCAACAGAGAAATAAAGCTTCTTTGAAAAGATGAAACTGCAGTTCATGAAACGAGTTATGACCTATGTAATTCAAAGCATATTTACAAGCCCCTTGCGCCACCCGTACGTCACTTTTCCCATTTTAAAAATGACGCAAAAGTGGCGGAAGGGGCTTGTAAATAAGCCCTAAAAGACTTTTGTTTCACTTAGGAAAGGTTGCAAAGGGCGGGCCCTCTGTGGCCCTCAGAGGCCAGAGGAGTCCGGGTCGGGCCATCCTATTGACATCCACGCCCCGGGAAAACCAGAAAATATTAACAACTAAACAAGGTACTTTGAACTGGACTGCAATTATTTGTACGATTGAAACGATTGCCTGTGTGCCTGTACTCCCATAACATTGATCACAATTGAAGCAAAAACAAGCTAAGACAACAGCGTATACGAACAATGTCCCACAAGGGGGTAAAGCCAGATAAGGGTAGGAAATCCCTACAAAGAGGGTCGTTAGGGGGCACCATTGAGCAGTATCTCACAAAAGCGGCTTCAGCCTTGGGACAAGAGAATGCAATGGCTGACCGCCGCCTATCTACAGAGCTCCAGAACAGAAGCTCTTCGCTAGGGCCACTCCAATTAGCTACAACTCCCAACGCGCACAATAGGAAGGACAAATCTCCGATCTGTGATATTAGCGTCCCCTCAATGTTTTTGATGACACAACAATATCAGAGCCTAACAGATCCCATAGCAATAGGAACTCTAGTATAGATCCCTCGCTAGAAATCATCCCAGAGGAATCCCTGATACTTCACCCCTTAATGTCGAACCCAACGAAAAACCTACAACCTATACCCCCACTACCAATTAAAAAGCCTCCACTAAAGAGAAAGAGGGGGGGGGAAATACTCATAAGGGAAGGCAGGCAAAATTATTTAATAATGCCCGGAATCCACCAAAGACGAGAAAGACAGGAACTGAGAACACACCATTAGCTCAGACACCGGCTCATCCCCCCCCACATTCAGAACTAATAGGGAATATAGAGCTCTTAGTTAAATCCTTAGTACTACCTTTAGTGGAAAGAGTCAAAAGACTTACAACACAGCTGGAACTAATAGAGGTAGCTATCACCTCAAACACAGCCTTATTAAAAGGTTTATTAACAGACAACAGAGAGAAATCCGGAATACAAAATCTTAGCAAAGGGGATAAAATTGCAAAACCGATAGCATTAAGTAAAGGGAAAAAAATTGTTAAACCAACACCCCAGGTACCCGAAAATACACAGGCCTCCTCCAAGTCTAGGAGCGACTTACAAACATCTAAAACACCTAGTTCGATGGGATCGGATGCACATCCAAGTAAAACAGTGGATGTACATGGAGTAAGAAATGGGGATAGGTTAGATTCCAGGTACTAAAAAGACTCAAACGTACAGATTGATCTGCCTCCAGAAGCTACCCCATATGTGGCAATACTGACAAGGGTCCCAGAATTCAAACTAGGTAAAAGGGAAGGATATACCGACCTTAAAAACAAAGTAATCTACTGGTTAGCGAATAACAGACCATTACCACCCTACATTAACAGGGAAATCATAAACGTTAGAAGGCTTGGGTGGGTAGGTCAGAAGCCCAAAGATGCACAAGGAGACGCAATAATCATCGATTTCAGGGACCAAAGGTTCATCTCGTACCTAAATGACTGGTACCAGGAGTCTGAGACCGGAGGGGATAAGGATACATGACCTGAGCTACCTTTATCCAAGGTCGCTAATATCCCGATTATTATAGCACCCTGGGGGGAATAGTCTCCAACATTTAAACTTCAAACAGATTTTCTCGCTTTGTAGGTCTGGATGGGGTCGATTGACCGATCAACCTATATCCCACGGCCCCAAGTGGATTAAGTGCAGTGAACACATCAAATGCTTCTATGGTCTCACCATTATCCTCTTCTGACCCAACAAGCAATAGGACCGACATTGACTGGAAGGGTACTCCAGAAGCTGGACCAATTGAACAGCTCCCCTTAATTGATACATTTAGGTTACTACCTTTTCCAATTAAATCTGAACTACCATTGAAACCAGCTATAAAGAAGCTGATAATTGATACTGCCTCCTGGAACATAACTACAACATCCACGGCCTCCAGTACTTCAAAAATAGTACCAATAGAAGGAGTGGAAAGTGATAACTTAACCCGGAACCTACTAAATTTTCCTCGTAAAACAATCATAATACCAACAGTAGGATCGGGACAAAAGAACAAGATTACAAATTTTAAAAAACAAAATCCAAGAGTAGAACCACTACATCGGACACAACCCTGTCTATTTAAAACTAGTACAAACCCCGATCAAACGATTAAACAAACTACGTTTGACATTATTTTCTGGATTGTGGCAGGGCTAAAAAATAAAATAGCAGATAGTAATTGGAGATTAACAGTTACACCATTCGATGTAATTGCTTTACAGGAAACTTGGCTCTGCTCACCCTCCCATCTCTTGGGTTATAGAACCTTTTTTTCTAAAGCAATTCCGTCGATTTCGGGTAGATCAAAAGGAGGCCTTATAACGTATATATCAAACACTCTCTCTTTGGGAAAAATTGAAGCCTTGAAATTAGATCACAACTATCAAATCTTTATAATAACTGGTCCCAAAAGGCTCATCTATTTAATGATCAACCTCTATCACAATCTTGGGACAGCCGACTTAAATGGGATTTTAAACAGCATTCTGGGACTGCTTCAAAATTTATACACTAGATTCTCTAATAAGTCCATCATGCTAATATGGGGGGGGGGGGGGAGATTTCAATCTGCATTTATGTAAAAATAGAGATCATGATCACTGTGGCATACAGAACGAGCTCGGTAATAACTTATCTCATTTCGTACAGACAGCCACAGGAAATCGAATGAACGAGATCTGGGCTATTGCAGATTTAGGTTATGCTAACGACTTGGTCAGCCCCCCAGTCCCCTTTTCAACCACCTTCAACGGTCGTGGGGCTAACACAATAATTGACTATATATTAGTTTCTAACTGTACGGCATCAAGGATTCATAAATTCGAAACCTCCATAAATATTTTTAGTGATCATTAGTATTCAAATAACCATTCCCCCTAATGTAACAGAGAAGGTTTACTGGAGCCTCTTGGACCAACAATCCCTTAATGTAAATAAGCATAACAGCTTTACGTTAAAATGGGCTAATGTAGACCAAAAGGAATTTTTGGCAATCCTCCTAAAGAAGGTTTTGCCAACATTAAATGCATGTCTAAATCAGAATTCTAACCCGAGATAATACTTTCCAGTTATGAGGACATCACCAAAGTAATAAAAGAAGAGTTAGTTATTTCTAGGAAAACCAATAGGTCCAACTCAAAGGGGTGGTCCAACACCGAATGCACTAAAGCGCTAACTAAACTGAAGAAGGAATTAACTAAAACCACAAGGGACGAATAAGAGATTGCCGACTTGAGAAAGGCCTATCATTTAGCCCAAAAGAAACGCAAAGTCCAAATTAAAGATTCATTATGGAAACCACTTCACCAAAGTTGTGCTGCAAAGGATTTCACTACCTTCTGGAAAACAATGAAAGCACTGTTTCTCTGTGTAGAGAAGGAACTCCCAAAATTAGAAGAAGCTGTAGATCCTGATGTTTGGGTGGATCACTTTTCAAACATCTTCAAACAAGACGAAGCACCAATATTGGACCCAGCTGATAACCTCATACAACCAACTTATCCCATTCAGATACATTTTGAGCACAACGAAATCATCAAAGCTCTTAAAAAGTCAAAATCTGGAAAAGCTCCAGGTCCGGACGGGGTCCCAGTAGATCTATTCAAGTTTGAATTAGATCTATGGTCCCCCGTCTTGACAAGAGTACTTGAAGCGACCACCCAGGTAGGACTAGTTGAATCGTGGTCAACATCGATTCTGGTTCCAATTTTTAAAAAAGGAGACGTAGTAACCCAGGTTGCTACCGGCCTATTTCCCTTTTGGATACACTTGGCAAGATAGCAGGGCGCATCCTTTTGGAACGCCTTCAATGTTGGGCAGAAGAAAACAGCATAGTCTCAGACCTGCAATATGGTTGCAGGGAAGGGCTTGGGACAGTCGACCAAGTACTGAACCGTACCCTGTTAATGGAAAAATATGTGTCATCAAAAGGTGGGCCACTGCACATGGTCTATGTAGACCTCAGCGCAGCATTTGACTGCGTTAGCCACTCAAAACTATGGACAAAAATCATGGACATGGGAGTCGAACCCGCATTGGCCCATTTTTTAAGAGAGCTTTACTCCAATTCCACAGCAAGGGTCAGATTTGGGTTAGACTGAGACCTCCCCAAATGATTCAATGTACAGAGGGGGGTCAGGCAAGGCTGCGTCCTGGCCCCTTTCCTATTTACGTTGTATACCAACAGCCTTGATCAAGAAATGGTTAGAGACAGTAAAGACCTGCCAGCCATTCAGCGTCATCCAATACCGGCATTACTGTATGCCGACGATGCTGTCATCTTGGCAAGAACCCCGTCCAACTTCAGCGTTCGGTGGACAGATACTGTGAGTACATGTCCTCTCTGAACTTAAAAGTAAATATAAAGAAAACCTTTACTATGACAGCGGGGCGAAGTAAAAAGAGCAAAGAAAAGGATATATATATATTAATAATACAGCCCTAGACACAACGCTTTCGTACTCCTACTTAGGAATCCTGGTAGACAGTAAACTAACATGGTCAAAAGCCATTGACACAAGGAAACTATCTTTCCTTAGGGCCACAGCAGCGCTAACTGCATTTGCCCAAAAACTTGGGAAGAGAGCTCCCGAGGAAATATTAAAAATATTTCAGGCCAAATGCATTAGCGTTGCCAGCTACGGTGCGGGTGTATGGGGATATTCAAATACAGACGACTTACAGAGAGTGGAGAACTCTTTTCTTCGTTATCTCCTCTCAGTCCCCAGAAGTACAACGACATACGGGTGTCACCTAGAACTAGGCATGGACTACATCTCGGACACTTTAAAGATCCAACCCATAATGATGTGGAGGCGCATCTGGACGAATTACCAATGCCTACTAATCAGAGCCCTCATTGAGGATTGTATGTCATTAGATAAATCGCACAAAATACGATGGCTGGAATACGTAAAAGCGTTTTTTAATGATCTGGACACTCCGAGCTACTTTTCTGACCCCATTACGACTTCTAAGATTTTAAAAAAATAACTAAAAAGGTTATATCTGTCACATATGAGAGACCTCAGACTGGCTCAAGAAGCCGGCAAAAACTCAGTACGACACCTACTGTCTATTCAAACCACCTTTTCTTTACAGCCATATTTAAAACACGACCTGAACCATTTTGAAAAATTCCTATTGACTAGATTTAGATTGGACAATTTTTACAGGCTTATCTCATTTCCTAAACAAAAAGACTGGTCGACTGACCTCCCACCCTGTCCCTGTGATTCTGTTTCCACTCAAAGTAATATCCACACAGTATTTTTTGTAAATTTTTTGCAGCTCCCCGCACTCTCTGGATAGTACCAATAGTAAAGATTATGGGACTTCGAACATGCCGACCAGCTCTCTTAGCCTTGCAAATGCTGGAAAATGAAATGTATGCTAAATCGATTGCTTCTTTTTTTAAATTTTGTATAAATCATCGTCCCAATCTTAATACTGAGTGATTACCATCCCTTAATGAACGCAATTAATGTGCAAATGTATTTTTTAACATGTTTTTATTGTATTTTAATTGAAAACATGTTTTTATTGTTCTTATATGGTTTTCACTGAAAACCGAATAAAGATGATTTTGAATTTGAATTGAAAGGGTGCAGTACCACAGGCTGTAACCAAGTTTCCCTGGAACACCTACAATAATTAATAATTCCTTTCACGAAAGAAAGGGTGCTGTTACTAGGTGTCCCTAGAGTTTCTTTTCTTGGGCTCCCAGGGACCCCTAGTAACAGCGTGTGGTACTGCGCCCTTTCCTTTGTGAAAGGAATTTCTTTGCGTATTATGCTTCTGCTGGCATCATTTGAAACAGAGAAATCTATTGACATTGATCCGTTTACAGCCGCCGCACCTCTCGCGGGCAGAGGCCCGGCGTGGAAGGTTCCTCCAGCGCCAAAAACACACAACTAGTGGAGTCATGCAGCATATAGCGCTATGAGGCAGGTCACACTAATAGCTCAGAGAAGCTTCAATGTAAACAAATCTCACAAAAAAGATTGTAAATAACAATGCCTCATCAGGGGTGGTGAGCGCTATATACATACAACTCATTTATGAGCACAAATGTATACAACATGCAAAACTTCCAAGTTTGGTTCTGATCAGACGTTCCTGGTATCCTTGTAAACGAGGACATTCTTACCGACACTCCTAACGGGAACACCTCTATGACAAAATGCAAACATTCAAAAATACTATTTTTCATTATTAAAACAACCAATATTGCAAGCACAATGCTTCTCAGTACTGTGCACATTTAAGCATCAACACCTTCCCCTTCCTCATTCATCTTTCACGAGAAGCATACGTTCCCTTATTGTTGTGTACACTTGAGGTAAGTAAACACACCACACTTTGTGCAGAAATGGCATGTGATATTACTACATGCTATGGATAGCACAGGATATTAAGGCAGGTGCTAGTTCCCATTTTATTTGTAGCTGCTGTGCAAGCATTCAAAACTATTTGAAAGGAAATGACTGCTATGTACATTTTATCAAACACCTGCACTGCTCCCAAAATAATCAATGGACAGAGTTGGAAAATGCTGCCATGACACCTCATGCCTGACGCTACCCATGTGAAGTGGAGGACAAATTTGCATAAATTATGAAATAAATTCACTAGCGTTTTATTTGTTTATTTATTGAAAGTAATATTCATCCGGAGTTTTTGAATAGCGCTGCATGTCACCCTTCGGTTACTTCAGGCCGCTAGGCTAGGAACAAAATATGGGAAGCTAGGGTTATAGGTTTTGTTGGGCCAATGTAAACAATGACTTAACTGAGCGCTTTCAAAAACTTTCTAATTTCTCCTTTTCATTGCACGCTCAAAGCACACGAAATGATAACACGCAGCTACCTCTAAAAACCAGAACAAAAAGAAAATAAGCAAGAGGGCTAACGCAGTTGTGTGCGCCCGAAGCCTGTGCAATGAGGTGTGCACTTGTGGCAAACAAAGGCTTTCCAGCTGAAGTTCTCAATATGAAAACTATGCCCTGTGATTGATCGGTCAGGCTCCTAGTTGGTATTTAGACGACGAACAGAGCTGTATGCGTGTTTTCGTGCTTGTAGGGGTTGCACCGCTTAGATTTGTCCACTGTTTTCTTTTAAAATGTGTTTTTTGGAATGGATTTCATTGATTTGTTGTTCTGGTTATGCCCATGTGCTTTTTTACCTCCTGTAATATGTTTTTAAGGTCCAATACGGCTACAATGGTGATCTGCAGGCCAGAAATGCCAAGTTTCGTTCTAGCGTTTAATGTAGCACCTTTGCCTATCTTGTAAAATACGCTGACAGCTCCATTTGAAGCAAATGAGGTTCAAATTGTGTTATGCACAAAAATCATTCAACTAATTACTCAATTAAATGCAAGTGATATGGCTCAGTCTGTTGAATTGTCCCATCCTATTTTAACATTTTAATAGACACTGTTATAGAAACAATCTATCCAGATCCTTTAGAAAGTAGTGACTCTTTGGGGGGCGGAGCTTGCCGGCGTCCATGAAAGACGTGTGAGCGCTGAGCTCCTCGCCTGAGCCCCTTTAATATTCGACAAATCTATCCTTTTGGCGCCTAGCCAGTCCTGAAATCGGTGGCGGACTCTCCTTCTACCCCCCGGCCTTGTGGGGGGCCTTTCCCCGGTCGAAATCGGTGGTGGTTTCGCTCCGCTGTTCGACGGAGGGCACAGTGGCGGACCAGGCCGTAATCCGCGGTCTATCTTGGGGAGCTGCCCGAGCTGCGTCACGCTACGTGCAGCCAATGGTACCGGAGTGAAGTCGGTCCACCCACTTGGTTGCTGCACTACAGTTCCTGCTGGGTGTTCTCGGGCGGTGCTCCCGGAGGCGGCTGTGGGGGACCTGCCCACGGTTGTGCATTTCATGGAGAAAGACTGCTGATGCTTTGAGGTGCGCTGGCAGGGTGCGGGAGACCCTCGGTGGATCGCTGTCTCCTCGCGAAGATTTTTGTCGGCAGCTGCCTGCCCCTGGGACGCCTCGGAGACCGCTGTGGTGCAGTGGCTTGGGAGTGAGTTGGAGTGTGGGGGCCCAGTTTGCTTGACTTTGGTGGGGCCTGACCTCGTGTGAGCGCCTAGTGGAGTGCTTGTCTGGCTCCTGGGCCTACTTATGTTTCGGCGCCCGCGGCCGCCATTTTGACTGCATTTCTTGCTGCGCAACATCTCGCCCTGCGGAGCTTGCTTCTCCAGCGCCCCCTCCTCGCCCCACCAACACTACCTGGCGACTTCTTTACTAGCAGTGGGACACTTTGCTGAATGTCCACCAGGAACACTATGGGGAAAGGTGACAAGAACTAACCAAAACTGTCGTTTGACCAGCGGAAGGCGAAAGGTGCGGAGGGGCCGGCTACGGATGCCTTACCGCGGCCCACGGCTGCTGACAGTCCCTTATGTGCGGACATCCGTGAAATGCTGGGTGCCATGGAGAAAGACTTGCAAGACAGTATGGCGGCGATTGGCACGAAAATAGATGCACTGTCCTTCAGGATGGACCGCATGTCCGAGAGGGTGGACAAACACGCTGAGCGGCTGGATATGGCGGAACGGCGGTTAACGGAGGCTGAGGAGGCCCAAACGGAGTGGGATAAGGACCGCAAGCAATTTAGTCGCCTACTCCAAGTCATACAAGACAAGACAGAGGACTTGGAAGCACGCTCACGGCGCTCCAACGTCCGCATTACCGCGGTGGCGGAATCTACCAACACTGGCAAAATGGAGTTGTTTGTGGAGAAGTTGCTCCAGACACTGTTGGGGGAGGAGGTCTTCTCCCCTATGTTCATCGTCGAGAGGGCACATCGCACCCTGGGGCCGAAGCCGCAGCCTGGACTTCCGCCACGGCCGATTATTGCCAAGCTGTTAAACTATAGGGATCGTGACTTGGCGCTCCGGCTGGCAAGGGAGAAGGGAAATCTGCAATTCGAGGGCATGAACATCTCCCTCTACCCGGACTTCACGGCGAGAGTCCCAGAGGAGAGGAAGCGCTTCGCCCCGTATAAGAAACAGATGAGAGACCTGGGGCTGGACTATGCCATGTTGTATCCGGCGAGGCTCAGAATCAACAAACAGGGACACTCGCACTTTTTCACAGACCCGGTGGATCTGAAGAAATCGTTGAAGGAGTGGGCCAAGGAACAACGCAACAGCCCGAGGGGTCAGCAGGAAAACACGGAGGAGGCCGCTTCCATGGACGGCCAGGGGTAATCTGCCTTGTGGCCTTTTCGCCGGCTCAGTTGGACTTCATCTGTGCGTTTGACTCAGCTGCAGGTCCTATGAACCTAATTGCCTGATAAAGTGGGGTGTGCTTTTGCGGTTTGCGGATTGCACCGCGGCTGTGGCATTGACATGACTTGCAGCCTGGTGATAGCTTTGGGGGGGCTCTCCTCCGACTGGGGGACCTGTTATTTAATGATACTCTTTTTCTTGGGCTGGTGAGGGTGCCGAATGTTGCTGGGGGGCGGGGTGGTGGAGCCACTGAGTTCTGTGGTCCTTGTCCTGATTAACTTGCTGTCTGGCTGGGAACCTCTGTCCCCGCGCTTTCGGCTTTTGGCTCCTCGGTGGGCCTTTGGGTTTGCAGTGTGTTTCTTTGGGGAGGGCTGATGGTGGGTGGTGGTGAGTCCTGTCTGACCGGGTTGGGGTTGGTCGGCTGTGGGTGGATTGGCGTTTGCTCTGAATTTCTTTTGTTGATCGTGATATGTGAGTTGTTCGGGGACTGTTGGGGGGGGGGTTTGCTTGAGCCAGCTACTGGATTGTGTCTACTATACCAACTGTGCTACTCTGATTTGTTCCCTACCCTGCAATGGCGAATGTTCAGTCCCTAGGGCCGTAGGGTGGCCCCAACTCTCTCAGACTGCTGTCCTGGAATGTGAGGGGGCTGAATGATTTTCGCAAACTTAGGAAAGTGTTGGCCTATCTGCAGCGGCATAGGGTTGATCTCGCCTTGCTGCAAGAAACCCACCTGCCTCTGACCAGTCCTATATTACAGACCAGGGGTCTTGGGAGTGCTTGTGTTGCTGCAAGGTTCACCACACATGCTAGAGGTGTGCTTACGTGGGCTAATCCCAAATCTCAGTTGTCATTGCAACAGGTCGCTGTGGACCCGGAGGGTCGGTACGCGGTTGCCCTGTGCGTGGGTAAAGGCCACGATTTGATGGTTGTGAATGTATACGGCCCCAACTGTGATACTCCAGCTTTCTATGCCTCGCTGGCGGACCTCTGTCGACAGTATGAGGGGTCTGAGCTGCTCTGGGGGGGAGACTTCAATTTTGTGTTGAACCCGGAGTTGGATAGATCGGCTGGTGCCCCTAGGGCCCCAGCGGCCTCGGCATTACTTATGCAGGCGGAGCTAGTGAAACTCGATCTGCTGGATGTGTGGCGCCATAGGCACCCGGGGAAGGGTGGTTTCACTCATTATTCAGCCTATCATAACGTCCACACGAGGATTGATTACTGGTTTATTTCCCGATCCCTCCTCGACTCAGTGAAGGGGTGTGCTGTGTTGCCTCGCACGCTATCTGACCACTCGCCACTGCTCTTGCTGCTAGATGCCCCGGCTAGGAGGATACCCCCGTTCACTTGGAGGTTCCCCCTCGTATTCACTTCTAGATGAGGCCTTCAGAGCGGAACTGGCTGAGGACATAGACACGTACTTTCCAACTAATGTGGGGTCGGTGGATAGTGTCCAGGTGCTCTGGGATGCATTTAAGGTGAATATCCGAGGGATGATGATGGCCAAACACTCAGGGGTGCTTAAAGCTATCAGGCAACGGTTGAAACATCTGGAAACACAGTTGTCTGCTCTGGAACGTCAGACGGGAGGTGATGGGGCTGCGGACATACATGACAGGCTTAAGCCACTCCTGGCGGAATTCCATGAGGAAGCGGACAGGGCGGTAAGGCATATGGGTAAATATGCAAAGGCGCGCTCGTATGGGGAGCGGGACCGCCCTGGCTCCCTGCTTGCTAAGCTGATGCGTAACAGCAGGCCGCCTCTAGTGATTGAGGAGTTGTTAACAGCTACTGGTGGCGTGGTGACGGGGGAGCAGGATATTTTGTCGGAATTCCATACTTATTACACAGAGCTGTACACGTCAAAATCGAGCCACCTAGAGGAAGAGATAGACGACGACTTGAGCTACATTCAGATGCCCTTTTTAGCTGACTGGCAGAGGGAATTTTTGATGGCCCCATTCCAGAAAGAGGAGATCACGGAGGCGCTAGAGGGGATGAGGTCGGGCAGCGCTCCTGGGTCGGACGGCCTCACGGTGGCCTTCTACAAGGCCTTTCAAGATAAGCTGGTGCCCTACCTGATGCTTCTTTTTGACGACATTTGTCAACAGGGTAGCATGTCGAAGTCTATGAGGGAGGCGCTTCTCATCACCATCCCGAAACCGGGCAAACCCCCCAATGAATGTGGCTCATATAGGCCGCTCTCGCTGATTAATGTAGACGCTAAATTGTACGGGAAGGTCTTGGCGACTCGGTTGGCTCTCCTGGTCCCGGGCTTGGTTGCCCCAGAGCAGGCTGGGTTTGTCCCCGCACGGAATTTGACTTATAACATTCGCACGGTGCTGGGCACTATTCAGCATGTCCGGCAGGAAAATAAGGCTGTGGCTATTTTCCTGGATATGGAAAAGGCCTTTGACTCGGTGGAGTGGTCATTTATGCTTAGAGTCCTTCGTAAGTATGGGCTTGGCGAACCCTTCCTTCAGATGCTAGGAGCCCTATACTACAAGCCTACTGCGCTGCAAAAGATAGGGAATTCGGTCACTGCCCCGATTGAGATCAGCAGAGGCACTCAGCAGGGCTGTCCTCTCTCCCCACTTCTGTATGCACTGGTGGCGGAGCCCCTGGCCTGCGCAATAAGAGAGTACCACGGGTTCGAGGGGATCAACTTTCCTTCTTACCAGATTGGCATCTCGACATACGCAGACGACACTTTGTTGTATGTCCGGGACCCGGAGGTGAATCTGTCGGCGGTCTTGCGGGAGGTGGTGCGATTCGGGGCCCTCTCAGGCCTTCGGGTCAATTGGAATAAATATGTGGCGTTGCCTTTGACTCCGGTGACACTCCCATTCGACTCGGAATACCCGCTGCAGTGGACCACGGACTCCATACGTTATTTGGGGATCCGTATACACACCGACCCCGAGATCCTGATACGTGAGAACTATGGGGTTGCCTACTCTAAGCTGGTGGATGACGTTGAGGTATGGTGCAGGCTCCCGCTATCCCTAATGGGTAGGATTGCAATCATGAAGATGGTGGTTCTCCCCAGATTCCTCTTTCTCTTTGCTAACATACCAGTCGTACTCTCCTAGGCCTTTTTTCGTCAGCTCACTCAGACGCTTATTAGACTTGCATGGGGGGGGCAAACAGCCAAGGGTTCAATGGCAGACACTCCTGCTTCCCTATGAACACGGGGGTCTGGGGGCTCCCGACCTAGAAAGGTACTACAGGATTGCGCAGGGGGCTCATCTCCACACCTGGATACATGGGGACCCTGGCATCCCGCATGTGAAACTGGAGAGCCTCTTCGCGGACCCCACTCCGCTCCCGGCCACAATATGTTGTCCTGTCGATCGCAGGGTCGGCAACTTGGACTCCATTGCCGCCACTAACCACGCGTGGCATGCGCTGGTCCGCTCTCGTGAAAGTGAGCTGTTGTACTCTCCCCTTCTGCGAGTGGAATGGGCGGTGTGGTTAGCCCCGCTAACGGAGAAGGGTGTCCTGAAGGCGTTACGGGACTTGGGTATAGACAAAATGGGGGACCTCTTTTTGAACGGCATAGTGAAGACGTCGCAGCAGGCCCTCCAATCCCACCCTGCGGCGACGCTATTGCACGGCTTCCAATACCATCGGGTCCGTAGAGCGTTGCAGGAATTACTGGGCCCGGAATTGGCAGAGCCGCAGGAAGTGCCTGAGCTTACGTACGTTATTAAGAATCCCTCTCCCCGTAAATTGGTGACTACTCTTAAGAAACTCGGAGATAGGCACCGGCAGTGTCCGCCTTCCAAGGCCAGATTGGCCTGGCAGAGTGATCTGCAGTCGCCGATATCGGATGAGATGTGGCTATACTGCTGTGCGAACACTAGGAAGATTTCACTCAATAGTAGACACCGCCTGATTCACTTTAAATACCTACAGCGGGTCTATTATACACCGGACAGGTTACATAGATACGGTCTACGGGAGTCAGCGGAGTGTGAGCGTTGCCATTTTCCCACGGCAGATTTCCTGCATATGTCCTGGACTTGCCCTAGTATCCATAAGTTTTGGCGGGAGGTATTTGCGGAACTCCGCTCCATGCTGGGTGTGGAGGTCCTGCCTTGCCCGGCGCTGGCGTTGCTGGGCTTTTCTAAACCGTTGCCTGTGGCGATGCGGCGACTGACTGACATGGCTTTGCTGACGGCCAAGCGCCTGATTGCACTGTGCTGGATTAGGGGGCCGGTACCTACTAAGAAGCGCTGGGAGTCGGATTTGCTGTATTGCTGCACACAGTCTGAGGTTTATAATGAACTACTTCCCCCAAAGAGTCGGCATAAAAACTTCTGGGGGTTATACAGGGAATACCAGTGCGCTAGGGGGGATAGTGAGTCAGACCCCGATGGGGAGGAGTTGGATGAACTGCAGGAGGGCGGGGTGGCGATGGCGGAGGTTGATATGATGTGTGGTTGACTGTTCCCTGCTGGGGGTGGTTGACAGGTCCCATTCTGATTTCAACTGAGAAGCAGAGTGTGTGAGTCACTGGGATGGCTGGGCTGGGAGGGTGCATTTAGGGATCTGTCTTGCACGCTGCATCATTCCATTGGGCCCTCGGGTCCGCAGCTGTGGGTCCTACGCTCGTCTATGGATGCGGTAGTTAGTGCGGGTGGGTGGGTTGGACATGGGCATAGGTAGGCTGGCTAGTTTGTAGAGTGGGTGCTTGTTTGTTTTCTTTTTTCTCGCTGTGGGTTTGTTGCACCTATTTCTTTCCCCCCCTTCTAGGAGAGTTTATCTTCATGATACCAAGACTTCGTTTAGCACCTGCGAACTGACTGTATTACTTTTGCACATCGAACTATGATCATGAGTATCGGCACCTGTATTGAATATCCTATCCTTTTGATATCAGTCGTAAGCTGTTTCCAAGACCCGATTTTATTTGTTCTTCCTTTCCCATGAGTTCACGGCCAGGCCTCCGGGATGCTGGCGTTACGGCTGTGTATATGATCTATGCTCAGGGATCTGGGTGCTGCCTGCTGTTGCCGCCGGCCTCCGGGTTGTAGGCGATGAGTGCTGTGTGCAAACTTCGAAGGTGTAATAAAGTACAAATTTAACAAAAAAAAAAAAAAAAAGTAGTGACTCTTTGGAGAAGGAAATTCCATACTCGGCTAATACCATTTAAAAGAAAATGAATCGCCCAACTATTGATTATGTTGCCTTACTTATGTTATTGTCTGGGCCCTAGGCCCACATAATGTAAGAAGGACGACGCAGACACTGGAAAGTGGTACTAACAACTAGCAACGAGCATGTGCACTCGGGCTCTTTTATTCGCTGTATCACCTGATTGGTGACTCCCGTGTTGGATGGGTTGGGGTGTGTGTGTGTGTGTGAGCCAGCCCCCAAGGGAGAGGCTGGCAGAAACACTAGACTGTTTCCAGCAGGACACAACATTCCTCCCAAATTTTATTAAAACGAAAAAAAACAACCAAGAGCCCAACCTAAAAGAAGGAATGAGAAAACAACTAACTCAGAGATGTAGTTCGCAGGACAGCGGCGGACAGGTGCAGCTGGGAGCACCCGGACATCTTGGCACATGTTCATATTTTAACCAGGCATATCTGGACACAAACACGGTTCTGATGAGGTCTGGACCTTTCAGCTTGGCGTCCGTTGAGTGATAGTCCACCTATGTGATGTTCGTCTGTCCAGCGTACTCTTGCTGAGAGGCAATTAGTATCCTATAGTTCAAAAAAGGTGCATCAGAAGCATAGGTGGAGTCCATTGTAAACACTGGACGATGATGGATGACGTTGCTTGATCCCTTGATGACAGTCTTGGCATTCTGTGACCTGTTGATGTCTCGGTTGTATGACCTGGCTACTTCCTGGAATCCATTGGTGGGACAAAGTAAAGTTCATCTCTCACGCTTGGGGAGGCCCCTTGGATGAGTTGCCACAGGACTGCATATGGACTCTGACTCCGAAGCCACCGCCTTGTCACTTGTGCAAACTTCAGGAGTGGATGTTCCCTAGTAAGAACAGGCTCTCGCTACCAGGTTTAGGAGGTACGCCAATTAAACACATGGTCACTGTGTCTTCAGATCATAGCTCTGTATAGAAAAGTTGTAGGACTGCAGTCGTGATACGTGATGCTCCACGGATGGTAGTGATGCACATGGCAAATGATGGAGTGGCTGCCATTAGACGACTTGTACAACAAGTGGTGATGACTGGCAGTGAGTTGGGGGTCACAGGCGAACCTTTGCATTCCTGATACTCGTCGGACACTTGGTGCAGCTCTTCTTATTTGGCGTGTGTGTAAACAAATAGGGATGCCCTTTCCTTTAAGCTGCCGGCGACAGGTGGCTGGACGGTCACTGTGAAGAATGGCGTCACCACACCCCATATCTAAGAAGGTGCATCCAGGTGATAGTACGAGTACTCGTTCTGGTCCCCTTTTGTTGACTGCTACTGCGTACCTGTTGTTATCTGTTTTCCTGGGATAGGATTGTCACCCTCCTATCTCTCCGCTCCTTTTCTTCTAGCTCTGAAGGGTGGCGTAAAAAAATGCAATGCATGTTCCGTTTGTAAATGCGCTGAAATGTGGCGAAAGGCTATGCAACGCATGTTACTTCGATACATGCTCTGAAATGTGAAGAAAGGCCACGCAATGCATGTTCCTTCTACACAAGCGCTGAAATGTGGTGAAAGGCCACGCATTTTCGCAGGGACCTTTTGCTCACTCCGTCATGTTCTTTGGACTACGCATCTTCTCCCGTCACGGACCACTCACCGGTCCGGTCCTGTCAATAGGACCGGGCATCTTCTCAGGTATGTCAGCCTTTTATGGGATGGCAGTGGAGGTAGGTGTACTTGATGGATCCTTTCTGTACTGCCTTCTATACCCTTCTTCTCCTCGACAGAGTATTCCGAATGTAACTTAGGATCGCTGTGGGAGGTAAGTGTCTCCCTTCTCCTTTTAAGGCAGTTTTGGAGGCACTCTCTGAATAATCGCTGGCCCACTCCAGGGCAGTGCAAGTACAGGTAGGTTGAACACAAACTCTCCCCTTCCTGTGTTTAGGCCACATAGGGCCCCTCTCTCCTCTGGGATCTCCCTGGTGCTACGTGTATGATGAGTAGCTTTCCTGCTGCCTCCTCTTTGCTTAGGGGAGTAGTTACGGTGCCTCATTAGTGCGCTGTCCTGACGTTGGATCAGGCCCAGGTTTCTGCATGCTTGACAGGGTTGGTCACACCATGTGACATTCTCCTTGATGGGACAACAGTGGTCATTCCGTGCTGGGGCAGCTGGCTGGCACACATTCCTTCATGTAGCCGTTCACAGTCTATGCTCACCATTGATTAGATGCTCAGTCTGTCTTGTGCTTTGAACATGGTGGCTGCACCTCTCTTGTACTTCCTTTAGCTGACTACCAGGAGGTGCTCCTCTATCATTTTCATTGTAATGTAGTGTCTTCAGTCTGTGGTAGAATTCGAGCAGTGGGTGTTATTGCAGCTTCAGGCACCCACTCTAGTTAGTCTATGAATTCTCCTTTGTAACTTCCAGTCATTCGCTGTGACCATGCCATTAGTACTTTTTCTCTGCTCCTTTTTATGCAGTCTTGCATTGGGCATGTGCCTTCTTAGTATTATCTTTGGGCACCATTGAAGGTGCTGGACATGTTGCAGGTCTTCCTTTCTTGTGCTGGGAGAGGGGCACCAGTGGTGCAGGTGTGCATTGTCTGTGTGCCCCTGAGTCAGATTTAAAAGTAGATCTATGGTTCCTGTTAGCAGCGTTACAGCTCCTGTTCAGGTCTGTCAGCAGTGGCGTAACACAAGCCCCCGTAGCCCCGGTGGTGGGGGAGGGGGGGTGGCAAGCTCCAGGGGGTCCCCTCAGCACAGTGCTCGGGAGGGCTAGAGAGCTCCTAACCGGCGGCGGTTTCCAGGGGGTGGGCGGAGGGGCTATGCCATTCCAATTAATTAGTGTGCTATATGGATGGTAATTATAAGAGCAATTACCATCCTATTTTAAATTATATAAAAAGCGTTGATGGACGTCAGGCTAAGTCATCACAGCGTGACGTTTTGGAAAGAGAGGGGTTGCAGCATTTGGAAAATGGCCTGCCGTCAGAGCGGTCATGTGCTTCAGTACGATGCTGCTTTTTTGGATTTACTAGCAGGCTTATCGGGTTCAACTAGGTTTAGAGATAACTTCTTTGTTGACAAAATGGTGCAGGAAACCGGTTCTCAGACTTCAATATATTTAAAAACCTCCAAACTTCGGAAAAAAGCAAGATATGAGATACTGAAGGACGATTCCACTAGACTTCAGTCTTTTTTCAAAGGGACGGGCTTCTCCGGGTTACAGTACATGAAATTGAGGGAATGTAATAGTTTTGACATTCAAATTGAATCATGCCACTTGAAAAATTGGGAAGGCTGTGGGCTAGGAGGGCTAAGATATTTTTTAATCCAGAATAGGGTAATCTCGTGGCAGGAGGTGTTGCTGAGGAATGAGAATCAGAGCAAGCCAGCTTTTTTTGAATAATTACAAATTGTTCATTTCTTAAAAAATTTGAATGGTGTTTTTGATACGCCAAATAAACTTGTGATAGCCCTTTTTCGGGCTAAATTAAGTGGCATAGGGAATTGGTATCGTCTGTTATGAAATAAGGGCCAACTCCCTTCGATAGAGAACCATTTGGAAAGGGTGACCCGTGAAACACAATGTACTTTTTCTAATAATGAATGGGAAGCTATATGTTATCTAGGAAGTCAGTCTCTGAGAGCAGCCATTTTTAAAAGAATGGCGTTGCTATCCCAGTGGCTGGCCTACCTCACTCCGAAAGCACTCAATAAAAGGTATCCGGAAGCCGAAAATAGTTGCTCCCGATGCCAGGCGGAAGGAGAAGAGGGCTGGCTCCATATTATTTTTACATGTCCTAGGTTGGGGTCTTTTTGGAAGGCAATATTGTCGGCCCTAAATCAGGCATTTGAAAAGAGGGTATTGCCGGAGGCCGACGTTGTCCTGTTTGGAATTTGTAGAGATAGAACAATCTTAAGGGAAGCTGAAGCAATCTTCCTCTCTATTACTTTCTTGGTAGCCCACTCCTTTATTCTCCAAAATTGGAGGTCTAGGGATGTTTCCACTTATGATAAATGCTTAAACAAAATGAAAAGGATGCAGGCTTTTGAAGAAGCCTAAGCGAGATGGGTGGGAGCTTCCAGGAACTTTAACAAGAATTGGAAGTTTTTAACTTGGAAAACCTGATAGAGGGATAGTACTACCTGGAATTTAGAATCTAGCTGCTATTTTATCATACTTAAAATGTTTGGAGGGACAAGAAATATGCTCTGTTAAGCACTTTAGCACTTTAATATTGTAATTTAGCATCTTTTCACTAGCACTTGCACTTTTTTGCACTTTTGCACTTTGGTATTATATAATCTTCTATCACTGTGCTTTTGATATTTATGATAGCTGTGTCCATTTTGCCATTGGTCTCAATTTTGAAAGATGAAGTTATCTTTTCTTTTTTTTTTTTCTTTTTTTTAACTCATGGTCAATTAGCGAAAATGTTTTCTCATATGTTATACTGGGGCATATGTATCAAGCCCTTTTTCCGTTCGCAAACGGCCCGATTCTCAGAATAGGCCGGTTTGCGAACGGGAAAAGGCCTTTGGGGATGTATCATCCCAAAAGGGCATTGCAAAATAGGGAATCGCAAATAGCGATTCCTTAAATGCGATGTAACAAGCACCCAAGTTGTGCGATTTCTCCTTAAGAAATCGCAAATTACCAGCAACTTCAAGTTGGTGGTAATTTGCAATTTCTTTGAAAAATGCAATTTATGGCAATTTTCGAAGTGCCATGTGGTGCACATACATGCCCTTAGGGCATGTATGTGCGCCACATGCGCACAGATGCTCATTTCAGGGGTGCATCAGGGTGTCCTTATGACACCCTTGAAATTATTCTCAATTTGCGATTCTCTAATTGCGAATCACAAATTGAGAATGTCTTCCCATTCATTCCTATGGGCCAAGAGTGTGAAGGTATTCCTTAATTGCTATTCGCAATTTGCTAATCACAATTAAGGAATGCCAAGGAATCGCTTACTATTTGCGAATTTGTAAATACATCTTGTTTGCGATTCTCAAATAGCTATTCTCAAAAAATCGGTATTTGAGACTCGCAAATAAAGTGTTTGATACATATGCCCCTTAATGTTCTTAATGCTCTAATCAATAATTAAAATTCTACAAAAAAAAGTGTAATATCTAGAAGCGATGGCACAAATCAGTACAGCTTTCTCTGGAAATGTGTGTTACCAATGCAAGTAGCACCAAAAAAACATTACATTTAATAAACCAATCAATAAAATTCCTAAATAACTTTAGCATACAAAGGAAAATCTATTGAATAAAACAGGAATATAAGAACATAAGCTAGTAGAGGAGATTGGTTAAGAATTTTTGAATAAAATATTTAGAAACCCCATAAGAGACAATTGGTGATTGAAAGTCAATGTTAGTCCAGGTGCATAACTAAAATCAGCCACTGGAAGTGATTCTTGCACTAGCAGTTACCACCAAACTCATCTACCCCACATAAGATGGGAGGGCTGGGACAGTATTAGTTAAATTCCAGGAAGGAATGTTTTAATTATTCCAATCTTTCCATCTCTATTTTGGGTGGGGGAGAACATTGGCCACAGATCATATGGGAAGGTTGCTCTCTCTACCTCCACTTCCTGTAACCTCGAAGAGTCTGTTTTTCAGATGCTGACTAGCTTCTTCTTAGTCATTCCTAAAGGGCTCAGAAAGCTCTCAGACAGCTAGGTGAGCCTTTTAGGGTTCCAACTCACTGTCATCAGGCACTAGTCCCAGCAGGCATGCTTCTTCTTCTTCTACGATACCATTATTTAACCTCTTACATCCTGTAGCTACAGGAGTACAGCTGGTCTGAATGTAGAAAGTCCCTGTTTGAGTACATGGGCACTTACATCAAAAATACATAAGGTGTAGGAAGAATCTCTGCAAGTAGTCTAAACAACTACACCCTAGTTAGCATTCTAACTCATCATATGTTGCCCTTTGTTCTACTCTAGGCAAACGCCTAGGTTCTACTCCAGACAGAAGGCCACCTTATGCTCCTCTTGTGAACAGTCCATCACAAGCTGCCAAGTGAGGCCCCCTCTATAAAGGAGCTCAAGAACCCCAGACTAATTTTGGAAGGTTTAGTCTTGCCAATGAGCTGTCCCCTGGATCCTTTGACAGATTTCACTTGGTAAAGGGTTGCCTTGGTTCTTATTCACATGTAGCCTGGCTTGGCAATTCAAGGTGGGCCTCTTGTACATGCAGACACATTGGAAGGTTTGTCTTTTGTTTCATCCAAGAACATTTCTGTTCTAAAGGTGTCTCTTTGCTAATATAATCCTAAGAAGGTTTTCACAGCTCGCCCAGAATTCTGTAATATATTATATTGTACTTTGAACAATCCCAGGAAATATTGCTTTTGGGGGTCTTTCAAAGTGATCGAATCTCAGTGTCAGTACATTACGTTTTGAATTCACACCAGGTAGAAAGGAGAGAACTTCTTTAGGAAATCAACCCTGGCTTGAGGTCAAAGCAGAGCCAAGTTGGATGGAAACGGATAACCATCAAAGACCTCCTTATACTAGGACCTTGTTTACAATCAGCATGCCTAATGGCCAGGTAACAGCTTAGTCTTTGTGATTTCACTTGGTGTTTCTGTCAATAGCACTATTCGCATTTCGAGGTTGTATGCAATGAATGGCCTGTAATTAATTCTTCCCTGTTTTTCTGCATGCAGGCCAAACCTTTTGATCTCTTTGTATTTCACACCTTATCAAATAGCTAATTGCAGATTCTAAGGTAGAGTGTATCTGTTTAGATGGAATTAGTTACTGTTCTAAATTTCAGGCAAAGAAAATTAAAACTTATTAAAATCATATTTGTAACGAATTTATCAAAAGCACAAGCCTTATAGTGCGTATCCTCTACGAGGGCTCATTTTACAGCACTTTGCCACATCCACAAGTAACCGCATACACGTTTCTATCATTAGATCTGTATATAGTCACTTCAATTTGCTGCTCTGCTGGACATTAAAGCCCGTGGCTCGCACTGGCTATAGAAAGATAGGATAAACATTTTAGTACCTGCCCATTGCAGCACATCTCCTATAGAACTGATATACTTTCAGAAGAGTATTATCTTTGTAGTTGTGGTGTAGCAAGCAGTGCCCCACCGTAAGGAGGATCAGACACAGGTAGGTAGAATATTCAGGGATGCTTTACTCTAGTAACAACGGGGCGAGCCGGCCTGCTCCCACCGCACCGTGATCTGAATCCCGCTGGTGTAACGTCACTCCCCCAATCCCTTGCGGCGAGTCACGTGACCTCCAGGAGACTAGACCGCGACATTACACATCTTTCCCCTTAACAATGGCAATAAGCTGTAACTGAGGACAAGGACAGAGGGGAGGGAAAGAGAGAGATGGGGTGGAAGGAAGGAAGAGAAGGAGGGAGAGGGAGAGAGAAAGACAGATGGAAAGAGAGTGAGAGAGAGGGAAAGGGAGAGAGGGATTCCCAACTGAAAGTCATTGAAATGGTTTGAAAGCTTCACAGAACGGCCCTTGCGGATGTGCATTCTGATCCCTTGCTCTCTTCCTCCGCGGGATCCAGCTGACCTCGTACACTCCTCCTTGTCTCTACGGCGGGTATCGGAAATCTCTTGTGCGGTACCTGCTTCGTCTGCGTCTTAGCTGGACAGACACGGTGTTTGCTGCCTTGCTGACTGTCCTTCTGCATTTGCTGAGGTACTGGCCTCGCCTCTGTTGCAAGTCGAGGACAGGGCCTACTATGTCAATGTATAAGTCCTCCCAAGGGTTATTGGGAGTGTTGAACCACCAGTACAGTAGTTTCATTTGTCTTTTTGCTTTTACAATGACCAGATGGCCTTCTTGATTGATGTGGAGAATGCGGTCGTATAGGGCCTTCGGGGGCACCACTCTGTCGCTCTGCAGCAGAAACATTTAGTCATCGCCAATGGAGAGTTCATCCCGGACCTCCCAGTATTTCCTGAAGATGTTTTCGGTGTGCTTCTTCTCTGGCCAGCCATGCTTGATGTATAACTTCAGTTGTGAGAGTTCCGTGTCCTGCGTGTAGGCATCTGCCCAGTCCTAGGCACTGATAGTGTGTTCGTGATCTGTCATAAATGCGACGCTGTAGTCATCCCACTCCGATCCTGTGACAGATCCTTCCATGGCTGCTGCCCTGCTGAGGAAGTCTGCCACCCTGATTTGTGGTCTCGGGATGTACTCCACATCGTGGACAAAGTCCAAGAGGCGTAGAGTCATTTTTGCGATAGGTGGGGTGGCCGTCACGTTGCCGCTGGATGTGAGGTCTTTGATCAGGGGCTTGTGGTAGGTGCGGACAGTGAATCGTGACCCCCGTAGGTATTGTCAGAATTTCTCCATCCCCCACATGGATGCTAGAATTTTCTTCTTGATCACGCTGTACTTCTCTTCACTGGGGTGAGAGAGCACAAGGCAAAGCCCACCGTTGTCTCGGTACCGTCCGTAGCTCTCTGGGAGAGGACTGCTCCCAACCCCTTGTCACTGGCGTCCGTTGTCAGGATTCTGGGCGCAGCCCGTCACATCCTATGTAATGGGATAGCCCCGCAAATGTGCTTTTTGATGGCAGTGAATTCCGCTTCTGACTCCTCCCACCAGGAAAAGGCGTTCTTCTCTTTGAGCAGTTGACGTAGGCTGTTTGTTTTGGTCGCGAAGTTCCTGATGAATTTTCTATAGAACTCCCCCAGCCCCAGGAAGGAGCGGACATCATCCTTGTTGTTTGTGGAGGGTGCGGACATGATGGCCTCCTCGTTTGCTGATTTGTGAGAAATTCCCGTGCCGCTAATTTTATGTCCCAGATAGGTCACTTTGCATAGACCAAATTTGCACTTCTCTAATTCCACCATGAGGCCATTGGCTGCTAGCGTGTGCAAAAAGTGTGCAAGATGTTATCGTGTCCGGCTTTGGACTTCCCAAAGACGAGGATGTCATCTTGAAAGTAGGGGACACTGTGGATCCCTTTGAAAAGTTGATGCATGAGTTTCTGAAAGACAGCAACCGCGGATGAGAGACCACAGGGCAACCGTCTGAACCTGTAGCATCCAAAAGGCGTGATGAAAGAAGTGAGTTTCCGGCATGATGGATGGAGCGATACTTGGTGGTAAGCGGCTTTGAGATCAACAGTGGAGAACTGTGGAAATTGAAGAAATTGATGTACATAAACAGCATTCATTTCCCTTCTTCTCCCACTCCTCTCCCTGTGAGCACCATGAATACCGTAAACTATTGACCGTATCACTCTGCCAGTAAGAGCCCATACCTATATGCATATGCACAGCCATTCTAGGCACCATGGCCTTTTACCCATTGGAATCCCCGGCTTCCCTCCTGCGCGTATCTTACACCCCCTCTCTCATGCATAGACCATGAAACCCTCTCCCTCTGCGCGACCCTGCTGTGAAAGGCAACTCTCCTGCTTGACCCGCACAAAACCCCCCCATTCCCTCTTGAAGAGGCATCCTTCGCCTTAGCTGACATAGCCCTCCCCAGCTGCACCTGACTGCCCCCGCTCTCTCTTGTACGGGTCATAAGATCTCTCTCTCTCTATGTGACTCTGTCCCCGTGTCCACCCTGGCTCCCCCTCCCTTCTCCTCACATGGGCAAGCCGTAAACCTTCTTCTTCTGCAAGACCCTGTCCTTGAGAGCCACGGCCGCGCCTGACCAACACCTCCTTTCCTTCCATGAATGCCCCTCTGTTGACAAGCCTTCCCTCCGCGCTCGACTGCCCACGCAGCATGAATACCACTCCTTTGATGACCCCTTCCCCCGAGTCCGGCTGACCACACATGTCCGAGGCCATCGCCTAAGCCAGGAGATACCATTTACTGCCCTTATTGTATGAAGTCACTCCTCTTCAAAGGACCCACTATTGATCCTAGCCACCCCACCCCCTGGGCTATGATCAGACGCACACATCCTAAACAGTTGACGGAACACTCAGCTGCGTGATTGCCCTCCCCTCTTATCAGCAGGTCAAGGGTCCCTATTGTGAACATATGTGGGGTAGGATTGACACGAGGATTATAGGGATGTCTTTTCCTTTGCGTCACACTGTCCTGATTGTACTATCAAGTGTTTTGTAAGGTATAAAAGAAAGAGTCTCAGCTCACTTGTTAGAGCACCTCCTGAAAGACACCGTGTTTCGTGTCCGAAATGACTGGCTCTCCTCATGAGAATTAAACTCTGTTCTTGATTCCTGCTTCCAGCGCCCGTCTCTTTATTTGGTAACTATTCAACATGGGAACTAAGAGGCGGTTTGCGCCAGCGGCCTGGGCATCGGTAGTAATCTGGGCTCCTGTTCCACAATTGGCGTCCCAACGCGGGGTCCATCAGTGACATAAGGTTCGGTAAGAGAGATCCAGACGAAGAAGCGAACATCTAAAATGATCGGAGTATACCTGCCTTGAGAGGGCCCTAGCCCGGCTGCCGATCAAAAGAACTTCGCCAATTCTGAACGGACCTCTCTTGAGTGACCTATTGTCCTGACTGGAATCCCACAGGAATGCTACATGGAGTAAGAGAACGATCGGGCGCTGGAGGAGGAAGTCGAAGAACTGTCCGTATGGTCCGGTCCGGGTAAGATTAAGTAGGGTGTTTTTACGCCTGATTGGTAGGGTGGTTCTATCCACCTGATTGATTGATTGATTGTATTGGAATCGGTATTTGTATACTGATATTGTTGGTATTGGTTCATTTAGCTTTGAATGCTACTTGACATATTGGTTCTCTTCTTGAGAACGAGACATTCTCTGTTTGCAAACAGCGGCGAATAGGAACGTCGTCCCTCTTTGCAGATAGAGAAGGGTAGGTAATGCAGACTTTTGTCCCCGTTGTAATCCGTCATGCCTACTTTTCTCCCCACTGAATTGTTTGAAATCGATTAATAATCGATTGTTGCTCTTTGAGATCTTCCCTGTCCACAAACAGAGACGAATAGGAATATTCTGTTTCCTTTATGGATAGTGAAGGGCAGGTAATGCAGACGTTTGTCCCCGTTGTAATCCGTCATGCCTGTTTTTCTCCCCACTGATTGGTTGGTTGCCTGGACATTGTTGTTCCAGGAATTGTTTCGTTTGAGGTATTTTCTGCCTGCAAACAACGTGGAATAGAAATATTCTATCTAGTCTTTGCAAGTAGTAAAGGGTAGGTTATGCCCCTTTGTGAATTCGTCAGTCCTACCCACTCCCCACTGTTTGGTTATTTGGGGGGTAGCTCGCATGGTCCGCCCAGGAGACTACCCTTATGGAGGACATATGCTCCCCGCTCATGGGCCATTTAGTGGAAGTAGACCATCTGGTCCGTCCAGAAGGCTACCCTAGTAAGTGGAAGTACATCGCTTGGTCTGTCCAGGATGATACCCTAATGAAGGAATATATGTTCCCCTTTTGATCGATAATCTCGTTCCACCCCGGACCATTTATTGGAGGGAACTCGTCTGGTCCGTCCAGAAGTACCCCCTAGTGAAAAGGACACATAAAAATATGAAGTGATCACCGTTCCCTACTAACAGAAAACTTTAGCTCGAAACACGCTAAGGAAAAGAAGGAAAAATAAAACGAAATCAGGCTAAGTCAGTAACCCCCTGATGAGCTTTTGACTTCACTAAAAATAAGAAACATTAGAAATAGTTCGTAATAAGAAATATAAAAAATGGCGAAAAGTTTGACAGCAAAAATAGCCACGAGGTAGCTAGGCTCCACTGCCTGTTCCTGCTCCCAACATGTCTGCCTCATTGCCCGCCACGCCCAAATAACGGTCACATGAAATAGAAACAATTCAATAGGTACCTACCCCCATTCCGGAAGCTCCCGAAGTGCAACAGGTCCGCGGTTACGCCCATCCGGAAGGCGAGGCCTCGAGGCATGAGGGGCTCGCCTGGCCGCGGTCAGTAGGAGATGATGTTGGGCAGGCGGTCCAAAGAATGACAAGGGCCTCTCCATCCCTCCTCTTCTGCCGCCCTGCAGGCCACGGGGAGAGAGGGGGCTGTCTTGCCTCGGCCACCGACCACCCCTCTCTCTCACCCGATCCGGCTTTCGTCGAAGGCCGAAGCCAAAGCGAGGATGGCGGCATTTCTTTGTGCTATAATGGCCGCAACTACACCCAACGCCTGACAGTTGCAGGTAGTCCCGCCACATGCCATCGCCTGCATAGTTACAGGTAGTCCCGCCACATGTCGCCCCGCCACATGTCCACCCCTGGAGAGTTGGAGGTAGTCCCGCCACCTGTCAAAAAGGAAGGGGGGGGCTGTCTTGCCTCAGCCGCCGACCACCCCCCCCCATCTTCAATAGCCAGCACGGCCAACATCGAAGCGACGAAGCCGAGGAACGGTGTGGGGTCGCTGGAAGGGGGAGGTGACGCGAACGAGCCTCCCCCACCTCCCTCCAGGTGGAGGCTTCCAGCGACACCCCAATGCTCTTACTTAAAGAGGGTCAACATCAAAAAGCGGTCTTTTGCCCAGGACGGGCACGCACCCCATGCCTTCTCTCCTCAACCTTGAAGATTCTATGAGAGCCGGGGGGCACCCCGATCCCTCCGCATGGGCGCCCCCGCCCCCTCACTGGGAACCACGACATCGGTGCAACTCCTGCCGGCGCCAGCCTCGGATTGGAAATGGCTAAAATACAGCCACGGCACAGACTTGTTCAGTTCCGGTGGAACACCAGAATGACCCGGTAGGAAAATTGTTGCCGCCCTCCCCACTCTTTGACTAATGGTCCATATTGTTAGAACTGTTAACCACATGATTCAAAAAATTTTTGAACTTCCAACGGAAGGTTCTGGTCCAACCACGAGTCATTGGAGATATTCTGACTGTGCTGGAACTCGCCTGACCCCACCCAAAATGGCGCCGACACAAAATGAGACTTTTTGAATAAACTTTGTTGCACCCTGACCACGCAGCTTTTTGCCCCGAGATATGTATGTAGTTTTCTTGGATAATGAAAGTAGATACGAAGGATATTGAGTATGTGCTTGGACAATGAACTGACTTAGGGTGGGTACTGATTATGATTTGGAAAATGAATTGGTGTAATTTAGATAATGGATGAGCATTGGATAATGAATTTATGAATTAATTAAAAATGAATTACTGATATGCATCATGCTTGCTTTGTAGGGAAGTTTAATACGATTTTATTGCACTGCTGCACTTTATGCAATGAACTGCCACCAACTTCGTTCTTCTTATGTACAGTTTCAATCTGCTTCGTGGCCGGTCCACTGGGTCGTAGGCCTGTATTTATACATCAACACTTTTTATTAAAAGTATTTTGACAAAGAAAGCATAGTTGTAGCGGTTGCATTAATGAGTTTTGGATGTTTTACTACAATGAGCGAAGAATAAGTATGATGAAAGATGACGGTTAAAAAGGACCAGATATTTAGCAGCTACATTATGTGTCACAGGCAGCCGGAAAAGTGTTTTAGACGCCCGTAAAACGACACCACAGAAATGCCACCTGACCGCCACCCTTGCACCAACAGAAAGGGGTTGCGACCAAGTAACTCATGTAGATACGCAGATCGTCAATGATTATCTATCTGACATTACTGGTCCCTCTGGGCTTAAACGCCGAGATGGTAAAGAAATGCAGTACGTGGAGATAGGTCGAGTATGTGGTAGGTAAAAACATTTTCGGACTACTGCATGCTGATGTACTTTGAATGCTGCCCCCCACCCCTTCTTTTTCCTCCCTTCTGCAGGTCACGTCAGAACGTCGGCTGAAATATGGGAGAGCGATGGTCGAACCACCGACGAAAAGGGAAGGAGGGAATATGTGCATAGTCCTCATAACGATAAGTTTTTAAAAGACGTAGACTTAAACATGACCGTTCCTCCTTAGAACATAGCAACTGGGAGGATGGACTGACATAGAAACTGGACAGGTACTGAATGACGGAAAATTGACTAGAAATGACGCGTTAAATAATGTAACTGGACGTTTGACTAGGTAGGGAAAGGACAAAGAAAAATATACGGGTAAGGGTTACCACGGCACCACCCGTCTGGGAAGTTAGAAATGTTGCTGATGTTCAAAATGCACTGCCCCCTTTCTCACACTCTTATAGATATAGCCAAGCTGTCCGACTGTTCTCCCGATCAATACTTGCCGTTGCCTCAGCCTGGAGAACTTCCCACCAAAGGAAGGAACTGAAAAATGGTTTAAGATCCAACCATGGGTAAATAGCGCGACCAGGTTAATTTCTGACCGACCAACCGAGGTGTAAGTATTGGCAATTGAGAACACTCACAGAGATAACGGGCGAGAAAGAAAAGGAGGGAAGGGTAAAAAGAGCTAAGCACGTAGATAAATAGGATAGTAAAGATACGTAGGATACAAAACAGATCTTGTTGGCTAACAATTGTTTCCTGTCTTGTCGTGAATGTCTTATATATGTGTAATGCATGTGCCGTCTTCCCTGTCTGAGTTTGTGTGTGTGTAATGTACGGATTTATGTCTTCCCTCTGTCTGTATTTGCGTGTTACCTGACCTTTGCTGTTCTGTGTTGTGAGCGCACTAAATGACCTATTTTCGTACACGTCTCTCTCTCTCTCTCTCTCTCTCTCACCACCCCCTTATCTCTCTCTCTCTCTCTCCCTCTCTCTACATGTCATACGTGTACCGAATGGCTCGTTTAGATTGCGGACGACTCTCACTCTCTATGAGAGTCTCCCTATTTTCTCTCCCTCTTTTTGGTAAAATTGTGCCCCACCGGCACCAGTCTGATTTGATACATATTGAACGCGAAGGTGTTCAGCGAAATTGACCGAAACTAAAATGATTGTATCTCGCCATATTACTGCCTCTCCTTTCTGCAAAATGAATGAACTTGAATTGGCTGAAAAGGAAAGGACAGGTAAGACGACTAAAGTCCCCCAAATCTGGCCATTTATAGGGGAACTGTATGTCAATGGCACCTTATGTCTGTTCTTCAGAGACGAACGCCAACGTCTAGATTGACCCCCAATGCCCAGATTGCCCCACCCCCCTTTTGCACCCAAGCGCGAGCGCCCGAAGCATCCCCGCCCCATTTTTGATAGACCCCAGTTGCTGTCCCGGATATAAACATGATGACCATGAGTAACTGTTGACCCTCGAGAAAACTTTGTTTTGCCTGACTCTCGATGATGGCACCCCCGCCCTGTTTAAAAAGGTTAGCCAGTCCTGAAGGGAAATGCTCCGTAATGTTGAATATGATGTAATGCACAGTTGATGGGAATCTCATTTATCCTCACTTGAGTTATAAATAGGACGATGAATAAACCTGCCATAAACTCAGTAGGAATGCTGACACATGCACTGCTTGGTAATGGACCTCTGACTGTGACCAGTGAGCGTATCTCCCAAATGCGTAGAATTGAGGGAGGAATTCACATGCGTAGATATCTTCTTCTGCCATTTCTCTAAAACCTTGTCTTGTACCTATTCAAAGATTCACGATCACCGAAGGAGATGGGTCAGATGTGACGAACAGCCTGACTGCAGATCTTGGGACACGTGTGACCTCGACCAAAGGTGGAGCTGCAGAGCAACAAGATACGGGACGAGACCGCAATTTCAACGTGGAAAATGAAAAATGACGGGCCGCCTTGAAGCCCTCCGTCTGCTAACCCACGTGTGCCTGGAGTCTCCGTCCCCCTTCTTTGGGCCCGATTGATGGGCCTGCCTGCTTGTTATCCTTTGCTCCCTTGGTCCCTTTTGTGTGTCCCAGGAACTCTGACCCAACTCCGCCCTCTCTCTCCTATCGACTATTTGAACCACACTCACCCTCTTTTCCACGTGACTTTTTGCCAAAGGAAAGAACTGCATTCCAGTGGGAATAGGGTGTTGCCACGGAAAGTATAGGTGCCGAGCATAAGGCGCCGCCAAACGGATTGTTTAGGGAACAGGACTATGGTCTAACAGCAGAGGACTGACCGCACCCTGCAACGCGTAAGGATAGAACCGAGCTGGACCTATAGCTCCACCGCCGGTGCTCAACAGCGCCAACGAAAGTACACGGACTAGAGCCTACCAGTGATGGCTCAATGATAAAAAGACACTGTGACGAAGAAATCTTGTGTATTGAACTGAATTCCGCTCTCAACTACCTGGTCAAAACTGTTCATTGGTCACATTTTTAAGTTAGAAAGATTTATGCTATGTAGTGCGTTTAATTGTCAGGAACTCAACGAAATGCAATTTCCTATGTGCTGCATTCCGCCCATCACCTCAACTGTCTATGATTGTACGCCAAATGTTAGTATCGACAAAATGCTAATTCATCAACGATGCCTATCTGTAACCCATCAATTACAAAAATGACTGCTGTAATGTAAAAAGGGGCGACTGTGGAAATTGAAGAAATTGATGTACATAAACAGCATTCATTTCCCTTCTTCTCCCACTCCTCTCCCTGTGAGCACCATGAATACCGTAAACTATTGACCGTATCACTCTGCCAGTAAGAGCCCATACCTATATGCATATGCACAGCCATTCTAGGCACCATGGCCTTTTACCCATTGGAATCCCCGGCTTCCCTCCTGCGCGTATCTTACACCCCCTCTCTCATGCATAGACCATGAAACCCTCTCCCTCTGCGCGACCCTGCTGTGAAAGGCAACTCTCCTGCTTGACCCGCACAAAACCCCCCCCATTCCCTCTTGAAGAGGCATCCTTCGCCTTAGCTGACATAGCCCTCCCCAGCTGCACCTGACTGCCCCCGCTCTCTCTTGTACGGGTCATAAGATCTCTCTCTCTCTCTATGTGACTCTGTCCCCGTGTCCACCCTGGCTCCCCCTCCCTTCTCCTCACATGGGCAAGCCGTAAACCTTCTTCTTCTGCAAGACCCTGTCCTTGAGAGCCACGGCCGCGCCTGACCAACACCTCCTTTCCTTCCATGAATGCCCCTCTGTTGACAAGCCTTCCCTCCGCGCTCGACTGCCCACGCAGCATGAATACCACTCCTTTGATGACCCCTTCCCCCGAGTCCGGCTGACCACTCATGTCCGAGGCCATCGCCTAAGCCAGGAGATACCATTTACTGCCCTTATTGTATGAAGTCACTCCTCTTCAAAGGACCCACTATTGATCCTAGCCACCCCACCCCCTGGGCTATGATCAGACGCACACATCCTAAACAGTTGACGGAACACTCAGCTGCGTGATTGCCCTCCCCTCTTATCAGCAGGTCAAGGGTCCCTATTGTGAACATATGTGGGGTAGGATTGACACGAGGATTATAGGGATGTCTTTTCCTTTGCGTCACACTGTCCTGATTGTACTATCAAGTGTTTTGTAAGGTATAAAAGAAAGAGTCTCAGCTCACTTGTTAGAGCACCTCCTGAAAGACACCGTGTTTCGTGTCTGAAATGACTGGCTCTCCTCATGAGAATTAAACTCTGTTCTTGATTCCTGCTTCCAGCGCCCGTCTCTTTATTTGGTAACTATTCAACATGGGAACTAAGAGGCGGTTTGCGCCAGCGGCCTGGGCATCGGTAGTAATCTGGGCTCCTGTTCCACAGAACCACTTACTACCCTTTGTCTGGGCTAGCAGTTCGTTTATTTTGGACAATGTAAACTTGTCCATGATGATGTTCTTATTGAGTTCTCGGAGATCGATGCAAAATTGTATCTTCTCGCTCTGTTTGCGCGCCACCACCAAGGGCGCAAGCCATTTGGCGAACTTGATTGGTTCAATGATGTCGCTGTCTTCTAAGCGTTTGAGTTCTAGCTGCACTATCTCTCTGCAGTTGAATGGGATGTTCCTGACTTTGTGGAAGACTGGTATTGCACCTTCTTTAAGCACAATTTTGTGGGAGAACTTGGACATCTTCCTGATTTGGTCACTGAAAACTGTGGGAAACTCTGGTTGGAGCCAGGCAGGCGTGGACGTGTGGTCCATGAGGGGCATTTGAGTACCGCCACCGGGGTTGTGTTGGATGCCCAGCACCCCCTGGTCCATCCATCCCAGGCCCGATGGGCCTGTCTGCGCAACGTACAACTTCGCTGTTGTGTGCCTGCCTTTGAACTCGAACGAGAGTTGCCGGAACCCCACCATTGGGATCCGTTCCCCAGTGTATGTGACTGGATGGACGTCATTGAGGTGAAGATGGTCCCACACCATGTGGGCAAAGTCCCAGTCCCATATCTGCTTTTGGATAATTGTGTATGGTGAACCGGAATCAGGTACCATGGCGACGAGTATGCCCCAATTACCAACTGGCAGGAAAGCTTTTTGGTTGTGACCTCACCGATGCCCAGGATGTGGTCCTCGATGCAAAGTATACTATCTTGGTGAGATAGGTCTGCTCAATCTTGATCATCGGAGTTATCATGGACGTACTTGACAGCAGCGCTTCTGGGCCTTTGTCTGCAGACTTTTCCAAAATGTCCTGTGATTCCGCAGAAGGAGCATTTGACGTGGAATGCTGGGCACTTCTTGTCATTCACCATATGGGAGTGGCTGCCCCAACGGTAACAAGGTCCTTGCTTGCCCGGAGGGGCGCGATTGGGGCCTCTGAATTTGGACGTAGTTTGCTTTGTGGAGGCGGAGCCAGAGTCAGCCGTGGTTTTTGAGGGTGGAATCTTCCGGTCTGTGATCTTGCACACTGTGAGCTGTTGTACTGTGTCTTTCTTGGCGGTGAGTGCGCACCATTTGGATAATTCAGCTTGCTTGACTATCACGATGATCTCCGAAAGGGATGCCTCACCACTAACCCAGAGCTTCTGGACGCTCGAGTGGGTAGTGTGTATGATAATTTGGTCTTGTATGAGGTCATCGTGCAGGGTGCCAAACTTGCAGTTGATGGCCAGTTTCTTGAGGGCCGCTACGTAGTCCTCCACTAATTCTGATTCAGTCTGTTTCCTTTTGAAGAAGTTGTAGCGGTCGATGGCCGTGCAGATCATGGCTGGTAATGGTTATCGAGGTCCTCTAGGGTGTGATGGAAAACGTCATCATCAGAAGATGCCCTGGGCTTCTTTACCATTTTTTCCTAAATGCGCAGACCTTCCGCCCCCAGATTGTGTAGGAGGATTTTCTTTTGACGTTTGCTGGAGAACTCCTCCTTGCCTTCATCCTCCAAACCTGAAAGGTAGTTCAAGAAATACTCCTTCCAGTCAGCCCATTTCATGGCTGGTTCCCCAGGCTTTGGCAGGAAGGGCACTGGGTTGGTCAATGAAAAGGTTTGGGCCTACATGGTGCGTGCTGCATGGAAGGTGGCTTACTTTCACGGTGTGCGGTGTAACTCCTGGTATTGTGCACGTGTGTCGGTGAAGTGTATGGCGTTTTTGATGGAACTTATCATGGCAAATGTAGAAGGACTATATCTGGTGTCTGGATTTTTGGGAACGTTGGATTTAATAATCAGATGAGGCTTACTTTTAGAGTGATTTATCGAAATAACTGTTGAGATATACATAGCGCTGAGATCTTTAGAAACCTGCCTTGAGAAAGCCCGGAAAGGGCGAAACGCGCATCGGCTGTGAAGAACTTGATTTTAAAAGAAAGAACATAAAGTATTTTGTCTACACTACGTGATTTCCTTGAATTGAGAAGGAGTGGATGAAAAAAGAATTTGCTTTGAAGTTGTGTGCATAAGGCATTCGGATAAAAGTGACTTGATATGATGTGCACAAGTGTTCTTTGTACTTTATGGATGTGATATTCTGGTACACCATTGGTGGGCAGATTATCCAATTGTCAATGCTTTAGGTGGATAAGTATTCTACACCCAGTTTGCACTCAATAGTTGGATGATGTGACAGATTGTTTTGGAAACATGAAAAGAGACTAAGTGTGATGTGCAGATTACACATAGCAAATCCGCCTTTTTGTGTGTTCATGTAAAAGAATATTCAGGGATGCTTTATTCTCGTAACAACGGGGAGAGCCGGCCTGCTCACCTCCGTGCCGCGATCTGAATCCTGCCGGCGCCACGTCACTCCTCCAATCGCTTATGGCGAGTAACGTGACCTCCGGGAGACTAAACCACGACACTATAGTAGTCAACGTTATAACACCTTCAGCATAAACCTGTAATCTCTGTATCTCCCCAGACTTAAGAGTGGATCTCTAGATATGAATAATCCAGATGAGCTGTTACTCTGTCGGGTCAGAGCAGTACAGCACTGCGTCCTGCTGTTCTCTGTTTTTTGTGCATTGCATTAAAGCCACCTCAAACCTTCTAACTCCTGTGTTTTCAGAATTTTTTTTAAAGCAGAGTTGTCCTGTAAGGAACACAGGATGCTTTGAGAAATGTTTTCTGTTTTGAAATGCAAATGGAGGGTATGTGCTTTTTGTTCTTTGCTGAATTAATGACTCCAGAAGCTCGCAACTCTGCAATGTGGGCTAATAATGCATATGTTGCATAGCAAAATCGTAGACAGACCCAAAACATTCGGTGGACAATCTGTACCCATAATTTGGGACCTACCAGTTCGGTCATCTGGCCCTACCTATTTGATAAACAGTACAACGGTGCACTGATTAATTATATACCGAACTTATGAAAATTATGAGTTTTATTTATATGTGGATTTTTACCACTGGAAAAATCTATCACCCCTTTATGCTGTGAAAGAGACCATTAGTGTCATGGCACTGCAGGAACATATTATTGTAAATTTAAGGATACCTGTTTAATTATTAGGCTAATCCCACTGGCGCTACTTATACATTACTTAAGAAATGGCAAACATATTCTTTAAAACATGTCAAAATGGATTCCTGCACTGCGTGCAGAGACCACTATGTTTGTGGTGGCTTTTTAGGTTTCATCTGCACAGCATTTGCGTTGTGCATGTTGAAATCTATTATATTTATTATAAATCTATGCCCTTGCTTTTTTTTTTTCAATTGGCTGTAGCATGTCATTTCCTTCTTCAGTGTGTTCTTTTTATCAATATCCCAAGGACCAAGTACTCCCTTTTATCTGCATCAAAATTCTTTCTGAGCAAGCCTGTCAGCACCCCTGCTTCTTTCCTCCTCCCCCAACCTGTTCACCAGTGCAGCAGCTTGAACTCCAATTCTGGCTCGGCTTGTATGTCACCTCCCATTGGTGATTCGAATCAACTGAAGCATCTGCTGCTCCACAGAACAATGAACTGGGGTAGACAGTGCACTCTGTGTGAGTACACCCTGCGTACCCTCCATTTATGAGAGAGCTGGGGAGAGGAGGCTCACACTGTTAGCTGCCTGCGTGTGCCGCCACTTGGCTTGTGCCCTAGCTGGGCAAAGGCAGTGTTAAAGCAGAGACTCCATGGCCCAAGCAGCTTGCCCATCTCACAGTGGTGGCAGCACTACCCAATCCTCGAAACATCCCTGCAGCCCCCCATTTCAAGATGGTCGTCATGTTGATACACTGCGAAAATTTACAGTGTACGTAGTCCTTCATCACTATCCATGTTAACTGTGGCCTTCAGTGTCTGGACAGCATTAGGATGTAGCAGGACATGGCGGATCTCAGCTGGAAGATTTTGGAGTTCAGAGCTAGGTCCAAGCACTCAGGTTTGGCATCCCTTCTTTCCCTCCTGCATGCAGTGTGTTCTCACGGGAACAGTTTGCTCCAATTACCAAGAGTTCTATTGTGCGACCTTATTTTCACCAAAACATCGGATTTTGCGGCAGCTAAGGGATCTTTTCTGCATGTCTGTGTCTGAAATTTATGGTGAACTGTATCCTTCCTCCTTGTCAACTGTTATATTCAACTTATAAAGGGTCGCTTAAGAGCTGAGGGCACAGTACACGAAATGTTCGACGTCACTCAAAACACGCCTGCGTTCTTTCGGTTCCTCTTCTCAGTATCGTTTCTACCCAAGGCAAAGCATTCTACCACCACTGTTCTCTTGCCCCAGAGTATATCATCCGGAACTCAATTGTTTTTGTGGTTATTTGCCGTACGTGTGAGTAGCTTTCCATCTGCTGTTCTGTGTTTGACAATATCCTCTAATGGACCCTTCCTCCTTCGGCCCCAGTTTCCCACAAGATAGGTAGATTCAAATAGATTTATTGTTTTTCCATGTTTTATATTGTTTCTGGCCGTTTTTCAGGATATGTTTCCCTTTATTTTCTTTATTTAGCCCAAGACAGTGTTAGTGCCCAATGGCTTGCTGGTTCAGACTGTCTTTCCTTTTAAGGTCTCACCTGCACAGCACTTGCAGTGGACATTGGATTTTCTCCCCACTTTGCATACCCACTAACTAAAACAGTTGTGATCTATACAATCTTGGTGCATGCTGTATTTAAGTTTTTTTTGTCTCAGCTCATCCATTTAATTTTGAAAATCGTTTTGCATATTTTGTAACTCACTCTCACATTTATATTCTTGAGGAGACAACATTATTTTAGGTCTCGTCTACGCAACGTGCAAGCGCTGCTTAGAGGGATCTCTTGGAATCACTTAGCATTTTTGTTAAAACTCGTGCATGTTCTGCACTGCTCTCTATGGGCACTCATGCACTTTTGGCGTATCCCTTGTGGGAGCGAGCAGCGGCGCCATCTGTTTGCAATTAGTGCAAAACAGATGGCGCCCCTGCTCGCTCCCGCAAGGGAAACACTGTGCTAGTCTCGCCCCCGTTTAAAACCTGAGCACTCTTCACTATGCTATGCTGTGCATGTGACATGACCCAAAAACGAGTGTCCATGTGGCTTGGTAGACTTATTGCTCTGCGTCAAAGCATCATGTTCCAAAACTCTAGTTCCGTCTCTAATAACTGAGAGCACTCTGGGACTTGCAGTATGTGTTTATTTAAATTGAATTAACAAATACTACACGTGTGATAACAAGAGTTGGTGAAGGAAATGCTGAGAAGGGGATATACGTGTCCTCCTGACATGGACTCATACAGCCGGTCCACCTCGCTGGTGTTCGGAAATCAGATTTCATTCAACTCTAGCAAAGACAGGCATTTCATTGAATATTGGGAAGGTTGTCAGGGTCCTTCGACTAAGACTGCTTTCAAGGGTGCACGTTTAGCTTTTGCAACAGCACCACACTGCGGCAGAAACACAAAGTTGACGATAGCCCGCAATGTGTTTGCTTGAACATGCATTTTTCTAAGCCATCGTTTCCACTATATATTATACCCTCTACAAGTCCCCAAGACAAACCCGTCAGATCATTTCAAGATGTTCTTCCACACGAGCACGCTTCTGGTCCGGTGGGCTCTCTGAATTTGATGTGTACCTAGAGGCGCCTGGTGTAGGAAGGTGGATATCTGACTATGGTTACCCCCAAACTTTTTGCCTGGTGTTTAGCTGGTTTTTGACTTAGTTGGCCTGGGATCCTGCTATTCAGGGCCCCAGGCTGATTGCTCTCTCCTTAAAATGGACTCCATGTACCTTGGTGCATAACACAATTGGAATTGGTTCACCTTATAGGCCCCTGTAACAGTGTACCATAGGTACCCAGGGCATAGGTGTAGCCAAGGCCTGCCAGGGGCTGCAGCATGTATTATGCCACCCCTGGCCTGGCCTCCATATTTGACACAACTGGCTGATCACTCAGCTGGGGTAAGTCGGTGTAACCACCTCTTACTTAGGTACAGTATGTCTGTGCCTAACCCTAAACTGGACACATATGTTCCTATCAGCCACTCATATGGAAGGCCTCATCAATCCTGGAGGCAGAGTGCTTGGAAATATGTGAGATGGTGCTCTAGCATGAGCTGAGCCTGTCTGCAGCTGTCGGGAACCACTCCCTAAGCTGTTCCGGGATATTGCCATACCATATACTCTTAAGTGCATTATAATCCTCGCGGTTAAATGCTATCTTTGGTTTGGCTTTATCAAAACATGTCGAGTAAGGTGTCATACGAATTGGAATACTATCCCCTCGCCAATCCTGGCGACGGGGATAGCATTCCACCCTTCTAGAGGGACACGACATGTGTGTAGCCTTAACCCCGGTTAAAGTTAAACAGAGCCTCAGCTTCACAAAATGGACGCTGCCACCACAGACACAAGTCTGGCCTCCTGCTGCTGACCGAAACTCGGCAGATGGTGGCCTGGACAAAGGGTTTCCTGCCTTGGGAGGTGCGAGCACCACCCCAGACAGGATTTTGTGTATTGGGTAGGACAGGGCTGAATAGAATCAGACATGCCCGGGGCACACAAGGTGTCCCCGTGCATAGGCCAGTCCAAACCGGTTCTGGGGCCTTCCAGCCCCAGTCCTGGCGCGGAGCTGGACAAAGGAAAGGGGGTGTAACCGCCCCCCTTCCTGGTTCCTCCCAGAGGAGGGACCTAGTAGGTGATCCACCCCCAGTTTGGGAATAAGAGGGGGAGCAGTGCCATTGCACGGCAGATCATCCTGAATCAACTTTACACGAAGAAGAAGATTGGACTTCGACATTCTGCTGCACAGAAGACTGAAGAGAATCTCCCTTGTGGCCTAGGAGTGGCCACCCTGTGAACACAGGTACCAACCAGCAACTCGACGTCTGCTTTGCCGCCGCCTCCCGCCGGAGACCGAGTCCAGAGCCCGACAAGAACCAGACTCCCAGACCTCTCAGAGCCCGATCCACAGTCCCTGCAAAGAAGGGACCCGTGGAGGCACCGAGTGACGTGGGACCGGTCCTCTTGGAAGACACTCGAAAAGCTGACTGCGCAGCTTCTGAGGCATCCTCGACGTTGTGCTTTGGGGATTGAGAACCCCCACCACCGAGCAGCCCTTGCACCGAAGATCAGCCCTCCAGCATCTCCACGATCTGCGTGGGGCCCTTTTGCATTGTGCCACTCGACGCGCCATCCCGGCCACTAGCCAAGTGGTCAGCGGCCATCTTGGCGACGAACCCGAAGATTTACACAGCAGGTCTGGTTGCTCCAGACCTACCCAAGCTCCTGTGAAAAGGAGCACCCGCTCTGACCTTGCTGGTCCGAGTGTACAGCATCTTTCAACTTCTGCGTGGCTTGCATTTGCCAAGGCCTGTTTGCTCCGATCAGGTCGCCGACACCGCCAACAGCGAGAAGCCTACGTGGGACAGCTCGTGACCGACTCCTGGACGTCCTCGACCCCGGGTATCCACGTGGCTGCAGAAAGAAGCTACCCGACAACGCCTGTTTGCACCCGACATCGCCTGGTTCCAATCTGGTTCCACGGTAGTCACTGGCTAGTGACTTTGAACACTGTCCCCTCTGCTTTCAGGTCTTCACATCTTCAGATCCACCCTTGGATCCACCGGAACACTTCTCATCGAGCCGCCTGCAGCATCTTCAGCTCCAAGCACCATCGACCCGCGTGACGAAACCCGACACAACTTCGACCCTGTGCACCCGCTTCCTGTGGGTGAGGTAACTCAGCTCCGCCGGTGCTCCTGCACTGGTACACATCCCAAGGGCCTGTGTTTTAAGTTTCAGCTCTGTAGGTCACTCGGAAGGTTCCTAACTTTCTAACTTTGTACTTTTTACGCACCATAGACTTTGTATTGGAAAGTGCGTGCACTTTGAACACTGCACCGAGTCCCGTGGGCCTCTCCCGACTTAGTCACAGCTAGTCTCGAATAGCTCCAGCGATTCCCAAGGCCCTAGGCCTCTTCACTTCCCTCCTGGTATCTCTTATACCACTTTCTTAGTATATGGTTTAGGTGGCCCCTAGGGCTCATCCATATTGTGCAACTTTTATGTATTTTAAACTGTCTTGTGATTTAACGCTTGTGCTTCTGTGCTCATAAAGAGTCCAGGGGATTTTAATAGTTAATAAATCAATATATATTTTCAATATATATCTGTGTGGTGTCCCTTTCATTTGGTATTCAAGGGGGTTGTGTATGGTATAACAGCTGGCTTCACATGCCTTTCAGAGTTTAGCCTAAGACTGCTTTGTCCACGTTACCACTAGGATAACTGGTCTACAAGGTTGAATTACAACCATCATCATAAGGGTTGCTTGGCATGATACAAAGTGATCACTAAGAATTAGTGAGCATTATATATCAGGCCAACTTCTCACATTGGTGAGCAGCGGATTGGGATCTGAGCTTGCTGTTGTTTTACCATTACAATCTTTGAGATTATCATTTGAAAGATCATACAGGTACCTGCTAGGTACATATAAAACAAGACTAGTATACTTAAGTTCTACTGAACTTAGTTGTTGTAGAGCAAAGGGAGTAGCACACCCTAGCTACAACTACTAGATAGGTTTAGTAGGTAAACACCAGTGTAGGTAGATTGCAACACATCCACCCACACTAGAGCAATGTCTGGAACAGAGGGGTCCAGTGGACTTACTCCTGTTGAGAGTGACCCTCCAAGGGCACCATCCAAATTTGCTATTTTTCAATTTAAGGAATTAAGACAGCTTTGTGTCTTAAGGGGTCTGAAGACTGGGCCTTCCCCTACTACAGACCACCTAAGAGAGCTCTTAGACCAGTCTGAGACTCTAAAGCCCTCTAAGGCAAACCCCACAGGGGATGCTGAAGGAGGCCATCCTTCAGAGGATGACACTGTAGACACCCCTGCCCCTATCATCCTGGTAGATGAGGAAGCCTCCACCACTGGAGCTCCTCAGGTAGATGTAGAGGAAGAGGAGGAAGAGGAGGAGGTGGAAAGCAGTGAGTCAGATGATGACAGAGATAGTCAGGTGCTGGTCAGTAGACTGAACCAGGCTAACTTAAGCTTACTTGGGAATGAATCAGGTAACAACCCATTCAGACCCCCAGGTGGACTTAACCAGAAGCCTGGGAGTAGAAGGACTCACTCAGGTGACTCTGACAACTCCCATGCTTCTAGAGGCTCTCATGGTCACTCCAGAAGGGGGATGACTAGCCCTCAGAGAAGGGAACATGAGGCCAAATTGAGAGAATCTCAAATTAGAGAGGCTGAACTGAGAGTCCAGAGACAAGAGTTAGAAATTGCCCTGGCCCAAGAGAAACTTGCTAGAGCAAGACAGCCTAGAGAGAGTGGATTAGGATCCACTGGTGGCAGCAATATCCAGAAGGATAAAGACAGGTCCTTTGATACAAGAAACCTGAGTAAGATTGTGCCCCCCTACAAAGCTGGGGATGATATCCACAAATGGATGACTGCACTTGAGAGAGCCTGCATGGTACAGCAGATCCCTCAGGAGCAGTGGGCAGCAATCTTGTGGCTCTCCTTTGAAGGTAGGGGCAGAGACAGACTCCTCACAGTTAGTGATGAGGATTCTAGAAACTACATGGTCCTGAAGAGTGCTCTGATTGATGGGTTAGGCTTAACCACTGAACAGTACAGGTTAATGTTCAGAGATACCCAGAAGACACAGACTCAGGACTGGTCTGAATTTGTTGAGTGTGCCACTAAGGCTCTGGAGGGCTGGTTGCTGGGAAGTAAGGTTACTGACTATACAGGATTGTATAATTTAATTATGAGAGAGCAAATCTTAAGTATTTGTCAAAATCAGCTTCTACATCAGCACCTGGTTGACTCTGATCTGACCTCCCCACAAGAATTGAGTAGGAGGGCAGACAAATGGGTCAGAACCAGGATCAGGCCTAAGAACCAGGGTGGTGACCAAAAGAAAGAGACTACCAAGCCTCAAGAGAAGGGTGAGGATAAAAGTAAGGAAAAGACTTCCCCAGGGCCCCAAAACTCCAAGAATGGGGGTGGGTCCCAAGACACTTCTACATCCCAGAAAAAGCCTTATTGTCATACCTGTAAACAGGTGGGGCATTACAAAACAGATAGCTGTTGTCCCAAGAATGGCAATAAGGAGAATATACCTCCAGGTAAGGCTCCAACACCTCCTGTCACTGTTAGCAGTGGTCCCCCAGGTGGTGGGAGCACCCCCAAGAATTTGGGTGGGTTTACATTTGGAGGACAGGTGGACTCTGGCCTATCCAGGCCCCCTAACTCAGATACTCTTGTCTATGAGACTGGCATGGGGTTTGCCAATTTCACTGCTTGCCCAAACACTTTGAGCAAGTATAGACAGGAGCCCCTCATCAATGGCTTGAAAGTTGAGGCCTTCAGAGACACAGGGGCTAGCATCACCATGGTGGCTGAATGTCTAGTCCCCTCAAGGCATCTTTTACCTGATGCCAAATATCAGGTGACAAACATTGATGGCATAGAATCCAATCATCCCATGGCAGTAGTCAATCTTAGCTGGGGAGGTGTCACTGGCCCAAAGAGAGTGGCAGTGTCAGCAAACTTGCCTGTAGATTGCCTACTGGGTAATGATTTGGAAATCTCAGCCTGGGCTGAGGTTGAACAGCAAACCCATTCTAGAATGGTAAATCTCCATGGAAAGGTTAGTGGGGCTGTAATGGCTACAGCCCCAATTCAAGATGTCCTTCCTGAAAAGGTTGGGAGGGCTGAGCAAACCTCAGCCCCATCTTTAGATAACTTCCCTCCTGGAAAGAGTAGCAGGGCTGTACTAGTAACAGCCCATACCCAAACTGAGTCTCCTCCTGAAAAGGTTGGTGGGGCTGTGATGGCCACAGCCCAAACTCAAACCGATACCTGGGTAGTGAAGCCTGAAATGATGGATCACTCCACCCAAACAGAGAGCATTGAGGAGGAAGAGAAATCTCCCTCCCACCAGACTTTAGGAAAGGATCAGCCTCCTCAGGGAACTGATCTTACCCCTGATGAAGGAACTGTCCCAGAGGTTGTTAGGCCTGGCCTGACAGAGCCTCTGATGGCAGTGGACCCTTCTCAGGAGGGACCCAGTCTGGAGCAGGTAACCTGCCCCTCTCTACCTTGCCTTACTCAGCCCAGGGCTGCAGAGGACAAGAAGGACAGTGAGACCCAAAGGGCCCCCTGTCAAATAAAGCACCCCCATCAGCAGATTAGGGGCACCGAAACTAGTAGCCCTAGTGAGGTGCAAGCTTTAAAAACTCCTGAGGGATCCCCCTTAAAAGTAGTTAGGGACCTCCCCCAGATGGATATTGTTGGGCACAGCCAAACCTGGGATCCTAAGGGCCCAAACCTGACCTGTCCCTCCAGTAAACCAAACAGAGGGACCCAGCCTCCAGCTTTAGGTAGCCAGAGGTTGACCCTGAGAGCACAGTGCAACTCAGTCAGAGAAAGAAAGGCACACATGGTGGAGAGTGATTGGAGGAAGCTGAGCCCTACAGAGGAAACTCACTTCAGTACTCCATCTCAACACCAGCCTTTGACTTTGCAAAGACACACCACAGGTAGAGATTCCCTATGGTGGAGACCCTCAGATACCCTTAGGGTGAGGGATTGCTTAGTGGACCATGAGACAGGGGGTTACCAAGCCAGAGCTGGTACTTCCTTATATGGCCACTTAGGCAATATAGGCTTACCTGGTCAAGGATAGCCTTATCTCCTTTCGTTTGGGGGGGGGGGGGTTATGTAGGAAGGTGGATATCTGACTATGGTTACCCCCAAACTTTTTGCCTGGTGTTTAGCTGGTTTTTGACTTAGTTGGCCTGGGATCCTGCTATTCAGGGCCCCAGGCTGATTGCTCTCTCCTTAAAATGGACTCCATGTACCTTAGGTGCATAACACAATTGGATTTGGTTCACCTTATAGGCCCCTGTAACAGTGTACCATAGGTACCCAGGGCATAGGTGTAGCCAAGGCCTGCCAGGGGCTGCAGCATGTATTATGCCACCCCTGGCCTGGCCTCCATATTTGACACAACTGGCTGATCACTCAGCTGGGGTAAGTCGGTGTAACCACCTCTTACTTAGGTACAGTATGTCTGTGCCTAACCCTAAACTGGACACATATGTTCCTATCAGCCACTCCTATGGAAGGCCTCATCAATCCTGGAGGCAGAGTGCTTGGAAATATGTGAGATGGTGCTCTAGCATGAGCTGAGCCTGTCTGCAGCTGTCGGGAACCACTCCCTAAGCTGTTCCGGGATATTGCCATACCATATACTCTTAAGTGCATTATAATCCTCGCGGTTAATTGCTATCTTTGGTTTGGCTTTATCAAAACATGTCGAGTAAGGTGTCATACGAATTGGAATACTATCCCCTCGCCAATCCTGGCAACGGGGATAGCATTCCACCCTTCTAGAGGGACACGACATGTGTGTAGCCTTAACCCCGGTTAAAGTTAAACAGAGCCTCAGCTTCACAAAATGGACGCTGCCACCACAGACACAAGTCTGGCCTCCTGCTGCTGACCGAAACTCGGCAGATGGTGGCCTGGACAAAGGGTTTCCTGCCCTGGGAGGTGCGAGCACCACCCCAGACAGGATTTTGTGTATTGGGTAGGACAGGGCTGAATAGAATCAGACATGCCCGGGGCACACAAGGTGTCCCCGTGCATAGGCCAGTCCAAACCGGTTCTGGGGCCTTCCAGCCCCAGTCCTGGCGCGGAGCTGGACAAAGGAAAGGGGGTGTAACCGCCCCCCTTCCTGGTTCCTCCCAGAGGAGGGACCTAGTAGGTGATCCACCCCCAGTTTGGGAATAAGAGGGGGAGCAGTGCCATTGCACGGCAGATCATCCTGAATCAACTTTACACGAAGAAGAAGATTGGACTTCGACATTCTGCTGCACAGAAGACTGAAGAGAATCTCCCTTGTGGCCTAGGAGTGGCCACCCTGTGAACACAGGTACCAACCAGCAACTCGACGTCTGCTTTGCCGCCGCCTCCCGCCGGAGACCGAGTCCAGAGCCCGACAAGAACCAGACTCCCAGACCTCTCAGAGCCCGATCCACAGTCCCTGCAAAGAAGGGACCCGTGGAGGCACCGAGTGACGTGGGACCGGACCTCTTGGAAGACACTCGAAAAGCTGACTGCGCAGCTTCTGAGGCATCCTCGACGTTGTGCTTTGGGGATTGAGAACCCCCACCACCGAGCAGCCCTTGCACCGAAGATCAGCCCTCCAGCATCTCCACGATCTGCGTGGGGCCCTTTTGCATTGTGCCACTCGACGCGCCATCCCGGCCACTAGCCACGTGGTCAGCGGCCATCTTGGCGACGAACCCGAAGATTTACACAGCAGGTCTGGTTGCTCCAGACCTACCCAAGCTCCTGTGAAAAGGAGCACCCGCTCTGACCTTGCTGGTCCGAGTGTACAGCATCTTTCAACTTCTGCGTGGCTTGCATTTGCCAAGGCCTGTGTGCTCCGATCAGGTCGCCGACACCGCCAACAGCGAGAAGCCTACGTGGGACAGCTCGTGACCGACTCCTGGACGTCCTCGACCCCGGGTATCCACGTGGCTGCAGAAAGAAGCTACCCGACAACGCCTGTTTGCACCCGACATCGCCTGGTTCCAATCTGGTTCCACGGTAGTCACTGGCTAGTGACTTTGAACACTGACCCCTCTGCTTTCAGGTCTTCACATCTTCAGATCCACCCTTGGATCCACCGGAACACTTCTCATCGAGCCGCCTGCAGCATCTTCAGCTCCAAGCACCATCGACCCGCGTGACGAAACCCGACACAACTTCGACCCTGTGCACCCGCTTCCTGTGGGTGAGGTAACTCAGCTCCGCCAGTGCTCCTGCACTGGTACACATCCCAAGGGCCTGTGTTTTAAGTTTCAGCTCCGTAGGTCACTCGGAAGGTTCCTAACATTCTAACTTTGTACTTTTTACGCACCATAGACTTTGTATTGGAAAGTGCGTGCACTTTGAACACTGCACCTGAGTCCCGTGGGCCTCTCCCGACTTAGTCACAGCTAGTCTCGAATAGCTCCAGCGATTCCCAAGACCCTAGGCCTCTTCACTTCCCTCCTGGTATCTCTTATACCACTTTCTTAGTATATGGTTTAGGTGGCCCCTAGGGCTCATCCATATTGTGCAACTTTTATGTATTTTAAACTGTCTTGTGATTTAACGCTTGTGCTTCTGTGCTCATAAAGAGTCCAGGGGATTTTAATAGTTAATAAATCAATATATATTTTCAATATATATCTGTGTGGTGTCCCTTTCATTTGGTATTCAAGGGGGTTGTGTATGGTATAACAGCTGGCTTCACATGCCTTTCAGAGTTTAGCCTAAGACTGCTTTGTCCACGTTACCACTAGGATAACTGGTCTACAAGGTTGAATTACAACCATCATCATAAGGGTTGCTTGGCATGATACAAAGTGATCACTAAGAATTAGTGAGCATTATATATCAGGCCAACTTCTCACACCTGGCATCCCACAGAAAGGCCTGCAGGGGCGTAATGCAAGGCCCGCAACTCCTGCAGGTCAGGGCCCCCCAACCTTTCAAGGGCTTCCACCCTTTAAGGGGGCCCATTCTGCCTAAGGTCAATAAATATCTGTGAGATGTGGGAGACTACAGAGCCCCTCTTTACATTCTACAGATGACCCTTTCACTTAGGGTTACACCACTTAAGGCTGACCTCGAACACTATGCCCCTAGAACGGAACACAAACAAACGCATATCCATAGGCGCTTCTAAAGGCTGAAACAATGAATCTCAGCATTTAATTAAAGTTCATCTTTAAAAATCAATGCAAACTCTACCATTTTATGAAGTGGTGAATCAAAGCGTTAATAAAATCAATAGACTGGCTGTACATGTCTATATGCCACCACAGCTATACACCAGGGGCGCGTTAGACAAAAATGTAGAGAACACCTACAATTACAAAGTACCAAAAATTAGACTCTATCGGTTGTGTGCTGCAAATCATCTAAAGGAGCAATGCTCTCGAACGCAAATATGTCTAAACACTTATAAGTTCCAAAGGCGAGAGCTATTGGCTATGCCAATGCTTGTTTTGCATAGTCTCTTCTTTGAGGAACCTTACTACTGTTTGCTTGTGTTGGTGTGCTGGACTTGTTTAACAAACCAAAGTTATTGGGTTGCTGCATGCCTTACCCTTTGGGAAGAAAGAGCAAAAAGACCCTGTTTTCTTTCCTTGTTGAACGAATGCCTACATCGTTAATGCCCCTTTACCAAAACCTAATGTCAACAAAAATCAGACAATATAACTATTCACAAATTGCTATCACCTTGATGGATTATTTTTTTTAACTTTGTTTTAAATAGCACAAACTTATCCCGATCGGGTATCAGAGCGCTTTACATAGCACCACTTGCGTTACATGAGGACACATTCATTTTTTTTTGTTAGGCACTTGCCAATTAAAGCAATCACTAACTATGGAAAACATGTGAAAGTCAGTGAACATGGCTTCCCCAGAAACCACTCTCTCTCTCTGTACTTGCTATTGTCTTTTTTCCAGATTTGACAGGAGGACACTTAAATAGATTCTACACCCAAAATACGTGATATTACTTTAATCACAGTACCCTATTTTTAGGTTTCACTTGCACAGTGGTTTGCCTGTGCTTGTGAAATCTATTTATTTAATATAAATCCTAAAAGGGGCTCTAGTAACTTATATTGCACAACTGCTCACCAAGCTACGACTTATAAAAAAAACTGCTTATTGTTCATCACATAGACAAAACCTATTGCTTTTACCAATGCTTGTTAATAAAGCAGACTGATTTTTAAAATGCAGCCTGTTTCCCTTAAAGGAAATGGAATAGGTTTTAAAAAGAAAGGTTTCTTCTTTGGGTTTTTTGTTTACTTAAGAGGAGGCAGTGGTTAAGTGGAACACGGTCTCCTCTTAAACCAACACTTCAAAGGGGAAGTGGTCTCTTGGAGAGTATTGATGTTTTGCAACCAGATTTCAGCCATAAAACATTAATACATCCCATTCTGATTCGGTATTTGGAAGAGATGCCTCAAGCACACCCCTTCCAAATACCAAATCGGTATGTTTTCACAAACCTAAATTGTGATTCAGTAACATGATATGGAACCACAATTTGGGATTAACACATATGAAAATGCCTTTTTGAACTAGCGATTAATTGCGAATGAGACCGTTTGAGAATGCAAAATGGCTTAGAACATCTAGCACGAAATTTCCTATATTCGCTAAAAACATCTCTTTGCTTATTGCGGCAGGACGCTTGCATATCAGTATTAGAAATAAGTACATTAATATGTGTGTCTGAAATATATCTGTATATGCACCAACTTGCCCGGTGCAGGAGAAATCAAAATGGCGATGAATACCTGCGAATGTTACAGACTTCTCTGATTTGGATTCGAAAATAACAAATGAAAATTAACACATTTAACACATTTATCTGATATTTGCTGAAGCGCGTTCACATAAGCAAATAGGCCGCATTACTGAAACGAATTTATTTTCATGTCGAGGCCTGCTTGTTTCATTGACATGTTTATTGCTTTATTTAATGCCGTGAACTCCCTTGGAGATGAAGTGAGCTGATTTCATGAAGAATAATAGCCGACATAAAACGTCTGTGCCACCATCCATTTGCTTTTATTTCACAATAATAGCTGCTAGTCAAAGGGAGCAGTTATTGCAAACTAGCAAGCACAATCAAAGTTATTAGAAAATATATCAGTGTAGCACCTGTGCTCCTTTAGTGCTGCATTTTCTGTGATTAGAAACCTCTTTCTTTACTTTTCTTGTGTGAAGCATTTAATTGTACAGATTTGTATTTTATATTCTAAAGTACTCTTTTTAAGTAGGTAGTTCTGCTAGGTTCATTACAGATAGAATTACTCAAGTCAAGTCAAGTCAAGTCAAAAAGTCTTTATTTCGATAAAAATTATCATAAAAGCTTCACATAAAATACATGGATTCATTTAAAAAGCAGAAAATAAGGAAGGAAAATAAAAAAAAAACAAGAGTACAAAAAATTTGGATACAGACAATGTTAAAAAGTTTCAGTATTCATATAAAAGAAGCATTTCATAAATTATTTAAAAAGGAATTAAACAATTAATTTAAGCCTTTTAGCTCTGATAGACCAGACCCATGATAAAAACTTAGCGAGAGTACAAGCATACATGGTGCAACTATCAGACATTAGTATGCGTAATGCCTCCACATGACGCCTGGTGCCCAACTGACGGCATAGATGTTTAAGCCATTTCTTCCTCGGTAAGGCATACTCTCCACATTCAAACATGAAATGTGCCACTGTCTCTGGTCTGTCTGTGCATACTGGCAGAACTCTGTAGTTTGGGCAGGCGGTTTCACATTACACGAGACAGGACGATTTCCTCAATCAATAATGTAGTGAACACAGTGATGACCGCCACATTATGCAGAGACAATATTTCTTGACAAGTGAACAAACAGACTTAACGGTGCTTAATCTGTCAGCAGTATACAATGCCCCTCCCACATTGCTCACTGAGTGCCATTCACAAAAGCTCTTCCATTGCCCAAGTGAGTCACACAGTTAGTTACAATAATATGTGAGTCACCCAGGACCAGTGTTGACCCCGGGATCCACCTCATCATCAGGACCCCTCAACCGCTCCCGAACCCAATCGATAAACGGTTCCCATATCTCTCTGGGCCTGGAGGTCGATGGCATTAACTCCCAGAACGTGGCCAACTGAGTCTGTCCATACGTAACCTCTCTTACCCAGTTCTTGGTCGTGGGTTTTCTCCTTTTTCCCCATTGCAAAGCTATCTAGCGTTGAGCGAACAGCAATAATAGCGCATGCAGATTTGCGTTTTTTAACTTGTGTGTCTCTATCATACCCTAACAGTCCCAATAATGTGAATGGGGACAAAGTTAGACCCAGAATCTGGTTTATAGACTCAAAAACCTGTAACTAATACTCAGTAATGGCCGGACATTCCCACGCCATATGAAGAAAAGAGGCAGTGGTCGCCCCACATCGCCAGCAACAGTCATCATCCCTGAGTCCTATTCGATGTAAACTAATGGGCGTTCTGTAATAGCGATGTATAAATTTGAAGTGAATTAGCCGAAGCTTGTAGTTAGGTGATAATTCAGCCATTTGAGCACAGCAGGTAAACATCGTTTACCATGAAGTTTTCACAACGCAGTACCTTTAGCACGCATCCCTTATAACGCAAGTCGTTACCACGACTTGCGCTGGAGGGCGCTAAAGGATAAAAAATAGTAAATTTACTATCCCAACACCTTCCCTAGGGTCCACGGGGACTGGTGTTAGAATAGTAAATTATACTATTCAAAATCCGCACCCCCAACGCAAGTCGTGGTAACGACTTGCGTTGTAAGGGATTCGTGGTAAAGGGATGCGTTGTGACGGTACGCGTTGTACCGTCATACATCCAGCACAGCAATATGACAACTGGTCATCAGTCAAGGGGGGAGATATCTCATCATTCCATTTCTGTCGAGCACTGGAGGTTGCCACGGGGCCGCCAGTCTTCATATGTGTGTATATTCTGGTGATAAGCTTGCGTGGCGATTGTGTATGCAGTATGTTTTCCAGAGCAGTCAGTGGGGTTGGCTGGGATGGGAATTCGGTGTGTAATGCACGACAGGCTGCCCAAATTATGTGATATAGAAATGTCTCACAGAAAGGCACCCTCTGTCCTTCCTCCGCCCTCGAAGGGCCTCTGAACACCCACCCAGATAAAGGTCAGCATAGGTATGGAGTGACATCGTTTGCGTTACCTTGTTGTTTATCTCATCCCTAATGTTGGGTAGCATAGGATTCTGCGCCAGGGGGATAGAAGGAGCATACAATATCTGAGCACCCGCTCTTCTTCGCAACCCATCCCAAGCCCATCTTAGAGTTTCAAGAGTGTCTATGCAATCTGCAGGACGTTTATAGGTCTGGTATACTGCCTCCCGAAGAGGAACGCGATCAACCGCATCCGTCTCCATGGCTACGTGAGGCTGAAATGGCGTCTTGTGTACCCAATACTGCAGGAATTGCGCCTGTGCACAGAACTCGTACAATTTCATGTCCGGGGCGCCCAGCCCACTCTGCTTGGTCGGCAAAGGCAACAGCTCCCACGATACCCAGGCCGGGCCTCCCACCCATATCAAAGATATTAACAGGGACCGCAATGTCTTGAAGAAGGATTTAGTAAGTATAAGTGGTAGATTCACAGCATGATATACAAATTTAGGCAGAACAATCATCTTAGCCAGTGTCATTTTACCTACAAAGTGACAGTGGGAGTTTGGCCCATAGAGCCACCTTTTCCTCCAACCAAACACTAGCTTTACCGTAATTTAGGTTCCATACTTCTTGTAGATCCCGACTTACCCAAATTTCCAAATATTTCACTTGATCCTTTTCCCATTGTAAAGGGAATTCCGAGGTCACTGCCTTAGTATTATCTGTTAGAGGAAATATCACAGATTTAGCCCAATTTATAGTTATTCCGGAAAGACCACCAAATCTGATAAATTCTCTCAATACTATGCCCAGATTACGCTCAGGGTTCAAAATATACAAAGTGACATTGTCGGCGTAGAGCAATATCAAGAGACTTCGAGCGCTGAAGCCTAACCTTTGTCCGTTTGGTGTTGTCTAATATGTGCAGCTAAGGGCTCAATCGCAATGGCAAATAACAGGGGGAATAATGGGCACCCATGCTGCATACCTCGCGTAATCTGGAACGGGTCAGAAACAAGATTATTCACCCATACCCTAGCCATCTGTTCAGTGTGTAACACTCTGATCCATTTAAGAGAAAGAGGGCCAAACCCATCCTTTCCAAAATCCTGAATAGATAAGACCATCCAAGCGAGTCGAAGGCCTTTGTTGCATCTGAAAAAACTGCCGCCCCCTATACATCAGGGTGTAAATAATGTAGAACTGAAAACACTGTTCTAAGGTTATGAGAGGTAGATCTCCCGGGTATGAAGCCCGATTGATCCGGTAAGGCTATAATTGGGAGCATAGATTGCAGCCTGTTCGCTATCAACTTAGCCAGTATTTTAACATCTACATAAATAAGCGACAGTGGTCTATATGAGTCTAGATCCGTTTCTGATTTTCCCAGCTTTAGTAAGGTTATAATGTTAGCTTGGCGCATAGACTGTGGCAGTATACCTGTTTCGTGGGCTTCCCCATATACCGCCAGGAGTTTGGGCGCAAGCTCCTCCACATAGGTTTTATAGAAGATGGTCGTCAGACCGTCTGACCCAGGGGCCTTATCGAAGGGCAAGCTGGTGATAACGTTAGTAACGTCTTCAACTGTGAACGATAGATGCATATATTCCCAGTGTCGGTCATTAAACCATACCAATGCCAATGAATCTAAAAAATCCTGCATACCTTCGGGGCATTCGGTTTGTGTGGCTTTATATAAATGGGCATAAAAAGATTAGAAGTAATTTAATATGGCTAAAGATCCCCTGACAATGCTCCCCCCTTGTCAATAATTTCAGGAACGTAGGCTGTGGAACGCTGGGCTCGAAGCATACCTGCAGGTGTTCGCCCTGGTCTGTCCCCCTCCCCATATCTCTGTGCTTCCCTGTACTTCCCTAGAAACTTCACCTCCCTTTGCGCCTCCTCCTCGTATTCTAAAAATCTGACCTTCAACTCAGCCAGAAGAGCAGACTCGCCCTAAGCATGTATTCGCGTCTCCAGGTCTTTGATTTGAGTCTCTATATTACACAAGGTGGTTCTAATGGCCTTAAGGACACCCGCTTGTCGAGAGATGCACTGTCCCCTAATTACCACCTTGAACACCTCCAATAACGAGGTCTCAGTGTCAACGGACCCCGTATTGAGTGTAAAGTAGTCAGTTATATCAGTGCGTATTTCCTCCTTAAACACCTCATCTAAAAGCGCATGTGGGAGCAGCCTCCAGGAGAATTCCCTCCATGTAGTGTTAGGTAGAGATATTGTCACCAGACAAGGCCGGTGGTCCGATATAGTTCTCGATAAGTGCTTCACTCCTACCACCCAACTGCCCATGTCTCTCGCCATTAACCAATAATCTAGCCGAGACCAGGCGCGATGATGTTCAAAGAAGCATGTGCCCTCTTAGTCAGTGGGTTATGTAGGCCCCAAATGTCAACCATGTCTCTGTCCTCTAATAAGGCATTCAGTACCCTACTAGCCCCGGGATGGTGTGTCCTCGCCGTGCCCTGTCTATCCAAGTCATCATTAAGAATGGCATTAAAATCCTCACCCCATAAAATCTTGGTACAGTCAGTAGTCTTAACTTTGGCCCACACATCCCGGAACAAAACGAGAAGAGTTTGTGTTTGGTCCATACACCACTACAACAGTCCGAAAAGTACCTCCCAAATAGCCCAGTGGAATAATGTAACATCCATCAGGATCCGTGTAGACCACCCTTTCTTTCCAATACATCTAACCAGCACCTCCACCCCCCTGGGGTAGTTTGAGTACACCCATGAGTATGTTGAACCCCAACATCTGTGTCTAAGTTTTGCAGAGGGCTGGGAGCGGAGGTGAGTCTCCTGTAACAGGCATAAATCAATATTGTGTTTGCTGAGGTATGCATGAACCAACCAGGATTTTCTAATGTCATTTAGTCCGCATATGTTCCAGGTCAAACAATTCACTCTAGTCTCATGTTTGTCAGTAAGGTCAAATATGAGTCTTGTCCGACATATGAACGTCTCTTTCCTCCCAGTAATCATCCACCCATTGCATGGCAATACACCAATGAAACAATACAAAACAAACCCCGCCCTCACCCCCCACCCACATCAACCCCCCAATCAGGTTGAAGAGTGCCTTCCCAATAGAACACATAAAAGCATACTTCAGGGAAATTTCCCACGGGTACGTATGAGTATCTTCCCACTTCCCTACCATAGCAGGGTGACCAAGAAACTGCGAGGGACCAAACCTGTGAAAAACATGCGGCATTTAGGCAAGATACCTGTCACCATCCCACATCATGTAGTTACAAGCATAAATCTCCCTCCCTTAGCCACAACATCAAATATATCTATGCAAAAGGAAGTGATCAGTCTGTCGACAATATAACAAAAATAATAAATAAATAATAAATAAAAGGATTTTCTATATCCGTGCACCACTAGTGTGTGGTGCCATGTGAGGTCTGACACAAATAATAGTCACTAGCGACGGTCAGCCAACATTATCAGTACAGCGACATATAATGTTCAATTATGCATAAAACTCCAAAGACATTCTCCTTTTCCAAACTTAAAAATCACTGTAAACTGGAATTATGAGTAAATATGCAAAGAGATAGTAAAAAAGGGTACAAAAGCGCGTTGTTCAGTCATTATCACTTAGCTGGTGATCAGATGCTTCGTCAGATCTAGGGCTGAGCTTGTTCCGCTTGCCTCCCACATGTTTAGCAAATTTCAGGGCAGATTTGGCGTCCTTGAAATAGGGAGCAGTACCATCATGAGAAACTTTGAATTTAGCAGGATAGAGCAAGGAATAGGGGATCTGCACCTGCAGTAGGATCCATTTTGCTGGCAGAAATTCATGCCTGGCTGCCTGCACTGCTGGTGCGAAGTCCGGGTAAAAGGCGACCTGGTTACCTTGATACGTTGTTTTCCCCATTGCACGTGCCTGGTGTAGCACCACATCTCGGTTTTGATAATTCAATATTCTTGCCAAAATGGCCGCAGAGGGGCTCCTACCGGTGGTCTGGGTCCTAAAGTACAGTGGGCCCTCCCCACAGCAAAAAACAGTGAAAGGTGCGCAGCAAATAGGTCTCGTACTAAATCTGACACATATACTTCCATCTTCGTCATCGCCGTCATCTCCAGAGCTCCTGTGATGCGACGGTTGTTTCGACGCGATCTAGCCTCCAAATCCTCATTCTTGGCCCGGATCACACTCAGGAGCCGATCCATTTGTGACAGTTGATCTTTTGTCTCCACTTGGAACTCATGGAGGTCAGACTGTTTATTTTCAAACACGTCCAGTCCATGCTCGTTCACTCTGACCAGGCTCTTAACTGATTCCATCTGGGTCGTTAAAGTGTCTAATTTGGCGTTGATGGTGCGCAGGATGGACCGCATTTCCAACATAAGTGTGCGAATATCCTCACCTTGATCACCCTGCTGCCCCTCAGCAGACCCTCCAGTGGCAGCCTTGGTGTCCGATTCCATTTGCCTAGTTGAACGTCGCTGATCAAAACTAATTTTGGGCTGCTTGGAATCCTGTTTGTCCATGTTGAATCAGCGGATCCAGCACCTCCACTGCAACTCAGGGGGCTAGCAGTTCCACCCCTGCTCCAGGCGTCACGATCCCAGCACACAAGTCACTGCCTCCACGTGCCCTCAGGTATCTAAGATGTGGCTATCACCAATTTAGTGTCTGCGTTATCACCATCCTGCTATCCCGTGTGGTACAGTAAGGGCAGAGGAAATCACCCAGTCAATAACTCACTGGAGGGCCCACAGCCAATATCGATGTGAGTCAGGTACCCCACAAGGCCTACCCACCACACTTCCACAGCGCACCACACGCACCACTCCAACTGCATACAGTGTCTGGCTCCCACCGGTCAGTCCAGAGATCAAATACTCTGCGCGACCATGGAGCAGATTTCATCTGCAGTCAGGCATTGTTTTATTTTTTGTGCTTCAGACAGACTGCATTTAAATTGCCACGCACCTTTTGGTGCGAATTAAAAACATGGCGCATGAAAAACATGAAAGTGAGGCCTATTCACTCTCAAATGCTTTTGCTGAATTAACATATGTTTTTGCAATAGAAAAGTGGCCTTTTTAGCTTTGATTTACATGAAATTAATATTATCTTTGTGTTTGTTTTATTTTGGGGCCTATCATTAAATGGCTTGCTTTGAAAGAGAAGAGAGCATGCGCAGACTGTGGCAGCTTGACTCAAACTGCGGAAGGAGTCAAGGACAGCTTGAACTGTACATTCTTGTGATTATGCCAATGTACCAGCTAACTAAAGTATCCATCTGACTGCACTGTGACAGGAAGGATGGAAAACTATAGAAACATTTTTCTTAGTAAATGTTGCAAATGTTTATAAATGTATTATTCATGTATGCTTGTTTTGTTAAAGCTGGTAAGGCCAGGTTTTTAGAATGAGTCAGGAAAGTGAGACGTCATGCCATCATGACTGACCAATCATGTACAGGTTTTCCTGAAGTTGAAACATTTTGTGTAGTCTGCCAAAATTTTGTGTATAAATTCTGACCTCTCCGGAGGAGGGGCTGGCTTTTCTCAGCTCAGCTGGCTTCTAGGCTCATTAGGGGGTGTGTGAGCTCTTGAGAGAAGGAACAGATTAGACCAGACATTCTATGGGTTAGGTACGAGATCGTCACGGGTGCATGGGCGTCCGAGGAGAGTCAGGGGGAGGTTTCTTGCTTCCACGTCATATCTTGGCACTGCAGGCCACATTCCTTTGAGGTCTGGTGAAGGGCGGGCTGTCTTCCTCCCAGCTTGCTCTTTAGACACAGACAGATGCAGAAGAACAGCAACAAATAGAAGGGCTTTTTAGATTTAGATGCTAAACTTTAAGTTATGCTTTGACTAAATAATTAGGTCTGAAAAGATTTTTGACTTATGCATTTATTTCTCTTAATGGGAGAATTTTTGCAAACTATTTCATTTTGATTAGCCTTGCAAGACTATTTTTGTTAGAAACTCTTTAAGAGTTTTGAATGACATTTTGCGCCATATTCCTATATGTAATGCTTATATGCAGACTGTAATATGTTCTGTATTAATGCTATTTTTCCTGTTTTCCAAATTCTGTAACCTGATTGATATTTTACTAATGAATAAAGGGTCAGAGAAACATTAACTTTTGACTAGAAAATAAAACCCTTTAAATACTCAACAACTCTCTTTATTGGCTTAAAATATTAATTGCATTTTTGACTGTTCATCTTTATTTAAAGTCTCCTGAAGGTAATACATGGTGTGAAGGGCCCAACACCTTTTGAGCGGTAAATTAGAGGTAGCATGAAGGTTTTGCATTGAGAAACTACCAGAAGAAATTACCACTCCATCAGTTTTTGGTAATCAGAGGATGGTCATTATTGATTAGTTTGGTGATTAATGATTATTGATTTCACCATCAACTACTCAACTAATGGATCATTGACCTTAAGAGGGAAGTAAAATAATTGCCCAAGTTAGATAAATGTCCAAGTCCTGATTCCTGACTCCAATGCTCAGAACCTGAAGACTGGCAAAGCAGTACTGGAAGGTGATGCAAGAAGTGGTGTGAGTATCAATAGGGTTGTGAAATGTTGTTAATATGATAGGATGTATTTTTGAAGTATTGAAAATATTAAGGTTTTTTTTACTGTTGGTGACATTTTGCTCATTTTGAATTGATGGTGTTATTGATTATATTGGTAACTTCATAGGATATATTTTTTGGTATTGATTACATGTTTTAACTCTTTATGTTAAGTTAGTGTCTTGCTCTATGTTGTCTGAACACGCAGGTATGTACACCTGTGGAATCCCGGGAAGGAATAGCGGGTGGTAAATGGAAGCTACACTGCACTGAGGTTACTCGTCTGTTGGAATAACACTGAGAAGCTGGGTAGGGCTGCCAGTGTTAAATTAGGGACTATTTTCTGTGTGAGTGATTGATAGCAAAGAGTTCGCTGGTGAAACTTTAGTCTGATATCACCTAGAAAGGGTCACACTAAAGGAGTAGCAGGTTCTTCTGAGCTTGATTGACAGCAAAAGGGTTCGCTGGTGAAACTTTAGCCTAAGATATATCCTGAAGGATAAGTCCAAAGGAGTAGCAGGTTCTTCTGAGCTTGTGTGAAAGGTAAGCGGAAGGGATTTACCTATAGTGTTTGAAGAGTAAACGGAAAGTCTTACTTTGTGAAGGGTAAGCGGAATGTGTTACTCGCAGTGAATATAAATCTATCCTTTATTTAGCACAACAGACAGAGTAGCGAATGTATTTATGTTGTTACTAACAGAGTTATTGATTGACAGAAATATTGCAGTAAGATTTTGTGGAGGGTCAGTACTAGGAGTAAAACTGACTAAAATTGAGACTGACAGCTTTGGAAAAAAGAAATTGCATTGAACTATTGCAAAAATGAAATTGTTTGAAGGCTTAAAGAAGCTGTTAGGAGGTAAAGTGAAAATTTTGTTTTTTATTGGTGATGCTCCTGAAGGAACACCTGTGCATTTTATGTCTACCAATTTGGGACAAAATACATGTATGTGGGTTCACCAATTGTGGAAGATTATTGAAAAGGAGGGTGTTTTGAGGTTTCCAAAAGATGGTACTTTTGAATTGCAAATTATTGACAAATTAAGGGACGTCTTATGTGAAATAAAGATGCCATCTAAAGCTGCACAATTTGAGGCCTTAAGCATATGGGAAAAGGTAGCAAGAGAGAAAGCAAGTGAGGATAAAAAGGTAAAGCACCAAATGCAGGAGAAGAGAATTAATGATGATAAAGAGATTCAAATAAATAATGATTCAGGGGATGAAATAATGGATATATTGTTAACTGAGTGTTCACCACTTTATGTGGTACCCATTAAAAATACTGAAAATAGTGTACCAGTAAGCACTACAGTGGCTACTTCTTCTGTTGAACAGAGAAAAACAGAGATTGAGAAAACTGTGCAAACATTTCAGATTGACCCATTACCTGTTGATTCAGCACTGACAGTGATACCTCCAGGTGTTACTGCTTCAAATGTGCCTGATTCAGTCCAAGAATTGCTAACTGCAGATGCACAGATAATGCATAGAAAAATTATGACTGTCCCAATTAATATGGTCCCTACTGAAAAGGTTCAAAGAGCTGCAGACGGAGTGATTATGGCGGAGTTTATTTCAGAAACTCAGAATACACAGATTACTGTACAGAAATTACCCCAAGCACTGAAAGGTGAGGGAAAAATGGCCTTTACAACATCTACAGCTCAGGATAAAATAAATATATTTGAAAATGGGATTTCTCAAACCTGCTTTGAGGAAGCAGCAGTGATTAAAAAGATAGAAAACATGGGAGAACATATTAACACAGGCCCTGAAAAATAGAGACAGCTTAGTATTTTAAATTCAGCACTTGAACATGAAGAAAATAACAGTCCATGCTGTTTAAATAATTAAAATGTGAACCAGTGTCAGGAAAAACAATTAATTTCCCTGAGTAAGGAAACAGTTGCATGTGTATTAACTACACATAATGGCCTGACAGATTTGGCTCAAAATTATGAATTTGATGTTTCAGGAAGTTTTCCATCTCAGAAAAGTTTTAGGGTACATATGGATGATGAAGCAAATGAGAAAATGTGTTCTTCAGGAATGCAATTGCACATTGTAGAAATAAAGTATATTTTTAAATGCAATGGGTTTGAGAAATTAGGAGACAAATGGGCAAGAAAACATGAGAAGAAAAAGAAACCACCAGACCTAGCAAGGAAACTGGAAAAGGAAAAGAAGCCACCAGATTTAGTTGAGAAAAATTAGCAGAATGGGGGAGAAGATTTTGCTTACTCATTGAGAGAAATAGTGGGAGAAGTGCATGTTCCAATGCCACAGAATAAAAGTGAATTTGCAGCATTTCTGAACACATTCCCACAATTGAGAGACAAGATTATGCTGTGGTACTCACAAGTTGATGGATTTGTTGAGATTTTAAAAGAGCTGTGCATTAATTTGGGAATGTTCTTTTATATTGCCATGCAGACTAAATTGTGGTTTGAATCTAAAGTTGTTCAAGGGCCAGGTGAGGAGACAATGAAAAGGGTTTGCATGAATGCACCATCATTTTCTGTTGTTATGGAGGAAAACATAGCAGTGATTACTTTCCTGAAGGGCAAAGTGCCAGCAAAGGATGTTGATTGGGTACAGAATAAAAGAACACAGGATGGAAGTAAAAGTGGTTTGGTATGTACAAATTCAGGTATGGATGTTGTACTGCTGGAAAATATGTCCTTTTGCCATCTTCATAGCAGATTTGAGCATTGGAAGAAGAAATATACATTTAAACATGATGCACACAAACATGGAGAAATGCAGATGCAAAATATACCAGCTAAGAAAATGCAAATGTCAGTTCAGAAACAGGTACCTATGGCAGGAATTTTTCAAGCAAAGATCCCACAAAATATGAAAAATGCTAAAATTAATTTAAATAAGGTGTCCAGAGCAAGAGTGAATTATTTTTCGAGGGGAGGAGCTTCGCGGGCAAGCAAGATGGCCACGTAAGCTCGGAGCTCCGGAGACCCTCCGACCCTCCACATAAATCCTGATGAGAATCCTGATCCACGATAGTGGAATATTGTGGGTGAACGGTTGCTGAGGCAGGACTCGTTGTCCGATTCAAAATCCGACACTCCTAGGTGGAGTTACACCATGTAGAAGATCCGTGCCAGGGACGTGCTGCTGCCCGTGCTGTTGGTGACGACGACGACATTGCCGCACGGAAACGGTGTGGTGTGAGAGTGTCTACTCCGCTGGCCCAACGAAGCACGCGGAGTTGCGGAGTGGGACGGCACTGATCAGTAATTGGTGTTCGCAGAGCCCGATAGTCGCATCGAAGAGCCGGAGTGACCCCGGTGTGTGATCCATTGTGCTGTCCCCAAAACCATCATGGCGGCCAGAGGCAAGCCGGACAAGACGAGGGTCCATGGAAGTGGGAAAACTACGTATTCCCAATCGAACAATATGGATCGCTACGCCCAGCAGAAGAGCTCGCCAAGTTCAGCCACCCGGCCTAAAGACTCGAATCGGGACGGGTCACCAGACACCTCGGACCCGACACTCCGGGACGTCATGGGCGCCATCGCGGGCATCAAAACGGAGATGCATAAACAACATGAGGTCCTGACACATAAAGTCGACACCCTGGCGATTGAGATCAACTTGATTAGAGCCGATCTGTGCAAGACCAACAATAGGGTCAAATCGTTGGACATTAAAACTGCGAGCCTCACAACCGATGTATCGGACCTACAAACAGAGGTCCGAGACTTGAGATCGGCCAACGATTTTTTCGCGAGACAGCTGGATGATTTTGTAGGACGTGCCAGGCGACAGAACGTCCGAATCATCGGCGTGCCAGAAGGGGCTGAGGACTCAGCCACCGATCTTTTCGTGGAAGACCTGATACAAACTCATCTGGCCCCTGCGGGCCTCAGCCGTTTCTTCTCAGTGGAACGAGCTCATAGACTGCCGGGGGGACGCCCGAAGCTGGGTGCCCCACCGAGGCCCATTATAGCACAGCTGTTTAATTTCAGGGATCGGGATGCTATCCTGCAGGCTACAAGAAGAAACGGGCCGCTCAAGTTCCAAAATGCGGACATAAACTTCAATCCGGACTTTACCCGGTCGGTACAGCGACGGCGGCAAAGCTTCACGGGGGTGAAGAGGCGACTTAGAGAACTGGGGATGAAGTACTCGATGATGTTCCCTGCGAAACTGCGATTTGAACATGATGGCCGAGCCATATTCTTTGATTTGCCTGAAATGGTGAGCGAGTGGTTGGACACGTTGCCACAGAGACATGAGGAACGTGAGGAACATTCGGAGGGCGCCTCGGGAGGCCCTGAGCAACAGGAGTAGAATCTATCTTTGGAACATTGTCGGACAATGGGACTGCTGGTGACAACCGGTATCACTTTATTGCACTTTAGAATTATTATCCTTTACTTGGTTATGGAGGGTGGCGGGGGGGTCTGCGTGATCTCCATTCTCCTCTAGGGTCTTTCTGTAGCGTAGTTTTCTGGGGCGACAGGCACACTGCTAGTTGGGGGGGCTACTTAGTCTGATGCAGAGGTGCAGGGTGGGGGTGGTTTGGTTGTTGGTTGTATGTTTTTTCTCTTTTCCCCTTTTTCTTCTCCAAGGCAATGTAAAAACTGTAATTCTTCTGGTTCTGTAACTATGATGCCGGACGGGACTGGCGAAGGCCCACAATTGGACGATGGGGGGTAGGAACCTAAAAGTATTGTGTTGGAATGTCAATGGGCTGGGGGATCGCATAAAGAGAGGTGTGGTTTTGCAACTGTTTAACCCCTTCCACGCTCATGACGAGCTGGGCTCGTCATGGCGTAGCCTCCTCGCACGCTGATGACGAGCCCAGCTCGTCATGTAAAGTGCGATTCCCAAAATCTCAGCATACGAGCAGAATAACGGTAGCGCGCATGAGGTTAAAAGATGTACGCCCGACGTTATTTTGCTACAATAGACACACTTGGTGGGGAACACGTGCCAAGCTCTTAACAGGAAGGGTTTTAAGATGGTGGCACACACGGGGTTCTCTTCGGGATCCAGGAGGGTGGGGATTATGGTGCGCGCGTCTCTCCCATTTGAGATTGACTCCAGTGTTGCCGATGAGAGGGGGCTGTACGTCACCGTCTCAGGAAGATGGGAGGGACAGTCCCTGGTTCTGGTTTATGTTCCCCCTGGGTTGCAAAACAACACGTTTCAGGACGTTGGGGGCGCCATCTTAGGTCTCCCTGAGGGTCTGCTTATTATAGGAGGGGATTTCAACGCAGTTTGTTCGGGGACCCTAGACAGACATCCTTCCAGAGATCTCCGAGGTTCGCAATCCTGGCTTCCCAACTTCCTGGACACTATGGGACTTATTGACTGCTGGCGGCTCAGACACCCTACCCAGCGTCAATACTCATTCCACTCAGGGGCACACGGAAGCCTCTCCAGAATTGATTATGTTCTGGCTCTAGCGGCCCACGCGTCGGCAGTCTCTGAGGCCTGATTACTGGCGAGGGGCATCTCAGACCACTCTCCGTTCTGGGTGTCCTTTGACTTCAACATTGTGGCGACCGAGAGGGTGGTATCAGTAAATCCGTGGTACTTCCGCAACCCCAAGACTCGTGGACTCATGGCTAAGGCTATTGAGCTTTACTTCTCTGAAAACTCGGGGTCAGTTACATCGGCCATCTCCCTATGGGAGGCCTTTAAGACGGTCTTGAGGGGTGAGGCGTTCTCCCTTATAGCTGAGGTTGGGAGACGCAGAGATGTGGACGTGGTGCGGATTGAATCTGAAATTGAAGATCTGGACTCCCAATTGGAAATTGACCCGACACCGGACCTACTCCATGTTCTCTCACTCAAACAGTCAGAATACCGCACTACTGTTACCGATGCTGCCAAGGTCATGGGAAGAGAGCAACAGGGTAGGATCTATGATGTCGGGGACAAGGCGGGAAAACTCATCGCTTGGCTGGATAAGAAAGAGAGAGCAAGCCGTGTGGTCCCTGAGGTGCTTGGGGAGGATGGCGTGACAGTCACCGACCCGAGTGCCATAGTCATGGCATTTGCAGACTATTTCGAGACCGTTTACACCTCGGTCTCCGACATGCCCGAGACTGACTCTGGAGAGCTCCTGGCAAAGCGGAGCTCCCGTGCCTGTCGGAAGCCGAGCGGGTGGATATGGATAGAGATATTACCGCCGATGAGATTGCCCTCGCAATACGTTCCCTGAGATCCGGCAAAGCGCCCGGCCCCAACGGAATACCAGTAGAGCTTTATAAGATTAAGCCTGATGCCATCTCTCCGCACCTACGGAACATGTTCTTGGAGGCGCGAGAGACGGGCATGCTTCCCTTGGACCAGAGACTGGCCACCATAGTGGTCATTCATAAGGAAGGGAAACCCAGAGACCTGTGTCGATCGTATCGTCCCATCTCTCTGTTGAATGCTGAACCCAAGATTTTGGCTAAATTGCTTGCCAACCGTTTAGTTGGTGCGATAAGCGACTTGGTTCACCCGGACCAGTCGGGCTTTATTCCACACCGCAACATTGCCCTTAACCTCAGGAGACTACATGGGGCCCTCGCGAGGGTTCACACACTCAGGGAACCTGCTGTTTTGGCGTCTTTGGATGCTACGATGGCGTCTGACTCCCTTGAGTGGAACTATCTGTGGGCAGTGTTGGCGAAGTTCGGATTTGGTCCGGAATTCATAGGGTGGGTCAAGCTCCTTTACGCTAGCCCGCTTGCCAACGTAACGGTTAATGGTCGTGTATCTGCGTCCTTTGCTCTCGGCAGAGGCACTAGGCAGGGTTGCCCCCTGTCGCCCCTGTTGTTTGCATTGGCGCTTGAACCGCTGGCGGCGTGGCTGCGACTCCACCCGGATATAAACGGAATACGCTGGTCTCCTGGATTCGAGGACCATGTGTCGCTGTATGCAGACGACATCCTGCTATATCTCACCTCTCCTTGTAAGTCACTCATCGTGGTGTGTGATGTGCTACGTCTTTTTGGTCGGCACTCTGGCCTGGTTATTAATTGGTCAAAGTCATACCTATACGTGCTGAGAGGTGGGACGCCTCGGCTTCCGAGGGAATGCAACATACAGGTCGCGCGGCAGGGATTCAAATACTTGGGGATCTATATTTCAACGGATCCCAAAGTACGCTATACGAATAACTTGCTCCCCCCTCTCGCATGTCTCTGACGTGACGTAGAGGGATGGCGGAAGCTCCCGCTTTCCCTGCCCGGGCGTGCGGCGCTGTTTAAAATGATGTCCCTGCCCAGATTCCTGTATGCTCTCCAAAATACCCAGGATCCGGTCCCATCCAGTTACTTTAGGGAGGTCGAGGGTTCACAGCGGGCCCTTCTCTGGGATGGCAGGCCACGCATCGCTATTACGAAGCTTACGCTCCCATGGTATGACGGAGGCATAGCGTTGCCTGACATCCGGAAATATTACTGGGCTTCTCAGCTAGCGGCCCTTAATTACGGCCTCTACGGTCCAGCAGTAAGCCCAGGTTATGCCATGGATCGGTGGCTCCTGGACGACGGGAAGTATCATAGAGCGTTATACTCGAGATCTCTGGATGGTAGGATGTCGGGCCGACGAAGACGGCTATACACATATGGCGGGCAATCACAAAATCACAAGGGTGGAAGGGTAGGCTAACGATGGCAACTCCTCTTTTTGAATCTGAAATACTGGGCAAATTATGGCACACGAAGGGATTCGACAGATGGGGCATGATAGGCATATCCAAGATGGAAGACATGATTGTGAAAGGGGAGATAAAGTCCTTTACTCTTCTACAGACAGAGTTCCAGTTGGGTGATACGGAATATTTCCGGTACGCCCAATTGCGTCATGCCATTCTGGCAGTGATGCCGGCGGGCGAGAAGATCCCTGAGTCTTCCCCGTTGGAGGACAGGGTGCTGGACGGCCACATGCCGGACAGTGCCATTTCCTTAATATACAAAAAACTCATCAATGTCCGTACTGACCTCCTCATTGGGGTGAGAGACCAGTGGGTGCGGGATGGGATTGAGCTGGACGATGAAGACTGGCAATATGCAGTGTCCTCCCCCAAGGAGGTGGCGATCCCAGCCAGGTTGCAGCTGGTTCAATTAAAAATTCTCCAAAGAGTGTATGTGACGGGTCCCAGGCTGATACACATGGGTCATTCAGTGGACGGCCTCTGCAGGCGAGGATGTGGTGCATTGGCCACCTTCATGCATATTATCTGGGAGTGCCACTTGGTTGCCACCTACTGGAGGCGGATACATATGATCATGAGTGAGGTGACTGGGGTTGACGTGATGGCAGAGGCCCGGCGCTGTCTCCTGAATGTGTGGGGTCCCACTGATTATAATAGTGCACAAACACAATGGGTCACCTTGGGGAACATGGTCGCGAAACAAGACATTGCTCAAATGTGGGGTGCGGCTACAGTCCCAAAGGTGGTACAGTTGAAGGCCAACATGGATTGGTGCATGTTCCGAGAAAAGACGGTGTACATGGCCAGGGGTAAACCCAAAAAGTGGCAAAAGATATGGGGGGCCTGGAACGAGTATAGGGGCGATATTTGCCTGCCGCCTGACACCGCCCCCATGGAGGAACAAATGTCCCCGTAGCCTATGGCTCCAACATACGTCCTATTAGCTGATGTCTCCTGTTTCCTCCCCCCCTCCATGGTTTTGCAATTGGTGCTGATCACATTGTTTTTATGCTATTGGGCCTAGCCTTTCCTATGATCGGGCTCAGTTACACAAATGATTAATTGCCTTGTTCCCTAGCACTAGTTTGGTGCTTTCCCCTTTTTTCATCTTAGTTAAAAAAAAAAAACCTTTGTACGATTTGGTAATATGCTCCTTGTACACCAGACAATTGACTGATAATATGCTGCCTAGCCTCCTGGATGTAAGGCTAAATAGCTGTGTGCACTGATTTGAAAATAAAGGTTTTCCAAAAATTTTAAAAAAAAAAGAGTGAATTATTTCCAGAGACAAAATCAGAACCCAGTCCAACAGGTTGCTGTGTTTGAAAATGAAAGTTTTAACCCTCACAATTCAGAATTTACCAAGTGCATTGTGAAGGCAGAGGAAATTCCAGATTTAGTTGCAGGAGTTTTAAACAAAGAAATTACAAACCCAGTTTTAGAAGAATTTGAACGAAAATTAGGCCCATTTGAGGAAAATTACAAAACTGTTGTCTGTGACTCAGGCCTATCAGGAAAACAATTGTTTTGCAAATTAAACAGCACAGATTACTGTATATCAGATAATGTTCATTTTCCTGATGAGGATGTACATTTTAAAATGGCGCAACAAGAGACAGCTGTAGCATCATTTTCAGAAAAGACAGTTGAAAAATTACCTTCTGATTTTGAAAAAATAATAAACACAGAAATAAGAGAGTTCACAGAGAAGGATGCCAAATTAATAAAATGTGCAGAACATGTCTTATTAAAATTAGAACCAGACGACATGTATTAAGGTACTAGTTACCAAAAAAGGGACACTGTTCCTAATGCAAGGAGCTAAAGGTCACCAAATGCATGGGGGGTGCAAAAGTCACCCATATGTGAGAAAAAGGGAAAATAAAAGAAAGAGAAAAACAGAATCCTTAGGTAAGGGGACCCACCAAAAAAAATGAGGGAAACATTTTGTGTCCTCTGTTGCCCTCACACACCTCGAAAGATGTCATGCTTCATCATCGGGCAGTTGCTCCTCGTAGGGCCGGCGCTGCAATTCCCTACGGGCCACCCGAAGGGTCTCTTTATGTATTCAGGTACACCATCAGTTGCAGGAATTTTACCAATAAAAGGATTTTTGATTGAATTGATTGGAAGTTTGTGTAACTTTCTGATCACAGGCTCACAGAAAATAAACGAAAAGAACAGAATAGTGTAGGAGATTAAAAGCATATTTTTTTCATGTTGTCCTGTGGCACCGAATCCAGGCAATATATTTTTTCACATTCCATGTACTGAAGAATGGCTTTCTTTTATTGATTTTTGCCAAGTTCATGTGACAGTGCCATTGCATGAGAATAGTAAGGAGTACTGTCAAAAAGAAGATGAATGTCTGGGACACAAACTTGGAAAGGGAGGTAGAAAGGTGTCACCAGAGAAGGTGGAAATAATTTCCAATATAAATCCACCTCAAATAAAGAAAGAAGTCAGGACATTTTTGGGAACGGTTAGCTGCTGTAGAGAGTGGTTACTAAACCTTTCCCTAGTGGCTAAGCCTTTACTGAGGCTGACACATGAGGATGTGTCTGATCCGCTTCCATTGGACAACAATTGCACAAAAGCATTCCTAGAGTTGAAAGAGAAAGAATGTTGCGCCCCAGCACCAGGAATGAAAGTTTATTTGAAAGAAAATACACCAATTTGCAGTGAGAGGGAGGGCTGCACTCTCTCATTGCCTATTCCAAAAGATGACTGTGTTCAAAGGTCTGTGATTTATTGCCCAATGACCTTTGACCCTAACTTCACAGAAATGTCAGCAAATGAATTGGATTGTGATGAAACTGAATATGAGTGTCTAAATATCATGAAAATATGCATAAAGCCAAATTCAGACTTTAAGGAAGAATGTCTGAGTCAGCCCAACAATGTCCATTTTGTGGATGGCCCATGTTTGAAAGGTGACACATTAAAAACTTCACATGCTGTGCTCCTTATACATTATGTTGTCAAAGCTTCATGGCTTTCAGTAGTTACCTCAGCCCAAAATTCGAAATTGATTGCCCTTACTATAAGATGCAGTATATCTGCTCAAATGGGAGTCACTGTTGTCATGGGAGAGAGAAATGCTAATTCAGTTGCACACATTTGTTTTCTGTTAGCATGTACATTCTATGGAATCTTCACAGGTGAATTAAAAGAGGCTCAAGAAAATGTTTTTGAAGCAGCACAACAGGGTTGTATCAGAACTGTTTTTGAGAAAAGTGACAACTGCATAGTGGCAAAAGTGTTATTGCAAAGACTGATGCCCAGGTATAGATTGCCAGTTTCTCTGAAATCAGATCATAATGTGGTCACAAAGATAATGAGTGCAGAACAACAGATTGGACAAGGAATGGATTGCAGCTATCTGCCTGAAGTGTCAAGCATAATAAAGCAACACAATGGCAGCACTGAGTTACCTTTTGTAAAAGACGGTGTCTCACCAACACTAAAGTGGCTTGAAAATGCATATGCAAATGCACTTGTGGAAAACAATGATGTGAACACTAGCCATTGCTATGTAGGTCTGGTTGATGTACAGTGTGCAGTTTCTCACCAGATTGCAGCTGATACACAGGATCTGCATAATGGATGGTGCAACGGCTTTGGTCTGAGAGATGCTGTGGTGAAACATCTGAATCTGATCAAAGTGAAAATAAGAGTGAAAGGCATTGGTTGAAAACGTGCAAAGGATTGATGGTGCTCTGTCCGAGTTTCTCAGCACCTAAGTAGTCTAATTTGCATTGAAAAGGTAGAGAATGCCACACTGTATGTGCCATTCTGATGGCAAGCTGATGACAATGAGCAAAGAAATGCTGAAACTGTCCTGTTGAATTCCTTTTTTATTATTTTAGTTACTTATTTTAAAGAAGACTAACTGTTCCAAGAAGCTAATTACAGAACTCTGCACTAAAACATTTGAGCTTGGCTATATATGATCTGATTACAGATAGACTTGTGTTTGCCTTAGAAATAGAAGTAAAATTGTTATATGCTCAGCTTTTGCAATTAAAAAAATATAAAAAAAATAAAAATCTCACTTTTGAAATTAAATATGTTTGATGAATTATAAATCATCTTATTATGATTTGAATCATCAGAAGGGTGGATTGATTGAGCAGATTTCATCTGCAGTCAGGCATTGTTTTATTTTTTGTGCTTCAGACAGACTGCATTTAAATTGCCACGCACCTTTTGGTGCAAGTTAAAAACATGGCACATGAAAAACATGAAAGTGAGGCCTATTCACTCACAAATGCTTTTGCTGAATTAACATATGTTTTTGCAATAGAAAAGTGGCCTTTTTAGCTTTGATTTACATTAAATTAATATTATCTTTGTGTTTGTTTTACTTTGGGGCCTACCATTAAATGGCTGCCTGTAAAACCAGCAAGGCTATGGCTTGCTTTGAAAGAGAAGAGAGCATGCGCAGACTGTGGCAGCTTGACTCAAACTGCGGAAGGAGTCAAGGACAGCTTGAACTGTACATTCTTGTGATTGTGCCAATGTACCAGCTAACTAAAGTATCCATTTGACTGCACTGTGACAGGAAGGATGGAAAACTATAGAAACATTTTTCCTAGGAAATGTTGCAAATGTTTATAAATGTATTATTCATGTATGCTTCTTTTGTTAAAATTGGTAAGGTCAGGTTTTTAGAATGAGTCAGGAAAGTGAGACGTCATGCCGTCATGACTGACCAATCACGTACAGGTGTTCCTGAAGTTGAAACATTTTGTGTAGTCTGCCAAAATTTTGTGTATAAATTCTGACCTCTCCAGAGGAGGAGCTGGCTTTTCTCAGCTCAGCTGGCTTCTAGGCTCATTAGGGGGTGTGTGAGCTCTTGAGAGAAGGAACAGATTAGACCAGACATTCTATGGGTTAGGTACGAGATCGTCACGGGTGCATGGGCATCCGAGGAGAGTCAGGGGGAGGTTTCTTGCTTCCACGTCATATCTTGGCACTGCAGGCCACATTCCTTTGAGGTCTGGTGAAGGGCGGGCTGTCTTCCTCCCAGCTTGCTCTTTAGACACAGACAGATGCAGAAGAACAGCAACAGACAGAAAGGCTTTTTAGATTTAGATGCTAAACTTTAAGTTATGCTTTGACTAATTAATTAGGTCTGAAAAGATTTTTGACTTATGCATTTATTTCTCTTAATGGAAGATTTTTTGCAAACTATTTGATTTTGATTAGCATTGCAAGACTATTTTTGTTAGAAACTCTTTAAGAGTTTTGAATGACATTTTACGCCATATTCCTATATGTAATGCTTATATGCAGACTGTAAGATGTTCTGTATTAATGCTATTTTTCCTGTTTTCTAAATTCTGTAACCTGATTGATATTTTACTAATGAATAAAGGGTCAGAGAAACATTAACTTTTGACTAGAAAATAAAACCCTTTAAATACTCAACAACTCTCTTTATTGGCTTAAAATATTAATTGCATTTTTGACTGTTCATCTTTATTTAAAGTCTCCTGAAGGTAATACATGGTGTGAAGGGCCCAACACCTTTTGAGCGGTAAATTAGAGGTAGCATGAAGGTTTTGCATTGAGAAACTACCAGAAGAAATTAATTCCACACACACCATGTATTACCTTCAGGAGACTTTAAATCAAGATGAACAGTCAAAAATGCAATAATTATTTTAAGCCAATAAAGAGTTGTTGAGTATTTAAAGGGTTTTATTTTCTATTGTGGAAAACAGGAAAAATAGCATTAATACAGAACATATTACTGTCTGCTTATACGCATTACATATAGGAATGTGGCGCAAAATGTCATTCAAAATTCTTAAAGAGTTTCTAAGAAAAATATAGTCTTGCAAGGCTAATCAAAAATCAAATAGTTTGCAAACATCTCCCATAAAGAGAAATAAATGCATAAGACAAATAAATCTTTTCAGACCTAATTAATTAGTCAAAGCATAAACTTGAAGTTTAGCATCTAATTCTATTTAATCAGCTGCACTCTCTGTCTGTCTGTGTCTAAAGAGCAAGCAGGGAGGGAGGCAGCCCGCCCTTCACCAGACCTCAAAGGAATGTGGCCTGCAGTGCCAAGATATGAAGTGGAAGCAAGAAACCTCCCCCTGACTCTACTCGGACGCACCTCCCCTTCAGCAATCTCCCAGGACGTTTCTCGTACCTAACCCATAGGATGTCTGGCCTAATCTGTTCCTTCTCTCAAGAGCTCACACACCCCCCTAATGAACCTAGAAGCCAGCTTAGCTGAAAAAGCCAGCCCCTCCTCCAGAGAGGTCAGAATTGATACACAACATTTTGGCAGACTACACAAAATGTTTCAACTTCAGGAAAACCTGTACGTGATTGGTCAGTCATGATGGCATGAGTTCTCACTTTCCTGACTCATTCTAAAAACCTGACCTTACCAGTTTTAACAAAACAAGCATACATGAATAATACATTTATAAACATTTGCAACATTTCCTAGGAAAAATGTTTCTATAGTTTTCCATCCTTCCTGTCACAGTGCAGTCAAATGGATACTTTAGTTAGCTGGTACATTGGCACAATCACAAGAATGTACAGTTCAAGCTGTCCTTGACTCCTTCCGCAGTCTGAGTCAAGCTGCCACAGTCTGCGCATGCTCTCTTCTCTTTCAAAGCAAGCCATAGCCTTGCTGGTTTCACAGGCAGCCATTTAATGGTAGGCCCCAAAATGAAACAAACACAAAGATAATATTAATTTCATGTAAATCTTCAAAGCTAAAAAGGCCACTTTTCTCTACATTGCAAAAACACATGTTAATTCAGCAAAAGAATTACAGACTGAATAGGCCTCACTTTCATGTTTTTCATGTGCCATGGTTTTAACTTGCACCAAAAGGTGCGTGGCAATTTAAATGCAGTCTGTCTGAAGCACAAAAAATAAAACAATGCCTGACTGCAGATGAAATCTGCTCCATCAGGGTCCCCTCCACCAGATCTCACAGTGCTAAATATTTCAGAGCGTGGAGGGTGACGGCCGGCCAGCAAGCCAGTAGCAGTGTTGCGCAGTGCCAACAAGGGCCTCAGGCAGTTGTCTATGCCTTCGCAAGGCCTCAAAAGCAGCACATCATGTCCTCCCCACAGTCCCAGCTCACTTGTAAGGGTCAGGGCAGTCTGTTAACCCCGCTTCAGCAGTGCGGGTGGGCGATACATCTACACACCAAAAATGGCGCCCATCTGCGTAGAGAGGCTCTTCCAGCATGCCAGGCTTGGATCAAAAAACTACCGTAGGCAATCACTTCGTCAAGTCGGTAGCGTCAGGTCACATCTCGCCTCCTCCTCAATCCGTACCTCAGCGCCGCCAACTCAGCAGCCAATCCCGCATAGGTCCACAGTGGAGCCTCGGCCTCAGGTACTCAGGGCGGCCGTGTCGCGGCTACGCAGATGTCTCCCTTTTCCTCGCCCACCGCACCACAGGGCTCAGATCTCGACGAGAACGCAGCGTATCCTGACAGAAATCCATCCGCTTGTTGCCGCAGGTGTTCCGCTTCCGAAGAAGCGAGAGAAGCAGAATTTCGTCACTTCAAAATGATCGGATTAATGAAGGATAGTGTCTTGGCCGGCAGAGCTCGCTCATAGAGCGGCCATTCAGCAGCACGGCAAGCCACACCCCCCACAGAGTGGTTGATGCTTAAAGTTGTCTTCTTGTTGGCAATTAAGTCAGCAAGATGGTTAGGAGAGTTGGGGGGCCTTTTACCCTTGTATCTGTAAAACATGTTTTTAGAAAGTAATTTTAAGACATGATCTGCAGTTTTCTCACAGGATACAAGCACAACTCCATACACACCAGTGTTTCCCTCAGAGAATAAAGTTCCATTCGGCTTATACGTTGGCAGGGTTTTAACTTGTGTTCCTTTACACCACAAAGGATATAAGTAAGTCTAGCTTTCCTTTGTTAGCCTCTGGGTGGAAAATCCATCTACGCCTACTACCAGACTAGGTCTTATGATAACATCCACTCACTATTCCAAGGTTGATTAAAGGAAGATCTACTGTGGGTTTTAGCTTCATGGGCAGATATGGAGTTTCCTTAATTGAAATTTGAATGGCAGTAACAGGGCTGTCAAAAAGTACCTTTATAAAACACTACCATATGATTGAGGAGTGTGCTATGAAGGAATAGCGAAATAGCAAAATATTTGTTGTTTTAGTTGGACAGTCAGTTTGAATTCTTTTTGTGAGCATTGAGAAAAGGTGTTACCCTCGTGTATGTACTCACTATCTACACTGGGATGGAGAGAAATATTTTTATCACAATTAAACATATTACTTACCAGTAATTTTCATTGTGTAAAACCATAAACCTCTCGGACCCAGTCAAGATCCTTCCCACCTTTGCTCCTCATTCCTTAATTCAATGTGCTATGAAGCATTGTTTGAAAGACAAGAGGGAGATTATTGGGGCAGCAGAGGGTTGAGTTCTACAAAAGAAATTGTAGAAACACTTACAACCTGTCAAGCAGGCATGCGTCCTTACAAATTAAGGACTGTGGCGGGGAGGAGTTTGTTTTCTATTGATATGTAGTATTGTCCATTACATTTGAATGCTGCAGCCATGTTGGGTGATGTAAAGTCCCTGACTAGCCAACACGAGTGCAAGAAGCACACATATTCTGCCCAATTTAAAGCTCTAGGGAGGAAGATAGACACATGGGCACAGTCTAAGCCCCTCTCTCAGTACTTGAGCACAGTTACTTAGTGAGGTCAAACCTTAAATGATTGTGTCTCTTGCCTTTTTTCTCTTAATTTCCTGCTTTTTTTGTGCGGTAAACCTTCTCCATATGTCCCTTCTAACAGCCCAAGCTGTTTTGGTTAAATCTCAAATATTTTAGAAGTATTTGCTGTGTTAATCTCTGGCAATATTATTTGCAATACATTTTTTCTAGAAGATTTTCTGGTTGATGAAAAATAATTGCAAAAGTCCCATTCTTGTTGAAGAAGATAGTTTTATACCAGTGTTTATTGCTTGCTGTAATGCTGAAGGTGCTCTGGGAATTAATTTAACTGATTGCGTGAAGAAAAATTGAATTTGAATGTGTTTGCATGCATTTATTTTACATTTCAGAACCACAGTTAATGGTTGAAAGAATTCTTCCTAATTATTTTTCATTATATTATGCAGCAGCTTTGATTCTGAAATGCAAGGCAACTACGTGCAAGCATTAGCTATAAAAGGTCTTACATTATTGGTGCAGCCAGTCATGCCATGTATTGTTTTTCCTCTGTTCCCCATGGCAATAAAATTAACATATGGCTTTCTCTGATTAGATTGCATTCTATTACAGTTTTCTCACTTGTGACTTCCATTGTGCAGTCATAATTTGTTATTTAATCTAGAAAATTACAAGAACAATTAACAGAAATATAGCAGGGTCTTGGAGCATGGCGCCTCAGTTGATTATACAAGCATCATGATATAGCATGTTTATTTGATTAATTTATAGTTTTCATGTATTATGAATTTTGTAGTGCATTTATCCTTTCTTTTTTCTGATGATCGTGTACTGTGCAAATAATATAATTGTGCACAATCACACTTTTTTGCATGGAGTGCACTAGACTCATTGCAAAAAACTCTCTTCCCCAGCATTCTCAGCATAGTTTAATAAAAGTATGTGTCTTTGTCAGTCTCACCTGTTTGAAGTCTTGCATGTTCCGCTATTAAGGCCTGCCTACCGACAGTGAAGGCGCCATTGTTGCGAGGGGTATTGTCCCATAAAGGGCTTGGAGCTCACTGATTGCTTACCTTTCATTGGCATCTTTGTCCCTCTTCTTTGCTGCCTCCAAATTAGCCAGTGCATGCCAGCCGTAACTCTCTTTTTAGGTCTCGGCTAGGCAGCGCATGCGCTGTCTCTAAGAGACATGTTGTGTTTAATCTGTGGGCTTCTGCCCCCCCACTGGCTTCTCCTTTGCTCGCTCCATCATCTGTCCCATATCCTTTGTCACCATTTGTCCCTGGCATGCATGGTCATGCCTCTTCTTGTGTTTAGCCCTCCCCCAGAGCATAGGCCAAGTACTTTTAAACATACACTGCTCCCATTTTTGTGACCATTTTAAGAACTACATTTTCCTTTCTTTTTCCCCCAAAAAACTAGTATAACAATGAACAGACTCACATGCAGCCCCTCTGTTTTAGGAGTACTGGCTAATGCAGCAGTTCAGTGGGATGACCCGCCTCTTCATTTTATTGGACGTGAAGGGATTTGCCTGGGCTTGACATGGCTGAGTCATACTTGAAAACGAAAGTGCGGTTCAGCCTTTCAGAGAAGACTCTATGAAAAACAAGCATTGGCATAGCCAATAGGTCTCGCCATTGGGACCTTATAAGTGTGTAGCCATGCCACAGTTGATGTTGTTGCACGAAGGATATTGTGCTACATAACTAAATACTTATAAGGTCCCAAATCGAGACCTATTGGCTATGCTAATGCTTTTTTAAAAGTGAAGTAGGCCCAATCTGTAAATGTGTGGGATGGATACACTTTATAATCCACAGCAGGCACAGTATGCACACGTGGAGGAGGGTTTGCCTTCTTCTTTCATCTGCAGGCACAATGAATAATTTTGGGGTGAGATAATCTAATCTTAATTAAGCAGGTAGTATCATTTGTACATTTGAGGGAGGTTCATAATCGCGCAGCAGGCATACTGTGTGTGCGGAGAGTTGACCTTAGCAGTTCAACAGCAGGCACAAACTGCACTAGTGTTGGGCGGGCTTCTAAATCAAGCAGCAGGCAGAATGTGTAGATGTGGGGGTGGGACGACTTAAGAGCATTTCAGCATCAGGCACAGTCCGCACTTCATGGGGGAGGGGAGACTTGAAATGCAGCAACAGGTACCATTTGCACATCAGGAAGAGAGCTCCGCTTCCTAACTCTCCAGCAGGCACAAGAGGTGTAGTTGAAGGGCAGACGGGAGTCAGGTTTCATAATTTACCAGTAGACATGATTTATTCCAGGGGTACTCACATTTTCCCAGGGGCCAAAATGTTTGGTGTTTGGTGTAATTGAGGGCCGCACTCATGTCAGCTGGTTGGTGGCTGAGAGGGGGTAAAGGTGAGTGTATGGGATGCAAATATGCACATCTAGTGGCTGATTTGTATAATGTGAAACCAGAAGACCTGGGATCAATACCCACTTCCCCACTTTACCAAATTGTGTCATCCTAGGCGATTTTTATTTCACCTCCCCTCCTTTGTATTCATTATCACATATAAGAGTACCTCAAAATACATGACCTCAGGATGTATGTTGTAGAAAACGTTCTTGTGTGTTTGAATTAATAGACCATAATGTTGTTCATGTACTATAGCAACCAGGCCACCCATAGAATGCACATCACAACTGACTCGCCTCTTAGTTCACTATTGGCATTGTTGTCCATGGGAAGGAAGCATTGTCAGGGTGGGGGGAGGGGAAAGGATGAATGTTTCTAAATTCATGTTTGAGAACTATCACTTTTAAAATAAATACCTTTAAATGCACTGATATAATCTGATGTATTAAGGTGAAATGGTTTTGAAGAGACTTCATTCTATTTCTTCATGCTTGCTGCAAGCTATGTTTAAAAAATTACTGTGTTCCATTTAGGACAAAGTTCAGCTTCTTTGTACATCAACTGACACCATTTACACACTTGGGGGACAAATGTGATGCATGTTTCTCACCAGTCATGCTTTGCATACTTGGGGATAATTATTCGTGGGCAGACACAGTTTCTACACTTGGGGTGAGATGAGGTTCAGTTTCACAAGCAGACATGGTTTCAACACTTGCGGGAGAGCTGTGCTTCACATTTCACTATCAGACACAATTTCCGCACATGGGGAGAATTGTGCTTCATGTTTATCAGGCAGACATAATCTCCACACTCAGGTTTATGCTTCTCAGGCAAACAAAATTTCCACATCGGGGAAGGGTTGTGCTTCACAATTCTCCAACAAGTACAACTGTCTCAATTGGGAAGAGTGAAACCTCACCAGTGGGCACTTTTCACACTTGGGAGAGTTGGAAGTCATACTTCAAGTGACACACTTTCCACACTTGGGGAAAGCTGAGCATTAACCATATTCAAGCTGCAAGCACAATCTGTGCAAAGAGGTAGATACAATCTGTGCATAGGAGCGGTCACCTTCACAACTGACCAGCAGGTTTAACTCATGTGTTTCAGTTACACTCCTGTTTCTTAATTCAAATCCCTCCCCAGCCTGTTTGAATACAGAGTTTACTTTTGCTGCGGCATCTGCTTCCACACACTTCGTACACACGGCAAGGGTTTCCGTTCCCACAGACTGGCTGTATGTTCAGCGTTCACGCGCATGACTGCTCCCTCCGTCATACAGCGGTGCGTGCAGCCTGACCAATCGACAGCTCGTTCCCTGCTCCAGGTGTGCTGTCTTAGGCCGCATCATGCAGCATCCGAGAGCATAGATTACATGGTTGCCACAGGATCAGTGGCACCGGGTCCGATTATTGCTGTATTTTACAATTCAATGCAAACAGCTGATGGGGGTACATTCACTCCCTTACACCAGTGTCCATGACACACCGGTTACACCGCTGCAGGGTATAGTTCTGCGGTCTTAAAGCAACACCATGTACCAGGGGCGGATTGGCAAGGCGGGCATTCGGGAATGGGCCAAAGGGCCGCTGCCTCAGTGCCCTCTGTGGGCCGTTTTTTTTCTCCCCTGTCCCAGTCCGCAGAGAGTGGACTAGGAGAGGGGAAAAAAAAAAACGGCCCACAGAGTGCACGGAGACAGAGACTGAGAAAATGAAAGCAGCCTCGCTGTGCGGCCAGACAGCGATTGTCAGCTGTGGGCTCTCCTTCACCCCTACCCTGCCAAGCAATCAAGCTGAGGCTGGGCTGGGGAGGGATGATTGTTTGTAATAATCGGCCTCCCTGGGGGCCAGGTGCTTCTCAGGCCTTTGAGCCACTTGCACCTCGGCCCCCTGGCGCCCATGCAGCCCAGAAATGGTGTTAGTCTTAACACCTCGCCCACAGCCCTTCACATTCAGGGCATAGTGGGCGAGGAAGAATGGGTGATGTTTGGAATTTTTTTGTTTTATTTATTTATTTATGCGATTTTATATAGCGAGGACTTTACCCGAAGGAGTCAGAGCGCTTCACACTAGGAACAGCAATAATACATGAGGAGAAAATTATAAGTGGACAAATTACAAAAGCAAACGTTAAGTTACATGAATCAAAAGTGACAATAGTGAGCAACCAAAATACAAGAGGAGCAAACGATACATTACAGGAGGAAAAAGAGATATGTGTGCAGGTTACAAAAGCGTACAAAATACAAGTAGATGTATAATACTGCAATTAATGGCAGACACTCCAGCACAAGAACAAACGTTACGTAGGCAATGGTGGAACTTGTGCAAGTATCTAAAGCAAACAAAAGTGAGAGGTAGCAAACAGTGTTGTGGAGAAGTGTGGCTCAATGCTTAGAGTGGCAGACCTTGATGCAGAACGCTGGCCAGGGACCAGGGTTCGATTCCCGCCTCGGCGGGTTTCGGGCTTAAATTCCTCTGACCGGATATTCTCGCCTCAGTGCCGATTCTAAGCATGGGTCCCCCGCTGCAACTCTGGGCAATAGCTTGCTTAGTCTCCACAAAGGCCCCCTGATACACAAGGGATGCCTGGTTTCACCATGGTATGCGCAGGAGTGGACACCCCACAAGGAAAAGCCAGGAGGGGTTCCCTTGTGGTAGGAGTACAAGCGCCGGGATGCCTCCGGGTCACTGTTTGTGCTATACAAATACGCCACATTTACATTTACAAGAGAAAAGTGACTTGTGCAAGTTACAAAAGGGTACCATACACAGGTACAAGGGTAATACTACAGTAAATGGTAAATACTCAAACTGCCAGAACACACTGGGAAGGCACTTCCCATGCACCAGCTTCACCTCAGCCTGCCCCCTGGCTATCTGGCTACCTGGCTGCCTTGGATGACCCAGAAAGCTGTGTTTTGTGCTCCCCTGCCAGACATTTTCCCAAGGCCTGGAGGGTTGATTAATTTACTAATTGCGGGGGCCTTACCTCTTTTCATGTGCTCCTGAGCTGAAGGTCTGGGGAGGGCTGAGTAGGTTAGTAATAGCAGGGGCTTTGCTGCTTTTCAGGTGCTCCTGTGCTGGAGGGCTGGAATAATTTTGTGACAAATAGGGGCCTTGCTATTTTTTTTAGTTGCTCAGCATGTAGGCCATTGTCACCTTGGCCCTGTGTTGTGTGCAAGAACAGTATCCTCCCACTTTCATTCCTTGTCTGTGCAAATGGTGTTTCATGAAAGGGCTCGCCCCTTGAATGTGGTCCACGCCCCTTAAATATGGGCCACGCCTCTTGAATGTGGGCCACTTTTTTCGTCAGTGCCCGGGCAGAATTGTGATCCTAATCCGACCCTGCCATGTACAAACTATGTACACAAGGACAGTGCTGCTGTCTCGAGTATCAGCGAGCAAAATCAGTGATGGGGTAGGGTGTTGGGGGAGGGAGTTGGTACAGTTACTCCGCTCTCTAAGACATCCGCCTGCATGATCTAGGCACATTTCACTGTAAGAGCATAGCTTATAGCTTTCTTGTTAAATATATATATTTTTTAAACGCAATCTGGGTGCTTTTGCACACTAACTTTCCTCCCCAAGGAGCGAGCCTGCCCCATCTATGTACACGTAAATGATTGCTCAGCTGTAGGGGTTCATCTGTGGGAATGTTAAGAGTTCTCCGATGAACAAAACTTTAGCCTGCGCCATCCATGTGCTTTGAGGGAACGCCCTGCTGTTATATACACTTCTGTGTGTTACCATTAGACGCTCTCCACACACCGTCTTGGGCATGTGGACCGCGAGAGGGAGCTCTGCTGTCCTGTGTATATGTAACCGATACCACCCAAATGGTGCAGGTGGTGGTCTCGAGAGCCTATTTCAAACTCCCAAAAGGAGATGAACAAAGCTCTACTCCTTAAAACACACTAAAGTGCTTAAGCGTGCAATCTTCCCTTAAAGCGCCCTGATGCCCGGCTTTCTGTGATTCGATTTCATCCCTTGTTAAGTTTTTTTACTCGAATTATGCAGCTAAGCTGAATGACGATTTGAAGATATGCAAAGTCTTCAAATCCTTGTCAGGGGACAGTAAGCGCTATATAAATACAATTTACACTTACAATGGTGATTATTTACACAACAACAAATTAAAAAAAAGATTACGCCCAGGACATTTTAAAGTAAAAAAAACTCCGCCATGTCATGGCATCTGTGCGCATCAAGGACACTTGTTCCCCTCCCAGACAGTCCTTACATCCGCCAACCAGTTTTTCTGTCATCTATTACATTCATCAGGTAGATTTGTGATACAGGTGTCATAAGCTGTCTTTACACAGCCTGTTTCAAAGCGTTCCATGCCGCTATGCCGATGTGGAACATCACTTTATTTTCACTGTTTCAGTTCGAGGCGTGACAAACTCCCCGCTTCTAGGCGCTGCAGCAAAGAACACACAACTTCACCCTAGCAATATTTCTCTCTAACACTAGTTTTTGCAATAATGAACCCCTGAGTCACAGCTTGGTGTAACTTCTGCTTCAGATGTTCAGAATATTGCCACTTTAGCATGTTAGAAATCTTGTTCCCCTTCTGCGGCCTCTTGGCATGCTCTGGTGTATATGTGGTGTGTCTTACCTGCTCCGCCGTGCCGGGGGTCCCTACGGCGATGGCAGCCTCGCTGGGTCCAGGGCTCCGCCAGCACCACCACTACTGGCACGTAGTGCAGCACAGTGCTGCCAGCCACAAGCGCCCACACACGCTGCACTGCACCACTTTTCCCCTAGGGGGAGACTGAGGCCACTTAACGCATGCACTGCCAGGCGTCTGCAGAAGGAGATATTTCAGTGATTTCCACCCCAGCCCCCTGGGCCCCAAGCACCATTTACTGAGAACATTTTCAAATCCTTCGTGTGTCCTAGTGTTAGCAAGAAAGATCAATACTAACCAACGTGGTAGTATCCACTGTGCACTGGGTTACTAACGAACCATAAACAATGTTCAAAATCTCAACCATGTAATGAATAAAATAAACCAATATGGCTATACCGAACTTGTATTGAATAATGTTTTCTTATACATAATTGTACGTCAAGTTATGATCAGGAAAATATGATAGTTTCACAACTTTGCATCATATTACAAACAAATCATAACATGTTGTAAGGTAAAAGATAGGACAACAACTATTGATTAGGGCCAGAGGGAATTTTTAAGACCAGGCTCCGATATGTTCCCTACATATACTAAACAACACAAGAAATATCAGAGGGTCTAACACAACTGAGCTAGTGTAGGCGCAAACTGTGAACTAACAAGAAAAACTAGATCACCCTCCCATGTGTATATCTATCTGAGGTCATCCCTACGACAGACCCACATAGTGGTCAGGCAAGGATGCCCATCAGTCACCACATGGAACCGCCCTTCATCATTTGGGATTCCTTCAAGACCACCACTTGGGGTGCCACTTAGCTTTCACGGAGGGGGGCCCAGGTTGTGAGAGAGCCCTCAACCGATCAGACAGGTCTTGCTGTGGTCTTGCTACTCAATTACGAGGATGTTAGCACAAAGGGGGGGGACTGATGTTGGAAGAGTGGGTAGCACCAGAATAAATATAATTTTCAGTACCCCCTCATCCAATTTTAGTGCACTTTTTTCTTATTCTTTACACACCTTTTTGTGCACTGCAACATCAGTCCCCCCCTTTGTGCTAACATCCTCGTAATTGAGTTACATTAATAAATGTAGCTAAGAATATTACATATTTTACCCCTTCAAAATAACAAATATACTATAGAGAGGAAGAGTAGAAATGCAAACATATAAATCATGACTTAAATCAGGCAGGTAAATTGATTGGTCTATAATTGCTTTTGACTCTTGAAGCGATAGACTGCAAAGAAGGTAAACTCTGTTTGGAACTTCCACTAACATTTTTGCATTGTGGTACCAATTTACATTTGGCCACTCTTCTTAAGCACGTCTGCGCCAGTCCGCGACCTGTCCGCGACCAGCACCAGGAACCCTGGACCTCCGCCCGCCAACGCTATGACCCAGCAGCATTCCACGCACTCGACCCAGGCTGCAACAACAACTGCAAGCTAGCATCACCAGCCGACACCCATGGACCCTTCAGCTGTCACCGCTGCCGGCACACCTGCAGCACCGCCAAGAACACGGATACAGCACAACCCGCCCACAAGAACACAACCGAACCGAAGACCCTGCAATGCATCCTCCTCAACGTTCGATCCCTCCACAAACACGCCACAGAAATCTGGGACCTCCTCGACAGCACCACCCCGGACGTAGCATTCTTCACCGAAACCTGGATCAACGCCACCTCGGGACCGGACATCGCCATCGCCAACCCCCAAGGATACAAGATCTCCAGGAAGGACCGCCCCACCCACCTAGGAGGAGGAATCGCCATCGTCCACAAATCCAGCCTCCGCCTGAGCACATTCCCTGACGAGTCCACAGAACTGATGGAACACCTTCACTTCAAGATACTGGCCTGCCCCACCGCCGCCCTCCGAGGAACCCTCATCTACCGACCCCCTGGATCCCGCGGACCCTTCGCCAACTCCATCACGACATCATCTCCCCGCAGGCCATCGCATCCACCAACTACACCCTGCTGGGAGACCTCAACTTCCACCTCGACAATCAACTGGACCCCAACACCACATGCCTCCTGGACAACCTCCACAACATTGGACTCTGCCAGATCGTGACCGAGCCCACGCACTCAGCAGGACACACCCTCGACCTCCTCTTCACTACAGGAAACTCCATCACCTTCAGCCACACCACTGAACTCCCATGGACCGATCATCGTTGCGTCCACTTCACCTTCAGAACACCCATCATCCACAGACACCAGCACCTGCTTCCACAAAGAAACTGGACCAAAATCACCGACGACCAGCTCACCTCCTCACTCAACAACTCCACCCCAACCATCGCGGAAAACGACGACCCCAACACTGCAGCCCGAACCCTGCATAGATGGATCTCGGACAGCACCAACACCATAGCCCCCCTCAAGAAAAACAACAATACCCGTGCCAAGAAAGCCAGATGGTTTACCACCGAACTTCGAGAGTCCAGGCGCACATGCCGCCGCCTCGAAAAGGCCTGGAGAAACACCAAATCCACAGAAGCCCACAACAACTTCAGAACCGCCACCAACGCCCACCATCGACTCATTAGGTCATGTATGTGCGCCATATGCGCACACATGTCATTTTCAGGGGTGCAGCAGAGTGACCTTGAGACACCCCTGCACCCTTGAAATTATTCTCAATTTGCGATTAGCAAATTGCGATTCGCATTCATTCCTATGGGCCTCCTGGCCCATAGAAATGAATGGGAAATTATTCCTTATTTGCAATTAGCAATTTGCTAATCACAAATAAGGAATTTTAAGAAATCTCTAAAAAATAGCGAATTTCTACATGCATGCCAATTTGCAATTCCCAAATAGCAATTCCTTAAAAATCGCTATTTGGAAATCGCAAAAGGGTATGTTGATACATCTAGCCCCAGGTTTTTTTATTCTCACCCAATACCCCACTTCAAAATTGGGAATATTAGCATTCATTTTATGATCAAATACATTTTTCATATTATCTTGTTTAGTTTTCACTTGCATGGCAACTTGATTGATGTCAACTTAATCAATATTCTCATTGATTTTTTGTATCCATCAAGGACATATGTTAGTATTGGGATCCCCACTTCTTAAAAGCCGGAAAGGACTAACCTCTGTAACTGAATGCGGAGTAACACGATACATCCATAACCTTTTCCTGACAACATCCCTCCAGGAATCACCAGATTTACAAGCAAATTCAACACAATCTTTAAGAACTCTATTAAATCGTTCAACCTGACCATTTTCTCTTGGTTCGTAAAGAGACGTAGTCAGATGCTTAATTCCCCACAAACTAAGGAAACTCTTCATCTCTTGCGATGTGATCTGAACCCCGTTGTCAGTAACTAATGTTTCAGGTGAACCTTCCCGTGCAAATACCTCTTTAAAAAAAAGAAATGATGACTTGAGTAGTGGCACTTGCAACAAACTGTACTTCCAGCCATTTGGAATGATAATCTATCATTACCAAAGCAAAACTAGCACTGTAAGGAAGATGATAAAATGGACCAGAAATGTCAAATGCTAGTTTCTGCCACAGATGTTTGGGCCAAGGAACTGGAATAAGAGGAGCAGAAGAAACTCTAAGCATTTTATCGCAATACAATCAGGGCACTCCCTTACAGTACTATCCACAAATTTGTCTAGGCCAGGCCACCAAAAATTTGCCCTAATAAGACGCTTCATGGATGACATACCAATATGTCCTTGATGAGCTAACTTTAAAATCTTTTCCTGTAACAGCACAGGTGGTATTAACTTTCCGCCCTTGAACAGTAAACCACCAATAGTTCCAATTTCCGTTGAAACTTGACAAAAAGGAGCAAAATCTGTAGTAACTACTTTATCTTTAGGCCAACCTTTTTCCAAACAATCAAACATGAATTTAGGTGCATCATCCCTTTCTATTTCAGACATCCATTCAGCTTCAGACAAACCAGTACATTCTTCAGAAACAAAAATCCTTAACAGTAGATACAATGTCTAAATCTGGATGTATGACTTTACAACGCATGCTTTTACCACGCATACTTTTACAACGTGGTTTTTACATCGCATACCATTACAACGCATAGCACTTTGGGGTGCTGGATAGTGAATAATTTAATTTACTATTCTAACTCCAGTCCCCGTGGACACTAGGGAAGGTGTTGGATTGTAAATTAAATCTATTCCCTATCCTAGAGCGCCCCCCAGCGCAATGCGTTGTAATGGTTTGCATTGTAAAAGTTGCGTCGTAAAGGCACTGCGTAGTAAAAGTTGCGTTGTAAAGGATGTTTCCCTCTAAATCTTGTTCTTCTGAGCTCAAAATTTCCCTCGAACAAGGCAATCTAGACAGGAAATCTGCAGTGACATTACTTTTTCCAGGAACATATATTACCTCAAAATCATACTCTTGTAATTTAGAAGTAAGACGGGCAATGCGAGCGGTAGAATTCCACCCCCCACCAGGAGATAATATCCCAACCAATGGCTTGTGGTCTGTTTTGAGGATAAACCTGTTACCCTACACATAGTTACGAAAATGCTCAATAGCCCAAATGCATGCTAAAAGTTCTTTTTCAATTACAGCATATCATCTTTCTGTAGTGGACAAAGTCCTGGCTGCAAAGGCAACACACCACTCTTCCTTTCCTGAGCATTGACTTAAAACACCTCCCAATCCATAACAGCTAGCATCAACAGTAATGATAATTTTTTTTGTTAAGGGAGAAAGATTTTAATGTGGGAGAATTCACAATTTCATTTTTAATTGATTGAAAAGCTGTTTCCTGCCTACCAGACCATATAAATTCAGACGACTTCCTGGTCAATTCCCTGAGAGGTTCCATTTCGGTGGCCAAATTTGGAATGAATTTACTATAATATTCGCATAATCCAGCAAATGAAAGAAGTTTTTCTCTGTTGTCTGGTGAAGATGCTTTTACAATAGCTTCAACTAGTGATTTCTTAGGCACAACACCTTCCCAAGACAGAGTGTGACCTAAGTACTCCACTTACTTACAAAAAAATTTAATTTTTTTTATTTAAGAGTTAAACCATATTCATTTAACCTACTACAAACTTCCTTAAGATGGGAAAAATGTTCCTCATTGTCTTTTGAAAAAATAAGAATGCCGTCCTGGAAACATTTAACGAACACACTAAGATCTTTAAAAATGTAGTACATAGCCCTCTGAAAAACTGATGCCGCCGATGCTAACCCAAACGGCATCCTCTTGAACTGAAAAAGTCTGTGAGGGGTAATAAAGGCAGTGAAATGTTTAGAATCTTCCGTCAAATCAATTTGGTGGTATGCAGAACGGAGATCAAGAGATGAAAATACAGATGCTCCATCCAGCATACATACCATTTCATTAATGTTTGGTAGAGGATGACAATCAGTATTTAAATTGGCATTTAACGCTCTCAAATCTACGCATAATCTGATACTTTTATCTGGTTTTTGCACCAAAACAATGGGAGAAACCCATTCTGAAGATTCTATCTCTTCAATGATATCTCCTTGAACCATCTCATCCAGCATTAATTTCAATTCTGCTCTAATGCTAATAGGTACCCCTCTGAGTTTTTGTTTGACCACAATAGAATTTTCTCAAACTTTTATTCTGTCAAAAAAAACCTTTAGTTTGCCTAATTTCTCAGTAAAAACATGAGGAAACAATGCAGTAAGTTTTTCTACCACCTCATTAGTAACAATAACCTCACCATGCTTTTCTATGTGTGCTTCTTTCATAATATCCTTGCATGAAGAAGTATTCTCTCTGACATTTAGGGGCATATTATCAAGGGGGTTTATCTCCGCTTTTTTGGCTTTAAAAGCCAAGAAAGCGGAGATAAACTTATCTCCCTATTACCTAGCTGTCGCTAACACCAGTTAGCGACAGCTAGTAGGAGATAGCGACCATCTTGGGCCCCACTTTGCATGTCAGTGATATTTATCACTAATAATATGCAAAGTGGGCGTGCAAAGATGTTAGCGACTGGAAACAGTCGCTAACATCGCTATCTCCTATTACCAACTTATGGAGATATTTGCGCTAAGCGCGAATATCTCCAAAACCTAACACCTGCCCTGAGCAGTTCTTAGCCATGGTATCCAATGGGAGGTAGATAACATGGCTAAGAGCATTAGCTCGGTAATGCATGAATATCGCTGACTTTTCAGCGATATTCATGCATGGCGGCCGTTTTCTCAGCGGTAAATTTTTGTCTCTAACCAAGCAATAGCGATAATTATCGCTATTGCTTGGTAATATGCCCTTTAGTTCTTTACAATGTGTAATGGCAACAACAGAAACTGGATACTTGTTTCTGGGATTTAACTGAATTCCCAGTTTAGCTTGATCTCTCCATCCTAGGACATTTACTCCTTTGAAAGCTATGTAGAGTTTAATGCAAGCATCATTACCCTTGAATACAATAAACACTTCGTTGTAACCTATAAAATCGATATAAGAACCATCAAAATTTTGTGCAACAATGTCAGGTTCGCAGAGTTTCGTAGTATCATTTACATTTCCAAAAATTTCGACACAATATTGTTTTGTAATTATGGTCCATGGTGACCCTGAGTCAGCCAATAATTCTAGATTTTTTTCCTAAAATGCAAACTTTACAATTTGGTGGACTTAATTTGTCAGCATCCACCATTTCAAACGAGTTGTGACTGGATACAACAATGCCAGACTCCAGTTTGGATTGCATATCTTCATGGGAGGACAAATCACGAGATATAGTGGAAATTTTACCTTTGGAATAATTAGAAGAATGAGAGGAGGAAAAATTTCTCTTAGAACTTGTGTCCTTACACATTTTAGCAAAATGTCCTATACGTCCACATTTTGTACACTCCTTCCCAATGTAGGACATCGTGGAAAGGACGCAATATGATTTGGGTTACCGCACCTAAAACAATACACATTTTTGGAACTGATCTGGTTTTTACTACTGAAATTACCTTCAGAACTACTAGCAGAAGATGAATTATTCGAAGAAATGTTGCCAACAGTGAAGGAATCTGGCAACATGGATGTCACATTATTTACAGTATTAGAATTTGAATTTTTGTTATCAATAGATTTCATCCATTTCTCTGATTGTTCCAGGGCTTTAGCAGTACTAATAGCAGTATCACCCAAAATCCACAGTTGTTCTTGGACTTTTTTATTTCTAACATGGACAATGATCTGGTCTCTAATCATTTCATCTGTAATCGGACCAACATTACAGTGTAATGATAAAGCACGAAGAGCTGTCAGAAAATCATCAAAACACTCTCCTTCTTCTTGAGCCCTAGTGTAAAATTTATATCTATTTATTGCAACACTAGTATGAGGTTTGAATCTATTTTCAATACGCAATAAAGCTTTGTCATAAACATTGTAATCTCCACCAGATCTCATAGGAGGAAGAGTTCCATACACATTTTGCCCCTCAGAGCCTAAACAGTGAAGAAATATATATTTTTTTCTTTCAGCAGACATGCGCTCACCATTCATAGCTTTTAAATAAGTTATGAACTCTTCCTTGCACCTAGACCAAGGAATAGGAGGTTCACCTTTGTTTTGAAGGAATTTGTTGGGAGGATCAAACTGCATGTTTTTTAATAACAATAAATGTTGTACACACGCAAAACCTAGGTTAAAATGATAAGTAAATTATATTCTAAACTGTAATACTATGTATATTAGTATCCTTCAACAGTACAAAGATGTAAGTATATGTTCCAGCTGTTTCATTAATATTCAAACAAAAATAAAAGTGGAGGTAAAATCACATAGTTCTTGAAGAATAAAAATAAATCCAAAGCAATTTGTAAAGTTGTAAAAACTTATGTCTGATTGAGACAAACAACTCAATGCACGATGATCAGGTACTTGGATGGTCTCTTTGTCTTGGAGTCTTTCAATCGTGAAAACGAAGTTATATCATAAATAATAAAGATAGCTAATCCGATGGTATGATCAAGAAACCAAGTTTATGTGTTAAAATAGGAATCAATACCTTTAGGATTAAGATGTTATCCACAGAGCACACAAAGAAATATGAGCGTTTGCATCCAAAAATCAGAAGAAACACTAAATCAACCCAATCCAATATGGCGCCCGTCGTAATGACGTAAGACACATGCTTCCGACATTTTCAAAACAAGACGAACTCTCTGGTAAAACAAATAGCATAGAGTCTAGTGAGGAATTCATGTCAGACTCACTGTGTCAGTCACCGACTGGATTCTGTTGCTCGTGAGATCGGAAAGCTGCGTCAGTCACCGACGTCACGAATTCTGTTGCTCTGGAGATTGAAGATTCTGAAGATTCGAAGAAGATCGTTGCATCAAAATAAGGTAAATACTTAATAAATGTGTAAGTTCGCTGCTGGAAAGACTACAGATAACCAAGTTGGAGCAAATAGTATAGCTCGATGAACGTAGTAAATATCCATAGAAGGAAACTTTTAAAAAATGCAGGTCGTCAGGTTTTTCGCATCTGTACTCCATTAAAAAAAATGAAAAGCGATAAAGGGGATCTAAGACAACATGACTTGTTGCCAAATTTGTAAGGTAAAAGATCCCAAAACTGGATGTATAAAAATGAGGTTTATTGGTAAGAGGAGTACAGAGTAGCAGCTGCTAAGATCCAAAGCTGGAAGAAAGAAACTGTCACATACAGAACTTAGAACCCAGAATATGGAAGTACACGCAGGTACTAAATTCCAGTTTCAACATATAATTAATACATGTAGCTAAGAATATTACACATGTGATCATTAACAACATGAACAACATGTGCAATAATGCATAAATGTTTAAAAAAACACCCGATGCATTTCGGGACCATGGCGTCCCTTCATCAGGGGCAACCTGCACGCAAAAATATCAGTGTTACAATAACATATGTAATAATAATAATAATAATAAATCATTTGTAAAGCGCCTGGCTACACAGAGAACAGTGTGTCCCCGCGCTAACTGCTGATAAATTACCAGGGAGTCGATTTTACCAAGCCAAGAGGACTTACAGAGTGGGAAACAGGTGTGTTTTTAATTTCCTCCGGAATCTTATTTCAGACGGCTCCATCCTAAGATGTAGAGGGAGTGCATTCCAGTGTTTGGGGGCTAAGTACCTAAATGAGCGTCCGCCCATTCTGGCCCTAAGGATACGAGGAGTTTTAAACAGCATCACGCAGGAAGATCTTAGATTCCGAATGGGGCGATGAATGATGAGGAGGTCCTTTAAATAGTCCGGGACTTTGTCCTGAGCAATACGATGCGCGTAGCTGAGGGCTTTAAATTTAATTCGCTCCCTAATAGGAAGCCAATGGAGCTTAGCCAGGGCGGACTTCCCCGAGGCTCTGCGCGGAAGCCCAAGCACTAGGCGTGCGGCAGCATTCTGCACGCACTGCAGTTGATGAAGGGCTTTTTGACTTAGTCCTATCAACATGGCGTTTCCATAATCAAGGTGCGGAGTCACCAGAGCATGGACAATAGTTTTTCTGGCTTCGGTGGGAAGAAGATCTAAGACCTTGAGAAGAACCTTAAGTAAGCCAAAACACCTCCCTGTGACCTTGTTGACATTGGTCTTATACGAGAGGTTGGAGTCCAGCATTACGCCAAGGTTTCTTACCGACTCCATCGGGATGGGAGGGCTCCCTAATTCGTTAGGCCACCAAAGCCGTGACCATGCTGATGTCGCTCTCCCGACCGTCAGCAGCTCCGTTTTTACGCCATTAAGGCGCAAGCAGTTGTTGTTCATCCAAACCGCCACTGCTGACATACAGTTCGAGAAGTTACTGGCGTCTTCAGTGCGGACGGGTGTGAGCTTAAACACCAACTGTGTGCCGTCAGCGTAGCTAACAATGTCCACCCCAAATACCTCCACCACACGAGCCAGGGGTTCCATATAGATATTAAACAAGGTAGGGCTCAAACTTGAGCCCTGGGGAACCCCATGGCTTACCTTTCGTAGGGAAGATCTGAAGGGTGGACAATGCAGCTGAAAGCTTCTGCCAGCTAAGAAGGATTGTAGCCAGGCAAGCGCTGACCCTGTCACCCCCATCTGTGTCAGGCGAGACAGCAGCGTTGAGTGCAGCACGGTGCCAAACGCTGCACTCAGATCTAATAGAACCAGTGCTGCTGTCTCGCCTTCATCCACTATTTGCCTAATGCGCTCGGTGGAATACAGAACGGCTTACTCCGTAGAGTAGCCCGCTCTGAATCCCGATTGTGATGAGTGGAGGAGGGCTTCCTTCTCTAGATGTTCCATAAGCTGCCTATTGGCAATCTTTTCCACAATTTTTGCACAAAAGGGGAGAAGGGAGATGGGGCGAAGGTTTAGGAGTTGCGAAGTGGGAATGTTGGTTTTTTTCTTTAAAGGAATAACTTTGCAGTTTTCCACGCTTCGGGTACGTGACATTCTTGAAAAGATAAAGTGACCATGTAGCTAATATGATCGAGTAGCACATTCTCCATAACTCCCTTGCACCGCGCCACTGGGCATGCGTCAGAGGGAGTTCCGGATTGTATGCTATTAGCTATTTCTAGTAATTCCTGTCTTTCAGGCGTTTTGAAGCATGTAAGCTGAAATTTATGTGTGGGAATAGCTCCTGAATCCTCAGGCTTGGCTGACAGATTGTTACCAGCTGTAAAGGTGGCATCGATTTTATCCACCTTATCCACAAAAAAATCGGCTATAAGATCACATAACTCAGCGGAGTAGATATCTTGAGCTTCAAGCCTGGAAGGAATCGTGAGTTCTCTGTAAATACTAAAGAGTTCTTTAGTGGGGTTGCCTGCTGATTCAATTCTATTTTTAAAATAGATGCCCTTTTCTTCTCTTACCAATTTCTGGTACTTTTTCATCTCTATCTTATAGCAAACTTTGAGTTCAGGGGCATAGTTCAGTCTCCACCTCCGCTCCACCGATTTACATTTGGCTTTAGCCAGTCTAAGTTTTTCAGAGTTGTTTACTAAATTAGGATTTGCAAAACATATGCTGGCCTGAGGGTGCAACTAAGATAAGAAACTCAAGGCAGCGCTAAGGACCCTTGTTAAACCCCGGCTCTTGGCCACAAGATTCCAGAATAAACTCTTGACCCTGCCCACAGGAGACTTGGCCTTTCATTCCGGCACTTGATCGACACATCGTGTGAACCCGAGCGCACCACTTTACTGCATGCAAATTATGGAACTATAAATATGTGTCATGTAAGATTGTAAAAATAACTGTACAGCAACCGGTCCCCATCACCTCCCTTCGACTCACTGCCACATCCCACATCCCATATGTAACAGCAAAAGCATTAGACCACCCGAAATCCGAGGTACTTAGGAGAGTGCATGAGGGCTCTGGTCTATTGAGCTTTGCCAATGCAAGTGCCCACTCGAAGCGCTGGTCACGGCAGACCTGAGGGGTTGCTGTACTGTCAAGTGTCTCATGTCCGAGATGCATCTGCTACAATAACATTGCAATACTTACTATCCGGGGCTCATATAATCAAAGGAGGTACGATCTATTAAAACAGGAGCAGACTTGGCCAGACTGTCTGTTTTTCCATTCATCTAAAATGTCTGAGAAGGAGAAAAGCTCAAAAACAGTGTGAGGAAAGAGCAAAAAAGGCTCAGGGAAGCGCGAGAGGTCAGCCTGGAGAAAGCCAAACCAGGAAGTGATAAATAGGACCACAATAAAAGCTGCGGCCGTGAAAGGTGACACAAAACAGATGTCAGCCTGCCCGCAGCTGCTGGCTCCTAACAGCAAAACGCTCTGAGAGTGAACATTTTCCTAAAAGCTGGGACATCCACACACCTTTGGCCAATTGCGTATTAAAGCCAGACGCAAAGGCCAATGGCATGTGAGCACCACATGCACAAGCTTCTCCTGAAGCTGAAGTGATTCCAAGAGGTCGATTTCCTATGGCAGTGAATGCGCACTGCCATATGCTCGACCTAAAAAACAATTCAGCAATGGAACAGAGTGTGATTAAAACGCAAACTCCACAAAAGTGTAATAAAAAGGCAAGCAACAGAAGCAATGAAGTCAGGGCTGTAATGTCATGAGACTGCTTGCTCCATTCTGGAACAAAGCGATAGATGAGGGGAAGGAAGGACTAACTGATTGTGTTTGGATACACAAACACTGCCTTAGCCAAACCCTGCTAGTTTTGCTCATTGGCAGAAGAGCAGAACCACGCTACCTCATCATAGGGAGAAGTAGAAGGCAGCTGCAACACATGAAAGAGAGTGAAGAGCAGCTGTTCTGGGAAACACTGGAGATTGAGTGAATTGTGAGCTACAGCAAGGACAGAACGAACGATAAAGTAGTGTACTGAAGGACAACATATGGCCCATAGTGAAAGGATTCAAGTAGCAGGGTCAGCTTCCAGGGCCGAACAAAAGGAGGGACTACCAAGTGTATTCACCAAAGAGAAGCCAGCATGTCTAAAGGGCAGTAGGAGGAACCAATGAAAAATTGGGAATTTGTTTACGGCCATATCTTGAATACTCCATGTCTTTTCGAGACAGCGCAAGCAGTGCATGCGCTGCCTAGGTGAGACCTAAAAATGAAAATAAAGTGAACTCACTAGTTGCTTTTAGAATGTCCATGAGGTATCTTTAGTAGGGAGGAAAGGGGACTCTGTAATGAGAGAAAAAGATGGAGAGGGGTTGAGGCCGAAGATTGGGAGAGCGCGATAGGAGGCTGTGATAACAGGGGTATTTTTTAGAGGCAAGTTGTTTGTCTTAGCGCAGGGGGTGGGATGCCAAGCCCAGGCAGTGATCAGCTTGATATGTTGCAGTCAGATAAACAATTGGGGACGTGTGGCACCAGTCACTCTGCTATATTCTGCTGAGCAGGTCTCCTTGGCGCGGCTCACACACACTGTGATTTGCATATGAAAAGAGAGATGAAGCCAAACCAAACTAAAACTAAAGTGCACTCACCAATTGATTTTAAACACACCTTGGAGTAGAAAGAAAACAAACGTATTGCTTTGGCAAAAATGGTTTGTTAAGAGGCTTTTGAGGGAAGGGAAATGATACATTGCTAAGGTGCTAACAGGTACGGGGGCACGTTTATGTTTTTATATTAAGCAGAGAATCACCCTTTAAAAGAGTCAGGAGAAGATGAGCATGAAACAATCTTCTATGAAGCTGTCTCTTTGACATAACTGTTTTGAGGATGTGGCGTAACATCCAGAGGTGCCAACTATGGAACTGGGGCCTCAGGTTGAGTCTCAGTGTCAACTCTCCCTTTACCTGAAAAAACAAGCATTGGAAATGCAATAGGTCTCGCATTTCCTTGAGTTACAGCTATTGGTGTTGTAAATGACAATGTCTTTTCCCTAAGTGTTCTGGAGTGTATGTATGTGGCGTGTAGTGGAATTTTGTGGTTTGGATTGAAATTATTAGGCATGGAATTGTGTGGTGTGGAGTGGATTTGTGTAGTGGAATTATGAGGCATGGTGTGCAGTGGAAATATGTAGATAGTAGTTAGGAGAAAACAATTAAAATACATAAATACACATGTTTACATATAAAGGTGCACCTAAACAATCATGCAAGCAAACATAAAAGCACAAGATATAAGCTAACATAACATAACAAGACCAAAGCTGTGAAGTAATTCTATTAAAGCAAAGCGGCATACCGATTTACCTGCACACTCCTTTTCGAAGTAGAGAAATGTTGGCCATGCATGTTATGGGCACACAGGCGCCATTGTACTTTACATTCTGGTGCTTGTAGTTTGACATTTATGATTAAATGTAGGACCTTAAACAATCAAGCAAGCAGAGTGTAGTTGGGTTTAGAGCTAGGCTTTAAAGAGGGTGTTACAAGAACTAAACTCCTTTTCAAAACTTTTTTTTTTTTGCAGTGTTTATAATGCAGCTAACTTTACCCGAAGGTATTGGAACCCTTTACATGAGCACCAGTTACATTACACAAGGACACATTCACTTATTGTAGGCACAGGGAGATTCCTGATTTGCACAGAATCACAGGATGTTGATCCATCACCGGGATTCAAACCGGGTTCCCCAGTTCCAAAGTTAGAAGCTCTGCCGTTATGCCACCACTATAGAAGTTTTCGTTGCCAATTTCTTTAAGGTCAGTGCGTAAAAGATGATAATAATATTGACCCCACCCAGGGATCCCAAATTATGGGTCACTGAGAGATGTGTTCCCATCACCAGCAGAGCTTGTGTGTCTGCCTCTACTCGGGCCCAGCACTGCACGACACACATCACACAGAAGAGAGGCAGAAGCACGGAGCCAGTGGTGAGTGAAGACAGGCACTTAGGGCTTCCCCTCAGAGGGGGAGGTGGAGAGACAGCAGGTCCCCTCCTGCGGCCCAGACTAAGAGACTGTTTCCTTTCAAAGACTTCCCAGAGCTGGAAAAAGTTCCCGGTGGCCAAAGACCTGGAGAAGGGTGCGGGGAGGGAGGGGTAGTAGCTGTCTGCGGTGGAATCACAGGATGGGCATGAGAGTGCTAGGCCATGAGCCAGGAAGGGAGGGGGTCATGGCTTCTCCTTGACAGGCTCTGTGATGTAAGGCATGTCGCCTCTCCTGCTTTCTCTGCACTAGAGGGGTCTTTCTGGGCTGTGCACAAGGGCACGGATTCAGTAAAGACCCTAACCGCATCCTCTCGAACTTACTGAAGGTAACACTGAACGTCAGAGCACCCATTAAACATCTTGCACGTGGTGTGAACTCTTTGAAATGAACTGTAGATAAGGGCAACAAAAGGCTGCAATAAAATAGCACCTGGTGTTTTATGTTTTTTCCCTTTGATAGGAAACTAGAATCAAAATTACCATCACGTAATCATTGCATGTTAAACACGCCTCCAGGTGAATTAATTACATTTTTTTATTCAAAATATCATGTGCGCTTACTACACACCTCCTTTTCATTTGTAAATGGATCACCTGCAATATCACACTAGTATTATTTCGTTGTAGGAGTTGCTCAGTGATGAAGTTATTTTACCAGACAAAATCGGAATGTTTCTTTGTTTGGAAGAGAAAGCACATTACAAACAAGAATTAAACCAGGTCTGATGTTATGTTGCTAGAATTTGCATAGCACACAGTCTGCCATTGGTACGGTCTAGTGGTGCTGTTGGATGTCCTCATTGTATTTCGGCACGAGATTCTTATGTTTGCATTGCTGACCAGAGTCTCTGGCATTATCATCTGGTACTGTGTTATGGGCAGACTCTGGATGGGGGGCACGTTTTGTTCAGTGGGTGCAGGGCAGCATTTCACACCTGTATACACGTCAGCCAAGTGACCCTTGCCCAGTAATGAGTAATGGTGCAGACATGAAGGTGTTTGTGCATGGTGCACCATGGTGGCTAAAACGGCTTAAAACGACCTGCCAGCTGACTTAGGCATGTGGGTGCTGTACTGGATGCATGTAGGATGATGTCCCGCATGCACTGCTGGCTATGGTTGTGTTTGTATTAACGCTGCGCAGCTTCTCAACAGGTGTCATGCTTCCAAATACAACCATAGTATGAAACCCTTCAAACTCCCTGCTGGGCGTGGCGTCAGCAAGTTACTCTCTCTTCCAGTCTGGCTAGGTGCTCTTTTTAGTACTCGTCCTGCTTCTTCAACTGGCACGCCTTCCTGCCATTCTCACAAAAAGAATGTCTGTGAATATTTGGAGACGATAAGGGAAAAGGTCTTTGAAAGGCAGTAGGGGTGGGGTGGGGGGTTTCCGGCTTTCTTTCTTTTTTTTTTTTATATATCTTTTTATTACTTTTAACATAAACACAGACAAAATCGACATTGACATTTTCCTTTGCATACATGATTGAATATGGCAGATAAATCAAATAATAAGGCGCAGGTGTGCAATTCAGTACTAATACATGTCATATACTCATTGGTGATGCTGGGTCCCCATCTGGAGGGACAGTCGGCGCGGCACATATTTCTCCCCTATATGAGTTCCACCTAACCCACACTCGTGACCATTTCCGAGGGCACCCTAGTGCTACATACACAGTCATCTCCCGGAACATGCACCAGTCCATGTTACATTTCCAGCTTGCAACAGTGGTGGCTACCGACCCTCCCCAAATCTGAGCTACGTCCCTTTTAGCGACCATGGCCCCAAGCGCGACCCAAAGTTTCTCTACTCCCACCAGGTCAGTTGGTTCCCACACATTCAGCAAGCATCTCTTGACCTCAGGATTGATTGTTTTGTGTAGGACGTCACTCATGACCCTGTGAATTCCTTTCCAAAATTACTGGATGGCCCACATTCCCACAGAATATGCGTATATGTGGCTATCTGTCCACAGTGACGCCTACAATTAACATCGTCTCCCCGCCCCATATGGGCCAGCTGCGGCCCTGTTACGTAGACTCTGTGGAGAATTTTCAATTGCACTAGGCAGAGGCGTGCAGAGATTGCCACCTCTCTTGGAGAGGCCACCGCTTCTCTCCATTCTTCGTCGTCTACAAGAAGGCCATCTGCATCCCACGCCTCACGCAATTTGGTTAGGGGGTCTGGTTGATAAGTTTCTTGTAGGTCAAGGAGATGGCTTTCTATGGGAGGAGCCCATCCAATAGCTTATCCTCCAGTGGGGAAGATTCAGGGATAGGGGACCCTCCTTTATTGGTGGTTGTCAAGGCATGAAGGATCTGGAGATAGTGGAAGAACTCCGCAAGTTCGTACTGTTGTTTTAGTTGGACAAAACTGAGCATCTGCCCCTTCACCCATAGGTCGCCCACCCTGTAGATGCCAATGAGGTCCCACTTGTCAAAACCCTTAGAGGAATGAAGCCCACCCAACTGATCCATGTCCCACAGGGGGGTCGCGAGCGTCAACCTACATTCCCACCCTAGGCTTTCATTAACAGCATGCCACACCTGGACCGAATTGGACGTGGGCCCCGTCGAGCATAAGGTTTTGGGATTCCCATATAGGGCTCATTTATAGGAGCGGCCTGGTAGTTGCCACTGATCCATGGCATAACCTGGATCTCCTGGGGTCCGATACGTACCTTGAAAGAAGGCAGCCAGATGGGCAGCCCAGTAATATTTTTTGATGTCCGGAAGGCTGATAACCCCTTCATACCAGTTGGGAGTCAACTTATGGAGCGCTATTCTCGGTCTTCCGTTCCACAATAGCTGACTCTGTAGGCCCTCGATCTCCTTAAAATACCGGGCAGGAACTGGGACAGTGTAGTTCTTAAGGGCATAAAGAAAGCAGGGGAGAGACATCATTTTGAAGAGAGCGGCACGTCCGAGCATCGAGAGTGGAAGCACTCTCCAGGCTGCAACATCCTGTCGGAGGCGCTGCAGGGGCAGAAGCAGATTTTTTTTGTATCTTAGCTGGGTGTCAGCTGTGATAAAGTATTTACAACAAGGGGTGGTGAGGGACAGAGTCTCTGAATTAAGCAGAAAGCTCTCACCCAGTCAAGAGATCAGGGCTAGATCCAACACCGTTTTTTAGCTCACTGCACCATCCCAGTGTCAGAACCTGGCTGTATGCAAATTAGTCTGTTCCTGTCCCAGTGCATGATGGGAACAGGGCAAACCAAACTACAAAAGCCAATTCTCACACTGGGAAGGAAACAAGCTCCCGGGGACCGGTTTCTGGCATTACAGCCGTCTTCGGCCCGGTTTGCTTGAATCCTGATGGTGCAATGAGCAAGGGTCTCACATCTGAGAATACCCTTCCACGCTTAGGGTGGACAAAAATATTTACAACAAGGGGTGGTGAGGGACAGAGTCTCTGAATTAAGCAGAAAGCTCTCACCCAGTCAAGAGATCAGGGCTAGATCCAACACCGTGTTTTAGCTCACTGCACCATCCCAGTGTCAGAACCTGGCTGTATGCAAATTAGTCTGTTCCTGTCCCAGTGCATGATGGGAACAGGGCAAACCAAACTACAAAAGCCAATTCTTACACTGGGAAGGAAACAAGCTCCCGGGGACCGGTTTCTGGCATTACAGCCGTCTTCGGCCCGGTTTGCTTGAATCCTGATGGTGCAATGAGCAAGGGTCTCACATCTGAGAATACCCTTCCACGCTTAGGGTGGACAAAAATATTTACAACAAGGGGTGGTGAGGGACAGAGTCTCTGAATTAAGCAGAAAGCTCTCACCCAGTCAAGAGATCAGGGCTAGATCCAACACCGTTTTTTAGCTCACTGCACCATCCCAGTGTCAGAACCTGGCTGTATGCAAATTAGTCTGTTCCTGTCCCAGTGCATGATGGGAACAGAGCAAACCAAACTACAAAAGCCAATTCTTACACTGGGAAGGAAACAAGCTCCCGGGGACCGGTTTCTGGCATTACAGCCGTCTTCGGCCCGGTTTGCTTGAATCCTGATGGTGCAATGAGCAAGGGTCTCACATCTGAGAATACCCTTCCACGCTTAGGGTGGACAAAAATATTTACAACAAGGGGTGGTGAGGGACAGAGTCTCTGAATTAAGCAGAAAGCTCTCACCCAGTCAAGAGATCAGGGCTAGGTAAGAGTGGTCTGCTCAATTCAGACACTCTGTTCATCACCACCCCCTTTTGTAAATCGATTTTGGCCACTATAGGTGTGGCAGGGTATACTCAGACATGAGTCCCTTTCTCACTGCTCCATCAGGATTCAAGCAAGCCGGGCCGAAGACGGCTGAAATGCCAGAAACCGGTCCCCGGTAGCTTGTCTCCTTTCTGGTAAAGAAATGGCTTGGTAGTTTAGTCTGCCCTGTTCCCATGATGCACTGGGCCAGGGACAGACTGATTTGCATATAGCCAGGTTCTGAGCTGGGATGGGGCAGTGAGATAAATAACGGTGATGGATCAAGCCCTGATCTTTGGACTGGGTAAGAGTGGTCTGCTCAATTCAGACACTCTGTTCATCACCACCCCCTTTTGTAAATCGATTTTGGCCACTATAGGTGTGGCAGGGTATACTCAGACATGAGTCCCTTTCTCACTGCTCCATCAGGATTCAAGCAAGCCGGGCCGAAGACGGCTGAAATGCCAGAAACCGGTCCCCGGTAGCTTGTCTCCTTTCTGGTAAAGAATTGGCTTGGTAGTTTAGTCTGCCCTGTTCCCATGATGCACTGGGCCAGGGACAGACTGATTTGCATATAGCCAGGTTCTGAGCTGGGATGGGGCAGTGAGATAAATAACGGTGATGGATCAAGCCCTGATCTTTGGACTGGGTAAGAGTGGTCTGCTCAATTCAGACACTCTGTTCATCACCACCCCCTTTTGTAAATCGATTTTGGCCACTATAGGTGTGGCAGGGTATACTCAGACATGAGTCCCTTTCTCACTGCTCCATCAGGATTCAAGCAAGCCGGGCCGAAGACGGCTGAAATGCCAGAAACCGGTCCCCGGTAGCTTGTCTCCTTTCTGGTAAAGAATTGGCTTGGTAGTTTAGTCTGCCCTGTTCCCATGATGCACTGGGCCAGGGACAGACTGATTTGCATATAGCCAGGTTCTGAGCTGGGATGGGGCAGTGAGATAAATAACGGTGATGGATCAAGCCCTGATCTTTGGACTGGGTAAGAGTGGTCTGCTCAATTCAGACACTCTGTTCATCACCACCCCCTTTTGTAAATCGATTTTGGCCACTATAGGTGTGGCAGGGTATACTCAGACATGAGTCCCTTTCTCACTGCTCCATCAGGATTCAAGCAAGCCGGGCCGAAGACGGCTGAAATGCCAGAAACCGGTCCCCGGTAGCTTGTCTCCTTTCTGGTAAAGAATTGGCTTGGTAGTTTAGTCTGCCCTGTTCCCATGATGCACTGGGCCAGGGACAGACTGATTTGCATATAGCCAGGTTCTGAGCTGGGATGGGGCAGTGAGATAAATAACGGTGATGGATCAAGCCCTGATCTTTGGACTGGGTAAGAGTGGTCTGCTCAATTCAGACACTCTGTTCATCACCACCCCCTTTTGTAAATCGATTTTGGCCACTATAGGTGTGGCAGGGTATACTCAGACATGAGTCCCTTTCTCACTGCTCCATCAGGATTCAAGCAAGCCGGGCCGAAGACGGCTGAAATGCCAGAAACCGGTCCCCGGTAGCTTGTCTCCTTTCTGGTAAAGAATTGGCTTGGTAGTTTAGTCTGCCCTGTTCCCATGATGCACTGGGCCAGGGACAGACTGATTTGCATATAGCCAGGTTCTGAGCTGGGATGGGGCAGTGAGATAAATAACGGTGATGGATCAAGCCCTGATCTTTGGACTGGGTAAGAGTTGTCTGCTCAATTCAGACACTCTGTTCATCACCACCCCCTTTTGTAAATCGATTTTGGCCACTATAGGTGTGGCAGGGTATACTCAGACATGAGTCCCTTTCTCACTGCTCCATCAGGATTCAAGCAAGCCGGGCCGAAGACGGCTGAAATGCCAGAAACCGGTCCCCGGTAGCTTGTCTCCTTTCTGGTAAAGAATTGGCTTGGTAGTTTAGTCTGCCCTGTTCCCATGATGCACTGGGCCAGGGACAGACTGATTTGCATATAGCCAGGTTCTGAGCTGGGATGGGGCAGTGAGATAAATAATGGTGATGGATCAAGCCCTGATCTTTGGACTGGGTAAGAGTGGTCTGCTCAATTCAGACACTCTGTTCATCACCACCCCCTTTTGTAAATCGATTTTGGCCACTATAGGTGTGGCAGGGTATACTCAGACATGAGTCCCTTTCTCACTGCTCCATCAGGATTCAAGCAAGCCGGGCCGAAGACGGCTGAAATGCCAGAAACCGGTCCCCGGTAGCTTGTCTCCTTTCTGGTAAAGAATTGGCTTGGTAGTTTAGTCTGCCCTGTTCCCATGATGCACTGGGCCAGGGACAGACTGATTTGCATATAGCCAGGTTCTGAGCTGGGATGGGGCAGTGAGATAAATAACGGTGATGGATCAAGCCCTGATCTTTGGACTGGGTAAGAGTGGTCTGCTCAATTCAGACACTCTGTTCATCACCACCCCCTTTTGTAAATCGATTTTGGCCACTATAGGTGTGGCAGGGTATACTCAGACATGAGTCCCTTTCTCACTGCTCCATCAGGATTCAAGCAAGCCGGGCCGAAGACGGCTGAAATGCCAGAAACCGGTCCCCGGTAGCTTGTCTCCTTTCTGGTAAAGAATTGGCTTGGTAGTTTAGTCTGCCCTGTTCCCATGATGCACTGGGCCAGGGACAGACTGATTTGCATATAGCCAGGTTCTGAGCTGGGATGGGGCAGTGAGATAAATAACGGTGATGGATCAAGCCCTGATCTTTGGACTGGGTAAGAGTGGTCTGCTCAATTCAGACACTCTGTTCATCACCACCCCCTTTTGTAAATCGATTTTGGCCACTATAGGTGTGGCAGGGTATACTCAGACATGAGTCCCTTTCTCACTGCTCCATCAGGATTCAAGCAAGCCGGGCCGAAGACGGCTGAAATGCCAGAAACCGGTCCCCGGTAGCTTGTCTCCTTTCTGGTAAAGAATTGGCTTGGTAGTTTAGTCTGCCCTGTTCCCATGATGCACTGGGCCAGGGACAGACTGATTTGCATATAGCCAGGTTCTGAGCTGGGATGGGGCAGTGAGATAAATAACGGTGATGGATCAAGCCCTGATCTTTGGACTGGGTAAGAGTGGTCTGCTCAATTCAGACACTCTGTTCATCACCACCCCCTTTTGTAAATCGATTTTGGCCACTATAGGTGTGGCAGGGTATACTCAGACATGAGTCCCTTTCTCACTGCTCCATCAGGATTCAAGCAAGCCGGGCCGAAGACGGCTGAAATGCCAGAAACCGGTCCCCGGTAGCTTGTCTCCTTTCTGGTAAAGAATTGGCTTGGTAGTTTAGTCTGCCCTGTTCCCATGATGCACTGGGCCAGGGACAGACTGATTTGCATATAGCCAGGTTCTGAGCTGGGATGGGGCAGTGAGATAAATAACGGTGATGGATCAAGCCCTGATCTTTGGACTGGGTAAGAGTGGTCTGCTCAATTCAGACACTCTGTTCATCACCACCCCCTTTTGTAAATCGATTTTGGCCACTATAGGTGTGGCAGGGTATACTCAGACATGAGTCCCTTTCTCACTGCTCCATCAGGATTCAAGCAAGCCGGGCCGAAGACGGCTGAAATGCCAGAAACCGGTCCCCGGTAGCTTGTCTCCTTTCTGGTAAAGAATTGGCTTGGTAGTTTAGTCTGCCCTGTTCCCATGATGCACTGGGCCAGGGACAGACTGATTTGCATATAGCCAGGTTCTGAGCTGGGATGGGGCAGTGAGATAAATAACGGTGATGGATCAAGCCCTGATCTTTGGACTGGGTAAGAGTGGTCTGCTCAATTCAGACACTCTGTTCATCACCACCCCCTTTTGTAAATCGATTTTGGCCACTATAGGTGTGGCAGGGTATACTCAGACATGAGTCCCTTTCTCACTGCTCCATCAGGATTCAAGCAAGCCGGGCCGAAGACGGCTGAAATGCCAGAAACCGGTCCCCGGTAGCTTGTCTCCTTTCTGGTAAAGAATTGGATTGGTAGTTTAGTCTGCCCTGTTCCCATGATGCACTGGGCCAGGGACAGACTGATTTGCATATAGCCAGGTTCTGAGCAGGGATGGGGCAGTGAGATAAATAACGGTGATGGATCAAGCCCTGATCTTTGGACTGGGTAAGAGTGGTCTGCTCAATTCAGACACTCTGTTCATCACCACCCCCTTTTGTAAATCGATTTTGGCCACTATAGGTGTGGCAGGGTATACACAGACATGAGTCCCTTTCTCACTGTTCCATCAGGATTCAAGCAAGCCGGGCCGAAGACGGCTGAAATGCCAGAAACCGGTCCCCGGTAGCTTGTCTCCTTTCTGGTAAAGAATTGGCTTGGTAGTTTAGTCTGCCCTGTTCCCATGATGCACTGGGCCAGGGACAGACTGATTTGCATATAGGCAGGTTCTGAGCTGGGATGGGGCAGTGAGATAAATAACGGTGATGGATCAAGCCCTGATCTTTGGACTGGGTAAGAGTGGTCTGCTCAATTCAGACACTCTGTTCATCACCACCCCCTTTTGTAAATCGATTTTGGCCACTATAGGTGTGGCAGGGTATACTCAGACATGAGTCCCTTTCTCACTGCTCCATCAGGATTCAAGCAAGCCGGGCCGAAGACGGCTGAAATGCCAGAAACCGGTCCCCGGTAGCTTGTCTCCTTTCTGGTAAAGAATTGGCTTGGTAGTTTAGTCTGCCCTGTTCCCATGATGCACTGGGCCAGGGACAGACTGATTTGCATATAGCCAGGTTCTGAGCTGGGATGGGGCAGTGAGATAAATAACGGTGATGGATCAAGCCCTGATCTTTGGACTGGGTAAGAGTGGTCTGCTCAATTCAGACACTCTGTTCATCACCACCCCCTTTTGTAAATCGATTTTGGCCACTATAGGTGTGGCAGGGTATACTCAGACATGAGTCCCTTTCTCACTGCTCCATCAGGATTCAAGCAAGCCGGGCCGAAGACGGCTGAAATGCCAGAAACCGGTCCCCGGTAGCTTGTCTCCTTTCTGGTAAAGAATTGGCTTGGTAGTTTAGTCTGCCCTGTTCCCATGATGCACTGGGCCAGGGACAGACTGATTTGCATATAGCCAGGTTCTGAGCTGGGATGGGGCAGTGAGATAAATAACGGTGATGGATCAAGCCCTGATCTTTGGACTGGGTAAGAGTGGTCTGCTCAATTCAGACACTCTGTTCATCACCACCCCCTTTTGTAAATCGATTTTGGCCACTATAGGTGTGGCAGGGTATACTCAGACATGAGTCCCTTTCTCACTGCTCCATCAGGATTCAAGCAAGCCGGGCCGAAGACGGCTGAAATGCCAGAAACCGGTCCCCGGTAGCTTGTCTCCTTTCTGGTAAAGAATTGGCTTGGTAGTTTAGTCTGCCCTGTTCCCATGATGCACTGGGCCAGGGACAGACTGATTTGCATATAGCCAGGTTCTGAGCTGGGATGGGGCAGTGAGATAAATAACGGTGATGGATCAAGCCCTGATCTTTGGACTGGGTAAGAGTGGTCTGCTCAATTCAGACACTCTGTTCATCACCAACCCCTTTTGTAAATCGATTTTGGCCACTATAGGTGTGGCAGGGTATACTCAGACATGAGTCCCTTTCTCACTGCTCCATCAGGATTCAAGCAAGCCGGGCCGAAGACGGCTGAAATGCCAGAAACCGGTCCCCGGTAGCTTGTCTCCTTTCTGGTAAAGAATTGGCTTGGTAGTTTAGTCTGCCCTGTTCCCATGATGCACTGGGCCAGGGACAGAATGATTTGCATATAGCCAGGTTCTGAGCTGGGATGGGGCAGTGAGATAAATAACGGTGATGGATCAAGCCCTGATCTTTGGACTGGGTAAGAGTGGTCTGCTCAATTCAGACACTCTGTTCATCACCACCCCCTTTTGTAAATCGATTTTGGCCACTATAGGTGTGGCAGGGTATACTCAGACATGAGTCCCTTTCTCACTGCTCCATCAGGATTCAAGCAAGCCGGGCCGAAGACGGCTGAATTGCCAGAAACCGGTCCCCGGTAGCTTGTCTCCTTTCTGGTAAAGAATTGGCTTGGTAGTTTAGTCTGCCCTGTTCCCATGATGCACTGGGCCAGGGACAGACTGATTTGCATATAGCCAGGTTCTGAGCTGGGATGGGGCAGTGAGATAAATAACGGTGATGGATCAAGCCCTGATCTTTGGACTGGGTAAGAGTGGTCTGCTCAATTCAGACACTCTGTTCATCACCACCCCCTTTTGTAAATCGATTTTGGCCACTATAGGTGTGGCAGGGTATACTCAGACATGAGTCCCTTTCTCACTGCTCCATCAGGATTCAAGCAAGCCGGGCCGAAGACGGCTGAAATGCCAGAAACCGGTCCCCGGTAGCTTGTCTCCTTTCTGGTAAAGAATTGGCTTGGTAGTTTAGTCTGCCCTGTTCCCATGATGCACTGGGCCAGGGACAGACTGATTTGCATATAGCCAGGTTCTGAGCTGGGATGGGGCAGTGAGATAAATAACGGTGATGGATCAAGCCCTGATCTTTGGACTGGGTAAGAGTGGTCTGCTCAATTCAGACACTCTGTTCATCACCACCCCCTTTTGTAAATCGATTTTGGCCACTATAGGTGTGGCAGGGTATACTCAGACATGAGTCCCTTTCTCACTGCTCCATCAGGATTCAAGCAAGCCGGGCCGAAGACGGCTGAAATGCCAGAAACCGGTCCCCGGTAGCTTGTCTCCTTTCTGGTAAAGAATTGGCTTGGTAGTTTAGTCTGCCCTGTTCCCATGATGCACTGGGCCAGGGACAGACTGATTTGCATATAGCCAGGTTCTGAGCTGGGATGGGGCAGTGAGATAAATAACGGTGATGGATCAAGCCCTGATCTTTGGACTGGGTAAGAGTGGTCTGCTCAATTCAGACACTCTGTTCATCACCACCCCCTTTTGTAAATCGATTTTGGCCACTATAGGTGTGGCAGGGTATACTCAGACATGAGTCCCTTTCTCACTGCTCCATCAGGATTCAAGCAAGCCGGGCCGAAGACGGCTGAAATGCCAGAAACCGGTCCCCGGTAGCTTGTCTCCTTTCTGGTAAAGAATTGGCTTGGTAGTTTAGTCTGCCCTGTTCCCATGATGCACTGGGCCAGGGACAGAATGATTTGCATATAGCCAGGTTCTGAGCTGGGATGGGGCAGTGAGATAAATAACGGTGATGGATCAAGCCCTGATCTTTGGACTGGGTAAGAGTGGTCTGCTCAATTCAGACACTCTGTTCATCACCACCCCCTTTTGTAAATCGATTTTGGCCACTATAGGTGTGGCAGGGTATACTCAGACATGAGTCCCTTTCTCACTGCTCCATCAGGATTCAAGCAAGCCGGGCCGAAGACGGCTGAATTGCCAGAAACCGGTCCCCGGTAGCTTGTCTCCTTTCTGGTAAAGAATTGGCTTGGTAGTTTAGTCTGCCCTGTTCCCATGATGCACTGGGCCAGGGACAGACTGATTTGCATATAGCCAGGTTCTGAGCTGGGATGGGGCAGTGAGATAAATAACGGTGATGGATCAAGCCCTGATCTTTGGACTGGGTAAGAGTGGTCTGCTCAATTCAGACACTCTGTTCATCACCACCCCCTTTTGTAAATCGATTTTGGCCACTATAGGTGTGGCAGGGTATACTCAGACATGAGTCCCTTTCTCACTGCTCCATCAGGATTCAAGCAAGCCGGGCCGAAGACGGCTGAAATGCCAGAAACCGGTCCCCGGTAGCTTGTCTCCTTTCTGGTAAAGAATTGGCTTGGTAGTTTAGTCTGCCCTGTTCCCATGATGCACTGGGCCAGGGACAGACTGATTTGCATATAGCCAGGTTCTGAGCTGGGATGGGGCAGTGAGATAAATAACGGTGATGGATCAAGCCCTGATCTTTGGACTGGGTAAGAGTGGTCTGCTCAATTCAGACACTCTGTTCATCACCACCCCCTTTTGTAAATCGATTTTGGCCACTATAGGTGTGGCAGGGTATACTCAGACATGAGTCCCTTTCTCACTGCTCCATCAGGATTCAAGCAAGCCGGGCCGAAGACGGCTGAAATGCCAGAAACCGGTCCCCGGTAGCTTGTCTCCTTTCTGGTAAAGAATTGGCTTGGTAGTTTAGTCTGCCCTGTTCCCATGATGCACTGGGCCAGGGACAGACTGATTTGCATATAGCCAGGTTCTGAGCTGGGATGGGGCAGTGAGATAAATAACGGTGATGGATCAAGCCCTGATCTTTGGACTGGGTAAGAGTGGTCTGCTCAATTCAGACACTCTGTTCATCACCACCCCCTTTTGTAAATCGATTTTGGCCACTATAGGTGTGGCAGGGTATACTCAGACATGAGTCCCTTTCTCACTGCTCCATCAGGATTCAAGCAAGCCGGGCCGAAGACGGCTGAAATGCCAGAAACCGGTCCCCGGTAGCTTGTCTCCTTTCTGGTAAAGAATTGGCTTGGTAGTTTAGTCTGCCCTGTTCCCATGATGCACTGGGCCAGGGACAGACTGATTTGCATATAGCCAGGTTCTGAGCTGGGATGGGGCAGTGAGATAAATAACGGTGATGGATCAAGCCCTGATCTTTGGACTGGGTAAGAGTGGTCTGCTCAATTCAGACACTCTGTTCATCACCACCCCCTTTTGTAAATCGATTTTGGCCACTATAGGTGTGGCAGGGTATACTCAGACATGAGTCCCTTTCTCACTGCTCCATCAGGATTCAAGCAAGCCGGGCCGAAGACGGCTGAAATGCCAGAAACCGGTCCCCGGTAGCTTGTCTCCTTTCTGGTAAAGAATTGGCTTGGTAGTTTAGTCTGCCCTGTTCCCATGATGCACTGGGCCAGGGACAGACTGATTTGCATATAGCCAGGTTCTGAGCTGGGATGGGGCAGTGAGATAAATAACGGTGATGGATCAAGCCCTGATCTTTGGACTGGGTAAGAGTGGTCTGCTCAATTCAGACACTCTGTTCATCACCACCCCCTTTTGTAAATCGATTTTGGCCACTATAGGTGTGGCAGGGTATACTCAGACATGAGTCCCTTTCTCACTGCTCCATCAGGATTCAAGCAAGCCGGGCCGAAGACGGCTGAAATGCCAGAAACCGGTCCCCGGTAGCTTGTCTCCTTTCTGGTAAAGAATTGGCTTGGTAGTTTAGTCTGCCCTGTTCCCATGATGCACTGGGCCAGGGACAGACTGATTTGCATATAGCCAGGTTCTGAGCTGGGATGGGGCAGTGAGATAAATAACGGTGATGGATCAAGCCCTGATCTTTGGACTGGGTAAGAGTGGTCTGCTCAATTCAGACACTCTGTTCATCACCACCCCCTTTTGTAAATCGAGCTGTGATAAAGACCCCCAAATACTTGAATCCCTCGGACACGACCTGTATTGGACAATCTCTGGGGAGAGACGGACTTTCACCTGATAACATATAGAGGAGAGATTTTCCCCAGTTGCTAGAGTAGCCCGAGAATCTGTAGAAGGATGTGAAAATATCCAAGACACATCTGAGTGATTTTGCGGGGGAAGTAAGGTAGAGCAGAATATCGTCTGCGTAGAGGGAGATCTGATCTTCCCACTCTGCCGACCAGCGCAGACCTTTAATTGACAGGTCCCGTTGAATCCACGAGGCCAAAGATTCTAGAGACAGGGCAAAGAGCAGGGGCGACAATGGGCATCCCTGTCTGGTGCCCCGACCAAGAGTGAAGGATCCCGATCGTTTGTTGTTAACCACTACCTGCGCAAGGGGAGCAGAGTAAAGGAGCCTGACCCATGAGATGAACTGGGGGCCAAATCCGAATTTCGAGAGTACTGCAAACAGGTAGGACCACTCAATGCTATCAAAGGCAATAGCGGCGTCCAGAGATAGAATGACTGCATCCTCCTGCATCCTCCTGTATCGTTCCAGCTCTCTCCATTACCCCGTGAACCCGCCTCAGGTTGAGAGCAGTATTGCATTGGGGCATAAAGCCTGATTGGTCTGGATGTGCAAGGAAACCAAGCACTTGTGTAAGATGAGTGGCAGGAAGTTTGGCCAATATCTTAGGTTCTGCGTTTATCAAGGAGACCGAACAATATGATGTACACCTATCTCTTGGCTTTCCTTCTTTAGGGATTACTGCGATTGACGCCAGTCGTTGCTCTGGTGGCAATTCACCCATATCTCTGCTGTCCTCGAATATGGCGCGCAAATGTGGGGCCAGCTTGCCAGGACACATTTTATAAAGCTCAATTGGTAACCCATTAGGCTCCATCGCCTTACCAGGCTGAAGAGCTCTGATTGCTTGCGCAATTTCGTCATTCGTAACCTCACTGTCTAAATAACTCCGGTCATCTTCAGAGAGGGACAGAAAGTCAATATCTTTGAGGAGGTCAGCCGAATCTGTCTCTTCGAAAAGTGACTGTGATTTATATACTGCGGTATAGTGTGCTGCAAATTCTCCGGCTATAACATCTGGTTCTGTTACCTTCGCTTCCGAGTCAGTCAGAAGCTCAGGAACAAGGCGGTTAGCTCTCTCCTTCTCATCAAGCCAAGCAACAAGTTTCCCCGCTTTGTCTCCCCATTCGTACACTCTACCATCTCTCTCTTTTCCCCAGGTCTTAGCATGCTTCGTGGCAAGGGCCTTATAGACCTCTGTTTTCAATCGCATGAGATGCCCGGCTTTCAGGACATCATCCCCCTCAACCTCCGTCCTCACGACGCTTTATGTCTCTTTCAACCCCCTCGAGCTCCTTGGCGTTTTCCTTCCGGACCCCAGCCACTAGGGAGAGGGCAGCTCCACAAACGATGGGCTTGAACGCCTCCCAGAGCATCTGGGGGGAGTCTACCGAACCCACGTTCTCATGAAAGTAGTAATCAATCGCTTTCTGCAGGTCCCTGCGAACCACTGGATTACGGAGATACCATGGGTTGCTCGTTGCAACCACATCAATTCGGCAATCTCCAAGTACCATTCTGGCCCATACCGGTGAGTGGTCAGATATGCCCCTCGCCGAATTACGGACCTCTCCCAAGTGGAGTAACTGAGAGGCCGGCAGGAGTAAGTAGTCAATGCGGGAGGAACTGTGATGAGCTCCCGAGAGGAAAGTGTATTGTCTGTCCCCAGGGTGGAATGCTCTCCATTCATTAGATAGGCCGAATGCCTCATTGAACTCCGGAAGCCAACTATTTGAAGGTCCCTTAGTACATTGGAGTCGGTGGTCCAGTTCTCCAGGCAGACTGCATTGAAATCGCCACCCACCAAGAGAAGGCCATCCGGTAAATCGAGGAGTAAGGTGCCTAGATCCGTGAATGTTTGCGGTTGCAGTCCAGGGGGTGCATAAACCGATACCAGGTATGGTTAAATGTGATGTATGAATGCAAATAGATATCTTGAATGTGAAATAGTGGGAAGTGAATGTTGTTGTGAGTGGTGTGTGCGGGACGCCTTATCCTTTTGAATATGTATATATTTTAAACCTATGTAATGTTTTTTCACCCGAAATGCATAATGTTGAAATGCAATGAAAATCTGCAATAAATTAATAAATGGTAAATAAAGAAACTCTAAAATAGTCTTTATGTAGTATCTGGCTCTGATACTACCTGGTGTCACCCGCTGTATATTTAGGGATCCCCTGGTAGGACCCAGGTATTTATCTGTGGCAGGGTTTTTGCTGATTCTTTTTTGCTAAACCGATACCAGGGTCACTGTTCTCCCCTCCTATTGTCCTGTGAGTGCAATATATCTTCCACGAGGGTCTGCCTGCATTGATTGGGGTCAGAAGGAGAAAGGAGGATTTTGCCACGATGCCTACTCCTCGGGACCCACTAGTAAATCCAGCGTGTGCTAAAAGCTTCTATCCCCATTCATTTAGGGCTTTGCACATATTCCCCACTAGGTGTGTTTCTTGAAGGAGAACCACTTCCGGGGAGTGCATTTTGATATATTTCATAACCACAGTGCACTTTACCTTATCCCTTAGCACATTGATGTTCCAACTAAGTAAAGTGAAACTTTGGTCCCAGTGTGACTCAAGGGTGAAGTGCTAAGGTAGTGTTGAACCTCACAATCCCAAATGAAGATACGCCCATATTCAAAGCCATATATATTGTTAATGCTGATAGAATAATAAAGAACAGTCCCAGCCCCCCTAACCCTGTCCCAACACCCCCATCCCTGCCTCCCTGCATCGCGGGCAAAACCAGCCCACCAACAAACTTCGCAGAGTGCCTGTCTCCCCAAAACTAGTAACACAAAGTAAATGCGGAATTAGGGACCCCACCCGCTCGCCCCTCCTCTTCCATCCTAAAAACCACACATTTAATACTGCACATCAGTCCTGATAGGGGGGACCGCCCCGGGAACAGGAAAGGATATACTGTAGCGTCGTCAGTACTCTCGAGTCAGCAGTGAGTTATCTCCCACCGGATCTGTGGCAACTCCCCCGAGAGCTGTGATAGACCCCAACATAGTAATAAGCTACTCTCAAACCCGCAGAACATCCATGTTATTGGTGATGGGGCTCAGCGTGGGGAGAGCTCCCTGTCTGCTCTCAAGCCCTCCAGCCAGTCCGCCGCCACTTCTGGACGATCAAGAAAAAAGGTCTTCCCATTAGTCGCTATCCTAAGCTTGGCAGGAAAAAGCATTGAGTACTTCAGTCCTATGTCTCTCAAAATTTTCTGAACCACCAAAAAGGATCTTTGCTGTCTCTGGTTGGCCTGGGTAAAATCTGGAAAGACCGTAACAGTTGAGTTTTCGAACTTAAGTGGCGGGGAGTTCCTAGCATGCTGCAATATTACATTGCTGTCTCTAAAATTCAGAAGTCTCGCTAAGATAGGCCGAGGAGGAGCACCTGGTTTTGGCCTACCTCCCGGGACCCGATGAGCACGCTCCACAACAAAAAACTTGGAAAGTCCCTTTGGTTGAAGGTGGTTGAGCACCAGGTCCTCAACGAACAGGTCCGGCGTTGGTCCCTCCGATTTTTTCAGAACCCCTATTATGCGTTATGCGGACGTTGTTTCTCCGTGAGCGCCCTTCACATTTATCCATCTTACTTTATGCAAATTTCTTGAAGGTGTGTAGCACTTGGACCTCAGTCTGTAACTCCGAGACGTCATCAACCAGACTCTGAGTGGTGATCTCCAACTGTTTGACTTTTTCATGGGTTTTGGCAAGATCTGCTCTGATCAGGGCCATCTCGACTGTGATGGCATCAGTGCACTGTTCCATGGAGGCACGCACTCCTGCAATGGTCTCCATTACATCTTTGAGGGATATTTCATGGAGCGCACCCTTCGTCCCTCCAGCAGACACCGGCCGGGCCGGTTGCTCGAGGGTCGAATTCTTGGGGCAAGCATATTTGTCTAACTTGCTCAGTTTCATCGCTTTCGTTCCCCTATCGCTTGACATTGTAATTTTTGTCGAGGGCTGGTAGATGATATATACCTTTGTCCACCGTGCACCCAGCCGCAACAATCACAGGAGGGTTGCTGGTCTCTTTGGGAGGATCCGAGTGCGTGTGGCGTGCACCGCAGCTGTGCCTTGTGGACTGTTTCTGGGATGTGTATGCCAGAAGGAGAGGTTGTCTTTGTTGGGCACCCGACCACCAATTCCCCAGCTCCGATCACACAGGGCCCACAATAATGCAGCACTTCTTCCCCGGCCCCCACTGTAGCACGCAGGGCCTACCTCAGTCACACACCAGCTGGCTCAGGTCTGGGTGGGTGGGCTCTCCGTGGCAAATACTATACGGCCTTAGCAATACCGCTCCCGCTTCTGTGATCAGAGGTGTAGTTTACTGTGTCCCCAGCCACAACAATGTCAAGTAAGCTGCTATCGACTGGAAGGGGCCCCAAGTCTTATAAAGGTCTTTCACTTTGACTGTGTCTCTTCATATGCTTGAAGGAAGGAGCATTTCTGGTGATTACCGCCCCCAGAGCTCCCCAAGGCCAGTTGCGCTGGGAGGTCGGCAATGCAGCGTTCTCTGGCCCCCCCCGATGGCATGCAGTGCCTACCTCAATCACTCTCCTGCTGGCTCCGGACGGATGAAGTGGGCTCTTCAGGACAATCCTCCACTCCAGCACCCTTAGTCTTTGCGCTTCCTTGCTCTGGGAATGCCGTCCGAGCGAGCGGTCAAAGTGGTGCCCTGTACCGGCACAACTTGCGGACCAGGCCGCAAGCCTCGACCTCGAGTCCATGCGCTCCCGCCTCACTGCACTTTCAGGGCGGCCCCAGCAGTCACTTCAGGCCGTGGCTATCCTCTGCGTGCAGGCCCAAACTCGCCGCTGTCTGCACACAGTCTTTTTGCGACCTCCGGCGATGGTTGAACAGGCAGCGGATGTCACGGCACCCAGGGCAGTCTGTCCCAACTCCAGGACACGGATATGGAGGGGTTAAGGGGCTAAGCGGCTCGGAGCTCTCCTAAAACACGGCCATCACGGAGATCTGCGTAACCACGCCCCCTCGATTTGATCCCGGCTTTCTTTCTTGTCGGAATATGCTTTCAGCTGACCATTTCGTACTCCTGATAAAGTCCATATCAAGATGAAAGAGTTCCGCTCTGTGATGTGCATCCAGCGCTTCAAAGAAATTTAGAAATACAAGCACTCACCAACCTAAGTAGATGTTTGCTGCTGCCTGGTGCCGCTGCTCTCCCATTACACGTAACCACGCTGAGAAACTCTGGTACTCTCCCTTTCAAGCCAAAGCAGAGCAGCTACTCAGAACTTCAAAGTATCTGCCAAGTTAAAGAATTGTGTACATGATAATATGGTACTTTTCAAATTAAGTACTGCCATGTTCATGGTATGCACAGCGATCTGATGCCTTGATGAACTGGTTGGCGCTATTTCAAGGCAAACAAATATATACATTTGAATACACTAAACAGATGAATTCAGAGAAATTTGAAGGTTTGAGAGAAAGCCTCACTTCTATTGTTTCATTGTGAGTTCATTAGGGGTAACAGCTGCTACCACTGGTGTGGGTGGAAGTGGAGCTAAACATGTGAGACTTACCCGGGTCTCCAGCTCTCGAAGCATGACAGGAAATAAAACAAGCATTTGTAATGCAATAATGCTTGTAATGCTTGTTATTTCCTTGGCCTGCAAATCTGTTTCTTTAGACACAGCAATTCTAAAGAAAGGGACACAACTGCCATTAAATGTAAAGCGTGGAATGGGGCGCTTACAAAAAAATAGGTAGTCCCTAAACAAAAAGACATAAACCTGCTGTGTAAAGAAACTGTAATTGGCCTGTGCTCCTCGCTTGTAAACGGAAGTGATATGTCAGGAGCACTGGCCAATAGGGACCCAGGAAACAACAGCAGTAGCGTTTCTAACCAATGGCAAGCAGCAGCTGTAAATACTCTGTAGAGTGATTACAGGAGGTCTTGCAGAGAGCGTATGCGCCCATGCTCGACCTAAAAAACAAGCAGTTTTGTGGGAGTGGGTTGCAACACCAGGTAAAGGTGCTGTGCTGAGGCAGGAATATCAAAGAGAACAACTGAAAGAATTAAAGTGCTGGGGCAGGAACATCAAACAGAGCAACTGAAAGACTTAGAAAGGTCCTGAAAAACAATAGAAAAGGACGAAAGCGTAAAGATGTAGGAAGTTAGGTGCTGCTCTGTGGGAGTATGCAAATGACAACAAGGCAGGACAATGGCGAAGGATTTTTCACTAGCAATGAACATTTTTTGAAGTACAACAGAAGAGAGTATTAAAAGGTGAATGGGTGGACTGTACGCCCACATACTAGATAATTGTTATCAACCAAAGTGGTCTCTATAGGGGAAGTGTAGCCTTGGACTGGAGTGTAACTCTTCTGCAGGGTATTCCAGTAATGTAAATAATGCATTAATTTTGTTAAACATATTCATATAATGTAAAGCTTGTGTATTATTCTCAAACAGATTGTGCAGAATCTCCCCTAGGAGTGACAATGTTCGGATTGGGGTGAGTTTAAAGCCTGTGTTTTGAGCTGTTGGCTAACACTCATATTTCCATCTATTAATATTAATTTTGTCTTGTCCTTATTAAGTCATACCCCGCAGAATCTCTCCCTTCAGTGACATATTTTGGACTGGGGTGTGTTTAAAGCCAGTGTTTTGAGCTTGTGGCTAACATGTTTAATTTAAAGCATTATTAATGTAGTCTTGTCCTTTTTACAGGACAAATAAGTACACAGAAACATGCAAGAAAGTACTTTTGGTGTCTAATAACAGCACCCTCACCAAAATATTCTGCGAGTGGTAGAGAATTGTTTTGGTCAGCTTCTAGATACTTTGTTACATATACCAAGGGAATTTAACTCACTATCCTGCATATAATTGGTTGTTCGTGTTGCATTCAGCATCCTTCCACTGGGATCCTTTCCTTTCTTGATAGAGAAATAAATATAATTTGTCTCTCTTCATAAGTACATTATTGGTTACCCACATGGAACTATCCAAGCAATTAGTGGTCCAATTAAATAAGAGTGATATTTGTTTGTCGTTTACATTTAGCACCATTTTGGAAAGGATCCTGTATGTTTTTTACGCTCAGAGAACACTGATAAAAGTTAACACTGCGAAAGTGGACTTGAATTTGTCTAGGGGCTGGACAAATCCATAAAACCCAAAAATGGGGAACCTCGCTTAGTGATTGTATACTTTCCCAGCAACTGGGATAAGTTAAGACATTGGTCGTCCATCCCATGCCCTTGACTGAACCCATACTGAATGTTCGAGAAGGTACCTGTCTCCTCAGCCACGCCTCAAGCGGGACAATAAGACACAGCCCAGGACCTTCACCTTGGAGTCCAAGAGAAAGATTTGGTGGTAACAACTAGGGTCTTCTTGATTGCTTTTCTTAAATATTTCATAAAGCCCTCAGGCTAGCCTCTTGCCGCTTCCCCCGTGTTTGTTTTCCCGCCATTGCTGCTTCTTGGGCCTCAGCCCTCAGGCGTGCCCCCTCGCCGCTTCCTCCATGACTGTTTTCCCGCCCTCGTCCCCCTGCTCCCCGTCGCTGCTCCCCTGCGGCCCGCCCCCTTCCTTCTTCCCATTCCCCATTCGCCACCCGGCTCCCGCCTCCCAGCGCTCCTCCCTCCCACTTGGCCATATATGGCGGGGACTGCACGGCAGTGAGCTGTGACCCTTGACCTGGTCACTCCACTCATCGCACAGCCCCTGTGTGCCCTGGTCACCACTGCTGCCTCTATTCGCCGCCACTCCTGCTGCTTTCTCCCCTGTGTGCTGTTGCTGCTACTTGGGCCACTGCCCTCAGGCTTGCCCCCTCGCCGCTTCCCCCGTGACTGTTTTCCGGCCCTTGTCCCGCCCGCTCCCCGCGGCTGCTCCCCTGCGGCCCGCCCCGTTCCTTCTTCCCGTTCCCCATTCGCCACCCCCGCCTCCCAGCTGCTCCTCCCTCCCACTTCGCCATATATGGCGGGGACCGCGCGTACGCGCAGCGGCCACGCGCAGCGGGTGCGCCAAAGGCAAGCCCGTCTATGCCCGTCCACGCCTGGACCTCGCCCCATGCCAGAACCCCTGGACCTCGCCGGAGCCAGCCAACTCGACGGAGTTACCACGCCGCCAGCCTCCACGCACTTAACACCGGCCGACAGCCAGCCTACTACCAAGTTACCCCGAAACGCACCCACGGAGCCTTCACCTGCCACGCCTGCAACTTCACCTGCACTCGGTCCTGCAGCGCGCAAGTCATAATAACCACCAACAACACCCACCTCAAGTGCATCCTGCTCAACACCCGCTCCGCCCACAAACACGCAGTCGAACTCTGGGACCTCCTGGACAAAACAGCACCGGACGTCGCTTTCCTTACGGAAACCTGGATGAACGGCACCTCAGCCCCAGACGTCGCCATAGCCATCCCGGACGGCTGCAAGATCATCCGGAGGGACCGCGCCAACCGAACCGGAGGAGGCATCGCCATTGCCCACAGAAACACCATCCGCATCACGACCAACACCAACGACACCCTCACTGGCACGGAGCACCTACACTTCCAGATACACACCGACCCCAGGACCACCCTCAGAGGGACCCTCATCTACAGACCCCCGGGACCACGCTCACATTTCAGCGAAGCCATCGCAGACTTCATCAGCCCGCTCGCCCTCGCCTCCCCCGACTACATCCTCCTAGGAGACCTCAACTTCCACCTGGAGAATGACAAGGACAACAAAACCACCACCCTACTAGACAACCTCGCCACCCTCTGACTCAAGCAACTGGTCAACACCCCCACCCACTACGCCGGCCACAGACTCGACCCCGTCTTCTCCTCCAGCAACCACATCTCCTTCAGCCACACCACCGAGCTCCACTGGACTGACCACAGCTGCGTACTCTTCAACATCAGAAAAACGACGACCCACCACCGCCCACAACAAACCCCCCGACGATGCTGGAGCAAGATCACCACCGACCAACTCACCACCTCCCTGAGCCAAAATTCTCCCACCAACACTACGGACCACAACGAGGCAGCCCGCAACCTCACACAGTGGATCTCGGACTGCGCAGATGCCCTTGCTCCACTAAAGAACCCTCCAAGCAACCCCGACAGCAAGAAAGTCGCATGGTTCACCAACGACCTCAAAGACTCCCAAGAAATCCTGCCGTGCCCTCGAGAAAGCCTGGCGTCGCAACCAGTCATCGGAAAAAATGATAGCCCTCAAGAACGCCACCCGCAAACACCACCCGCTGATCCGCACCACCAAAAGGACAGCATTCAGAGAATAACGCCCATAACAGCAAGGAACTCTTCAACATCGTGAAAGAGTTCTCCAACCCCAAAGCCAGCAACAACGACATCACGCTAACGCAAGACCTCTGCAACTCTCTTGCCACTTTCTTCCGCCCTAATATCGGCGACATACACGACTGCTTCGGCGCCCAGAACTCTTACCCTGCCACCGAACCTACGCCCCCCACCACCACCCTATGCACCTGGACCCAGGTCAGCACGGAAGACACCACCCACACGATGAACACCATCCACTCGGGATCCCCAGCCGATCCCTGCCCACACAACATCTTCAACAAAGCCGACTCCATCATCGCACCCAAACTCCGGGACATCATCAACAACTCCTTTGCATCCGCCACCTTCCCGGAGAGCTGGAAGCATGCAGAGATCAACGCCCACCTGAAGAAACCCACCGCAGACCCCACAGACCTCAAGAACCTCCGCCCAATCTCGCTCCTTCCCTTCCCCGCAAAAGTCATCGAGAAAACCGTCAACAAACAGCTGACAGCCTTCCTGGAGACAAACGGCTCCCTCGACCCATCGCAGTCCGGATTCCGAGCGAACCACAGCACCGAGACCGCCCTCATCGCAGCCACCGATGACATCAGGACACTGCTTGACAACATAGAAACCGCCGCCCTCATCCTCCTCGACCTTTCGGCTGCATTCGACACGGTCTGCCACCGCACCCTGACAACCGCCTCCACCGTACCGGGATCCAAGGAAAGGCTCTGGAATGGATCACCTCCTTCCTCTATGACAGAACCCAAAGAGTCCGTCTCCCGCCCTTCCTCGCAGAAGCCACCAAGATCATCTGCGGTGTACCTCAAGGCTCCTCGCTCAGCCCCACCCTTTTCAATGTCTACATGAGCCCCCTCGCAGCCATCGCACGCAAGCACAACCTCAACATCATCTCCTACGCCGACGACACCCAACTGATCCTCTCCCTCACCAACGACCCCGCCTTCGCCAAAGCCAACTTCGAGGACGGCATGAAAGACATCGTGGACTGGATGAAGACGGAAGTCCTCATCCTCGGCCCATCCATCTCCACCTGGGATGACTCCTGGTGGCCCCCTGCCCTGGTCCCCCCACCCAAGCCCATGACCACACACGCAACCTGGGCTTCATCCTTGACTCCTTCCTCATGATGACCAGACAAGTCAACGCTGTGACTTCCTCCTGCTTCAACACCCTCCGCATGCTCCGTAAAATCTTCCGCCGGATCCCCACTAGAACCAGGAAAACGGTCACCCAGGCCCTGGTCACCAGCCGTCTGGACTACGGGAATGCCCTCTACGCTGGGACCACTGCCAAACTACAGAAAAGACTCCAGCGCATCCAGAACGCATCCGCACGACTCGTCCTGGACATCCCCCAACACATCCACATATCCACCCACCTGAGAGACCTGCACTGGCTCCCAGTCAGCAAGAGGATCACGTTCAGACTCCTCACCCACAAGGCTCTCCACCACTTAGGCCCCGAATACCTCAACAACCGCCTCTCGTTCTACACGCCAACCCGCCAGCTCTGCTCCGCCAGCCTCGCCCTCGCCACCGTCCCACGGACCCGCAGAGCCACCACCGGAGGAAGATCCTTCTCCTACCTGGCGGCAAAGACTTGGAACACCCTCCCCACCCACCTGCGACTCACCCAGGCCCATCTCTCCTTCAGGAAGCACCTCAAGACCTGGCTTTTTTTCGAGCAGTAGCGCTCCACATCCCCCCCCCACTTCCCAGCGCCTTGAGACCATAGCGGGTGAGTAGCGCGCTCTATAAATGTTACTGATTGATTGATTGGAATATTGGGATAATTATCGCGTCAGGCCTTGATGGGATTTTGGTAGAGGAGCTTACTGCCTGAAACATATTGTTTAACAGTGGGACCCATAATTAGGAATGACACTTCAGTAGATCTATAGAGACTCCATCAGGATCTGGGGCTTTAACACGAGGGTTTTGATCCTAATAGCCTCCATCACTTCTTTCAAGGTAGAGCAGTACTGGAGGAGGAAGTCTTCCTTTGCTGGATGGGTAGCTCCCTCCCTTCTCTAGAAGGATAGACTGCACCAAGAAAGGTACTCAATTCATGATCTGATGGGGATATTTCAATCTATGGTTCTTCAAGGTCTTTAAGGAAAGGTTGGTTTAGAACACCCCAGAAGGCTCCCCTGCCGATCCTCTTCACTCCATGCTGACCCTCTCCTCCCTCGCCCTGCTTTTTCTTCCATTTTCAGTAGCTTACCCTCCCTTTATCTCTGGGTGGTGTCCTCCAGGTCTGCTCCTGCGATTAGCCGGTGCCTGTGCCTTTAAATCTTGACTTCAGTGGTCTGGCATTGTGTGACATGATATCCTCATTCACCAAGAGGTACCTCAGTCAGAGCGAGCCACAAGTTAGGCACGCTTTTTATTATGTATACACGTAGTGCAGGCTTGCTAAAAGGCCCTGGATCTTTACTGGTAAAATAAAACTGCCTTTCTTCCTCCTTTAGCCTGTAGTTAACGCGTAATGGGTAGATGTAGCAAATTTACATCTAAATACTAGAGGCAAACATTTGGTTCTGCTTTCTGTTTCTTTCATGTAGTTTAAAAATCTGTATGTCAAAATATCAAGAAAACTAAAATTTAGATAAAACATAGATAGGAATGGGACGCAGTAGCAAGCAAGTCTGGAATAAACAAACAGCAAGATTAGGCAAGCCAACATTTCCCCAGAGACGTTTTAAGGCATGGGCAAAGTGGGCTCTGGCCCAGGACCCCGTCCTTTCAGGGAGCCACCCATAGAGCCAGCTCTGTTCTGCAGAGTCCTGCCCTGATGACCTTCAATAATTCTTAAACAGATTGTTTAAAACACTTTCAGCCAGATTCATCAAGCGAAATGTGCTCGCAAAAGGGCCAGATTCTGAGAATCTGGCCCTTTTCGAGTGCAATTTTTGCATTTGGGATTCATCATCCCAAATGCAAAAATCGCTAATAAAGAATTCGCAAATTTGCGAGAATTAGCATTTAAGGAATCTCAATTAGAGACACACACACATGTCCTTTGGACATGTGTGTGCACAACATCAGTGTAAATTCACATTTCAGGGGTGCTACAGGGTGTCCTTTGTACACCCCTGGCACCCTTGAAATCGCATCCTTATTTGAATCGCAAATAAGGGATAGCTCCAATCAATCAGGCATTTATAAAGCTCACTACTCACCCGGAGGGTCTCAAGGCGCTTGGGGGGGGGGTGGCGCTGCTGCTCGAACAGCCAGGTCTTGAGCTTCTTCCTGAAGGAGAGGTGGTCTTGGGTCAGGCGAAGGTCGGTAGGGAGGGTGTTCCAGGTCTTGGCGGCCAGGTATGAGAAGGACCTGCCTCCTGTTGTCGCTCTTCGGATGCGGGGGACGGCGGCGAGGGCGTGATTGGTCGATCGGAGGTGGCGTTTGGGAGCGTAGAAGTTGAGGCGGTTGTTGAGGTAGCTCGGGCCTTGGTCGTGTAGGGCTTTGTGTGCGTGGGTGAGGAGACGGAAGGTGATTCTCTTGTTGACGGGGAGCCAGTGCAGGTCTCTCAGATGTCCGGATATGTGGCTGCGTCTGGGGACGTCGAGGATGAGTCTGGCTGAGGCGTTCTGGATTCGCTGGAGTCTCTTCTGGAGCTTGGCGGTGGTTCCGGCGTAGAGGGCGTTGCCGTAGTCCAGTCGGCTGGCGACAAGGGCCTGGGTGACCGTCTTCCTGGTCTCGGTGGGGATCCACCGGAAGATCTTCCGTAGCATGCGCAGGATGTTGAAACAGGATGAGGAGACGGCGTTGACTTGTCTGGTCATGGAGAGGGAGGAGTCCAGGATGAAGCCCAGGTTGCGCGCGTGGTCTGTCGGTTTGGGTGCGGTGCCCAGGGCGGGGGGCCACCAGGAGTCCCAGGCGGAGGGCGAGGAGCCCAGGATGAGGACTTCCGTCTTGTCTGAGTTCAGTTTCAGGCGGCTGGTCGTCATCCACTCGGCTACGTCTTTCATCCCTTCGTGGAGGTTGGTTCTGGCGGCGGCGGGGTCGTTGGTCAGGGAGAGGATCAGCTGGGTGTCGTCGGCATAGGAGATGATGTTGAGGTTGTGTTGGCGTGCGATGGCCGCAAGGGGGCTCATGTAGACGTTGAAGAGGGTGGGGCTGAGCGAGGAGCCCGGAGGAACGCCGCAGATGACTTTCGTGGCTGCAGATCTGAACGGTGGTAGGCGGACTCTCTGTGTCCTTCCAGCGAGGAAGGAGATGATCCACTCCAGTGCCTTCTCCTGGATTCCGATGTTGCTGAGGCGCTGCACTAGGGTGCGGTGGCAGACAGTGTCGAACGCCGCGGAGAGGTCTAGGAGGATGAGGGCCGCTGTTTCTCCGTTGTCCAGCAGGGCTCGGATGTCATCGGTGGCAGCGATGAGGGCGGTCTCGGTGCTGTGGTTGGCTCGGAAGCCAGACTGTGAGGGGTCGAGGGATCCATTTGTCTCAAGGAAGGCGGCCAGCTGCTTGTTGACGGTCTTCTCGATGACTTTGGCTGGAAACGGGAGGAGCGAGATTCTTGAGTTCGGTGGGGTCCGCTGTTGGTTTCTTTAGTAGAGCGCTGAGTTCGGCGTGCTTCCAGCTCTCAGGGAAGGTGGCGGTGTCGAAGGAGGTGTTGATGATGTCCCGCAGGTGTGGTGCGATGACAGCGTTGGCCTTGTTGAAGACGTGGTGGGGGCAGGGGTCGGTCGGAGATCCGGAGTGGATAGAGTTCATCGTGCGGATGGTGTCTTCTGTGTTGATCTGGGTCCAGGCGCTGAGGGTGGTGGTGCGGGGCGTTGGTGCGGTCGTGGGGAGCGTTGTTTGTGGGCTGAAGCTGTTGTGTATGTCAGCGATCTTGTTGTGGAAGTAGGAGGCGAGGGAGTTGCAGAGGTCTTGCGACGGGGTGATGTTGTTGTTTCCGGCGTTGGCGTTGGAGAGCTCTTTAACGATGTTGAAGAGTTCCTTGCAGTTGTGTGCGTTGTTGTCCAGCCGGTCCTTGAATGCTGTTTTCTTGGTGGCGTAGATCAGTTGATGGTGCTTCCGGGTGGCGAGCTTGAGGGTGGTCATGTTGTCCGGTGTTGGCTCCCTTCTCCAGGCTTTCTCGAGGGCTCGGCAGTTCTTCTTGGAGCTCTTGAGTTCGTCGGTGAACCATGGGGCCTTCTTGCTGCCGGGTCTGCTAGGCGGGGTCCTCAGTGGGGCGAGGTCATCTGCGCAGTTGCTGATCCACTTTGTGAGGTTGTCGGCGGACTGGCTGGGGTTCGCTGAGCTGGCGGGAGGGTGCTGGCTCAGGCAAGCGGCGAGCTGGTCTGCTGTGATCTTGTTCCAGTTTCTTCGAGCAACCTGTTGGTGGTGGTGGTGGATCGTGGATCTTCTGAAGCTGAAGTGGACGCAGCTGTGGTCCGTCCAGTGGAGTCCGGTGGCGTGGCTGAAGACGATGTCCTTGCATTCATTCCTATGGGCCTTAGGCCCATAGGAATGAATGGGGAGTTATTCCTTATTTGCGATTAGCAATTTGCTATTCGCAAATAAGGAGGCTGTAGGAAACGCAATTTATTTTGCGATTTCTACATGAATCCAGATTTGCAAGTCCTTAATAGCGATTCCTTAATAATCGCTATTAAGGACTTGCAAATCGGGACTTTGATGAATCTAGCTGCTAATCCTTTAATTTATTTTTAATGTGGATGATGGTTGATAGTCAATTACAGATATTTTGCAGAAATATTTTGGGTTTATATTTCAATCAACATCCATAAAAAATGTTTATTTTAGATCAAAATAGGACTTGACATATGAGTAATGAGAGGGTGTCACGGAAATTATTTGGGGGGTAATTTTAGTAAGTTGCTGTTGTGTTACAATATTGAAAATACGTCACTATTCCTGAATATCAGATATAAACACATTTAGAATTTGGACGAGTGTGCTTGTGCACTGTCAGCGACCTGGTCAAAGAGGGCATGAAAGATCTGAAATTGGATCATATTTTTAAAGCTGTTCTGAACAGGGTCCCTCAAAATACGTTTGGCCCAGGGCCCTCCAAATCCTTAAGATTCCCTGCATTTCCCCCTAAAAAGATGAGTGCATTAGCCAGGACTCGGGCTGCTGCAGCTGAAGTTAATGAGCTTCAGACAGGAGTGATTTGACACGACGCAGAGTGTGGGTTTTGTTCAGAATATATTGCATGTAAAGATCAAAGCCTTTCATAAACCACACGGAAGACTTATCTGTGTCCTTTAAAAGTATCTATCATTTTACTCATCCACAGCAACAGCAGAAAGAGGACAGTCTCTAAAGCCCAGGTGAAAGTATTCTTTTGCATTATATTTTTCAGCAGAAAATCATCTATTGATAGCTCCCATTCCAGTGCTTGACATGAACATGCTAAAGTGATGGACTCTCTGTGTCAGAGTACCTGTCTGCTGTTCCTGTGTGCTGGTATTCAGTAACTGCCAGTACCAAGCCATTTAAAAGACTGGCCTTTTTAGGACCATGGCTTGGTTGGCTTGCATGCAGGCCTATGGGACTAGTACTCTGATGTTATACCTTGATAAAAACTCAAGACAACCCTAAGGGGCATGCGTGTGTTTCAAGGGATAGCTAGAACTAGCAAGCTGTAATTCAGTAGAGAGCTTACATATATGAGCAAACGCCTTGTGACTTTTTCTATAATTAGTCTGTTAAGAAAATTGATTTGATAAATATTTTACATATCAAACTTCGGCCTTGATTATGAGAGTGTTGGACTCACCGCAGTGATACCGGAATGACCGAAATCTCCAAACCTGCTGGTACCCCCACACCAAATTCTGTGCAGTTTTTGCATGTTCAAGAGAGAAAACCACTGACATTCAGGTGGAAGGTGTCTGTGTGAGGTCACAGGTAGAGTGAAAGGATTTCAGCTCGCTAGTTTCTGACACCTCTTAGCTATACACCTGCAGAAGTTTTCAGGCTGAATGGGACGAGAGATTCCAGTCTAATCTGACTCCTAATGCATCTAAAAGAGAGTGTCACATTTTACTCATGCATACACTAAATAAAAGGCAGTCTTGACTACCCTGGAGACACATGGTAAACAAATCAGTTTTCTGTCATTTGTTTTGCGGTGAGTGCATGGACACAACTCAATCTGTTCTAAAACTTGAGGGACTCAAGTGCAAGCCTTTCCTTAGCCACTCATTTACTAAAACTCAGATATAATTCATAAAATACACTTGATTAGCAAAAACATACATTTGATGGCCATGTTACTGATGAGGTTAGGAAGTGTACAATTTACTAAGGGTCAGGAGACCCCGTGATTGTGAAGAGAAACGGAAACCTGATACTTAATAACCATAAAATGTTGATAGGTAGAATGTTGATAATTATTTCTGTGTGGGCGCATCTCCCTTCAGTACAATACACAAACCACTAGATACATTAGGAATTGAGTCTGTTTTTATCTGCATCAATTAAAATTGTACATCCTTTATGACACTTGCCTTAGTGCTAAAGCTGGTTCTTTGTGAATCACTTCCTGGTTTCAGCACAGTAAAAGCCACATGCAAAAAACACACAAACAAGCAAGTGTAGAGGAACAAAAAATGTGGCTTCTGTGCCCGCAATAAACCGGAAAACTCCTAGTTACAACAGCCTTGAGAAGTGGCACCCAGAGCCTGGTACAATGCTAGCAACTTACCTTAAATAGGTTCTTTCCGAAAATACGATATATATATTTACACCTTTCGCTCCAAACTGTCATTGTCACATTGGTGTGTCAACTGTGTTCCTTAAAGCCCTGCTACCTCGCCTACGATAGGCTTACAGATGCGTGGGTGGTGTGACAAATATATAGAGGAAAGGGATCTGGGCAGTGGCAACGTGAAGAGTTGGCAATATTTTTTTAACATTTGTTTTTTAAAATCTTCATTTACCAGTTTCTCGAGCAGAGCAGTAAATATGTTAAGTAAACATTGCTTTTGTGCATAATACAATATAAAGACGAGGGTTAATAAAAACCAAACAGAAAAAAATATAAAGGGTTCATCTCCACTGTCAGCCAAACTTTACGTCTGTTGCAAACTGTGATAACACATCTACTGTTCTCCTCTGACCCCTCTACCCCCTCCCCCTCATGTCTAGCTTGTATTTTGAAGTAGTGTCTACAAGGCGGTGTCAGATTGTGTGGGCGATGCTTAGTTATTGAGTTGGTCTATCTCCTTGTGTGTCCTTTCTTTATGCATTTTTGAATTGTGTATTTCTTTTGTCTTTCAACCCACTCCCGTTGGGACAATCCTGTGTTCCTGTTGTGAGGTGTTTAAGGGTTGTGAGGCGGCTCTATAGTTTTTAATGAGCCCCAGATGTCTTTTGGGTGGGAGGCCCTGGGTAAAGTGCTGCAAAACAGTTCGGTGTTGGTGTTGCAATATGTAAGACTGTTTAACCAAGCCTGTAACGTAGGAGCTACTTTTGTCCCCCACCTGAGAGCAATATCTCTCTTAGCCAACAACAGCCCCAGAGCAAAACATTTTTGGCACCCCATTGGAAAGTTGACCACATACCCCAGTAGTGCGACTTCAGGTGTGGGTGTGATATCCATGTCTACCATGTTTCCCAGTACTCAAAATATTTCTGCCCAGTATGGTTTGATTATGCCACAGTTCCAGGTGAGAAGTACAAAGTCTGCATGTGGAGCCCCGCGTTTCAAATAGAAGTGGGGCCTGGAGTGGTCTATCCTATGGAGTTTCTCTGGAGTGACATATAGCCTACGTAGGAATTTGAAGTGTATTAGCTTGTGACGACTGTTCAAGGAAATTTCCTTTGTCTGTACACAGCACTCAGCCCATTGGTCGTCTAGGATTGGATGTCCCAAGTCAGCCTCCAACTGCCCTAGAACTTTGGTGTCAACAATTGGGATAGTGTCCACGCATGCCCTGTATAGCTTGGACGTGAGATGTTCTCCCAGTGCTCTAAATGACTGTAGAGAGTGGTACAAATGGGTCTGGCTCAAGTGGGAAGTTTGGCAGTAGCAACCGCATATCTGAGCGTAACCAGTTTAGAATAAACTTGTCCATGAACTTTGCCTCCCTGAATTTCTCATCCTCTGTAATAGTGAAGAACTGCCCACCAGTGAACAAGTCTCCGGCTTTATTGATGACCTATTTAAGAAGTGTTTTTTGAACCAGCAGTTCACCAGTGATTGGGATCCAATTCTTGTTAATAATCGGGAGCCCAGGTGAGTATAGTATGGGAGCCCTCATATGTGTAAACATTTTATGCTATGCTCAGCTGGTGGTTGAGACCTTTTGTATATCATTGGGGTCTCGGGGAAGGCCCCAAGGGAGAACTGTGTTTGAAGCATCTGGGAGGACTAGGTCAGCCTCGGGATTCTGGCATCTGGGTGGAACTAGGAGTGTGCATAACTGCACTGGGCAACCAGATAGTATAGCTGTAGGTTGGGAGCCCCGAATCCGCCTCTACTATATGGAAGTATCTTAACTTCCCAGCATGCCCTGGGTCTCTTACCACCCAGGTGAGACTTATAAGGTTAGTGCGCAGTGTCAAGAAGAAACTGTTTGGAAGTGGTATTGGTATGTTATTAAACAGGTAAAGGAATTTCGGTAGGGCCAGCATTTTAATTAACGCAACTCTGCCGGCAATCGAAAGGGGAAGTCACAGTCATTTTTCAACCTGCTCCTCAAGTTTATGCACCACTTGGCTGTAATTCAGTTGGATTGATTGGGCAGTATCCAGATGCATGTGTATGCCCAGATATTTGGTCGAGTCATTGCACCACTCCAGTGGAAACTCGCAGTTCCAGTGAGTAGTGCCAGGGGTAAGAGGAAAAATGACAGATTTGTGCCAATTGATACCCAGCCCTGAGAAGCGCCCAAACCTAATGGTTTCCCTGATCAAGGTTTCAAGGTTCACTTGTGGCTCCCGGACATGCAAGATGACATCGTTCACGTATAGGGAGAATTCCAATGGGCCTATGTGAAACTGGAGACCTCTCTGTAGGTGTCGCTCCTGAAAGTGTCGGACCAGGGGGTCCATTGCCAAAATAAACAGTAGCGTTGATAACAGGCAGCCCTGCCTGGTGCCTCTTCAGAGGGACAAAGAGCGGGACACTGTGACATTGAGACTGAGTCTGGCCGTCGGGCCCTGATACAAGAGAGCAGTGAGGCTGATAAATCCCTTGGGCAAACCCAACCTGCGCATTACAGACAAAAAAAAGACCATTCCAGTGAATCAAAGGCCTTTTCAGTGTCAAGAAGGAATGCCACTGCTGGGGTCTCAGGGTTAATTCTGTGCAAAACCGCAAATAGCGTTCTTAAATTTAGAGTGGTGGACCGATGGGGTACAAATCCCGATTGGGCGAGAGAGATGATTTTGTCCAGCAGCAATGAGAGTCGCAACACTATCATCTTAGCTAGGATTTTATAATCTAAGTTTAATAACGAGAGTGGCCTGTAGGGGCCGCAGAGCAGGGGATCTTTCCCTGGTTTAGGGAGTAAAACAATCACAGCCTCTCGGAGCGTGAGTGGGAGCTCATTCCGCTCCAATGCCTCATTGTAGACTTCGAGCAATTTGGGAGCCAGTAGGTCTTTGTAGGATTTGTAAAAGTCGCCGGTGAAGCCAGCAAGGCCTGTTGCAGTGGAGCCATTGAGAGCTGCGATCGCGCTGATAATCTCATCAGTGGAAAAGGTCTCTGCCAAAAAGTCCTGCATGTATTTTTCTAGGTACACAAGGGCTAGTTCTGAAAATTATTCTTCCTGTTCAGCCGAATAGTGTTTAGTTTTGGAAGTGTATAATATACTATAATATGTAAGGAATTCATCTCTGATATCAACCATATTATTGAGAAGTTGTCCTGACTGGCATTTGAGTTCAGTAATGTAGGATTTTCCATAGGGGGGTCTCAATAGTCGTGTCAGAGTGCGTCTGGGTCTTTTCCCCTCACCGTAACGGCGGGCGATGGCGTATTTACTCAGAAAATGCATTTCCCTGTCTGCTGCCTTACGAAATTCTGTAAGTGGCGCCAACTGATATCGTCAGGTTGAGGGGAATGCCGTTGTGCGAGGTCTATGGCATCTAATTGCTGCTCAAGGCGAGCTAGTGTTCCCCTTAGATCTTTCAACACTCCTGCATGCTTTGAGATGCTACCTTCACTGATGAAAGCCTTAAATGCCTCCCAAAGTACTGCCCAGGTGTCTACCGAACCCGTGTTTAGTTCGAAATATTCGATTATAGCCTCTCTACTGTCATTGAAAAATAGGTCCTCATTCAGGGCCCTACCCGGAAACCGCCACTGTCTCTCTTGACCTTCAGGTCTGTGGATACGGAGCAGTAATACCACAGGGGAATGGCTGGAATATTTTCTTGGGAGCTTCGTAGTTGAGGTGTACCATGTCGCTAAGCCTGGGGAGCATAACCAGTAGTCTAGCATAGTCCAGGTGTCATGCTGTGCTGAATAATGCGTGTAAGAACTAACCGTGGGGTTACGACGTCTCCAGATATCAAGCAAATTTAATGAGTCGCACAGTTCTGTTAGTGCTCGTCGTGCTCGAGGCTTGGCATCTGGGGAGGTGGATGAGCTGTCTAAAGTGGGAAGTAATATTAGATTATAGTCTCCGCCCATCAATGAGATCTGCGCCCGAGCGGAGAACCAAAGCTTGAAGATCATGAAAATATTTGGGACTGTGAGTGTTAGGGGCATATAAACATACCAGTGTGACGGTGTGGCCCAGCAATTTCCCTGTCACTATGATGTGGCGACCGTCTGCATCGCAGTGAGAGTTGTGTAAATGGAAGGGGAGCCGCTTATGTATAAGTATCGCTGTACCGCGAGCATATGAGCTGTAATTGGAAAAAAAATGTTGAGGGCCTCAACTAGCTGCAAACCGATTATTTGTAGATTTCGGGAGGTGGGTTTCCTGCAGAAACGCCACATCTATGCAAAGCCTATGTAGGTATTGAAGTACATGTTTCCCTTTTTTATTGTTGTTGAGGCCCCTACCATTCCAGGAGATTGGGGAGAGGCAGGTGTGGTCGGCCAAGTCACGAGACACTGTAATTACCTTGATAGAAGTGGAGAAGCAGTGTGACAATTGTGGAGAAGTGTAGCACAATGTAGCAACAAACTCATTGCAATTAAACCCAGACAAACAGATACGTGAGTATTTCCCATCCCCCTCCCCCAACCCAGACTAACGCCAGTAGACTTCAGGAACTAACCCCATTGAACCATAACACAATGCATCCGGTAAACATCTTAGCTGTAAATGCCAATGTACAATAGTATGCATTATCATCGATAAACAAAGCAACATGAGTAATTCTCAGGAAGGTGGCAACGGCCCGTCAGCCTCCAGCACCTTACATTTTCCATCAAGGAAATATAATCTGTCAAACATCATAGAAGAGTTCTATTTTGAATAGACTGCAATTCCAAGGGAATAGAATACACTATTACGTGGAGAAGAGATTAACTCTGACGACTGAACTGCTATGAGGGGGGGAAGAGCCGTGTCCGGACCCTCTCTGCTAGCTGTTGCTGTTCTTGAAGGTCTTAAAAAATTCCAGCACTGCAGTAGGGGACTCAAAGATGCAAGAGCGGCCACTGACATCAACCTGTAGGCGGGCTGGATATAAAAGACCATATCGAAGGCCTAGGTTTTGGAGGGTGGCTTTCACACCGTTGTGCTTTTACCGAGCTTCTTGCAGCATTGCCGTGAAATCAGGGTATAGTGCAACTGTTGAGCCCTGCCAGATGGTCTCGCCTTGCTCTTGGGTCAGTCGGAGAGCCATATCCCTGTCTCTGATCTTCATGATTCTAGCAATTATGGGTCTCGGCAGGCAGCCATGATTGGGTCCCGGGCCTAGAGAGCAGTGTGCACACTCTACAACAAACCCTGGGATTAACGAGTCCTTTCCAAAGAGGTCAGTGACTAGCGTCTCTACAAAAAGGTCTATTCGGCCATTGTTTGAGGATTCCTGAACCCAGAGAATGGGTAAGTTAGTGCGTCTATTACGCGATTCAAGGTCTTCATTCTTTATAGCTATGTCCTTTAGGATTTTTTCCATCTGGTCAGGCGTTTAGTGGATTGCGCTGCGCAATCTTCAAGATCCGATGCCCTCCACTCCACTGTGTGCAATCGGCGGTCATGGACGTCCAGTTTAGCCCCCAGGGTGTCTAGCCTCTTTTCAAGTGAGTTAAGTCTGCCATCCAAGGATCTGAATCCAGCATTCGGGTTGGTAGTGGGGGCCGTGTCCGAACCTCCCTCCGCCATGGTGAAGTCTTGTTCACTAGGTTTCTGCGCAGGTTTATCGAAATGTAGCAGTCATTGCTTATGGTCTTTACGGCCCATTCCTCCCTGTTCTGTTACTTGAGGGAGTCAGTGTTGGTGTACAGAAGTGCACCGGCGGCTCAACTGGACAAAGAGTAGGCCTTACGAGCGACTGGCCCGCTGTATGGGTGTGCTGCAGGAACTGGAGAAACTTCAGAGTACAGCCATGTTGTGAGGCACCTTTATTTTAGAAGTGCACAGAGAGATCGCGCTTTTCCAGGTGGCAGTTGTATCTTATCGTGGATGGTGTTGTGAAAATAGAAAGCTCTCAACTCTTCCCAGGTGTCTGACTCTCTTAAAATGGCGGCCGCATTGTTATGTCTTTCCAGACTGCCCCTGTGGCACCTGAGCGCCACCCAATATGACCTTCAGTCAGGCTAATTGCTGCAGTCCCCGCCGCGTGATATCGTATCTGCCGGCGGTGGGCCCAGGAAGCCACGTCCCCCCCCCAGTAGCCTCCCTGGCTCTCCCTAGGTCCCTATCACCGTGGGGCCTCCGGGAGTATTGACGACCTTGCGTGCACACTCTGAGCCACACTGGAGAAGTGTGGCTCAATGGTTACAGCGGCAGACCCTGATGCAGAGTTCTAGCCCCTGGACCAGGGTTCAATTCCCCGCCTCGGCGGGTCTTAGGCTCAAAATTCCACGGACCTGATAATTCTTGCCTAGGTGCCTATTCCTATCATAGAGTCCCGCTCTGCAACTCTGGGCAATAGCTTGCTTAATTTCCACAACGGCCCCCACAACGCTAAGGATGCCTGGACTTCACCCTGGGGGTGCCCAGGAGTGGACACCTCACAGGGAAAGCCAGGACGGGTTCCACAGCGGTATTCGTACAAGCGCCTTGAGACCCTTGCGGGTGAGTAGTGCGCTATACAAGTATCAATTTACATTTTTACATTTACTCCAGACCCAGCTGGGATACGAGGCGCGCCGAGGGTAAATCAGCGGTTGGGGTGGTATGGGTAGCGCCCCAAAATTTAACATATTAATCTCATGGAACATTTCAAATTCAACCTTTGAAATTCTACTTAGTCCATTCAGATCCAGTTCTCCATAGTGCTGAGAATGGTGAGATGAAGCTCTATGGGAGGTCGCCTGCCAGCATTCAGGAGCTATCCTAAAATCCTTTTTGTCCAAATAAAATTGTAATAATGAGCATCTCACCTTGGTTGGACCATATCTGTCTATGGCTGTCGAACTGACTAAGTGTAGCAGCATGTGGAACACGAAGGTATGGCCTTCATGTGCTAGGTTGGATCCACGTTTGCTGGACCCTCGTTTTCTCCATTACTGTCATATCTCCTAGCATGCTGTAATACTTAGTACACGCTTCTCTCTTTTGGGTCTCGTACTGCAAAGCTTTCAGAAGATGATTCAGACCTGACTGGGCCTCTAGGGTGGTGCTTCTGTGTCAGTTGCACTGGAGCACTCTGGCTACTATTTTCAACCTATCATCCTCTTACTATCCATTCTCCCCATGTTTTATACATGTGACTCTGCGCTGAAGGGTTTAGTGAGAAGTCGTACCCGTGGCTTTAGAGGGGCGGGCAATCCACATCCACACACACACCATGCACTCAAACACACACACACACATCCATGCACAGAATGCACTCACAAATACATGCATATTCATACCCACACTCATGCACGCAACCAGCATTGGAAAAAAGGAATACTCACTGGGCCGCAGCAGTGATCTCAGAGGGAAGCCTCTTTGGTCACTGATGATTGGGACTGCTGCCTCTCACTGGCTAACCTTGTTATGGGTCAGCCAATGAGAGGGGCAACACAGTCTCTTGCTCATCATAGAGGGGGATTGCTGACCCAACCCCACTCTGTCACGAGTGTCACTGATAAAAACTTGGGCCTTGGCATCTCCGAGCTTAAAACATAAGCTCCCAGATTGTACAGTATAGCACCTGGCTGCCTGACCGAACACTTTCTGTCGGGCTGACCTTTGCTCAGCCTGCAAGCCATACTTAATGTTTGAAAAGGGTGAGGAGGCAGGGCCCTTCTGCCCTTAAGGATGTCTGCCACTAGGTCTCACCTATTTTGCAAATGTTAATTGTGGGCTCGGCCACTAGTGTGGGTGCACATATAGTAGAAATGTTTGCAGGTGCCAAATCCCAGAATATAAACCAAAGAGGCAACTAAAACTTGAATTCAGGAAGCAAATGCAGTCATTACAATGTAGGGGGCATATTACCAAGCAATAGCGATAATTATCGCTATTGCTTGGTTAGAGACAGAAATTTACCGCAGCGCTGCGGCGATTTTTACCGCAAATGCGGTAAAAATCGCCGCAAAGCATGAATATCGCTGAAAAGTCAGCGATATTCATGCATTAGCGAGCTAATGCTCTTAGCCATGTTATCCACCTCCCATTGGATAACATGGCTAAGAACTGCTCAGGGCAGGTGTTAGCTTTTGGAGATATTCCCGCTTAGCGCGAATATCTCCAAAAGTTGGTAATAGGAGATAGCGATGTTAGCGACTGTTTTCAGTCTCTAACATCTTGGCACGCCCACTTTGCATCCCATTAGTGATAAATATCACTGACATGCAAAGTGGGGCCCAAGATGGTCGCTATCTCCTACTAGCTGTCGCTAACTGGTGTTAGCAGCAGCTAGGTAATAGGGAGATAATTTTATCTCCGCTTTCTTGGCTTTTAAAGCCAAAAAAGCGGAGATAAACCCCCTTGATAATATGCCCCTAGGTTCCTTGCATACAGTGGGAGTCACAAACATTAGTACTCAGACATTTTGTTCTCACACAAAATGTTTCAGTCACAGCTCATTTTCAGTGCTAATTTTATCTTTAAGAAAATCAGCAGAGTGCACCATTTTGTTGGATGTCCCTTAATCATTTACATGAATGCAGCAGCACCCATGCATTTACTTGTAAGCAGGTAGCATCGACTTTGATGACCAGCCTAGCGATGGACAGCTTGGCTTCTCATGGCTTCTTTTTTGTGCTCTTTTTGAATCGAAAGCTTTCAAGAAAGTTAGACAGAAAGCTGCCTTACCACAAAACTCATTCTTATCTCCAACATTATTCATTCTTTATATAAAGCCCCTCTGCTCCCTCCTGGAGAATGCAACAACCTCTTTCATCTATTCATGAATGCACCCAATGATATCTAAGAGTATCCTCACCTGCCAATCCTACATATCTTTAAAAAAAATCCTGGATCTCCAATCTTACATTTCGCTCCACCACCCGAAACTCAACCCCAGTAGACAGAGTTTCACCTGCTCGCTCCACTACACTGAAACCAACCCACAAAACCCTGGATAGCCTCCTCAAATCTCCTTGGCTTTGCCCTTCTACTTATAGACAAGGCTAAATCTCTAGGCTTCACACTAAGCACCATTCTCAATTTGCAATCTCATATCAATGACCACCCAATTCGAAATCAAGCTTCTCAAAGTGGTCAAACCACTAATCACTGCTCTTGACTTCAAATTGGTAGTTCAATTGATGGCCCTCTAAAAACTGGACTATGGCAACTCTCCACTTACGAGCATTCCTACAATTCACCTTGTCCCCATGAAGGCAGCCCTAAATTCTGCTACTCGCCAGGTTTCTGCCACATGATGCTTTCACCATGTAGTGACCACTCTCAACTGCCTCCCGTCAAATTGGCTTACATTATCCACAGAACCCTACATGAAGACTCACCAAACTATTTCACAAATAAGCTAACCATAGCAGGTGGCTCCCTCTCCCTTAGATGTTCCAACTCTCTGTGTCTGGGAACCCCCACCTTAAAAAAACTGACATCTAAAATGGTAGCCATAAGTACAGTTATCTAGCAAGCACCAGGGTCATGATTTCAATAGTGCAGCAGGTACATTGGCACTGGGACCAAACGCTCCAGGCACCCCACTAAACATCAATTATTGCTATATTTTACATCTAAACAGCCACAAATCGAGTTATCTTGCAGGCAACCGGGCCATTATTTGAATGGTGCAGCATGTGCAGTGGCATCAGGCCCAAAGGTTGTTACAAATCCTCTAAACACCTAATATTCCTATGTTGTACTATTATACAGACAGTCACAAATGCAGTTACCTTGCAGTTAAATTGCAGCTAAAAGAGACTTGATTTGAATGGTGCAGCAGGTGCAGTGGCACCGAAACCAATATCTCTAGGTACCCCACTCAATCAATCAATCAATCAATCATCGTATTTATATAGCGCACTACTTACCTAGAGGGTCTCAAGGCGCTGGGGGGGGGATCTGCTACTGCTCGAACAACCAGGTCTTGAGTTGCTTCCTGAAGGCGAGGTGGTCCTGGGTCAGGCGGAGGTGGGTGGGGAGGGAGTTCCATGTCTTGGCGGCGAGGTAGGAGAAGGACCGTCCCCCTGTGGTGGCCCTGCGGATGCGGGGGACGGCGGCGAGGGCGTGGCTGGACGAACGAAGCTGGCGTTTGGGAGCGTAGAAGTTGAGGCGGCTGTTGAGGTATCCTGGGCCTTGGCTGTGTAGGGCTTTGTGTGCGTGGGTGAGGAGGCGGAAGGTGATTCTCTTGTTGACCGGGAGCCAATGCAGATCTCTCAGGTGTCCCGAGATATGGCTGCGACGGGGGATGTCCAGGATGAGTCGTGCTGAGGCGTTCTGGATCCGCTGGAGTCTCTTCTGGAGTTTGGCGGTGGTTCCGGCGTAGAGGGTGTTGCCGTAGTCCAGACGGCTGGTGACGAGGGCCTGGGTGACCGTCTTCCTGGTCTCGGTGGGGATCCACCGGAAGATCTTACGTAGCATGCGCAGGATATTGAAGCACGACGAGGAGACAGCGTTGACTTGTCTGGTCATGGAGAGGGAGGAGTCCAGGATGAAGCCCAGGTTGCGTGCGTGGTCTGTTGGTTTGGGTGCGCTGCCTAGGGCGGGGGGCCACCAGGAGTCGTTCCAGGCGGAGGGTGAGGATCCCAGGATGAGGACTTCCGTCTTGTCCGAGTTCAGTTTCAGGCGGCTGTTCATCATCCATTCGGCTACCTCTTTCATCCCTTCGTGAAGGTTGGCTCTGGCGGTGCCGGGGTCGTTGGTCAGGGAGAGGATCAGCTGGGTGTCGTCGGCGTAAACTCAAAACATTGCTAAATGTTACTTTTAAATAGGCAGTCACAAGTGCAGGGTCATGATTTCAGTTGTGTATTCCTTCCAGACAGCGAGGCAAAGGAAGGGGGACTAAATGGTGTCATTGTGTTGGGGAGGTGGGGGGTCATATTGTATGGTATGGCTTATCATTTGATGGTGTTTTATACCCTATTATTCAATAGGAAATTGTGGTATGGCTTGTAATTTTATATTGCGGAATGGCCTTTTATGGCCTGGTATTGTATAGTATGATGTGTTGTTGTATTATATGATAAGGCTTGTTATTGTCCAGCATTTAATGGCATGTTATTGCCTACGAGGAATAGCTGAATTAAAACGGTTTGCATGATTACGATTGGGAACATTTGCCCTTGTTTAGAAATACAGTGACTATTGATTCGTGCCAGGACATGGGAGCAGTGCCCTGTTGTGCAGCAAGAAATAATGAAACTAATTCAGGTTTCAAAGTATGGCGAAAAGATTTGAAAAACTCCAAGGGGATTGCATCGGGGCCCGCAGCTTTGCCGGATACTAAGGACAGGATCGATAACTCAATTTCTTCCCAAGTGATAGGTAAATCCATCTTCTCCCTTTCCTCTGCTGTTAATATACCAATTACAGCAGAGTCAATAAATTGAACTATCCTGTCCCTTGAATCACGAACCACATCCTCAGTATATAATCTAGAATAAAACTCACAAAACACATCCAATATATCGGTGATATTATTAACTGTAATCCCTGCAGTATTATTTATTTTATCTATACTGGAGAAAGCAGCCTTCTGCCTTGCCCTTTTAGCCAAATGTTTCCCTGAGTTTTCTCCTACTTCGTACACCTCTGATAGAAATGCAGCAAGTTGTTGAGCAAACTTTGCAGCAAACCCCCCGTGTATTTTCACCTTCTGAGCCAATAATTCCTTAAGAATACTATCCGTACCCACACCTTGATATTTACATAATACTTCACCATTAGCAGATGTTAGCAAACACAACAATCAATGTTATGGTGGTACAATATGGACATCTTGAGTAGAAATCTGAGGGGTTTTGGCGGGACAGCGGGTCTAAAGCCCTTTGAGCCCTGTGGGGGGCCCTAGGGGGGCCTTGAGTTGCTGCGTGACGATGGCCGATGTGTGGTAAATAAACAAAAGTCAGGAAACTGAAGAAAGGCGTATGAGAAAAGAGCCTAAGAGGGGGTTTGTGTATCATGATGAAGGGCGGAACGAAGGAGTCTTAGCTGTTGCAGACTCACCAGCTGTATTGAATGAATGTGTCCTTGTGTAAAGCGCTCTAAAACCCTTGGGTTGAGAACGCACTATCTAAAAATGGCAACAAAAACAAAAGTCAAAGCCTTTCATGAAGTAGAACAGGACAAAGGCATCTGGCCTCTGGATTATTTATTGTGATGGGTGAGGGCCAGGATATAAATGGGAGGGAGAGGCAACACAAAGGGAAGAAGCAAACACACGGTTGGAGGGAGTAGATGGCAGGGCCAGCTACAAAACATGCTCGCTGTGGAGTGGCTCACCAAAAGCAAGCATTTGCAATGCAATATGGCCGGGATAACTGTCACCCCCTCCCAACACAATCCCCAAGGATGGGAAGACGGACGCAGTTCTGAACTTTTGGAAGGCGGGAGGGAGTTACCCTCCCGGCCGTATTTATTAAAATATGAAACAAAATTAAAACATTAAAATAAAAGTTTCATATCATGTACAATTTTCATTTATTACATTTCGATGCAGACATGTCCATTGGCTAACCTTAACAAATCTCTAATACAAAGGTTTTCCTAGCCGAGTCTAGCATCCTGCAACTCATACTTTCTAAATTAAAATTGTACACCCTAGCATTACGGGCCAACTGCAAGGTCCCAACCGGTGTCAGATCCCTACTACCAAAACTTTCGCCCTCACGGTGTGAGTGGCGGCCGCGCAGAGGACTGTACCTTCTGTGCCAACTTCAATTTCCCTTGTCTTGTTGGGGGCCCCCCATTTAAACTCGACGCCATCTTAAAGGTCGTCCGAGGACCCGTGTGAGGTGTCTGTAAGAAGGCAGCGTGGACTCCCCCCCCAACCCACACTGTCTATCACATCCGCCGTCGCGGATATCCGGGCCCCGGGAAATTCATAGGAGGGGCATATAGCCGCCTCCTCCCCTGGAAGGGGCCTATGGCCGTCCTCCCCTAGGCGACCCATAGTTAGTGGGTGCCGCCTCCCTGTGGGAGGGGCCAATGGCCGCCTCCCCCCGGGCGCTCCCATCCATAATGGGTGGCGCCCCCCTCTAGGGACCTTGAAATTACTGCTCACCGATCATGACCTTACCGCCCGACCAAAAAATAAATACGACATTTGATTACCTACTAAGGGAGAAAAACATCCTCGTCTACTTGCAACGTTTGTTTATACTACAAGGAAAAACAGTACCTTCAGACAGAAGTCATATCGTTAAACTAGACCTTCACATACCGCTAAACAGAGGGAAGAAGATGTTATCAGAGAAAAAGACTTTATTGCAGAACTAACATTGCCATAAGGGGCTGGTGGGTGGGTCAAAATTGCTCCTTGTTCCGTCGAGGGCTCACGTGCAACGAGTGGGTGCAGCTTCCAAGCACAGGAACAAGAGGACGCTTCTTCGGATTCCCGCTCTCTTTATTCCTCTTCGGGAGGGCGTGAACCCTCCGCCGGTACGCCTACTGGGTGTGGCCATCGGTGTAGGTGTCTAGGACAACCCCTCTTGGGCGGGAAAAGGCGCGCCCAGGCTACGCCGCTTCGGGCATACCAGCCGTGACACGCCCCCGCCCAAAATGGTTTCCCGGGAGGATCCGGGCCCCCAACCATACGTTCGGGGGGACCGAGTGGTCGCCCCTTTCCATATGGCCGGGATGCCTGTCACCCCCTCCCAACACAATCCCCAAGGATGGGAAGACGGACGCAGTTCTGAACTTTTGGAAGGCGGGAGGGAGTTACCCTCCCGGCCGTATTTATTAAAATATGAAACAAAATTAAAACATTAAAATAAAAGTTTCATATCATGTACAATTTTCATTTATTACATTTCGATGCAGACATGTCCATTGGCTAACCTTAACAAATCTCTAATACAAAGGTTTTCCTAGCCGAGTCTAGCATCCTGCAAATCATACTTTCTAAATTAAAATTGTACACCCTAGCATTACGGGCCAACGGCAAGGTCGCAACCGGTGTCAGATCCCTACTACCAAAACTTTCGCCCTCACGGTGTGAGTGGCGGCCGCGCAGAGGACTGTACCCTCTGTGCCAACTCCAATTTCCCTTGTCTTGTTGGGGGCCCCCCATTTAAACTCGACGCCATCTTAAAGGTCGTCCGAGGACCCGTGTGAGGTGTCTGTAAGAAGGCAGCGTGGACTCCCCCCCACCCCACACTGTCTATCACATCCGCCGTCGCGGATATTCGGGGCCCGGGAAATTCGTAGGAGGGGCATATAGCCGCCTCCTCCCCTGGAAGGGGCTTATGGCCGTCCTCCCCTAGGCGACCCATAGTTAGTGGGTGCCGCCTCCCCGTGGGAGGGGCCAAAGGCCGCCTCCCCCCGGGCGCTCCCATCCATAGTGGGTGGCGCCCCCCTCTAGGGACCTTGAAATTACTGCTCACTGATCATGACCTTACCGCCACAGGCCGGATAGTTGACCGGCTATCCGGCCCCCCACAACTCCTCCTAAAGGTCATGCTTCCTCAAACTCCTTAGCCAAGCTATGAAGTCTCCTATGAGTAAGACATTCTCTTCCCGGGACAAGTGAACCCCATCCTCTAGATACATGTGGTCACCCCGAATACACCCATGCGGAATACTGTGCAACTACGCCGAGCGAAACAACCTACCAATCTTGTTGTTGACCTTCTTTACTGAATGGTTCAGTGCCGATACCGAAAGGCCCCCCCGCCATACCTTCCTGGGAATCATGTGGGACCATGCAATCGTGCACCCGGGGATTCTTTTCGACAGCCAGCTAACGGTGAACAAAACTCGTTCGAGTAATACTCTCCTACCGAGCGTCACCATGTCATTGCCCCCCAGGTGGACTATGATTACAGATGGCGGTGACCTCTGCCGCCCTAAGAGTCCCTCGAAAAAAGATTCGAACTGGTCAATACAGAGCCCGCCCCTTCCGTGGAAGGTCACTCTGTACCCGTATTCCCCAGCTGCGTGAGTCACGTCACCTGCTTTGTATACGTCCCCGGCCCACCTCACGTATGAGTGGCCCACGACCCACACCTCTCTCTCCTCAGCCAGTGATCTCTGACCGCTGGTCCCCTGGTGGTGGGTTGACTGCAAATTCCGCCCCGCATAACATGCTCGCGAAACTGTAAATCAAACAGAAGACAAGAAGCGTGAGTGCATGTAACTTAACTTCACAACATGTGCAACTGCACATACCTTTTAAAACAGTTCGAGGACCATCGTCCTAACAGTTTCACCTCTTCAGTACTCCGACCCCTGGCTGTAGCCTCAGTAGCAGCCCCTATCCTAAAGGAGTGGGTCCCAAAATCGCTCGGGTCCAAGCCCGCCGCTGCGATTGCCATTGTTAACACCCTCTGAAACTGAAACCTCGTCAGTGGAGTGGCATTGCTGTGTCTCAGCAAACTCCCACCCCATGTATCAGCCCTCAGCGCCAAATATTCCTCGATGCACATTATCGGGCACATGGGGGACCCTCGAATGCGCTGGACAACAACACTGTCTCCCATAGCTCTTTGATCAGTCTTGGACTTAGCTATTGTGACTACCATGGAATCACCCCTGATCCTGATGTGATCCCGACACAGACCTCCCTCCACATCCTTCTTATTCTTTGTGACCAGTTCGCTCACCCGCATAGCCCATGGAACGCTAATGCGAAAGCGGCCCGGAACAAGACTGCTTCGAAATGGGAGGAGCATGTCGTGGGTAGTATCGACATAAGCTGGGACAACCTTTCTAACCCTATCGGGCGCCTCTCGTCTACTCTACGACCCTCAAGGCGTTGCCAGCCACGAAGGGCTTTCTTTACCAAAAAGGAAGTTGTCGGGTCCTTGATGCCATGCACCTGCGCCATGAATGCAATGGCCGCCCGGTGCCTATTGGCCGTTGCCACTGATCGGTCTTCCCTGTGTAATGCTAACAGAAACTTTAAGAAGGAATCCTCCTGACCCCATTTCTGCTCCCCTGCCGGACCCAAAAATGCACAATAGGAACGAAACGCTCCTTTGTATGCCTTCCTTGTCCTGGGGGCTAAGCTTGCTGCCACGAGGTCTTGTAATCCGGGGCACCGAGTAGCCAGAGTACTTCGGGGAATGGTGCCACCGCTAGGTCCGCTGTAGGTAGATAACCCCTGAACGCCTACATATGTGAACGAGAGAGTGCATCAGCCGCATGATTCAGTACACCCGGCACGTGTTTTGCCCTGAACTGCACATTCAATCTCATGCAAAGCAGTACAATTTCCTTCAACAATCTCAATATCCACTTGCAGCGTGCTGCCTGATTATTTATACACTCAACAACGGTCATATTGTCGGACCAAAATACCACAGAGCGATCTCTGAACTCGCAAACACAGGGAATAACTCGAGGAACCCAATGTTATTTGTGAGACCGCTGGTGTGCCACCACGTCGGCCATGTTTGTGCCGACCATCGATTACCCAAGATGGCACCAAAACCCACGCTCCCCGCCGAGTCTGTCCACAACCCTAGCTCGTCTGAAGACGCTGGTGGTTTGCTCCATACCACTCGACCGTTGAAGTCCGCCAGAAATGCCAACCAGATGCGCATGTCCTGGCGAACCTCTGCAGACAGTCTCGTGCGGTGATGTCCTTCATTGAGACCAACCATAGCCTGTGCAATAGAGCGGGAAAAGGGGCGGGCCAATGGTATTACTCTCAGGGCGAAGTTAAGCTGACCCACTGTTTGTTGTAACTGATGCAGGGTCACCTTCTCCTTACTAAGGCACAGTTCCAGGGAAGCCCTGAATTTCGCTACTTTCCCTACAGGCAAACGGAAACATCCCTCCACAGAATCTAGTTCAATTCCCAGAAACTCCAGTGAAGTATCTGGTCCAACCGTCTTACCTGGTGCCAATGGCACTCCGAAATCCTTCATGAGGATGCAAAAATCCTGTAAAGCCTGCGCACATTTAGTGTCGCTGGCTGCCCCCAAGAGCAGAAAATCGTCTAAGTAATGCATAACATGACTATGCCCAGTGGCTTCGATGAATGCCCACAGCTGAATTTTTCAAAGTAAGCACAAGAAATGGAGCAACCCATTGGCATACATCTATCCATGTAGTAACGACCCTGGAACACAAAGCCTAATAGACGCTGATCCTGTGGGTGTACCGGGAGCAACCGGAACGCCGACTCGATATCTGACTTCGCCATCAGCGCTCCGGGCCCCAGGCGATTCAACATGGCGACGGCCTCATCGAAGGATGCGTACCGCACCGAACAGACTCCCGGGCCAATCGCATCGTTTACCGAGAGACCCTTCGGAGCCGACAAGTTACGGATCAGCCTAAATTCCCCGGGGTCTTTCTTGGGGACCACTCCTAACGGGGAACAGATAAAATTTGATACTGGCGGGTGTCCATATGGGCCCTCAACCCGACCCAGGGCAACTTCTTTTGCAATCTTCCTCTCTACCACCGCTGGGTTATGCTGAACCGATAGTTGGTTTCTACATAGTGCTTCCCAATGAAAATTCCCCGCCGGGATGGGGAAACCATATAAGAATCCATTCCTCAACACCCCAGCGGAGACATGATCAGGGTATTCGTTTAGCCAGGGGATCATTGCCATGATATCGACGGGGGTAGGTAATGGTACACAGTGGTCCCCCTCAGTCCTGTTTGGACCCTCCTCTACCTCCCGACCCGCCATTCTTGGATCTGCACAAACTCTCGGGGTGCGAGGAGTTCCCGCAACCTGCACACGCATGTCTGAACTTACAAGTCCCTTGTGGTCTGGTGCAGTTGCCCCTGTTAAAGCTCCAACAGACCCCTCTCTTTCCCCCATTACCACCAGTCCTTGCTTGGTGGTCTCCACCGGGGCCCGCTCGAAAGGGCACCGCGGGCTGTTGGCGGGAAAACCCCGATCCATTCCCGCCTGGCGAGGACGTCTTCGTCGCGCCCGGCAGGAGCTGTTTCTGCCACGAAACCGAGTCAAGACAATTCCACGTCAGAGATGAATCGTACTCCTTGGCCTTACGAAACTTCATATCATAACCCATCCACTCATTGCCTTCGTATGTTTCATAAAAATCCATTATTCGGGCCTGATAGTAAGACAATTCAGGCAAAACCTCAGGCTTACGTTCCCCCATAATTGCAGTAAACATCGCAAAGGCCTTGGCCCAATTTGTGATTGTCTCATCAACCCTGAATCCCGCCATCTTGGCTCGCCAGACACTCGGGTGCCACAAATCTTTCTGCGCCTTAGCATACTCCATCTCGCGATGGTCAGTCAGCAGAGAAAACATATTTACATATTTGTCAGCCCATATCAATTCTTTCGTGGCCAACGGGATATGTTGAACCACTTTCTCCCGCCTTGAGGGCAAAGAGCCCCCCCCGCAATCGGCAATGCCTGCTTACCCAGCTCTGCTGATGTTCCCGCCGTTTTTTCCACGCCAGCTGCCGGTCCTTCCGGGGTCACCTGTGGTGGGACAAAAGGGAAATTCGCCTTTGCGGCATCTCGCGACTGCCGCAACTGCTGCATTAATAGCCTCCGGGCGCCGTAGCACCCCCTGTCTTTTTGCCGAGCCATGCGGCCAACTGGGCGGCTAATTCGGGAGGCATGTCCTCCTCGTTGGCGGACGTCACCACAACCGGAATCGGTTGACCCGCGTCAGGGATTGGTACCGGGGCCTCAACTGGAATGGCAGGGGTCGCCGGGGTTACTTCGGGATTCGGAACCTCCCCCCCTGCCGCCCTATTCCTGACCCGTTTACCCCTACCCTCAGGGACAACTCCCGGCAATGCCGGGCCTATTACCTTCTTTGGTTTACCCGTATTGTTCATTGCAGCCATCTGCTTCTTCATATGCGCCATATCTCGGCCAAGCGCCGGGACCATAACAACGTTCCGTTCGATCTTCGCCATTCTGCTCACTAGCATGCGAAGCACCTGGTCATTTTCGGGCTTCTTTCCTGCCTTCTTGCCAGACATTGTTTTCGAATATCCGATCCAAACTTGATCGACAAGGTCCTGGATCCTTAGCCTCGAAGTCGCTGAAAGAGAAACACAAGAATTACAAGTTCTCAAAATTGCTCCTTGTTCCGTCGAGGGCTCACGTGCAACGAGTGGGTGCAGCTTCCAAGCACAGGAACAAGAGGACGCTTCTTCGGATTCCCGCTCTCTTTATTCCTCTTCGGGAGGGTGTGAACCCTCCGCCGGTACGCCTACTGGGCGTGGCCATCGGTGTAGGTGTCTAGGACAACCCCTCTTGGGCGGGAAAAGGCGCGCCCCGGCTACGCCGCTTCGGGCATACCAGCCGTGACACGCCCCCGCCCAAAATGGTTTCCCGGGAGGATCCGGGCCCCCCAACCATACGTTAGGGGGGACCGAGTGGTCGCCCCTTTCCATAGGTCTCGTATTAGGAAAGTTTGAGCTATTGGTATTGTAAATGACACATTTTTTATTTATGTTTTGTTTTTGTAAATAGCGAAATGAATAGCTTTGTCATTTACAATGCTAATAGGTATAACTTTGCAAATGTGACACCTATAGCATTTGTAATGCAATATGTGTTGCATTTACCTGACTTACATGTGTTGATATTACAAATAACAATGGTTTTTAATTTTTTAATAATGATTACTTAAATAAAAGTTATTGTAATTTATAATGGCAATAGCTTAAACTTTTGTAAATAACTGTTGTGAAGATTATGTTCAGTGTATTTTATTGTGACGAAAATCCAAGAACAGAAGTGAAATATTAACATCTTTTTGTTACATTTGCAATAAAGCTTGAAACATTGAGAGAACATATTTGAACCTGTTGTTGTTAAATGGTTGCACAGATTAAAGCTGTGGTGGCGTTGAGTGATGTTGTGATGGTGAACGAATGATGCTGTGACGTTCAATGATGCTGTGGTAGCGCTTAGTGATGTTGTGGTGGCATTGAGTGATGCTGTGGTGGTGCAGAGTGATGCTGTATGCTATGTTATGTTTTGATTTGCTATCCTATGTTTTGTTTTGTTATGCTATGTTTTGCTATCCTATGCTTTGATTTGTTATGCTATGCTATGCTGTGTTTTGTTATGCTATGCTATGTTTTGTTATGCTATGCAGTGTTATGCTATGCTATGTTTTGTTATGATATGCTATGTTTTGTTGTGTGTTTTATTATGCTATGCTATGCTTTGTTTTGCTATGCTATGTTTTGTTATGCTATGCTATGTTGTGTTTGGTTTGGTATGCTATGCTATGTATTGCTATGCTATTATATGTTTTGTTTTGGTATTCTATGTTTTGTTGTGTTTTGTTAAGCTATGGTATGTTGTGTTTTGTTATGCTATGTTTTGTTATGTTATGCTATGTTTTGTTATGCTATGCTATGTTTTGCGATCCTAAGCTTTGTTTTGTTCTGCTATGCTACATTTTGCTATCCTATGCTTCGTTTTGTTATGCTATGATACGTTTTGTTATGCTATGCTATGTTTTGTTGTGTTTTATTATGCTATGCTTTGTTTTCCTATGCTATGTTTTGTTATGCTATGCTATGCTTTGTTTTGCTATGCTAAGCTTTGTTTTGCTATGCTAAGCTTTGTTTTGTTATGCTAAGCTTTGTTTTGTTATGCTATGCTATGTTGTGTTGTGTTTTATTATGCTATTCTTTGTTTTGCTATGCTATGTTTTGTTATGCTATGCTATGCTATGCTTTGTTTTATTATGCTATGCTATGTTTTGTTGTGTTTTATTATGCTATGCTTTGTTTTGCTATGCTATGTTTTGCTATGCTGTGCTTTGTTATGCTATGCTATGCTTTGTTTTGCTATGCTAAGCTTTGTTTTGTTATGCTATACTATATTGTGTTTTGTTATGCTATGCTATGTTTTCTTGTGTCTTGTTATGCTATGCTATGTTTTCCTATGCTTTGCTATGTTTTGTTGTGTTTTGTTATGCTATGTTTTGTTATGCTATGCTTTGTTTTGTTATGTTATACTATGTTTTGTTATGTTATGCTATGTTGTTTTTTTTGTTTGTTTTTTAAAAAATGTATTATTTTATGCAAGGAAATACAGCGATGAAAGAAAAAAAAAGAAGATAAGCAATTCAAAACATAAATATAAGATTACATACAGACTCAAGAAAGCAAAGGAAGTTAAATCCATTCCGCAATTGGAGCCCATATTTCCTTTCCCAAAGCCCTTTTTTTAGGACCCTTAGACTGATAATAGCAGACTCCATATTATAGATAAACAATAATTTTTCTCGCAATTAAAAAAAGAACAAGGTTCAGAGTTGATCCACTCCCTAGTAATGCATGCTCTGGCCACTGCCATACAAATGAAGAGAAAACAAGTTAGTGGTTTAGATCTTGAAGTGCTAGAATCTATACCCATTATCAGCAGGTCTGCAGGTACCCTGATATCACAATTAAGAGCAGAAGAAAAAAACATTTCAATTTGATGAAAAAAGTCCCCAAGCTTCGGACATTGAAAGAACATATGAATGTCGTTAGCTGCATACACTCCACAGCTGTTAAATTTCGTTCCCACCGTCGTACTCCATTTAACCACTTTGCTAGGGGTGTAGTAAACGTCATGAATACACATAAAATGTTGGGATTTCATCGTCCCGGTAATTAAGATTTCAGACACTAATTTAACATATTCTAGAACATCAATATCCGGGATCCCTAATTTGCTAACCCATTTCAATTGACAGTACTCTAAGTCATCCCCAAATTCCTGAATCAAACACAAATAAAGGATACCTATCTGAGTTTTTCTATACAAGTGTTCCATGAGGGGGACTTTGTTCATACTAACATCAGTAATAGAAGAGGAGCTTTGCAGAAAACTGCGAATCTGAAGGTATTTAAAAAAAATCATTTTTAGTTAACAGAAACTTATCCTGAAGTTCCTGAAATGAGGCAAGTTGGCCTTTAATCTATAAATCAACCAAATAGCGTATTCCTTTCTGTTCCCATCTAATAGTTATTAAGTCACAGAAAATCGTAGCTGGTAGAAGACCGGGAGCAGCAATCGGTGTATAGGCATTCAATTTGCTTAATCCCAAATGCTTTCGAACTTTTTGCCACACACCAAAAGCTGCCTTTAACGTCTTAAATTTGATTTTCTTGTGATAACTAGGTTCAATCACTTTAAGAAAGCAAGCTTTAACTTTTTTACCCATGATCATTTCAAAAGTAGAAGGTGTTTGGCAAAAGGGAATACAGGCTCTGTCACCAATTATTAGTGGGGAGATGTATTGAAGTGTTGCCGCTAGGTAATAAAACACAAAATATGGGACATTCCACCCCCCCACATTCTTTTCTCAAAATCATTTTTTTATGAGCTTTCCGATGTCGCTTGTAGCCCCACAAAAATCTGGATGTGGTCCTTTCCAAGTTTTTAAAGCTTGAAGAAGAAAATTCTAAAGGTATTGTACGGTACATATACAGTACCTTGGGTAAGATTAGCATTTTTAAAATATTAAGTCTGCCATGCAACGATAAATTGCGGTGGTCTAAACGCTCCAGCATGAATTGATTTTAGTCACTGCAGGGTTCATGTTTATCTCAGGTATATTTGCTATAGGCAGTGAAATTTTAATTCTAAGGTATGTCACCTCCGTAGTCATGGAAATATTTGTAGGAGGATTATCCCCAGAACATAAAATTTGGGTTTTCTCCAGATTAAGTTTACAGCCGTAGAAAGATCAGAATTGTGTGGCTAAATCATTAAGAGACGGTATCGCAGTCTGAACGTCCATAGTAGTAATAACAATATCATCAACATAGGCTAATGCATGGTAATTCACATTGGCTAAATGAATAGGTTTGATTGTTTCCTCCAAAATAAAACGATTATTAAGGGATCAATATAAAGTGCGAAAAGTAAAGGTGAACACAGGCATCCTTGACGAGTACCCCTGGTGATTGAAAAGAAGGAAGAGAGTTGAACATTAATACGAACACAAGCTTTCGGGGCCACGTACATAGTTTTTAAGGTGGTCAAGAAACCTGATCCGAATCCTTTTCTAACCAAAATATCCCATAAGTAGTCCCAGGCAACCCGGTCAAAAGCTTTTTCAGCATCCAAAAAGATCAGTCCAATATTAGATCGGGTGGCATGGGACCAGTCTAGAAAAGTAATTACCCGCCGGATATGATCTGCAGTATCACGTGCAGGGATAAACCCATGTTGGTATTTGGAAACTAAAGAAATAATAACGGTGGATAGGCGCGAAGCCAAAATCTTGGAAAAAATGTTGCTATCCGCATTTATTAATGAAATGGGACGGAAAGAAGAAGGAGAAGGAGGAGGTTTCCCCTTCTTTAGAAATACAGTGACTATTGATTCGTGCCAGGACATGGGAGCAGTGCCCTGTTGTGCAGCAAGAAGTAATGAAACTAATTCAGGTTTCAAAGTATGGCGAAAAGATTTGAAAAACTCCAAGGGGATTGCATCAGGGCCCGCCGCTTTGCCGGATGCTAAGGACAGAATCGATAACTCAATTTCTTCCCAAGTGATAGGTAAATCCATCTTCTCCCTTTCCTCTGCTGTTAATATATACCAATTACAGCAGAGTCAATAAATTGAACCATCCTGTCCCTTGAATCACGAACCACATCCTCAGTATATAATCTAGAATAAAACTCACAAAACACATCCAATATATCGGTGATATTATTAACTGTAATCCCTGCAGTATTATTTATTTTATCTATACTGGAGAAAGCAGCCTTCTGCCTTGCCCTTTTAGCCAAATGTTTCCCTGAGTTTTCTCCTACTTCGTAAACCTCTGATCGAAATGCAGCAAGTTGTTGAGCATACTTTGCAGCAAACCCCCGGTGTATTTTCACCTTCTGAGCCAATAATTCCTTAAGAATACTATCCGTACCCACACCTTGATAGCAAGCCTGCATAGGTTGTATCTCCATGAGTCGTAGCTTGCTCATCTCCTCTTCCTCCTTCCTGCTATCGTCCCTTTGTTTTTTTAATGAATAACTCAGAGTCTCACCTCGAACCCCGCATTTGAACGCGTCCCAAACTACCTCCGAAGAGGCAGTTCCCCTATTATTTGCAAAAAATTCCAAAATCCATATGGACATACGTTCAATGTAGGCTTGATCAAAAAGAAGCTTACGGTCAAAAGACTAGGTCTTCGGACTTTGTGAGAGGTTCAGTTCAAAGCTAAGAGTAATGGGGTTGTGATCAGAAATCACCTTAGGGAGGACCGTGTACCCTAGATTTGAAACAGCATTAAATAACCTTGAAGCAACAAAAAATAATCCAACCTAAAATGCCTCTGATGTGGGGCAGAAAAAAAAGTGCACCTAGGTATTCCATTGGATCTTATATATCCAACATCAAGGAGTCGAAATTCCTGAACAATTCCTTTAACTGCTTTGTACAAATAAAAAAATCCTACCTACGTATGGGGTATTACCACATATGTCAAATGTTTCATCCAGATGCAAATTAAAATCCCCACAAAGTATTAACAGAGGTGACCACAAGGTTAATTCCACGCTTAATTGATGCAAGGTTGTTGGGTCGTCAACATTTGACGCATAGACAGAACAGATAACAATAATCGCATCCCCAATTTTTTATTCAGATATTCCCCATCGCCCCAATGGATCTTCTTTAATTCTTTTAACCTCCCCCAGCCCATACGTTTTTAAGATAGCCACTCCCCTCGTGTTAGAGCTTTGTCGAGAACATCCCACTACCTCTAATCCAAGATCCTTTAGCCATCCTCTATTTTTCCAAGATATGTGCGTTTCTTGTATACAAATTATATCCATACGCATAGCTTTCAGCATCTGAGCCAATATACCCCTTTTTCTTTTATCATTAAGGCCACAGACATTCAGTGAACAAATCGACATTTTACCCATTTTCTAATTTAGTTGCAATACTGTCGTTAATCCTATCTTTAATAAAAAAAAATACAATAACAGAGCACCATCTGCGCTAACAACACAAACAGATCTTGAGTCTTAATTGTCAAAAAATAATCATCAACTGTATTTCCTTGTCCCCAGCGTACCACCCTACCCTCCCTCCACTCCCCCCAACCCCCTCCCGAAGCCCACCCAACAGAAGCGTAAGGACGGTTGTCCTCATTGATGGAAAGTGATAATGAGTTGTGCGACTCTACCCATGCTGACCAAACCCAAAATTCCCTTTGCACCTAAAAAAAGGAGAGAAGGAAAAAAAATAGAAAAAAAGTGCAAAGCTAAAGTTTTTGTTATTTTCTACTACATTGTGTCTATAAATTATTGTGCTTTAACCTCTGAAATGAAAAAGAAGGTTTTACTCTTATATAAAACTTTAAGTTTTCCCGGGTTCAGTAAAAAAAACTGTCCCCCTTTGTTTTGAATAGGTGACATTAATTGCTTCAACCTCCATCGTTGTTGCACTGTCGCCTGGCAAAAATCTGGTTGCACGAAAAATTCATGCCCCAAAGCTTTTCTAGTTTTTGTTGGCCTAGCTAAGTCATACAGGATTTCTCTGAGTAAGTAATTATGCAAGCATATAAGGATAGCTTTTGGTTTCACTCATCCCCCCTACCCTTTTAGGGTTAAAGGAAATATATGTGCTCTTATAACTTCTTTATCCCAGTCCCAGCCCTTAAGATCTGGGAAGGCAGCTGAGAACAAATCGACGATAAAACGCCATACATCTCTACCCTCTGACTGTTCAGCTATCCCTAATATTCGCAGGTTATTCCGACGTGCACGGTTCTCTAAATCAGTCAATTTCCAGTCAATGTCATTTCTAATGCTTTCCAAGTAATTTATTGAAGTTTTCTGTGTAGAAGGTTCGTCTTCTACAGCAGAGATCCTGGCTTCAGCTTCCTGTATTCTCGTAGTAGTTTCGTTGCTGGACTTAGCTAGTCTGCGAACAACATTTTGCAATTTGCGAACAGCTCCCTTAGTCTCCTCTCTGTGAGCCATTATAATTTTGTACATTGAAGTTTGTAGATTATAGATCGATTTCAAGGTGATTTTGTCTTCATTTTGCATAGAATCTGGCAGCTCCCCCTGGTTCTCCGGTGTTACATCTTTTCCTTCCCACTGTGGTTGATCTATCATATTTGTGTAATCGCTTGCAAGAGGATTCTGTAATTCTGTGATCTTCTGAACTGTATTGGGAGCTCCCTCACTTGTCAGAGACTCAGATAATAGAAGATCGTCTTCAAAAAATTGGTTAGCATCAACTGCCCAGTCCCTTGTATGTGAGAGCCTCTCATTGTCCATACCATCACCAGTCTCGCCTTCAGACCCTATTGAAACATCGGACATAGAGAAGAATGGTCCCCCTGAATCAACAGATTCGCAGTCAATTACAGCGGTGTTCAGCACTTCCTTTTCTTTTGCAGTTTTTTGCAGAGTGGGGACGTCCCCTTCGCTAGCCGTGGAGAGACTCTGACCTCCCCCACTGCCTGACAAAGATCGGTTAATTCATCCTCAATGTCATTTTCGTGGGGGATGGAGGGTCCACCCTCTCCAGTTATGGGTGTTGCTATATTTAGGGGGATTTGTACAATATCGAGTACCTCACTCTCCCTTCCAAAGATTTTTCTGCCACTCTTCACTGCTTGAATCTCACTCCCTATGTCACAGCCCCTACCCACGCTCAAGGTCACATCCTTGATCAAATCTGGTCTTCTTGCCCCCTCGCCTCACTTCCCTCTATTTCCCCTTGTGTTTGGTCGAATCACCATATCATTTCCTTTTCTATTCACTTGGGTGTGGTCGACAAGCCCTCCTTTCCCAAAAATCTCCTGGTCCGCAATTGGAATCAGACCGACCTTGACTCTCTTTCACTTTCTCTGGCTTCTTCCGCTCCTGATCTTACCAATCTCTCTCTTGAGTCTCAAGTCAATGCTATCAGTACATGGCTCTCCTCTTCGTGTGATGGAGTGGCCCCGCTAAAAAAGATCAAGGCGGTTCGCCCTTACGATGCGCACAGATGGTTTTCTCCAGAGCTCAAAGCTTTAAAACTCGACCTCAGTCGGTCGGAACATCTCTGGAGACGGCAGTACTCTCCCTCTCTGCTAGCTAAATACAAACTACTCCTCATCGATTACAAAAAAGCTATCCTTGCGGCCAAAACCTCCTATTTCACTGAGAGAGTAGCTCTCTCTGCAAACAAATCTCATGAAATCTTTTCCATAGTTCACAATCTTGCCACTTCCGATCGCTCTTCCCCCTGTCTGGTCCCCTCTCAGTCCCTCTGCTTGTCACTTAATGACTTTTTTATAGACAAGATTGTGAAGATTAAAGCTAACATTCCGACGGTGCCCCAACCCATTCCCACCTGCCCTGTTACTCCCTCTCCTTCCTCCTTCGTCACTTTTCCCCCCATTTCTCCTGACCTATTTCACAACTACCTGCTCAAGGTTAAATCTTGGTCCTCTATGGACTGTGCACGGCGCGCATTCTCAAAACTCTTTTCACTAACTCTTCTGCTCCCCCGCTCACTTTGCTTAATTCTTCTTTGGCCTCTGGTTCCGTTCCCTCATCATTTAAATCCGCCGTTGTTCTCCCTATTCTCAAAAAACCGGGTCTGGATCCTTCCCTCCCTGCTCATTTCCGTCCCAACTCCCTTCTCCCCTATTTAGCTAAGATCCTCGAGACCCATGTCACTTCTTGCCTCTCCTCGTATATCGAGGACAACGGCCTTCTAGCCTCCCACCAAGCGGGCTTTCGCCCAGTCCATTCAACGGAGGCAGTGGTTCTCGCGGTTCTGGATGAACTCAAGGGGAAGGCAGATTCCAACCTCCCCCAAGCCCTGGTCCTTCTCGATCTGTCCGCTGCGTTTGACACGGTTGACCATTCCATTCTCCTCGACCGTGTCAGCACAGCGGGCATTCGGGGCACGGCCTTCTCCTGGCTAGCATCCTTTCTTCGGGATAGGTACCAGGCGGTTCATCTCTCCGGCCTCTCTGCCCCCCCCCGTCCGGTCACCTGTTGTGTTGCCCAGGGTTCCTCTCTCTCCCCTCTTCTCTTTAATCTTTACATCCGTCCCCTTGTCACTTATCTTCTTGAGCTGGGGGTCTCGGTGTATAACTATGCAGATGACCTCCAGCTCGTCTTTGATCTTTCTTCCTCTCCTGATTCTCTCCCCAAGTTCAGTTCCACCTTAATTTTCATTTCCGAGTGGATGAGCGCTAACCACCTTAAGCTCAACCCCGATAAGACGGAACTTGTCCTCACAGGTGGTCCATCTAACCCTTGGTCCCCAGCACACTGGCCCCTTTCTTTTGGTCCCCCTCCCACACCTTCCTCCTCTGTTCGCACCCTCGGCATCAAAGTTAGTTCTGACTTAACAATGCACAGTCAGATTAGCTCTGTTGTGTCTTCCTGCTTATTATCCCTCCGTCTCATCCGGAAAATCTTGCGTTTTTTCACCACTGATGCACTCAAAACCATAGTCCTGGCCTTAGTCATCTCTCGACTTGACTATGGGAATGGCCTGTACGTGGGCATCCCAGCCTACGAGTCCCGACGTCTACAGGCCATTCAAAATCAAGCTGCTCGCCTCATTCTCTCCCTTCCCAAATCCTCTCACATTACTCCTGTTCTTAAATCTCTTCACTGGCTCCCTATCCGCTTCAGATCTCTCTTCAAGTTAGCCTGCTTTGCTTTCGAGCTCATTCCCGCTCTGCCCCTGTCTACATCTCCTCCCTAATCTCATCCCACGCCCCCAGTCGTATCCTTCGCTCTTCTTCTCTCTCCCTTCTGCACATCCCCCGCTTCCGCAAATCCAGAACTGGTGGCACTCGCCTCTCTGTTTTGGCCCCCCAGTTCTGGAACAGCCTTCCACTTCACATTCGCTCCATCCCCATCTACACCCACTTCCGAAAGGCCCTTAAAACCTTTCTTTTAATCCAGGCTTTTCCTTCTTAGGTCCCCCAGATTCCCTCTGTGCGCCCTGACCAGGTCCCCAGCGCCAGGAAGCCGCTTGGCCGCAGTGCACTTTATTAAATATTTTTTTCATTCATTTCATTCATTCTGGTGTATAGAAACAGCTCCTGAGGGGTCATCAGAACTAGAGATAACAGATAGCTGAGTATTACTCTTAAATACCACACTATTATTCTTTTTCTTGAATAGATCAGGCACTATTAGTTCTTTTACTTTTCCATGAGAATCAATCTGGGCCACAGAAATGGTTGTTACGCTTGAACTAGGTTTTGAAAGTGTGGTTACAGCACTATGTTTTGTTTTGCTATCCCATGCTTTGTTTTGTTATGCTATGCTATGTTTTGCTATCCTATGCTTTTTCTTTTGGTATGCTATGCTATGCTGCGTTTTGTTATGCTATGCTATGTATTGTTATGCTATGTTGGTGAGGGTGGGTGAGGGTTAGTTATGGTGAGGGTGTGTGAGGGTGAGGGTGTGTGAGGGTGAGGGTGAGGGTGTGTGAAGGGGAGATGGTTGTGAGGGTGAGGGATTGTGAGGGTGAGGGGGTTTGAGGGGGAAGGTGTGAGGGTGTGTGAGGGTGAGGGGGTGTGTGAAGGTGAGGTGGTGTGAGGGGGTGAAGGTGAGGGGCTGTGAAGGTAAGGGTGTGTGAGGATGAGGGTGTGTGAGGGTGAGGGTGGGTGAGGGTGGGTGAGGGTGTGGGGTTGTGAGGGTGAGGGGGTGTGAGGGTGAGGTTGTGAGGGTGAGGGTGAGGGGGTGTGAGGGTGAGGGTGTGAGAGGGTGTGAGGGTGAGGGTGATGGGGTGAGGGTGACAGGGGTGAGGGTGAGGGGGTGTAAGGGTGTGAGGGGGTGTGAGGGTGAGGGGATGTGAGGGTAAGGGGGTGTTAGGGTGTGTGTGAGGGTGTGTGAGGGTGAGGGGGTGTGAGGGTGAGGGGATGTGAGGGTGAGGGGGGTGTGAGGGGGTGGGGGTGTGAGGGTTAGTGGGTGTGAGGGGGTATGAGGGTGAGGGTGTGTGAGGGTGTGTGAGGGTGAGGGTGGGTGAGGGTGTGGCGTTGTGAGGGTGAGGGGGTGTGAGGGTGAGGGTGAGGTTGTGAGGGTGAGGGTGAGGGGGTGTGAGGGTGAGGGTGTGTGAGGGTGAGGGTGATGGGGGTGAGGGTGACTGGGGTGAGGGTGAGGGGGTGTGAGGGTAAGGGTGTGAGGGTGAGGGGATGTGAGGGTAAGGGGGTGTTAGGGGGTGTGTGAGGGTGTGAGGGTGTGTGAGGGTGAGGGGGTGTGAGGGTGAGGGGGTATGAGGGGGTGTGAGGAGGTGGGGGTGTGAGGGTTAGGGTGTGAGGGTGAGAGTGTGTGAGGGTGATGGGGTGAGGGTTAAGGGGGTGAGGGTGTGGGGGGTGAGGGGGTGTGAGGGTGAGGGTGAGAGGGTGTGTGAGGGGGTTTGTGAGGGTGTGAGGGTGTGAGGGTGAGGGGAGTGAGGGGTGTGAGGGTGAGGGTGTGTGAGGGTGAGGGTGTGTGAGGGTGAGAGGGTGTGTGAGGGGGGTTATGAGGGTGAGGGTGTGTGAGGGTGAGGCTGTGTGGGGGTGAGGGTGTGTGAGGGTGAGAGGGTGTGTGAGGGGGTTGTGGGGGTGTGAGGGTGAGGGGGTGTGAAGGTGAGGGTGAGGGTGTGAGGGTGAGGGGTGAGAGGGTGTGTGAGAGTGAGAGGGTGTGTGAGTGTGAGAGGGTGTGTGAGGGTGAGAGGGTGAGGGTAGGTGAGAGGGTTGGTGAGGGCGAGGGTTAGAGGGTGTGTGAGGGTGAGAGGGTGTGTGAGGGTGAGAGGGGGTGTGAGGGTGAGGTGGTGTGTGAGGGTTAGGGGGTGTGAGGGCGAGGGTGAGGGTCAGGGGGTGTGAGGGTGAGGGGGTGTGAGGGTGAGGGTGTGATGGAGGGTGAGGGTGTGAGGGTGAGGGTGGGGGTGTGTGAGGGTGAGGGGTGTGAGGGTGAGGGTGGGTGAGGGGGTGTAAGGGTGTGGGTGGGTGAGGGGGTGTGAGGGTGTGAGGAGGGGTGAGGGGTGTGAGGGTGAGGGGGTGTGAGGGTAAGAGTGTGTGTGAGGGTGAGAGGGTGAGGGACAGGCATTGGACTTTGAGGGACACAAGCACAGAGCACTGAGAGGAGCAGGCACGGGGCAGTAACAGAGAGGGACAGGCATTGGACATTGAGAGACACAAGCACGGAGCACTGAGAGGAGCAGGCACAGGGCAGTAACAGAGGAGCTTCGGTGGTGTAATGAAAAATATTTAAAAGAAATTGAAATAAGTTTGAATGCAGTTAAAGGGTGCAATTTCGAAAAATGCTTGCGTTTTTGTTGGGGAAAGACAGGTTTATGTTTTATTTATAGGACCTGCAATACAAACACAGGGCATACACAATTTGAACTGGGGTGCGATGTCGGGCACCGGTTAAAGCTGAGCAGAGGAAAGACAGCGCTGGGAGGGGGGCTTGGCAACCATGCCAGCATTCAGATTCACAAGCAGATGGTCCTGTTTATGACCTGCAGAGCGCGTGAAGTAGCTGGTGGCAAATGGAATCAAAGCGTCTGGGACGCTTTGATGTTCTTGGCTTGTCTTGCTTTGTGGGAGGGGTAGGGGGACTGAATTCATGTGCACACGCCTGTCTCACATGAACTGTATGCCATCCGCAGCTAGGTAGACTTTTCTGACTGCTTACTATAATCTCGCCTATTCAATCCCTGCGGGATAGAATGTATAATCACGCCTATTCAATCCCTGCGGGATAGAATAGTCGAGACCTAAAAAAGAAAAATAGCTCCAAAAATCACGAGCAGTATAAGGACAAAAGGACTTGGACCATACTGTAGGAGAGGGACACATGTAAGAAGAGGTAAGTGCCAATGCCAGAGCTGACCAGCAGGAATCAAGCAATTGAGAATGACTTTGAAGCCCACCAATTGTAAGAAAGGAGTGGCTCTCAAGCCCACTCAGACTTAACAACATGTCTTGAAGAGACAGCGCGAGACCTAAAAACAGACAGACCTGTGTCTATATATGGCTTCCTTCATGTGGAAAAATGTTCTCCCCAATGCGAAAAGAGGAAAAAAGTATGCATTCCCACCTATGCAGAATTCTACACCATGTAGAATTCCATCCAGGGATTATAGAATCCCAGTGGATATATCACATGACATTCTCAGAAGTATTCTTGGAAACTTGTACATGACATATGTTTCCAGGCACACTTTTAGAAATGTTTGCAAATAAAAAAACATAGATGCACGAGTAGGTGTAGATGTAAATCTCTGACTGCTTTTCTGGAATTTCTATCACTCCGAACCTAGATGTGTATGTCTGGGAATGACTAGGCCCTGCTGCTAACACATAATGCACATAGTCACAGCAGGAGTTATTCACTCATTCAGTGGGTATAGGGCCTGGCCAGATGGGAACAACTGCTCCCAACCCCTATGATCCAAAGACCCGGTCCTGCAGTTGACACCTGCTTGGTACATCCAAAGGTCTGTGTGCAACAGGTATTGTACACAAGACATTTGAACGCAGTATACCAAAAAAACAAAAGCAAACCATATCTCTCATTACAAATGCAATATATAGAAGATTTTTGGCGTCATAGAAACATTTTTGTTTAAGTAGGCAGAGGAATACCTGCTTTTGTGAAAGAAGCACCATCTGGGAAAGATAGATGATGATGGACCTGAAATATGTCTAGTTCCTGATATGCCTCACTCTCAGGAGTCGCCCAAATGTTAATTGAATATTCAATGAACATGCTCATTTGGGGCCATTGCCATGATCGTAATGTAACTATAAATGTAAATCAAAAAGTCACACCCAGATTTAATTTAGATAAGACATGAGCCAAGTTCTGCATCTGTATGAGCAAGTATGATGGTGACAACCTAATAAAAAATGTGATCAATGATGCAGACTCATAATTTATGATGATGCAATATGCTTTGAAGTTTCATGTCTCAGTTGTGACACTTCTGTCCATACTTACATTATTAAACAGTTGAGGAGAACATGTTAGCAGAAAGATATATTGCAGTGTCTACTAGATATCCTTCCTTCTACTCCACCAATTGGGTTTGAAAATCACCCTAATAAGACCTTGAAATGGCTGCATTAATAAGATCTGAGAATTGGTAAATATAGAAAATCTCCACTGGAAAAACAGGTCTTTCACCGGCCACACATGATTGTTTTGATCTCCATTTTTTTTGTACTTTCAGCAACTATTCTTTACTCAATTTGCCTACTTTGTTATTCTGATCGTTTGATATCATTGTGTGGGTCATAGATCAAGGGGAACTGTAAAGCACTCATATGGGGAACCCTGAATCTCACACCAAAGTTTTTTTGTGGTACTATTTGGGTGCATGTAGGTTGAGGGGCAAGTCACTGTTAGACCTGACATCCTTGGTAGGGCCTTTATTCAAAGGTTCTATCTTCACCGCTACTATTTTCTGAATTAGATTTTGTTGGCATTAGGATTCTGTGCAATTCACCAATGCTAACCAGTGCTAAAGTGTTTGTGCTTTCCTCCTAAATCATGGTATAAGTGGCCTACCCCTGATTGCCATATTACATTTATATAGTATATGGTACTACAAATACTCACGGCCTGTAAAATGAATGCTAGCAGTGGATTTGCAGCACCCCTTGTGTATCCAACTAAAGTAACACCTTAAAGCATGTCTCAGGCCTGCCTGTGCAGCCAGCAGTGTAGTTTTAAAATGAAAATTCTACTAGGCAAAATAACCTTATACCGGGTCTAAATCTTCATTTTAAAAGCATATGTCATCCAGAAGGTAGGCCTGAAAGGCCCATAGGGCAGGGTGCATTGTACCTAAAAGGTAGGACATGTATTACATGCCCTGGTAGTGAAAAAGAAACTGCTACATTTGATTTTCACTACCGTAAGGCCTATCTCTCCAATTGTATAACATTAACTGGTTTTACTACATTTAATAAGTTCTAAGGTTTGATTCAGAACTCAAGGAATGTCAAGTTTGGACTCAAATTAAATGTAGTTTAAAATCCTCTTTAACTGTAAAGTTGGACTTCACATGATAATTCTGGAAATGCCACTTTTACAAAGTTACAAAACACAGAAACGCCTACACCCAACCAATTATACAAACTTATTTTCAAAAAAGTCGGGCAAATGACCCGGTATTTTTATTTATACCTGTTCATTTTTTTTAGAATTTTTGACCCTTTTTAAAAAAAAAATTTGCAAAAAAGGAAAAATATACATTCATTGCATTTCAGTTACAATATACAATTATTTACAACCACATATTTACAATTATCATACAGTCCACAACAAATACATTTTACAAACAATAAAACATTGAAAGCTCTTTTGAGTTGAGTCTATATCCAAAGAAAAGACAAAGTCAAAAGAGAAGGAGCTCAATCCAAAGGTGGAACCGACTTTGAAACCAACCGTAGCTGGTCTGAACTCTTAGTGATAATACTTGCTCCCTCCAATATGCCGATGCGTTTCTAGTGCAGGGAAACCAGTTCCCGGACTGTCATCAGGGCTTTGTCAGTTTTCTGTATAGAATGCAGAAAAACATTTAGGGACCCATTATGCCAATCTGGCGGGGGCAATCCGCCCGACATCTGCATTTGTTTTCCCCCCCGCCATATTAGTATGGCGGGGGAACCTCGGATCGTCCGACGCTTTTCCGGAAAAGGAATAATATGGTGGCGGTGTCTATCAGACACCACCAGCCATATTTTGATGGTTGTGTTTAAGTGCCTTTCCGCGGCGGCAATGCCGCCACTGAAAGGCATGCGGTCTTCCCTCTGGGGGCCCCCTGCCGCCCCCCATAGTGAAGTATAGGTGGGGGGTGGACACGGGGGGTACCTGTGGTACCCCCTTCATTTGCATTAACAAAGCGGCAGGCACCGCGCGGTGCCTGCCGCTTTGTTAATGCAAATGCTGAAATGCATGTTTAGCATTGTGGCGGGCGGTGTAGAGAGCACCGCCCACCACAATCCTAAAAATGCAGGATGGGCCACCCACATTGGCGGGCACATCCTAATATCCTCCACGGGACACCCGCCCTTATGGCGGACAGTCCCGAATTCCGACAGGTCATCCTAATGAGCCCCTTAGTATCTAAAGATTGCACCTTTCTCCTATGACTATTAGTGCACTACAAGATATTTATGAAGTACCTGTCATTAACTGGTGGCCTCACTTAGTAAGCAGAAAGGTTTCGGTTTAAGACTTTGTTAATATGGTAAGAACTAGAGATGGACGTCAGGACGTTTCCTCATATTCTGAAACAAGGAAAAGAATTTGAGTATAGATGGTGATCTTTTTTAAAAAAAGATTGAAAAAACGAGGTCACAATGGAAAGCAGTTCAAATCCTACCTCTTTTGAGCGAGGCAACGTTAAGCATGGGTCCGCTGGTCTGCGTCTATTTAAATACTGCACCTAGCAAGAAGAATTCAAGTACTTATTAAAAACCAGTTGTTTCCTCACTACATAAGTAATGTGGAAAATGATTTTTCTCGTAGTTTATGTCCCATCATACACCCTCTCAGTCACGTCCCCGAGCCCATCATGTCAGAAACGAATACACGAGCAAACCCAATCACGCGCACACAAAGTTGCACCCGCACTCTCCTTCCTCTAAAATTCAAAGGTACATCCTTATGGTCAGGGCGATTCCGAGAACCAGCTTCCTCGCTCAAACTGTACATTCCTATGGTTAAGCCGATTCCGAGAACAAGACCCCCCATTTGTAACTATTTCCCTATAATCGGGCCGATTCCGAGAAATAGGCCCCGTTTTGCTAAACCACGACAACCAATTCCGAGAAGAAGAGCCCCCGAATGCTGAAACACGACAAACAGACATCCTGTCATGATCATCTCTCTCTCTTATCTAAGGAATCAGCCTAGGGTTATTTCTCCACATTTCTGCTTCTCTTGTGCTTCCTCATTCAATCATGACGCAGCCTCATCTCCTCTGCCATGTTTCCTCTTTTCATGACGCAGCCTCTTCTCCTTAGTCATGACTTCTGTTTTATTGCAACATATGACACGTGCCTGCATTAGAGGGAAGCTCCTTCCTCATTTCAATGTATAAATATACTGTGTTCTGATAATAAAGTTAGAGATTCTTCCGATCCTCCTCAGGTGACGGAGCTCTCCCTTAACTCGAGTTACTGAATAAAGACCCTGAATTCGAACCACCATGGACTCTGCTCTTCATACTTGACCTTATTGATATTATAGAAATTCCGATCAAGGTAAATTACTAAAATATTTACCACAGCAAATTGGCGCCCGAAGAGGGACTTCCCTTTCTTCCCACACGCCGGTGATGCGGACCCAAACCGGTCTCTTCAAGACATCGACGGACTTCAAAAGAGTGCACGCTGCAGGGTGTTCCTGCATGAACTCCTTCGTGTCCGAGAGAGGCTGCACCGAGGTCTGAGCATCCATACGAGGCGGTGAGGATGACAGCGGAAGTCTCGACCCAGAGCCCGAAACCTGTGAAGATTGCTGAGTCTGAGGTCTTCTGAAACCCGACCAGTCCCTGTCCACGAGCGCTGCGTAATCAAGTATCCAGATCTTTGAGGTCTTCAAGTTCTCTACACCTCAGTGAGTACTGCTGGGAGTGTATCAATACGGGTTTATGATTTTTCAGAGCACGGTCAAGACGGGTTCTGATTTTCAGAGCACGGTCAAGACGGGTTCTAGGTTTCTAGAAAACGGCCTGTTTGTACTCTGATACTCAGAGTATATCAAGATTTTTTAAGTGTAAATTTTATTTGTATTCAATACAATGCCTTTGTTCTCTAAACTGTGTAAACTGGGTACCCTGAAGGGGTTACTGGAACAACATGTACCAGTCCCCCAAAGGATACTCCAGGTTATTTCATGTATACAAAGTACGGCCTTGGTGCCATCTTGTTCTTAGATCTTTGGGAGAATTACACTAAAGATTTAGACATTGCGATCAGATGTCCAAAGAGTGGTACATGGGATTTGAATTGTATTATGGCAGTTGAAAGAAAATGTTAGGAAAAGAAAGCAAGATCCTCGATGTTAGAAAGTGTAGAACTATGGCGAAAGGAAGCACATCGAAAGGAACAGAAAGAACAAGGGAAGGTTGAGAAAGCACAGAGAATGTAGGAAGAAAGTAAGATAAAGATGTTACAAGATCAGAATGATTAAATCAATCTAGAACAAAAGAGAAGGGAGGTCTCGGCCTCCATAATGGGTATGTATCCTGTCCTCTCACCAAAGATAGGGTCCGAGGTTAGTTCAGACTCTAGTATCCCTACGGCACATCCACATCCTAAGGTTCCTTCTGTACCCGACGATTTTATTACTACTTACTTAATGGAACCTCCTCCTGCCTATACCAATCAGATAACAGCCAGACGAATAGTCACCCAAACTGAAATCATCTCTGACACCTCAAGCGGAGTTCCACCCATGTTAGAATGTGATTACGACCCGACCCCAGGGGAAGGTTCACAAGCGGATATCTCCCTTCGCCTACGAGAGGCTCTAGAAGGTATATGGGAGGTACCGAATGTCACAAATTGTCTAAACAAGATATACGAAGCTCTCCGAACAGGAGAAAATTTAGAAGCCCTACAAGAAGCTATTAAAAATAGACCCATAGCGCATAGAAAATGCCTCTCACGATTCATGATCACTTGTTTTATCAGAATGATAGCTAGTGCAGGAAAAAGAGTTCCTGATGATTTACTACAACTAGATCTAGCAGTGGTTGCAGGAAGTTACAATAAAATAAAAGAAATAGATCTTTTTATTCCACTTTTTACGAGTAAGGTTTCTGATTCCCATCAAAGAGACACCCCCACTCAAGAAATAGAGAATGAGAGTACAGACAGGGAAGAAGGAACTGCCTTTCAAGGAGCAGTACGCTCCCGTATCCCTCGTTCTCAGAATAGTGGACAATTCAAACTTAAAAATAAGAAATTGTCAGCTTCTACAGATAGGTTGTTTCAATGAACACAAGAAGCTCTAGATGATTAGATGGACGTTGAACCTCCACTCACTACCCAAGAAAAGGAACTAGCTCGATCAAGCACTCATTGGGTATCTCAATATTCTATATTTGGCTCTGATATAGTTGCTCAGATGTTTTTGTCAATCCCTCTGGCATCTCAAAGGCTAGCAAGCATCTATATGGTTCAACACCTCATTACAATGTACGAAGATACTGGCTGCCTGCCCAAAAGGTTACATCTTCTCTTACAAGACTGCTTAGAAGGGAGGTGGGTGGCCAGGGGACAAGAGTTCCTTAATATCTTCCTTTATCTACGACAGCGATACATTAAATACTTTTCAGATGGTTATGACGCAAATCCCCATCACTATGACCAAGGACAGTTCCCCCTCCGAGAAGTACACCCCGTTCTAGATTCTTCAGGAAAGTTACAACAAACATTTGTTTACACTCCCTTGACAAAACTAGAAATACTAGAAATGAAGAAAATGGTCCCTTCTCATGAAATAGATCCTTCGGGTTTCCATAGGGAACTCAAGGATATTCTCCAAATGGGTTCCTTTACCTATAAAGATCTCAACATTCTCCTTAAAGTCCTACTGCCTCAAGGGACATACGACAAATTAAAGGGAAAAGATTGGGAGGTTGAAGGGAAAAGGATAGCATGGGCAGCTCTGGAGGCAGAGGAAATTGCCCATGATCCTGGACAAGGCCTAGGATCTCTAGTTCAGGAACTCCCTCGCCTTCTCCCTAAAATACTCTCCCAGTTGCTGACCACTATGAAAGAAGATTGGGATGCTACCTCTGCATGCAAACAGAAACCAGATGAGGATATAGGGGACTATTACACAAGGTTAGAGAAATGTTTTCTCATCAACAGCAGCCTCTCCTCAGGTGGAGATGCCTGTAGTCGATTATTTGTCTTCAAATTCGTAGAAAATGCCTTGCCTACGATCAGAAATAGAGTACTAAAGGTAGAGAGTACTTGGCAAGCCAGCTCCCCTTCACAAGCACTTCAGATGCTCCAATATCACAAAAATAGAATTAGAGACGAACAAGAACAAGAAAAAGAAAAGAAAAGAAAAGAACGAAAGATACTAAAATGAAGGTATTGGTAGCACAGACTAATACGATCCAAAAGACCCCTAAACAACATCAAGTGTCACAAGAAAAAGTTACTTGCAATTATTGCAAAAAGCCAGGTCACTTTGTGCTTGACTGTCCAGTATTACAACATAATATTGCCACTAGGAAGACCCAACCCTGTAACTATCCCCCACGACCCTCTGTTTCCACATCAGCTCCTCCAACTGATACTAAACCTGCCACCCAACTCAGTACCCAGTGTCATCCTATCCTAAATTCCCCTCAATTTCATGAGACAGCTGGGAGAAACACAATAGTCGTCCACTGATCCAGGTCCCGGTCGACCAAAAGAGTCCCTATGTAAATGCTAAGCTCTTAGGTAAAGAAACAAAATTTCTAATAGACACCGAGGCCAGTAGGAAGACAGTACAACACAACGAAGTTCCCAAGGTACCCCTCTCTGGCTCGAATAGTATTTCCTTGGGTTTTTTAGGTACACCAGTCATCAACAAGGTTTCTGAACCAGTATCACTTCAGGTTGGCCCTCTTACAACTTCCACTGATTTGGTACTTACTAAGTCATGTCCTGAAAACTTACTTGGCATCCAGACACTAAAAAAACTAGGTGCTGTGATATGCTGTTCCCCGGAAGGAATACGACTATTCCTCAGAGATTTCAAAGATCATTTCACCACACGAGAACTAGACGTCAGACTAAGAGACATTCCTGCTACATTATGGGCTACAGATCCGACTGAGGTAGGGTTCATGGACATTACACCACACATGATAACACTAAAAGAAGGTGTTGTCCTACCTCGTGTCCGACAATACAAGTTACCTCCAGATGCAGAACAAGCCCTCATCCAGATTATCGATGACTTAATATAGAAAGGAGTAGTCAGAGAAGTACCCTCCAACGTATGTAATTCACCAGTCTTACCAGTAAGAAAGAAAACAGATGACGGTGCATCACCAGTTTACAGATTAGTAGTTGACCTACTTGAGCTCAATAAATGTGTGGTACCACAATATCCTGTGGTCTCTGACATCAGTACTCTGCTAACAGTTATAGATCCAGAAGCCACACATTTTACTGTAATCGACCTAAAGAACGCTTTCTTCAGTGTGCCCAACTTACTTGGCATCCAGACACTAAAAGAACTAGGTGCTGTGATATGCTGTTCCCCGGAAGGAATACGACTATTCCTCAGAGATTTCAAAGTTCATTTCACCACACTAGAACTAGACGTCAGACTAAGAGACATTCCTACTACATTATGGGCTACAGATCCGACTGACGTAGGGTTCATGGACATTACACCACACATGATAACACTAAAAGAATGGAAAGGGAAGACCACTCGGTCCCCCCAAACGTATGGATGGGTGCCCCGATCCCCCCGGGAAACCATTTTGGGCGGGGGGCGTGGTGCGGCTGGTATGCCCAAAGTGGCGTAGGCGGAGCAAGCCCATTCCCGTCCAGGAGGGGTTGTCCTAGACACCCGCCCGGAAGACCGCGCCCAGTGGGCGTACCTAAGGAGGGTCCCCGCCCTCCCACAGATGGATAAATAGAGCGGGAATCCGAAGAAGCGTCCTCTTGTTCCTGTGCTCTGAAGGGTGCACCACTCGTTGCTCGTGAGCCCTCGATGGAACAAGCGGCAATTTTGAGAACTTGTAATCTTGTTGTTTTTCTTTCAGTACCAGGAGTGCGAAGGATCTGGGACCTCGTCGATAGACTAGAGCAGATTACTCGAAGCTATGGCCGGCAAGAAAGCAGGAAAACTCACCGAGCTGGAGAAAGTTCTCCGCACCTTGTCGAACCGAATGGCGATCATGGACCGCAAATTGGGTAAGGTGGATTCAATCGGTCGAGGTTTGGCTGAGGTCAAGAAACAGTTAGCGGCACAGAACAATCCCTCGGGCCGTCCGAAGAAGGTGATAGGCCCGGCCTTGCCGGGGGTCGGCCCTGAGGGTAGGGGGAAATGTAGCAAGAGGAGGGCGGTTCCCCGGGATGATCAGGTCCCGGAGGTGCCCCCAGCTGCCCCCATCACGCCGGCGGACAGCCCGGTACCGATTCCGGATATAGGCTTGCCAATTTCTGTGGTAATTACCCCGGTTAATGATGATCAAATGCCCCCAGAACTGGCCATCCAGTTAGCAGCAGTGTTGCCCTGGCTCAAGAAGAAAGCAGGGGGGGCAGTGGCTGCGGGGGATCCGGCCGAGGAAGCAAGACTAATAATCGAGCAGTTACGGCAGTCGAGAGAAGCCGGGACGGCGAATGTTCCTTTTGTTCCCCAACAGGTTGGCCGGGAAAAGACAGCAGACACGAAGGTTGAACCTGGTAAGCACCCATTGCCAATGGTAGGGGAAGGTTCAGTGCCTTCAAGGCACGAAAGGGCGGCCCAGCACATCCCAGCGGCCACAAAGGAAATGATATGGAGGGACAAATATGTGAATATGTTGCCATTGTTGACCGACCATCGTGAGATGGAATACGCATAGACCCAGAAAGATTTATGGCACCCCAGTGTATGGTGGGCCAAGATTGCGGAATTTAGGGTCGACGAGACTGTAGCAAACTGGGTGAAGGCCTTCTCGATATTTACGGCAGTAATGGGGGAACGGAAGCCGGAAGTGATGACCGAGTTGTCCTGTTACCAGAATAGGATTATGGATTTTTATACCATGTATGGGGGGGACGAGTGGAAAGGCTATGACATGCAATTCCGAAAAGCTAAAGAGTTTGATGCATCTTTGACCTGGGACTAAGCATGGGAGAATTTTGCAAATCTCGCGTTCGCGAATTTTGCGGATTTGCGAACTCGCAATCCGCAAAATCCGCGAATTCTTGCGAATTTGCGGATTTTTATTTTTTTTGTGTTCGCAAGGATTTCTGCCAGTTCGTGAGGGTTTCGTACCAGTTCGCAATTGCGAACTTACATTTCGGCACGCAACGGTCGCGATTATGTTGTTTCTACGTCTGGTTCATCATCACAGGTTCCCAGCACCCTCTGTTTCACCACTGTAACCCTCTGTTACATCAATGCCACCCTCTGGTTCATCATTACTGTAGATTATGGGGGGGAAAAGCAAGCACACCAGCCCTGCTTCAAATGACATGAATTAATGATGGGTTAGTTTATTAATGTGTCACTGTTTTAAAATTCCAGTCTGGCACCTGCTTCCTTATCTGTAATTTTGCTTTCTGTTGCAGTGCATTTTTTTTTCCCCAGGACCTTTGTGGCCTACTTGTAGCTATTCTATGAGCCTGCTGTGAGGGTCAGAGCAGGGTCATACAATTGTTGCAACTAGCAACTGAATTCTGGAGGGGCCCCAGTCAGGAAGCACTACAGGGAATTGTTACTAATGATGAGTTTGAACTCTTGCCCCTGCCGAGTGCTTTCAGTTTTGAAAAACTCGTTTTTCTGCAATTTCGCGGGGTTCGTGGGGCGCGAACACACGCGAGATCGGATTCGGAAGCCGCAAATCCGTGCGAATATGCAATTTGTTTTTTTTGCGGCGTGTTAGTTGGCAAGGTTTTGTGCGTTTTTGCGAGCCGCTCGTAGTGCAAAGCGCGAAGTTACCCTCGCGGTCGTTCAAGGGCGCGGCCATCTTGTTTGCCTGACGTATTTCCGTTTCCGGGCGCGAAGTGTAATCTCGCAAAGTCTGCGGCTTGCCAGTACAGTTTTGTGCGTGTTCGCAAGGAAAATCTCGCGCGAACTTACCCGCGCAGTCGTGAACGGGCGCGGCCATCTTGTTTCTCATTCATTGCTATGGTTCTGGGCATGGTCTTTGTATCCTCTGTCAATCTCTGCCATCCTTTGCTTATTTGAAGTTTTTTTTGATCTATTTTACTTATTATCTATCCCTCTATTTTTCTAGCCCTATATTTTTGTGTTTACTGCTACTTTTGGTTAATTTTAAACTACTTTTTTAAACTCTTTTCTTTTCTTCTCTTCCCTATCCTATTTTCTTTATTCCTTTCCACCCAGACCATGGTGAAGGGAGCCGGGAAGCATCCCGAGAAGGGGAAGGGTCCCGCACCCCGTGTCCGACTCCCGTGCGGGCGTTTGAGAGGGGAGGAGGTCGTACCCAGGGAGATCTTTACCCCGGAGGAGGTGGGCCAACTCATTTTTTATGTTCAGCGCCGCCACCCCAGGACCATCATGGGAGGCGGCAAGATCAGTGCCGGGTACGGGGTCCGGGAACGCCGGAAGCGGTGGGAGAAGGTGTGCCAGGCTATTTACCACCACTCTCGGGTCTGGCGCACCTACAACCAGGCCATCCACCGCTGGACGGATGTCCTGACCCGTGAGCGAGATCTGCTCGACCTCCTTGGCCTTGAGATCCCCGGGCTTGGTGAGTAGTAGTAGCTAATTCTTTACTACTATGTTTTTTTCCTGCTGTGTTATTCTATTGCAAATTTTTGTTTTTTACCAAGAGCAATAATGCTGCTCATTACATTGTAGGTAAATTATATTTCAAAATCTTGTGTGCATTTCAGGTACACTGCTCTCCTTCTTCTCAGTAGTGTTGCTACTATGCTTATTTGTTTTAGATTTTGTGTTCATTTCATTGGCCTGTGAAATTATGTATGAGTGTAGTTTAAAGAACTGCGTAATGCTAAACACTAAGATTCTGATTTTTAATTACCGGCGCATCCCTGCAAAGTAGCAGGGATGCGCCAGTAATTGTGCGTCACGCCATCATCACCCATGGTGCGCCGTATTTACAATGCGGCGCACCATGGGCCCAAAACGTCACCAAAGCGTTACGCATCTGTGCCGTAAAGGCGGCGCATTGCTGGAGTTGCGTCGCAATGATGGTGCAGCTCCATCAATGCTCTGGGGTGCCCTATCTCCCCAATGCTGCGTCAAGCCGTACGTCTGCTTCAAGCAGGCGCAGGGTTTGAGTCACGCATCATTGTCCTCAAAGTGACTGATTGAAATCTTGTAGATTTCCCTCAGCCACTTTTAGGATGCGTTCCTGCGCAGGAACGCCCTCCCTTGCGCCGGAACACCCCCTATTGGCGCAGGGCTTTACAACGTGATGCATCTCCCATATGCGTCACATTGTTAATATACGCCGCACCATTGCGCCTCTTTTGTGCTGTCGCTGCGTCACAAAAGTCACGCAACAATGGAGCAAAAGAGCCGCAAAGGGCTTCTAAATCAGCCCCTACAGACTCAAGTCCGGTCCTTCCTTTGTACACATGGCGATAAGAAGAAATAGTGGTGGTGGATTAATAGTTTGAGTATTTTAATGACTGGTTAATGTAGTAGGAAACTTTAGTGTTGTCGCTGATCTTCAATCACGATGGACTTTGGCTGTCACTTTGCGTGCTGCGGACTGCTGCCTGCCAATCCTAGGCAAACCTTTTTAGTACTTTGTTTAGTGAGTTACATAGGGTAGTTTCCAATTCGACGGTCCGCAAATCAAGCAATACTAAAGTAATAACGTAGTCGACCACATGAGATTGGTCAATAATATATCCCGTGGAGTCGTTCCCTATTTGCTATTTCGCAAAAATATTTTGTTAGTTCTTTTGAAATGTTTGATTTGGTTGAGAAATATCATCATGTTTTCTGTTTTTCTTTCTTTCATGTTGTACATCAGCTTCCCCCAGGGGCAAGAGGAGGACACAGGAGGAGGAGGAGGAGGGTGCTGTTGACGATGCAGGCCAGGACCGGGCAGGCGAGGGCTCCTTTGCTGGCCCAGTAAATTTTAATTTTAATATAGAGTACTTATTTTTTCCTAGCGTTCCTCATTTGATTTTTTCTAAATCGTCTTTGATCTTCTTGTAGACAGGATCTAAATTCTTATCCTGCCTCGACTATGACTCCGTGTGGTATTACTAGATTATTCTTATTAGTCTGTCTGTGTAGCTAACTAAGATTGCACATTTGGCATTTCCATTGGACTCCCATTCTAGTCAGCAATAGCTCTATATGCACTGAGTGCAGTCCTCTGGGATTGTCCATAATGTCTTTTCAAGTATTCTAAATGTTTATGCTTTGACCATTGCCAACAATAAAAAGGTTGAATGACCACCAAGAAAGAATAAGATACTACTTTACCTTTGGTTTGGATAGGAGGACAATCCATTCTACTACTGTTGCAGGGACAAATCTGCACAAACAGAACTATGGACACTAAATAATGCATTGCTTAGCTTATCAATTATAATAGGTGCTGTTAGACTTTCCACATACCTCAGTGATAACAGACTTTGTAGTTGAACCCCCAATCTCCTTACTGACTAGATAGTGTGGCAGAGTCATTTAGCTCCCAAAGTCACCGATGGCAGAGGCACGGACTCATGCTTGCAAAAATTCCAAAACCTTTAGCTCATCCACTCTAGTCTGGAGGACCAAAAACCACAGAGTCCATTTAAGTTTAAAAGCTTTATTAAAAGTAAACCCATTTATTAAAATCAAGTTTGTCATAAAAGTGAACGTGTAACTGAAAATGGAAAAGTGCTTAGTGCTGACGATTAATTGGACACATTTCTTGTGGTCGAGCCGAGCTCTCACCTGGTTTGAACTTGATCCTGCTCGTGTTCTTAGAAGTCAAGCTTCTGTCTGTTAGGAGAAAAAGTGTTGCGTGTTAAAAAGTAAAAAGCAAACATTCATCAGTTGTGCCAAAAAGTGCAGCAAGACAACAGCCTTCCCTGGAAAAAGGGACATTTTTACTTTAGAGTACACAGTCATAAATTATTAAATTGTATATTGTTTTTTTCACATTTCTTTCTTCCTCCTAGACCAAATATTATATAGTAGTGAGTGGTGTATTCTAACATTATTAAATGTACTTTGTAGGTGGAACATCTGGAGACGGGGCCAGCGCGGAGGTGGTGGTGGCATTGGACGAGGAGGACAACTCTGGGGAGGAGGCGGTGCAAGTGCCGGACAAGGACATGCCTGTGAGGGTTCACACGATGGTGGCAGGCAGAGGTAAGCTATACATTCCTCAGTCATTGAGATTGAAGACTGCAGAGTGTGCTTTCTGCACGGGTGTATTATAAATAAACCAGGTAGTAGCCTCCTCTAAATGTACTTCGACTTAGCTGTGAAGTTTTTGGCGAGAAGAATCCCAATCAGATCTGAGGTGAACTTGATGGAGGGGATGAACGAAAAGCGAAAGAAGGGTGTAAGTAAGTGTGGAAGGACGAGAAATGTAATGATGACTGGCAAAAAAGAATGATATGTGTTTGCTTGGTCCCCGAGGTGGCTGGGAAGGAAAGAATATGGCATGGTGCATGGCTGGGTGAATGATGAAGCAAGGATGGGTGGAAGGAGAACAGCCTGGGTGGGTGAGACAGAAACTGTATGTGTGCATATACTTTGAATGGATGGAAGCCTGGATCATTCATGGTACTATCTGACTCTTAGATAGCATATGTGTATCTAGAGAGAGTAGACGGTCACTGGATGAACTAAGTGTTACTTTGAAGAGCATGGCATGTAACACCGCACCCGCACGTCCGTTCCAGTGTAGGAAAGGCAAGGAAAAGAAGTTGTAACGTTGTCCAAATACTACCATAAATAGTAGCAGTAGTTTGTATTGCAACTGCAAGCACAGCATATATCCGGTTATTACGGTGGACACTCCCTACCTCTCTTAATAACTTTAGTTTAGTAGTAGTACGTCATTCATGTGTGGGGGTATCACTGTTCACTCAATAATAAGCAAAGCACCTAAAGTCATCACATATGTCATCAAATACATCCCATGTGAAGTGATAGATAATCAGATAATTTAGCTTCTTCATTTTCCTTTTCTAATACTAATTCATTTGCACTGTAGGGTGAAAGCTAAATTAATTTAGCAGTAGCCCTTTTAACAGAGTATTCTCAGTGCCACCCGTAATAGAAAAGTAAGAGCTTCACCACCTGCATGTACTGGACCGGTACAGTAACGCAAGTCTGTCTCACTCACCATGGTGTGCGTCTGTTTTTCTCGGGTGCAAGTTCACTACGCTGGCATTATGCCGGCTTGCATAAGATAACGTACCAATTTTCCTAAACAAAAGAGAAGAAGAAGAATAAGAGTGGTGTACTGTCATAGTCGACTGTAATGGAAGTCCATAGTGCTCGTAGAATTTGTTCCTTAAACTCCCACTAATGTTAGAGCAAGGATGAAGAAGTCGGAGGTTACATAGATACTGTCCTCAATAGTTATGTACTGTGCTTTCAATTTGCTACTTGTACTGTGACAACTTTCTGCTCAATCATTTTGTGTTAATCTTAAGGAGCATTGGTTACAGACTATGTCTTTCTTTTTTCATGTAGTTGCTCCTTCCAAATCCCAGACACCATCAAGGAGGAAGGAGCTGGCTCGAATGGCCCGGCAACGGAGGCTGGATGCCACTGTCGCTGAATATCGGCGGCTGGTGGCCCTGGAGGAGGAGGAGACGCAGTCTGGTACAACAACAGCTGCATCCTCCTCCGTGCGGGCTGCCAGCCAGCGCAGTGCTCCAGCGGTACGGAGCCTGGCTACCAAAGCCAAACGCCACCGCCGAGCAGCAAAGAAAGCAGCTGCCCCTCACAGGATTTGCAAGGCACACCGGCGCCGCTTATCCCTCAGACTGTCCTACCTGGAGCAGGAGGTCCATAACTATAACTTGGTGGAGGGCCTCCGCTTCGAACTTGCCACCCTCCGCAAGGAGCATGATGCCCTGGCTGCTAAATCCAACAGCACCCTGCCATAGTGTCCCTTGCCCCTTTTTTAGAGACTTTTGGGGGGGTGGGAATTGGGAGTTGGGTTTTTGGGGGACTTTTGAAGGACAATCGTTGGGGTTAGGGAGGGTCTTGCGGGAGATTCTTTTGTTAGGGCTATAAAAATATACTTTTTGAAACTTTATCTCACCATACCTGTTTTTTACTGCTTTTGAGTCTGGTGGGTGGGGGTTTAACAGTAAGTTTGTTTTCCTGAATAGTCCTAGGACTTTAGTAGTACTACCGTCAATCCAATCTCTCGTCTCTCCTAATACTCCATTATACTACCTCCAACCGAACGCCTATCTTACCTGTAATTTCTGTTTGCAAGTAGGGCTAGGCCCAGGGCTGGCTCCACGGGAAACAGCGAATAAGGTTGGCAATCCTGGGCGGATAAAATTTCCTCATAGCGGTGGTACTAGTGGTGTGACACAGTGGCAGTTGCATGCCTATGAAAAAAAAGAATATGAAATCTGGTTTGTCCTCCTGAGCAATACAACGGTACAATAGAGAATATAGCAGGTGACAGAAGTACACTAGAACAGTGCCACATTGTAGCCTAACAAAGGGTAAAGTATAACTAATTCGGTTGAAGTTCTTTGACATTAGCCATGTGTCTTTGTCAAGCAGAGTAAGAATATATCCTCGGATTTCTTCACCAGCCTGTTGCTATCACCTTATCCTCCCCAGCAAGTGTGTGGATTTATTGCTGTAATTTAGTCACACATCAATGAAAACCACACAGCCCGGGGGAAGAGGGTTAGGGTTTGAAAAATGGATGGGTACGGGGGTTTTTGGGAAAGGTTTTGGGAGACAAGAAAAAATAGCACAGCATGGACAAACAATTGTGAACATAAACAAATCTTTGGGTACAAACCTATCCATCAATCTTTGAAAGTGCATGCACTACTGCATGCATGTCAGTGAAAAGTAAGTAGTACTTTCGACAACTGTGGAAGAAAGAATGCGACAGTACAGGGCGTGTGTGGAATTATTGATAACTATATTCAACATAAGGTCTCTATTGCCAGATACCTGAGAGCCTTGCTGGTCACTATAAATCCATTCACAACACTCAATGGGGTTGGTCTGGAAGGTATAGTAGATAGAAAAGGAGAAATTGCTCTTTTTCTAGGTGTCCCCTCACTCACCAGGGTTGCCCCTTGGTGACATGCTTCATCATTGGGGCCATCCCAGTCCTCTACGGGCTGGGGCGTGCTGCGACTTGCGAATTACGTAGGAGCACTTACAAATGACTATGTGTGGTGCAGATGTGATAGTGGAGTGGACTAAGTGATGTGTTAAGGGATCAATTTACAAGCAGAGAGAGATCCAAGAAATGCAGTCACAGTCAGAGAAAAAGACAAAGGATACTGTATCTGTATGTTGTTTCGTTGTCCTGTTGAATTTGGTAAGTAAGTTGCCTGCAGAAAAAAAATCCTCTTATTAGCGGCACTTCTCCATTGCAGCCGACGCTTCGTCCATCGATGTTGGTCACCAGAAGACACCCTGTAAAAAAAGCACAGCATGGACAAACAATTGAACATAAACAAATCTTTGGGTACAAACCTATCCATCAATCTTTGAAAGTGCATGCACTACTGCATGCATGTCAGTGAAAAGTAAGTAGTACTTTCGACAACTGTGGAAGAAAGAATGCGACAGTACAGGGCGTGTGTGGAATTATTGATAACTATATTCAACATAAGGTCTCTGTTGCCAGATACCTGAGAGCCTTGCTGGTCACTATAAATCCATTCACAACACTCAATGGGGTTGGTCTGGAAGGTATAGTAGATAGAAAAGGAGAAATTGCTCTTTTTCTAGGTGTCCCCTCACTCACCAGGGTTGCCCCTTGGTGACATGCTTCATCATTGGGGCCATCCCAGTCCTCTACGGGTTGGGGCGTGCTGCGACTTGCGAATTACGTAGGAGCACTTACAAATGACTATGTGTGGTGCAGATGTGATAGTGGAGTGGACTAAGTGATGTGTTAAGGGATCAATTTACAAGCAGAGAGAGATCCAAGAAATGCAGTCACAGTCAGAGAAAAAGACAAAGGATACTGTATCTGTATGTTGTTGTAGTTGTCCTGTTGAATTTGGTAAGTAAGTTGCCTGCAGAAAAAAAATCCTCTTATTAGCGGCACTCCTCCATTGCAGCCGACGCTTCGTCCATCGATGTTGGTCACCAGAAGACACCCTGTCCACTGCCTGCCTGATGCTGAATTGTGGCTCGCTAATGTGAATCCTGACTCCATCCTTTTTTCCCCATTGCACAGACTGAAACCCGGCCTGTAATTATTCAACGAAAAACAGGAAGTGATATAATATTACAACACCACTGATAAATAAATATAAGGTATGTAGGCTGTGGAGTGCAAAAAGTCACACTTTGATTTTCCTAGTAGACAGTACAATATTTTTGAAAGTGCGTACTCTGTCTGAGTCACCTTTTGAAGGATAAATAAGTATGGGCAAATTAATGTAGCGGATCTTTCCCCTCAAGCTAGGTGTCCTGTAAACTGTGTTTTAGAACAAAATTAGATCTTCCCAGCAGTGCTCCCACCCAGACCCTTACTAAAGCCAGTCGCAAAAATGTAGAAGACCCCCAATCAAATCTCAAAAAACGAGGCCTAGCAGAAAACTGGTGACAAAACGTACTTTGAAAGTAAAAGTAGGCCCAAGTACCCCCTTACCCACCGTGGATTGCATTCAAACCACTTGCAAGCAACCAAGCAAAAGTATCCATAGCCAGCATCGCTCCAAGACTCGAAAACCCCCCCACCCAAACACATGCAATAGAAATACCGCTAACCCTAACGAACCCTAAGTTAAGAATAGTGGCAAAGGCTTTCTTTAACTATGCCAAATCCCCCCTTTCCCACCATGGATTGTCTTCAAATGACTTGCAACCAAAATTACACATTGTCACGAGTGCTCTAAGACCCCAGAACTCAGTTGCAAAAATCTAGAACACCCCGAAACACATGCAATCCTGCTGCTAGGGCTAACCCTAACGAACCCTAAGTTACAAAAAGTGCCAAAAGGCTTTTCCGCGAGGATTTTGTCCCAACCACTTCTACCCGGTATTAGACCTTCCCAGGAATGCCCCAAGACCCGCCAACCCACCCGCTAAGAAGCATAACACCCCCAAACAGCCCAAAAGCAAAATCTCATACTTGCAATATTTCTCGGCCTTCGGTCCAAACGCGCTGCGTAGCTAGGCCATAGGTCCGGTTTGCCACCACGGATTTCCTGAAAAGCAATTGTAATCAAGATTAGAGTGTCCCAGCAGTGCTCCCAGACCCAGAAACTCACCCACAAACACCAGGAAGCCCCCCAAACAGGCCCCCGAAAACGCTACATTGAGCAAAATGTCAGAAATAGCAACAACAAAAAAATCGGCCTGGATTTTGTCCCAACCACTTCTACCCGGTATTAGACCTTCCCAGGAATGCCCCAAGACCCGCCAACCCAACCGCCAAAAAGCATAACACCCCCAAACAGGCCAAAAGCAACATCTCCTACTTACAATATTTCTCGGCCTTCGGTCCAAACGCGCTGCGTAGCTAGGCCATAGGTCCGGTTTGCCACAACGGATTTCCTGAAAAGCAAATGCAATCAAGATTAGAGTGTCCCAGCAGTGCTCCTAGACCCCGAAACTCACCCACAAACACCAGGAAGCCCCCCCAAACAGGCCCCCGAAAATGCTACATTGAGCAAAATGTCAGAAATAGCAACAAAAAAATCGGCGTGGATTTTGTCCCAACCACTTCTACCCGGTATTAGACCTTCCCAGGAATGCCCCAAGACCCGCCAACCCACCCGCCAAAAAGCATAACACCCCCAAACAGGCCAAAAGCATAATCTCCTACTTACAATATTTCTCGGCCTTCGGTCCAAACGCGCTGCGTAGCTAGGCCATAAGTCGGGGTTGCCACCACGGATTTCCTGAAAAGCAAATGCAATCAAGATTAGAGTGTCCCAGCAGTGCTGACAGACCCCGAAACTCACCCACAAACAGACGGAACCCCCCCTAAGAGCACCTCAAAGGTAAGCAAGTCAGCAAAAACACTAAAAAATTTGCGCCTCGGATTTTGTCCAAACCACTTTTATCCGGTATTAGAGCTTCCCAACAATGGTCCCAGAGCCGTCAACTCACCTGCAAAGAGGTAGAACAGCACCCCCACAAGTGCTGAGTCTTTCTTCATTGGGCGTAAACCAGCCCTCTGCTTTGATGGAAATAGGAGTCTGGAGGAGGAGGATAGAGGAGCATGTTCTTCTGAACTTGTGAACCTGGGGAATGCAGACTGCGGCACCTTCAAATCAATTAGCATACCAGTGAAGACAGTTCTGCTGATGGGCTTGTTTTTGTGATTATCTGATTAAAGTTTGAAATATATTAACTGTGCACAACAAAGAAAGATAGACACACAGGAATAAAAGTGAATAAGGACGAAAAAGAAAGTTATTGATTCGTTGTCTCATTTTCAGGGCTCGGTATCACGGTCCAGGAATAAGAATAAGGCTTCGTCATCATACTCTGCGAATTCAGGCAGGGTGAGCTCAGTGTCACCTGACAGAGTAAAAATTCCCTCGTCTATGTTGCTGGCCACCTCGTCTTCATCCGGCGCGCTTTTTCGTACTCTGAAATCTGGTGGTATGAGGTGCTGATTCATCTTGATCATTGTTAACCTCTCCACATTTTTGGGCGAGAGGCGGCTCCGTTTGGAAGTTACAATGCCACCAGCAGCACTGAAAACACGTTCAGAAGACACGCTTGCGAGTGGGCACAATTCTTTTTTCCCATGCCAATACGCCAATGGGTCAGCATTAACATAGACCTCTGTTGAGTCATTCAGATAGTCCTTCACCATCGACTCAAGGTCCTCATCCAAGGTTCCTCCACTTTGCTTAGCTGTTGCTGTGCCTCTGCCCTTTTGAGAACCATACCCAGGCCGAGCTAGCCAATCCTCTTCAGCCTCGAATGTTTCTGTTGTGTCTGGTGCAGATGATCCGGTTGCCGGTGTCTTTAACGGCTGAGAGGTCACTTGTGCCACAGCCACAGGTGCAGAAGTGGATTGTTTTGACTGGGGATGGCCTGCTGATGTACTGCCATTTCCTTCAATTTTCTGCCGTTCTCTTTCAAACCTCTTGGCTGACAAGGCTAGCCAACGTTTGTACTTTGGAACATGTTCATCATCAAAAGGAAAGAATGCTTGGCCTGCCAGCGCCTTTTTGTAGCGTGGATCCAGAATAGTAGCACAAATGTAATGCTGTTCTGAGTGGATCATTTTAAGACGCTCATCACCTTGTAGGAGCTCTAATAATTTCTCAGCCAGAACAAAAGAGTCTTGGTTTTTTACATCTTTTTCAAACACAGAACACACCTCCTTCAGTTGGTGCTCCAGCATGTACAACAATGGGATAGCTTTTCCCAAATTACAGTCCTCCTTGCTGACTGCACGCGTGAAGAACTCAAAAGGACGAAGCATGCGTGTCAGGCTTTGAACTATGTTCCATTGCGCCGCACCCATCCTCAGGTCCTCCTGAGCTGTACCCTCTGTAAAGAAATATTGATCGAGTACCGTATACTGCTCATACAGACGCTCAAGCATGTAGAAGGTTGAGTTCCAACGTGTTACCACCTCTTGGATGAGTGCTTTCACTGGCATTTGACGTTGATATAGCAGGCTCCTCAGCTGCTTCCGGGCCTTAAAAGAATGGCTGAAATGGTTGCACATTTTTCGGCAGGTGTCCAATACTCTGTACGCTGCACTGCCTTTATTACCCAAGAATGTTTGGACAACCAGGTTTATACAGTGCGCCAAACACGGCACTCTGAAATAGTGACCCAGCTTCATGGCCTTAACTATATTGGCGCCATTGTCCGTGGAAACATAACCAACCTGGCGTTTTTTTGGGGACAGCCAGTTAAGGACCTTTGTGTTAAAGACATCCAAAATGTTTTCTGCTGTGTGACGTTTCTCCAAACCAAACATGGCTAGTGTTGCATGTTTCCGAGCAGCTTTAAAAACAATGTCCGGGTCAACACCTGTGTTTAGCTTTGCTTTAGCCCCTGAAAAAGAGACCCAGTGTGCAGTGATGCACATGTAATCAGCGCCTGCGCCACTGATCCACATGTCTGTTGTCAGATGTATAGTGTGAGCAGCACTCTTCTGCAAAGCTGCCCCAATCACCTCCAGAACATCTTCATGTAGTGCTGGAACCGCAACTCAGGCAAAATAGAACCGGCTAGGAACCTTCCATTTAGGGCAGAGCGCTGCCACTAATTCTAGAAAACCAACCCCTTCTACAAAAGAAAAAGGGAGAAGATCCAGAGCTAGCATTTTAGCCAGCTTAGTGTTATACAGACGCGTCAGTGGATGGTTGCGTTCATATTGCGCTTCTGTAAACAACATCTTTTTAATGTTGCCCTGGACCAAGGATTTACGGGATGATGATGATATCTTCGATCCAGTTACGCTCGCTGATGAACTTTTCCGCCTTGATGTCTCACTCTCTCCCACACTCTTAGTGTGGCTCTCATGGGGTGTGCTGCTGACAGGGGTACTGGGTGTAAGTGAAGTGTTTGAATCGTCTTCTTCCTCCTCGTCATCATCAGATGAAAAATCAACGTTTTCATTACGTGCAATTCGGGCTTCCTTGACCGCCTCTAGGTGCGCAAACCATTGGACAGGGTGCGCTCTCCTAAGATGACCTCTCTGGCCTCCGGTACCATAGCTGGTACCAAACTTGCCACAACTAACTCGAAACTTACACATGCTACAAATGGCTACGTTTTCCATTCTTGGGCAAACACTAAAGAAGTCCCAAACTGGAGACTTGAAATGTCTTTGGGGGCCGGAGGAGGCGGCGATACTGGTGGTGGTGGTCCTGCTGCTAATGCCAGATGAAGTGGAGGATGTGGATTGCCGAACTTCAGTACGTTTTGTACTTTCACCACCACTAATTGAGGTCGAGGTGGATGGAAGTCCCTTCTTGCGAGGAAGAAATATGGAAGCTTTAGGTGTTGGTGTACTAGATAACTCCAAATCCAATGATTGTTGTGTTTCCATTGACTCCTCGTCGACATCATCATCACGCTCAGCAGCTTCTCAGGATAGGGTCAAAATGTCTCTTTGCTGCATGCCCGCTGGGGCTGCAGTGACCATTATGATGACTGGATCGTCGTCGTGAAGGGCTTCATCATCAGCAGTATGCGTCACTTCTTGTTGAGCCTCATCACACTCCATAGCTATGAGTTTTTCGACGACCTTCCTTTTACGCTTAGGTATCTTTGTCAGATCATGGTGTGCCTCACTCTCAGGCTGCCGTGGTGGTACCCATTCGTCATCCAGATCATCAGTAGGAGGTGAGCTTGAAGAAGATGTAGACACCCCCCTTGATCTTTACCTTGCTAGGGATGTGGAAGACAATGAATGATCATCAGGAGGAGTGGCTTCCTCAAATGATACCTCGGTCTGATAGTCAATTTCCTGATGTGCCCCTCCTTCGAGAGGAACAACTATTGTGGGCACTTGTGACCCTCCATGCACCTCTGCTTGCGCATCTCCTTGCACTGCTTCTCCTTCCACATATACTTGGGCTTGTACTACTTGCACATGTTGTTGCGGCTGTGGTTGTTCAACACTTGTCAGATGAGTTACAACAACCTGTGTTGATTCAGGGACATTGCTGCTACTTTCTTGCGATGAGCCAACATCACTGGTCGATGGTGATTGAAGAAGTACACTGACTGCCTCTGAAGCACTCAAGGGCTTTGACTTAAGTTGGCGTGGTGGTGGAGGCACTGAACCGAATGGAGTGGGGGTGCTGCTCCCAGCTTGGTCTCCAGCAGATCCTGCTGCTGCAGGCGTACTTTTTTTTTTGCTCCCAAAAAACGTGGCGGTTGGCACACCAGCCTCCTTGGTAACTTGCTTCTTCTGCTCCTTCCTAGCAACTTTCTTGCTAGAGGAGCTACGGAGACCTTTTTTTGGGGCCATCTTCTTCAGAGCAGGTCAGACAGCAGGCCGCAGTTGCACGAATTGTAGAGTTGTCTGAGGCCAGACGTGACGTCGCGTGACGTTATGCTGCACACACACACCGCTGCAGGACTTCTTCCTGGCACTGGTGGTTCTCTTGAGTCTTGTGCACCTAAAAACAATGGAAGACAGAGGAACATGAGTTCAGTTATACACCCCAAATAAATCGAAAAAAACCCAGAAAAATCAGCACAATCCCATTCCATCCATGCCCTCCATGATGTTTAAGTTCAAGACACCCCACAGAAAGAATAGGCCCATGCTAGACTCAAATACCCCTAGTGAAAAGGCCACAAGTACAGCCCCCAAAAACGAAAATCACTGAAAAATCAGCACAATCCCATTCCATCCATGCCCTCCATGATGTTTAAATTCAAGACAACCCACAGAAAGACTAGGCCCATGCAAGACTCACTACCCCTGGGCATAAAGGTTGAAAAGTAGGCAAAATGGTTGCAGGCCTAACAACAATGCCTACATTCAAAATGGCCACTTGCCTCCCTGCACATGGCCAGGCCCTGTAGCAGCACTCAAAATGGCCCCCAGCCACATGGCCTGTCCCTCCCCATGAACACCCCCAAAATTCGAAAATCACTGAAAAATCAGCACAATCCCATTCCATCCATGCCCTCCATGATGTTTAAGTTCAAGACACCCCACAGAAAGACTAGGCCCATGCTAGACTCAAATACCCCTAGTGAAAAGGCCACAAGTACAGCCCCAAAAAACAAAAATCACTGAAAAATCAGCACAATCCCATTCCATCCATGCCCTCCATGATGTTTAAATTCAAGACAACCCACAGAAATACTAGGCCCATGCAAGACTCACTACCCCTGGGCATAAAGGTTGAAAAGTAGGCAAAATGGTTGCAGGCCTAACAACAATGCCTACATTCAAAATGGCCACTTGCCTCCCTGCACATGGCCAGGTCCTGTAGCAGCACTCAAAATGGCCCCCAGCCACATGGCCTGTCCCTCCCCATGAACACCCCCAAAAATCGAGAATCACTGAAAAATCAGCACAATCCCGTTCCATCCATGCCCTCCAGGATGTTTAAGTTCAAGACACCCCACAGAAAGACTAGGCCCATGCAAGACTCAATACCCCTGGTGAAAAGGCCACAAGTACAGCCCCAAAAAACGAAAATTACTGAAAAATCAGCACAATCCCATTCCATCCATGCCCTCCATGATGTTTACGTTCAAGACACCCCACAGAAAGACTAGGCCCATGCTAGACTCAAATACCCCTAGTGAAAAGGCCACAAGTACAGCCCCCAAAAACGAAAATCACTGAAAAATCTGCACAATCCCATTCCATCCATGCCCTCCATGATGTTTAAATTCAAGACACCCCACAGAAAGACTAGGCCCATGCAAGACTCACTACCCCTGGCATAAAGGTTGAAAAGTAGGCAACATGGTTGCAGGCCTAACAACAATGCCTGCATTCAAAATGGCCACTTGCCTTCCAGCACATGGCCAGGGCCTGTAGCAGCAGTCAAAATGGCCCCCAGCCACATGGCCTGTCCCTCCCCATGAACACCCCCAAAAATCGAAAAACACTGAAAAATCAGCACAATCTCATTCCATTCATGCCCTCCATGATGTTTAAGTTCAAGACAACCCAAAGAAAGACTAGGCCCATGCAAGACTCAAATACCCCTAGTGAAAATGCCACAAGTACAGCCCCAAAAAACGAAAATCACTGAAAAATCAGCACAATCGCATTCCATCCATGCCCTCCATGATGTTTAAGTTCAAGACACCCCACAGAAAGACTAGGCCCATGCAAGACTCAATACCCCTGGTGAAAAGGCCACAAGTACAGCCCCAAAAAACGAAAATCACTGAAAAATCAGCACAATCCCATTCCATCCATGCCCTCCGTGATGTTTAAATTCAAGACAACCCACAGAAAGACAAGGCCCATGCAAGACTCACTACCCCTGGGCATAAAGGTTGAAAAGTAGGCAAAATGGTTGCAGGCCTAACAACAATGCCTACATTCAAAATGGCCACTTGCCTCCCTGCACATGGCCAGGCCCTGTAGCAGCACTCAAAATGGCCCCCAGCCACATGGCCTGTCCCTCCCCATGAACACCCCCAAAAATCGAGAATCACTGAAAAATCAGCACAATCCCATTCCATCCATGCCCTCCATGATGTTTAAGTTCAAGACACCTCACAGAAAGACTAGGCCCATGCAAGACTCAATACCCCTGGTGAAAAGGCCACAAGTACAGCCCCAAAAAACGAAAATTACTGAAAAATCAGCACAATCCCATTCCATCCATGCCCTCCATGATGTTTACGTTCAAGACACCCCACAGAAAGACTAGGCCCATGCTCGACTCAAATACCCCTAGTGAAAAGGCCACAAGTACAGCCCCCAAAAACGAAAATCACTGAAAAATCTGCACAATCCCATTCCATCCATGCCCTCCATGATGTTTAAATTCAAGACACCCCACAGAAAGACTAGGCCCATGCAAGACTCACTACCCCTGGGCATAAAGGTTGAAAAGTAGGCAAAATGGTTGCAGGCCTAACAACAATGCCTGCATTCAAAATGGCCACTTGCCTCCCAGCACATGGCCAGGGCCTGTAGCAGCACTCAAAATGGCCCCCAGCCACATGGCCTGTCCCTCCCCATGAACACCCCCAAAAATCGAAAAACACTGAAAAATCAGCACACTCCCATTCCATCCATGCCCTCCATGATGTTTAAGTTCAAGACACCCCACAAAAAGACTAGGCCCATGCTAAACTCAAATACCCCTGGTGAAAAGGCCACAAGTACAGCCACAAAAAACGAAAATAACTGAAAAATCAGCACAATCCCTTTCCATCCATGCCCTCCATGATGTTTAAGTTCAAGACACCCCACAGAAAGACTAGGCCCATGCTAGACTCAAATACCCCTGGTGAAAAGGCCACAAGTACAGCCCCAAAAAACGAAAATCACTGAAAAATCAGCACAATCCCAATCCATCCATGCCCTCCATGATGTTTAAGTTCAAGACACCCCACAGAAAGACTCAGTCCACCCACCACTAAGTACCCCTGGGCAAAAGGCCCCAAAACAGCCCAAAAATCGAAAATTCCAAAATTGTAGTTGCAGCAACTGTAATGCCCCAAACAAACTTACTGGTAAAATTTCTAATCCAACAGTGATCCAAAGAAAGTCAAAAAGGCCTCAAATCCAAATATCCAGCAGCATCCACAAAAAGTAATCCTTCCAGATCCAAATGAAAAGTGACCAGGAGATGGACAAAGCACTGGGAGGAGCCTGCTGGACAGGAACAGGAAGTTGAAGACTGTGGGGCACTTCCTTTCTCCCACCCCCTCCCCCCCTCCCCAAAATGGACTCCTCGCTAAAAAAGTGCAGGCAAATGTCAACCTAAGGAGTTATTCAGATAAAAATCATCATTTCAAGAAGGTTTATGCTGCTTGCTGGTGGATTTCTTGTGCAGAATTGCAAATTTTATATTTTTGCTTGTGCGAGATTGTTGCTGCTCGCCGCATCTCAAATCTTGCAATTGCGAAGTACCGCGAGACGTGATCTCGCCGTACTCGCGTTGACAAACTCTCGCTCTGCAAGTTGGCAAGCCGCGATGACGTAATCGCGCTCGCCAAATTCCCGCGGGATCCCGCAGCAAGATCCAAAATGGCGCAGCACTCGCAAAATATCGAGAAAAACAACTCGGCAAACGATGATAAACGCCGCGCGCCGCAAAATTGTATCACCAACGGCGCGCGCCGCAAAATTGTATCACCAAGAAAAAAAAAATCCGCTGCGTGCGAATTTGCGGATTTTGCGGGAAATTCGCAAATCTCGCGGATTGCGAATTTACCGAAAATCTGCAAAATTCGCGAGCGTAACGGATTTTCCACCCATATTTACCTGGGACTGCCTCGACACGGTTTCATGGCACAAGCAGCTCTTGCCTGGTTCGGCGGGTACATCCTCGCCGGGCGGGAGCGGGCCGGGGACAGTTCGCCAAAAGCCTGCGCTGCCCTTTCGATCAGGCGCCGGTGGGGAATTTCAGCCCAAGACCGTCGGAAATGGCGGCAAGCGGGGGGTTTGTTGGGGCTTCAACAGAGGCAACTGTAACAGGCCCCAGGGAACATGTAGGTTCAGGCATGCGTGTGCGGGCTGTGGGAACTCCTCTCACCCGGAGAGTAGCTGTAGATCAAAGAACGGTGGAACGGGAGGAAAAGGGGGGTCTAAGCAAGAGTGAGGTGATGCTTGGGAAACGATTGCCTTCACCTGTCGACATTATGGCTCTGACTCCCTGGTTGAACATATACCCTGATCATGTATCCGCCGGGGTTTTGAGGAATGGATTCCTATATGGCTTCAACATCCCGGCGGGAGATTTTCGGGGGGACTCCTTTTGTAAAAATCAGTTATCTGTCCAACGCAACCCAGGCATAGCAGCAAAGAAGATTTCCAAAGAAGTCAGCTTGCGGCGGGTGGCAGGGCCTTTTCCATGCCCGCCGGTGGCGGATTTCGTGTGTTCACCGCTAGGAGTGGTTCCAAAGAAAGACCCAGGGGAGTTTAGACTCATTCACAACCTGTCGGCTCCAAGGGGCTCCTCGGTGAATGAAGCCATTGATCTGGATGTTTGTTCTGTTCGGTACGCATCGTTTGACGATGCCGTTGCCCTATTGAATCATCTGGGCCCCGGAGCGCTGATGGCGAAATCGGACATCGAATCGGCATTCAGGTTGCTCCCGGTACACCCGCGGGACCAGCGCTTGCTAGGTTTTGCGTTCCAAGGGAGTTATTACATGGATAAATGCATGCCTATGGGTTGCTCCATTTCTTGTGCTTATTTTGAGATGTTCAGCTGTTTTTTAGAGTGGGCATTCACCGAGGCCACAGGGCATAGGTACGTAATGCACTATCTAGATGACTTCCTGTTCTTAGGACCAGCCGGCAATACGAAATGTGCACAGGCGCTGCAGGACTTCTGCATCCTCATGCGGGAGTTCGGAGTCCCATTGGCACCAGGTAAGATGGTGGGGCCATCTACTTCACTGGAGTTTCTGGGAATTGAGCTCGATTCTGTAGAAGGATGTTTCCATTTACCAATGGAAAAGGTGGCCAAGTTTAGGGCTTCTTTAACGCAATGCCTGGACAAGGAGAAAGTGACCCTGCACCAATTACAGCAAACAGTGGGTCAGCTTAACTTTGCCTTAAGAGTGATACCGATGGCCCGCCCCTTCTCACGCTCTATTGCACAAGCTATGGTTGGCCTCAAGGAGGGACACCACCGTACAAGACTGTCGGCAGAGGTTCGCCAGGATATGCGCATTTGGTTGGCATTTCTGGCGGACTTCAACGGTCGAGTAGTGTGGAACAAACCACCAGCATCGTCGGACGAACTGGGTTTGTGGACCGATTCAGCTGGGAGCGTGGGATTTGGCGCCATCTTTGGTAACCAATGGTCAGCGCAAGTATGGCCAACGTGGTGGCACTCCAGCGGCCTGACAGGTAACATTGGGTTCTTGGAGCTGTTTCCCATTTGGGTTGCTCTGATGGCATGGCCGGACGACTTTAGGGACCGCTCAGTGGTGTTTTGGTCTGACAATATGACTGTGGTTGAGTGCATTAATCAGCAGGTAGCCCGCTGCAAGTGGATCTTGAGATTGTTAAAAGAAATTGTTTTACGTTGCATGAAATTGAATGTACAGTTCAGGGCAAAACATGTGCCGGGTGTACTGAATAATGCAGCTGATGCACTCTCTCGTTCACACATGCAGGCTTTCAGGGGCTATCTACCCACAGCGGACCTAGTGGCGGCACCGTTCCCCGAAGCGCTATGGCTAATCGGTGCCCCGGATTACAAGACCTCGTGGCAGCCAGCGTAGCTCCCAGGACAAGGAAGGCTTACGAAGGAGCGTTTTGTTCCTACTGCACATTTTTGGGTCCGACAGGGAGACAGAGCTGGGGTCAGGAGGAATCCTTCCTGGGGTTCCTGGTAGCGCTGCACAGAGAAGGCCGATCAGCGGCAACTGCCAACAGACATAGGGCGGCCATTTCGTTCATGGCACAGCTACACGGCATAAGGGACCCAATGGGTTCCTTTTTAGTCAGGAATGCGCTTCGCGTCTGGCAACGCCTCGAGGGTCGCAAACAAGATACGAGGCGCCCGATTGGCTTAGAAAGATTGTCTCTGCTTTTAGCAAAGCTGGATGAGACGTGCTCCTCCCCTTCTGAAGCAGTCCTGTTCCGGGCAGCTTTCGCCTTGGCATTCCATGAGGCTATGCGGGTAAGGGAACTCGTGGCGAGGAACAAGAAGGATATGGAGGGAGGCCTGTGCAGGGATCACGTACGAATAAGGGGTGATTCGATGCTAATCTCGATAGCCAGGTCCAAGACAGACCAGGGAGCTATGGGAGATAGTGTTGTTGTGCAGCGCGCTCGAGGGTCCCCCACTTGTCCGATAAAGTGTTTAGAGGAATACTTGGCACAGAGGACGGCTACATGGGGAGGGAGCCTGCTTAGGCACAATGATGGCACCCCTCTGACGAGATTTCAGTTTCAGAAGGTGCTAGCACTTACAATCGCTGCCGCGGGCATGGACCCGTGCAATTTTGGGACCCACTCATTTAGGATAGGGGCTGCTACTGAGGCTACGGCCCGGGGTCAGGGTGCGGAGGAAGTGAAACAGCTAGGCCGTTGGTCCTCGAATTGCTTCAAAAGGTATGTGCGATTGCACATGTTGTAAAGGCCAATTGACATGCACTCACGCTTCTTGTCTTTTGTTTGAATAACAGTTTCGCAAGCCTGTCACGCGGGGCGGAATTGGAAGTCGATCCTACATCAGGAGACCAGCGGTCGAGGATCACCGACTGGAGAGCGAGTGGTATGGGTCGTGGGCCACTCATATGTGAGGCGCGCCGGGGACGTATTCAAGGCAGGTGACGCGATTCACGCATCTGGGGAATACGGGTACAGAGTGACCTTCCATGGGAAGGGTGGCCTCTGTTTTGACCAATTTCAGTTGTTTATGGAGGGTCTTTTAGGGCGGCAAAGGTCACCGCCATCTGTAGTCATAGTACACCTGGGGGGCAATGACTTAGTGAAGCTGGGAAGACGAGTGTTATTAGAACACATTCTGTCGGCAGTTAGCTGGTTGGCTAAGAGACTCCCGGGGTGCACGATTGCCTGGTCCCACATGATCCCCAGGAAGGTTTGGCGGGGGGGGTCTCTCAGTGTCCGCGTTGAACCACTCGGTAAAGAGGGTCAACAATAAAATTGGGAAATTGTTTCGCTCCGCGCAGTTGCATAGCATTCCCCACGGGTGTATTCGGGGTGATCACATGTATCTGAATGATGGGGTTCACCTGTCCATGGAGGGGAATGATTTACTCATAGGAGACGTCATAGCATGGCTAAGGGGTTTGAGGAAGCATGACCTTTAGGAGGAGTGGGGGGGCCGGATAGTCGGTCAACTATCCGGCCTGTGGCGGTAAGGTCATGATCGGTGAGCAGTAATTTCAAGGTCCCTAGAGGGGGGCGCCACCCAGAATGGATGGGAGCGCCGGGGGGAAGGCGGCCATTGGCCCCTTCCACGGGGAGGCGGCACCCACTAAGGATGGGTCGCCTAGGGGGAGACGGCCATAGGCCCCTCCCAGGGGGGAGACGGCTAGATGCCCCTCCTACGAATTTCCCGGGGGCCGGATATCCGCTCCGGCGGAAGAGAGTGTGGGGATGGGGGGGGAGTCCACGCTGTCCTTCCTACAGATACCTCACACGGGAACTCGGACGACCTTTAAGATGGCGTCGAGTGAAAGGGGGCCCCTACGACAAGGGAAGTTACAGTTCGCAATGAGGGTAAAGTCCTCAGCGCATGCGCCACTCACACCGTGAGGGCGGGATTTTGGTAGTAGGGATCTGACACCGGTTAAGACCTTGCCGTTGGCCCTTAATGCTAGGATGTACAATTTTAAGTTAGAATGTATGCATTTTCAGGATGCTAGACTCGGCTAGGAAACCTTTGTATTAGAGATCTGTTAAGGTTAGCCAAAGAACATGTCTTCATCAAAATGTAATAAAAGAAAAATTGTATATAATTCATGAAACGTTTTAATTTAATGTTTTAAATTTTGTTTCATATTTTAATAAATACGGCCGGGGGGGTAACTCCCCCCCGCCTTCCAAAAGTTCAAACCTGTGTCTGTCTCCTCCCATTGGGGAATTGGTGTTGGGAGGGGGTGGCGGGCATCCCGGCCATATGGAAAGGGAAGACCACTCGGTCCCCCCGAACATATGGATGGGTGCCCCGATCCCCCCGGGAAACCATTTTGGGCAGGGGGTGTGGTTCGGCTGGTATGCCCAAAGTGGCGTAGCCGGAGCACGCCCTTTCCCGCCCAGGAGGGGTTGTCCTAGACACCTGCCCGGAAGACCGCGCCCAGTTGGCGTACCTAAGGAGGGTCCCCGCCCTCCCGCAGACGGATAAATAGAGCGGGAATCTGAAGAAGCGTCCTCTTGTTCCTGTGCTCTGAAGGCTGCACCACTCGTTGCTCGTGAGCCCTCGACGGAACAAGCGGCAATTTTGACCCACCCACCAGCCCGTATTGCAATGTTTATTTGAATAAAGTAATTGTGGATGATATCCGATTGTATTAAAGAGATGCAGTCATGTTTTCAGTATTTATGTATGCCTTGGATTAAAAAGATGTGTATAGGCCTTTTTTCCTTTGTAGAAAAGTAAAGGAGTGTTTCACGTAATAAAATTGTCGTCTGCTTTAGGACTTTTTTCCCTTTGTAGAAATGTAAAGTTGATGACTCGTCAAGGCTGTGTCAGATTAGGTGAATTTTTTCTTCCCTTAGTAGGTAAAACAACTGTCGTATTTATTTTTTGGTCGGGCGGTAAGGTCATGATCGGTGAGCAGTAATTTCAAGGTCCCTAGAGGGGGGCGCCACCCAGAATGGATGGGAGCGCCCGGGGGGAGGCGGCCATTGGCCCCTTCCACGGGGAGGCGGCACCCACTAAGGATGGGTCGCCAAGGGGGAGACAGCCATAGGCCCCTCCCAGGGGGGAGATGGCTAGATGCCCCTCCTACGAATTTCCCGGGGGCCGGATATCCGCTCTGGCGGAAGAGAGTGTGGGGATGGGGGGGGAGTCCAGGCTGTCCTTCCTACAGATACCTCACACGGGAACTCGGACGACCTTTAAGATGGCGTCGAGTGAAAGGGGGCCCCCACGACAAGGGAAGTTACAGTTGGCAATGAGGGTAAAGTCCTCTGCGCATGCGCCACTCACACCGTGAGGGCGGGATTTTGGTAGTAGGGATCTGACACCGGTTAAGACCTTGCCGTTGGCCCTTAATGCTAGGATGTACAATTTTAAGTTAGAATGTATGCATTTTCAGGATGCTAGACTCGGCTAGGAAACCTTTGTATTAGAGATCTGTTAAGGTTAGCCAAAGAACATGTCTTCATCAAAATGTAATGAAAGTAAAATTGTACATAATTCATGAAACGTTTTAATTTAATGTTTTAAATTTTGTTTCATATTTTAATAAATACGGCCGGGGGGGTAACTCCCCCCCGCCTTCCAAAATTTCAAACCTGTGTCTGTCTCCTCCCATTGGGGAATTGGTGTTGGGAGGGGGTGGCGGGCATCTCGGCCATAGGTGTTGTCCTACCTCGTGTCCGACAATACAAGTTACCTCCAGATGCAGAACAAGCCCTCATCCAGATTATCGATGACTTAATATAGAAAGGAGTAGTCATAGAAGTACCCTCCAACGTATGTAATTCACCAGTCTTACCAGTAAGAAAGAAAACAGATGACGGTGCATCACCAGTTTACAGATTAGTAGTTGACCTACGTGAGCTCAATAAATGTGTGGTACCACAATATCCTGTGGTTTCTGACATCAGTACTCTGCTAACAGTTATAGATCCTGAAGCCACACATTTTACTGTAATCGACCTAAAGAACGCTTTCTTCAGTGTACCCATTCACCAAGACAGTCAGTACCTATTCGGATTCTCACTACAAGGTTGTAGTTTCTGTTTCACAAGAGCTCCTCAAGGGTACACAGAAAGTCCTAGTATCTACAGTCAGGCACTTAAAAGACAGTTAGACGACATTGTAATGCCCTCAAATACAACATTGTTACAATATGTCGATGACTTGCTGATCACCTCACGCTCCGAACCAGAATGTGAACAAGCATCACGAATTGTCCTTAAGTTCCTTGCACAACATGGCCACAAGGTGTCACCCTCGAAATTGCAATTGTGTTTACAGCAGGTGGCCTATTTAGGACACCTGCTGTCAAAGGAGGGTAGGGCACTCACACCTGAAAGAATTCAACTCATTTTTAACATTCCTGTCCCTAAGACACAAAAAGAAGTCTGTACCTTCATTGGCCTCCCTTCCTACTGTAGACAGTGGATTCTCCAATTTGCATACTTGGCCAAACCCCTGATACAACTAACGACCACAACCTCTTCCCCATTGTCATGGACACCTGTCCATACTTTTGCTTTTGATACCCTTAAACAAGCATTATGCTCTGCACCTGTCCTAGCTACACCGGATTATGCCAAACCATTTGTCATCTTTGTCACAGAACGGGAAGGTACAGCCTTGTCAGTGCTCACACAAACACAAGCCAACAAACATCGTCCCTGTGCTTATTTTTCTAGCACCCTTGACCCTGTTGCACAAGGTTTGCCTGCCTGTTTGAAATCTGTCGCAGCTACAGCTCTAGCAATACGACAAAGTGATTCCATAGTACTAGGACACTCTCTTGAAGTACAAGTTCCACATGCAGTAGAACTCTTGAATAGGACACAGACACAACACATGACCATAGCTCGCCTCACAGGTTACGAAGTCACTCTGTTCCAACCCCACATCATCATCAAAAGATGCAATATCCTCAACCCAGCTACATTACTGCCTACTGTTCCAGTTGACAATCAGATTCACAACTGTTTAGAAGTAGTCGAACTGGTCACAAAATCCCGGTCTGATCTTACAGATGTTCCCCTAAGTGCACCAGAACACACACTGTTTGTAGGCGGATCCTGTAACCGCCTCTAATCAGGCGAACTTTCAGCAGCCTATGCTGTCACTACAGAAACGCAGTCCTCCTAGCAGCTAGAATATCCGTACATTCAGCACAAGCAGCAGAACTAATAGCTCTCACACAAGCATGTGAGTGGTCTAAAGGGAAACGAGTCAACATCTACACCGATTCGCAATACGCGTTCGGGGTAGTCCACAATTTAGGCATCCTATGGAGGGAGAGAGGTTTCCTAACCTCTCATGGAACAAAGATCCAACATGGAGATCTTATCCTCCAGCTACTAGAAGCAATACACGGACCCACAGAAGTAGCTATACTAAAATGCAAAGCACACACCAAAGTCATAGACTCTAACACTAGAGGTAATGCTCTGGCGGATGCCACAGCTAAACATGCTGCTCAGACAGGAACACTAAACACTGAAACCATCATTAGAACTATCTGTCCAGTTATCAATCCCACCAAAGATGCAGTAGACATCCAAAACGAAGCTACAGAGACCGAAAAGAGAAAATGGGAGGAAGAGGGAGGTTCACCCACAGATCAAGGTTGGGTAACAAAAGATAAGTCCAGATGGTTTCTCCCTGACATAATGGTTCCCTTAATGATAGAAACTGCTCATGGTCCCGCCCATCTAGGAGAAAAAGGAATGTTAGACAGTCTGAATTTAATATGGCACAAAAGCACCTGGGTGCAGCAGCCAAACAAAAAGTACGAACCTGTATGATTTGCTGTCAGTTCAATCCCGGGAAAAGTGTATCGGTTGAACAAGGAAGGTTCCATCCCCAGACCACCCCTTTGAAGTCCTCCAAATGGATTATATCCTAATGGAAAGATGTCGAGGATATAAGTATGTCCTCGTATTAGTCTGTACCTTAACCCGATGGACTGAAGCTTACCCTGTCCCAGACTACGGTACCCAAATGACAGCTAAACAATTGGTGAGGGAATTGTTTCCTAGATATGGGTTGCCCAAAGTCATCTACTCTGACAATGAACAACCATTCTCCTCTAAATTAATGGAAGCAGTATCCTTACTGTTAGGATACACATGGAAATTTCACTGTGTTAGACATCCCCAAGCAGCAGGACTAGTCGAACGACACAACCAGACATTAAAAACCAAACTGTCAAAAATATGTGCTGACAAACAAATAGACTGGGTAACAGCCCTTCCAGTTGCCCTGTTCTACATGCAAATGGTGGCATATTCTCGGACGGGCCAGTCACCCTATGAGGTCACATATGGGAGACCTCCAAATATCTGGGGTGTCCCATCTCCTAAAAAGTTAACTGATATTGATGCAAATGTACTGACAGATTACTTGGCTTCTTTGACGTCTGCACTACACTCTTGCCATTCACAGGTGGCTGCAGCCTTTCCAGACAAGACCACGCCCGACGAGCACTCCCTTCAGCCCGGACAATGGGTGCTCGTCAGAAATTTTGACCGAACCAGCACCCTGGAAAGAAGGTGGACATCTCCCAAGCTGGTGCTGCTCACAATGAGGACCGCCGTCAAAGTCGAAGGACGAAAGGGGTGGCTCCACGTGAGCCACTGCAAGCCTTTCTACCCACCAATTCCTTCGGACGCTGTTGCTGATCCCGAGACCAGAGACACTAAAACATCAGACTTTAAAGACACTGAAACAACAGACTTTATTTCACCCCTTCCAGAACTTTTGCCCAAAGAAGAGTACAAATCACGGCTACGATCTTATCCAAAACAGACTTGAGACATTGCGCCTGACCTCGGCCTACCAGTGGCTATTTAAGCCCAAGACGGACGCTTGGTGAAGCGGTTGCTGGGAAGTGTCCGGTCACTGGTGCATACTTTACTCAGACTAAGCAGCCGAAATCATGAAGATAAAGACTCATCGTGCGAAATTGTTGCAGAACAAAGTTTCCATTTTCCTTTCTATCATGATTCCTATTTTCTGCATCATGGCTTGTCTAGGTTGGTTCCTTCATCTAGCTTTTCCACTTTGTTCCCCTACGCTTTTGAACAACACTGCTATGCATTCACACGTAGATCTTCCCCTGCATCTCGAAAGTAGGAGAAAAGAATTCTTCAATAACACATTCATCTCCACACTCCATCAACACCAACTGTTGGGTCTGCGGCTTAATGCCACATTCCGTACACGGAGGTATGCCATTTATCCCTCTCCCTTTCGGCTATGCTGGATCTACCTATGCTCTCTCTATGATATTCTCCGCCTCTGTTAGAAACATCCCTGAGACCAAGACCAGAAGCACTAGTACCTGGAACGAAATTAAGACAAAGACTGTGCGCGCTGTTCAAAAGATGGTAGATTTCACCACGACATGGGGACGAGCAGATACTAGTGAAAATACTAGTTATTCCCTCTCACTACCTCCTTTAGAGAAACATTCTCAATTTAGAAGAAACAGACAGAGCAGGGAGGATGGGCTGTGCCTCATAAGGGCCTGTTTTGTGTAAGAGGTAAGGGCAAGGGTCTGAAGATGGGAGACAGTGAGTGTAATAAGACGTACACCCTTCCCGATTTGAATTCCCCACAATGGCCACCGCCCCCAACACATATTTTATCTGTGGACCTCAAGCACGTACTTGGCTACCTCAAGGCTGGTCCGGGAAGTGCTATATTGCATTTCTCCTCCCCCCTACCTTCACCGCCCCAGCAGATTATCATCTAAGTGATCCTCCGACCGTGATTAATAGACGGCGAAGGGGGGTCATAGATGGTGAAGACGCAATGGATCAGGAGGCTGGCGATTTCTTCAAAGGAATCATCCCTTTCTGGGGGCCCATGATCAATAGCCGCCACATAAGACAACTGACTCGTGTAGTCCAGGGAGCCATAAATGAAACAGCTGGTGCATTAAGTAACATCACCGCTGAGATGGCTTCCGATAGACTTATGACGTTATGGAACCGTATGGTCCTAGATATCATATTAGCGGACCGTGGTGGTGTATGTGAACTGATTGGATCCAGCTGCTGTATGTACATTCCAGATAATGTCCCCTCAGTGTATTCTGCCATTTCCCGCCTTCATGTACTTTCCAAGAAGCTAGACGCAGACACTGCTGCCTGGTCCCTGGCGGCATGGCTCTGGGGCCTCCTGTCCTCATGGGGATGGAAGATCCTTACGATAATAGGTCTTGCACTAGCCATTCTCTTCTCCTGTTGCCTCTGTATTCAGTGTGGCCCAGCTCTCTGTAGTTTCTATATTACTGCCTGCATTCCCAAACCCCAGTCCAGAAAGAAAGAAAAGGAAAGAATAATGTTACAGGAACAAGTAGACAGCCTAATGAGTGTAGAAGTAGACTAAAAAGAAGAAGAATTTTAAAAGGGTATATTATGGGACAAGGAGGGAATGTGGAAAATGATTTTTCTCATAGTTTATGTCCCATCATACACCCTCTCAGTCACGTCCCCGAGCCCATCATGTCAGAAATGAACACACGAGCAAACCCGATCATGCGCACACAAAGTTGCACCCGCACTCTCCTTCCTCTAAAATTCAAAGGTACATCCTTATGGTCAGGGCGATTCCGAGAACCAGCTTCCTCACTCAAACTGTACATTCCTATGGTTAAGCCAATTCCGAGAACAAGACCCCCATTTGTAACCATTTCCCTATAATAGGGCCGATTCTGCAAAATAGGGCCCGTTTTGCTAAACCACGACGACAACCAATTCTGAGAAGAAGAGCCCCCGAATGCTGAAACACGACAAACAGATATCCTGTCATGATCATCTCTCTCTCTCTTATCTAAGGAACCAGCCTAGGGTTTTTTCTCCACATTTCTGCTTCTCTTGTGCTTCCTCATTCAATCATGACGCAGCCTAATCTCCTCTGCCATGTTTCCTCTTTTCATGATGCAGCCTCTTCTTCTTAGTCATGACTTCTGTTTTTTTGCAACGTATGACACATGCCTGCATTAGAGGGAAGCTCCTTCCTCTTTTCAATGTATAAATATACTGTGTTCTGATAATAAAGTTAGAGATTCTTCCGATCCTCCTCAGGTGACGGAGCTCTCCCTTAACTCGAGTTACTGAATAAAGACCCTGAATTTGAACCACCACGGACTCTGCTCTTCATATTTGACCTTATTGATATTATAGAAATTCCGATCAAGGTAAATTACTAAAATATTTACCACAGTGAAATGGACTTTTAATAAATCCAGCCGCATCACGTACGTTATAACAGTTGTTGCGGGCCGTTTATTTGGAGTCGTTGATATAAATCACACCCTGTGACTTGGCGTCCCCCACAGTGCCCGAGTGCGATCTAGAACTGGAGGGAATGCCGTAATACGACCCGGAATTCAGGATCGTGAACAGAATTTGCTCTCCCCCCAAGCGCAACATACCTGATTGTTTGGAAAGCGCTCACAGTGAATGTGCTAGTGTCCTCTCCTATGTGTACTTGTTCCTGTCAATAAAGAAGCACACATTCAACTGCTTTGCTCATCATATTCTTTAAAAGCAGTTCACAAGTACCAGCGCTTAAAAATACACACGTTACCTGATACTGCCGCTTGTGTGTCGGTCACTCAGTTAACCTACTCATCTGGGGCAGTGGCCATTTCGAAACGCTAGCTTCCAAAAAAATTTTATCGCACCAGTGTTTTTTGGGGCACATATTCTACACTTCCTCCATCAACAAAAATGGGGCCGCTTGTTTGTAACTGTTGCAATTCTTCGGGCAACAAACACTTAATCGGTGTTGGTACCTTAATCCGGACAAATGTATTTCCGTTTTTAAAGGTTTAATACACAGCAGAACATACGGCTGAATGTGAAATCTTGCTCCTTCTATTTTTCTACTCAAAGAAAGAATTCTGGGACACATAGTTTGCTGTTATTGATATAGCTGTTATATTCATTTTCTAGTGGTTTATGACTGAAGAGGTTGCATAAGCAGCAAGAAAGAGATGGACTCATAATCAGGACTTCGACAATCCTGCATTTCACAGATGTAAGTTCCAAAAGTGATTTGCGACAATGATGGGCATTTTGTCCTGTCTATTTAGAGTCTAGATAATTCAGTTAGACTGTTTAATCCTGCCAAAGTGCTGTTAAACTTGAGGATAAGGTATGCCTCTTTTTGTAGTAGTACCCTATCAACATCAGTGGGGCGTTTTTCTTGATTCAATGAGAATAGAATGGACCATTTAAAATCATTCTCACTGTGGCCTTTCTCGACAAAGTGCTTGACCATAGGTGCTGTAATGACTTTCTTTTTAATGCGCGATCTGTGCTGGCTGATTCGCAAATTGACCGGTTGATTAGTTTTGCCTATGTAGATTTTCTTGCATGGACATACTACCACGTACACTAGATTTTTTTGTCCTGTAATTTGTGAAAGCACAATGTTTCCACTTGACTCCAGAACTATGAAATTCATTGCATTCAATTGTACTGGGACAAGCCACACAATTTCCACATTTGTGGTGGCCTTCCACAGGTTTTAACTTCCATTGGGAAAGCAGGTCACTCTTTATTTTAGGTACAGTGATATCTGCCCTAACAATCTGTTGGCCTATGCTTTGGTTTTTCTTATAAGTAAAAATAGGTCGCGGGAACGCACATTCTAACCCTTCAAGAAGATGCCTTTACAAAGTTGGCATTTTCTTGTTCTAACTATTAGGTGCCTGCTGCCAGTGTTGTGGGTCTGAAGACTGCGAATGGCTTAGCTGGTGGACTATGTGTATTCCTTCCAGACAGTGAGGCAAAGGAAGGGGGACTAGATGGTGGCAGAATTGGCGAGGAGGTAGCTGTTCCCAGTTCTGAATTTGTAAAGAAATAAGTGCTGTGGCTCTTGTCAGGTGGTCACTGCACCTTCAATCAATGAATCAATCAGGGGAATTGTAAGCTCACTACTCACTCGTGAGGGTCTCAAGGACCTGTGGTCGAGGGGGGGAAAAAAGGGGAGAGGGAGGGGTTAGCAGTTTGGTTTAGTCGAAGAGCCAGTTCATGAGTATCTTTCTAAAGATGTTCAGGGAGGGGCCACTGTATGTGAGAGTGGCACTGGTTAAAGTTCTATCAGACATTATTAATGCCAACAAAAATCATGGGTATAAATTGGACATCCAAATTGAGGTATTAAAATGGCTCATCAATTTTACTACGGCTCTCAACACCAAGTAGGCCGAAGCATTTGTCAAAGATAAGTTACTTTGGTGTCAATGAAATACAATTGTGAATAAAATCACAAAACTTGCAAAGGCAATGACCACACTAATGCAAGACCTAAGGGAGGAAACTATTACAAATGCCCTAATTAGAAGGTAGCCCTCAACAGTGAAATGGAAAGGAGCTCAACTGACCCTTCGAAGTACTTTGTTCCAATTGCTCAGGAGGGCACAGAGAAAGATAGAGCCCCCACAGAAAAGCTACTCCAAAAACAGAATTTAAAACATAATCAAAAAGAAAAGCTGAATTCAAAGTGAAAGCAAACCTCAAGGCAGAAAGGAGTTATAGAAATTATTGTAAGTGAGGAATCACTAATGGAGGAAGCCGGAAGATCTGAGGGCTCGGTTTGTTCAGAAGCAAAGGCTGATCTGAACCATCCAGAGGATAACTTCGGAGAATGCGGTGTGATGACCTCGCAGTCAACACATGGCAGTAAAATTAAACAGGAAAATAATAGCAACAATAACAATTGTGCCCAGGACAAGCTTTGGGATGGCCTATTAAGGAAAAACCAGAAACACTTATAGAAATTGAATAAGAAAGGGCTAAACAATGGGTTAACCTTACCACTAGAGTATTGTTTAGCATATCGCGTATTCGCTCAGAGGAAAACCCAAGAACCCATGCAGAATTCCGCAGGAATTCAATAGCATGAGAGGGGGGAATGTGATCGGTATGAAGGAGTCACGGTCCAAAGACAGGAGGACCAGGGGTGGCCAGTGCATGAGGGATACATGGAGCAGAAGCCTGCAATGTAATGCAAAAGAATGGACATGAGAACCAAAACAGCAAGTCTATTAAAGTGCAGAAAAGGGTGGGTTTAGAATTACTATAATTATAAATAACATCTGCCGTGCCAACAAGCTTTACCCTTAATTCCCTTCCAGGACCAGGAGCCTTGAAACACGACAGGATCGGGGGTGGAGACAGCAAACATTAATTTGGCACTGCCCATAACAGGATGTACTAGAGAGTGTGGTGATAGCCAAAACCTATTTGCCATTTGCACCTCTCTAATGGGCGAGCCCTTACACCACACACGGGAAGATCGAAAAATATCAGGAATAAAGCTACAACTGGAAAATAGCATCAGATTCCAGATAAAAGGTACTTGTAGTGTCACTCTCTAGCCGGAATAGAAATCACAGGGTAAATAGGATATACACAATAGATAGAATATATTTAGATAAGCTTCCAAAAACCCTGAATCGGAAGATCTGAAATCCCAAGATATCAAATAGGTAACATTCGAGCACCAAGGACAGGGAAAAATATGAACTGAGATAGATTTAAAAGAATTATTCATTTCACCCAGGTTTGAACAAAACAGATCTTTCCTGACCTCCTGGGGCAGAACGCTCTCACACCACCAACATGACTGACTCAGCAATACTTAACCCATCTCCTCTAACAGCAATATGAGCAAAATGTGAAATGCAAAAGGGGAGCCAGAAGACAATTTGGTATTAACCATCTCATGGGTTGCATTGCAAAATCTTGAAAGAGAAGAACCGCCCCTGTTAGGCAAGGAAGGTGAAAACACCATCTAAGTTAGGTGGCACAAAAGTAAAACCCCAGATTCAATAAACAGTTCCAGGATGTAGATAAAAATCTATATACATCATCCCATCTGAAAGAACCAGGTCGGGGGGCAGGGGGGCAGGGGGGCAGGGGGGCAGGGGGGCATGGGCAATCATGCATGGGGAGAGCACCAAGGAGAGGCAGAGCAAAGCTATGTAACAGAATGGGAATTGGGATTAGCTAGTTGGAACTGTAAATCAGCAACCCTGATGATGAACAAAGACCACGCTAAACAAACAAAGAATTAAAGATCTGCTTTTAGAATGCGATAAGGATGACAGAGGACAAGGATAAAAAAAGAGATCTTGAGAAAGTAATGGTAAATTATGTTAATGCCTGTAGGAGTCATGCAGGCTGGAAAGGGATTCTCTGCAAGATTATGTGAAATTCACAGCTCCAGCTAGGCTTTCCGCATAGGATGTCCAATCCATTGGTGGAGTGTCAATTCAAATAAAAGCCAATCGAAAAATTACACATTAAAAATCTGGAAAGCAATGGTGACGCCAGCTTTGTTAAAATCGCTTCAGGCAAGAATTTCCACAGGAAAATGCCCTATACGATCATTGGAAATATAAATCTCCACCCTGCATCCATTAGGAAGAGGGACACAACCAGAATTTCGTTGGAGAGACTGGAGGCTATAAAGCTAGAGTATGTGGATACTCTGCTTATAATTGGTAGTGATGTTAATTCAAATATATTGTGGTCAAGCTGTTCAGAGGAATGGAAAAATATGGAGACTACCTATTGGAATACCCCACGGGTGTCCCAGCATGATCAGAAAAAAAAGCCTTTGGCGAATATTTGACAAACAACCTGGAACCCATGGGCCTGTGGTTCCCCAATGGCAGAACCCAGAGTGATACCCTGGCGGCCTATATGCATTCCACCCCCTTTAGATTAGCCATATTCATTATAAATGGATCTCCATTTGATCACTTCCACCTCATTTGTGGCTTCCAGATCATGCCAAAAATATCCAACGATCATGCAGCATTGTCATGTTAAATGACAGGCTGTCAATACAGCCACCGAAGATTATTACTGATAGGATATCAAAGGGAAATACCCCCCAATCGAATTGATTGGAAGAAAAAAGATTTAGATAGAAAGGAGCTTGACTCCTTGCGACCATTAAATGTAAAGTATTGAGGACATGTTGAGCCTTTTTAATAAAGTCAACGGTTGTAAACATCTTGCTGAAATAGTAAACAGAATATATTGAACATTTATGAACTAGATCCACCACCCTTGACAGCAAGGTCAGCAACAAGTGGGGGGGAGAAAATATTGTTAGATAAACCCTTAGAGTGGAGGGAGAACAATTGCCAATTAACAGTTACTTTAAAGGGTGCTCCAAAATACTGGATTGCACGCCCTGTGATCATTTCCTTTTGACATCTGGAAGGGAGGAGCTTCCAGTGAGAGATGTAGCAAATCCTAAAGTAAGCATCCAGCAAAAGAGATGTCGTCAAAGCACTAAGTAAACTAAGAGAGACTGGAGAGGGGGTCCAAATAGAGAGCCTGTTGCTCTTCTTAAATCAGAAAACTTTTTGTGGGGACCAATTTTACCATCTGTATATGCTAACTGCTATCATACAAACTTGGTTACTGTTAGCTGGTGTGGGTCTATTTTGGTACCATTCCATAAGAAGGGGAGCCGGCAATCACTGAGGTATCATTGTATAATAGCATTAGTGGACATAGAGGGAAATCCTTTGCCTAATTACTTAATGAGAAGTTAGAAGTATGGGCTACTGAAAAACAAATGACCCCATTGTTTTCAATCTGGGTTTTAAAAAAGCAGTCACATTGAGGATGATTTGCTCACCCTGTTTATTTAATTGAGGATTTTATTTTATTTATTTTAAAAGTTTTATATAGCTCTAGCTTGAACCGTAGGTATTAAAGCGCTTTACATACATACAGTAAAAAACAGAAAGACATTACATTACATAGTAAGGAAGCAAACCACAGAGAGATAAATACAGCATGAGAAATACATATACAGTGCAGCGGAGGGGGAGAGAACTAAACTCAGCATCCTCCGGCTCAGCGCCAGTGCAGCAGCACCGGTCTTGTTGCCTTAAAGATGGCCCATGGAGCCCTCCTCCAGACCTCAAGCACAACTATTCCCACATAGGCAAAATTATAAACCCACACTCTACCAGCCATGCTGAACAAACAGTAGCCTCTTACTCAGCCACCAGAAACGCTTCAGGCTCGACAAGGATATGTGATGCATTAATAAACTCCAATGATGACCAGCAGGGCCAGACTGGCTACCGGGCTTTCCTTGTTCATTTAGAAGCTGCTCCCCAGCAACAAAATCAGCCCCTCAGCAGCGAACCTGGACCCCACCCTGCCACCCCAGCAAAAAAACGCCCAGTAGCCAGTCCGGCCCTGATGACCAGTCTTCAAACAGCACTAACCTCCGGAATGTACGCACTGGTAAGCAAAGAAAAGATGTACACAGGCACATATGTGTAAACAAAAAGCACGCAAACGTGGGCTCAAATCGATGTTAAACATTCATTTATTCCCACCGTTATCTTAACGATTTTGGAGGCCTTGGCCAAGACATATTGCAGGGGACTGTTCAGACCAGCTGTGTATGCTGTTACCCATTTTCTGCTAATTCAAGTCCCACAATACCAAGCAACATTAAATAATACCTAAAAGGTTTAGATGAATAAATAGACAGACGTGAGATAGAAAGAAATGTTACGTTCCTCAAGGGATCTTTGAAGATGGGGCCTCGGCAATTGCCCACTTTGACCATGCCTTAAAATGTTTCTAAATTCATTCAACTTTTGCAGCTTTCAATTGTCTCCTTCTTCGCTCCTGTTACTCCCAGATGCCATGTTAAACGAGTAGTACTATACCCCTGCTGCGAGGAGGTACATCAGGTAATACTTATGATGAGTTATTTGAAATCCTGCAGTTCTGTGAAGTAGTTAGCCCACAAACGCATCATTATTTCCACCAAATACATACTTTTTGAATGGAACTCAACTTATTGCACAAAACAATGTTACGGAGCACCCTCCCGGGGGTCCAACATCCAACTCTATAATTCAAACTCCACGTATAGCAGGCAATGCATAGCAGTCCAATTTCATTAATAAATGTTTCTAAATACTTTACAGTGGTTTAGTTTCTCTTATTTGTCCAATCCCCTTAGGTCTAAATTCTGATCATGTTTGTTCCATAATTGAATAGTAGGACGAAGTAAGAAACGAGCCGTTGTGGTGTGGTGAACATAGACAAATATACTGAAGAGATAATTACTAGTGCTCTGTGAACATTGGAAGAACAGACTACTCGCACAGTAGAGAAATATACTGGAGAGAAAATTAATAGTGCTCTGTGAACATTGGAAGAAAAGACTACTACCATAGTTGTACCCTGTAGAAGTTCATGGGGAATTAAACGTATTGGCTACAAGCAATTGTGAGAATGTAAACATGGAAACAATAAAGGATGCTCTTTATTTATAAAAGTGGACTAAAACACAATTCTTACTACAAGTTAAATCTGAATTATGGACTTAGATATGTAACTCCGAGGAGGGTGCTGAGTAGAATTGCTTGATTGTGTCTATCAGAACAGTCCCTCTAGGCTGTCCTAGTGCAGTGAATGTGGTGACTGATCGCAGTCTGACTCATGCGCCTCAGGAAAGAGAGGAAATGTATTACACAACTTTGAAACTGTGATATATTCTGCAACTGCCATGCCCCACTATCAATGTATCACACACCAAATGATGAAATGCTATGTCAGCTCTGATGTGATTTACATTTTTGAGCTGCAGGTTCCAGCCTGTTTTATAACAGCAGATTAGCCAACTGAGGTATATTTTCCCCTTTCATTCTCTACTCTCTCTTCACTCAAATGAATATTTTTGGAGAGAAAGGCCTGCCCTTTACTTGTGATATTTACACAAGTGGGACACCCTGTGTGAGGGAAGCAGAGATGCGAAACTAAGCGACCCGTTAAACAGTGCTTCATTTGTAATACAATGAGTGCTGGGGTCCGAAGCACTGCTCATTAATATGTAATGGTATATAAATAAAAACTCCAGGTAAATGGTATATACAACAACTTCGGGTCCTAGAATTCCAAGAACGCAAAGTCCTGTTGACTAAGAAGATTATACTTCGAATGGTATATATAAAAAAACAGGTACTAGAATTCCGAGAACACAGAGTGCTGTTGACTAAGAAGCTTGAACCGACTAAAAGTGTCACATGAGGCCACTTGACACTTATGTACTATCCACCTATAACTGAGCCCGCGGCTCCTAGAGGTCTCCTCTACCCAGGTGTCATGGCGGCCGCGTGTGCTGCTGGACTAAGGGAGCTCAGGGGTCATCCAGGAAGCAGCCCCCTCTCTGGACGCTAGGGAGCCCTACAGTGCCCACGGCCCCTCCTGGGTCCGGCTCCGGCGACAATGGTGCTCTGAAAGCAAAAAGAACCGCTACATTCCCGCGCATAACGGAGACGAGGGACAAAAGGCGGAGGTGGTGTTGCAGGCAATTACATATCGCGTCTCCGCTCGCCTCCCTACTGGGCACCCAGGATGTGAAAAGATCGTCCGGGAGCCCTTGCGGCTCCTTCACAGTCAGTGACCCCATTCCCAGTTCGTCATCCTCACACAGGAGTGAAGTGCTGCGGGGTGGGGGCACGTAAGGTTTTTTTAAATTTTGTTTTAAAAGTTTTGTATAGCGCTAGCTAGACCCGTAGGTATCAGAGCTGGTCACCAAAAATCTTTGCCACTCTATGCAGCATTTATTGTTTTTGCTAATGCTTTCAATAAAGTCCAAAAAAGACAGGTTTTGGGAAAAGGTGAACAGCCGGGGGATCGCTTCCCAGCTATTGAAAGCAATTGAGTTGCTGCATACATGGCAACATTTCGGAAGAGCAAAGTGGGAGAATTAAAAAAAAAATCGGGAGAATGGGGCATTGAATCGGGTTAACGGCATGTATGGGCTTTGGGAGTGGCTGCTGCAGGATCGGACATTTGAAACGTAAATGCACTGCACGTGTTTTTTTAACTTTCAGATGCACGGAGCGCAATGGCAGGCAGAGAGAGAGTGATGCAAGTTTTGTGCACTGGCCTGGCAGGTTGCTTGCAGTGCATGCACTCCTCCTCCCCCTCCTGTGTGGCAGCCCGGGCTAACAGCTTCCCCGCGCACACACAGCCGCCCCAGTACTTCACACGTCTTTAAAAGACCATTGCTTTGTTAATGACGCTTTGTTGGTTTTTCACCCTTTCGAGAGCCCCTGCATCGCCACTCTGAATATTGCTGGAAGAATTAGCGCCTTACACAATACCAAGCCCTGTCAGCTGAAACTCCGAGGAATCGGGTTTTTGCTTGCAGGAATCGGGGAGGCGGGAGACTAACCTTGAAATCGGTAGTCTCACGCCTGAATCGGGAGGGTTGGCATGTCTGTTGCTGTACAGTGAGACATGGGTACAAATTTAACTGGCAAAAAATTGGTCAATTTCAGAGAAAATGTTTACATATGAAGGTCTTAAACAAGGATGTGTCCTTGCACCCTTTTATTTAACCTCTACATGGCAGATATGAAAAACAGCCTGGTCAGCCCTAGATCATGCCCGCCATACTTGCTCAGTTAGAATGTTCAAACACACCAATATGCAGACAATATGGTCATCCCAGATCGTACTCAAGTAGGCTTACAAAGATCCCTCAAAGCCCTTTATCTTTATTGTATGCGATCATGATCAATTTAAATGAAAACAAAATAGTGATACATCTCAGAAACATAATTTTAAAAGAATTTTGGCTTGTTAAGGGTTCACACCTGGAGAGAGTGAAAAGCTTTAAATATTTTGGGTGTGCAGCTATATGAAAGAGGGGGGAGTGCAAAAGAAGAAAGCTTAAAGGTACTGATTTAGCTTTTACTGTGAGCAATGGAACATCTAAAAAAAAAACTTGGCCAGCCCAAATCTGCAAGTTCTTCTAACAGTTGTGGGCTGCAAATTGATGCCTGCTGTCATAATGTTTAAAGAAAAATTATGTGAATTATTGGATTAACAACAAGACCCACATTGCAGAAGGCGGCTTGTTCTCCAAGACTGCACCAGACTAGCATACATTAGTCTAGAATTTAACACCTCCAAGCCAAACCTGGTGTTGCATGCCAAATGGCATTCATATTGCTTATAATTAAAAACAGTGAATGCCAGTATATTGAGATAACCGCTATGGAAGAAAATACAGGAGCCAAACTCCATCCAAATGCTGAATGCGGAACACCTTATCAACACAAAGCTGTCGATAAAAGCTATAGCAAAATTATTAATGTAGAACGCAGAGGCCCTATCAGTAGCCCAAGACCTTTGGGAATAAGGTAAACCACCGTTGGGTTACTGAACTTTATAGCCTGAGCTCCCTCACAGATTACCTGAGCTTGCCTCTTTTCAACAAGGCAAAAAAAATCTCCTGAGTCTGCACTGTGGTTTGATACTTCTAAAATGCTACTGGTTATGGACGCTGAAATAGAAATATGCGTAAGCAATACAGACTATGCAGTAAATCAGAGGAATTGTTGCTGCACGTGATTTGCATCTACAAGAGCCTAAAACCCTTGAGGCAGTTTTGGCTATGACAAATATTATGTACCCCAACCAGTCAGTCTTGTAGGGGCACAATTCTTTGTCTTTGTCTGAGAGGTTAATCATGTTAGTTGTCAAGATGCTTCTTTCAGTACATGAAAACCAAGGCGGGCCTACAGGCTGTTATCACAGACATATAATTCCTGGTTAGCTGAGGTATGCACCTAGGCCAGGCAGGAACCACCACTCCAGTCAGGGTAGGCTTGATACACAATCAGACAACAACCTGTGCTCACCCTCTGGTAGCTTATCAAAGAGCAGTCAGCTTTATCTACAAGGCAATGTGTAAAGTATTTGTGCAGCACACACATTCACACAATGACACGATGAATACATCACAAAAAGACTCCACACAGGTTTAGAAAAATAGAGAATAATTATCTAGCAAAACGAGACCAATATGACAAAAATCTAAGTAGAAGAAGTAGAGATATGAATTTTAAAAAATAAACTAAAAATCGTACTTAGAATTCACTAGCTGTCAAAAGGTTACTTGAGGTCACGAGGGACCGGTGCAAATCCCAAGTTCAGGCCAACCGCAATGGAGGCAGGCCAGCTACAGGACCCACGCAGGGTCCATTGAGAACATGCCTTGAATGAAGCAAAGCGTTGATGCTGAGGACTAGATGCCTTGGTCTTTTCCAGGCAGCTGGGGCACTGCATCGTTGTTAGGCTTCATTGAGGTGAGGGCAATGCGTGATTTATATATATTTACAAGCATTGGTAATGGATCGGTTTCACCTATGCAATGAATAAAGAGCTGTTTTCATCAATCATCGTCCGGTAGAAGGAAAGAGCTACATGACAGATAAAATGGGAGTGGAGAGGATGTGGCGCAGTGGTCAAAGCTGCTGATTCAAGAGCTGGGGATCCCAGTTCGAGTCCCAGCGGTGTCACGCGACATCATGCAAATCACGTAATCTCTCTATGTGATAAATTGTTATATAAATATGCTGCAGGAGTAAAAGGCAAAACTTTATGAAAATATAATCCCACCAAAGCGTATGTTAACAGTATTTTGGTGGCAAAAAACTGATAAGAGAAGCAGATGATTAAACAGCATTGGAAAATGCAGGAAAATATTCTACAGCCAATAGAAATGGAGGAAAGGTAAGTGGCATGCACATAAGCTGATGTAAAGCCAGGAAAGAGAGGAGGCAGGATGTTAGTCCCTTTTAAATTTATATTAAAAACAATAGTTTTTTTAGGGCAAAAATGTAAAGCGGAGGGTTTAGGCCTGTCAAAAGGTTTATTTTGCCAGGTGGAAATGGCAGTTTAAACTGCACACACAGGCTACAATGGCAGACCTGGGGCATGTTTTTTTTTTTTTAAAACCTTTATTGTGCGAATAGAGGCATACAAATACGGGCCTACAACCAATCAGGCCGGCCACGACACATTATGAACGCGCAAGAGTCAACATTTAAGTTCCCCAGCAGTCATCCAGTGGTATATAGGCAAGCAATCAAAGATGAAGAGTGCGAGTGTAACCGCTAGAAGCAGGATTAAATAAGGTTAATTTTTTTTTAATATAATAGGAAGTATAGTAGGATCAGTTGCAACTTTCGACATCTAAATTCCCATGGCGGACTATAGATAAAGCAGCAATACAAGGGGGCCTTGATAAATGGAAATACTAGCAGCAATTGACAGAAATCAACTTATGATCGCCCCATTTCAGATCAGTTCCCACCACGGCCCGCCACACACCCGTCACCGCCTAAATACGAGCTGGCACGGATCAGAAGAGTCAGAGCAGCAACATAATAACCATCCACTATACTAACCCAAATAAAGAAAAAAGAGGGGAGGGGTAGAGAAGAGAATGTCAGAAAGAGGGAAAGAAAGAACGCAGCGCCATTGCACTCGCTCCACGGCGAATAAAGCACACAGAGCTGGAGGACCCGCTATCGGGCAAGTCATGTAAAACATGTTGCATATGCAGTCAATATCGTGGAAGCGGGAAAGCAACTCCTTACTACCCGCTAACGCTCCATGGAAGACGCGCGCAGACACCGCGCCCCGATAAAGGGATTCAAAAGAGCCATAGAACTAAAGAAAGGAAAACCAACATCAGAAAGACCCCGTCCCTCCCACACCACCCTGCACCCCTGCAGAAGGCTACGGCCTACCCCCCCAGCAGCATGCCTGTCGCCCTAATTAGAACCCGAAATATAGAAGAATCAGAAAGTAAGAAAAAGAACACACCAGACCAAAAGAAGAAGAGAAGGGAAAGGGGAAAGGAATCCAGTGGGAGAGATCTGCAATCGAACATTCAGCTCCTACCCCCCACCTTAACACAGCTGAAACCCACATCAAAGCGAGAAAGACACAACCTCAAACATCAGGAACAGGAAAAGGAACTGGCCATATTGTCCCAACTGCGGGTAGTCCTCGTCCACGTACATTAACCAGTAGTTAGCCGAAGCAATCCTGTCTCACCCCTGTCCTTTTCTGATCATAGCTTTCGTGCCCAATAAGGTGGTAGGTAGCAAGCAGTTCACCATGGAGTGCACACAGTCTAGAGGGCCCCAGTTTCAAACAACAAAGCAAGTAGTGGCTGCGATATACCAGACTGTCAAGTAGCGATATCAGGAGCAGCAAACAGATTGGGTACGGCCCCGCCGTCCAAAACAGCGAGGTAACACCTGCAAGTCAGCCACGGGACCTCACTAAAGCAGTTCGAATCAAACATCTGCCAGGCTCCCCAGCCAGACTGGCATGGACGGATCCCAACGTGGGGCCCCCGCTCCTGCTCGCCACAGTCAAAGCTTCTTGGAGATTCGGGCCGCTGACATACAGTCTCGTGGGTGCACGGCGGCATCGCTCTTCGCAACAGCCAAGGGGAGCGTATCAGCACACACCATCAGTCGAGCCGTACTCATGGGGGACGAGTCAACAGGCGTGGCGGCAGAACCGCTGTCTAGCAGAACAGCGTCGAGGGCCATGGCCGCATGTAAAGAACACAGTTCCAAGAGATCGTCAGCTCAGTGGCTCAAGGGGGCCTTTTCAAACAGTAGATAAAGTACCAATTACCATCAGGACTCAGTTGAATAGACAGTTTACAACAAGTGAACCATTGAATATCGACCTAGAATATCATTGTACAAGACAAGCGAGGACAAAATATTGTGGTAGAAAATACTGAAAAGTAAGTGCAGATAGAGAAGTATAGATTTAGTATTCCTAATGCCACATCTAGGTACCTTGAAGATATACATAACACAGAGGTACAGACATGTGGATTTAGGTATAAAAATCTATCTTTACTTACCTCTCTATATGTCTTTTCAAGATTTTGTTATTGATAGGGTGTCTCATCGAGAGACTGGAGTTGATATTCAAGGTGCATACCTTTAACACCTTGGCTGCAAGAGGTTTTCCCCTCCTGTGCTGCATATGCATGATTCCCATTGTTCATGACGAGCTCAACTCATAAGCACACGACCAGTGTACTGCACAACATCACCGATCGTAGGCTCACGCCCACAAGCCTCAGCCGTCGTGTGGTTCAACAAACTAGGTTCGCCACCCCAAGCAGGTCCGGGATGCGGGGCACCGGCGGCCATCTTGTCAGTGCAGCAGGGACTCTCCGCTCCTTAACTTCTGGACCGGGCGTTCAAATAAGGCCCACCGGAGTCTCCTCAAACCCCAGCAATGGCAATCTTGGTGCAGAAAGATGGGCCACCAAAAAACAGGGATCGCCGGCGTCACCGTCTCACGGGCGCCGCTCGCCGAGTCCTGGTGAAGGGTTCCAAGATGGCCGGACAAGGCAACAAAGGGGGGGCAAGCCTCCTGTACGGTTTACCCCCGTCCGAGGCGGGCCGCGCCCCGCCACAGAGCCCTCGGGCCACCAGACCGGGCCCGGTCAGTCGCCACCGGAACAACCGCACAACAGCCTCTTCAGCCGACCCCTCTCCACCACCGGGGGCCGGCGTCGACAGACCACTCTGGCTGACCGTCGCAGGCGCGTCTCGGCCTGCACGCCACGGAGGCTCCGGAACAAGCAAGGGCACAACTCCAGATTAAGCATGAGCGAATTTTGCGGATCTCGCGTTCGCGAATTTTGCGGATTTGCGGATTCGCAATCCGCAAAATCCGCGAATTCCCGCGAATTTGCGGATTTTTTTTTTTTGTGTGTTCGCCCGTGTTTCTGCCAGTTCGCAAGGGTTTTGTACACTTTCGCAAATTGCGAACTTACCTGTCGGGTCGCAAGTTTCGCGAACTTGTTGTTTCCAGCCTGTTTGGGACACTCTTCTTCATCACTGCCACTCTCTGTCACCACTGCCACTCTCTGACTACTCATGCCACCCTCTGGCCCACCCATGCCACCCTCTGTTTCATCACCACACCCTCTGGTTGTCCAGTGTACATTATTTTCGGCAAAGCAAAGCACACCTTCCCTGCCTCAAGTGACCTGAATTAATTTGGGGCTGATTCATGTGTCACAGAATATTTTTTTAGCTGGCACCTGCTTCCTTAGTGCGCCCTGATTAGTGATCTTTTGCACTTGCTAAGTGCTTTCATTGTTGCAAAATTAGTTACAACACCTGCCCTGCCCCAACTGACAATAATGAATTAGGGGCTGATTAATGGATTTTAACTTCCAGCCTGGCTCCTGCTTGTCTCCCTTAGCTGTAATTCAGGACCTTTGTGGCATATGTGTAACTATTCTGAGGTTCAGAGCAGGGTCACATACTAGTTTCAACTGGCAACTGAACTCTGGAGGGGCCCCTCAGGAAGCACTCCAGGAAATGGCTACTAATGATGAGCCTGAACTTTTGAACCTGGTAAGTAGTTACTTTCAGTTTTGCTAAGATCGTATTTCTGCAATTTTGCACTTATTCGCGGGGCGCGAACTCACGCGAACAGTGCGAGCAGTGCGAGCAAAATCCGCTGCTCGCGGATTTGCGGATTTTGCGGGAAATTCGCAAATCTCGCGGATTGCGGATTTCCCGAAAATCCGCAAAATCCGCGAGCGGAACGGATTTTCCGCCCACGCCTACTCCAGATCCACAGCAACCAGGAGCCCCCGGGACGGACGGTAGGTGCTAGCAATGTTTCACCTTCCCATATTTAGTCGATTGTGTCTCCTCGGGGCAGGATGAGGTACAGGATATGTGCTTCAGGCAAGAAGGTTGACGGAGCCGAGCTACAGTGCGGCCATCACGGTCGCGAGCTTGGCTCCTCCCCCCCGGGGCATGTTTAAAGATCTACTTAAGTGTGTGGCACAATCAGAGCTGCAGGCCCACTAGTTGCAATTAATGTACATGCCCTGGATACATGTAGCACTACTTTACTATGGACATACAAGGTAATTAAATGTGTGAATGGGGTGTAAGCCAAAGTTACCCTGTTTAAAGGAGAGAGCACATGCATTTTAGCTCTGGTTAGCAGTGCAAATCCTACAAGTCAACAAAAATATGTTCAGAAAACAGAAGGGTGAAGACCAAACATTTGGTAAGGCCCTGCAGAAATAGCCAAGTGCAGCCGTTAAGAAAAGGCACCAATTGAGAACAGGTTTTAACCCCTTTGCTGCTCATGACGAGCTCAGCTCGTCATGCAGTACACTGGTTGTGTGCTTATGACGAGCTGAGCTCGTCATGAACAAAGGGAATCATGCATATGCAGCACAGGAGGGGAAAACCTCTTGCAGCCAAGGTGTTAAAGGTATGCATCTTGAATATCAACTCCAGTCTCTCAATGAGACACCCTATCGATAACAAAATCTTGAAAAGACATATAGAGAGGTAAGTAAAGATAGATTTTTATACCTAATTCCACATGTATGTACCTCTGTGTTTTGTATATCTTCAAGGTACCTAGATGTGGCATTAGGAATACTAAATCTATACTTCTCTATCTGCACTTACTTTTCAGTATTTTCTCCCACAATATTTTGTCCTCGCTTGTCTTGTACAATGATATTCTAGGTCGATATTCAATGGTTCACTTGTTGTAAACTGTCTATTCAACTGAGTCCTGATGGTAATTGCTATGTTATCTACTGTTTGAAAAGGCCCCCTTGAGCCACTGAGCTGACGATCTCTTGGAGATGCATCTGTACGCCAGGGCGAGGTACGGAGACCTGAGAGGATTGTGGCTGCTTTCTCAGCAACCCCAGATGAATTTCGTTTTTTATCTCTGCTGATGAAGGATAATATCCAGAAACACATATCTAGAGATTAATATCACTAACCTGCAGCAACTTTGGGGAAATACTAGAGCAAAATTTCAAGTAACTTATTTAAACTGAACTTCATTTACCAGGATGCTAAGGGGTGAACTGTGCTGGGAGGTGAAGCAGTGCTCTCTCTTCCCCCTTCTAGTACTTTATCCATGACTGGCTGGAAGGCGTTGGTGGCACAACAGCACACATATCACTACCTCCCGATGAAAAGAACAGATGTCAAATACTTGATTGCATCTCCAAATAGCAAAGAAACCAGCAAAGATAAAACCAAGCAGACTTAAGGGGACCAGCTCATCAAGGAGAGGTGGCTCGCAGCTGAGAGAAACAGTGTTTGCTAAGGAGTCAATTAAATGTTAGTATACATTTTTGAAGTAATGAGATAGCTATATACACATCATTTTTGATGAGATGTAATGTGACGACCATTTGGCAGCTCTCATCGCTTACAGTACACGTGCATTCTCCTTCAGGTTGATGAAATTCTATAGCAGGAAGCATCGCTGGACTATATCTTATAGTTTAGATTTATTCATGGTGATTCGATGGGCTTTCATACTCTATAATAAAATTAGATGGGTCTGTGATGGTATATTATGAGTGTCTTTCAGTTTTAGCTGCTTTCATTAGACCAACGTTGTGGAAATTTCCCCATGTGGCAATTACCTTCCTTTCTTTTGAGATGGGATCCTTCTTTTGTTTTTCTAACTTTCTCAACTTTTCCTCCAGGGTGGCTCTCGTAAGTTAGCAGATGAATTTAAGACTTTCTGCCTCCTGGATGTGGTTGCCTCTATTAACTGTCTTTACTGTGTTAGTAGAGAAAGCAAAAGCAGATACCTCCTGTCAACGGGATATGGAAGATGTGAAAAAAGGTGCAGCCTTGAAATGTGACTACTGGACTTTGCCACTTGAGCGCAATGTACCTCAATCCAATGATAGAGAAGGAGCTTGCTATGGTTGTCGTCTCATGAATTGATAGTACCCCTAACCCATAATTCATTAGTGGGACACATATACCAAACAATGGGAGTCTGTGCAAAGGATCAGTGCATGGCAAATTAAACTGCTGTTTTTCCATTAAACTGAATTGCATTTGGGAGAACTGATGCCAATATGTAAGAAGTGTGTTTAGCCCACTGAAAGCGTTAGGTGCATCACAGAGGGGGCTGTGGGGCTAGTGAACCCTTTGGGATGCCCCTTGGAATTAGATTTAGATTCATAAAGCACATTATGCCCAAAGGCGTCAAAACGCTGCCAAGGAAAATAGAGCAGCCAGCAGAAAAAATAAATTACAGTAGAGAGAATAGCCAAGTTTTAAGTTGTTTATGGAAGATCAAATGTGAGGTTATACTGCCAATGTGGACCGGTAGTGTGCTCCACAATTTAGCCGTTTCTACTGAAAAGGTCCGACTGCCGTATCTAGCCTTCTGAAAAGTAGGAATGGTTACCTTCCTCAAAGAAGATTCTGCAGTGCTGAAGAGTGCGTTGAAGGCTACCCACTTCCTAACAGGTAGCCAGGGCAGAGAGCTTTTGGGTATATTTATTACCAAGCAAGTTGCCCCACATTGAATGACCTGCTGTTCGTTAAGAGAGGATTTTTTAATCTTTAGGTATAGAGCATTACAGTAGTCAAGGCGAGATGTAATCAATGCAAAACCTAAAATTCTATGCTTCACTGGAATGAGGGGAAACATCTTTTTTAAGATTTTGATGATATAAAAGTATGTACTTGTGGTCCTCTTGACCTGATTGAAAAAAGGGGGAATGTTATCAAAGATGACTTATGCCTACATTTTCAGCTGAGACAACTAGAGCAGGGAAGGGGCCACTCGTCTCTGATCACCACAGCTCTTGACACACAGAGCGCTGAGCCCCAAAAACTAGGATCTCTGTCTTTTCCACATTCAATTTCAGACCTTTCTCTTTTATACAGATCGCAATCTTCAAGATACAGAGTTTATATTTCTCTACCACTGATAGCATGTCATCAGATATCACAACGATAATCTGGGTGTCATCTGCATATGACAAGACCTGGGAACAAAATGACCACACTAGAGCTTCCAATGGGGCCACATAAAGATGAAACAAGGTGGGGCTGACTGAAGACCCCTGCGGTACCCCATAGGGGAGCCGGAAGAGTTCTACCCTGAAATCGTCGCAACTGACAGTCTGAGTTCTATTTTTGAGAAAGAAACCCAATAAGGTCAGCGCAGTATCCCTTACCCCTGCCTGGTGCAGTCTTTGCACCAAGCAGGAGGAGAACACTGTATCAAATGCTGCAGACAGATCCAACAAAACCAAGATGGCCGTGCCACCCTGGTCCACCTGACAACACATGTAATCTGCTGCAGCACCCAGCACCGATTCGGTACCGTGACCACTACGGAAAACATTCTCTGAGTAATGTCCAGGAGCTTCTGAATTGATATGAGTTCAGCCAAAAATCTAATTCATATAAGTTTCAAAGATTTTAGCTGGTGCTGGCAGAAGTGAAATAGGACACATATTTTACGTCATCTGGTTCACCATTTGTTTTTTTTTGCAAGGGGAATGACAATAGCTTCTTTCCAAGATTGGGATAAGACTCCCGTAATGATTATCAATAGATGGTGCACCTGAGATTCGACTGGTTCTTGACCTGAGAAACTGAAAGGAGCATGTGAAACAGGCCCAACCTAAAAGCACTTTTATTTGCTAATGAATGGTATGGGACCAGAGATGCCCATTACTTGCTGCACTGATATATTATTTCAAACATCTTTAATTCTGAGTACAAACACTACAGTGAATTGTAAATACTGTAATATGGTTGGCAGAACTGGGTTTAACATGGCAGCGGTGTGTGCCTACACCCTGAATCTGTAAAGTCAGTCACAATAATGCCTGGGAATATTGTATAAGGAGTTGATAGTGGATGCCAAGAAGATTGATCCTGGTTAACATGTCAGAGACAGCTTGCAAAGAAAGGTACAGACAAAAGATGGCTACTTACAAGCTGTAAGGCCAATTAAGTGCCATACATACAAACAACCTGGTTATCATCTACATTTATTCTAATATTAATGGTATCTGAGACAGGACATGCAACTATGGTACAAGAATGGTATAAATGTTACAATCCTGTTTCACATCACATATCCATGGCTTTTAGACCTACACACATTCCCCTGTCATTACCTTTAAAATCATCCATATTCAAGTCCCTGAAGGCCACTTTCCTAGGTGTCATCAGTATATATCATGTATATGCTAGCAGTACATGTTAGCATCAAGAAAGTTGCTACTCATGAATGCCATCTCTTCTTGCATGCTACTCACCCAATGAAGGATATTCAAATGGAGCACTGTCCTGATTCACTGAAAAATGGGGTGCATTAAGGGAGTCCAGATTGTGCCACAATTTGCCTCACCCTAGTGACCAACGAGTGCCCAGAACTGTGGCCCAAAGTGAGCTTCCGGTTGAAGCAAGAAGACACCCACCACTGAGAAGAAGACTGTTAACTCCACTACCACTGATAGAGCATTCAGCACTACAGCTAAGAAACATCCTACCACCAACACTGAATTCAGGAAAACAGAATGAAAATCTCTGAAATACCCAGCACTGTTATCCTGACAACTGCAATCAGAACTCCCACTGGGGCTGCAGCCAAAAGAGTCACCTCAGTTGTGACTAGAGGTGCTGTATCTGTTGCCCCCACCAATGCTGCAACTCTGGCAACTAACATGAACAGCCTTTGCGTGGGAAACACCGGACCATTTCTGTTCCGACTACCCTTGTTGCTCCAATGAATTTCTTCTCCTCCGGCCTAACACCTGCTACTTATACGCGCCCGCGTAGCTAGGGGGGGCGGTCCGCCACAGCGGCACTATTTAAGGGCGGCGCGGCACATGTGTTTGAAGTGCAAGCGCAAATGCTTGCGAATGCTGCGTTTCCAGGCTCAGGCTGCCCTGGAGTCTACTGGAGAGTCGAGGCGCGCTGCTTCCGGCAGGCTTGGGCGTAACTGCTCGCAGGCAGCTCTAGCTGCTTTGGGAACAATTTGACCGCCAATCATTAATAGGCCGTGGGATGTCCTGCCGCCCGCGGCGCGTGCAGAGTCAGGGGGTATACAACGGTTACCACGCATTTTTTACAACGCGGTACCGTTAGCACGCTACTTTTACCACGCAGGTCGTTACAACGAAATGCGCTGGGGGGCGCTCCAGGATAGTAAATACTTTAATTTACTATCCAACTCCTTTCCCTAGAGTCCACGGAGACTGGAGTTGGAATAGTAAATTAAATAATTTACTATCCAGCGCCCCTCCACACAAGTCGTAACGACTTGCGTGGTAAAAGTAGCGTGGTAAAGGTACGCGTTGTAAAAGTACGCGTGGTACCATCATACATCTGAGCCAGGGTCAGTTGCAGTTCATTGGCTCCGGACCAGGCCGCTGCCTGTCCCTGGGTGCTGTGCTGCCGGGCAGAATAAGACTTGCTGAGTTGCTTGCGGCTGCCTGCCTGTCTGCCCGCCCAACGACGCAGTGGAGTAGAAGAGCTTGGTGTTGTCGGTGAGTGTCACTCCCGGGGCACCCGCTCCCTCGGAGTTACCCCGCCCAGTCTCACACAAATCACTTCACTGCGCTATTGTTAGAACCTAGACCTGCGCCCTACGGTCTGCAACATGGCTGTAGCTGTTGCTGGGGGAGGTGGAGCGGGGAGTGGGGTGGAGGAGCCTTCCTGCATTTTGTGTATCAAAGTTCCAGTGTACATTCACATTTAATATCCCCACAAGTAGACTTTTTTTCATCTGCGTAATGCTGTGTCTGTGCTTGGAAAGAGTGGCGGCCACTGCTGTGGAATCCGCGCACAAGCTCTGATGTATGCAATCACTTAGAATATAATGCAAAGTTGCTTCAACGTGTCGAAGCATGTTAATACAGCGAGATAGAACACTTCCCGCACTGTATTTAGAACCTACTAATATAATGCATTTCTTAGGAAACCAGATCTTCATAAAATCTCCTTCATTTGACACCACTTTTTTATTATCAAAGTATCAGAGCTATAAAGCAGTCTAGAACAAATATAGACACTTGCTTTTTATTACTACTGTGCCACAATGGCTGCTCTACATGCTTTCATCAGTTTTAAATGTAGAGCAGTTTTCGGAAAAATCAGAGTAATTTATCTTCGACTGCATTGCTCGGTTATGTGCTCGAGAGAGTGTTCGTTTGCATGCGAATTATGAGAGGAATGGGTTGCATCTCGAATACCACACTTTTGTAAGTATCAAATCTGAGACCACTTTGAACTTTGATGGGCTTCAGTTCAGGGTGTGTGCTATTCAACATCACTTCTTACTGTGGTTTACCAGACAATTGTGGCGGTGCACATGCATCATAGGGGACATCTATAGAGTTCACTTAACAAACTGTCTGAGCCGGTCGTTCATGACAGTGCTGCCTGGGCATTGGGTGGGTGGCGCGGTGGGGGGTTTAATATTTAAATTCTGTCATTTTGAGCCAATGTCTATCCCGTGATGCAAAATAATGTTTTAAAGCGACACACACAAGTTCAAGAAACAACTTCTCTTTAGGCTGAAAGAGCCTTCGGCATACCTGTACATGTCCTCGACGCCAGGCCTGGCCCTTGCCTGCAGCCTGGCTGCCTCCTGTGCATAAGGCTTCTTGAGTTGCACTGTGTGCTCAACAGTCAGCACTGCTGGCTGCGGCCTGCCCAATGGCTAGAGCTTGGTTGGTGAGTGTGTTTTCCGCGGCCTGAGCTAGGCCGCAGCCCCGCCCTCTGAGTGCCCCCCAGTCTCACACATGGTGATGTGAGGGTCATTATCAGGGTCGGAGAGTGGAGACTAGGAGACCCCTCCACACTTGAGAGTGACTAGTGTGCAGTGTTGTCTGTTGTGCACAACTGGTAGGCAGTCTGAGTGTCTGTCTACTGCTGACTGTCCCAGGCGCACAAGTTCCATTGGGCTCAAAGTGCTTCAGCCCCCATCGTGTGTGGCAGCCCAGGCTGTGACAGCTTCCCTGTCACACACACAGCTGTAGCCGAGTACTTCACAGGTCTTTAAAAGACCATTGCTTCTTAATGAGGCTTTGTTGTTTTTTTACCCCTTCTTAGATCCCCTGCATCTCCACTCTGCCTATTGCTTGAAGAATTAGAATTTTTTCTTAGCCCCCCCCTCCTGAAATTTGGCTCTAGTTGCGCCTTTGCTACTATCTGGGACTGGTTGGTAAATCTCAGGCACATGTGCACTGGGCTGGTTGGCTGGCCGTTGTCACTCTGTGTGCACTTACTGCACTGTCTGTTGCCACAAGCCCCGGCCCCAGCTTTAAATCCTGTGACTGTCCTCGAGTTAGTAGCTGCTGCCTTCAACTTCAGGATAACGCCACGAGTGGACCAGGATGGTTTGGTTGACTGACTCTATCCTGCCCTAATCTAAGTAAGTGACATTTAATTTGTACCTCTCCCTCCAGGCTACCTATACAGTAGGAACTTGTCTAGGTTACGATTCATGCCACAGAGGGGTGTGGGTGTGTGTGCACTGACCGATTTGTCGTTCCATTTTCTAATGTATATTTTTATAGTGTCGCCGTCCTTTTCCCCCGCACCCCCCCCTACCTGCCATGGACGGCAATCTGGGGGATAGCCCCGGTCGCCAGAAGCTCTAGCTACGCTTCTGCTTATATGCAAACCATGATTCACACCATTGCCAGCCCAGCACTACTGCAGGTACATACCTCCTTGGCAAACACCCCTGTACTGTCCGTTGACATTACTTAGGCAGGTGAGGCTCACACCCACCAGACTATGTCATACGTTTACATTGTGAGGATATAGAGGAGCATATCGAGGAGGAGTATGCTGAGGTAATGGAGTCATCAGACATACATGATGGTTAGGAGGTTTTGCAATAAAATGCTGTCTTTCACTAGTTTAAATCATCTATCACCAACACAGTACAAAACATATAAGTAAGATGCTTTTTAATGCACTTACTCAACTTTGCTGGGGAGTTCTGAAGGCAGCAGGCTTTGATCACATTGCTATGTAATATTTATTTAAAGCCTTTGGATGCTCTCTTACGTAAATTCAATGTGATGACATACCTCTATGCTGATAACTCTCAAATAATCACAGTGGCGGATGGAATGGATCGGAAAAGTCAGGGGGGAGAATGTAAAAAAAAAAAGTACCTTATCGCTGCTGCGTCTCTCCAGTTTCTCCTACTGTGTCAGGAACAGGAACCAGAAAGCAGCCAAGCTCCCCTGACCAATCACAACGCTGCAATGCAGCATTGTGTGGGTCTGAGTGACGTACTTGGTGCTCAGCCAGGAAATGCGGGCCTGGGTATGTTCTCCACGAAGAATGCAATGCAGCCTTGCGTGGAGAACATAGAACATGCAAAGTGTGCATGACTCTTGGGCTGGCCAAGCATTCATGCGCACTTGGAGTGGGAAAACCACTCCTTCCCTGCCCTGCTTTGAGAGCAGAGCAGCCCTGCCTGCACCGGCTGAAAAGCAGCAGGAATAAATAAAATGATAATAACATTTAGTTATTATCATTTTATTTTTCCATTAGTTACACTTCTTAAAAGCAGTGGGGTGACTCTCCTCCGCCTTAGTGGAGGAGCCGCCGCTAACTAATCATATATTTTCAAGATGATTCTAAGATCTCAATTATTGCTGTAAATCCTAACTTGGAAGCAGAAGAACCAGAACTTTCTTAAATGTAAAACTTCAATATCCGACATCGTATCAGTGAAAAACAAAATCAATCACTAAGAGCCTTCCTTAAGGGACCCTCTATGCCCAGAACCCGTTACCATAGCTAGTCATGTTACTGTACACCAACCATAATTTAGAAAAGCAAATCTCAGTGGTCACCATGGCATGCTCTCATCAAATCTGGTTCATATGTTGGATCGTTTCTATTTAATCATTTTCATACAGAGTTACAGAGGTCAACACATTAAGGGCCAGATGTAGGAAGGCTATTACCGGCCGGTATCAGCAGAAATCGGCCGTTACTGACCGGTAATAGGCTTTTCCTATGTAGGTGGTAAAGATTCGGTAAATACTGAATCGGTTTTTACCGATTCGGTATTTACCGAATCATCATTTACTGATTCGGCATTTACAGAATCGGTAAATGACATGTAGGAAGCACTCTGAAGAGTGCTTCTGTGCCTTAAGGATTCGTTATTTACCACCAACTGTTAGTTGGTGGTAAATAAGGAATACCTCTGTAAATGCAAATGTGTGCATTTACACCAGTGCCATGTGGCAGACACACATGCCCTTAGGGCATGTATGTATGCCACATGTGCACACCAGCACTAATCAGGGGTGCAACGGGGTGTGAAAGTGACACCCTGCCACCCTTGACTCTTTCCCTATTTTACCGAATCAGTATTTACCAATTCGCTAATTGACATTGGCAATTACTGAATCGGTAAATACCGAGTCGGTAATTACCGAATCTTAACGATTTGGTAATCTTTACAGATTTTTTATCTACATAGTAAATATCGATTCGAAAATACCGAATCAGTAAAATTCGGTATTTTCGAATCGGTAATTTACAATTACCTACATCTAGCCCTTATACAGTCTCAAAGAGAATATGGCCACTCCCCATATCTTGGCTTATCCATTGCATCTCCATTCAATGCATCTTTAATTGAGCATCTGTGACAACTCCATTGGTTACTTGTATAAAGATACATTATATTCCACCCTACAACCATAATGCATAACATTTTACAAGGATTCCGGTCCTAAATTTCTTTCTTGTAAGGAAATTTAAGAAATACATTCAGTCTCATAACCTAAGGTTGCATTACAAATCTCTTTTCAAAATCTCAGAAGTTAAGTATGTCAAGCTATAGAGCCATGACTTTCATCTATAAGGTATCCAATTGTGGAATAATTCCCTACTGCATGTAATTTTCTAGAATTCCGGAAATGTATCCGAATCTGGCTTTTCAGCAAGTAGTTATAAATGATATGGTAAAAACTATTAGTTTAACATGAATATCTAGGAGGGCCAAGAACCTTCTTTGAGGTGTTTTTGTGTGCCAAAAATTAATTTTAATTAAATAAATTATTGGAGTCACTCAGGACACCCTACTGAAGAAGAGAGACCTGACATATTCATGAAACAGCATAACCACCTAACGAAATATTCAGAGTCCTGCAGGATTTAGATCAGTACACGCCTAACCTGAAGGAAAGGCAGGCAACACTCTTGGTGACCTATAATAGAAAAGTACAATGCTAGGAATCCCTCCTTGAGATCAGGTCACCTTGAAGGAGCAGTCGGAACACCAGAGATATGTGGACCAGTCAGCTCAGTGTTACTGGGCAGAAAAGAACTGGACCACCACATCTCCAGCAGCTGTTTTAACCCTTTCTAGTCAGCACCCCAAGCTATGTCTTGATCACAATAAGGAAACCGATATTAAATACATTTTATATACCCACAAGATCACTCCAGCGACCGCCCAATTTCATTACTTCCCTGGGTAAGTAAGGTTCTGGAGAAGTACATAAATACCCAACTAGTACAATTCCTGGAGAGCAACTTGCTTCTGGACCCAACCCAGACAGGATTCAGGCCTAAGCACGGCACTGAAACTGCCCTGCTGGCAATCACCGAAGAGTCACGAAAGATATTAGATCAGGGAGGATCAGTGGCAGTGATCCTCCTTGATCTAAGTGCGGCCTTAGACACGGTCAGCTATGCCACCTTGCTGAACCGTCTTTGTAACATCGGTGTCACAGGCGATGCTCTAAGGTAGTTTGACTCATTCCTGAACAACAGATCTTTCCAGATCTTTGACGGGGATACAGTATCAGCCAGGAAATCCCTGAATTGCGGGGTACCGCAGGGCTCTTCATTAAGCCCTGCGCTGTTCAACGTATATATGAAACCTCTGGCGGGGATCGTCGAACCATACGGTATAAAAATTGTATCGTATGCTGACGATACCCAACTAGTGGTTTCATTGGCCCAAGAAGGCACCAGACATACTTCAGAAGGCCTGATGAAATGCCTAGAGGATGTCAAGGAGTGGATGACATGCTCCTCCTTAAAACTTAACGGAGACAAAACTGAGCTCATGCTCCTGGGCTCAGTATCACCAGTGTCTCTCACCTCCCTCTGGCCTTCGTGCCTAGGCACCCCCCCCCCCTCCCAAGGATAGCGTAAAAAGCCTGGGAGTATGGCTTGATAAAAATCTCTCCTTCTCCACTCAGGCCACCAAACTATCGGCCACATGTTTTGGTCTACTTAGAACTCTTAGGAAAGTTCTTCCCCTTCTACCTATGGAAGCAAAACAAGATGCAGTACAGGGCCTGATTCAGTCTCGGCTGGATTCGAACAACGCCCTGTATGTTGGTGCCCCCGAGATGACCCTGCGAAAGCTACAGGTGGTGCAGAACTGTGCAGCCCGCACCCTGCTACCGATTCCACGGACCCAGTCAGCCAAACCCGCACTGATCAGCTTACACTGGCTCCCAGTGAGACAGAGAGTGGCATTCAAGGCACTATGTATTGCCCATCGGGCCTTCTGGAAGTCAGGCCCAGTTATTACTGACAAACTAGTAACTCGTTACCACCCAAAGAGAAACCTTCGTTCTGCAGAGGCTTTTCTGACCGTGGTACCCAGAGTAAGGAGAGCCAGGACCGGAGGAAGGCTGTTCTCCGTAAACACCGCTAAGATGTGGAACTCACTCCCCCTACAACTCCGGACCAATTCAAACCTACTTTCTTTCCACAAACAATTGAAAACTTATCTGTTTGCCAGATCCACCGATTCCTAATCCTTCCGTCACTCCCAGTTCTGTCTTCATGCTTCAGCGCTTGGACGACCTTTGGGGCAGCAATCGCGCTATATAAATAACAATACAATACAATACAATAATTACTTGGTATATTACAAACCAGTCTTGATAACGTTTTCGTTAAGTGTCTGAAGAGCTCTTTCTATAACCACCCCAAAAATCCCCAAATTAATTAATTTGACGCTTGAAACTACAAGCGGAAAGTCACTTCATGAAAACCTAGCAGACTGAGCATAGAGATAGCTATGTATTATGTCAAGGATGTTAAACAGAATATAAAGGAAGCCGAACCATAGAGTTACAACACGCCCACAGGGGAAAGCCCTAATGTTGCTAAACTATTTTTTCATGTATTTAAGAAGCGTAAATCCCCTGTTGCTGTACCTAACTAAATCTCCCCTTGAATCATACTTTGCAAGAAATTAGCTTTATTTTTGTCTAAGAAAAATTCTAATATCAGGCAATTGTATTCCAGACCCTATTTTTATTTCACTGGCTCATACTCCTTCTCCCGTTAATGCTAATGTGTCCTCTTTTGAACTGTCACCAAGGAACTACCGACGAGTGTAATTACAATCAGATTTCTGGTTTCCCCCTTGTTTTACCTCCTACAAATTGGCTTTGAGATCTCAGTTTTCTTCTAGATTATGAATTAGCATTGCTATTTCATATTTCCGTTACCTCAGGCTCTGACCAAAATGGTTGGAAAACTGCTATATAGTAAAGCCTCTGCTAAAAAACAAAACAAAAAGTGCTTACTTAGATACCTTCGACTTGAGAACATTCAGGAGTATTTCTGTTCTCTCTTACTAGTCCACAATACTAGAGAAAGTATTTTGTAAGCATCTCCAAAACTACATAAAATCATACAACCTGTTGGAATCCTTTCAAGAAGTCTTTGTACTGGTAGGAGCACCAAATTGGCCGTGCTCTCCGTCGTTGAAGGCCAGCAAAGACTAACGGGCAGGGAAGCTGTCGAGGTCTTAATCCTCTTTGACCTTCCTGCCTCATTTAACACCATCGACCAGCAAATTTTAATCCATAGGTCCAAGGCCTTTGGTATTATCAGTCTAGTTCTGAAGTGGTTAACCTCCTACCTAACCGACCAGTACCAACTTGTAGCTTATTCCCCTCACAAATCTTCCTCCATGAAAGTCCAGCAACACAGCCATTTGCTGCTTTGCCCCCTAGGGCTCTATACTCTGGCCATATACACTTAGCGCCTTGAGACCCTCCGGGTAAGTAGTGCACTATATAAATGTCTGTGATTGATTGATTGATTGATTTTTATTAAATATTTACATGCACCTCTTTGCACTACTCTTAACAAAGTTGTTTGTGTGTGTAGGCACTAGTGATATTTGGGCAAGACCAATACTTCTCTTCCACTCCGACCCTACCTTCCACCCTACTGCCTTCCGAGCAGGCGCGCAACACCCATTGGACTCACCGGGCTTCAGCGGCCCCCCCTCGTGTGTGGCAGACCGGGATGAGACCGATCCCGGGCACACACAGAGCCGCACCCGAACGTTTCACAGGTCGTTACAAGACCATTTGAATGTTAATTAGGCCTTGCAGTGGTTTCACCCCTTCTAAGAGCGCCTGCAGCCCCACGCTGCCAACTGATTAAAGGTTCAGCCCCCCCCGAAATTTTTTCTTAAACCCCCCCACCCCTCCACCGCCCCCCCGAAATTTGGCTCTAGTTGCGCCTCTGCTTCCGAGGGCCTCCAATTACGGATTTCTGTCCCCCTGCGTGTACCACAGTTTTTAATCCAGTCAGATATGTGGATTTCAATTTCACATTTGGCCCTCATTAAATATAATCTCCACTTGCTGGTGTTACCATCTAAAAACCATAAATATCATCCTTTCTTTTCTGGATATCCCCATCGTCAATACCCTCGTTCAATAACGCATTGACTGCATTGACTGCATAAGCTCCATTCTGCTGTTAGCCACTCTGGAAACACTGGTTCAAAATGTTTCTGCCCTCCCTGTCTATGGGGCATCCTAACACCATCACATTTCACCTAATGACTTCCGGTTTGCCACAGCATAACCTTTAAATCGTTGACCGTTGTTCATCGAGTGATCTTCTCTCAGTCCTCTGACTTCATATCCACCAAGTTCATCGGGCATAAAGCCCCTCCCAGTCAGAGATCCAACTAAGAATTCCTTTTGCATATTCCGAGAAATGCTGCATATGGCGACTGGTGGTCCTTTTCAGATGTGGCAGGACAAATGTGGAATTTGCTAACTTTAGCTTGCGTCGAACCATTTTCCATACGAGTTAGAGAGCGACTGAAAATTCCCTTTTTCCAAAATAACTGGACACATTCATTCAAACTTGGTAATGGTATTATAGAGGTAAATTATGCTAATTATAAATGCTGTTCGCATAACATAACAAAAGAGGAGGCTCAGGCAATTGTGCTCGAAATTGCCTAAATACACTCCCCGACACAGCAGATGCAAGAAGGTAATGACGTCAGTAGCTTGGTGACGGGCAGCTTTCCAAATTTATTGGAGGGAAAGGAAATTGCATTGTGGCGCGTGACTCTCCACAGCACCATCGACAACCTCCGACCTCACTCTCGGTCCGGTTAACACACCTCCGCGGTTCTCCTGGAAGCCTGCTCTCAAGAGGTAGAGTATGATTGCCTGCCTTTGGTTTTGCTGTAGTTGCTGGCCTTTCAGTTCTACATTCGGAATTGTGTTAGTTTGTTTGTTTTTCAATGATCATTACAGCATCGTGCTCCAATGTACTGTTTGCAAATTGAAATTTGACTTGTGATTGATATATGAACTTTCGTTCACAGTGTTGCCTTGTTTTGACTCCGGGGCAAACATTTATTAATATTGGTGTGGTCCATAAGACAGGTCTTTTTAATGCCATATCTGTATGGGGTGTCAAAGTAAGTAATTTTGGGCCTTATGGAGGTCATGATAGAGGTGTGTGTGACTAGGGTCTGGACATAGTTTGTATGGTTGTAGTCCATCTGTGTGGATGTTGGCGACTTCTTTATTTTGGAATAATATTTTTCTATTAATTTGAGTATTCGAAAATTATTTTTAATGTTTACCACCTGCTATCAGGAGATGGTCTTTTACAGTGGTAACGTGCCCTGCACTTGACCCAGCAGGCAGCTAATGTCGTGCAGTGTTTAAGGCACATGCTAAATAACACATGCAATAAAGATGAGTTTTCATATTCAATTCATGTGTAAAATGTCAGTAGTAATATTCATCTCATGCAGTAAATATTGCATGTAGTTTAGTCCTAGTAATGGCATGTACCTCTTCAGATATTCATTATCCTTTAGATATTAATTATTTTCAGTGCCCTGCACTCTGCTTGATATTACTATATTGTATTCTGACCATACGCGTCAACGCCCACTCTTTATGGTCTATAGTGTAGTATAAGCAGTACTGTACTTTAATATTCCATCCCAAACCTACATAAAATATCTACCCTCCCAGCATTCCTCAGAAAGGGGCACCAGAACCCAGTGCTTTTATATAACGAATGTACGATTATCATGACAAAGAGGGACTTAGGCTTGACAGGATGGGCCATCCTGCCAGGATGTGTGGGGTGGAGCTGTTCCTTACCCCATTTGCATTTCGAAGGAACTGACTCACCAAAAATATTACACTAGGTTTTTGTCACCTCAGACTCCTTGGAACCTTGACAGGGAGAAAGAAAGTTCCAAAACTATCTGTGGGGAGAAAACTCAAGATGTTTTTTAAACTTCAAACCTGCCACCAGGTATTTTATTTTACAGAGTTTTATATAGCGTGAACTTGACCCAAAGGTGTCGGATATCAGAGCGCTTTACATCGCACCAGTTGCGTTACAGGAGGATACATTTTTTTGTTAGGCATGGGGAGATTAAGTGATTTGCCCAGAATCACAGGATGTTCAGTGTCATTGCCGAGACTCGAACCCGGTTCCCCAGATTCAAGGTCGATAAAAATAGGACCCTCAGTCACACTTTTCAGTTTACTCCTGCACATGCAGAGTGTCGCGCTCACCTGGGACTAACCATGGAGACGACAGCGGAGCCAGTGCTAAACCTCCTAACCCTCCTGAGGATAATGCAAGTCAAGAAACCGTCAAGGAACCAAAACCTTAGATCTCACACTGTCCCCCTAAGGGTAAGGAGGGTTGGAATAAAATAAGAAGAGAGACTTGCGGTACTAGATCTGCTCAGCGGCTGAGCAACACCGAATAGCAAGATTTGTCACTTCTGAGACCTTCTACATTTGTGACGTAGATGTGCACTGGAGCAGAACCTCTTGCTTTGCAAAAATGCATGTACTAGAAATAACAAGAGGAGGCAGTTACGATCCGTACACAAATGGGTCTTTACAAACAATGAACATGCATTAACTGAAGTGACATAAACGTACAGGTTTCATCAGCTGTTCGGCATAAGAGCAACATAACCAAAATCACAGATGGGAGTGTGGCACTCCTAGGAACAAACTTGAAATACAGATTAGAGTTATGTACTCAGAGGGATACACTTGGAACACAGGTTGGAGTTATTTGCACTCTCAAGGAAGCACTTGGAGATAAAGGTTGGAGTTACTTGCACTCCTAAGGATACACAACACCAGGGCTCCAGTAACAGAGAGAGCAAGGTTTATCATTGGCCCCTGTGATTCTATGGGAAGCTTGCAGGGATTCAATGGAAAACACCAGTATGGTCTTAGTAATAACAGAAGCAGCTAATCCATTGGTTCACAGGATTTGAGGAAGCCTCAGTCAAGAGGGTTCTTGGGGAATATCAGTTATGAGGGTGGTGGGGGATCGTTGGTCATGACGAGGCTGGAGAAACATCAGTAATGACGGTGTTGAGGGAACATCCGTTTTGAGGGTGCTGTGTGAACATTGGTCATGAGGATGCTGGGGAAACATCAGTCATGAGGGTGTTGGGGGAACATCTTTTATGAGGGAGCTAGGAAAACATCACTCATGATATCATAGCATGTCATAAGCACCATAGGAATAGGCAACATGTGCTCTGCATACTAGACATCTACGGAGGAGAGCAGGAAGGGGTTGTGGCAGAGTGAGTGCAGGAGAGGATCGTGACACTGAGAACCTCCAGAAGCACTGCCTTGTGCTTCATGTTATGTTATGTTATGTTATATTTATTCTTATATAGCGCACGGCTACTCAAAAAGAGTGTCCCAGCGCTTTTTTGGTAATGAGACCTATAGCAGAATAACACAACACAGTGATAAAACAGCATAATAGAAGACAGAACAGAAAAATAAAAGCTTAAAGGGCAAACAGCCAGGTTTTAAGGCCCTTCATGAAAGCAAGTAAATTAGTAGCTCCGCGGAGTGTCAGCGGCAGAGTGTTCCACAACTGTGGCGCCAGCAATCCAAAGGAGCGGCCTCCAAAGCGGGCTCTTTTTACTCGCGGCACAACCACCAGAAATAGAGATTCTGATCTGAGAGAACGGGCCGGGTGGTAGAAGGTGAGTCTCCTTTGGAGATACTTAGCTCCCACAGCATGAAGAGCTTTGAAGGCCAAAGTTAACGCCTTGAAGGCAATCCGTTTTTCGGATAGGCAGCCAATGTAGGGACTGCAATAGGCCAGCAGCGCTGGCTCGCCTGTTTAGGCCATAAATGGCCCTCGCGGCCGCATTCTGCACAACTTGAAGCCGCTGCAGTAGATACTCTGGCAGGCCCAAGTAGAGGACGTTGGAGTAATCCAATCTTGAGCCAATCAGAGCCTGCACAGTCAGCTTCCTGTGTTCCTCAGAAAGAAGAGGCAGAAACTTCCGGAGCATCTTGAGGAGGCCGAAACATGTACCCGTCACACCTAGGATCTGGGACCTCAGCGTCAGACCCTTGTCCATCTTGACCCCCAAGTTCTTGGCTAATAGGGCTGGGCAAGACGGGGGAAACATGTTAATAGGCCACCAAGCCTGCCAGTCCGGATCCGATGCACACCCGAAGAAGAGTACCTCAGACGTATCTGAGTTGCACTTGAGGCAGTTCAGCTGGAAACATTTAAAAACAGCCCCAAGGCAATCCCGGATACTCTCTCCATCGAAGTCTCCTCCCTTCTTACATGAAAAGAGGAGCTGGGTGTCGTCGGCATAAGATACGATCTGGGCCCCGAAAGACTCCGCCAACACCGCCAAAGGGGTCATAAAGATGTTAAAAAGAGTCGGGCTCAATACAGAGCCCTGCGGAACCCCGACTCCCAATGCCCTGCAGTTTTAAGCCTGCTGTGTACTTCAGCGGACTGCCCTGGTGCTACCAGAGGCTAACACTTCTGCTTAAAGCCTGCCTTGTACTCTCCAATGACTTCCCTGCTGCTTTAGGCCTGCCTTGCTGCTTGATCCCAGGACTACCAGAGTGACACCAGTTGCTAGTTGGCTGGCCTCCTATTCTGAGATACATTGACATAACAATCTCCAACAACCTTGAACCTGCACCTGTATACTGCTGAAGTGAGTCTTGCAATCCAAGTGGTACCCACCCAGTCTTGGATCCTTGGAAGTTGTGCTTGCGGTGCCCAAACAGCTACAAACAAAAACTTCAATCAGCCTGATTTCATGGTATCTCCCACTACATTCTTCTCCCCAGTAGCAAAAAATGTGCTTGTCACCTGCAGATTTATCCCATTGGAGATTTTCAACTTCCATACATAGGAATCTTCAATGCAACTTCATTCAGTGGCTTCCCGACAATGGGGCCTCCGCCTCAGACATTGCCTGCAAACTTGCCCCACTGAATTTTATCTTCTCAAACTTTTTTTTCAAAATGTCTTCTAAGTCTGAAGGTAAGTAGAGACCAGTCCAAATCTACTTCAAGTATTTGAACTGCACTACATCTTGGTCGGCCATAACTTTCCACTTTATTCTGGTCTTGCGTGACTTGATATCCGCATTTGACGCTATGATTGTTTAGGCACTAGTTTACACTAAAAGCTTTAAAAGTTCATAACTCCTTTTCCAATGATTGGAGTTTTGTCATTCTTGTATCAAATCATTTATTAATGTTTTCTCTATTTTTCTAAAAGTGGCACGTTTTAGAGTTAGGATGTTGGAGTACCATGTGGTACCAGCTAAAGGTTCCAAGATCTCAGGAATATACCTTGGGGGTCAGGACTTACTCCAACTAAACCACTAGCTGGGTCAAGTGCAGGTCCAGTAGAAATTAGTCAGTTAGCTCTTTCACAAATGTGGGCTTCTTGCAGTGTTTGGGTACTGTAGCTTCACAGGAGGTTAGCCAACTGACCCTTGGAGTCCACTTCTTAGTCTTGGGTACAGGTGGGAGCAAGTCCAACCCCTCAGGTCCTATCACATGTCACAACAGAATGTGAAGTTCCCCCACTCTCCTCCCCTCCCAGTAGTGTACTGAAGAAGGTACCAAAGGGTGCTAAATCTATGTGTGCACTAGCCTGTGGGTGGGGTAATTCCTGGTCCCTCCTTAACCAATAGGGAAAAAGATCCCCATGTTATCACTTTTCACTTTTTTTGCTTTTTTATGCCCTACTGTAAGTAATATCACAGTGCCCTTCTCTACCTTCAACTAAGATTGCAGAACCTTTCCTGTCTTGTGTAGAGCCCCTGTGCCCACCCTAAAGGCATAGCCAGGGAAATGAGCATACCCTCCTATGCAATATCTGAAAACCAGTTCTAGGGGCAGCTCTTCTCCAACTGGGATTGGTGCCTGGTTGGCTAGTTAAACAAAAGGGAGGCAAGCCAGGCGGATACCTTCCAGCAACAGAGCGAGCATCCTTTGATGATATGCAAGATGGTGAGCCCCTTGTACCCTCCTGCCAGGGCCTTTGTCTCAGCCCTGAGAACCAACTCTCCACAGCTGATTAAGGAACTTTTCATCCTGCGTGACAGTTGGAAGCTCAGGCAAATTTGCTTCTAGAGGCTCTAGGCATGCTGAATGTAAAAGTACCTTTTGTACAATATTTGCTACAGATCTGAATTGACCAACTAATTGCTTTTGTAACATTTTAAAACGGCTAAGAATAAACTTTTTAGCTGGTTCCAAGGTGGAGATAACCTTATTTAATTTTTAACTCCCAACTCTTGCTTATGAAAGAACTAACTGCTCTATGGTAAAAATAACTTTTGTTTAGGTCTTTTGACTAAAAGGAAATGTTTTGAGCTTAACTTTTACATGTCCCACCTTTAAAGAAAACATTAAGTGGGGTGACATATAAATGTTTAAACGGAATGCTTAGGTTTGTCAAAAGGGGTTATTTATCTGGTTGAATTGGAAGTTTAAACCTGAGCAGGCTATTAATGGCAGGCCTGCAGTCGTGTCTGTCCATTGTCATCACAACATGCATTGCTGTCCTCCAGTGATGTTTAACTTACTCTGAATACCGTTCTTACCATGTACTAAGGTTTTAGAGGGCGTGTTAAATGAGCCAACCTGGGATTTAGCCAATATGACATGTGTTAGGGTCAGAGCACATGCACTGGACACTGAACAGCAGTGTCCTTGTATGTAGCATAGGAGAACCCGCAATTAAAGCTAACAAAAAATGGGTGTAACCAGGGAAAGAGTGTTATTTTCCTACAGCCTCCAAATGTCACCAAACTGATGAATAGCCCTGAAGTGGTGTTAAAATTGCTCCCAGAGCAGAGACAACTGGCCTGGGTGGGCAGAGATATTATTGTTCCTCTGGCAGAAAGATCAGTTGTGCTATGGGGCCTCCTCTGTCACAAGCAGATGTCATATGACACGTAAACAGGCCCTTCTTCTGTTTTACCAGCCAGACAGGCAACAAACCCAGTGGAGGAATGCTTCCCCTTGAACTGGCTTAGAATGACCAAGAAGAAGGTCACTGCTCATTACCCTTGCCAAATCTCTGGGTAGGCACACAGGTGGAGCACACGTGAAAAGTTGTTTCTCCATTCTATGGTTTAGTAAGTGAGGGGCCATGTGAGATTGCTGCAAAAATGGATAGGGGTTTCCCTGGGATCTGTTTCCCTATTGTTTAAGGAGAGGCTAAGTATCTACACTACCCACAAGCTACTGCCCTCACCACAGCTACAACCTTTGGAGAGAAGAAATCGTCTCTCACCCCACCGAGGTACTCAATACATCCACCACGACACCCTCTGTACCAACTGCGTGGAAACACACAGAGGTCAAGCCTGTTCTGAAGAATCCCTCTGCCGAACCCAGAAAACTCAAGATCTACTGCCACATCTCACTTCTGCTGCTACCAGCCAAAGTCTTGGAAAAAGCCATCAACAGCCAGCTCACAGAATACCTTGAACACAACAACCTTCTCGAAAACCTCCAGAATTTGGATTCCGTGCCAACCACAACACTGAGACTGCTGTGATCGCAGCTACGTATGACATAAGATGCCTCCTCGACCAGGGAGAAACAGAAGCCCTCATTCTCCTCGACCTCTCTGTGGCTTTCGACACAGACTCCCATCACACCCTTTTCACTAGACTCTGCCAGCTTGCCATCCAACACTTCTCTCTCAAATGGGTCGCCTACTTTCTCTCCATCTGAACTCAAAGGATCCACCTTCCCCGTTCTCCTCCGACCTCATGAACATCATTTACGGCACCCCCCTGGACTCCTTCCTCAGCCCCACCCTCTTTAACTCGTAAATGATGCCCTCACAGACCTCGCCCACTTCCATGGACTCAACATCCTCTCTTATGCTGACGATTCACAGCTCATCCTCTCCCTCACAGATGAAACCAACACCACCAGAATCAACTTCCAGAACACAATGTCTGATGCTGCATGCTGGATGAGGACCAAATGCTTGAAACTCAACTCAGACAAGTAGGAGGTTCTCATCTTTGGAAGAAACCTCTCCTTCTGGAAGGACTACTCGTGGCCTACTGCACTCGGGCTGGCCCCGGCAACCATAAACCATACATGCAACCTCAGAATAATCCTTGACAGCCAACTAATAATGAAGAACCAGGTCAAAGTCGCCCCCTCCATCTGTTTCCACACCTTCTGCATGCTTTGCAAGATCTTCCATTAGATCGCCACCCACACCAGGAAAACTATTATCCAGGCCCTCATTGCCAGCTGCCTTGACTACGCTAATCCACTGTACCCCGGTACAACCAAACATCTACTCAACTGCCTTCAGACCATCCAGAACTCTGCTGCAAGACTCATCCTCAACCTGCCCAGAAGATCCAGCTCCTCACTCCACCTCAGATTCCCCCACTGGTTCCCTGTACACAAACAATGCCTATTCAAACTCCTCACCCATACCTTCAAAGTCCTCCACAACATTGGACCTGCATGCATCAACCACCGACTGACTTTCAGTCATCCTACCGGAGACCTCGGTTCTGCCTCCCTCGCCCTAGTCTGCATCCTCCACATCTACCATAGCCACTGCGGAGGTCGTACCTTCTCTTACATAGCCGCCAAGTCCTGGAACGATCTCCCCCTCCACATGTGCACCTGCCCTTCCCTACGAAAATTCAGGAAAAAGCTCAAGACATGACTCTTCGACCAAGGACGAGAGAACCCAGTGCTTGGAGACCTTCCTGGGTGATTAGTCCGCTCTACAAGAACATCATGATTGATTGATTGACTGATCCTCTGAAACACACCTGAGATTACTACGGAACCTGTGGAAGAAGAGAAGAATTGCTTGAGACCTGTGAATAGACTGAAGGACTGATTTTGCTCTCACAGGTACCCAGGAAAAAGAAGTCGACGCTAAGGGTCAATTGGCGGTGTAAGCTATGGAAACACAAAAAGCTACATGATGTCTTTATCTGAAGAGCCCATCTTACCAGTACCAACTGATATGACCTGGACCCTGCTGGAGGTCTCTGCTGGAGTGAGCCTTGATCCACAAGTGCTAAGGACTTTTGGCTGTATCTAACTAGACTTTTCCTAACATCCCTGAAAGCCTGGGACTAAGAATCTTTTTGAGTTTGATTACCTCCACAGGACCCCGACAAGCCTGTCAAGCCAATCCGCAGATATGTGTTGTGGTTGGGCTGAAGAGACAGGTTCCCCCACTCAGAGATTTTATGCAGCAGCAAATCTAATTTAGCAGGACCTCATTGGTATCAGCCTTATGGAGACTTTTTCTGACATAACCCACAGCCTTGCTCAGTTGGCGAATACTGAGCTATAGAAAAGAGACAGATTCCAAAGGTAAAAATCTTGACCCGACAAAACTAGAAAAATTATCCAATCGGATAGAGGGCTTCACTGGGCGTGAAATTTAAATTCTACAGCTCTGAGCTTTTCCCAACAAAACCAACACTTTCACTGTGACCTTATTCAATGCCTATCCGATGTTGCAGAGCCCTTCAAGGATATAGCCTGCTGCCTTACCCTCCTGGATAAATTTGACTTCCAGAAAAAAAGACTATGCAGCAGATTTACATGGAATTGGCATTGGGCAGCTTCTCAAATCATTTTGCTGTGCTGTCCTATGCCAATTTGAAATTAGGGAAATGCAACATATTTCCAATATACAGTGCATTCCGGGTCCTTTTGATAGTGCACATTTTGCAGCCTGGTGCAAGGGTGCCTGTAATGTTGGCATGATTGTTTTTGTGCTGGAAGGCGCACCTTCCTGCACAAAAACAATCACAAAAGTCATGTTCCTTTTTAGGTCTCGACTATTATATTCCACAAGGAATAAATAGACGAGAGTATTGTGGGCAAACCAAGCTCTGAAACCAGCGGATTTCGGACAGTTCGTGTGGCTTACTGAAGAGGAAAGCGCGCCAACATCAAAGCCATCAGCCTCCCTCCCACTGGCATCTGTTGCTCCCCCGGCGTACGCAGTGTGCGCTCGGCCTCACTTCTCCTCCCCCCTAATTGCTTTCACTTTCACGGCCGCCGCATTGTGAAAGCAGCTCCCAAGCAGGGCACTGTAAATTGTTATATTTGCGGCTCACAGCAAAACGTTTATTTTTTATTTTTTTAACTAATTGTTTACTTGTATTTATGTAACAATGGTGGCCGTGTGGGTATGTACAGCTTGCCAAACTCTTTGCCTCTGTCATGTTTTAGTTACTCAGTGCGGTGCCTGCTTAATCGGCGTTGCGCTATAACTTTTAAATATGCTCCGTTCTACCATTGTTTACTTTTATTTATGTAACAATGGTGGCCGCGTGGGTATGCACAGCTTGCCAAACTCTTTGCCTCTGTCATGTTTTAGTAACTCAGTGCGGTGCCTGCTTAATGGGCGTTGCGCTATAACTTTTAAATATGCTCCGTTCCACCCCTCCCCGCTGCACGGACGCCGCGCGAAGTGGGTGCTGTGTTAATTAAACAAATCTGCTCCCGCTTCAGCCATTGTTCCCCCTCCCTACCCCATCCATGCTCTTCATGTAGCTTTTTTTCTTTTTACCGGGCGTGGTGTCCGCATCATGTTTGCGTTTTTTTCCCTCCATATTGGGTCAGCGCTCATTGGCCTCCACCTCTGCAGCACACATGGTGCTACCTCTCCTCTGGTTGCAGTCAGTGCTCCTGCAGTTTCCCAACACCCGCCTTCGCCACTTTCAGGCTCGCATCCCGGCAATGGATGAGGGGTCGGAGGAAGTGGAAGGATCCATGAACCTCCCCGAGGCGCGGGTCAAAACGTGTTTAAACAAAAAAATGCACACATGGAAGAGTTTTGCATGCATATCAGGTATTTTTTATTTTATGGAATACATTAACATTTTTGCACAAAAATATTTGGTTACTTTGAGCCCATTTTATATGGTAAATATGCTCTGCCTCCCTCTCCGCCTCTCCACCCCCAGCATACGCTTTCAACACCACTGGTGCCTGCTTTCAGAATAACAACACAGGCGCAGATGTCTGCAAACTTCAGCGGGTTATCCAAAACTACAGCTTTCAGGCATTAGAAAATGATGGCGTGGATTGCAGCTCCTCATCCCCGTCCCGCCCGCCAAGTGCCACGCTGTAGGTTTGAGCTGGCGCCTCCAGGCCTAAACTCCCTGTCATGTCTTGTATTCTGTTTTTGAACCTCCATTGTATAAAGTAATGGGGGGAGTCCTCTGAAGTCCCCGGCTGAGGGAAAGCCGCACTGCTGGCAGACCGTTAGGGTTGCGCCCAGCAAGGGTTACATTTTACTCTTTCACACATGCTTTGATATGCTTGTGAATCTCTAAGGACCTGATTCCGAATTGCTGTCTTCGTTTCCCCCTCCGGTCAGTCCTATAATCAAATGACTGGTGCTTAAAGAGCTGAAGAGCAAGTCTATCACATTGTCGTGTTTCACAGAGGGCCTTTTTGTGTTTCAATTGAAGACAAACACGTAGTTTATGCAGGAATATAGCCGTTTTAAACGCATTTGTATAATTGTATTACGGCTAGAGTGCAGAGCTTGGGTACATTGTTCTGGAACAAATAGGGTTTAAAGTAGCTAAGAAACGTAAAACTCTTGACAGGTAAATGAATTTCAGCTAATTTCATACAAATGTAGCATTACTTGTGTTATTTCTTCACCACTGTAAATCCGCGCCCTATTTGAGTTCAGCTACATTCTTTTTCGGCGTTAGCACTGGCAGTTTGGCAATCCGAAGCAATATCGCATACACGTGCTCGGCCTCACTTCTCAATCACCCCATATGGTTGTTCCCTCCTACTCGCTCGCACATCAAAGGCTGCTGCCCCCCCTCACCAATGCGTACCCCCCCCCCCAAGCTTTCATGCGTGTGCTTGTTCTCCCCTGCAGCCCAGCCCATGCAGTGCTGCTCATCCCACTCCCCTTGTTTATACTGGTTATTTTTTTGTGTCCGTAACACAAGCAAGCCCATGTTCCCACTCCTCAGGCCGCAGCTGATGCTGCCACCTCCTGTGTGTTGGCCTTTTTTCTCCCCTCCAGTCCAGCCCTTGTGGCGCTGCTGATCCCCCTCCCTTTGTTTACACTTACTTTGGGGCTGTAACACGAGCGATCAACCTCTGAGAAAAGCTGCTTGCGCGCATGTTTTTATTCCTGTTTTTTGGCCAGCTGGTAGTAATGCCCTATGCGACTGGTGCGGTCACAATCTTTTTCGTAAAGACTTATCATGTACGGTCTTGGCGGAGATACCTTCTATTGAATGGGCAAGGGCCACCACAGCACCACTCAGCGCCCCCCCAGCATCACTCAGCATCACCCCAGCATCACTCAGCACCACCACAGCATCACTGAGCACCGCCACAGCACCACTCAGCACCACCACAGCATCACTCAGCACCACCACAGCACCACCAGAGCATCACTCAGCACCACCACAGCACCACTCAGCGCCACCCCAGCATCACTCAGCGCCACCACAGCATCTCTCAGCACCACCCCAGCATCACTCAGCGCCACCCCAGCATCACTCAGCACCACTCAGCACCACCACTCACCATCACCACAGCACCACTCAGTGCCATCCCAGCATCACTCAGCACCACAACAGCACCACTCAGCATCACCACATCATCACTCAGCGCTACCCCAGCATCACTCAGCACCACCCCATTATCACTCAGCACCACCACAGCAACACTCAGCACCACCACAGCACCGCTCAGCACCACCACAGCATCACTGAGCACCACCACATTATCACTCAGCACCACCACAGTATCACTCAGCACCACCACAGCATCACCCAGCACCACCACAGCATCACTCAGCACCACTACAGCATCACTCAGCACCACCACAGCATCACTCAGCACCACCACAGCATCACTCAGCACTACCACAGCATCACTCAGCACCACCACAGCACCACTCAGCACCACCACAGCACCACTCAGAACCACCACAGCACCAATCAGCGCCACCATAGCACCACTCAGTGCCACCACAGCACCACTCAGCGCCACCACAGCACCACTCAGCGCCACCCCAGCATCACTCAGCACCGCTCAGCACCACCACAGCACCACTCAGCACCACCACAGCATCACTCAGCACCACCACAGCACCACTCAGCGCCACCCCAGCATCACTCAGCGCCACCACAGCATCACTCAGCACCACCCCAGCATCACTCAGCGCCACCCCAGTATCACTCAGCACCACCACAGCACCACTCACCACCACCACAGCATCACTCAGCATCACCCCAGCATCACTCAGCACCACCACAGCACCACTCAGCATCACCACATCATCACTCAGCGCTACCCCAGCATCACTCAGCACCACCACATTATCACTCAGCACCACCACAGCAACACTCAGCACCACCACAGCACCGCTCAGCACCACCACAGCATCACTGAGCACCACCACATTATCACTCAGCACCACCACAGTATCACTCAGCACCACCACAGCATCACTCAGCACCACCACAGCATCACTCAGCACCACCACAGCATCACTCAGCACCACCACAGCACCACTCAGCACCACCACAGCACCACTCAGCACCACTCAGCTCCACCACAGCCTCACTCGGCGCTACCACAGCACCACTCAGCGCCACCCCAGCACCACTCAGCGCACCCCAGCATCACTCAGCACCACACCAGCATCACTCAGCACCACCACAGCATCACTCAGCACCACCACATTATCACTCAGCACCACCACAGCACCACTCAGCACCACCACTGCATCACTCAGCACCACACCAGCATCACTCAGCACCACCACAGTACCACTCATCAACACTCTGCGCCACCACAGCATCACTCAGCACCACCATAGCACCACTCAGCATCACCACATCATCATTCAGCGCTACCCTAGCATCACTCAGCACCACCACATAATCACTCAGCACCACTCAGCACCACCACAGCACCACTCAGCACCACTCAGCACCACCACAGCATCACTCAGCACCACCACATTATCACTCAGCACCACCACAGCACCACTCGGCACCACCACAGCATCACTCAGCACTACCACATTATCACTCAGCACCACCATATTATCATTCAGCACCACCACATTATCATTCAGCAACACCACAGCACCACTCAGCACCACCCCATAATCACTCAGCGCTACCCCAGCATCACTCAGCACCACCACATTATCACGCAGCTCCACCACATTATCACTCAGCAGCACCACTCAGCACCACCCAGCACCGCCACAGCATCACTCAGCACCACCACAGCATCACTCAGCACCAACCCAGCACCACTCAGCACCACCACAGCATCATTCAGCGCCACCCCAGCATCACTCAGCACCACCACTGCACCGCTCAGCACCACCACAGCACCACTCAGCACCACCACAGCATCACTCAGTGCCACCCCAGCATCACTCAGCACCACCCCAGCATCACTCAGCGCCACCCCAGCATCACTCAGCGCCACCACATCATGACTCTACGCTACCCCAGCATCACTCAGCACCACCACATTATCATGCAGCACCACCACATTATCACTCAGCAGCACCACTCAGCACCACCACAGCATCACTCAGCACCACCACAGCATCACTCAGCACCACCACAACATCACTCTGGAACACTACAGCATCACTCTGGAACACCGCAGCATCACTATGCGCTACAATAGCATTATTATGCGCCACCACAGCATCACTTAGGACCTCCACAACATCACTCAGGGCCTCCACAGCATCACTCAGGGCCTCCACAGCATCACTCAGGGCCTCCACAGCATCACTCAGAGCCTCCAAAGCATCACTCACGGCCTCCACAGCATCACTCACAGCCTCCACAGCATCACTCACGGCCTCCACAGCATCACTCACAGCCTCCACAGCATCACTCACGGCCTCCACAGCATCGCTCACGGGCTCCACAGCATCACTCACGGCCTCCACAGCATCACTCATGGCCTCCACAGCGTCACTCAGGGCCACCACAGCATCACTCGGGCTCCACAACATCACTATGCGCTACCACAGCATCACTGAACGCTACAGCATCACTCGTCGCCACCACAACATCACCCACGCCATCACAGCATCAATCTGTGCAACTATTCAACAACAACTGGTTCAAATATGTTCTCTCAATGTTTCAAGGTTTATTACAAATGTCACAAAAAGATGTTAATATTTCACTTCTGTTCTTGCATTTTCGTCACAATAAAATACACTGAACATAATCTTTACAAAAGTTAATTACAAAAGTTTAAGCTATTGCCATTATAAATTACAATCACATTTATTTAAGTATTAATTATTTAAAAAAACTTAAAAGCCATTGTTATTTGTAATATCAATACAACTAAGTCATGTAAATACAAAACATGTTGCATTACAAATGCTATAGGTGTCACATTTGCGAAAGTTATAACTATTGGCATTGTAAATGACACAGCTATTAATTTAGCTATTTTCAAAACCAACACATAAATAAAAAAAGTGTCATTTACAAGACCAATAGCTCAAACATTCCTAATGCGAGACCTATTGCATTGCAAATGCTTGTTTGATGTGTGTTTCAAAATGCAGCACACATGGAAAGAGGAATACCATTCATGAGAAATGTAATCAATTCTCCTTGTTATGCCTTCTCAAGGGAGGCCCTGCCCCAGGCTTACCTGATGTTGTAAATCTGGGGCAGCATCACATTCCATGGGTGTTGAGTGGTAACACCCAAAGCAACACCTATGGAATGACTCTTTAACTCAGAGTAAGGGAAGGAAGTGACTTGCACTGCCTCGCCTTACTCCATGTATCCCAGGCCATGTGTAATGACCAGATTTTTTACACCAAGTTATCAGTTCACCAGTTATAGCACAATCTTCTGACTGTCCCTATTTAACATCTTCCGACGATCACATTTAACGTCTTACGACTTCTTTATAGTCTCCCGACTGTCTCTATTTATAGTGTTCCGACTGTCCCTATTTAACGTCTTCCGACGATCACATTTAACGTCTTATGACTTATTTATAGTCTCCGACTATCCCTATTTACAGTCTTCCGACTGTCCCTATTTAACGTCTCCCGACGATCACATTTAACGTCTTACGACTTCTTTATAGTCTCCTGACTGTCCCTATTTATAGTCTTCCAACTGTCCCTATTTAATGTCTTCCGACGATCACATGTACCATCTTACGACTTCTTTATAGTCTCCCGACTGTCCCTATTTATAGCCTTCCGACTGTCACTATAATTTGGGTATCCCTGATGAGAGCCGATTTCCCTTCTATATTGAAAAGGGGCCCGACCTTCCCAAGAAAGAACTGTTAAGCCAAATCATTCCCGCCTGCAGTTATCTTCTGTCATGAATTACATATCCCCCTGTCATCAGTTACCTGTAAGAAGGGAATTGCACATCCTTCTATACGTCAGCACCTGGCTAGAAAGAAATGTTAACTCTTTCTCAGAAATAACATACAGATGAAACTAATGCACACTGGGGTCTCTTTATTACATAATGATAGAATGACAAGGAAGAAAAAGCAACAGAATAATATAATAGTAAATTATATGTATAGATAAAAACCTAAACACAACCTAGGAAGCAAAAATAAATGGTTACATGTTTTAAGCTAACTCGGAACGCCTCAATCGATATTCTGCTCATTCCGGCCTCGGCAGTTGAGCTGGCCCCTCTCTCTCTTTCGCCTCGGTTCATTCAGGACTCTGCTATGCAATCACAGATACACGTCTGCACCATTCTGCCTCATCGAAACTGCCACCACTCGAAGTTACTCAAACTCTCTCCCGCTCTCTCCAACACCAATTACCAATTACCGATTACCAAATACCACCACTGACTCACTGCCCTTCGTTAATATGGAAGGATCTCTCCCCATGGAAATTTCCAGCCATCAACCTTCCTTCCACCAGATTCCTGTACCAAGCCCCGCGCTCCCTTTGCATCCAGAGTGGCCAGCTGCTGTTGCATCTGGAGCACGGGGAATAGCACATTCCTCTGATAAGAGCTAGTCTTCACCGGTTTCTAACTAGCGAATAACAAGCTAAAACTAAAACACCACCCTTCACCTAAAAGCGCCTCGGAGTGTCAGGGCAGAAAAAAAAAGCGTCTCTCTAGTATGGGCCTCTAGGCCCGAAAAGAGGCAAAAGAGACATAAAACCATGTCAAAGCCAATAGGTAAGTCTTGCAAATAGGTAAGGTAAAGTCGGAAATAAAGGACTCATGATTATATCCTGGCAACGGTCACCACCAGTCCAATTGGTACAAATGATCCTGTCACTACATTCCACCCTTGACCTTTGTCCACCAACATGGAAAGTAGGAAAAACTCAAACAGAACGGAAGTCAGCAGAAGAATAATAAGAAACAAAACTAATAGACCTAGACATGACTCATGGGCGAAACATATGCAAAAAGGATGGTACACACTGAACACAACAGCAAATAGCAATCAAAAAGCAAATTGCCAAAAGGGCACCACCCAGAATTTGGCGGAGGAAATATAAATCCGGTAACCACCCAAAAAGGCAATTAAACCACCCTTGATCAAAATTTTGTCTGACTTCCTGGGTCAGCTCATGAAGCCGATCAATATGGGACTGAATGGACTTGGAATGATCTGACAAATTAAAGCAACACATGCCCTCAAAATCTGAGCAGCCATGGTCATGTTTCAACAGTAGATAGTCAATAGCAACCCTATTCTGCAACATAGCACGGCGTTCACCTTGAGCATCTAATAAAAGATCAGAAAGAATAGCAGAGGTGCTATTTAGCGATTTCACCATCCAGCAAGCAAGTTTGCCTATAGACTTAGAATTATAAACAGGCAGTGCGGGAATACCTATAATAGAAACAGCTAAACTAATATACTCAGATTTGGAAAATAAATGCAACAATGAATTACAATCCTCAGTCAATAATGGGGCATTGCGCACAGCACAGGAAAGCACACCAGGAATCGAAGAAAACATTAATAAACTGAGTCGTGTCAAAGCACATGAGTTACCTGAAATGTTCGCTGGAATATAGGACCAAGAGATATTGCCACAGGAAAAGAGCCAACCAGAAGGCAGCAACACAGTACGATAATGGCTGGCAGTCAACACAAGACGGTTGCAAGTCATGTTGTTTTGAACAGAGATGCAAGCAACAGGAGTTCTGGTGACACACAAAGTCTTAACATGAGAGGAAAGTGAAGAAACATTGTCAAGTCGAATCCGTGCACACTTGCCTATAAACTTAGGGTCACAAGTAAAAATATAACAAATATCACCTTCCGTGATATTGTAAGTGGAAATCACAAAAGTCAAAGGAGGTTCCAGTTCAGTCAAGACAGTGCGCAAAGCACAATAATCATACGCAGAAAAGTCACTCTTAATGTACTCTGGACGAGCCTCAGATATGTTGAAAAATTTAAGCAAGGAGGCCGTAGGAGTCGGCACAGCCACAAGTCAAGTAGACAGCAAGTCAGTCACAGAACGCATAGGTGCCAGGCAACAGTGCGAAGTATTCACGATACGATGTGCAAGTTCCGTCCAAAAGTTAGAAGCAAGATCCCACGACGCAAAGGAGCGGCGTCCTCGGGCAAGGCAGTCAGTCCGGTCCTGCGGGCACTCCCGTCTCCAAGCGCAGCATGCCGAAAGGAGTCTAACGACGACACATCCGGCAGCGGCAAACCATACAATGACCTGGGAAAAAAAAAGTCGAAAACTGGCATTATTTATTCACGCAGATGACATTTATCAGCAGGGACTGCCTCCCATTTTTCCTGTCCTGGTCTCATCACTAGAATTGTATTGTCTGATCCTGTGGCAATAATTTCAGCCTGTTCAGGGGGATGATTTGGCGACTGTACCCACACTCTGGCTCCTGGGTTATTATCAGTCGAGCCAAAACCTTTTTCACCACGTACAGTTAGTAATTTTGGGGCAGGCCCTTTCTGCATCGCACCACTGAAAACAGGCATAATGACCAGTTGGGTGACTCGATCTGGACTCCGGACAGTTAAATCTGAGTCACCACTGTTCAAAAGGATCACCTTGATCTCACCCTGATAGTCACTGTCTATGACGCCTCCAAGCACCTAGATGCCCTTTAACGCCAAATCAGATCTTGGGGCAATCACTCCAAAATGTTCAGATTGTATTTTAACACCAACTCCAGTCTCAATCATAGCAATATCTCTCACTTTTAGGACAAAATCTTTCAAAGAATGCAGATCTAAACCTGCAGATCCTGGGGTAGCTCTGCGTGGGGCCAAGGTTCCATGGGTGATTTCCCAATATGAAACAGTACCTTTAACCCCTTCCATGCTGATGACGAACCCCAGCCGTCATGCACTACGGTGCTCGTGTGCTGATGACGGCTGGGGTTCGTCACGGCCCGCCCCTGTTCGTGTTGTTTACAGCACACCAGGGGAATCACGGCCTCATGGAAGGGGTTAAATGAATTTGGTTTAACATCCATAACAGGAGGAAACAAACGCATTAGCAGTGAATTAGAATGCAAATAAGGACGATTATTCAAAATCAACAATGCTTCAGATAGATGATCTCTCCAATTCTTCAAGGTACCATCTGACAATTTATGCAATTGGTCCTTCAACAGACCATTCAATCTCTCCTTTAAGCCCGCAGCTTGTGGGTGATAGGGTATATGAAACACCCATTCAATTTTATGTTCCGCACAATATTCCTGTACCAACCTTCCTTTGAAGTGTGATGCATTGTGGAGAAGTGTGGCTCAATGGTTAGAGAGGCAGACCCTGATGCAGAGTTCTAGCCCGGGACCAGTGTTCAATTCGCCGCCTCGGCGGGTCTTGGGCTCAAAATTCCACGGACCTGATAATTCTCGCCTCAGTGCCTATTCCAATCATGGAGTCCCACTCTGCAACTCTGGGCAATAGCTTGCTTAATCTCTACAGCGGCCCCCACAACACTAAGGATGCCTGGCCTCCACCTTGGGGGTGCCCAGGAGTGGACGCCTCACAGGGAAAGCCAGGATGGGTTCCACAGCGGTATTCGTACAAGTGCCTTGAGACCTTTGCGGGTGAGTAGTGCGCTATAAAAGTATAAAAAATGTTTTTATTTATGCATTGTCAGATTGCACCTGAAGTGGAATACCATAGTACAACATTAACAGATCCACAGTTTTGATCGTATTTCCTTGTGTAGCACGTTTTTAAGGGGAAGCAACCAAAAAGCCGCTGTAAGTATCAACAGCCGTACACACATATTGACAATTATTACTCATGGGGGGGACCTATATAATCCATCTGCCAGATTTGCGCTGGAGACTTACCTCGATGTAACTGACCTTTCACTATTTGGGGCACCTCTCGTTGTCGAGAATGTTGACATATAGGACAATTAAGTATAGCCGTTTTAATTAAGTCAAGGGGGATATGTATGCCTCTGTTATTAGCCCACCTGCTAGTAACTCTTTCTCCGAAGTGTCCTGCCTTTTGGGGTGCCCACCTCGCCAGTCCCGCCAAATCAGAATTTTGTGTGTCCACCATTGCCTCAGAAATTTTAGACTTTTCGTCTGCAATATCATAAAAACAATCTATCAATAGAATCAATGTGGGTATAAGCATCAACATGGAAAACTGTCACATTGCTTTGGGGAAGCAATTCCCAAATTTCTTGCCATAATTCTTTTCCCCATAATTCTTTAGTGTGAACTTTCCACTTGTGTGAATGCCACGTAGGAAGCCAGACTGCCAAACCGTTAGCAGTCGACCAAGAATCAGTAAATACATGACACGTTCCTGGCAATTCCTGTTTCAAAACTTGATACACAGCATACAACTCTGCGAATTGACTACTTTTTCCCTCACCTGTGGTGCTTAACAGTTTTTGCGTGGTAGGATTATACGAGACCGCCTTCCAATGTCTTTTCTCTCCTATGTACCTTGCTGAGCCATCCGTAAACCATACATGTTTTCTATCCTCCACGGACAGATCATCGAAAGGTTTACTCCACCTAACAGGGGATTCCTGTACTATAGGTACGGAGCAATCTTTCTCTCCCTCTTCCAATGGGGCCAGCGCCACCTGCTCATGTAACATTTCAACTCCCTTCAGACCCACACGAGCCCTATCTTGTATATACCACTTCCATTTGATAACACTCGCTTCTTGTGCATGGCCAATTCTATGAGTTTTAGGTGAACTCAAAACGAATTGCATAATAGGAATTTCAGGTCTCAAAATGACATTGTGTCCCAAAGTCAGTTGCTCGGTATCCACCAGTGCCCAGTAACATGCAAGTCATTGTTTTTCGAAAGGTGTATAGCGCTCACCAGCATCAGGTAACTTTTTAGTAAAAGGTACTTTTGTTCTATCCTGTTTTTGCCATAAACTCCAATTTGCATAGGGACCTTGTACAGACACATTTAGATCAATATCTCCATCACGCACGGGCCATAAATCCAAAGCATGCTGAATCACTTCTTTTGCTAAGTCAAACGCATCTGGCTGTTGTTTACCTCATTCAAACTCTGTATAAAGGGGCCAAAATCTGACTCAAATGAGGGATATGTTGACGCCAAAAACCAAATAAACCAATAAACCTTTGAGCCTCTTTCCTATTTCTGTGGACTACAAATTCTTTAATTTTCTGCTTCACTTGTGGAATTACTTCTCGATTCCCCTCATGCCATTGAATGCCTAAAAATTTTATACTTTGTGCCGGACCTTGCAATTTGTCAGGATTAATTTCCCAGCCTCTGCTTTGTAAATGAGTTACAATTTGGTCTAATTGAACTTGAATCTGATCTTGTGTCTCACCTTGAATCAATATATCATCAATATAATGGCACACCTGAATCCCTGAATTCAATGGTACTTCAGCTAAATGCTCTGCCACCAGCTGATGACAGATTGTTGGACTATGTAAATAACCTTGGCAAAGACTTCTAAACGTCATTTGACGCCCATTCCATGTAAAACTAAATTGTTCCTGACATTCGGGGGCAACTGGAATAGAAAAGAAAGCGTTAGCAATGTCAATAGTCGCATACCATGTTCCTAGATGTTTCTGAATTCTTTCAATCAAAGTAATAATGTTGGGTTCAGCAACAGTCAAAGGGGGTGTATGTTCATTCAGTTCGCGATAATCAACTGTCATACGCTGAGAATTATCACTCTTGCGCACCAGCCATACGGGATTACTCCAGGCTGAAGTAACTGGAAACACAACTCCAGCATCCATCAAGTCTTGAATAATAGCACTGATCTCATCATGTCCGCCTGGAATGCGGTACTGCTTCATTGAAACTACCTTTGTAGCTTGGGGTATCTTTATAGAAGGAATCTTTAAACGTCCAACTCTCACAGATTTTGATGATATGTAGCTTTTGTCTCCGAATCGATAGCATCCGTCATCTAAATGTAACGTCATACCTTTTAAAATGTCAATTCCAAATATGTATTCACAAAGGGGTACCACTAATACAACATATTCCTTTCGGGGTATTCTACCTATTTTAATCTGAAGATTGGATTGTACTGCGGGGGTTTCCTTACCACCCAAACCTGTGATAGTAAAATATTGTCCTCTAAATTTCTTGGGGTTCGCATATATCAAAGTGGCCTCCGCTCCTGTATCTACTAATGCTCGGGCCCTCTGCACATTTCGATGTTTCCAGAAAATCTCTATGCCTACATAGGGCCCATAATCTTTACGAGCCCAATTCCGTACTGGAGCTTGACCTATTTCCTAGTCATTTTCATTTCGATCTGACACCCAAGATAAATCAGGATAAAGACTCTCATATCTTTTAGGCAGTACATCTTGTTCGTAACCCTTTTCCTTCGTGAAATGGATTCTTGTCATCTGAAAAGTACTGTGATTTTCGGTCAGAGGATCTCTGTCGTCTGTCTCTCATTCTCACCTCAGGGGACCTATTCCTTTCATCCCTTTCTCTATATTCAGTATATTCTTCTCCCTCTCAAATTTTGGTCTGTATTTCGGAGATGTATCCCTCTCATCCCAATCTCGATAATGTGAAGATTCATCTCTCCTTTCTCTCTCTCTCTCCCTCTCCCTCTCTCTCCCCTGTCTTTCATCACCGGTCTCATCAGAATACCCACGTTAGTGCTCTTGTTTGTTGACTCTTCTAGCCCCCTCTTTTCTGTCCAACCTTCGTTTTTGAAACAAGTTCCACAATTTTCCATTAGTCTCTCCGGCCATATCCTCCTGTCTCACCCCATCTTTGAGTAGGGCAAGAAACATATCTCGTCTGGAGAATCTACAATTATCAGTACGGACTTCTGGTCTAGATGGTCTTTCCGTCTTAATCCACTCTCCCAGTTTGGCCAGTTCACGAACCGCTTCAATTACATTAGCTAAGGTGATTCCTGTTTGATTTATCAACAATGTCATTATCACTTGTTTGTAAGCAGCAGGGGCAGTGCAAATTATTTTATTTCTCACAGAAGTATTAAGTAAACCATCCATCAGGCTATCTGCCGTACCTAGAAAAATAGACGTTTTCATCACCTCTTCTTTTAGTCTTTGTGACGCATCTCTTAAAGTATACCAGGGTTTCTCATTGACTGGCCAATCTGATTCAGAGGGGTATTTATGATTACAGCCGTCTACCCCCAACTGCAGCAGACAGATTTGAACATTATTTGAATAGCCTCTAAAATGTTCCTGTATTGTTGGGTCAGTGCTTAATGTACAGAATTTCACTGCGTCTCCATGATCCAACATGATCCCTGCAGCACCCAAATCAAAAATTCGGACCATCAAGGTAAGCAAATTCTCACCTGACTTCTGCCGAAATCTTTCCAAAATGTCATTAATTTCTTGTTGTGTAAAATCCCCTATACTATCCAAAGCAAACCCTTGGGGATTGTTAGGACCACCCTGCAATTTTCTTTGATGTATTGGTTGCGCATGCACCTCTTTGCGTCCCTCAGATTTACCGTCATGTCTAGCTCGGGCAGACTCAGTTCTGCTATTCTCCTCACCTGAGGTCAAAGACTCAGACGAATCCCAGATATTCCCATCCCATTCATCAGGGTTCAAATTGAGCCCTACCTTCACAACAACCAGATGTTCCTTTCTCTTATTGACTCGTCCTCGTCTATTTCTGTATTTGTATTTTGCAATACGCCCCGCAGCTCTTTCTGCAATCGTTTGATAAGTTTCCAGTTTATCTGCCAGTAACTTATTTTGACACCTCAATAGCGTGTTAGCATTCTGCACTTCAACAAACTGCTCTTCAAACTCTTTGCATTCATGCTGTAATTTCACACACTTTTCATGTACAAGCCTATACGCATTCAACAAAATCCATCCCCTTCGTCCTAATATAGGAAGCTCTTCACCTTTCAATACCAGCACTTTCTGCAAACACGTTACCACTTGAGCCGGTTCAGCATCTTCTAAACATGAATTCCAGTTTTCACTCAAACCAGTAAAATTAGTCCATTCATGAGCCAGAGCCTCATAAGAGGTCGATTCCCACCCAGGAATCTCTAAAGGCAATTTAAAATCAGTCTTTGTTTTCCTAGAAAACATAATGAATCTCTATTTTCACACCAACGTAATCTAGTTGCTATACTAAAAACAAAAGAAAAAAAAAAAATTCACAATCTCAATGTACACAACTTCCCTCCGTACGTTCCTCGTTCGAGTTCTATGAATCACGATGCCAAATATAATTGGTTACCCTTCCCAACTTCTCTGTTTGAATCCTGCAAGGGACGCCAAATGTTATGACCAGATTTTTTACACCAAGTTATCAGTTCACCAGTTATAGCACTCCCAGTCACCACGTACCACAACCCTTCTCAGGACCTATAAGACACAGCATCTAAACTACCTACCTGAGAATGGGGAAAATGACAATAAACAGGGTTGCACAGTTAGAAATACTACTAGAATCTGGGGAAATCCACATTATATTTTATAGTTACCTCACTGCACTGATTTATAGTCGTCTGACTGTCCTTATTTAACGTCTTCTGACGACTGTCCCTATTTAATGTCTTCCGACTATCACATTTAACATCTTATGACTTCTTTATAGTCTCCGGACTGTCCCTATTTATAGTTTTCCGACTGTCCCTGTTTAACATCTTCTGACAATCACATTTAACGTCTTATGACTTCTTTATAGTCTCCCGACTGTCCCTATTTATAGTCTTCCGACTGTCCCTTATTTAACGTCTCCCGACGATCACATTTAAGGTTGTACGACCTCTTTATAGTCTCTGGACTGCCCCTATTTATAGTTTTCCGACTGTCCCTGTTTAACATCTTCTGACGATCACATTTAACGTCTTATGACTTCTTTATAGTCTCCCGACTGTCCCTATTTATAGTCTTCCGACTGTCCCTTATTTAACGTCTCCCGACGATCACATTTAAGGTTGTACGACTTCTTTATAGTCTCCCAACTGTCCCTATTTATAGTCTTCTGACTGTCCCTATAATTTTTGGTATTCCTGATGATAGCCAATTTCCCTTCTATATTGAAAAGAGGCCCGACCTTACCAAGCAAGAACTGTTAAGCCAAATCATTCCCATCTGCAGTTATCTCCTGTCATGAATTACATATCCTCCTGTCATCAGTTACCTGTAACAAGGGAATCACGCATCCTTCTATACGGCAGCACCTGGCTAGAAAGAAATGTTAACTCTTTCTCAGAAATAACATACAGATGAAACAAATGCACACTGGGGTCTCTTTATTACATAATGATAGAATGACAAGGAAGAAAAAGCAACAGAATAATACAATAGTAAATTATGTGCATAGATAAAAACCTAAACACAACCTAGGAAACAAAAATAAATGGTTAAATGTTTTAAGCTAACTCGGAACGCCTCACCAATATTCTGCTCATTCCGGCCTCGACAGTTGAGCTGGCCACTCTCTCTCCCTCGCTTCGGTTCATTTAGGACTCTTCTCTGCAATCATGGATACACATCTGCACCGTTCTGCCTCATCAAAACTGCCACCACTCAAAGTTACTCGAACTCTCTCCAGCTCTCTCCAACACCAATTACCAATTACCAAATACCACCACTGACTCACTGCCCTTCGTTAATATGGAAGGCTCTCTCCCCATGGAAATTTCCAGCCTGCAACCTTCCTCTCACCAGATTCCTGTACCAAGCCCCGCGCTCCCTACGCACCCACAGTGGCCAGCTGCTGTTGTGTCTGGAGCACGGGGAATAAACACATTCCTCCGATAAGAGCCGGTCTTCACCGGTTTCTAACTAGCGAATAACAAGCTAAAATACCACCCTTCACATACAAGCGCCTCGAAGTGTCAGGGCAGAAAGAAATATGCGTCTCTCTAGTATGGGCCTATAGGCCTGAAAAGAGGCAAAAGAAACATAAAATCATGTCAAAGCCAATATGTAAGTCTTGCAAATAGGTAAGGTAAAGTCGGAAATAAAGGACTCATGAATATATACTGAGATGGCGGTGGGCAACGGTCACCACCAGTCCGTTTGGTACAAATTATCCTGTCACTACACCATGAAAAAACATGCAGGATGGCTTTATGTAGCCTTGTACATATGGCTAAATCCTGAGCATCATTGGAATATCACAAAAAGGTATTTTCCAGCGGAGCACAGGGCTTGTTAATATGCCCCTAAGTGCCAAGGTAAATCCTTTAACAAATTCAACCCTGGTTGGTTTATCCAACCTGTTCTCTCTCGTGGTTGACCTGAAATAGCACCTGGGTCCCCCTCTACCATGACCATTGACTACTATTAGTGTTTTGTGCATTTGGGTGCTATTTTTACATATTGGTGTCCTTTTACTTATTTAATTATTCTCTAGTTCTATCTATTTGCTTGGTATTTTTAAATGCTGTATACATTTGTTTTAAATGAAACCAGTCTGTTCTGTGCCATAAATACCAGGGTTTTGAGATCGGGAACCTATAACTGAATCCAACAATTTAACTTTATTACTTGTGGTTGACTACCCTCCATACCAATTAATAATTCACTTTCTTAGTATAGGGCATTCAAAATATCAGAAGAGAAAACTTACTGATCAGAGGGGGAGAACTAACTACCTACCAATGTTCAGGGTTATGCAGCTTTCTGACTGATTTATATATGGGTGGAGTATTTGTAAATTTAGAAGCCTCGTGAAACAGAAGTCCTATGTGCAGGTGCCTTTAAACATAGTCATCAAAGTCAACAATGGATACAACATGGTAGCATGTTAAATGGAAGTCAGCAGCAGTAGTCATACAAATAATTATGGGACAACTAGCAAAATGGTGCTCTCTGCTGAAGTTTTCAGGTAAAATTTACACAGAAAATTAGCTGTGAATGGAACTTTTGAGTGAGTGAGAAATACTAATGTTGGCAACTACTCGTTACGGAAGTGCCCTTCACTTCAATACCTGCATCTGTTTTGTGGATTTAAGTCTTAGTTGCTTTTTTTGATCAGATTCTGGTAATCAAGCACCTTCAGGGATTTCTGCATGAGTGCACACACCAGTGAGACAGCCAACTCACCTTTTCTTAGGTGGTACTTCTCACTGAACACTGGAGCACAGACCCACATGTGTAAACATGGGTGGAATTTGAAGAACAAGGGTGATAGGATGGTAATAGCAGCCACAATGCTACTGTGCAACTAACACAGATCCACCTTCCGAGGCCCAACGAAGGCTGCATCATTTTATTAATGTTCTTACCAATGCACTGTCTTGAACCATTGTTAGCTTCTACTGCTCCAAAGTTTTTAAGGGCAAGGCCCTTCACTCAGAAACATATAGAAAGTATTACTACAAGAAAAAGGGATAAACGGGAAAGCCCTCGAATGGCTCAGGTCTTTTCTACATAACAGAACAGAAACAGTACAACTAGGAGCCTTCTTATCCAAGCCCAAGCAACTCAAATGCGGGGTCCCGCAGGGAGCATCCCTCAGCCCCACACTGTTCAATGCCTACGTTTCACCTTTGGCACGAATCGGAACAAAATGGGGTCTCGGGGTATGTTCCTATACGGACGACAATCAATTCACAATTACGCTGGGGAAGGGGTATGGAGATAGCAAAATGAGACTTAACAATTGCCTTACCGAAATGGCCACATGGATGGTAGATCACTCCCTCAAACTAAATGCAGACAAAACCGAGATTCTACTCTTCGGTGAAAACAAACACATATGGGAGAATTCCTGGTGGCCTGCCATGCTGGGAGACGCCCCTGCACCCAAACACTCGGCCAAAAACCTGGGCCTCACGATTGACGACACACTATCCATGCAGGCCCACATTCGAACCCTATGTGGGAAAAGCTTTGCCACTCTGAAACTTCTGAGAAGGCTCTTCCCATGGATACCCCTGGAAAGCAAGAAGTCAATCACACACGCCCTACTGTTTAGTGGGCTGGACTACGGCAATGCCCTTTTTGTGGGCATGCCAGACTACTTATTCAAGCGACTACAGGTAGTGCAGAATGTCGCAGCTAAGCTAGTATGCAACAAAGGCAAATACAGCTCTGCCAAAGAATGCCTGAAACAACTTCACTGGCTGCCCATGCGCCAAAGAGCCTGCTTCAAGCTCATCCGTCATGCCCATAGGACACTCAATAGTACAGGACCTACGATTCTTCAGAATAGAATACAGTTCTACTCCCCCACCAGACCACTAAGATCCCAACACCTCGCACTTGCTAAAACAAAGAAAATAAACAAAACCAAAACGAGAGGACGTACCTTTTCCTACCTGGCTGCACGACACTGGAACGAACTCCCAGTGGAACTCAGGCTAACCAACAATTACAACATCTTCAGAAAGAAACTCAAAACACACCTCTTCCCTAAAGAATGATTTCTGACATCTGGTCAACTCACAGATCCTACCTATAACCGCAGTCCTTAGCGCCGTGCATCCCTCGGGATAAATGTTGCACTCTACAAATAAATAAATAAATATTATGCTATTCTAAGGCATATGTCAGCACTGTAGACAATGAGGGGCCAACAAACGTGGATCCAACCTAGTATATGAAGGCCAAACCTACGTAGTCCACATACTGCTACATTTATACAAATTTTAAAATGGTGCACCTTAATACTTCGCACATTAAGGTACGCCAGTTTACATTTTTTAATGATTTATATTATACTCCTGTACAATTATATACGTTGGGTTGAAGACAGGATCCTCATTGATTTCTGTGTGCCATAGAGAGAGCCGATGTTACTCATATTTTTGCAACATAGCCATTAATAAAATAAATATTGGAATGTTGGGCCCGATTCACAGGACTAACTTAAGACAAAATCCTAAACTTACTACCATTTTGGTATTCACAGAAGGCACTTACTCATTTTGGTATTCACAGAAGGCACTTACTCATTTTGGTATTCACAGAAGTTAGGACTCCTAACTTTAGGACTCCTAAATGCCTTCTGTGAATACCGAAAGTCTTAAAGTTCTGATTTTTCTCAGGTTAGGAGTAGTAAAGTTAGGACTCCTAACTTTACTACTCCTAAACTGAGGAAAATCCTAATTTTAAGACTTCGATATTCACAGAAGGCATTTAGGAGTCCTAAGGTTAGGAGTCCTAACTTTACTACTCCTAAACTGAGAAAAATCCTAATTTTAAGACTTTCGATATTCACAGAAGGCTTTTGGGAGTCCTGAAATAGCCACTGAATTCTTTGGTATGGTGGTCAGAGTTTGTCATCCGTTGTGGTCTAGAAATGTGACTCTCCAATACGATATGCGTAGGGCAAACTTTCTTTGCATCTGGGGATCCCAGTCAAGCCTTGTAGTACAAGCTGTTTTCTGGAAACGATTGTTAATGGTAGGGTTATGATGCTTCATAGGGGTCATTGACTGTGTCTTTAGGTCATGGGTTACCAATGCTGCTTCTAGATCCCTGTTATGTAGTTCTACTAATGGCTGCCAGCTTAGGAAATGTAAATCTTATAAAGTATTGCTTTGGGATTCTTTTTAACTAACTAAAGTTTAATTATTATGCACGATGCGCTTCATAATTTAAATTTTGTATTCTCCAATAAAAGAAAATTGAACTTCCATGGTCCAGTTTGAAGGGGCACCTGAGGAGGCTGAACTAGAGCGTATCAGTGACAATATTTACACCCTGAGACACTTACCTAAGCTTTCTGGATGTCAAGTTGAGAGTGGGCACAAAGTGGGGAATTATGAAAAGTGCAAAAGGGCTGCCTAAATGTAGGGTGCTTGAGGCGACAAGCTGAGGCCCAGGTAGCTGGCGACAGCTCTGGAGATCACCCCATATATTGCTAGAATGACCTCCTATATAGTGAGAATAAGGTGTCTTCGCCAGAGGCAACCCACCTGTTGTGGTCCCCCAGTTATACAGGGCCTTCTCACTGATGGTGACTCACTTAGATGCATTCTGTACGTCATGTCCCACCTGCCAGGCCAGTGGGTTCATTTACCCTTCATTGCCACTCCTTTTTCAAAGGGTGGGCATCAACAGTGTTGGGCCCCTGGAGCCCCAAACTGCCTTAGGCAATAGGTTTATCCTGTATTTCATGGACTATGCTACTATATACCTAGAGGCCATATCTGTGAGATCTGTACCTGCACCTGCAGTGGCTAGTGCCTTGATGAGGAGTTTCACCTGAGTGGTGTTGCCTAGGTAAGAGGAGTCTGACGGGGGCATCATCCTCATGTCTTCGTACATGATGTTCATGTGGGATAAGTGTAGGCTAACCTTCTGGTTCTCCACACTCTATCACCTTCAGACAAACAGGCTTGTGGAGACATTCAACAAGTCCCTGACAGGCATGATTGTGGGCCTACCTGAGTCCATCATTATAAACAAAACAAATGGTATAAAAGAATAAGTACAAGACAGTTATTGAGTAGAGTACATTTAATTACCTTCTCTGCAATTATTATTCTTGAAGAATGAATTAAACCAAAATGATATCCTACATGGACAATAGCACCTAGTCAATGAAATATAAAAAATGACCTATATCACACCATTCTATACATAAACACCACAACGATCATATATAACACAAAAACCCTAACAAATTATTTACATTAGTGTCTTCCATATGATTCTGGACAGACCACTAAGAGGTAGTCCAGGTAACACACTTAAAGGTTAGTCAACTAATCCAATCTTTCTAGTGTGACACCCTACAATTTAAAGCATCACTACAATTCTATTGACTCCTCTTTATTAGTGTTGGCGTGAACACGTTTCAGCCTATCATCTTCTTAGCCTCCTCAGGACAGGGTTAATACATTACTGTACAAAACACAAAAACTTCATCATTACTGTCCACATATGTGAGGAGCAAGCTGGCAGAAAATCGTTACTGCCCAAATCACCAGAAAGTGTCCACTTATGACACCTACAGAAAATCAAATATAACCACAAGTGTCAAACTTATCAGTGCCTTATTACCAGAACCTACACCGTGCAAGCAATTCATGCACCTGGTGCTACACTCAAATCACAGTCTCCCACTTAAGCCCATTACAAATAGTGACTCTCCTAAAGGATGTATTGTATGGGTAATTCATGGCAGAATATTAAAATCAATAGGATGTGTTGTGTGGCTAATTCATGGCAGAATTTTCAAATCAATAGGAACCTTATCGCCCCATACACAACTACCATTATCGTCAATCCTAGACAGATAGTAACTTACATCTGTTAAGCTTCCATCAAGCTTTGCGCCATATAGGTATCTAAGTGTTCAACTGGATGCAGCATGTCTGGAAAGACAATATGTACAACTCATATAAACACACTTGCCTCTCATTGATAATCCCCAAGCCAGGGAGAAAACAGATAGAAAAATGGTCACTCTTCAGGCACTTACCTCCCACCGCATGAAGTGGGGTGCCCTCCGTGGGACTCTCATCAAATATTGAAGTGTTGATAAAATCAATCGTCCTACAAGAGTGAAATACATGGGGTTCAAGCACAGTCCCCCTTACCATTTCCAAATAGAGCAGATCTTAAAACCACGCTCAAACTGCATCGTTGCTTACACTCACCGGGAACATAGATCTCAGTCTCCTTAGTGCTTATCGCTCCGTGCACATCCTCCAAGTGATGGCTTCACTCACGGCTTCCCCGCTGTGTCTACAAGCACCTCCTGATTGCGAGCTGGACTACATCCACCATAAACGCCCTACAACAGTTAAATGCAAGCAGATCAGGCATATTACCCCTTTACATAAGATCTAACAACCCATATTAATTGTGCTCCATAGTTACACTCACCTATATCTGGAGATCACAGTCTCCACACTAACTAACGCTCCGTGCGCGGATTCCAAAAAAGAATGGTTTTACTCGCGGCCCAGCCGTCGCGCCTGATAAAGCCTCATTAAACCCTGCGGGTATTCTCGTCACACTGGGCATAAACATGAAAGACGCCCTCATTCTCTCCATTCTCTCGAGTAAAAACGGGCGCCATATTAGTAGTCCCGGCTGAAAATATCGGCCACTATACTGTATTGCTCTGCCGGCGGGCGGCCTCATGAGACCGTGCGGGATTATCATCACACTGGGTATAAACATAAAAGACACCCTCATACTCTCCATACTCTTGGGTGAAAAACAGCCGCCATATTTGTAGTACAGGACGTAGGTATCATCCACTGTATTCCATTGCCCTACTGGCGGGCCGCACAACCGGCCAGCAATAGCTAGTCCCGCTACCCAAGCATCAAAACAAGGGGCACGTCTCTAGGGGGTGCCAGGAGATCAACATAACTACGGCCAATTACCGCAATATCCTGTATATTCCCACTCCCTCAAAAGTTCTAAAGAGGGAGGGTTACCTACTGTGGTTCGGGGGGGGGGGAGAGAGAAAGGTATCTCAACTGTAACCCACTGAGAAAAGGGCATCAAAACAATAACTACACGACGGGCAGTCACATAATTCACAATGCTAGCCTACTCAACGCACGCTATGTATAAGACAGTTAATGTGTTTGACATTTTAAACAATTATATACAAATCACACCAACATCAATAGTATATACAATATATATACACACACCACTGTACATTTCAAGGCAATATATACAATTAGACTACAGCAGACATGGTTGGAGCCATCCTTACTACTGGTGCATAGAGACATATAATCTGCATCTCAGCTTCCTTCAGGTATCAGTGATAGGAGGATCAGCAGCTTCTAGCCTATGCACACGCCTTATACCCGGTCTCAGCTGATTTTAAACATCACAAAGGGATATCAGATTAAGGCCCAAATTTCATCTTGGTCATTAAGGCCCTGCGTGGCCGTATGATATCTTTCAATCATAGCGTGCCTCTAGCCGGTTCAGGTTGTTTTGCATAACCGTTTTATTTAGTGCTTTCACCACCAATAGAACAGACCAATTCGGTTCATTCTCATCATGTCCCATTTCGATATAATGTTGGACCATAGGAGCCCCTATGGTTCTATAGTGTATGCGTGAATTGTGCTGCAAAATCTGCATATTAATGGGTTGTATCATCTGCCCAATATAGGTTTTACTGCATGGACATGTCACTGAATACACTACGTTTTTAGTGTTACAATTGGAGAAATGCAACTGCTTATGTTGCTTGTTAATTATTTCAACAATTTTAGAATCTTTTGTCTGCGGACAAACTGCCCAGCCATTGCACCTACAGTGCCCTACCAGTGCCGGTAAACCCATTATTCCTCTCAGGTTTGCTAGTGTAGGTTGCTGACGTGTGGCTATTACCAGATCGTTTCTCAAATTCCGCCCCCTACGGAAGGCGAACAAAGCTTTAGGAATATTCAGATGTTCTATTAGCCTCAGATTTCTTAGGATAATTTGTTTCACCTTATTGCCTTGGGGTTGAAGGTGAGTACACATACTAGTTGTTCTGGCTCTTGTTTAGATTTAGGAGTGAGCAGATTTTCCCGGGGGGTATACCATACTCTTTTTAGAGCCCACCTTACCAGCTTTTTGGGGTAACCTCTTGTAATCAGTTTTAGTTGCAAGGTCTTGGCATTTCTGAAATAGTCCTCTTTATCAGTACAATTACGCCTTACCCTCAAAAACTGCCCATAGGGCAAATTGTCTCTAGGATTACGTGGGTGCCCTGACTGATAATCCAACAATGTATGTCCAACAATGTATTCCGATCAGTCGGCTTAGTATACAGATCTACCTCCAACCTTCCGCCCTTGTTCACAATCCAGACATCTAAAAAGTTAATACGTTCATTATTAGATGTTTTGGTAAATTTTAGATCTGTAGTCCGAGTATAGAGCCAAAAATGGAATTGGTCAAGTTCCTCCTGTGTTCCCTTCCATATCATGAACACATCGTCAATGAAGCAATCCCATTCCAGAATATGTTCTTTGAAGGGGATCGCTTCATGGAAGATGTGACTCATTTCAAAGTGATCCATCACTAAATTAGCCATCTCAGGTGTGAAACAGTAACCCATCCCTACGCCTTTCACCTGCAGAAACAAATCCCCTTTAAAAGCGAAAAAATAGCTTTTTAAGCAAATGCGAGCCAATAAAAGCAAGAAGTCAGTTAGGACCTGGTGTTCTCGAGACCTTTGGTCAAGCACCAAGGTCATGACTATCAGTGCCTCATCAGGTGGTATAGTCGTATATAGACTCTCGATGTCGAAGGTCACCAACAATTGTTGGGTTCCATCGAACATCGAGAGTTCTATCTTGGAGATGTGATCCATTGTGTCTCTAACATAGGCTTTAGTTTGAGCCACAAAGGGCTTGAGAAATACATTGATATATTTAGCTAAAGGCTCCAGGATGGACCCACAGGCTGCAATGATCGGCCTGCCCGGTAGTTGGATAGATTCTTATGCACCTTTGGAAGTACATATATATTGGGCACATTCTGATCAGTAAAATTCAAATACTCTTTTTTTACAGAGGAATCCCAGTTCCATGGCTTCTGTGGTAAGGTGCAGTAGTTGCGCTCTCAATCTAGCTGTAGGGTTGTCTGTTATAGGGCGATAGTGCTCCATATTGGTATGTTGACGCATAATCTCTGCATCATACTTTTCATTGTCCAACAGTACTATCCCCCCTCCCTTATCTGCTGGCTTAATAACCATAAGGGGATTACAATATTGTTCTTTTAAAGCGATTTGTTCTTGCTTAGAAAAATTGGATCTAAATCTTATTTTTTTAGCGTTGAGCTGATCTATTCGCATAAAGTTTGGTCTTCAAATAACAAGGCATAGCCATCCGTTGTGGGCAAAATGAGTTTTTTTTCTTTAAACCAATGATGTTAATTTCACTACACTCCTTATATTCAGAAAAGAAAACCTTCAACCTAATTTTTCGCAGAAATTGACGGACTTCTGTTTTTGTATCAACTGAATCTTGCACCTCAGTCGAGACAAAGGATAAGCCTTTTTTAAAATAAAAGTATTAACATTTCTACTTCAGTCAACAGGTGTTTTGATAGATTATATAGTGGCATCATTTCCATGTTGGTGAGGCTGTCACCACTCCCACTCTGTTCTAACGCCTGTACACCTTGTGCCTCGTCCTGAAGAACCCCTGTTCTTGATTCTGTTGTATGGGTGCCCGCCATCTTCCTCTGAAGGCCCGTCCCCGTTCCCACCTCTGTCTAAAAAAGGGGGTGGATGGGCTCGTGGGTATTGATAATAAGGTTGGTATGTCAGGTATGGTTGAAAAAATTGCCCAGTTCCCTGATGTGAGTCCGAAGAAGAGTCCGAGAAGGTCAAGAATTTTGTGCGGGATCTACCCCTATATTGTAGATTTAGGCTACTTGGGTTATTATTCTATTCAAAGTCCTCCTTCAGGTAAGGGTAAACCCATTCTAATTTGAAATTCTAAATATCTTTCACAACTTTTGATGTTTTGCAAATTTACTGTGTGTGTCTTAAAGTCTGTGGCCATAAGGCGGAAGTGAGGTGTCCTACTGCCATGCCTAATGTTTGCCTACATTGAGGTGCCACAGAAAGGAGTTTGGGTTAGCAGCTTTAAGATCCTCTATGGCAACCCTGTTAAGGGATTTCTCATTTTGTTAAAGAATGCGTGGGAACAATCTCCCAAGAAGTCCCCACCATGATGTAGTCATCTAAATGCAGATTCTCCAAAACCAGATGCAGCGCTTCTGGAAAAAGAACACAGATCATCTGGAGGCCAGCCAGGAAAGGAATGAAACTCGTGTATGACCAGAAGACGACTGTGGTAGAGTTTCAGCCTAGACAAAATGTGTGGATAATGGAGCTGGGTGAGCCTAGGGCCCTCCAAGTCTGTTGGTCAGAGCCTTTTTTAGGTGAAGGAGAGGAAGGGGAGACAACATGGAATTCAAGACCCTCAGGAACCCGTTAAGGGTACTCCATGTCAATCTCCTCAAGCAACACTATGAAAGTACTGAATACATGATGCATGAATGGTAGATGATGGGGTCAAAGAGCAAAGCAAAGCTCTGCCTGACCTCCTATCTTCCAAGAAGCGTAATGGGTTAGTGGATAGTGTGACCCCAGAACAGCAGAGCGACTGCCTCCAATGGTGGGAGAGTTTGCCTCCCTGTTACCCCTTATCCCTAGGCTTACACATTTGTGTACCCACAATATTGATACATGAGACAGCATGCCTTGAAATAACTAAATCTACAGATTGGATGACAATGTGAGGGCATGCATTAGGGAGGAAGTTTCCAAAATGCTTACATTGGGGACGATTGAGCTCTCCAATAGTCCCTGGTCTAGCCCAGTGGAGCTGGTATGCAAAACCGCCCCACTGGGCATCACTCCAGAACATAGGCTTTGTGTTGACTGCAGGCGGCTCAATTCAGTTACCAAATCCTATTTCCCATTGTGCTGATGAGCTCATTGACAAACCTGGAGTGGTTAGGCTACTGAGTACTTTTGACGATCGTCAGAGTACTGGCAGATTGCCCTGACTGAGGGGGCTAGAAAGAGATCTACATTTCCTATCCCACAGAGCCACTTCTAATTCAGGTTGCTGCCCATTTGCGTTGACAAATTACCCTGCAACCTTCCAGAGATTGGTCAACAGGGTCCTGGCTGGGAAGGAGTCATTCTTTGCTGCCTACATGGATGGCACAGCTCTCTTCAGCTCTATTGGGGAAGAACAGCTGTTTTACCTCCATAAGGTGTTTCAGCGCTTTGCAGCAGGCAAGCTGAATTTTAAGGTCAGCAAGTACCACATTGGGCATGGTACTGTTGTGTATCAGGGAAACCTTGTGGGCAAGGTGCAGCACCTTGAATACCAGATAGAGACTTTCCTGACATGGGAGCCCCCCAAATCCTCAGACCAAATGTAGGTCCTTTCTGTCTCTCAATGGATGTTATAGATTTGTTCAGAGCAATTTACCATAGCTACCCCTTAACTGAGTTGACTTTCAATAAGCAGCCCAAAAAGGTGATCTGGACAGAGCCCTACCAGAAAGCCTTTGACATCCTCAAGTATGCCATGTGTTTGCCACCTGTGCTCAATGCCCCTAACTTCTCCCAGGTGTTCATATTGCAGACAGATGCTTCAGAACATGGCATGGGACTGTACTAGTACAGTTAAATGAGGGCCTATACCAACCTGTAGTCTTTATCAGCAGAAGCTTATTCCCCACGGAACAGAGGTGAAATGATGTAGAGTGAGTGGCATTTGCTGTGATCTGGGCACTGATGAAGCTGAGCTCATACCTGTTTGGGACTCACTTCTGGGCTCAGAGAGACCACAGGCCCCTCTGATGGTTTATGCAGATGAGGAGTGAGAATCATAAATTGTTGTGGGCTCCTTCTTCCTACAGGGAATGGGCTTTAAGGTGAAATGTCACCCTAGAACTGATCACACCAAAGCTGATGGTCTTTTCATGTCTGTCCGACTTGGTTATGATAACTTCCATTAGGGTGGGTGGTTCTCCCCACTTTCAGCAGGGGAGGGGGCACATATTATACCTTACATCCTTGATGTGGTTTTCACCCAAACCTTTTGGCTTCACTCTTCCTGTTCTCTGAACTTGTTGTTGTTGTCTTTTAGGACTCTATGCAATGTATCACTGCTAACCAGTGCTAAAGTTCGGAGCTCTCTGCTTTAAACATGGTAAAACTGAATTACAACGGATTGGCACATTTAATGTACATATAATCCCCTAGTTAAGTGGTACTAAGTATACCCAGGGCTTTTAAATTAAATGCTTCTAATGGACCTGCAGCACTTGTTGTGTTACCCACTTCAATAACCCTTTCAAATATGTCTCAGGTTTGCCATTGCAGCCTGTGTGTACAGTTATGAACTTCCATTACGACCTGGCCAAAAAGGCCTTCTGCCAGGCCTAAACCTCCCTTTTTAATGTACATATCTCATCCCTATTGTAGGCCATAAAAAGCCCATAGGACAAGGTACAATCTATTTAAAAAGTTGGACAAGTATCTTTACGTTTTGAATGTCCTGATTGGGAAAAATACTAAATTCGTTTATCACTTTTGTGAGGGGTACATTTCCCAGAAGATAACAGAAGATAACATTTGGTTACTTTATTACATTGATTGATTGATAACTTTTGTTTTGGAGCAGGTAGAAATATCCTGCTTGGTGTCTGTAGAATTGTAATGTAGAAACCTCTTTAATGGAAAATTTGGATTTTAAATCTCAATTCTAAAACTGTTTGTTTAGAAAGTTGTAATTTTCTTGTCACAAGCACTTGGTGCCTGCTGTCTATTTCCTGGGTCACATGACTCGGTGTAGGTGGCAGTTGGCCATTCTGTATTCCTCCCAGACAGCCACACAATATAGAGTTTGTATGTTGTCAGGATGAGCAATCCTGACTTGATGAGAGGAGTGGAGCTCTTACCTGTCACACTTCCACTTCAAAGAAACTGCCTCAGCTCACCCACAAATAATTTCATACTAGCCTATTATGATTTCATACAGACTGGGACCAGGGCAGAGAGGCAGGAAGTTCCAGGCACATCTTGCAGAGAGAAACTCTAAAAGCTTCCCTCACTTAAAAAGGGGCACCAGGTGTAAACATGGGTTCCTCAGACCTACTCTTCTGTACACTTCTGGACCCGTGGACAATACAGAAGAACTAATGCCCTGTTGCCAGAAGACTGCCCTGCTGTTTGAGGCCAGCCCTGCTGTCTCAGAAGGAAGACTGGGCCTGCACCCTTCATTCCAGGCTGAAGTGACTACAACGGTCAATTGACGGACATCCTATTCTGAGTTACAGGTACACAACAAGCACCAGAGGTCTCTTTATATCTCCCTAGATGTCCTGCTGCACTGGACCTGCAACTGGGCCTGCCTGAGCCCTGCTGGCCTCTACTGGAGGGAGCTCAAGAAGTGCCTTTCAGGACCTGGACCCTTGGTGTGGTATCAGTTGAACTCCTCCTAGAGGAAGATGAGAAATCCTGAAGTTATGTGCTGTTTGTGACCATGAATTACTGCTTTTGTTCCAGGATCTTTCTGCCTACTATGACCTCCAACATGCAGCTCAAGTGAGCCTGACTCTTAGCGCTACAGCAACTTCCAGTGACTACAGTCAAGGCAAGATCTGCACTTTGTGCAACAGACGTCACTGACAGAATATTGATGTAAAAAATATAAATGGAAAAAATATGGAATGCAAAAATATAAACTCCCTATACTTAAACAGGTATGTACAAATATCTTGAAAAAAAATATTGATGTAAAAAATATAGTTGTGCAAAATATTGATACTTTATATATATATATGTATATGTATATATATATATACACACACACACACAATAAAATAATAAATATTAAATATATTAAATACTGAAATGTATTTAAAAAAGTGGATTTAGTATACATATTAACAAATATAACAAATAAACTTAATTAAAAAAAGTTAAACACATATACATACTTTTTTTTTCCCCGCGCTCACGGACCGAGAGTGACAGCGGAGGCAAACGCCGAGATCACGAACAGGGAGGCGGAAGGAAGGAGAAGGCACTAGGACCTGTGCGGACCACTTGGCAGGTCGGATGAGAGAGCAACACGACTGGACTCGCGAACGGCGGTACGCCAGGGAGTCGGCTACCGGTCAGCTGTATCGGGTCTCTGGTGAAGCGTTACTGTCGGCATCTGGAGCAGGACCTCAGCGTTTCGAGAACAGGCGCCGTGGTTGTGATGTACGATCCCAGGCAGAGCAGACTACAGTCCGTGTAAAACCTAGGGTAAGCTGTAATAACATCGGGCCTCGCACGAAAGCTGCTCTATGGTATCGGTTAACAGGGGTTGCAAACTGCGAGAACTACTTTCATTTCCCTGTGTTTGCGTCTCGTTGGGACTCTACAGTTTGTATGGATGCAGACAGGGGCATTCCTGTAACACAGCAAATTAACTTGGGAAATATAAGCCCCTCCAGGAAGGAAGACATAGCGGAAGGGCTCTTTTCAGTTAATGTACCTGAACAACCTTCCAAGGTGGGAGTAGCTATTGGCGAGCAGAAAAGTGCCATTAAAAATAGATACCAGCTTCGCTCACGAAAGGAGCTTAAGATAAAGGGAGTCCTAAATACTGCAGATTTGGCCGAAGCAGGTAGTAAGGGTCCGGAGCCAATTTCACCAGGCAAACAGAGTAGAAAAGGGGGAGCGAAGAGGGGTAAGGCTAAAGGCTCAAAACAATCTAAATCTAATTTGCTTAAAAGTACTCCGTCACTTAAGAGTTATTTCAAGATAATGGAGCATGCACTGTCTTCTAAGACGGACAGCACAGGTATGGATGGAGGGGGTGGAGGGGAACCGAGTTTAAATAATCTGACTCAGGTAGCAGTTTCCCCGCTTTTAGCCTCCTTTCCCTTGAGTAATAAATATGGGGCTTTGGAATCAGCTAACACTCCAGCGATAACAGTTGAAGTAGACTCGGCAACCAAGGTAATCGATACAATCGCACAATCTTCAGTTAGTCTTCCAAGGGCCATTAATCAAGAAATAAGTCATGGAAGTGAGTTGCCAGAAAACATTACGCAGGATGCTAAACTCCAACTTCTCCACACAGAGGAAGAAGGAGCTTGCGGAGGTAGCGACTTTTCAGATAAAAGCCTTGGATCCCTACTGCAGTCCTTAAGAGGTGATCTACTAAGTAGATTTGAGACTTCTGAAAAAAACCAACAGCGTCTGCATGATAGATTTGACCTACTAGAGGCAAAAATTGATGGTATCAATATTAGAGCTAGTGCACTGGAAGGTAAGGTTTCAACACTTTCAGAGACCTCAAACACCAATTCTAAAGAAATAACAGCCTTGAAGGCCCAGAATCGATCTCTGGCCATGGATCTGGAGAGACTGGAAACCCAATCTCGCCGGAATAACTTGAGGATTCTAAAAATTCCGGAAGGGGCAGAGGTGGAGGACATAAAAGGTTTTGTTTGCAGATTATTGCGTGAAGATATTCTTAAAGATCGTCCGGATATAGACCTAGAAGCGGAGATTCAGAGGGTACATAGAGACCCATATAGGCTGCACCCGGACAGGAAGGCCCCTAGGAAGATTTTGGTGTACTTCCAAACATATAGTGTGAAAGAATTGATCCTGAATAGATGTTTATCACGCACCTCCCTACACTTTCGAGCTAATCCATATCACATTAGATCTGATATAGGTGGTAAAACTGCTCAAAGGCAGTGGGAGTTAGGGTCTAGAATGCCAGAATTACGTTCCATGGGGGCAAATGTACAGATGAAGTTTCCAGCACTTCTTAAAATTAAGTGGAATAATAAAATGTACACGTGCCAATTTCCAGAAGAAGTAGATGCTGTTCTTGATAGAATGAAGGCTCAGGAGGAATAGCATAAGTAGAGGTGGTCTAGATGTTCCATGTCTCAAATCTATTTCCTCTGCATTTAGCGTAGGGTAGAGTATGTTTGTGAGCAGGGTGCGGGGGGAAGGAAAAAAAAAATAAATAAAAAAATAAAAAATAAAAAATATATATAGATAAATAAAAGAGAACAAAAAAAATGTATTTTTTTATTTTTTTTACCACACATACTTAGTTAAGAGTTTCTTTGAGAGAGTTTTGCATGAAATGATCAGTAAAGACAGGGGAATGAGACCCGTACATATGCTTTTCTTTACATTAGAGTGGGGCAATCAGGGAACAGGGCCTCTTAGGGCGTTTTCGCCAATCAGGAGGGAAGGGTTCCCCGCAGGGTGGGTGGGTGGGTGCTACAGGGGAAGGGGTAAAAAAAACAAAAAATGTCCTCATACACCATCAAAAAGTTTTTTCCTTTGACTAATTATCATTCTTATAAGGTACTAAGTTATGTTATCAGCCACATTCAAAATTTAGAACTAGAGTATGCAAGCTAGCCAAACTATAATCCTCTCTTGGAATGTGAATGGATTAGGGAGTTATAAGAAACAATTTAATGTTTCTCATTTCTTAGAAAATGCCGGAGCATCATTAATCCTTCTGCAGGAGACTCATTTGGAAGCAAATAAATGCAGAGATGTCTTTATAAAACAAAAGTGGGTTCAGGAAATTTTTTGCTCCAAACAATCGGGCACTACTAGGGGGGTGGCAATCAATATTCGTGCCAATAAAGGAATAGTTGTCCATGATTGGGCTACAGATCAGTCAGGGCGGTGGTTGGTGGTAGTGGTATCAGTGGGCACTGTTAAACTCTTATGTGGGGTTTATTACGGCCCAAATGAAGATAATCCATGTTTCCTTCATAAACTAGCAAGTTATTTACTACAGTTTTCTATTCCTATAGTGCTAGGGGGAGACTTTAACTTACTACTGGATGCAGAACTTGACCGCACCTCAAAGGCTAGATACAACTGCCCAAAAAAGTCGATTTGTACGCTGCAAAACATTATTAAGGAGTACGCGTTGTGCGATGCCTGGAGAGTCAAACATGGCTCCCAGAGAGAGTATTCGTTTTACAGCAAAAAAAAACACAAGTTCTCCAGGATAGATTATTTTCTGCTTGATCGAGCGATGTTACCAAATATTCATTCTATTGCATATATCCCGAATGGATTATCAGATCACTCCGTGGTTAAGTTGTGCATTAGCATTCAAAAAAGGAACCCATTAGAATATAGGTGGACTCTGGATAGGACTATTTTACTGAAAGCTGATTTCAATACTAGCACCAAGAAAAGTATAAGAGAGTTTTTCCTATTTAATAACGAATCAGCCCCGAATCGAACCATATGGGACGCCCTTAAATCTTTCTTAAGAGGAATATACGGCTCCCAAATGGCCCTAAATAGAAAGCTAATTAAAGAAAAAGATGTAAACAATCTCAATCTAATTAAAATAAAAGAGCAGCAATTTCTCCATGCCATCTCTAATGATCGAACAGAAATATCGAGGTTGGAAAAAGAATTAAATGACTTACAAACTAATCACAGACTATGTTCTGAAAAAATACTAAGAGACAAGTGGGAGGTAAGCAAGTTGCGTAATTTTGAATATGGGGAGAAATGTGGATCATTACTTGCCTGGAAAGCCAGAGCTGACAGGTCCAGAAACAGCATAAAAACTTTAATACAACGAGGAACTGGTGCTGGTCTATCTGAGGATGAAGACATTAAAGAGGAGGCCAGATCTTTCTATGAAGATCTTTATTGTGAAATAATGAATACTTCATCGGAAGAAATAGAAAATCTAGACATTCTGAGAAATCTAACTCGTTTGAGTAATGAAGAAGTAGCCTTCTTAGGAAAAGAAATCACCGAGGGGGAAATTAGATCTCAAGTCGAGAAAATGGCAAGAAAGAAAGCTGCGGGTCCGGATGGGCTCCCAACAGAAATCTATAAGGATAATTTGGATGAATTTATTGTTCCAATGCTTAAACTTTTTAATGAAATCTTCATCCAAGGTCAGCAAATCCCATCTTCTTGGCTGGACGCAACCATTTCATTAATTGCGAAGCCAAATAAAGACCCACAAAGGATAGAATCATACCGACCCATATCTTTACTGAACTCGGACTTAAAAGTTTATTCAGGTATCTTGGCAAATAGGCTCGCTAAGGTGATCAAATCCATTATACATCCGGACCAACGCGGATTTATCCCGGGCAGACAATTGAATGAACTTACATTTCAGGCAATCAGAGCTATTGATTATGCAGTTCAAAACAAAAAACCTTTGGCCATAGTCGCAATAGACGCTGCGAAAGCGTTTGACCAAGTAAACTGGAAATATCTATGGTCAACGATGAAGAAATTTGGTTTTCCTGAAATTTATATTAAAAGTGTGGTGTCTTTATATAGAAGTCCCAGGGCTAAGATTCTGGTCAACGGAGGACTGTCAGAATGGCTCAGTGTTGGTAGAGGAACAAGGCAAGGATGTCACTTGTCTCCGTTGTTGTTTGATGTCTACATTGAGCCTTTTGTTTGTTCTTTAAGGCAGGATTCTATTATTTCTTCGTTTACAATTGGGGAATTATCAATTAGAACAGCGTTATTCGCAGATGATCTTTTGTTGTATACCTCAAACCCCCTCGAAGCAATTCCTAGGTTATTTTTGCTCGCGGAGAGCTTTGGTCTGGTCTCAGGTTACACTATTAATAAGGAGAAAACCGAGGTAATGTGTTGGAATAATCCACTCCCTATTCCAGAAGCTAAAAGCAAGATGAGATATCTAGGTATTTATTTAACCCAGAATATAGATGACACTCCGAAGGTTAGTTGGGAAACTGTGATAAAGGAGATCAAAAAACTTCTCTCTAGGTGGAATACTTTACCCTTAAATATCTACGGCAGAGTGAATCTTGTTAAAATGATCATTCTACCTAAGGTTACGTTTTTGTTTAATTCTATTCCCTTAGTTTTCAGTAGAAAAGATATTCTAAATTTACAAGGCAGAATAGGGTCGTTTATTTGGGCAACAAAATCTCCAAGGATAGCTTGGAAGAAGCTAAGGAGAGGATTAAAATTAGGTGGTCTAGCTCTCCCTGACTTATTATTTTATTGTTATGCTTTCCAGCTTAAAAACTTTAGGATATTAGCTAATAGATTGAATTTTACTTCAAATAGTTTACTATTCCAGGCTATGCTACAGGATCTCCCTTTCGGTACTGATTATTTTCTGTTTAAATTTGGTGACAAAATATTTTTCAAAAAAGTCAGGCTGAAAGTTTTAAAGGCTGCTTTATACTATTGGTCGCAGATGTGTAGGCTGCTGTGCATTCAATATTACCACCAATACTCCCCAATTTGGGACTCACCAGGCACCCCGGAGTGTTTATTGCATCAACTGGCTCTCCCTTTAAAAAGAGCAGGTCTCCTGAAATGGGGGGACTTATGTGATGAATCGAAAGTTTTAAAGTGGGAATTTCTTGAGGGTGTAACTGGAGGGACATTAACGAGGTTCAAGTTCTATCAACTATCGGCCTGGTGGGGAAGTCAAAATTGGGTCACAAATGACGAGGAATTGTTCTTAGAGTTATATAGTAATTCTAGAGAAATGAAAAGGGAAACGGCACAATGGTATAATATATTACTGAACAATAAAGACAATTTGGAAACAGAGATTGCGAATATATGGGACCCTTCCTCAGTTCAGATAGCGGAGGAAGTAGAGAAATTATGGATTGACTTTTTCTTTATCCCAAAAGATAATTAAACCTTCTAATTTAAGAAGAAATCATTTATACACATTGCACAGAGTGTACTGGACCCCAGTGAAGCTCTCTAGGATCTCTGGGGTGCAATATTTTTGTCCTAGGTGCAATCTAATGAGCGCAAATGATATTCACATGTTCTTTGAATGTCCTAATATAGCTAATTTTTGGGAACAATTGTGTAAGTTCTTAGAAGAGGTATTGTTGGTTCCAATTCAATGTACACCCAGATTGGTTTTCTTTGGTCTAATGCCTGATTATGTGTTCAATAGTAACTTGTCACAGTTTATTTTTTATGTTATGACCATTGCTAGAAGAGAGATCTGCAAAGCATGGAAGTCTGCATCCCCTCCGAAATTTGCAGACTGTCTTAAATACATCGTGGCGGTGAGTAAATTCGATATTTTATGTGGGGGTGATAAAGCTGTCAGGTTGTGGTCAGCATTGAATGCCTGGATCGAAAAGTAACAATAGTCCAATGATTATGCCAGAGGTAAGTGGTCCTGTCCTTCCTTAGCTGCAAGAACCAATCCGAAAGGAAGTTGGATGGGTAACGACCATTCCTCTGGGCAATCTTCTACAGCTATCCACAAACACGAGAGCTGGAAAGGATAGTTTGTGACAGTGGCTTGAAGAGCGCCTATTTTAGAGCCGTCATTAACTGGTGGCATATATGAGGACAACAAAAAAATTCTAAAAAAAAGAAATAAATATTGATGTAAAAAATATAGTTGTACAAAATATTGATACTTTATATATATATATATATGTATATGTATATATATACACACACACACACAATAAAATAATAAATATTAAATATATTAAATACTGAAATGTATTTAAAAAAGTGGATTTAGTATACATATTAACAAATATAATTAATTAAAAAAAGTTAAACACATATACATAAAAATGTATATATATACTTGATGTATTACTGCCAGAACAGTCCCCTTGCCTGCGACATTGATGCCGTCTGTTGCAGCAGCAGCCACTTTATTTACAATCCTTTTTCTTGTTCCACGATTATTTCCACGAAATCAAGGACAGCACACGAGGAAACGGCAAAAAAACTTTATTGTGCACTAGCTTTCAAGGACGACACGTTTTAGCGTTTGCCTTCATCAAGTTACTTTCTGTACCCCAATCTACCATAGAAATAGGTTTTCATGGTTTATCGACATAGACAAAATACTTGCATGCAACATGACGGCTTTGCTGTGAATTACAAACCCAAATTCATTCATTTGTAGTTATAAGCAACAATTTAAGAATTGCCACAAGGAATAATGAAGAATCTATCAATTTAAAGGAATTGGCTTAAAGAATGTGCAAATGGCAACAAAGCAAGGATATCGCAAGCAGAATATGTTCACTACCGTATATACTGTTGTTGTCAGGTTCCACGCTACAGGATCCGGTTGTAGCACATAGAGCTCCACCTCCCGACCTCACCAACACACTGTTGCTTATATCACAGTGTGTTCGAGGGATAGGGCGAGGGAAAATAAAGGAACAAGGAGGGGACGGAAGGGGACTGCAGGGAAGGGATAGCTGAAAGACAAGAAAATAAACACACCAGGTTAACGATATTCACAATGTAAACCTACACTCATTTCGTTCTCGCTAAACAGATCCTTAAGAATCACCTTTGTGTATGAAGTGTACTCCACCTCTTCCCTGTCATAACATATATATGATATCAGAACCTCTGGTCCCTAAAGAATACAAAAAAGCAGGTTATACTCTCGAAACGTTTTTAAACACCTATAAGAATTCAATCATTCCTTCTGTAACGTACCCAGCCTTGTAATAAGTTATATTCATATGTTGAATCTGTAGCACACCAATATCCCAAGTGATCCCAAAGAAAGACTGATAGGTGAAGAGCACGGAAACTCTTTGAAAGTGTACAAAAAACGTTCCAATTCAGATACGGCAAGACGTAGCCTCCTACTACAGACCTCCGCTCTTTAGACGATAACCCACAGGATCTTTAGTGAATCAGACTCCAAACACGGCAAGGTGTAGATCCCCACTACCTTCCGCTTTGGCACTTAACATACAGAGTCACTAGTGACTTTCTTCGTAAAAGTAACGTGTAGGAAATGCCTCCACACTACGCTCCGCTCTCTCTCTGGCCAAATCTCACACCGCCGTGCAAGTCAATACACAAGAGACCTGTCTCTTTAACTCCTGAACGAGCAACAAAAGAAAACTCAGGCAGCGCATTGATTCACGCACTCCCTGTAACTTACAGGGACTTGAAATGTTCTCCAAAAGGTCCGCTTACACAGATAAGCTGTTTCTCCTTGGCTTACGTTTTCCTCCAGCCGCATACACACAGCTTCAGTACGGACATGCTGATAATCGCCTCGGAAACAGAGACGCTCTGGAAATCCGACCGCTACCCGGAAGAACCCGAGTCAGCAGTCCGTCGTCAAAGAATCTTACACAAACATCTGAACAAAGACGCGGCTCCTCCACACGCCGATAGCAAACATCAAACAGCTAGCGCTCCCCAAGGAAATTGCAGGAAACCGCTTCACTGAATCTAGAGGCTAAGTTCAAATCAACTGTAGTTACAAAATCACAAACAGTGATAGACGGTCCCGCCCATCCTTAAATATTGACACTCCCACATCCAGGACTTCTGGGAGATGTAGTTATTAACCATTTAGGTAGGCGCCTTGGTAATTCCTGACAGTTGTACCGTGGTTCCTATAATTCATACATGAGTTTAAAACCTCATTTGTGGCTCCGATTTAATCATAGATGACTTGCAGTTTATGCTGCTTGTGTCATTCTGTGCCACCATATCTCATCCTAATCATGAATGCCTGCGAGTCTCACTACCATACGGGACTCGTGATCTTAATATGTGTTTTTCATATTCGGAACATCATAGACTTTTAACCACATGTTGACTCATTCAGTGCCCTGTCCTTTATATTACTAAAATTACATCAATTCAACCTTCAGGGCAATACCACTATTTCTGTCATTCACCATTGTATCCTTACTGGGGTACAAGTTGTATACTTCAAGAGTGCAGGGTATATGAGGTGTGATGGGACTGTGATGGTGTTTGTAAATAATTTAAGTGTTAATATGTAAAGAGAGAGGGTGTATAAGGACGTAATGGATGTGTTCAGAACCTTGCAGGGGTTCCCAATTGAGACTCCACAATTGTGGTGGTTGCTCCTGTAAGTTCCTAACTAGGAAACTTGTTCCATCCAGCAATAAACTATTTCCCTGTCCCAATTAAAATGTGAAAATAAAATACAAAATATAAGTTAATTTTAACTAAAATACCAACATAATTCTTTTGGGAAGGTTACTGATAATGGTATGTAACCTAATGAGAGTGTATCAGTTTTTTATTGGCCTATATGTGTTGCAAGATACTCCCCTCTATTGAGCCCTCTCAGCACTTTACAATCCAAAATCCAGGATAAACCTGGATTCGAGGATTCTTAGGCATTTCTCATGGTCCCCACCTAAAATGTGCTTCGGTATTCTATCTACCCCAAAGAACTGTAAACTGCTGTTGTTACTATTGTGAAATTTTGTGTAGTGACGTGCCAAAGGATAATTGTGGTCACAATTTGTGATGGCACACAGAGTTTGCAGAATTCTTAACTTGAGTGGGAGTTTAGTACTGCCTACGTACTGGAGGCCACAGGGTCACTCCACCAAGTAGACAGTAAAGTCAATGTTACAGTTGAACATATGTTTTATTGATCGCTTCTGTTTGGTACTCGTGGTGTATTCCTTGCAGTTCCTTCCATTACGATCTGCTTTACACATACCACATGTGGTAATGCCATTGGGCATTTTCAACCACTGTGATTGTGTGTCCTCAATGCGATAGCTATGGACTAATTTGTCTCTTAGCGATTTGGCTCGTCTGTCGGTTACCTGTGGCCCGGCTCCTAAACGTTCACCTATTATAGGGTCTGCTGCTAACAGGTTTCCAATGTTTCTTCATAACTGCTAGTGTTTTGTACCTGCCTCTTTCTGGCACTGGTGGATGGTTTAAATAACAGGTCGTGCTGTGGTAGATCCCTCACTTTGTTTTTGGCTATTACTAGGGTTTCCTCCTTATAGCCCCTTTCTTTAAACCGTGTTAGCATGACCTGTTGTTCCTTGAGGTAGTCATTATTGGTACTGCAATTACGGCGAGCCCTTAGCAATTCTCCATAGGGTATACTATGTTTTAATGGGGCTGCATGGTGACTCGCCGCATGCAGTACTTTATTCCCTGCAGTTTGCTTGCTGGATAGGCGGGTTGTAATTTCGCCTTCTCTTATTTCTACTGCTATGTCTAAGCACTCACAGTAGCTGGGACTCATGACATGTGCAAACTGCAGCTTCAGATCATTCACATCTAGTCTCCCAGTGAATTCACTAGCTAGGTTTTCTGGACCATTCCATATAAGGAACAAATCATCAATGTATCTGATCCAATAAGTATGTGGTCAGTATACACTTCTAAATTCGCTAGGCTGGGGGCAAAACATGTGCCCATCGCGGTACCAGACCGCTGTCGGTATACCGACTTTTTCAAAGAGAAAGATATTTTCCTGAAGGCAGAACAGCATCATTGTTTACAACATTTTGTTATGTTCCCATTGATCTTTGTGTCTATTTCTTAAGAAATGCATACACGCTGCCACCCCTTTGTGTTGGTCAATTCATGTGTATAATGAACACACATCCAAACTAATCATTACATATCCCTCCTCCCACCCTACACCATGAAGAAAATCTGTACTGTCTTGGCAGTAAGATCCCAAATTGGAATCAAATTCAGATAAGAAGACATCCAAGAATATAGACGTATTCTCCAATAGTCCCCCATTGGACGGGACTATTGGGCGCCCTGGTGGTGTCTCCAAACACCACGATCCTTAGTCCTCTTTTGATCTCCAAACACGGGGGTTTAAATATTCGAGCCCTTCACGCTCAGCGGCTTGCTTGCATTGTTTCGGCTGGCATTCTTCGCTGCTTGGACGTTTAAGACTTCTACAGGTAACTGCTCTTTGTCCATAAAATGACTCATTAGTACTTGGGCACTTAATATGAATATTTGCGGAATGGGTTGTAACAAACATTTTATCCATTCCATTTTTACAGATCGATCTTTGACGATTCTGTGAGACATTGTGATCGATCCCTTGACGATTTTGTGACGCATTGCCAATAATTGAGGAGCACTATCTGCCTCTATAATTTCGCTATTATTAAGGTAATGATACTGAAGCCCCATGTTATACTACCCATGCAACTGTAGTTAAACTGAACTTACAGCTATTTTCTATCTTATTGTTACAGATTAATGTCTGTCCATTTCCAGAGTCTTTATCAATCGTCTCCTTTATCACCTTATCAGTTTGATGGTGGATAAATTAAGGTACCTATATAAATCTTTTTAAATAAATGGCCTTAATGACATAGCACATTAGATTTGTGTCACTCATAGTCACTGAAATAATTACAGATTCGCCCTGAAGCTAAGTGCGGATGTTAACAGAGTCCCAGGAAAAAGATACTCTAAGGACCTCCTTTTAGGTATTTTGTGTTTTAAGTTACTAAACCTCAGTGCAACCCATTAAAGAAAATGTTCACTCTACACTGAGCAACTGATCTGTGATTCATATAACAAGGTATCTATGAATCTCCTCAAATCGATATCTAACAGGTTTAATATATAGTATCTAAGACCAATTCAATAAGTTTGGTTCAATTTAGTGGACTTTTAGGCTACTACACAATAAGGATATACTTTTCTGCACATGTTCAGAATATCCAAAATGAACTTCTCTTATTAATTCATTGTAAATATTATCTATTTGTCATGATTCTTGTATGTTGTTACTTCTTGTATTTATGTATTGTTAAGTGGAATTTAAGTATAATGTTAGATGTTTATGTGTATAGTGCGGCATTGAATTTTGGTTTAGGTCCCATATGTCACAGTTAAAAATTGTTTTATTTTATCTTTTAATAGGGAGTTACAATTATCAATTTTTTCTGTCCTGATGATGGTCTTAAAGATTTGTCCATAAAGACCGAAACGTCGACTTCCAGCCTTATCCAAAGAAGAATTTATACATCTACATTTTGGATAGGTTTTTTACAGGCTTTACAGAGAATTTGATTTGGTTTCAAATATACTTTTCCTGTATCCCTGTTTGTACATATATATATTTGTATTGTATTTTTTCGATCAAACAAAGTGGAATCCACTCAAAAAGTGGTGGTGGTCCCTAAAGTGATGGGGAGCACACAGTGCTGTTTAAATGCCCCTCACACACCAACAGGCCCCTTGTTGTCATGCTTCATCATCGGGGCCTTCGCACCCCTCTACGGGATGCGGCGTGCTACGACTCACGAATACGTAGGAGCACTTGATAGTGAACTATGTGAGGGAGTGTGTTTCTAAGGGAAAGTGTGAGTGAAGTGAGGTGAAAAAAGTGAGTTACTTAAAAAATACCTGGCACGTAGGAGAAAAATTATTTATTATGTCCTCGGCTGGCATTGTTAAAAAGGTGCAGAAGTGGCTTGTTTTAATACGAATTAGGGTATTATAACCCAAGTGTCAACATGTTTCGGAGCGCAGAGGCTCCTTCTTCAGGACAAGGATACGCACATTATCCTCACCTTACTCACATGAAATGTAAAAGTGTAAAAACAATGTTTTTAAAAAGAAATATGTAATATACCTTACAATGTTAATTGTTGAGGTGAGTTCAGTTGCGCCCAGTTGGCGTTGCAGAGAACCTGTGAAAAGAAGACACAATAAACATGATGGTCTACTGTACAGGAACTAAGGAAAAAATGGTTCCTTAGAGTATGAGGGTAAGTAGTAGAACCTGAAATGAGGTTCAAAACACCCTGTAAACATGACACTAACAAAAGACATACACACACTGATACACACACAACTACAATTTAAAGTTCTCCCTATGAAGGTGGAGAAGAGGGAGAAGGAGAGTGGTTCAAGGCTTACTTATTGTTCTCAGTCTGATCACCTCATGAGCCTATGCGTAGTATTGGGGGGATCCTTCCATACTGCTCAGTAAAGCAACCTAGGGAATATTCAATAATGGGCTTAGGTTGTAGAAAGTACAATGTGCCGAAAGTACCAGTATAGTCCCAGTTTCCCAACCCTACTCACGTTTACCGCATAGCAAATCGCCTGCCTTCCCCTCAACGCTGCTCCGAAGAAGTGAGGGTGGGTTATGGCGGTTTTCTATTTATACTCCTCAACAGACTGATTAAAGCGGGCAATTGAATGATTGAAAACGGGAAAGTATGCCCAAATACGGAGTAAATCCGCCCTTCGATTCCGGTACTGCGCGCCCGACCGGGTGTAGTGCCGGTTGCAGACGCGCATGCGTGTAATCAATTGAAGTACAGGGATTACTGCGCATGCACGAACTGAGATGTAAGCGCGCATGTGCAGGAGGTTAACACTACTCGCGGGCTCAATACAGAGCGCTGAATGGATTTAGGCACCTCCCGTAAATATAATGATCCGTAATAAAGGAACGGAATAGTGACTAAGAGTGCTTGCATGTAGCAACTCAGAATGCTGCGCGGATTTTAAGGGGGAACGCGCATGTGAAGTGGTTATTATCGATAATCACATGTACACTGTCAGGATCTCCAAACACTAATACTAGGATAATATTGCGAGCAGGTATATGAGGCTCAACCATTTCCTTCAAGGCTTTAGAGAAAAAACATATTACTGAAGAGGTTATTTACAAATGGCAGTAATAGTCGCAGGGTGTGGACATATGTCAGGACCACGGCTATGCCCAAAGCTATACACTGTAAGCACTAAATATTATATGAACTGGTACTCAATGCAAAAGGTTCCAGGGAATAGAGTCATTGAGGCCGATGGTGTCGGTCCCCAACTGGAACACCCACCGTTGCTCTTTTTCCAAGAGTCCAACCTCTGAAGGTAACTGTTCGATCACTGTCCACTGTAGCTCATTAACACAGTGTTGGTGTTCCAAGAAGTGGGTTGACATTTTGGTTGTAGCCTTCTTACACCGGATATTACTTTTGTGTTCGTTAATCCTTATTTTGACTGACCTCGTTGTCATTCCCACATATTCCTTACTGCACGGGCATGTGATCAAGTACACAACATTCTTGCTGTTGCAATTAGTAAATGCCCGTTGTTCCCAGCTAGTGCCATTGGAAAAAGTCAGGGTTTGGCTTTTTTTGGTAAGGTGACAGTTGTTGCAATTACCACATGGGTGGTGGCCCTGTATTCCTTGTAGCCTAGTCTGTTTCTCTCTGATGGGCGAGGGTCTAGTATGGACAAGCATGTCTCTCAGGTTCCTACCTCGTCTGTGTGCAAACAAGGGTTTGTCCAGTGATAGAGTGGCACTTGAGAGAATACGCCAATGTTTGTTAACCAATTTGGCAACCTGGTTGGTTACTGGGCTGTATGTGGTAACACAGACTGTTCTGTTTACCTGATCATCTTTCTATGGATTGTCTTCCAAAAGAGCCTCTCGATTGTTGTTCCTGGCTCTCTTCATAGCTTTCTGAATCACTGGTTCAGGGTATTTCCTTTGTCGCAGTTTGTGACTGAGGTCCTTCGCCTGATTTTTATATTTTGCTATATCGCTGCAGTTCCGACGCAGGCAGGGGAACTGCCCATATGGTAAGTTTTCCCTCAGGTGACGTGGATGAAAACTGTCAAACCTGAGGAGACAGTTCCTGGCCGTAGGCTTGAAGTGGGTCTCCGTTTTTAAGAAACCTGCCTCATAATATATGTTCAAATCCAGGAAGACCGTAGTCATGTTAGACATTTGGTGGGTGAATTTGAGGAATGTATTCTGGTCGTTGAGCCAGTGCATGAACTCAGAGATCGAATTCTCATCCCCTTCCCAGATCACCCAAATGTCGTCGATATATCGTCGCCACATCTGGATCCTACCTCTGAAAGGGTTGTTGGGATGGAGGATTTTAGTAGATTCCAAATGATGGACATACAGTCCCGCCAGGCTAGGGGTAAATGTGCTTCCTATGCTGGTCCCATGACTTTGCCAAAACAGAGTGCCTTCATACTCAAAAAAGTTCTTTGTGAGCGCTAATGAGATGCATTCCATCACTACATTGCGGGGAGTATGGTATCTCCAATTGGTGGAATGGAGTACTTCTTCAATGATCTGTAGTGTTTCATCATGTGGGAGACTCGTGTAGAGACTCTCCACGTCAAGGATAAGTAGCATTTGGGAATTTGGATCAAAAGTCTGGTTCTGTAATAGTTGTAGTACCGCTTTGGTATCTTTCAGGTACCTGTCAGTAGCCTGTACCAGGGGTCTCAGAAAAGCATCAGCAAATTTTGACAGTGGTTCCAATATTGAAGAGATACCGGACACAATCGGGCGTCCAGGTGGGCTCTCAAGGTTTTTATGCACCTTTGGTATAGTGTAGAAATATGGAACACGGGGATTTTTCTGAACCAAAAACTCTGATTCTTTTCTCGTTAGCCAATCATGTGCGAGGGCCTCCTCAATCATAACTCCTATTTGTATTTGCAGAAACTCGGTGGGGTCTTCAGCTAAGACCTGATAGTTCCTATTGTCCGCGAGGAGTCTTCTGCACTCACTGTCGTAGGCTGTGGTTGTTTGAATCACCACCGCTCCACCCTTGTCTGCAGGTTTTATGGTTATGTTTTTGTTACGTCTCAGTTCATTTATTGCTTCATTCTCAAGTCTGCTGGTATTCTGGAACACCTTGTGTTTGGTGTCCACATTCTTGAGTTCCTGCATGATAGCTTTCTCAAAAGCTAGTACCTCCACCGGAGTCTGATTCTTCCAAAGAAGGTTCCTTATCTTTGAAGAAGGCCCTTAATTTGATAGTTCTTATAAAGTCCTGCATTTCTTTATGTAGTAGGAACAAGTCAGGTTTGTTGGTAGGGACGTATCCCAAGCCTTTATTTAGTACCCTTTGTTGTAAATCAGTGAGGGGCCATGGAGTAATGTTAATTACTAGGTTCCCCTCTTGCTCGTGGACGCTTGGTTCGCCGTCATGCTCCTCGTCAGGACCCTCGGGTCTGTTTCCTCTGTGGGTTGCCAGTTGACATTGTTGCCCCTCTTGTTCCTCCCTCTGCGGGGTCCTTGGCCCCAGGATAAAAAAGGCTGAGCATTCTGGGGTGCATTGGTTTGTTCCGGAACCCAATGAGGGTACATCTGTCCCATTTGTGGAGGGACAAATTGGTACTGTGGGAACTGGAAAGGGTTCTGATAGGGATTGAATTGAGGTCCTTGAAAACCTCGCCATCCTCTCTGGCGGGGGAACTGGGATCTCTGTTGTCGAAACCCTCCTCTCTGTTTCCTTTGGAAACCACCTGAGTTGGTACTGGAAGTGCTACTATCAGAGCTTACACTGTCTTTGTCACTTCCGTTCTCTTTCATCACATAATCTGCTCGTGTATATGGATAAGCTCTTTCAGGGGTGAAGCGATCTTTATCCTTCTTAAATTTGTTAGACTTACTTTGTTTCAAGGTTGCCTCAAAATCTTTCATTTTGTTGGTTTAATTCTTCTAGTCCCTTCTTTATGTCTGCTGGTGAGATGAAAGCTTCCAACTGAACTTCCAGTTTTTGGATCTCTACTTTGAGTTCCAAAGATTTCCTTGCGGCAGTTTGAACTATCAGGACCAGCCAGTCCCTGGTACAGTGCCATGAAATAAGTGACCATGCTTTCTTAAAGACCAGGTCATCCTGGAAGATGAAAGGTTCTGTTTTCACCAATGTGACCCTGTGGGGCTATTTTGTTTCTTAAATATTCCCTCATCAGAAGGCCATGTAGGGCTGTTCTTATTTGAGTTTTTCTGATGTTCATTAACTCATCCCAATCTGATACTGCTGGGCCCGGGTCACTGTTGCTAAGGCCTTCAAAGGGGTTGACATCTGCGAGAATTCGGTCGATGTCATCCTCGCTAAAGGTTAGTCCATGTTCATCCTCCATGTTGGTGTAAGGAGGGCAGGAAGGTACAGATCACCACTAGTAGTGTATGGAAAAAGTGTATGTGTATGTTAAAACGGTTAAACATATATGGGAAAGGGGCTCCCACAGCTGTGCTCTGTCTAGAACTTGTATATAACCAGAAGGGGGAGAGAGAGAGTCAGTGGATTCGGTCTCCCTAGTTAATATGATCAAACAAAGTGGAATCCACTCAAAAAGTGGCGGTGGTCCCTAAAGTGATGGAGAGCACACAGTGTTGTTTAAATGCCCCTCACACACCAACAGGCCCCTTGGTGTCATGCTTCATCATCGGGGCCTTCGCACCCCTCTACGGGATGCGGCGTGCTATGACTCACGAATACCTAGGAGCACTTGATAGTGAACTGTGTGAGGGAGTGTGTTTCTAAGGGAAAGTGTGAGTGAAGTGAGGTGAAAAAAGTGAGTTACTTAAAAAATACCTGGCACGTAGGAGAAAAACTATTTATTATGTCCTCGGCTGGTATTGTTAAAAAGGTGCAAAAGTGGGTTGTTTTAATACGAATTAGGGTATTACAACCCAAGTGTCAACATGTTTCGGAGCGCAGAGGTAACCGTGAGTAGGGTTGGGAAACTGGGACTACACTGGTACTTTCGGCACTTTGTACTTTCTACAACCTAAGCCCATTATTGAATATTCCCTAGGTTGCTTTAGTGAGCAGTATGGAAGGATCCCCCCAATACTACGCATAGGCTCATGAGGTGATCAGACTGAGAACAATAAGTAAGCCTTGAACCACTCTCCTTCTCCCTCTTCTCCACCTTCATAGGGAGAACTTTAAATTGTAGTTGTGTGTGTATCAGTGTGTGTATGTCTTTTGTTAATGTCATGTTTACAGGGTGTTTTGAACCTCATTTCAGGTTCTACTACTTACCCTCATACTCTAAGGAACCATTTTTTCCTTAGTTCCTGTACAGTAGACCATCATGTTTATTGTGTCTTCTTTTCACAGGTTCTCTGCAACGCCAACTGGGCGCAACTGAAATCACCTTAACAATTAACATTGTTAGGTATATTACACATTTCTTTTTTAAACATTTTTTTTTACACTTTTACATTTCATGTGAGTAAGGTGAGGATAATGTGCGTATCCTTGTCCTGAAGAAGGAGCCTCTGCGCTCCGAAACATGTTGACACTTGGGTTGTAATACCCTAATTCGTATTAAAACAACCCACTTTTGCACCTTTTTAACAATACCAGCCGAGGACATAATAAATAATTTTTCTCCTACGTGCCAGGTATTTTTTAAGTAACTCACTTTTTTCACCTCACTTCACTCACACTTTCCCTTAGAAACACACTCCCTCACATAGTTCACTATCAAGTGCTCCTACGTATTTGTGAGTCGTAGCACGCCGCATCCTGTAGAGGGGTGCGAAGGCCCCGATGATGAAGCATGACACCAAGGGGCCTGTTGGTGTGTGAGGGGCATTTAAACAACACTGTGTGCTCCCCATCACTTTAGGGACCACCGCCACTTTTTGAGTGGATTCCACTTTGTTTGATCATATTAACTAGGGAGACCGAATCCACTGACTCTCTCTCTCTCCCCCTTCTGGTTATATACAAATATTGTATTTTTTCCCCTTATGATTCATTTTTGATAAAATCTATTACTTTGCCTATACACATGTCTACTGGTTATTGTTTAAATGTTGAGTATTGTTATGTTTGTTTAGTTTGAATTTTATGTATATGATCTGCTGGAACTAAACTCACTCAGGATTATTAATTTACCTGAAACCAATTCAATTCTATATTTATTTGAATCACATTTTTCAGCAAACTCCCTTGGAGGCAAATTTACCCATCCTACCATATTCTACCCAAGCCCTCAAGGGTATATTGGGTCGCTCACTGTACTTAAACACAAACACAACACACTGGTGGTGAAGTGGCATTTTTGTGAATCTTCAGAAGGAAGTGTATGCAGCGTATGCATGGTTTGTCTGTTCTTAGAAACTTATACTCATCAGTGTCAATTAATCCTTGATGGTACCATTTGCCTAAAAGTCTATGGCAAGCCTGGATGGTTTGTTTGTATATGTCCCAATCGCTAAGCTCATAGCATGTCTCATCTGTTAATTGCCTCATTGCTTCTGCTCTATAATTTTTTTTAGCTCATCACAATGACATTGCCCCCCTTATCGGAGGACTTTATCACAATGGTTGGGTCTTCTTCCAAAGCTTTCAGGGCTCCTCTTTGTTCCTTCATTAAGTTATCCGAATTGGAATTTCTAAATTTGGTTCTTGTTTTCTTTGGTTCTGTGATAATTGCTGAGCTGTAGGCCTCAATATCATTGTAAGGAACATTGGGATTAAACCTCGATTTCATTTTTAGTCCACTATGTTTTTGTTGTTTATTTAGAATGCCACAGGATTGTAGCATTAAGTGGTCACTTCTCTCATGATTGTCTCCTATTTCTAGTTCGTGCATGACCCTCAATAGTTCCATATCTTGTACTTGTAAATCAACAACATTTGGATTTTCTAATGTTGTGTTGGGCACCTGTTTGGATCTGGTACGTGTTTCAAACATTTTCATAAGTTTTAGTTTCTGAATATATAAGAACAGGTCAATTCCTGTGTCAGTATAATTCAGATTGTTGCTTGGGCAAAAGGATAGTCCTAATTGTAGAACTGAGAATTCCACCTCACTTAGAATTCTAGTGGATAGATTCACCACTGTTTTGTTTATTGTTGAATACTGGGTTCCAGCAATTGTTCCCTTTGGATTCCTGTGTTTCCTTTTTTCTTGATCTCCTTCGTTTATGGTCCCTCGTCCTCTTCCTCTTTTTGTCCCCTTTCCTTTTGTTTGTCCTCTCATTTGGGTCTTGCTCACTTGGCTTTGTTCCTTTTTCTGCTTCAGTATTTGGAACTCGTGGAGAAAAGTGAGAGGACGTGACCCTAAAGGGACCCCTGTACTGCGTTCTTCAGAATTTGTGCTAATATCTGAGCTCGAGCCAGTGGACAGTGTCTCTGTCCTACGTTCTGTGAGTGTGGCTCTAACATTTCTTTGCTCCCAGTCGTACCTCTTTGCACACGTCAAGATGCGCCCTTTGGCGTAATCTCGCTTATCCCTAAGGAATTTTAATTGTTCTTCTGTTTGATCGTGTCCTCGTAATCTTTCAATTTCTTTGGAGGTAATTTCAGAAATTCTTCTAGGGTTTTTTCATTTTTGTATTTTTCTAATTCAGTTTTTAAGAAAGTTAACTCCTTTCTTGTTGCTTCCAAATCTATCTGTGCATATTTAATGAGCATTTCAAGCATGCTTTTGCAAATTTTGACCATGAACTGATTAGGGTTATCGTAGGTTGGTACAATTGTAATCCCTAAGCCCCTGGGGACAAGTCCAACTTCCACGTAATTGGTTAAGGAGGCTACTTCCCACCATGTGTTTATCTCCTGTTTACTCAACTTTTCTAATAGAAACAGTTTCTATTTGAGGGATGCATCACTTCCAGTGGGGGCCGTGCTGCCCGAAGATTTTGTTATTATAAAATCTTGCTCCTCATTAAATAACAACATCGCCTCTGCTTTCCTCTCATTGTCTCATTCACACATACTTTGTCTGTTTCCTTACGCCTCAACTGTATTGCGTTGCAGCCGTCATGTCTGTAACCCGTACTTTAATTATTCCGCTGAACTCAGCATATGGGGCAAAAGCACAGCTAAACAATCCCCGTCCTCCAACCTGGACCCTCAACTCCCACAAAACCCTTCCGTAACGAGACACCGGCTTATCCACTGTGTTTTCTTTGTATCTTTCAAGTCGGGAAGGGCGGGAACCACTACAATTGTATCCACTTGCTGTATTACTGCCAGAGCAGTCCCCTTGCTGCGACATGAAATGTTGCATGCAAGTATTTTGCCTATGTCGATAAACCATGAAAACATATTTCTATCGTAGATTGGGGTACAGGAAGAAACGTGATGAATGCAAACGCCGAAACACGTCGTCCTTGAAAGCTAGTGCACAACAACATTTTTGTGCTGTTTCCTGGTGTGCTGTCCTTGATTTCATGGAAACATTCGTGGAACAAGAAAAAGAATCGTATATATATATATATATATATATATATATATATATATATATATATATATATATATTCACTGAAAAAACCATAGGTTATAGACCATATATAGTTAGGGATAAGCATTTACAAAACCTTAATTTACTCGCACAAAACCATTGAAATTTGCATATATAGTTAGTTGCACTAACTATATATTGCGCACCCGCAATCCACTGTTGATGATGTCACATATTACATCATTCATGACATGGTCAGTGACATCACTGATGACATCACTGATGACATCTCAAATGACATCACTGATGACATCACTGATGACATCACATTTGACATTACTGATCACATCACTGATGATATCATTCATGTGATAATACGATGAACCTCTTCCGACTCTAATATAACCTTAGATACAATCAGTGTAAACAGACACTTACAGACTGTCACTTATCCATGGAGTTACTCACACACCTAGTCAGTCATGCAAAGAATCAATCACACCTCCATTTTCTCAACTATACAGTTATACACACCTTACGTATTCAAACATATACTAACACATATTTACTCTCTTATACAATCCCTGATACAAGTTCACAATGATCCATAGAGCCACTCACACATTCACTGGCTCTTATGCACAGTTATTTATATATGTCAACTCTCACATGTACTGTGTTTTACATATGTACTTACTTTGACATGTAGCACTGAGAAATCCATTCACTCCCCAATACACTAATGCAGACAGTCAACTGCCCATACAGCTGTTTCCACATGCACTTTTGAACCCATACATCTAGTGAATCAACTGCTCACACATCTATGCACAGAGTCACACACCTCCCAGCCACCCACACACACACTCAGTCTCCCATACAAATACTTGGGCAACCAATCAATAACCCATATAGTTACTCATATAGCTACTGATCAACACATGCAGCAGTTTACAGAACAACAGACATAATGATGCACACATTAAGACAGTTTAGTCACTAACCCATGCACTCAGTGAGACACATTTAATCACTCACTCATACAGTCAGTCATGCACCTACTAAATCCTTCATCCAGACACTTATACATCCACTCATTCTTCAATATGTAAGACATATTTTAACTTTACAGAAACATACAGTCACTGGGTGTTGTCATCAGTGATGTCATTTGAGATGTCATCAGTGATGTCATCAGTGATGTCACTGACCATGTCATGAATGATGTAATATGTGACATCATCAGCAGTGGATTGCGGGTGCGCGATATATAGTTAGTGCAACTAACTATATATGTGAATTTCAATGGTTTTGTGCGAGTAAATTAAGGTTTTGTAAATGCTAATCCCTAACTATATATGGTCTATAACCTATGGTTTTTTCAGTGAATTTTCAAGGTTTTGTAAATGCTAATTCCTAACTATATATGGTCTATAACCTATGGTTTTTTCAGTGAATTTCAATGGTTTTTTAATAGCAAATATCAAAAGCTGTAAAATGTCAAGTACGTGGTAGGTAAAAACATTTTTGTATTTATGCACGCTGATGTGCTTTGCACGCTGCACCCACCCCCCCCTCCTCTTTTCTTTTAGGAGTATTCTCTCTTTGCAGATAGTGAAGGGTAGGTAACACAGGCCTTTGCTACCGTTGTAATCCGTCGTGCCTGCTTCCCTCTCCATTTGATTGATTGTTATCCTAGCATTTATTGTTTTGGAATTGGTTCTCTTTGGTTCATTCTCTATTTACAAACAAGCACAGAGTCGCAATACTCTGTTTAGTCTTTGCAGATAGTGAAAAATCGTTAAAAAAACAAAAGGAATCAAGCAAAATCAGTAGGCCACTAATGGGATCTCTTTTTGACCTCGCTAAAATAGAAACATTATGAACAACCTCTCATGACAAATACGAAACTAGTGAGAGGAACTGAGCTCGACACCATGATGGCTGCAAGACAGCTCGGCTCCGCCGCCCACCCCACCCAAAATAACGACAAACACTATGCAAATATTATAAATATATACAACACACCAGCAAAGTAACAGGCTAAAACGTTTTATTAAATAACTATTTACATGGCAGCCTGCTGCAACATCGATCCAAACAAGCCTTTGTATTTTGGGCTCAAAATAAACCATTAATAGTAAGATTTTCATAGGTGAGTGTAGGTTCATGGTTTTCCATCCACAGACTAAAAGCCTGGAGTGGGAGTGAAAAAACAATAACTAGGTAAGAAGGAAGGCAGAGGTTGTGGGAAGGACTCTGGATATGGTATGTTGCTTGGTCCCTGAGATGCTTCGATGTCACTGCCTTGCACAAATGGCATAAGTCCTGGATGTTGGGTGCCATAGTTAAGGGTTCCGAGCAACGCTTGTAACACTGTCTGAAGCTTATTTGCACCTGCTACAGCTTCACTATTCTCAAAGTAAATGGGGGCTGTTTGTGGACCTGACTGCATTGGAAAACAATGTGATGCGGTGCCTCCCTGAACCACTTGACGGAGGCCCCGAGATAATTGCGCCTGCTCCACACCTTGTCCCACAATCCGTTTGACCTGAAGACACGTCCTGCGGTGCCCTGGTCCGACCATCACATATACCTGCGCCAGGAGATGGCGTGGGGTGCAGTAGAAGGGAGAGGCGGCGCGAACGAGCCTCCCCACCTCCCCGGGTGGAGGTTTCTCAGCTACACCCCAGCGCTTCACTCGACCAGCTGACTTGCGCCCGCTCTTGCGACACAGTGCCTCGCTCGGCCAGCTGAATTGCGCCTGCTCTTGCTATTACAACGTCTCACCCGCCATCCAAAGGAATTGCACCCAATCTTGCGCTACAGTGACAGGCGGCTGCTACGGAGCTCACGAAATGGCGGTCGGCTCCACAGACTTGGGCCTGGCCTGCAAAGATGGCTCTGGGCAACCGTGGAACTCGGACGCTTGACTGCTAGAGCATGGGCCCCATTCCCAAAAGAGTCCCCTCAGCCTTGAAGATTCTACAACAGTCACCGGGACCCCCGACTCCCGTAAACTTCCGGTGGGGAGCGACTGCCATGATTGCTCGCGGAATGGCCACAACGTAGCCACGAGATAGTGGTGCTCTCATGTTGACGCCAGCTTCAGTCTGAAACATCCAGAAACACTGTAGACTACCAATTCGATCAGTTCCGGTGGAGCCCCAACGTGACCCGATAGAGAAGAACTTGCCCTCCCCTCTTTGACTGATGGTTCTTGTTGCCTGTCCCTTCTCTTGTCATTTAACAGAACTTTTTGGACTGCTGAAAGGGGTTGTGTTCCGACCGCTGGTTGGTGGAGACATTTTGACCATATTCTGGACCTGCGTTGTCGCGTAATGCGTCATATGACGCGCCGCGTTAGCGCACCCGGAAGTGCTCCGGTGCGCAAGGCGCAGCTTCCCGGAAACGATCCAGAGCGCGGCGGGCAGCGCTTAACGTAAGCATAACAGGTCATGTGACTTGTTAATAAAACTTTTCATTGGTTCATTTTACTTTTGTTATTCTAATGATGAAAGGCTTGGTCATATGACCTAAAAATAACGCTTTTCATTGCGTTCGAACATTTTTTTTTCCCAAATGATGAAAGCCCCACCTTTTTTTTCTCACTCTGACTTGTAAAGCAAAGGACCCAGATGCATTTACAGTTTATCACTAACAATGTTCCAGGCTAATGTATTTTCCCGGGAAATTTACAACTGTCCTGCAAGTAAAATATTCCTTTTTCGAGAAAAAGGGCGTTTCTTCGTCCCATGAGGGAGCCGTTGAGCAAAACAGGCTCGGCCTGCTGTCTTAGTTGCTGATAGGCATGAATATCGGATTCTTATCGATCACTTTATGTTGCAGGAGTGGAAAACACAACAGCCCTTGTCCATTTATCTTTACTGCGTTCCTGCGTATTATACCTTTTAACCATCATGTAATCGGGCTGCTTTATTTCCCTTGCCTTTTACTGATTCGAAAACAGTGGCTATTATTCAAAACTTTACCAAAAAAGGTACTACTACCATGTTTTGTTTTAAAAACCTTTATTGTGAAAATGCCAGTATACAAATACGGGCCTATAACCACGTGGGCCGGCCACGGAGCAAACTGGAATCGTATATGATGTGGGGACATTTACACTGTAGAAGAACGTAACGGGCGGGCCATTAGGTTGCAAGAAGTAAGGTGTCTAACAGTTGCAGAATCGGTGGTCGTACATTTTATAATTAAAGTACGACAGGGCCAGTTACAATAAAATTATCTAGATATACATTTGCGGGCAAGTACCATGGGTGACGTTAATTCGAACTTTCAATAGTACAGTAATCAATAACACATCAGAACTTAATATCAATAGGGATGTCCAAATGTTCAATCAGTACTCGTCCCCGCCCGCCATGTGCTTCAAAACTGCATACGTATCTCGTGATATCAAGGTTGGGCAACCAGTACACAACAGGAGTTACGAGTCCCATTTATACCGGCGCCATTTTGGGCGAGGCCGGGCAGGTCCAGGATATAGTCAAAATGTCTCCACCAACCAGCGGTCGGACCAGAACCCCTTTTGGCAGTCCAAAAAGGTTCCGTTAAAGGACAACAGAAGAGATAGGCAACAAGAACAATCAGTCAAAAGAGGGGACGCTTTCGTGAATGGGGCCCATGCCCTAGCAGGCAAGCGTCCGAGTTCCAAGGTGTCCCAGGGCCATTTTAGTGGACCAGGCCCAAATCCAAAGAGCTGGCCACCATTTTGAGAGTCCTGTTGCAGCCGGCTATCGCTGCACCGCAAGAGTGGGCGCAATTCAGCTGGATGGCGGGTGAGTCACTGTACCGCAAGAGCGGGCGAAACTCAGCTGGATGGCGGGTGAGACGCTGTACCGCAAGAGCGGGCGGAACTCAGCTGGATGGAGGGTAAGGCACTGTGCCGCAAGAGCGGGCGGAACTCAGCTGGAAGGCGAGTGAAACGCTAAGAGGCGCCCCACTGCAGATGAGGTGCCTCCACCTGGGGAGGCGGGAGAGGCCCGTTTAGGCCGCCTCCCCCCCCCGGGCACCCCACGCCTTCTTTCGGCGCAGCATTGTAGGATGGCCACACCAGTCAAACTTGCTGGACACCACCTCGGTGCCATCCGGATCTCGGCGCGTTGTGCTGCCTTCGGCCTACTGTAGCAGCAAGTGCAGGCGCAAGTCTGCTGGACGGCGAGTGAAACGATAAGGGGCACCACACTGCACATGAGGTGCCTCCACCTGGGGAGGCGGGAGAGGCCCGTTTAAGCCGCCTCCCCCCCCCGGGCACCCCATGCCGTCTTTCGGCGCAGCATTGTAGGATAGCCACACCAGTGCGGCAACTTGCTGGACACCACCTCAGTGCCATCCGGATCTCGACGCGTTGTGCTGTCTTCGGCCTACTATAGCAGCAAGTGCGGCTGCAACTCTGCTGAACGGTGAGTGAAACGGCAAAGGGCGCCGCACTGCACATGAGGTGCCTCCACCTAGGGAGGGGGGACAGGCCAGTTCGCGCCGCCTCCCCGCCCCCGGGCACCCCACGCCGTCTTTCGGCGCAGCATTGTAGGATAGCCACACCAGTGCGGCAACTTGCTGGACACCACCTCGGTGCTATCCGGATCTCGACGCGTTGTGCTGCCTTCGACCTATTCGCACATCGGTCCGCTACGAACGCCGCCTCACAGGCCAACAGATTTTGTAGGCTTTTTATAGCCCAAAGCCGCATAACAGGTCATGTGACTTGTTTATAAAACTTTTCATTGGTTCATTTTACTTTTGGTTTCCTAATGATGAAATGCTTGATCATATGACCTAAAAATACCACTTTTCATTGGATTGAAACATTTTTTTTTCCCAAACGATGAAAGCCCCACCTTTTTTTTTCTCACTCGGCAATCCAACCAAAAAGGTTCCGTTAGATGACAACAGAGGGGACAGGCAACAAGAACCATCAGTCAAAAGAGGGGAGGGCAAGTTCTTCCCTACCGGGTCACATTGAGGCTCCACTGGAAGTCATCGAATTGATAGTCTACAGTGTTTCTGGATGTTTCAGACTGAAGCTGGCGTCAGCATGAGAGCACCGCCATCTCGTAGCTCCGTCGTGGCCATTCCGCAAGCAATCATGGCAGCCGCTCCCCACCGGAAGCCTGCGGGAGTCGGGGGCCCCCAAGACTTTTGTAGAATCTTCAAGGCTGAGGGGACGCTTTCGAGAATGGGGCCCAAGCCCTAGCAGACAAGCGTCCGAGTTCCAAGGTGACCCAGGGCCATTTTAGTGGACCAGGCCCAAATCCGAAGAGCCGGCCGCCATTTTAAGAGTCCTGTGGCAGCCGCCTATCGCTGCACCGCAAGAGTGGGCGCAATTCAACTAGATGGTGAGCGAGACGCTGTAGCCGCAAGAGCGGGCGGTAAACAGCTGAATGGCAACTGAAACGGTAAAGGGGCGCCCCACTACAGCAGACAATCCTCCACCTGGGGAGGCCCGTTCACACCGCCTCCCCCCCCCCCCCGGGGCGCCCCACGCCGTTTTTTGGCGCAGCATTGTAGGATGCCAAGACCAGTGCGGCAAGTAAAGGACATCGCCTGGGTGCTGTCCAGATCTCAGCGCGTTGTGCTGCCTTCGGACTATTCGCACAACAGACCGCTACTGACGAGGCACAGTGTAGCAAAAGCGGATGGAAAACCGCTGAATGGCAAGTGAAACGCTAAAGGGGCGCCCCACTACAGCAGACGAGCCTCCACCTGGGGAGGCCCGTTCACGCCGCCTCCCCCCCCCCCACCCCCCGGGGCGCCCCACGCCGTTTTTCGGCGCAGCATTGTAGGATGCCAAGACCAGTGCGGCAAGTAAAGGACATCACCTGGGTGCCGTCCAGATCTCAGGGCGTTGTGCTGCCTTTGGACTATTCGCACAACAGATCGCTACTGACCATTGTTGCTTTGTTTAAATTTTTTTTTTAACATGTTTACTGTTTTTGGTGCTTTGTATATATTTATAAGTTATTAAAGTGTTAAAATCCTACTACTTTGTTGGAGTGCTATATATTTTTAATGTGACACATATTTGTGAAGACTTTTTTGTACAAAAAGGCATCCCTGGAATCTTCCGCTTCAGGCTCGGTCCCACACACCCTCACAGTGAGAATCCCTTCCCCAATCACAATACAGGATTGTTATCAGATAGTAGGAACGCATGTAGTGTGACGGATCTCATCGGGTGGGGGCCTTGATCTACTGTAACTCCTTTGAAGAGGGGTGATTCTTTACAGTTGAGGCCATAAACTACATCCGCAGGGCTAGGTGATAGCCTGGGACCGGCCTGGAAAATCAGACACAGAGGAAGAGGAGTGTCAGAGGGTGCGGTAGTGAATAGGGTGAAAGGGAGGTGTCGGGCGGGCACAGGGCAGGGTGTGTGTAGTGACAATGTGTAATAATCACGAATGAACGAACTGTCATCAAATGAAGAATTTATTATAGTAAAGGAACTTGCAGGGAGGAACAGGTGGGTCTGGTCAAGGCATCTAAAATGGCTGCCGTGCACGACAAAAGTGTGGCATTGGAAAAAAAGCAAGATGGCGCAGACAATGTTTATCAATACGGATTAATTTATAACAATTATTTTTAACAATATATTTACTCGCAGTGTCAAAATGGCGGTCAACACTTCCTGATTTCCTTCGAATCGAACGTTAACAGACGTCACGATCGGCGGCGTGCAGAGAGTGGGTCTGGTCAAGGCATCTAAAATGGCTGCCGTGCACGACAAAAGTGTGCCATTGGAAAAAAAGCAAGATGGCGCACACAATGTTTATCAATACGGATTAATTTATAACAATTATTTTTAACAATATATTTACTCGCAGTGTCAAAATGACGGTCAACACTTCCTGATTTCCTTCGAATCGAACGTTAACAGACATCACGCAGCAAAAAAAAAAAAAAAAACGCTCACGCGCAGCCGCTGGAAGACAAGTGTCAACATATATGAGCATCCTCAGCCACCCTCAGAAAACATAGGGGGTCAGGATACATCTCCCGTACCCCCTTATACCCATTTCTCACATTGTTTTTCCTCCATCTTGTAATTTAATTAAAACGAAACACAAAATGGCGAATTCCCGTTTCGCGTCCCGGTTCGCTACCCGGTTCGCGAACCAGAAAGTGCTTCTACCGCAAAAAATCAAATTTTTTTTATTTGCCCCACGGGACCCTTTAATAACCCCAACATCATTCCTAGGGGGTCAAGAAGGGTCTACCTTGCCCCCTTTCATTAAATTCCCCCTTCGTTTTTCTCCTCTTCTTGTCTCTCGATCCTACCGAGAGACAAGATGGCGGCCGTTCCGGACTGTTTAGAATGTTGACAGACACCGGAGAGCCAATCAGCTTCACTTCGCAAAGTTCCGTTACGCGAAAAGTTCACGAACCGGAGCGCTATCCGGGACGCTGTCACAGATATATCTGTTTTTTAAAACGTTAATTTCTCAAAATCCACTGGAACACATATTTTGAGACCCAGCAAAGAGACATCGGGCTAACAGTCCCTACAATTTTGTCAAGTTTCGTGCAAATCCATTCAGCCGTTCGAGCTAAAAGTGAGGCCAAACGCCCTATGGAAAAATGAATGGGAAAAACGCGTTTTGGGACCCCCCTTTTTTCTCGGCCCCCCCTTGCCGAAACCCCCCAAATTTTCAGGGGCTGCTCAGAAACAAAATGTGCCATTTTCCTGAAAATGTCAGCCAATTCCGTCCACAAACGCCAAAGTTATTAGACATAGAATTTTCGAAAGTCCCATAGAGAAAAAATCCTAACTTTATATACCTACTGGCGACCGGCAGTAGGTAATGTATATATATATATATATATATATATATATATATATATATATATATATATATATATATTCACTGAAAAAACCATAGGTTTTACACACGTTATAGTTAGGAAATAGCATTTGAAAAACCAATGAAATAGCATTTGAAAAACCTATGAAATTCACTGAAAAAACCATAGGTTTGACAACAGTTATAGTTATCTGGAAATTTTACTGACATAAAACCAATGAAATTCCACGTTATAGTTAGTTGGACTCACTATAACTTGCACGTGTAATGCACTGCTGATGACATTACAGATTACATCACTCATGACATGGTCAGTGACATCACTCATGACATCACTGATGACAGACCTCCTTTAAGTGTAATGTAACCCTTAAAACACATATTGGAAAATAGAAATTAACATTTTCAAAAAAATGGAGATACCCATACCAGTTACAACAACCAATTCAGTAATTCCACCATCTATATACACATTCTCTCATTCACCAACAGTTCTATATAGTCACTCATACATATACTCACTCATCATATGTAGTGATACACCTATACATTCTGTTACACACCGACAGTCATCCAAAAGTTACTCACACACATACTCACACATGCAAATAAACTATTGAACATCCATTCATTTGCATATACAACTATACACACACTACCACGTTACTTATAAGGAAACTTATACATACTTACTCTCTTAAACAATCACTTATGGAAACACATACTTATTTAAACAGGAACTCTTTCTATCTCTTAGTCTCACATATACTGACTTATATATATCAATACTCACATATACTAAATTAAAACATATCTTGTTACTAATAAAGACACTAGTGAGGCAGGCATTCACTCACTAACACACACATATACACACTCATCCACCCATACAGTCCTGTACATATGCTGTCTTCAAAAAACATAGAAACAGTGAGTCAGTCATTGATGGATCTATATGATAAGTAACACCCCCACCAAACCATAGAGACACTCATACTGATACTAAAAAAACATCTAATAACCCATATACACACACATGTAGGTACTCATCAACCCATGCAGCCATTTATACACAAAGTGAAACACTGATACATATATTTAAATATTTAAACATTACTCGTTAATATATGTATTCACTAAGATATACTTAATAAGCCAGTTAACCAATCATTTTTTTTTTTTAAAAAACATCCATTTACACACTTATTTAAACATTTATTCTTCCATCGACCTTTACATATACATATATAAAACATATTTATTTTTCAGAAAGGCACATATTCACTGGATGGTGTCATCACTGATGTCATGAGTGATGTCACTGACCATGTCATGAGTGATGTAATATGTAATGTCATCAGCAGTGCATTACACGCGCAAGTTATAGTGAGTCCAACTAACTATAACGTGGAATTTCATTGGTTTTATGTCAGTAAAATTTCCAGCTAACTATAACTGTTGTCAAACCTATGTTTTTTTCAGTGAATTTCATAGGTTTTTCAAATGCTATTTCCTAACTATAACGTGTGTAAAACCTATGTTTTTTTCAGTGAATTTCATAGGTTTTTTGAATGCTAGTTCCTAAGTATGAAATCACGTTCGTAACTAGATAGTGTCACCGCCTACACGTCCTAAGAAGCGCATGTAAAGTCATGTGACTTGAAAACAACACTTGCAATTGGTTCTTAGTAGTTTCTGTTCTTGAATTTACACGAAGCACTCCACCCACTTTCCTCACAATCTTTTCTACTCTCAAGAGACAACAACGTCGAGCATCTTCCGGAAAACTTTGCTGAAATGGCTGCCCTTCCGCATTCATCTTCCGAATCTGAAGGAAATGAGCGACCACCGTTAAGAAGAAAAAAGGAATCTTTCATTTAGCAATTTTTTACTTATCCTGAAGATTTAAAGAAAGTGAATGCACCAAAAGTAACCTGCACGATATGCAATTCGGAGCTCTCAAGGGGAAATCCAGATAAAAAATATTCCTTTTCTATACACACCATGCAGCGGCATGTTAAACAAAGGCACCCTGAGCATTATGCAAAAGCATCGACAAGAGCCCTGGCCACGCTATTACCATCAGAGGTGGCCAGCACATCTTCTGGTGGACGACCTGTATCTCCATCGAGTGCTGAGATGGACTTGAGACCATATCTTGCGAAGGTTCATATGAAATGCAACGAGTGTGGAAAAATTCTTTTGTATGGAGAGCAGAGCCTCGTTCTTATTAAACTGAAAATTAGAAAGTCACAAATGCCCCAAGATAAGATAAATTTCTTCACTTCATTTTCATAGTATTACATACTGAAAAATGACGTAGCAACTTTAAAAAATCGAAAACATCATAACACTTGTTTCCAAAAAAAAAAAAAAAAAAAAAGTTCTTTTCAGAACTAACTCTTTCAACCAAAACGTGCTCCAAGAGCATATTATGAGATGGTTTTTCGCCGCTTTATTTTAGTGCGAGACCGGGTGCGCGCACCCTCCTATCGCGTACAGGACCTGAGACTCGCATGTGAAGTCATGTGACTTCAAAACAACACTTCCAATTGGTTCTTGGTAGTTTCTATTCTGGAATTTACACGCAGCACTCCACCTACTTCCATCACTTTCTTTTCTACTCTCAAGAGAGAACAACGTCGAACATCTTCCCGAAGACTTTGCTGCAATGGCTACCGTTCCACATTCATCTTCCGAATCTGAAGGAAATGAGCGACCACCTTTGACAAGAAAAACGGAGGCCACGCTATTACCATCAGAAGTAATCAGCACATCTTCCGGTGGACGACCTGTACCTCCATCGAGTGCTGAAATGGACTTGAAACCATATCTGGCGAACGTGCACATGAAATGCACGAACTGTGGAAAACTTCTTGTATACGGAGAGCAAAGCTTTATTCTAATTAAACACAAAATTGAGAGTCATAAATGCTCCAAGAAAAGTTAAATTTCTTCACTTTATTTGGATAGTATGACATACTGAAAAATGTCGTAGCAACTTTAAGAAATCAAAAGCATCATAACACTTGTTTCCAAAAAAAAAAAAAAAAAAACGTTCTTTTCAGAACTAACTCTTTCTACCAAAACGTGCTCCAAGAGCATATTATGAGATGTTTTTTCGCCGCTTTCATTTAGTGCGCGTCCGGGTGCGCGCACCCACCTATCACGTACAGGCGTCGAGACACGCATGTGCAGTCATGTGACTTTAAAACAACACTTCCAATTGGTTCTTACTAGTTTCTATTCTGCAATTTACATGGAACACTCCACCCACTTCCCTGGAAAACCAGTTTATCGAAAAACTTTTAAAGCCTCCTCTCATGAAATATTCGACATCGTTCACATAGCAGAGTAGTAAATAGCACTATATACACTCCGTCCTTAATTATAAGAGACTTATTTCCTAAGTCTCTGATCTCCAACTGTGCAACGTGGCTCCCCTGTGTCGTAATGAGGTCCATAGACAAAAACTACAGGGCCAGCATTATACACTTGCACAAAACCACAAAACCACAAGAGCCACCATGTTAATATATATCCTTAATATAATAAACCTCTGAGAATAAATACATATTTCCGTGGCACCCCATAACAGAAATTTGGCGTCCTCTGACTCTGCTCCATTACCAAACACCCTACCCCCCCGCCCCCCTCACTCTTCACTAAACTCCGCACTCCACCCCACCCGGACCCCCTATTACAAACCCCCAACCTACCCTCCCTGCCCAAGCCCACCATGAACCTCAAACCGCCCCTGGAAAACTTATAAGACACAGGATTACTAAAACTCAAAGAGTAGGCAACAGGCAGATAATCTAAATAGTACATAAAGGCACATATTTTTTCCATAATACTATTGAAAAACATGTTCTATTTTTTATAAATCTATCATGCATCTGACCCTCTAGAACCGCTTTCAAAACGTGAACTATAAACCTCTACATTTCATTTTCAAACCATACACTTTCAATTACATTATTTTTTTGTTTACAATTCATGTAATGTTACACACCTTTTCTAAAATACACCAGTCCCTGTTATTTATAAGGATTTATTTTCAGTCTTCATCAGTGACACCTTAACATATAATGAAAATCACTGTAACTTTTTAAACGACAATGCTAACGCGGTAAAAATAACCCTCCATTTGCTTTCCTTTAAGAATGCAGACTATCTACCCCACGCATGCGTTTCTTGATATTTGCATTTGGCAGCGAATACCGACCATGAATCGGAAGACATGAACAAGAGCTCCATTGTCACATTTAAAACTTAACGTAGCATCTGCTCACACATATATCTTTCACTTAGCTAACATTCACAGAAAACAGCATTGATGTAAAAAAAAAGTGACTTTCAAGAAAAGCTACTTTTTTGATAACTACTAAGCAATATTTAAGTGACTAGACTCCTAGAAAATTTATCAAGTCATTCTGCTCCTCTCCACTGCATAGCCGGCGACCTAATTCTGTGGAGTTGCTATACAACCGGCAGTGCTGCGCCGTTTCCTTTACCATCTTGGGAAATTCAAAATGGATGTCCCTCCTGCCTTCGCAAACGAGCCGGACCACTTAGAACTATTTCGACAGAGAATACTTCTGTACTACGGCACCTTAGCACTCTCAACTTTGAATACTTCATATCAATTATCATTTCGATATTCGTATTTCACCTGTGTGCAGCCTGTATTTCATTGCCTGAGCTGTGATTTCACGTGGGCCCTGGATTTATGTCTCTGCAATTTGGTACATCCTGAACCGAATTACAATCACCTCATGAATCCGTTACTTGATCATGAACAGCTTTGTTACAACGGAGGGTTTATGGCCTTTGCAGCGATACAAGGAGTTCTGGGTCATTGGAATATATTCGCAGCGGCGCAAGATTTCCTAACAGAGAGCTACATCGAAAACCCACCGAGCTGCCCAATGATGGTAAAAGACGCTCCAATAATGACAGATCATGAATGCTCCTTTGATCTTCTCAATTGGATGGCTGACATGTTTTCAGATGATAACAGTGATTTCCTGTTAGAAGCACTTGCCGCCTACTTTGCCTACACAATGGACGGTTAACTCTTTCCTAACAGAGAACTACATCGAAAACCCACCGAGCTGCCCTGTGATAATAAAAGAGGCTCCGATTTTAACAGATCATGAGTACTGCTTTACTCTTTTCCATTGGATAGCTGACATACCTTCAAATGATAAAAGTGATTTCCTGTTACAAGCAGAAGCTACCTATTTTGCCTAAACAATGCTTCAATAACTCTTATACAAACCATTGACGTCCTCATTTCCTTTTGCTTCCCTATATTCTTCACGTTCTTTTCCATATTTTCTTTTGAAGAACAGACCTATTGGCTTTACTAACAGTGGACATTATGATTTCGTGTTGTTTAAATTTTGATCTTTTATGTGGACTACATTTGTTTCTTCAGCTACTCGATTTTCAACTTTATTTTTTTACAGTCTAATCACAACAATTCTATTGCATATCTTATGTAAGGTAATTTCAAACGTACTCGATGCAAAACTCGCTAATATATGCTATATGTACCCTAATTAATGTGTAAATTTTAAACGAGTTTTTTATAACTGTAAACGCCATTTCGCATCTCAACTGCTTATTTCCATGTATTCCATGTACTACTGACAATACCAATTACCATGTTTTTTGCAATTTCTGTACTCATATTACATAATGATTTGCCTTTAAAACAGTACATTTCTAAATAAACATTTCAAATATTCACGGTTTCTCTTTTAATCCATAATCTCAACTGAAATGATTTCATATTGAAAAACTATTCATGGGTTCCACATAACCTTAACTGTAGACACTGAGGACCTTATTTATGAAGACCTTGCGCCGCCGGTGCGTCATTTTTTTAAATGAGAAAAAGTGACGCACCGGTGGCGCAAGGCCTTCATAAATAAAGTCCTGAATGTTTTCTTTTCTCGACCTCACTTACTGATACTAGATCCTGCAAGCCAATTACGGCCCGTGAACTCTTTCTTAGTAGGTCGCGCACCGTACAGACAGTTATACCACTGTTAAAAAATTTTTTTTACTGTTACCAAGCACCGCCACAGTTCTGCTTCACTCAGACTTAATCACTGCTCCCACGCTTCTACAGGCCAGACGCTATGTCGTATTTCTCTCCTTATCACCCTTTCATCTCCATAATAACAAACAGTTCTCCACCTGCCACCACAGAACAGAGTACAGATGCAGAGGCACCAAAGAGTGAACCCATCACCAGCTGCCATCTCCGGCTGTTTCCATGGTTACACCTCATTCTGCACCTTGCTGAAGGCACAGGTCAAAAGTTCATGTCTCAACATTCTACAACAAACTAAGAAGACTATTTTCCCTCCAGAAACACCTGCCAATCCACAGCTCTGTTACATGTCTTGTTTTTTCACACCCAATAGTACTTTTCGTTTAACATAAACATTAACATGCAACGTACTGTTCAATCTCCACTTATTACAATCCACCAATCATTTTTATTTTTTTAACCACACCCAGCCTCTTCCTTTTTCTCTATTTAGAATTTCAACTTCTAACTCCCATTCCACTTCCAGAACCGATCGGAGGACGACTACAAATCCCTTGAAAATGAAGGTCTGGCTAATAGGACACAGTTATATTCACTGGAGTGAAAAATATGCAGTAAGCAGACGAATTTGCAACCTCGGCTTACCAAATGTACACATAACATGGATTGCCAAAAGAGGATTGAAATGTCACCAATTGATTCCATTGGTGAAAACTTTTATGCATCTCCCAGAACCAGACCTCATAATTGTGCACTGTGGTGGGAACGATCTAGGCACAATCACTGGGGTAGGTCTGGAAATGCTTCTAAAAGACACCTTTCGACAATTGATGACACTTTTTCCTCGATCTGCCTTGGTATATTCCAATATATGCCAAAGACAGAAATGGAATTGGTCCAATCAACATTGTGCACAATTTGAGAAAGCAAGGAGACATGTAAATAAATCTGTTTCTGCTTTCCTCAGAGATTATAGCATGGGTTCTATTTACCACAACAACTTGCGATACCACATGCAAGACGTCTATAGGAGAGACGGTGTTCATTTCACGAATGAGGGAAACAGAATCTTCCTCTGCAACATCAGGCTCTGCATCGGTACTTACTTATAAATGCAGAAAACACTCAATTAACACAAGGGCTCTTTTCAGAGCCACCTTATATCTAACCACTCAAACTTCTGATTTATCTCCATTTTCACACTCTTGTAAATAGGTGTGTGCGACCGGGTGCGCGCACCCCGTATTTTTTTTCGGGAAAAAATTATATCTTTTTGCGTTTAACGCCCCTACTGCACACCCCGAGAAAAGCTACGCAGCAAAACAATCTCTACCTTCTCCCCTTTCCATGTTTCAACGCTTTGAAATGAACAATATATTTACTCGCAGTGACAAAATGGCGGACAAAATTTCCTGATTTCCTTCGAATCGAACGTTAACAGACGTCACGCAGCAAAAAAAAATTCCGCTCACGCGCAGCCGCTCGAGTGCGCGCACGCGTGCGCCCCTATAGATATATAATTGACTTTAACTTTAATTTTCTCAACAACTACTGAACGGATTTACACCATTCCGAAAAAAGCGTAATCTGCGAACCGGACTCTACAGTTTTGCCAAATTTCTTATAAATCCATTCAGCCGTTCGACCTGTAGCCGAGTCTAAAGGTCCTATGGAAAATAACATGTAGAAAACACGTTTTGGGACCCCCCTTATATCTCAGCCCCCACTTGACCAATCCCCCCCAAACTTTCAGGGAAGGAGCGCAGCGGACCGAGCCATCTTCTATGAGAAATTCGCTAAGATTCTTCAACCAGGGCCAAAGTTATTTCAAATAGAATGTTGAGGATTTCCTATGGAAAACAATCCTAACTATAACTACCTACCGGCGACCGCCAGTAGGTAATATCTATATATACATATATATATATATATATATATATATATATATATATATATATATATATATATATATTCACTGAAAAAACCATTGGTTATAGACCATATACAGTTAGGGATTAGCATTTTCAAAACCTTTATTTACTCGCACAAAACCATAGAAATTCGCATATATAGTTAGTTGCAATAACTATATATCACGCACCCGCAATCCACTGCTGATGATGTCACATATTACATCATTCATGACATGGTCAGTGACATCACTGATGACATCACTGATGACATCTCAAATGACATCACTGATGACATCTCAAATGACTTTTTCTCTTTATATATATATATATATATATATATATACATATTACAGGAACTTCGTTTTTCTGAAAGCTTGCTGCAAAATAACGAATCGGACCCAGTTAGGTATATTTGCTTGTTTATTTCGTAAAGTGCATCACTCCATCCGCCATGACGCATTTCGGGCCCTGAAGCCCTTGATCACATGACATGGTCAGCCAATCCTTGTGTATTTAATGTGCATACAGGTATCACCTGACCACTGGGCCTGTAGAAATAAACAACAGACTTCAGCCTAATCCGGTATCACATCGACTTGATGATCATTACATAATGAAAACATTGGATTTAAGGATCTGTATTGGGCTTCTGTCAAGTTTTCAGCTGTTGCTCAGTCTGATGCCACTAGCCTAACAGGTCTTTTTCTGGCCCATAAAGTGACCCCCTCCCTAGAGAGTTACTGGGATGCGATCACTAAGACTCTCGACCGGAAATTATACCATCAGTTCCGAGTTGGGTCACTACCCATCAACTCTTTTACAAAAAAGTGGTCTGCCAACTCAAATGATATCTGCCCTTTCTGCTTGGACCATCCGGAGAGTGTGGGCCATTTTCTATTTGCCTGCCCTGTATATCATGCCCCAAGATTGAAATGGATCAGGCCTATTTGCTGTAGGCTAGAAATTAAAGGGAGCACCGAAGCCATGAAGATTTTTCGTACTAACACTTCTGAGCTGGTAGTGGTTGGCGTTGCAAAATTCCTTGGGTGGGCATGGGTTATTCGATCTAGGAACCCAAATGTATTTTAATTTGGAAAATGTTTTATGTGGTATCATATTTATAAAGTCTTTATTATACTGTTTAATACATTTTAAATGATGATTGTAATGATGATTGTTTTTATCAAATCTTTTTCCTATCCCGGTTTTGATATTTTGTCTTTTATGATTGGTAAATCGAATAAAGACTTATGAAACTGAAAACATTGTTCAAATAGTGCAAATGTACAACGCTATCTCCATTCTTTCTCACCCATTGACACCCTAACATATATATATATATATATATATATATATACATTCATGCTCCTGTTCGCACCAAATCGACGGGGCTCTGGCGGTGGGTGCCGCAAACACGGTTGGTGCACCGTGTAATATTCCTTCTCCAAGACTCCTCCCCCAGCCGGGAAAGAAGTAGCAGCACTCGCGGGGTAATGTAAAGTATTTCCTTTACTGTTCCTTTACAGACGCGTTTCGGGTCAAGCCCTTTTTCAATGTGACAACCAGAGTGTTGCACAGGAACCATTTTTAAATGCAGTACGTGATTTCAAGAGGAAACTGAAGAAGGACTACTTGTTCACAATCTGTGGGTGCCATATTGGAATGTGCAAAAATAAGGAAAACATTTCAAACTTATTCAGCAAGCAAGATTACATTGCATTTGTAGTTTTCAAACCTGATAAAGTTAGTACATTTAGCCGTGAATCGGCAGTCTAAAAACATGGTATTGCTTAAAGAGTAAAGCGTATGTAACTTGAATGACATTCATATTGTCCTGTCAAAATTCCAAATGCTATCTTGCACATGCTGAGTATACATGCTTAAACTCTTTGCTGTACCATTACTGTAATAATGTAATGTTGCCTGAAACATGTAACATTCCTTTAGAATCTTGCCGTGGATCGGCTTGTGCGGCTCCTATCACTAGAAACCGCCATATTATAACAGATTCCTCAAGAGTTCGTTAGGTTGGCCTTGGCATGTGTGCAGTCAGTTTATTTGCCCAGGTGGATAGCCAATTCTTCACCACTATTCAAGCCCGTTGGGACCTTCGTTTGCAGGTCGATTATGTAGCGCGATTCAAGACGCCTCAATTTAAGCAAACGGTTGCCACCCCTTTCATGCTCTGGTACCTAGTCCATCCCAAAATATTGTAACAGATCCCTGTTACTACGGTGTTTGATAGCAAAATGCTTGGCTACAGGTGATGTTATATCTCTGTTGGCTATAGCCCGCATATGTTCAAGGATTCTCAATTTTACACTTTTTATTGTGCTCCCTATGTATCTCAAATTGCAGGGGCACTTAAGAAAATATACCACATAGGTTGTCTGGCAAGTGATGAAGGAGCCAATGTTTTTCCTCTTCTTTAACCTTGGAAGTTCAAAGACCAAGACCCCTTTGCTGTGTGCGCAGGCCTTGCACTTGCCACAGGGGAAAAAAACCTTCATCTCTGCTAAAGTGTTTGTCCTTGTTTTGGGGGCATCTAGATGACTGTGTACCAGTAAGTCTTTTATAGATTTTGTTCTCCTAAAGGTTACCAGCGGATTTCTTGGGATGTCTGTCCCAATAATGGGGTCTGTCTTTAGGATGTGCCAATTACGGCGCAATATTCCTTTCAGCAGATCGGCATTATTTGAAATGGTTGTTATTAAACGGAACTTTCCCTCATCTGACTTACTTTTTGTATGATTCTCTTTTTCCTTTAACAGTTTAGTTCTTTGAATCCCTGATACTCGTTTCAGTGTTTGATTCAAAAGCCCTGGGCTATAGCCTCTTTGTTTGAACCTATCTATGCTTTCCTTAGCTGCTGTTTCGAAGTCCTCCTCTCGCGAGCAGCTGCGTTTAAGGCGCAATAGCTCCCCGTAGGGGATACTTCGTTTTAGGTTCGCCGGATGTCCACTTTCCGCGTGCAAGACGCTGTTTCCAGCGGTTGGTTTGTGGTACAGGGATGTTATTACCTGGTTGTCAATAATGCTTACCCGGAGGTCAAGGTAGCTCACTGCCACTGAGCTTACCTCCCCAGTGAATTTCAAATTGACATTATTGTTGTTTAAGTGGGAAATGTAATCTTTGGCACTCTGTTCTGACCCCCTCCACACCAGGAAGAGGTCGTCTATATATCTGTGCCATTTGACCACATTGTCAGTCCAGGCCCTGTTCCCCTCAGACCAGGCCACCTGCTCCTCCCAACAGCCTACGAATACATTTGCATAGCTGGGAGCGAAGCAGGTGCCCATCGCGGTCCCCGAGATCTGTCTAAAGAGGTCTCCCTGGAAAAGAAAAAAGTTATTCAGCAGACAGAATTCTGTTAGTTCCAGTAACATTGTGCTATGACCTGCATATTACAAAGGTCTTTTCAACATGAAATATTCAATTGCTTTCAAGCCTTGCACGTGCTCAATGCACGTATATAAACTCGTGATATCCATCACAATCAAAACATAAGTAGAGTCCCAAACCAAGTCTTGCAGTTGTACAATAAAATCCTTAGTGTCCCTGATATACGAGGACAGATTAAGCACAGATTGGAAGAGGAAGTGATAGATGAAAACTGACAGATTCTCCGTTAGACTGCCCATTGATGATACTATTGGGCGGCCAGGTGGTGCTCTAAGATCTTTGTGGATCTTAGGCAGATGGTAGAACGTGGGGATCACTGGATAGTTTGATCGTAAAAAAAGATACTCTTCAGTATTCAGCATGTCTTTATTGTGCCATTTTTTAATCAATCTATCGTACTCCTGTACGCTGTCTTGATATTTATTCATAGTGGTAAATTCATAATGTTCACGATTCAAAAGCTGTCTTTTGGCTTCCCCAACATACATGTCCTTTGTCATTTTCACCACATTTCCACCTTTATCAGAAGGTTTATAAATTACCAATACATCGTCTTGAAGATTTTTCAAGGCTTTTCTTTGGCCTTTTGTTAATGGATTTGTTGCTGTTCGTTTGTCGTTTTTCTTTGATGTACGAAATTTTACCAAATCCTTGAGCACGGTGTCAGAGAAAGTATCAATGGCATCTTGCGCCATTTGTGGAAAAAAGTGGGAAATAGGCTTGAAAGGACTGTAGGGGGCTTCTTGATCTATGCCGACCTTTCTACTTCTCTTTGTCAAACTGTTTCCATCAGAGTCACTTCCTGTAGTTTCGGATCTAATCTCTTCCAAGATTTCAAGTGTTTCCGAATCTCCCAGCTGGATAATGTCAGTCTCTGAGATTTTGTTTTGTAGACGCCTAGTTTCGTGTATCGTTGGCTTGGTTTTGTAGTACTTGTGTAGTTTTAGTTTCCTGGTGAATTTAAAAAGGTCAATTCTGGTTTGAGTGTATTCCAGATTACTTTGCAGACAGTAAGAGAGGCCTAGTTTTAATACAGTTTCCTCATCTTTAGTTAGCTGTTTAGGGCTCAAATTCACAATGGCTAAGGTTTCGGCTGTGTTCAGCGGGTGCCCCCCCTCTTGGCTTTCCCGCGTGTTTGATTGTTGCCTCTGCCTCTTCCTCGTCTTTTTCCGGCCGCCCCTCCTGGTTTTTCCGTGTCCTGTTCCGGGGGCTTTACTTCCCCCCCCCCCCCCTGAGCCACGCTTGTCGGATTACGTCAAATTCCTCGTGAAAAGGAGTTTTCTTAGTTGACCTCGAACGACCTGCTAGTTCTTCTTCCTCAGAGCCAGTAATTTCAGATTCAGAGGTTTCAATTCTTTGAGGAGGCTGGTTAGGGTTTTGTTTTTGTCGGATTAGATCTTTCCTAGGGCCATCACATTTCTTTGCGAAGGTGAGGACTCTCCCCATTGAGTAGTCCCTTTCATCACTGTCAAATTTTTCTTCTTTCCTCAGTCTAATCTTGGTTTCGTATCTGGCCAGTCTTTTCTTCATCTCGGCCATCATTTCTTGATGTTGTTTATTATCCGGAGAATTCTCGAGTTCTTCCTCGAGTGATTTTATTTCCTCCAGGGCCTTTGCCCTATCACTCCAAGCAAATTTCACCAGCAGCTGTAAACTGCCTTTACAGAATTGTGCCGTGTGTACATGCAATTCTTCAAGGAGCTGGGGATCTGGATTCTCATATGCTGGGATAGTGTAAAACCGCAAGCCACGTGGGACCCTCTCTACCTTGATGTAATTTTCGAGAGAGGTCGCTTCCCACCACTTTCGCGTTTCTCTTTCGAACAGTCTCTCAAGCTTTGTATATTTCTGGCTTAGTGGGTCCGCATTTTTAGCGCTGCTTGCTGCAGTGATGCGTGTCTGTCCACCCGTTTTTTTATTAAACATGCCGGCGGCCACCTCCTCACGCGCTGCATTATTAAACATAAGTTCTTTTGACTTGGAGTACCGATCCCAGTCTCCGTGCGGAAACGTTAACTGTAACTCAACCCCTCACCACGCCCTTGCGTCCTACAACTCACTTTCAGGTAGGAAATTCGTGGGATGAGAACAACGATTTACCCGGCTTTTCTGTTGGCCGGTCGCTGTTAAATCCTTTCCAATTCCGTCGGCGACCCACCGCCAGAGCCCCGTTGATTTGGTGCGAACAGGAGCGTGAATTAAATTTTGACGGAGGCACCGCCCAAGCATAAGGATCATTTTGGATATTTTTGCCAAAGCTGAGGCAATCACCTGAAGTACGAGTGTGATCGCCGACGGAATTGGAGAGGATTATTATATTATTAATATATTATATATATATATCATCAAGAAAGCAAACTCTCACCACTTCCACACAGGCGAAATGAGAGAAACGGACCCAACGGCTCAGGCAGGTAGATGTTTTATTCCTTTGACCTTTCCTTCTGTTGACGCGTTTCGAGCACAATTTGCCCTGGCTAATATATATAAATATATATATCCATCACACAAAGGTTGTCCCAGTGAGAACGGCCACAGAGAAGGTTTCCCTCTGATGCTGGGGATGTCCATCATAAATCTGGTGGCTCTATGCATTTTCGAACTGACGTTCTTGTTCACAAGCCTAAAAGACAAAGAACATACCAGCAGCTGAGTGGAGCACCAATTCACCTTTATTTACAGTCCCGACCCCAGTGGGGGTATCACATGCTTTTTTCAGGCGCAATGAACTCTGATACTGGTAGTGTTCTACATAAATATAAGCCCAAGTGGATGCAGTTGCATGCCCAAATAACGTCCAAGCTGTAACCCCAGTGGATTGATGCAACATAGAAGTCTGGAGTGCGCTGCCTTTAGCAAATCCTACAGCACGAGCCTTACAATCCTGAACTGGCACTCAGCCACCTGGGCACCGCAGATCCGCCTCCGGTGGCGGGCAGTCCTCGCGACCGGGCAGGCTGCTAAACATTCATCACACAAAGGTTGCCCAAGTGAGAACGGCCACAGAGGAGGTTTCCCTCTGATGCTGGGGATGGCAGAGCAAACAGTTTCAAATGTCCATCATAAATCTGGTGGCTCTATGCATTTCGAACTGACGTTCTTGTTCACGAGAAAAAACAAAAAACATAGCAGCAGCTAAGTGGAGAACCAATTCACCTTTATTTACAGTCCTGCCCCAGTGGTCGTATCACATGCCTTTTTCAGGCCCAATGAACTCTGGCACTGATAGTGCTCTACATCAATATAAGTCCAAGTCGATGCTGTTGCATGCCTCAAAAACTTCCAAACTGTAACCCCAAAGGGATGATGCAACATAGAAGTCTGGAGTGCGCTGCCTTTAGCAAATCCTGCAGCACGAACATTACAATCCTGAACCGGCACCCAGCCATCCGGGCACTTCAGATCCACCTCCTGCGGCGGGCCGTCCTCGCGACCCGGCAGGCCACTAAACATCCATCACACAAAGGCTGCCACAGTGAGAACGGCCACAGAGAAAGTTTCCCTCTGATGCTGGGGGTGGCAGCGCAAACAGTTGCAAATGTCCATCATATATCTGGCGGCTCTACGCGTTTCAAACTGACGTTCTTGTTCACAAGCTTAAAAGACATGAACATAGCAGCAGCTGAGTGGAACACCAATTCACCTTTATTTACAGTCCCGCCCCCGTGGGCATATCACATGCTTTTTTCAGGCGCAATGAACTCTGGTACTGGTAGTGCTCTACATAAATATAAGTCCAAGTGGAGGCAGTGCTAATTTCTAACTATAACGTTCATGAAACCTATGGTATTTTCAGTGAATTTCAAAGGTTTTTTTAAATGCTGATTTCTAACTATAACATTCCTGAAGCCTATGGTTTTTTAAGTGAATTTCGAAGTTTTTTTAAATGCTAGTTTTTAACTATGCCTACGGAGGTAGGACATGTGAAGAAAGAAGAAAAAACGCACAGAAAGAAGCAAAAGAAATGCAGAAAACAGCAACAGAAGTCCACAAAGATGAAAAAAGTTCAGGAAGAAGCAAGACATGTGCAGAAAGAACCAACACAGGAGCTTAAGGAGGTCTTGTTGCAAAATCATCCTGTGCCCACAACTTTTTCTGACGGGTACTTGTGGTAACTGACTCTGACTAACCATGCCTATAGCCAGTGCTATGCTAAAAGACACTTAGAATACAGTTAAAACACCTACATACACTAGGGAACACTATGTGTTGGGTACCCCTGTGATTAGCATGACATCCTCTGTAAGCCCCTAGTACATAATAGGGCAGGGGGATTAAAATTACCTTTAAGTCAGAGGAGCAGAAATATGCTACTTTAACTAGTAGTTGTGTTTGCAGAGTGGTGGGGAAAGAGTGCTGGGTGTCTAACCAATGCTGAGGAATTCCGCAGGAGGAATTTTTGGCCCCCAAACTCCCTCAGGACTAAATTGGACTTCATCCCCAATCCCGTAGTCTGCCACGAGGCACGTTTGCAGCGTGTAGAGAAAGGGGGCCATGGCCTCCGAAGACGTCTTAGCAAACCCACTATGTGGGACTTACTGTAGGTAACAAGAGGGGTAGTTGGCCCCCAAAGACATCTTTGAGGGCGAACTTCCCAAACAATTACCTCCAGTCAGTCCCACACAGCAGCATTGTTAAGTACTCGTACCAGGCCATGCCCACTTTGCCCACCACTCTACAAACTCACTCCCTGGCACGCACTTGGATGGGGATTGAAGTCCCCTTCACTGGTGGGGTTCCTTTAGGGGCCAACTAGCCTACCTTTTACCTCCAGTAAGCCCCACGCAGTGTTATTGGTGAGAGGTAGACAAAGGCCATGCCCCTTTCTCCACCACTCTGCAAACACGCCCCCTGGTGCGTTGTAAGTTGGGGGATTAAGTTCCCTTGAATCCTGAGGGTCCCTGGGGTCCAACTAGATCTCCAGGTACCTCCAGTAAGCGGCACAGAGCTGCGTTGCCGAGAGGTGTAAAAAGGGGCGTGGCCTGGGCCACCTCTCTGCCATAGCAAACTGCAGTGTCCCGGGGGTGGGCACCCCGGGACACTGCAGAAGCCAGCCCTGGAGGGGGAGTTGCGGTCCCCAGGCCCATCACAGGCTCCAGGAGGGGGGCAGCGCTGCCCTTCTCTCAACATCTGAACAGCCCCGGGGAGGTGGTGGTACCCGGGGCTAACGGACCCCCAAATTTAACTATTAGTGCCCGGGGAGGTGGCGGTCCCTGGGGCATGTGGGGGGGCTCGAGCCCCCTCACACAGGTATATATATATTTTTTAAAAGAAGCCCCTGGGGGTGGCGGTCCCGGGGGCTGTGGGGGGGCAGTGTATCCCCCGCGATATATAATAAATGAAAGCCGCAGGGGTGGCGGTTCCAGGGGCTTAGGGTTTCCTTGGGGGCCCCCAAACTTTAAAAAAATGCCTGGAGGGTGGTGGTCCCCGGGGCTGCGGGAGGGCCATGTGCCCTCGCAAATATTTATGAAAGGCCCGGGGGTGGCGGTCCCTGGTGCAGTGTGGGGGGGAGTGGGGCCCCCCACACATTTTTCTACTGCCCCCGTCACCTGGCCCACCCGGGGGCTTCAATTAAACAAAGCTTTTATTTTCTCGGCCGTATTCACGCACCCAGAGTGAATTTGGCTGATGTTAAAAAAGAAAATGCTTTTTTTGGGACCCCCTGAGCAGGCCTAGGGGGTCAGGGTGTTTCTATCCTGCCCCCTTTTCTTTTTTTGTGCATTTCTTTTTCTGTTTTCTTGTGCCTCGGTTACCGAGGCACAAGAAGGCTGCCAACACTTCCTGGTTTGGAGTGTTGACACCCAATTAGAATCAAGCTTGTGATCGGGATGGTGCACGGATCCTCCATGCCTCTAAATATCGAAACTTTTATTTTTTGATTTTCTCAGCAATTACAGAACGGATTTACAACATTTTAAAAAAAGGTCTCTTTCAGAGCCAAGGGCTACCTTTGTACCAAATCTGGTGTAATTACGTTCAGCAGTTTTGGCTGTAACCGTGTCTAAAGTTTCCTATGGGAAATTGATTTTCAACCTCTATTTTTTTAGTTTCTCAGGAACTACTGAACGGATTTACACCATTTAAAAACAAAAGGTCTCTTTCTGAACTAAGGGCTACCAAATTTGGTGTCATTCCATTCAGCAGTTCGGGCTGTAGCCGTGTCTAAGGTTTCCTTTGGGAATTAACCTGGAGAAAACACGTTTTGGCACCCCCCTATTTTCTTGGCCTCAACTGGCACCAAAATTATTGGGAAAAGTAAAAATGCTTTTTGAATAGAAAAAAGGTCTAACTATAAATATCTACTGGCGACCGCCAGCAGGTAATATGTATATATATATATATGAATAATTCACTGAAAAAACCATTGGTTATAGACCATATATAGTTAGGGATTAGCCTTTTCAAAACCTTATTTTACTCACACAAAACCATTGAAATTTCATATATAGTTAGTTGCACTAACTATATATCGCGCACCCGCAATCCACTGCTGATGATGTCACATATTACATCATTCATGACATGGTTAGTGACATCACTGATGACATCTCAAATGACATCACTGATGACATCTCAAATGACATCACTGATGACATCACTGACATCTCATTTGACATTACTGATTACATCACTGATGATATCATTCATGTGATAATACCATGAACCTCTTCAGACTCTAATATAACCTTAGATACAATCAGTGTAAACAGACAGTCACAGACTGTCACTCATCCATGGAGTTACTCACACACCTAGTCAGTTATGCAAAAAATCAATCACACCTCCATTTTCTCAACTATACAGTTATACACACCTTACTTATTCAAACATATACTAACACATATTTACTCTCTTATACAATCCCTGATACATGTTCACAATGATCCATACAGCCACTCACACATTCACTGGCTCTTATGCACAATTATTTATATATGTCAACTCTCACATGTACTGTGTTTTACATATGTACTTACTTTGACATGTAGCACTGAGATATCCATTCACTCACCAATACACTCATGCACAGTCAACCGCCCATACAGCTGTTTCCACATGCACTTTTGAACCCATACATATAGTGAATCAACTACTCACACATCTATGTACAGAGTCACACACCTCCCAGCCACCCATACACACACACTCAGTTTCCCATACAAATACTTGGACAACCAATCAATAACCCATACAGTTACTCATATAGCTACTGATCAACACATGCAGCAGTTTGTAGAACAACAGATATAATGATGCACAAATTAAGACAGTTTAGTCACTAACCCATGCACTCAGTAAGACACATTTAATCATTCTCTCATACAGTCAGTCATGCACCTACTAAATCCTTCTTCCAGACACTTATACATCCACTCATTCTTCAATATGTAAGACATATTTTAACTTTACAGAAACATACAGTCACTGGATGTTGTCATCAGTGATGTCATCAGTGATGTCATTTGAGATGTCATCAGTGATGTCATTAACCATGTCATGAATGATGTAATATGTGACATCATCAGCAGTGGATTGCGGGTGCGCGATATATAGTTAGTGCAACTAACTATATATGAAATTTCAATGGTTTTGTGTGAGTAAAATAAGGTTTTGAAAAGGCTAATCCCTAACTATATATGGTCTATAACCAATGGTTTTTTCAGTGAATTTTCAAGGTTTTGTAAATGCAAATTCCTAACTATATATGGTCTATAACCTATGGTTTTTTCTGTGAATTTCAATGGTTTTTTAATAGCAAATATCAAAAGCTGTCAAATGTCAAGTACGTGATAGGTAAAAACTTTTTCGTGTTTATGCATGCTGATGTGCTTTGAACGCTGCCCCCCCCTCCCCTCTTTTCTCTTAGTAGTACTCTCTCTTTGCAGATAGTGAAGGGTAGTTAACGCAGGCCTTTACCCCCGTTGTAATCCGTCGTGCCTGCTTGTCTCTCCATTTGATTGATTGTTATCCAAGCATTTACTGTTTTACAATTGATTCGCTTTGGTTCATTCTCTATTTACAAACAAGCACAAAGTCGCAATACTCTGTTTAGTCTTTGCAGATAGTGAAAAATCGTGTAAAAAAATAAAAGTAATCGCCCAAAATAACGACAAACCCTATGCAAATATTAAAAATATATACAACACACCAGCAAAGTAACAGGGTAAAACATTTTATTAAATAACTATTTACATAACTATTTTATACTTTTTGTTGCCCGATCCGGCTAGCTCAATCGATCGAGCATGAAACTCATGCACTCTGATAGCAAGCGTTGTTGCTGATGCTATGCAGACCAAAACTGGTTTTCAGTTTGTACATTCTTCTAGTTTTTTTCATCCAAGGTTGGTTGAGTTTGTAGAACGATGGCTTCAGATTTAAAAACATACGGTGTGGTGGCGCGCACTGGGAGGGGGCGCTTGGCTCCTGCCCCCTCCCCAAGTAAGATTTTCATACGTGAAAGTACGTTCATGGTTTTGGTCCCTGAGTTGCTTCGATGTCACTGCCATTCTCAAATGGCATAAGTTCTGGATGTTGGGTGCCATAGTTCAGAGTTCTGAGCAGCGCTTGTAACACTGTCTGAAGCCTATTTGCACGTACTGCAGCTTCACTATTCTCAAAGTAAGTGAGTGCCGTTTGTGGACCTGACTGCATTTGAAAACAATGTGATATGGTACCTCCCTAAACCGCTTGATGGAGGCCCCCGAGGGGCGGTGTGATGGCACGGACTCGGAGAAGACGCTTGGCTCCGACCCCCTCCCCAAGTCTTATAGCACTGGTGTAGCCTGAGATCGCCCCCGACATAGGCGGCCGGCTCCCGGTGTTCGGCGGAACTTTTTGCCTTTTGATGACTCTTCTATTCTGGACCTTGTCCCACAATCCGTTTGACCTGAAGACACGCTGCAGTGGGGCACCCCTTTACCGTTTTAGTTGCCATCCGCCCGCTTTTGCTACACTGTGCCTCTTCCGCCATTCAGCTGTTTACCGCCCGCTCTTGCGACTACAGCGTCTCGCTCACCATGTAGTTGAGTTGCTCCCGCTCTTGCGATGCAATGATAGGCGGCTGCCACAGGACTCTCAAAATGGCGGCCGGCTCTTCAGATTTGGGCGTGGTCCACTAAAATGGCCCTGGGACACCTTGGAACTCGGACGCTTGCCTGATAGGGCTTGGGTCCCATTCTCGAAAGCGTCCCCTCAGCCGTGAAGATTCTACAAAAGTCTTGGGGGCCCCCGACTCCCGCAGGCTTCTGGTGGGGAGCGGCTGCCATGATTGCTCGTGGAATGGCCACGACGGAGCTACGAGATGGTGGTGCTCTCATGCTGACGCCAGCTTCAGTCTGAAACATCCAGAAACACTGTAGACTACCACTTCGATCAGTTCCGGTAGCGCCCCAACATGACCCGGTAGAGAAGAACTTGCCCTCCCCTCTTTGACTGATGGTTCTTGTTGCCTGTCCCCTCTGTTGTCATTTAACAGAACTTTTTGGACTGCTGAAAGGGGTTGTATTCCGACCACTGGTTGGTGGAGTCATTTTGACTATATTCTGGACCTGCGTTGTCGGGTAATGCGTCATATGACGCGCCGCGTTAGCGCACCCGGAAGTGCTCCGATGCGCGAAGCGGAGCTTCCCGGAAGCGATCCGGGGCGCGGCGCGCAGCGCGTAACGTAAGCATAACAGGTCATGTGACTTGTTAATAAAACTTTTCATTGGTTCATTTTACTTTTGTTATTTTAATGATGAAAAGCTTGGTCATATGACCTAAAAATTACGCTTTTTATTGGTTTCGAACATTATTTTTTTTTAAGCATATATGTTATAATGTTCCAGGCTAATGTACTTTCCCGGAAAATTTACAACTGTCCTGCAAGTAAAATATATTCCTTTTTCGAGAAAAAGGGCGTTTCTTCGTCCCATGACGGAGCCGTTGAGTAAAAGAGGCTCGGCCTGCTGTCTTAGTCGCCGATACGCCTGATTATCAGATTCTTATCGATCACTTTATGTTGCAGGAGTGGAAAACACAACTGCCCTTGACCATTTATCTTTACTGCGTTCCTACGTATTATACCTTTTATCCGTCATGTAATTGGACTGCTTTATTTCACTTGCCTTTTACTGATTCGAAAACAGTGACTAAAAGTAAAAACTTTACCAATGTAAATACTACTACCATGTTTTGTTTTAAAAACATTTATTGTGAAAATGTCAGTATACAAATACGGGCCTATAACCACGTGGGCCGGCCACGGAGCAAACTGAACTCGTATATGATGAGGAGACATTTACATTGTAGAGGAACGTAACGAGCGGGCCATTAGGTTGCAAGAACTAAGGTGTCTAACAGTTACGGAATCGGTGGACATACATTTTGTAATTAAAATACGATAGGGCCAGTTACAAAAAAATTATCTAGATATACATTTGCGGGCAAGTACCATGGGTGACGTTAATTCGAACTTTCAATAGTACAGTAATCAATAACACATCAGAACTTAATATCAATAGGGATGTCGAAATATTCAATCAATTCTCGTCCCCGCCCGCCATGAGCATCAAAACTGCATTCATATCTCGTGATATCAAGGTTGTTCAACCAGTACACAACAAGGAGTTACGAGTCCCATTTATACCGGCGCCATTTTGGGCGAGGCCGGGCAGGTCCAAGATATAGTCAAAATGTCTCCACCAACCATCGGCCAGACCAGAACCCCTTTCGGCCCTTTATGCTACAAGATGGTGTCTTCCATTCAGAAAATATTGTTGGCAGCATTTTGAAAGGAAAGATAAACAGCCGTTCTCCTAGTGAGTCTCACATTGTTACATTTAGGAAGAATGTTGAAGAGTAGTATGTTGAAAATCTGAAGCCATTGTTCTACAAACTCTCAATCAGCCTTGGATGGAAAAAAAAATCCTGAAGAATGTACAAACTGAAAACCAATTTTTGTCTGTATAGCATCAACAGCAACGCTTGAGTCAGCTTTGCGTGAAGCTGCCATTTTGATTCAATCAATAACGTCCCCCTGCAAACATTCAGGGACCTGGTCGTGTCTTCAGGTCAAACGGATTGTGGGACAAGATGCAGAAAGGAAAAGGAAAAATGTTCCGCCGGACCTCGGGAGCCGGCCGCCTATGTCATGGGCAATCTTTGGCCACACCAGGACAATAGTGAAGCTGCAGTAGGTGCAAATAAGCTTCAGACAGTCTTACAAGCACTGCTCAGAACTCTCAACTATGGCACTCAACATCCAGGACTTGCCATCCGGATCTTGGCGCCTTGTGCTGGTTCCGACCTATTCACACATCGGTCCACTACTGACATCACCTCATAAGCCAACGGGGCGCCCCACGCCGTTTTTCGGAGCAGCATTGTAGGATACCAAAACCAGTGCGGCAGTTTACTGGACATCACCTGGGTGCCATCCAGAACTCAGCACGTTGTGCTGCCTTGGGACTATTCGCACAAAAGACAGCTACTGACCATTGTTGCTTCTTTTTTCCAAAAAATGTTTAAATGTATTTACAGTTTTTGTTGCGTTCTATATATTTTTAAGTTAATAAAGTTTTATAATCCTACTACTTTGTTGGAGTGCTATATATTTTTAAAAAATCGGGTGAATGGGGCCTTGAATCGGGTTATTGTCATGTGTGGGCTTTGGAAGTGTGCTGCTACAGGATCGGACATTTCAAACTCAAATGCACGTTCTTTTTCTTACCTTTCCGAAGTATGGAGCGCAATAGCAGGCAGAGAAAGGGTGATGCAAGTGTTGAACACTGCCTGGCCTGGCAAGTTGCTGGCAGTGCCCCCCCCCCCGCCCGCTCCTGAAAGAGGGCACACACACACCGCCGCCCCGAGTACTTCACAGATCTTTAAAAGACCATGCGCTTGTTAATGAGGCTTAAATGGTTTATCACCCCTTCTAGAGCCCCTGCATCGGCCCTCTGACGTTTCCTGGAAGAATTAGCACGTAACACAATACCAAGCCCTGTCAGCTGAAACCCGCGAGGAATCGGGTTTTTGCTTGCAGGAATCGGGAGGCGGGAGACTAGCACTGAAATCGGTAGTCTCACGCCTGAATCGGGAGGGTTGGCATGTCTGGATTCTCTACAGCTGGGGCCATAAACTACATCCGCAGGGCTAGGTGATAGCCTGGGACCGGCCTGGACAATCGGACACAGAGGAAGAGGAGTGTCAGAGGGTGCGGTAGTGAATAGGGTGAAAGGGAGGTGTCGGGCGGGCACAGGGTGTGATTCTCAGGGAAGAGCAGCGCAGATGGGGGGAAGTTTATGGCCCATGCATGAGAGAGAGAGCGGGGGTGACCAGTGCGTGGGGGAGATGCTTGCGAGGGTGGGGAGCCGTGCTGAGAATCGACGGCGTGCAGAGAGTGCGTCTGGTCAAGGCATCTAAAATGGCTGCCGTGCACGACAAAATTGTGGCATTGGAAAAAAGGCAAGATGGCGCAGACAATGTTTATCAATAAGGATTCATTTATAACAAAATATTTTATCGCAGTGACAAATTGGCGGTCAACACTTCCTGATTTCCATCGAATCGAACGTTAACAGACGTCACGCAGCAAAAAAAAAAAAAACGCTCACGCACTGCCGCTGGAAGACATGTATCAACATATATGAGCCTCCTCAGCCACCCTCAGAAAACATAAGGGATCAGGATACGTCTCCTGCACCCCCTTATACCTAGTAAATTAATTAAAACGAAACACAAAATGGCGAATTCCCGTTTCGCTACCAGTTTGCGGCCCAGTTCGCGGCCCGGGAAGCGCTTCTACCGTGAAAAATCAATTTTTTTTTATTTTCCCCACGGGACCCTTTAATAACCCCAACATCATTCCTAGGGGGTCAAGAGGGGTCTACCTTGCCCCCTTTCATTAAATTCCCCCTTCGTTTTTCACCTCTTCTTCTCTCTCGATCCTACCGAGAGATAAGATGGCGGCCGCTCCGGACTGTTTAGAATGTTGACAGACACCGGAAAGCCAATCAGCTTCGCATCGCAAAGTTCCGTTTCGCGAAAAGTACGCGAACCGGAGCGCAGCCCGGAGCGCTGTTACAGATATATATCTTTTTTTGAACGTTAATTTCTCAAAATCCACTGAAGCACATATATTGAGACCTAGCAAAGGCACATCGGGCTAACAGTCCCTACAATTTTGCCAAGTTTCGTGCAAATCCATTCAGCCGTTCGAGCTAAAAGTGAGGCCAACCGCCCTATGGAAATTAACATGGGAAAAACGCGTTTTGGGACCCCCCTTTTTTCTCGGCCCCCCCTTGACGAAACCCCCCCAAATTTCCAAGGGCTGCTCAGAAACAAAATGTGCCATTTTCCTGAAAATTTCAGCCGATTCCGTCCAAAAATGCCAAAGTTATTAGACATAGAATTTTCAAAAGTTCCATAGAGAAAAAATCCTAACTATATATACCTACTGGCGACCGCCAGTAGGTAATATATATACATATATATGTATATATATATATATGCTGTTATATATATGTATATATATATCTGCCCGTTTATTTATAGGCTGGTGGGAGGAGCTGGTCCTCAGGCGGCAACATGAGTTGGTGTTTAACAGCAATGTAGTAACATGGTTACGTTACATTGACGATTTGTTTATTGTGTGGGATGGAAGCATAGCTAGTGCCACTGATTTTGTTGAAATGTTGAATCTTAATGAGGTTAACCTACACTTTACAGCAGAGATGAGCAGAGAAATGGTTACATTTCTGGCTGTGAGGGTACATGTAGTTGAAAATGAGCTTACTACCGCCTTGTACCTCAAACCTACATCCTGCAATACACTCTTACATGCCTCAAGCGCTCATCCCCCCCACTTACTGAGGAGCATCCGTACGGGGAGATGCTGCGTATAAGACGGATTTGTAGCAGGGAAACTGATTGTGAGGAAAAGCAGAATGAGTGTAAAGGTAGTGTGAGAAGTTGGCCTGGTATATAATGCTCACTAGTTCTAGTGATCACTTTGTACCATGCCAAGCAACCCTTATGATGATGGTTGTAATTCAACCTTGTAGACCAGTTATCCTAGTGGTAACGTGGACAAAGCAGTCTTAGGCTAAACTCTGAAAGGCATGTGAAGCCAGCTGTTATACCATACACAACCCCCTTGAATACCAAATGAAAGGGACACCACACAGATATATATTGAAAATATATATTGATTTATTAACTATTAAAATCCCCTGGACTCTTTATGAGCACAGAAGCACAAGCGTAAAATCACAAGACAGTTTAAAATACACAAAAGTTGCACAATATGGATGAGCCCTAGGGGCCACCTAAACCATATACTAAATAAGTGGTATAAGGGATACCAGGAGGAAAGTGAAGAGGCCTAGGGCCTTGGGAATCGCTGGAGCTATTCGAGACTGGAGTTAACTAAGTCGGGAAAGGCCCACGGGACTCGGGTGCAGTGTTCAAAGTGCACGCACTTCTCAATACAAAGTCTATGGTGCGTAAAAAGCACAAAGTTAGAAAGTTAGGAACCTTCCGAGTGACCTACGGAGCTGAAACTTAAAACACAGGCCCTTGGGATGTGTACCAGTGCAGGAGCACCGGCGGAGCTGAGTTACCTCACCCACAGGAAGCGGGTGCACAGGGTCGAAGATGTGTCGGGTTTCGTCACGCTGGTCGATGGTGCTTGGAGCAGGAGATGCTGCAGGCGGCTCGATGAGAAGAGTTCCGGTGGATCCAAGGGTGGATCTGTAGATGTGAAGACCTGAAAGCAGAGGGGACAGTGTTCAAAGTCACTAGCCAGTGACTGCCGTGGAACCAGAGTGGAACCAGGTGATGTCGGGTGCAAACAGGCGTTGTCGGGTAGCTTCTTTCTGCAGCCACGTGGATACCCGGGGTCGAGGACGTCCAGGAGTCGGTCACGAGCTGTCCCACGTAGGCCTCTCGCTGTTGGCGGTGTCGGCGACCTGATCGGAGCAAACAGGCCTTGGCAAATGCAAGCCACGCAGGAGTTGAAAGATGCTGTTCACTCGGACCAGCAAGGTCAGAGCGGGTGCTCCTTTTCACAGGAGCTTGGGTAGGTCTGGAGCAACCAGACCTGCTGTTTAAATCTTCGGGTTCGTCGCCAAGATGGCCGCTGGCCGCGTGGCTAGTGGCCGGGATGGCGCGTCGAGTGGCACAGTGCAAAAGGGCCCCACGCAGATCGTGGAGATGCTGGGGGGCTGATCTTCGGTGCAAGGGCTGCTCGGTGGTGGGGGTTCTCAATCCCCAAAGCACAACGTCGAGGATGCCTCAGAAGCTGCGCAGTCAGCTTTTCGGGTGTCTTTCAAGAGGTCCGGTCCCACGTCACTCGGTGCCTCCACGGGTCCCTTCTTTGCAGGGACTGTGGATCGGGCTCTGAGAGGTCTGGGAATCTGGTTCTTGTCGGGCTCTGGGCTCGGGCTCCGGCGGGAGGCGGCGGCAAAGCAGACGTCGAGTTGCTGGTTGGTACCTGTGTTCACAGGGTGGTCACTCCTTGGCCACAAGGGAGATTCTTCTTCAGTCTTCTGTGCAGCAGAATGTCGAAGTCCAGTCTTCTTCTTAGTTTAAGTTGATTTCGGGATGATCTGCTGTGCAATGGCACTGCTCCCCCTCTTATTCCCAAACTAGGGGGTGGATCACCTACTAGGTCCCTCCTCTGGGAGGAACCAGGAAGGGGGGCGGTTACACCCCCTTTCCTTTGTCCAGCTCCGCGCCAGGACTGGGGCTGGAAGGCCCCCGAACCGGTTTGGGCTGGCCTATGCACGGGGACACCTTGTGTGCCCCGGGCATGTCTGATTCTTTTCAGCCCTGTCCTACCTAATACACAAAATCCTGTCTGGGGTGGTGCTCGCACCTCCCAAGGCAGGAAACCCTTTGTCCAGGCCACCATCTGCCGAGTTTCGGTCAGCAGCAGGAGGCCAGACTTGTGTCTGTGGTGGCAGCGTCCATTTTGTGGAGCTGAGGCTCTGTTTAACTTTAACCGGGGTTAAGGCTACACACATGTCGTGTCCCTCTAGAAGGGTGGAATGCTATCCCCGTCGCCAGAACTGGCGAGGGGATAGTATTCCAATTCGTATGACACCTTACTCGACAGGTTTTGATAAAGCCAAACCAAAGATAGCATTTAACCGCGAGGATTATAATGCACTTAAGAGTATATGGTATGGCAATATCCCGGAACAGCTTAGGGAGTGGTTCCCGACAGCTGCAGACAGGCTCAGCTCATGCTAGAGCACCATCTCACATATTTCCAAGCACCCTGCCTCCAGGATTGATGAGGCCTTCCATAGGAGTGGCTGATAGGAACATATGTGTCCAGTTTAGGGTTAGGCACAGGCATACTGTACCTAAGTAAGAGGTGGTTACACCGACTTACCCCAGCTGAGTGTTCAGCCAGTTGTGTCAAAGATGGAGGCCAGGCCAGGGGTGGCACAATACGTGCTGCAGCCCCTGGTAGGCCTTGGATACACCTATGCCCTGGGCACCTAGGGTGCACTATTACAGGGGCTCATAAGGTGAACCAGTTCCAATTCGTAATGCACCTAGAGTGCATTGGCATCAATTTAGAGAGAGAACAGCAGGCTGTGGGTCTGATTAGCAGGCCCACAGCCACATTAAGTCAGAAACCAGTGAAGCAAAAAGCAAAAATTTGGGGTGACCATAGGATAGCAGACCCTACTCTCCTACATAACCCCCCCCCAAACGCAGGGACATTAGACTAACCTTGACCAGTTGTGTCTTCATGTTCTAAGTGGAAGTACCTGGAGAGACCATCTGCGTTGCCATGGTCAGTCCCTGGGCGGTGCTCCACTGTAAAGTCCATCCCCTGTAGGGAAATGGACCACCTGAGTAGTTTGGGGTTTTCACCCTTCATCTGATTAAGCCATAGGAGGGGCTTATGGTCGGTCTGAATCTTGAAGTGAGTGCCAAATAAGTATGGTCTCAACTTCTTCAGGGCCCACACCACAGCAAAGGCCTCCCTCTCTATAGCTGACCAACGTTTCTCTCTGGGGGTCAGCCTTCTGCTAATGAAAGCAATGGGCTGGTCCTGGCCATCTACATTAAGCTGTGAAAGCACTGCTCCCACTCCCAACTCAGAAGCATCTGTTTGGACAATGAACTCTCTTGAGTAGTCAGGACTCTTCAGGATAGGTGCAGAGCACATGGCCTTCTTCAGGTCATCAAATGCCTTTTGACAGATTTCTGTCCACTGAACCTTTTTGGGCATCTTCTTGGATGTCAGATCATTAAGAGGAGTCACAATGGACCCATAGTTCTTAACAAACTTCCTGTAGTACCCAGTCAGGCCCAAGAAAGCTCTGACCTGAGTCTGGGTAGTTGGAGGGGACCAGTCCTTGATGGTCTGGATCTTACTCTCCAGTGGTTGAACTTGGCCTCCACCTACAAGGTGGCCCAGGTATACAACCTTGCTCTGCCCTATCTGGCACTTTGTTGCCTTGATAGTGAGGCCTGCCTTCTGCAGAGCCTCAAGCACTTCCTTCAGGTGGATCAGGTGATCCTCCCAGGTGGAGCTAAAGACAGCAATATCGTCCAGATAAGCTGCACAAAAGTCATCCAACCCAGTGAGGACTTGGTTCACCAACCTTTGGAAGGTGGCAGGTGCATTTTTCAAACCAAAGGGCATCACCACAAACTGATAATGCCCACTAGGGGTAGAAAATGCTGTCTTGGCTTTAGACTCCTCAGCTAACCTGATTTGCCAGTAGCCAGCTGTCAAGTCAAATGTGCTCAAATATTTGGCAGAAGCCAACTTGTCAATGAGCTCATCTGCCCTTGGAATAGGGTGTGCATCTGTCCTGGTGACAGCATTGAGTCCTCTGTAATCCACACAGAACCTCATCTCTCTCTTGCCATCTTTGGTGTGAGGTTTGGGGACCAGAACCACTGGGCTAGCCCAGGGGCTCTCTGAAGGCTCAATGACACCTAATTCCAGCATCTTTTGCACCTCAGTCTTTATACAGTCCCTGACGTGGTCAGGTTGCCTGTAAATTTTGCTCTTTACAGGAAGACTGTCACCAGTGTCCACCACATGTGTACACCAGTTAGTCTGACTGGGTGTCAAGGAGAACATATGCCCATATGCCTGTAGAACTTGTCTGCAGTCATGTTGCTGATGCTCAGTGAGGTTGTCACCTAAGGCCACACCATCAACTGAACCATCCTCAGGGTTCTGAGTGAGCAGGTCTGGGAGAGGGTCACTCTCTTCCTCCTGTCCCTCATCTGTAGCCATGAGCAAGCCCATGTCTGCCCTGCTGACATATGCCTTCAGTCTGTTCACATGGAGCACCCTGTGGGGGCTCCTGGGAGTTCCTAGGTCCACCAAGTAGGTAACCTCTCCCTTCTTTTCCAGAACTGTATGGGGTCCAGACCATTTGTCTTGGAGTGCTGCTGGGGCCACTGGCTCCAACACCCATACCTTCTGTCCAGGCTGAAACTCAACAAGGACAGCCTTTTGGTCATGCCAAGCTTTTTGTAATTCTTGGCTAGCCTCAAGGTTTTTGGATGCCTTTTCCATGTACTCTGCCATCCTGGAGCGGAGACCAAGTACATAGTCCACTATGTCCTGTTTAGGCTTTTTGAGAGGTAACTCCCATCCTTCCTTCACAAGACACAGGGGTCCTCTTACAGGGTGCCCAAACAACGATTCAAAGGGGCTGAAGCCAACCCCCTTTTGAGGGACCTCTCTGTAAGCGAACAAAAGGCAGGGCAGAAGGATGTCCCATCTTCGCCTGAGCTTTTCAGGTAATCCTTTAATCATGCCCTTTAGGGTCTTGTTAAATCTCTCAACAAGCCCATTGCATTGTGGGTGATAAGGAGTGGTGAACTTGTAGTTTACACCACATTCCTTCCACATAGCTGTCAAATATCCAGACATGAAGTTGGTACCTCTATCTGATATTACCTCCTTAGGAAACCCCACTCTGGAGAAAACTCCAAGTAAGGCCCTGGCCACAACAGGAGCTGTTGTGGTCCTAAGGGGAATTGCCTCTGGGTACCTGGTGGCATGATCCACTACCACCAGTATGAATCTGTGCCCAGATGCTGTAGGGGGATCCATTGGACCAACAATATCAATCCCCACTCTCTCAAAGGGAACCCCCACCACAGGTAGTGGTATCAGGGGGGCCTTTGTTGTTCCACCTGCTTTACCACTGGCTTGGCAGGTTTCACAGGAGCGACAAAACTCCTTGGTGTCTTCAGACATGTGAGGCCAGTGAAAGTGAGGGACAAGCCTGTCCCAAGTCTTGTTCTGGCCTAGGTGTCCTGCTAAAGGAATATCATGGGCCAAGGTGAGTAGGAAGCCCCTAAATTGCAGAGGTATAACCAACCTCCTGGTAGCACCAGGCTTGGGGTCTCTAGCCTCTGAATAAAGGAGTCCATCGTCCCAATATACTTTATGGGCACCTTGAGCATTCCCAGCAGCCTCAGCAGCAGCCTGCTGTCTGAGGGGTTCAAGAGAAGGACAGGTTAACTGAGCCTGCCCCAAGTCTGCCCTAGAAGGTCCCCCTGTCCCCAGAAACTCAACCTGATCAGGTTCAAGTTCTTCAGGGACAGTTCCTTCAGGGGTCTCTAGATCAGTTTCCTGTGAAGCCTGATCCTCACTTGTAGGCAGTTGGGAAGGCACAGCCTTAACCCTCCTGTTCTTCTTCTTGGGAGGTACTTGGTCCATTGTTCCAGGATCCAAGACCTGAGGTTCAGAGAGGCACTTTTTGGCCTGTGACCTGGTCACAGCAAGGACATGTGATGATATCCCTAACATCTCTGCATGAGTCCTGTACTCAACTTCTGACCATAGAGAGTTCTCCAGGTCATTGCCCAACAAACATTCTACTGGGAGATCAGCACTAACCACAACTTTCTTTAGGCCAGTTACCCCTCCCCAGGAAAAGTTAACAAGTGCCACACTATGTGTAGTAGTGACATTGCTGGCATTGGTCACCAGGTAATCATCGCCTGGCATGTATTGTCCAGGGTCCACAAAGTTAGGTGTCACCATAGTGACACTGGCACATGTGTCCCTGTAAGCTTGAGCCACTTTGTTGTTAATCAAAGGTGTCTGTCTGTATTTGCCCAGGTTACTGGGACTTATGTCAGGGGTCAAATCTATGTCCCCTTCACAAACCAGAACAGCCTGTGTAAGGGTTCTGACTAGGTCAGAATCTCCTTCAGTTCCCAAAGTGATTCCCACTAAACCCTTGGCTTGAGGACCAACACTGCTAACTGTACTAGTGGGTGCAGGTGCCTTAGGGGCTGCAGTGTTGGGGGCTCCACCCTTTTTACACTCACTTGTCCAGTGAGAGGTGTTCTTACAAGTTTTACACCAGGGTTTCTTCTGACCTTCTTTCTTCTTCTTCTTGGAAGTTTGGGACCCACCCTCTGTCTCAGTTTGGGGCCCTGTTGAAGACTTCTGGTCTTTAGCTTTCTGCTCCCCACCCTTCTGGTCTGTTTTCTTCTGGTCACCACCCTGGTTCTGGTTCTGGTTCTTTTGCTTAACTCTGGTTCTTACCCATTTATCTGCCCTCTTTCCCAATTCTTGGGGAGAGGTCAAATCTGAGTCAACCAAATGTTGATGCAACTGCTGGTTCTGACAATTATTTAAAATTTGTTCTCTCATCAGCAAATTGTACAATCCTTCATAGTCTGTAACCTTGCTTCCCAGCAACCATCCCTCCAGAGCCTTAGTGGCACACTCAACAAATTCAGACCAGTCCTGAGTCTGTGTCTTCTGGGTATCTCTGAACATTAACCTGTACTGTTCAGTGGTTAAGCCTAACCCATCAATCAGAGCACTCTTCAGGACCAGGTAGTTTCTAGAATCCCCATCACTAACTGTGAGGAGTCTGTCTCGGCCTCTACCTTCAAAGGAGAGCCACAAGATTGCTGCCCACTGCTCCTGAGGGATCTGCTGTACTCTGCAGGCTCTCTCCATTGCAGTGATCCATTTATGGATGTCATCCCCAGCTTTGTAGGGGGGCACAATCTTACTCAGGTTTCTATTATCAAAAGACCTGTCTTTATCCTTGTGGATATTGCTGCCACCAGTGGGTTCTATTACCCCACTCTCTCTAGGCTGTCTTGCTCTAGCAAGTTTCTCCTTAGCCAGGGCAACCTCTAACTCTTGCCTCTGGATCCTAAGCTCAGCCTCTCTCATCTTGGCCTCATGTTCCCTTCTCTGAGGGCTAGTCATCTCCTTTCTGGAGTGACCATGAGAGCCTCTAGAGACATGGGAGGTGTTGGATTCACCTGAGTGATGCCTTCTCCTCCTATGGCCCTGGTTAAGTCCACCTGGGGGTCTGAATGGGTTGTTACCTGATTCATTCCCAAGTTGACTTAAGTTAGCCTGGTTCAGTCTACTGACCAGCACCTGACTATCTCTGTCATCATCTGACTCACTGCTTTCCACCTCCTCCTCCTCTTCTTCTTCTTCCTCTTCATCTACCTGAGGAGCTCCAGTGGTGGAGGCTTCCTCATCTACTAGGATGATAGGGGTAGGGGTGTCTACAGTGTCATCCTCTGAAGGATGGCCTCCTTCAGCATTCCCTGTGGGGTTTGCTTTAGAGGTCTTTAGAGCCTCAGACTGATCCAAGAGCTCTCTTAGGTGGTCTGTAGTAGGGGTAGGCCCTGTCTTCAGACCCCTTAAGACACAAAGCTGTCTTAATTCCTTAAAGGGAAAAATAGCAAACTGGGATGGTGCCCTTGGAGGGTCACTCTCAACAGGAGTAAGTCCACTGGACCCCTCTGTTCCAGACATTGCTCTAGTGTGGGTGGATGTGTTGCAATCTACCTACACTGGTGTTTACCTACTAAACCTATCTAGTAGTTGTAGCTAGGGTGTGCTACTCCCTTTGCTCTACAACAACTAAGTTCAGTAGAACTTAAGTATACTAGTCTTGTTTTATATGTACCTAGCAGGTACCTGTATGATCTTTCAAATGATAATCTCAAAGATTGTAATGGTAAAACAACAGCAAGCTCAGATCCCAATCCGCTGCTCACCAATGTGAGAAGTTGGCCTGGTATATAATGCTCACTAGTTCTAGTGATCACTTTGTACCATGCCAAGCAACCCTTATGATGATGGTTGTAATTCAACCTTGTAGACCAGTTATCCTAGTGGTAACGTGGACAAAGCAGTCTTAGGCTAAACTCTGAAAGGCATGTGAAGCCAGCTGTTATACCATACACAACCCCCTTGAATACCAAATGAAAGGGACACCACACAGATATATATTGAAAATATATATTGATTTATTAACTATTAAAATCCCCTGGACTCTTTATGAGCACAGAAGCACAAGCGTAAAATCACAAGACAGTTTAAAATACACAAAAGTTGCACAATATGGATGAGCCCTAGGGGCCACCTAAACCATATACTAAATAAGTGGTATAAGGGATACCAGGAGGAAAGTGAAGAGGCCTAGGGCCTTGGGAATCGCTGGAGCTATTCGAGACTGGAGTTAACTAAGTCGGGAAAGGCCCACGGGACTCGGGTGCAGTGTTCAAAGTGCACGCACTTCTCAATACAAAGTCTATGGTGCGTAAAAAGCACAAAGTTAGAAAGTTAGGAACCTTCCGAGTGACCTACGGAGCTGAAACTTAAAACACAGGCCCTTGGGATGTGTACCAGTGCAGGAGCACCGGCGGAGCTGAGTTACCTCACCCACAGGAAGCGGGTGCACAGGGTCGAAGATGTGTCGGGTTTCGTCACGCTGGTCGATGGTGCTTGGAGCAGGAGATGCTGCAGGCGGCTCGATGAGAAGAGTTCCGGTGGATCCAAGGGTGGATCTGTAGATGTGAAGACCTGAAAGCAGAGGGGACAGTGTTCAAAGTCACTAGCCAGTGACTGCCGTGGAACCAGAGTGGAACCAGGTGATGTCGGGTGCAAACAGGCGTTGTCGGGTAGCTTCTTTCTGCAGCCACGTGGATACCCGGGGTCGAGGACGTCCAGGAGTCGGTCACGAGCTGTCCCACGTAGGCCTCTCGCTGTTGGCGGTGTCGGCGACCTGATCGGAGCAAACAGGCCTTGGCAAATGCAAGCCACGCAGGAGTTGAAAGATGCTGTTCACTCGGACCAGCAAGGTCAGAGCGGGTGCTCCTTTTCACAGGAGCTTGGGTAGGTCTGGAGCAACCAGACCTGCTGTTTAAATCTTCGGGTTCGTCGCCAAGATGGCCGCTGGCCGCGTGGCTAGTGGCCGGGATGGCGCGTCGAGTGGCACAGTGCAAAAGGGCCCCACGCAGATCGTGGAGATGCTGGGGGGCTGATCTTCGGTGCAAGGGCTGCTCGGTGGTGGGGGTTCTCAATCCCCAAAGCACAACGTCGAGGATGCCTCAGAAGCTGCGCAGTCAGCTTTTCGGGTGTCTTTCAAGAGGTCCGGTCCCACGTCACTCGGTGCCTCCACGGGTCCCTTCTTTGCAGGGACTGTGGATCGGGCTCTGAGAGGTCTGGGAATCTGGTTCTTGTCGGGCTCTGGGCTCGGGCTCCGGCGGGAGGCGGCGGCAAAGCAGACGTCGAGTTGCTGGTTGGTACCTGTGTTCACAGGGTGGTCACTCCTTGGCCACAAGGGAGATTCTTCTTCAGTCTTCTGTGCAGCAGAATGTCGAAGTCCAGTCTTCTTCTTAGTTTAAGTTGATTTCGGGATGATCTGCTGTGCAATGGCACTGCTCCCCCTCTTATTCCCAAACTAGGGGGTGGATCACCTACTAGGTCCCTCCTCTGGGAGGAACCAGGAAGGGGGGCGGTTACACCCCCTTTCCTTTGTCCAGCTCCGCGCCAGGACTGGGGCTGGAAGGCCCCCGAACCGGTTTGGGCTGGCCTATGCACGGGGACACCTTGTGTGCCCCGGGCATGTCTGATTCTTTTCAGCCCTGTCCTACCTAATACACAAAATCCTGTCTGGGGTGGTGCTCGCACCTCCCAAGGCAGGAAACCCTTTGTCCAGGCCACCATCTGCCGAGTTTCGGTCAGCAGCAGGAGGCCAGACTTGTGTCTGTGGTGGCAGCGTCCATTTTGTGGAGCTGAGGCTCTGTTTAACTTTAACCGGGGTTAAGGCTACACACATGTCGTGTCCCTCTAGAAGGGTGGAATGCTATCCCCGTCGCCAGAACTGGCGAGGGGATAGTATTCCAATTCGTATGACACCTTACTCGACAGGTTTTGATAAAGCCAAACCAAAGATAGCATTTAACCGCGAGGATTATAATGCACTTAAGAGTATATGGTATGGCAATATCCCGGAACAGCTTAGGGAGTGGTTCCCGACAGCTGCAGACAGGCTCAGCTCATGCTAGAGCACCATCTCACATATTTCCAAGCACCCTGCCTCCAGGATTGATGAGGCCTTCCATAGGAGTGGCTGATAGGAACATATGTGTCCAGTTTAGGGTTAGGCACAGGCATACTGTACCTAAGTAAGAGGTGGTTACACCGACTTACCCCAGCTGAGTGTTCAGCCAGTTGTGTCAAAGATGGAGGCCAGGCCAGGGGTGGCACAATACGTGCTGCAGCCCCTGGTAGGCCTTGGATACACCTATGCCCTGGGCACCTAGGGTGCACTATTACAGGGGCTCATAAGGTGAACCAGTTCCAATTCGTAATGCACCTAGAGTGCATTGGCATCAATTTAGAGAGAGAACAGCAGGCTGTGGGTCTGATTAGCAGGCCCACAGCCACATTAAGTCAGAAACCAGTGAAGCAAAAAGCAAAAATTTGGGGTGACCATAGGATAGCAGACCCTACTCTCCTACAGGTAGGTTTCTGGATAGGGGGTACAGTTCGTAGGTGATTGAGGCAGCTATTGGGAAATTCAAATTAATGGCAAGAACAGATCTGTTGCAGTACATGAAGAAACAGAACACGGAAGGTGCAGAACAGGAACCAATTAGACTTATCCTTGGCTATTCGAAGCAGCAGAAACAGATCAGGGAGATAGTCCGGAAAAACTGGCCCATTGTTAAAAGCGACCCTGACAGGGGGGTCAATGCCCAAAATGCCATCTATAACTTTTAGAAGAATTAACAACATGGGTTCCTCCCTGGTCAGAAGTAATTTTTAGACCAGAGAGAAGGGGTCATGGCTGATGGCAAGGAAATGTTTCTTTAAATGTTCTGTATGCAAAGCGTGCCAGCATGGAGTTAACACAACTAGTTACACCACTGCGTTTGGTTCTGCGGCCTGCAAAATAAGTCAACACATAACTTTTCAATCTGAATTTGCAGTGTACGTGCTCACCTGCAGCTGCAATTGACGTTACGTAGGGAGCACAAAACTACCTGTACACAAGAGGGTGCTGCAACACATCCGTGCCATATGCAACAAGTATGATAGTTACCCTGTGGCACGGCATTTCCAACAAAGTCATAACAGCGACCATAAGCACCTGAAATATTATGCCATAGACACCATCATGCCTCAGAAAAGAGGGGGGGACAGGGAATGCAAACTAAGAAGGTTGGAAACATTTTATATCCTACGGTTTGATTTAAAACATCCGAATGGTCTTAATATTAGTGAAGACCTGCACACCTTCCTCTAACACATGCAAATATTTTATTATTTGTATACTCAGAGGTTAACTGATGCAACATTGAAATGAAATAAACTACTGAGAAGGGACCATTGACATGATATGTTCGATACGATTTTGGGGAAATGCAATCTGATATCTGCTTGTTCCACCAAATGAAAGCTTATGAATTTTAAAGTGTGAATGTATTGGAGGATAGTATAATTTTGGTGACATATTTATTAGGATTAAGGATAAGTTTTTGGAATCATTACATAGAAAGTATATATATTTTTCAGACTTCTTATATTTATAATGATTTTATTTATGGATTGACCCTGGTAATTCTATGTATGATAGATTGACTGTCCTGACTTCACTTTGCACTTTATATTCATGCAATTTTTTGCACAAATTGTATGTCGCTTTGCTGGCAAACTGAATAATGAAATTACTGGTATTTATTGCTTATTCACTTTATGGTATTGCACTATTATTAATATTTATTAGGCACTTGAATGAGTTCACTGTCTATTCATGGTGGTATACAATGGCACTAATAGTATTTATGCAATTAATTATTCTTCTGTTATGAATTTCATAATTGGAAGGATCCATAAGGGATTGGCGTAAAAAACTGATATTACATTTTGTATTATTTTTTTTTTAAATTATAAAGCAATTGATGCATTATTTAATTGGAAGATGTGCCTAAATAAAGTATTTCCACTCTGTTTATGTAATGGCTGCACTGCACTTGCACTTTAAAAAGCAAATGGTGATGCCTTTGGGTTGTCATGTGATCAAGGGAGGGATCTCCCGAAACGCGTTATGTCGGCGCTGGATAAATAAAGAAATGCACGAAATATATCGGGTCCACCCTCGTTTGTCCATGAGAGGAGTTGGAGTGAAAGCGAGGTGAAAAGGATTTATGCCGGAGTGACTCTCACCGGCTCGTGGACCCCTCCCCAAGGTGTGGCTTTGCAAACAGTGAGTCTTGTCTTGGTTGGGACACTGATCATCAACATCGCGGGCTCGTGATGTTCACTGGCGGGGACCCCCGGGGCACTGTGTGGAGAATCCGGAGTATGGAAGAAAAAAGCAAAGCCCCCTGTGAGCTGTGGAACAAGGAGTACGTATGCAGCAGCTGCGACGCTTGTCGGGTGATCTCTGACCACTGGTGAGACCCGGAGGAGGGTGCACCGGAGGAAAGGGATCCAGTGACGAGGTGACGTGGACGCTCTGGAGATACGACTCAGACGAATCAGCACCAACAGGTGGGGAGTGTGCAGCACAACGCGGTAAGCCTCTCGGTATTGACCGATTGAGCGTGAGGTTTGTGTACGAAATAGCCATAAAATATCCGCAGACATGCTCAAAGATCACTAGCTGGCAGCAGCGGGGCTGTTCTCAGATACCCCGGACGAACAGGGAGCCAGCAAGGCGACAAATGTTGAAACCAGCAACAGTCAAAGTAGGGCGTTATGGGACAATGTCAGAGTGCTAGAAAAGCTAAGAGGGCAGGAACAATCAAAATGGTGGAAGGCCCGGTCCCTACAACGATATCTGGATGTGGGCAGAATACTAAGGGCCTCCCCATCATGATAGCGCCGAGCTATGAAACTCCTAACCCCGCGATGATGGCTGAATGGGGGAGTGCAACTTGGACTCTTCTCGTCGGTTGGTTGAGATATTGGTGAAATACGCTATAATCGACAGAAGTTTGCTACAGGATAAAATTGAGGTACTGGAGAAAGATATAGAGTTACTGGGGGATCCACAGCACAAAAGTCAGATGGTGGATGAAATTATTGCACGACTAAAGAAAGAGGAGGAAAAAATTAAAAACTGAAAAAGCTATAAGTTCAGGCGGGACAGGGATGATTATGCAAATGGACAAATTTTTACCTTTGCCAAGAGATATAATTCAATGCAAGTGGCAACGGCGAACAAACGCAGGATAATGGGCAATGCTGAGCGCGGCACGGAGGAATCCCCATCCGCCTCTGATTTTAGCTCTGCCATAGAGAGTGGTTCGGAATTGGACAATATGTCAGGAGCAAGATCGGAACAAAGCAACATCAAACTTACGTTGGGGGAAGAATTGGAGATCCTCAAAAGCAGCCGCAGGGACACACTGAGGCCCGCACCAAAATAACAAACAAAACAGGGCAACAAGGAGGAGAAGTGGGCACAGGCAAGCAAGAAGAGAGCACCAAGAAGCAAGGGAGAGGGAAAGCTCGCAGGCAATAATTGGTCAAGGAGGGGGACCCAAAACGACCATCCAAGAGAGTGCCCCAACACTGAATAACAATAATTCCATTGTAAATTTATGAAGCATCTCCCTCACAGCGGCTGAAGAACAGTTGTTGACACTGGGACTTTCTTTTTGCCCGGAGTCTAATTTTAATTATACCCAAACCAGTGCGGATATTTACAAGTTCATAAGAAAATTAAAATTAAAAAAATTCCATGAACAACGGGGCGCTCGGAAAAATGATGAAGAGAGGGCCTCGCAGCAACATCCTGAGATGCAAGGCCTTATTGGAGCAGATTATGACCTACTTCATGACATACATGGGCTGGAGAGAGGGGGAAGAATATCAATAGATCTCTCCCAGCCATCACCAAGCGTAGTCGCATCCGAAAATGAAACTGGGCAAACACAGATAGCCCTGACAAATGTCAAGCCTCAAACTTCTTTCAAACTAAAATCAAAATTTGTAGCTGTCATGGCACGAGATTCACTGGAAGTTTTTAATGAACAATTGGTGGCACAAATTAAAAGATTGAACATTATGACTTCCAAATCCAAGAGAAAATACACTAACCATGAGATTAGGTACTGGCAACTCATTAACAAATTGAAGGATAATGACCAAGTCATAATACGGAACTCAGACAAGGGGGGGGAATTTAGTATTGTGGCCAGTGCAAGATTATCTACAAGAGGCATACAGCCAACTTAATAGCACCGAGTGCTACAGAAAAGTTCCATTCTCAAAGCACAGAGACACCCAGGATGCTTTGTCTAAACAATTATTGGCTTGGAAGAGTGTGGGGATGCTTAACTGGGAGGAGTTTAAATATCTAAAGAAGAAGCATCCTAGCATCCCGGTGATCTATTTCATACCTAAAATACATAAAAGTATTAATAGACCACCGGGGCGACCCATCATCTCCGCATGCGATGGCCTACTGGAAAATCTTTCAAGGTACATCGATTTCTTTTTGCAGGACATGGTCAAGAGCTTGAAATCCTATGTACAGGACTCGAGTGACTTTCTTAGGAAAATTCATGATATAGAATGGAGGTCCTCTTACCTGTTAATAGCCCTTGATGTGTCTAGCTTATACACATGTATTAGAAATTGAGAAAGCTTGCGGGCAATTGAATATTTCCTTCATAATAGGCCTATTATATACTCTCAGCATTCAAACATGTTGCTAAAGATGATAACATTCTGCGTAGAAAATAATTTTTTTCTATTTGATGGGAGGATGTACCAACAGACACAGGGTGTAGCTATGGGGGCCAGTTTCTCCCCTGGCTATGCCTGTTTATTTATGGGCTGGTGGGAGGAGCTGGTCCTCAATCGGCAACATGAGTTGGTGTTTAACAGCAATGTAGTAACATGGTTACGTTACATTGACGATTTGTTTATTGTGTGGGATGGAAGCATAGCTGGTGCCACTGATTTTATTGAAATGTTGAATCTTAATGAGGTTAACCTACACTTCACGGGAGAGATGAGCAGGGAAATGGTTACATTTCTGGCCGTGAGGGTACATGTAGTTGAAAACGAGCTTACTACCACCTTGTACCGCAAACCTACATCCGGCAATACACTCTTACATGCCTCAAGCGCTTATCCCCCCCACTTACTGAGGTGCATCCCGTACGGGGAGATGCTCCGTATAAGACGGATTTGTAGCAGGGAGGCTGATTGTGATGAAAAACAGAACGAGTGTAAATGTAGGTTTCTTGATAGAGGGTACAGTTTGGAGGTGATTGAGGCAGCTATTGGGAAATCCAAATTAATGGCAAGAACAGATCTGTTGGCGTACAGGAAGAAACAGAACACAGAAGGTGCAGAACAGGAACCAATTAGACTTATTCTTGGCTTTTCGAAGCAGCAGAAACAGATCAGGGAGATAGTCCGGAAAAACTGGCCCATTGTTAAAACCGACCCGGTAATAGGGGGATCAATGCCCAAAATGCCATCTATAACTTTTTGAAGAAATAACAACATGGGTTCCTCCGTGGTCAGAAGTAATTTTGAGACCAGAGAAAAGGGGTCATGGCTGATGGCAAGGAAAGGTTTCTTTAAATGTTCTGTATGCAAAGCGTGCCAGCATGGAGTTAACACGACTAGTTATACCACTGCGTGTGGTTCCGCGGCCTGCAAAATCAGTCAACACTTAACTTGTAAATCTGAATTTGCAGTGTACGTGCTCACCTGCAGCTGCAATTGACGTTACATAGGGAGCACAAAACTACCTGTACACAAGAGGGTGCTGCAACACATCCGTGCCATATGCAACAAGGATGATAGTTACCCTGTGGCACAGCATTTCCAACAAAGTCATAACAGCGACCCTAAGCACCTGACATATTGTGCCATAGACACCATCATGCCTCAGAAAAGAGGGGGGGACAGGGAATGCAAACTAAGAAGGTTGGAAACATCTTATATCCTACGGTTTGATTCAAAAAATCTGAATGGTCTTAATATTAGTGAAGACCTGCACAACTTCCTCTAACACATGCAAATATTTTAATATTTTTATACTCAGAGGTTAACTGATGCAACATTAGAATGAAATAAACTACTGAGAAAGGACCATTGACATGATATGTTTGATACGATTTTGGAGAAATGCAATCTGATATCTGTTTGTTCCACCAAATGAAAGCTTATGAATTTTAAAGTGTAAATGTATTTAAGGACAGTATAATTTTGGTGACATATTTATTAGGATTAGGGATAAGTTTTTAGAATCATTACATAGAAAGTATATATATTTTTGATACTTCTGATATTTATAATGATTTTATTTATGGATTGACCCTGGTAATTATATGTATGATAGATTGACTGTCCTGACTTCACTTTGCACTTTATCTTCATGCAATGTTTTGCACAAATGGTATGTCGCTTTGCTGGCAAACTGAATAATGAAATGACTGTTATTTATTGCGTATTCACTTTATGGTATTGCACTATTATTATTATTTATTAGGCACTTGAATAAGTTCACTGTCTATTCATGGTGGTATACAATGGCACTAATAGCATTGATGCAATTAATTATTCTTCCGTTATGAATTTCATAATTGGAAGAATCCATAAGGGATTGGTGTAAAAAACTGATATTGCATTTTGTATTTTTTAAATTATAAAGCAATTGATGCATTATTTAATTGGAAGATGTGGCTAAACAAAGTATTTCTACTATGTTTATGTAATGAATGCACTGCACTTGCACTTTAAAAAGCGAATGGTGATGCCTTTGGGTTGTCATGTGATCAAGGGAGGGATCTCCCGAAACGCATTATGGCGGCTCTGGCTAAATAAAGAAATGCACAAAATATATCGGGTCCACGATTGTTTGTCCATGAGAGGAGTTTGAGTGAAAGCGAGGTGAAATGGATATATACGATGAGGAGCCCATGGAACCGGCACTGAAGAAAGCCAACCAAGGCTGAAACGCGTCTGCCACAAGCGTTTCATGGACAGATGTCACTGCGTGCAAGAAAATCAATAAAGCTGTTTTTTGCACTCCGGAGCTGTGTTGCGCTTTCTATCCTTGTGGGAGAGAGCATTTTTGTTCATGTTTTGCCAGCAAGCTGTCGCTGGCTTCGCAACACGCCCTCTCGGTCAGGTGTAGCGTGGTAAAACAGCATCGTTGGACTCGGCAGTGTACTGCACAACACGCTACCCCCCCAGCAGTTTGATGGACTACTAAGCTTTGATTCCTGCGTGGGGAGAGAGGAGGCAAATTGGTGTGTCCGAGAAGGAGTTCGAAAGTGGCTTTTGTATCCATCTGGGCACTCAAGCTGGTGTGGGGCCCGATATCCAATTTTATTGGGACATCACCAGGTGTTGGGTTTGTTCTAATTACTTAATAGGCAATCCAGCGGACTCCAACTACCAGCATGCTGTATGCCTGGCAGGATAAACGCGAGATGTTGAAACACCCTTGAGAAGGAGGCGGGGCTAATAATCATCCGAGTGGGAGTGGACATTACAACACCGTTGATTTGGTTTAGCCGCCAAACGATGAGGGGCCCATGGAACCGGCACTGAAGAAAGCCAACCAAGGCTGAAACGCGTCTGCCACAAGCGTTTCATGGACAGATGTCACTGCGTGCAAGAAAATCAATAAAGCCGTTTTTTGCACTCCTGAGCTGTGTTGCGCTTTCTATCCTTGTGGGAGAGAGCATTTTTGTTCATGTTTTACCAGCAAGCTGTCGCTGGCTTCGCAACACGCCCTCTCGGTCAGGTGTAGCGTGGTAAAACAGCATCGTTGGACTCGACAGTGTACTGCACAACACACTACCCCCCCAGCAGTTTGATGGACTACTAAGCTTTGATTCCTGCGCGGGGAGAGAGGAGGAAAATTGGTGTGCCTGAGAAGGAGTTTGAAAGTGGCTTTTGTATTCTTCTGGGCACTCAAGCTGGTGTGGGCCTGATATCCAATTTTATTGGGACATCACCAGGTGTTGGGTTTGTTCTAATTACTTAATAGGCAATCCAGCGGACTCCAACTACCAGCATGCTGTATGCCTGGCAGGATAAACGCGAGATGTTGAAACACCTTTGAGAAGGAGGAGGGGCTAATAATCATCCGAGTGGGAGTGGACATTACAACACCGTTGATTTGGTTTAGCCGCCAAACGACGAGGAGCCCATGGAACCGGCACTGAAGAAAGCCAACCAAGGCTGAAACGCGTCTGCCACAAGCGTTTCATGGACAGATGTCACTGCGTGCAAGAAAATCAATAAAGCCGTTTTTTGCACTCCGGAGCTGTGTTGCGCTTTCTATCCTTGTGGGAGAGAGCATTTTTGTTCATGGTTTGCCAGTAAGCTGTCGCTGGCTTCTCAACACGCCCTCTCGGTCAGGTGTAGCGTGGTAAAACAGCATTGTTGGACTCGGCAGTGTACTGCACAACACGCTACCCCCCCAGCAGTTTGAAAGTGTTGTATAGTGGAGAGGTACAAATACTATTCCCACTACAGTCAGTGTAACAGTAGGGAAAGTGTTAGAAAACGGAGGGGTAAAAATTACTATTCCCACATCAGTGAGTGCAACAATAGGAAAAGTGTTGGATAGCAGATGGGTAAAAATTTCTATTCCAACGCCAACAAGTGTAACAGTAGGAAAATTGTTGGATAGTGGAGGGAGAAAAATTACTATTCCCACTCCAATGAGTGCAGCAATAGGGAAACTGTTAGATAGTGGAGTGGTAAAAATTACTGTTCACACTCCAATATATGTAATAGTAGGGAAAGTGTTGGATAGTGGAGGGGTAAAAATTACTATCCCCACTACAGTTAGTGCAACAGTAGGGAAATTGTTGCATTGGGGAGGGGTAAAAATTACTATTCCCGCTCCAATGAGTGCAATATTAGGGAAAGTGTTGGATTGTGGAGGGGTAACAAATAATATTCTCACTTCAGTCAGTTCAAAATTAAAAACAAACAAAATATTAACAACTACAAAAATATTTAAAAAACAAAATAAATAAAAAAATATATAAATATGTTAAACATTTAAAATACAAATATATTTAAATAAAACAATGTTTAAACAAATTATAATGTTAAATACATATGACAAATACCTACAAATAAATTGTGGAGTTGTTTGTCAGCCTTCAGATGCTGTGGCTATCCTTTGAGAAAGGTCAATGTTTGACGGAAATGCATTAGGAAAAGAAATCTGCCAGCGCTGTAATTAAAACAAAATTGTGATCACTGTGAGGAGTGCATCTCTTTCCATTCTGAAGAGAGAGGTCCTGATGTGATGTTAAATGGCTTGGTCCCGCCATGAGTGACAAACCGCCTGACCAAAGAGCGCCAAGAACTGCCCGAAATTGGACCGTGAGTGTTTATGTGGCGAAAGCAGTTGGACAGCAGGCGCCGCCAAAGACTGAACTTTGGTTAAGGACTCCAGTACCTTGAAAATGGGTTGCAAAGGAGCAACGGTGATGTAAGAAAATCGCAGTAATCAAAATAATCGGCATTGCCTACTGGAGGGAATTAATTGCAGACTGTCACTGCACCATAAATAACAGCATGCTCGAGTGCGTAGCCTACAGAGGCGCCCAGCAGTGGGCAAAGACTATAAGTATGCGCAATCGCTTTGTGGAGTTTTTTGTCAGCCTTCAGATGCGGTTGGCCCTGCTTCCTTCTGGTCCGTGTAGCTAATAGGTGTCTTGGCGGCTCAGGAAAGGCAAAGGCGAGGCGGGGCAGGAGGGGGTCGGGGCAATGTCGGGGCGGGCGGGGGCCGGGGCGGGCGGGGGCCTGGGTGTACGGTTGGCCCTGAAGCCTCATTGCCCCCAGACAACGTCGGGGCAGGCTGCTAGTATTAAATAAAATAAAACATTATTTTGAAACATATAAATATCTTTATTTAGAAATTATTTAAAAACAATAATATTAATTATTACATGAATTTACTTTGTTAATTCCTACCCTATAGGACCACACAATTCACAACCCACTTCTAACAAAAAAATACTCTCATAATTAACATAATTAATTGCCAAATAAAGAAATAATAATTAAAAAACAAATTAAAGCTCACAAAAATGAATTACCTTCCCACACTTTACCCCTATAATCCCCACAACTCACAAGTAAAATTGAGCTGTTTAAAAATGTATTACCCAATTAAAACTTATTTTCAATAAATAAAACAATGTTTAATGACTAATTATGAAGTGGGTAAAATGTATTTACTACCCACCTATAACTCCAATAAAAGTAAAACCCATGGCGGCAGCAAGCTAGCTGGCCGCGGTGCTCCGGAATGAGTTCCCGGTAGGATCGTCTCCCGACGAGTAGAAAGAGCAACTGAATATGGAAACAACTGGATAAAGTATAATAACCTCCTGGGACCGTTTCTTCGAAGTGTAACTTGCCTGAAAACTTTGTTTCTTTTATCGAGCTGATTTTCCCTAGCGAGATGCGGTACTCCTCTCGGTGTGACGGGCGTTTTCACAGAGTCCTCTCTCTTTGTCCATGGAGCTTGTGCGGGGACGAGGACGGTGATGGAGAGGGGGGACGCCGACCGGAGTTTGAAGGTAGCGAGGGATCCCGAGTGGGGCTCTGCGGTTTCTGCGAGCTGTTTTCGGGCGACTGGGAAGTTTAAGGCTTTTGGATCGGCTGCGAGGAAGTTGGGGCCATTAAAAAGTTTACCAACTTGCGCAGGGAGTTGCTATCTGCCCCCCCCTGCCTCAGGAGTGTTGGGTCCGCCCTGAGCCCAGTCCGAGGATTTGCTCAGCCGCGCTGGAGCTAAGGGTGAACTTTCCACATACAAACGAAGTTCCCTGCTGCAAGGAAGGACTGCAAGGACGGCAAGGTCAGCTACATCGTCCGGGGTTATCTGCTACAGTGGAGAGGTCCCCAGTTTTTTAAGCTGGTAATGGGAATTTAGCATGTCTTACGTCTGTAGAGGGTGTGTACCAAACGGTAACTAATCCTACTTCCTTGGATCATACTCCTTCTGCTAAGGCTATCTCACAGATCTCCCTTACTAATAATACTATAATAGTCCTAATACTTTAAAAACCTCTAATACACCCCCTAATACATCTAGAGGGGGAGTTAAACGTGGCCGAGGGCGAAAAAAGAAAACTGGAGTAAATAAGACGGGTGTCCCGGAGGGGGCTGGGGAGGTCAGAGAAGGGGTCAACATACCAGTTAAGACAAAATCTTCATCTTTCTTGAGCACAGAAGTTAAGTCTAAACACACTAACTTGAAAGGTAAATCTAAGGCTAAGGCTAAAGATCCCAAAACGGTACTCTCTATAGGGTCGAGGATTACTCCTTCACTTCGCTCCTATTTTAAGGTTGTTCCTCAGATTTTGCATCTTTCTGAAAAAATTGACGAAACTAAAATGGCATCTGTTTCAGAGGCCCATTCCTCCTCTCCTAGCCAACCTTTGGTGCCAGTAGCTACACCGTCGCTGGAGGAGAGCGATGCAGCCGAGAAGAGGTCCTTTTCTAGTCAAAGTACTGAAAACGTAGTATCTACTGGTCTCCCTGGAGACTCTCAGGGTTTACATGACATGGGGAGAGAACCACAGCCCGCACTACCTCTGCCACAATTTTCATCTGTGATAACACAGAGCTTACGCCTAGCCTTAAGCACAGAGTTGGCTGAGGAGGCCGAAGAGATAAACTTTCTTGAATTAGGAGGGGCATCTGGGGGGGCAGATATAGAAACTTATTCTGCTCCTGTTCTAGTCAATCCAAACTCACTACTGGTTTCTTCTTCTTCCCCGATGACTACCGCATCCTTTTTGGGAATGTTTTCTGCCCTTACCCTGGAGATAAGAAAGGGTTTTGCTGAATCATCTGCTAATCAAATAGAATTTAGAAACTACTGTGAAACACTGGATAATAAAATTGAAGGGCTCACTATAAGAACCGGTGTGCTAGAGGAGACAGTAGGATTGCATTCAATCTATTTGGATCAAGCGAAAGTTGACATACAGAAACTTACAAGGGAAGATTTGGCTCTTAGCGAGAGGATGGAAACTCTTGAAAACAATGCAAGACGGGGGAACATCCGTATCCTTAATGTACTGAAGGATCAGAGGGGTCGGATATTAAACAATACATCGTTGCTCTACTTAAAGAATCCCTATGTTTAGAACACACTCTTGAAGAATTGTCGGCCGGCATTTAAAGAATTCATAGGGATCCTTTTAAACTAAACCCCCAGAGGTCCAAACCTGGCAAAATCTTAGTTAGCTTTCATACTTACCTTTTAAAGGAGCGTATCCTCAATATGGCTCTGAAACAGAAGACTTTGGCTGGGAAAGGTTTTACATTTGTGATAAGATCAGACCTTTCTAGAGTTGCACTTGAAAAACAATGGGAATTTGGGAGGCGCCTGGATGCAACAGCTCAGCTCATGTTCCCGGCAGCTCTTAAAGTTATGCATAACAATAAGATGTTTAACATCAGGTCTGTACAAGCAGCCGATGAGCTACTAATGGAGCTGGGTAAGGTATAAATTCATGCATCTAAATTCTACCTTATTTATATAAGGATACTTCTTACTCATTATTTAACTTCTAAATTTGGACGCAGGTTCTTTACTTATGTAGAGTGCTTGATATTCTCACGGCCTCATTTATTTCCTTCTCTTTTAAACTTTCTTGCTCTTCACATCTTCGTTTGAAAATTTGGCGGGAGATCTTTCTTGCCGGGAGTCAATTGGTGGGGCACTATCTACTGGACATTGTCCGGTTAGATATTGCAAGGGTTTTTCATGGGGGGAAGGGTAGTCACTTTGGGGTGGGGGTGGAGAGGGGTGGCAAAAATATAAAAAAAGTCCTCAATAACCTAAATAGTAATATAAGGAATGGTATTAGTCATATTTTTAGTAAGGCAGTTATGAATGGTAACATAAAACAGCAGTTTTCTGGTACAGTATTTTTGGTCTTCCTGGCTTCTTGGATGAGAGATGAGTAGTGTGAGGCTTATCTCCTGGAACGTCAACGGCCTCTGCACCAAGCCCCGAGCTAATAGATTTTTGCAATATCTGAAGGACTTGGATGTGCAGGTTGTGGTGTTGCAGGGGACCCATTTGACTCATAGTCAGTCACAGGACGATCGCCCAAGCCCTGCATCCGTTCAAAAACAGAAATGGGTGTCCTATTTTGAGGATCAATTTAGATGCCATAGCACCACACAAGTTTCCATTAGCTGGCCATTAACCTTTGATACACTTGTTCAGTTGAGACAGTCCTGAATGCCATTCCTAGGGGTAAAGCGCCTGGTCCGGACTGTATCCCAGCGGATATATTCCAACAGGACCAAGATCTATGGGTTCCGTACCTAGTGCGATTGGTAAATGCGCTGGCCATGGGTGCCAGGGTACCTGACTCTTGGGCTGGCGCTGAAATATTGCCTATCTTTAAAAAGGGTGACCGGTCGGTTCCATCGAACTACCGGCCGATCAGTCTAATTGACGCGGTCCAGAAGATCATATCCTGTCTAGTTCTATCAAGGGTACAGGCTTGGATTGAGGAACATAACATCCTTACTCCTCTCCAAGCGGGGTTTAGACCACATGTGAGCACTCTAGATCAGGCATTTCGCTTTATGCTTTTGCACTGGAAAACGGTCACCTTGGGCAAAAGGCAACCTTTATGCGGCCTTCGTGGACCTAAGGTCTGCATTTGATCTTGTCCCGAGGGCCGGGCTTTGGAAATGCCTACTCGACTTGGGCATGCCTCCCACTATGGTACGACTTATGGTGAACCTTCATGCACAGACATTTGCATTTGTTCGATGGGGTAAATCGGGTGAGGTGACGGAGAATTTTTCAGTGGCTAAAGGTGTCAGGCAAGGTTGTGTTTTGGCACCTACCTTGTTTTCTCTATATATCAATAGAGTTACCAAGTACTATGACAACTTTTCCACGGATGCTCCTAGTTTGGCTGGTATGAAAATCCCCCTGCTCATGTTCGCTGACGATACTCTCCTGATTTCACGAACCAGACAGGGTTTGCAGAAAGCTCTGTCAAGGTTCGAGAGTTTCTGCAGCGAACATGAGTTGGAGGTGAACGTGTCCAAGACCAAATTTATGGTTTTAAGGGGGCACAAACAAATAAATGCCAGGGTTTCCATGGGGGACACCCCACTGGAGCAGACAAAGCACTTCACCTACCTGGGAGTTACCTTCAGTGACACCATGAGTTGGACCCATCAGATTGAGCTTATGACCTTGAAACATCAACAGCTGGGCGGGGCACTGATCAAGGAACATAAAGGGTCTTTTACTAGGCCAATGTCCCCGCTTATTAAGATCTACGGTGGTAAGGTTTTATCAGCAGTCTTGTATGGTGCGGAACTCTGGGGTGGTAGCGTACTGGATCCGCTTAAACATGCCCAAAATACATTTCTAAGAATGGCCACAGGGTTGCCACAGTCGACTCCACTAACTCCCCTTCTTTATGACTTAGGATGCCACTCGGTGGAGGACCAAGCAAGACTCCGCCCATTATCATTCTGGCGCCATCTGTGGACAACGCCAGAACTCCATCATTATGCAGAAGCCTGCCTGGAGGTAAAAAATAGCCCTGGTGCCGCAAAAATTGGATGGTTTAGAGACCTTAAAGCAACTTTATTAGCTTTGGGTTACGGCGAATTGTGGTCCTCGCCTGAGTCAGCCAATTTTCCCTCAAAAAAGGAACTTAAACATTGTTATTGGGCATGGGTGACACACAGAATGTATTCAAAAATTAGTTCAAGCAGTCTTACTGGACTGTTTATTGTACATAAGGACTCGCCCAAGTAAGAAGGGTACTGGGATATTATAACCAAACCCTTGGACCGCAAACTATTTTTCCAATTTAGATGAGGTTCACTTCCCATTGGGGACTTCACTAAAAAGTGGGGAACAGAAAGGTCGGGGTTTTGTCCTAAGTGCCAAGGTATTGGGGAAAGACTGAACCACTTTTTGTATGTGTGTCCACTGTACTCTGCCCCCAGAGCCAAATGGCTAAGTCCGGTATGTAGAAATCTAGGAACCAGATCGGCTGTGGAAGCAACTAGATTGTTAAAAACCAACTTGGATCCCCTTATTGTTGTGGGGGTTGCCAAATTCTTTGGGTGGGCCTGGGTGCTTAGAAGCAGGCTCATTAAAAATAATCAAATGGGGTCGTAACAGTTGTGACAGTCTTACATCCTGACCTCTAACCTGTTGATCCATGTCTGTATTTGAGTCTCTCTGTAAAGTTTTGTATTTTTGCACAAGAAGCTGACTAGCTGGTCACTGATTTAATACTTGTTTTAACTGTTTTATATGTATATATTGTATTTTATGTCTTTTATGATGAACTAATCGAATAAAGACTTCTTGGACTTGACTTGACTCATAGTGAAATGCTTGCCCTCATCAAGAAGAATCGGTGGATTGACTTTGCGGTCTCTACCACTCAAACATCACATACCAGGGGTGTATCGATTATCTTTAAAAAAGGAGCTAAAGCCAGGTTGGTCTCACAAGCCGTAGATTCTTCTGGTAGATGGGCCATGGCGTCAGTCATTATAGCTAGGTTTCAAGTTACAGTTGTGGGCTATTACGGCCCGAACCAGGATGACCCTTCTTGTCTGGAATCCGTTTTCTCGCAGTTACTTTCCTTTTCAGGCCCCACAATACTAGCCGGTGATTTTAATATTGTGCTGGACCCTGTCTTGGACAGATCTCCTAAAAGTCGATCTCTGGTTTTGTCCAAAACTAGATCCTTCTGATTGGATGCTATGAGGCAATATGGGTACGTGGATGTTTGGCGACAAAGGTCGGGGCAACAACAGGGGGTTTCTTTTCGGAACCTCAAATACCATCACAAGTCAAGGATTGACTTTATTTTAATCAGTCAAAGACTGGTAGATTCTGTTAAATCCATAGACTATCTCCCGTCTCACCTTTCAGCCCATTCTGCGGTTGAGCTGGAATTAGGTCTCCGTATCAAGAAACCCCCGAGTACGTGGTCCTTTGATCGCTCTCTCCTCTTCAATGTTGGGGATATCTTATATCTAAAGTCGGAGACCCAGAATTTTTTTATATCAAACAATGGCTCCGCCATAAATAGAATTATTTGGGACTCATTTAAGGCCACTTTGAGGGGGCTCATCACAGGTAAAATTGCCTATCGTAGGAAGCAATATAAGGAGAAGATTTCCTCCATTGAAGCAGATATGGCTCGTATTCAACAGGACATTGACATTAATTGAACAGCTTCAGGGTCTATTTTAGAAACTCTTCAGAATCAACTGTTGATTTTAAAAGGAAGCCTGGCTTCGGTTCTAAATCTGAGGGTCCAACAAAGATGGGAAGCCAGCAAGTTGGCACACTTGGAATATAGTGAGGGCGCTGGAAAATTACTAGCCTGGAAGACCAAAGTAGATCAGGTAAATGTAAATGTAAATGTACAGGAATTTAAATAGCGCAGATCACCAAGCGGTTTCTAAGCGCTTGCTTAGGGAACCCGTCCTGGTATTCCCCTGTGAGATAACCCCAGCAGGGTATCCGCAAGGTGAAAGCCAGGCATCCCGCCGCGAGGGGCCTTTGTGGAGATTAGGCAAGCTATTGCCCAGAGTCGCAGAGTGTGAACCCGTGAATCGAGTAGGCACCGGAGCGAGAATTGTCGAGTCCATGGACATTTTAGGACTCAAGACCCCGCCGAGCCGGGAATTAAACCCTGGTCCCGGGCTGACCTCTGCTTCCAGGTCTGCCTCCTCTAACCAGTGAGCCACACTTCTCCACAACCGTAACAATATAGCGGCTATAAAAGTAGGAAATAACAACTTTACTTCAGATGAGGAAATTAGGAGGGTTTTTAGGGAATTCTTCCAAAACATATATCAAGAAGATAAGGCAATTACACCTGAGGCTATTAAGAGCTGGTTGAGTAATATCGCTTTGCCCTCTTTTTCCTTTGAGCAGTCTCAATATTTGGACATCCCCATTACAGAGGATGAGGTGAGATCGGCTATCAGGAAGGGTAAGAGGGGGAAGGCGTCCGGACCCGATGGGTTGCCAGCCGAGTTATATAAGGTCTTGGAGTTAGAAATCGTTCCCTTCCTCACTATCCTATTCAATCAAATTCTTCTATAAGGAATGCCTCCTCCGGTATCGTGGGATAACGCTCTATCACCCTTATTCTAAAACCAGGTAAACCTAAAGAGGCCTGCGGATCGTATAGGCCGATCTCAATCTTAAATGTGGATTATAAAATCTTCACCACAGTCTTATCAACTAGATTGGCCTCAATTGCCCCCTCGGTTCTTCATTCGGATCAGAAGGGATTCCTGAAAGGGAGACAACTTTATGAACTTACTTATGATTTAATTGGCGCCATCGATATGGCAATAACCAACAATCTCCCATTGGCCGCCCTCACGCTGGATGCAACCAAGGCTTTCAACAGGGTCAATTGGGTGTACCTGTCGGAGGCCTTGGCCAAATTCGGTGTGGGGGAGGGATTCCGTAGGGTGATAAGCCTGCTGTACAATAATCCATCTGCGTGCCTCCTTGTTAATGGAGACCTGTCATACCCTTTTTCCATCTCTAGGGGAATCCGGCAGGGATGCCCGCTTTCTCACTTGCTTTTTGATTTTTACATTGAGCCTTTCGCACAATATCTAAGGGAGGAGGTGACCATCAAACCTTTTTCCTATCGAGGTTGGATGAGAAAGGTAGCATTATATGCCGATGACGTGCTCATTTTGACATCAGAGGTCCCGGCTATTTTGAAATAGGAATTGGCTCATTCATTCGGACAAGTGTCGGGATATGAGATCAATGCAGCCAAGACTGAAATGCTGGTATGGAATGATGAGGACTCTAACAGAACTTCAAGCAGGCATCTCAATGCGATACTTAGGTTTGACGATTGTGAAGGACATTAATAAACTTGTCCAAGTCAACTTATCAGCAGTCGTCAAAGATTGCCGTAAGCTTCTTCAATCATGGTCGCATTTGCCCCTTTCACTATTAGGTAGAGCCAACCTTATTAAAATGTCGATCCTGCCCAAAATTTCTTTTCTTTTTAATACCATTCCTTTATATTTTGATCAAACTATTTTAGCCAAGTTTCAGTCCAATATCTCATCCTTTATTTGGAATAACCATCTTCCCCGAATTGCCTGGAAAAAACTAAGACGGCGAAGGGAAAAAGGTGGCCTGGCGGCTCCAGACCTAAAGATCTATGCATGGGCCTTTCAATTATCCCACTCTCGAAAGCTGTTAAAAGTACCCTCAGCTTCTGGGGTGGGTCCAATGTATGCAGCTATGTTGGATGGGGAAAGAATTAATCGTTCGGGTTTTCTTTTTAAATTTGGCAATCCTAAGTTTAAAAAAAAAATCTAACTGAAGACTCTGCAAGGTCTTGCAAGAACTTGGACTGAAGTTATGAAATCTATAAAACAACATTATTTTTGTGAAAAAACACCGCTGTGGGCGTTGCCTGAAAATCCTGCTTGGCTTGAAGATAGTCTAGCTATCCCTTTGAGAGGGGCAGGCCTGGAAGTTTGGGGAGACCTCTTTTATGAGGGCGATCTACTCTCGTGGAAACATCTGGAGGCTAAGGTTGGCCCCAATCTTTCACGATTTAAATACTTACAGATTCTTAGCTGGACTTTAGCCTATAAAACCTTTCCCGCTAACAGGAGTAAGTTCAAACTTGGAGGGCACAGCCCACTGGTATCTAATTTAGTAAACCTGGGTCCAGTTAAAAAAGAAGTATCCAAGTGGTATAATCTCATACTGGATGAGTTGGATGGGGACTTTGTTTTGCCGGAGTCGCTATGGGGTTCTGACCTGATGGACCACAATCTACAAGATCTTTGGATGGCTTCTTTCGAACTCCTGTGGAACATTGTCAAGCCCTCCTGGTTACGCAGGAATCACATCTTTACCCTGCATAGGGCATACTACTCCCCTCTTAGGTTGTCTACATTTTCAGGAGGAGAGTCAGTGTCTTGTGCTAAATGTGGGATTATTGCTGCATCAGATACACATATGTTCTTTGAATGCCCTCAGTTAGCCACATTTTGGGAGGAGATCAGCAATTCCCTCACAGGGTCATTGGGAAGACTTGTCACTATAGATCTGCCCCTGGTGTTATTTGGTGTTCTAGAAGGCGTACAAAGCCCTGCTAGGTGCCTAGTATGTTATGCAATCCTGCTTGCAAGAAGGGAGATCTGTAGGAAATGGAAAGACTCTTCACCTCCTACCTTCAGAGATTGGCAAACTTCAGTCCTGCAGATCTGGTAATCAGAGTAAAAGGGCTTTTTGGTATTTATTATCATGGCTTCATTGATCTATCCAGGTTTTTTTTCCCCGGGTCCAATGATTGATCTCCTATGGTGCCTCTAAAGTTTGCACCAGTGGAACAGCCGCTACCCGGTTCATGCCCGGCCCCAATTGGCTGCCAACTACCCCAAGGTTTGCTGTAGATTGGTAAATCGTGGACTCTGTGCCTCTTTGGAACACAGTTGACAGCTGAGGGATTGATGGCCCCCACTATATTTGTTTCCCTTCCAGTTTTCAGATAAACTGAGACAGCTGATCTCTGTCAATTCCTTTTGGCACTTTGTCTACATGGTGGTTATGAGGACAAAAAAAGAAGTAAAACCCACAACAATTACTCTAAGTATTAATTAATTAATTAATAGTAATGATCAACTTATTGTTAATTAATTAAACATAAATTACTTCCCACCCTTTACCCCATACACCCCATAACCTGCACCTAAAATTATTGACATAATTTCCATAATTAATTTTCAATCAATGAATTCATTTAACTTAACAACGAAATAATAATGCATCAAAAATACATTATTTCCAACCCTTTACCACTATAAACCCCACAACCGGCACTTTAAAACAAATTAGACAATTACTGTAATTAATAACCGATTAATAATTAATTACAAATAAATTAATCCCCACAATTGATACTATACATTCTAAATTAAAGAAATATTAATAAATACAAATAATCACAGCTTTCCCCTATGAACCCACTTCTATGGAACTCTAAATCGCACAATTTAATCAAAATAAAATTGATTGGTATTAAACATTTTACACATATATTAGAAAACATAAACAATACTTATACAAAAAACATACATCACATACATTTAAAATATAAACAAAAATACATAACACTTATTACAAAACCAATATTTTAAACAAAACAACTATATTTTTGCAAACAATAGTAATGAGTTCTATATTTTTGAAAATTATATTTATTACCTTAAAATGTATAATCTTGACCACAAAATTCTTGCTATCGATATTTCTGTGTCACAATATTTCCAACTCGATATTTGTGTAAGTCAACATTTCCAAATAGATATTCTGTCTGAATACCGTGCAACAGTATCAACAGGCTGTGGTGACTGCCAGTGCGCAGATCCAGCAACAACTGTCCTCGATGCCCAACAGGAATTTCACGCTACATCGATGGCTGTCATTTATGTGCAGCCTGGTCTATGTGCTAAAGTGATGACCACGGCGATGCCTTCCCTGCTCTTCATTGCCTCCTTCACCGCAAACTGAGCTCTTCATGCTGGACTTTAGAACTTAACTTTTTCAGCAGCAGGAACATGGTCCTTGTATCCTGCCTGTGCTCAGTCATGATCAGCCTGAAATTGTTACTTTCACCTAGTCTCACACGACCAGATAACTGCGAGTGGCACGTTGTGCTTTTAGGCACTATACTTACCTAAATTGTAAAAATGCTATATCTCCGGTTCTACTGATTTATGTTGTTTTGGTTTCAAATATGTTATTAAATTTTGCTCTAGTTTTCTAAATTATGTAGGATTCCTGTGTTGTGTTTTCACTTAATGTATGACTCTTTGCGTGCTGCATAAATACTTTACACCTTGCCTCTAAGTTAAGCCTTACTGCCCTTGTGTCAAGCCACTTGAGGGTCCTGCTCAAGTAAATTTAGTGACTTTTATGGTTCACTCTTACATTGATTTTCACTGTTGTTTGAGAAGGGCTCCCCCCCCCCCCCCAACCACTTCGACCGAACAGCATTTCCAATAGAGACAACCACAAGAACGAACAACGATCTAGAAGTGCATAAGGAGGTTTGAGCTGTGTGAACAGTTTCGCAATATGGAATCTAGCTCAGTGCGAAACTAGTCCTGGGTTGCTTGTGCACCTGTTCGTGGAGGACCTAGCCTGGCAGTTCGGTTTGGACTGTTCCCATTGGAGCAGGGCTAACAATGATTAGCATATAGATGTGTCCAAACTGAGGTAACATGTCTGTGAAATTAAAGGGGGAATGTGGCCCTAGTATCACAGAATAATCGAATTTTTACAAATCGACCCCTTATTGTTAACAATGTATTTATTTTTTAAGGGCTGATGCTCTATAATTTTCCAAAACTTGTGTGAACAGTTTTCAATAAGTTGGTAAGCAGGTAGGAACGGAGACATGCCTGAGCAATATGCATTAAGATATGCACGCGTTGATGGAATCTGTGCAATGATGCCTAAACCATGAGTTTGATCTAGAGTGCGGATTATAGCCCTATCTACGATTCATCTCCGCCGGCGTCCTTTCATCTGAAATGTAAGCTTGAAATGGCCTGCAGCATAATGGGCCTTGGCAGGGCGCCGCGGCCTCTATAATGAGCAAACACCTCAGTTAGGGTGGATCTATTTGAATGTGGCTGCACCTGGTGAAGATGACTGCCCTCCAGACGTTCCTGCTTCTCTGTGATTTACTCTGCTTCCCTTTTCCAGAACACATTGTACGCGCGCAGCAGTGATGTTGCAAGACCTTACTCTATATACATGAAAGACGGATAAACAAGGGCTGGAGTTGGTATGTTCTACCTGTAACCTTGGGACTTCACATAATGTTGGTTTCAGTCACCCTTTTCTCCTTTCATTAACTTTTCTCTTTGCTTTGGATTATCTTCTGTGTCATCCTGCCTTTTTCAAAATGTAGCCTACTAACAAATACAATGACGTACATTTACTAAGATTTTTCGCTCTGTTTGCGTCACAAAAGTGATACAAATCGATGCAAAATCTTTTTTTACCTATTTACTTTCCAGGGCTAAACCTGTTCACTCTAAAGTAACACAAAGCAGAGCATAGCGCTGTTTTGTATGACTTTGAATCAACAAGGCATACCATGGGTGGTGCATAGGCATTCCTATGCAACCACCAGGCGTTTCTGAGTCAAAGCCCCATTTACTTGAAAAACTAGACAGGGTTTACCGTCAGAAAATAGCACCCATTTCAAAAAGGTGCAATGAAGAAGAAATGCTTTTTTATGCGTGCTGAACTCTACAGCACACATACAAAGTGGGAAAAGGTTTAATGTTAGTCTAAGCATAGTATTTTGTGCTGTAAAGCTTAGCTTCCAGTTCAAAACCTATGCTAGACTCACAGAGACACCCTTGCACAATGGTGGAAAGGTGTGTCCATGGTGTAAAGTTGCAAATTTTTGGGCCAGCGCTAGGGAGAGGGGAGGCACTTGCCAAATTTCTGTAAATATGGCTCTCTCCTGCTCTATCCTTCTCACGCAGCGCAGCACAGCATTTGCGACTGCTGCACTGCGCTGCGCGATGATTCAGTAAATCTGAGCAGATGTTTCTTACTAATAACAGAAGTGTCGATTACCAACTAACACTCACTTTAGTAAGTGCTGGAAAACAAATGTGCACAAATTTTAAGCTGTGCTTTTTAAATTACTTATGAGATAGCATAGTCTTTGATTCCAAGTGCTTTCCTGTAGAAATGTACACAGAGCAGTTTTTTAAAAAGCCAATAGTTCTCTCCTATTAGCTGTGCTAATGTTTTGTGCTGATGATAAGTACATTGGATGCATACACACGAACTGCTACAAGAAAAAGCAATGGCCAGACGCACAAATATCAGGAAGAGCAATTTGAGAATTGAGCTTATCTCCGAAACACTATTGAGAAATCGCTATTCCTAATGCATGAAAATTCTTGGGCTAGATACTCTTTGGCAGTTGCAAATGGCCCATTCTCTTTGCGAATGCAAAAAGACTTTTTCTAATGTACCAAATAATAATTCAGTATGTGTTTCAGGTGCCCCTTTCAAATACCAAAGAGTAGTGGTAGGTACTGATTTTTTGAGACTGAAATGCGGTTTCAAAGCATTTGTACTTTACCAATAATTCAAAGTTGGTGGCAACCAATTCTCTTTGGGACCCTGTTCCCCTTTGAGAATGTTTAAAATATTGTTTTAAGAGCAAGCGGTGATCCCACTGACTACTGCCTACTCATAAAAAATAAAAATTAATAATCACATTTTAGTTTTTTTTAAACACATCCCGTTTTCCCATAAGGAAAATTGGCTGCATTAACAAAAAATATTGCTTTATTTAAAAGCAATCACATACATAGCCATCTGCTGACACCAGCAGTCATCATCCTGTGATGACAGTGAACCCAAATTGTTCATGAGGTAGGTCATATTGCAACACACTACGAATCAGTAGTTTTCTAAATTACCTATAACTACATGGGTCGCTTTGCAAATGACCACACTGATTGCCAATATACTGGACAAAAATTGCGACCAGTATTTTGCTATCAGTTGTATGTACATCTAGCCCCGTTTTTAAAAATAGCAATTCCTAATAGGTCACAAATGGACCACCCTCATGAATAATGAATAATAATGAGGTAGGTCGCAATTAGCTACCCACTAGGAATCACCATCATCAGAGGGATGGTGGCCTCCTTGGGTCAGGAGAGCACCATGTTTGTGACTGCTTTTAAATTCCACATTTGTTTTATGCAGCCCATTTTCCTTAAAGGAAAACAAGGTTCTTGTTTAAAAAAAACAGGAAATTAAATATTTACTTTTTGTTATTTAAGAGTAGGCATTGGTCCATGAGGCTACTCCCTGCTCCTCTTAAAAAATATTTATTTTCATTTGGGAAGGGGCTTCACGGGGAAATCTTTTCATTATTCAAATTGGTTTCAACTACTTTTGAATTGGTAGTAAAAGTAATGTTTTGCACATGGAATTTGGTCAACAAATATTAATACATACTACCAGGAATCAGTATTAGTAAGGGACACTCTAAACATGCCCTTCCAAATACCAAATCGCAAATACAAATTGCAACCCAGTAGAGAGTCACTTAATTTCAATTTGCCTTTTGTACAATAAAATAAGGTATTTCGTGGTCGGAAATGGCCCAATTCTGAAAAGGGGCGTTTGCGACCTAATAAAACCTTTGTACATCTGGCCCCATGTCCCTTATGTAAACATGTGAACGGATGCAAGTAATCCATTTAACAGGATGGTAAAAAAGTTATGCTCCAGCTCTAAGAAGAGTATGAAAAAAGATATCAAATAGGAAGCAAATGAATGAGATTGTCAAAAAGGTCAAGAAGATGAAGAGGAAGACGGGGTTCAGTCCGCTGGAAGACCGGATTATCATCATGGAGGTCATAGAACACCATAAACAACTGTTTGGCACCTCCACTGCGGCACTGGCAATGCAAACGGAAATATGGCAGACCATCGTCACCAATGTCAATGCAGTCGGAGTGTCGAGGCGGTCACTGGAGGAGGTCAAGAGGCGCTGGCATGAAGTGCACAGCCAAACAAAGGAAAAGCTCTCCACCAACAGGAAGTCAGCAAGGGCAACTAGAGGTGGGAGTCCTGCAACACTGGAGGAGCTGGATACGCTGGAGGAAATTGTGGCCACAGTCAGCAGTGTGGAGACGGTGGAAGGAATTGGGGGCCTGGACACGATATGACCTGTCCCAACAGCAACAGGGTGAGTAACAGCAAGGGATGGAGGAGACGCGGGAGATGGGTACAATGACACACATGCACAATTATGTGTAGCACACTGCACACCCCTAATGATTGTGGAACATGTTACAGATAGCTTTGGCACACTGCAGCACACAAAGAAAAGCCAAACAGTTCCCCGTCCACAATGTGCACAAAACGGCCCCCTCCAGATCACCAATATCACAACCAACCCACGCACATGTTCTGAATCCAGCAAAGCAGCAGCTCTGTGACCCACACTGACTATGCAAGTAACAATGCACGCCCAATAGCATGGCAGCAGCCCAAAAACATGAGATGGCCCACGGGGATCTGGAGCAAGGGTAGGCATACCAGCGAGTTGCCACCACCCACTCAAGTGGAGCAACTTTGTGCTCCCTATCACCCCCGTCGGGCAGTAGCTCCTGGTACTACGGGTTCAACATTGCCCAGTACAGGACTACTAGGTCCCACTACAGGCTACCCCCAGAAAAGTCTTGGAGCCTTTCTATTAGTCGCGCACATTAATTTCACACATAGGTCCTGAAGAAGTACCAACCGATTCCTTTGGAACAATTAGGCACGAAACATGTCAACCCCACACTAGTGACAGCCTGGTAGGATCATTGTAGTCCGACAGGGCATCCAAATTCCTTTTAATTTGGCAGGACCTACCTTACCATTAAATCTATTGAGCCTAGGACTGACCCTGACCTATTTTAGACCACTTCACATGTGCACCACATCCCACATTGCCCCCTTACCCACATGCACCCAACGGCTTCTCCTAAAAAGATCTCCAACAAAGAGCCTCGGAAACGGTGAGCCCATCAAGCATTGTAGTGCCGGCCCGACAAGGAGCAAGGCCCAATGATGAAGCATGACACCTCTTGGGGTGTGTGAGGGCAACATGACAAAAGTTTTGTCTTTTCCCTTTCCTCTTTCTTCCACCCCTTAGGAACTGCACTCCCCTTGTCTGATATGGCCCACGGATCGACATGGAGGTAGCCCAGTGCGAATCACATCCATAAAGGAGCACGTCACACTTTAGCATGTCCACGTGCACACACAACCCATGCCGTATAATACTGGCAGCAGACGAACAATGCACAAAACCACAAAATCTGTCCAAGAGCACATATGACCCAAGTCAAAAACAAATCAGGGCCCAAAAAGCAACATATTCAAAGGCACACCACCTCAAAGGGAGAAGGCTACATGAAATCAGAGCTGCAGGGGCAACTCCCCCACAATGCTTCACAAACACATAGCAATCACAGAACATCAGCAATGAAGGCAATGTGGTACAAAATGGAACACCAACAGCATAGGCCATGGCTCACAACAGGTCCCTCATGTGCGTAGTAACTGTCCACTCACATCTGGCATTGCCTGACACTGTGTGATGAAAAGGTACTACCACAGGTCTGTCATGTAGTCGAAAAATACACTGACTGCCATTAAATAGCCAGCTCCACCAAAACTGTGACAATGTACATTGGCATGCAGTCTCAATGTACACATTTGCAAAAGTCCAAAATACATGTGTGACTCTGTTAACCTGCATCTCACCTTTCACATTGCAGAGGGACAAACAACACATCATGCAGGGCACACAACACCTCACATCATTGATGACAATGAGGACAACCTGCACACATGTCAAGACACCCTCCAAAGGATAATGGACAGCCTCCGCACCCCATCCCCCAGGAGCAGGGCAGGCCAGCTGCCCCGAGGTGAGCCCACCACTGGCATAGACCACACAGCAGGAAACACACACCACCACAGCTGTCTCCCAGCACCTCCCAACCAATAGATGGAGTTCTAACAATGTGTGTGGAGTTGGCAGCTGGATTTGGCTGAACAGCTGCAGGTGGGTTTCGAAATCATGGCACCCAAACTGGGTGCCATACGTGGGTGTCTGAGTCCCATCAGGGACCACATACAGTTTCTATCAGACACCCCCTGCACGCACCATGCTCCGCCACAGACCTTGGCTGACCTCCCCGGAGCCATGAATCTACTACGAGAACAGCACAGAGTTGGCACATATGCCGAGGCCAATGGAGACTTTGGAGCAGATGCAGGCTGGAAGTATGTCTGCCACGTCTGGACACCAGCAAGTAGTAAATGTGAACTTCAATGCCCTGCAGTGCTTCATCTTCAGAACATTGACACACACAGCTCCCACCCCTGATGTGTCTGTGGCACACAGTGATGCTGCCCCATCACCCTCGCAGTCTGTTGTGTCAGTGGCACACAGTGATGCAGCCATCACCCTGCCACACACACCGGACACAGAACCCTTATCAAGGGAGTAAGAAGGGGATGGGAATTACTGTGCGAGGAAGGAGGCAGTACCATCCATCACCACCATATGCTCATTGCTCAATATCGTCAGAGGTTGGACATCATACTCATATTGCTGAAGTCACGTCTGTGCACATGTCGGCCAGCACCTATCCCAAAACAATGTCTGGCTCACAGAGGTTGTGCTTGCAAAAGGGATCCACCCCCATTGCACATGCATCAGTCAGTTTCTCCCTGTGTAGGGACGATGCTCATTGTGGCAAACGAGTGGACAATCAAATCAACACACCTCACAGTTAGACACCAGTGGTGTGGCATAGACTTTATTGGGATGTGCGTGTCAGTGTGGACAAGGCAACGGCCACTACAGGCAGGGACATGCTTAAGACACATACACTCAGCATGGGCACATGTCAAGGTTCAGGAAATGGTGGTGCAAAAATGTACAACAATCATCATGGATGGCAACTCTCCCAGCCCACCTTGCCTTGCTGGATGTGTCATGTGTTGTGTGGCATCTGCCCATTGCCCCGTGTGAGGGGGCACGACCCACTGCCCATGGGATCTATAGTGCTCTGCCTTCGGAGTTCTCCGATCGTCTGCTCTGTCGACAGTGTTCAGGTGAAAGGGTCCAACTGGTTCACATGTCGTGCTACATTGCCATGTGTGTGCTATCCCCCAGCAGTGTGTCCAAATCGGCATCGTTGCCAAACTACGCTGTTTTGCTCCGACCATAGACCTACATCACCTTGCACAGGTGTGTGCGTACACACGCAGGGTGCCCCACACAAGCTTCCAGAGTCCGGACGATAGCAGATGTGTCCTCTGTTGTGGTGGGATATGTAAGCAATCCCCACGATGCAACAAGTTGTTGGGACATGTGCTGTGGGTAACATTCAGATGTTAATGTTAATGTTAATGTTAATGTTAAGCTAAACTTATAAAGCGCACTGACACCATAAGTTTCCTGGCGCTAAATGATGATTGTAAGGATGTGGCTGCAGGGACATAGTTACTCATCCATGAACGCCCGTGCTGCTTCATGTGTGATGTGTTCCAATAGTACATCGTTGTCCTGTTCAAGGAACACCAGGGTGAGGTAATCCATTAACTGGTCCAGGCAGGTGTGCTCCGCCCATGACGTTTCACCAATCCGCAATACAGCCCAATAGGAGAGCGTCTCTATGTGGTCACTGCACACAAGGAATTGTGCAATCTCTCATGCATAACTGCCAATACATACACAGTATGTCAAGGCATCCCATGCACGGCTGTCTCTGTTACACTCCTGTTTGTGTCATCCATGGGACACTCAAATGAGCATGTTCGGCAGCATACGTGCACGGTAGTGTTCCACGTGACAGGGGTTGTGCATGTGCCCGGTATGGCTGCCATTGCCTTGGTTCGTCTCGTGGAACCGGCACTCTTCTGAACTGCGGCAGTTGTGTGGAGGATATGCAACAACTCTGGGCAATGATTCGAATGTGTGTGCAACTTTGGGGTGAATGGGTTGCTGTTTCTGTGAGTGTCAAGGGCATCCCATGCGGGGGTACCTCCGGCAGGGGCTTCTGTGTGTGGGGTGTGGATGAGTCAGATAGTTTATTTGGGCTATGCGTGGTGTGGGAGTCATTCACATCTGCCATGGCATCTCTCTCAGGGTGTTCCAGGCGCGTTATGGACCAAGGTCAAAAGTGCAGGTGTCCTCCCGCCTTCTGCATCGGGACAATGGAGCTTTCATCCCTGATGTTTGTCTGTCTTCTACTTGCATTTTCGGAATGTGATGTGGCTTTGGCGCTGAGATTGGGACCTGGCCTTGGGCTCAAGGTGTATGGATTATGATGCACACACACATGTTGGCATGAGGAGCCAGGTGCCCTGCAAGGCCTTGCGCTGCTTGTGCAATTACACTCCGTCTCTCTCCCTCGCTCTCTCCCTCTCTTTCCTTTCCATTGTTGGGTGCATGGCACATCTTCTTCTCTTGGCTTTAGTGATCCAGGCTATGTCCATCGATTGTCCAGTGAGGACCCACTAGGTCCCATCTGAATGGTTGTTTTGGCATTTGTTTATATGGTGTTTTGTGTTGGTGATTGAACTGCTGTATGACTCAATCTTCATTTTCTAGCCATGCAAGTATGTTGATTTTCCTGCTTGTGCGACATCAGGCAGAATATTTGTTTTGGGATTTGTGGTGTTGGTGTGCAGTTTCTTTGTCCGGGGTTGGGGGTGGGCCAGAGGGAGGGTTTGCAGGCCTGTATGTGGTGTTGGTGGGTGTTGTGGCCCTTTTGGGTGTCCGTGCTGCATGTTCAGTTGCTCCTTGGCATCTGGTTGTCTTCAGTTGTGGCTGTGGGCTGTGCTCTCTTTTCTGGTGCAAGCTATGGTCCGACTTTACCCCAGGTCAGAGCAGGTGTAAAATTCCTGCTGCAAGCGCGCTTTATTGCGTGTTTTGTGTTCTTATCGCCGATTTGGCTGGTCGTTGTGAAAGTTGAGGTGTGGTGTTGTTGCCGAGGTCCTCTGTGGCAATGTTTTTTGAGATTGCTATCGCAGGTAAACTGGTGCTATGGGCTGTTAGCAGGAGTTTGTGAATGGTGGGGTAATTTTATCATGACTTTGGCTACGATATTGTGCCGTTAATTCGGCGATGGCTCCTATATACCACTCAGTGTGCACTGCCAAGCAAGTGTCTTTATTAAGCTCCTTTGGAGAATGTCCAGGCGGTTCGTTTTCAATTTGTTGATTCAAGCTGGGACCAGTTGGAGTTGGGAGTTTGGAGGCTGGGATGCTGAAATAATCTACTTTGACACATTACCTGCTTGTTGTATGGATTAATGCCTGGAGTCTACCATTTTGTACAAGAGTGACATTGGAATTAAATTGACCTATGGAAAACGATGGAGACAACAGTGACTTATTGCACAGAGTGCTATGCGTATAGCACAGTGACAGAAGAATAGACAGAGGCAGGTGGACAGCTTCCTTCTGTTATATGATCAGGTGTGTGCTAGGTAATCAGACAAGAGACCAAAAATAAGTGCAACCGCTACTCCTAGAATGTTGTTTATGGTAACGATTACAAAGTCTGATAAGCTTGACATAGGTTTGACACATATGTTAGGAAGCTGCTGAAGGGCAGAGTACCAAAGTCATAGGCAAGGAGGTGACTGCTGCCTGATGCCATAGTGGGCAACAGTGAATGTGCGTACCAACGCATTGCACCTTATTTGCAAAGCAGTGACAGGCACAAGTTCTCTCAGCCTGTTCACTCAAGTGCAGGTACTAGTATCTTTTTAGTTGTCAATTATGTATGAAAATTAACAATATGAAGTGAAGAAAAAATTGTTTTCTTAGAACAAATAACGGTGATGGGTGCAACTTTTCATTCTCGGTACTGACGGTGCCTAAAATTAAGCAGTTGATGACGTGCCGAGGAAATGAGACTTTAATTGCGTATGAGATGTGTCTACAAATGTTTGATTTGCATTATTTTGCATGCATAAGCACAATTTTAGAGCATTATCATTTTGAGTTGAGGTCTCTGAGAAAAGAGGAGTCAGTGGACGAATGCATAACTAGTTTGAGAAAGTTGGCATTTACATGTTAGAGTAATGTATCTACCGATGAAAGGACATGAGGCCGGTTTACAATCAAATGTAAAATTGAGTAGAATTGTGGGTAAAATATAAGCCTTCATTCGAAGAGGTGATTGTGGTAGCAAAAAAGGGTCAGGGGCGGCCTTAGGCAGGTGCAAGCTGTGCACCTGCACAGGGCCGCGAAACCCCAGGGGCCGCCACGCCAATATATATCCTTAATATAATAATCCTCTAAGGATGGATACATATTTGTGTGGTGGCCCCAGTGGCTGGGATTTGGCGGCCTCCGGCTCTATTCCACTTCCAAACACCCCCCCGCCTCTTCACTGGCCTCCCCGCTTTCGTTCCTCCTGGTTTCTGATTGGCTTTTTTTTTCCCTACCCACTGCTGGCCCGCTGGTACAGGCGTATGTAAGCCACGGCCACCGCCATCCTTTCATTTCCTGTTACTCTTGCGTGAAAGCAACTATAACCTTTTCTTCTCTCGGCGGGCGAGTCGTCTTACAAGTTTATCTATAGTTTTTATAAAGTACTGGTGTTAGCGCAATAGTCCTAGTCAATATCTGGTGGGATAGGGGCACATGACATTGGCGTAGCCTTTGCAAGCAAAATTGAGAGAATTTGAGTACACGAATCTGGTTATTCGAAACGAAATAGAAAGGCGGCTCAGCAGGCATTCGTAGCGTCACAGGAAGGAGCAATCCTGAACTTTATCACCCAAGGGAAACCTAAAGATGGAGAATCCTCCATCCAGAGTACTGCTGATGCACTAGGTGAGACACCATATTCGATATGGTATTGATATTAATGTTTCTGGGCAAAGAGCCACTAATTGTTTCTCTGTGGGGGGGCTGTGGGTCCAGGACCCCTGTCATGGCCCTGGCACTGCAGCCGTCTGTGCCAGTTCCTCACGTTGTGTGTCACTATACCCTCCTCCTCCTAAATGTTATCGGTCTGAGATGAATTCGGAAGGGTAGGAGCAGCCGTAGGTACTGGTCAACTATCGCCTTTTCTGGATGTTTTATTAAAACACCTTCATGACTCAGGAAGGTGTTTTAATAAAACGTCCAGAAAAGGCGTTATATGACCAGGTAGAGGGCCCCGGAAGAGGGGTTCCGGGCGGGGCGGAACCCACCGGAGATCAGGATTCCTGAGCTATGGGGGGCTCGGCCTCACCTGGTCCTCCTCTTCCGGGGCCCCCTACCTACGCTCTACCTACGCTCACTGCCCAGGGCCGCCATGAGCCTAGAGCCGCCCCTGAAAGGGTAGAGCACTTGCTAAATCTGCCAATGAGTTGAGCAGTGACAAAGGAGGTCTGAGTGTGCATGATATTTTAACGTGAGAGTTAGTGCTTATGCTAAACTTTAAACCAGAGGTATGTGAAAGAGTTCAACGGAGCATGCTGGCTATTAAACTAAAGCCATAGACTCCCTAGACAACCTTGTTACATTTAATGAATGTGGGGAAAACAGGTTATTTCTACAAGTGTTTCAGAAACAAGTGCAAGATAAACCTCCCTGTTGGAATTTGCCCTTTTTGCAAAATCACCCGGGATTTTATGCCCTTTTGCGGAACCCTTTTTTTTAATACCACATAAATACACCCCACATAAAATCAATCTATATCACATAGCAACAATCCATGTAAAAACACTCCACACCATTCCACATAATTCCCATCAGCATAATATCACTTAAACCCACACAGTTCAACGCCACACAATTTAGCGTCATATATTTCCATTCCACACCCCATAATTCGACAACAAGTTTCCAGTACCCTCAATACCACATAATTACTATCCCTATAATTCAATGTTCACCATGCAACATAATTCCACTTCACGAATCTACTCCACACCACACTTTTCCACGCCGCACAATTCCATATCTGACAGGGTCAGTCCAACCCACATAGTTCTACTCCACATCACATACATCCACTGCATTAACATAAGTAAAATATGTTGTCCTTTACAACGCCAATAGCTTTAACTTACACAAATGCAAGACCGATTTCATTGCAAATGCTTGTTTCAGATATGTCAAGGGGTTGGTAAGGAGACATTTGCTTATTAAACAAGAAAGTAGTCAGCAGTGGTACCGTATGTACCAAAAGGCAAGATGGGCATGCTCATTCAATCGTTCATTTATTAAAGAATGAGGAATTACGTTAAGGCTTTTATATAGCACTGCTTTACAAAAACTTAGAAAAAATGTATCTAAAAGCCCAGATGTGAAGCGAGGGTAATTACTGAGGCAGGTTAAGTGAACACAGCGTACTCCAGCGAGACACTGCCAGAGGCAGAAGCTGTCAAAACTTTCACAATGGCTTCTGATGACCTGCCAATGGTTGAGTCCCATAACCTAATTAGTAGGCAAGGCCTGGAGAAATCTTCTCTATTTATACTCGGGTCCAACAGCAGAATCTTACAGACTGTTCGGAGCCGAGGTGTAATTTCCGAGAAGGAAGAGTCTGACCAAAAGCATCGTGCTCAAACTTTCTTTGTAAGTAATTATCAAGGCATTGCTCTAAAATCTGTATTATGAAAGGCTATGAGTGTTTTACTGGTATTATTAATGTTTCTTTTTTGTATTGATCGGCAAAGAAGTAGGAAAACAATGACTCCGGATTTCAGACCATTTCTGAGTCATGGTAGGCATTGTTAGTAAGAAGCTCTGTTGGAACAGTTGTATTTAATACTTTGGGATGGATGTTTAAAACGCCATGTGATAGTGCACATCTAGGGATGATTTCTGCATAACTCATTGCTTTGCCGCACACAATTTATGGGATCGAACTGGTAAAAACTACTTTATGCACTGTACAATTGAAGGAATGTGCAGAATAGAATACCACCAGTAAGATCACAGTTGACCAGCACTTACCAGCACATTTTGCATGGCAGTACAGTAATCAAGCATAGATAACACGCATTGGCAAAGTCAATAAGTCTCCACTATGAGAGTTGTTTTTTTTAAAGTGAATTAGTGCAATATACGCTTCGTGGAGAAGTGTGGCTCACTGGTTAGAGGAGGCAGACCTGGAAGCAGAGGTCAGCCTGGGACCAGGGTTCAATTCCCGACTCGGCGGGGTCTTGAGTCCTAAAAAATGTACATGGACTCGACAATTCTCGCTCTGGTGCCTACTCGATTCACAGGTTCACACTCTGCGACTCTGGGCAATAGCTTGCTTAATCCCCACAACGGCCCCTCGCGGCAGGATGCCTGGCTTTCACCTTGCGGATACCCTGCTGGGGTTATCTCACAGGGGAATACCAGGACGGGTTCCCTAAACAAGCGCTTAGAAACCGCTTGGTGATTTGCGCTATATAAATTCCTGTACATTTTACATATACACCACTGACCTTCTAAAGCCTGTCCTATGCCTGGCCAGCCTCATGTTTTCCGAACAATATCATGCAAATAAATATATACATATATGGGAGCACACAATCAACCTTCTTTCGTCATTGGTCTGATGACTTGTCACTCATATTCTATTCCCTCCCACTGCAGCACTACACATAGATCAACATACCAGCCCTCTTCTGCCATTGAATGCCTTTACTTTGAGTGCCCACATTTTGCCAGTGTACACAAACACCTAAAAATTGGTTTGCTAAAAATAGAAATTGTTAAACACTTGCACTACCCAATGACTAATGGTCCCTAGTATGGTTACAACAATTATTTTAACAACTTTCAAACATTTAATGCAAACTACAATGTTCATTCCTTACTATAAACCAGAATAAAGAGAAAAAGTAATTAGAGTAGCTAAAGTATCTTTGGAGATTTCAGGTTGTAGCCACACTCTCTAAATTGCAACCATTTCCAACTGACTAGAAAGAGTCATGTAGTAACTACTTGTGAAATTGCATCTCCCCGTTTAGAGTGTTGTACAAGCACTGTCAATATGAAGTAATCACCCCTTTCAATTCAAAGACAAAACTTACACCTACTTAAATATAAAACGTCAAACTATATCATCTCATTATGCTTACTAGTGCATGAACGTTCCTATAAATAGTGGGATGTGATCTCAAACTCCAAAACACAGAAATGTATTTAAAGGTGTAACTTCAACTCGTTATTACGAAACAGCTATGGAAAAAAACGAATCCTATAGAAAAGAAGCACAAATGATTAAAATAGCAAACGCATATATAGTAATGCATATACTAAAGCCACACCCTCCTAACTTCGTTCAAGTCATTTGAAGCAGTTGCTTCTGACTTGAGTTGACTCTCTATTAGCAGCAAGTGGAACTGCAGCAGCTTCATGAAAATAGATCGATTATTTTGCATTTGATTTGTGAGAGACACCAAGTAACTACTAGTGGAACTGCAGATTGCTTATAGAGTTGTAATGCTTTGCATTTAACCTATGAAGACACCTAATAATTGACTTGTGGAAAAGTAACTTCATAAAAGAATATCAATTCATTTGCATGTGACTCCAGAGGAACACTTAGTAATGACTTGTGGTGCCGCAGCTTTGTGATACAAGTCCAGTTCTTTTACATTTAACTTATGAGGGACACCTAGTAACCACTAGTGGAACTGAAGCTTCATGTAAGAACTGTAATGCTTTTGCCTCTGACTCGATAGGGAAACCTAGTAGTGACCAGTGGAGCTGCACCTTTATGTGAAATTTTCAAAACTTTTACATTTTACTTGTGAGGGACACATAGTAAGGACTTGTTAAGCTGCATCTTCACAAAATATTTTAAATGTGTTTACATTTGACTTACAAGGGGCATATAGTAACAACTTGAGGAAAGGCGCCTTCATGAAAGAACATCGAAGCTTTTGCATTTGACTTGAGAGGGATACATAGGGCAATATTTACTAATGTTCTGTGTCGGGTTGTGTCCTATTTATGGTGCAATTCTGCAACACGACTGTGTTTATGGGGTAATTTCTCAGGTTTGAGCTTCTTGCCAATGTTGAAATTAAATAGGTCAGATTAGAGGTTTTTCATGTATTTGCTGTTATTTCCCCCTCCTCTTGGACCTAAAAGTAAATAGGGGGTACCTCTCTTCTTATATAATTATTCTGCGTTCTGTCCATCAATTGTTCTCTTTGCATTTGTGGAAGAGGTGTGGCGCAGTGGCCAGGGTGCCTGACTTCGATTCACAGGGTTCACAGTATGATCCCGGCAGCAGGTTAGCCCAGCACCATGTCACTCTGGGCAATAGCTTGCTTAATCTTCCCGACGGCCCCCAGCGCCGGGACACCTCCGTCGGAGGTAGCTGTGCACTTTACAAATGCTGGCATTTACATTTACATTTTGTCACCCCGAGTGGTACAGGCATGCCCAGACATGGGTCTTGTGCTTGCCATGCTTCTGGAGTCAGCTATCCTGGTTGATGAAGGGTCAAACCCTGAAACCGGTGCTTGGATGCTTGTTTCCAGTCCAGGGAGGACCTGGCATGGCAGTTCGGTCTGGACTGTTCCCATTGGTTGCAGGGTCAAGACTGATCTGAATATGGCTGGGTTCAAACTGGAATGGCATGGAGAGCAATAAAACAATGGATTTAGGCCCAGATAGCTGTACTGGGGTGAATGTATGACATTGTTATGCATTATGTCCATCAATCATTCTTTTTGCATTTGTGACCCGAGTGGGACGGGTATGCCCAGATTTGGGTCCCAGGCTCTCCATATCACTGGAGTCAAGCTTACCTGGCTGATAAGGGGTCCTAGAAATGGGATTTTTGGTTGGCTAGGGCATGCGCCCAAGCCAGGCAGAAACCACCTCTCTAGTCAGAGCGAGGGAGATACATGCTGAAGATAACCCCTGCTCACCCCCTTGGTAGCTTGGCACAAGTTGTCAGGCTTATCCAGAGGCAATGGGTAAAGCGTTTATGCAACACACACAGCAGTGACACACTAGGTACACCACAAAAGAAACTTCACACAAGGTAATATCAAAAATAGCCTTTGTATTACTCATAAACACATTAGAATCATAATCACAAATGTACACTGTGCAACCTCGTATTAGGCAACACTTTACAGGGGATTATATACATGACAGGGCCAATTGGGTCACTGTCAAAAACATTAGAACTGGTAGTTAAAGATACCAAAACCAGTAACTACTGGTAAAGACACTTTTCATAAATCACATCAGCATTAGGCATAAATCACAGTATGCATAAATCACATTAGGTGGAAACAATCCTAGGCATGTATCCTACATTAGCAGTGCACCTCAGTAGCACTTAGCATAGACACATCATGTACAATACCATTAGGCATAAACAGATTATGGCCCTCATTAGGACTTGGCACCCTATCAGCACCTCAGGCGCTCACAGGCCTGCTGGCCTTCCACTGGGGCCCATCTGGGACTTTCCCGCAATGCCCTATGTCCTAAAGTCAGGGCTCAAGGCTGCCACTACAGAAGGGTGCCAGCCTAAAAGGCCGGCACCAGAAATGGGTGGGGGCGAGGGTTTCACTCACCCCTATCTCTCATGAAATCAAAACAATGCCCCCTTCAACATTGTAGCTGCCAGCAATCGGGCGGTGCATCTGTGTGCGAAAATAAGCACCCACAGTGCCTCATCAGCCCTCTTACTGGGGCTTCTATTGTGGCCCCAAAAGGAGAAAGGCCCCCATCGTTGCAGCTGCCTGCACCCTGGTGGCACAGCTGTGAAGAATCAACACCGACAACAACAGTGCCTGGGGAGCCCCGTTCACCCGGCTCCTCCTGGTGCAATCAATTGGCCCAACAGTGTGCCCTCTCCAGCCTCACTCACCGGAGCTTTGTTTCCTTCATTGCAGATGCAAGTTGCCAGATAGAGGCGGTCACTGAGGGAGTCCGCTATGCTCGGGTCCTCCTCTCCTGAGACTCTGTCAGCCCACGAGGCTCCTTCTTCCGTAGCTGGCACGCGGGGCTCTCCTCCTCAGTGTGGGGAGCCCCTTAGTCAGGCAAGCGCCACCTGGCTTCTGGTTTGTCTTCGCCTGGCTTCCGGCAGGGATTCATGGAGCCAAAATCTCTGTCGCGCCTTGGTCTCGTCAAGGCAGCTCTGAACACGCTGCACAACCGCCCACTCCAGACAGAGCTGGGACACTCCCCAATAGAGCAGCCCTCCACCCAGGCTGCTAGACAGATCAATGAATGAACACTGTGCTCGGCCAGTCTCTCCCGTGGTACACCAAGCAGGGAGCTGGCAGCTCTCCTCTCGTGCTGGAAACAGGAGCCTTCCCTGGCTCTCCAGCTCAAAGGGAACATAAAGAAATGCAGCGCTCACCACACACTCGCATAGGGCAGCGCTGGCCACAAAGGAGTTCAAAACACAGGAGCGGTTCTCTCCTTCAGCCCCAAAGTCACACAGGGCAGAGCTGGGGCCAGCCAGGCCCTCCAGCAGAGGGGCAATCCTTCATGGCGGTTCGTCCTGGGGCCCAGCAGCCCTCTTGCCCAGGTCCAAGCAGGTACAAAGTAGCATACCTTACATGGGGTCACAGCGCCAATATTTATATCAGCCAAGTCTTTGTTCTGCCCTGGCACAGGGCTTGGGGAGCCAGTCCCAACTGGTCTTGGGGGTACTGAAGCACTTTCTATACAGTGCTTACACCCTTTATCAGGTTAAGTTCTTGTCCCAGACACACAACAGGGGGCGGAGCCAGCATTGTACCAGCCAGGTACAGACCTACTCAGGGTCAGGAAATACTCCTCCCTCTACTCTGAATGCTGATCAGCCCATTCAGCCTAGTGCTGATTCACTCAGCCCCTCTGGAGCCACGCACCTCACCAGCCCCTGTCAGTCCAGAGCCAGACATGCAATACACATCAGACAGGCACAAAGACACATAGCACACATAAAATACCAACTTCTAAAAGTGGCATTTCTAAAATAGTGATAATAAATCTGCGCACACCATTACACAGCATTTATTATTACTATTTTTTTTACAAGTTTTTTAAAATAAATTTTGCATCAGCATACAGATAAGACACAGGTTTACACAAGTTGAAAAAAACGTATATATTAAAACAACAGATGTTGACACATAACCATAATACTGAAGAGGTTAATGCATTAGACATTCCAGTCTTAATTGTGTAACCAGTTAAACATAGGAGCCCATAATTGTAGCCCCGGTGTCTTCCTCCTCATCCCCTTTGTTTTATAGGCCGCTATCTCCAAATAATATATAGATAATAATTTAGATTGCCAACATGTAAAAGTAGGTGGCTCTAGATCAAGCCATTGGGATGTAATGCATCAGCGGAATATAGATATACATATAAATATAAATCCTTCCTCGCTCAGTGATCGATGATTAGATAACCCTTCTGACCGACCCAGAATAACCAGCTCTGCAGAGAGCGATTGAGAGATGCCTAGTACCTGGAGAAATAACTCCACACCTTCCACAAATTGAACCAATTTAGAACAATAGAAAAACATATGAGGTGAGTCTGTGGCATGCTTTCCACAGCGGCTACAACTAATCCCCCTACTTGAGCTCCAGTTCGCTATTTTCTTCGGAGTGTAATATAGATCATATATTGACATATAGTGTTGGCTTTTCAGGGGGCCATTAAATAAGACATTCGAGGCAACCTCAATTATCTTTTTTAAATTAATTCGATCCACCCCAAGCCTGTTTTGCCATTTTTTCTCCCATACAGCAGCATCATCCTCTGTTTTATCCATAAATATCTGATACATGGATCTCACTCTGGGGCGAGATCTAATCCACTCTGCAATCTCTATGGTGTCCAACAAAATTTCATTATGCATCATTTTCTGATAAAAAAAACTACGGATTTGAAGATATTTAAAAAAATCATTCCTGCCCAAATTATACCTCCTCTGCAAAACCTCAAAAGAAGCAAGCTGGTTCACCATAAAGAGGTCGCCAACCTTACAAATCCCGGCATCGCACCATCTATTCATCCCCTGGTCTTCAAAAATTTCTGGAAGAGTCGGGCAATTATGTAATGGAGTTTCCAAATTCAGATGAGCCCCTATGCCCAGCCTCTTCGTGACCTTTCTCCATATTTCAAAAACAGAGCTCACTACCTTGAATTTCGTTTTTTTGTAATAGCTAGGTTCTATTACACGATTAAAGCATTGCTTGCCTTCTGCACCTAGTAACATCTCGTAAATAGAGGGGGTGGCAAAATCTTCTGTAGGGTCTTCCTGAAAAATTAGAATCCCCATATATTGTAGAATAGCGACCCAGTGATAAATACGGAAATTGGGAACACCCCATCCCCCTTTAGCCCTTGGCAACATGCACCATTTCAGCGCTCTCCGAGCGCGATGATTGCTCCAAAGAAACCGCGCACATATACGTTCTATACGGATAAAATATGAAGAAGAGATAAGTAGTGGGATGGTCCGGAATACATATAAGAATTTTGGGAGTATTAACATTTTCAACACATTGCTGCGTCCGTACAAAGATAGATGTAATTTATTAATACGTTCCAGCAACCGATTCGAGGATTTAATAATTGGATCTAAGTTCAGAGCGAAAATATCCTCCACTATTGGGGATATCCTTATCCCCAAGTAAGTCACTGCTGTTTCGAACTTTATATCCGCTGGACGGCCAGCCATCGAGTGAACAAACTGAGTCTTGGCAACATTTAATTTGTAGCCAGAGACTGATCCAAAGGCCTCGGCTGCTTTAATTACCTCTGGTACGGCTTTACTAATGTCTGCGGTGACAATGGCGATGTCATCGGCATAAGCAAATATTTTATATGCCACCTCATTAATCACAACCGGGTTAATCGCTTCATTGTTCTCCAAAACTGAAATGAATGGGTCGATATATAAGGGGAAAAGGAGGGCGGAGCAAGGACAATCTTGCCTTGTCCCCCTCCCTATCGTAATATCCCCAGACAGACGGAGTACCTGATATACGAATAGCCGCCGATGGCTTAAGATAGAGTGTCTGTATGGCAACAATGACACTATCCGGAAACCCTTTCCATGCTAGGACTGACCACAGGAACCTGCACGAGACCCTGTCGAACGCCTTTTCGGCGTCCAACAGAGCCACTCCAACCGGGGCGTTAGTACCCTGTGACCAGTCCAGCATGGAAATTATCCTCTTTACATGATCCGTGGTGTCCCTACATTGAATGAAACCATGTTGTCTAAAAGATACCAGTCCTTGCATCAAATCGTTCAACCTGTTCGCTATTAACTTGGAATAAATTTTGCTATCTGAGTTGAGTAATGAGATGGGTCTATAGGAGCCCAATTCAGTGTCCTTTTTTCCCTTTTTCCAAAAAACGACTATCGTCGCTTTCGACCATGAGTCTGCAGCAGTGCCTAAGAAAGCCTGCTGACAAACCTCTAGGAGGTCTTTTCCAAGCACCTTCCTAAAGGTCTGATAAAACTCCAACGGAATATTATCAGGGCCCGTAGCCTTCCCTTGAGCTAATCCTAATAAGGCTGTTTCAAACTCTTCCCAGACTAATGGGGCAGCAAGTGCAGCTTTTTGCACATCTGTCAGTACAACAGTTATCAGATCTTCAAACTAGTCGCCCCGCCATTGAATTGTGTAGATGTTCCAGATTCAGTATATAAGGATTGATAAAACCCTTGGAATGCAGCCAGGACACCCTCTTTTGTGTCCTGCATCTTGCCTTCCATATCCATAACCTTCATGATCTCATTATAGGCTGCTTTTTCCCTTAATCTTTTCGCAAGAGTTCTACCAGTTTTTTCACTGAATTCATACATATCTTGTTTATGTAATGCGTACTTTTCAGCAATATGCTCCGTTATCTCAACATATGCAGCCGCCCGCTTAATGGTAAGATCTCTTTGAGCCCCAGATGGATCTGATCCCGTGCAAATTACAGCGGCCAATTCCTTTTCAGCCTGCATAACTAGATCAAAATCCTTTTCATGTTTATCCTGTGCCTTTTTACGTTTGAAGTTAGCAAAGCTCAATGTCTCCCCTCTGACTACAGATTTAAAAGCGTCCCAGACTATTTTCGTTTCAGTTGAACCCTTATTGAATTAAAAAAATTCCAAAATTATCTTCGTCAAAAATTGACGGTACTCTTTATCTAGCAATAGCTTCCTATCAAACGTCCAGGCTTGCCTCTCTTCTTTCACGTCGGGTCCCAATGAGATCTGCACAGTCACTGGATTGTGATCAGATATCAGTTTAGGATGTATCTCTATACTCACATTAGCCAGAAAAATGGATGACACAAAAAAGTAGTCTAGCCTCACGAATTTAGAGTGAGGGACAGAAAAAAATGTAAACCCGGAGTCGTCGGGGTGCACTCTATTCCAAACATCGTACAAGCCATGGTCTAAAATCAAATCCCTCAAAGACTTAAATACTTGTTTCTTCCTCCCACTATATATATAACAAGGCCTTATATCCGTCTGAGCATCAATATGAATATTGAAGTCTCCACAGATGACCATTGGTTGGGACCATTGGGCCAATTCTACATTCAAGAAGTTCAACAATTCGGTGTCATCCAGTTTAGGTCCATATAGATTGCATACAGTGAATCTGCTTTGATTAATCCTAAATTCACTAATTGCCCAGCGACCCCACTTATCAGCTGCTGTTTTTGTACAAGTGCCCATACCCCGTTTCAAAAAGATTGCCACCCCCCTTTTAACCCCTGTTTGTTTAGAACACACCACTAATTCAAGTCCCATATCTTTCAAATACCCACGATTAGCCCATGAGATGTGTTTCCTGCAAGCATAGTAGATCAATGTGTAACAGTTGAATGAGCCTATCTAATACCCATCTTTTTTTTTTAAATCGTTGAGCCCACAAATATTCAAGGTACAAATCCTGATTTTCTTATCCATTTTGCCTGATCAAAGATATGAATATCACTGCTTTGGAATGATCTATATAGCAGAGAGATACATCCACCAATACATCCGTCAAAACAACACGACACCATATTACATGATACATAATCCTTCCTTGAAGAAAGTTTTCCCCCTGTCTTCTCAAAGATCCATAGGCCTGTGCCATTACTGTTGCTGATTTTTTCACCCCCCACACACCTACACCCAAGCCCCACCACCTTTCCAAACTGACCCTCCCCCTCTCCCCCCTATACCCGCCACCCTTCCAACCCACCATATGAGGCCCAGGGGCTAACAGTCCCTATATCAGATGGAGTTCCGCCCCGCGCCCCCCATGACGATCGAGAGAAAATAATAATTTCCTACTGAACAAACTTCTATGTTACAAGACCCCTTTATACAAACAAATACCTCAATTATCCTGCCAACTTTCCAATTCAGCCTACTTAATTATTACATTCGCTACTGTTTACAATGAAGCCAGATAGTCTTTCGCCTCGATCTCTGAAAAGAAAAATTGTGTCTGGCCCTTTACAATGACTTTAAGTCTGGCAGGATTCTGCAAGAAAACAGTGGCCCCTTTGCTCTGGAAGCCAGGTATAAGCTGTCGCATATGCCAGCGCTTAGAAACTGTAGCCTGGCAGAAATCTGGCCTGACAAAGAAATTGCAATCTTTTGCAATACCCTTCTTATCAGGCCTAGCGAGTGAGAATATTTCTTCTCTAGCCAAAAAGTTGTTGAAACAAACAAGACTAGCTCTTGGGCGTTCTTCTTCCCCCGGACGTAGTTTTCGCACTGTGAATGGGAATCTATGCGCCCTTTGTATCTCTTTTGGCCAGTCCCAGGAAGATTCAGGGAAAGCTTCAGTTAAGAGTTCTGCTATAAATTTCCGCACGTCAGGGCCCTCCTTCTTCTCCGGGATGCCTAAGAAACGTAGATTATTTCGACGAGCCTGGCTCTCCAATTCAGATAATTTGTGGCTGACATCGTCCCGATGTGCTTTAATAAAATCTAATTCAGTTTTCTGGGCGGTAACTTCATCTTCTAAAGCCGCTATTCTCGTCTCTGCTTCAGTAACTCTAACTGTTGTTTCTGAGCAAATTTTCATTACCCTGCGTACAGCATTCTTTACTTTACTACATGTGGCCTGAGTTTTCTTATTTTCCGCTTTAATCTCAGCCCTGTGGCACATCATTGTTTCATATATAGTGGCTAGAGTAATATCTTGAGGGTAGACCCCCTCAGATGGCCCCTTCTCCCTTTGGAAACCCAAATTATCAGGCGACGCAGTCCCAGATTCTGGCAGTCTGACATTGCTCCCTGGATTACCCACATTCATGAGAGTTTTCTTAAGTTGACTCACTCTCTTCCTGCCTCTCTTTACTGTGACTGAACTTGCATTTGGGGAGGCAGTGTTTGATGCCAGTTCTTCCTCCGAGTTACTCTCCTCCTCATAATATGTCCAGTCCTTGCTGGCATTTAAACTGCCTTGTGAAGAGGCGTCGGAGAGTGAGAACATTTTTTCCATTGCTTCCTGTGAGCCTGTTGGATCTTGTGAAGAGGCTTCCTCAGACAGGGCCCAGGAATCTATCACAGCCACTAAACTGTCCAGACTGCCAGATACAACTTCATTAGAGATTGGAGCTAGGCCTCCAACAATGCTTCCTCCACCTCCTATTGAGTCAATAGACACGATCCCCTGCCTTGATAAGTCATTACCGGCACGAGAAGCATTGTCAGTACTCAATATGCCCGATTCTTCCCCCTTTTATTTATTTAGTAAAGGCGAAGCTTTAGATTTAGAAATACCACCTGTGCCTGCCCCTGCATCCACCTTTGTAATGCCTTCAGTGCCTTCCGTGCTACCACCTGGGGTATGTTCAGCTCCTTTCGCCTTTTGCTGTTCAAATATCGCAGGTAGGGTGTTTACTCCACAAGTGACGCCACGTGCCGCAGTCTTCCCGTGAGATCACCCCCTCTTTTTTCTTTAGGTGTAACAGCGGTTTGCTTGTTACTCTCTTCCACCAATTTACCAATGGGATCCTCCTCAACTCCCTCAACACCCTCAGATGCAGACTGCTCTTTGCCTTTGCCACTACGTTTCGTCACTTTAGGTGGCATCTCTTTTCTTTTTGTCCGGGAGCCCCCACGCCCCCGAACCACACAAAGCTGAGGGGACCAAAATAAGGATAGAATTAACCAAGCCGATATCCTCTTATGGTCCGACAGTAGGAGACCCGCCGTCATCTGTCATCTGGGCTCTGCAAAAAAAAAACGCTCCAGCCGGAGCTACACGTTTCTGGCGCGCCTGGTGTTCAAGCTCCCAAAGTCTCACCACATCACTCCCCTCCTAAAGTCTTTACATTGGCCCCCTGTTCGTGCCCGTGTCCAGTTTAAGCTTGCTTCCATCACCTTTCAAGCACGACTGGGCACGGCACCGGCTTTCATCTCATCTGAGATCACCCCCTATGTTCCCTCCAGGAAACTGCGTTCATCTACTCAGTCCCTTCTCACAGTCCCACGGTTCCGGAGAAAGGAATGGGGAGGCTCGAAATTTGCGACCCTTGCCCCGCTCCTCTGGAACTCCCTGCCTATCGAGCTCAGAGCCTTAACCCTGTACCCGCAATTCCGGAAGCAGCTCAAGGCTCATCTATTCACCAAATCCTTCAATTAATCCATTAGCAGTTTGTTTTCCTTTACTCAGCTCCAGCTCCTTCACCCAGATCTCTGTTAGTTGTAGCGCCATGAAACCGCTGGTGTACGTGCGCTTTATAAATAATTTTAAATTCAAATTCAATTCAATTCAATAAGTAAAGTACAAAACACTAGTAAATTCTGCGAGCTGAATTTTTGTTTCTTCAAGTTTCTCCAGGATTTCTTCAGTCAGCCGCTTTAATGCCTCTTCAATGCTACTTCAGAGCCATATCAACACCATGTATTGCCCTCACAGTTCCTCCCAGCCCAGGCAGCAGGCAACAACCATGGGGGTACGAGGAGCAACTAAGCAACATGGCATTGGCAAGAGAAAAAGAAAAAAAATGAATACATTTTTAAACCAGTTTGCCCTTACCGCCTTTTGCATGAATCAAGCAGCACAAGTCAGTAGTCCCTTTGTTGGTTTTTTGTCTTACCAACGTGAAGAGTAAAACACAATTTTTTTCCCAAAGCGAGGAAAGTCAGCTCTCTGTTCGCTCTCGTTCGCCCGTTACGTTCTCGTTATCATTTCGCTCAGGCTGCTGCCTCCTCCGAGCATAATTGCATCGCTGAGTCAAACGCCAAATCGGGCGACAGATCGAGCGCCAAGTCAAGCGCCAAACACAGCCAGGGTCCGATGATCCAGGGCAGGCTCACCACCGCAAAAGATTCCGGGGGGTGCCTTCAACCACGACACTCAGCCGCTGTCCGCAGTCCGTTCTTCTGAGCTCCATAGGAGCGAACAGCACCGCACCGCCGGGAGCAACCCAAACACAGCTGTGCACCATAGGTAAGGAGCAGAGCGCCACAGGTGAGCCACCAAACAGCCGCCGCAGCTGGATCTTGCAGTCGGATTTTTAACCAAGTCTTCTGTTGTTGCACAGTATTGGGAGGATTCCTGTAATGTGTCGATATAAGACGGCAAAATGCTTCGTTGGGACCCGTAGCAACAGGGGCCTGTTACCTTCTCTCGTCCGCTACAGGGAGCGGAGACTGGGCTGCTTACACAGCCAGCATAACGGACTCCATCTTGCCTCAGTAAGTTATTATTACTATTCCAAACATACCAAAAATGCTGCTCCTCTCATATTAGGAATTACCATAGAAACACTTATCAGGGACTCCCCAATGTATTCCTTTGGGAGGACAGCCTCACAGCAGTGAGACACCAAAATGGCTGTTTGTCACTAACAGGATGTGTCACCCAGTTAAGGTACATATCCTACCTTTTACCTACAATGCACCCTGCCCATAGGGCTAGCTAGGGCCTACCTTAGGCTTGACTGACATGCAGTAAAAGGGGGGTCACAGACGTGGCACCCACTTTATGTGACACCTCACAGCAGCAGTCAACTGCCCGCACAGGCCCTGCAATGGCACAGGCCTGAGACATGTTTGAAAGACTACATTGGTGGGTGGCGCACTCAGAGCCGCAAGCCCACCAGTAGCATTTAATTTACTGTCCCGGGTATCTGAGATACCACTTTACAAGGGACTGACAGGTAAATTAAATACGCCAAACAGGTGTAGCCCAACCTTACCATGTCTACCATGGAGAGCACACACACTTTACGCTGGACATCAGTACTAAAGTGCCCAGAGTCCTAAAACCCCCAACACCATCCAAGAAAAAAAGACTAGGAGGAAGGTAAAAAATTCAGTGATGACCCTGCAAAAGGGCCGAGTCCAACAAGAGGTGGAATCCCGAAACCAGTCCTAGGATGCTTGTTTCCTGTCCAAGAAGGACCTGACCTGGCAGTTCAGACTGGACTGTTCACATTGGGTGCAGGGTCAAGACTGATTTGCATATGGCTGTGTTAAAACTGGAATTGCATGGGGAGCAATACAACAATGGATTTAGGCCCAGATCTCTATACTAGGGTGAATGTGAGACATTGTTTTGCATTCTGTCCATCATTGTTCATTTTGCATTTGTCACCCAAGTGGGACAGGTATGCCCAGACGTGAGTACCACGCCATTGAAGTCAAGCTATCCTGGCTGATGAGGGGAGAAACCCCGAAACCAACCCTAGAATTCTTGTTTCCAGTCAAGGGAGGACCTGGCCTGGCAATTCGGGCTGGACTGTTCCTATTGGGAACAGGGTCAAGTCTGATTTGCATATTGCTGTGTTCAAACTGGAATGGCATAGGGAGCAAAACAACCATGGATTCTAGCCCAGATCTCTGTACTGGGGCAAGTGTACAACATTGTTCTGCATTCTGTCCATCAATTGTTCTTTTTGGAAGGGACATCTTCCAGCGCAAAAACAATCAAAGGAGGCATTTTCCTTGTTCTATGGGTGCTGTCGAATGCAGCACATATGGAAGGAGGAAAAAAAGAAAGGAGAAATATAAAACAATATTCTTGTTAATGCCTTATTTGGGAAGGCATTAGTTTTGCCACTGAACCAGATTAATGCTATGTTGTAAATCTTGGGCAGTGTAAAAAGCTATGTCTGTTGCATAGGAACACCAACAACAACACTCTTGGAACACCCCTTCCATGCAGAGCAAGGCCTTGGTTTACTCCATATTTACAAAGCCATGAAAAGCCACGCAAGGTGGCTTTGCATGCCCTTGTAAATATGGACTGGCACACTGTGACTCCAGAATGTCACAAAAGTAAAAGACCGGCAGCAGCACTGTAAATATGCCCATGGGTGTGATCTAGAATTGGAATGAGAGTCCTGGCATTAGAGCATTTTGGTATGTTATCATGCATGAATAAACCACACTCAAATAAGATCATAAAAACCCAACTTAGTTGTGAAAATGATTTCTCACTCCATGCAGAAGCCCTATGTAATTAGAAAATGGATAAACGGACAAGAGTTCCTGCTTGGGATCACACAGCTTTATTCCCATGGGAATATACTGCTCCTGGGCCTTCCACCTACTGTACATTAACAGCACCAAAGGACACTGCGAATAGTGGATGTTAAGCTATCCAAAAATTTAACAGGAATCACCCCCGCTCAGTGCAGCGCTGGTCGGGTAAAAGGGCTGCATGGAAAGTGAATGGAGTGCTGAAGCAGGGATTTGAAGGCGCAGGCACAGGTCAATTGGAAAAGTGGGCCATACACTGCAGAGTTAAAGGTATGGTGAGCAGTGGGCATGTCTCTATTGCGAGGTGAGGAAGCACCACTCAGATTTGACAGAGCATTTTCCACCGCATCACACCTCACTTTAAAAAGATAGCACACCTGCTCTCACATAGCAGGTGAGCATCCCATCGCAGCAACTCCAATCAGAGCACAACGCCTGGCATTTATATTGTTAGACCTGTTTTTTTCAGCAGGTTTACCCCTAGAATTTTCTTTTGGTCCTCCTGTTTTTGACCCTGCTTTTATTGGTTTTAAGACTCTGGGCACTTACCACTGTTAATCAGTGCTAAAGTCTATATGCTGTCAGTGTAAACTGTTTATGGATTGGTGTTTCTATGATTTGGTTATTTGAGTTACTACCAAGACCCTCGTACAGTGCATTGTATGTGCTGAGGGCCTGTAAATCAAATGCTGCTAGTGGGCTTGCATCACTGATTGTGCCACCCACACAAGCAGCCTTTCAAAGGGGTCTCAGACCTGCCACTAAGTGTCTGCATGCAGTATCTGTTGCAATGTCGACCCGGCAAGTGCACCCACTTGCCAGGCCCTAATCTTCCCTTTTTTTACATGTAAGCCACCCTTAAGGTAGGCCCAAGGTACTCCTGTGGGCAGGGTGCCGTATATGTGAAAGGTAGGACATATACTGATGTGTGTGACATGTCCTGTTAGTGAAATACTGTAAATTTTGTTTTTCACAATTGAAAGGCTACCTCTCCCATAGATTAGAATGAACGTTTATTGATTATAAATGTTAGAAGCTGGCATTCCCACGCGCTCCGTTGTTGTCAAGTGCACGACCCAGACCCCCTGCTCCCACGTTAGGTCAAGAAAGGAGACCGTCAGGGACAGCCCTGCTCACCCCACCTAGTAGCTTGACACGAGCAGCCAGGCTTATATCCAAGGCATAAGTGTTCAGTATGTGCAATCACGCCCACAGCAATCCCAATGATGTCACCACAAGTGGACTCCAAACGAGTTTGTACAAAACGAGTATACTTTATATAAAATTATATACGAAATGACCACACAATACAACTCCCACATATATACACTGGGTAATTTTGTTTCTGGTGGGTTGGGCAGTCCTAATCCCCATCCACCGCTTCTAACCAACATTTACGCTGAATTGTAACCGTTCTCAACAGGTTAGGTACGTCGTATCACTAGATTCACACATTTTGCAAAATACAAGGAATACTGCACTACTTAACGATGGGTTCCTGTACATTGCCACAGGGAAACAATGCAATGCGTAGCATCAAGATCATGTAGTGAGTCAACACAAGATAATGCAAATTGGTTCGCTACCAGCATGCCCTGTTCAAGGAAGGATTACAGCTACGCGTCACACTGTAATTACGTACAGTGCAATAAAAAAACAATGCAATGCGTATCACCACCAGCATGCACTGTGCAAGGAAGGAATAAGGTAGTGCGTCAAAGTGCAATTCAGTACAGTGCAGTAAACAACCAATGCAGTGTGCTACACTATGATCCTGAGTTCTTTAAGCACCTCTACTGTCAGACGTTGTCCAATAGTTTGATAATTTGTTAGCAGCAAATATGCAAATTGTTATGCAACTGTTTTTAGAAGTTGTGCAACCTGTTGCCCCCAACACGGATCAACTATGGCACCCAATTTCCACTCCGGGACCTGGCCTCTCTACTGCCCTGTCCGGGACCAGCATGGACCGAGATCTGGGCCGAAGCAACAGGCCCACACAGCTGCCAACAGCGAGAGGCCAAGAGAGTGTCCCTCCAGGGCCACACCCCGCCCCAGGCAATGATCCACTTTACTGGGGGGGCACGACTCCACTCTCCTGCCACAGCAGCTTGGCCTCACTCCAGAACCTTGTAACCAGGGGCAAGGCGCGCTCGGCCCCGTAATTCAGCTCTTGGGGGATGCGGGTCCTGGCCCTCTAACGTTCAGCACACACTCCTTCCATGAAGCCTTCCTCACAACGCCTGTGCTACCTCACGTTTTTTGGTTTTTTTTTTTTGTCCTCATCTCCACCAATGGTTGTGATCTGCTGAACTTCTGAACAAGGAAGAAAGGCATAAAGTGGTGCTGGTGTGCTGCCTTAGTCAAAGACTGTTGAGGTAAAAAGAGGTGAGTGGAACTGCAATAACCCAACAGCTACGACATACACCATGCCCATCTTGGCACCTTGTTGCTTGGTTGGCAGATACTAACCATAAGCCAGTTACCACCATTGCTTATAACCACCAGTGTGCCAACGAAAAGGCGAAGTGGCTTAGCAGGTAGAGTATTTCATGGCTACGTAATCATCGGAACTGAGGGGAAAAAAAACAACAACAAAAAAAAAATACCCCAGTACGGCTAGTGAGACCAATCGAGTAAATGCCAGAAAGCTCTTTAACTGGTCTCCCTGCCTTGGCGAGATCTAATTTCGATATTTGGAGGATTGAAGTACACCAGTCATGTAGAGATGGAGGGGAAGCCTCCTTCCATCGCTTGCAGATTTCTCTGCGAGCCACCAGAATAGAGTAGAACAAAAGGTTTTTGGCTGGGCTTCGATTCTGATCCACTACACCGAAGATTACGAGGCGAAGGTCCATAACCACTGTAAAGCCGATGGAAGATGCACGTTTGTAGCTGATTGAATCCCAAAAAGACGTCAGGTGAGGGCAATCAAAGAACATATGTGCATCAGAGGCCGCAACTAGTCCACACCGGGCACATGCCACCGGGTCCCCCGTTGAGAATTTAGACAACCTCTGAGGAGAGTAGTAGGCCCTATGTAGGGTGAAAAGGTGATTCCTATGGAGCCAGGCTGGTTTGACTAGATCCCACAAGACATTACAGGACGTTAGCCATAGATCTTTCAAGTTCAGGCTAGGCATCAAGGAACCCCACAGTAGGTCGGGGATATGGAATTCCCCATCAATCTCTTCCAGGATTAAATTGTACATAGAGAAACTTCTTTAGATACAGGTGGTTTATCGAGCAAGAGTGATTCCAAATGACTGCCTCCCCCTAGAGGCATGTTGCTACGACTGGGGATTCTAGCGGAAGGGCTTGAGCCCAACTTGATATTTGCAGGTATTTAAGTCTTGAAAGGTTAGGGCCCACTTTGCTCACTAGATATTCCCATGGAAGCAGAGTCCCTTCCACAAACAAGTCACCCCATGTTGATATTCTGGCATCTTTTAGTGGGATTGCTAGTATACCATTCACCCAACCTGGAGCAGCGGGGAGATCCCATATGGGAGATCTGTTCGAGTAATACCCTAGTTTTAAGGAAGACCTGAGATTAGACCAAATTCTTGCTAGGCTCTGCAGCACCTTCAATTTAACCATTTCAAAAAATTTAGGGTCACCAAACTTGAAAAGAAAACCCGACTGCCCAACTCCTTCACCCTTTAATAAGGCCGAAAACATCGTCCCTATACCCTGGTCTGTTGGCATTTTTAGCAACATTCGTGCGTGTGACAGTTGGAAAGCCCACGCATATATCTGAAGGTCAGGACCAGCCAGACCGCCTTTCTCCCTCCGACGCCTTATTTTCTTCCAAGCAATTCTTACGTTTTTATTTTTCCAAATAGATGAAGAGATGTCACCCTGTAGCTTTGCCATCATAGATGTGTCAAAATAAAGTGGTATGGTGTTAAAAATAAAAGACAACTTAGGTAGAATGGACATTTTCACCAGATTTGCACGACACAGAACAGTCAGGGGAAGATGTCCCCAAGACCCCAATAACTTCCGGCACTCTTTAGCAACTATAGCAAAGTTGGTGGAAGCAATCAGATTGATATCTTTAACAATTCTTAATCCAAGATATCTCAGATTTGTGCTTAGTTGCTCGTAGAATCCTGTTACATCGCTATTCCACACCACTATTTCGTATTTGAGGCTTTTACCTCATACCCTGAGATTTTCCCAAATTCCAGGGCTAGATTGATAGCTGCGGGGAACGCGGTACTGATCTCTGATGTCATGATCATGACGTCGTCCGCATACAGGGACACCCTCCTTTCCCAGTCTATGTATTTAAAAGGCTTGATGTTGTTGTCCTCCCGAATTTTTTGAGCAAACAGCTCTATATAGAGATCAAAAAGCAAGGGGGATAGAGGGCAACCCTGCCGCATTCCCCTTGTAATAGCAAATGGTTCAGACAGACCTCCATTAACCAGGACAGATGCGGATGGCTTATGATATAGGAGTTCCACCGCTCTGCGAAAAGCCTCACCCACGCTGAATTTAGCCAAGGCCCCCGACAGGTACAACCAATTGACCCTGTTGAAGGCCTTGGTGGCATCCAGCGTGAGGATAGCCAATGGCGCAGAGGACATGGTCGCCATATCTGTTGCTCCTATAAGATCGTACGTCAGCTCGAAGAGCTGGCGACCCTTAACAAAGTCCTTCTGATTGGGATGTAAAACTACAGGAGCAACCTGGCCCAACCTCTTAGCCGGGAGCGTCGCAAAGATTTTATAATCAGCGTTAAGGATTAATATGGGGCGGTATGAACCGCAATCGGTAGTAACCTTACCTGGTTTCAAAATAAGTGTAATAGATGCGTTGTTCCAGGAAATTGGGGGGAGTGCTACTTCCTGCAATATTTGGTTGAATAATACAGCAAGGAAGGGAGGTATTTCGCCCACAAGGTGCTTGTATATCTCAGCCGGCAAGCAGTCAGGCCCCGCAGCCTTACCCCCCTTGCCACCTTGTATCGCCATCACCACCTCCTCTTCCGTAATCGCCTTATCTAGAGATGCGCTTTGTTCTGGGAATAGCGATGGTAATAAAATACCATTCAGCCACTCACCTATGCTTTCAGGAGAGATGTTCTTGTCCTCCTGGTATATATTCTGAAAGAACTCTTTAAAGGCCAATCTGATTTCTACATCAGAAGATACAGTCCTTGCACTAGTTGTGATGGAATCAATGTTATTACGTGCCTGATCGGTTCTAGACTTCAAGGCCAACAGTTTGACTGCCCCTTCTCCAAATTTAAAATGGGCTAGTTTACTCGCTTCCCATTTCTGGAGGATATGCTGATTTAACACAGAAGCCAGTTGCCCTTTAAGTTCTAGCAGCTTCTCCTGCTTGTCCAGTGAAGTAGGGTTGAAAACATTGCTACAGGCATCTAGTTCAGTTTGCAATGTTAACAGGTTGGCCTCTATAGATGCAACTTCTTGTGTGTACTGCCTCCTACGGAGTACAGTCTTATTCTTAATGACCCCTCGCAGGGAACACTTAAAGGCGTCCCATACAGTACTGGAGCCTGCAGAGCTGATGTTAATTCGCATAAATTCCTGTGCTTCTTATCTAATGTATAAGACATCATCCAACGATGAAAGGAGGGACCGGTCGAAAGACCATGACCTCACCGGGGATTGAATTACACCGACAAGATCTAAAGAGACTGTAGAATGGTCCGACAGGTGCGATGGTAATTAGCTAACATTTTTTACAGAATCGACCAAAACTCTGCTTATTAGGAAAAAATCGATCCTGGATTGTTGGCGATACTTGAATTTCCGAAAAGAAAAGTCAGCTTGCTGACCCGCCCTTACTCTCCAGATGTCTATGAAGCTGTATTGATGCATGCATTTGAGTAAGAAAGCTGTAGATTTAGACAATGTTTGTTGTCGACTAGATGGAGTCTTATCTAGAGAGGGGTAAAGCACAATGTTAAAAATTCCCTGCTATTATGACTGGTTCTGAGAAGTGCAAAAGTTCGGAAAATTGTGATTCTAAGGCTGAGGGATCATCCCTGTTAGGCCCATAGTAACCAGCTATAGTTAAACGTGAACCACCTATAACCACGGTGGTTATTGCCCACCTACTTGCTGAGTCTACCTTCTGCGTGATTAGTCTTGTGGTGATCATTTTTTTAAAAAGGATAGTCACACCCCTCGTATTAAGTGATTGGGAGGTAGATACTGACAGATCTATCCATCTGTTCTTTTTAACCACGTCAAGTAGCTCAGCCTCAACTAGATGTGTCTCCTGGAGTATAATGACCTGTGCATCAAAATCCCGTAGGTATTGTAAGATCCTATTTGCTCTAGGTTTGGTGCGCAGGCCATTAATATTCCAGGAGAGGATCCTGAGATTACTCATAACTAGTACAGCTGGATAGATGCATGCAGCCCTGATCCTTGCCCATACCACAAAAAGAAAATTGTCAACAACCAATTTGGAAATGAGGAACATTTTATGCTTTTAAACCCAACCCCCCACACCCCGGTGAACCCCACACCCCCTCCCTTGAGGACCCTTGTACTGTCTAACCGGAACATGTCCGGTTTGTGGTACCCCCTACCCATTCTGAGCCCCTACAGAGCACTTTTAGCTATAAAGTTGAGAACTAGATTATATTTTCTTTGTAATTTATCTGCTGTATTCCCCTCCGGTTGATTAAGAAAGCTGTTTTGATTTCGGAGGTACAACCTAGCTTCATCTATTGATTTCTCCCTTTTTTATTTATTTATTCCCCCCCCTTTTTTTTATTTATTTATATGTGGCTCCCCCCTCTTTCTCATTTGTTTTATTATTTATTATTTTTTTTATCTCTAACCTTACCACCATGTGTCACAAAAAAGAAAAGACAAAAGAAAAGGAGGAAGGGGACGGAGCAACAAGGAGAGTCAGGAAGTTGTATGACCCTAATCCCCTTACCTTAGTAACCCATACTAGAAGCCAGAACCCCCCTCAGCCCCATTGGTCTCAACAAGGGACATCAGTAGCTCGTCCGCGGCCTGAAGTGAGCGAATGTTAAACATTTTATTGTTAAACATTATTTTCAGAGCTGCGGGGAAACTCAGCTGCACTGTAGCACCTAACTTCCTAAAAGCCTCCATTCTCCTGCCCAATTCCCATTGTTTTGCTAGAGTAACCCTCGATAAATCAGATCTTCTTTGAAAAGTAAAGCCTGCTCCTGATAGGGATTTTTGCTTGAGGGCTAGGTTAAGAATGTGAATAAGTGTTCACTAAGATCTTTCGTGGCTTAGTTCTCTGTGGGTTCCACCTAAAGGGGTCCCTGTGTATCCGCTGAATGTCATTAGCTAGCTCCTCTTCAGATTGATCCAAGATGAGAGACTTCTTTAGAAGCGAAATGATGTAGCACATGATGTCTGATCCTTCACTGCCTTCTGGTATATTCAAAATCCGAAAATTGCTGCGCCTCGCATTATTTTCCAAGATCTCCATCCTGTCTGCCAAAGCAGTGTCCTCTTTTTTTAATTTCACAATGTCCTCCTTAGCATTATCCAGTTCAACAGACATCCCCACAACTGTTTCTTCCAGCACTCCGGTTCATGAGAAAAGACCATCTATCTTACTGTCTAAGGACTCACAATAAGTTCTGATCTCTCTCTGAATTACAGATGACTCTTCAAAGCCCCGTTTAATGTCAGCCGACAAGGTGGAAAACATAAGCTGTAAGGAAGAGACTGAAAGATCTGGAGGCAAATTTGCCTTGGTGGCTGAAGGGATAGAGGGGCTGCCGCAGGTAGAAGATGAATTGGAATCAATTTGCTGCGTGATATTTAGATTTAGGTGCTCCTCTTGGCTTTGACACCCCAGGTCGTCTGGCTCAAGGTCTGTGTCTTCTTCATGGCATACATCGTTGCTTTGCTCGTCAAAACTACTGCAATCTCCTACTCCTACTGTAACGGATCTACTTGGAGTGTTAGAAATTGCTGCCTCACTCCTTGGTTCGGTACTGAGCTCCGAGGGGGCTGCTACCAGGGGGGTACTGACAATGACATTGATATTGACATTTGATTTTACTGGTGATTTTGTCGGTGGAGTAGGATTCAAGGCAGAGTTGTCATTTATCAGGGGGCTGTTAGATGCGACTCCCACCCCAGGTTGAAGTTCCTTACAAGCCTCCTCCATATTTACATTTGCTGCCAGAGATGGAACAACAATAGGTATACAGGCAGATAAAGAGACTGATCGAAAAGGTAACTCAAGAGCGGATGCTGTTAGAGGATCAACCAGGCCCGAATAGTCAGACTGAACCATAGTTGTGGGTAGACCTGGTAGGACAGAGACTAGAGGAGGATGACTCTGAACCAAATCTAACACCTGAGGAATGACTTTGAAATAGGAGCGCAGAGAAGGCGTTATCCTAGAGCTGGAATCAAGGACAGACTTGGCTAACTTAGCTGACTTTTTAGTCCTTTTCACGCGTTTAGCTTTCACCTCAGTAGAGAAATATGATGAGGTTTTAGTGGGTGACTTAGAAGGCATTTTAGAAGGCGTTTTAGACAGCTCCTGACCCCCCTCGGCACTGCCCTGGGTCGATACCCCAGAATCCAGCCTTACGAAAGCCTGCACAGCCAACTCAGGAGTCCACCCCCTCCTCCCCTCTTTCTTTTTAATGAGTTTACCCCCCCTGCTTTGGACTTTACTACCTTTTCTACCTTTGCTGCGTGCCCCCTGACTTGTTGTCAACAGCGATACCCCAGCAGCAGAGAGAGCCGGGAGCGGCTGTGCGGTAGAGGGGGGTTCAATTGGGTTTAAGTTGAACTCTCTAAGAGTGGTAGCTCATGTGGAGACTAATGTAGTACGCTTCCCCTGCTCCGTGCCCAGACCTGGCCCTTAGTCCAGCACCCCCACTGCAGGAGACAGACCGGCTCACAATCAACTGACACCCTCCCTACTGGCTTCCTCACGTTACCTTCGAGGGCACGATCACTGGGCCCTCCTCTCCAGTGCTGTTAGGACTTCTTCGCTCCCTGGTGCTCACCACTCCCCGGTACTCCTCACCAGCACCTCCGGTGGCACCTTTGACACACACCCCTGGTGCGTCCAAGACACACTCTGTCTCCTTGTGCACACGGTCTTCAGGCGCTCTCCACTACTGCCCGGCTCGCATCATAATAGGCGTACTGCGCATCTGAGTCTCCCCTTTTCTCCTGGTGCACACAAGTTACCAGGCGCTTTCCACAAGTGCCCTGGCTGCACCACCACATGCTGACCCACATGTCAGAGACTCACTCCTTCTTAGTGCCCACGATGTCCCGGCACTCTTCACTAGTGCCTGGACTGCACTGTGACACGCACCACCTGCGCGTCCCCAATCTCGGCTCTCTTCCACGATGCCCAAAATCCACAGGCACTCCAACACCTACAGCCGCACCAAGACCCGCACCCTGCGCGTCAGAGTCTTGATTAGCTCCTGGTGCCCATGATCACCTTAGGAACCCTTCCGAGGTCTCAGGCTGCAATGACACAGTCCCACCACCGCACCACTTGAGACTTCCTGTAAACGTTTATGTTCCTGTGTTTCCCAACAGGGAGCCAGCTCACCTCGGGCCCTTGGGGTACAGGACGCAGCACGCAGCAAAGTCCTGCTCAGGAAGAGGGGGAGACACAACACACTGCAGCTCCCTTTCAGTCTCTCCTCGGTTAAGAGCTACAAACTGCCCACAAGCCCCAGATCACGGAGCAAGGGTCAAATGTCTCCCGCAGCCTATTCAGCAACTCTTCCTGAGGCAGAGGTTTTCTTCCTGATCTCAGACAGGTCAAAGCCGCCAGAGACTTGACCAGTCTGCGGAGTCTTCAAAGCGCTCCCAGCACTTCTCTGAACGATACCGAGACCGTTCTCGATGACATCATCAACATAACCAAAGTCTTGGGGTTACAGTTCTTCCTGTTATACCCCTCATTGTCTTTGAAGTTTCCTTGTGCTCAGGGGTCCCTAACCACTCCCTAAATCAGTCTTACATATCTCCCCCCCAGTGTCACCATCCTCTCTTTGATACTGGGGGCCTGGATCTTTAATCACTCAGAGGGAGATGGGTCTATTGTTTTATGGCTCTGAACCAGGCCTCTTCACCTCGCAAAGCCTTTCCTTCTCCCCGCTCCAGGTGCAGGGTGGCCCGGCTCTGTCTCCACCGCTCCCCTAGAGCACGACCTCCCTAGGCCTTTCTCACTTCTCCCAGATCCAAGCAGGCAATTCACATTCTGCTGAGACACACAAAAAAGGTCTAAAGCACAAACCCATCTATCGAAAAAGATGCGTTATGATGCTGTGAGTTCAGACATACCAAACTACACCCAACCTCCCCCATTCTGCCCTATGGGCAGGATGGCCTTTCACCAGAGAAAATGAAATGGAGAATTTTCAACTGTCAGGACCTAGCACCCAATCAGGTTCAGGTCCTACCTTTTACCTACTCTGCCCCTTGCCTAGGGGTTACCCAGGATGTCCTACAGGGGTGCCCCATGTGTATGCAAAAGGGAAAGTAAGGACTGAAAAGTGGTAGCACTGGTCAGGACAACATGCTAAAAACGGTCCAGTGGAAAAGCAAAACGTTTAAGTGAACTTTAGCCAACAAGGCCAAGTCCAACAATAACATCTTATAAATATAACTTCCCATTTGGGACAAGATAGAAAGATGGAGTTTAGTATGCCTGAACTCAGAATATAAAAATGCATCTTTTAGTAAGGATGGTTTCTATATAGTGTGTTTGAAAATCCCACTTTTAGAAAGTAGGTATTTTCTTGCTTAGCCAACCTGTGTGCCTCTGCTAGTTTTTTGATTGACTGTCTGGCTGGCTTTGGAGTGACAGGGGCTGGGGATGTGCATTCACTGTAGACAGCCACTGGGCCGAATAGACCTGGGCTGCATTTAGAGTAGAGGGAGGAGATTACCTTTCACCTGAATGGGCCTGGTCTGCTTACACAATGCTGTATCCACCTCCTGCCGCAAAGCCGGAACAAAGAGGACAAACCTGGTTTTGGCCGAGCACAGAGCCTCTCAGCCACAAGATACCAAATAGAAATGGAGTATAAATATTAGGGCCCAGACCACAGAACTTTTAGATTACTTCTGGTCTCGAGAGGAACCTCTGCCAAGGAAAAGAGCTGGGAAAGGTAAAGGGGGTTGGTCTGGGGTTGGCCTGCATTGGCTGTTTCAGGCAAGGAGAGGAAAAAGATTTTGCTTTGTGCTGTGTATCCTACTTGAAGAATATCTCCAAGGGCTTGAAAGCGAGCTTGTCTTCTGTTCTGAAGTCTCAGGAACACAAAGACGTCACCACCAGCTCCCCTGAACTCTCTTGCTGGGAGTTCTGACCTGCCAAGAGGTGCCTGTGCCTTTGTTGGGCCTCAGGAAGTTGTTACTTCTGCTGGGAGCTGGGACAATTGAATCAACTTAAGAAGTGTGATGCATCACACCCGTTTCCGACAGATCGCCATTGTGCCACTGAAAAAACGAACACAGCGCCTGCCAGCAACTGCAGAAATCACTGCACACTGAATCTTAGGCACCAATCTCTGAATTCCGAGATCACCCTACCAATTTGGACGCAGGCCCTGCTGTCCGACTGCAAGAACCAACGGATGTGGGTTCGTGGCGGGAGAGATCAACGCAGCGCCGGTGCCACTGTATCAAGAATCAACACATCCGTCAGGAGAGGAGATACTCGATGGGTCTGATGGGGGAGGAAGGTGGGGTGGGGGAGTGGGGTTTGGTTGGGGCACTATGTTGAGTTTAGCTGAATGGGCGAGTTGGGACAATGGAGGGATGAAGTTGGAGGGGGGGCAGTTGGGGGGAGGAGGGGGGGGGGGGGGACGGCTTGAGCACTGCAGTCACTGGCCAAACGGTCGAGCGCACTTTACACCACACACCAACAGGGTGCCTACATTGTCTCCGGGGGCTCTTTGACACACGAGATTGGCAGCACACGTACAGCACAAGAAGAATGCCTGAGCTTGGTGCTCGAGGTCGCTTGGTGAGACTCCATTGCTATGTCTGTAAGGACCCCAGATAGGAAGGCACACGGGGAGGGTCTTAAAGTGATGACCTGGAACGTTAACGGCCTAGGCTCTAGGATCAAAAGAGGTTTGGTTAATAATTATATCAAGCGATCTGGAGCAGATGTGATACTCCTACAGGAAACGCATTTGAGAGGTACGAAATGTGCCTTTCTAGCAAGAGGACAATATAAAGTCCTGGCTCACGCTGGGTTTACTTCTGGGTCTAGAGGGGTAGCAATACTGATAAAAATGTGCCCGCCAATGAGAGTAGCACAGGTTTGGACTGACACAAGGGGTATATATGTGGGAGTACGCGGGATGTGGGGAAGGAAGGAATACACATTTATCTCTGCCTATGCACCGCCTAAATTACAGACGTATACGCGAAAGGGAGAGTCTGACATCATTCTTAACACTTCTGACACGATCCAGATCCTGGGGGGGGACTTCAATGATGTAATGTGCCCATCGGTAGATAGGTCGGGAGACAGAGATAGACCCACGACCCTGACTCCATTGGCCAAAACCATGAATGCCCTGGGCCTCCTAGATGTGTGGAGATGGTTACACCGACTGCTCAGGCGTTCTCCTTCTTCTCTGGGGTGCATAAACTCTGCTCCCACCTGGACTATATCTTCATGGCGAGACAGACACTACAGGTATCAGATTTAGCGGAATACTGTGCACGAGGGATGTCCGACCCCGACCACTCGCCGCTGATATTAGAAGTAGGCAGGAAGGGACGACTTGAACCTGGAGTTCTCAGGCTGTCAGCCTGGGACTTAGAGCCTGGACTCCTGAGGGGTGACGTTAAGGTATATCTGGTGGAAAACGTAGGGTCTGTGGACTCAGGGGCTGTCCTGTGGGAGGCGCTTAAAGTGGTGCTCAGAGACAGGGCGCATTGTAGACTGGCGGACGCTAGAAGAAAGGGACAGGCGGAAATCCAAGAGCTGGAGACACAGATACTGCGACTAGAGACAGAACACTATCGCACTAAAGACCCAGGGACCCTGAGACAACTGGTTGATGTACAAGCCCAGTATAAACAATTAGTGACAGGAGAGGCCAAGACACAGGCCCTGGCTACCCTACACCGCATTTATGATGTGGGTGACAAGTCCGGAAGGCTCCTGGCATGGTTGAGTAGGAAGGAAAGAGATGAGAGATGGGTGGAAAAAGTGAGGGTTGGCCCTGATACGTGGACATGTACTGACACTGGGATAGCAGATGCTTTCGCCGACTATTATGGGACCTTCTATGAGACCCGTGATCTGGGGACCAGAGAGATGGCCCTGGAATATTTAGCAACCACTGATATACCGAAGCTAGAGGAGACGGACTGTGCGGACTTAGAGGCTGACGTCACGGAGGAAGAGATCAGGGTGGCGCTGTCAAAACTCCGTGCAGGTAAGGCCCCAGGCCTCAATGGATTCCCCGGAAAGTTCTTCAAGAAGACGGCAGACCTTCTGACTAAACACCTTTTAGGCATGTTCCGAGATGCTGAGGAAGAGGGTCAATTCCCGCTGGACCTCGGACAGGCCACGATCATCCCAATCTATAAAGCAGGAAAGCCAGTGGACGACTGCGCGTCCTACCGCCCCATCTCCCTGATGAATGTCGAGGCGAAACTTCATGCAACTGTTCTGGCTCTTCGTTTGAGACGAGTCATATCGCAACTGGTACATATAGACCAAACAGGGTTCATCCCGGAAAGGGCGACTAGATATAATCTCCATAGAACACATTACTGGCTCTGTGAAGTGAAAGGAAGGAAGGAACCACATTGGTTCCTGTCTCTGGATGCTGAAAAAGCATTTGACGCTGTACATTGGCCTTTCCTGGAGGGAGTACTGGAGCATATGGGCTTTGGGCCCAAGTTCCGGCGAAAGGTTCGCCTCCTATACTCAGGTCCTAGTGCTCGAGTCAGGGTAAATGGCACGACTTCCAAGGCCTTCCCAATACAGAGGGGAACCCGACAGGGATGCCCACTATCCCCCCTTTTGTTTGCCTTATCTATTGAGGTTGTGGCATGCGCGATTAGGCAGAACCCAAGAGTAACGGGATTCTGAATGGGACACACAGGGCTACAAGAGGAAAAACTGTCCCTCTATGCCAATGATGTGCTACTGTATGTGACGCAGCCGGAGACTACAATACCGGCGCTCTTCAGTACATTAGACCAATACGGGGCCAGATCCGGATATCAGATCAACTGGCATAAGTCGACACTATACGATCCCCGAGGGCAAACAGAGTGGCCCCAGCTGCCAGCAGACTGCAGAAGACCAATGAGGGTTTTTTGTACCTGGGGATATTTATAACAACAAACAGGGATACCTCCTACGACCGCAATATACACTGTGTTATTAGTAACTTCAAACTGGACGCAGGCAGATGGCAATTGCTCCCCTTGACCATTCTCGGAAGGGCTGCCATGTTCAAAATGATCTCCTTACCGAGATTCTTGTACGCATTTCAAAATGAAAACTTCCTGATGCAGCCCAAGACTTTCTGAGAACTGAATGCGGAATTGAGGTCATACCTGTGGTTGGGGAGGCACCCCAGGGTTGTACTGGAGACCCTACAAAGACACAAATATGATGGGGGGGATCTCCCTTCCTGACCTTGAGGCCTACTACTGGGCGGAACACCTGGCCCCCATCAATGACTGGGTGCACGTACCGGCCACGCACCCCACGTATGCGTTGGAAAGGCAGCCTATGGGCACGCACAACTGTTTGTACTACATAAATGAGGGGAAGCGACAGGCCAGGCTGCTGCCAGCCACTAGACTTACTTTGAGAGCATGGAAGAGGGCCTTGAAAGCCAAAGGATGGGCACATAGACCTTCAAGACGGACCCCGATTTGGGATTGCTCCTGGCTGAAAGAAATTGGTAAACTGAGAGGTTTCAGAGGCTGGGACGACATAGGCATTTCAACTTTAGGAGATGTGGCTAAGAGTGGGACCCTGAAGTCATTTAAATCACTGCAGGCGGAATTTGAGCTCCACCGCTCACAGTTTTTCAAATATATGCAATTTAGGCACGCATGGCGAGCGGAAAGGACATTACAGGAGGCAATCCCTGAATATGCACCTCTGGAAGGCCGCCTGCTGCAGGAAAAGATTCCCGAAAAGACGGTCTCCCTGACGTATAAGACGATTATGAATAATAAACCGGACAGACTGGAGGACCTCCGGGCTGTATGGGAGAGGGAGGTGGGGGAGATGGATGAGGTGGACTGGGGGATGGTGTTAATGCATCCTAGAGAGGTAGCGATTAAGTCGCGACTCCGCCTGATACAATTTAAAATCCTACATAGGGTATACTTTGACAGGACGCGTCTCTTTAGGATGGGGAGGATACCGGACCGCAGCTGCTTGCGCTGCGGAAGAGCACATGGAGATTTCTTACATACACTGTGGTCGTGTTCACATATACAAACGTACTGGGGGGAGGTCACCGCTGAACAGATTGAGGTACTAGAGATAGATATTCCATTGGATCCGAAACTTATCCTGTTGGGGATGTCCAATGATGTGGACCTGGCCCGTCCACTGCTGATCTTCTTAGCGCTAGCACTGGTGGTAGCCAAAAGGGAAGTTGCAGGAAATGGGGGGCGCCGGATGCACCACAGTTAGGAGAGTGGAGGAGGGGCATTGATTTATACATGGCGGCCGAAAGGGTTACGTATAAGGCGAGAGGGTGTCCGAAAAAAATACGTAAAATATGGGGCAAATGGAAACACTACCATGGTTTAGATGGAGGACTATAAGAGAGGCACTTTGTAAGTACCAAGGCTACATACTTAGGAAGGGGCTGTCCGAGTTCAAGAGACTGTACATCACGAATAAGTGGACAAGCCATTAATAGAGGTAAACTGGACTAATAATAAGAGGGACATTTATTCTGTTGGAATGTGTGGGGGGGGAGTGGGGTGGAGGGCGTGGGAGCCTTGACTTGACAGTGACATGCTTGTTATGTAACTTGAAAATAATAAAAATGTTTAAAAAAAAAAAGAATATATGGCAATGCAAATACAGTATTTACTAACTGTTATGACAGGGAGCAAGATCTTCAACACACATAGCATGGACTCCACTTCAGTCTTCCACAGTCTTTCTCCAATTGCTTTTTGCAGGCAGCTCTTTTTATACACAATTGAATAATGGTTCAGTACAACAGTAAATAATAATTTACTTGCAAGTTACAGATTTAAGAACAAAAAAAACACTAGAGGACGTGTGACCCCCATAACCATGGTGTCTGACTTAATCCATTACACATTCTTTACTGTACTCCCAACTATGTTTGATAAATTAAGCATTCTTCTGTTCATGAATGCAAGTGCGTTCATGGTAAATGTAATTTAAGTGAAGTGTGTGCTTTTAGTATTGTGCCCCTAAGAAACTGTTTGGAGGCACGGAGTGCCAATGGACTAGTGTGTCAAAATCATACATGCTTTCAAGTTTACTAAATAAAAGTTGGCCTTTAACTGAGAAAAAAAAAGAAAAAAAAAAATCAACACATCCCTGAATCCCCGCGTATCACACCGGGGCACCAAGTTTGTCAGGCCGCAGTAAGAAACCAACGCATCACCTCCTTTTCAGTAGGAAACCAATGCATCGCCTTCCCTGTGTGGCAGTAAGGAACTGACACATCATCTCCACTGGAGTAAGGAATTGAGACATCACCTTCCCTAATCCTAAAGAACTCATGCATCACCTTCCCGGCATCTCTTTTTGTTTATGATTTTGATGGATCCAAGGTACTTTTAGTCCCCATTAGGATGTCGGGTGGATCGCCACCACCCGCATGGTGGTGGCGATCTGCCCAACATCCGTCCCCGCCCGCCACCCATTTCCCCCCCACCCCCCACCATAATACTATGGCGGGGGGACCGCGGCAGACGGAAAGACTGTCTGCCGCTTTTCCGCCCGGTCAATAAGTTGACCGGGCGGAAAGGAGTTTGATATAGTGGCGGTGTCTGTTAGACACCGCGAACCATATTATTATGGGGCGGACACATACGCAAAGGCATGCAGGAATCACTTGCGGAGGCCCATTGCGGGCCCCCAGGGATTCTGGGGGGTGGGGGGGTGCAAATCATTTCAATATACAAAGTGGCAGGCACCTCACAGTGCCTGTCACGTTGTACATTGAACTGCCTGACTGCATTTTTAGCATTGCAGCGAGCGGTGCTTTCAGCACCGCCCTCCGCCATGTTAAAAATACGGGATGCGCCCGCCACTGTGGCGGGTGCATCCTAATGGCCCAAGCAGGACCGCCGCCCTTATGGCAGGCGGTCCCTTTTTGCATCAGGATGGCGGGCGGACAAAGTCCGCCCACCACCCTAATGACCCCCTTTGTGTTGAAAGTATTGCATCTATAGTTTGCTATGGACATAACTATTTTTACCTTTTAAAAGTCATATATTGATAACTGTATTGTGGATTTTTGTTGTTTTGGTATTGTTTGGTTTAGATAAAAATTACTTATTTTTCTAAACTGGTGTAGTGTCCATTTGTAGTGTTTTCCCTGTATTACTGTGTGTGTGCACAAATAATTTGTACACTGCCTCTGAGATAAGTCTCTCTGTTCGTTTCACGCTGCCAAGCGGGGGAGCAGGTGTTATTTTAGAAGTGTATCCCCCTTACCCTGACTAGCAGTGGTGGCTCGCCGAGGGAGTGCTGCTGTGGGGTGGGACAGGAAAGGGGCAGGGTGGTGGGTAGTAAACTACGGCATACTCTGTTACGGAGTTAAGTACATACATAAATAAAACTATTTACATTGCGCGCACTGCAACACCAACTCCCTGCTGCTTTATTGAAATGCAGGGAGGCTGCGCTGACTCCCCCGCTGCCCTGTTGACCACCACCTCTCGGGCAAATACTAGAAAGAAGGGGGCTGCGCAGTCCCCGAATCTCCAGGTCTGCCACCTTAAAATTAAATGCGGGGCATGCAGACCCCCACCAGCCCTTGGGACAAGCACCTCGCCAGGGCTTTACCTAAATTAAATATGGGGGGACTGCTATCGCCCTGGGGCGGTGTAATGCAATGGAGAGGGGTGTGCCTCCCTCCTGGAGACATAGATGACCCTGGGGACTGTCACTTCCCAGGGCTTTATTTAAATTAAATGCAGGGTAGCCACTATTTAGCCACCTCCCAGGGCCAAATAGAGGAAGGGGGGGTGCACAGGCCCAAAGCCCTGGGACAGCCACATCCCTGGGGCAATATTGAAATTAAATGTGGTGGTGATCTGACACCCAGCAGCCCTGGGGAACGCCACCTCCCAGGGGATTTACTTAAATTAAATGCGGGGAACCGGCACCTTCTAGGGGCTGTGTAGTATAATTGAGGGGGTGCGTGGCCCCCATCCTTGAACCACAGATAACCCTGTTGACTGCTGGCTCCTACTATGCCCCGCGGTGCTGCTCCCGCCAAGCCACAGAATACTTTCCACTTCCAGCAAGCAAGAGCAATAACAATTATCTTGCTTGCTGGAAGTGGAGCAAAATAGCTTTCAGACATAGAGAAATGCCTTTCCAGCAGCTCCCTATGTCTGAAAGAAATGTTAGCCCCTGCAGGAGGTGGAGAGCTGGCAGGGACTCCAGCAGCCTTTATGTGCCCCCTGCGGTCCTCAACAAAAGTCACTTGGTGCCCTAAGTGGGACCAGGGCACCCATACTGGAGGCTGGGGATGGGGTTCTCGGGTCCAACATTGACCCGTGGATGGTGGCCGCTTGACCCCCCTCTATCTGTACATTTCCAGGCCCTGTGGGATTGGGTTACCTGGGCCACGTGGCCCATCTCTCCCACTAGTAAAATATTTTTTTTAAAGGCTGGGCCAGGGGTATGAGGTCCCTGCAGCCAAAATCAGTCCGGGAAGAGGAGCCGCGCAGCTTCCCTGTTATGTTATGTTATGTTATTTGTGTCTTTTATAGCGCTCGCCTACTCGGAAGAGTGTCCCGGCGCTTTATTGACAGCCTGAAAAAGACAAACACAACACACAGATTAAAAGAGAACAGGGTAAGCAGTAAAAAGAAGTCTAGGAGGCAAAAAGCCAAGTTTTCAGGCCCTTCCTGAAGGCCAACAAGTTTGAGGTACTGCGCAATGTCAGGGGCAGAGAGTTCCAAAGCTGTGGAGCCCGGGACATAAAGGAGCGACCTCCAATACGGGCCTTCCTCACACGAGGAACAGTGGCAAGAAACAGCGACTCTGATCTCAGAGATCGTGAAGGACGATAGAAGACGAGCCTCCTTTTAAGGTATTTAGCTCCTGCGGCATAAAGGGCCTTGTGAGCAAGAGTTAGGGCTTTGAAAACTATCCGCTTCCGGATAGGCAGCCAATGAAGGGACTGCAACAGGCCAGAAACTCTGACTCGACTATGCAGGCCAAAAATGGCACGCTCTGCCGCGTTCTGGACCACCTGCATCCATTGCAGGAGATATTCCGGCAGGCCAAGATATAGGACGTTGGAATAGTCCAGTCTTGAACCGATCAAGGCCTGTACCGTAGTCCTCTTGTGGTCCTCGGAAAGCAAAGGGAAAAACTTCCGAAGCATGCGGAGAAGACCAAAACAGGTGCCAGTGAGGGCAAGGATCTGAGATCCTAAAGTCAGGCCATTGTCAATTTTGATCCCCAAATTCTTAGCTAGCTGAGACGACCGCACCGGAGGAGACATGTCAGCGGGCCACCATACCTGCCAGTCCGGATCGGATTGACAGCCGAAGAAGAGTACCTCTGATTTATCTGAGTTGCACTTGAGGCTGTTCAGTTGGAGCCATTTGAAAACAGCCCCAAGGCACTCATGGATACTCTCTCCATCAAAATCCTCTCCTTTCTGATAGGTAAAGAGCAACTGGGTGTCGTTGGCGTAGAATACGATCTGGGCCCCGAAAGACTCAGCCAAGGCCGCCAGAGGGGTCATAAAGATGTTGAACAGAGTCGGGCTCAACAAAGAGCCCTGCGGGACTCCGACTCCCAATGGTGGCATCTCAGCAGAGCTAAAGAAGGCCCAGACCGTTTGTCGGCAGCCAGCCAAAAATGATGTAAACCAGCTAAGCACTGTCCCCCTCAGACCGATCTCATGAAGTCTGACGAGCAAACCAAGCATTATCAGCATGGCTCTGCCACCCGAGTCCAGCGTCTCCTTGATGGCTTCGGACACCTCCAGCAGCGCAGTCTCAGTGCTAAGATTAGGGCGAAAGCCCGATTGAGTGGAATGAAGCAGATCGTGTGATTCCAAAAAATTAGAAAGCACAGTGTGCATGTGCTTCTCCAGGATCTTAGCCAATGCAGGAAGGAGAGAAATGGGCCTGTAATTGGCCAAGACCTCGGGATCTAAACCAGGCTTCTTAATAAGGGGAATGACCATAGCCTGTTTCCAGGCCGGTGGAACCACCCCCTGGCTCAAAGAGAGATTCAGGAGGGGATTAACCAGCGGATTTACCACTGCCGTCATCTTCGCCAGAAATTTGGCCGGACATGGGTCGAGCAGCGAACCCAATTTAAGATTGGCCAAGAGTGTCAATGACGAAGGAGTTGAAATAGGCGGAAAGTCTGTCAGGACTGACCCTTGGGGAACTGATGGAACTGGTCCATCCTCAAAGCAAGGGGAGACAAAAGCCGGCCTCAATGGAAAAGAGTCCTGAATCAGCTTAATCTTAGTGGTAAAGAAGCATGCGAGATCCGACGCCCACGTCTCGGTGGGGGCGGTCTGGGTCGCATTCGATCGTGGGGCAATGAATTCCTTAACGATAGTAAAGATCTCTTTGCAGGAATTCGAGGCAGCCTCAATCCTCCTAGCAAAGTAACTCTTCTACTCAAGGAGGATATCTCGATGATAGGCTTTGACCATGGTTCTATATTCGAGTCTGGCAGCTGGATCGTACTGAGCTCGCCAGGCCCTTTCCGCCACCTTGCATTGCCTGCGGAAGGCAAGCAGCGCTTCGGTGAACCAGGTAGCAGAGACCCGTTTGGACAGCGAACGAGGAGCCCTCGAAGGGGCCAAGTCATTCAGCCTGTCCACAAACCAGGCCTGCAGAGACTCCAGGTCCCTATCCAGAACCCCCGTGAGAGGGCAAGGGTGTTCGCACAGTGCCTGCGCCAACATTTCTGGGGTCACCCGATGGTATGCCCTCGACGCTGATCCTTGCTGTCTGGGGGCACTGCTCTGGGGTTTCTTATTGCCCAGTATGTGAAAGTTGACCAACCGATGGTCTGTCCACAGGACCGGCAAGAGTGCCGTCACCTCTATGGGGGACGTAGAAAAGACCTGATCCAAAGTATGGCCTTTATCATGCGTTGGTTCAAAAAGATAGGGGGTAAGGCCCCTACCCTGTTAGAAATGACCCGGGCCCCAGGGGGTGAGGTCCCCAGGACAAAATGGGCCAGGGGAAGGGGTCCCAAAATATATTTTCTAAAAAAAGGCAGGGGTTCAATTGACCACTGCCTACTATTAAGAAATTAGACTTTAAGGTTTCATTTTTTATTCAACACATCCCGTTTTCTTTAACGAAACAGACTGCATTTTTAAAAACAAGATTGCTTTAGTTAAAAACAATCACAGAAATGGTGGTATACTGGCCTCAGCAGGCAACCATCCCTATGATGGCTGTAATTCCTAATTCCTTATGGGTCACAAACTGTGACCTACCTCATTAATATTCATGAGATATTTCGATTTGCAACCCACAAGGAATCCCTAAGTGTCATTCATTGAGTTTCATACATTAGAAATACTGATATCCCTTCTATAGAGCCCTTCATAGTCCTGCACAGTGCTACCTTTTAACCAGTCACCTATTATCTTGACTGAGTAGTCAACAAAATCATTGCTGGTCTCACTCGAGGTTTTGTGAGACTCCTTGAATGTAATGCTGTACTATTCAGTGGTGAGTCCACAACCCTCAATCATGGTCTCCCTCATGAGGTCATAGAACCAGCATCTGTCTCACTGAGTACCAGAAGTCTGGAGATATCAACCTGTCATGCAAAATGGTGTGACTGACACAAGGAGCCCTCAGGGCAGTGATTGGTATTCCATTCACCTCGATGTGATGGAAGTGGGGGGCATATTACCAAGCAATAGCGATAATTATCGCTATTGCTTGGTTAGCGTGAAAAAATTATCGCAGATAAACCTTGGTATTACCAAGGTTTATCGCAAATGCGATAAAAATCGGCCACAATGCATGAATATCGCTGAAAAGTCAGCGATATTCATGCATTAGCGAGCTAATGCTCTTAGCCATGTTATCCACCTCCCATTGGATAACATGGCTAAGAACTGCTCAGGGCAGGTGTTAGCTTTTAGAGATATTCGCACTTAGCGCGAATATCTCTAAAAGTTGGTAATAGGAGATAGCGATGTTAGCGACTGTTTCCAGTCGCTAACATCTTGGCACGCCCACTTTGCATGTCATTAGTGATAAATATCACTGACATGCAAAGTGGGGCCCAAGATGGTCGCTATCTCCTACTAGCTGTCGCAAACTGGTGTTAGCGACAGCTAGGTAATAGGGAGATAATTTTATCTCCGCTTTCTTGGCTTTTAAAGCCAAAAAAGCGGAGATAAACCCCCTTGATAATATGCCCCTGAGTGCTTCCCTCTAGAATCCCCAATTCACTTTCTGGTTCTACTTTGCAGAGTTGTCCTTATCCGAGGAGCAATTCTCAAAGGCTACACTGACAACCCCAGTGCCTACTTTTTTTCTTGGGACAAGCTAAGTCCCCTCTGTAGTACCCAACCTGCTGACAATCAAAGCAGGGCTTACTGTCTATAAACTCTAAAAACCTAGGTTCCCCACTACTCTGTTTGCCACTAGAGTTGGGGTAGGATGCACTATCCTCTTTTGTGAGGGCCTGGGTCCCTGAAGGAATTTTTTGGAGAACTTACCACATCCACCTTTACCATTCTTTGGGACTAACCCCACTTTCTTAGACTCTCACCCATGTTGCTTTTTGTGAATCCATTCTAGTCCTAACCTATTTATCAGCCTTCTCAGCCAGCTCGCTGAGACTAGAATGTGATGTATCTACTAGATGCTGATGTAACATTTCTGATGTACAGTTTGCTAAAATGTGCTCCTGAAAAATCAATTTGGAGAGACCTACATAATCCTGCACCTTGTTACCTTTTGACCAGTCACCTAGTTTCTTGACTGAGAAATTCAACAAAATCAACACAGGTCTGACTCGAAGTATTGTGGATCTCCCTGAAGTTAATCCTGTACTCTTCAGTGGTGAGTCCAAAGCCTTCAATCAGGGTCTCCTTCGTGAGTTCAGAGGACTCAGCATCTGTCTCACTAAGTATCAGGAGTCTATCCGTGCACTTGCCTGAGAACAGCTCTCAGAGATAAAAGCCCATTGTTTCTGGTGTAACCTTGTCATTCTTCAAGCTCTCTCCACAGTAGAGAACCAATAGGTTATGTCGTCACCTTCCAAATATTTAGGGACAATCCCTTTGAGGATTGTGGGGTCAAAATCTTAATCTTTCTCCCTATTTAAGATTTTGCTGCCACCAGAAATGGATCCCAAGCCCATTTAAGCTCTTCATTTTTCTATTGCTAAGATTGTAGCCTCAAGGGCTATTCTTCTAGCTGGTCTTTGAAGATCAGGAATTTCCCCTTCTGTTTCTTCAGGGCTACTGCGAGAAGTACATCTAGTAGGGGTGCTGTCAGTAGGCAGATCTGAGGACTCATCATGATCCTTACTGACATCTCCATCACCTGCCCCATTAGGGCTTTATTCCATTGCCCTGGCTTTATCAATTTCAGCAAGCAACTTTTGGAGATGTTCCTTTGTGGGGGATAGACCCCATGGGAAGGTTGCATGCTTTACAGAGGCCCTTAGGTTGGGCCAACAAGTTTCTTTTCGGTACACTGATTCAACACATGGTTATGTACCCTCTGTCTCAGACATAAAATTAAATCAGTTGGGGTCTTTTTAGGAATTCAATAAAAACATTCTATCAGTCAATTTAAGGAATAACTCTCTAGGATACTTTTTAAATTTCAAAACAACAATGGCTGGTGGATTTCCCAAGGCCCTAACTGTTCAAATTAGAAATTTGGAAAAAAACAAAAATTGGAAAATCAAAAAGTTTTTTGGGCAACTAAAGTCAATTGTGGATTATTTTGTGGAATCACAATACTGATAGAGCGGTACAACAAATGCAAACCTTTGTATCCCAGCACCGAACCACCAATGTAGAAACTTGTTCTTTATATAGTGTACTAAAATAAGGTACACTATGCAGAGAATCCAGCTGACCTTTACCTATTTAGAGGGGTTATAATGATAATCCCAAATGCTCTCTTTTATGGTAGTGTGGGCCAGAAGTTTAGGCTTATCAGAGGATAGTGTTAAGCACTTATTGCACACACAGAGAAAGTAAGAGAGACACTCAATAAAGACATCCAACACCAATTTAAAAAAACACAGGTTTTTATATGAATTTAGATACAAGATCATCATAATCAAGTAAGTACTTTTCGAGATAGTGATTTTTCAAGACACAGAAAATGCTCTGTATCTGTAGCTTTATGTTGAAAGTATTTTTTCAGCACAACATACAAGGACAAACATACATCACCATGGAGCGACTTGTTAGGGCGGGCAAAGCCTCATCCCCATCGAAGAACTATCAGGTGCAGTTCGTATGTGCTAGTCCATTACAGCAGTACATAGTATGCTTTGTCGCAGTATGAGATGACATTTTCATTGCACACACCCCCCCAAAACCCCAACTACCCAACTCCCCGGCCCCCCTGCCCCCTCCCTTCGTCCAGTGCACAGACCCTATCCAAAAAGTACACCAAAGCTACCTCCTACAAGAAAGCGATTCTCTCATCAATTCACGGGGCTGGCGTTGCTGGGCTCGTGAGCCGCAATAGGCGGAGGTATTTAGGACCGGTAAGTTCTTTAAATTCTGTGAGCAGTAAGGATTGAAATGGTTGCCAAAGCTCATTAAACTGCGCTATATCTCCCGCCGCTGTGAGCGACAATTTCTCCATGCCCAACACGTGCCACAATCTATGGAGCCAGCCCGTGATAGAGGGTGTTGTGGTAGTGCGCCAATGTATCAGGATGTTTTGGACTGCTGAACCTAGTGTGATGGCTATCTGCCTACCCCTACAGGATCTGAGCGGGTACATCAGTCCATTCGGGAGCCCTAGCAGGGTGTATGCTGGAAAGCATGGTAGTTCAATGCCAAAATTGGAATCAATTTCATCCAGCACTTCCTTCCAATAGGTTTCCAGGAGTGGGCAGTCCCATAGAATTTGCGTAAGTGTTCCCCGGTGCCCGCACCCTCGCCAACATGTGTCTTCCTTGCTACCGTCAAATTCGTGAACCCGCTCCGGTGTATAGTACCAATAGGTAGAGACCTTAGTCAGTGTGTCAGTGAGACCCATGTGGTATGCTGAATGCCTCGCTCTGTAGGATATGTGCTCCCAGTCTTTAGGGCTTAATGTCCTTCCCAGCTCCCGCTTCCAGGGTTCTCACCCCGGGTTATAGAGGTGTGTTGAAGGCGGTTGTAGCAATCTATAGAGGTCTGTAATCAATTTCGAATCCGATGTACGTGACAGTAACCATTTTTCATACGGTAGGAGGTGCCTATCGGCCGTCTCTCGCACCTGTGGTTGAAGAGCCCAGTGGCGAGCTTGCATATAGCGGTGTCTCTCGGTCTCAGGGAGTGAAAACTCCTGGCGAAACTGCGGGAAGGGGACAACCCCCTCTGGGCCATACATGTGACACAGGGCTCTACACCCCACCTGCCTACAGTGTGTGAATGCTCCCTTTTCCATTCCTGGGGTAAAGTCCGGATTGTCCACCAACGGTGTGAGCGGCGACGGGAACGAAGTGAGGCCACACGCAATGCTAGTGGTATCCCAGACCCGCAGGGGCACTCTTGTAATAAAGGAGGCGTACAAGTTTTTAGGTCGGTGAGTCCGGCGTAGAAATGGGATTTCCTGCAAAGGTGTGCCTGCCACCGCCTGGTCCTGGAAGAGCCAGTGCTTGTCGGCTCCCACTTACTCCATTCCACGAGATAACGCAACTGCGCTGCTTGGAAATATTTACGGAAGTCAGGTATTCCCAAACCTCCCGCCTCAGGGGCCAACAGTGAGAGGGCTCTGCGCATCCTGGGCTTTTTCCCCTGCCATATAAAGCGCGAAACATCCGTCTGTAGTTGCGGGATCCAACCGACCGGTGGTTGGAGCGGTAGGGCCCGGAACAAATAAAGCACCTGTGGCAGGACCGTCATTTTAACGGCGGCTATCCTGCCCAACCAGGAGAGGGTGCTGCGGTTCCATCGGTCCAATTCCTCCCTGATCTTCGCACCCAAGGCCATGTAGTTGGCTGATACCATGGCCGGTAAAGTGGGAGCTATCTGGATCCCCAGATAGGGTACCGCCTCTGATGACCAAAGAATGGAGAATTGGTTCTGTAGGTGGATCCTAGTGGCCGGCTCAAGGGAGATATCCAGAGCCACTGACTTTCCCATGTCTAGTCTAGTCTAGTCTGGAAATTTGTATTGCGCAGAACATATCACATCCCGTGAGGGAGTCTCATGGCGCATGCGGACAGTCCCAGAGAAAAAGAGGAGAGATCCTAAAAAAGGCAAGACCTAGCTGAAAAGCCATGTTTTCAGCAATTTTCGGAACCTCATGTGCTCGGTCGTTGCACGGATGTTCAGCGGAAGTTTGTTCCATAGGAGGGGTGCCATATGGGAAAAAGCACGTCCCCCGTTTCTGACTGTTTGTACTCTAGATGGAGTGAGTAGGAACTTGGAGCTGGATCTCAGTTCTCGTCCGGGCTGGTACCAGGTCAATTTTTGGTTCCAGTATTTGGGTCCAGTACCATGCATATGTTTATGAACTAGACACATGATTTTAAAAATGACTCTTTTTTTTATTGTGAGCCAGTGTAGGTTTTTTAGGCTTGGAGAGGAAGGGGATCGTTTTGGGAGTCCAAGAATCAGACGGGCAGCAGTGTTTTGAACAACTTGTAGCCTCTTTATATGGCACTCATTTATGGCAAGCAGGATGGAATTACAGTAGTCTAACCTATTTATTATGAGGCCCTGCACTAGAACTTTGCGAGCTTCTTTTGGTATCCATTTGAAAGCTCTGCGGAGGCTTCGCATGATTCCAAAACAGGTCCCGACAGTATGGTTCACATGGTCCTTCATGGATAATTTATTATCCATGTGGATTCCGAGGTTGCGAACGGATTCTTTTGGGACCGGACATTCCCCCAATTCCGGGGGCCACCAGTCTTGAGTCCAATGTGTACTCGCTTGACCAAAGGTCATTATTTCAGATTTTGCACCATTTAGTTGTAAGTGGTTCAGAGTCATCCAGTTTTTAACCTTGATCAAACACTCTTTAAAACGTTCTTTTGTATCATTGATATCATGGTCAAGGGTAACAAGTATTTGCGTGTCATCCGCATATGATAACACGTCAAATCCATGTGCCCTAATGAGTTTGGCCAGAGGGGCCATATAAACATTAAAAAGCGAGGGACTGAGGATTGAGCCTTGAGGCACACCCCTGGTAACTGGCCGTGTACTGGCCAAAGTTTCATCAGTTTGTAGTGTGGTAGTTCGATCGGACAGATAACTGATGAACCACCTTAGAACCTGCCCCTTGACACCATACTCCCACAGTCGTCTGACTAAGATGTGATGGGAGATGGTGTCAAAGGCAGCCGATAAGTCTAAAAGTACCAGAATGCATGACTGATGTTTGTCAAGGGCACCTCTGATGTTGTCGGTCACCTCAATCAGGGCTGTCTCCGTGCTGTGAGCAGCGCGGAAGCCTGACTGTGAGGTGTCGAGTAGATTGTTCCTCTCAAGATAGCTTATCAGCTGCTCATTTACGAATGCCTCCAACACTTTCCCTGGAAAGGGTAGCAAGGAAATAGGGCGATAGTTTGAAAAGGTGTTTACATCCGCACCGGGCTTTTTTAGTAGTGGTCTGACTCTAGCCGCTTTCCAGATTTGAGGGAATTCCGCTTCTATCAGGGATGTGTTTAGAAGGCAAGAGAGGGGATGGGCCAACACTGGGGCAAGGGTTGAAAATAGTTTGGATGTTAGATGGTCGCAAGGAGATCCGGATTTGATTTTATGCCCTAGGCGTAAGATTTTTTCATCATTTAACAATTCAAAAGTGGACCAATTTGTGGAAGAGACGACTTGGTTCATGTGTAGCTCTTTTTCAAGATGTTGAAGAGAGATGTTTTCTATGTTGAATGGTTGACATATTTTTGTGATTTTGTCGTCTAAGAACATTGAAAGGTCTTCCGTCCACTCTTGGGTTTTTGGGGCCTCTTGTGAACTTTTAACGGACGTAAGTTCTTTTAGTATGTGATGGAGCTCTTTGGACGAGTTTTTAGCTTTACTTATGCGTTCAGCTATATGGGGTTTTTTTGCCGCTTTTATTTTCCTCATGTATTCAGTATGCAGGGTTTGATAAATTTTGCGATCATTGGGGTTTTTTGTTTTACGCCAGGTTTTTTCAGCATTTCTTGTTTGAGTTTTAAGATGTTTTAATTGATCGGTAAACCATGGTGAGGTTTTTTCCCTACAGTGTACCTTTCGTAGGGGGGCTATTTTATCTAGTGTTTTATGGATGGCGGACTCCAGATGCATAGCTCCAAGGTGTACGTTTTCTTTAAAATTAATGTGGTCTATTTCGAAATTTTCTGAGAAAGAAACCTGGGTGATATTCTTCATGTTCCTGCATGTTTTTAGCTTTTTGTTTATTGTAGTTTTAGCTCTATGGCCACTTATGGAGAATTTTACCAGAAAGTGGTCGGTCCATAATAATGGGGTGGGGGTCTTTAATGTGACATTAGGTGAATTTGTAAATAAAAGATCAAGAGTATGGCCCGCTAAGTGAGTGACATGTTCATTTTAAACCCCGCGACCACGCCAAAGGAGGCCAGCTCCTCGATGCAGGCCGGCAGGGCCGTTCGGGGCTCGTCAAGCGACAAGATGACATCGTCAGCGTAGAGGCTTATAGCGTGTGTGAAACCTCCCACCCGCACCCCCGTCACCGCCGGATTGTCGCGGACCCGTTGGGCGAACGGCTCCATATAAAGCGCGAAGAGTAAGGGCGAGAGCGGACATCCCTGCCTAGTGCCTCTTTCGATGTTAAAGTCGCTAGAGTTATACCCATTCACGCGAACCACAGCAGTCGGCTGTCTGTAGCAGTTAAGGATCATAGAGCGGAACTTATCCCCTATGCCCGCCTTCACATGAACTCGTTCCAGGTAAGGCCAGTGCACTCGGTCGAACGCCTTCTCCGCGTCCACCGCTAGCATCATTCTTTCCCCCGGAATCTGGGAGGCTTTCTCTAGCAGGTGGACGATCCGTTTCGTGTTGTCAACCGTCTTCCTCCCCGGGACAAAACCAGCCTGGTCAGGATCTATGAGACCGGGTAAGTGAGGGGCCAGTCGGGCGGCCAGGATTCCCGTGTATAATTTTAAATCTACATTCAGAAGAGATATCGGTCTATAAGATCCGCATTGCTTCGGGTCCCTCCCAGGTTTGGGGATAACTGTAATGGAGGCCCGTAGAAGATCAGGCGGTATGACCCCCGGTTCAGCAAACGAGTTGAAAAGACGAGTAAGGATAGGGGCCAGCGACGTGCAAAACGTTTTGTAAAAGAGGGAGGTGTTGCCATGTTTAAGCCTGGCGATGGCAGAAATCCCCTCCTCCATCCTGATGTCCCAATTTAAGTGCTCCGCCTGCAAGGGATCCAGGGAGGGCAAGGAGACCGAATCCAAATAGGCGGCCATGGCCGTCTCATCCGGTGGCTCACTAGTGTAGAGATCCGCGTAAAACCTGCGGAATACGGCTGCAATGTCAGCGTCTTCCTTCTCCACCATTCCAGTAGGATCAGATATCTCTTTCACCAGCTGACTCTGGCGTGCTACTCGAAACCTGTTGGCCAGCAATTTGCCACAACGGTCCCCCCCTGTGTAAAAGGTATGGCGCAACCGGAGTGCCGCGTACTCCGCTCGGTCCAGGTCCCGGGCCGCCAGGAGCTTTCTCGCTTCCTTGAGCTGCCGCCAAATTCTGGGGGCCCCTGTCCTTCGATGTATCTGTTCGAGCTCGCGGACCTGATCGGTGAGTTCTGCCCTCTTGGCCTGTCGCTCTTTATTTTCGGCAGAGGAGATCGCCAAAAATTCCCCCGGAGGACTGCTTTCAAGGCTGCCCACTGTGTGGCCCGGGCGGTGTCAGAGTTGTCGTTGTGAGTTAGATATTCCCAGATCGCGTCCTCAATACGGTCCACCACCACCCGCCTGTGCAATAGAGTGTCGGGGAGGCGCCATGTTCTTGAGGGCGAGCTGTCGGAGGCAGACACAACGTAGCATCGACCGGGGCGTGATCCGATAGAGACAACACACCCACATCCGACCCCGAGACCAGCGCTTGCACCGGAGACGTGACCAAGAGGTGGTCTAGACTTGCATATGTCTTGTGTGCGTGGGAATAATACGAATAATCCCTGTCCATGGGGTGCATGTATCACCAAAGATCAAGGAGGTCTACCTCTGCCAGCCGCGCCCTACAGCCGGCGGAGAACTCCCCGACCTGCAGGGAGCGCTGCGCCGACCTGTCCGTAGTGGAATCAAAAACCATGTTAAGATATCCCCGAGAATAATATGTCTATCTTGTGAGGCGGTAATATCCTCAAACGCCGATAGTAGGAAACGTTCCTGCCGTTCATTAGGGCTGTACAAGGACCCGATCGTAAAAGTAAGAAACCCAATCCTAAACCGGTATGCCAACAGCCTGCCTTTCTGTTCGGTGAACTTGTGGAGGATTTCCCCTTCAAAGTGTCTGGCTACCAGTATCGCCACCCCCGCTGTCTTAGTGGTACAGGAAGAGAAGAATTGTGACGGGTACTTATGGGAGCGTAGTCTGTGTGTGTCCTGTGGCAGCAGGTGCATCTCCTGAAGGAGACATATGTCCGCACGAGTAATTCTTCAGAAGAGAGAGCACTGCCCGTCGCTTGACAGGATTATTCAAACCCCTGACGTTCAGGGTCACAACCTTAAAAGTGTCAGGAGGCATCGGGAAAGATGTGGAAGAAGGCTTAAAGACCCCGCTCGGATAAGGCGGAGTGCATGAGCGCCCCTAACGGTACCAGAAGCTGCAAAGCAAAGAAGAAAGTGCAGGTGTTTGTGCAGCTTCCCCGCCCAGGCAGACTAAGGTGTATGAAAATCGCCAGAATATCTAGTAGCCACACAGTGCACTGGACGACCCTCCCCCCCTTCCCAACTCCCGGATCCCTTCCCCATCCCGATCCCCTCCAACTCCCCAGGAACATCCCCCCAAACTGCCCACCCTGCCCCCTTCCTTCCCCACTCCACCTTCCCCTCCTCCCTCCATCCCAACTCCCCAACTGTCCCCAACCCCGACCCGCAACTGGAACCACCCCAACAACCCCCTCTCCTCCCCCCCTGCTCCCTCAACTGTGCCCACGATTCCATTGTCCCAGTCCGGTCCTCAGCGGACAAGTCTGCGGAAAGTTACTCAAGTGGACCTCCAGCCACTGCCCGCCCCCCCCGCCACCTCCCCCGCCCCGAACCCCCAAACCTGCATTGTCTGAATGGCTATGTCGATCTCCCCCCGGAGAATATTCAGGCCGTCAAAGCGATTTCCGTAGGCGCCGTGTCTCTAGCCACTTCTTGAACTGCATTGGCCATGTCCGCTCGGATGGTGAGTGAGTCTGGACGGGCAGAAGAAGTAGAAGACCTGCTGTGAGAAGTTGGCCCGATATATGAGGCTCACTAGTTCTAGTGATCACCTTGTATCAGTCCAAACAACCCTTATGGTGATTGGTTGTAAAGTCAAACTTATAGACCAGCTATCCTAGTAGCGTGGACAAGAGCAGTCTTTAGGCTAAACTCTGAATGGCATGTGAAGCCAGCTGTTTTACCACATATAACCCCTTGAATACCAAATGAAAGGACACCACACAGGTTGTTATGAAAATAAACAGATATGTATTAACTAACATACACCTCTGAACTCTTTATGAGGTCAGAGGGCTAAGCACATGACAATACTAAAAAGGAAATACGAGTTCGCACACTATTTATAAGTGCGCCTTAGGGGCACAACAAACCATATACTCAAAACAATGGAATGCGAGGAAAGAAATTCCTTAAGGAGATCCAGAGGCTGGAGGATCGCTGGGACTACGCTACAAACTAGGTAAGTAAGGAGCAGGAGGCGCACGGGACTCACGTGCAGAGTGGAAACTCTCACGCGGGATGCGTACCAACGTCTATGGATGCTACAGTTTACAAAGTTACGGATTCCGGACGAACCCGGCTGGATGGAGGGAAAACAACAGTGGACCTGAACACTAGGATAGTGAACACAGACTTCAGCACCTAGAAACTTTAGTTACCTAACCCACAGGCTGCGGGTGCATAGGGCTGAAGTAGTGTCGGGTATGCTGCGTTGATCCCGGTGATGCCTGAAACAAGAAGTTGCTGGCAGGCAGCCAGATGGAGGAGTCCGGTGGTTCCAAGGATGGAAATTAGAAGAAGAAGTCCTGAAAGGGAAGGGGACAGAGTCTCGGTCACTAGCCAGTGACGGTGCTGGAACCAGGATTGAACCAGATGCTGTTGCCGCGTTCAGGTGGAAGAAGGGTCGCTTCTCTCTGTAGCTGCGCGGACCAGGAGCTGTTCTTCATGACCAGGCTGGAGGCACGAGCTGTCCCACGTAGTCTGCTGCTGTTGGCGGTGTCGGATCGTCGATCTGGACAACAGGCCTTGGCAAGTGCAAGCCACACGGTGGAACAAAGATGGCGTCTGGTGCGGACCAGGAGGGTCCGGGGTGCTTCTCGTTCACAAGGAAGCAAGGGCCAGTCTGGGGGACCAGACCAGCAGTGTTGGATTCTTCGGGTCATCCTCTCAGAGGTCACGAGCCAGCCGGCAAGTGACCAGACAACAGGAAAAGCAGCAACCAGGCAAAAGGGTGCCACGCAGATCTCGTGGATGCTGGGGGGCTGGTCTTTGGTGCAGGAGCTGTGTCGGTGTGGGGCTTCTCAGACCCCGCTGCACTAACTTGAGGATCCCTCGGCGGTCGTGCTGAAGTGCTGTGCAGGCTTTGTCAAGATGGCCGTCTCCAAGTTGCTCGTCGCACCCACGGGTCTCAGCTGTGCTGTGGATGTGGGTAGAGGTCAGAGGATTCTGGAGGTCCGGGTCTCGTTGAGCTGGGTCGTCTGGTTCCGGGATGGAAGGACTTGCAGCAAACCGCACATGAGCTTGATGGTGCCCGCAAAGCAGGATGGTCACTCCGTGACCATAGGGGAGATTCTTCAGTCTTCTGATGTTCAGGAGGTCGAAGGTCAAGAGTTCTTTGTGGAAGTTGTCAAGATTAATCTAAAGGGGAATGGGACCAGCTCCTACCTTTATTCAGCTAAAGAGGGCTGCACTACGACTAGGTCCCTCCTCTGGGTGGGACCAGGAAGGGGGGTGGTTACACCCCCTTTCCTTTGTCCGGTCTGGTGCCAGCTCTGGGGCTGGAGTGCCCCAGGAACTGGTTCAGACTGGTGCATGCACAGGGACACCTTGTGTGCCCCAGGCATGTCTCATTCCTTTCAGCCCTGTCCTACCTAATACACAATATCCTGTCTGGGGTGGTGCTAGCACCTCCCAAGGCAGGAAACCCTTTGTCCGAGCCTCCCTCGCTGGAAGGACTCCTAGCAGCAGGAGGTCAGACTTGTGTCTGTGGTGGCAGCATCCATTTTGTGATGCTGAGGCTCGAGTTAACTTTAACAAGGGTTCACAGTGACATACATGTCGTGTCCCTCTAGAAGGGTGGAATGCTACCCCCGTCGCCAGAATTGGCGAAGGGGTAGTATTCCAATTCGTATGACACCTTACTCGACATGTTTTGATAATGCTATACCGAAGTTAGCATTTGACCGTGAGGTTCATAATGCACTTAAGAGTATATGGAATAGCGTTATCATGGAACAGCTATTAGGACTTGGTTCTGCAAGCTGCAAACGGGCTCAGCTCATGCCAGAGCACCATCTCACATAATTCCAAGAACTCTGCCTTCAGGATTGATAAGGCCTGCCATAGGAGTGACTGATAGGAATATATGTGTACATTTTAGGGTTAGATATAGGGATACTATATCTAAAACAAAGGGTAATTACACCACCTTGCCACAGCTGTCATGCAGCCAGTTGTGTCTGTTTAGATGGCCAGCCAGGGGTGGCATAATACATGCTTCAGCCCCTGGTAGGCCCTGGGTACACCTATGCCCTGGGTACCTATAGTACACTGTACATGGACTGATAAGGTGGCCCAGTACCAATTGGTAAATGCACCTAAGGTACATGCTTGTCAATTTAGAGAGAGAACAGCTAGGCTGTGGGTCTGATTAGCAGGCCCACAGCCAGGGAAAGTCGTAAACCAGTGAAGCAAAAAGCAAAAATCGGGGGTGACCATAGGATTGCAGACCCTACTCTCCTACATAACCCCCCCCCCCCAAACATAGGGACATTAAACTAACCTTGACCAGGTGAGTCTTCTTGTTCTAAGTGGAAGTACCTGGAGAGACCATCTGCATTGCCATGGTCAGTCACTGGTCTGTGCTCCACAGTAAAGTCCATCCCCTGTAGGGCAATGGACCACCTAAGAAGTTTGGGGTTTTCACCCTTCATTTGATTTAGCCATAAGAGGGGCTTATGGTCGGTCTGAATCTTGAAGTGAGTACCAAACAAGTATGGCCCCAGCTTCTTCAGGGCCCAAACCACAGCAAAGGCCTCCCTCTCAATAGCTGACCAACGTTTCTCTCTAGGGGTCAGCCTTCCACTTATAAAAGCAATGGGCTGGTCATGACCATCAATATTCAGTTGAGATAGAACAGCTCCCACACCCAACTCAGAAGCATCTGTTTGGACAATGAAAGGTTTGGAGAAGTCTGGACTCTTGAGAATAGGTGCAGTGCACATGGCATGCTTTCGGTCATCCAATGCCTTTTGACAGCTAACTGTCCACTGAACTTTCTTTGGCATTTTCTTACTTGTCAGGTCATTAAGTGGAGTCACAATGGTTCCATAATTTCGGACAAATTTCCTATAGTAACCAGACAGGCCCAAGAAAGCTCTGACCTGTGTCTGGGTGGTTGGAGGAGCCCAGTCCTTTATGGCCTGTATCTTGCTCTCCAAAGGTTGAACTTGGCCTCCACCTACAAGGTGGCCCAAGTATACAACTTGACTCTGCCCTATCTGGCACTTAGTAGCCTTGATAGTGAGGCCTGCCTTTTGCAGGGCCTCCAAAACTTTCCTCAGGTGGATCAGGTGATCCTCCCAGGTGGAGCTAAAGACAGCAATATCATCTAGATATGCAGCACAGAAGTCATCCAGACCAGAGAGGACTTGGTTCACCAACCTTTGAAAAGTGGCAGGTGCATTTTTTAAACCAAAGGGCATCACCACAAACTAGTAATGACCTCCTGGGTATGAAAATGCTGTCTTGGCCTTGGCATCCTACGCTAACCTGATTTGCCAATAACCAGCTTTCAGGTCAAATGTACTCAAGAATTTGGCAGAAGCCAATTTATCTATGAGTTCATCTGCTCTTGGTATTGGATGGGCATCTGTCTTAGTGACATCATTGAGACCCCTGTAGTCTACACAAAACCTCATCTCTCTCTTACCATCCTGGGTGTGAGGTTTAGGCACTAGAACTACAGGACTAGCCCAAGGGCTCTCTGAGGGTTCAATGACTCCCAATTCCAACATCTTTTGTACTTCTTGTTTTATGCAGTCCCTGACGTGGTCAGGTTGCCTGTAAATTTTACTCTTTATAGACAGACTGTCACCAGTGTCCACCTCATGGGTGCACCAGTTTGTCTGACTGGGTGTCAGAGAGAAAATGTGTCTAAAGGATTAAAGAACTTATTTCCAATCCTCTTGTTGATGCTCAGAGAGGCTGTCAGAAAAGACTACACCATCTACTGACCCATCATCAGGGTTCTGAGTGAGCAGGTCTGGGAGAGGGTCACTCTCTTCCTCCTGCCCCTCATCTGTAGTCATGAGCAAGCCCATGTCTTCCCTGTTGACAAATGCCTTGAGCCTGTTCACATGAAGTACTCTGTGAGGGCTCCTGGGAGTTCCAAGGTCTTCCAGGTAGGTGACCTCTCCATTCTGTTCAATTATAGTATGGGGTCCAGACCATTTATCTTGGAGAGCTGCTGGGGCCACTGGCTCCAACACCCACACCTTCTGTCCAGGCTGGTAAACTGTAAGGACAGCCTTTTGGTCATGCCAAGCTTTTTGCAGTTCTTGGCTGGCCTCAAGGTTTTTAGATGCCTTCTCCATGTACTCTGCCATCCTGGAGCGGAGACCAAGTACATAGTCCACTATGTCCTGTTTAGGCTTTTTGAGAGGTAGCTCCCATCCTTCCTTCACAAGACACAGGGGTCCTCTTACAGGATGCCCAAAGAGAAGTTCAAAAGGGCTGTAACCAACCCCCTTCTGTGGGACCTCTCTGTAAGCAAACAGAAGGCAGGGTAAAAGGATGTCCCATCTTCGCCTAAGCTTTTCAGGTAACCCTTCTATCATCCTTTTGAGGGTCTTGTTGAATCTCTCAACAAGCCCATTGCACTGTGGGTGATAGGGAGTGGTGAACTTGTAGTTGACACCACACTCCTTCCACATAGCAGTCAAGTATCCTGACATTAAGTTTGCACCTCTGTCAGAGACAACCTCCTTAGGAAACCCTACTCTGGAGAAAACTCCAAGTAGGCCCTGGCCACAACAGGAGCTGTAGTGGTCCTAAGGGGAATAGCTTCTGGATACCTGGTGGCATGATCCACTACCACCAGTATAAATCTGTGCCCAGATGCTGTTGGGGGTCCATTGGTCCAACAATGTCAATCCCCACTCTTTCAAAGGGTACCCCCACCACAGGGGGGCCTTTGTTGAGCTACCTGATTTGCCACTGGCTTGACAGATGACACATGAGCAACAAAACTCTTTAGTGTCTTCAGACATATGGGGCCAGTGAAAGTGTGTAACAAGCCTGTCCCAAGTCCTGTTCTGGCCTAAGTGACCTGCAAGAGGAATTTCATGGGCCAAGGTGAGAAGGAAACCTCTCAGAGACAAGGGGATGACCAGCCTCCTGGTAGCACCAGGCTTGGGGTCTCTTGCCTCAGAGTAAAGGAGTCCATCGTCCCAATACACTTTATGGGCACCTGTGGCATTCCCTGCAGCCTCAGCAGCAGCCTGCTGTCTGAGGGGTTCAAGAGATGAACAGTCTAACTGTGCCTGTCTCAAGTCTGCCCTGGAAGGTCCCCCTGTCCCAAGAAACTCAACCTGTTCAGGCTCAAGTTCTTCTAGGACAGTTCCTTCTGGGGTCTTTGGGTCAGTCTCCTGTTAGAGCTGATCATCACCTTGAGGCAAGGGGAAGGCACTGCCTTAACCCTACTGTTCTTACTCTTGGTTAGTGTCTGCTCCATTGTTCCAGGATCCAGCACTAGTTCAGCTGGGCATTTTTTGGCCTGTGACCTAGTCACAGCAAGGACATGTGCTGACAAACCTAACATTTCCACATGAGTCCTATACTCCACATCTGACCATAAGGAGGATTCCAAATCATTGCCCAAAAGACAGTCCACTGGGAGGTCTGAACTAACAAAAACCCTTTTGAGGCCATTTACCCCTCCCCAGGAGAAATTAACAAGTGCCATACTATGGTTGGTAGTGACATTGCTAGCATTGGTCACTAGGTAGTCTGAACCTAGTATTACCTGTCCAGGGTGCACAAATGCTGGTGTCACCATAGTGACACTGGCACAGGTGTCCCTGTAGGCCTGAGCCATCTTTCCATTGATCAAAGGCGTTTGCCTGTACTTGCCCAGAGTACTGGGACTTATTGTAGGGGTCAAATCCATGTCCCCAGTACAAACAAGAACAGCCTGGGTAGGTACTCTGACTAGGTCAGAGCCTGCCTCAGAAACCAATGTCAACCCCACTATAGCTTTGTGGGGAACACTACCACTACTAACTGAACTAGGGGTTGCAGGTGCCTTAGGTTTAGTAGTGGTAGGTGCTGGGCCTTTCATGGTGCACTCACTAAACCAGTGAGTATTACTTTTACAGTATTGGCACCATGGTTTCTTCTGACCATTATTCTTCTTCTTTTGGGAATTCTGGGACCCACCCTCCTTAGATTGTTGGGGCCCTGTTGAAGACTTCTGGTCATTTTGCTTATTCTCATTACCCTTCTGGTCTGCTTTCTTCTGGCCACCACCCTGGTTCTGGTTCTGCTGCTTGACCCTTGTCCTGACCCATCTGTCTGCCTTCTTTCCCAATTCTTGGGGAGAGGTCAGATCTGAGTCAATAAGGTGCTGATGCAACAACTGATTTTGACAATTACTTAAGATTTGTTCTCTCATAATTAGATTATACAATCCTGTGTAATCAGTAACTTTACTTCCCAGTAACCAGTCTTCAAAAGCCTTAGTGGCACAATCAACAAAGTCAGCCCAATCCTGAGACTAAATTTTCTGGGTGTCTCTGAACAGCAACCTGTACTGCTCAGTTGTTAAGCCAAACCCATCAATCGGTGTATTCTTCAGGACTTGGTAATTGTTAGCATCCTCAGCTCTAGTAGTGAGGAGCTTATTTCTACCTTTACCTTCAAAGGAGAGCCACAGTATAGCTGCCTACTGACTTTGGGGGATGCACTGGACAGTGCAGGCTCTCTCCAAAGCAGTCATCCATTTGTGGATGTCATCCCCTTGTTTAAAGGGGGCACTATTTTACTCAGGTGTCTAGTATCAAAACTCCTGTCTTTATCTCTAATGATAATGCTGCCACCAGTTGGGTCTGCCCCACTCAATTTCTGCTCTCTGGCAAAGGCAAGTCTTTCTTTGGCAAGGGCAAGTTCTTCCCTCTCAATCCTCAGATTGACTTCCCTCATCTTAGCTTCATGCTGTCTTCTCTGGGGGGATGTCATCCCTCTCTGAGAAGATGCCTGAGAGACATGGGTGCGAATAGATCTGTTAGAGCCTCTGGAGTGAGACCTAACTCGTCTATTCCCAAGGTTAAGCCTGCCTGAGGATGGGCCTGGGAGTCCCCCAGTTCCATTCTCATGTATGCTTAATTTGGTCCTGGTGAGCCTACTGACTACTACTGGACCTTTGTCTGCCTCATCCCCAGATAATTCCTCCTCCTCTTCCTCCTCTTCGCTTTCTGCTCCATGGAGGTTAAGGTCAGGATCACCAAGGGTTCCCTCTAAGGGGGGCATGCTCCCATCTGGATTAGAGGGGCCTGTGTTAGAAGCCCTTCTGGCATCATATGTCTCTAAGAGACCTATCAGAAAAGGAGTGGTAGGGTTAGAACCCTGTTTTAGTTTCCTGGAGGTACACAATTGTCTCATCTCCTGGAAACTAAGGGCTGCATATCTGGAAGTGACCTGTGGAGGGTCATCAACCACAAGGGGGGCCTCTGTGTTCCCTCCTGTGGTAGACATGCTGTTCTAGTGAGGTGTAAGTGGTGCACTTACCTACACTATGGGTTTACCTACTGATCCCTTGCTAAGAGTTGTAGTCAGGGTGTGCTACTCCCTTTCTACTACAACAGCTGGTTCAGTAGAACTCAGAGTATTTATAAGCTTGTTATATGTACCTATGGTACCTTATGTGATCTTTCAAATGATATCTCAAGATTATATTTGGTAAAAACAACAGCAAGCTCAAATCCCAACCGCTGCACACCAATGTGAGAAGTTGGCCTGATATATGATGCTCACTAGTTCTAGTGATCACCTTGTATCAGTCCAAACAACCCTTATGGTGATTGGTTGTAAAGTCAACCTTATAGACCAGCTATCCTAGTAGCGTGGACAAGAGCAGTCTTTAGGCTAAACTCTGAATGGCATGTGAAGCCAGCTGTTTTACCACATATAACCCCTTGAATACCAAATGAAAGGATACCACACAGGTTGTTATGAAAATAAACAGATATTTATTAACTAACATACACTTCTGAACTCTTTATGAGGTCAGTGGGCTAAGCACATGACAATACTAAAAAGGAAATCCGAGTTCGCACAATATTTACAAGTGCGCCTTTGGGGCACAACAAACCATATACTCAAAACAATGGAATGCGAGGAAAGAAAATTCTGTAAGGAGATCCAGAGGCTGGAGGATCGCTGGGACTACGCAACAAACTAGGTAAGTAAGGAGCAGGAGGCCCACGGGACTCACGTGCAGAGTGGAAACTCTCACGCGGGATGCGTACCAACGTCTATGGATGCTACAGTTTACAAAGTTACGGATTCCGGACGAACCCGGCTGGATGGAAGGAAAACAACAGTGGACCTGAACACTAGGATAGTGAACACAGACTTCAGCACCTAGAAACTTTAGTTACCTAACCCACAGGCTGCCGGTGCATAGGGCTGAAGTAGTGTCGGGTTTGCTGCGTTGATCCCGGTGATGCCTGAAACAAGAAGTTGCTGGCAGGCAGCCAGATGGAGGAGTCCGGTGGTTCCAAGGATGGAACTTAGAAGAAGAAGTCCTGAAAGGGAAGGGGACAGAGTCTCGGTCACTAGCCAGTGGATGTGCTGGAACCAGGAGGGAACCAGATGCTTTCGGCGCGTTCAGGTGGAAGAAGGGTTGCTTCTCTCTGTAGCTGCGCGGACCAGGAGCTGTTCTTCACGACCAGGCTGGAGGCACGAGCTGTCCCACGTAGTCTGCTGCTGTTGGCGGTGTCGGATCGTCGATCTGGACAACATGCCTTGGCAAGTGCAAGCCACGCGGTGGAACAAAGATGGCGTCTGGTGCGGACCAGGAGGGTCCGGGGTACTTCTCGTTCACAAGGAAGCAAGGGCCAGTCTGGGGGACTAGACCAGCAGTGTTGGATTCTTCGGGTCGTCGTCTCAGAGGTCACGAGCCAGCCGGCAAGTGACCAGACAACAGGAAAAGCAGCAACCAGGCAAAAGGGCCCCACGCAGATCTCGTGGATGCTGGGGGGCTGGTCATTGGTGCAGGAGCTGCGTCGGTGTGGGGCTTCTCAGACCCCGGTGCACTCACTTGAGGATCCTCGGCGGTCGTGCTGGAAGCGCTGTGCAGGTTTTGTCAAGATGGCCGTCTCCAAGTTGCTCGTCGCACCCACGGGTCTCAGCTGTGCTGTGGATGTGGGTAGAGGTCAGAGGAGTCTGGAGGTCCGGGTCTCGTCGATCTGGGTCGTCTGGTTCTGGGATGGAAGGACTTACAGCAAACCACACAGGAGCTTGATGGTGCCCGCAAAGCAGGATGGTCACTCCCTGACCATAGGGGAGATTCTTCAGTCTTCTGATGTTCAGGAGGTCAAAGGTCAAGAGTTCTTTGTGGAAGTTGTCAAGATTAATCTAAAGGGGAATGGGACCAGCTCCTACCTTTATTCAGCTAAAGGGGGCTGCACTATGACTAGGTCCCTCCTCTGGGTGGGACCAGGAAGGGGGGTGGTTACACCCCCTTTCCTTTGTCCGGTCTGGTGCCAGCTCTGGGGCTGGAGTGCCCCAGGAACTGGTTCAGACCGGTGTATGCACAGGGACACCTTGTGTGCCCCAGGCATGTCTCATTCCTTTCAGCCCTGTCCTACCTAATGCACACAATCCTGTCTGGGGTGCCTTCAGGATTGATAATGCCTGCCATAGGAGTGACTGATAGGAATATATGTGTCCATTTTAGGGTTAGATATAGGGATACTATATCTAAAGCAAAGGGTGATTACACCACCTTGCCCCAGCTGTTGTGCAGCCAGTTGTGTCTGTTTAGATGGCCAGCCAGGGGTGGCATAATACATGCTTCAGCCCCTGGTAGGCCCTGGGTACACCTATGCCCTGGGTACCTATAGTACACTGTACAGGGACTGATAAGGTGGCCCAGTACCAATTGGTAAATGCACCTAAGGTACATGCTTGTCAATTTAGAGAGAGAACAGCTAGGCTGTGGGTCTGATTAGCAGGCCCACAGCCAGGGAAAGTCGTAAACCAGTGAAGCAAAAAGCAAAAATCGGGGGTGACCATAGGATTGCAGACCCTACTCTCCTACACCTGCATGCTGGGATCGATTGCCAACCGTCTCTGGTAGCACGCCGTCGACGGGGAGTGGGAGCCCCATCATCTGTCGCGGTAATTCCAAGTACCCCGCAGGTGTCCTGGAGGGAGCGAAGCTGATGCAGAGTCCCGTTCCATCGGAAAATCAAGCGGAAGGGATGGCCCCATGAGTACTGCGTATTGTGATCCCTCAGAAAGTCCGTACCGATTTTGAACTCCTTACGCTTCTGGAGAGTTATTATCGAAAGATCCTGATAGAGAGTAACCTGGTGCCCCCGGAAGTGCAGGGACTGCTGCTGACGTGCTTCACGAATAATCCGCTCCTTCAGGGGAAAGTCCGGTAGGAAAGCCAAGATATCAGGGGGAGACGCAGAGGCCCTGCGAGCCGGGCCCACCCTGTGAGCCCTGTCTATTCTGATGACGAAGTCAGCCGGCTCACCCAGTATCTCTCTGAAGAGTTCCCTGAGATATCCAGCAGCGTCCTCGCTCTGGTCTCCAGATGGAATTCCCCGGACCCATATGTTGTTGCAACGGGACCGGTTCTCGAGGTCTTCGTTATGCGATTGGAGGTCGAGTTGCTGATCCCGTAGGCGCAGCACCTCCTGCTGCAGCTGTGCAATCTCCTCGTCCCGGGAGTGACCTACTTCTTCCATAGTGGCCACCCGCTCGCCAAGACCATCAACCTCTCATTGCACATCACGGACCTCCCCTGCGACTTCCTGCTTTAGCGTTTGGAAATCTTCCCTGAGCGAGCTGAAGAGGGATTCGAGAAAGGATCTAGTCACTGGCGGTTCCCCCCCGCTGCCCCTTGGGAGCTGCTTGAGTGGCCCGGTGATTATTGCCCCCTTTCTTGCCTCACTGGGCCTCTGTTCAACATTTCAGGCAGTGTCCGGTCCCCCTTCCTGTTACCTTTGTTGCCGGCCATATCGCCGGTGAGGGAGCGCACTGTCGCCTTCCAAGCTCCGGAGGTAGCCTTTACTCCGGGTACCGGGTGTCTCAAACCCGGCTCGCTGCTGGTTCCGCTGATCAAACCGGTGGCCGGGTGGAGAACACTCGCGTCGCAGGAGCCCCGGACTAGGCCCGATATCACGTGTGGGCAGTTCCGGCAGTCCGAACCAAACTTTGTCGTGTCCAAACGGCAGACACACGTACCCCCAACCAATTGTGGAGCCTGCTCTGTTCCTCTGATGGGCCGTCGACGCCAGGAGGGCCGCTGCAATGGTGATCTCTGCTAGGCCTCCCCTCTGACCTTGCGTAGCGATCTGCGCCAACACTCCCGGGCCAAGTCTCTTACCCCCATGTCCTGGGCGGTCTCACTTCCCCAGTTGGCGCGGCAGTCAGCTGCAAACGTTCCGACTTAATCTATCGGCCAGCTGCATCCGTCGGGAGGGGTCTGCCTCAAGGGAGCCAGCCGCCAGGCCCCAGCCCGGTCCCACGCGGTGGTCTTCGACGATACTCCAGGTTCTGATCTCTCTCCTCTGGGCGTTGGGCCTCTGCGCTTTACCACTGGGCGCCGTACTCTGCCGCGGGGGGTTCCGCTCCAGCTCCGCGACTACCTCCGCTTCCAGGAGAATTGCGTTTCAAGGGCGTGTACCGCTAGGCCTCATCCCCGGCCTCACGTAGTTTCCTGCATCAGCACTCCGGGTCCCATTCACACACCTCCGGGCATCGGGCATCTGCACCCAGCCGCTCAGAGCCGCAGCCAGCCACAGGGACTCCAACTCCGGACCCCCAACGCGTCTCCGCCACAGTGAAACTTCGCCTCAGGAGAGTTTGCCGCTGGGCCTCATCCTCGGTCTCGCGTGAAGATCCAACCCGGCGGCCTCGGTTAACAGTCTATCGCCACCAAGCACTGGATATATGCACCGCTCCGTGCGGTATTGAGGTCCGCTGAGGCGAGTCCTGCCTCAATACTCCAGCCAGCCGTTCCACCGCAGGACGTCCCCGGGCCGACTCGGCCTCGTGGCCGCGGCCCGCAATCTTCTCGTGGAGCCGGCTCAACCTCCACGCACACACCTCGGGCTCTCAGGCAGCGGTTCTGAGGGCTACCAGCACCGCTGAAGTCCTTGCAGGAAGATCTCGCAATCCCTTAACAGATCTCCGGCCTTTTGGGGGGAGATCCGCAAATAAAGGCGGTAAAGGGGCTCGGGTTCACGGGAGCTCGCAGAGAGTGCGACCGCTCACTCCGCCATCTTGGCCACGCCATATCTGTAGCTTTAAAGTGGTAATATTATCCTATGGAGTAAAACATATACTGCACATGGTCACTTGTCAATGACTTACAGGATTGTTCTTCTGGTCTTAGGGTAAATATGGGGCAAGGACCAAGGCAGCACCAACAGGTCACCTTGGTCAGCTATGGGGTATCTAGGTGTGGATGGTTTCTTTTGGTATTGTGCTGTTGGAATTGTAACTGGACCCCCAACAAGCCTTGGATGCTGCAACTGTTCTGGTACCCAGGGTATTGGCGCTGGGTGGCTCCTAGGTATCCTGGCATCTCAGGTTTGGCAAGAGGATGGATCTGACCTCCTGAGCAGCAAGTCCTTGCTCCTGTCATGCTGTTCCCTTGGTGATCCTAGTGACTTACAACACGGTGGACTTGCAGAAGCTTTGCTGTGCCTGCAGACACTTTAAAACAGCTCCTCTACTCCAGGGGAGCTCTTTCCCGGTTGCTGATTGCTGGAATTCCTCCAATGGTTTAGGGAGAGTATCCAACTCTTGACGAAGTCAGTCCCAACAATAGTTGGAGTTCAAGCAGCCTGGCAGGATTTTGCGCCTGAGATCCTACGTTTCGTGTTCACTACAGGTATCCAACCCTAGGAGTGTTACTAGCCTGGAGGTGCAACATGCCTCCCAGCATGGTTAGTTCCCTCCAAGTCTGGGGGATGCCAGGCTCGCATATCAGAGGTGGTATGCTCTTTGAAGCTCCCTGCCTTGACACGCTAACATACTAGCCATCGTGCTCGAGGAGGTGTAAACACCCCCTTCCAGAGCAGGAATGGTTTCTGACTTCTGAGAGCCTTCTAGGGGGTCAGAAACATGTATGTGGTGGCAGATTGGAAAGGAGCAGTCAGCCAGAACATTAGAGGAGTAGTAGGGCTCAGGGAGTACCTATAAGGTATCCTCTGGGTACATGTATTAATAAAGCCACCACTGGAATCTGTATGGGTTTATTAATACAAGGTGTTTGATACCATGTAAAACTTAAGCGTTTATGTCCAGCATTTGAAATACATTGCACGTGCTCCAAGACTATTTAGGACCTATCTTAGGGGGTGACTTAACTGCATTAGAAAGGAAGTTATAAGCCTGGAAATGGTTTATTTTGGCAGGTCAAAGAAGCAGTTTAAGACTTAAATATGACACTCAATTGTGATACCTGTCATACATTTTTGGCGTTATTCTCAACATGTGTAAATGCACTTAATTTTATTTTATATACTGGACTTTAAAAAGTTAGATTCCCTTGGACGTAATTGAATCAGTGTGTTTTATTTTCTTTACTTTATCAGCCTCAATAGATGCCATTTTTTAATATAAGTTATTGTGTTGTGTGATATTTATTTGGCTCTTTTGGGATTTTATTTTTTTAATTGAATAAAGGTCTTTGAAATTAAATTGAATCTGCACACACACGCCTCATTGGCAGACCTGGGACAAGTTTAAAAAGGTTACTTAAGTGAGTAGCCTATAGGGATCTCTACTATCATTTAATTTAAAGGCCCTGGTTACATGCAGTACCACTTACTAGGGACTTACAAATAAATGTAAGGTGCTAATTGGGTGTAAGCCCATTATACCCTGATCAAAAGAGAGATCACAAGAACTTTCGCACTGGCTAGTAGTGGTAAAGTGCACAGAGTCCTAAATGAGAACAAAAATGAGTTAATAGAACAGGAGGGGTTGAAGGCAAAAGGTTTGTGAGTTACCCTGCAGAGAGGGCCAGGTCCAGAAAAAAAAAATTACTAAAACACTTAAAATTTCAAAAACTATTTAAAAGAATAACAATTATACTAAGAACACTAACAACTAAAATTATGTTTTAACTAAAACATATTCAAAGAATTAAAAATGTTTTTTTACAACTCTATTAAAGAAAACTATATGAAAAACCACTGTTTAAAAAAAATATAAAAGATGTATACCAACAAAAAAAGATATATTTGACAACAATATTTTGTCCCGCAATATTTTGGTAGTAACAATATATTTATAAATTCATACTTTATTTCGGACATGTGACCATTAAAGTGCATAGCATTAAAATACATGCAGACAATATATGGAAATATAGAAACCATAGTAAAAAAAACATTCAAATGCATACCAATAAATGCGTACAGTACATAAGTATATAGCGGCCCAAATAAATACACAATACCAGATTCAGCTGAATTACTAAATGGTCATTTACATTGACCCCTATACAGTCAGGAAACTGCCCTCCTCACCGCAACAGACAACATCCGCACCCTACTGGACGAAGGAGAAACAGCAGCCCTCATCCTCCTCGACCTCTCAGCGGCTCTCAACACAGTGTCTCACTGCACCCTAATACGCAGACTCCACGATGCATGGATCCAAGACAAGGCCCTTGACTGGATCTCCCCTTCCTCTCTGGCAGAACGCAGCTGGTCAGACTCCTCCCTTTCCTCTTGTACCCTACATCAACCACCTGTGGAGTCCCCTAGGGGTTCTCCCTCAGCCCTACGCTCTTCAACGTCTACACGGCTCTGCTCGCCCTCATCGACAGAACCTACCGACTCAACATTGTGTCATACGCAGATGACACCCAACTCCTCCTCTCTCTGTGCTTCTGCCCCGAGTGGTCGCTCCTCTGCCTCTCCACCGTGTAGCGGTATCGTTGACCCACGCTGCTTCTGCCATTTATTTAATTGTTTGACCCACGCTGCTTCTGCCATTTAAATAATTATTTGACCCACGCTGCTGCTGCCATTTATTTAATTGTCTGACCCACGCTGCTTCTGCCATTGAATTAATTGTTTGACCCACGCTGCTTCTGCCATTGAATTAATTGTTTTAAACGTCGCTAGCATATTTGTTTGTACTGCCATTCAATTACTTGTTGTAAGCTCGCTAGCATATTTGCACTGCCATTTAACTTAATTAATTGTTTCAACCTCACCGCTTGCCTGCCGGTTTCATTGAACTGAGCTGCATTACTTCACTGTGCCTTTAACCGCATTGAGTGCTCCTCGCCTGCTTGCACCATTGTTTTCTTGCCAAAATCATAGCGCGATACCCCCCAGCGCCCTGCTCGACTCCCCCCTCCATTTTGTAGCTGTTGTTGTTGTGCTTCGTGTTGACCCGAGCCCGCCCCGCCTCCCAGCCGAGCCGCCCTCCCACTATCTATTTACAGCGCTTCCTGTACCAGAAGCGCTGTGATCCCTCTGTGCTTCTGCCCCGAGTGGTCGCTCCTCTGCCTCTCCACCGTGTAGCGGTATCGTTGACCCACGCTGCTTCTGCCATTTATTTAATTGTTTGACCCACGCTGCTTTGACCCACGCTGCTGCTGCCATTTATTTAATTGTCTGACCCACGCTGCTTCTGCCATTGAATTAATTGTTTGACCCACGCTGCTTCTGCCATTGAATTAATTGTTTTAAACGTCGCTAGCATATTTGTTTGTACTGCCATTCAATTACTTGTTGTAAGCTCGCTAGCATATTTGCACTGCCATTTAACTTAATTAATTGTTTCAACCTCGCCGCTTGCCTGCCGGTTTCATTGAACTGAGCTGCATTACTTCACTGTGCCTTTAACCGCATTGAGTGCTCCTCGCCTGCTTGCACCATTGTTTTCTTGCCAAAATCATAGCGCGATACCCCCCAGCGCCCTGCTCGACTCCCCCCTCCATTTTGTAGCTGTTGTTGTTGTGCTTCGTGTTGACCCGAGCCCGCCCCGCCTCCCAGCCGAGCCGCCCTCGCCCCTCCCCCTCCACCATCCATATATGACAGGTGTTTTCGCGCGCAGCGTTTACGCGCAGCGACCGCGCCCAATCCGCGCCGAAGGTGCGCCAAAGGTAAGCCCGTCTACGCCCGTCCGCGCCTGGACCGCGCCCAGCGCCAGACCCCCTGTCCCTCGCGCTGCCCAGCCCCCCCGCGTCACCTACGATGCCGCCACCCTCCTAGCCCTCAACCCCAGCCGCTCCACCAACTGCGTCCAAGCCGCTCCTGGACACACCCATGGACCTTTCTCCTGCTACTCCTGCAAATTCAGCGGCACCGTCAACATCTCCGCCACGACCACACCACAGATCCCCGACCCCAACCACCTACAATGCATCCTTCTCAACACCCGATCAGTCCACAGACATGCCATCGACCTATGGAATCTACTAGACACCATCTCTCCAGACGTCGCCTTCCTAACAGAAACATGGATGAACGCTTCCTCCGCACCAGACATCACCATTGCCATCCCTGAAGACTATAAGATCACTCGCAAAGACCGTACCAGCCACACCGGAGGTGGGATTGCTATCGTCCATAAGAAATCAATCCGCATCTCAACCAGCTCTGACGCCAACCTCGCCAACTCCGAACACCTCCACTTCCAAATACACATCGACCCCAAGACCACAATCAGAGGCACCCTACGCTACAGACCACCAGGAACCCGAGCTAAATTCAGTGAAGACATCACGGACTTCATCACTCCACACGCGCTCCCCTCCAAAGAATACATCCTTCTGGGAGACCTCAACTTTCACCTTGAAAAAAGCAACGACCGCAACACCACCACCCTCTTGGACAACCTCGCCAACCTCGGACTTAAACAACTGGTCACTTCCCCCACCCACATCGCAGGTCACACACTCGACCCAATCTTCACCTCCAGCAACCATGTCTCCTTCAGCCACACCACGGACCTCCTCTGGACTGACCACAGCTGCGTTCACTTCACCTACAACAAACCAAAACCCAACATACTCCTCCAACCTACCCTGCAAAGAAACTGGAACAAAATCACCACGGACCAAATCTCCGCATCGCTCCTTCGGAACCCCCCAGCCCTTTCTTCTGACACCAACGAAGCCGCCGCCAACCTCACCCTATGGTTATCCAACACCGCCGACACCTTAGCACCACTGAAAAAACGTCAAAGCAAACCTGGCAGCAAGAAGGCCTCATGGTTCAACGATGATCTCAAGAAGTCCAAGAAACTCTGCCGTTCCCTTGAAAAGGCTTGGAAAAAAGACCCAACCACCAGCACCAAGGACGCCTTCAAAAGCGCCACCCGCACTCACCACCAACTGATCCGAAAAGCCAAGAAAACAGCATTCAAAGATCGACTTGACAACAACGCCCACAACAGCAAGGAACTTTTCAACATCGTCAAGGAATTTTCTAATCCCTCGGCCAACTCCAACGACATCACCCCATCTCAAGCCCTCTGCGACTCCCTAGCCTCATTTTTCCACAACAAGATTGCAGAAATCCACAACAGCTTTGACAACCAACCCGGAAACCAACCCACCCTACCATTTGCTGATCATCCTCCCCCCGTGAACACCCTTAACAACTGGAACCCAATCTCCACTGAGGACACCATCCGGCTGATGAATTCCATCCACTCAGGATCCCCCACAGACCCATGTCCTCACCACATATTCAACAAAGCAGACTCCGTTATAGCACCACACCTCCGAGACGTCATCAACTGCTCCCTCAACTCCGCCACCTTCCCGGAAGACTGGAAACACGCTGAACTCACCGCCCTCCTGAAAAAACCAACAGCAGACCCCACCGAACTCAAAAATTACCGCCCCATCTCGCTTCTTCCATTCCCGGCCAAAGTCATCGAAAAGGCTGTCAACAACAAGCTCGCCGCCTTCCTCGAAGCCAACAAATCCCTCGACTCCTCACAATCTGGCTTCCGAGCTAAACACAGCACTGAGACCGCCCTCATCGCAGCAACCGACGACATTCGAACTCTACTGGACAATGGAGACACAGTCGCCCTCATCCTCCTTGACCTCTCTGCAGCTTTCGACACAGTCTGCCACAGCACCCTTTTACAACGCCTCAATAACATCGGAATCCAAGGAAAAGCACTTGAATGGATCACCTCGTTCCTCACCGGAAGAACCCAGAGAGTCCGCCTTCCTCCATTCAAGTCCGAGGCCTCTGAAGTCATCTGCGGCGTACCACAAGGATCCTCACTCAGTCCCACCCTCTTCAACGTATACATGAGCCCCCTCGCGGCCATCGCACGCCAACACAACCTCAACATCATCTCTTACGCGGACGACACTCAACTGATCCTCTCCCTCACCAATGACCCCAGCACCGCCAAAGCTAACCTACACGAAGGAATGAAGGAAGTTGCCGAATGGATGAAACAAAGCTGTCTGAAACTGAACTCAGATAAAACAGAAGTCCTTATCTTAGGTACCTCCCCCTCTGCCTGGGACGACTCCTGGTAGCCAGAAGCCCTTGGAAAAGCACCCATCCCGACAGACCACGCACGAAACCTAGGCGTCATCCTGGATTCTTCACTCTCAATGAACAGACAAGTCAGCGCCGTATCCTCTTCTTGCTTCAACATTCTTCGCATGCTCAGGAAAACATTTCGCTGGATCCCCTCCGAAACGAGGAAAACAGTCACCCACGCTCTGGTCACGAGCCGACTGGACTACGGAAACACCCTCTACGCAGGTACTACCGCAAAACTCCAGAAGAAGCTCCAACGAATCCAAAACGCCTCAGCCAGGCTCATACTAGACATCCCACGTGACGAACACATCTCCGGTCACCTTAAAGACCTCCACTGGCTACCCGTCAATAAGAGGATCACTTTCCGGCTGCTTACCCACGCACACAAATCACTCTACGACATCGGACCAGATTGCCTCAACTCACGACTGTCCTTCTACACCCCCTCCCGCCAACTACGTTCTTCCAGCCAAGCCCTCGCCACTGTACCTCGCATCAACAAGACCACCATGGGAGGCAGATCCTTTTCATACCTGGCAGCCAAAACATGGAACTCACTCCCCGCGTACCTTCGCCTTACCCAGAACTACCTAGCATTCAGAAAGCAACTTAAAACATGGATATTTGACAAGTAACCCTCCTCCCCTCCCTAAGCGCCTTGAAACCCTCTGGGTATGTAGTGCGCTATACAAATTACATGACTTGACTTGACTTGACTCTATCCAACGAACCCAACATCGCCAGACACAACTTTCGAGAAGGCATGGAAGCCCAAACCCCGACGCATGGATCGACACCTGGTGGCCCCCCACCCTCAGAAGCCCGCCAACCCCCAAGCACCCCGCATGCAACCAGGGAATCATTCGGGAGCTAAGAGCTTAAAATTGACCGCCAGATCAACTCTGTCTCGTCCTCCTGCTTCCACACCCTCTGCCTCCTACATAAGACCTTCAAATGGATCCCGCTCAAACATAGAAAGATCATTACTCATGCCCTGGTCACTAGCAGACTCATCTACGGCAACGCACTCAATGCCAGAATAAACAAAAACCTCAACCGCAAGCTACAGAACATCCGAAACGCCACTGCAAGATTGGTCCTCAACCTGCCAAGACACTGCCACATCTCCCAGCACCTGCGCACACTCCACTGGCTCCCCATCGAAGCTAGAGTCACCTTCAAGATGCTCACCCATGCTCACAAGGCCCTCCACGACACCGGACCAGAATACCTGAACAGCCGACTCAAATTATACGCACCCCAAAGGACCCTATGATCAGCCCAGCTCTCCTACGCCGAGGTCCCCCGCACCAGAAAGACCAGATCGGGAGGCCGCTCCTTCTCCTTCCTCGAGGCCAGAGCTTGGAATGACCTTCCGCTCCACCTCAGACAGACAGCATCGCTCCCCATCTTCGCAAGAAACCTAAAAACCTGGCTCTTCAACAGACCCCCTCCTTGATGGACTGGAACCTACGAACGCCCCAGCCCCAGCGGCTTGAGACCCTTACGGGTGAGTAGTCACGCTTAACAAACACCTGATTGATTGATTGATTGAGTGAACTCAAGACAGCTTGTATCTTTGATTGTCAGATCCACACAATCAGGGTATGTCGAATGTTTTAAAAGAATCATGACTGTTTCAGCAATATTAAAATTCAGCACTTGGTTCGGGCCATGCACAGTAAAAAAGGCAATAAGCATTAATAAAATAACTGAATTTTACATCCAGGACAACAGGATAAAAACTATTATAAATAAAACGAGTCAATAACATACTGTCATATCAATAAAGTGCTTGGTGTCTCGAAAGAGTCAAGCAATCCTAAATAGGAATTCTTGCAATAACAATCATTTTATCCAGACTGTAATTGCAAGTCATATCCATAAAGTGCTGGGTGGCTCAAATGGTCAGCAATCCTAGATATAAATTCCTGCAATAACACTTGTTTCATCATGACTATAACTGCATTTCAGATTAAACTAGAACTTCTCGGCTAATCTGGGACAAAAACTTCTGTTGCCTGAACCAGACGCTCATCAAAAACCTACTTACAGCAAAAACAATATATGTCGTCGTACCAGATTTTAATACACTCAGTGCCACCTAATAACGTCTGATTCCCAAGTTACAACAAACCGGGAAAGTCCATTTTTTACAGAGAAGATGATATTCTGTACCAGAAAATAAAATATGTTCTACTGTCTTCAGTCCATAACCACAGGCTGGGCATGTGGCTGTATCTGCTTGCGTAACCCATGTGTTGGATGACCTTAGGGGTAAACAACGTAATCTTTTTTTTTTTTAAGTTCAAGTTTATTGATCCAAATATAAGAAATATAGAATAATACTGAAGAAATAGGATGAAATACTGCATAAAAAAGGCAAGGATACTGCAGATATACAATAAAACGGAATCAATAAAGACTTATATGGAACTACAAGATGGTAGAAAAGGTAGAGAAATCAGAAACATGTGTATTAGAAGTGAGTACAACACTGTATGCAAAGTAAGGCAATAATAAGAGTAAAAAACAATGGGAATAAATCAGCAATTGGTAAAAAAGTAAAAGAAAGGTTATGCAAAAGACAACTAAAGGAAAACTCATGGAGGTTTACGAACTTCAGCAGATGAGGTGTTTAGAGTAATAGTAGTGGTAGTGGAGCTGGAGGGAACATGCAAGGATAGGTAAGTGGTAAGAGGGATCCACAGTAAATCCCGATTAATGGCAAGAGAAAAAAGGGGTAACATAATTGGTATCAAGTCTATGATTAAAACAAATAGCATTCCACCAAGCGGAATATGTGACTTTTGAGGAATCCTTCCAGTTGGAGGTAATAAGGTGGAGGGCTACTGCAAAAAATAGGTCCAATAATTTGAAATGAGAGGAGTGTTGGGGTAAATCCGGAGACAAGGAACCTAATAGGACATTAGAGGGGGAAAAAGGGAGCTGTATATTGAAAATAGTATTTGTACGGGACCAAACTGAGAGCCAAAAGGTGGAAATGTTGGGACAATGAAAAAAGCATATGAAGTAAATCAGCAGAGGGACAAGGGCAGGACCAGCAGTGAGGTGAAAGATCAGGAGAGAAAGAAGCCAGTTAGGCTGGGGTAAATAACAAGCGTTGATAAATGAAATAAAGCGTTTGAGTAGTGTTGGCAGCCCTAGACGTTTTATGAACCGTTAACTACAATTTATCCCATAAAGGGAGTGGCCAAGTTACTAATAAGTCCTGTTCCCAAGCCAATTCAGTCTTCGATTTAAGTCGCGGGGAATGTATTAACAAGGAGTTGTAAATACGAGAAGCTGAAGGAGAGGAGAATAAAAGCGGAGAAAGTGTATCACAGAGGAAGGTAGATCGCGGGAGGAGGGAAGAGATTGAAGGTATTGCAGAAGAGCAGGAAGTAAAAGATCATATTGTTTCTTGGCGGAACATGGAAGACGAAATAGCGATTGAAGATCAGGAAAAGCTAGGGGAATACCATCTTGGAGGAGTTGGGAAATCCATAACAAAACAAAAATAAACAAAAGAAGAGGGTAATAAAGGAGTCAGAAGATGATGGGAGTGAGCAATGATAGGAGACTGTAAAAAGGAGGCTTTAGCAGAAAAAGCCAAAATCTCAGAAAAGTCAAAAGGTGAGATGAGAGATTTTTCCAAAGAGAGCCAGACAGAGGGATAAGTAGGAAGATTAGTGGTCAGCCAGAGGGGGGCTTGTTTAAGGATGAAGGAGTAATGATAGGATTTAAAAAGTCTGGAAACTTAAGCCCTCCATAAAATGTATCTTTTTTAAGGAAGATAAAGCAATCCTAGGATGTTTATTCTTCCATAGGAATTTGGAAAGAATAGAATCTAATCTCTTAAAAAAATAACCAGGAATTCGAACAGGGATCATAGAAAGACAATACAAGATAATAGGGGCTAACATCATTTTAATTGAATCCAATCTCCCCCACCAAGAGAGGAAGAGAGGGTGCCATTTAGATATGGAGTCAGATAATTTTTTTATAATATAATCAAAATTGGCTTTCAAAGTTTCTGAAATAGAAGAGGAGAACCAATTCCCCAAATATTTAACTTTGTTCGGTTGCCAGGAAAAACCTGTTTGATCAAAGTAATGACGAAGACATAAAATATTAAGGGGTAAAACTTCGCACTTGTCACGATTAAGACGATAACCGGAAACCAAAGAAAAAGCATTAACTTGGTGAAGGAAAGAAGGTATGGAGGACGTAGGATTAGAGGAATATAAAAGAATATCATCCGCATAAACGGATAATTTGATCTGATTAGGGCCAGGATTAAAGCCAGTGATTTAAGGGTCTTGACGTATTTTAGGGAGAAAAGGTTCTAGGACTACAATAAATAATAAAGGGGATACGGACAACCTTAACAAACTCCTCTTGAGAGAGAGAAATAATCAGACACTTTCCCGTTGGCAAAGATAGAGGCTTTAGGACCAGAGTACAAGAGAGAAATAAGGGAGATCAATTTGAGGGGAAATCCAATCCAGGTAAGAGCTCGAAACATAAAATCCCAGCTAATTCTGGCAAATGCCTTTTCAGCATCTAGAGTTATGGCTGAGAGAGGGGATTCAGAAGAAGAAGCTTTGCTGAGAACATGAAAGAAAGCTCTAGAATTATCAGAAGACAAACGTCCTTTGACAAAGCCAGATTGTTCGGGTCCAGTGATTTCAGATAGAATAGAGTCGATACGTGGAGCAAGTAATTTGGCAAATATTTTATAGTCTGTGTTTACTAGGGAGATGGGACGATAATTTTTGCAGAAAGCGGGGTCTTTATTTTCTTTTGGAATTAGACAGATCATAGCTTCTTGAAACGTACCGTGAGAAGAACTATTGACAATAAAAGAATTAAAAAGGAGGAGCATGTGTGGAAGGAGAAGTTTTGAAAAATGATTATAGAATTCAATAGTGAACCCAATTGGGCCAGGAGCTTTACCATGTTTTAGGACCGAAACTGCGTGAGAGATGTCTGCTAAGGTTATGTCAGTTTCAAGAGAACGAAAATCAACATGAGAAGAAGAGGGAGGAACGAGAGAGTGAAAGTATGAGGATAATTCAGAAGGAAGAGGAACGAAATCAGGGGTATAAAGTTGTTTGTAAAAGTTGACAAATTCCTGTAGGATCTCAGTATCCTTGAAAAGAGAAGTACCAGTAGAGTCAGTTATAGAAGCAATCTATCTTGTCTAGTTTTCAAATAATTGGCCAGAAGTTTCCCCATTTTGTTTTGACCCCATAATAACGGGCATTGCTCTTTAAAAGATATGAAGATGCAGCTTCAGTGGAGATTTTATTGAAAGCGATTTTGGCTGTAATGTGGTCTTTTAAAGAAGAGTCTGTGGGGGAGCGATAATAAGAATATTCCAATTTTTTAATCTTAGCAAGAAGGAGAGAGGATTGTCGCTCAAAGCTCTTTTTTTTGTGAGAAACGTAATTGATGATAACACCTCTAGCGGTAGCTTTGAAGGAGTCCCATATCATGGCTGGGGAAGAATCAGGGGTAGAGTTTGTATTGAAAAAATCTTCAGCAAAAGAACTGAATTGGCTAGAGAATTTAAGATCTGCGAGAAGGGAATTATTAAAATGCCATCTGCTAAAGGAAGAAGAAAAGGGGATAAGGTCAAAATCGACAGTAACAGGGGCGTGATCAGAAATTAGGATGGAACCTATGTCTGAGGTAAGTACGTGTTGGGTCAGGGATTTACTAAGGAAAAGGTAATCCATACAGGATAGCGTTTTATGGGGAGGAGAGAAGAAACTGTATTCTTGAAGGTCAGGATGACAGAGTCTCCAAATGTCAGTAGGGGATTTACGACGAATAGTAGAGGTGAATTGAGTGTGCATTTTGGAAGTGACAAATTTAACAGGGGAATTCCTATCGAGAATGGGATAAAAAACTTGATTGCAATCACCACCAAAAATAACATAATTGTCATCAAAAGAAAGTAACTTGTCTGAAATAGAAGGCCAAAAATTATTGTCAACAGAGACTGGAGCATATACAGTAAAAATAACAATATCATCAGAGTCGATTTCTTGATGAGAAACAGAAACTTTAAACTTTTTGTGAACCACAATAACAACACCATTTTTCTTTCCCAAGGCTGGGGAGGAAAAAACATGACCAACCCAAAGTCTTTGCAATTTAGAAGCTTCAACATCAGAGAGATGGTTCTCTTGTAACATGGCAATGTCAGATTTTAATCTGGCCAAGTGGGAGAACACTCGTTGCCTTTTAATGGGACTGTTCAAACCTTTAACAATCCATGAGGTGACCCTGAATGTAACTCACAGGAAATAACCATGTTGAAGAAAAAAGCATACAATGCAATAATCAAGCAAAAGATAAACACCAAAACAAACATGAGGAGAAGAAAATTAACATTAAAAGGTCAATTGACACACAAGAAGGATAAAACAACAAGCATATAGTAGACATAAGTGAATCAGCCAGCGTTAGAGGAGGAGGAATCAATGGCATCAGTATGATGAGCGTTGATGAAACTCTGGAGACGAAGCAGATCTTCAAAAGTTGTTGTCCTGTTGTTAAAGGTGACCATAAATAGGCACGGATGGAAGAGTCCGTATTGAGCGCCCATTGCACGAAGAGCAGGTCTCATTGCACCATCAGGATTCAAGCAAACCGGGCCGAAGACGGCTGTAATGCCAGAAACCGGTCCCCGGGAGCTTGTTTCCTTCCCAGTGTAAGAATTGGCTTTTGTAGTTTGGTTTGCCCTGTTCCCATCATGCACTGGGACAGGAACAGACTAATTTGCATACAGCCAGGTTCTGAAACTGGGATGGTGCAGTGAGCTAAAAAACGGTGTTGGATCTAGCCCAGATCTCTTGACTGGGTGAGAGCTTTCTGCTTAATTCAGAGACTCTGTCCCTCACCACCCCTTGTTGTAAATATTTTTGTCCACCCTAAGCGTGGAAGGGTATTCTCAGATGTGAGACCCTTGCTCATTGCACCATCAGGATTCAAGCAAACCGGGCCGAAGACGGCTGTAATGCCAGAAACCGGTCCCCGGGAGCTTGTTTCCTTCCCAGTGTAAGAATTGGCTTTTGTAGTTTGGTTTGCCCTGTTCCCATCATGCACTGGGACAGGAACAGACTAATTTGCATACAGCCAGGTTCTGAAACTGGGATGGTGCAGTGAGCTAAAAAACGGTGTTGGATCTAGCCCAGATCTCTTGACTGGGTGAGAGCTTTCTGCTTAATTCAGAGACTCTGTCCCTCACCACCCCTTGTTGTAAATATTTTTGTCCACCCTAAGCCTGGAAGGGTATTCTCAGATGTGAGACCCTTGCTCATTGCACCATCAGGATTCAAGCAAACCGGGCCGAAGACGGCTGTAATGCCAGAAACCGGTCCCCGGGAGCTTGTTTCCTTCCCAGTGTAAGAATTGGCTTTTGTAGTTTGGTTTGCCCTGTTCCCATCATGCACTGGGACAGGAACAGACTAATTTGCATACAGCCAGGTTCTGAAACTGGGATGGTGCAGTGAGCTAAAAAACGGTGTTGGATCTAGCCCAGATCTCTTGACTGGGTGAGAGCTTTCTGCTTAATTCAGAGACTCTGTCCCTCACCACCCCTTGTTGTAAATATTTTTGTCCACCCTAAGCGTGGAAGGGTATTCTCAGATGTGAGACCCTTGCTCATTGCACCATCAGGATTCAAGCAAACCGGGCCGAAGACGGCTGTAATGCCAGAAACCGGTCCCCGGGAGCTTGTTTCCTTCCCAGTGTAAGAATTGGCTTTTGTAGTTTGGTTTGCCCTGTTCCCATCATGCACTGGGACAGGAACAGACTAATTTGCATACAGCCAGGTTCTGAAACTGGGATGGTGCAGTGAGCTAAAAAACGGTGTTGGATCTAGCCCAGATCTCTTGACTGGGTGAGAGCTTTCTGCTTAATTCAGAGACTCTGTCCCTCACCACCCCTTGTTGTAAATATTTTTGTCCACCCTAAGCGTGGAAGGGTATTCTCAGATGTGAGACCCTTGCTCATTGCACCATCAGGATTCAAGCAAACCGGGCCGAAGACGGCTGTAATGCCAGAAACCGGTCCCCGGGAGCTTGTTTCCTTCCCAGTGTAAGAATTGGCTTTTGTAGTTTGGTTTGCCCTGTTCCCATCATGCACTGGGACAGGAACAGACTAATTTGCATACAGCCAGGTTCTGAAACTGGGATGGTGCAGTGAGCTAAAAAACGGTGTTGGATCTAGCCCAGATCTCTTGACTGGGTGAGAGCTTTCTGCTTAATTCAGAGACTCTGTCCCTCACCACCCCTTGTTGTAAATATTTTTGTCCACCCTAAGCGTGGAAGGGTATTCTCAGATGTGAGACCCTTGCTCATTGCACCATCAGGATTCAAGCAAACCGGGCCGAAGACGGCTGTAATGCCAGAAACCGGTCCCCGGGAGCTTGTTTCCTTCCCAGTGTAAGAATTGGCTTTTGTAGTTTGGTTTGCCCTGTTCCCATCATGCACTGGGACAGGAACAGACTAATTTGCATACAGCCAGGTTCTGAAACTGGGATGGTGCAGTGAGCTAAAAAACGGTGTTGGATCTAGCCCAGATCTCTTGACTGGGTGAGAGCTTTCTGCTTAATTCAGAGACTCTGTCCCTCACCACCCCTTGTTGTAAATATTTTTGTCCACCCTAAGCGTGGAAGGGTATTCTCAGATGTGAGACCCTTGCTCATTGCACCATCAGGATTCAAGCAAACCGGGCCGAAGACGGCTGTAATGCCAGAAACCGGTCCCCGGGAGCTTGTTTCCTTCCCAGTGTAAGAATTGGCTTTTGTAGTTTGGTTTGCCCTGTTCCCATCATGCACTGGGACAGGAACAGACTAATTTGCATACAGCCAGGTTCTGAAACTGGGATGGTGCAGTGAGCTAAAAAACGGTGTTGGATCTAGCCCAGATCTCTTGACTGGGTGAGAGCTTTCTGCTTAATTCAGAGACTCTGTCCCTCACCACCCCTTGTTGTAAATACTCATGTTTAGAAAGGCCTTCCGCCTGTTCGCGGTGACCTTGGCATCGTCTTGGGCAAAGAATAAAGTGGATCCAGACCAAGTAACACGTTGAGAGGATTTGGCTGCAGATAGAACTTTCAAAACGTCTGTGTACTCCAAGAAATATAGGATCACACCTCTAGGTTTTTGCGAGGGAGAAGCAGAAGATGAGGGGCGACCCAATCTGTGCGCTCTGTGAATATTAGGCACAGTACTTTCAGGCATATGAAGGGCCTTGGGAATAAAAGATTTAAAGAAAGAGAGAGGGCCGGACCCGTCTTGTCCTTCCTCAAGGCCGTAAATACGAAGGTTATTGCGTCTGTTGCGATTTTCCAACTCTTCCACCTGTCGTTGAAGAAGAGAGACTTGGGATTGAAGAGGGGAGATTTTTGCACAGGTGTCAGAAATGGAAGAAATGGATTGTTCAGCTGCAGTAAGTCTGTTATCAAGTTGAGTCCAGGTATCAGTAAGGACTTTAAGTTTGGTGTTGGTGTCCTCCATGAAGGGACGTAACGCTCTAATTTCCTCTTGCAATACCTCCATTGAGACAGGCGAGGTTGATTTAGGCGGTGACAGAGGATTCTGTCTGAGGCATTTAGTAAGGGATTTCCCAGAAGCCGCCATCGCAGGGTCAGATGCCGCCATGTTGTCTACTAGCTGAGTAGAATCTTGCAAGCATGAGAATTCAGTGAAAACCTTCCAATTTTTGATAAAAATGTGCTTCTTTGGAAGAGCTACAGAAAGGGAGCCTTTGGATCTGCCCATGTAGGAAAAAGGTAGTGAAAGAGAAAAAGGCGCAAAATGGCCACCGCAGTTAGTCAGTTAGAATGAGCGATATTAACAATGCTGGAGATATGCGAGGAAAACATGCCACTGTTTAAAGAACTGTAAGAAGTAAAAAATCAGGAGGAGCAAGTGAAAGAAAAAACACAGTTATCCATTGGAAACGCTGAAAATCAGCACCCCAGCGCGAAAGAGAAAAACAAAATGGCGGTCGCGATGCAGCGACATTGAAGAAAGAACTCACATAGTCCAAAAGTCGGCAAACTGCGGTGGAAAGGGGACGGGAAAGGTCTGAGGAGGTGAAGCAAATGCTCCGACGCCTCTACATCGGAAAAACAGCGCTGGAGGTGCAGAAAGGAGAGGGAGCCGCCCGAAGCTGCCGAGGAGCCTCACACGGGTGCCGCCATTCCCGTCGGGCGCTAAGCAACGGCCCCATAAACAACGTAATCTAAATCTCACATAGAGACTTTTCGCCAGAGGTGGTGAAAACAGATCATAAAGGAGCTCAAACTTAGGAAAAGGTTTAAAACTTAAAAACACGTTGGTAAGGTACCCCGCAGTTCTGCTTATGACGTACCGT